>NC_138302.1:40337500-43302500 GCF_965601325.2 Salmo salar | reverse complement strand
ACGCATTTGGTGTGTCATCATAGTGGTCTCTGATTTGTGGTCAGACCTTTTTTAAATGCTGATTTTAATGTCATTGAGAAAACAGAAAGGTGTCAAATATTTTATTCGCAAATATTTTTCTGCATTTAAAAGTGCATTTAAAAGTAGAAGTAATCATCTCGTTTTTCAAAAGTATCTATAATCTGATTATAATCTAGCTGGTAATGTAACAAATTACAGTTAGTATTTTCTTTAATCCGTTACATGTAACAGATTACATATAATCTGTTACTCCCCAACCCTGGTTATGACTTTAACTACTGTTCCCTGAAGGAGGGAAACTAGGTACAACATACTGCACTATGGGGGAGTCGCACTCTACCGAATTTGGTTGAAGGATTTTCAATCACACCTGACAAGTTTAATGAAATCCGTGCCTCGCTGGAAGCCCGACCTTCCACAGGTGATGAGCGTGAGGCTCGGATTCATTCCTTCGATGTAATACCGCTCTTCACCGAGCCCAGGAACAGGCTGTGCGGGGTCAAACAGGTGTTCTACGTTGTTTCTATCCTTCAGGGAACAGTAGTTAGTCAAAACTTTACGTTCCCATTCAGTGAGTCAACTTCGGTAAAACTTACTATGGGGAAATATAATCATGCCCCAACCCGACCCCAACGGATACTAAATGAAACAGCCCATAGTAGACCACCCTGACCTGACTCCACCAGTGGCACTCTGGATATTGCGCACATGGCGCACTGCCTAGTGTGATCATTCAACAATGGTCCCTGCAGTGTACACTCAAACCAGTGCGATTAGAAAGCTTATTTAGAACGTCCAGTTTCGATTGACGCAACAGTCAACATTTGAGCTAGCCACACTGGCTTTTCACAGAAACATTTTGCACAAACAGAGAAGTTCGAAAATTATGTAGCTCATCTACGATGATGTGCAGGGATCGAAATTGCGGATTTAAAAGAAAACATGAATCGTCAGTGTACAATGATACTTTTGCTTTTAAGCACTGGATTTCTATTCCCTTGGTATAATTGTAGGATCTGATATTGATAGCTAACATTTCGATGGCCATAATACATGTGCCGATAATGTACAGCCTTAATAGTTTGAGAAGTTGCTATTTTACACCTGGGGTTACTATACATAAGTTTAACCCATTGTAGAGATTCTCCAAAATGAAAATAGCCCAGACATTTATACATAAATTCCAGTCATACTTTATCAAAGGATTTTTCAAAGTCAGCTATAAATGACAGGCCTTCATAGTGTTCTATTGTTTCCAGTACTTGTCTTATATTATCTCCAATGTATCGGCTAAATAGGATAAATAACACCCGACAAAACCTTTTTAATTCTATGCGCTATACAATTTGCTAGGATTTTGGCATCACATCACTGAAGTGTAAGGGGTCTCGTTTTTTTTAGGTGGACTGGATCTTTACATTTACCATCTGGGTCCTGTTTCAGTAATAGTGAAATTAGACCTTCTTGCTGAGTATCTGACAGTCTACCATTTTTATAGAAGTGGTTAAAACATGTTAGTAATGGACCATTGAGTACATGGAAAAATATCTGATATACTGTACCTCCACTGGTATGTCATCCAGCCCAGGAGTTTTCCCATACGTGAAGGCTTAAATTGCATCAAGATGTTCCTCCTCTATAATTACGCCTTCACATTAGTATTTCTGTATAGCTGTTAATTTTACACTATTAATATAAAAAAATCCTTAAAATGAACTTCAGTTAGTGGAAATGGAGGAGACTGAAATGAAAATATATGCTTAAAGTACTTTGACTAGTACTCTTTCAAAATATTGTTCGGTGAATCATGGATGACTCCATTTGTAAGAAGTTTATTTAAATACTTTTTGGTAGAATTTCTATGTTGAAGATTAAAACATAGTTTAGTGCATTTTTTCCCCATATTCCATTCATTTCGCTTTATTTTTATAATATATTTAAAAAAAAAATACTTTTGAATAAGTTCTTCTATTTCTTTTTGTTTTTCCTCTAACTTATTCTGTGCCTCTTGAACAGTTTTTATTGCTATCTGTATTGTTAGGTCCTCTTTTGACGTAAATACTCCTTGTTTTAAAGATGAGTAATGAATTGCATGGCCTTGAAAGGCACATTTAAAAACGTCACATACAATAAGGGGATCTGCTGTACGTACCTATGTTATGTAGGAGAAAGTCAGTTATACATTCTTCTGTCTTGGTTAAAAACTATTTGTCATCCAGTAGGCTTTGATTACCTTTCCAATATCCTCGCCCTCTCGGAAATTATGTAAGAGTAATGTATGCCAATTACTTGATGGTCCAACCGCATTCTGTCCCCGATCAACACTCTTAACTTTTGGTTCCAGCAAAAATGACATAAGAGAGTAGTCAAGATGACTAGCTTAATTGAGCCTCCACCATGTATATCTCACTGGGTCAGAATTTTTAAGCCTCTTCTATCCTCCATTTCCAATATATCCATAATATTCATACTTTCCTTAAGTGTATGAGGATGTTAGTTTGTAGTTTGATTTTTTTTTACGGTCCATTGAGGTACTTAAACCGTATTATATTCTCCCACCATAATAATTGAGTCATGTATTGCCTGTAACCTCACAAATTATTATACAGTACCAGTCAAAAGTTTGGACACACCTACTCATTCATGGTTTTTCTTTATTTTTATTATTTTCTACACTGTAGAATAATAGTGAAGACATCAAAACTGTGAAATAACACATACGGAATCACGTAGTAACCAAAAAAGCAAGTCAAAATATATTTGAGATTCTTCAAAGTAGCCACCCTTTGCCTTGATGACAGCTGTTAGATATTGCTATTACTGTTGTTAGAGATTACTGCACGGTCGGAACTAGAAGCACAAGCATTTCGCTACACTTGCATTAACATCTGCTAACCATGTGTATGTGACCAATACAATTTGATTTGATTTGAGCTTTGGCATTCTCTCAACCTGCTTCACGAGGTAGTCACCTGGAATGCATTTCAATTAACAGTTGTGCCTTGTTAAAAGTTAATTTGTGGAATTTCTTTCCTTCTTAATGTGTTTGAGTCAGTCACTTGTGTTGTGACAAGGGAGGGGTGGTATACAGAAGATGGCCCTATTTGGTAAAATACCTAGTCCATATTATGGCAAATACAGCTCAAATAAGCAAAGAGAAACAATAGTCCATCATTACTTTAAGATTATGGAGGTCAGTCAATGTGGAAAAGATTCTTCAAGTGCAGTCTCAAAAACCATCAACATTATTCTACAACGTTGTAAAAATAAAGAAAAAACATTGATAGAGTAGGTGTGTCCAAACTTTTGACTGCTAATGTATATATTTTCATTGAAGCGCGGATCATCATTATTTTGACGATATGGGTTAATGAGCCAAATATTTTTATGGCCCAATAGCATATTTAAAAGGATCCACCTTCCTTGAGGATCTGTTTGAATAGTTTGCACATTCGGATCAAAATTATTGTTAATTAATATCATCACTCCTTTTGAGTTTCTTTGACCCCCCCCCAGTTCTTTTTGTCTAAAGGTGTATAGTGGGTTTCCTGTAAACAATAGATATTATATTCATTCTCTCTTAGCCAGGTAAAGACTGATTGTCTTTTCTTATTATCTGCTAAGCCACTACAATTATAACTAGCTATACTTATTTCACCACTTACCACAAGTTTTGATTATACAGTTGAAGTCTGAAGTTTACATACATCTTAGCCAAATACATTTAATCTCAGTTTTTCACAATTCCTGACATTAAATCAGAGTAAAAATTCCCTGTCTTAGGTCAGTTAGGATCACCACTTTATTTTAAGAATGTGAAACGTCAGAATAATAGTAGCGAGAAATGATTTATTTCAGCTTTAATTTCTTTCATCACATTCCCTGTGGGTCAGAAGTTTACATACACTCAATTAGTATTTGGTAGCATTGCCTTTAAATTGTTTAACTTGGGTAAAATGTTTTGGGTAACCTTCCACAAGCTTCCCACAAGAAGTTGGGTGAATTTTGGCCCATTCCGCCTGACAGAGCTGGTGTAACTGAGTTAGGTTTGTAGGCCTCATTGATCGCACACACTTTTTCAGTTCTGCCCACACATTTTCTATAGGATTGAGGTCAGGGCTTTGTGATGGCCACTCCAATACCTTGACTTTGTTGTCCTTAAGCCATTTTGCATAACTTTGGAAGTATGCTTGGGGTCATTGTCCATTTGGAAGACCCATTTGCGACCAAGCTTTAACTTCCTGACTGATGTCTTGAGATGTTGCTTCAATATATCCAAATACTTTTCCTGCCTCATGATGCCATCTATTTTGTGAAGTGCACCAGTCCCTCCTGCAGCAGAGCACAACATAATGCTGCAACCCCCGTGCTTCACGGTTGTGATGGTGTCTTTGGCTTGCAAGCCTCCCCTTTTTCCTCGAAACATAACGATGGTCATTATGGCTAAACAGTTCTATTTTTGTTTCATCAGACCAGAGGACATTTCTCTAAAAAGTACGATCTTTGTCCCCATTTGTCCCCAAACCTTAGCCTGGCTTTATTATGGCAGTTTTGGAGCAGTGGCTTCTTCCTTGCTGAGCGGCCTTTCAGGTTATGTCGATATAGGACATGTTTTACTGTGGATATAGATACTTTTGTACCCGTTTCCTCCAGCATCTTCACAAGGTCCTTTGCTGTTGTTCTGAGATTGATTTGCACTTTTCGCACCAAAGTACGTTCATCTCTAGGAGACAGAACGTGTCTCCTTCCTGAGTGGTATGACGCCTGAGTGGTCCCAGTGACTGGGACAACAAGACATAGGGCCTTTAAGACATATGGCCCGTCCTTTAAAAAGAGCACATGGATCCTCACGAGTGGCGCAGCGGTCTAAGGCGCTGCATCGCAGTGCTTGAGGATTCACAACAGACCTGGGTTCGATTCCAGGCTGTGTCACAACCGGCCGTGACCGGGAGTCCCATAGGGCGGCGCACAATTGGCCCAGTGTCATCTAGGTTAGGGGAGGGTTTGGCTGGGGGGGCTTTACTTGACTCATCGCACTCTAGCATAGAGCATGTCATAATTTATTCAGACAATTGACGAACAATATGTGTTATAATATAAGCACTTCTACGAAGGATTGTTACCCATAACGGCCGGTAGTAGGAATTCTACATTTTTTTCAACAGATGTGGGATGCATACACTCACTCACTCACCCCACCCCTCCCAAACAAACACCTCTGCCCCTCTCTCCTTTTCCAACCATAGATCGACTTACACACAAGCACAAAGTCAAATGTTCAACAGCTGTTCCATCCCCGAGCCCAACTCAAGAGAAGACTTGATGTGTGAATGTGTATACTGTTTGTCTGTTTAAGAAGGCATGCCAAAATTATTAGGAATGGGAAGATATCTAGTCCTAGTCGATAGAGCTCGAATACCCCCCTTTCCCTCAACACCCACACACACTGGTCCCCTTTGTGACCCATCTTCCCAAACACCTCTGTGCAGTCAGACCGTTTGATTATTCTGTACCGCCAGGTCTACAATAATATGCCCCCTCTCTGATTGTCCGAGTGTGACTCCTTCCCCATGGGTTACTGGATCCAGTGTTGCCAGCACTGCCACTACCTGGGTGGGGTATTCCACCGGAATTCCTACTGGCTAGGTACGAAGTCGTCAAGGTTCTCATTTGCAGCTTTGAGAAAATACTTGTATATTATACTTACCCATCCAGGAGCTTTGGCTTTTGGACTAACCCTGCCAGGCAGGCTCAGACTCTTGAGGGGACGGTGTTGCTTTAGTGGGTCTCTGACCGCGTTCCCTTTTCTGTCATGGCTACGTAGGAAACTTGCAGTAGGCCTATAAAACGGATAAGGACTTCTCCTTAGTGGGTGGATCGCTCAGGTCAGTGTATAGGATATAGGGTTGGCACCATTCCATCATGATAGGACAAAAAAAATACTATATTTTTTTATTGTAAAATATATATCCCATATCTGCGCAAAAGTGAAGGCTCTCGCTCTGCCATAACTCCTGTTCGTAGACACACATGGGCTCTGGCATTTGCAACCATTTTCCTTATTCCCTCAACTCATCACACTTTTCCAATCACACAAAACACAGGCACCCCCATCTTCCTACACACCCGCACTCCCCTCACAGAAATACCCATACATACCCAAATACTGTGCCTTTTATGTCCTCTGCAGTTTTTTATTTCTACCTTGTTGATTCCTCACTATTTTTGGGCTTTGGGTACTTTTGTGTTCCAGTTCCTTGTATTTGGGAAATTATTATTTCATGAATTTTTCTTTATTTGATCTATTTATGAATACTATATAAAAAAAATAGATAACATTATTTTGCAACATTCCCTAACTTGAATAGTATAGTGTATTTATAGTTTAATTGTTGTATTTTATTATTTCCGTAAAAAAATTGTATTACAATCCCTACCATTAGTAGGGTTGGACTTTCTATTTTATTTAGAATAGCCATGAAGTGGTCTTGGTGTCTTGGAAAAGTTGGTTATCAATGTATAGTTTGTCGACTATGAGATCTACACGTCTCCCTTTTAGTCTATTGTCATAGAAGAGTGGATATAGTACCCTGCGTCGTTCTGCAATTTCCTTTGGGAACTGATCATTCATACCTATTTTAAAGCCGGCAAGTCTTTTGCCCAGGCTTTTAACCATGATTTAATCTTTAAAAGATGCAAATTTGGCAACGATTGGCTGCTCGTTTGAGTTGAATTTGGTCGACAGTGTCGCCTCGGATCTGTAGTGCTTTAACCATGAATTCTTTCACAACACTAAGGATATTCCCCACCATCTTCTTTAATTCCGGTAAGCACCAGATTTTCACGTATTGATCTAGTCTGTATATCAAGTAGGGATTCTCTGAACAACTTCTCTCTTTTAAATTCATTAACTTCAGCTTAGATTACATTGACTGTACCCTTCAGCTTTTTAGTTTATTTTTCCAGTATCGCGGCTTTCTTATCACTCATTTCAAGGCTCACCTTCATTTCACGTATATCTTTACGGACTAACTCATGCACACCTAATTTGTCATTTATAGATTTTAGCAGTTTGGTTTCCAAGCTTACCGTACAGGGTGGTGAAAATAGGTCATCTGTGTCAGTCGAAGAGTCTCTTAGTTTTCTTTTAGATTTTGGTTCTCTATTCTTTCCGTGTTTACTCTCCTCCAAGTTTTTGTTGGAAGTGTTTGTCTATAAAATTCTCTAGCCTTACGTTGTTTTGAGTTATTACCCAGTTTGAATGTTGTTGTCCATGAGTGAGCAGATCAGCATAAAAGTACTATTATTTGGTCAAAGCTTTTTCACGAGGCATTTATAAGGCATTTTGCACCACCGGCTCACTATGGTATGACCTTCTAAAGATCTAACCCTTTTTTCAATGAACTATTGCATTTCTGTTCAAAATTGTGTATCAAGACTGCCCAAATGTGCCTAATTGGTTTATTAATACATTTTCAAGTTCAAAACTGTGCACTCTCCTCAAACAATAGCATGGTATTATTTCACTGTAATAGCTACTGTAAATTGGACAGTGCAGTTAGATTAACAAGAATTTAAGCTTTCTGTAATATCAGTTATGTCTACGTCCTGGGAAATGTTCTTGTTACCTACAACCTCATGCTAATCACATTAGGCTATGTTAACTCAACCATCCCGCGGGGAACCCACCAATTCTGTAGAGATGAAAAAGATTCCATATATCTTAGTCAATAAATTATTTTCCATTAAGTGGTAGGCTTTATTTTAGTTTAACCTGTAGTTGTTGGCTTTCTTCAAAAGTAAAAGATAGTATTCCTGCTTATGTTCAGACATTTTTCTTTCTTCTTTACAATGTGAAGATTTTTTATGGGCTTTTTCTAAGATAGTGATTCCTTTCATTTTAATTTCTAAATCAGATTTAACTTTTGCAGAGTATGAGATTAACCTTTTCCTAATGTACGCCTAAAAATCATCCCAAATTATATTGGGGGTTGGCTTTTCTCTGTCCTCTATGTTGACATTTGTAATGGTAAAGCTTTTAATTTTTTTGTTTACGTATTTAAATTTCAGGTCCAGAAGATGTCCTCTGTTCATTCTCCAAATTCTGTCACTAAGTGTATTTTCTATTGGTGTACTTAAGCATGATACCGAGAATGATCCAATATCCCTAAATCATACATTTTTGAATCTAGTAAATTGTTGAGAGCATTTTTTCAGAATAAAAGGTACTCAAATATTGATTAGCTTTCCTTACTTTGAGCAAAAAAAAGTAATAGTCTTTGTAGTTGGGAATAGTAATCTCCAGGTGTCCTGTAAAGTATTTGTAGAAATTACAATGTTCTGCCTCTTTGGAGGCTACCTAAATGTGACTTTTTTATTACTACATCTGTCAATCTTATCAAATGTACAGTATGATTTAGGTTAGAAAACCCAGTTACAATTTAACTTTAGAAAACGGCCTTCTTGGTCCATGTGCTGGAGATATAAGGGAATATGGTGTATTCTTATTTATTAGGATGCCTACACCTCTGTTGGCAGCATATGCCTCTCTAACCCTGCTCTGCTTAAGTGTTAGAGAACCATAGCCTTTTTAGGGATTTTTAGCTCCAACTGCTCTCATAATATACCCAAAAAACTGTGGCTAAATTGTACATACATTTGAAGAAAGACTGCCACTTACGTACTGTGGTTAGTTTGTATTACCTTATCAATTTAATTAAAGTGGCTGATGGGAGTCTACTTGGGATGAGTGGGTCCTCAGAGAGACAAATGGGATGACTGGAGGCCTCACGCACACCTCAGAGAAGTGTCTAATGCCCTTCCAGTCACCCTATCCCAATGCCCTCTCCATTCTCTCCATAACCACCATTCAATCTTAGTTATAATGACAAACAAGGAATAATAATGATTCAACATCCTTTCCTAATCTGTCCAGAATTCATCTTAATTTTACAAAGGTTCACAAGTCACAAAAAGGTAAATGCCTACAGAGGAGAACATTCAATAAAGGGCATCGATGGCTCAAATTACAAGTTAGACAAAAGGTGGACTCACAATGTTATTTCAGCAGATAAGCACGGGTCCCTGTGGACTAGAGGTCGATTAATTAGTGCCGATTTCAAGTTTTCATAACAAACGGTAATCTGCATTTTTGACTCCGATTATGGCCGACTACATTGCACTCCGCGAGGAAACTGCGTGGCAGGCTGACCACTTGTTATGCGAGTGCAGCAAGGAGCCAAGGTAAGTTGCTAGCTAGCATTAAACTTATCTTATAAAAAACTATCCATCTTAACATAATCACTAGTTAACTACACATGGTTGATTATATTACTAGTTTATCTAGCTTGTCCTGTGTTGCATATAATCAATACGGTGCATGTTAATTTATCATTGAATCACAGCCTATTTCACCAAATGGGTGATTTAACAAGCGCATTCGTGAAAAAAGCACTGTTGTTGCACCAATGTGTACCTAACCATAAACAAATCAAAATCAAATCAAATTTATTTATATAGCCCTTCGTACATCAGCTGATATCTCAAAGTGCTGTACAGAAACCCAGCCTAAAACCCCAAACAGCAAGCAAAGCATGTGAAAGAAGCACGGTGGCTAGGAAAAACTCCCTAGGAAAAACTCCCTAGAGAGGCCAAAAACCTAGGAAGAAACCTAGAGAGGAACCAGGCTATGAGGGGTGGCCAGTCCTCTTCTGGCTGTGCAGGGTGGATATTATAACAGAACATGGTCAAGATGTTAAAATGTTAAAATGTTCATAAATGACCAGCATGGTCAAATAATAATAATCATAGTAGTTGTCGAGGGTGCAACAAGCACGTCCGGTGAACAGGTCAGGGTTCCATAGCCGCAGGCAGAACAGTTGAAACTGGAGCAGCAGCACGGCCAGGTGGACTGGGGACAGCAAGGAGTCATCATACCAGGTAGTCCTGAGGCATGGTCCTAGGGCTCAGGTCCTCCGAGAGAAAGACAGAAAGAGAGAAAGAGAGAATTAGAGAGAGCATATTTAAATTCACACAGGACACTGGATAAGACAAGAGAAATACTCCAGATGTAACAGACTGACCCTAGCCCCCCGACACATAAACTACTGCAGCATAAATACTGGAGGCTGAGACAGGAGGGATCAGAAGACACTGTGGCCCCGTCCGATGATACCCCCGGACAGGGCCAAACAGGCAGGATATAACCCCACTCACTTTGCCAAAGCACAGCCCCCACACCACTAGAGGGATGTCTCCAACCACCAACTTACCGTCCTAAGACAAGGCCGAGTATAGCCCACAACGATCTCCGCCATGGCACAACCCAAGGGGGGGGGGGCGCCAACCCAGACAGGAAGACCACGTCAGCGACTCAACCCACTCAAGTGACGCACCCCTCCCATGGACGGCATGGAAGAACACCAGTAAGCCAGTGACTCAGCCCCTGTAAAAGGGTTAGAGGCAGAGAATCCCAGTGGAAAGAGGGGAACCGGCAAGGCAGAGACAGCAAGGGCGGTTCGTTGCTCCAGCCTTTCCGTTCACCTTCACACTCCTGGGCCAGACTATACTTAATCATAGGACCTACTGAAGAGATAAGTCTTCAGTAAAGACTTAAAGGTTGAGACTGAGTCTGCGTCTCTCACATTGGTAGGTAGCCCTGCCCCCTGGTAAACAGTGTATGATCGCTGGATGATTAGTTTTAAGTCTAATACTGCGGGTAATGGAGTCGCCAATGACTAGGGTTTTCAATTTGTCAGAGCTAATGGTGGGAGCCGTCTTCGTCTCAGACCCCACAACGGGAGGAGTAGAGACCAGAGAAGTCTCGGCCTCCGACTCCGACTCGCTTAATGGGGAGAACCGGTTGAAAGTTTGTGTCGGCTGAATAAGCGACACCGGTTGAGCATTCCTACAGCGTTTCCCTCCAGAAGCCATGAGAAAGTTGTCCGGCTGCGGGGACCGTGCGAGGGGGTTTATACTAACGTTACTATCTGTACTTACTGGTGGCACAGACGCTGTTTCATCCTTTCCTACACTGAAATTACCCTTGCCTAACGATTGCGTCTGAAGCTGGGCTTGCAGCACAGCTATCCTTGCCGTAAGGCGATCGTTCTCCTGTATATTATAAGTACAACGACTGCAATTAGAAGGCATCATGTTAATGTTACTTAGCTTCGGCTGTTTGAAGTCCTGACGAACCATGTCCAGATAAAACCTCCGGGGTGAAAAAGTTGAATGAAAAAAGTTGAGTGAGGGAAAAAGTAAAAATATACGGTAATGAAAAAGTAAAAACCGTCAGGTAGCAAAGTAAGATCGGCAACAAAACGCCATCAATGCCTTTCTTAAAATCAATAGACAAGTAAATATTTTTAAACCTGCATATTTAGTTAATATTGCCTGCTAACATGAATTTCGCTCGTTGCGAACTGTGTGAAGACCATTTCTTACTAACAAAGACCGTAATTAATTTGCCTGAATTTTACATAATTATCACATAACATTGAAGGTTGTGCAATGTAACAGCAATATTTAGACTTAGGGTTGCCCTCCATTCAATAAAATACGGAACAGTTCCGTATTTCACTGAAAGAATAAATGTTTGGTTTTCGTAATGATAGTTTCCGTATTTTACCATATTAATGACCTAAGGCTCGTATTTCTGTGTGTTATTATATTATAATTAAGTCTATCACTTGATAGAGCAGTCTGACTGAGCGGTGGTAGGCAGCAGTAGGCTCGTAAGCATTCATTCAAACAGCACTTTCCTGTGTTTGCCAGCAACTCTTCGCTGTGCTTCAAGCATTGCGCTGTTTGACTTCAAGCCTATCAACTCCTGAGATTAGGCTGACAATACTATAGTGCCTATAAGAACATCCAATAGTCAAAGGTATATGAAATACAAATGGGATAGAGAGAAATAGTCCTATAATTCCAATAATAACTACAACCTACCTAAGAATATTGAAGACTCATGTTAAAAGGAACCACCAGCTTTCATATGTTCTCATGTTCTGATCAAGGAACTTAAACGTTAGTTTTTCTACATAGCACATATTGCACTTTTACTTTCTTCTCCAATACTGTGTTTTTGCATTATTTAAACCAAATTGAACATGTTTCATTATTTATTTGACACTAAATTAATTTTATTTATGTATTATATTAAGTTAAAATTAAAGGGTTCATTCAGTATTGTTGCAATTGTCATTATTACAAATATATATATATATATATATATATATATAAATCGTCCGATTCATTGTATCGGCTTTTTTTGGTCCTCCAATAAATCGGTATCGGCGTTGAAAAATCATAATTGTTCGACCTCTACTGTGGACGGTGGAAAGGCAAACAACTGAACAAAAAGTATGAGAGCCTTCATTTCGTTACGCCACACAATTACAATTAGAAAGGAGCACTGATACTTTGTCTATTGTGTAACATCTTTACCAGGGAAATGAATGTGTCACATACGAGCTGGGAGCATCGATAGTAATAAAATAATTTTAGACGATGTTAATAGAACAAAGCCTGCCTTGTTGCCCTGAGGTTCTGAACTTTAGAACCCTGTTCAGTCATAAGGGAGCCAGCCAAGCCTCAGGCTGTTTACATCTTGTTTTTTTAATAGGTTTCCTTTTTAAAGTTTCCCTTTAATCATCCAAAACACACCACTGTCTCAACAGCTATATTGTCAACCCCCAAAAATTGTGGGAATGGAAGAAGAGCACATGTAACATGCAGGATATGAACCGGAGTCGTCCTTGGAAGCAACAAAAGATTTAGACCATTACACTAAGAGGATATTCCCTCTTGGTCCAAGGGCAGACACTGGTTTTGAAGTTTGCAGACGGGGCTACCTCGTCACATGACTATGAGCAACCATGCCCGACTCATGCCCGCTACACACATAATGGTGTCAATGTGGTATGTGAACCCCCCCAAATCTGCAGAGAGTGTCGTGATGACTGATGACAAAGTGGTCCCTGTGGTACGCTGCAAAGTTTAGGGCGTACTGTGGTATAGTCATAAAGTTAGATAGAAGACCCATCTTTGTATCTGTGCCATCATGGCATCTGTGAACACATGGGCAGAGCCATTGAGGATACAGTGCCTTCAGAAACTATTCACACCCCACATTTTGTTGTATTACAGACTGAATTTAAAATGAATTAATTTCGATTTTGTGTCACTGGCCTACACACAATACCCCATAATGTCAAAGTGGAATTATTTTTTGAAATATGTACAAATTAATAAAAAATGAAAAGCTGAAATGTCTTGTCAATAATTATTCAACCCCTTTCTTATGGCAAGCTTAAATAAGTTCAGGAGTAAACATATGACCAGGAAGGTTTTCCAATACCATAAAAATAAACAAAGCAAACATTGAACATCCCTTTGAGCATGGTTAAGTTAATAATTCCACTTTAGATGGTGTATCGATACACCCAGTCACTGCAAAGATACAGGCGCCCTTCCTAACCACTCAGGGATTTCACCATGAGGCCAATGGTGAATTTAAAACAGTTACGGAGTTTAATGGCTGTGTAAGGAGAAAACTGAGGATTGATGAACAACATTGTAGTGACTCTACAATACTAACCTAAATGACAGAGTGAAAAGAAGGCAGTCTGTACAGAATAAAAATATTCCAAAACATGCATTCTGTTCACAATAAGGCACTAAAGTAAAACTGCCAAAAAAATGCCAAAATAAATTTACTTTATATCCTGAATACAAAGCGTTATGTTTGAGGCAAATCCAACACAGCACACCACTGAGTAACACTTCATATTTCAAGCATGGTGGTGGCTGCTGCATGTTATTGGTGTGCTTGTCATTGACAAGGACTATGACATTTTTTGATAACAAAAAAACATAATAGAGCTAAGCAGAGGCAAAACCCTAAAGGAAACCTGCTTCAGACAAATTCCTCTTTCAGCAGGACAATAACCTAAAACACAAGGCCAAATATAAACTGTAGTTTCTTCCCAATGAATGTTCCTGAGTGGCCTAGTTAGAGTTTTGACATAAAATGGGCTTGAAAATCTATGGCAAGACTTGAAAATGGCTGTCTTTCAGATACTACAGTATATTGAAATCACAATGTTTTACCTGCATGTGACTCTGAGGATTTGAAAAAGCGAGGCTCCTTTCCCTCCATCTGTCAATTACAAGAAGTGCCCATCTATTTATGTACAATTTGACAACTAATAGGCCTAAAATTGGCACTCATTAGATTGTCAATTTAATCTTGTCTATAGGCTAACTCTTATTATGTGTGAAATTAGTTTTACTGTAGTTTAGGTGTAATTTCAATGGGCCGGCTGCAGGTTGACTGACATTGTTTGTTTCACCGCTCATCAACTTGGATAGAGTTAAGGATATGTTTTGAATTATTCCAAATGGCCTTCAGCAACACATATCATGTTTCCCTCAGAATAAATTTGATTAGTAATAGAGTTACAGTAAATAAAAACAGTCCTGTAACCACTTCTTTTTACAAAGTAAAACATAAAAGAATACGCTATCAAACCTGCAAGGCGCGCAGTCAAATTATTAAAATTAGTGCCGACGCTGATAAATAGGCTTAACTTCTTTGGGATAGAGGGCGGTATTTTGATGTCCGGATGAAAAGCGAGTAACCAAGTAAACTTCCTGCTACTCAAGCCCAGAAGCTAGGATATGCATATAATTGGTAGATTTGGATAGAAAACACTCTAAAGTTTCTGAAACTGTTAAAATAATGTCTGTGAGTATAACAGAACTGAAAAGGCAGGCAAAACCCCGAGGACAAACCATAAAAATAAAACAAATTCAGCATACCACTGATTTCACTTTTATAATAGGGCGAAATCGTGCCCGATTGCAGTTCCTAGGGCTTCCACTGAAGCGTGCCAGCTAAACTGTGTTTTTATGGATATAAACAAGGAATTTATCGAACAAAAGGACCATTTGTAATGTAACTGGGACATTTTGGAGTGCCAACAGAAGAAGATCTTCAAAGGTAAGGCATATATTATATCGCTATTTCTGACTTTCGTGTCGCAACTCCCTGGTTGAAAATGATTTGTTATGCATTTGTGTGCTGGACGCTGTCCTCAGATAATTGCATGGTTTGCTTTCGCCGTAAAGCCTTTTTGAAATCTGACACCTTGGCTGGATTAACAACAAGTTAAGCTTTATTTTGATGTATTGCACTTGGGATTTCATGAAAGTTTAATATTTATAGTAATTTAATTTGAATTTGGCACGCTAACATTTCACCGGATGTTGGCCAGGTGGGACGCTACCGTCCCACGTAGCCATAAGATGTTAACAAACTCATTATTACTCTATTGTTGTTCTAAATTAAATCAACCTCTTCACACTCATCATTCAGTTAGGCCTAATTGAAATTATATTGTGAAGTAACTTGCACTTGGAATTATCGGCCATTGCATTCATTTGTCATTCCTTCAGTGAGCTGGAATCCTTTGCTTCGCTAGATAGAGTCAAGGATATGTTTTGCATTATTCTAAAGGCCTACTAAAGGTGTACTCAAAGCATGCGCGGACCAACTGGCAAGTGTCTTCACTGACATTTTTAACCTCTCCCTCACTGAGTCTAATACCTACATGTTTCAAACAGACCACCATAGTCCCTGTGCCCAAGAAAGTGAAGGAAACGTGCCTAAATGATTACCGCCCCGTAGCACTCACATCGGTAGCCATGAAATGCTTTGAATGGCTGGTCATGGCTCACATCAACACCATCATGGCGGAAACCCTAGACCCACTCCAATTTGCATACCGTCCCAACAGATCCACAGATGTCTCTATTACACTCCACACTGCCCTTTCCCACCTGGACAAAATGAACACCTATGTGAGAATGCTGTTCATTTACTACAGCTCAGCGTTCAACACCATAGTGCCCACAGCTCATCACTAAGCTAAGGACCCTGGGAGTAAACACCTCTCTCTGCACCTGGATCCTGGATATCCTCATGGGCCGCCCCGAGGTGGTAAGGGTAGGCAACAATACATCTGCGATGCTGATGCTCAAAACTGGGGCCCCTCAGGGGTGCGTTCTTAGTCCCCTCCTGTACTCCCTGTTCACCCATGACTGCGTGCCCAAGCACACTTTTTTTGTTGGAATGCTGCAGAGATAGTTGTCCTTCTGGAAGGTCCTCCCATCTCCACAGAGGAACTTTGCCAAAGTGACCACTGGGATCTTGGTCACCTCTCTGACTAAGGCCATTCTCCCCTGATTGCTGGCTGGGCAGCCAGCTCTAGGAAAAGTCTTGGTGGTTCCAAACTTCTTCCATTTAAGAATGATGGAGGCCACTGCGTTTTTGGGGACCTTCAATGCTGCACATATTTTTTGGTACCCTTCCACAGATGTGTGCCTCGACACAGTCCTGTCTCGGAGCTCTAAGGACAATTCCTTCGACCTCATGGTTTGGTTTTTGCTCTGACATTTACTGTCAACTGTGGGACCTTACATGGACAGGTGTGTGCCTTTCCAAATCATGTCCATTCAATTGAATTTACCACAGATGGACTCCAATCAAGTTGTAGAAACATCTCAAGGATGATGCACCTAAGCTCAATTACCCGGTCTTTTTTATATATACATTTGCAAACATTTCTAAATACATCAGTGTCAACAGCAAAGCACCCCCACACCATACCTCCTCCTCCATGCCTCATGGTGGGAACCACAAATGTGGAGATTGTGCGTTCACCTACTCTGCTTCTAATAAAGACACGGCGGTTGGAACCAAAAATCTGAAATTTGGACTCATCAGACCAAAGGACAGATTTCTACCAGTCTATTGTCCATTGCATGTGTTTCTTGGTTTAAGCAAGTCTATTCTTCCTATTGGTGTCCTTTACTAATGGTTTCTTTGTAGCAACTCGACCATGAAGGCCTGATTCATGCAGTCTCCTCTGAACAGTTGATGTTGAGTTTAGAGGTCGACCGATTATGATTTTTCGACGCCAATACCGATTATTGGAGTTTGCAAAAGTGCACCTGGATGTTCCACAACGCTACTGGCAAAGTATTTTGTGGACAGATGAAACTAGTTGAGTTGTTTGGAAGGAATACTCAACACTGTGTGGATAAAAAAAGGCACAGCACACCAACATCAAAACCTGTCCGCCAATTGAAGCTCAACAGAACTTGGGTGATGCAACAGGACAACAACCCAAATACAGAAGTAAATCAACAACAGAATGGCTTCAAAAGAAGCCTTCTGGAGTGGCCCAGTCAGAGTCCTGATCTCAACCCGATTGAGATGCTGTGGCATGACCTCGAGAGCAGTTCACACCAGAGATCTCA
Organism: Salmo salar; assembly: GCF_965601325.2. Taxonomy (NCBI): domain Eukaryota; kingdom Metazoa; phylum Chordata; class Actinopteri; order Salmoniformes; family Salmonidae; genus Salmo; species Salmo salar. The sequence goes on along the minus strand of NC_138302.1, from coordinate 43,285,154 downwards.
AGAATATTGCTGAACTGAAACAGTTTTGTAATGAGGAATGGTCCAGAATTCCTCCTGACCGTTGTGCAGGTCTGATCCGCAACTACAGAAAATGTTTGGTTGAGGTTATTGCTGCCAAAGGAGGGTCCACAAGTAATTTTTCCAACAATTGTTTACAGGCAGATTATTTCACTTATAATTCACTGTATCACAATTGCAGTGGGTCAGAAGTTTACATACAGTACACTAAATTGTCTGTGCCTTTAAACAGCTTGGAAAGTTCCAGAAACTGATGGCATGGCTTTAGAAGCTTCTGATAGGCTAATTGACATCATTTGAGTCAATTGGAGGTGTACCTGTGGATGTATTTCAAGGCCTATCTTCAAACTCAGTGCCTGTTTGCTTGACATCATGGGAAACTCAAAAGAAATCAGCCAAGACCTCAGAAAATACATTGTAGACCTCCACAAGTCTGGTTCATCCTGGGGAGCAATTTCCAAATGCCTGAAGGTACCACGTTCATCTGTACAAACAATAGTAAGCAAGTATAAACGGCATGGGACCATGGAGCAGTCATACCGCTCAGGAAGGAGACGCGTTCTGTCTTCTAGAGATGAACGTACTTTGGTGCAAAAAGTGCAAATCAATCTCAGAACAACAGCAAAGGACCTTGTGAAGATGCTGGAGGAAACAGGTACAAAAGTATCTAAATCCACAGTAAAACGAGTCCTATATCAACATAACCTGAAAGGCCGTTCAGCAAGGAAGAAGCTACTGCTCCAAAACCGCCATAAAGAAGCCAGACTACGGTTTGCAGCTGCACATGGGGACAAAGACTGTACTTTTTGAAGAAATGTCCTCTGGTCTGATGAAACAAAAATAGAACTGTTTTCCCATAATGACCATCGTTATGTTTGTAGGAAAAAGGGGGAGGCTTGCAAGCTGAAGAACACCATCCCAACCGTGAAGCACGGTGGTGGCAGCATCATGTTGTGGGGGTGCTCTGCTGCAGGAGGGACTGGTGCACTTCACAAAATAGATGGCATCATGAAGCAGGAAAAGTATTTGGATATATTGAAGCAACATCTCAAGACATCAGTCAGGAAGTTAAAGCTTGGTCGCAAATGGGTCTTCCAAATGGACAATGACCCCAAGCATACTTCCAAAGTTTTGCAAAATGGCTTAAGGACAACAAAGTCAAGGTATTGGAGTGGCCATCACAAAGCCGTGACCTCAATCCTATTGAAAATTTGTGGGCAGAACTGAAAAAGTGTGTGCGATCATTTAATTTTAATGAAATGTCAGGAATTGTGAATAACTGAGTTTAAATGTATTTGGCTAAGGTCTATGTAAACTTCCGACTTCAACTGTACGTACTTTTTTTTGCCACTATATCCTTTGCGTCCTACTCGTTAAAGAAAAAATCTTTGTCCAGTTCGAGTTGAGTAATTGCTGTTCTGATGTCAAGAAGTTATTTTCAGTCATAATAGACTGTAGCAGCAACATTATGTACAAAATAAGTTAAAAAAATAAGTTACATACAACATAAAAATACAAACAAAATAGCACAGTTGGTTAGTAGCCCATAAAACGTCACCATTTTAAAACTCACAGGCTGAGCTTTTGTGCGCTTTTACATCATGTATCATGCCACTGTAGGCCTAATAAAACATTTACTCACAGTCTATGTCAGCTATTGTGTTTATTTATTCTTTCCAGTTATTCATTTTGCATTGAAAAAGTCTAGGGAGCCTAGTCAGCCCAAGTTTGATATATATATATATATATATATATATATATATATATATATATATATATATATATATATATATATATATGAAATGATCAGACTATAATTTTAATGGTAGGTTTATTTGAACAGTGAGAGACAGAATAACAACAAAAAAATCCAGAAAAATGCATGTCAAAAATGTTATAAATTGATTTGCATTTTAATGAGGGAAATAAGTATTTGACCCCCTCTCATTTGTAGGTGTCTTTTATACAGGTAACGAGCTGAGATTAGGAGCACACTCTTAAAGGGTGTGCCAACAGTGCAGGACAACAAGATAAGTGAATTAGACACTACTAAAAATTATAATAATACAGTGCCTTCGGAAAGTATATTTGCTCATTTATATTTGCATAAGTATTTAAGTAAGACCCTTTACTCAGTACTTGTTGAAGCACCTTTGGCAGCGATTACAGTCTCAATTCTTCTTGGGATCCTCTCAAGATCTGTTAGGTTGGATGGGGAGCGTTGCTGCACAGCTAATTTCAGGTCTCGCCAGAGATGTTCGATCGGGTTCAAGTCCCGGCTCTGGCTGGGCCACTCAAGGGCATTCAGAGACTTGTCCCGAAGCAACTCCTGCGTTGTCTTGGCTGTGTGCTTAGGGTTGTTGTCCTGTTGGAAGGTGAACCTGAGTGCTCTGGAGCTGGTTTTCCATCAAGGATCTCTCTGTACTTTGCTTCGTTCATCTATGCCACCACCATCCTTCACCGTAGGGATGGTGCCAGGTTTCCTCCAGACGTGATTCTTGGCAATCAGGCCAAAGAGTTCAATCTTGGTTTCATCAGACCAGAGAATCTTGTTTCTCATGGTCTGAGAGGCTTTAGGTGCCTTTTGGCAAATTCGTAGCTGGCTGTCATGTGCCTTTTACTGAGCAGGGGCTTCCGTCTGGCCACTCTACCATAAAGGCCTGATTGGTGGAGTGTTGCGGAGATGGTTGTCCTTCTGGAAGGTTCTTCCATCTCCACAGAGGAACTTTGGCGCTCTGTCAGAGTGACCATTGGTTCTTGGTCGCCTCCCTGACCAAGGCCCTTCTCTCCCGATGGCTCAGTTTGGCCAGCTCTAGGAAGAGTCTTGGCGGTTCCAAAATTCCATTTAAGAATTATGGAAACCACTGTGCTTTTGGGGACCTTCAATGCTGCAGAAATGTTTTGTTATCCTTCCCCAAATCTGTGCCTCAACACAATCCTGGTTTTTGCTCTGACATGTACTGTCAACTGTCGGACCTTATATAGACTGGGGGGTGGGAGCAGGTTAAATGTTTGTTGGGGGGAATAGAATATCCATAAGGAGAGTGGGGGAGGGCACACAGAGAGGGGAAAAGGGGGTAGCAGTTAGCTGCCTAGTGGCTGTTCAGCAGCCTGATTTTCTGGGGGTAGAAGCTATTGGCCAGTCTGATCGTTTTTTCCATGATACTTCTATATCACCCACGTCTGAATGATGGAAGCGGGGAGAACAGGCCGTAGCTCGGGTGGCTAAGTACCTTGATTATCTTTTTGGCCTTCCTGCGACACCTGGTGTTGTAGGTGTCTTCCCTGTGGCTCAGTTGGTAGAGCATGGTGTTTGCAACGGCAGCATGGTGTGTGCAACGCCAGGGTTGTGGGTTCGATTCCCACGAGGGGCCAGTACAAAAAAAAAAATGCATGAAATGAAATGTATGTAAGTCGCTCTGGATAAGAGCGTCTGCTAAATGACTAAAATGTAAATGTAAAATGTGTCCTGGATGGAAGGCAGTGAGCTCCCAATGGTGTGTTTGGCTGAGTGTACCACCCTCTTTAGAGCCTTGTGGTCAGCGTCAGTGGAGTTGCCGTACCAGGCCATGATGCAGCCCGACAGTATGTTCTCGATGGTGCTCCTGAACAATGTGAGGGCCCTCGGGGACAGGCCAACTTTCTTCAGCCTCCTGAGGTTGAAGAGTCGCTGCCGTGCTGCCTTCACCACGGTGTCCATGGGGTTTTTACCTTTACGCCAAGGAACTTGACATTTTTTACCATCTCCACGGCGGCCCCATTGATGAGGATGGGGGCGTGCCCATCCTGGTTCCTGTTAAAGTCCACAATCGGCTCCTTTGTTTTACTGACATTGAGGGAGAGATTGTTTACCTGGCACCTCTCCATCGGAGTGCCTACCTCTGTAGGCCGTCTTGTCGTTGTTGTTAATCAGGCCTACTGCTGTCGTGTTGTCAGCTAACTTGAGGCCACACAGTCGTGGGTATACAGGGATTAGAGCTGGGCGCTGAGGACGCACTCTTGTGAGGCCCCTGTGTTGAGGATCAGTGTGGAGGAGGTAACGTTGCCTACCTTTACCACCTGGGGGCGGCCCGTTAGGAAGTCCAGGACCCAGTTGCCTAGGGAGGAGTTCAGTCCCAGGGTCGAGAGCTTTGTGATGAGTTTAGAGTGTACTATGGCATTGAAGGCCAAGCTGTAGTCGATGAACAGCATCCTCACTATGCATTCCTTTTGTCCAGGTGGGTGAGGGCAGTGTGTCGTGCAATGGCAATGGCGTCATCCGTGGATCTGTCAGGGTGGTAGGCGATTGGAGAGGGTTGAGTGTATCAGGGAGGGAGGAGGTGATGTTGTCTTTGACTAGCCTCTCGAAGCACTTCATGATGATGGAAGTGAGTGCTACGTGTCGGTAGTCATTCAGTTCAGTTACTTTCCATTTCTTGGAAGAGGGATGATAGTGGACATCTTGAAACAGGTGGGGATAACAGCCTGAGCTAGAGAGATAAATGTCAGAAAACACAACAGCTAGCTGGTCTGCACATGCTCTGAGGGCACGGCTAGGGTTACCGTCTGGGCGGCCTTGCGAGACTTAACACGCTTGAATGACTTGCATTCGTCCTCCATGGACAAAGTAAGCACGTAGCCCACGTTGTCCTCAGGGGATCTCCTCGGCAGCTCAGTGTAGTTATGCTTTTTTTTTTTTGCGGGTAGGGCGGCATTGGTGTCCGCAACATAACTTGCTTTCCTTTTGTAAAACATGATCGTTATAAGTCCCTGCCACATAGGCATTGTGTCCGACCCGCTGAATGCCGCCTCGCCAAACGTTTTCCGGCGGCCCTGGTCTTGGCGTGATTCTAGAAAAACGTTTTTTTCCCCCCCAAACATCTTTATATGCAGTCTGATTCAACAGGTTGAAATGTACGTCTTGAAGCTTTCTCGTGCATTTCTTAAAAAAAACTGACATTACCTTCTAAAGTAATTTAGACTTCTATTTCATGAGATAAAATGTAAAAACAAAATCAATGTAAATAAGGAACTATTTTAAAAGAAACACTCACCCACATTGAAGTTCAATGTAACTGGGATATGAGGTTAATTTAATCTCTTAATGAAGTGGTGTCCTATGACCATGTAGATCAAAAATAATTGTTGCAATTATTAGCTAATTCAATATCCCATTAATGAAGGTAAACAATAACTGTCAACATTTTACTTCTATTGTAGCCAAATACATGAATAGAACCGTTGTAAAAACCTTGCAAAGAAATGGACAAAATCTCAATACCCAGGGCTGAACAGACCATGCCCCCCTTGTTTACAGTTATGTGACTAAATGAATGAACTTTTATGCTTTAAAAGATTTTCCTGCCAATGGAACTGGATGTCAATTCCCCTTTAATAACGTAGTAACTTTGTTTACAAGCAATAAATGACTGTTATATCAAGAGGCAAATTGAGGTATGGAAACAGGCAATGCTTAACTGCAAGAGGAAGACTTGATCAGCGACTTGATCAGGCTATTTGCATTCAGGCGCTCTGCTGTACCAACCTGCTGTACCACCCATCCCCTCGATAATAGCACTTCAATTATTGATTTCCCATTTATTAGATTACCTGAGGACCCGTAGGGTGAGGAAGATCCCCCCCCCCCCCCCCCCCCCCACATCCAGCAGTATACAGCCTCTATGATGAGTGAAGGTCAATGAGGGGGGCTGGCATGATGTTGAAATGGCCAAGTAGGAATACATACACCAAGCCTATGGGCTTGTCGCATCACGCCCTTTGCTTTCCTCCTGTTACTATGGGAAATGTGTAAAGCGTAGTGGCACGATGTCGCTATGATGCCCTATCGCTGTGATGAAGAGAGGAAGGGCGTGAGGAGGAGAGGGAAGCTTTGAACGAATGTGTGTTGGCACTGCCACAGATGAGGCTGGATGATAATAATTAGGGCATGGCGAGGGGAGAGGAGGCGAATCATGCAAGGCCATTACACATTGAGAAAAGGGAACATATGGGGTTCCATGCCGCACGGCTCTGTGGCATCAACCCGCCACGGCTGCCTCTGCCGCCGGAGGAGAAGTGTGAAGGGACCCGTGAATTGGGTGTGTTTAATGTGTGAAATGGGCAGAGGTCCAACGGCGTGGGCTGGGGATGCACTCTCCCTTTCCTGGGTCCCTGGACAGGCCCCTGATCAGGGAGTGTAGTTGGGGGGGTGTAGTAGCAGTGCTATGCAAGAGTGGTCGGAAATCATTTAAAACCGATGAGAAGGAGGAGCAGGAACTGCACTGTTTCAACCCCAGCTGCTGGGTGGCAGCTGACTGTCCCCACTTTGCCTCAGATTTACAGCTTCGTAGTCTAACCCTTTTTTCTATATTTCCAGTGTATTAGCCTTCCTAGGGACACCACTGATTACTACCCTCATCTAGTCCGATGGTAAATTGGAGGCTTTTATTGTCTCAAGAAATTACTGTTGGGAAACGAAGGAATGAGAAATGTTTCGACTTTATCAGACTTAGCAGCAGCTGGCCCCAAATACAGGGCCCCTCCGATAATTGCATATTAAAGTGACAACTAGCAGAGCTTTAGCCATTTGTCATATCTTGGAACGCATTATGATGGTAGGAGTGTGACACTCAAATCTCTTTCTCACTCGGCGGAGGCAGCTCGGTTTTGTAAACAACAGCCCACACCATATAATGCTATCCATACACCCATAAAGGGAATTGAAACCTGCCAAACCTACACCCTGACGAATACACCCTAGTTAAGACGAATACACTGTGGCTATTGTCTTACTATATCCAATTCCTTCTCATTGTCATTATATTTTGGCAAAATGTGGCAGTGGGGCATGGCCAATTGTACGGTCTCCACCATTTTTTTTTAAAGGCCTTCCTCTTGGCCGCAGAAACAAAATGTTGCAGTTTTTAAGCACATTTCCTGCAATTCTACATATTTTGCCAAACAGCAATATTTTGTCTCTGCGGCCAAGGGGAAGGCTTTTGAAATTTTTGGTCGAAGACCGTGCAATTTTCAGAATTTTCTATTTTGTCTGATGTCTAGTTTTTATTGGTAATTGATTGTTAGTTCTCAAAGATGATCTTATTTAAAAATACACTATATATACAAAAGTATGTGGACACCTGTTGCTGATAGGTGTATAAAATCAAGCACACAGCCATGCAATCACAATAGCAGGCACTGTCATAGGATGCCACCTTTCCAACAAGTCAGTTCGTCAAATTTCTGCCCTGCTAGAGCTGTCCCGGTCAACTGTAAGTGCTGTTGTTGTGAAGTGGAAATGAGCAACTACGGCTCAGCCGCGAAGTTGTAGGCCACACAAGCTCACGGAATGGGACCACTGAGTGCTGAAGCGCGTAAAAAATTGTCTGTCCTCGGTTGCAACACTCACTTTTTAGTTCCAAACTGCCTCTTACATCAACGTCAGCACAAGAGCTGTTCGTCAGGAGCTTCAATAAATGGGTTTCCATGGCCGTGCAGCAGTACACAAGCCTAAGATCACCATGCGCAATGCCAAGCGTCGGCTGGACTGGTGCTAAGCTCGCTGCCATAGGACTCTGGAGCAGTGGAAATGCGCTTCACCATCTGGCAGTCTGACAGACAAATATGTGTTTGGCGGATGCCAGGAGAATGCTACCTGCCCGAATGCATAGTGCCACATTTTTGGAATACAGGTCTGGGGAATAAAGGTCTGGGGCTGTTTTTCATGGTTTGGGCTTGGCCCCTTAGTTCCAGTGAAGAGAAATCTTAACACTACAGCATACAATGACATTCTAGATGATTCTGTGCTTCCAACTTTGTGGCAACAGTTTGGGGAAGGCCCTTCACTGTTTCAGCATGACAATGCTCCTGTGCACAAAGCGAGGGCCATACAGAAGTGGTGAAGTGGAAGAACTTAACTGGCCTACACAGAGCCCTGACCTCAACCTCATCGAACACCTTTGGGATGAATTGGAGCCAGGCCTAATCGCCCAACATCAGTGCCCGACCTCACTAATGCTCTTGTGGCTGAATGGTAGCAAGTACCCACAGCAATGATCCAACATCTAGTGGAAAGCATTTCCAGAATAGTGGAGGCTGTTATAGCAGCAAAGAGGGGACAAATTCCATATTAATTCCCATGATTTTGGAATGAGATGTTTGACAAGTACCGTAAATTCCGGACTATAAGCCACAACTTTTTTCCCACGCTTTGAACCTTGCGGCTTAAACAATGACGCGGCTAATATATGGATTTTTCCCGCATTCAATTTGTTTTTCTCCAAAAAAACACATTCTGTGACGTGCTCAGTTTTTTGGCGGCATGAAGCTTTCATTAGACCAATGAAATTGCCGAACTGGTAAAGGTCAAACAGTGACGAGAGCGACAATGAAAACGATCCAATATCAGATGAAGCAATTCTGAGGCTATTCAACTCCGACACCGAAGGAGATGACTTCAGTGGTTTCAGTGCACAGGAGGAGGAAGATAGTGACCAATGACCTTCTTGGTAGGCTACTGTTTACTGCAAATTTGTAATTTTTTGTTACAAGCCGTGTTTTGTTAAAGCCTATTTATTTTTGTTACAAGCCGTGTTTCGTTAAAGCCTGTGTAAAGTTCATTTGTTTCAATGTACTGGTAGGCACCTGCGGCTTATAGACATGTGCGGCTTATTTATGTTCAAAATAATAATATTTTAAAAATTCAGTGGGTGCGGCTTATATTCAGGTGCACTCAATAGTCCGGAAATTACAGTAGGTGTCCACATACTTTTGGTCATGTAGTTTATATAGCTCTTTTCTACATACTTTATACATTTTAGTCATTTAAGTTTACAGAAAACTATTTTCTAAAACAGACATACAGTGCCTTGGGAAAGTATTTAGACCCTTAGACTTTTTCCACATTTTGTTACGTTAGAGCCTTATTCTAAAATGGATTCATATTTTTTTTTTATTCAGCAATACACACACAATAGCCCATAATGACAAAGGGAAAACAGGTTGTTAGAAATGTGTGAAAAATGTTATAAATTACAAAACATAAATACCTTATTTACATAAGTATTCAGACCCTTTGCTATGAGACTCGATGTTGAGCTCAGGTGCATCCTGTTTCCATTGATTATCTTTGAGATGTGTCTACAACTTGGTTGGAGTCCACCTATGGTTAATTCAATTGATTTGGTAAGGCACGCACTTGTCAAAATAATTTCCCAAAGTTGACAGTGCATGTCAGAGGAAAAACCAAGCCATGAGGTCGAAGTAATTGTCCTTAGAGCTCCGAGACAGAATTGTGTCGAGGCACAGATCTTGGGAAGGCTATGAAAACATTTCTGCAACATTGAAAGTCCCCAAGAACACAATGGCCTCCATTATACTTAAATGGAAGAAGTTTGCAAACACCAAGACTCTTCCTAGAGATGGCCGCCCAGCCAAACTGAGCAATCGGGGGAGAAGGGCCTTGGTCAGGGAGGTGACCAATCCAATGGTCACTCTGACAGAGCTCCAGAGTTCCTCCCACATTTACATAAGGCACCTTATGTAAATGTGATGGGAGAACCTTCCAGAAGGACAACCATCTCTGCAGCACTCCACCAATCAGGCCTTTATGGTTGAGTGGCCAGCCACTCTTCAGTAAAATGCACATGATAGCACGCTTGGAGTTTTCCAATAGGCACCTAAAAACTCTCAGACCATTAGAAATGAGATTCTCTGGGCTGAAGAACCAATATTGAACTCTTTTACCTGAATGCCAAGCGTCACATCTGGAGGAAACCTGGCACCATCCCTACAGTGAAGGATGGTAGTGGCAGCCTCATGCTGTGGGGATGTTTTTCAGCAGCAGGGACTAGGAGACTAGTCAGGATCGAGGGAAATATGAATGGAGCAAAGTACAGAAAGATCCTTGGTGAAAACCTGCTCGAGAGTGCACAGGACCTCAGACTGGTGCGAAAGTTCACCTTCCAACAGGAAATGACCCTAAGCACACAGTCAAGACAATAAAGGAGTGGCTTCAGAACAAGTCTATGAATGTCCTTGAGTGGCCCAGCCAGAGCCTGGAATTGAACCCAATTGAACATCTCTGGGGAGACCTCAAAATAGCTGTGCAGCAGCGCTCCCCATCCAACCTGACAGAGCTTAAAAGCATCTGCATAGAAGAATGGGAGAAACTCCTCAAATACAGGTGTGCCAAGCTTTTGTAGCGTCATACCCAAGACTCGAGGTTGTAATCGCTGCCAAAGGTGCTTCAACAAAGTAAAGGGTCTGCATAATTATGTAAATGTGATATTTCAGTTTTTTATGTTTTCTAAATTAGCAAAAAAGTTTTTTACTTTGTCATTATGCAGTATTGTGTGTAGATTTGATGAGGGGGGAAAAACAATTTCATACATTTTAGAATAAGGCTGTAACGTAACAAAATGTGGAAAAGGTCAAGGGGTATGAATACTTTACAAAAGCTATATATCTATATATACAGTTGAAGTCAGAAGTTTACATACACCTTAGCCAAATACATTTAAAGTCAGTTTTTCACAATTCCTGACATTTAATCCTAGTAAAAATTCCCTGTCTTAGGTCAGTTAGGATCACCACTTTATTTTAAGAATGTGAAATGTCAGAATAATAGTAGAGAGAAGGATTTAATTCAGCTTTTATTTCTTTCATCACATTCCCAGTGGGTCAGATGTTTACATACACTCAATTAGTATTTGGTAGCATTGCCTTTAAATTGTTTAACTTGGGTTAAACATTTCGGGTTGCCTTCCACAAGCTTCCCACAATAAGTTGGGGGAATTTTGGCCCATTCCTCCTGACAGAGCTGGTGTAACTGAGTCAGGTTTGTAGGCCTCTTTGCTCGCACACGGTTTTTCAGTTCTGCCCACAAATGTTCTATAGGATTGAGGTCAGGGCTTTGTGATGGCCACTCCAATACCTTGACTTTGTTGTCCTTAAGCCATGTTGCCACAACTTTGGAAGTATGCTTGTGGTCATTGTCCATTTGGAAGAACCATTTGCGACCAACCTTCCTGACTGATGTCTTGAGTTGCTTCAATATACCCACATAATTTTCCTGCCTCATGATGCCATCTATTTTGTAAAGTGCACCAGTCCCTCCTGCAGCAAAGCATCTCCACAAAATGATGCTGCCACCCCAGTGCTTCATGGTTGGGATGGTGTTCTTCGGCTTGCAAGCATTCCCTTTTTTCCTCCAAACATAACGATGGCCATTATGGCCAAACAGTTCTATTTTTGTTTCATCAGACCAGAGGACATTTCTCCAAAACGTACGAACTTTGTCCCCATGTGCAGTTGCAAACCGTAGCCTGACTTTTTTATGGCGGTTTTGGAGCAGTGGCTTCTTCCTTGCTAAGCGGCCTTTCAGGTTATGTCGATATACGTACTTTTGTACCTGTTTCCTCCAGCATCTTCACAAGGTCCTTTACTGTTGTTCTAGGATTGATTTGCATTTTTTGCACCAAAGTACATTCATCTTTAGGAGACAGAACGCGTCTCCTTCCTGAACGGTATGACGGCTGCATGGTCTCATGGTGTTTATACTTGCGTACTAAATCAAATCAAATCAAATTTATTTATATAGCCCTTCGTACATCAGCTGATATCTCAAAGTGCTGTACAGAAACCCAGCCTAAAACCCCAAACAGCAAGCAATGCATGTGAAAGAAGCACGGTGGCTAGGAAAAACTCCCTAGGAAAAACTCCCTAGAAAGGCCAAAACCTAGGAAGAAACCTAGAGAGGAACCAGGCTATGAGGGGTGGCCAGTCCTCTTCTGGCTGTGCCGGGTGGATATTATAACAGAACATGGTCAAGATGTTAAAATGTTCATAAATGACCAGCATGGTCAAATAATAATAATCATAGTAGTTGTCGAGGGTGCAACAAGCACGTCCGGTGAACAGGTCAGGGTTCCATAGCCGCAGGCAGAACAGTTGAAACTGGAGCAGCAGCACGGCCAGGTGGACAGGGGACAGCAAGGAGTCATCATGCCAGGTAGTCCTGAGGCATGGTCCTAGGGCTCAGGTCCTCCGAGAGAAAGAAAGAGAGAAAGAGAGAATTAGAGAGAGCATAATTAAATTCACACAGGACACCGGATAAGACAAGAGAAATACTCCAGATGTAACAGACTGACCATAGCCCCCCGACACATAAACTACTGCAGCATAAATACTGGAGGCTGAGACAGGAGGGATCAGAAGACACTGTGGCCCCATCCGATGATACCCCCGGACAGGGCCAAACAGGCAGGATATAACCCCACCCACTTTGCCAAAGCACAGCCCCCACACCACTAGAGGGATGTCTCCAACCACCAACTTACCGTCCTAAGACAAGGCCGAGTATAGCCCACAAAGATCTCCGCCATGGCACAACCCAAGGGGGGGGGGGGGTGCCAACCCAGACAGGAAGACCACGTCAGTGACTCAACCCACTCAAGTGACGCACCCCTCCCATGGACGGCATGGAAGAACACCAGTAAGCCAGTGACTCAGCCCCTGTAATAGGGTTAGAGGCAGAGAATCCCAGTGGAGAGAGGGGAACCGGCAAGGCAGAGACAGCAAGGGCGGTTCGTTGCTCCAGCCTTTCCGTTCACCTTCACACTCCTGGGACAGACTATACTTAATCATAGGACCTACTGAAGAGATAAGTCTTCAGTAAAGACTTAAAGGTTGAGACTGAGTCTGCGTCTCTCACATGGGTAGGCAGACCATTCCATAGAAATGGAGCTCTATAGGAGAAAGCCCTACCTCCAGCCGTTTGCTTAGAAATTCTAGGGACAATTAGGAGGCCTGCGTCTTGTGACCGTAGCGTACGTGTAGGTATGTACGGCAGGACCAAATCGGAAAGATAGGTAGGAGCAAGCCCATGTAATGCTTTGTAGGTTAGCAGTAAAACCTTGAAATCAGCCCTTGCCTTAACAGGAAGCCAGTGTAGAGAGGCTAGCACTGGAGTAATATGATACAATTTTTGGGTTCTAGTCAGGATTCTAGCAGCTGTATTTAGCACTAACTGAAGTTTGTTTAGTGCTTTATCCGGGTAGCCGGAAAGTAGAGCATTGCAGTAGTCCAGCCTAGAAGTAACAAAAGCATGGATACATTTTTCTGCATCATTTTTGGACAGAAAGTTTCTGATTTTTGCAATGTTACGTAGATGGAAAAACGCTGTCCTTGAAACAGTCTTGATATGTTCTTCAAAAGAGAGATCAGGGTCCAGAGTAACGCCGAGGTCCTTCACAGTTTTATTTGAGACGACTGTACAACCATCCAGATTAATTGTCAGATTCAACAGAAGATCTCTTTGTTTCTTGGGACCTAGAACAAGAATCTCTGTTTTGTCCAAGTTTAAAAGTAGAAAGTTTGCAGCCATCCAGTTCTTTATATCTGAAACACAGGCTTCTAGCGAGGGCAATTTTGGGGCTTCACCATGTTTCATTGAAATGTACAGCTGTGTGTCGTCCTCATAGCAGTGAAATTTAACATTATGTTTTCGAATGACATCCCCAAAAGGTAAAATATATAGTGAAAATAATAGTGGTCCTAAAACAGAACCTTGAGGAACACCGAAATTTACAATTGATTTGTCAGAGGACAAACAATTCACAGAGACAAACTGATATCTTTCCGACAGATAAGATCTAAACCAGGCCAGAACTTGTCCATGTAGACCAATTTGGGTTTCCAATCTCCCCAAAAGAACGTGGTGATCGATGGTATCAAAAGCGGCACTAAGATCTAGGAGCACGAGGACAGATGCAGAGCCTCGGTCTGACGTCATTAACCTCTTGGGGCTAGGTGGGACGCTAGCGTGCCACCCGTGGTGCACTCCATCAACAGCAGGTGCATTTCAAGAGCGGCAAATTTGAATCCAAATAAATGTCAAAATTCAAATTTTTCAAAAATACAACTATGTTACACCATTTGAAAGATAAACATCTCCTTAATCTAACCACGTTTTACGATTTCAAAAAGGTTTTACGGCGAAAGCATAAATTTAGAGTATGTTAGGACAGTACATTTACAAGAGTTGTGTGTAATGTTTTGTCAAGTCAAAGACAGGGTCACCAAAACCATAAAACCAGCTAAAATGATGCACTAACCTTTTACAATCTCCATCAGATGACACTCCTAGGACATTATGTTAGACAATGCATGCATTTTTAGTTCTATCAAGTTCATATTTATATCCAAAAACAGCGTTTTACTATGGCATTGATGTTGAGGAAATCGTTTCCCTCCAATAACCGGCAGTCAAGTCAGCGTCAGAAATTAAATAATTAAAATTAGAAAACATTGGTAAAATATTATATTGTCATTTAAAGAATTATAGATTTACATCTCTTGAACGCAATCAACTTGCCAGATTTAAAAATAACCTTACTGGGAAATCACACTTTGCAATAATCTGAGCACTGCGCCCAGAAAAATACGCGTTGCGATACAGACTAGACGTCATGTTGGGGAGATCTAAAATCGAAAATACTATGTAAATAATCCATTACCTTTGATTCTCTTCATCAGATGTCACTTCCAGGTATCACAGGTCCATAACGAATGTAGTTTTGTTCAAAAAAGCTCATCATTTATGTCCAAAAATCTCCGTCTCGTTAGCACATGATGTAAGCCAGCCGGACTTCTCGTCATGAACGAGGGGAAAAAATATATTTCCGTTCGTTCAAACATGTCAAACGTTGTATAGCATAAATCATTAGGGCCTTTTTTAACCAGAACATGAATAATATTCAAGGTGGACGAATGCATACTCTTTTATAACGTATTGGAACGAGGGTACCCAAGATGAACTCGCGCGCAAGGTGTCTAATGGGCCATCATCGTTCCATGGCTCTTGTTCGGTCAGATCTCCCTCCAGAAGACTCAAAACACTTTGTAAAGGCTGGTGACATCTAGTGGAAGCAATAGGAAGTGCCAAAATATTCCTAAACCCCTGTGTTTTTCAATGGGATAGGTTTAAAGTCAATACAACACATCAGGTATCCACTTCCTGTCAGAAAATGTCTCAGGGTTTTGCCTGCCAAATGAGTTCTGTTATACTCACAGACACCATTCAAACAGTTTTGGAAACTTTAGAGTGTTTTCTATCCATATATAATAAGTATATGCATATTCTAGTTACTGGGTAGGATTAGTAACCAGATTAAATCGGGTACATTTTTTTTATCCAGACGTGCAAATGCTGCCCCCTAGACCCAACAGGTTAAAAGGTCATTTAGGGATCTAACATTAAGTAACCCAATTTTGAGATGTGAGGTATCACAATCTCTTTCAATAATGGCAGGAATGGAGGAGGTTATACTAGTGAGATTGCTAAAGCGAACACCGCCATCTTTAATTTTGCCCAACCTAGATCGAGGCACAGACACGGTCTCAATGGGGAAAGCTGAGCTGACTACGCTGACTGTGCTAGTGGCAGACTCCACTAAACTAGGAGGCTGGCTAACAGCCTGCTGCCTGGCCTGCACCCTATTTCATTGTGGAGCTAGAGGAGTTAGAGCCCTGTCTATGTTCGTAGATAAGATGAGAGCACCCCTCCAGCTAGGATGGAGTCCGTCACTCCTCAACAGGCCAGGCTTGGTCCTGTTTGTGGCTGAGTCCCAGAAAGAGGGCCAATTATCTACAAATTCTATCTTTTGGGAGGGGCAGAACACAGTTTTCAACCAGCGATTGAGTTGTGAGACTCTGCTGTAGACCTCATCACTCCCCCTAACTGGGAGGGGGCCAGAGACAATTAATCGATGCCGACACATCTTTCTAGCTGATTTACACGCTGAAGCTATGTTGCGCTTGGTGACCTCTGACTGTTTCATCCTAACATCGTTGGTGCCGACGTGGATAACAATATCTCTATACTCTCTACACTCGCCAGTTTTAGCTTTAGCCAGCACCGTCTTTAGATTAGCCTTAACGTCGGTAGCCCTGCCCTCTGGTAAACAGTGTATGATCGCTGGATGATTCGTTTTAAGTCTAATACTGCGGGTAATGGAGTCGCCAATGACTAGGGTTTTCAATTTGTCAGAGCTAATGGTGGGAGCCTTCGGCGTCTCAGACCCCACAACGGGAGGAGTAGAGACCAGAGAAGTTTCGGCCTCCAACTCCGACTCGCTTAATGGGGAGAACCGGTTGAAAGTTTCTGTCGGCTGAATAAGCGACACCGGTTGAGCATTCCTACAGCGTTTCCCTCCAGAAGCCATGAGAATGTTATCCGGCTGCGGGGACCGTGCGAGGGGGTTATACTAACGTTACTATCTGTACTTACTGGTGGCACAGACGCTGTTTCATCCTTTCCTACACTGAAATTACCCTTGCCTAACGATTGCGTCTGAAGCTGGGCTTGCAGCACAGCTATCCTTGCCGTAAGGCGATCGTTCTCCTGTATATTATAAGTACAACGACTGCAATTAGAAGGCATCATGTTAATGTTACTTAGATTCGGCTGTTTGAAGTCCTGACGAACCATGTCCTGATAAAACCTCCGGGGTGAAAAAGTTTAATGAAAAAAGTTGAGTGAGGGAAAAAGTAAAAATATACGGTAATGAAAAAGTAAAAACCGTGAGGTAGTCAGGTAGCAAAGTAAGATCGGCAACAAAACGCACAGCAGCACGTAAACAAGTCTGTAAGTTGTGACCGGAAAACCTATTGTTTGTACAGATGAACGTGGTACCTTCAGGCGTTTGGAAATTGCTCCCAAGGATGAACCAGACTTGTGGAGGCCTACAATCTTTTTTTTAGGTCTTGGCTGATTTCTTTTAGATTTTTCGATAATGTCTAGCAAAGAGGCACTAAGTTTGAAGGTAGGACTTGAAATACATCCACAGGTACACCTCCAATTGACTCAAATTATGTCAATTCAAAGTATTAAATCCAAGATGGCGTGGCTGTCAGCGTCTTTGTCCTGTCGTGTCCCTTGTATATATCTTTTTACATCTTTTTCTTCGCATATCTTTTAAAAATATTTTCCTAAACAACTTCTAAATACTCTCCTGCAACCCGCCTCACCCAATGTGGCGTGGATCTGTTTTTATTTCTAAAGTATTTCTATTTACTTCGGCTCTGGAATCCCTCAACTGAAGCTAGCTAGCTAACTACCTACCAGCTATCAGTCAGCAAACCATTGCTAGCGGTCATCAGCTAACCTTTTGCTCGGAAAGTTCTCGCCAGTTCGAACAACGTGACTCAAACCAGAGCATAACGGAACTATTATTATTTTTATTTTTTTCCCCCCATATCCCCGGATTCCTACCGCAAACTCTGAACATTTTCATCAGGATCTTTGCAACTAGCTAACCGCAATCCCGGGTGACTACTCCTGGTTAGCGCTTCCATCCCGGAGCAAGCACTAATTAGCCTGAAGCTAGCCCGGCCAGGGCTCCTGAGCTACCACCGAAGCCCACTCCTGGGCTACAATATCCGGACCCATTCTACTGCCGGTACGGGGCATGGAAACCCGCCGATCCTCTATGACTGGAATACCGACATAATCTGCCCGAGGATTCCAACAGGCTCCTCAGGCGCGACGTCCCTTGAAGGCCCATTCTGCTAACCCGCGGCCTTCTAGCTACCTAGAGCTACTTGGAACCCTACTAATTCCACGACTGGTCTATCGACGTCACCGCACGAAGAGGCAAAAACAGACTTACCCCCATCGTGACATCCCCCAAAGGCTAACTTGCTTGCCCCGGTCTGCTAACTGCTAGCTTGCCTGCCCCGGTCTGCTAACTGCTAGCCCCGGTCTGTCAACTGCTTGCTTGCTAACCTGGTCTGCTAACTGCTAGCTTGCCAGCCCCGGTCTGCTAACTGCTAGCTTGTTAACATCGGCCTGCTAACTGTCTGAATCGCCGTGTCCCCAGTCAGCCCAACCACTCACTGGACCCATATGTTCACTTGGCTACGCATGCCTCTCTCTAATATCAATATGCCTTGTCCATTACTGTCCTGGTTAGTGATTACTGTCTTATTTCACTGTAGAGCCTCTAGCCCTGCTTAATATGCCTTAACCAACCTTGTTGTTCCACCTCCTACATATGCGATGACATCACCTAGTTTAAACGTCTCTAGAGACTATATCTCTCATCATTACTCAATGCCTAGGTTTACCTCCAATGTACTCACATCCTCCTTACCTTTGTCTGTACACTATGCCTTGAATCTATGCTATCGTGCCCAGAAACCTGCTCCTTTTACTCTCTGTTCCGAACGTGCTAGACGGCCAGTTCGTATAGCCTTTAGCCGTACCCTTATCCTACTTCTCCTCTGTTCCTCTGGTGATGTGGAGGTTAATCTAGGGCCTGCAGTGCCTAGCTCCACTCCCACTCCCCAGGTGCTCTCATTTGTTGACTTCAGTAACCGTAAAAGCCTTGGTTTCATGCATGTTAACATTAGAAGCCTCCTCCCTAAGTTTGTTTTACTCACTGCTTTAGCACACTCTGCCAACCCGAATGTCTTAGCCGTGTCTGAATCCCGGCTTAGGAAAACCACCAAAAACCTTGAAATCTCCATCGCTAACTATAACATTTTCCGCCAAGATAGAACTGCCAAAGGGGGCGGTGTTGCAATCTACTGCAAAGATAGCCTGCAGAGTTCTGTATTACTATCCAAGTCTGTACCCAAACAATTCGAGCTTCTACTTCTAAAAATTCACCTTTCCAGAAACAAGTCTCTCACTGTTGCTGCTTGCTATAGACCTCCCTCTGCCCCCAGCTTTGCCCTCGATACCATATGTGAATTGATTCCCCCCATCTCTTCTGAGCTCATGCTTAACACCCCGGCCATCCTGCAATCTAAGCTTGATGCCCTCAATCTCACACAAATTATCAATGAACCTACCAGGTACAACCCCAAATCCGTTAACACGGGCACCCTCGTAGATGTCATCCTAACTAAATCGCCCTCCAAATACACCTCTGCTTTTTTCAATGAAGATCTCAGCGATCACTGCCTCATTGCCTGCATCCGTAATTGGTCTGCGACCAAACGACCACTCCTCATCACTGTCAAACGCTCCCTAAAACACTTCGGCGAGCAGGCCTTTCTAAACGACCTGGCCTGGGTATCCTGGAATGACATTGACCTCATCCCGTCAGTAGATGATGCCTGGCTATTCTTTAAAAGTGCCTTCCTCACCATCTTAAATAAGCATGCCCCACTCAAAAAATGTAGAACCAGGAACAGATATAGTCCTTGGTTCACTCCAGACCTGTCTGCCCTTGACAGTACAAAAACATCCTGTGGCGTTCTGCATTAGCATCGAATAGCCCCCGTGACATGCAACTTTTCAGGGAAGTTAGGAACAAATATACACAGGCAGTTAGAAAAGCTAAGGCTAGCTTTTTCAAACAGAAATGTACATCCTGTAGTACTAACTCAAAAAAGTTCTGGGACACTGTAAAGTCCATGGAGAATAAGAGCACCTCCTCCCAGCTGCCCACTGCTCTGAGGCTAAGAAACACTGTTACCACCGATAAATCCACTATAATTGAGAATTTCAAGAAGCATTTCTCCCCTGCTGGCCATGGTTTCCACCTGGCTACCCCTACCCCGGTCAACTGCCCGGCACCCTCCACAGCAACCCGCCAACGCCCCCACCATTTCTCCTTCAACCAAATCCAGATAGCTGATGTTCTGAAAGAGCTGCAAAATCTGGACCCATACAAATCAGCCGGGCTAGACAATCTGGACCCTCTCTTTCTAAAATTATCTGCCGACATTGTTGCAACCCCTATTACTAGCCTGTTCAACCTCTCTTTCGTATCGTCTGAGATTCCCAAAGATTGGAAAGCTGCCGCGGCCATCCCCCTCCTCATTAAAATGCAAATCAATTTATAACATTTTTGACATGCGTTTTTCTGGATTTTTTGTTGTTATTCTGTCTCTCACTGTTCAAATAAACTTACCATTAAAATTGTAGACTGATCATTTCTTTGTCAGTGGGCAAACGTACAAAATCAGCAAGGGATCAAATACTTTTTCCCCTCACTGTATCTTCCTCACTAGCTTTAAGCACCAGCTGTCAGAGCAGCTCACAGATCACTGCACCTGTACATAGCCCATCTGTAAACAGCCCATCTATCTACCTACCTCATCCCCATACTGTATTTATTTATATATCTTGCTCTTTTGCACCCCAGTATCTCTACTTGCACATTCATCTTCTGCACATCTACCATTCCAGTGTTTAATTGCTATATTGTAATTACTTCGCCATCATGGCCTATTTATTGCCTTAACTTACCTCATTTGCACTCACTGTATATAGACTTTTTGTTTTCTTTTGTTCTACTGTATTATTGACTGTATGTTTTGTTTATTCCATGTGTAACTCTGTGTTGTTGTATGTGTCGAATTGCTATGTTTTATCTTGGCCAGGTCGCAGTTGCAAATGAGAACTTGTTCTCAACTAGCCTACCTGGTTAAATAAAGGTAAAATAAAATAAAAAATGTGCCTATCAGAAGCTTTTAAAGCCATGACATCATTTTCAGGAATTTTCCAAGCTGTTTAAAAGCAGTCAACTTAGTGTATGTAAACTTCTGACCCACTAGAATTGTGATACAATGAATTATAAGTGAAATAATCTGTCTGTAAACAATTGTTGGGAAAATTAGTTGTCGTGCACACAGTAGATGTCCTAACCACCTTACCAAAACTATAGTTTGTTAACAAGAAATTTGTGGAGTGGTTGAAAAACGAGTTTTAATGACTCCAACCTAATGTGTATGTAAACTTCCGACTTCAACTATTTATTTATATATATATATATATATATATATATATATATATATATAGTATGATTCATTTCAGTGTGTAAAGTGGGCCGAGGAACACTGCAAACAGACTATTTTTCCAGGAATGGATCACAATAAAAATGTCATAGGCTGTACCTGTTGTGTGGCTGTTTGGGGTGTGATGTAGGACTACATGTTAAAATACCAACAACGTCAGTCATAGTGAAGATAACAATGGATTTTCATTAGTTCAGTGTTATATATGGGGTGCAGGGAGTAAGTTCAATTCATTATAAGAGATGGGTCCTGTAACCACTTTTACCTCAGCACATTGTTTGCTAACATTTGCTTACACTTTCATGTCAGCAAAAATATGTCACTTTAGAAGATTGTCATGTCTTTCATGGTAATTGAATTGCTCTCCATATGACCCCATGGTGCCTGTACAAGGTGTGAAACTTGTGAGGAAATGTAACACCCCAGTACTCATCAGGTAGACACTTCTAGAGGTTAAGGGGGGCTGGTTAACACACATCGCAGATATTGGCTGTGTGTTGATCCTGGAGGGAGGCAGTGTGTATGTGTGTGTGTGTGTGTGTGTGTGTGTGTGTGTGTGTGTGTGTGTGTGTGCGTGTGCGTGTGTGTGTGTGATTAAAAATGTGTGTATCTGCGAGTGTGTGTGTGTTGGCAAGATGAAGTTGGTGAGAGTGCTGATGTAAAACGGCGGTGGCTGAGGCGAATGAGAAATGTAATCAGCCTAGTTCACTAGCCATGGCCTGGTTAGGGTCTCCACTATATTGGTTCACCACTCTGAATTGATTTGCCCTATTCCGGACCCAAAGTTGTGATGATTGATATATCATCTTTGCATAGCCCATTGATGTGCTTAACATAATTTTGTGATGAATCGTCTGATTCCGCATGCCATTCTATGACCCTATTCACATTAGCAGACAGCATGTATCACTGGTGAGTTATAATGTGGCAGACGACATTTACCTGGAAAGAGGTTGTCGTCATTTTAACCTTCTCATTTGATCTCCACTGACACATTTAAGTTCTCATTTTTGTCAGGGAATTCATTATGGTTTCAAGGGGAGCTGCCCTGGCTGCTAGCGTGCTGTGCTAACGTGCTAGTTGTTTGAAGGGCTAAGTGTATCAGTTAGAATCAGGTAATCGTCTGGGTCAAGTATTCAAGCTAAATTAAATAATTCCATTCATGGAATAATTTACTGAGTTAATCTACAGTTATTATGAATTTAGAGGGAAATTATGTTGTCTGAAGACAATTTTTCTAATAACTGAACCTAATCCTCTAATTGCTACTCTCTCATGTAAGTTGGTACATTATGGAATAAAAGCCTTTATGATATCGGTCACTTGCCTTGTGCCAGAAACCTTCCAGATCTTTTTGCCCACTGTAGAATGCCCTGCTGCCAAATGTGAGGCAAGCTATAAAACCACATACTAATCTAAAAAACGGTAATAAAAGGTTAGAGATAGTCTAAATAAAGTCTTTTTTGGGGCCGGTATGTGGGCTCTGAATGTGTGTATCCAAACAGAAACAAATGTCTTGGTGTTGTTTTACCTCAGATTAGTACATCAATTGGAAGGCATTCGATCCAGAACCTTGACATGTCCCTGGCTTGGTGTTCAGTTATCAAAGCAACGTCCCTGAGAATGTCTGTGTCTCTTCAATATATTCTTTGTTATTCCAGCAGCACGTCCTCTCACACCTATTCATCTCTCTTCCTGTCTGAACCTCACACATTTTACACTACCTTTACTTTGGTTCCATCTCTCTGCTCTCTGTCTTTCTTTTCTCTCCTTGCTGATTTCAACAATATTGTGTAATAAAAGTACAGTAGTTCACAGTCGCAATAGTTTCTCAGACATTCCTGAGACTTGATGGGTCTGTGTTCAAATAGTATGTTTTCTTTCATATACCTTTTAGCATTTGAATAAAAGATCACAGAAATGTCCCATATGTACAAAAAAGCTTATTTCTCTCAAATTTGTGCACAAATTTGTTGACATCCTTGTTAGTGAGCAGTGTATCCTTTGTCAAGATAATCCACCCACCTGACAGGTGTGTCATATCAAGAAGCTTAAACAGCATGATCATTATACAGATGGCGCCAACAGAGAGTGTCACCTCGCTTCTAGTCCTTAGGAAACATTGCAGTATTTCGTTTTTTTATGTATTATTTCAAACATTGTTAGCCCAGAAAATCTTAAGTGTTATTACATACAGCCGGGAAGAACTATTGGATATCAGAGCGACGTCAACTCACCAGCACTACGACCAGGAATATGACTTTCCCGAAGCGGATCCTTTATTCGAACCAGAGGCTGACCCAAAATAATGTCGCCACAAAAGAGGTAGACGGAGCGGGCTTCTGGTCAGACTTCAGAGGCATGCACACCACCCACCGCTTCCGAGTATATTACTCGCTAATGTCCTGTCTCTAGATAACAAGGTAAACGAAATTAGGGCAAGGATTGTAACATACTCTTTGTCACGGAAACACGGCTCTCTGGGGATATGCTGTTGGAGTTGGTACAGCCACCGGAATTCTTTGTGCGTCGTGCCGACAGAAATAAACATCTCTCCTGGAAGAAGAAGGGCGGGGGTGTATGTTTCATGATTAACGACTCATGGTGTAATTGTAACAGCATACAGGAACGCAAGTCCTTTTGTTCACCTGACCTAGAATTCCTCACAATCAGATGCCGACCGTATTATCTACCAAGAGAATTCTCGTCGGTTATTGTCACAGCCGTGTATATCCCCCCTCAAGCCGATACCAAGACGGCCCTCAAGGAACTTCACTGGACTCTATGCAAACTGGAAACCATATATCTTGAGGCTGCATTTATTGTAGCTGGGAATTTTAACAAAGCTAATTTGAGAACAAGGCTACCTAAATTCTATCAGCATATTGATTGTAGTACCCGGGCTGGCAAAACACTGGATCACTGCTACTCTAACTTCCGCAATGCGTACAAGGCCCTCCCCTGCCCTCCTTTCGGCAAATCTGACCACGACTCCATTTTGCTTCTCCCCTCGTATAGGCAGGAACTCAAACAGGATGTACCCGTGACAAAGACTATTCAACGCTGGTCTGACCAATCGGAATTCACACTTCAAGGTTGTTTTGACTGGGACATGTTCCTGGTAGCCTCAGGTTAATATAGATTTACACGCTGATTCGGTGAGTGAGTTTATAAGGAAGTGCATAGGAGATGTTGTTCCTACTGTGACTATTAAAACCTACCCTAACCAGAAACCGTGGATAGAGGATATCTTTCGCGCAAAACTGAAGGCACGAACCACCGCATTTAACCATGGAAAGGTGACCAGGAATATGGCTGAATACAAACAGTATAGTTATTCCCTCCGCAAGGCAATCAAACAATCGAAATGTCAGTATAGAGACAAAGTGGAGTCGCAATTCAACGGCTCAGACACGAGACGTATGTGCCAGGGTTTACAGGCAATCACGGACTACAAAACAAAACACCCACTACACTTGCCCGCTTTGAGGATAATACAGTGCCACCGACGCAGCCCGCTACCAAGGACTGTGGGCTCTCCTCCTCCATGGCCGACATGAGTAAAACATTTAAACGTGTTAAGCAAGGCTGCTGGCCCAGACGCATGTGCAGACCAGCTGGCTGGTGTGTTTACGGACATATTCAATCTCTCCCTATCCCAGTCTGCTGTCCCCACATGCTTCAAGATGGCCACCATTGCTCCTGTACCCAAGAATGCAAAGGTAACTGAACTAAATGACTGTCGCCTCGTAGTGCTTACTTCTGTCATCATGAAGTGTTTTGAGAGGCTAGACAAGGATCATATCACCTCCACTTTACCAGTCACCCTAGACCCACTTCAATTTGCTTACTGCCCCAATAGGTCCACAGACGATGCAATCACCATCACACTGCACACTTCCCTAACCAATCTCGAGAAGAGGAATACCTGTTCATTGACTACAGCTCAGCATTCAACACCATAGTACCTTCCAATCTCATCATTAAGCTTGAGGCCCTGGGTCCCAGCCCCGCCCTTCGCAATTGGGTCCTGGACTTCCTGACGTGCCGCCAGCAGGTGGTGAAGGTAGGACACAGCATATCCGCTTCGCTGATCCTCAACACTGTTGCCCCACAAGGGTGCATGCTCACCCCTCCTGTACTCCCTGTTCACCCACGAATGCGTGGCCATGTTTGCAGACAACACAACAGTAGTAGGCTTGATGAACGACGAGACAGCCTATAGGTAGGAGGTGAGGGCACACGGAGTGTGGTGTCAGGAAAACAACTTCTCACTCAATGTCAACAAAACAAAGGAGATGATCATGGACTTCAGGAAAACAGAAGAGGGAGCACCCCCCCATCCACATCGACGGGACAGCAGAGGAGAAGGTGGAAAGTTCCTTGGCATACACATCACAGACCAATTGAAATGGTCCACCCACACAGACGGTGTGGTGAAGAAAGCGCAACAGCACCTCTTCAAACTCAGGAGGCTGAAGAAATTTGGCTTGTCACCTAAAACCCTTACAAACTTTTGCAGATGCACAATTGAGAGCATCCTGTCGGGCTGTATTACCGCCTGGTACGGCAACTGTCCTGCCCACAACCGCAGGGCTCTCCAGAGGGTAGTGAGGTCTGCACAACGCATCACCGAGGGCAAACTACCTGCCCTCCAGGACACCTACAGCACCCGATGTTACAGGAAGGCCAAAAAGGTCATCATGGACAACAACCACCCGAGCCACTGCCTGTTCACCCCGCTACTATCCAGAAGGCGAGGTCAGTACAGGTGCATCAAAGCTGGGACCGACAGACAGAAGCTGTTTTTCAATCTCAAGGCCTTCAGACTGTTAAACAGCCATCACTGACACAGAAAGGCTGCTGCCTACATACAGACTCGAAATCAGGCTGTCTCTAATAAGGAGTATTTCTGTCTGTAATAAAGCACTTTTGTGGGAAAAACTCATTCTGATTGGCTGGTCCTGGCTCCAGTGGGTGAGCCTGGGTCCCATGTGGGTGGGCCTATGCCCTCCCAGGCCCACTCAAGGCTGTGCCCCTCCACAGTTGTGAAATCCATAGATTAGGGCCTAATTTATTTATTTGTTGACTGATTTCTTAATATGAACTGTAAGTCAGTAAAATCAATGAAATTGTTCAATGTATGAGAGAGCGAGAGAACTATGTAAGTGAGAGAGATGTGTGTGGGTACCTAAAATGATTTTTCCTCAAAAGTTATTTAACGTGGTAATTTGCAGTGAGCGATGATTTGCCAGATAATTATTGCTGAGGTGACTCCCCACTCTAAGGTCCTTTTGGGGACCCATTTCAGTGATGGTCGAGGACTGAAATATACTCATTTAGGGCCATTTTAGCCAAATTGGATGAAAGTTGTGGTGCACAAAGTTTGCCTCTGTGTGACGTAAGCCCCAGTAGATGAAAATTACCACATTGCTCATATTCTAGAGAGAGAACAAATTACTATTGCAATGTTTTGGTTTTGCCTCTAAAACCATGGCTGCATCTGAAACGACACCCTATTCTCAATCAGGGCACATAGGGCTCTCATCAAACGTAGTGACTCTATATGGAATATGGTGCCATTGGGGACTGAAGCAAAATCTTAGTAATTGTTGTATGTTGCGTTTATATTTTTGTTGAGTATATTTGAAAGAAAATAAATAATATTTGAACCCGGGTCTGGTAGACAACAGTAAATCAAATTGTTCTACACCAGAAATAACTCCCCCTCGGCCTGTTACCTCACTTCCTGGTCCTTTCTCGTCCCTGATAGGTTCTTTCATGGTGGTGAACGGCTCGGGCCGGGCGTCGGGGCAGAAGGCCCACCTGCTTCTGCCCACCCTGAAGGAGAATGACACCCACTGCATCGACTTCCACTACTCTCTATCCAGCCGCGATGGCGCCAGTCCCGGGGTGCTCAACGTCTACATCAAGGTGAACGGCGGCACCCAGGGAAACCCAGTGTGGAATGCCTCCGCCTCGGTGACCGAGGGATGGGTCAAGGCCGAGCTGGCCATCAGCACCTTCTGGCCCAACTCCTATCAGGTGAGGGGAGAGCTTCAATGTCACCACATACTGCCACATCTGTGTGGTGTTTATTAAGGCACACAACATAAAACATTTTTTAAATGTTTGCAAGGAAAACAAAATAGTTTCTATTGGACAAGTCCAAATAATCCCCCCATGTTTCAGTCTGTTTTCTTCCGTTTGGTGCATATACAATAGGTTTGATATGTTCACTACACCGCTATCACACCAACTATAGCAATGCTCAAGCCACTGTTCAGAACCGGTATGCTGTGTGGTAGGCCTATTGTTGGAAATATGATTTTTTGATATTATTTCTTATATTAATATTGCCTGTCATTGTGCGATACGGTTCGACCACTGACAGCGAATGTTCAGATGGAACCCAATTGGTTTATTTGCAGTCTTCCTAAAGTTAGCAAAATAAGTTCAAGAAATTGCTTAAACTTCAATACAAATAATTTTTCAGTAACTAGATTACTCACACCATGGGGTTATTGGTGAAATTCAATCGGATGAGAATCACCACATTAATTGCTCTGATTTGAATACAATTATTCATCTATTCCTCAACTTGAAAGTCCTCCTTCTAGCATGCATTACTGCCTATTTGCCAACCTTTTTAAAACAGTTTTTTGCTTCATGAACAAGTCTCCAACCTCAATAGCGCCGTTTTCCTTATACAGTGCACTACTTTTGACCAGAGTCCTATGCGCCCTGGTTAAAAGTAATGCACTGAATAGGGAAAAGGGTGTCATTTGAGATGCAACCCAGGTTTTAGAGGCAAAACCGAAACATTGCGATAGTAATTTGTTCTCTCTGGAATATGAGCAATGTGGTAATTTTCATCTACTGGGGTTTTACATCACACAGAGGCAACCTTTGTGCACCACAACTTTCATCCAATTTGGATGAAATGGTCCTAAATGAGTATATTTCAGCCCTCAATCCTTGCTGAAATGGGACCCCAAAAGGACCTTAGAGTGGGGAGCTTAGTCACCTCAGCCAGAATTATCTTGGCAAATCATCGCTCACAGCAAATTACCATGTTAAATAACCTTTGAGGGAAAATCGTTTTAGGTACCCACACAACTCTCTCTGCTTTCTCTCTTTGCTATCTCTCTCTCTCACTCTCTCTATATACAGTGCATTCGAAAACTATTCAGACCCTTGACTTTTTTCCATATTTTGTTACGTTACAGCCTTATTCTAAAATGTATTAAATAGTTTTTCCCCCTCATCAATCTACACATAATACCCCATAATGACAAAGCAAAAACAGGTTTTTAGAGATTTTTGCAAATAAAAAACTGATCACATTTACATAAGTATTCAGACCCTTTACTCAATACTTTGTTGAAGCACCTTTGGCAGCGATTACTGCATTGAGTCTTCTTGGATATGACGCTACAAGCTTGGCACACCTGTATTTGTGGAGTTTCTCCCATTCTTCTCTGCAGATCCTCTCAAACTCTGTAAGGTTGGATGGGGAGCGTTGCTACACAGCTATTTTCAGATTTCAAGAGATGTTCGATCGGGTTCAAGTCCGGGCTGAGTGCCACTCAAGGACATTCAGAGACTTGTCCCGAAGCCACTCCTGCGTTGTCTTGGCTGTGTGCTTATGGTTGTTGTCCTGTTGGAAGGTGAACCATACCATCGCCCCAGTCTCAGGTCCTGCTCTGGAGCAGGTTTTCATCAAGGGTCTATATATATATATATATATATATACACACTGAACAAAAATATTAGGAAATGAGTCAATTGAAATAAATTCATTAGGCCCTAATATATGGATTTCACATGACTGGGAATACAGATATGGGTCTCAGGATCTCGTCACGATAATATTGTGCATTGAAATTGCCATCGGTAAAATTAAATTGTGTTCGCTGTCCGTAGCTTATGCCTGCCCTTACCATAACCCCACCGCCACCATGAGGCGCTCTGTTCACAACGTTGACATCAGTAAACTGCTCACCCACGACGCCATACACTTGGTCTGCGGTTGTGAGGCCTGTTGGACATGCTGCCAAATTCTCTAAAATGACATTGGCCTCCAACAGAGAAATGAACATTCAATTCTCTGGTGGACATTCCTGCAGTCAGCATGCCAATTGCACGCTTCCTCAACTTGAGACATCTGTGGCATTTTGTTGTGACAAAACTGCACATTATAGAGTGCTCTTTTATTGTACTGATGAGTTCTGACTTTAATCTTGAAATACTGTTAATTATCAGGTATCCTATTGAAATATTGAGTGCCATAGTCTGGTTTCTACACCAGAAGTTAATGGTTATCTGGTGGAGGCAATTAAGCTTGGAATGTATTGAGTAAAGGAAAGGCAATCATGTGTGCAGGCACTGATAAGAGTGGAGAGGTGGTTTTGTGAGGAATGGAGGGCCGAGGTCAGGTCACATTAAGGGATAAGGAACCGTTTATTGCTTGCATCACTTAACTTCCTGCCTAGCAATAAAGATGTAATGTTAAGAGAGAAGGAGACTCCACCCAAATTCGGGTATATGTGCTACCAAATATGTATTTGTCTGTTCTATCCTTTGGGTGAATAAACTTGGTTGGAGCTTTTATAGTGTCCGTCAGTTTCTTACTCTGTTATTTAGAACCTAACAGTGCCTAACAAGGTGCACCTGTGTAAGGATCATGATGTTTAATCAGCTTCTTGATATGCCACACCTGTCCGGTGGATTATCTTGGCAAAGGAGAAATGCTCACTAACGGGGATGCAAAAAACATTGTCCTATAACATTTGAGAGAAATACGTTTTTTGTGCAATTGGAACATGTTCTGGGATCTTTTATTTCAGCTCATGAAACACACTTTACATGTTGCGTTTATTTTTGTTCGTTGGATATATACTGTATTTCTCACCC
Source organism: Salmo salar (assembly GCF_965601325.2). NCBI lineage: Eukaryota > Metazoa > Chordata > Actinopteri > Salmoniformes > Salmonidae > Salmo > Salmo salar. The sequence continues at coordinate 43,255,433 of NC_138302.1, read as the reverse complement.
CGTCTCGCTCACTATTACAACCCTTTCTGTCCATTCATGCCCCGTCACTCTTCACTGAACCTCTATCTCCCCATCTCTTTCTCTGTGTAAATGAAATACAATAAATGTATGAATCTCTGTTAATGGAATTCAGTTACTTGAGTACTATCTAATTATATTACATATGACCTCGGTGAGGTGGAAAGACTAATATTTAAAATATTCACTTTAATGTGAATATTTGGTCATTTTGTCTTAGCTATAATTAAATATTTACTTAGCCTAAGAATGTGTGCCTTAGCCTAAGAACTAAGGCACACATAACCTTTTCATATTTCATGATCCTGCTTGAAATAGTTGACAGTTTGTTAATTAAAGCAGCTGAGAACAGTCTGTAAATGTAACGTATACGCAAGGAGTCAGGAAGCAAGTGCAGAAGGTGAGTTTAATAATTATAAACATGAAGAAAATACAAAACAGGGGACGCATTCTGAACATAACCAAAACCAATACTGCCTGTTGACTGAAGCTACATGAAGGGAGAGTAATCAGGGAATGAAGTCCAGGTGTGCTTAACGATGGGGAGTAGATGTGCGAAATGTGGTTTGCCAGGGCTGGTGGTTAGTAGACCGGCGATTTCTAGCGCCGGAGGGAGGGAGCAGGAGTAGGCGTGACAGTAAATGGCGTTCATTGACTTTAATTAATTCTGTTAAATATGAGGCTCGTTATCTCTAAGAATCTGACTGCGTGGTTGTATGACGATGACTAAAAACCCACTGTATGTTTGATTAGACAAGTGACTATGGCACAGATGTGGCAAGTTTTACAAAAAGGAACGTAATCTTTAATTGTGCGCTCACCTGGCACAAGGTATTTGAGGCATGATGGGTCATTTAACCTCTATGGGCTAGGTGGGACGCTTGCGTCCCACCTACGTAACAGCCACTGCCAGCCTGTGGCGCGATTTTCAAAACCTTAAAAATCCTATTACTTCAATTTCTCAAACATATTACTATTTTACAGCCATTTAAAGACAAGACTCTCGTTAATCTAACCACACTGTCCGATTTCAAAAAGGCTTTACAACGAAAGCAAAACATTAGATTATGTCAGCAGAGTACCAAGCCAGAAATAATCAGACACCCATTTTTCAAGCCAGCATATAATGTCACCAAAACCCAGAAGACAGCTAAATGCAGCACTCACCTTTGATGATCTTCATCAGATGACAACCCTAGGACATTATGTTATACAATACATGCATGTTTTGTTCAATCAAGTTCATATTTATATCAAAAACCAGCTTTTTACATTAGCATGTGACGTTCAGAACTAGCATACCCCCCGCAAACTTCCGGGGAATTCGCTAACATTTTACTAAATTACTCACGATAAACGTTCACAAAAAGCATAACAATTATTTTAAGAATTATAGATACAGACCTCCTCTATGCACTCGATATGTCCGATTTTAAAATAGCTTTTTGGTGAAAGCACATTTTGCAATATTCTAAGTACATAGCCCAGGCATCAAGGGCTCGCTATTTAGACACCCGGCAAGTTTAGCACTCACCATAATCATATTTACTATTATAAAAGTTTGATTACCTTTTGTTGTCTTCGTCAGAATGCACACCCAGGACTGCTACTTCAATAACAAATGTTGGTTTGGTCCAAAATAATCCATCGTTATATCCGAATAGCGGCGTTTTGTTCGTGCGTTCCAGACACTATCCGAAATAGTAAAGAAGTGTCGCGCGCATGGCGCAATTCGTGACAATAAAATTCTAAATATTCCATTACCGTACTTCGAAGCATGTCAACCGCTGTTTAAAATCAATTTTTACGACATTTTTCTCGTAGAAAAGCGATAATATTCCGACAGGGAATCTCCTTTTCGGCAAACAGAGGAAAAAATCCCAAAGGCGGGGGCGGTCGGGGTCACGCGCATAAGCCCAGTGTCCCTTGATCGGCCACTTGAGAAAGGCGATAATGTGTTTCAGCCTGGGGCTGGAATGACGACATTCTGTTTTTTCCCGGGCTCTGAGCGCCTATGGACGACGTGGGAAGTGTCACGTTAGAGCAGAGATCCTTAGTAAATGATAGAGATGGAAAAGAAGTTAAAGAAATGGTCAGACAGGCCACTTCCTGTAAAGGAATCTCTCAGGTTTTGACCTGCCATTTGAGTTCTGTTATACTCACAGACACCATTCAAACAGTTTTAGAAAATTTAGGGTGTTTTCTATCCATATGTAATAAGTATATGCATATTCTAGTTACTGGGTAGGAGTGGTAACCAGATTAAATCGGGTATGTTTTTTATCCAGCCGTGTCAACACTGCCCCCTAGCCCTAACAGGTTAAAGATGTCCATCGTAGCGTTTTAATAAGATGGCCAGGAGGACGGCCCTGAGGGCGAGGAGTGGGCCGGTCCAGATGGCGGAGATGGAAATCCCAGATGATGTTGGGGTCCAGGATGTCCACCACCGGGACCCAAGAGCGCTCCTCAGGAGCTCAGTCCACCAGGTACTGGAGCCGACCCCCACGACGTCGGGATTCCTTCAATGTCCAGGGGAGGAATCGGGGGACGGCATCAGCCGGGGCACCAGGAACCACCGGCCTGAGGAGGGAAACATGAAAGGAGGGTCAGATCCGGTAGTTGGTGGGGAATTATAAACAATAGGTCCCCTCATTGACCCCCCGTAGGGCCATGAAGGGCCCCACAAACTGGGGACTCAGCTTCCAGTAGGACAGGCGGAGCGGGAGGTTCCTGGTGGAGAGCCAGACGTGATCACCAGGATGGGTCACTTCTGCCCAGGGAAAGAACCGGGCCCACTTCACCTGCCAGTCCTCGCATTGACTACTTAGGAACCTCCCCAGCTCCTGGTTGGTCCTTTCCACCTGCCCATTAAACTGCTGGTACCCGGATGTGAGGCTGACCGTAGCCCCCAGCTTCTCCGTCAAGGCTTTCCACACCCTTGACGTGAATTGGGGACCATGGTCGGAAATGATGTCCTCCGGAATGCCATCATTTATTTTTATTTCACCTTTATTTACCCATGTAGGCCAGTTGAGAACAAGTTCTCATTTACAACTGCAACCTGGCCAAGATAAAACAAAGCAGTGCAACAAAAAACAACAGAGTTGCACATGGGATAAACAAACGTACAGCCAATAACACAATAGAAAATCTGTATTCAGTGTGTGCAAATTAAGTAAGGAGGTAAGGCAATAAATAGGCCGTAGTGGCAAAGTAATTACAATATAGCAATTAACACTGGAGTGATATGTGCAGATGAGGATGTGCAAGTAGAAATACTGGTGTGCAAAAGAGCAGAAAATAAATATGGGGAGGAGGTAGGTAGTTGGTTGGATGGGCTATTTACAGATGGGCTGTGTACAGCTGCAGCGATCGGTAAGTTGCTCTGACAGCCGATGCTTGAAGTTAGTGAGGGAGATAAGTCTCCGACTTCAGTGATTTTTGTAATTCGTTCCAGTCATTGGCAACAGAGAACTAGAAGGAAAGGCTGCCAAAGTAGATGTTGGCTTTGGGGATGACCAGTGAAATATACCTGCTGGAGCGCATGCTATGGGTGGGTGTTGCTATGGTGATGAGTGAGCTGAGATAAGTCTTTGATTGGCAAAGCTCTGCCTTATAGATGACCTGGAGCCAGTGGGTTTGGCGACGAATATGTAGCGAGGTCCAGCCAACGAGAGCATACAGATCGCAATGGTGGGTAGTATATGGGGCTTTGCATACAAAACAGATGGCACTGTGATAGACTGCATCCAATTTGCTGAGTAGAGTGCTGGAGACTTTTTTGTAAATGGCATCGCCGAAGTTGAGAATCGGTAGGACAGTCAGTTTTGTGAGGGTATGTTTGGCAGCATGAGTGAAGGTGGCTTTGTTGTGAAATAGGAAGCCGATTCTAGATTTAATTTTGGATTGGAGATGCTTAATGTGAGTCTGGAAGGAGAGTTTACAATCTAGCCAGACACCTAGGTATTTGTAATTGTCCCCATATTCTAAGTCAGAACCATACAGAGTTGTGATGCTAGGCAGGCGGGTACGTGTAGCGATCGGTTGAAGAGCATGCATTAGTTTTACTAGAGTTTAAGAGCAGTTGGAGGCCACGGAAGGAGTGTTGTATGGCGTTGAAGCTCGTTTGGAGGTTTGTTAGCACAGTGTCCAAAGGAGGGCCAGATGTATACAGAATGGTGTCGTCTGCGTAGAGGTGGATCTAAGAATCACTCGCAGCAAGATCGACATCATTGATATATACAGAAAAAAGAGTCGGCCCGAGAATTGAACCCTGTGGTACTCCCATAAAGACTGCCAGAGGTCTGGACAACAGGCCCTCTGTTTTGACACACTGAACTCTATCTGAGAAGTAGTTAGTGAACCAGGCGAGGCAGTCATTAGAGAAACCAAGGCTAATGTCAGAAGACCTGCTGGAATAGTACTTCATCGACCTTGAGAGCGGTAGGTAGACCTGGGAGAGAAGTAAAATGGCAGGATTTAGAGAATCTGTCAACAACCAGAATAGTGGTAAAACCATCAGAAAGGGGGATATCTGTTTCAAAGTCTATCGACAAATGTGGCCAAGGCCACTGAGGCACGGGAAAGGGAAGTAGTTTCCCTGCTGGGGAGATTTGGATTGTGTACATACCGAACATGAGTTGACATAGTGGGCGACGTCCTGCGCCAAGGTGGGCCACCTGTATTTGTTGGAGAGGGATTGGATGGTGCAGGTGATACATGGGTGTCCAGCGGCGAGGGATGTGTGTTCCCAGGTCAAAAGCCAATCTCTCTCCCCCATGGGGACGTAGATGAGCGCTGGAGGGCAGGTGGCAGGAGCAGGTAACCTCTCCAGAGCCTGGTGGATGTCCACATCTACTTCCCAAAACACGGGGCCAACGATTTGGGAGGACCGATTGATGGGCTGGAGGACTCTCACAGGACCCTCCACTGACGTGGAACCACAGGGTGTGGGAAAGCAGCTCCCCACAGCATCCTGGTCCCCAGGCAGTGATTCTCATCTTTGACCAGGAGATGGTGAGGTTATGAAGTTAGCACCACGGGAGGCTGAGAATGACTGTGTACAGGCACGGTGATGATGAAGGGAAGACTTTCTTGGTGCTTGGGTACCATGGTGAGGGTGAGTGGTGCTGTGACATCCGTAATTGTGCCGTATCCCAATGGTTGCATATCCAGGTCTTGGAGAGGAAAGGAAAGCGGGTGTTAAGTTCAGTTAGGAGGCGAGGGCCTGGTCGATAGAGTTCCCCACGTCACCGGAGTCCACTAGAGCTTTAGAGACAAGACGAGGGACAGCCAGCCAGTGAAATGGGAACCAGAAAGGGTTTGGCGAAAAACGATAATGGAATACTCATTCCTATCCTGAGAGACGGAAGGTTACGGGGCCACCCCTCTGCCCTAGTGGACCCCGGATTGGGACGCACCTGACACCACTGAAGCTGGTTCCCTTCCTGGCTGAAATAGGGACAGAGCCCCAGCTGTCTCTGGCGACGCCGCTCTGCCGTGGAGTAGTGTGTGGCCCCTACCTCCATGGGTTCAGGCTCTGCCTCAGTACAGACAAAGGAGCGAGGTGAATGGCGAGGTGGACACCGGTGCTCCCGAAGAAGGTTATACAGAAGGAAGGCCATCGCGGTGAGAGCATCCAAGGATATGTTGTCATCCTGACATGCCAACTCCGTCTGGACCTCTTTGCGTAGTCCACTGGGGAATAGAGTGCGGAGTGCCGGCTCATTCCATCTGCTGTGGGCTGCCACAGTCCGAAAGGTGAGGGTGTACTCCACAGCGGTCTTGGCACTCTGCTGGAGTTGAAGTCACTCACCTCCCTCTCTGGAAGATGGTTGTAGACCGCCTTGAACAGAGCCATGATCCTCTCATAGGAACCCAGCTCCTCCTTTCCTCTCCCCAGATGGCCGTATCCAACTCCAACAGCCGTCCGGTCAGCAGGGAAATGACCGTGGTAAGCTTTGACCTCTCGGTGGTGGGTGCTCCCATCTGATAGGCGAAATAGAGGGAGCATTGGAATAGGAAGCCACGGCTTTTCCGATGGAGTGCCGTCATACTTCTCCTTAAGGGACAGTCGGGCATCACTGACCTGGACGGACTGCTGGGTAGGCTGGGGGAATTTGCTCACAGTGACAACCTGTGGTAGGCTGGTCGTGGTGTTGGTGGAGTAGATGACCCTGTTTCTCGACCATCTGGAAGATGATGTAATCTTCTGCTGCCTCCAGAATTTCTGAGGCAGTATTCTGTAACGTGTACGCAGGGAGTCAGGAAGCAGGGGCAGAAGGTGAGTTTAATAATAATCATGAAGAAAGTACAAAACAGGAGACATTTACATTTAAGTCATTTAGCAGACGCTCTTATCCAGAGCGAGACGCTTACTGAACCCATACTGCCTGATGGCCAAAACCAATGCTGACTGAAGCTAATGAGGGCTATATGAAGGGAGAGTAATCAGGGTGGTGATGAAGTCCAGGTGTGCTTAACAATGGGGAGCAGGTGTGCGCAATGATGTTTGCTTTGTTTGCCAGGACCGGTGATTAGTGGATCGGCGACGTCGAGCGCCGAATGGAGGAAGCAGGAGTAGACATGACAGTAAATGTTGTTCATTAACTTTAATTTATTCTGTTAAATATTAGGATTGGTATTTCTTTAAGAATCTGACTGTGTGGTTGTATGACGATGACTAAAACCCCCACTGTGTGTTTGATTAGACAAGTGATTATGGCACAACAGATGTGACAAGGTTTACAAAAAGTAATGTTCTCTTTTTTTTTATTGTGCGCTCCCCTGCCACAAGGTATTTCAGGCATGATGGGTCATTTAGAGGTGTCTGTCTTAGCGTTTTAATAAGATGATAACATCATTGTTTCTGTAAAGATGTTATACACAAATACTCTGTGTGTGTCTTTGGAATTTCTCTCTGCATTTCACACAATTGTTCTTTATCTGAAAATTGCCATTGACATCCAAGAAATCAAAACCCTCACATGTCCTCTGTTCAAATCCTCCCTGTTGTTTCCCTCCCTCTAAAGCAGTTGGGGCAGTTGAGAATTCACACCATGTACCACCCCAATTCACACAGTGTACCACAATGTACTGAAACAGAAGAACTAGGCAAAAAAACTGTCTGTCGGGCGGTTATAACGGCCTAAGCAGAAACCCTTGGATTAGGCTGGTCTGCCGCCCTGCATACATTCACTTCAAAGCCTCCCCTGAATCTCAAGAAGAAGCGTCAAGATTACCGTCCCAAACTTTGTTCTTGCCAGCCAGGTACGGCTGCTCGATGTCATGGGGAGACAGAGAGATGTTCCCGCCACGTTTTATCCATGCAACTGATTATTTTAATGAAGGCAGGTTCCAGGCGGTGACACCGGGGCATCACACTAAACGCTTAGAATGACTGAAGAGAGAACACTTAAGATTTTAAGAAAATTGGGTAAATGCCGACCACTTGACAATGCTAAGGACCTGACCGCTTCATGTCAGAGAACACTGAAAGGAGCAGATACAGGAGTGGATAACTCATGTCAGAGAACACAAAAAAGGTGCAGAGAATGTGCTGAACACTGAAGGAGGAATTGAAATGAGTGAGCAACCAGACATCGTTGGCATTCTAGGGCGGTGCTTACTTTCCTGGCGAACAAGTCCTATGCCATTTTGATTGAGGGCTGCTTCCTTCCTCATACTGTGTGCCACAAGGCTCCCAGCTGTCACAGGAGCACTGCACGGGTTACAGGGCTCATGACCCCACTTCACCCAGTGGTCTCCTGGGTCAGAAGATGCTTTTCTATGGCAGCCAGGCAGAGGCAACCAGGCCAGACCGACAGAGAAAGAGGCAAATGCAAAGGCAGCCAGGTCAGTTTGACAGAGGATGAGACAGAGGCAGTGACACCTGAACATGTGGAGGAGAGGAAGAAGGAAGGGGGTTGATGTATAATGTAGCAGGCTGAGTGACTGAGAAAATTACAACATCTGTAAAAATTCTGGTCATTTAGTTTTGAAGTCAGACATGCTCAGCCTGTGAGTAAGAGCCATTATCCTGGGAGGGAGAATATAAATGTAGGTTTGACTGAGCTGTAGTTTGACTCTCAGGTCTACTGGAGGGATATGTCAGGTTTAGATGGACAGTTAAAGTCATAATCAGAAAATAACCATTATCAGAAAAGCAACATAACCTTGGACCCCATGTTAAGAGTAAAACACTGTACTGTACCTGTGAAAGGAGGCTGCTGTTCAGCTCTCTCTTATCCTTTTTACACTGAGCCAAACCGAGCTGAGACAAGCCAAGCGGTACTGAGCTGGCCTGTTTACGCATACAACGTAGTTGCTGGAACCGTGCTGGAAAGTATGTAAAAATAACATTTCAGAACCAGTACGGTTCGGTTTTTCCCTATAGTGTGAAATAGATATTTCTCATACACGCACAAACACACACACAGGCGTAGCTGTAAGCAGGAGCTCTTCTCATAAATGGTGTAAAATGTGGTTTCACTCTCTCCTCTTTCTCTCCCCACATCTCTCTTTCTCTCCCTCTGTGGTAGGTGATATTCGAGGCCGTATCCGTACAGGGCCATCCAGGGTTCATCGCGGTGGACGAAGTCCGAGTATTGGCCCACCCGTGCCGTAAGTAACCCGCCATGACTAGCCCACCGAGCATCATCTGGTCTCACAATCGCGTACGTGTGTAGTTTGGGGTGGGGTCACAGACAGAGGGTTGGAGGGAGGACGAGACAGATTACGGTGCACAAAATAAGGTACAAACTCAGGGCCTTCATCATTCATAGCTGACAGACCTCTTTGCCTCACATCTTTGGATTTCTCCAAGGCACTCAGTGTCCTCGACGTGTTCTCTTCTTTCTGTCTTTCTTTCTAACTCTCTGTCCCCAGACTTAGAGTTTTCCCCAAGAATTAGGACAGAGCACATAGCTACTTGTGCCAAATTCAAATAACAGTAGGAAGGGAAGGTAAATAAATGTCTTGAGGTAAAATAATCTAGTCGGTCTTCTTCTTCAATGGGGGACGTTAACGTAAAGATATATTCTCGTATTGAAATATCAATGAATACACTATTTCCAGGCACGGTGAAAATGAGATTAGGAAATCAGCTGAGCTCAATGCCATTTCAATGGCACACGGAGCAGCCTCAATGCACTGAGCAGATGAGGGACGGCAATTCTGGGGAAGAAAAGATGACCTGAAATCTTAAGTGATTTTCGATCGAAAAGGAAAAACACTGCTTTTTATGTCGTGCATTTGTATTCTTTATTCCGCACATAACTCAGCTTTCCCCTTGACCTCAATGCATGATTCACATGAACGTCAAACTTGATATTGTTAGAGTCAAAGAGTTCATATATGCTGATGCATGTCTAGTCATAGTATTGTGTGCTCTGTATAAAGTTTAGTTTAATGTCAAGGTGTACAACATTGACAGTTAAGAGCTAAATTGCAGTGTACAGTCCATATAAATAAATAAACAAATAAATAATGTCAAATGTCTGTGTGGAGGGAGCATCAGTCGGTCAAAGCCAGGTGAAAGCCTCAGGAGCCTTGGTCAGGGACAGGGTCCGACGGGTTCAGACTCGGAGCAATGACCTCAGCGCAACGGGTCTCTGTAGCTGGTAGCTAGCCAACTACTTCTCAACCACCAACAACAAGCAGCACTCACCTGGGTGATGCCCCGGCAGCCATTGAGGCGCCGAATAGCTCACTGCACATTGGCAATAGTCCAAAGTAGCTTGTAGTACTCCCAAGAATCTGCACTCGTCCTCTGCCATCTCAGTTGTCTTTTTTTGGCTCTTACTTCAGACTTCTCCATTCAACCTCAACCTCACTTTCAAATCAAAACATCCAGCTAGCCAGCTACTAGCTAGTTAGCTAGCCCTACCAACCATACAACCAACTGACTTGTTTGACAGTTTTGAAACATGGTGCTGGTTTAAGACAATTGTAATGTCATACACTGTTCATTATTTAAAACATATACAGTACCTGTCAAAAGTTTGGAGCCACCTACTCATTCAAGGTTTTTCTTTATTTTTATTATTTTCTACATTGTAGAATAATAGTGAAGACATCAATACTACGAAATAACACATATGGAATAATGTAGTAACCACAAAAGTGTTAAACAAATCAAAATATATTTTATATTTGAGATTCTTCAAAGTGGACACATTTTGCCATCAGACAGCTTGGAACCTGGAATGCCTGGAATGCTGGAATGCTTTATCCAACAGTCTTGAAGGATATGCTGAGCACTTGATGGCTGCTTTTCCTTCACTCTGCGGTCCAACTCATCCCAAACCATCTCAATTAGGTTGAGGTCGGGTGATTGTGGAGGCCAGATCATCTGATGCATCACTCTCCTTCTTGGTCGAATAGCCCTTACCCACCCTGGAGGTGTGTTGGATCATTGCCCTGTTGAAAAACAAATTATAGTCCCACTAAGCACAAAGCAGATGGGATGGCATATCGCTGCATAATGCTGAGGTAAACATGCTGGTTAAGTGTGCATTGAATTCTAAATAAATCACAAACAGTGGCACCAGCAAAGCACCCCCACAACATCACACCTCCTCCTCCATGCTTCACAGTGGAAACCACACATGCAGAGATCATCCATTCACCTACTCTGCGTCTCACAAAGACACGGTGGTTGGAGTTAAAAATCTCACATTAGATCAAAGGACAGATTTCCACCGGTATAATGTCCTTTGCGCATGTTTCTTGGCCCAAGCAAGTCTCTTCTTCTTTTTGGTGTCCTTTAGTAGTGTTTTCTTTGCAGCAATTCGACCATGAAGGCCTGATTCACGCAGTCTCCTCCGAACAGTTGATGTTGAGATGTCTGTTACTCTGTGAAGCATTTATTTGGGCTTCCATTTCTGAGGCTGGTAACTCGAATGAACTTATCCTCTGCAGCAGAGTTATCTCTGGGTCTTCCTTTCCTATGGTGGTCATCATGAGAGCCAGTTTCGTCATAGCGCTTGATGGTTTTTGCAACTGCACTTGAAGAAGCTTTAAAAGTTCTTGAAATGTTCTGTATTGACTGACCTTCATGTCTTAAAGTAATGATGGACTGTCGTTTCTTTTTGCTTATTTGAGCTGTATTTGCCATAATATGGACTTGGTCTTTTACCAAATAGGGCTTGTGTATACTACCCCTACCTTGTCACCCCTACCTTGTTAATTCTTAAATGCATTAAGTTAGGAAATACATTTTACAAATTAACTTTTAACAAGGCACACCTGTTAATTGAAATGCATTCCAGGTGATTACATCATGAAGCTGGTTGAGAGAATGCCAAGATTGTGCAAAGCTGTCAGCAAGGCAAAATGTGGCCACTTTGAAGAATCTCAAATAAAACATATATTTTGATTTGTTTAACACTTTTTTTGGTTTCTACTTGATTCCATGTGTGTTATTTCATAGTTTTGATGTCTTCACTATTATTCTACAATGTAGAAAATAGTAAAAAATAAAGAAAAACCCTTGAGTAGGTGTGTCCAAACCTTTGACTGGTACTGTGTATATACAGTGAGGGAAAAAAGTATTTGATCCCATGCTGATTTTGTACGTTTGCCTACTGACAAAGAAATGATCAGTCTATAATTTTAATGGTAGGTTTATTTGAACAGTGAGAGACAGAATAACAACAAAAAAATCCAGAAAAAAAACGCATGTCAAAAATGTTATAAATTGATTTGCATTTTAATGAAGAAAATAAGTATTTGACCCCCTCTCAATCAGAAAGATTTCTGGCTCCCAGGTGTCTTTTATACAGGTAACGAGCTGAGATTAGGAGCACACTCATAAAGGGAGTGCTCCTAATCTCAGTTTGTTACCTGTATAAAAGACACCTGTCCACAGAATCAATCAATCAATCAGATTCCAAACTCTCCACCATGGCCAAGACCAAAGAGCTCTCCAAGGATGTCAGGGACAAGATTGTAGACCTACACAAGGCTGGAATGGGCTACAAGACCATCGCCAAGCAGCTTGGTGAGAAGGTGACAACAGTTGGTGCGATTATTCGCAAATGGAAGAAACACAAAAGAACTGTCAATCTCCCTTGGCGTGGGGCTCCATGCAAGATCTCACCTTGTGGAGTTGCAATGATCATGAGAACGGTGAGGAATCCGCCCAGAACTACACAGGAGGATCTTGTCAATGATCTCAAGGCAGCTGGGACCATAGTCACCAAGAAAACAATTGGTAACATACTACGCCGTGAAGGACTGAAATCCTGCAGCGCCGGCAAGGTCCCCCTGCTCAAGAAAGCACATATACATGCCCGTCTGAAGTTTTCCAATGAACATCTGAATGATTCAGAGGACAACTGGGTGAAAGTGCTGTGGTCAGATGAGACCAAAATGGAGCTCTTTGGCATCAACTCAACTCGCCGTGTTTGGAGGAGGAGGAATGCTTCCTATGACCCCAAGAACACAATCCCCACCGTCAAACTTGGAGGTGGAAACATTATGCTTTGGGGGGTGTTTTTCCCCTAAGGGGACAGGACAACTTCACCGCATCAAAGGGACGATGGATGGGGCCATGTACCGTCAAATCTTGGGTGAGAACCTCCTTCCCTCAGCCAGGGCATTGAAAATGGGTCGTGGATGGGTATTCTAGTATGACAATGACCCAAAACACACTGCCAAGGCAACAAAGGAGTCGCTCAAGAAAAAGCACATTAAGGTCCTGGAGTGGCCTAGCCAGTCTCCAGACCTTAATCCCATAGAAAATCTGTGGAGGGAGCTGAAGGTTCGAGTTGCCAAACGTCAGCCTCGAAACCTTAATGACTTGGAGAAGATCTACAAAGAGGAGTGGGACAAAATCCCTCCTGAGATGTGTGCAAACCTGGTGGCCAACTACAAGAAATGTCTGACCTCTGTGATTGCCAACAAAGGTTTTGCCACCAAGTACTAAGTCATGTTTTGCCGAGGGTCAAATACTTATTTCCCTCATTAAAATGCAAATCATTTTATAACATTTTTGACATGCGTTTTTTAGGATTTGTTTGTTGTCATTCTGTCTCTCACTGTTCAAATAAACCTACCATTAAAATAATAGACTGATCATTTCTTTGTCAGTGGGCAAACGTACAAAATCAGCAGGGGATCAAATACTTTTTTCCCTCACTGTATATAAAAAACAACTAAATATGACTAATATTTACAGAAATGTACAGGAGCAATTCGCGATGCTGCTTTTATGGCCCCGTGGCAACACTCAAAATATAATTTGAGTATATGACACAGTTTCCTGCCCCTTGTAGGGAAAGCACCTCACTTCCTGCGGCTGCAGAATGTGGAGGTGAACGTGGGCCAGAACGCCACCTTCCAGTGTACTGCTGGGGGGAAGTGGTCCCAACACGACCAACTGTGGCTACAGGTGAGTCCCTCCCGTTCGCTCCACTATAGTTGTCATCCAGCTTGTCCCTCTCACTTTAACGCTACAATCATTCATTTGAAAAATAACAGACGGCAGCCCTGCCTGAGTGATGGGGCTAGACAAATATGGCTGTCCCATAGGGCGGCTCACAGTTGGACCAGCGTCGTCAAGGGTTTGGCCTGTGTAGGCCTCATCAGTGATGTAGAATACACAGGGCATTTTATTTGATCTCTGTTGCAGTGTTATGAGTGACTTTACCCTTGTGAAAGACACTTACAGTATTTTCCAGTTCCTTGCTGTACTTGCACACACACTGTAATGGTATAACCTCTATGGGGATATCCATACAATCTGTGCCCTGAGTGGAAAGTGTTGTTTTAATATGGACTACTGCCTCTCTATCAGCTATCACTGTACTTCACTAGCAAATGTTTGTGTCTTGTAGTAATGGCATTTGTAATGGAATGTAGTACCCAGGGCATAAAAAAGGACATGATAGAATAAATTTATGTTTGGGAGATTGTTATAGATTGTTATATAGATTGTTATGATAGCGCAAGGAAAAGTGCTGTGAAATGGAAAGTCACAGAAATGTATCTGAAAAAGTTGCAGGGTATCTGACAAACATTAACCATACTGTGAGTTTCTTTGGTTATCAGTTTTGAATGACCATCCTTTTTTACCATAACAATGTGAGAAATACTGTGTACACTTGTTAGTAAGCAAGTGTCTGTCTGGCTGTCTCTCTGCAGCAGTGGAACGGTAAAGATACAGCCCTCATGGTGACGCGGGTGGTGAACCACCGACGTTTCTCAGCCACCGTCAGTGTCGGGGACACGTCCCAGAGGAGCACCAGCCGCTACCGCTGCGTCATCCGCTCCGATGGCGGCTCCGGGGTTTCCAACTACGCTGAGCTCATCGTCAAAGGTATGGCTGACATACTAACAGCTTACCTGCTAGTGGCTAAAAGCTAGCAGATAAAAGCTAGCGGCTAACAGCTAGGCTACTGGCTAGGCTAATGCTAGGCTACAATAATACCAGCCTATTAGCAGTCGGTCAGAACTCCCCTGTGGTCCTCCAGTCATTATCCGAGCGGCCACCCCTCACTATTTCAGCCACCATCAGCAGCAGCAGTGTTATGTTCCACTGTCTCCCCCTTCTCCCACTTACTTATGCACGCTAACATTGTCTTGAACATAAACAAAGAGAACAAATTGGTTAAGGGAGTGGAAAACAAGGCTTGCTTCACAGATAGCGTAGACTGCTGGGGGGTCATTGGTTACTGTTGGATGGGTGGGCACTCTCTCTCTCCGCTCTCTTCTGAGAAAAAGAAGATACTTGGTCGGGCACTGTAAATAATCTGAAATATACTATATATTTTGTTCTATCACTTCTCTTCTCAGAAAGGGAGGACTCCTCCCCTCCTGTCTAAATTCAGCCCGTGACTGTTCCTGCCCCGGGTGGTTTGCCTATCCAAACAAACCTTTAATGCTGATATTTACCCACTAATGTGGGGCTTTGATTCCCGCTCACTGCCCATATGTGTGTGGAACGGGGCGAACTGGCGCTGCCTAGCAGAAGCTGGCATCGAATCACCACTGTGATGCATCTGGAAGTGAGGAGACTCCGCCTAACCTTGAGTTGTTCCTGCACCTGGCTTCTTGGCTCGGGCCTTCAGGCTTATAGCCAAGGGCCTTTGTAGTGCATCATGCCTGAATCGGTGCACCTCGGCTGGACTGGAGGCTACACAAATCCAGGCTGGCTGCTGTGTCCACTGGTCTCACCCTTGGTGTTTGATTAGCGTCCTTGGTGTTTGAGAGTAGATTAGCTGATAGTTCTGATTAATGACCTGCACAAGTGGCCCTCTCAGCCACTAGTCTATACGGATCAGCGGTCACAATGTCTCAGTCCATAACTGCCCCTACTACCCCTTCTTTTGAAGAAATCTGTAGGAATTGGATAGTTATGTTAAGCAAAAGGGTGATTTTAATTATCAAGTGATTTAGAGCTGGCAAATAAGGTGAATAGGTTCTTCCAGTTATGTATTGATAGGAATTAATCTAGTAGACTTTCCTACAGTCAAATGATCTAGTGGCCTCATGGGTGGAATGTTAATATTTTTCATAATTTCATAATAAATAAACATTATTTAAAAAAACGCTGAACATCCAGTGCTTCTACGTTAGACTAAAGGTAGATGGTGAAAGTCAAACTGGGCTAAGTGGGTGTTTGGTTAGATAGTTAGCAGAGAGATGTGTTTGGTGTGGTGTTGGCTGTTTTTGATTGGATGTTGCGCTGAGAACAGGAGCCATCAGCACCATCTGTCTCTCCTCATCATGCACTCCTCCTGGGCCCTCGTGTGTGTGTGTGTGTGTGTGTGTGTGTGTGTGTGTGTGTGTGTGTGTGTGTGTGTGTGTGTGTGTGTGTGTGTGTGTGTGTGGGTGTGTGTGTGTGTGTGTGTGTGTGTGTGTGTGTGTGTGTGTGTGTGCCAGGGAGGGTCTGTCTCTGCTGGCAGCTCCGGTGTTCAAAGACACTGGCATCAGCCAGGGGAATTCTGAGGTGCCAAGGCAGTGTGGATATAAAACAAGAGAGAGCCCTACGCGGAGGACGGGGGTTCTGGACCTGTTATGATAATGCAACGCTTTATTAGTCAGCTGTATTAGTTTGTGTCCTGATTTTAATGATAACATGAGAATCATGACACTACTGTGAGTTAGAGGGTTGGGGCAGTTTGAAGCAAACTGTTCACATATTATTCTGAATTTCCAGGGTCATCAAATACAATACTTTTACAGCATAGATACAGAATTGGTTATACAGAGTTATAGTGAATATATTAGTGCCTATGTTATTTTGTTAATATATATAATAGTTGGAATAGGATTGAATACCTGCTTATTGACTAAGAAGTGGTCGAACTGTGGCTTAGCCCTAGTGAAACTATAAAAGAAACTGAGGCCTTTTGGCCAGGTGCCTTTTACGTTCCAGACAGTGCATTCTCAATTCCCTATCAACATGTCATTGGCTGGATCTATGGGTCTCTTAAGGCTGAGGAAAAGCAGGGAATTACAGGTATTGGAAGAGATTAGAACAGTGAGGTTTAAGACACACCCATCTGTCAGAACCTTGCCCGCAGCATTCCCAGCTGATACAGATACTGTGCCTATCGACAATTTGTCTGGTGGTAATGGCGCTACCTTGGCAATCATGTCAGAATGGTCATACCTTCCTGTGTGGTGTCCTGTATACAACAGGAGTTACACAGGGTTTCTCCTTCCCGTTTTGACTGGTACCATTCAATTCAATAATTTATAAGACATTACAAGTAAATGTTGTCTAGTAAAATTGTTATGCAGTGCCAGGTCTCTCTCCGAATAGAGTCGTCAGAATACAAGCGCGTCTGTCAGTATGAACTTCATCACATCATCTTGCAAGTCTCCATGTGCTGGCTCCATACATGTTTCTGTGAACACATGAACACATAGTCACTGTTCTGTTACACATAGTCACTGTTCTGCTAACATTAGGTAGTGAGGATAGGTGATATCTGAAAAAACAAACTTATACTATGTTGAAGTTTGAACAGGTCAGACTAAACCTACCTAATTCTGGTCTCCCCATCGACAACCATTGGTGAGCAGGCAAGAGGTGAGGCTGAAGGTAAGGTCTTTGCCAGCGCCCTATTTACGGCCATGACAGCGCAGATCAGCTCCTGGCCCCTCATCAAAGATTCTGGTTGGTCACGTACAAACACACACACAGAGCACTGATTACATTCTCAATGGTGGTTATGATTAGCATGGTGGAAACAACCTGATTGCTGCATTCACCTTTTTGTTTCACTTCGGATGTCATAATATTTGAAGTGAAATAGAATGGTAAATGGAGCGATCAGGCTGGTTCCACCAGGGGAGGTTATGAAGGTGAATTGCGACAAAACTCAAAATTGTTTTGACCTTTGACCAGGTCAAATGTCACCAACCTGATTCAAGTGTCATCCCTGTTCTATTTATAGGAATGCTCACAGCGAGGGCATGTCTGCGTGATGCTGAGGGTCCACTTGCTGGCATTCTCTATGTTCCATGTTCGGCTGCAAAATGGACATCTCTCGAACAAATGCAGAAGGCAATCATCATAAACAATGTACTTCCTCATCTTAAGAGGTGGTATTGACTGGGAGGGCCTGTGACAGAGTCATACAATAGACAGCCAAGTGGTAAATTGCAATTTGATATAAAAAAGGACAAAGTGTTTTGATAATGCACTTTACAAACAAAATAACCCTACTACAACCAAAATAACCCTACTACTTGTATCTGCTTGGCTGGGTAATTAACCTACTAGTTTAGCAAAACCTTTCGCATGACACACCTTACTGTTGTTGATGAAGCCGTCTGTGTCATCAGGGCAGTAACATGGGTCAAGCTAATTCTATGCTTTAGAGAGACTGACTGCAGCTCCAGATTAGATTAGGTTCAGCCCAGTGACGATGTTACGGTTTGTTGCTCCTAGTTCACTGTATTAGTCAGACTCAGACATGAGTAAGCTACCACCATAGCTGCATCCGTTATCCATTACATAATACACTTGTATGAGCTATGAACTAATTTGCAAATCCGACTTGTAGGCTAACATTAGCTAGCTAACTAGCAGTGCATGTAAACCATAGTTGTTTGTGCATCCTTCTGGAAGCATGCGTCGCCGAACCGGAGCCAGAGACATGGTCAATTCGGATAGGGATTTTCAGTCTCAAACGGCCGTGATCCTTTGAATGTGTTGGGGGCGATGAAACAACGGAGCCCCATTCAATTAAGGAAATTATTTGCACGTCGAGCTTGGCAAAAGGGAGCATGAATTGTTGACATAATTGTAATCCAAACCCAACCTTAATTTACTAATTCTGACACATTTGGGTTACAAACTCCATTTTAGATGAGACTGACTTTATGACCAAAAGTATCCTATTTACACTTTGTAGTCAAGAATATATGTTGCTGACTCATATTGGTGCCACACAGGCCATTTTTAAAGGGATCAGTTGTTTTTTAGGGGCAGTCACTCTTTAAGTAACCTTCTGTCTTATTTTTTTAAAGATTTTTTTATTTCTCCTTTATTTAACCCGGTAGGTCAGTTGAGAAAAGTTCTCATTTACAACTGCGACCTGGCCAAGATAGAGCATAGCAGTGTGACAAAAAACAACAACACAGAGTTACACATGGGATAAACAAAAGTACAGTCAATAACACAATAGAAAAACCTGTGTACAGTGTGTGCAAATGGAGTAAGGTGGTAAGGCAATAAATAGGCCAATAGTAGTGAAGTAATTACAATTTAGCAAATTAACACTGGAGTAATAGATGTGCAGATGATGATGTGCGGGTAGAATTACTGGTGTGCAAAAGAGCCAAAAAAGTAAATAAAAACAATATGGGGATGAGGTAGGTAGTTGGATGGGCTATTTACAGATGGGCTGTGTACAGCTGCAGCGATCGGTAAGCTGCTCAGATAGCTGATGCTTAAAGTTAGTCAGGGAGATATAAGTCTCCAACTTCAGGGAGTTTTGCAATTCGTTCCAGTCATTGGCAGCAGAGAACTAGAAGGAAAGGCGGCCAAAGTAGGTGTTGGCTTTGGGGATGACCAGTGAGATATACCTGCTGGAGCGCGTGCTGTTATGATGACCAGTGAGCTGAGATAAGGCAGAGCTTTACCTATCAAAGACTTATAGATGACCTGGAGCCAGTGGGTCTGGCGACGAATATGTAGCGAGGGCCAGCCGACGAGAGCATACAGGTCGCAGTGGTGGGTCGTATATGGGGCTTTGGTGACAAAACGGATGGCACTGTGGTAGACTGCATCCAGTTTGCTGAGTAGAGTATTGGAGGCTATTTTGTAAATGACATCGCCGAAGTCGAGGATCAGTAGGATAGTCAGTTTTACGAGGGTATGTTTGGCAGCGTGAGTGAAGGATGCTTTGTTGCGAAATAGGAAGCCGATTAATTTTGGATTAGAGATGTGTCGTGACGTTGTATTAGTTAATTACATTTACATTTACATTTAAGTCATTTAGCAGACGCTCTTATCCAGAGCGACTTACAAATTGGTGCATTCACCTTATGATATCCAGTGGAACAACCACTTTACAATAGTGCATCTAAATCTTTTAAGGGGGGGGGGGGTAGAAGGATAACTTTATCCTATCCTAGGTATTCCTTAAAGAGGTGGGGTTTCAGGTGTCTCCGTTAATGTGACGACTGTTGCTCATTGAATGATTAACTGTTTATAATTGCGTGCTTAAATGAATCAAGCAATGAATCAAGCAGTTATTAACTCATTAACCTGGGGCACCATGGGAAAATTAGTTTTATTGAGTTTCTATTTCCCAAATTAACTCAAAGAATATCAGAATATCGATTTTACAACAGTTGCTAAATTAATCAACCTCTAGTCTCATGTCTGAACGTCGCATAATCCGGGAATCTGCACGAACCCGGGCTACACCAATGAGTTTACCACACCAATCTTAGTTGATTATTTATTTACTAGCAAGCTAAAATAATGATAAAAATACACATACACAAAACACAGTCTAGGCTATTGATTAGGACTTAGTATAACGGGCCAACACACTATGGCGCGTGTTACCCAAAATGGGGATTTAAAAGAGAGAGAAACAAAGAAAGTACACGAGAGAAAGATACATTTGGGTTCATTTGTCAGCTATGCTTATTTAAACCTAGCCTTGCCCCGAACTGCTGCTCTTATGGGTCAGAATATAATGATGTAATTACGTGTTGGAGATCTCGGAGGGGCGTCCCGCGTGGCTCGTTTAGGCTTCTCAAGGGCGCACTGCTCCGACGCAACTCTCTGATTGTCCTCACGATGTCAGTGTCCTTCTTGGCTTGGTGGTCTGATTTCTTCCCTTTTCTCTGTGGTGTCGTCTGAGGACAGACAGCTCTGTAGCTCAGAGCTCACAGCGTATGAATGAAATAGCGTAGATACCACGATTTGATGAAGAGTGGAGGCT
This sequence comes from Salmo salar, assembly GCF_965601325.2. Taxonomy (NCBI): domain Eukaryota; kingdom Metazoa; phylum Chordata; class Actinopteri; order Salmoniformes; family Salmonidae; genus Salmo; species Salmo salar. The sequence goes on along the minus strand of NC_138302.1, from coordinate 43,234,998 downwards.
AGGTGGTTCGGCTTGAATTCACCCGCTTAGACACAGCTACTCATCCGTAGCTTGGGTAGAAAAGATTTCTTTGTCTTCAAACTTTGTGTTGCGTTTTGGGGTTCGTTGACCATTTAGACCTTAGCTGCAGCTTGGGGTCTCTTTTAGTCTATGTTAATTCTCCAGTCTTATGTCTTATACCCTCGGTTCAGAAGTGGGCGTAACCGCCTTTAGGGCAGTTCTCTGGGCGTACTAAGTTAAGGGACAAGGCCTAGATTTTACTCAAATCCAATTTTAGACACTAACTTCACATCTCATCTTTACCAAAACATTCTCTTTGATTTGGATATTTTCCACACAACGTACAATGTATAAACATCAGGCATATACTGGGAAAACTCTTAAAGGTACAATGTTTTCATAATAACGTCATCTGTTAACCTTTAATAATAAAACAAAAATGACATACATTTTCATATTCCATCTCTCCTCATTTTTTACATCTACATTTTAGTCATTTAGCAGACGCTCTTATCCAGAGCGACTTTGTGGCTGACGGAAACCATTGTTCCAAAGTCCCTTTATTGCATGTTTAATGTTCTAAGGCCAGTTCTCCATAGTGAGGACACAGGAATTTCTCTGTGTCCTAGGATTTATCATGGGCGTGAGGGGTCGTAAAACCCCCACATCCTCATACCCCTAGATCTCTCCTCCTCTGTTGGGGGTTGAGAGAGACCCTGTAGGATTATGGTCTCCTGTAACCTGACCTGATCAGGACAGTCATGACAGATGCTTAATGTGAGTCTGGAAGGAGAGTTTACAGTCTAGCCAGACACCTAGGTATTTGTAGTTGTCTACATATTCTAAGTCAGAACCGTCCAGAGTAGTGATGCTAGTCGGGCGGGCGGGTGCAGGCAGCAATCGGTTGAAGAGCATGAATTTAGTTTTACTAGCGTTTAAGAGCAGTTGGAGGCCACGGAAGTAGTGTTGTATGGCATTGAAGCTCGTTTGGAGGTTTGTTAACACAGTGTCCAAAGAAGGGCGAGATGTATACAGAATGGTGTCATCTGCATAGAGGTGGATCAAGGAATCACCCGCAGCAAGAGCAACATCATTGATTTATACAGAGAAAAGAGTCGGCCTGAGGTTTGAACCCTGTGGTACCCCCATAGAGACTGCCAGAGGTCTGGACAACAGGCCCTCCGATTTGACACACTGAACTATCTGAGAAGTAGTTGGTGAACCAGGCGAAGCAGTCATTTGAGAAACCAAGGCTGTTGAGTCTGCCAATAAGAATACGGTGATTGACAGAGTCGAAAGCCTTGGCCAGGTCGATGAAGACGGCTGCACAGTGCTGTCTTTTATCAATGGCGGTTATGATATCATTTAGTACCTTGAGAGTGGCTGAGGTGCACCCATGACCAGCTCGGAATCCGGATTGCACAGCGGAGAAGGTACAGTGGGATTCGAAATGGTCAGTGATCTGTTTGTTTACTTGACTTTCGAAGACTTTATAAAGACAGGGCAGGATGGATATAGGTCTGTAACAGTTTTGGTCTAGAGTGTCACCCAATTTGAAGAGGGGGATGACCGCGGCAGCTTTCCAATGTTTAGGAATCTCGGACAATACGAAGGAGAGGTTGAACAGACTAGTAATAGTGGTTGCAACAATGGCGGTGGATAATTTTAGAAAGAGAGGGTCCAGATTGTCTAGCCCAGCTGATTTGTACGGGTCCAGGTTTTGCAGCATTTCCAGAACATCTACTATCTGGATTTGGGTGAAGGAGAAGCTGGGGAGGCTTGGGCAAGTCGCTGCGGGGGGTGCAGTGTTGTTGGCCAGGGTTGGGGTAGCCAGGAGGAAAGCATGGCCAGCCGTAGAGAAATGCTTATTGAAATTCTCGATTTTCGTGGATTTATCGGTGGTGACAGTGTTTGCTAGCCTCAGTGCAGTGGACAGCTGGGAGGAGGTGCTTTTATTCTCCATGGACTTTACAGTGTCCCAGAACTTTTTGGAGTTGGAGCTACAGGATGCGAATTTCTGTTTGAAAAATCTAGCCTTTGCTTTTCTAACTGACTGTGTGTAGTAGTTCCTGACTTCCCTGAAAAGTTGTATATCGCGGAGACTATTCGATGCTAGGGCAGTACACCACAGGATGTTTTTGTGCTGGTCAAGGGCAGTCAGGTCTGGAGTGAACCAAGGGCTATATCTCTTCTTAGTTCTACATTTTTTGAAAGGGCCATGCTTATTTAAGATGGTGAGGAAATTACTTTTAAAGAACAACCAGGCATCCTCTACTGACGGGATGAGGTCAATTTCCTTCCAGGATACCCGTGCCTGCTCGCAGAAGTGTTTTAGGGAGTGTTTGACAGTGATGAGGGGTGGTCGTTTGACCGCGGTCCCATAACAGATGTAGGAAATGAGGCAGTGATCGCTGAGATCCTGATTGAAAACAGCAGAGGTGTAATTGGAGGGCAGGTTGGTCAGGATAATATCTATGAGGGTGCCCATGTTTACAGATTTAGGGTTGTACCTGGTGTGTTCCTTGATAATTTGTGTGAGATTGAGGGCATCTAGCTTAGATTGTAGGACCGCCAGGGTGTTAAGCATATCCCAGTTTAGGTCACCTAAAATAACCTACTCTGAAGATAGATCAATTCACATATGGTGTCCTGGGCACAGCTGGGAGCTGAGGGGGGTCTATAACAGGCGGCAACAGTGAGAGACTTATTTCTGGAGAGATTCATTTTTAAAATTAGAAGCTCAAACTGGAAAGTATCTCTGCAGTAGATTGCAACTCCTTCCCCTTTGGCAGTTCTATCTTGATGGAAATGTTGGAGTTGGGGATGGAAATCTCAGAATGCTTGGTGACCTTCCTAAGCCAGGATTCAGGCACGGCAAGGACATCAGGGTTGGCGGAGTGTGCTAAAGCAGTGAGTAAAACAAACTTAGGGAGGAAGCTTCTGATGTTAACATGCATGAAACCAAGGCTTTTACGGTTACAGCAGTCAACAAATGAGAGCGCCTGGGGACACACAGGGCCTTGGTTAACCTCTACATCACCCGAGGAACAGAGGAGGAGTAGGATGAGGGTACGGCTAACGGCTATCAAAACTTGTCGTCTAGTGCGTTGGGGGCAGAGAATAAAAGGAGCAGATTTCTGGACGTGGTAGAATAGATTCAGGGCATAATGTACAGACTGAGGTATGGCAGGGTGCGAGTACAGTGGAGGTAAACCTACGCATTGAGTGACGATAAGAGAGATTGCATCTCTGGAGGCACTAGTTATGCTAGGTGAGGTCACCGCATGTGTGGGAGGTGGGACAAAAGAGGTATCTGAGGCATGTTGAGTGTGGCTAGGGGCTCCGCAGTAAAATAAAACCATGATAACTACCCTAAACAACAGTATACAAGGCATATTGACATTAGAGAGAGACGTAACGCAATCACAGGTGTTGATTGGGAGAGCTAGTTAAGACAACAACGGGTAAGACAACAACAGCTAATCAGCTAAGACAACAACAACAGGTAAAATGGCGATGAATGGGCAGAGAGGGTCAGTTAACTACACACAGGGCCTGTGTTCGAGGCTTATATAACTAAACGTAACATATCATACTAATATGGGTATCCCAGATTGACTTTTACTATGTTAGGTCTAGTCTATGACACCAGGCTACCCTGTCTCATTTCCCCTCTTTCTTCCTCGCCTTGTTTCTCACTCTTTCTCTCCACTCTCCTCCTCTCATCCTTTATCACTTTCTTCTCTGTTTCTTACTGTCTCTCTCTCCTTTCTTCCTCACCCTTCTCTTTCTCCACTTTCACTCCCCCGACCTAGTTCACACCTCAAATGGTGTTGCACACTAAAGAAGAATACGATGAGAGTTATTTATCCTTTACGTCCCCTTACGCTCACATTTGCAGCCCACCTCTTTGATCCACCTCTGCATATTGCCGCCATTTATACACATTTCTCTCATGTCATGAAAAGGCAAACGTTTTCAAATACATTTTTGCTCAGCTTGATCAACTCAGGGTGATATGAGATGCTGTTTTGAGAAAAACAAGAATCCAGCACCGGGTCAGTCAGTTCAATCATCTTTTATGTGCATAGGTCAGTGGAGGCATCAGAAAGAATAATTCAGTGGAGCCATGACTAATTTATTACGAGGTAGTGGGGATGTCCACAGTCAAGTGTTGAGTCCCAAATGGCACCCTGTTCCCTATATAGTCCACTACTTTTTAACAGGCCCCCATCTGCAGAGAAGTGATGGTAGAGATCTTTAGTATGTGATATGTGTAGTAGTGTGTCAAGACCATACGGCATCATAACCTTTCAGTACTCCAACATACTCCTCTTGTACTTTAGAGACAGTGCTGATGCTGCATTCCGTAGTACCTGTAGGTATTTGTTAAAGCGATATACACATTTTTATTTCCAGGTATACTTCCAAGTATACCAATTTCCAAGTATACGTCCCCGATAGAAATCTTTATGATTTATATTTTAGCTTTGTTTTAACTTCCGCACTTGTAAGAGAAAGTTACAGAGATGATTTGTCTATTGAAACCATTTAACTTGAGGAAAAGCTTGTCTTTTCCCTTATTCTTTCCAGCTAAATGTTGATGTCACTATAAGTGGCCTTTCCACAAGCCATTTGAAGTTGCTTTAGTTGACTTGCAGCAAGTATGGCATGAACCAAATTCCATTTGACTGCTGCTTGATGGGCACTCATTTAGCTGACAGTAAGAAGCTCAATAGACTCTCTTCTCTCTCTCTCTCACAACCCTCTCTCTTGCTCTCTCTCACTCCCCCCTCTCTCACACCCCCGTCTCTCTCTTTCTCTCTCTCTCTCTCTCTCTCTCTCTCTCTCTCTCTCTCAATTCAATTTCAATTTAATTTCAATTTTAGGGCTTTGTTGGCATGGGAAACATATGTTTACATTGCCAAAGCAAGTGAAGTAGATAATAAACAAAAGTGAAATAAACAATAAAAATGAACAGTAAACATTACTCACAGAAGTTCCAAAATAATAAAATGTCATATTATGTCTATATACAGTGTTGTAAGGATGTACAAATAGTTAAGTACAAAAGGGAAAATAAATAAATGTAAATATGGGTTGTATTTACAATGGTGTTTGTTCTTCACTGGTTGCCCTTTTATAGTGGCAACAGGTCACACATCTTGCTGCTGTGATGACACACTGTGGTATTTCACCCAGTAGGTTTATCAAAATTGAGTTTGTTTTTGAATTCTTTGTGGATCTGTGTAATCTGAGGGAAATATGTGTCTCTAATATGGTCATACATTTGGCAGGAGGTTAGGAAGTGCAGCTTAGTTTCCACCTCATTTTGTGGGCAGTGTGCACATAGCCTGTCTTCTCTTGAGAGCCCGGTCTGCCTACGGTGGATTTTATCAATAGTAAGGCTACTATGCTCACTAAGTCTGTACATAGTAAAAGCTTTCCTTAAGTTTAGGTCAGTCACAGTGGTCGGGTATTCTCTGTCTAGGGCCAAATAGCATTCTAGTTTGCTCTGTTTTTTTGTTAATTCTTTCCAATGTGTCAAGTAATTATCTTTTTGTTTTCTCATGATTTGGTTGGGTCAGATTGTATTGCTGTCCTGTGGGTCTGTTTGTGTTTGTGAACAGAATCTGTGCAGATGATCTAGATGCTGAGGTAGGCCCTCCTTGGTTGGGGACAGAAGCACCAGATCATCAGCAAACAGTAGACATTTGACTTCAGTTTCTAGTAGGGTGAAGCCGGGTGCTGCAAACTGTTCTAGTGCCCTCGCCAATTCGTTGATATATATGTTGAAGAGGGCAGGACTTAAGCTACATACCTGTCTCACACTATGGCCCTGTGGAAAGAAATGTGTGTTTTATGCCCATTTTAACTGCACAATTGTTGTTTGTGTACATGGATTTTATAATATCGTTTGTTTTTCCCCCAACACCACCTTCCATCAATTTGTATAGCAGACCCTCATGCCAAATTGAGTCCAATATTTGTTTTAAATGAACTAAGCATGAGAAGACTTAGCCTTTGTTTTTGTTTGTTTGTTTGTCAATTAGGGTGTGCAGGGTGAATACATGGTCTGTCGTACAATAATTTGGTAAAAAGCCAATTTGACATTTTCTCAGTACATTGTTTTCACTGAGGAAATGTAGGAGTCGGCTATTGATGATAATGCAGAGGATTTTCCCAAGGTTGCTGTTGATGCATATCCCACGGTAGTTATTAGGGTCAAATTTGTTTACACATTTGTGGACTGGGGTGATCAGTCCTTGGTTACAAATATTGGGGAAGATGCCAGAGTTAAGTATAGCCAATTGGAATTTGTGGTCTGTATATTTTATCATTTAATTTATCTATTTCACTCCCCTCCTCTTTCTCTCTCTCTCTCATTCCCCCCCCCCCCCCTCTCTCTCTCTCTCTCTCTCTCTCTCTCTCTCTCTCTCTCTCTCTCTCTCTCTCTCTCTCTGTCTCTCATTCCCCCCTTTTTTCTCTCTCTCTCTCTCTCTCTCTCTCTCTCTCTCTCTCTCCCTTTCTCTCTCTGTCGCTCTCTCTCTGTCTCCCTCTGTCTCCCTCTCTCTCTCTCTGTCTCCCTCTGTCTCTCTCACTCCCCCCTCTCTCTCACTCCCCCCTCTCTCTCTCTCTCTCTCTCACCTGCTCTCTCTCTCTCACTCTCTCTCACCTGCTCTCTCTCTCTCTCGCCTGCTCTCTCTCTCTCTCTCTCTCTCGCCTTCTCTCTCTCTTGCCTGCTCTCTCTCTCTCTCTCTCGCCTGCGCGCTCTCTCTCTCTCGCCTGCGCTCTCTCTCTTTCTCTCTCTCTCTACCCCCTCTCTCTTTATATTTTTCTGTATCTCTTTCTCTTTCTCCCTGGCTCAGAAGTAGGTGACAAACAGTCACACAATCAAATTCCTCCCTTGGTCCGTGCCCATATGATATAGCACGCATACCTCCCTTTGAGTCCACCATAGCTTATCTACTGCAGCCGGATGATCAGTCTGGCCCCTCGGTGTGAGTATATGGGGGCCCCTACAGAGAAGCAGAGGGACACTGGAGGTGGGGCCCACAGTGGGCATCCACTATAACCGTGATAGTGGGGGCTAGGGAAGCATGAGAGAGAGAGGGAAGCTGTCATGGTATGATGGCGAAATGGGGAGGCCTAGGTTATCTCCAAGGAGACAGCCCAGGAAGACAGCATTACCAGAGGATTTGGGGCTGTGCTGCGGCAGGAAGCAGCCTGTGAAGAGGCTGAGTTACAGAGATGGATTAGAGAGCCATAATACTTCAGAGGAGATAAGCAGCCAGCCCGAGAGTTAGCACTTCAAACAGTTATTTGCCAGTTTATTTATCTGTTTGTGTGTGTCTTGGTTTGTGTGTGTGTGTGTGTGTGTGTGTGTGTGTGTGTGGTGGTGGTGGGTGGGGGAGGTTGTGTTTGTGTGTGTCTTGGTTTGTGCGTGTGTGTGGTATGGGGGTGGGGGAGGTTGGGTGTGTGTGTGGCGGGGGTTGGGGGAGGTTGTGTGCGTGTGGTGGGGGAGGTTGTGTGTGTGGTGTGGGGGAGGTTGTGTGCGTGTGGTGAGGGAGGTTGTGTGCGTGTGGTGGGGGAGGTTGTGTGTGTAGGGTGGGGGAGGTTGTGTGTGTGGGGTGGGGGAGGTTGTGTGCGTGTGGTGGGGGAGGTTGTGTGTGTGTGTGTGTCTTGGTTTGTGTCTGTGTGGTGGGGTGTGTGGGCGGTTGTGTGCGTGTGGTGGGGGGTGGTTGTGTGTGTGTGTGTGTGTGTGTGTGTGTGTGTGTGATGTGTGAGTGTGAGTGTGAGTGTGTGTGTGTGTGTGTGTGTGTGTGTGTGTGTGTGTGTGTGTGTGTGTGAATGTGTATGTATGTGTGTGTGTGTGTGTGTGTGTGTGCACGCTTATTTATTTCCTATAGTCTTTTTCCCCTCCAGCAGTACCAACCAAACAGTAACTACTTCAAAACAGCTGATATACAGTGGTTGCTCCATAAAAGTAATTTGTGGTTTAGTATGGTACCCTGCGTCACCACTTCATTGCTCCAGACCAGCGCAAGGGGGAGTTAAAACACTGATTATGCTTTTGGGTCTACTGTGTCTCTAACTAACAATGAATGGATGACATAAACCTAAATAGAAACTGATAATTGTGCACGACTTCAGTATTACTTACTAAAACTGTTGTTACACTAAGGTTTTTATTATTATATTTTGTTAGGATTATTTTGCTCTTGCTGTAGTACTGTAGGCCACTCCCGACCAGTTATGTTATACAGCGCCTGGGTGGCGCATCGGTCTAAGACACTGCATGCTGTGTCGCTACAGATGCTGGTTCAATACCCGTGCCGGCCTTGACTGGGAGACCCATGAGATGACTGTGGTTTCTCTCCCTCTAAAAACAGAAATAAATCATTGTAAATAACAAACTGGCTTTATTTACAAATTAGCAACAATGTCTCACCCCATGTTCAAGAATGGCATTTTTCTCGCTCATTTTACGTTATTTGAAAACGAAATAATCTCAAGTGTTATTTTTTAAACAAAGCGATTTATTATTATTAATTTAGAATTATATAAAAGCCTGTTTGATATTCTCACAGATATATTATTAACCTTGTTATTAGCAGGACAATATACACTGCTCAAAAAAATAAAGGGAACACTAAAATAACACATCCTAGATCTGAATGAATGAAATAATCTTATTAAATACTTTTTTCTTTACATAGTTGAATGTGCTGACAACAAAATCACACAAAAATAATCAATGGAAATCCAATTTATCAACCCATGGAGGTCTGGATTTGGAGTCACACTCAAAATTAAAGTGGAAAACCACACTACAGGCTGATCCAACTTTGATGTAACGTCCTTAAAACAAGTCAAAATGAGGCTCAGTAGTGTGTGTGGCCTCCACGTGCCTGTATGACCTCTCTACAACGCCTGGGCATGCTCCTGATGAGGTGGCGGATGGTCTCCTGAGGGATCTCCTCCCAGACCTGGACTAAAGCATCCGCCAACTCCTGGACAGTCTGTGGTGCAACGTGGCGTTGGTGGATGGAGCGAGACATGATGTCCCAGATGTGCTCAATTGGATTCAGGTCTGGGGAACGGGCGGGCCAGTCCATAGCATCAATGCCTTCCTCTTTCAGGAACTGCTGACACACTCCAGCCACATGAGGTCTAGCATTGTCTTGCATTAGGAGGAACCCAGGGCCAACCGCACCAGCATATGGTCTCACAAGGGGTCTGAGGATCTCATCTCGGTACCTAATGGCAGTCAGGCTACCTCTGGCGAGCACATGGAGGGCTGTGCGGCCCCCCAAAGAAATGCCACCCCACACCATGACTGACCCACCGCCAAACCGGTCATGCTGGAGGATGTTGCAGGCAGCAGAACGTTCTCCACGGCGTCTCCAGACTCTGTCACGTGCTCAGTGTGAACCTGCTTTCATCTGTGAAGAGCACAGGGCGCAAGTGGCGAATTTGCCAATCTTGGTGTTCTCTGGCAAATGCCAAACGTCCTGCACGGTGTTGGGCTGTAAGCACAACCCCAACCTGTGGATGTCGGGCCCTCATACCACCCTCATGGAGTCTGTTTCTGACCGTTTGAGCAGACACATGCACATTTGTGGCCTGCTGGAGGTCATTTTGCAGGGCTCTGGCAGTGCTCCTCCTGCTCCTCCTTGCACAAAGGTGGTCCTGCTGCTGGGTTGTTGCCCTCCTACGGCCTCCTCCACGTCTCCTGATGTACTGGCCTGTCTCCTGGTAGCGCCTCCATGCTCTGGACACTACGCTGACAGACACAGCAAACCTTCTTGCCACAGCTCGCATTGATGTGCCATCCTGGATGAGCTGCACTACCTGAGCCACTTGTGTGGGTTGTAGACTCCGTCTCATGCTACCACTAGAGTGAAAGCACCGCCAGCATTCAAAAGTGACCAAAACATCAGCTAGGAAGCATAGGAACTGAGAAGTGGTCTGTGGTCCCCACCTGCAGAACCACTCCTTTATTGGGGGTGTCTTGCTAATTGCCTATAATTTCCACCTGTTGCCTATTCCATTTGCACAACAGCATGTGAAATTTATTGTCAATCAGTGTTGCTTCCTAAGTGGACAGTTTGATTTCACAGAAGTGTGATTGACTTGGAGTTACATTGTGTTGTTTAAGTGTTCCCTTTATTTTTTTGAGCAGTATATATTGGTCATATTGGTAATGGCTCCCGAGTGGTGCACAATGGTATTGCCCTTGCAGTTCTCCAGCTGTATCTACTGAAACAGTGGTGGACGCGCGAGGTTCAAGGCGCGACGGCAGGGGGCAGGGGATGGGCCGCAAAGCCGCGCACAGAAGACCGACCTAGCCCATGGGGAAGGGAGGAGGAGGAAGGGAGGGGGGGACCGCCACCGCCACACTGGCAACATTTTAAGGGGCATTGCACTAATAATGGAGCTGACGAGGGAAACGTTCCCGCTGTTCTGTTCTTAGTGCCAGTCTAAAACAATGTAACTAATAATGGCATCTTTATGCTTTTGTTAATAAAATAATGATAAAAATACTCTTTCAAAACGCTGATGTTTATTTAGTTATGGATCCATAATGAATTACTGTGGGAATAAATATCACCGAATTACAGAAATATCCTCCAATTATTGGCAGAGAGTCATATCATATTTTTTGATACACTGTAGGCCTACCGTAAGTGACATGAATCTCACTAGTGTTGAGTAATGTGCTGCTAAAAGTGGTGTAGGTCTTATTTTTTTAAAGAACATACTGAAGTTAGAAGTAATAGGATTTGAAGCAATAGCCTACAACTATTTTAGCACTGCTCCGAGACAAGCATGGCATCTGGTCTTGATAAATTAATGAGATTTTTATTTTCACTGAATCTCCGTTTGGGTGTTGGTTAGACTAGAATTTGGTAATTAGGGTGTAGAAATGTTATGCTCTTAGTGTAACCTTTATTTAACTAGACAAGTCAGTTAAGAACAAATTCTTATTTACAAGGACAGCCTACTCCTTCCTCCCCGTCAGGGAATTGAACCCCGGTTTCCTGCGTGGCCGCACGACTCAGGGATTCTTTAGCTAAATAGCCCAGCCCTGTAGCCTACTCCCGACCGTCACGTTGTACAGCGCAAAAACCCAGAATGTTTTTCTTGGAATAGAAACACCATAATATTCATCAAATTAATTAAGCAAAATTTCTTAAAATCATTCCCATATACTATGTTCTTACAAAAAAGATTTTACATTTTCTAGTACAGCCACTATTGAAGGCTATCAAATTCTCAAAGATGCCCTCTGGTGGTCAAACGAGCACTAACTAGCATTAATGGTACCAGTGGTTCACACTTAAATAACGTGCCATAGAATTCTGCAGCATCATGCAAGCTGCGCCACAGTACGCTGCAACTTTTAAAGGACGAACCACTGTATACAGTATATTTGAATAGTATCTGCTATATTTTCACCCCTATGCCAAGAGGGAGTATGTCTCCTTTTTCTTCTGGGATCAGAGTGTGACTGTATGTGGATGTGTCATAAAGTGAACAGAGATGGGTTTGGAGTGTGTCTGTGTTTGTCTGCGCACGCGTATGTGTTTTTGGAGTTGGATGTAACCCCCCCCCCCCCCACTCACTCACTCAATCTCTCTCTCACTCACTCACTCACTCACTCACTCACTCACTCACTCACTCACTCACTCACTCACTCACTCACTCACTATATCCTCACTCAGATATATTTTCCACCCTGGCCTTTGTGTTGCCTTGCCTTTTGATTAAAGCATTCTTTGTGGGAATGCACTGGAAAGTAACATCACAGGCACAGGCAACAAAGGCAGAGAATACATTAGCCGAGGGGAGCTATATATACAATACAATGTGGTCCCCCAAATACATATCCAATGACCCTAGAATGGAGATAAGACTCCATGTGTCTTCCACATAGGTCAAATTGTAGCACTACTGATATAAAATGTATAAATAAAATGTATTTAATACATTCAAAGCAATGCTAGGAAAAGATGGGCCTCGAGGTATACTATGATACCAGTGCAAAACATGCCGATACTAGAGAGATATACGAAAGATATTACGATTCCTAATGGCGCGTTGTTACACAACCTTAAATGACTCCTGCTCAGATCCTCAAGATGTTATCAGCTCTCAATAAAGGTGGAGGGAGCCGGTCCCTGAAAAAAATCATGAAATAAATTGATTTAATCAGCAGAACGCTCCGAGGGCCCACTCCTGGGTGGGGTTGCGTGGCGTTCCCTTCAGTGCACTGCACATGAAAGCATTTGGGGCTATCGGTGTGCCTCTGCTGAATTCAGGGAGCTGAGAAATAGGTTTGTGCTGATAATGATGCTGGGACCTAGGAGGCTGGTAGTTTGGGCTAATGACGTTTCAGCTCGCATCTCCTCACTTTTCTCCATCACTCCCTCCCTCTCTCTCTCTCTCTCTCTCTCTCTCTCTCTTTCTTTTTTTTTGCGAGTGCAAGGTAAAAACAGTTTTAGGTAATGGATGTCTCACAGCTACAAATTCCCATTTTCCGTTATACTTTTTCCTCCCCATTTCCAGCTATCTTCCCTCCTGTGCCCACTAGGGCCTGATCTGATACCGTGTGATTGTCCCCCGATTTAAAAACTCCCCACGGAGTGCCAGGTGATAAAGACTAGGGGAAATTACAGGGCCCTGGTCTCGCCCTGCATGCGCCAAAGCACGCACTGATAGCCACGGTGTGGCTAGCTCACACTACAAAACTATCAACACCAGGAAATGGCAGTGAACCCCATTTAGCAGAGTGCCTACGATAAGGGCATTTGGCCTGATAGCATGCAACACCTGACTTGTTGCGTTGATCGACTACAACAGTCACACGGCCGTTTCGTCTCTCTGTCTTCCTCCCACTCTCCACATGTTTTGTTATTTCAAAGGGGAAACACTACTTTCAAGTGTTCCTCTTACTCTATATCCTGAGGATTTTCCTTCTTAGGAATAAAAAGCCTCCTTGAGTTCAAGATGGCATCTTTTGTCATCTGCATCTTTTCTTTCTTTGGCTCCCTGAGATTGGTGAAGTTGTTGTAAATTCAGGTCATATTTCTGTGCCCTACACATTCTTGTGTCTGTTGTTGGACAGTTATTACAGGACATATCACATGGAGATGCAGAGATACAGTTGGGTCCTGGAGGCACAGTAACACGGGTAATGTTTGGGGTAAAGTGAGCATGCAGAATACCATTACACCTTCCAGACTTCAGACAATGAGCCCCAATATTCTAATTTAAGCTTTTTGATCAAATTACTTTCTCTACTCTTATTATTTCAACTCTCACTCACCTCATACAACTCTGATATGCCCAAAACATAACCTACAAAATGAATAAAAACACAAGGCCAGGTACAAGACCAGATACAAGAGCACTGATATCTAAATTGTTGTCTAGATTGTTGTCGCTCCCTCCCCCAAGAAGCAGCATTTGCATCCCAATTGGCAACCTTTTTTCTACAAAGTGCACTACTTTTGACCAGAGTCCTTATAGGCCATTTGGGGTGCCAATAGGATGCCTTTTGGGATGCTTTTTAGTTTATTAATTTAACAATTTTAAAACAATCACACAAACTTGAAAAAAACATGCCTGTACAGTGCATTCAGAAAGTATTCAGACCCCTTGACTTTTTCCACATTTTGTTGTGTTACAGCCTTATACTAAAATATATTAAATCGTTTTTTTCCCTCATCAATCTATACACAATACCCCATATTTTTTGCAAATATACATTTAAAAAAACGTCAATACAACATTTACGTAAGTATTCATACCCTTTACTCAGTACTTTCTTGAAGCACCTTTGGCAGCGATTACAGCCGCGAATCTTCTTGGGTATGACGCTACAAACTTGGCACACCTGTACTTGGAGAGTTTCACCAATTCTTCTCTGCAGATCCTCTCAAGCACTGTAAGGTTGGATGGGGAGTGTTGCTGCACAGCTATTTTCAGGTCTCTCCAGAGATGCTTGATCGGGTTTGTCCGAAGCCACTCCTGCGTTGTCTTGACTCTGTCCTTAGGGTCATTGTCTATTGTCCGAAGGTGAACCTTCGCCCCCAGTCTGAAGCCCTGAGTGCTCTGGAGGAGGTTTTCATCAAGGATCTCTCTGTACTTTGTTCCATTCATCTTTCCCTCGATCTTGACTAGTCTCCCAGTCCCTGCAGCTGAAAATCATTCCCACAGCATGATGCTGCTGCCACCAGCATGCTTCACTGTAGGGATGATTCCAGGTTTCCTCCAGATGTGACGCTTGGCATTCAGGCCAAAGAGTTCAATCTTGGTTCCATGAGACCAGAGAATCTTGTTTCTCATGATCTGAGAGTGCTTGGGTTGCCCTTTGGCAAACTCCAAGAGGGCTGTCATGTGCGTTTCACTGAGCAGTGGCTTCCGTCTGGCCACTCTACCATAAAGGGCTCATTGGTGGAGTGCTGCAGAGATGGTTATCCTTCTGGAAGGTTCTCCCATCTGTAGCTCTGTAGTTCTGTCAGACTGACTATCGGGTTCTTGGCCACCTCCCTGACCAAGGCCCTTCTCCCCCGATTGCTCAGTTTGGCAAGGCTGCCAGCTCTAGGAAGAGTCTTGGTGGTTCCAAACTTCTACTTAAGAATGATGGAGGCCACTGTTTTCTTGGGGACCTTCAATGCTGCAGAAATATTTTGATACCCTTCCCCAGATCTGTGTCTCGACACGATCCTGTCTCGGCGCTCTACGGACAATTCCTTCAACCTCTTGGCTTGGTTTTTGCTCTGACATGCACTGTCAATTTTGGGACCTTATATAGACAGGTATGTGCCTTTCCAAATCATGTCCAATCAATTGAATTTACCACAGGTGGAATCCAATCAAGTTGTAGAAACATCTCAAGGATGATCAATGGAAACAGGATGCACCTGAGCTCAATTTCGAGTCTCATAGCAAAGGGTCTGAATACCTTACGTAACTGGGGTATTTCTGTTTTTTATTTTTAATAAATGTGCAAAAATTTCTAAAAACCTGGTTTTGCTTTATTATTATGGGGTATTGTGTGTAGATTGGTGAGATGTTTGATTTGTTTCATCCATTTTAGAATAGGGCTGTACCATAACAACATTTTGAAAAAGGGAATGGGTCTTAATTCTTTCTGAATGCACTGTACATGAATCAAATCATAGAGGATAATGCACAATAAAGTCTGGGACTTATTTCCATTTTGGCAGCCAGCATCTGCGTTAGGGTCCACTGCTGGTGCTGATGATGGTGGTGGTAATGGTAGTCCCAGGCCTCCTGTGAGTATGACTCGGAGGGACGGCAGCTGTCGAGAATAGGGGCAATTATTCACTCATCGCCTTGCAGTACAAGGCCCAGAGACCGCCGTCTCTGATTAGTAATCAGATGGAAGGAGGAAGCGCGTCGAACAGAGAGGGTGTGTGTGTTGGATAGAGATTGTGTGTGTGTGTGTGTGTGTGTGTGTGTGTGTGTGTGTGTGTGTGTGTGTGTGTGTGTGTGTGTGTGTGTGTGATGAAGTGAGTAAATTTATGGATGTGATTTTTGTGAGTAAGATTGTGTGTGCTCTGACAGACCCAATCCCCTCTATGAGATCATTGCTCCCAGGTTGTGTGTCTCAGGGTGGTAGATGGTTCTTTCCTCTTTGCATGAGCGGATAAGAGAGTGAGACGGAGGGGGGGGGGGAGTGATTGAGTGCTCTCAGCTTTCTTCCTGTGGAGATACATGAGGCAAGCTGCTAAATATGAATGCATTTAAAACACAGCGAGGGGGAAAAAAGGGCAAAGCCAGGCTTTTGATTTTAGCTTTTGTCATCTTTTTGTATTTGTTCACTGACACTTAAAGCCTGGGTTATTTCGACTTTGGCTAAATCACGCCTTGATACTATATCAAAAGAATTTACTCATTTCTAAGTGGGATTTTTTGCCTTTTACTCATGTACCTATCCGTCTACTTTTATTTGAACACATACGTTCGCATGCACAATCAAAGCATAACGACACCATGTGCCATATTTGCTCTTACCATGCCTGTAAACGTTGCCTCACCCGTTTCCTGTTCACTCTCCCATTCGTAATGATGGTTTACCTGGATGGCACATTTTCCTCAGAAATCACTCAGTCTCGAACATATGTGCTTCTTTGGTGGGCCATGCCCGCGGCGGTGTTCAAATATCCCCAGCCAATGAGAAGTGGCGTTGAGAAGACTGCTGATAGGTTGTGCTGACACGGGTCTATGCTCGTACCAAATTATATTAAGTATTGCACATTTATTAATGGAAGGGGGGGAAAGCAATGCTTTATAATCATTCTGCACCTTCCGGAGATACCACTTCCCCGAGATGAAGAGCAGCCCGATGATAGATGAAGCATTTACTCTCAAGAATGCAAGCACAATGCATATTGTAATGTGCCTCCGAAAAAGTTTGAGAGACGCTGCTCTTAAAACCAGACTTTGCTTTAGAGTGTGGACCATTATTCTTTCATAACTCACTGGCAAACATTAACAAAATACTTTTCCCTAATAGGTCGTGATTGATTACAACAGCAGATTTAAACCGCATGATGATAGCATTATTGTTAGGACGTTTGAACGCTCTCTGTCACCCAACGTAAGAGGGGGTATTAACGTTCATTGATCATTATAACGAGGGCCCAGAGGGTCACATAGTCAGGGAAAAACTCCTAACCCTAGTTCTAAACCTCTATGTGGACTTTCTTAACCTTCACATCTACAGTGTCTATATTAGGACAGCCTTAGGCAACTCTGAGGGTGTCCTTATATGGACACTGTACATTTCAAATCAAGTATTACCTAATTAATTTTTAGTCATAGAGTAAACTCTCCCTGAGTATCACCTCAAGACAGCCGCAGCTTCTTCAGTCTCCGGCTCCAGTTTACACTCTCTCCAACCACAGAGGAGCTAAATGTGGCCTGGTAATCTGGCTTAGTTGATTACATGGGAACACACACTGAGCAACACCCTCTAATAGGGGACTGGGTCGGCCACTGCTACGCATGGCTGGGTACCTTCATGGGCGGTCTCCCATGCTTAGACGAGGATTATTACCCAGTCCTCTGCTTTACTCCTCTCTCTCTCCTTCTCTGTTTCCCTCTCTGTCTTTCTGTTTCTGTATGTATGTCTCTCTCTCCTCCTCTGTTTCCCTCTCTCTCTTTCACTGTCTATCTCTCTCTCCTTTCTCTTTCCCCCCTGTCGAGAGGAGGGAAAGAGAGAAACGGAACCGGTCAATGCACTGGAAGCCCTTGCCGTCTCCTGTGGATAGTGTCACAGGGCATCAGGGCTGCGTTGGTTGAGTGGAGAGCAGGGTAGCACGCAGAAAAGGATATAGGAAAGGGTGAGGCACTTAACCTCACTGGATGTGATGCTCCCGCAGGCAATCAGTTTAGTTGGGTTACGATTTAGCTCTTGCAGAAGGGTGGGTCCTACTCAAGTCTGCTTGGTTTTAATTTAATTTTGTGAATAAGTGTTTGATATTAACCAGTTTAAATGTTCCATGGCATTCCTTCATAACTGAACAAATAATGCTGCCAATTCATTCATCTTATCCCAAGGGTTTACAAACTTTTCCCACACACAATCCAGTGACCTTAAACATGTAACCACATCAGTTTGGAAATCACTGACCTAGGCCTATATTCTAATGTCCATGGTCTTCTCCCTCTCTCTCTCTCTCTCTCTGCCCCCTCAGCTCCCCCCACACCTATAGCCCCTCCGGAGCTCCTGGCGGTGGGTGCTACCTACCTGTGGATCAAGCCCAACGCCAACTCTATCATCGGGGATGGCCCCATCATCCTGAAGGAGGTGGAGTACCGCACCACCACAGGCAACTGGGCCGAGACCCACATCGTGGACGCCCCTACCTACAAGCTTTGGCATTTGGACCCCGACGTGGAGTATGAGATCAAGGTTCTGCTGACCCGGCCTGGCGAGGGGGGCACAGGACCTCCAGGACCTCCGCTCATCACCCGGACCAAGTGTGCTGGTGAGTGGAACAATGTGGTTTCTGTGTCTGTACTGTGTATCTGTTGTTGTTCTATTGTGTTGATGTGCTTATTTGGGTCCCCATTTGGGTCCCCATTAGCTGACGCCTTAGCGACTGCTACCGTACTCTTCCTGGGTTCCTTCGAACTAGCGAGGAATGGAAGAGCTATACTCCTAGTTTAAGGATAGTGTGTGGATTTTTACTGCTAATCTTTCAATGCTGTACATTGGGTTCCTTTTTGACCCTTTGATGATGACACCTACTTTACATTCCCATTATCTATGTGTAGGTTATCGAATCCATCAAGTGCCACCACAAAATGCGGAAAACGAGAACCAAATGGATTTTCCCTTGCAACCGTCAATGAGTTCACTGTGTATCACCTGCCTCCATAAGGCCCACCATCTTCTTTCGCCCAGTCGGCTTCAGAAGGTCACACTTCGTGATTCCCCCAGTCTCTCCGTCTGCATCCCAAATGGTACCCTATTCCCTATATAGTGCACTAATTTTGACCAGGGCCCATAAGGGTCTAGTTAAAAGTAGTGCACTATGTGTGGCAGGGCTCTCCAAAACCGTCCTGTAGGTTTTAACTCCAACCCTAATCTAGCCCACCTGATTCTAATAATTAGCTGGTTGATAAGCTGAATCAGGATAGTTTCAACTGGGGTTGGAGTGAAAACCTATAGGAGGGTAGCTCTCCAGGAACAGGGATGGAGAGCCCTGATATAGGGAATAGGGTGCCATTTGGGAAGCTGCCTCACTCTCTGCCAGTACTTCTCCTTATTCACTGAAGTCACTACTCAGGATGAGACGATAAATCCTACACGTTACCAGAGGGTGAAAAAAAACGAGTGTCTCTCTAATTAATACTCCTTGGGGGCTCAAGCACAAATCAAAGATAATGATAATTGAGATGTTAAAAATGTGCAGGAAGAAGAGGCTTCTCTGAGAAAGGGGGATGGGGGGGTTAGGTGGGAGCAATTTTCCGTAATAATTCTTAGCCCAGTGGGTAGCGTAGGGAGCATGTGGAAGAAAGACACACTTCATTTGATAAAATGACAGCTAATCAGATCAACCCTGTGCGTGTGTATGAGAGAGACTGTGTGTGTGTCTTACTGTTTCTGTGTGTACTGTATGTATAAGAGAGACTATGTGTGTGTGTGTGCAAGTGTGTGAATTTGTTTGACTTGTATGTGTGTGTGCAACTGTGTCTGTATGTGACCTTTAATGTGTGTGTATCAAGGGTTGGAAGCGGTTCAGGGAACAGAACCGAAAACTGGAAAAGAACGAAAATATTTGAGGAACAGATCCTGAAACTAAAGTGATCTGTTCTGGAACAGGAACGTTATTTTAAAACCATGGGAACGGGTTAATAATGTTATTTTATGTTCGAGGCAACAAAGAGCCTATGCAAGACCCTCACTGTCACTCAGAAGAGAATGCTCCTTTACCTGCTTCACCAAAGGCACATGCAGGGAAGTTTGTGCCCCCCGCATTGCCAAAAGGTTAGTGGACAGTGTTTAGGGCCTGGTAAAAGTTTTCATCTGCCTCAGGGCAACTGCTATGATGTTCCTTTAATGGCTCCGTCAATGTACATTCACCAAATGGACATGCCATGTTGGTCAACATGTATCACAAACTAAGTGCTCATTTGGAATGAGCCATTCTGCCTTGCTGTCCATTAGTTTGAGTAGTGTGTGTGTTTAAGGGGGGTGGTTAGAAATACTGAACCGTAGTGATATCAGTTGAAAGGAAAATGACCACTGCTACATCCTGACAATGTTTATGAGGTTACTGCTTATGTGTGAGGAATGTGTCTTGAGCATAATTCTAAATGTCGAGACTAGAATAAATACTTATTTTCCACCATAATTTGCAAATAAATTCATTAAAAATCCTACAATGTGATTTTCTGGATTTTTTTTTCTCATTTTGTCTGTCATAGTTAAAGTGTACCTATGATGACAATTACAGGTCTCTCTCATTTTTTTAAGTGGGAGAACTTGCACAATTGGTGGCTGACTAAATACTTTTTTGCCCCACTGTATGTTATGTTTGGTTTGGTTACATAAGACAGATGGTTATTTAAGGCAAAAACTAAAGTAGGATGGGTGGGCGTATAATGTGAACATCTAGCAACCCAAAGGTTACAAGTTTGAATCTCATCATGGACAACTTTAGCATTTTAGCTAATTAGCAACGTTTCAACTACTTACAGCATTTTAGCTACTTTGCAACTACTTAGCATGTTAGCTCACCCTTCCCCTAACCTTAAACCTTTTAGCTAACCCTAACCCAAACCTTAACCCTTTTTAGCTAGCCCTTCCCCTAAATCTAACCCTAACCCCTAGCCAAGCTAAAGTTGGCCACCTAGATGATAACATTTGTAACATACATTTTGCAAATACGTAACATAGTGTACATTGTGCAAATTCATAATAGATATTACAAATTGTAATTCGTAACATACCATACTAAATGGGGTGTCTCTGATTAACATACAGAATAATACGAAATGCTCTAAGACCAGGTTGGTCAATGTTATCAATACCCCATGAAATATATACTGCTCCAAAAAATAAAGGGAACACTTAAACAACACATCCTAGATCTGAATGAAAGAAATAATCTTATTAAATACTTTTTTCTTTACATAGTTGAATGTGCTGACAACAAAATCACACAAAATTAATCAATGGAAATCCAATTTATCAACACATGGAGGTCTGCATTTGGAGTCACACTCAAAATTAAAGTGGAAAACCACACTACAGACTGATCCAACTTTGATGTACTGTCCTTAAAACAAGTCAAAATGAGGCTCAGTAGTGTGTGTGGCCTCCACGTGCCTGTATGACCTCCCTACAACGCCTGGGCATGCTCCTGATGAGGTGGCGGATGGTCTCCTGAGGGATCTCCTCCCAGACCTGGACTAAAGCATCCGCCAACTCCTGGACAGTCTGTGGTGCAACGTGGCGTTGGTGGATGGAGCGAGACATGATGTCCCAGATGTGCTCAATTGGATTCAGGTCTGGGGAACGGGCGGGCCAGTCCATAGCATCAATGCCTTCCTCTTGCAGGAACTGCTGACACACTCCAGCCACATGAGGTCTAGCATTGTCTTGCATTAGAAGGAACCCAGGGCCAACCGCACCAGCATATGGTCTCACAAGGGGTCTGAGGATCTCATCTCGGTACCTAATGGCAGTCAGGCTACCTCTGGCGAGCACATGGAGGGCTGTGCGGCCCCCCAAAGAAATGCCACCCCACACCATGACTGACCCACCGCCAAACCGGTCATGCTGGAGGATGTTGCAGGCAGCAGAACGTTCTCCACGGCGTCTCCAGACTCTGTCACGTCTGTCACGTGCTCAGTGTGAACCTGCTTTCATCTGTGAAGAGCACAGGGCGCCAGTGGCGAATTTGCCAATCTTGGTGTTCTCTGGCAAATGCCAAACGTCCTGCACGGTGTTGGGCTTTAAGCACAACCCCCACCTGTGGACGTCGGGCCCTCATACCACCCTCATGGAGTCTGTTTCTGACCGTTTGAGCAGACACATGCACATTTGGGGCCTGCTGGAGGTCATTTTGCAGGGCTCTGGCAGTGCTTCTCCTGCTCCTCCTTGCACAAAGGCGGAGGTAGTGGTCCTGCTGCTGGGTTGTTGCCCTCCTATGGCCTCCTCCATGTCTCCTGATGTACTGGCCTGTCTCCTGGTAGCGCCTCCATGCTCTGGACACTACGCTGACAGACACAGCAAACCTTCTTGCCACAGCTCGCATTGATGTGCCATCCTGGATGAGCTGCACTACCTGAGCCACTTGTGTGGGTTGTAGACTCCGTCTCATGCTACCACTAGAGTGAAAGCACCGCCAGCATTCAAAAGTGACCAAAACATCAGCTAGGAAGCATAGGAACTGAGAACTGGTCTGTGGTCCCCACCTGCAGAACCACTCCTTTATTGGGGGTGTCTTGCTAATTGCCTATAATTTCCACCTGTTGCCTATTCCATTTGCACAACAGCATGTGAAATTTGTCAATCAGTGTTGCTTCCTAAGTGGACAGTTTGATTTCACAGAAGTGTGATTGACTTGGAGTTACATTGTGTTGTTTAAGTGTTCCCTTTATTTTTTTGAGCAGTGTATATTCATCAGTGAAGTTACTGTAAATCCCAACATATTCTCCCATTAATTTACAGTGCATTTGGAAGGTATTCAAACCACTTGACTTTTTCCACATTTTGTTACATTACAGCCTTATTTTAAAATGGATTAAATAGTTCCCCCCCCCCCCCCCCCCCCCCCTCAGCAATCTACACACAATACCCCATACTGACATTTTTGCAAATTTATTAAAATAAAATGAAAATGAAATATCACATTTAAAATAAATATGCAGACCCTTTATTCAGTACTTTGTTGAAGCACTTTTGGCAGTGATTACAGCCTCGGGTCTTCTTGGGTATGACAGTTAAGCTTGGCACACCTGTATTTTGGGAGTTTCTCCCATTCTTCTCTGTAGATCCTCTCAAGCTCTGTCAGGTTGGATGGGAAGAGTCGCTGCACAGCTTTTTTCAGGTCTCTCCAGAGATGTAAGATCAGGTTCAAGTCGAGGCTTGGGCTGGGACACTCAAGGACATTGTCCCGAAGCCACTCCTGTGTCGACTTGGCTGTGTGCTTAGGGTTGCTGTCCTGTTGGAAGGTGAACGTTCGCCGCAGTCTGAGGTCCTGAGCATTCTGGAGCAGGTTGTCATCAAGGATCTCTTTGTATTTTGCTCTGTTCATCTTTCCCTCGATCCTGACAAGTCACCCAATCCCTGCCACTGAAGAACATCACCACAGCATGATGCTGCCACCACCATGCTTCACCGTAGGGATAGTGCCAGGTTTCCTCCAGACGTGACGCTTGGCATTCAGGCCAAAGAGTTCAATCTTGGTTTCATCAGACCAGAGAATCTTGTTCCTCATGATCTGAGTACATTATGTGCCTTTTGCCAAACTCCAAGTGGGCTGTCATGTGCCTTTTACTGATCTTCCATCTGACCATCAGGTTCTTGGTCACCTCCCTGACCAAGGCCCTTCTCCCCCGATTGCTCAGTTTGGCCGGGCAGCCAACTCTAGGAAGAGTCTAGGTGGTTCCAAACGTCTTCCATTTAAGAATGATGTAGGCCACTGTGTACTTGGGGGCCTTCAATGCTGAAATAATTTTTTTGGTACCCTTCCCCAGATCTGTGCCTCAACACAGTCCTGTCTCGGCGCTCTACGGACAGTTCCTTCGAACTCATGGCATGGTTTTTGCTCTGACATGCACTGTCAGACACTGGGACCTGTCAGACACCTAGACAGGTGTGTGCCTTCTCAAATCATGTTCAACCAATTGAATTTACCACAGGTGGACTACAATCAAGTTGTAGAAACATCTCAATGATGATCAATGGGAGCAGAATGCCCCTGAGCTCAATTTTGAGTCTCATAGCAAAAGGTCTGAGTACTTATGTAAATAAGGTATTTCTGTTTTTTTTTTTTTTTTACATTTAAAAAAAATGTACACCTGCTTTCGCTTTGTCATTATAGGGTATTGTGTGTAGATTGAGAATATATATTTTTTAATCCATTTTAGATTAAAGCTGTAACATAACAAAATGTGGGAAAAGTCAAGGGGTCTGATTACTTTCCGAATGCACTGTTTACTGAACAAAAAAATAAATGTCACATGTAACTGTGTAAGTGCCGTGTTTCATGAGCTGAAATAAAACATTCCAGAACTGTTCCATGCACACAAAAAAGCTTATTTCGCTCAAATTGTGTGCACAAATTTGTTTACATCCCTGTTAGTGAGCATTTCTCCTTCGCCCAGATAATCCATCCACTTGACAAGTGTGGCATATCAAGAAGCTGATTAAACGGCATGTTTGGGATGCTCTGGATTGATGTGTACAACAGCGTGTTCCAGTTCACGCCAATATCCAGCAACTTCACACAGCCATTGATGAGGAGTGGGAAAACATTCCACAGGCGACAATCAACAGCCTGATCAAATCTATGTGATCCACACCCCAATCTTTTTTTTAAGGTATCTGTGACCAACAGATGCATATCTGTATTCCTAGTGATGTGAAATCCATAGATTAGAGCCTAATGCATTTATTTCAATTGACTGATTTCCTTATATGAACTAACTCGAGTAAAATCTTTATTTTACCAGTTTACTGTCATTTTATTTGTTGTCTTTGTTTTGGGAGCATGTTTCCAGTTTCTCCATTGTGTTTAATGTTGTGTGAACGTTTGCTTTAATGGCTCTGCATGGTCAATCCGATGTCTGCAGTGGCATACAGCATTTACTTCGATGCGGCCTCCATAGAAGTCCAAGCATTCATACTCCTTGCCGCTTCGTGGAGCAGAGCTGTTGTGAAGGAAGTTGTCAATGAAGTGCGTTTGTGTTTATACAAGACCTCACGCCCCCACCTACCGTCAACCAATCATGTATGTAGTTCTGTCCTTGAGCTGTTCTTACCTATTAATGTTCCGTATTCTGTCATGTTTAAGGTTTTGTGTGGACCCCAGGTAGAGTAGTTGCTGCTTTTGCAACAGCTAATAGGGATCCTAATAAAATACCAAATTCCAAATATGACCCGATTCAGGAAACTAGGCGTATGTCGCAAGTCAAGTCTTCACAGGAGAGCCGTTTGAACGTAAAAAATATTTTTTATCAAAATGTATTTTTTGGCAGAAATGCCTTCTCGAACATGTGTACTTTCATATGCCTTGATAAAACTGTTATGCCATCTGTACATACGAATGAAGTTGTTAAATTAAGAGCCTAGTTGTTTTAGCCAAACAAAAAGACAGGAACATTCCAGCTAGCCAAGATTGGTTGAGACAATGAGTGGGCTGGACATGCCGAGAGATGAGTTTCAGATTGTTCTGCGGTGTAGCATCTTGTGTCTATAAAATAAACTGCTCGTTATGCGTAGATAATCCTTTCTATTGCAGTTTTTTCGAAATATATAATGTTAGCCATGGAGAACTGCAAATATGTTGCTACTGCACTCAATAATATTGCTGCCCTGAGTTTATCAGGCTATCGACAAAGGTCAGTGGGAAAAAGTTGTGATGGACTACTTTCTGGAGGACAATCGTGCCATGATGACTCTCTGACTCTGAAAATGAATCAGACGATGAGGAAATCCCTGAGTTTATTTATTTTTTTAATTATTGAGAAGACATTGTAGAGTCTTCTGATGACGGTGATGGGGAAGAAACGGCGATCAACAGTGTTGTTGTCACAGAAGAAGTTGACCGAGTTTTGAAATCAGTGTAACACAACGGGCCAAAAAGGCTGTGCAAACTAAAAAGAAACGACGCAGGACGTTTTATTTAATGAAAGGGGCTGCAGTCTGCCGTGAAGCTTTCATCCGTGTATACAGGTAAGAATCTAGCTACAGTTTCAGATATTATACGTTTCTAATTTTGTCATTAAGTTGTTTTCATTGCAAGTTAAGGCATGCTGTTAGCTAGCCAGCTGGAGTTAGATGGCTGGCTTGCTAGCTAACGTTAATATTGAACCTAACTTATTTGGATAACTTTAGCTATGACAATTGGTTTGTATTGCTAGTAATGTTACTCTATGGATTGGGATTATAGTTCATTTTTTAGCTAGCTAACGTTAACGTGACATGTCTAAACAAAATACCCCTAGTTAAAGTTTGCTGTTAGCTAGCCAGCTGAATGTTAGATGGCTGGCTAGCTAGCTAACATTACGTGTGTGTAGTGATATCTCAATGCCATTTCGCATCTATTGTATAATAA
This sequence comes from Salmo salar, assembly GCF_965601325.2. Lineage (NCBI taxonomy): Eukaryota > Metazoa > Chordata > Actinopteri > Salmoniformes > Salmonidae > Salmo > Salmo salar. The sequence goes on along the minus strand of NC_138302.1, from coordinate 43,209,163 downwards.
TGCTAAAATATTTGTATCTGGAATGTCTTTCAGCATCAGTAAAACAGGCCTGACTCTCCTCCAGCAGTCATACAAGAAGAATGGTCTAATGCCTCCCATCAAAAAGAGAGCTGGCCCAAGCAAGCAGAGGCAGCAGCACAGTCATCAACTACATGCATCATGTCTTCAACTACGGAGTTGGGGAAACACGTGTGGACCTGAATTGTGATAATTGCAGTGGCCAAAACAAGAACAAGTTTGTGCTCTGGTATTGTGTCTGGTGGACCATGCACAAGCTCCAGCACAGTCTGGACCTTCACTTCCTGATCACAGGCCACACCAAGTTTGCCCCCAACTGGTGCTTCAGCCTCATCAAGTAGCGCTTCAGAAAGACCAGAGTGAACAATTTGTCAGAGATTGTTGGTGTTGTGAAGGACAGCACTGACAGGGGTCAACATCCCACAGCTGGTTGGACTGGACGATGGTACAGTGCTGGTGGAAAGCTATGGCTGGTAACAACACCTGACTCCGTCCTTCAGGCCGCTGCCACAGATCAAGCAGTACCAGCACTTCAGGTGAAAATAACTTTCATTGCATTGCATGAGGCTCTTCTTCTTATCTAAACTTGGGAGGTGAATTGATGTTGTGTGGGGTTGTAATGTCTTCGGATTTTTTGTTGTTATTCCCTATTTTACACCTTCAATGCTCTGGAGCCTGGTGATGTTGTCACCAAGGAGCATTCGGACTGTCGGGACCAGGTTTCAGCAACAGTGCAACGCTGACATCCTTCCTCCCATAGATGGTCTGCCTGTACAAGCCCCACAAGACTGGACACAGTTAGACAAACACAACTTTTTGGGAAGATCAAGGAGTTTTACGACGAAGAGGCTATGGACATCACACGCCCTGCACCAAAGTCAAGGAAACAGGCTCTCCGAATATAGATTCCCTTGTTCATGCATGGTTCGGAAGGACTAGTCAACAGCACTGTCTGCAGTTCCTCTATTCAAATGACTCTCCTAACACACAGGCCATATGTTGCTGCTACTATTTTTTATCCCGCTACTTTCCCCCTGATTGTGTGCATATGTAACTGTGTAGGTTCCGTCCCTCTCTTCGCCCCAACTCGGGCTTGAACCAGGGACCCTTGCACACATCAACAACTGACACCCACGAAGCATCATTACCCATCGCGCCACAAAAGCCGCGGCCCTTGCAACGCAAGGGGAAACCCTACTTCAAGTCTCAGAGCGAGTGACGTCACTGATTGAAACGCTATTAGCGCGCACCACCGCTAACTAACTAGCCATTTCACATCGGTTACACTCACCCCCCTTTTGACCTCCTCCTTTTCCACAGCAACTAATGATCCGGGTCAACAGCATCTATGTAACTGTGTAGGTTCCGTCCCTCTCTTCGCCCCAACCTGGGCTCGAACCAGGGACCCTTGCACGCATCCACATAAATATATGGCGCATGCATCTGTTTATGTACTGTACATGTGCACCTCACTCAGCTTAACTTATATATGGAATACTATGTGATACAGTGGGCTCCAAAATTACTGGCACCACTGACTGACTATGCACAAACAATACTTAAAAAAAATATAAACAATATAATTATAGAGAGAAACTCTAAATACCAACATGTGAGAAATACTGCGCTTCATGTTTCAATAGAATTCATGTTTCAATAGAACCAACCAAAATCATACAATTATTTAATACAAAATACATTTCACAAAAATCAAGGTTTCATAATTACTGGCACTCCTCATTTAGTACTTAGGGCAACTACCTCTGTCAAGGATAACATCATGGAGTCTTTTCCTGTAATGGTTGACAAGGTTAAAGAACACATTTGGAGGGGTTTTGGACCATTCCTCTATGTTGATCCTTTCAAGATCCTTCACATTCTTGGGTTTGCGCTTATCAACTGCCCTCTTCATCTCAGCCCATAGGTTTTTGATTGGATTGAGGTCCGGCGACTGAGATGGCCATGGCAGAACATTGATTTTGTTGTCACAGAACCATTTCTGTGTGGATCTTGAGGTATGTTTTGGGTCATTGTCTTGTTGGAAAGTCCACCTACAGCAAAGTCTCAGCCTTCTGGCAGAGGCAACCAGATTGTCAGCCAAAATTGCCTGATACTTGGTGGAATTCATTATGCCATCAATCTTAACCAGTGCCCCTGGACCTCTGGAATTAAAACAGCCCCAAAACATCACTGACCCATCACCATATTTCACCATGGGTCTGAGGTGCCTCCTTATATGCATCTCTGTTTTGACGCCAAACATGCCGATGCTGTATCTGACCAAAACTTTCAATTTTGGTCTCATCTGACCAGAGCACCTTCTTCCAGTCAATTTAAATTACGTTTGGCCAACTCCAAGCGCTTGCGTCTGTGTCTTCGTGCCAGAAAGAGTCTATCTCTATAATTAAATTGTTTATATTTTCGAAAGTATTGCTTGTGCATTGCCAGTCAGGGGTGCCAGTAATTTTGGAGCCCACTGTAAGTGCGTCTGTAACAGTATATAAAGTATGTACTGGTGTGAAGGCATTTGGGCAGTGGTCAAAAGTACTTAAGTAAAAATACTTTAAAGTACTACTTAAGTATTTTTGGGTGCTATCTGTACATTACTTTACTATCTATATTTTTGGCAACTTGTACTTTTACTTCACTACATTACGTAAGAAAATAATGTACTTTTTACTCCATACATTTTCCCAGACAACCCAAAGTACTTGTTACATTTTGACAGGAAAATTGTCCAATTCACACACGTATCAAGAGAACATCTGATCTCTTGAGCATCTGATCTGGCAGATTCACTAAAGACAATTGCTTTGTTTGTAAGTTATGTCTGAATGTTGGAGTGTGCCCTTGGCTATCTGTCAATAAAAAATAAAAAAGAGAAAGAAATTGTGCCGTCTGATTTAATATAAGGAATTTGAAATTAATTAGACTAGTATGACAATTTAGTACTTTTTCCACCACTGGATGTGGCTGGGGGTTATAGCATTTCTTTCACATGACCCAACAATTTAGGCAAGTGTGTCTGGGTAAGCATCATCTAATATTGATAAAACATTTTTATCTGGACACTTTCTGTTTACCTGGAATTTTACCTTATTGTGGACTACTACGACTTTTAGTCTTAATCTTTACTACACTACTCACTGTTTAGCACATGACCTCATGTGAATCCTTAAAGAGATGGGTGGGGCTGGCTTAACCTGTCTGGGCTAGGGGGCAGTATTTTCACGGCCGGATGAAAAACGTACCCAATTTAACCTGTTAGGGCTAGGGGGCAGTATTGACACGGCCGGATAAAAAACGTACCCGAATTAATCTGGTTACTACTCCTGCCCAGTAACTAGAATATGCATATAATTATTGGCTTTGGATAGAAAACACCCTAAAGTTTCTAAAACTGTTTGAATGGTGTCTGTGAGTATAACAGAACTCAAATGGCAGGCCAAAACCTGAGAAGATTCCATGCAGGAAGTGGCCTGTCTGAGAAGTTGTTTTTCATCTTGGCTCTTTTCATTGAAGACTGAGGATCTTTGCTCTAACGTGACACTTCCTACGGCTCCCATAGGCTCTCAGAGCCCGGGAAAAAGCTGAACGATATCGAGGCAGCCTCTGGCTGAAACACATTATCGCTTTTGGCAAGTGGCCGATCAGAGTACTATGGGCTTAGGCGCGTGCCCGAGTCGACCAAATGCTTTATTTTCTTTCGTCTGTTTACCTAAACGCAGATTCCCGGCCGGAATATTATCGCTTTTTTATGAGAAAAATTGCATAAAAATTTATTTTAAACAGCGGTTGACATGCTTCGAAGTACGGTAATGGAATATTTAGACATTTTTTGTCACGAATTGCGCCATGCTCGTCACCCTTATTTAGCCTTTCGGATAGTGTCTTGAACGCACAAACAAAACGCCGCTGTTTGGATATAACTATGGATTATTTTGAACCTAACCAACATTTGTTATTGAAGTAGAAGTCCTGGGAGTGCATTCTGACGAAGAACAGCAAAGGTAATAACATTTTTCTTATAGTAAATCTGACTTTGGTGAGTGCTAAATTTGCTGGGTGTCTAAATAGCTAGCCCTGTGATGCCGGGCTATCTACTGAGAATATTGCGAAAAGATCAGCTGCATCTCCCGCCCTACACTGTGACTGGCAGCACAGTGTGTGTTTGTCTTTCATTATGATTAAAGCATGCTGTTAAGGCAAAATACCATTAGCTCTTAATAGGGATACGCGTCCCGCTAGCGGGACACCTGTCGACAACATCCTGTGAAATTGGAGGGCGCACAATTCAGATAAATAATCGTAATATTAAACATTCATGAACATACAAGTATCTTATATCATTTAAAAGCTTAAATTCTTGTTAATCTAACTGCGTTGTCCGAGTTACAATAAGCTTTACAGTGAAAGCATACCATGTGATTGTCTGAGGACGGCGCCCCACATCAACATATTTTTCAACCCGCTCAGGCTTCACAAAACCACAAATAGCGATTAAATAAATCACTTACTTTTGAAAATCCTCTGTTTGCTACAACATGAATGGTTGTTTTGTTAGATAAAATTCTTCTTTATATCCCAAAAAGTCTGCTTAGTTGGTGCCATCGATTTCAGTAATCCACTCGTTCAACATGCAGACAAAGGAGTCCAAAAAGCTACCACTAAACTTCATCCAAACAAGTCAAACGACGTTTCTATTTAATCCTCAGGTACCCTAAAATGTAAATAAACTATAATATTTAATACGGAAAGTAGTATGTTCAAAAGGAAAGTAACATTAGTAAGCGCATCTAGTGGAAGCCATAGGAATTGCAATCTGGGAGCCGGAATTACATAGGAACAATAGGTTTCCATTATAAACCTGGGACCTGGTTTTTCTTCTGATTTTTGCCTGCCATATCAATTCTGTTATAGTCTCAGACATTGTTTTAATCGTTTTAGAAACTTCAAAGTGTTTTCTATCCAACGCTACCAATTATATGCATATCCTGGCTTCTGGGCCTGAGTAACAGGCAGTTAACTTTCACGTTAGTCAGGTGGAAATTCAGGAAACTAGACCCTATCCCAGAGAGGTTAACAACTTTCCTATAAAGATTAAATCGCATACCTGCTCCATAGCAAGCTGCTCTAACCACACTGATTGGTGAAGTAATTTAATATCGAGCTAAGTGTAAAAATAAAATAAAAAAATGGTTTCAGATATTTAATAAGGAGCAATATAAACCGGTCCTTTTTTTGGTTTGAAATGGTTCTGAACTTTATTTTGCTGTTCGGAACAGTGGAATGGAATTAAAAAACAATGGTTCTGTTCTGAACGTAACGAATGGAAAATAATTTAAGTTCCAGCCCCTGGTGTGTACAGTATGTGACTATTTCTGTACGAACTTGTGCGTGTGTCCCTGATTGCTTGTGCGTGTGTGTGTGTGTGTGTGTGTGTGTGTATGTGTGTGCATGACATGTTCCCTGTGAGGTCCTGATGGGGAATTGGTAATTGAGATGAGCAGCCGTGAAACTCTCTGTTCTCCAGGTGAGAGAGATGATGAAGGAGCTCTGTGTGGGAGCGCCGACACAGTGGGGAGGCACCACTGATCTGGCGCAAATGCTCCAGCACTGTTAGTGTTTTTTTCTTCTCTTCTCTCCTTATTTCTTCACGCATCTCTTTCTCGTATTCTCTTTTTCGGCTTTTCTTTGAATTCTCTCCCTCTATTTAGCCTCTATTCATCTCTCATCTATTTCCCGTGCTGTCTCCCTCTCATTATCCACTGCTTTACTTGACATGTCCTTTCCCACTCTTGCTCATTCCAACTGCTGCGAGACACACTACCTTCATTCTCAATAGTGCCGATGAACAGGAAAAGGACTTTGTCAGGGCTTTCTCAAGGTGTAAAATGCTAAAAGTAATTTAGAGAGGCAGGGAAGCAAAAAAGACAAAGGGAACATATTTGAATAGAGACAGTTGCAGCCTTCTCTGACCTTTTAACGTTTATGCAAGGTGAATATGTGTGGGAGTGTGTCTGTGTGTGAATCTGCAGACAAATGCGTGTCTCTATCTGCATCTTGGTCATTAGTCTTTTTGTTTGTTGGTGCTGTAGCTGTGTGTGTTTGAGCTAGTTTGCTAGTTTTACACAAAGGGTTGGTCTAATCCTGATTACTGATTGGTTAAAAGTGCATTCCAGACAGTGTCTATTCCACAAGTTACCACCGGCTAAATCTATGACGTTAAAATGCCTATTAACTCTGTTGCATCTCACTGTGCAATCCACTGTCTCACCAGCCAAGGCAGGGAAGTTATAAATCTCACAATAAAAACCATCAAGAAATCATCTCACATTTCTTTTAGACTAACATTTCGTTTTCAAAAGCGGAAATTTGTATAAACCTTACTGTCTGTCTCTAACATTTGCAGCATTGTTTCAATATTCAAACTTGATCTCCAACTGTCACATAGTAATGAACGTGTAGGGGTTGGGAGTCGGGACGAGAGAGAGAGGCAGGCAGCATTTTCAGCCAGTCCGAAATCATGAATCAGCTGGCATCATTTTTATGGATATATACAAATAAATGTAAATTGAAAAAAAAGTCAAACAAAACGCAGCTAGTTTGCAGTCTTTCCAGCGTCAGTCTTTCCAGCGTCAGTATTGTGTTAGCTGTGTTGTTGGCTAGCTGCTCTGAATAACAATGTCCTAACAAAAGAGCATATCTTATATGCCAGGCAAAAATCATGCCGAATTAGCTCATTGTTATGGATGTATCCAAATAAATGTCACTAGAAAACAGCTTAAACAAATGCAGCTACTGTTGTTATTCTTTCTGCACTGTTTGACATGACTAAGTTAGCCATAGTTGGCTAGCTAGCAAGCAAGGGATAAGAATGTTCCCAGCCAGTATGGCAATGGAACAAAAAGACTGAACGACTGGGTCGTGTCTCTGGCAAGCAAACCAATAGAACGAACGACCAGCCGGCTTAGGTAGCAATCCTAGATTTGTTTCGGGACTATATCTTGTGGAAGGACTTCGTCTCGGGCCTAACAACACCTTGGCCAATATATCTTCCCAACACCGGATTCTTGGGCATTATCACTTAAATGTGCCTCTGTGTGTGTGTTTGTGTCTGTGTGTGGTCCTTTCTCAGCAGCCATCCCTCTCTACCCAGAAACAATTTAGCTAGGTGAAAATTATGTGCTAATACAGTGGCTCCATGCAACCGGCTCTGCAGGTATCCACCACACCCCCACCGCCCCCACACACTCCCGGACCCCCTGCCTCAGAAGACCCACTCCCTCTCCGCACACTTCCACACTGCTTCTTCCCTGATAGCATGCACCCAATTCTAGCTGACAGACACAATCCATTCCACCCTCCCCCCCCCATTATTCGCCACTCTACCACACATTAACACTGTCATAGGCTAAGGCAATGAACAGAGCCCTCCTGGAGGAAACTGTGAGGCCCGAATGGAGCCTGAACACACAGGAATTGTTACGGTCTGCAGGAAGAAGAGTTTGTAATGCACCTCTGTACCGGCTTAAAGACAGGAAGAGGATGGTTCTTGGGCTGAGAGCCGACAGCTCTCGAACCAGTTACAGATTGCCCCGTCACTTTGGATTGGCCTGTGGAGGCTGACCTGAGAACAGTGTGGACAAGGGGGGAGATCTTTGTGTACAGAAGGCTATGCAGTGCTGTATCTCAACTCGGTTCAGGCTCCTTTATTAATGCAACACAGTATGTATTCCATCCAGAAGGTGTTGGTCCTAATGTTCGAACAGTCACATGATTTTGGTGTGTTTCATATCCGCTGAAGATGACCTGATACTGTTTGAGAGGTTTGAGTGCACACAGATGAGAGTCGCAACCAATAAACACATAGCGCTCCTTGGGTGTTTGCATTCGTGTGGAAGAGGCTGCCTGTTTTCATCATATCAGAGGCAGCCAGGAAGGAGAGAGAGGGGGATGAAGAGGGAATGATGATGAGGAAGGAGGGAGGGATGGAGGGAGGGAGACAGTGGGGGCAGAGCTGAGGTGAAGTGGAACAAAGATTCTGCTGGCCACGGCTCTGTAGCACTGTACTGTAACTCCTCTGTCTACTGGGCTAGTTGGGCTGTGTGAAGTGCAGCAGAAAGGAACATGTGTTTTCTGAATTGGCGGCCGCTGTGTTTACCTGTCAGAGAGACGTCACGGGGGCAGGGTGGAGGGAGTGAGGGGGAGGAAGAGGAGATTGGATCGGATGTGGCAGGTGTGGCAGCTGTGCCGAGGACTGGCCAGAGGTAAGGTGAGGAGGCGAGAGAGTTGAGAGGAGGGTGGGAGTAGGGGTATGTTAGTGCCAGTGCGGGGCATGGAGTGTGGGGGTGAAGGGGGTCAGTGATTGGCCTCAGATATGCTCCGGGGCCCTGCCCGCTCGCTTGTCTGCCCGCCTGGCTAGTTTGAGTGTTGGCAGCCAGCAGCGCTTGAGTGGCACACCAGGCCCACGGGGGAAACTCAAAGCACACATTGATATTCACATCTACATCTTGTAATACACATTTTCACATTTTGTTGCGTTACAAAGTGGGATTGAAATATATGTAATTGTCATTTTGTCAATGATCAACACAAAATACTCCATAATGTCAAAGTGAAAAGAAAATTCTACAAATGTTTACAAATTAATAAAATAAAGTAATAACCCCCTTTGTTTAGGCAAGCCTAAACTAGTTCAGGAATAACGTTTGGCTTAAAAAAAATCACATAAATTACATGGACTCACTGTGTGAAATAATAGGGGTTGACATGATTTTTGAATGACTACCCCATCCTCATCTGTAAGATTCAACTATATGTATACAAAGACCAGGGAGCTTTTCGAAAGCCTCTAATGTTTCTTCCACTTTGATATTACAGAGTATTTTGTTTAGACGTTGACAAAAAAATTACAATTACATTTTAATCCCACTTTCTAACGCAATAAAATGTGAAGAAATCCAAGGGGGTGAATAGTTATGATACCCACTGTATAGAATATGGAGATTTTGTTGATATTATGTTAATAGTCAGTGTACTGAAGGCAACACTACACTCAACGACTTTACACTTTTCCGAAAACCTCAACTTCGATCGGAGCCTTGATTTTGTTTGACAATCTCAGTTTTTCTGTCACACCTCCTCGATTTCAAGGCTTTGGCGTGAATAGATCACCGCAATTTAATTTGCTCCTGGCTCTCTGCCCTCTCTGGCCCATATTCACTCAGAGGTGAATTGTGGGTACACTCCTCAGGTTGAGACCCATTATTAATGTCCACCAGGTGACGATGAGGGACGTGGCAACTTCGGATCCCAGCGTGTCGCTTCATCTCACACTGTCATCCCTCCGACTGATACACTTCTTCTTCCCGGCCTAATGGCTTATTAGGAGGTGGACTGAAGATGCCTATAATTCGTTTTGTGCCGAGCATGAATGATCTATAGACTATAGACCTCCGCTTGACTCTCAACCAAACAGAATTTATTCTTATTATGTTCCCCCCATGTTACGATAAATCACACCACTGTGCATTGGAAGATGGTGATAATGTACTCGAGAGAGCTGTGGTGGCAAGAGTTCATCCTATTCCTCCTGCAGTAACACTCTTTGTCCTCTGCTGGTTTCCCCAAAAATACCCACCTACCCCTGTTTTCACCTCTGGGAGAGAAAATGGACACTCGCCAACATCCTGATTTGCTGTTTCATCAGGTAAATCCCATCCGGGAATGAGATTTGAACATTTAGAATATTCTGATGAAAAGGGAGCTTTTTGAAAATGTCTATTAGCTCCCTAAGCTCTAGTATTAGGTTGGAAAGATTCTCCGTTTCTTAGAGTTCAGGCATATTTATTGATGTATTTCTACTGATGTATATGGCTTTCTCTTTAGACTGCCAAGCTTTAGTGCTTTCTATTACCATTGCCCTTCATGAGTTAGGCTTTTGATAGATGATGAGCAGTGGACAGTTGTCTGGTCAAGCCTGCATGTCGAGCCGAAATGCATGGTTTCAAAGGACATCTCTACTGTTAATTTGTTTGCAATATTAAGATGGCTTTGTTCGACCTCCATGGCTGGTCTCCTGGGCCAGCTTAAAACTCTCCTTTCGCCATGATCTGAGAGGAGGGCTGGCAATATTCAATTCCAACTGATCTTTCTCTCTTAAGTCGCCGCGGCTGCTGCCGGAGATGGGCTGTCCTAGCACACATGTGGACACGCACACACACACTTTCTTCACTCTTACACAGACACTCATCTATATCCCTACAGGCAGTAGTGAGGGAGACCTTGCTGAAGAGGAATAAGAATACTCTGATGATCTGGAGGACGCGGCCTCATCTGGATTTATGATTTTTTAACACCTTCCCTCTGTTAACTGACTGAATATTTATTTACCAGCAGAATATATTTCTTTCCTTCACTTCTTTGCTTAATGCAGCTTATTTTTTCCCATCATAATGTGATGAGGACAAGGGGACAAGGTGCTGTTCCAGTGAAAGAAACATGAAAGAATGCTACTCACACAGAATGGAGTTTTCTCACCAATGACGCCTTGTTTTAAGTCCAATCTAGCACTCCGGATGTGCTTGTGGGCCTTGTCAAGAATTTCACCATCGAAAGTCATGTCAAGTATCCTTATGTCTCACCATTAACGACAATGAGCCAAGCGTCTTCAAAGACTCGGCCATTGATGATCGTTGAAAACAGCTAATTGTTGCTTTTCCTTATTAACGTGGAATGTCAAGGGCTTTAAGGCGGCAATGAAACAAAATATGCTTTTTTTAAACAATGAAGCACCTGTCAACACGGATCGGCCACTCAAACTGAGCCCAAATGAAGCTGAAGGGCTCTTCACATGCTGAATGGCTTCTATCCCTACTCTCTCTTCCTCCAACTCTCAATTTGCATTCCCAGGGGTTTATAATGATGTGGAGGATGAAACCCCACTGGAGTAGCTTGGTAATAAAGGGTGTGTGTGGTTTCGTGTGTACGTGTGATTTCATGTGTGTATACATGTGTGTGTGTCTTTGTCTGTGTGTTTGTACAGTACCAGTCAAAAGTTTGGACACACTTACTCATTCAAGGGTTTTTCTTTATTTCTTACTATTTTCCACATTGTAGAATAATAGTGAAGACATCAAAACGATGAAATAACACATGTGGAATCATGTAGTAACCAAAAAAGTGTTAAACAAATCAAAATATACTTTAGATTTTAGATGCTTCAAAGTAGCCACCCTTTGCCTTGATTACAGCTTTGCACATTCTTGGCATTCTCTCAACCAGTTTCATGAGGAATGCTGTTCTATGTCTTGAAGGAGTTCCCACATATGCTGAGCACTTGTTGTCTGGTTTTCATTCACTCTGCGGTCAAACTCATCCCAAACCATCTCAATTGGGTTGAGGTTGGGTGATTGTGGAGGCCAGGTCATCTGATGCAGCACTCCATCACTGTCCTTCTTGGTCAAATAGCTCTTACACAGCCTGGAGGTGAGTTTGGGGTCATTGTCCTGTTGAAAAACAAATTATAGTCCCACTAAGCAAAACCAGATGGGATGGCGTATTGCTGCATAGTGCTGTGGTGGCCATGCTGGTTAAGTGTGCCTTGAATTCTAAATAAATCTCAGACAGTGTTACCAGCAAAGCACCATCACACCTCCTCCTCCATGCTTCATGGTGGGAACCACACATGCGGAGATCATCTGTTCACCTCTGCATCTCACAAAGACACAGAGGTTGGAACCAAAAATCTCAAATTTGGACTCATCAGACCAAAGGACAGATTTCCACTGGTAATGTCCATTGCTCATGTTTCTTGGCCCAAGCAAGTCTCTTATTCTTTAAAAAATAAAATGTATTTATTGAATATATGAAACATACAATATACTTACAGTGAAGCCGCTCAACAACTACATCATACCAGACATCCAACAGATTCCCATTCGAAGCGACACACAGAAGCATCCAGGGTCAATGCCCTGCTCAAGGGCACATTGACAGATCTACCACCAGGCCAAAAAACATGAACCCCAACCGTCCAAGATCCCTCCACAGTTCCTCAATAGCTGTCCCTCAACCATTTGAGACCCTTCCCACAGCCCCCCCCAAGAACAAAAATAAAAAATACAATTAATTCCATTCCCCACCCCCAAGAACCCCCCAATGCACCAACAACCAAGAGAATGTACTATAGAGAAACAAGGAAAAGACAGAAGAAAACAGCAAACAACAATGCAAAAATATATATATAATTAATTTCAAACAAAGGACATCAAGGACAACTAAAATCATAACAGCAATGCCAACTGTATATGTTTGTGTGCATGTCTGGCACTATTACATGTATGTGTGTGTTCTTGTATGTGTTTATTTGAATGAGAGTGTGTGTATGTGCATGTGTACAAACACCTGCACGGCATCAGCTTCAGGCAAACCGGCATTAGTTGTAAAAACACTGCCCCTCAGTGTCATTAAAATGTACTTTTTATTATGTTTTTTGTACTTTTATCTTTGACCATCATTCTATCTCCCACACAGTAACTCCACTCCCACTTGTCTCCAATTCAACATCCCAACCCTCAGCTTCCCTCAGCCCATCCCATCTGTCTCTGCTGGCCACCCACTTCGGGTTTCTACGCAACACATATCTTTCAACTATGCTGTGATGTTTAACGTATAATTTCAATCTATCTAATCGAATAGAATCCACAGATTGTGAGTTGAAGATAAATACTTTTACTAAGAGTATTAGTATATTAGTAATTGACGGACCCCGTCTCGCCAGATCTCCGAACAGTACTATTTCTAGGGTCAATTTTAGATCAATGCTATGTATTTTCAGCCTACCTGAGGGCAATGCCAAAATAAATGGTTTATTGATTCTGTATCCTCACAACAAAATCTGCAGAACTTCGCTGATTTTATGCCCCAAATGTTCAACATTTTGTTGGTGGCAAGAATTCTATATAATAATTTGAGCTGAAAAGCACAAAGTCTTGAATCTTGCATTGTTTTATATATCAACTCATACACCCTGTACCATGGAGTCGGTACATCAAAAATCTCTTGCCAACTATTTTGCAATCTGTATGGCACAGTTGTCAACATCCTGGTCCTCAAATGAAGCTGGTATACTTTCCTATTTATGCTATTTATATTCCTCTGCCAGTTTTGATCCTTTATATTGGGCAGACAGACCAGTTTCCTACCTCCTCCCGCTGCCACCTGCCTCATCCTATTTTGGGGTAAAGCTGTAATCATTTGGTTGTACTCTTGGATTGAGCAGACCTTCCCGTACAAATATGATTTGAAAAAGCATGGCAGCACCATAAGTAAGTGAGTAAACTGAGATATGACTAAGGAGTTAATCAGGGCAATTTTCCATAAATAGACAGGTGTTTACCTCTCCATGGTTGCAGGATCTTGTCTGTTTTTACAAGTTTTCAATTGAAATTCATTGTGGAGAGCTTATTTATATATTTTGTGATATGAATACCGAGTATGTCTACTTCACCATCAGCCCATTTTATAGGTAAACTGCCGGGTAATGTAAAAGTTTACAATATGTAATATTGTACACTTATCATAATTACGTTTTAGTCCAGAGAGTACAGCAAATTCATCTTTAATGAGACATTGCAGGGATCGAGCTTGCGGACTTAATATAAAACTTGAGTCATCAGCATGCATGGATACTTTGTTTTTAAGCCTTGGATTTCTAATCCTCTAATGTTGTTATTGGATCAGATTTTAATAGCTAGCATTTCGATGGCCATAACAAATAGATATGGTGACAGCGGACACCCTTGTTTAACTCCTCTTGACAGTTCAAAACTCTCTGCGAAGTAGCTGTTATTTACTATTTTACACCTGGGGTTGCTATACATTATTTTTACCCATTTTATAAGAGAATTACTGAAATTGGAAAAATCCAGGCATATATAAATATAATCCAGTCTTACTTTATCAAATGCCTTTTCAAAATCCGCTATAAATACCCTTCCTGGCTTCTAATATGTTTCATGATGTTCTATAATTTCTAGTAGTTGTCGTATATTATCTCCAATGTATCGTCCATGTAAAAAATCTGTCTGATCAGGATGAACAATACCAGGTTAACCTCTCTAGGGGGTGTGGGATGCTACCGTCCCACCTGGCCAACATCCAGTGAAATTGCAGAGTGCCAAATTCAAAAACAGAAATACTCATTATAAAAATTCATAAAACATACAAGTGTTATACATCGGTATAAAGATGAACTTCTTGTTAATCCAACCACGGTGTCAGATTTCAAAAAGGTTTTACGGCGAAAGCATTCCATGCGATTATCTGAGAACAGCGCCCAGCAGACAAATCATTACAAACAGTTACCGGCCAAGTAGAGGAGTTACACAAGTCAGAAATAGTGATACAATTAATCACTTACCTTTGATGATCTTCATATGGTTGCACTCACAAGACTCCCATTTACTCAATAAATGTTTGTTTTGTTCGATAAAGTCCCTCCGTTTTCTTCAGTAATACACAGGCTCAAAGGCAGTCACAACAGACAGACGACAAATCAGAAAAGTATCAGTAAAGTTTGTAGAAACATGTCAAACAATGTTTATAATCAATCCTCAGGTTGTTTTTAGTCATAATAATCAATAACATTTCAACCGGACAATAGCTTCGTCAATATAAAAGGAAAACAAGAAAGGCGTGCTCTCGGTCGTGCGCATGCAAAACCTCTGGGACACTGAATGGTCCACTCATTCAAAGTGGTGTTACTCCCTCATTTTTCAGAATACAAGCCTGAAACAATTTCGAAAGACTGTTGACATCTAGTGGAAGCCATAGTAAGTGCAATTTGAGTCCTAAGTCAATGGATACTGTAATGGCATTCAATAGAAAACTACAAAAATAATAGAATCCCACTTCCTGGATGGATTTTTCTGAGGTTTTTGCCTGCCATATTAATTATGTTATACTCACAGACAGTATGTTAACAGTTTTGGAAACGTTAGAGTGTTTTCTATCCAAATCTACCAATGATATGCATATCCTAGCTTCTGGGCCTGAGTAACAGGCCGTTTACTTTGGGCACGCTTTTCATCCGGAGGTGAAAATACTGCCCCCTACCCTAATGAAGTTAAAACCCTTTTAATTCTGAGTGCTATGCATTTTGCTAGTATTTTTGCATCACAACATTGAAGTGTAAGGGGCTTCCAGTTTTTTAGATAGAATGGGTGTTTATATTTGCCATCTGGGTCTTTTTTTTATAATAGAGAAATCAGACCTTCCTGCTGAGTACCTGACAGACTACCATTTCTATAGGAGTAGTTAAAACAATTTAACAATGGAGCTTCTAGTATATAAAAAAATATTGATATACCCCTACCGGTATGCCATCAGGCCCTGGGGTTTTTCCAGACTCAAAGGATTTAATAGCCTCAAAAAGTTATTCCTCTGTAATTTGGCCTTCGCACTTATCTTTTTGTACATTTGTTAATTTTCCATTTTTTATATTATTTGGAAAGAATTCCTTACCATAATCTTCATTCGGTGGGAGAGGATGAGACGGAAAGAGAACATCTGCCTAAAATATTTAGCTTCCTCTTAAAATATAATTCAGAGAATCATAGATGACTGCGTCTTCAGTAACAGGTTTCTGCAAATTATTTTTGTTAGCGTTCCAGTACTGGAGATTCAGGAAGAATTTTGCATTTTTCTCCATATTCCATCCAGTTTGCTTAATTTTTTTAATTAGATTACATTAGATCATTCTTGAATAAGTTCCTCAAGTTCTTTTTGTTTTTCCTCTAACTTATTTTGTATCTCAGTAGTATCGTTTTTATTGCTATTTACCTGTACTATTAGTTCATGTATTTCCTTTGTTAGTCTTGTCTCTTTAGCCAGAAACTGCTTTTTTATTATTGATGAATATTGAAGGACCTCTGAAGGTACATGTAAAGGTATCCCGTACAATAAGGGGATTTGCTGAACCTATATTATACTGAAAATGTATTTGAATTCTTTTCTTAGTTAAAAATAAGTTGTTAACTTTGATTTAAATTTCCAATATCCCGGTCCACGTGGAAATTCTATAAGACTTATGTGAAGGCCAATTACATGATCCGATTGCATTCTTTCTCCTATTAAAACTTTTTAACCTTTGATACAAGAGAGAAAGAGACAAAGTAGCCAAGCCGACTAGCTTGATTAAGTCTCCTCCATGTATATCACACTAGGTCCGTTTTTTTAGTCTCCAAATATCCACTATTTCTAATGTGTCCATAATATTTGTGATTTCCTTAAGGGCACGGTGATAGTTTGTAGAGTAATTTCTTTCACGGTCCATTGAGGTACGTAACACTGTTATAGTCTCCTACCATAATGATTTGATAATTTGTTGTCTGTAAGTTCAATAAATTGGTATAAATAGAAGTATGGATCATCCTGATTTGGACCATATAGATTAATGAGCGAAATCTGTTTTTCGTCCACTTTCATATTCAAAAAGATCTACCTTCCTTTCGAATCATTCCTGACTATTTGCACATTCTGATCGAAATTTTTGTTAATTAATATCATCACACCCTTTGAGTTCCTTTGTCCATGACAGAAAATTATTTCACCACCCCATTCCTTTTCCCCGCAACTTCATCTAAGGATGTAGAGTGAGTTTCCTGTAAACAGTATATGTTATATTCCTTTTCTTTTAGCCACGTAAAGACTGATCTTCTTTTTTTATAATCTGCTAAACCGTTACAATTATAATTGGCTATACTTATTTCACCCCTTACCATAACTAGATACAATTCTCAGTCTAAATTGACCATAATTAGTGCTTGTAAAGTTACTGCCATCAGAGGTATTATGACGGTCAAAACTAGAGCTTTCAAATGTCTGATATTTAGAATTCAAGAAATAGGTTCTAGCAATATTTGTTTTATTCCCTTGCCTGTTTGCCAATGCCACAGATGTTAGAAAATTGAGACAAGATATTATTTGTGTAGTAAATCTGAGTAGGTTGATGTGTATGATATTGGATGTGATTTAGTGAGAGTCTGTACGATGTCTGTATAAGAGTAAGACTATAATGTGTGATGTCCAAATAAATAATAACTGCCAATTTGCATGGTTGAGTGTCTGTGTGTAACATGTGGTGCATATAACCTTAATATTCATGATGATAATTGTAATCCATATCGTATCAGCATCATAGTTGCATCATAATTACCTTTAACATAATTGAAAAACATATCCCAGCATTTCCATAGCAATTGGCGTTTCACATGATCATGAGAGACCTTGCATTACTCTAGAGACGGCTTCACTACAGTACAAATGTATTCCGTACAATATGTTATTATTCCCCAATGCCCCTATTCTGATATCTTCCCCTTGCGTGTTGTAAAGATATATAAACTTGTAGGCAAATACATAAAAAAGATAGACAAACAATAAACACATTAAATTATAAAACAGTTCTCGACAATAGAGAGAGAGGGAGAGAAGAGAAGAGAAAAGAGAGAGAGTGAGAGAAGAGAGCGAGATCAGGTGTGTGTGTGTATGTATAAGTCCGTATGTGTAAGCAAGCATGTCATTGAGTACATGTGTGTTCATATCCACTTCATAACGTTCAGATATTTTTACAGTTCCCATACCTTCTTTTTTTCGTAACCTGAAGTCCCTGTAGGATTTAGTACAGCCATGGTGTTATGGAGCTGTCTCGGAATAGCTGTCCATCTATAAAGAGTTTGTCCATAATGATAAAGACACGCTTACCCTTCTCCCTTTGTTGTCTTTGTACCGGATACATTCTCTTACGACGTTCGTTTATCTCCCTCGGAAATTGGTCATTGAGACTGAATTTCGTACCTTTAAGCTCCCTTCCCCTGCTTTTGATCAGCTCTTTTTGTTGGTAGTGTTCAAATTTTGCGATGACCTTGGTCTTGTCGCTCCGAGCTCCAAGTCTGTGTACTCGTTGGAAAGCCCCCTTGTTTACAGTCTCTATAGGAAGTTTCAAGGCGGATTGTATGAATTCTCTGATCGCGCCCTCTGGAATCCCAGAAATAATTTGATTTTCACGCATGCAATGACTTTGTATGTCCAGTAGCGACTCCTTCATCACCCTGTTTTCCCTGAATAGACAATCCATGTTGGAATCGTGGATTTTTACCTTGGCTGCGAGTGTCTTGTTTTCTCTTTGGAGCGTGAGAATTTCACACTGGCTGAATTCCAAACTCCCCCTCAGCCCTGCTTCCTCCTCACACAACTGTTCCAGTGTTGCATGGATTCCAGCCAGAGCACTAGCCTCTACTTCAATGGTAAGTAAATCGTCCGTGTCTGTAGATTAATCTGTTTTTCTTTTTTTTTGGTCGGGTTATGAGGTAGTCAGATCGTTCCATGATGGAGTATGTTGTTCCTCCATAGCGTAAAGCTGTTGGTACTCGTCGATTTCCCTCAGGATCTCCTTAGTGTCCAGGTTGGCTCTTTACTGCATCCCGTTGTTTTACCAAAAGATAACATTGAGTCTTTCCCACGACGACGACAGGTGTCTGTAGTACAGCCAGCTAGCACACGCAGAATCCACGTAAAGAAAAGGAACATAAACTTTAAGTCCCAGCCATAAAGGCTAACCGCGTCGTGGAATCCTTAGCAACAAAACTTTAGTTCTGATTAAAATCGTTTTTTTATGAAAATGTTTTAATATAAACAACAAACCGAGTGTAGATAGTACAATGTTCTGTTGCGCGCTCTGATCCTTAATTTAGCAA
Organism: Salmo salar; assembly: GCF_965601325.2. Lineage (NCBI taxonomy): Eukaryota > Metazoa > Chordata > Actinopteri > Salmoniformes > Salmonidae > Salmo > Salmo salar. Next base: position 43,190,384 of record NC_138302.1, on the reverse strand, counting down.
TAACATCCCATCATGCTTAGGATCAAAAATGCTTGGCCATTATTTAGGCTACCATGGCTACACCCCTATAGGATGAAAATGCCCTTGTCCACAGGGCACGAGTGCCTGAATGTTTTGATGAGCATGAAAACGATGTAAACCATCTGCCATTGCCATCTCAGTCACCAGATCTCAACCCAATTAAACTCTTATGGGAGATTCTGGAGCATTTTCCACCACTGTCAACAAAACCCCAAAAGATGGAATTTCTCGTGGAAGAAAATTGGAGGGATGCGACGCCAGAGTTCAGACACTTGTAGAATCTGTGTATCATTGAAGTTTTTTATTCTTATTGGTGTCCTTTACTTGTGGTTTCTTTGCAGCAATTCAACCATGAAGGCCTGATTCACGCAGACTCCCCTGAACAGTTGATGTTGAGATGTGTCTGTTACTTGAACTCTGTGAAGCATTTATTTGAGCTGCAATTTTTGAGGCTGGTAAGTCTAATGAACTTATCCTCTGCAGCAGAGGTAACTCTGGGTCTTCCTTTCCTGTGGCAGTCCTCATGAGAGCCAGTTTCATCATAGTATTTGATGGTTTTTGCGACTGCACGTGAAGAAACTTTCAAAGTTCTTGAAATTTTCTGTATTGACTGACCTTCATGTCTTAAAGTATTAAAGTAATGATGCACTGTCGTTTCTCTTTGCTTATTTGAGACCTGATTCAGGAAAGTAGGCGTATATCGCAAGTCATGACTTCACAGGAGAGCCGTTTGAATGTAAAAATTCTGGCCAAAATGTTTTTGGGCCAGAAATGCCTTCTTGAACATATGAACTTTCATGTGCCTTAATATTGAATCTGTAAATACGAATAAAATAGCCACGATTAGCTGAGATAATGAGTGGGCTGGACATGCCGAGAGATGAGTTTGGCTTGGTCTGCCATATAGCACGTGTCTGTCTATTGGAGCTGGTTAGTATGTCTAGGTAATCCTGTCGAACGTGTCTTTTAAAAAAAAATATGTATCGCGTAGTAAAACTGCATATACCTAATGTCAAGTTAAAGTGTACTGTTAGCTGGCTGACTCGCTAGCTGAAGTTATGTGTATGCTCTCCACGTTCTGGAGGAACAAGTTTTGAAATCAGTGGAATTCGATTATGATAGCTAAGGAGATGGAGAAAACACCAGTCTGGATTACATCGTCAAACTAAGGGCAACAATGCATGGCATCAGACAGGAGACGCGTCCAACCATGATGTATACTGTGCCGTGACGTTGTATTGATTAATGTGGCGACTGCTGTTCATAGTTTGATTAACAGTTTATAATTATGTGATTAAATGAATCAGGTAATTATTAACTCATTAACCTGGGGCACCATGGGGAAGTTTGGTTTTATTGAGTTTCTATTTCCCAAATTATCTCAAAGAATATCAGAATATTGATTTTAAAACAGTCGCTAGTTAATCAATTTCCTCTACAGTCTCATTCTGAACGTCGCATAATCCGGGAATCTGCACAAACCCGAGTCCCACCAATGAGTCCGTACCACACCAATCGAGTAGATTTTTTATTTACTAACAAACTAAAATGATAATATAAGATACACATACACAAACGCACAGTCTAGGCTATTGATTAGAACTTAGTACATACTTGGGTACATTTGTAAACTAGGCCTAGTTTAACCCTAACCTTTCCCCGGACTGCCGCTTTTATGGGTCAGAATATGATGTAATTACGTGTCGAAGGTCTCCGACGGGGTGTCTCTTCGTGGATGAGTTTCGGCTTCTCTGATGACACACTTCTCTGGTTACAGGGTGTAACTATCTGGTTGTCCTCACGATGTCAGTTTCCTTGGTCTTAGTGGTCTCTTTCCTCACTCTTTTTCTGAAAGGAGTCTTTTGAGAACAGCCAGCCTGTAGCTCAGGGCTCACAGCATAGGAATGAAAGCAGTGTAGACACACAATTCGATGGAAAGTGGTGACCAGGTGGTTCTGCTTGAAATCACACTCTTAGACGCAGCTACTCATCCATAGCATAGATACAGTTGAAGTCGGAAGTTTACATAAACCTTAGCCAAATACATTTAAACTCAGTTTTTTACAATTCCTGACATTTAATCCTGGTAAAGATTCCCTGTCTTAGGTCAGTTAGGATCACCACTTTATTTTAAGAATGTGAAATGTTAGAATAATATTAGAGAGAATGATTTATTTCAGCTTTTATTAAGATTCACAACTTAGTGTGCCAGAGCGCAGAATAACCAATTAATTTTTGAACGCTCAACACCTGTTGAATATGTCTCGTGTCAGTAAATGTCAGCAACAAAGCGTAATTCAATTGTTGCCAGCAGCACAGTTACAGTCACCAACGCTCTGGACAACATGAAAACTGCCTAACCAGCTCTGCTTGGGTGAGTAAAATGGTCAGAGTGGGGTGTTCTCTCATTATGTGTCTGGAAGTAGCTAGCCAATGTTAGCCAGTTAGCTTGGGTGCTTGACTGTCATTGTGAGGTCAGAGCTTTCGGAATAACCCTACTTATTGGCCAGAGTGTCCAGTGTGCGCTCTGAACGCGAAACGCTCTGAATTTACGAACGGACAATCTGACAGCACAGTTGCAGTCACCAATGCTCTTGATAACATAACAGTCTAACCAGCTCTGCTAGGGCAAGTAATGTTCAGTGAGCTGTTCTCTCGCTCTTAGATGTCTGGAAGTATGGGCAAGTTAGTACAGAAAGCACGGATCAACCCTTAAAGAGATGGGAGGGGCTAAGGCTTAAGAGGGTGTGAAGAATGATGAATGGGTGTAGACAAAGTCTTCCATTGAAAGACGGTTTTCTCAAAAGTGAGTTTACAAGTTGATCAACTTTCAAAGCAAAATTATTTTCCCATTGTTTCCTCAAATGCAGTGTATGATATACCAAATTGTAGCTCTGAGTCTCTACTTTTATCCAATGTAAAAAAAAAAACAGAAATTCAAGTGTTGCTACATAAGACAGAATCCAGTTGCTGAGTCACATTTTAGCTGTTCTTGCCATAATATGGACTTCTGGATACCACCCCAAACTTTTGACTAGTACTGAATATGCTTATATGTTCCTTTAGCTGTATGTACTGTGTTCTTCAAGAGTGATTTTCCTCCCATACACAAATGTTGTATTGTGTGTGATGTGAGTCCTGCCTGTCAATACTAGGGAAAGTGGGGACATCTCTTTGGCACTCTACTCCTCAGCATCTTTGAAATGGCTTTTGTCCTCAAGTCGCTTCCTTCTCCATCGGAGTCGAAGCCACAAAACAAACAATCAAAAGCACACCAAGCCATTCAGCGTGTGGAGGTGGTTTTTGGTACAAGCTGATGCTCTTTACTGGCTGAAGTGTGAAGGCTCATTCTTATCTGATCCATCTCCACACATTTTCTTCTCTTGTACCCCCCCTCTGGCACTGTCTGTAGTGACATGTAGAATTTTTTTTTCTTTCTCCTCTTCTTTATCTTCCATTGTCTGCTTCACTTTGCAGTGCTTTGTTTCAGTTCCAGTATCGTCTCTTTGTTCGCTTTGTTTGTTGGACGTCTAGTTATGATTTTTTTCTCCTCTCCTTTATCGTCCATTATCTACCTCACTTTGTGGTGCTTTGTTGCAGTTCCAGCATTTTCTCTTTTTTCGCGCTGTTTGTTGGAAATCTGGTTATGTATTTCTGGCTCTATATACCAGTATATGGTGTACTCCAAAAGTAATCCAGCACTTTGGATTTGAAACTATACAATAACAATGAGGTTAAAGTTCACACTGTCAGCTCATCATATTTTCATAGTCCCCCTATTTTAGGGGACCAAAAGAATTGGGACAAATTCACTTACGTGTATAAAGTAGTCAAATGTAGCATTTGGTCACATATTCCTAGCACGCAATGATTCCTTCAAGCTTGTGACTCTATAAACTCGTTGGATGCATTTGCTTTTTGTTTTGGTTGTGTTTCAAATTATTTTGTGCCCAGTAGAAATTAATGGTAGGTAATGTATTGTCATTTTGGAGTCACTTTTATTGTAAATATGAATAGAATATGTTTCGAAACACTTCTACATTAATGTGGATGCTACCATGATTACAGATAGTCCTGAATGAATCTCCCTCATCATTATTCACAATTAACGATTAAAAACAATGAAAAATGTGTTACTGTCCCAATACCTTTGGAGCTCACTGTATCTCAATCTCTAATCCCTTTAACATGTATGTCTTACATCCTGGACATTTTAAATAAGGATTTGACTTAGGCTGATGGAATTTGATGTCTGCCAATGATTGAGAGGCAGAGATTAAATTGATGGGATCTATGAAACTAAGTGCTTCAGAATGCAGCGAGAGCAGTCATATTTCTTCTGCATGAAAAAAACATTTCATTAATACATTTTGGAAGAATTAGAGTCAATCCTTGGTATAGTTGTTTGGCCTTGTCAAAGACTGATTCACCTATGCGGAGATGAATGTCATTGAGAATACGTTCTGACTGCAATCTGGGACTAAGATAAAGAGCAAACTGTATGTATATATATATATATATATATATATATATATATATATATATATATATTTATATATATATATATATATATATATATATATATAAATACATACAGTTTGCTCTTTATCTTAGTCCCAGATTGCAGTCAGAACATATATATATATACACACACACACACACACATGTATATATATACACACATATATATACACATATATATAAATACACACACACACACACACACACAGTTGAAGTCAGAAGTTTACATACACTTAGGTTGGAGTCATTAAAACTCGTTTTTCAACCACTCCACAAATTTCTTGTTAACAAACTACAGTTTTGTCAAGTCGGTTAGGACATCTACTCTGTGCATGACACAAGTCATTTTTCCAACAATTGTTTACAGACAAATTATTTCACTTATCATTCACTATATCACAATTCCAGTGGGTGAAAAGTTTACATACACTAAGTTGACTGTGCCTTTAAACAGCTTGGAAAATACCAGAAAATTATGTTATGGCTTTAGAAGCTTCTGATAGGCTAATTGATATAATTTGAGTCGATTGGAGCTGTACCTGTGGATGTATTTCAAGGCCTACCTTCAAACTCAGTGCGTCTTTGCTTGACATAATGGGAAAATCAAAAGAAATCAGCCAAGTCCTCAGAAAAAAAATTGTAGACCTCCACAAGTCTGGTTCATCCTTGGAAGCAATTTCCAAACGCCTGAAAGTACCACGTTCATCTGTACAAACAATAGTACGCAAGTATAAACACCATGAGACCACGCAGCCGTCATACCGTTCAGGAAGGAGACGCGTTCTGTCCCCTAGAGATGAACGTACTTTGGTGTGAAAAGTGCAAATCAATCCCAGAACAACAGCAAAGGACCTTGTGAAGATGCTGGAGGAAACAGGCACAAAAGTATCAGTAACACAGTAAAACGAATCCTATATCGACATAACCTGAAAGGCCGCTCAGCAAGGAAGAAGCCACTGCTCCAAAACCTCCATAATAAAGCCAGACTGTGTTTTCCAACTGCACATGGGGACAAAGATCATACTTTTTGGAGAAATGTCCCCTGGTCTGATGAAACAAAAATAGAACTGTTCGGCCATAATGACCATAGTTATGTTTGGAGGAAAAAGGGGGATGCTTGCAAGCCGAAGAACACCATCCCAACCATGAAGCACGGGGGTGGCAGCATCATGTTGTGGGGGTGCTTTGCTGCAGGAGGGACTGGTGCACTTCACAAAATGGATGGCATCATGAGGAGGGAAAATTATGTGGATATATTGAAGCAACATCTCAAGTCATCAGTCAGGAAGATAAAGCTTGGTTGCCAATGGGTCTTCCAAATGGACAATGACCCCGAGCATACTTCCAAAGTTGTGACAAGATGGATTAAGGACAACTAAGTGAAGGTATTGGAGTGGCCATCACAGGCCCTGATCTCAATCCTATAGAACATTTTTGGGCAGAACTGAAAACGTGTGTGCGAGCAAGGAGGCCTACAAACCTGACTCAGTTACACCAGCTCTGTCAGGAGGAATGGGCCAAAATTCACCCAACTTATTGTGGGAAGCTTGTGGAAGGCTACAAGTTGACCCAAGTTAAACAATTTAAAGGCAATGCTACCAAATACTAATTGAGTGTATGTAAACTTCTGACCCACTGGGAATGTGATGAAAGAAATAAAAGCTGAAATAAATCGTTCTCTCTACTATTATTCTGACATTTCACATTCTTAAAATAAAGTGGTGATCTTAACTGACCTAAGACAGGGAATTTTTACGAGGAGTAATTGTCAGGAATTGTGAAAAACTTAGTTTATATGTATATGGCTAAGGTGTATGTAAACTTCCAACTTCAACCGTATGTACATACACACAGTACCAGTCAAAGGTTTGGACACCTACTCATTCAAGGTGTTCTTCATTGTTACTATTTTCTACATTGTATAATAGTGAGGACATCAAAACTATGAAATAACACAAATGGAATCATGTAGTAAACAAAAAAGTGTTAAACAAATCCAAATATAGTTTATATTTAAAATTCTTCAAAGTAGCCACCCTTTGCCTTGATGACAATATCGCACAATATTGGCATTCTCTCAACCAGCTTCATGAGGTAGTCACCTGGAATGCATTTTAGTTAACAGGTGTGCCTAGTTTAAAGTTAATTTGTCGAATTTCTTCCCTTCTTAATGCGTTTGAGCCAATCAGCTGTGTTGTGACAAGGTAGGGGTGGTATACAGAAGATATCCCTATTATGGCAAGAACAGCTCAAATAAGCAAAGAGAAACGACAGTCCATCACTACTTTAAGATATGAAGTTCAGTCAATGAGGAAAATATCAAAACGTTTGAAAGGTTCTTCAAGTGCAGTCGTGAAAACCATAAATAGCTATGACGAAACTGGCCCTCATGAAGACCGCCACAGGAAAGGAAGACCCAGAGATAACTCTGCTGCAGAGGATAAGTTCATTGGACTTACCAGCCTCAGAAAATGCAGCCCGAATAAATGCTTCACAGAGTTCAAGTAACAGACACATCTCAACATCAACTGTTCAGAAGAGACTTTGTGAATCAGGCCTTCATGGTCGAATTGCTGCAAAGAAACCACTACTAAAGGACACCAATAAGAAGAAGAGACTTGCTTGGGCCAAGAAATATGAGCAATGGACATTAGACCGGTGGTTATCTGTCTTTTGGTCTAATGAGTCCAAATTTGAGATTTTTGGTTCCAACCGCCGTGTCTTTGTGAGGTGTGATGGTGTGTGGGTGCTTTGCTGGTGAAACTGTCTGGGATTTATTTAGAATTCAAGACACACTTAACTAGATTGGCTACCACAGCATTTTGCAGCGATACGCCTTCGTATCTTTTTGGTGCATAGTGGGACTATAATTTGTTTTTCAACAGGACAATGACCCAACACACCACCAGGCTATGTAAGGGCTATTTGACCAAGAAGGAGATTGATGGAGTGGTGCATCAGATGACCTGGCCTACATAATCACCCGATCTCAACGTAATTGAGATGTTTTGGGATGAGTTGGACCGCAGAGTGAAGTAAAAGCAGCCAACAAGTGCTCAGTATATGTGGGAAGTCCTTCAAGACTGTTGTAAAATCATTCCAGGTGAAGCTGGTTGAGAGTGCCAAGAGTGTGCAAAGCTGTCATCAAGGAAAAGGGTGGCTGCTTTGAAGAATCTGATATATATTTTCATTTGTTTACCACTTTTTGGGTTACTACATGATTCCACATGTTATTTCATTGTTTTGATGTGTTCACTATTGTTCTACTATTATTCTAATAAAGAAAAACCCTTGATTGTGTAGGTGTTTCAAACTGTATATATCTAAAAGAATAATTAAATGTCCAATCAGATGCCCCATACAATCCATTTCCTTTTAAGTGTATCCTGTCTCTTTTTATTGTACATAAACATGTCAAGGCAGACTCGCCCAGACCTTTTTCAAATACATTTTTATCTCATGGAGGTCAATGTTGTAATCTGGTTCTATGGGTTATTCAATTGGTTTTTGTGGCAACAGGGCTTATAAATGAAACATTATGAATAAAACGTATCAATATGTTTACCACCAGAGAGAATCCAAGGCTTTTAACTTAACTACAACTATCTGTCCATGTGTAAAAGCCTTCATTAAAAATGAATCACGGTTAGGATTACAGCTCCCTGCTATGCAATTGTTCTTTAAATTGTCCTCTCGTAGTTCAATGATTTGTTGTTTTTCTGATGCCACAGTCTGCCATTATAGTATTTCTGCCTGAGAGTATGTGGGCGTACTATTAATACATTTATGAGAGAAGAGACGGTGAATGTATTCATTGCAAGACAGAATCCCTTCCTCAAATAAGATCTAAGAATCTTTGAGTAGCGTTGACTTTGTAATTTCAGTCCATGATAAAAGTCATGAAAACAGTGTAGAAAAAAATATGAAGAATTTTAAAATTCAGCACACGTATCGTAGCGTAACAGTTGTAATCAACACATCTTTCGGCTGCGAAGAGCAGATGGGGGAATGGTGTAGCACTAGAGGTGTTAGCTAAGGAATTTACATGATTTGACGATTAATACCGACACATCCCAGAGGAAGGACTACCATGGGCTTACTTATCCCAGGGTTGAGTGGGAGGTCACTGCACAGTGTTCTGGGGATGAAGCGGTTGCCTATTGTGTTTACAGAACACAACGCACTAAAGGGCCCCGGTCCATCTGAATGCCTTGTGTTTAGTTGAATTCTATGAGCAATACATTTACTTTGAGAGCCTTGATGCAAAAATATACTATGTATTTACTATTTTCCAGGAACATTCTTTGGCTAGATAAGATGAGGTGGACAAGGATTCTGGTGGCAAATTTATCCTGTCCTCTTAAGTACTTCATCTGTCTCAACCCTGAAATGTGTACAGAAGGCAAAATCTGGAAATAAGCTTCTCTGAGAATGATGAAGAAACGATGAGAAAGTTACATGTTGTTTGAAAGAAAATATGACATTTGCCAGTCAGAGAATGTAATTCATGGGCTTTCTTTTGTTATATTTAATATATCCCTTGAGAAGAGTGCTTTATAAGAGGCCAAACAATTTAGAATCATTTGTACCATATGTTTTGTTCATTCATTCGCTTATAGCTTCTAGGGAACTCGATGGAAAGAGCAACCAATCCCATTCCAGATCCGACAAGTACTACAACTACTTTTCTCCCAGTAATTTGTGTGCGACAGAGCACACTGCCTGTTCTCAACCCATCTACACAGCTCTCATAGTAGGCAGCCAGCTACAGTACAGCACATGGTCAGTGAAAAGCTCTTTGATGGCCAGAATACTTTTTCCACCAACAGTGTCACTTCTTGATTTATGAAGATAAAAGGTTGGGCAGAAATGTCTGACAGGTAGATGCCCCTTTCATTGTATGATCAAAGTCCAGTCCAGCATGCAGTCCATTCCTGACACCTTCAGTCTGAAGTTCTTGAGAGGAGAATAGAAAATAGGGCACTTCTCAGCCAAAGTGTATGATTAGGCTCTCTTGGAAGGGTGTGACAGACACCTATTGTTGTATGGGGGGGGTGTACTTTTCTTCATATCGTACCAATCATTCCTGGTCTTTGAGAAAGGCAAGGTTAAGGGTTTGAAAAAATATGGACTACTTGGTGTGTTCCTCCAATATTATTCACAAAATTGCAAAATGAATTTACCTTACCATGTTGACCTGACACTGCTTGTGTGCCCTACATCCTCTCGATCATCCACAAACCTTTCAAACAAGCTCCACATTTCCCACATTGTAGTACCTAATGTGGTATTATTTCAAACAATTGAATAATGCTGTTTTTGGAGAATTATGTTGCTTCAAGATAAATTTTTTAGCACCTCCACAAATAACTAAAGACAGAGGTTTGTAGTGGAAGACGAAGTGATGACTGTTGCCATGGCGATGTCGAATGCGGACTACTTTCTGATTAGCGCATAATAAGAGGCTCTTTGGCCTTTGTGGTGAGGTCACTGGGTAAAGAAAGGACTACATAAACTCGGTGGGGGATGAATAATATGGTAACCTTTGCAGAATTTGATTAAAACTTCAATTAAAATATATGTTGGCGTCACGCACTGCCAGGAGGCAGCCAGTGCGGCACGAGCCTGTGTTTCGCCACACATGACTTTCCCCCCAGAAATCATTTAAAGTCATGTAGTCTTGTCAGCACTCTCCAGGGACTCCCACAAGCCGCTGTCTTCCACTTTCGTTAGACCGTCTCATTTGCTGAGAAATTGGAAATTACAATGAACAGGATGTAGTCATGGTTAAAAAAGCCTATTGTTTCATGAAATGGTGTTATCCATGATCCTGTGTTGGCGGTTGTGAGTAAACGGCAAGTTGTAACAGGTTTCCAGCCAAACTTTAGAGTCTACGGTAATAAGGGCTCTTTTTCCGGCTGGCACTAAGGAGGCGCAAGTGTCAAATGTACATTAGTTTGCAATTTCGTCATGTAAAAACTGGTGCACTAACACCAGGTTAGGCTATTTACCTGTCCAACATCAGCTTGTTTGCACTGAGGTGGGAGCGGTGGCAATATTTGAAGTGTGTCCTTAAAAACAAGTGCAAAAGTTACACTTTCAGTAACACAATTGATAATGGAATGGATTTTGAGAGCGGAAACACATCTCTCCCATGGAAGGAGAGATGTGCTGATGAATATTGTATTTAGAAAATATTGGTTTCCCCCCATTTTGTTTAATTTGATTAAAAACCAAACAGCCTACCCACCCTTTATTTTATTTGTATTTAACCATCCAAGTCAATTAAGAACAACTTCTTATTTACAATGATGGCCTGGCAAGAGACAAAGGGCCTCCTGTGGAGATGGGCTGAGATTGGAAAAAAAATAAATAAAAAATACATTGTAAGACAAAACGGACAACACAGACAGAAGACACTGGCAAGAGCACAAACTGTGTGTGTGAAGTAAAACAACATGCTTACTGACAACTAGAAACAACTACGTCTCAACAAACTGTTAATCTATTTGTCCTTTGAACTCTGTCAGGGACACTAGAGGGGTATGCTACATAGCAGGTCTGAGTAGTCAGCACGTTAACTTTTGTCAACTATGAGTTTAACTCAGGATAACCAGTCATACAAAAGTGGCTCACCTTTTAGTATGTTAAATTTGGCTCTGGGGCAGGCTAACTCACTGCTAACTCAACTTACCCCGAATGAAATGACTGAGCCACGAGTTGAGGACCAATTAAATCAAATTCCCTCCCTCTTGCGTCGTCCTCTTACTTTGAGAAAGATGACTGATTAAATATTTTATTTATCAAATGTTGTGTGTTAAAAAATAGTAATGGGGCTCCCAAGTGGTGCAGCAGTCTAAGGCACTGCATCGCTGGGCTAGAGGCGTCACTACAGACCCAGGTTCGATCCCGGGCTGTATCACAACCGGACTCAATAGGGCGGCGCACAATTGGCCCAGCGTCGTCCGGGTCAGGGGAGGGTTTGGCCGGGGGGGGGTGGGGGTGGGCCACTACTTGTGGTGGGCCGGGCACCTGCAAGCTGATCTCGTCATCAGGTGAAATGTGTTTGCTCCGACACATTGGTGCAGCTGGTTTCCGGGTTAAGAGGGCGGGTGTTAAGAAGCGCGGTCATGTTTTGGAAGACTCATGACTTGACCTTCGCCTCCCGAGCTCATTGGGGAGTTGCAGCAATCAGACAAGATCAAAATTGGGTAGAAAAGGGGGGATTTTAGATTTTTTTTTTACAAATTGTGAAATGTTCAAATATATCACATTACACATTTAGTAATGACAGAATGCATTTTAAACTTCACGCACATTTACACTTTTGTATAACAAAAAAAAAATTCGTAGCACTGGGAAAAAAGGTGCTTATGGTTTGCATTGATAAGCGCACCAAAGTCGGTATTAACGATATGTAATTAAATAAAGATGTCACTACTAAAAGCCTATTTCACATCATATCCTGCTGAATTTGCAAGATAACTTTTCTTTCATTTTGATTTCGGCCCATTGAAAATGTGGCACTGACTCACCCATAGATTGATGTTTCAGCATCGTCTCAATGAAGAGTTCAGTTTTCGACTAGCCATCTGCGACATGCACGCGCAGAAATGTGAAGCTAACTGAAGTTGGTTAGCTTTAGAAAACCCTGAACAGATCTAGCTTTTTTCATAGGATGCCCCTCAGGTCCAGGAGTTTTAAGTTGGCTTGGAGTATAAGGGCACAAGGCGAGACCCAGATGCAGACACGGGAGGCAGATGGTTTGAGTCTTTGATATTTGTTAAACAATCCAAAAGTGGTAGGCAAGAGAATGGTCGTGGACAGGCAAAAGGTCAAAACCAGTTCAGAGTCCAGGAGGTACAGAGTGGCAGGCAGGCTCGAGGTCAGGGCAGACAGAATAGTCAAGCAGGCGTGTACGCAGTCCAGAAAACAGGCAAGGGGCAAAACCGTAAGGACTAGCAAAAGAGAATAGAAGCAGGAGTACAGGTAAACACGCTGGTAGACTTGAAAAACATACAAGACGAACTGACAGAGAGAGACAGGAGACAGAGGGGTATATACACCAGGGAAAATAAGCAACAACCGGAGGGGTTGGAGACAATCACAAGGACAGGTGAAACAGATCAGGGTGTGACATGGAGGGAAATCCAATACCAGGGGGCTGAGTAATTAAAGGAAATTGTTTCATGCTCGGTTCTAATTTTGGGACTTTTAGAATAAAACAAGATTGAGATCTGAGCTTTTATGTGTTTTCATTTTGCACTAGAGAGGAGAGATAAAATGGCAGTTTTCCTAAAATGGCCTTATAAATAAAAATATACCAGTGTTTGAGTCTGCATGTTGCTAGGGATGTACACCCTACAGCGCTGTAGAGATCACAATGGTGTTGGATGTCTCTGATTGGTGACAAAACAAAGGGCTGCATGAAACATTCAGTGTAGAGCTTGAAGCTTGAACATAAATATACTGAACAAAAATATAAACGCAACATGCAGTGAAGTGTCCATTTTTCATGAGCTGATATAAAAGATCCCAGAAATGTTCCATAGGCACAAAAAACGTATTTCTCTCAAATGTTGTGCACCAAGTTGTTTAGATCCCTGTTAGCGGGATGTAATGAAGCCCTTTTGTTGGGGGAAACTATTTCTGATTGGGTGGCCTGGCTCCCCAGTGGGTCCGAGTCATGTGAAATCCCTAGACTAGGGCCTAATGAAATCATTTAAATTGACTGATTTCCTTCTATGAACTGTAACTCAGTAATATCTTTGAAATCCTTGCATGTTGCGTTTATTTTTTTTAATATAGTTTTCATAGTTTCACTATAATGCAACACAGAGAGAAAAGTACAACAAATCAACAATTTTCTGCCGGCAAAGGAAAAACGAGTTGTGCCGGTAATAAAACCCAATACAAAAATCGAATAATATTTTATTTGTCACTTACACGTGTTTAGCAGATGTTATTGCAGGTGTAGCGAAATGATTGAGTTTCATGAAAAGGTTGTCTACATGAAGGGTGAAACTCAATTATTTTTTATGTTTTGACCTGATCTATAGAAAGTCCTTCCAAGGTAGGAAATGTAGGGTTTAGTGTGTTTAGTATTGGACAAGTGTTTAGTATTGGAAAAGACCATGCATTTTGGTTTTAGAGGAATTCAGAACAATCATCAGCTTCAATCATACAGATTATGTTGAATGATGTTTTAGCTTTTTCAAAAGTCAAACTGCTGCCACTAGATAACAGTGTCATCCGCATAAACATGTACATTAGCTGTCTCAATATGTCTCCCAATGTTGTTGATATACATAATAAAAACCAGGGGACCTAAAATTGATCCTTGAGGCAGACCCGAGCACAACTCTACGGTGTCCGACTTACAACCATCTACCTTAACACACTGGGTTCGATTTGACAGGTAGTTCACAAACCACCCCAGAGCATGACCAGTAATCCCAATACACTTCGATCTCTGCACAAAGAAAGTATGGTCCTCAGTGTCAAACGTCTTTGACAAGTCTATGAATACAGATACACAATGCAGCTTCTTATCCAGGGCACAGCAAATATCATTCAAAAGTTTGTCAAAGTTTAGTGCTGTGGCTAGACCTGAAACCGGATTGAATACCACTGAAAATATTGGTTTCCTGGAGGTAGGTGTTAAACTGCTTATTGACTAGGGACTCCAGTACCTTTGCCAGAATAGACCATTTTGATGTGGGCCGATAGTTGTTCGGTAGTGTGGGATAACCTCCTTTCAAAAGGACAATGCTGATTTCCACCACTTGGGGATTTCATTACATTCTATGGTGAGGTTAAAGATGAATGTTAAAGGGGAGGAATGATGTCTGCAGCTAATAGTAGTAGGCGCGGGTCTAGATAATCAGGGCCAGGCAATGTTTTTGACATCAATTGCTTTCGGGGCTCTACGCACTTCTGAGACAGAGAAGGGCGAGAAGGAGAACCTGAAGAAGGAGTGCTCAGGAGTGACAGGTAATTTCACTGGGGGCTTATGTTGACCTTTAACCCTATCAAATAATCCACCTGCATCAAGAAAAAGTTCAGAATAGAGGTTCTCTCAGTTAATCAAGGCTGGTTTAGCAGCATCGCATAGGTGTACATTTTTATCCAGGCCATAAGCCAAAATTAGCCTATGGGTTTTAAATGGTCTACTGAGAGTGCTTAGAAATATTTTGCCTTTTTCATTATTCACAATTCACATACCTGCGTTTCGCTTGTTTCGAGTAGGCTATCCATCCCCCATTTTCAAAGAGCGACCTAGTTTGATTACCAAAGGCACACTCCTCAAAACTATTAATTCCTCCAATAATAACATATCAATGTCAAAATATATTTTTTTTATCTGCCTCACACATAGGCAACGATACAAACGACAGGAGCCTAAGATTTTGTATAGACGTGCAAATGTTATGCGTAAAGACATTTAGGTCTACGTGTGCACACAGTACCAAATATTTGAAGATAAGACACAACGTAGAGGACTGGAGATCAATAGTGAATTAACGATCAATGGAAATAGTTGTTTTTCAGTTCAACATCTGGTTAGAATCTGTGTAGGGGTTTCAGTCCTGGACTCATAGCTACAAGATCTCATTGGTCGGAATCGTCTATACATTGAGCCTGAAACAGGATTCTTGTTATTTGGCCATTGGCCCAATTTTACAGCAAGGAATTCTAATTGGTCAACCACAGGCTAGGGTTGGGGGTTATAAATTGCATCCTGTCGCTTTGTTCTGTGGAGAAGTGCAAATATGATCTGTAAGTTGGTTCCATAATGTTTCTAAAACATTACATTTGCAAGCAGTATAACGGTGAGTGAACATTAAAACTTTCTCTTGATATTGTACAGTGAGGGAAAAAAGTATTTGATCCCCAGCTGATTTTGTACGTTTGCCCGCTGACAAAGAAATGATCAGTCTATAATTTTAATGGTAGGTTTATTTGAACAATGAAAGACAGAATAACAACAAAAAAATCCAGAAAAACGCATGACAAAAATGTTACAAAAATGATTTGCATTTTAATGAGGGAAATTCGTTCAGTGGTAGGCAAGAGAACTGGACTCTTCAGTTCGTTTTTTTAATCAAAAAGCATTTTTCTGGCAGAAATACCTTCTCGAACATGTGAACTTTCATGTGCCTAAATATCAAACTTGTATGTTATCTGTAAATACGAATAAAATTGTTAAATTACGAGCCCAGTTGGTTTAACCACAGAACAAGTAAACAACCTTCCTGCTAGCCATGATTGGCTGGAAATGACGAGAGATGAGTTTGGAATGGTCTGCAGTGTAGCATCTTGTGTCTATAAAATGAGCTGCACGTAATGCATAGATAATCCTTTCTACTGCAGTTTTTTTGAAAGATATAACGTTAGGCATGGAGATGTTGCTACTGCTCTCAATAACATTGATGCCCTGAATTTATCTAGCGCTATCGACAAAGGTCAGTGGGAAGAAGTTGTGATGGACTATTTTCTGGAGGACGATCGTGCCATGCTGACTCTCTCTGACTCTGAATCAGACGATGAGGAAATCCCTTATTTATGTTGAGTACTTGTTGGTTGCTTTTCCCTCATGTTAACTCATGTTAAACCATCTCAATTGGGTTGTCGGGTGATTGTGGAGGCCAGGTCATCTGATGCAGCACTCAATCACTCTCCAGCACTCAATCACTCTCCTCCTCAATCACTCTCCAGTGTCACCAGCAAAGCACCCCCACACCATCACACCTCCTTGTCCATGTTTCACAGTGGGAACTAAACATGCACAGATCATCCTTTCACATACTCTGCGTCTCACAAAAACACGGCGGTTGGAACCAAAAATCTCAAATGTGTACTCATCAGACCAAAGGACAGACTTCCACCGGTCTAATGTCCATTGCTTGTGTTTCTTTGTCTTATTGGTGTCCTTTAGTAATGGTTTCTTTGCAGCAATTTGACCATGAAGACCTGATTCACGCAGTCTCCTCTGAACAGTTGATGTTGAGATGTGTCTGTTAATTGAACTCTGTGAAGCATTTATTTGGGCTGCATTTTCTGAGGCTGGTAACTCGAATTAACTTATCCTCTGCAGCAGAGTTATCTCTGGGTCTTCCTTTCCTGTGGCTATCCTCATGTGAGCCAGTTTCATCATAGCTCTTGATTGTTTTTGCGACAGCACTTGAAGAAACTTTCAAAGTTCTTGAAATGTTCCACATTGACTGACCTTCATGTCTTAAAGTAATGATGGACTGTAATTTCTCTTTGCTTATTTGAGCTGTTCTTGCCATAATATGGACTTGGTCTTTTACCAAATAGGGCTATCTTCTGTATACCACCCCTACCATGTCACAATACAACTGATTGGCTCAAACGCATTGAGAAGGAAAGAAATTCCACTAATTAACTTTTAACAAGGCACACACATTTCAGGTGACTACCTCATGATGCTTGTTGAGAGAATACCAAGGGTGTGCAAAGCTTTCATCAAGGCAAAGGGTGGCTACTTTGAAGACTCTCAAATATAAACAATATTTTGATTTGTTTAACACTTTTTTGGTTACTACATGATTCCATATGTGTCATGGTTCCACCTGTCACCAGAGGGTGGCAGAGACCGTCCTAGAGACATTGATGACACTCAGGTTGTCCTGTTATTATGATTTCCCTGTTAAAAGAGGTGTGTTTTCTGGTGTCCTTTGCAGAAGCTTGAATTGTTTTACCGTGTGTGTTTGTTTCCTGATTGAGTTTGAGACTTTTTTTTTGCTGTTTACTGTTATCCTGTGGCTACTGTTCATAAGTAAAGTATTTATATTTATCCCTAACCACTTATTCCTCATCTGGTCTCTTCTCTGCACCTGGGTCTGACCTCACCACGTCACAATATGTGTTATTTCATTGTTTTGATGTCTTAACTATTATTCTATAATGTATAAAATAGTAAAAATAAAGAAAAATCCTTGAATAAGTAGGTGTGTCCAAACTTTTGATTGGTACTGTACATATACTATATACACAAAAGTATATGGACATTTCTTCAAATGAATGGATTCGGCTATTTCAGCCACACCCATTGCTGAAAGGTGCATAAAATCTAGCACACAGCCATACAATCTCCATAGACAAACTTTGGCAGTTGAATGGCCTTACTGAAGAACTCAGTGACTTTCAACTTGCTACCGTTATAGGATGCCACCTTTCCAACAAGTCAGTTCGTAAAATTTCTGCCCTGCTAGAGCTTCCCCGGTCAGTTGTATTTGCTGGAAACGTGTAGGAGTAACAACGGCTCAGCTGCGAAGTGGTAGGCCAAACAAGCCCACAGAATGGGACCACCGAGTGTCCTCGGTTGAAACACTCACTACATAGTTCCAAACTGCCTCTGAAAGCAACTTCAGAACAAGAACTGTTCGTCAGGAGCTTCATGAAATGGGTTTCCATGGCCGGGCAGCTGCGCTCAACCCTAAGATCACCATGTGCAATGCCAAGCGTTGGCTGGAATTGTGTAAAGCTCGCCACGATTGGCCTCTGGATCAGTGGAAATGCGTTCTCTGGAGTGATGAATCACGCTGGACAAATCTAGGTTTGGTGGATACCAGGAGAACGCTACCTGCCCGAATGCATAGGGACAAATGTAAAATTTAGTGGACAAGGAAATAATGGTCTGGAGCTGTTTTTCATGGTTCAGGCTTAGTTCCACTGAAGGGGCTACATTATACAATGACATCCTAGACGATTCTGTGCTTCCAACTTTGTGGCAACAGTTTGGAGAAGGCCCTTTCTGTTATGACAATTCCCCCTTGCACAAAGTGAGGTCCATGCAGAAATGATTTGTCGAGATTGGTGTGGAAGAACTTGACTTGCCTGCACAGAGCCCTGACCTCCACCCTATTGAACACCTGTGGGATGAATTGGAATGCCGACTGTGAGCCAGGCCTAATCACCCAACATCAGTGCCCTGACCTCACTAATGCTCTTGTGGCTGAATGGAAGCAAGTCCCCGCAGCAATGTTCCAACATCTAGTGGAAAGCCATTCCAGAAGTGTGGAGGCTGTTAGAGCAGCAAAGGGGGGACCAACTCCATATTAATGCCAATGATTTCGGAATGAAATATTTGACGAGCCGGTGTCCGCATTGAATTGCAGACAAAAGGAAGTCACTCCCTATTTCCTCAATATCAGACACTGTCTGTAGTGTGTCTTGTTTGAGCTTTGATGTACAGTGCTTTCAGACATAGTTTCAGGTATAGGTTCAGATGTAACACAACACAGGCCACAGGTCTGCTCCATCTCTTTGAACCAGTGTTTTCACCTCATTTCCAAAATAAAGACTACTTTCTACAGAGCCTCGCCAAGCATCGCCATCTAGGACCCAGCATCTACTCCTTCCAGCAACAGATTGGCTTACAAGGGCAGTGGGCACACAGGGTATACTAATGTACAAGTCTTCCCAGGTTCATAAATATACACATTTGTTCCCCCATGCTCTGACTGAGAGAGTGAGTGTACCTGAGAATCTATCTGTGGGCATTTGATGTATCTTGATCCTCATTGTGAGAACTCATTACCGGGGGAAGCAGCGAGTGGAGTAAGATATTTTCTTCCAGTGAGCCTAAATTATTGGAATGAGTGCCGGTTTGATTCATTCTGAGGGGGAAGGATGATTGCTTTCTCAGCTCACCAACTCCACTGTAGGGAGAGCGTAATAATAACCAGAAGGATCTCTCGATACAGACCCTTTTGGGGAAGAGGTGGGTGGCAGGCGGTGCTGGTGAAGGTGCTAATGGTGTTGAGGAGATACGATGCTAGCTGTGTAGTCTCGGTGCCATCAGTCTACACTCTGTTCTCACCACAATTTAGATTGCTTTTCTCTCTCTCTCTCCCCACCACCACCATTCTTTTGTTTTCAAGTTATTCATTTTGGAAGAAGAATACACACCGTTTCTGGTTTTGTATTTGTTTGTTATGCACTGAACAAAAATATAAATGCAACAGATAGTGTTGGTCTCGTTTCATGAGCTGAAATAAAAGATCCCAGAAATGTTACATACGTACAAAAAGCTTCTTTCTCTAAAATTGTGTGCACAAATTTGTTTACATCCCTGTAAGTGAGTATTTCTCATTTGCCAATATAATCCATCCACCTGACAGGTGTGGCATATCAAGAAGCTGATTAAACAGCATGATCATTACATAGGTGCACTTTGTGCTGTGCATTTTGTCGCACAACACAATGCCACAGATGTCTCAAGTTTTGAGGGAGCATGCAATAGGCATGCTGACAGCAGGAATGTCCACCAGAGTTGTTGCCAGAGAGTTTAATTTTGATTTCTCTACCATAAGCCGCCTCAGTTGTTTTAAAAAAAATGTGGCAGTACGTCCAACCGGCCTCACAACCGCAGACCACATGCATGGCGTTGTGTGGGGACTAGCAGTTTGCTGATGTCATCGTTGTGAACAGAGTGCCACATGGTATGGGCAGTCATAAGCTACAGACAACAAACACAATTACATTTTATCAATAGCAATTTGAATGCACAGAGATACCTTGACGAGATCCTGAGGCCCATTGTCGTGCCATTTATCCACCTCCATCACCTCATGTTTCAGCATGATAATGCACGGCCCTATGTCGCAAGGATCTCTACACAAGGAAGCTGAAAATGCATACTCACCAGACATGTCACCCATTGAGCATGTTTGGGATGCTCTGGATGAACGTGTACAACAGCGTGTTCCAGTTCCCGCCAATATCCAACAAACTTTGCACAGCCATCGAAGAGGAGTGGGAAAACATTTCACAAGCCACAATCAACAGCTTGATCAACTCTAGGAGATGTGTTGCACTGCATGAGGAGATGTGTTGCACTGCATGAGGCAATGGTTGTCACGCCCGATACTGACTGGTTTCTGATCCACGCCCCTACTTTTTTTAAAAGTATTTGTGACCAACAGATGCATACCTGTATTCCCAGTCATTAGAAATCCATAGATTAGGGCCTAATGAATTTATTTAAATTGCCCGATTTCCTTATATGAACTGTAACTCAAAGTCAAATCTTTGAAATTGTTACGTGTTGCGTTTATATTTTTGTTCAGTGTATTATCATACTCTTCCGCTTGTTTCGGTTGGCTGAATGCCCCTATCCCTGTTTCCACGTCTCTCGTCTACCAAATGGAGGTGGTGCCGCACACTTGGGAAGGAATTGAATGGGCTCATGCTGCATGCTGTAAGGCTCTGATAAAATGGCAAGGGGCTTTTGGCGAGTGGGTGAAATTGGAGAGCGGTTGAGGGCTATTGAGCGGCGACTGAATAGAGCGGTGCACTTTAGCAATGCTTAACAGGAATCCAGCCTTGAGAACAATGTGAGACCACATTTTGCCAATATATAGCATAAGAGGGATGCAAAGAGCTTTAATAATATATACAGTAGCCCTCACCTTTTAAAGGGGAAATCTGTGATTGCTACGTAGTTTTTAACTTTCAATTAAGGACATATAGCCATTGATTATTAACACATATAACTTATAAATGCCTCATTAGCTAAGTTCAACTGTCAGACCTCATCAGAACCCAAAATATAAGCTTGTTTTGCTCATTTGTGTGTAAACAATGTGATTGTAAACAAACACTGTATCATTTTGATCTCATGGATGGTCAGTCCTTGCATCCATAGCCCCATTGTTTTCACTTTAGGGTGGTTACATTTCTCTAGCCGCAAAGGTGGCGGGGTGTTCGCGTTGCTGTTGTTTGAACTGCAGATTGCCTCTACAATATTTTATTATCTTGGAATCTCAATAAAACTGCACTTTTGATTAGTCTCAATCAAGTTTTTACATAATCTTAGCTCTACACAGATACATGCCTCAGACATGAATGCAATTTAAACCTCAGGTTCAGGCAAATTAATCAATGGGTATATTTATTGGAAGGGCTGTAAAGGAGCCTGTTGGAGTAGTGAGAGAGTGGCGGGGAGCCACACGGGCAGAGCCCAGGTAATTAAGGTAACAGTTGTACTCGGTTCCGCTCCACCACTCTTCCTCCCTAATTGCTCTCTGCTTTAAAGGGTGACCTGTGGCCCGGGAAATGGAAAGACCAGCCAACACCAGGACTTTAGCAGTCAGGAAGTTTTCTGCCTCTCCAGCTCTCACAAACCACCAGGGGTGTGCGTGTGTGTATATATTTTTGTGTGCGTGTGTGTGTTTGAGTTGCACTCCAGAATCCCTCATTAAACTGAGATAGCAAACTTCAAATGATGGGGGTTTAGAATGTCACAGGATGTGAACAGGATGCTTTTTGCCATTGGGCGGAAGTGCAGGGCTTTTGTACTGAAGGTCGGACAACTCATTTGTGATTCCTTATATAAAGTGGGGCTGGATTTTTCCTGCATGCCCTGTGCACTCATGGATAGACCCACACAATTCAATATTAGGTTTGATGAAAGTGTAGGCTACAGAGATATATTGAGTTGTTAAGAACATGTACTGTAGTCTACTCTGTAAAATGACTCAAAGGAACTCAAACAAATCCAGGTCCCATGCTCCATTGGAAAACCTAGTGAACTTGTGTGTTCTTCTATTGCACCAAGATTGCTACCCCTGTTAATACCTCTCACTGAAACGACATGAAAACATCGGATTCCATCGGCCTTCCACTTTCACCTGTCCTACACACTTAAACACCATTCGACCTCATCCTGACTGTACCCTCAGTTACACTTACACACAGCTAGAAGGCATCACAATCTCTCGGTCTTTCAAACAAAGATGGACAACGTCCCACCACTGTATCCGTGTTTTTTGTATGACAATTGTGAGTGGGAATTGCTGGACATTGTAGTACTTGCAGGGTACAATGGCTGTCGTGAAGTAGAGGGGAATTTTCTAGGCCTTGGTGATTATAGGGGCGGCAGGTAGTCTAGTGTTTAGAGCGTTGGACTAGCAATCGAAAGGTTGCAAGATCGAATCCCCGAGCTGACAAGGTAAAAATCTGTCGTTCTGCCCCTGAACATGGCAGTTAATAACACAGTTCCTAGGGTGTCATTGAAGATAAGAATTCGTTCTTAACTGACTTGCCTAGTTAAATAAAGGTTAAAAAAAACAATAGGGACGATAGACAGTGAGGGATTCAATGGGCTTCAAAGAAATTGCATCAACATCTTTCTACACCGTTCTATGGACCAGAGTCCCCTTGAGGAAGATGGAGGTCAATAACGCCATTTAGCAAATGAACAAAACAACCACCCTATCCAATAACAAAGGAGCAGCAGGTAGTTCCAAGTCTGTGTCAAGCTAAACCGATGTTGTGACATTTTGGAAAGTTTCGATCCACGCATCTCCTTTCTTTCTTAAGTTTCACCCTAAAAGGCCCTGAACTTTGTGTTCATCTCTATTGCAATATCCAACTTGGATTTTGTATATAAAGCTTAGTTATCAAATCATTTGTGAATCTCTGCATATTCTTTATCAGTTTGAAGAAAAATGGAGGGAGCTTCTATGCAGATACAACTCTCTCATGCAGATACAATTTTGCTAAATTAAAACATGCAGTTTTCCCTCCAACTTTGGAGTCGCTTTTCAAACATGACGGGAGTAATTAAAAACAAATAAAAAAAGAGTCTCTGGAACATCTGCTTGCAGTCGTGTTAATCCAATTTGCTTAAGTCACGTATCTCTGGGGGGGCTTATCTTGTCTTTAGGAGGCTTTTGGTACTGAATCCTAGGGGCACTGAGACCATTATGGAGCATTCATATCCCCTTCATAATCATGATGTAAAAAAATGTTTTAGATTGCACTGTTAGACTGTAGAATGTAGATATTGCGAATCAGAGGGGTTAAAAAGTGGTGTGGCAAAATTTGTGCTTGTCTTTTCTGGGGCCTGGAGTTTTTCCTGATCTCATGACCTGGTCAGGTAAAACTCTGGGTCCTGTTGGTAGGCTATGACAGGGTCTAGCCCATTCATAGACGCTAACTAGCTTAGCGCCTATTGATGAAGGTATCTTCTTCCCGGGGAACTTTTGTTAAGAGCCCCGCCGCTTGCTCTAAACATTGACATACATTACTTGCGGTAAGGTTTTGGAAACAAACAAAAAAAGTTTAATTACTACACACCTTTATATATACAGTTCCTTCGGGAAGTATTCAGACCCTTTGACTTTTTCCATATTTTGTTAGGTTATAGCCTTATTATAAAATGTATGAAATCGTTTTTTCCCCTCATCAATCTACACACAATACCCCATAATGACAAAGCAATAAACTGTTTTGGGGAAATTTTTGCAAATTTATTCAAAATGGAAAATGGAAAAAACCTTTACTCAGTACTTTGTTGAAGCACCTTTGGCAGCGATTACAGCATCAAGTCATCTTGGATATGATGATACAAGCTTGACACACCTGTATTTGGGGAGTTTCTCAGATTTTTCTTTGCATATCCTCTCAAGTCAGGTTGGATGGGGAGCGTTGCTGCACAACTATTTTCAGGTCTCTCCAGAGATGTTTGATCAGGGTCAAGTCCGGGCTCTGACTGGACCACTCAAGGACATTCAGAGACTTGTCCTAAAGCCACTCCTGCATTGTCTTGTCTGTGTGCTTAGGGTCATTGTCCTGTTGGAAGGTGAACCTTTGCCCCAGTCTGATGTCCTGAGCGTTCTGGAGGAGCGCTGCCACCACCTTGCTTCACCGTAGGGATAGTGCCAGGTTTCCTCCAGACGTGACGCTTGGCATTCAGGCCAAAGAGTTCAATCTTGGTTTCATCAGACAAGATCATTTTTTGGGGGTACCCTTCCCCAGATCGGGGCCTCGACACAATCCTGTCTCGGAGCTCTACAGACCATTCCTTCAACCTCATGGCTTGGTTTTTGCTCTGACATGCACTGTCAACTGTGGGACCTTATATAGACAGGTGTGTGCCTTTCCAAATCATGTCCAATCAATTGAATTTACCACAGGTGGACTCCAATATAGTTGTAGAAACATCTCAAGGGTGATCAATGGAAACAGGACGCAAAGGGGCTGAATACTTATGTAAATAACTTATTTATGTTTTTTTATTTTATTTATGAATTAGCAAAAAACTCTACAAACCTGTTTTTGTTATGTTATTATGGGTTTTTTTTTGTAGATTACTATGTAGATTTTTTATTAATTTTAGAATAAGGCTGTAACGTAAGAACATTTTGAAAAAGGGAAGGGGTCTGAATACTTTCCGATGGCACTGTATATATATATATATATATATATATATATATATATATATATATATATATATATATATATATATATATATATATATATATACACACATTTTTGTCATTTAGCAGACAATACATTTTTTGTACTGGTCCCCAGTGTGTATCAAACTGGTCCCCCATGGGGCGGCAGGTAGCCTAGTGGTTAGAGCGTTGGGACTAGGAACCGAAAGGTTGCTAGATCGAAGCCCCGTGCTGACAAGGTAAAAATCTGTCATTCTGCCCCTGAACAAGACAGTTAACCCACTGTTCCTAGGCCATCATTGAAAATAAGAATTTGTTCTTAACTGACTTGCCTAGTAAAATAAAGGTTTAAAAAACATATATACACTGCTCAAAAAAATAAAGGGAACACTTAAACAACACAATGTAACTCCAAGTCAATCACACTTCTGTGAAATCAAACTGTCCACTTAGGAAGCAACACTGATTGACAATAATTTTCACATGCTGTTGTGCAAATGGAATAGACAACAGGTGGAAATTATAGGCAATTAGCAAGACACCCCCAATAAAGGAGTGGTTCTGCAGGTGGTGACCACAGACCAGTTCCTATGCTTCCTTGGTGATGTTTTGGTCACTTTTGAATGCTGGTGGTGCTTTCACTCTTGTGGTAGCATGAGACGGAGTCTACAACCCACACAAGTGGCTCAGGTAGTGCAGCTCATCCAGGATGGCACATCAATGCAAGCTGTGGCAAGAAGGTTTGCTGTGTCTGTCAGCGTAGTGTCCAGAGCATGGAGGCGCTACCAGGAGACAGGCCAGTACATCAGGAGACGTGGAGGAGGCCGTAGGAGGGCAACAACCCAGCAGCAGGACCGCTACCTCCGCCTTTGTTCAAGGAGGAGCAGGAGGAGCACTGCCAAAGCCCTGAAAAATGACCTCCAGCAGGCCACAAATGTGCATGTTTCTGCTCAAACGGTCAGAAACAGACTCAGGTGGTATGAGGGCCCGACGTCCACAGGTGGGGGTTGTGCTTACAGCCCAACACCGTGCAGGACGTTTGGCATTTGCCAGAGAACACCAAGATTGGCAAATTCGCCACTGGCGCCCTGTGCTCTTCACAGATGACAGCAGATTCACACTGAGCACATGTGACAGACGTAACAGAGTCTGGAGACGCCGTGGAGAACGTTCTGCTGCCTGCAACATCCTCCAGCATGACCGGTTTGGCGGTGGGTCAGTCATGGTGTGGGGTGGCATTTCTTTCGGGGGCCGCACAGCCCTCCATGTGCTCGCCAGAGGTAGCCTGACTGCCATTAGGTACCGAGATGAGATCGTCAGACCCCTTGTGAGACCATATGCTGGTGCGGTTGGCCCTGGGTTCCTCCTAATGCAAGACAATGCTAGACCTCATGTGGCTGGAGTATGTCAGCAGTTCCTGCAAGAGGAAGGCATTGATGCTATGGACTGGCCTGCCCGTTCCCCAGACCTGAATCCAATTGAGCACATCTGGGACATCATGTCTCGCTCCATCCACCAACACCACATTGCACCACAGACTGTCCAGGAGTTGGCGGATGCTTTAGTCCAGGTCTGGGAGGAGATCCCTCAGGAGACCATCCACCACCTCATCAGGAGCATGCCCAGGTGTTGTAGGGAGGTCATACAGGCACGTGGAGGCCACACACACTACTGAGCCTCATTTTGACTTGTTTTAAGGACATTTCATCAAAGTTGGATCAGCCTGTAGTGTGGTTTTCCACTTTAATTTTGAGTGTGACTCCAAATCCAGTCCTCCATGGGTTGATAAATTGGATTTCCATTGATTATTTTTGTGTGATTTTGTTGTCAGCACATTCAACTATGTAAAGAAAAAAGTCTTTAATAAGATTATTTAATTCATTCAGATCTAGGATGTGTTATTTTAGTGTTCTCTTTATTTTTTTGAGCAGTATATAAAAAAATATTTAAAAAACAACCCTGGTGTTGCAAGTACCATGCTCTACAAACTGAGCCGCACGGGACTCTTTTTCTGCTGATATGAAAGATAAGGGGCATATCAACATATGCTTCGAAAACTGTATCACAATCAATGATTATTAATGTTTCTATAGCAGGTAGCCTAGTGGTTAGAGCATTGGGCCAGTAACCGAAAGGTTTCTGGATTGAATCCCCGAGCTGACAAGGTAAAAATCTGTCGTTCTGCCCCTGAGCAAGGCAGTTAACCAACTGTTCCCCGGGCGCCTGAAGACATGGATGTCGATTACGTCAGCCCCCTGCACACCTCTGATTCAGAGGGGTTGGGTTAAATGCGGAAGACACATTTTAGTTGAAGGCATTCAGTTGTTCAAATGACTAGATATCCCCCTTTCCCTACCTGGGGTGGAATCAGCTCACCCATGGCATAGCAACCCTCTCAGTTGCCCATTCTCAGTGTGTGCCAAACACTGCCGACCGCCATGTTCCTTGATTAATGAGACTTGAGTCATGCCCAATGCTAGCCCCCTACCATCCCTCCATCCCTTACTCCCTCCCTCCTTCACTCCCTCTTTCCCTCTGCTTCATTTGGGGTAGATAGCTGAGAGGAGCTGGAGGAGGAAGAGGGGGAGAAAGGGTATAAATAACAATGACAACACTGAGTCATTATTTGTCAAGATCAAGGGCAACTCAGGAGATGCCTTCACTGACTTAACGACAAAAGCAAAGTTATAACTCAGGCTTCACAGATGTCACTATTTTTTTGTCTGCTGACCTAGGGAGTTCCCCCTATTGAATTTTCTAGACTGAAATTAGCAATCTTCTTAGAGCTGATTTCCGAAATGAACCCTGATTAGCCGTAGATTAGCCCTAATCAGGCCCATTCAGACCTGGGGATTTGGGCTTTGTTGTTCAGCATTATTCTCAATCAGTTCCACTAATGTGAGGCCTTGAACTAAGCATGCATAATAAGTCTGTATTACACAAAGTCGTCAAGTTGCTGTGTTTTGTGTTCTGTGGAGAATAGTAGTATGTGATAGATGAAAATGTAGATTTATCGGTATTTATATTGATCACTGTGTAGTTTACCACAACTGCAATACATGTAGCTTGCTGGTCTCCTTTTTACAGACCCATATTATAACATCACTCATATCATAATGTAGACATCATCAAAACATTGTACTGTATCTCCAAACAATAAAGTATTCAGGAATTACATAAATTCTTTTTTGGATGATGCCATCGATAAGATTCGAGGGGCTTCTTAACAACCAGTTCTAAAGGTTCAAGAGCTCTGCACCCAAATGCCAGTTGTTTGTGCACTTAGCTTTGGTTTGTCCAGATTACAGTACAGGCTTTTCATCTTGTAAAATCAGACAAAACCGTTTAAATTTCAAGTCCCACCCAGATGCACCCAAACAGAACCCAAATGGAAGGGCGGTTTTGTCTCCCACCATCTTGTATGATTTAGATGTTGTTATTAGCTAACCTAGGGGAAATAGAATGACCTTGAGGCTAAAGGGCTTTGTTTGAGCAATCCTTTTGTCATTCACTCATGCATGGTATATCAACTTAACCATGATACTCGCAACACGTGGATGATACTGTTGTGATAGCCCACCGGACATCCATGGGGGGGTTAGTGGAGATTTATCAAAGAGGTAGACTTGATCAAAGTGCTAAACAACTCTACTGTGCTAAACAACTATCTCCAAAATACAGGAATAGCAGTTCAGGTTTTTTGTTTCCTCATGTGACTCAATGCCATCCAACATCGGCTCATCCTGTGCAATCAATTATGGGATCCCTAAGCAGTGAGGCAGTCAGTTCCTCTTAATTTGCCAATGGTTGGATATGAGGATATGTTCACAAAGTCTAACCCCTTTTCCTCTCTTTCTCCTTCTGCCTTCAGACCCAGTCCACGGGCCTCAGAATGTCAATGTGGTGGACATTCGGGCCCGCCAGCTCACCCTGCAGTGGGAGACATTTGGCTACGCCGTGACACGCTGCCACAGCTACAACCTGACAGTGCAGTACCAGTATGTGTTCAACCAGCAGGAGTTTGCCGCCGAGGAATTGATCCAGACATCATCCCACTTCACCTTGCGGGGCCTGAGGCCCTTCGTCACTGTACGCCTTCGCCTGGTCCTCGCCAACCCAGAGGGAAGCAAGGAGAGTGAGGAGATCGTCAAGCAGACAGAGGAGGATGGTGTGTGTCAGAGTATTTGTGTCTTTAGTGGTTTTGTCTTTGTTCCACTGTCTTGTCCTGTTCCTAGTTCAAATACAGTGGGGGAAAAAGTATTTAGTCAGCCACCAATTGTGCAAGTTCTCCCACTTAAAAAGATGAGAGAGGCCTGTAATTTTCATCATAGGTACACATCAACTATGACAGACAAAAGTAGAAAAGAAAATCCAGAAAATCACATTGTAGGATTTTTTATGAATTTATTTGCAAATTATGGTGGAAAATAAGTATTTGGTCACCTACAAACAAGATTTCTGGCTCTCACAGACCTGTAACTTCTTCTTTAAGAGGCTCCTCTGTCCTCCACTTGTTCCCTGTATTAATGGCACCTGTTTGAACTTGTTATCAGTATAAAAGACACCTGTCCACAACCTCAAACAGTCACACTCCAAACTCCACTATGGCCAAGACCAAAGAGCTGTCAAAGGACACCAGAAACAAAATTGTAGACCAGCACCAGGCTGGGAAGACTGAATCTGCAATAGGTAAGCAGCTTGGTTTGAAGAAATCAACTGTGGGAGCAATTATTAGGAAATGGAAGACATACAAGACCACTGATAATCTCTCTCGATCTGGGGCTCCACGCAAGATCTCACCCCGTGGGGTCAAAATGATCACAAGAACGGTGAGCAAAAATCCCAGAAGCACACGGGGGGACCTAGTGAATGACCTGCAGAGAGCTGGGACCAAAGTAACAAAGCCTACCATCAGTAACACACTACGCCGCCAGGGACTCAAATCCTGCAGTGCCAGACGTGTCCCCCTGCTTAAGCCAGTACATGTCCAGGCCCGTCTGAAGTTTGCTAGAGAGCATTTGGATGATCCAGAAGAGGATTGGGAGAATGTCATATGGTCAGATGAAACCAAAATAGAACTTTTTGGTAAAATCTCAACTCGTCGTGTTTGGAGGACAAAGAATGCTGAGTTGCATCCAAAGAACACCATACCTACTGTGAAGCATGGGGGTGGAAACATCATGCTTTGGGGCTGTTTTTCTGCAAAGGGACCAGGATGACTGATCCGTGTAAAGGAAAGAATGAATGGGGCCATGTATCGTGAGATTTTGAGTGAAAACCCCCTTCCATCAGCAAGGGCATTGAAGATGAAATGTGGCTGGGTCTTTCAGCATGACAATGATCCCAAACACACCGCCCGGGCAATGATGGAGTGGCTTCGTAAGAAGCATTTCAAGGTCCTGGAGTGGCCTAGCCAGTCTCCAGATCTCAACCCCATAGAAAATCTTTGGAGGGAGTTGAAAGTCCGTGTTACCCAGCGACAGCCCCAAAACATCACTGCTCTAGAGGAGATCTGCATGGAGGAATGGACCAAAATACCAACAACAGTGTGTGAAAACCTTGTGAAGACTTACAGAAAACGTTTGCCCTGTGTCATTGCCAACAAAGGGTATATAACAAAGTATTGAGATAAACTTTTGTTATTGACCAAATACTTATTTTCCACCATAATTTGCAAATAAATTCATTAAAAATCCTACAATGTGATTTTCTGGATTTTTTTTCTCATTTTGTCTGTCATTGTTGACGTGTACCTATGATGAAAATTACAGGCCTCTCTCATCTTTTTAAGTGGGAGAACTTGCACAATTGGTGGCTGACTAAATACTTTTTTCCCCCACTGTACATGCAAGGGGTTTAACTGTAGACCAGCTGTCTGTACACATAGGGATACTAGCCCAAGGATAGTAAAATGTTGTCTTTTGAAATATCACATGGTTTTGGATAAATTGCTTTCTACTAGCCCGGCTGGGGACGGTGCCTAAATTCCTTATCTCTGCACATGACAAAAATATGACACAAACAAATACACATTTGTCAATGAGAGAGAGAGATATTTCTATGCATCATATTGTGTCTTTATTTCAAATTATTGCCTTTAAAAATAGATCACGATAGCTTACTTCTTCGAATAGCCTCCTTGATGGCTACAGATAGTTGACATTATTGTTGTTGCTTCATGCATGTATTCAAACAGACAATGCTTTGCCGTAAAGGCACAAGCTTGATAGAACTGCAAGTTGATGGAAACATAGTAAGACCTTAATTGATACACTAATTAATGTGTCGGACGAGAGGGATTTACTCCAGACACCCGAACAGGGCCTCATTCCCGTCATTCACAGGAGAAAGGTTTTGCGGAAGGAGATCGGGTGCCTTGTCAGGATCCAGCGACGAGTGGCTAATCTGCCTTTGCCATTGGTACTATTGGCCAACGTACAATCGCTCGATAATAAAGTGGACAAACTACAAGCACGTGTATCCTAACAACGGGACATAAAAAACTGTAATATCTTATGTTTCACCGATTCGTGGCTGAACGACGACATGATTTGAACAGCAGCCTCTGGTAAAACAAGGGGTAGCGGTCTATGTATATTTGTAAACAACAGCTGGTGCACGATATCTAAGGAAATCTCTAGGTTTTGCTCGCCTAAGGTAGAGTATCTCATGATAAGCTGTAGACCACTATCTACCTAGCTAGAGAGTATTCATCTATATTCTTCGTAGTAGTTTATTTACCACCACAAACCGATGCTGGCACTAAGACCGCACTCAATGAGCTGTATGCAAACAGGAAAACACTCATGCAGAGGCGGCGCTCCTAGTGGCCGGGAACTTTAATGCAAGGAAACTTAAATCCGTTTTACCTCATTTCTACCAGCATGTTAAATGTGCAACCAGAGGGAAAAAAACTCTAGACCACCTTTACTCCACACACAGATACTCACGCGTACAAAGCTCTCCTTCGCCCTCCATTTGGCAAATCTGACCATAATTCTATCCTCCTGATGCCTGCATACAAGCAATAATTCAAGCAGGAAGCACCAGTGACTCGGTCAATAAAAAAGTGGTCAGATGAAGCAGATGCTAAGCTTCAGGACTGTGTTGCTAGCACAGAGTGGAATATGTTCCGGGATTCTTCTGATGGCATTGAGGAGTACCCCACATCAGTCACTGATTTCATCAATAAGTGCATCGATGCCATCGTCCCCACAGTGACTGTACGTACATACCCCAACCAGAAGCCATGGATTACAGGCAACATCCGCACTGAGCTAATGGGTAGAGCTGCCGTTTTCAAGGAGTGGGACTCGGAAGCTAATAAGAAATCTCGCTATGCCCTCCGACGAACCATCTAACAGGCAAAGTGTCAATACAGGACTAAGCTCGAATTGTACTACACCGGCTCCAATGCTCGTTGGATGTGGCAGGTCTTGCAAACTATTATAGACTACAAAGGGAAGCACAGCCGAGAGCTGCCAAGTGTCACGAAGGCAAGTAACACTGAAACATGTATGAGAGCATCAGCTGTTCCGAACAACTGTGTGATCACGCTCTCCGCAGTCGATGTAAGACCTTTAAACAGGTCAAGATTCACAAGGCCGCAGGGCCAGACAGATTACCAGGACGTGTACTCCGAGCATGCGCTGACCAACTGGCAAGTGTCTTCACTGACATTTTCAACCTCTCCCTGTCTATGTTTGTAATAACAACATGTTTCAAGCAGACCACCATAGTCCCTGTGCCCAAGAACACTAAGGTAACCTGCCTAAATGACTACTTACCCATAGCACTCATGTCTGTAGCCATGAAGTGCTTTGAAAGGCTGGTCTTGGCTCACATCAACACCATTATCCCAGAAACCATAGACCCACTCCAATTTGCATACCGCCCCAACAGATCCACAGATGATGCAATCTCTATTGCACTCCACACTGCCCTTTCACACCTGGACAAAAGGAACACCTATGTGAGAATGCTGTTCATTAACTACAGCTCAGCGTTCAACACCGTATTGCCCTCAAAGCTCATCACTAAGCTAAGGACTCTGGGACTAAACACCTCCCTCTGCAACTGGATCCTGGACTTCCTGATGGGCCGCCCCCAGGTGGTAAGGGTAGGTAACAACACATCCGCCACGCTGATCCTCAACATGGGGGCCCCTCAGGGGTGCGTGCTCAGTCTCCTCCTGTACTCCCTGTTCACTCATGACTGCATGGCCAGGCACAACTCAAACACCATCATTAAGTTTGCCGATGACACAACAATGGTAGGCCCAATCCCTGACAACGACGAGACAGCCTATAGAGAGGAGGTCAGAGACCTGACCGTGTGGTGCAAGGACAACAACCTCTCCCTCAACGTGATCAAGACAAAGGAGGTGATTGTTGTCTACAGGAAAATGAGGACCGAGCACGCCCCCATTCTCATCGACAGGGCTGTAGTGGAGTAGGCTGAGCGCTTCAAGTTCAAGTTCCACACCAACAAACTAACATGGTGCAAGCACACCAAGACAGTCGTGACGAGGGCACGACAAAACCTATTCCCCCTCAGGAGACTGAAAAGATTTGTTATGGGTCCTCAGATCCTCAAAAGGTTCTACAGCTGCACCATCGAGAGCATCCTGACGGGTTGCATCACTGCCTGGTATGGCAACTGCTTGGCCTCCAACAGCAAGGCACTACAGAGGGTAGTGCGTTCGGCCCAGTACATCACTGGGGCCAAGCTTCCTGCCATCCAGGACCTCTATACCAGGCAGTGTCAGAGGAAGACCCTATAAATGGTCAAAGATTCCAGCCACCCTAGTCATAGACTGTTCTCTCTGCTACAGCACGGCAAGCGGTACAGGAGCGCCAAGTCTAGGTCAAAGATGCTTCTAAACAGCTTCTACCCCCAAGCCATAAGACTCCTGAACATCTAATCAAGTGGCTACCCAGACTATTTACATTGTCCCCCCCACACACACACTTTTACGCTGCTGCTACTATCTGTTATTACCTATGCATAGTCACTTTAATAACTCTACCTACACGTACATATTACCTCAATTATCTCGACTAACCGGTGCCCCCTACATTGACTCTGTACCGGTACCCCCTGAATATAGCCTCTTTATTGTTATTTTCCTGCTGCTTTTAAATTATTTGTTACTTTTATTTCTTATTTCTTTAGGTATTTTTCTTTCAAGCCCTTACCAACAGTGCAGTTTTAAGTAAGCATTTCACTATAAGGTCTACACCTGTTGTATTCGGAGCTTGTGACAAATACGATTTGATTTGATTTTGATTTGATAATTAAAACCGCAATAATGATTGGCGTCACTTCTAATAACTTTATAATGAATGCTGATTACAGCCTGTTATCAAAGTGTTCAAAACACAATATGACTACAGTGGGAATTAATAAGCACAAATGAAAACATTGTATTTGTGTGATTGGATGTAACGTATAACCTAAAACTGTGGAGACCTTGCCATTATCCCTGCACTATGATATCCTCATTCCATAAAGACTGTGGTTATCTTTTCATTTATCATAGCTCAAACCTCCCACGAGGTCTCAAACTTGTTGAGAGTAGCAATGTCTCAGAAAATGTGTAAATTGTTTTTTTGTGAACAATCTGTAATCTATGGGTTGTAATTTTGTAATTAGTGCACATTGACTGTTCTCAGCGGTGCTAATTGCACTTCTATGGTAATGACTTTTGCTTTAAAGCAGTATGCGTCATCTCACGAATATGCTTTGAATTTTAAATGTTCCTTTTTCCCCTTGCTGTTGAAATGGAAGTATCTTTATAGCCACAATGGAGGTTCTAATTAAGGTAGAAACCACACTGAATCCCATTAATTTAAGCTCCCAGTTTACCAGAAGAAGATTAGATTTGGGAGTTTAGTGGTTAGATTTAAGTCACACGATACATTTTTCTATTTTCTTTAGGTCACACAATGTATTTGTCATCCCCAGTCAGCCTCCAAACCCCCACCCAACCAAATAACCATGTTTATTCCACCAAAGAGACATTTTTACCGTAACACTGATACTGTCCAAGAAAATTTCTCGACATGTTGGAATTCTTTGTTAGCTCTAATTCTTCAAAAACAGGAGAGGCAGGATTGTTCTCAATCCTTTTACTGGAGATTTATCTGACTTTAGAGAGACAGCTTTTATGGAGCACAGCATGAAAAACACAATACTGCTTTTTGTTGTTTTTCTTGACATCCGCCATCTTAAAAAAAAAAATCTATCAAACAAATGCTTTTTTCAAATAGGTTGATTTCTGTTTGTAAACTTACTGTAATGCCAATGTACTTTTATAGTTTTTGTTGGTCTATTATTGTCAACAATGATCAATACATTTATTGTTAATCCTAGTCTTAGATCAATTTAGTATTATTCATGCAACACAGTACTTTCTAGCACATTTTGTAATATTACATTTGCTCATAATTTCATAGACTGCCATGTTTGTTCATGGACTGTGTAAGGGTCATAAGCATCCACCTCTTTGTTTGGCCAGTAAGGCTGCTTCACCGGGTTAGACCTTTAGACCTTTGTTGCATGGGGTGTGGGGGTGTGTGTCCGTGTCCATGTCCACTTGTTGTCCACTGATCTTGCCATTCATAATCAGATTGGAAAGCAATGATGCCAGGGCTTAGCGTCATATGGTCGATGAAGCATTGGATGTACTTGGCCCAAAGATATTTGTCATCCCCAGTCAGCCTCCAAACCCCCACCCAACCAAATAACCATGTTTATTCCACCAAAGAGACATTTTTACCGTAACACTGATACTGTCCAAGAAAATTTCTCGACATGTTGGAATTCTTTGTTAGCTCTAATTCTTCAAAAACAGGAGAGGCAGGATTGTTCTCAATTTCTCATTTGGCATGTGTTTTGTCTTGAGCGCACCCTGGATGGTTAAATCATCTATTATTAGAAAATCAGTGAGGTCCCTGAGGAGATTTAAAACAGTGAGGATGAAATAATCCTTTTACTGGAGATTTATCTGACTTTAGAGAGACAGCTTTTATGGAGCACTGCATGAAAAACACAATACTGCTTTTTGTTGTTTTTCTTGACATCCGCCATCTTAAAAAAAAAAATCTGTCAAACAAATGCTTTTTTCAAATAGGTTGATTTCTGTTTGTAAACTTTCTACAATGGACATAGAAAAATAAATAATAAACAGCATTTCAATTTACACTCGGTAGCTGAATGTTAAACAGTGTAAACAATAGGCGACCAAGGTCAAATGCATCAACAAATGGATCTGAAAATATTGATTACACACTTCCAATTTTAGCACAAAATGACTCATTTTGTTTACAACATACGTTTCTTGAACATAATGTGAAAAACAAGCCCTTGAACAAAATACCAAAAATGCTCATCTCCTTTTAATCTCAAGCTCCCATTTGCTGTGTAACATTATTACTTCTCCGCTTCAGCAAAACATTGTTTTTCAGTTAAGGGTATGTTTGTATGCCAACTTTAATTAGAGATTCTTCCCTTTAGGGTCTGAAACATACAAGCTCCATCAAGGATTCATTTATTCAGTTTTTAATGCCCAATAAAATGGAAAATTAAAAGCATACAAAAAGTATGTAATATGTTATTTCCTAAAGTTTAGCATACTTATCATTCTTATCCCATTCAACACAATTGAACAAGTGTGTTGATGGAAAAAATAAACAATGTGTAAAAACAAAAAGAAAACTAACATAATCTCTATTTTAAAGTAATTAGATCTCGATCAGTTATATCGTTTCAAGGGGAAACGGGAGTGCGGTCTAAGGCTATATATACTGTACCAGTCAAAAGTTTGGACACACCTACTCATTCAAGAGTTTTTGTTTATTGGTAGTATTTTCTACACTATAGAATAATAGTGAAGACATGACATATGAAATAACACATATGGAATCATGTAGTAACCAAAAAAGTGTTAAACAAATCAAAATATATGTTATATTTGAGATTCTTCAAAGTAGCTATCCTGTGCCTTGATGACAGCTTTGCACACTCTTGGCATTCTCTCAACCAGCATCATGAGGTAGTCACCTGGAATGCATTTTAATTAACAGGTGTGCCTTGTTAAAAGTTAATTAGTGGAATTTCTTTCTTTCTTAATGCGTTTGAGGCAATCAGTTGTGGTGTGACAAGGTAGGTGTGGTATACAGAAGATAGCCCTATTTGGTAAAAGACCAAGTCCATATTATGGCAAGAACAGCTCAAATAAACAGTCCATCATTACTTTTACCCCTGTGCGGCCTTGACATCCAGCGAAAATTCATATCGCCATTAGCATAACAAAATGTAATAATATTTTTTGAATTTTTTTTAATTCAAATTATATCGTTTTATAGATACACCTCTCCTGAATCGAACCACGTTGTCCGATTTCAAAAAGGCTTTACAGCAAAAGCAAAACATTAGATTATGTTAGAGGAGTATATCGTAAAAGTAGCCACAAAGCCATTTTCCGACCAACCACACGCATCACAAATAACCAAAAAACAGCTAAATGCAGCACTAACCTTTGACAATCTTCATCAGATGACACACCTAGGACATCATGTTACACAGTACATGCATTCTTTTGTTCGATAAAGTTCATATTTATATATAAAAACAGCATTTTACATCGGTGCGTAACGTTGACTAACTATTTTCCCTCAAATGCATCTGATGAAACAGAGCTACAATTTACTAAATTACTATTCGAAAACATTTTTAAAATGTAATATTGTCATTCTAAGATTTATAGATGAATATCTCTTGAAAGCACCTGTAATGCCAGATTTAAAAATAACTTTACTGGGTAATCACACTTTGCGATAAAAGGGGATGCGAAACTCAGAACAATAGGCTAGCAATAGCAATAGGCTAGCCATCTTGGAACAATCGCATATCACATCTAGTCTTGTATACTATTGTCAATAATCCCTTACCTTTGGTTGTCTTCATCAGAAAGCACTTCCAGGAATCCCAGGTCCACAACAAATGTATTTTCGTTCGAAAAAATGACTCCTTTATGTTCCAAGAGCTTGTTCTTGTTAGTGCGTCTGAAGGCTGCTTCATCGGCCACGGTACAGCCATTTCGAGAAAATGCATTTTTTCCCCATTTAGGTTCGTTCAAACATGTCAAACGTTGTATAACATAAATCTTCAGGGCGTTTTTCAA
The DNA here is from genome assembly GCF_965601325.2 of Salmo salar. NCBI lineage: Eukaryota > Metazoa > Chordata > Actinopteri > Salmoniformes > Salmonidae > Salmo > Salmo salar. The sequence goes on along the minus strand of NC_138302.1, from coordinate 43,152,443 downwards.
CAAGAGAGCCAATAAGATTCGAGGGGGACGATTGCATTGTGTTTCAAAACGTTTCGAAAGGGGAGGGTAACCAGGGGCGCCGGCGTCATAATGGTGATGGCCCTCTCCGCGTGACCACGTTCCACAGCGTCTCATTCATTACATTTTAACAGTAGAAGGCTCAAACCAATTTGTGAAGACTGGGGACATCTAGTGGAAGCAATAGGAAGTGCTCAATGAACCATAGCTCACGGTGTGATTAATAGGCAACGTGATGAAGTTGAGTTCGCACTTCAGAATTCCACTTCCTGTTTCCATCTGTCTCGGGGTTTTGACTGCCATATGAGTTCTGTTATACTCACAGACACCATTCAAACAGTTTTAGAAACTTTAGGGTGTTTTCTATCCACAAGTATTAATTATATGCATATCCTAGCTTCTGAGATTGAGTAGGAGGCCGTTTAAAATGGGCACGAATTTTTTTCAAAAATCGCTTTAGCGCCCCCTATCCTAGCGCCCCCTATCCCTCTATTATTCTACAATGTAGAAAATCGTAAAAATAAAGAAAAACCCTTGAATGATTAGGTGTTATATGTATATATATATATGTATATATATATATATATATATATACATATATATATATACTGCTCAAAAAATAAAGGGTACACTAAAATAACACATCCTAGATCTCAATGAATGAAATAATCTTATTAAATACTTTTTTCTTTACATAGTTGAATGTGCTGACAACAAAATCACACAAAAATAATCAATGGAAATCCAATTTATCAACCCATGGAGGTCTGGATTTGTCACACTCAAAATTAAAGTGGAAAACCACACTACAGGCTGATCCAACTTTGATGTAATGTCCTTAAAACAAGTCAAAATGAGGCTCAGTAGTGTGTGTGGCCTCCACGTGCCTGTATGACCTCCCTACAACGCCAGCGCATGCTCCTGATGAGGTGGCGGATGGTCTCCTGAGGGATCTCCTCCCAGACCTGGACTAAAGCATCCGCCAACTCCTGGACAGTCTGTGGTGCAATGTGGCGTTGGTGGATGGAGCGAGACATGATGTCCCAGATGTGCTCAATTGGATTCAGGTCTGGGGAACGGGCGGGCCAGTCCATAGCATCAATGCCTTCCTCTTGCAGGAACTGCTGACACACTCCAGCCACATGAGGTCTAACATTGTCTTGCATTAGGAGGAACCCAGGGCCAACCGCACCAGCATATGGTCTCACAAGGGGTCTGAGGATCTTGTCTCGGTACCTAATGGTAGTCAGGCTACCTCTGGCGAGCACATGGAGGGCTGTGCGGCCCCCCAAAGAAATGCCACCCCACACCATGACTGACCCACCGCCAAACCGGTCATGCTGGAGGATGTTGCAGACAGCAGAACGTTCTCCACGGCGTCTCCAGACTCTGTCACGTCTGTCACATGTGCTCAGTGTGAACCTGCTTCATCTGTGAAGAGCACAGGGCGCCAGTGGCAAATTTGCCAATCTTGGTGTTCTCTGGCAAATGCCAAACTTCCTGCACGGTGTTGGGCTGTAAGCACAACCCCTACCTGTGGACGTCGGGCCCTCATACCACCCTCATGGAGTCTGTTTCTGACCATTTGAGCAGACGCATGCACATTTGTGGCCTGCTGGAGGTCATTTTGCAGGGCTCTAGCAGTGCTCCTCCTGCTCCTCCTTGCACAAAGGCGGAGGTAGCGGTCCTGCTGCTGGGTTGTTGCCCTCCTACAGCCTCCTCCACGTCTCCTGATGTACTGGCCTGTCTCCTGGTAGCGCCTCCATGCTCTGGACACTACGCTGACAGACACAGCAAACCTTCTTGCCACAGCTCGCATTGATGTGCCATCCTGGATGAGCTGCACTACCTGAGCCACGTGTGGGTTGTAGACTCCGTCTCATGCTACCACTAGAGTGAAAGCACCGCCAGAATTCAAAAGTGACCAAAACATCAGCCAGGAAGCATAAGAACTGAGAAGTGGTCTGTGGTCACCACCTGCCGAACCACTCCTTTAATGGGGGTGTCTTGCTAATTGCCTATAATTTCCACCTGTTGTCTATTCCATTTGCACAACAGCATGTGAAATGTATTGTCAATCAGTGTTGCTTCCTAAGTGGACAGTTTGATTTCACAGAAGTGTGATTGACTTGGAGTTACATTGTGTTATTTAGGTGTTGCCTTAATTTTTTTGAGCAGTGTATATATATATATATATAAACACACATGACAAGAACATTGCTTGCCTAATAGAGTCAGTCAATCAGGCTGGTGTCTATGTGTATGTGTGATGTGGGGCTGAAGCTACTGACCCGGAAGCTAGGCTGTCTCACTCCTCCCAGTCTTTTGAGAGGGAGGGTAGACAATGAGCCTGTCGTAGCAGATTGAAGCAATGTCCCCACGCTCTCTGGCAGCTTTCATGGCTGGGATAAGTTCTTTCCACATCGGGCGCACAGCTTCCGAGTAGTCCTTGATAAGGAATATATTGGTTCCTCTCAACTTCTTAGCTCTTTCAGGAACAGCCATTTTGTCCTTAAACATTAGTAACTGGATCACTATCGGCCTGGGTCTAGTGATCCACAGGTGATTTATCGGCAGCTTTTCAGTGATCATTTTTCTTACTTTCTCCTCAGACTCTGGAGACTCTGGTATGCCATCCACAACGATGTTATTCCTCCTCGATTGTCCCTCTAGATAGTCTGTTTTCCCTGTAATCTGTACTAATGATTGAAAGACAGTGGTGATATCATCTTGCGTGAGCTTACAGTTTGTTATCATCATGCTGCAAGAGTCTTTCAGGACATCCACATCTCCCTGGGAGAACTGCTAACTGTCCTTAAGGTCCTGGACCTCTCTGGTCAGATCGTTCATTCTCATGTTAGTTGAGTCCATCAGTATAATTGAGTCCAAAGCTCTTGAAGCTATTTTCCGGTTGTTGAAACAACTACCTCTACAACCCTTTTTGTTCATTTGAAAGATCATTCACCTGTGATAGAGAAACACTGTCCTCTCACTTACTCCCACTGGCTTTAGCCTTGGATGACATGGTAGCAACTTAGTCTAACGCTGGTACTCCACGTATTTCCAGACAGGGCAGGTCGCAGGGCAGATGGAAACAGCAACAAACAGCAGGTATTTAAACAGCCACAAGCCAGGAACAATCCGCCTTCCCAGCCACAAGGGCTAACTGCGTTGCAGGCTGTGTTCAAGCTTTCAAGGAAACCTCGCTAGCTTGATAGCTAACTCGCAGCTAGGCTAGCTGCTACATCAGCAGCTCTTCAGACTTTGGTTGGCATGATCCCTGGACAGTTACTGTAGTTATCGTGAGTGATTCAGGTCTAAATTAAGCCTATTGATACCACTCACCAAATCACGTAAAGTCTTACTAGCACCATTAAAGATAATGTCAGGAATTAACATGGACTGTCAATGGAGACACATTGTTTTCTAAGGCGTCAAACAGCCGATGCGTTCACGTCACAATTGGCGGGGGGGGGGGGCGAGCACAAGAGAAATGTTATCCTCGCTACCAGCTTAATGAAACATGCCACTCAGACACTCTATAGACAGGAAGTAAATCAAGTTTTGATGCATGTGTTACAGTGGCATTTATCACAGACACACACACACACACACACACACACACACACACACACACACACAGATGGACTTATAAGATGCAGAATGGAAAGACAGATGTAATTGTGTTTCATTTTTAAGGTAAATTGATATGCTCTCACCAGGCAAGGCAGGCTAATCAAGGCCTGTTTTAAATCACCAATCCAAAAATTATTTCAATGATTTAACTCTGCATATGTGCACAAGGCATGGCGGCACACAACACCTGTTTATGAAAACCCTCATATAACGAGTATGGATTGTGTGTGCTTTCATCTTGGTCCATTATCATATTACACATTTAAATTATGAAGTGGACACTGTCACTTCATAATTTCATCGAAGAATGACAAGACTAATATCTTTGAATTACATCTTGAACCAACTCTTACAAATGGGACACAAACTACACTGAGCTCCAAAAGTATTGGGACAGTGACAGTTTGTTTTGGCTTTGTACCCCATGAATATCAACCCCCCCCCCCCCCCCCCCCAAAAAAAAAACCAACAACATTATAACCTCCCCTGTTCTTGTAATGGTGAGAGATAAGCATGTCATGGGGGTATGATATTTCTGTGTCTGTAACTTTCTCACTCATCTTTATTCACGGTTCATTCAGGACTAACCGTTATCATGGTAGCATCCACATTATTGTAGAAGTCTTTACAAACATATTATATTCTTATTTACAATAAAAGTGACTCCAAAATGACACAATACATTATTTACCAATAATTTCTAACATTCACAGAGACAAACTGATATCTTTCCGACAGATAAGATCTACACCAGGCCAGAACTTGTCCGTGTAGACCAATTTGGGTTTCCAATCTCTCCAAAATAATGTGGTGATGGATGGTATCAAAAGCAGCACTAAGGTCTTGGAGCACGAGGACAGATGCAGAGCCTCGGTCTGATGCCATTAAAAGGTCATTTACCACCTTCACAAGTGCAGTCTCAGTGCTATGATGTGGTCTAAAACCAGACTGAAGCGTTTCTTATACATTGTTTGTCTTCAGGAAGGCAGTGAGTTGCTGCGCAACAGCTTTTTCAAAATTCTTTGAGAGGAATGGAAGATTCGATATAGGTCGATTCGTTTTTATTTTTTCTGGGTCAAGGTTTGGCTTTTTTGGTACACATCTGGTGGATAGAGAGCCGTTTATTATGTTCAACATAGGAGGGCCAAGCACAGGAAGCAGCTCTTTCAGTAATTTAGTTGGAATAGGGTCCAGTATGCAGCTTGAAGGTTTAGAGGCCATGATTATTTTTATCATTGTGTCAAGAGATATAGTACTAAAACACTTGAGTGTCTCCCTTGATCCTAAGTCCTGGCAGAGTTGTGCAGACTCAGGACAACTGAGCTTTGGAGGAATACGCAGATTTAAAGAGGAGTCCGTAATTTGCTTTCTAATAATCATGATCTTTTCCTCAAAAAAGTTCATGAATTTATTACTGCTGAAGTGAAAGCCATCCTCTCTTGGAGAATGCTGCTTTTTAGTTAGCTTTGCGACAGTATCAAAAAGACATTTCGGATTGTTCTTATTTTCCTCAATTAAGTTGGAAAAATAGGATGATCGAGCAGCAGTGAGGGCTCTTCGATACTGCACGGTACTGTCTTTCCAAGCTAGTCAGAAGACTTCCAGTTTGGTGTGGCGCCATTTCTGTTCCAATTTTCTGGAAGCTTGCTTCATAGCTCGTGTATTTTCTGTATACCAGGGAGCTAGTTTCTTATGACAAATGTTTTTAGTTTTTAGGGGTGCAACTGCATCTAGGGTATTGTGCAAGGTTAAATTGAGTTCCTCAGTTAGGTGGTTAACTGATTTGTGTCCTCTGACGTCCTTGGGTAGGCAGAGGGAGTGTTGAAGGGCATCAAGGAATCTTTGGGTTGTCTCAGAATTTATAGCACAACTTTTGATGCTCCTTGGTTGGGGTCTGAGCAGATTATTTGTTGCGATTGCAAACGTAATAAAATGGTGGTCCAATACTCCAGGATTATGAGGAAAAACATTAAGATCCACAACATTTATTCCATGGGACAGAACTAGGTCCAGAGTATGACTGTGGCAGTGAGTAGGTCCAGAGACATGTTGGATAAAACCCACTGAGTCGATGATGGCCCCGAAAGCCTTTTGGAGTGGGTCTGTGGACTTTTCCATGTGAATATTAAACTCACCAAAAATGTGAATATTATCTGCTATGACTACAATGTCCGATAGGAATTCAGGGAACTCAGTGAGGAACGCCTCCGCCTTTGCGGGATGCACAGGGGATATGGTCACTAGTGTAACCAGTAGGTGAGGCCTCATTTAACACAGTAAATTCATCAGGCTTAAGCCATGTTTCAGTCAGGCCAATCACATCAAGATTATGATCAGTGATTAGTTAATTGACTATAACTGCCTTTGAAGTGAGGGATCTAACATTAAGTAGCCCTATTTTGAGATATGAGGTATCACGATCTCTTTCAATAATGGCAGGAATGGAGGAGGTCTTTATTCTAGTGAGATTGCTAAGGTGAACACTGCCATGTTTAGTTTTGCCCAACCTAGGTCTAGGCACAGACACGGTCTCAATGGGGATAGCTGAGCTGACTACACTGACTGTGCTAGTGGCAGACTCCACTAAGCTGGCAGGCTGGCTAACAGCCTGCTGCCTGGCCTGCACCCTATTTCATTGTGGAGCTAGGGGAGTTTGAGCCCTGTCTATGTTCGTAGATAAGATGAAAGCACCCCTCCAGCTAGGATGGAGTCCGTCACTTCTCAACAGGCCAGGCTTGGTCCTGTTTGTGGGTGAGTCCCAGAAAGAGGGCCAATTATCTACAAATTCTATCTTTTGGGATGGGCAGAAAACAGTTTTCAACCAGCGATTGAGTTGTGAGACTCTGCTGTAGAGCTCATCACTCCCCCTAACTGGGAGGGGGCCAGAGACAATTACTTGATGCCGACACATCTTTCTAGCTGATTTACACGCTGAAGCTATGTTGCGCTTGGTGACCTCTGACTGTTTCATCCTAACATCATTGCGTGGTAGGGATATGGGACCAAATACTAACCTTTTGACTACTTTAATACACATACACATCTTTCCATGACATAGACTGACCAGGTGAATTCAGGTGAAAGCTATGATCCCTTACTGATGTCACTTGTTAAACCACTTCAATCTGTGTAGTTGAAGGGGAGGAGACAGGTTAAAGAAGGATTTTTAAGCCTTGAGACATGGAATGTGTGTGTGTGCCATTCAGAGTGTGAATGGGCAAGACAAAATATTTAAGTGCCTTTGAATGGGGTATGGTAGTAGATGCCAGGTGCACCGATTTGAGTCTGCCAAGAACTGCAACGGTTTTTCACGCTCAACAGTTTTCTGTATGTATCAAGAAGGGTCCACCACCGAAAGGACATCCAGACAACTTTTCACAACTGTGGGAAGCATTGGAGTCAACATGGGCCAGAATTCCTGTGGAACGCTTTTGGCACCTTGAGTCCATGCCCCGATGAATTGAGGCTGTTCTGATGGCAAAATGGGGTGCAACTCAATATTTGGAAGGTTTTCCTAATGTTTGTATACTCAATGTAAGTGAATTTGTCATAATACTTTTGGTCCCCTAAAATGTACAAAAAGTGCTGTCATTTCTAAATGGTTCGATATACATTAACCTCTCTGGGGTATGTCACCTGCGGGACACACTCGCCAACAGCCAGTGAAATAGCAGGGCTCCAAATTCAAAACAACAAAAATCTCATAATTCAAATTTCTGAAACATACAACTATTATATCCCATTTTAAAGATACACTTCACGTTAATCCAACCACATTGTCCGATTTCAAAAAGGCTTTACGGCGAAAGCATAACATTAGATTATGTTAGGACAGCGCCTGGACAAGAAAAACCACACAGCCATTTTCCAAGCAAGGAGAGGCGTCACAAAAACCAGAAATACAGCTAAAATGAATCACTAACCTTTGATGATCTTCATCAGATGGCACTCATAGGACTTCATGTTACACAATACATGTATGTTTTGCTCGATAAAGTTCATATTTACAGTGGGGCAAAAAAGTATTTAGTCAGCCACCAATTGTGCAAGTTCTGCCACTTAAAAAGATGAGAGGCCTGTAATTGTTATCATAGGTACACTTCAACTATGACAGACAAAATGAGAAAAAAAAATCCAGAAAATCACATTGTAGGATTTTTTATTTATTTATTTGCAAATTATGGTGGAAAATAAGTATTTGGTCAATAACAAAAGTTTATCTCAATACTTTGTTATATACCCTTTGTTGGCAATGACACAGGGCAAACATTTTCTGTAAGTCTTCACAAGGTTTTCACACAGTGTTACTGGCATTTTGGCCCATTCCTCCATGCAGATCTCCTCTAGAGCAGTGATGTTTTGGGGCTGTCGCTGGGCAACACGGACTTTCAACTACCTCCAAAGATTTTCTATGGGGTTGAGATCTGGAGACTGGCTAGGCCACTCCAGGACCTTGAAATGCTTCTTACGAAGCCACTCCTTCGTTGCCCGGGCGGTGTGTTTGGGATCATTGTCATGCTGAAAGACCCAGCCACGTTTCATCTTCAATGCCCTTGCTGATGGAAGGAGGTTTTCACTCAAAATCTCACGATACATGGCCCCATTCATTCTTTCCTTTACATGGATCAGTCGTCCTGGTCCCTTTGCAGAAAAACAGCCCCAAAGCATGATGTTTCCACCCCCATGCTTCACAGTAGGTATGGTGTTCTTTGGATGCAACTCAGCATTCTTTGTCCTCCAAACACGACGAGTTGAGTTTTTACCAAAAAGTTCTATTTTGGTTTCATCTGACCATATGACATTCTCCCAATCCTCTTCTGGATCATCCAAATGCTCTCTAGCAAACTTCAGACGGGCCTGTTGGTAGAGCATGGTGTTTGCAACGCCAGGGTTGTGGGTTTGATTCCCATGGGGGGCCAGTACGGGGGGGGGGGGGAAATGAAATGAATTGAAATGTATGCATTCACAACTGTAAGTTGCTCTGGATAAGAGCCTCTGCTAAATGACGTAAATGTACTGGCTTAAGCAGGGGGACACGTCTGGCACTGCAGGATTTGAGTTCCTGGCGGCGTAGTGTGTTACTGATGGTAGGCTTTGTTACTTTGGTCCCAGCTCTCTGCAGGTCATTCACTAGGTCCCCCTGTGTGCTTCTGGGATTTTTGCTCACCGTTCTTGTGATCATTTTGACCCCACGGGGTGAGATCTTGCAGTAAGTTCAGACGAAAAGTCAAAAAAGTTATATTACAGTTCGTAGAAACATGTCAAACGATGTGTAGAATCAATCTTTAGGATGTTTTTATCATAAATCTTCCATAATATTCCAACCGGACGATTCCTTTGTCTTCAGAAATGAAAAGGAACACACCTAACTCTCAAGGGAGCATGCGCGATTGAGCTCATGTCATTTTCTCAGTCCTCTGACTCCATATGCTCTTATTCTCTTCCCATTCACAGTAGAAGCATGAAACAACATTCTAAAGACTGTTGACATCTAGTGGAAGCCTTAGGAAGTGCAAAATGACCCCACAGACACTGTATATTGGATAGGGAATCACTTGAAAAACTACAAACCTCAGATATCCACACATCCTGGTTGGATTTTTTCTCAGGTTTTTGCCTGCCATATGAGTTCTGTTATACTCACAGACATCATTCAGTTTTAGAAACTTCAGAGTGTTTTCTATCCAAATCTACTAATGATATGCATATCCTAACTTCTGGGCCTGAGTAGCAGGCAGTTTACTATGGGCACGCCTTTCATCCGTACGTCAAAATACTGCCCCCTACCCAAGAGAGGTTAAAATACCCTCAAATTAAAACTGAGTCTGCACTTTAACCTCATAGTATCATCCAAAGTGCTGGAGTACAGAGCCAAAACAACCAAAAATGTGACACTGTCCCAATTCTTTTGGAGCTCACTGTATTTAGTTGCATTAGAATAACACATCCTCATTAACGCTTAGCAATATGTCAAATAGTCCAGTTCCCATCCCTCTATCTGACCATCCCTCTATCCCTCCATCTGCCCTGTTGAGGTAGCTAAAGCCGATACCGTTCCAGACCAGCACATTTTTCTTATCTGCCCTGCCGATTATTGTGGAGTGGGAGTGTTTAATGCAAACACTCACATGTGTTTGAAGTTGGACTAAATGGCCTTTTAACAGAGCTATTACCATGAATTTCCTCTTGGCTGGAAGGTATAAAACCCATTAGACTGCCATAAATGAATATCAAATCAAAGGGAGTGAGGATTGAGCCCTGAGGATGTTTCCCTCGACTTCAACCGCTTGCTCCACCAGTCCTAGGGTTAAGCCACCGACGCGCTCTTCCTCCTTTAACATTTAGATGAGTTAACACTTTCAAAGACCTCACTCTATACTGTTTGTGTCTAGCACATACACAATGTGTATCTGTGTCAACACGTGTGCAAAACGTAAACTGCGCTCAATGAAGTGTGAGGAGTGTGCTGGAAAGGACTGACACGTTCTCATGCTCAGTAAATAGTTTTCTGAAGGAGTGAATCCTGCTAGATTGGGCCTTCTTCCATCTGCTTTCTTGCCTTTGGCTGTCTGTCTGTCAAGTGCTGGAAAAATTGGAGTAGCGTTGTAAATAATTATTTTGCTTGGTGTGTGTGACATTCTTTGGATGATTGGAGTGTGCCGTTGTTAATGCGCTATAACGTCTCAGATACTACGCTACGTTGTTGAATGGTTAAATTGTTCTCAGACCATGGTGTTGTGCACCAAGTGGCTAATCACAGTGTGTGTGCATGTGCGTGTGGGTGTGTGCATGTCATGCACATATGTGTGTGTGAGTGTGTGTTTTTTAGTGCTCAAACTTGCTCTCATACTTTACTTGAACATTCCCTCACACCTGTGTGTGTCTTTCCTTTCCTCCAGTTCCTGGCTCTGTTCCTTTGGAATCCATCCAGACTGGACCGTACGAGGAGAAGATCTTCATGCAGTGGAAGGCACCTAACGAGACCAATGGCGTTATCACGCTCTACGAGGTGAGTGTCATCGACACAGCCAACACAGGTCATCATGGCAGCTGCTAACAGGGTGATTTTCTCACTTCCTCAGCACACAGGAAATACGCTCAGAATTATATCCTCAACTTGCACGACACAACATATTTTTCTCATATTTCACACTTTGTCTTACTCATAGCTACTCATAGTAGCTTAACTTTAAGCAGGATCGGTCCTGGTCGGACCTGGGATGGGAGACCAGATGCTGCTGGAAGTGGTGTTGGTTGGCCAGAAGGGGGCACTCTTGGTCTAAGAAGATCCCAGTGCCCCAGGGCAGTAAAGGGGACATTGCCCTGCTGAGGGTGTTGCCTTTCATATGGGAAATTACATGAATGTCCTGACTATGTGGTCACTAAAAACCCCATGGCACGTATCACAAGAGTAACCCCAGTGTTCCTGCCAAATTCCCAACCTGGCCACATTTCCATCATGTCCACCTAATCAGCCCCCTGATCTCTAATTTGCATATATCACTCCTCACCTCTCCACCATGCTAGCTGATGTGTGTTGAGTGTTTAGGCACAAAAATGGTTGCTGTGCATCACCCAAGTGGGTGCCATACATTGATGGTGGTAGAGATGAGTTTCCCCCCTTACTTAAAGCAGTTTGAGCACCTAGGTGGAGAAGCGCTAAATAAATACAATCAATAATTATTATTATTAATCTGGCAGTCGTTAAAATACACTATATATACAAAAGTATGTGGAAACCCCTTCAAATTAGTGGATTGAGCTATTTCAGCCACACCCGTTGCTGACAGGTGTATAAAATCAAGCACACAGCCATGCAATCTCCATAGACAAACATTGGCAGTAGAATGGCCTTACTGAAGAGCTTAGTGACTTTCAACGAGGCACCGTCATAGGATGCCAATTTTCCAACATGTCAGTTCATCACATTTCTATCCTGCTAGAGCTGCCCCGGTCAACTGTAACTGCTGTTATTGTGAAGTGGAAACGTCTAGGGAGTGATGACTCACGCTTCACCATCTGGCAGCCGACAGACAAATCTGTGTTCAGTGGATGCCAGGAGAACGCGATCTGCCAAAATGCATAGTGCCAACTGTAAAGTTTGGTGGAAGCGGAATAATGGTCTCGGGCTGTTTTTTTACAGTTCGGGCTAGGCCCCTTAATTCCATTAAAGGGACATCTTAACGATTCTGTGCTTCTAACTTTGTGGCAAAAGTTTGGGGAAGGCACTTTCCTGTTTCAGCATGATAATGACCTCGTGCACAAGGCAAGGTCCATACCGAAATGGTTTGTCGAGATCGTTGTGGAAGAACTTGACCAACATCAGTGCCCGACCTCACTAATGCGCTTGTGGCTGAATGGAAGCAAGTCCCCACAGCAATGTTCCAACATCTAGTGGTAAGCCTTCCCAGAAGAGTGGATGCTGTTATTGCAGCAAAGGGGGGACCAACTCCATATTAATACCCATGATTTTGGAATGAGATGTTCGACGAGCAGGTGTCCACGTACTTTTGGTCAACCAACCCTTCTTGTGAACTATCCAAAATGGCTAACACGTAAAGCTTGTGGTCTTACCAGAGATGCTTTCTGACAGATATGAGGGATAGTCGATTTTCAGATGACCATTTTCAGATTTGCATGTCATTTCCTCTGGACCACAGTGCTGTGACAGTAGCTAGGCCTTGAAATGGTGTCAAGGAGCTGCAGAGAAAAGGCACCATAAAGTCTTATAATGAGTGGAGTCCTTTATGAACCATTGCTTAGAAAGGTAGACAGTCCACACTAATTAAGTACTGATCTGCTGTTACATTTCTTTCTATATGAGATCGTATAACTTTGTTCATATAAAAAAATGGCCTTTGTGGTCCATTAAATGCATGTTTGTGTGAGTGAAGGGGCGAGGGACGGATAAAAGGCTCCTACATTTTATTCTGTGTGTCTGAATCTGGGCCGACTTTCAATTTACAAGTAGCTTTTGTTTCCGAGCCAGCATCATTAATATGAAATTAGCCTCTCGCCATCTCGTCCATAACAGGATTGTCAGAATATTTTTTTTTAAATTAAGTCCAGTACAATGCGTTCCCATTTGGTGTAATTGCCTATAATTACCCCTATTGATTGGATTAAAAGCCTCCAATGGCATCATCTGGGAGATCTGAGGATCCAAAGGACTCTTCTCGCGCTTTTAGGCCACGGGCAAATTAGATTAGGGACAATATCCTCAAATGGGAAAATAAAGGAGGCGGGGAGGGGCGGGAGAGGATGTGGCGAGTTGGGCAGAGGGTGGTGGGGGGCTGAAACCTTTGGTGATGGTAAACACACTAATATGCATAAAGACGTGACACTGTTCATAAAGGCCTGTACTGTAGCAATCTAATATGAACCAACAAACAGGCTTCACACGATTCAACAATGGTCACGACAACCGAAAGTTATTTACTGTTACTATAAATGACAACGGTAACAATGCTAAACTTCACACAAAAACAAATCACTACTCATGGAAGTCCACAGTGGTCTGCTATTGACATTGATAAAGATGCAAAAAGAACTCAAGACACACCGACACTGATACTCCCAAGCGAATTTTTTTAAATATTTGTAAATATTACAAGTACACTAAAGTATACTTAAATATACAAACAATTTGAATAATATACTTCAAATACGAGATGTACTTTTTTAGTATATCTTAGTGTACTATAATATAATATCGTTCCACTTCAACACATGTATGAAAAGTGTACTTTATATTCATTGTTTTTTCATTATTTTAGTATACTATACATTTGCTATCATCACACTTCAATACACTTATTAAACGTGTAAAAGTGTACTTTAAATGCATCGTTTTTTCAGTCTTTTGGTATACTATAAATATACCATCATCAATCTTCAATACACTTATTAAACGTGTACTTTAAATTAATTGTTTTTCAGTGTTTTAGTATACTATTAATATGCTATCATACACTTATTATAATATATTTCAATACACCTATTAAAAGTCTAAGCATACTATATGTTCACTATCATTAAACTTAAACACGCTCATTAAAACTGTACTTCAATTTCAAACGCTTTAATTGTAGTTTAGTATATTATTTATTGTTTTAAAGTTGAAGCATAGATTTTTTTAATGAAACTATGCTTTTGAGTGATCTATAAGTATACAGTGCCTTGCAAAAGTATTCATACCCTTTGTATTTCTTCAAATGTTGTGTTAAAGTGGGATTAAAATTGATTTATTTATATTTGTGAACTCAAAATACTCTGTCAAAGTGAAAGAAAAATTCAACAACAAAAAATAAGATTAATATAAATTAGATAATTCAATTATATTCATTGCATAAGTATTCAGCCCCTTTGTTTAGGCAAGCCTAAATTAGTTCAGGAATACAATTTGGTTTAACAAATCACATATGTTACATGGACTGTTGAAATAGTAGGGGTTAACATGATTTTTTTTAAATGACTAACCCTTCCTCTGTCCCCCATATATACAATTTCAAGCACATATTCAACTACAGTATAAAGACCAGGGAGCCTTTCGAAATCCTCATAAAAAAAGCAGTGATTGGTAGATAGGTAACCATATCAAAACATACATTGAATGTCTCTTTAAGCATGGTCAAGTTAATAATTATGCTGTGGATTATGTGTTAAACCACCCAGACACATCACAGATACAGTGGTCCTTCTGAACTGAGCTACAGGACAGGAATGAAACTGGTCAGGGATGTTACCATGATGCCATTGGGGATTGTAAAATCTAATAATCAAATCTAATCAAATTGTATTGTCGCATACACATATTTAGCAGATGTTATTGCGGGTGTTGCAAAATGCTCCTAGCTCCAACAGTCCAGTAATGTCTAACCATTCACAACAATACACACAAATCTAAAAGTAAAATTATGTAATTAAATATTAGGCCAAGCAATGTTGGAGTCCGTAGTATAAATAAATATATATGTATGCATATATGTGTGCTTGTGTGTGATGGAATGTATAGTCATTATGGACATTATGTGGATAAATATTTAATATATCTGTAGAATATGTAGGATAGAACAGTATACAGTGCATTCGGAAGGTATTCAGACTTTACTTTTTCCACATTTTGTTGTTCTACAATAGATAAAAAAAATAATAATCCTCTCATCAATCTACACACAATACCCCGTAATGACAAAGCAAAAACTGTTTTTTAGAAATGTTTGCTAATTTATCAAACTAAAATATCACAGTGCCAATAATGAGTTTTGAAGTACTTTCTGAATTCCTGTTCAGAAGAGTGCAGATGAAGTTGACAATAATAACAATTGTTTATTCCACATAAGGAAACATGCACAGCTGAGGAACATGCTTCCTGAGAGTACACTTTTTCATATCTCAAGAAAATATACTTAAATATACTTTCAAAAAGGTATATTTAACTTAAATGTCCACAAAATATATTTAAAGTAAACTTTAAAAAATGCATATGCAAAGTTGTTTGCATATTCCCCAGCATCATTTTCTGCAGCTGACGTTTTGATTTATAATAGGATATTGTTCCTCATATGTAGCTTATGAAAATGTTTTGATGTTCATTTTCAAACTGAGTAATGTTGTACTTTTAATTACACATTACATATTACACATTACACATTTATCTCCATAATGTGAACAACTAAAGTGTAAAATACCACTGGTGCACAGTTCTAAAAAGTGTAGTAAATAACATGTTAACATTGGCTGAGAAGATTCCTTGGTCAATGAAGGTAACATTTACATGGTTAATTAGATAAGCTAATGTGGTAAATGATTAGAAGTGTACACGTAAAATGATACTTGAATCACATTATAAATATACTTTTTTTGTAAAAATAATATAGGAATTCTAATTCAAATGACCATTTTTGTAGTTTTCTAATTTATGAGAAATATACATAAAATGTACTTCAGGTGTATTCAAAGTATATTTATTTTGCTCTTTATCTAATATACAAAGAATATACTTATTTACAAAAAATGTCCCAATTTAGATCATTTTATATGTATTTAATATACTTAAACACTAATAAAATACAAATAAGATTGGCATTAAATGTATTTCAAATTTTTCCAACTTAGACAATTGTTTATATACTTAAGTATATTTACAGTGCCTTGCAAAAGTATTCATCCCCTTGGCGTTTTTTGTATTTTGTTTCATTACAACCTGTAATTTAAATGGATTTTTATTTGGATTTCATGTAATGGACATACACAAAATAGACCAAATTGGTGAAGTGAAATGAAAAAAATC
The DNA here is from genome assembly GCF_965601325.2 of Salmo salar. Classification (NCBI taxonomy): domain Eukaryota; kingdom Metazoa; phylum Chordata; class Actinopteri; order Salmoniformes; family Salmonidae; genus Salmo; species Salmo salar. The sequence continues at coordinate 43,136,497 of NC_138302.1, read as the reverse complement.
ATTTGTTTAAAAAAATTCAAAACAATAAAAAAACGGAAAGGTGGTGTGTGCATACGTATTCACCACCTTTGCTATGAAGCCCCTAAATAAGATCTGGTGCAACAAAATTACCTTCAGAAGTCACATAATTAGTTAGATTGCACACAGGTGGACTTTATTTAAGTGTTACATAATCTGTCACATGATCTCAGTATATATACACCTGTTCTGAAAGGCCCCAGAGTCTGCAACACCGCTAAGCAAACAGCACCACCAAGCAAACGGCACCATGAAGACCAAGGAGTTCTCCAAACAGGTCAGGGACAAAGTTGTGGAGAAGTACAGATCAGGGTTGGGTTATAAAAAAATATCAGAAACTTTGAACATCCCACGGAGCACCATTAAATCCATTCTTAAAAAATTGAAAGAATATGGCACCACAACAAACCTGCCATGAGAGGGCTGCCCACCAAAACTCACTGACCAGGCAAGGAGGGCATGAATCAGAGAGTCAACAAAGAGACCAAAGATAACCCTGAAGGAGCTGCAAAGCTCCACAGCAGAGATTGGAGTATCTGTCCATAGGACCACTTTAAACCGTACACTCCACAGAGCTGGGCTTTACGGAAGATTGACCAGAAAAAAAGCCATTGCTTAAAGAACAAAATAAGCAAAAACTTTGGTGTTCGCCAAAAGGCACGTGGGAGACTCCCCAAACATATGGAAGAAGGTACTCTAGTCAGTTGAGACTAAAATTTAGCTTTTTGGCCATCAAGGAAAACGCTACGTCTTGCACAAACCCAACACCTCTCATCACCCCGAGAACAACATCCCCACAGTGAAACATGGTGGTGGTAGCATCATGCTGTGGGGATGTTTTTCATCGGCAGGGACTGGGAAACTGGTCAGAATTGAAGGAACGATGGATGGTGCTAAATACAGGGAAATCCTTGAGGGAAACCTGTTTCAGTCTCCCAGAGATTTGAGACTGGGACGGAGGTTCACCTTCCAGACGGAAAATGACCCGAAGCGTACTGCTAAAGCAACACTCGAGTGGTTTATTAAGGCGAAACATTTAAATGTCTTGGAATGGCCTAGTCAAAGCTCAGACCTTAATCCAATTGAGAATCTGTGGTATGACATAAAGATTGCTGTACACCAGCGGAACCCATCCAACTTGAAGGAGCTGCAGCAGTTTTGCCTTAAAGAATGGGCAACAATCGCAGTGGCTAGATGTACCAAGCTTATAGAGACATACCCCAAGAGACTTGCAGCTGTAATTGCTGCGAAAGGTGGCTCTACAAAGTATTGACTTTGGACGGGTGAATAGTTATGTTCGCTATAGTTTTCAGTTTCTTGTCTTATTTCTTGTTTTTTTCACAATAAAAAATATTTTGCATCTTCAAAGTGGTAGGCATGTTGTGTAAATGAAATGATACAACCCCCCCAAGAAATCTATTTTAATTCGAGGTTGTAAGGCAACAAAATAGGAAAAATGCCAAGGGGGGTGAATACTTTCGCAATATACTTTCGCAGTAAACTTAAATATATTAAAATATGTTAATGAAGTATGATTTAAATAAATACAAATCCTGCTTGGGCTGTAAGCCCACGGCCCTCTAATATTGACCGATGATAAAAACTACTGAAGGGAGGCTTAAGGACCTGACACTGATCGTGCCCTTGTCAGTCCTTTGCCAATTGACTAATCAAACGCAGGTCGAGATATTGATCCCCAGCAGTATTAGCCCCCATCCTGCTAGGCTAGCTCTGATCCCCGCTCACTAGAAATAATCAAAGTACAGTAGCCACACAGAAAGGTCACAGCACGTCTGTAATCCATACTTGTACCAGGGTCGTGTTTATTATTTTTAAAATGGGAAAGATCGCTCAGAAAATTAGTAAAACAGAGAGGTGCTAGCTGTCTTAACTCATCCAATTAGAAATGCTGGTTTTCGTATTCCTTTGGATTTATATTGTAACATTGTGCTACAGTGCGCTACGGTCTGCCTCCCAGTCAGAGAGGTAGTATGATCATATACCCCAGTCACTAGATCAATGGGAGCTAACACCTATGTTATCATCCATACAAGTTAAAATCTCATCACTGCAATTGCATTTGACATGTTTTCTTAGCTCTCATTGACTTGACTTAACAGATGAACCATGCGCAATGCTGATGTCAGTTTACAAATAACCATCTGACTTTTCACAGCATGCAAACCAGAAAGCTGACATGTCAAACAGATACATCAGTTATTAGCAACTGTCAATTCCTGTGACCTGGGTTGACTTCTAAGCTACACTAATGGTAGAACAGCAGTGGCATGACTGTGGGTTCAAGCAAAGTGTAATGGCAAGGTTCAAGCACTGAATAACACATGCACATACAGACGCATATGCAGACACACACACATTAATATACTGTATGAGTACATAAACAGGGCCCCCTAAGATGAGCACCACCGGGCGCCAGGTTGAGGATGTGTTCAGGATAAGGATTCTGCCTTTTGATCACACACATACGCACACACACACACAGGCTTCTCACTCACAGTTTTTCACAAAGCAATTTTGTACTATCGAGTCATCAAGGCTTTTCTGTTATTAATTGCCTTTGCTGACAAAAAAGAGAAAGGGAAGATATGAAAGGCTTGCGCAGGAAAAAAAAGAAGACGCATAATGACTTTGCATTAATCAGTGCTGAAGAATCTGTTTGAGGTGGCTTTCTTTCTGTAGTGTGCCCTCTTACTTTTCGCCAAGCATTGTCTGCATGCAAAATACTTTAGCAATTGAATGCTTTGTGTAAGTCTTTGATCTCTGTTTTGTTGAACATGTTCCCACTCCTCGTCAGTCGTTTGGGTGTCTGATGATATTTGTTGAAAACAGAAGTAGTTTGTGGGAATAGAACTTGTTTTTCTACCTTTGACGATCAGTGACCAAAGTTACCGTCTGTATTCAGAGGTGGAGAATGAGATTTTGCTCTAATGCTTGAAACCCAAACAGTTTTTTCCATTTAGATGAATAGGACAACATACCTTCCAATTTTTCTCATAGCTTATTCTACTCTTAATAGAAACTGCAAACACATTATCCCATGTAGTTGCCAATCTCAGATCTGTGATGATGAGGCTGTGCTCAGCTCAACTATTTCCAACTCTTTGACCACACAAACGCACACATTACTCCTACAGCCTCTGATGGCAGTATGGTACCTCTGAAGAGTGCCACTGGGCTAAATCAGGACCTGTCGTGAATAGCCTGATGTATTGGGGCGAATTAGCGCCTCACGAAGATAAACATTTTATTTTCTATCTCTCTGTCAGCAATGTGCTAAATTGAGTGGCTTCGCAGCCGACCCAATTTGCTTTTTCCTGTCGTCGGGGCCTGTGGGGACGTGTCAAGTGGCAGAGGTGGCAACTGTCCCTTGTTGTGTCTCACCTTCAGGATAGAGATACATAGATTTATAGAGATACAACAGACACAATGAAAGTTTTACCTAGGTGGAATGTGGTATTTTGTTGTAAGAATCACAGCATGTACACAAGTAGTTGTGTGTCTATTGACATAGAATCATGGAGGATGGAGATGGTAGGGATTGTGCTAGAGGCTGGGAATATGTTCGGAGCGAAGACAGAAAGTGCGAGGTTTTAGCTGGGGATCAGGAGTGCTTATAGGGATAGAGATTGGGATAGAGTACATATTTTACAACAGTGCTGTAAATGTAACAATTGCTAGCCTACAGTGCATTCGGAAAGTATTCAGACCCCTTGACTTTTTCCAAATGTTACATTACAGCCTTATTCTAAAATGTATTAAATGGTTTTTCCCCATAATGTCAATGCAAAAACAGTTTACATTTTCTTTTGCAAATATATTTAAAATAAAACATGGAAATATGACATTTACATAAGTCTTCAGACCCTTTACTTAGTACTTTGTTGAAGAACCTTTGGCTGCAATTACAGTCTTGAGTCTTCTTGGGTATGGTGCTACAAGCTTGGCACACCTGTATTTGGGGAGTTTCAACCTTTCTTCTCTGCAGATCTTCTCAAGTTCTGTCAGGTTGGATGGGGAGCGTTGCTGCACAGCTATTTTCAGCTCTCTCCAGAGATGTTTGATCGGGCCCTGGCTGGGCCACTCAAGGACTTTCAGAGACTTGTCCCGAAGCCACTCCTGCGTTGTCTTGGCTGTGTGCTTAGGACCGTTGTCCTGTTGGAAGGTGAACCTTCGCCCCAGCAGGTTGTCATCAAGGATCTCTTTGTATTTTGTTCCATTCATCTTTCCCTCGATCCTGACTAATCTCCCGGTCCCTGCCGCTGAAAAACATCCCCACAGCATGATGCTCCCACCACCATGGTGCCAGGTTTCCTACAGACGTGACGGTTGGTATTCAGGCCAAAGAGTTCAATCTTGGTTTCATCAGACCAAAGAATCTTGTTTCTCATGGTCTGAGAGTGCTTTAGGTGCCTTTTGGCAATCTCCAAGCGGGCTGTCATGTGCCTTTACTGAGGAGTGGTTTGCGTCTGGCTACTCTACCATAAAGGCCTGATTGGTGGAGTGCTGCAGAGATGGTTGTCCTTCTGAAAGGTTCTCCCATGTCCACAGAGAGACTCTATAGCTCTGTTGGAGTGACCATCGGGTTCTTGTTCACCTCCCTGACCAAGGCCCTTCTCCTCCGATTGCTCAGTTTGGCCAAGTGTCCAACTCTAGGAAGAGTCTTGGTGGTTCCAAACTTATTCCATTTAAGAATGATGGATGCCACTGTGTTCTTGGGGACCTTTGTGAGAGCGAAATTACAAGATTATGTTATACTGTAATTGCATCAAATGGTTGTTTTATGGAATAGAATAGGGTTCTCAGAACACTCATCTATGCGTAGTCTTCTGAGTTGGGCCTCTGGGGGCTTAATGCTGAGATTGGATTTACGATGCCTTTGGTGATAAAACCTAAAGACCGCATTCCGTAGCATGAGTTGGTGTTTGTGTACCAGGGTGGAGATGGCTCGGGTATGGATAATGATGAGGGGAACCTTGTTTTTGGGTCCAGAACCTGGTTTCCACACAATAAGAACAGTCTTTACAGCAGATACGGTCTGCTGTGTATAATTCATTGCTTTCATATAAATCCTAACCTTATGACCCATTCCACACATATTTTGTTTGTCATGTAGACTAAGGGGGTGTATATTTGCTCAAAAAAATCTTTGTATCCTTTGTTTCGGGCCTCAACAAATCATCTATGGGTGGTTCGTCGACCAGCCATCGTTATTGCAGTGCACTCACATCATTCACTTGTGTGATAAGTTTGTCTCTTCTCATTTGAAATTAAAGAAATTAACCACCACACTTCAACACTGCAGAAATGGATCAGTATATCAACCAAGGAGAAGGAGAGCCAGAGTAATACGTGTTCACACACAAACAAATTATTTTGGGATAATTAGTAATTATCTGACTAAGTCTGCGCAAGAGTCCCCATTTAATAAATATTGATTTCAGCTATTATATTATGAGCATTCAGTTACTGTTCCATTGAATGTTAAAATGGACAAAACGAGTGACCTAAGCGAATTTGAGCGTAGTATGATCATCAATACCAGGCGTGCCAGATCCATTATCTCAGAGACGGAACCCTCCTGTGCTTTTCAGCACAACAGTGTCTAGGGTTTACCGAGAATGTTGTGAGAAACAAAAAACATCTAGTCAGCAGCAGTCATGTGGGCAAAAACAGCTTGTTGATGAGGGAGGTCGAAGGAGAATGGCAAGAATCGTGCAAGCTAACAGGCGTGCCAGAAACGGATAATAAAATACAATTAGTCACATGCGTCAGAATACAACAGGTGTAGACCATACAGTGAAATGCTTACTTACAAGCCCTTAACCAACAATGCTTTAGAAGTTAAGAAGAAAAACATGTTAAGTAAAAAATACATAAGTAAAAAATTGAAAATAAGAAGTAACAAATAATTAAACAGCAGCAGTAAAATAACAATATCGAGGCTACAGTATATACAGGGGGTACCGGTACAGAGTCAATGTGTGGGTTCACGGGTTAGTCGAGGTAATTGAGGTAATATGTACATATAGGTAGAGTTATTAAAGTGACCATACATAGATAATAAGCAGAGAGCAGCTGCAGTGTAAAAGAGGGGTCTGGGTAGCCCTTTGATTAGCTGTTCAGGAGTCTTATGGCTTGGGAGTAGAAGATGTTAAGAAGCCTTTTGGACCTAGACTTGGTGCTCCGGTACTGCTTGCTGTGCGGCAGCAGAGAGAACAGTCTATGACTAGGGGGGCTGGGGTCTTTGACAATTTTTAGGGTCTTCCTCTGACACCACCTGGTATAGAGGTCCTGGATGGTGGGAAGCTTGGCCCCAGTGATGTACTGGGCCGTACGCACTACCCTCCGTAGTGCCTTGCGGTCAGAGGCCGAGCAGTTGCCATACCAGGCAGTGATGTAACCAGTCAGGATGCTCTCGATGGTGCAGCTGTAGAACCTTTTGAGGATCTGAGGACCCATGCCAAATCTTTTCAGTCTCCTGAGGGGAAAAGGCTTTGTCGTGGCACAACTGTCTTAGTGTGTTTAGACCATGATAGTTTGTTGATGTGAACACCAAGGAACTTGAAGTTCTCAACCTGCTCCACTGCAGCCCTGTCGATGAGAATGGGGGCGTGCTCGGTCCTCCTTTTCCTGTAGTCCACAATCTTCTCCTTTGTCTTGATCACATTGAGGAAGAGGTTGTTGCACCACCCAGCCAGGTCTCTGACCTCCTCCCTATAGGCGGTCTCATCATTTCTTGTATCATCGGCAAACTTGATGATGGTGTTGGAGTCGTGCCTGACCATGCAGTCATGAGTGAACAGGGAGTACAGGAGGGGACTGAGCACGCACCCCTGAGGGGCCCCCCATGTTTAGGATCAGCGTGGCATATGTGTTGTTACCTACCCTTACCACCTGGGGGCGGCCCGTCAGGAAGTCCAGGATCCAGTTGCAGAGGGAGGTGTTTAGTCCCAGGGTCCTTAACTTAGTTATGAGCTTTGAGGGCACAATGGGTTTTAACACTGAGCTGAAATCAATGAATTGCATTCTCACATAGGTCTTTTATCCAGGTGGGAAAGGGCAGTGTTGAGTGCAATAGAGATTGCATCATCTGTGGATCTGTTGGTGCGATATGCAAATTGGAGTGGGTCTAGGGATTCTGGGATAATGGTGTTGATGTGAGCCATGACCAGCCTTTCAAAGCACTTCATGGCTACAGACGTGCTACAGGTCGGTAGTCATTTAGACAGGTTACCTTAGTGTTCTTGGGCACAGGGACTATGGTGGTCTGTTTGAAACATGTTGGTATTACAGACTCAGACAAGAACAGATTGAAAATGTCAGTGAAGCCACTTGCCAGTTGGTCAGAGCATGCTCAGAGTACACGGCCTGGTAATCTGTCTGGTCCTGTGGCCTTGTGAATGTTGACCTGTTTAAAGGTCTTACTCACATTAGCTACGGAGAGCATGATCACACAGTCGTCCGGAACAGCTGATGCTTTCATGCAAGCTTCAGTGTTAATTTCCTCGAAGCGAGCGTAGAAGTAATTTAGCTCGTCTAGTGGGCTCGTGTCACTGGGCAGCTCTCGGCTGTGCTTCCCTTTGTAGTCTGTAATAGTTTGCAAGCCCTGCCACATCCGACGAGCTTCGGAGCCGGTGTAGTACGATTCAATCTTAGTCCTGTATTGACGATTTGGGCATAGCAGGATTTCTTATAAGCTTTCTGGTTATAGTCCCGCTCCTGGAAAGCGGAAGCTCTACCCTTTAGCTCAGTGTGGATGTTGCCTGTAATCCATGGCTTCTGGTTGGGGTATGTACGTACGGTTACTGTGGGGACGATGTCATGGATGCACTTATTGATGAAGCCAATGACTGATGTGGTGTACTCCTCAAAGCCATCGGACGAATCCCGTGAACATATTCCAGTCTGTGCTAGCAAAGCAGTCCTGTAGCTTAGCATCTACTTCATCTGACCACTTTCTTATTGACCGAGTCACTGGTGCTTCCTGCATTAGTTTTTGCTTTTAACCTCTTACATCTAGACGTTCCGCTAGCGGAACACCTGCTCCAATATCCAATGATAGGCGTGGCGCGAATTACAAATTCCTCAAAAATACAAAAACTTCAATTTTTCAAACATATGACTATTTCACAGCATTTTAAGGACAAGACTCTCCTTTATCTAACCACACTGTCCGATTTCAAAAAGGCTTTACAGCGAAAGCAAAACATTAGATTATGTCAGCAGAGTACCAAGCCAGAAATAATCAGACACCCATTTTTCAAGCTAGCATATAATGTCACAAAAACCCAGAAGACAGCTAAATGCAGCACTAACCTTTGATGATCTTCATCAGATGACACACCTAGGACATTATGTTATACAATACATGCATGTTTTGTTCAATGAAGTTCATATTTATATCAAAAAACTGCTTTTTACATTAGCATGTGACGTTCAGAACTAGCATACCCCCCGCAAACTTCCGGGGAATTTGCTAACAATTTACTAAATTACTCACGATAAACGTTCACAAAAAGCATAACAATTATTTTAAGAATTATAGATACAGAACTCCTCTATGCACTCGATATGTCCGATTTTAAAATAGCTTTTTGGTGAAAGCACATGTTGCAATATTCTAAGTACATAGCCCAGCCATCACGGGCTAGCTATTTAGACACCTGGCAAGTTTAGCACTCACCAATATCAGATTTACTATTATAAAAGTTTGATTACCTTTTGTTGTCTTCGTCAGAATGCACTCCCAGGACTGCTACTTCAATAACAAATGTTGGTTTGGTCCAAAATAATCCATCGTTATATCCGAATAGCGGCGTTTTGTTCGTGCGTCCCAGACACTATCCGAAATGGTAAATCAGGGTCGCGCACATGGCGCAATTCGTGACAAAAAAAATCTAAATATTACATTACCGTACTTCAAGGATGTCAACCGCTGTTTAAAATCAATTTTTATGCAATTTTTCTCGTAAAAAAGCGATAATATTCCGACCGGGAATGTCCATTTAGCTAAACAGAGGAAAGAAAACAAAGCTTTCGGTCGACGCGGGCACGAGCCTGAGTCTCACAGTACTGTAACCAGCCACTACCCAAACGCGCTACTTTGTTTCTGCCAGAGCCTGCAAAGCCACGATTCAGCGTTTTGCCGCCTTCTGAGAGCCTATGGCAGCCGTAGGAAGTGTCACGGGACAGCTAAGATCCTCACTCTTCAATAAACAGAGACAAGAAAAACGACACCTTGTCAGACAGGCCACTTCCTGCATGAAATCTTCTCAGGTTTTTGCCTGCCATATGAGTTCTGTTATACTCACAGACACCATTCAAACAGTTTTAGAAACTTTAGGGTGTTTTCTATCCAAAGCCAATAATTATATGCATATTCTAGTTACTAGGCAGGAGTAGTAACCAGATTAAATCGGGTACGTTTTTTATCCAGCCGTGAAAATACTGCCCCCTAGCCATAACAGGTTAAGCAAGAATCAGGAGGATAGAATTATGGTCAGATTCGCCAAATGGAGGGCGAGGGAGAGCTTTGTATGCATCTCTGTGTGAATTATTTTCCCTCTGTTTGCACATTTAACATGCTGGTAGAAATGAGGTAAAACGGATTTAAGTTTCCCTGCATTAAAGTCCCCGGCCACTAGGAGCGCCGCCTCTGGATGAGTGTTTTCCTGTTTGCTTATGGCAGTATAAACCTCATTGAGTGCGGTCTTAGTGCCAGCATCGGTTTGTGGTTGTATGTAGACAGCTACAAAATATACAGATGAAAACTCTCTTGATAAATATTGTGGTCTACAGCTTATCATGAGATACTGTACCTCAGGTGAGCAAAACCTTGAGTCTTTCTTAGATTTCGTGCACCAGCTGTTTACAAATATACATAGACCATCACCCCTTGTCTTACGAGAGGCCGCTGTTCAATCCTGCCAAAAAAGCTTAAAACCCACCAGCTGTATGTTATTCATGTTGTCGTTTAGCCACAACTCAGTGAAACATAAGATATTGCAGTTTTTAAAGTCCCGTTGTTAGGATATACGGCACAGTACAACAGTGGTGTGCAGAACGCTATTTCAGAACACACAACTCATCGATCCTTGTCAAGGATGGGCTTTTGCACCAGATAACCACACCGGGATCCACTCCTATCAGCTTAAAACAAGAAGAAGTGGCTCCAGTGCAAGAAGAAGTATCTCTCAACTTATCGTTGAGACAAGAGATGGATCACCAACACTGGCCAATTGAGGAGTGGAAAAACATTGCCTGGTCCAACGAATCCCGGTTCCTGTTGCGTCATGCTAATGGCAGATTCAGGATTTCACGTAAGCAGCAGGAGTCCATTGACCCATTATGCCTGGTGTCAACGGTACAGGCTGGCGGTGTACTGGTGTGGGGAATGTTTTCCTGGAACACGTTAGGTCCCTTGATACCAAAGGAGCAACGTTTGAACCCCACAGCGTATCTGAACATTGATGCTGACAAAACCCAATATAGCATATTTGGGATGAGATGGCATAGGCTGTTAGCAGCATTAATCAATCAAATGCATTTATAAAGCCCTTCTTACATCAGCTGATGTCACAAAGTGCTGTACACAAACCCAGCCTAAAACCCCAAACAGCAAGCAATGCAGGTGTAGAAGCACGGTGGCTAGGAAAAACTCCCTAGAAAGGCCAGAACCTAGGAAGAAACCTAGAGAGGAACCAGGTTATGAGGGGTGGCCGGTCTTCTTCTGGCTGTGCCAGGTGGAGATTATAACAGAACATGGCCAAGATGTTCAAATGTTCATCGATGACCAGCAGGCTCAAATAATAATAATCACAGTTGTCGTGTCTTTGGCATCATTAAACTGAAGACTTATTTTTATCAAATAAATTCTCTGTAATTATTATTACATGATTAAACTAACTTAATCATGTAACTGTAATTAACTAGGAAGTCGGGGCACCAAGGAAAATATTCAGATTACAAAGTTATAATTTTCCTAATATAACTTTCAGATATTTTAATATCTGATCAATTATTCTTCTAATTAATGAAATATTCTTTACCTCACGTTAGTCTCATTCCAAACCAAATTGTTGGTTATCTGCATGAACCCAGTCTTCACCATGAGTCATCCATACATCAATTGTCTTAAATCATTTATTTACTAACTCAGTAATCAATCACAGAAATGCACACAAACAAACAAGTAGATATGGTTACAAGGAAATGATAGCGGAGTTTCCCTAGTGGGATAAACCGGTATCATGGCTTGTTGGACAAAAGGGAAGTGGGAGTCGACTGAGATAAAGACACTACAAAGTGATAAGTATAACAATTGAAATGCTAATCCTTTGCACATGAACGCTCACTCATTCGGGAATAATTGCAATCAATCAATATATTTACGCTCAGTGTGTCGTCGTGATCTCTGTTGATAAGTTTGTTTTTGTTGGAGAGTTTGTCCGCCCTCTCTCTCACTGCCGTGGTTAGGATGGATATTTCAGAGTAACATTCAGCAATGTTGTTATAGAATAGATATTTCGGCGGTTGTCGGTCTTCGCGTTCAATGATACCGAATTCCTAGCTGCAGACTAGTAATTAGTGTCAAAGATTTGTTCTTATTCTGTCGGTTCGATAGTCTCAGAGTTTAACCAGGTGGTATGGTTAAGAATTCAGCAATCGTCTGAAATCTTAGCCCTCTCGTGGTTATCGAGGTCAGCTAGTCTCTACTCAAACCTTAGCCCTCTCGTAATTGAGAGAAGCATGGTCTGAAGATAAATTCCCAAGATGGGGGTTATATTCAGAAGAGCAGAAAGGGGCTGTCCCACGATGCCAGATCAATGTCTGTGCTCATGGGGCGGGCCTATGATTTAATTAAACTCCAAAGGGATTTGGAGTTTCCTTCATTGAACAGTTTAAAATCACATTACATAATTTCACAAATAGTTTCATCTTTACTCATTCATTTTATACAACAATTAGATGCAAGCCTCACAACTGAGACTCTTGTATAAACAGGGTTATGGTAATGTGGCTGTATTGTCTCTCATGAGTTTCACAAAATTGTACCAAACGGATCAGTTCGTAGCTGGCTACTTCACCGACTGTTTATACATTATCCAGAACATGAATATTGTTCAGTTCTCAAATTCTGTGATGTGGAAGAAGTTCCTTTGTTCTCTCTATGAAAACTCACTCTCTCTCTCTATACTGTCTGGCCATGAGGAAGAATCTCCTCCAGGAATTTATGACCTGCCTAACAGAGCCTGGTGAAGGGGGAAGAGAGAAAGGGGGATGGTGCAGAGAGAGGGGGATGGTGCTCGCTGTACCCAAAGAGGGCAACGTCATGACACAGTGGTTGTCGAAGGTGCAACAGGTCAGCACCTCAGGAGTAAATTTCAGTTGGCTTTTCATAGTCGATCATTCAGGGTATCTCTACCGCTCCTGCTTTCTCTACAGAGTTGAAAACAGCAGGTCTGGGTCAGGTAGCACGTCCGGTGAACAGGTCAGGGTTCCATAGCCACAGGCAGAACAGTTGAAACTGGAGCAGCAGCACGGCCAGGTGGACTGGGGACAGCAAGGAGTCATCAGGCCAGGTAGTCCTGAGGCATGGTCCTAGGGCTCGGGGCCTCTGAGAGAAAGAAATAGAGAAAAAGAGAGAGAGAATTAGAGAGAGCATACTTAAAATCACACAGGACACCGGATAAGACAGGAGAAATACTCCAGATATAACAGACTGACACTAGCCCCCCGACACATAAACTACTGCAGCATAAATACTGGAGGCTGAGAAAGGAGGTGTCGGGAGACACTGTGGCCCCATCCGACAATACCCCCAGACAGGGCCAAACAGGCAGGATATAACCCCACCCACTTTGCCGAAGCACAGCCCCCACACCACTAGAGGGAAAACTTCAACCACCAACTTACCATCCTGAGACAAGGCTGAGTATAGCCCACAAAGATCTCCACCACGGCACAACCTAAGTGGGGGGGGGGGGGGGGGCGCCAACCCGGACAGGAAGATCACGTCAGTGACTCAACCCACTCAAGTGACGCACCCCTCCTAGGGACGGCATGGAAGAGCACCAATAAGCCAGTGACTCAGCCCCTGTAATAGGGTTAGAGGCAGAGAATCCCAGTGGAGAGAGAGGAACCGGCCAAGTAGAGACAGCAAGGGCGGTTCGTTGCTCCAGTGCCTTTCCGTTCACCTTCACACTCCTGGGCCAGACTACACTCAATCATAGGACCTACTGAAGAGATGAGTCTTCAATAAAGACTTAAAGGTTGAGACCGAGTATGCGTCTCTCACATGCGTAGGCAGACCATTCCATAAAAATGGAGCTCTATAGGAGAAAGTCCTGCCTACAGCTGTTTGCTTAGAAATTCTAGGGACAGTAAGGAGGCCTGCGTCTTGTGACCATAGCGTACGTGTAGGTATGTACGGCAGGACCAAATCGGAAAGATAGGTAGGAGCAAGCCCATGTAATGCTTTGTAGGTTAGCAGTAAAACCTTGAAATCAGCCCTTGCCATAACAGGAAGCCAGTGTAGAGAGGCTAGCACTGGAGTAATATGATCAAATTTTTTGGTTCTAGTCAAGATTCTAGCAGCCGCGTTTAGCACTAACTGAAGTTTATTTAGTGCTTTTTCCGGGTAGCTGGAAAGTAGAGCATCGCCGTAGTCTAACCTAGAAGTGGCAAAAGCATGGATACATTTTTCTGCATCATTTTTAGACAGAAAGTTTCAGATTTTTGCAATGTTACGTAGATGGAAAAAAGCTGTCCTTGAAACAGTCTTGATATGTTCGTCAAAAGAGAGATCAGGGTCCAGAGTAACGCCGAGGTCCTTCACAGTTTTATTTGAGACGACTGTACAACCATCAATTTAGGTCCCAATTTCTTGGGACCTAGAACAAGCATCTCTGTTTTGTCCAAGTTTAAAAGTAGAACATTTGCAGCCATCCACTTCCTTATGTCTGAAACACAGACTTCCAGGGAGGGCAATTTTGGGGCTTCACCATGTTTCATCAAAATGTACAGCTGTGTGTCATCTGCATAGCAGTGAAAGTTAACATTATGTTTCCGAATGACATCACCAAGAGGTAAAATATATAGTGAAAACAATAGTGGTCCTAAAACGGAGCCTTGAGGAACACCGAAATTTATAGTTGATTTTCCAGAGGACAATCCATCCACAGAGACAAACTGATATCTTTCCGACAGATAAGATCTAAACCAGGCCAGAACTTGTCCGTGTAGACCAATTTGGGTTTCCAATCTCTCCAAAAGAATGTGGTGATCGATGGTATCAAAAGCAGCTCTAAGGTCTAGGAGCACGAGGACAGATGCAGAGCCTCGGTCTGATGCCATTAAAAGGTCATTTACCACCTTCACAAGTGCAGTCTCAGTGCTATGATGTGGTCTAAAACCAGACTGAAGCGTTTCGTATACATTGTTTGTCTTCAGGAAGGCAGTGAGTTGCTGCGCAACAGCTTTTTCTAACATTTTTGAGAGGAATGGAAGATTCGATATAGGCCGATAGTTGTTTATATTTTCTGGGTCAAGATTTGGCTTTTTCAAGAGAGGCTTTATTACTGCCACTTTTAGTGAGTTTGGTACACATCCGGTGGATAGAGAGCCGTTTATTATGTTCAACATAGGAGGGCCAAGCACAGGAAGCAGCTCTTTCAGTAGTTTTGGAATAGGGTCCAGTATGCAGCTTAAAGGTTTAGAGGCCATGATTATTTTCATCAATGTGTCGAGGTATACTACTAAAAAACTTGTGTCTCCCTTGATCCTAGGTCCTGGCAGAGTTGTACAGACTCAGGACAACTGAGCTTTGGAGGCATACGCAGATTTAAAGAGGAGTCCGTAATTTGCTTTCTAATAATCATGATCTTTTCCTCAAAGAAGTTAATAAATGTATCACTGCTGAAGTGAAAGCCATCCTCTCTTGGGGAATGCTGTTTTTTCATTAGCTTTGCAATGGTATCAAAAATACACTTTGGATTGGTCGTATTTTCCTCAATTAAGTTGGAAAAATAGGATGATCGAGTAGCAGTGAGGGCTCTTCGATACTGCACGGTACTGTCTTTGCAAGCTAGTCGGAAGACTTCCAGTTTGGTGTGGCGCCATTTCCGTTCCAATTTTCTGGAAGCTTGCTTCAGAGCTCGGGTATTTTCTGTATACTAGGGAGCTAGTTTCTTATGACAAATGTTTTTAGGGGTGCGATTGCATCTAGAGTATTGGGCAAGGTTAAATTGAGTTCCTCGGTTAGGTGGTTAACTGATTCTAGTACTCTGCCGTCCTTGGGTAGGCGGAGGTAGTCTGGAAGGGCATTTAGGAATCTTTGGGTTGTCTGACAATGTATAGCACGACTTTTGATGATCCTTGGTTGGGGTCTGAGCAGATTATTTGTTGCGATTGCAAACGTAATAAAATGGTGGTCCAATACTCCAGAATTATGAGGAAAAACATTAAGATCCACTACATTTATTCCATGGGACAAAACTAGGTCCAGAGTATGACTGTGGCAGTGAGTAGGTCCGGAGACATGTTGGACAAAACCCACTGAGTCGATGATGGCTCTGAAAGCCTTTTGGAGTTGGTCTGTGGACTTTTCCATGTTAATATTAAAGTCACCAAAAATTGGAATATTATCTGCCATGACTACAAGTTCCGATAGGAATTCAGGGAACTCAGTGAGGAACGCTGTATATGGCCCAGGAGGCCTGTAAACAATAGCTATAAAAAGTGATTGAGTAGGCTGCATGGACTTGATGACTAGAAGCTCAAAAGACGAAAACGTTTTGTTTTTTGGGTAAATTGAAATTTGCTATCATAAATGTTAGCAACACCTCCGCCTGAATCTACCGCCATCAAATCTGCAGCAAGTGCGTGATGCCATCGTGTCAGCATGGACCAACATTGAGCACAAGAAAAAGGAACAATGTATTTTGCTATCTCTGTTGCCATGCACTGAATGGTGGATGCTTGTCACCTCAAACGGATGCCTTGCAAAGATAAATGATTAAACAGTTGGTGAAAGTGTTGTGAACCACTTAACCCAAACAAAATACATGAATAACAGCTAGGTTGGAATTAAGAAATTACCTGAATCTTCCATGTCTACAGGAAGGCTCCATTTGTTTCAGTTTTAGTTCCTTTCCAACTCTTTATCAACTCAATTCTGAAAGCTGTCAGTGGCTGGATGATGTCTGACTCACCCTGTCTCACTGTCTCACACAGCCAACCATCCACCAAGCACACGCCCAAGTCTATACCACTCCCGACCCATATTCACCGTACATCATTTTGGCCTAGCTTTGTCTGGGGGTCCCCAATGACAGGTTTGAAAAAAGCTGATCTAGGACACACTTCCTCGCAACCTAGGATGCAGCTGCCCTGAGGTGGCTGAGGCTTCTTTTCCCCCACTATTTCTTTCCTTATTTTCATAATCTTTTCAGTTTTTTTTACTTTCAGCTAAAATTGTATTTTAAGTGGTGGCTTGTATTGCCCCGACTGTTTCTTTGCCTGTGGTCAGTGCAGCATGGTCTAGGGGCCATGCCGGATCCAGCACTTAACCATGAAAGCCTTTCAAGCAGAGACTGGCCTAGCTGCCAGCAGGCACTGAGCTGTCAATTGGTTTGATTTGAATTCTTCTAATGGAGTTGTGAGCTGTGAAACGTCAGCCTAAAATGTTTTGATTGCCCCCAACGCTGTACACATCAATTTACAGAAACATCAATCTCCGGCGAAAAGAACAAAACAAATGCAGAACATCCGTTTGGACGTTTGTGGCTATGGAAGCCCTTTCTGTTTGTTTCGACACGGTCAATATTTCTGTTGTAATGCATTGCCAATATTTCATGGCTGTGGCACACAGCAGTGTGTAGCTAATTCAAATGCTGCCGGAAATTCACTGGTGGGTCCAACAGAATTGACATTACCGTTCTGTTCTTCTTCACTATTGCAAAGCATTGCATATGCTCGAAAATTACAGTTTGTGTTTTGTTCATAACAATAATACCTTAAATCGAATACTATTTTTGACATTGGTACCAGTTAGGCTACCACTGTGTTTTCAGCCCACACATCAATGTGGCATTATGTTTACCTTTGTATCCTGCATTCCTACTCTTCCTTTCTTTTTACAATAAGATAACTTTTCACTACGGACTATTATACGAATTAAAATTATGTTTACTGTTTGCAATGCTGGCCATCCCGAATGACATTCTATCAAAAATACTGGAAAAAGTAGCTTGCTGGTTCACATTTATTTTCTATATAAAACAGTTGTCGAAAATGCAAGATATATATTTACTCTGAGTTGCTCTTCGATAGATGGGTTGAAGATGGAAGACTAGTTTGCCCAGCAGAGATCCCCATTGTTCTTTGAAGAATCTTTTTGGTTGTAGTGTTGTACAACGGATACGTTGAAGTACCCTTTCATTCTTTGGAGATTGTCTGTCCTTTCCTAGGACACGTACGTTTACAGCTGCAGCTCGACGTCTAGGATGTATCACTTCTTCTTTAATGAATAATAGTTCAAAGTTTATACCAAGTTGCCATAATCAGCTTGTGCTGTATTCTGTCTGGTCAAGTCGAAATTCACCATTCCATTTTGGTGATCGTCACCTCCACATTGAAATTCACCCTTCTAAACGTTAGGACAGCAGTCCTCACATTTCTGGAACTAAGGTTGACTTCCGTCAACGGGCTTTTGTACTGGGGGAGAGAAGGGCGTGTTTCATAGTTCTCAACCACTTGGATGTGGCCACTGACTGGGCCTAAGATTTACTATGAAACAATTCTCTTATTTAGGAGGCTAAAATTACATTTAATCTTTTCACATATTTCGACATTTAAATTGCATAACAATTCCATTTGACCCAACAGGGCAATGTTATGACACAGTCTATGAACCAACTGTGTTTGAGTTTCCTGTGTTACCGTAATTTCCGGACTATTGAGCGCACCTGAATATAAGCCGCACCCACTGAATTGAAACGTTTTTTTTTATTTTGAACATAAATAAGCCGCACATGTCTATAAGCCGCAGGTGCCTACCAGTACATTGAAACAAATGAACTTTACACAGGCTTTAACCTCTATGGGCTAGGTGGGACGCAAGCGTCCCACCCGTGGTGCACTCCATCAACAGCAGGTGCATTTCAAGAGCGGCAAATTTGAATCCAAATAAATGTCAAAATTCAAATTTTTCAAACATACAACTATTTTACACCCTTTGAAAGATAAACATCTCCTTAATCTAACCACGTTTTACGATTTCAAAAAGGTTTTACGGCGAAAGCATAAATTTAGAGTATGTTAGGACAGTACATTTACAAGAGTTGTGTGTAATGTTGTGCCAATTCAAAGACAGGCGTCACCAAAACCATAAAATCAGCTAAAATTATGCACTAACCTTTTACAATCTACAACAGATGACACTCCTAGGACATTGTGTTAGACAATGCATGCATTTTTAGTTCTATCAAGTTCATATTTATATCCAAAAACAGCGTTTTACTGTGGCGTTGATGTTCAGGAAATCGTTTCCCTCCAATAAACGGCATTCAAGTCAGCACCACAAATTAAATAATTAAAATTAGAAAACATTGGTAAAATATTATATTGTCATTTAAAGAATTATAGATTTACATCTCTTGAACGCAATCAACTTGCCAGATTTAAAAATAACCTTACTAGGAAATCACACTTTGCAATAATCTGAGCACTGCACCCAGAAAAATACGCGTTGCGATACAGACTAGCCGCCATGTTGGGGAGATCTAAAATCGAAAATACTATGTAAATAATCCATTACCTTTGATTCTCTTCATCAGATGTCACTTCCAGGTATCACAGGTCCATAACGAATGTAGTTTTGTTCAAAAAAGCTCATCATTTATGTCCAAAAATCTCCGTCTTGTTAGCACATGATCTAAGCCCGCCGGACTTCACTTCATGAACGAGGGGAAAAAATATATTTACGTTCGTTCAAACATGTCAAACGTTGTATAGCATAAATCATTAGGGCCTTTTTTTAACCAGAACATGAATAATATTCAAGGTGGACGAATGCATTCTCTTTTATAACGTATTGGAACGAGGGTACCCAACATGAACTCGCGCGCCAGGTGTCTAATGGGCCATCATCGTTCCATGGCTCTTGTTCGGTCAGATCTCCCTCCAGAAGACTCAAAACACTTTGTAAAGGCTGGTGACATCTAGTGGAAGCAATAGGAAGTGCCAAAATATTCCTCAGCCCCTGTGTTTTTCAATGGCATAGGTTTAAAGGTAATACAACACATCAGGTATCCACTTCCTGTCAGAATCTGTCTCAGGGTTTTGCCTGCCAAATGAGTTCTGTTATACTCACAGACACCATTCAAACAGTTTTAGAAACTTTAGGGTGTTTTCTATCCATATATAATAAGTATATGCATATTCTAGTTACTGGGTAGGATTAGTAACCAGATTAAATCGGGTAAATTTTTTTATCCAGCCGTGCAAATACTGCCCCTTAGCCCTAACAGGTTAACGAAACACGGCTTGTAACAAAAATAAATAGGCTTTAACGAAACACGGCTTGTAACAAAAATAAATAAGCTTTA
This sequence comes from Salmo salar, assembly GCF_965601325.2. Lineage (NCBI taxonomy): Eukaryota > Metazoa > Chordata > Actinopteri > Salmoniformes > Salmonidae > Salmo > Salmo salar. The sequence goes on along the minus strand of NC_138302.1, from coordinate 43,116,851 downwards.
ACGAAAAACCGCTTGTAACAAAAATAAATAGGCTTTAACGAAACACCGCTTGTAACAAAAAAAAATGATTTGGAGTAAACAGTAGCCTACCAAGAAAGTCATTGCTCCAGACCAAGCTCCCGTGCAGCAGCTCTATTTCCTTTTCCAACAGCCAGATCAATCGCCTTAAACTTGAAAGCTGCATCATATGCATTTCTCTGTGTCTTTGCCATGATGAGGGTGACAAAATGACTACCGTAATCAGAATGATGGGAAGTTTGAGCGCACTCGATTTAATCTAAACAGTAAACAAAAAAGTTGTTTGACCTTAACCCGTTCGGCAATTTCATTGGTCTAATGAAAGCTTCATGCCGCCAAAAAACTGAGCACGTCACAGAATGTGTTTTTAAAAAATATATATATATATTTGAAAGCGTCATTGTTTAAGCAGCGAGGTTCAAAGCGTGGGAAAAAAGTAGCGGCTTATAGTCCGGAAATTACGGTATATACTGTATATTGTATATATTTCCACACTATGAGGTTGGAATAATACTGTGAAAATTAGATAATGATTTAGCTCCCTTTTAGTGTAAGAGCTGTTTGAAAAGTGGGATGGAATTTGGTGGGATGGAATATTGGCCTGCCTGCCTGGTGCTAAGAAGCAATTTTTGTTTATTTTTGACAATTTTAATTTAAAACAATCACAGTAATCACATTGTTACCCAGAAATGATTTGATATTGAGATAGTCCCCTTTTCAGGGCCCTGTCTTTTAAAGATAATTTGTAAAAATCCAAATAACTTCACAGATCTTCATTGTAAAGTGTTTAAACACTGTTTTCCATGCTTGTTCAATGAAGAAGTCTTCTGCCGAAGCTTGATTTTATGAATATATGTATAAAAACTGCCGACCCTGATGTATTTATGCTTTCTGAAACCTGCCTTAAAAAAATATACACTGCTCAAAAAAATAAAGGGAACACTTAAACAACACAATGTAACTCCAAGTCAATCACACTTCTGTGAAATCAAACTGTCCACTTAGGAAGCAACACTGATTGAAAATACATTTCACATGCTGTTGTGCAAATGGAATAGACAACAGGTGGAAATTATAGGCAATTAGCAAGACATCCCCAATAAAGGAGTGGTTCTGCAGGTGGGGCCCACAGACCACTTCTCAGTTCCTATGCTTCCTGGCTGATGTTTTGGTCACTTTTGAATGCTGGCGGTGCTTTCACTCTAGTGGTAGCATGAGACGGAGTCTACAACCCACACAAGTGGCTCAGGTAGTGCAGCTCATCCAGGATGGCACATCAATGCGAGCTGTGGCAAGAAGGTTTGCTGTGTCTGTCAGCGTAGTGTCCAGAGCATGGAGGCGCTACCAGGAGACAGGCCAGTACATCAGGAGACGTGGAGGAGGCCGTAGGAGGGCAACAACCCAGCAGCAGGACCGCTACCTCCGCCTTTGTGCAAGGAGGAGCAGGAGAAGCACTGCCAGAGCCCTACAAAATGACCTCCAGCAGGCCACAAATGTGCATGTGTCTGCTCAAACGGTCAGAAACAGACTCCATAAGGGTGGTATGAGGGACCGACGTCCACAGGTGGGGGTTTTGCTTACAGCCCAACACCATGCAGGACGTTTGGCATTTGCCAGAGAACACCAAGATTGGCAAATTCGCCACTGGCGCCCTGTGCTCTTCGCAGATGAAAGCAGGTTCACACTGAGCATGTGACAGACGTGACAGAGCCTGGAGACGCCGTGGAGAACGTTCTGCTGCCTGCAACATCCTCCAGCATGACCGGTTTGGCGGTGGGTCAGTCATGGTGTGGGGTGGCATTTCTTTGGGGGGCCGCACAGCCCTCCATGTGCTCACCAGAGGTAGCCTGACTGCCATTAGGTACCGAGATGAGATCCTCAGACCCCTTGTGAGACGATATGCTGGTGCGGTTGGCCCTGGGTTCCTCCTAATGCAAGACAATGCTAGACCTCATGTGGCTGGAGTGTGTCAGCAGTTCCTGCAAGAGGAAGGCATTGATGCTATGGACTGGCCCGCCCGTTCCCCAGACCTGAATCAAATTGAGCACATCTGGACATCATGTCTTGCTCCATCCACCAACGCCACGTTGCACCACAGACTGTCCAGGAGTTGGCGGATGCTTTAGTCCAGGTCTGGGAGGAGATCCCTCAGGAGACCATCCGCCACCTCATCAGGAGCATGCCCAGGCGTTGTAGGGAGGTCATACAGGCACGTGGAGGCCACACACACTACTGAGCCTCATTTTGACTTGTTTTAAGGACATTACATCAAAGTTGGATCAGCCTGTAGTGTGGTTTTCCACTTTAATTTTGAGTGTGACTCCAAATCCAGACCTCCATGGGTTGATAAATTGGATTTCCATTGATTTTTTTTGTGTGATTTTGTTGTCAGCACATTCAACTATGTAAAGAAAAAAGTATTTAATAAGATTATTTCATTCATTCAGATCTAGGATGTTGTTTAAGTGTTCCCTTTATTTTTTTGAGCAGTATATTACAGACAAAAATATTGGCATAAATGGTTATAATGTTTTTCGTACAAATCGTAAATCTAAGGCTGGTGGTGTTGCTGTATACGTAAAAGAGAAGTTCTCGGTGGTCGTTCTGACTTCTGTTACTAAACCTAAGCAATTTGAATATCTGTCTTTGAACCTAAACCTTGGCTCATCTTTAAATATTGTTGTATCTTGTTGTTATAGACCTCCATCTGCTACTGTTGGCTCTCTGGATTGTATTTTCGAATTATCACAGAATGTAAATTCTGAGTTTGTCCTGATGGGTGATCTGAATTAGGACTGGCTAACATCTAGCTCTGATCAACTCAAAATTCTATGCAATACCTATAATCTCACTCAGATTGTCAACAGTGTAACTAGGTTGAATATAAAATATCCTCTGAAATCCTCTTCGATTGATTTGATCTTAACCAATACTCCTCATCGTTTTAATGCTTCTGGTATTTTTGCAAATGACATAATTGATCACTGTGCTATTGCCTGTGTGAGATATGGTAAAATTCCTATGGAATCCCCACGTGTGATTGCGAAAAGAAACTGGAAGCGGTTTGATATTCAAGTTTTTTTTTACATGATGTATCTAGCATTGAATGGAATAGAATGGAATTAATCACTGATGTTGAACTAGCCTTTTCTTACTTCCACAACACATTCCAGGATGTATGCAATAGGCATGCCCCTTTTTAAAAAATTCAGGATTAAGGGCAGAGAGAACCCTTGGTTTACTAAGGAATTTACAAAAATCATAAGGGAGCGAAATGCCATGTGGGCTAAAGCAAGAGGGACTGGTTTGGCAGATGATTGGATGGCTTTTAAACATCTTCAAAATATGGGTGTGGCTATGATCCGTAAATTGAAAGCAGACCACTACCTGAAATCTACTAAACATAATTTAAATAATCCATTCAAATTTTGGCAAGTAGTGAAAGGTTTGGAGTGCAAAAAAAGATACACAGCTTCCCACACAATTGTTGGTAGACACACAGATTGTAGCTGAGAGAACCTCCATTCTGAAAGCCTTGAATCAGCATTTTTTAGATGCAGGCAGTTTATTTGAAAAGGTCAAAGGTATAATTGAGCCCCCTATGAATTTACCTGACACCCCTGTGCACTCCTTCACCAGGTTCTCCTTTTCATCCTTCTCTGTTTCAGAAGTGTGTAAAGCCCTGAAAGAAATGGATGGGAAATATACCCTGGCCCTGATGAACTAGACCCCCGCTTCCTACACCTAGCCACAGTTATCATTGCTCCCCCCTTAACATGTATTTTTAACCTCACGCTTGATGTTAAGGAAATCCCCAAGTTATGGAAATCTACTTTTGTACTGCCTCTCCTGAAAGGTGAAGATCCTTCGCTACTTGACAACTATCGACCCATATCAAAATTGTCTGTACTGTCAAAGGTACTGGAGTCCTTAGTTAGTAGGCAGCTAAAGGCCTACTTCCAAGAAAACAACATCTTAAATGGAATGCCATCAGGTTTTAGGTCTGGCCACAGCACTGTTTCAGCAACATTGAAGGTTTTAAATGACATCCACTGTGCTCTTGATAAGAATTTACATTGTGTGTCTGTCTTTATTTATTTGTTGAAGGCTTTTGACACCGTGGACCATGCTGTGTTAGTGCAAAGGTTAAAATGTTGTGGAATTACTTGTCATGCTCTAGATTGGTTTATAAATTACCTATCAAATCGTACACAATGTGTAATGGCGGATGGTTGTAAATCTGAGTCCATAGAGGTGTGTTCAGGTGTTCCACAAGGTTCTATTTTGGGCCCACTGTTTTTCATTTTGTATATCAACAACATTGGGGATCTTATTGAATCAGTGGATGTTCATTTTTATGCAGATGATACTGTTTTTTATTCAAGTGATAGTAGTTTATCTTTAGCTTTTGAAAATGCCCAGAGAGCATTTAACATCATACAACAGAATCTGTATGATTTAAAGCTGGTTCTAAATTCGGGTAAAACAAAATGCATGGTGTTTTCAAATGCCAGGTATGTTACTAATCATGTCATTGCTACATTGGCTGGACATACTATAGAGCAAGTTAAAGTGTACAAATATTTGGGTGTGTGGGTTGATGATAAGCTGAGCTTCACTGTGCATGTAGAGAACTTGATAAGGAAGCTCAAGCTGAGAATAGGTTTTTATTACCGGCATAAGGCTTGTTTTTCTTTGGAGGCCAGGAAGGAGCTGGTACGATGTACATTACTGGCGGTTTTAGATTTTAGGGATGTTATATATATGCAAGCCTCGACCACTACCCTGAGAGTGCTCGATTCAGTGTATCATGCAGCCCTCAGGTTCATTACAAATCAAAAACGTCTAACACATCATTGTGATCTTTATAGCGCTGTTGGCTGGTTGTCATTGACCTTGTGTGTGCTTAAACACAGGTATACACTGATTTGGCCATATTGGGTAAAATGTTATTTTACCTCTGTTCTTTTTTAGTCAGGTCGGTAAATAAATATAAATTACGGTCCCGTTCTCATTTGAATCTAACAGTACCAAAAATTAGAACAGGTCATGGTAGAAATAGTTTTAGTTACTTAGCTCCGTGGTCCTGGAATTCTCTTCTGAACATTTTAAAATTTGATGATCTAGTATCGTTGGTGGAGTTTAAACACTTGATCGATGTATATATCATAGAAGAGTGTAATTGTCTTTAGGACAGCTGTTTTTGGTCAAGAATTACATGTTTTTAACGTAAGATGTTTTTGTTGTACTGTATGTGTGTTTATAGTTTTGTTTAATGTTGGGTTATTATATGTAAGTTGTTTTATCTGAAACGTTGTTCCCCCTGCTGCTATTGGACCAGGTCTCTCTTGGAAAAGAGATGTTATCTCATTGAGAAAAACCTGTATAAATAAAGGTAAAAAAAAACATGAACAGCTTACAGACGGTAGGCAATTAAGGTCACAGTTATGAAAACTTAGGACACAAAAAAGGCCTTTCTACTGACTGGGGGACAAAAAACAAAAGAAAGATGCCCAGGGTCCATGCTCATCTGCGTGAACGTGCCTTAGGCATTGTTATTTTTGATTTTGATCCCCCCCTTTGTTCAGGGACAGATTATTCAATTTCTGATAGTCACATGTCTGTGGAACTTGTTCAGTTTATGTCAATTTTTTTTAATCTTGTTATGTTCATACAAATATTTACACATGTTAAGTTTGCTGAAAATAAACGCAGATGACAGTGAGAGGACGTTTCTTTTTTTGAGGAGTTTATATATAGTGTTCCGTTTTTCACTCTGCTCTTACAGATCACCTATAAGGCTCTGAGCTCCTTGGACTCCAGTGCAGACCTGACCACCCAGCGTGGCAGGGTGTTCAAGTTACGCAACGAGACCCACCACCTGTTCGTAGGGCTCTACCCGGGCACCACCTACTTCTTCACCCTCAAAGCCAGCACCAACAAAGGCTTTGGACCCCCTGTAACCACCCGCATCGCCACCAAGATAGCAGGTGAGGGATACTTGTTCAGAGCAGATAGTAGTAGTGATGTTTCATTGGTATCCTAAATTCACATACATACAGCTGCAAGCAATATGATGTAAATTACATGATACATGCATCATTGTACTATAGCAGTTTTGTTCTTTTCATTATTTGTTTTTTTGCTTTGTAAAAAATAATAATAAACACTGACATTGTCAAATGCCCCATCTGACTAGAGCTGTGGTGGTCATGACATTTTGTCAGCCGGTGATTGTCAAGCAAATAACTGCCGGTCTCACGGTAATTGACCGTTAATTAACATAAACACATTTAGCATTGCCTGGCTTCCACGCGTAGCATACAAGCCACTGATGCAGACCATTGGAACATCTGCAAGTCTAATAAATACATGTAATATAGCCTACACCATCACAATAAATCCATTATTTATTTTAGACAGGTCAAAAGAAACATGATATGAAGAAAACTAGTCCTTATGTTAGGCCCTGATCTGGCTATGCCATATGGCTGTGTGCTACACTAGTTCATTTAGCAGACAAGATTTACTTAGAATTCCGTGGCATTATTTTATAGCATGAAGAATACAATTGAACATAGCTGAATAAAAAATAAAGGATATTCGTCCAACCGATTTGAGGCGGGGTGCACATGCGGCTATTCTGTGTTGAGCGGTTAACAAAGATACAGGCACTCCTATATGCTTAATTTAGAATTATTTATGTAACTTTAGTTGTGATACATGCAGTACCAGTCAAGAATTTGGACACACCTACTCATTCAAGGGTTTTTCTTTATTTGTAAGATTTTCTACATTGTAGAATCATAGTGAAGACATCAAAACTATGAAATAACACAAATGGAATCATGTACTACAGTAACCCAAAAAGTTTCAAACAAATCAAAATATATTTTATATTTGAGATTCTTCAAAGTAGCCACCCTTTGCCTTGATGACAGCTTTGCACACTCTTGGCATTCTCTCAACCAGCCTCATGAGGTAGTCACTTGGAATGCATTTCAGTTAACAGGTGTGCCTGGTTAAACGTTAATTAGTGGAATTTCTTTCCTTCTTAATGCGTTTGAGCCAATCAGTTGTGTTGTGACAAGGTAGGGGTGGTATACAGAAGATAGCCCTATATGGTAAAAGACCAAGTCCATATTATGGCAAGAACAGCTCAAATAAGCAAAGAGAAACGACAGTCCATCATAACTTTTAAGGCATGAAGGTCAGTCAATCCGGAGAATTTCAAGAACTTTGAAAGTTTCTTCAAGTTCAGTGGCAAAAACCATCAAGCGCTATGATGAAACTGGCTCTCATGAGGACTGTCACAGGAAAGGAAGACCCAGAGTTATCTCTGCTGCAGAGGATAAGTTCATTAGAGTTACCAGCCTCAGAAATTGCAGCCCAAATAAATGCTTCACAGAGTTCAAGTACACACATCTCAACATCAACTGTTCAGAGGAGACTGTGTGAATTAGGCCTTCATAGCCAAATTGCTACAAGGAAACCACTACTAAAGGACACAAATAAGAAGAGAATTGCTTGGGCCAAGAAACATGAGCGATGGACAATAGACCGGTGGTTATCTTTCCTTTGGTCTGATGAGTCCAAATTTGAGATTTTTGCTTCCAACCGCTGTGTCTTTGTGAGACGCAGAGGGGGTGAACGCATGATCTCCGCATGTGGGGTTCCCACCGTAAAGCATGGAGGAGGAGGTGTGATGGTGTATGGGTGCTTTGCTGGTGACACTGTCTGCGATTTATTTAGAATTTGAGGCACACTTAACCAGCATGGCTACACAGCGATATGCCATCCCATCTGGTTTGCGCTTAGTGGGACAATAATTTGTTTTTCAATGGGACAATGACCCAACACACCTCCAGGCTGTGTAAGGTCTATTTGACCAAGAAGGAGAGTGATGGAGTGCTGCATCAGATGACCTGGCCTCCACAATCCCCCGACCTCAACCCAATTGAGATGGTTTGGGAAGAGTTGAACCGCAGAGTGAAGGAAAAGCAGCCAACAAGTGCTCAGCATATGTTATCAACCTTTCTCAAATCGGTCTTACGTAGCAAAATGGTGTTTTTTACATTGGAAAGAAGTAGAGACTTGGAGCTACAACATGTTATATCATACACTGCATTTGAGGAACAATGGGAAAGTAATTTGAAAGTTGATAAACTCACTTTTGAGAATAAGGCCTTTGAATGTTTTGGTACCTACTGGAGAGCTCTCCTTTGTCTTCACCCATTTGGCATTGTTCACACCCTCTTAAGCCAGCCCCACCCATCTCTTTAAGGATTCAGATGTGAGGTAATGTGCTAACAGTGAGTAGTGTAGTAAAGATTAAGATTAAAAGTGGTAAAAGTTGTAGCCTACAATAAGGAAATAATCCAGGTAGACAGAAAGTGTCCAGATAAAAATATTTGATAAATATTAGATGACGCTTACCCAGACAAATTTGTCTAAATTGATGGGTCAAGTGAAAGAAATGCTATAACCCCCAGCCACATCCAGTGGTGGAAAAAGTACTAAATTGTCTTACTTGATTAAAGATACCTTAATAGAGAATTTGTTAAGTAAAAGTCACCCAGTAAAATACTACTTGAGTAAAAGTCTAAAAGTATTTCGTTTAAAAAATACTTAAGTATCAAAAGTATGTGGAATTGCTAAAATGTAGTTAAGTATCAAAAATAAAAGTATAAATCATTTAAAATTCCTTTTATTAAACCAGATGGTACAATTTTATTTAACTTTTTTATTGACGGAGAGCCAGGGCATACTCCAACACTCAGACATAATTTACAAACAAAGCATTTGTGTTTAGTGAGTTTGCCAGATCAGATGAAATAGGGATGACCAGGGATGTTCTCTTGATAAGTGTGTGAATTGGACAATTTTCCTGTCTAAATGTAATGAGTACTTTTGGGTGTCGGAGAAAATTTATGGAGAAAAAAGCTGTAAAAAATGTTTTCGGAATGTGGTGAAGTGAAAGTAAAAGTTGCCAAAAATATAGTTAGTAAAGTACAGATACCCTCAAAAAATATTTTTACTTAAGTACTTTACACCACTGGCCACATCTTGCTAAGTGCATGGGTCTCTACAGCCAAATGTTACTTGCATAGCAGCAATTTCAGAAATAGTCGGAGAGCCTGTTTCTGTCCTGCCCTTGACTTTGGTGCAGGGCATGTGATGTCCAAAGCCTCTTTGTCGCAAAACTCCCTGATCTTCTCAAAAAGTTACGTTTGTCTAGCTGTGTCCAGTCCAGGTGGTACTTGTACAGGCAGACCATCTATGGGAGGAAGTATGTCAGCGTTGCGCATAAGCTGAAACCTAGTCCCTATTGAATCTAAACGCTCCTTGGCGACAGCAACACCAGGCTCCAGAGCATCGAATCTGTAAAACAGGAAATAACCAAAAAAATTATAAGACATTTCAACCTTGCACACCATCAATTCACCTCCTAAGTTTAGATAAGAAGAATAACCTCATACAATGCAATGAAAATTATATTCACCTGATGTGCTGGTACTGCTTGATCTGTGGCAGCTGCCTGAAGTACAGAGTCAGGTGTTGTTGCCAGCCATAGCTTTCCACCAGCACCGTACCATCGTCCAGTCCAACCAGCTGTGGGATGTTGACCCCTGTCACAGTGCTGTCCTTCACAATCTCAGAGAAATTGTTCACTCTGGTCTTTCTGAAGCGCTGCTTGATGAGGCGGAAGCACCAGTCGGGGGCAAACTTGGTGTGGCCTGTGATCAGGAAGTGAATGTCGAGACTCTGGTGGAGCGTGTGCATCGTCCGCCAGGCACAATACAAGAGCACAAACGTGTTCTTGTTTTGGCCACTGCAGTTATCACAATTCAGTTCCACACGTGTAGTGCACACTCCATAGTTGGTGAAGAAATGGTGCATGTAGTTGATGACTGCGCTGCTGCCTTTGCTGGATGACATGCCTTCATCAATCAAGTAGTTGAGTTGTTGTGGTATTCCTTCACAGCAGACACAGAACAAGCCACACTTGCGAGGAGTTAAAAAGTAGATGGGACCTGGCTGCATAGAAGGACAGTGCACCTGCAAACAACAAAAGATCATTAAGATAAAATACAATTAATTGTCTCACTCCTCTTTACACAGCTCAGTGAAAGGTATTTGCCTGCCTCATATATATATATATATATATACATACATACACAGTTGAAGTCGGAAGTTTACATACACTTAGGTTGGAGTCATTAAAACTCGTTTTTCAACAAGACTCCAGAAATTTCTTGTTAACAAACTACAGTTTTGGAAAGTCGGTTAAGAAATCTACTTTGTGCATGACACAAGTAATTTTTCCAACAATTGTTTACAGACAGATTATTTCACTTATAATTCACTGTATCACAATTCCAGGGGGGCAGAAGTTTACATACTCTAAGTTGACTGTGCCTTTAAACAGCTCGGAATATTCCAGAAAATTATGTCATGGCTTTAGGAGCTTCTGATAGGCTAATTGACATAATTTGAGTCAATTGGAGGTATACCTGTGGATGTATTTCAAGGCCTACCTTAAAACTCAGTGCCCCTTTGCTTGACATCATGGGAAAATCAAAAGAAATCAGCCAAGACCTCAGAAAAACAATTGTAGACCTCCACAAGTAGTCTGGTTCATCCTTGGGAGCAATTTCCAAACGCCTGAAGGTACCACATTCATTTGTACAAACAATAGTACTCAAGTATAAACACCATGGGACCACGCAGCCGTCATACTGCTCAGGAAGGAGATGCATTCTGTCTCCTAGAGATTAACGTTCTTTGGTGCGAAAAGTGCAAATCAATCCCAAAACAACAGCAAATTACCTTGTGAGGATGCTGGAGGAAACAAGTACAAAAGTATCTATATCCACAGTAAAATGAGTCCTATATCGACATAACCTGAAAGGCCACTCAGCAAGGAAGAAGCCACTGCTCCAAAACCACCATAAAAGAGCTATGCTACGGTTTGCAACTCCACATGGGGACAAAGATCGTACTTTTTGGAGAAATGTCCTCTGGTCTGATGAAACACAAATAGAACTGTTTGGCCATAATAACCATTGTTGTGTTTGGAGGAAAAAGGGGGACGCTCGCAAGCCGAAGAACACCATCCCAACCGTGAAGCATGGGGGTGGCAGCATCATATTGTGGGGGTGCTTTGGTGCAGGAGAAACTGGTGCACTTCACAAAGTAGATGGCATCATGAGGGAGGACAATTATGTGGATATATTGAAGCAACATCTCAAGACATCAGTCATGAAGTTATAAAGCTTGGTCGCAAATGCGTCTTCCAAATAGACAATGACCCCAAGCATTCTTCCAAAGTTGTGGCAAAATGGTTTTAGGACAGCAAAGTCAAGGTATTGGAGTGGCCATCACAAAACCCTGACCTCAATCCCATAGAAAAATTGCGGGCAGAACTTAAAAAGCTTGTGCGAGAAAGGAGACCTTCAAACCTGACTCAGTTACACCAGCTATGTCAGGAGGAATGGGCTAAAATTCACCCAACTTATTGTGGGAAGCTTGTGGAAGGCTACCCAAAACGTTTTACGCAAGTTAAACAACTTAAAGGCAATGCTACCAGATACTAATTGAGTATATGTAAACGTCTGACCCACTGGTAATGTGATGAAAGAAATAAAAGCTGAAATAAATCATTCTCTCTACTATTATTCTGACATTTCACATTCTTAAAATAAAGTGGTGATCCTAACTGACCTAAGACAGGGAATGTTTACTAGGATTAAACGTCAGGAATTGTGAAAAACTGAGTTTAAATGTATTTGGCTAAGGTGTATGTAAACTTCAGACTTCAACTGTATATATATATATCTATCCATCTATGTCCTTAATCAGTATATAGGAGGAAATGTTGCTTTCTTAAAATCAAAGCTGTAATGCATCCTGATGTCTTTGCATGCTGGTTCAGTAGGTGCCCCCAGAGAGAACTGCAGGTCTTGACAGTTGGTCTTGCCGTCAGCAACCCTCTTCTGGTAGACAGACCGCTCACTCTGAACAAGCAGGAGATGCTGCTCTTGCTTCTTCAGCTTGGCTGACTTAACAGCTTCTGCCAGATTGGCAGATCTGAAGACCTGATAGTTGTTCCTCTGGCACTGCCAGCATAGGTCTGTCCTAGGCTTAGTGCTTGAGATGTGGGGCAGAAATGTTCTCCACAGCCCGAAGGAAGACAGCCCAACTACACGTACCTCTGGAAAATACAGAACAAATGTGAGATCAATAAAAGTAGTGCCAATCATGTTGGAGGTCAATTAAATAATCAACACGTGTATGCTTTACATACCAAGTGTTTGAGTCATTGATTTCTTGTAGAGACGCCACATTGCTGCTTTTGTCACATGGGATGGCAGCAGCTTTCCACCAAAGTGTTTGTGTCCTGGGTGGCATCCTGGTAATACTATTGCATTATGCTCTGCGCAGTTGTTGATGAAATTCACCACTCACTGCAAGTCCTCATGCTTCAGGTGTAACCTGTGCTTGCTTGGGTCAGCTCTTATTCTAATGGACGGCATTAGACCATTCTCCTTGTATGACTGGTGGAGGAGAGTGAAGCGTGTTCTACTGACGTTGAAATACGAATTCCAGATACAAATATTAGATGCGAAATGGCATTCTGAGATAACATCACTACACACAGTTCATACACGTAACTTAGTGTTAGCTAGCAAGCCAGTAATCTAACCTCAGCTAAAGTTAGCTAGCTAACAGCAAGCTTTAACTTGGCGTCTTTTGTTTAGACATTTAACGTTAGCTAGCTAGCTAAAAAATTAACTATAATCCCAAACCATAGAGTACTAGCAAAACAAACTGATTGTCATAGTTAGATAAAGTTAACCAAATAGGTTCAATGTTAGCTAGCAAGTCAGCCATCGAACTTTAGCAGGCTAGCTAACAACAAGCTTTAATTTGCAATGAAAACAACTTTCGGACAAAATTAGAAACGTATAATATCTGAAACTGTTGCTAGACTCTTACCCGTATACATGGATGAAAGCTTCACGGCAGACTGCAACGCCTTTCCATTTAGTTTGCACAGCTCAGAGAGAGTCAGAATGGCACGATCGTTCTCCAGAAAGTAGTCCATCACAACTTTTCCCCACTGACCTTTGTCGATAGCCTGATAAATTCAGGGGAGCAATATTATTGAGAGCAGTTGCAACATATTTGCAGTTCTCCATGGCTAACGTTATATCTTTCGAACAAACTGCAGTAGAAAGGATTATCGACGCATAACGAGCAGCTCACTTTATAGACACAAGATGCTACACCGCAGCCCACTCATTATCTCAGCCAATCATGGCTAGTGGGAAGGTTCCTGTCTTCTTGTTTGGCTAAACCAACTCGGCTTGTAATTTAACAACTTTATTCCTAAATGTGTTTTACGTTCAAACGCCTCTCTGGTGACTTGCGACATACGCCTAGTTTCCTGAAATGGGTCACATATGTGCGAACTCCTTCACGACTGTTGGAAAAGCATTCCAGGTGAAGCTGGTTGAGAGAATGCCAAGACTGTGCAAAGCTGTCATCAAGGAAAAGGATGGCTACTTTGAAGAATCTAAAATGTATTTTGATTTGTTTAACACTTTTTTGGTTACTATATGATTCCATGTGTGTTATTTTATGGTTTTGATGTCTTCACTATTATTCTACAATAATAGAAAATAGTACCAATAAAGAAAAACCTTTGAATGAGTAGGTGTGTCCAAACTTTTGAACGGTACTGTACATTCACACAAAATAGCAACCAAACAATGAGCAATTGTTTATCATTGTGCATCATTCATTTGAACCATGTCATCCACTGACATTCATATATATATAGAAATGGTGTAACACACGCATCAAGGATTTGTCTTCTTATCTCTGAAAGTAAACATTCCCTGTCTTAGTTGTCAGTCATACAATAGACTAGAGCCTTGATGGCCTACAGCATCAACACCATTCTCTTTGAATCCCTGAACATTTTGGCATTTCTAATTTCAGTCTGCTGCGATTTATCTAATCAAGGTTGTCCTATGAATGTTTTGGAGATAATGAAGATTGGAGAAGACGTGACATTTTAGAGAGATGGCACTATCGTGACGTGTACAGGGCAAGGTTTTCACACCAACACGCTTGTGTTAGGGCACATCTTTAAAAAGGTCAATCTTTAGCAATGGCTTCATGGACAACATTGACTTAGATCCACAGATGGAGATGGTCTGTTTAGATACAGTGACTGTATGCCAATACTCTATTGTGCGTTAGCTTTAGAAATCACAGGGCTGAATCCACTATTTTCATGATGTCAGGGGACCAAGTGTGTTGATTGTGTGTTTTAAAAATAATAATATGAAAGGGGTTGTGTTCATTAGGAAACATAAGTAACAAAACAGACTCAATCATATTTGTTTTTCATTGCAAAACATTTTTGCTTTTTCCGTTGCGTGCCCTTATGAACACAACTCCGTCTCATACCCTCTGAATCTTTCCCCGCTAGCCCCATCAATGCCGGAGTACGAGACAGACATTCCCCCTCTGAATGAGACGGACACCACCATCACAGTTCTGCTGAAGCCTGCGCAGTCCAGAGGAGCTCCCGTCAGGTACCACACTATGCCATCACTTCAGTCAGGTCCATTATGTCTGCAGTACGGTGAGTTAGTTACATGTCCAGGTGTCTCCATTTTGGAAGTGTTAACTTCAACCTAGTCTGTTTTTCTCTGCTTCAAATGTGGAAACTCGTGCATAAAGCCTAACAATTTTGGGGGGTTGGCATTATGGAGGTGTCAGATGGACAAAATAATGGTGTTTGGGAAGATTGTATATTTGGTTGTTTTTACTGCTTATCTGCACAGTAAGAAATTAATTGGTAATACACAACACATGATAGTGCAGTTAACACTTACACAAGGTTGCACAAGGTTCAACCAAAGTGTTACCCCCTTTCTTTCTCTAAAAAGACAAGTTACAAGCATTTATTCCAACCTTGAAATGGTTCACCAAAGTCCAGAGAATCACACGACAAACTATCACCCTCATGCACCTAAGGAGATCACGAATATCATGGACACATTAGAACTAATGAATATATGGAGGCTTAAAAACCCTGAGCTAGTGAGATACAGTGAGATACAGTATACAGTACATGGAGGAGGATTAATCAAGCTAGTAGTCTTGACTACTTTCTTTTGTCCTTCTCACTGGCTCCAAAAGTTAAAAAAGTGTTGATAGGAGACAGAATGTGATCAGACCACCATCTAATTGGCATCCACATAACTCTTACCGAATTTTGTTTTTGAAAGAAAACAAGGACATTTTTGGTCCATTAAAATAACATAAAATTGATTAGAAATACAGTGTAGACATTGTTAATGTTGTAAATGACTATTGTAGCTGGAAACCATGGTGCTTGCCTACGGAGCTGTGAGGGAACGGCACCTCCGTACCTTCAGGCTCTGATCAGGCCCTACACCCAAACAAGGGCACTGCGTTCATCCACCTCTGGCCTGCTCGCCTCCCTACCTCTGAGGAAGCACAGTTCCCGCTCAGCCCAGTCAAAACTGTTCGCTGCTCTGGCACCCCAATGGTGGAACAAGCTCCCTCACGACGCCAGGACAGCGGAGTCAATCACCACCTTCCGGAGACACCTGAAACCCCACCTCTTTAAGGAATACCTGGGATAGGATAAAGTAATCCTTCTAACCCCCCCTTAAAAGATTTAGATGCACTATTGTAAAGTGGTTGTTCCACTGGATATTATAAGGTGAATGCACCAATTTGTAAGTCGCTCTGGATAAGAGCGTCTGCTAAATGACTTAAATGTTAATGTAAATGTAAATGAAACAGCTGATTTTTTTATGGAATATCTAAATAGGAGTACAGAGGCCCATTATCAGCAACCATCACTCCTGTTGTTCGAGATCTTCAATTTCTTGGCAATTTCTCGCTTGGAATAGCCTTCATATCTCAGAACAAGAATAGACTGACGAGTTTCAGAAAAAAGTACTTTGTTTCTGGCCATTTTGAACCTGTAATCGAACCCACAAATGCTGATGCTCCAGATACTCAACTAGTCTTAAGAAGGCCAGTTTTATTGCTTCTTTAATCAGATACACAGGTTTCAGCTGTGCTAACATAATTGCAAATGGGTTTTCTAAAGATCAATTAGCCTTTTAAAATGATAAACTTGGATTAGCTAACACAACGTGCCATTGGAACACAGGAGTGATGGTTGCTGATAATGGGCCTCTGTACTCCTATTTAGATATTCCATAAAGATCTGCCGTTTCCAGCTACAATAGTCATTTACAACATTAACAATGTCTACACTGTGTTTCTGATTAATTTGATGTCATTTTAATGGACAAAAATTTAGATTTTCTGTCAAAAACAAGGACCTTTCTAAGTGACCCCAAACTTTTGAACGGTAGTGTACTCTAGGTACAGCAGATCCCCTTATTGTATGGGATACTTTCGAATGTGCCTTCAGAGGCCATGCAATTCAATACTCATCCTTAAAGCAAAAACGAATTTCGGTCAAAAGAGATTAGACTAACAAAGGAAATAGTGGAACTAGCACCACAGATGGATGGCAATAAAAACAGTACATAGAAGCACAGAATTAAAACATAAAGAACTGGAGGAACTTATTCAAGAATGATCAAGAGTACTATATTAATAAAATAAAGCAAACTGGATGGAAAATGGTTAAAATGCACCAAATTATTTTTCATCTTCGATGATGAAGATTAAAAATGAATTTGGGTCATTTTTCACCATTTTCCATCCACAAAGAATTTACAGGGGTGGCAGTTAGCCTAGTAGTTAGAGCGTTAGGGCCAGTAACTGAAATGTTGCTAGATCGAATCCCAGAGCTGACAAGGTCAAAATCTGTCTTTCTGCCCCTGAACAAGGCAGTTAACACACTGTTCTAAGGCCGTCATTGTAAATAAGAATTTGTTCTTAACTGACTTGCCTAGTTAAATAAAGTTTAAATAAAAAAATTCAAAGACAGAAACACGTTACAAGTATTTCTGATCACCAAATTATATTTTGAAAGAGGAAGCTAAATATTTTAAGTATATTTTCTCTTTTCAGTCTCCTCCATTTTCCATCTCCACTGAATGATGTTAAATATTTCCTAATAATAGTGTAAAATTAATACCTGTACAGAAAGACTTGTGTGAAAGCCAAATTACAGAGGAGGAATTTCTTGATACAATTAACTCCTTTCAGTCCGGAAAAATCTCAGGGCTTGATGGCATACCAGTTGAGTTACAGTATACGAAAAAAAAAATTATATTCTCAAAGATCCACTATTCACATGTTTTACCGACTATAAAAATGATAGACTGTCAGATACACAGCAAGAAGGTCTGATTTAAATATTACTAAAACAGGACCCATGTGGTAAGTATAAAGATCCAGTCCATTTATAAAACTGGAAGCCCTTTACACTTCTATGCATAGCGCATATAATTAAAAAGGTTTTATTGGATATTATTCATCCTAATTAGACAGGTCTTTTTACATTGACAATACATTGGAGATAATATAAGACTTGAAACAATGAAAACTATGAAATATTTTTTTTAAAAAGGCCTGGTCTTCATAGCAGATTTTGAAAAGACCTTTGATAAAGTACGACTACAATTTATGTACACTGTACAAAACATTAAGAACAACTTCCTAATATTGGGTTACTCAGAACAGACTCAATTCGTCTGGGCATGGACTCTGCAAGCTGTCGAAAGCGTTCCGCAGGGATGCTGGCCAATGTTAACTCCAATACTTTCCACAGTTGTGTCAGGTTGGGTGGATGTCCTTTGGATAGTGGACCATTCTTGATACACACGGGGAACTGTCGAGTGTGAAAAACCCAGCAGTATTGCAGTTCTTGACACAAACCGGTGCACCTGGCACCTACTGCAATACCCTGTTCAAAGGTACTTAAATATTTTGTATTGCCCATTCAACCTCTGAATGGCACACATACACAATCCATCTCTCAATTGTCTAAGGCTTAAAAATCCTTCTTTAACCTGCCTCCTCCCGTTCAACTACACTGATTGAAGTGGATTTTGTGGCATCCATAAGGGATCATAGTGTTCACATGGATTCACCTGGTCATGGAAAGAACAGGTGTCCTTAATGTTTTGTATGCTCAGTTTATACATGCCTGGACTATTTTAATTTTGGAGAATCTCTTATACAATGGGTTAAAGTTATTTATAGCAACCCCAGGTGTAAAATATTGAATAATGGTTACTTCTCAGAAAGTATTGAACTGTCAACAGGAGTTAAACAAGGTTGTCCACTTTCTCCTTTTCTAATTGTTATGGCCACCGGAATGTTAGCTATTAAAATCAGATCTAAGAATAATATCAAGGGGTTAAAAGTCCAGGGCTTTAAAACAAACGTGTCAATGTATGCCAATGACTCAAGTTTTCTCTTAAATCTGCAATCTGGATTACTGCACAGTCTCATTGAGGGTCTAGATCATTCATGATATTCTGAATAGGAATGGTGGAGTTGTGTCACACACACAGAAATGGGAATGTTTTCAAATATATCTATTTTTATTTTATTTCACCTTTATTTAACCAGGTAGGCCAGTTGAGAACAAGTTCTCATTTACAACTGTGACCTGGCCATGATACAGCAAAGCAGTGCGACAAAAACATAAACACAGAGTTACACATAAACAAACGTACAGTCATTAACACAATAGAAAAGAAAAATAGAAAAATCTGTGTACAGTGTGTGGAAATGTAGAAGAGTAGGGAGGTAGGCAATAAATACGCCATAGAGGTGAAATAATTACAATTTAGCATTAATACTGGAGTGATAGATGTGCAGATGATGATGTGCAAGTAGAGATACTGGGATGCAAAAGAGCAAGAGGGTAAGTAATAATATGGGGATAAGGTAGTTGGGTGTGCTATTTACAGATTGGCTGTGTACAGGTACAGTGATCGGTAATCTTCAGCGTCTCATCCCGTCAGCGGGATCAAAATCCAGCGAAAAATCATATCGGCAATTAGCATTAAAAAAATTAATACTTTTTTTAAATTTTTTATTAATATATATATATTTTTTTTATAGATACACCTCTCCTGAATCGACCCACATCGTCCGATTTCAAAAAGGTTTTACAGGAAAAGCAAATCATTAGATTATGTTAGATGAGTCCATCGTAAAAAGCAGCAACATAGCCATTTTCCGACCAACCACTTGCATCACAAATAACCAAAAAACAGCTAAATGCAGCACTAACCTTTTACAAACTTCATCAGATGACACACCTAGGACATCATGTTACACAATGCATGCATTCTTTTGTTCAATAAATGTCATATTTATATATAAAAACACAATTTTACATCGGCGTCTGACGTTGACTAACTATTTTCCCCTCAAATGCGTCCCGGGAAACAGTGCTACAATTCCCTAAATTACTATTCGAAAATGATTTTTTAAATTTATATTGTCAATCTAACATTTATAGATGAATATCTCTTGAGAACACCTGTCATCCCAGATTTTAAATTAACTTTACTGGGTAATCACACTTTGCGATAAAAGGAGATGCGATACTCAGAAAATGAGCTAATATACCGAGCTCGGCGCCATCTTGGAACAATCGCATGTCACATCTCATCTTGTATAATATTGTCAATAATCGCCTACCTTTAGTTGTCTTCATCAGAAAGCACTTCCAGGAATCCCAGGTCCACAACAGATGTATTTTCGGTCGAAAAAGTCCATCCTTCATTTCCATTAGCCTGCTGTTGGTAGCGCGTCCTAGGGCTCTCTCCAAATGCTCCGACGTGCGCAGGGCTGCAGTTTCGGATAAAATGAGATTTTCCCGCCTTTAGGTTCGTTCAAACATGTCAAACGTTGTAAAACATTAATCTTCAGGGCCTGTAACACCAAGAGAGCCAATAAGATTCGACGGGGACGATTGTAGAGTGTTTTAAAACGTTTCCAAAGGTGGGGGTAGACAGGGCCGCCGGCGTCATAATGGTGATGGCCCATCCCCTGTGACCAATTTCCAATGCGTCTCATTCACTGAGTTTCGACTGTATAAGGCTCAAACCACTGTGAAAAGACTGGCGACATCTAGTGGAAGCAATAGGAAGTGCTCACTGAACCATGGTTAACGGTGTGATTAATAGGGAAAGATGAGAAGTCGAGTCCACAATTCAGAATTCCACTTCCTGTTTCAATCGGTCTCGGGGTTTTGACTGCCATATGAGTTCTGTTATACTCACAGACACCATTCAAACAGTTTTAGAAACTTTAGGGTGTTTTTTATCCATATATAATAAGTATATGCATGTCCTAGCTTCTGAGTTTGATTAGTAGGCTGTTGAAAATGGGAACGAATTTTTTTCAAAATGCGCTGTGGCGCCCCCTATCCTAGGGTATCCTCAAGAGGTCAGGATAAAGGTCAGGATGATATCAAAGAGGGTGCCCATGGTTACGGATTTAGGGTTGTACCTGGTAGGTTCCTTGATCATTTGTGTGAGATTGAGGGCATCTTGCGTAGATTGTAGGTCGGCCGGGGTGTTAAGCATGTCCCAGTTTAGGTCACCTAACAGTACGAACTCTGAAGATAGATGGGGGCGATCAATTCACATGGTGTCCAGGGCACAGCTGGGGGCTGAAGGGGGTCTATAACAAGGGGCAATGGTGAGAGACTTGTTTCTGGAAAGGTGGATTTTTAGAAGTAGATGCTCGAATTGTTTGGGCACAGACCTGGATAGTATGACAGATCTCTGCAGGCTATCTCTGCAGTAAATTGCGACGCCGCCCCCTTTGGCAGTTCTATCTATTTCAGAATTTTTGGTGTCCTTCCTAAGCCAAGATTCAGACACGGCAAGGACATCCGGGTTGGCGGAGTGTGATAAAGCAGGGAATAAAACAAACTTAGGGAGGAGGCTTCTAATGTTAACACGCATGAAACCAATGCTTTTACGGTTACTGAAGTCAACAAATGAAAGCGCCTGGGGAATGGGAGTGATGCTGGGGGCTGTAGGGCCTGGGTTAACCTCTACATCACCAGAGGAGCATAGGAGGAGTAGGATAAGAGTACTGCTGAAGGCTAAAAGAACTGGTCGTCTAGTGCGTTCAGAACAGAGAGTAAAAGGAGCAGATTTCTGGGTGCAGAAGTGTAGATTCAAGGCATAATGTACAGACAAGGGTATGGTAGGATGTGAGTACAGTGGAGGTAAGCCTAGGCATTGAGTGACGATGAGAGAGGTTTTGTCTCTAGAGGCACCATTTAAGCCAGGTGAGGTCACCACGTGTGTGGGGGGTGGAACAAAAGGGTATGGTAGGCATATTGAGCAGGGCTGGAGGCTCTACAGTGAAATAAGACAAAAATGACTAACCAAAACAGTAATAGACAAGGCATATTGACATTAGGGATACACATGTGTAGCCGAGTGATCATAGGGTCCAGTGAGTAGCTAGGTGAGCTGGAGGCACGGTGATTCAGACAGCTAGCAGGCCAGGGCTAGCAGGCTAGCAGATGGGCCTGATAGGGACATCGCAACAGGAGAGCTTGTTGAAACCCCTCGGACGGTTACGTCAGCAGACCAGTCATGATGGATCGGTGGGGCTCCAGCAGCAAAGGGTCCAGGCCAATTGGCAAAAGAGGTATTGAAGCCCAGGAATTGTCTGATGGATCTCTTCTGCTAGCCGGGAGATGGGCCTAGCTCGAGGCTAGCTCCAGGCTAACTGGTGCTTGCTTCGGGACAGAGACGTTAGTCAGGAGTAGCCACTCGGATAGCACCTAGCTAGCTGCGATGATCCGGAGTAAAGGTTCAGAGCTTGCGGTAGGAATCCGGAGATGTGGTAGAGAAAAGCAGTCCGATATGCTCTGGGTTGATATCACGCTGTGCAGACTGGCAGGAATTGACCGGACTGAGGCTAGCAGATGTCCGAGTTAACGGTGATGACCACTAGCAGTGGCTAACTGACTACTAGCAAGTAGCTAGTTAGCTGGCTAGCTTCTGAAGGGGGTTCCGGTTCTAAAGTATAAAAAATAGCAGATCCATACCACATTGGTTGAGGCGGGTTGCAGGAGAGTATGTTCAGTCTGTAGATGGACATTGAGATTAAAAATGTAAAAAATAAATATATATGAAGAAAAATGATATATACACGGGACGGGACAAGACGAAACAAAACAGACATCCAACTGCTACACCATCTTGGATTATCATGTTTGCTCTATCTAAAGTTACAACCAACTGATTGCAACATTAACGCATAAATTGAGGACGTCAGTGAAAGGGGGATAAGGTTGGGAACTTGTTTGTCTGCCCTATATTAAAAAACACATTTGGCAGATTTTCTTTGCATAAATAGAAAAATATACCAGTTTCATTTGAGGATCAAAATGTTGACAGCAGCGCCATACAGGTTGAAAAATACCTGGGAAGAGATTTTCGAAGTTCCAATTTCATGGCACATAGTTTATGAACTGACACACAAAACAATGCTTGATTGAACACTGAGTTTTTTAAATTTAAATTATACCCAATTCTCGCCACCAACATAATGTTATATAAATGGGGCATACAACAATTTCAGCACTGCAGAAACAGAGTCATTAGATCATTTATTCTGGTATTGCCCCCATGTAGCTTGTTTCTGGTCACAGGTTCAAGAGTGGCTGAAAAATCACAACATTCAACTAAACCGACCCTATAAATAGCACTGTTGGGCAATTTGGAAAGCCTTAGTCAATCAATTAATATAATAATACTCTTAGCAAACATATTCATCTTTAATTTACAATCTATGAAATTAGAAATGTTCAGAATTAATTTAAGACATCACAGCACAGTTGAAAAATACTGTATATGGCACATGGAAATCAAGAAAGGGTGGTCTACGGAGATAGGTAGGATGGGCTGAGAGTAGCTGAGGGTTGGGATTAAAAGCTCATGATCTGCAAGAGTTCGGACTGAAAACGCAATTTATTATGTATACCGTATATATCTGAGTACCTTTTAATGTGTCTCTCAAACTATATTTCTCTCATGTAATGCTGTGTATGAAAGTGCCATGTATGAATAACGAATATGTAACAAAATAGCTGTAAAAAAACTAAAACATAAAACAAAGTATGTTTTGTCCTCCGGAGAGGGTGAATGGGCCAATATAAATTAAATATACATACAAAAAAAATCAAGACAGAAAGTCCATCCACTTCGCATGTATCACAACCTTGAAATGGTTCAACAAAGTCCACAGAATCTATTAAATTAAAAATAGAATTATTGTTGGTATGGTGGGTGTTTTGAAGTATTAGTAGCAGTCATTCAAATAAGTGCAATTTGTATGCAAAAGGAATTAAGGGGATCATGTTACATTTGTATTGTATTTGGTGGAGCAACACAGTTATTTTCAAAATTTCCTTTAGTGCAAGTTTTGAAAAAACAACCTTTTTTTATTTTTATTTAACCTTTATTTAACTAGGCAAGTCAGTTAAGAACAAATGCTTATTTACAATGATGGCCTACCCTGGCCAAACCCTGACCCGGACGACGCTGGGCCAATTATGCACCGCCCTATAGGACTCCCAATCACGGCCAGTTGTGATACAGCCTGAAATCAAACCAGGGTCGGTAGTGACACCTCAAGCACTGAGATGCAGTGCCTTAGACCGCTGTGCCACTTGGGATCACCTTGACGAAACAGACACGACATACTAGCCAATGCCAATTAAACACTACTGGCCATTGGCTTGGAACAACAGCTTAACCGCTTTTGGAACATCAACCACATTGACATTCATGAAAATGTGTTTAGTGTGTGCGTATTGAATTAGGCATTTTACGCTCTACCTAACATCCCAGAAGGAAGTTATGTCCCAGTGTTAACTGTCAGAATACCTAAAGTTTGGTTAGAAAGAAAATGCTAATTTACTTGCTATTGTGCTAACAATATTTTCAGGCATTATGGAATTTAAATATCTGAAGGGAAAAATGCAATGTGCACCCAAGTGAGTATACATTGTTCTTTCATTTTCATAGTACCTCTAAAAATATATTTTGGGGGAAATTTACAGTGCTTGCTTTCCTCCAGACGTGTTGTTGGCATTCAGGCCAAAGAGTTCAATCTTGGTTTCATCAGCCCAGAGAATCTTGTTTCTCATGGTCTGAGAGTCCTTTAGGTGCCTTTTGGCAAACTCCAAGCAGGCTGTCATGTGCTTTTACTGAGGAGTGGCTTCCATCTGGCCACTCTACCATAAAGGCCTAATTGGTAGAGTGCTGCAGAGATGGTTGTCCTTCTGGAAGGTTCTCCCATCTCCACAGAGGAACTCTGGAACTCTGTCAGAGTGACTATCTGGTTCTTGGTCACCTCCCTGACCAAGGCCCTTCTCCCCCGATTGCTCAGTTTGGCCGGGCGGTCAGCTCTAGGAAGAGTCTTGCTGGTTCCAATTTTCTTCCTTTTAAGAATGATGGAGGTCACTGTGTTCTTGTGAACCGTCAATGCTGCAGACATTTTTTTTATACTCTTTGCCAGATCGGTGCCTCAACACAATCCTGTCTCGGAGCTCTACGGACAATTCCTTCGACCTCACGGCTTGTTTTTTTCTCTGACATGCACTGTCAACTGTGGGACCTTATATAGACAGGTGTGTGCCTTTCCAAATCATTGAATTTACAACAGGTGAACTCCAAATACGTTGTAGAAACATCTCAATGATGATCAATGGAAACCGGATGCTCAATTTCAAGTCTCATAGCAAAGGATCTGAATACTTATGTAAACAGTGTGTCGATTGATGAGGAAAATATTTTATTTAATCCATTTTAGAATAAGGCTGTAACGTAACAAAATGTGGAAAAAATTAATTTGTCGATATACTTTCCGAATGCACTGTATATCATAGAGGTTAACTATAATACATGTTATTCATATGCTCTATTTAATTATTTGATGTATCAACTACTAAATCATTTTATAAACACTTCAAATATGCCCCTAAGTGCTACCAGATGGGCATGGGCTTCATTGCCTCATGTTGAAAACAGGCCATTACATGGTAAATACAGTAGCCTAAATCTCACATACAGATAATGCTTTAAATTGTCTCTAGAACATAAAAGCTCTGGACTCTACAGCTGTAGCCCTTTCCACTCACAGACCTTGTCATCTCGAATACGGGTTGAAAATTGCTGATTTTGTCATTGATAAGCGCCTAAATTGGAATGCAGTTGCTGTACAGTAACATGCTATACATGACGTCAGAGCTGACATTCTCGGCTTCACAGCATTGTGTGGGTTTTGACTGACAACCGTTATAAACTTGAGCACCACGCGATACAAGAAGATGCTCCCATCCCTCCTGCTAATTGGGATACTTTTGCACATGCGTTACTGAGTGAGGGAAATGCTGTAAATAGAGAGGAGTCAATGTGTTCTAAAAGATGAGACATTGAGCATCGAAATGAATACCGCTCTAATTTTATACAAGCAAACCAAATGTGAACTTTACATTTCCATATTTCAAAACATATGACATTTACAGTATCAAGGTTTATGGTCGCTATGTTTGATCTGCAGTTATAAGGATGACATGTCCTGAACAGAATGAGCTGATGTTTGTAGTATTGTGAAGAAAATTCCCAGCGGAGCGCGCACTTGAATGCTCTCATGACTCCGTTCTATGTACACCAACATTACAATCAGTTTGAATGAAGTGCCTTTAGAAAGCCTAACAATATAAGATCATATTTTATAATTTAGCTAGCCATGTTGGCAATAGAATAAGCTTTCAAATTATGCCCACTACCCCAATTGCGATTTATAATGGAACATTTTTGGATTGCGTGAACAACAACAGCGCTGTGTTCCAAACAAAAACTACAAGTGTCCTTGCTTCAGTTGGTCAGTGGCAAAGCTAGGAGAGCTAAAAAAAAAATAATACTTATTGTTGAAGGCTCTTTCCTTGAGTCATAGAAGTGCATTGGAATTACTTAGGACCTGTGCACACTTTGGAGAGGTGTGTGGCCACTTGGAGACACCAGTTAGACCTCTCACTCAAACCCTTGTAATACTTTTTTCTTATCTTGCACCCAATCCAAAATGTCAATGAATATTCTTATTATGTTACTGAATATATCCAGATTATTTTCTGATTTTGTTATTGACAAATTCTGTGAAAAGTACAGATAATGTAAAATATACATAAAATCAACAGTTAAATGTTTGGATTCAGTCTTGTTTCAGGTGAACTGTTGTGTCCTCGTCTTTGGCCTGATAATTTCCTGATAATCTCCAAAGTGTTCTCTTTCAATTGCTACTATGGTCATGCATTTGCTTTTTATAGTTCTTCTGTTAGAAACATTTCAATTTGGCCTTATCCATATAGGCCAATTTACACGAGTGTAAGGGGTTAACGAAAATGTTTCATGTTTACAAAAAAGGTCACGACATGATCAGACAGCATGTTGTTACGTCCATCCTGCACACACAGACGCAAACAAGCCATTTTTCCACCGCACTTGTTTGGTCTCTGAAAACCATTAGCTTGAATTGGATATTTGCTGTCAGAGAAAACAAAAGTGCACTCTCCTTTGGTCATCAGCAATTATCCCATATGAAAGATTCCAAATTAGAGGCTAGGATAATTTGCCCTAGTCCTTTACAGAAACATACATTTCCCTAATTGTGAAGTGTGTTCTTGGCATAGCTGGACGTAATTGCGGACAACCACTATAGCGTCCAACGGCTCAAAAGAAGTCCTTATCCAATCATGAACCCCGGCGCAGAAACAAACCCTCTCATCCAGGCTGTATCACATCCGGACGTGATTGGGAGTCTTTGCTAGGTAAAGCCCCGCCTTATCTCAGCTCACTGGTCACCATAGCAGCACCCGCCCACAGCACGCGCTCCAGCAGGTACAGTTGAAGTCGGAAGTTTACATACACTTAGGTTGGAGTCATTAAAACTCATTTTTCAACCACTCCACAAATTTCTTGCTAACAAACTATAGTTTTGACGCAAGTATTTTTTCCAACAATTGTTTACAGATTATTTTAATCATAATTCACTGTATCACAATTCCAGGGGGTCAGAAGTTTACATACACTAAGTTGACTGTGCCTTTAAACAGCTTGGAAAATTCCAGAAAATGATGTCATGGTTTTAGAAGCTTCTGATAGGCTAATTGACATAATTTGAGTCAATTGGAGGTGTACCTGTGGATGTATTTCAAGGCCCACCTTCAAACTAAGTGCCTCTTTGCTTGACATCATGTGAAAATCAAAAGAAATCAGCCAATTGTAGACCTCCACAAGTCTGGTACATCCTTTGGAGCAATTTCCAAATGCCTGAAGGCACCACGTTCATCTTCACAAACAATAGTACACAAGTATAAACACCATGGGACCACGCAGCCGTCATACCGCTCAAGAAGGAGACGCGTTCTGTGTCCTAGAGATGAACGTACTTTGTTGCGAAAGTGCAAATCAATCCCAGAACAACAGCAAAGGACCTTGTGAAGATGCTGGAGGAAACGGGTACAAAAGTATCTATTTCCACAGTATAACGAGTCTTATATCGACATAACCTGAAAGGCTGCTCAGCAAGGAAGAAGCCACTGCTACATAACTGATATAAAAAAGCCAGGGAACGGTTTACAACTGCACATGAGGACAAAGAATCGTACTTTTTGGAGAAATGTCCTTTAGTCTGATGTAATAAAAATAGAACTGTTTGGCCATAATGACCATCGTTATGTTTGGAGGAAAAAGGGGGAGACTTGCAAGCTGAAGAACACCATCCCAACCGTGAAGCACGGGGGTGGCAGCATCATGTTGTGGAGCTGCTTTGCTGCAGGAGGGACTGGTGCACTTCACAAAATAGATGGCATCATGAGGGAGGAAAATTATGTGGATATATTGAAGCAACATCTCAAGACATCAGTCAGGAAGTTAAAGCTTGATCGCAAATGGGTCTTCCAAATAGTCAATGACCCCAAGCATACTTCCAAAGTTGTGGCAAAATAGCTTAAGGACAACAAAGTCAAGGTATTGGAGTGGCCATCACAAAGCCCTGACCTCAATCCTATAGAAAATTTGTGGGCAGAACTGAAAAAGCTTGTGCGAGCAAGGAGGCCTACAAACCTGACTCCGTTACACCAGCTCTGTCAGGAGGAATGGGCCACAATTCATCCAACTTATTGTGGGAAGCTTGTGGAAGGCTACACAAAACGTTTGACCGAAGTTAAACAATTTAAAGGCAATGCTACTAATTGAGTGTATGTAATATTTTAATCCACTGTGAATGTGATGAAAGAAATAAATGCTGAAATAAATCATTCTCCCTACTATTATTCTGACATTTAACATTCAGAAAATAAAGTGGTTATCCTAACTGACCTAAGACAGGGAATTTTTACTAGGATTAAATGTCAGGAATTGTGAAAAACTGAGTTTAAATGTATTTGGCCAAGGTGTATGTAAACTTCCGACTTCAACTGTATATTGCACTGGTCATCCCCAAAACCAAATCCTCCTTTGGCCGCCTTTTCTTCCAGTACTCTGCTGCCAATGACTGGAACGAATTGCAAAAATGACTGAAGCTGGAGTCTTATATCTCCCTCACTAACTTTAAGCATCAGCTGTCAGAGCAGCTTACAGATCATTGCACCTGTACACAGCCCATCTGTAAATAGCCCAGCCAACTACCTCATCCCCATATTGTTATTTATTTTTTTGCTCCTTTACACCCCAGTATCTCTACTTGCACATGCATCTTCTGCACATCTATCACTCCAGTGTTTAATTGCTAAATTGTAATTATTTCACCACTAGGGCCTATTTATTGCCTTACCTCCATTTGCAAACACTGTATATAGATTTTTAAATTGTGTTATTGACTGCGTTTGTTTGTCTCATGTGTAACTCTGTTGTTTTTGTCGCACTGCTTTGCTTTATCTTGGCCAGGTCGCAATAAATGTAAATGATAAATTGTTCTCAACTTGCCTACCTGGTTAAATAAAGGTACAATTAAAAGTAAAATTGACAGGGCCTTTCAACTGACCCCTCACAGAAATGACTGCCCAATGGTTGCGCTCCCCCTGGACAAGTCTGTGTTTATGTTTTTATTTCTGTCCTAAATTAAAATAGTATATAGTTTTCCGCGGAGTTACCACTATTATGTCTTTTTTAAATGTCTGCTTCTTCAGTAGGTGATGTAGTTCACGCTGGAGATACGAGCGTACTATTCGTAAAGCAAAACTAATGCTGGAAAACAGTAATGTGGTCAATTTTGAGTGGTATGAATTGTTCATTGGCTGGTTAAGACAGAGCAACAGTAACACTCCTGCCTCGGCTCAGAAATACTTTGTATGAAGCTTTGAACTGACCCGACACAGACTACAAACCCATACTGTATATACAAAAGTATGGCTATAGTCACACATTAGGTGGTTCCTTATTAAATGTAATAATGTTTATGAATACATTTTTAAATTAATATTGAAGCCATTTCTTATGGAAACCCAGTGTTGAGTTGGAGCCGTATGTATCAAGCATCGGGGAGTTGGAGTGATGATACAGGATCAGGTGTCCAGGTAATCTTATTCATTGTGATCGGCACTACTACTCTGAGACGCTTGTTAAATACAGACCCTGGTGAGCCCTCTGATGAGGACCTTTGCCCTCTGCTCTCTCCCCAGTGTCTATCAGCTGGTTGTGAAAGAGGAACGCAAGCAGAAGGTGCGGCGGGCGGCCGACGTGCTGGAGTGCTTCTCCGTCCCGGTCAGCTTCAAGAATGCCTCCATCTTGGATTTGCCCCACTACTTTGCAGCGGAGTTCCCACCCACATACCTGACTGTGGTGCAGCCTTTCAGCGTAGGTGACAACAAGACCTACAATGGCTACTGGAACCCCCCCCTCTCTCCAGCCAAAAGCTACAGCATTTACTTCCAAGCCCTGAGCAAAGCCAATGGGGTGAGTTGTCATACAATCTTTTCAAGGTCCATCACTGTTCAATGTCCCTCACTGTTGTCTGATGTCTAAATGCAGATTAGGGTTGTCACGATACCATAATCATGATACTCAGAAGTATCATGACAAGCAAATAAAACATGAAACGGCTTAATTTCTTGAGGAAAACAAGCCTTGTCATTTGGGGTCCTTTTCCCATTTATAACACACCATATTTGACATAAAGCAGGTTTTTATAAGACAAAGAGTTTAGTCTGCTTCATGATTTTCTTTTTGCCATGACAAATGTAGTATTGTAGTATTGTGATAATGGTATCGTGACACCCCTAATACAGATGTTCAACCTTTTAGTATTACTCACCTCTTGTGTGCAGCGCTGAATCTTGAAAGACCACATTTTTTCATGCTATCTTGAATCATATCAATTTCAGTCTTTAAAGGTGTAATTTACTATGGGGTGAATGCACGCTTTAGTTCTGTTTTTAAATACAACTAAGATGATATACACTGAATGTACAAAACATTTAGAACACCTTCCTAATATTGAGTTGCCCTAAGAACAGCCTCAATTTGTTGGGGCATGGACTCTACAAGAGTTCCACAGGGATGCTGGCCCATGTTGACTCCAGTGCTTCCCACAGTTGTGTCAAGTTGGCTGGATGTCCTTTGGGTGGTGGACCATTCTTGATGCACACAGGAAACTGTTGAGCATGAAAAACCCAGCAGTGTTGCAGTTCTTGACACAAACTGATGCGCCTGGCACCTACTACCATACCCTGTTCAACGGCACTTAAAGTGCACTCATAAAGGGGCTGACGAAGAACAATGTTCATTATTACACTCAAACATCTTTCACTAACTAGGTTTCCATCCAATTGGCGACAGATTTTCATGTGAATATTCTAAAATCTGCCTCATAAAATATAAGTGACATCAATAAGGGATCATAGCTGTCACCTGGTCAGTCTATGTCATGGAAAGAGCATGTGTTCATAATGTTTTGTACACTCAGTATATGATCTAGTACCACAGGAGGTTTGTGGCCCATTAATTGGGGAGTATGGGCTCGTTCTATTGACTGGAGCAGAATAAGTGAAATGGTAACAAATACATCAAACACATGGTTTCCAGGAAGCCATTCCGTTTGCTCCTTTCCGTCCATTATTGCGAGCCGTCCTTCCCGCGGCAGCCTCCTGTGTCTAGTACAAACCTAACATAATACATGCCTATCAGTCAAGTGAATGTACAGTAAAATGGCAAAAGGGATGTCAAAATCTTGACTGTTCTTCTTCGTAGACAGCATGCAAATGTATGGCTCTCAAGCTCTTCTTAATCGTAAAACAAAATTTGACTATAAAATGGATTTCAAAATAGGTTAAGACCAGAGGACTGTTAAATCATTTTCCACCGCTGCGACTTTGTTTGGCGGGGGCATCGGCTGGCGTTATAAGCAGCACCTTCCCAACGCTCAAGTTTTCCCAGAATGCAGTTTAGCTTGCCTGAGCGTTGGTCACATCGGCTTCATGATTTGATTGGATATCAGTCAATTCAATCTGTGAGTTTCAGGCTCAGTGAGAAAACACTCAAAACAACATTAGACCATGACCCAGATAAATAAATAAAAAGTAATGCATAAAATATGGATTTAGCTTGGTAGTTTAGACCTGCGATCAAAGATTAGGCAATTATTCCACCTCTCTTGTTCAGTAATTTGTTACTCTGTCGAAACCTCTAGAGGGATGAGTATGTGACTATTTTCCATTATACTTTGCCCCATTAAATTCAGGTTAGAGAACAGATTTTTTTTAGCTTTACATCAAGCGCGGCTTAACTGTCACTCCGTGGCTTCAAGGTACGGCAGCCCATCATTATTTCATTTAAGGTTTTTTCCATTTAGCCAGTGTTACAAATGTAAATGCTCAGTGTAAACATGTTGATTACTGTTGCTCACTTATACTCTCCATCTTTTAAGAGACTGCGTAATGTACACACTGACAGTACTGTGCATTTCCCCTTACCCTCTACCACAGCTTGAAATACCAATGAGATTGAGTTGTGCATGATGGCAGCCCCTAGTTTGCTCATCAAGTCTTCTTTCACGGGTGGCATCCCATAGATGCCATTCTTTCATCCTTCCATTGTGCCAAATAGAAAGAGTACACATCAAATGAGCCAGAGTGGGCTTTTCCAAAGCTATGCGATGCCACCCAAGCTCCCTGACAAAAATGGCAAGAAAAGACATCGCCTTGGGGAGGAGAGTCTAAGTCTGGACAGGGATAGAGGGAAGAAGGGAGAGAGTGAGAAATGTAGTAGAAGAGAGTGGGAGAGACAGTGGAAGAGAGAGAGACAGTGGAAGAGAGAGAGAGAGACGGGTAGAGGGAGGCTCTGCCCCCCAGTACAGACAAGCTGCCAGCTGATTCCTCAGCCCATGCCGGTGCCAACTGCAGGCTCCATCTCTCCTGGCACTGCCAATTGCACTCGAAACAACCATCCTCCCTCGCCTATCAAGTCCCCCAGGCTCCTTTCTTGAGACCAGCCACAGTGACCAGACTCTTTAACTCTGCAAAGTTGGAAAAGTACCCAGAAGTAAGCGTTTCACTGTTTGTCTAGACCTGTTGTGGTTGAATGTGACAAATAACATTTCATTTGATGCCGTACACAGCAGTGGCGAGGAGGGCGGCCATATTGACTGACTGGTCATATTTTTGGCAGTTATATCCCCCCAGAATGTGTTGTTGAGGCTTGACAACTAGGAGACAACACACCTACTCCATTTCCTGTGGTACCAACCACCAGGGAGCGAACGAAAAAAAATAAATGGTGCTTTTTCCCAACATCTAGAAGTGTTGGCTTTGAAAATGCTGAGGTACAGTTAACAGCAAGCCTGGTTTAAAAAAACAGATAAAGCAACATCTCACAGCACAATGCCTCTCTCCTATTACAAGTTTTGTTTTTTCCATGTATGTTTTGAGGTTGGACTTAACACGTATAGCTCATTAGCACATAGGGCACACCGATGGGTGTCACCTCGTTAGTCAGTGTGTTACACCTGTGCTGGTTACCATCTCGTTACTGGGAAGATGTTTCACCTGTGCTGGTCCAGGTGCTATTTAAGAGTGGCTGGGTCAGTTCTCCAGTGTCTTGATAGATGTGGAGGGTTAACACCTTTAGCTCGTGCTTCCTATTTAGATTTTTAGACAAACTATCCTGTATCTGATTTTGTTTTGAGCCACCATTTTGGTTTGTTTCCTGTCATTAAATTTGGTGTGGGTTTTTCTTTTGTTTGCATCTTTGGCAAATTTACTGGGTGCTCATGGTGGGTATCTTTTAGGTTCCAATTGTTGTCGCTAGTCAACTTTCTTAATTTTTTTATTTTATTCTGTCTCTTGTTTTTGTTCAGGGACAGGGCGTAATTATCAAGGAATTTCAACACATCAATCAATGTCAAAATACCAAATGTAGCTTCACTGCTAATTTTTACCGTTAGTTCCTGGAGGAGGCTAAATTAGGACATGTCGGACCACAATTTAGACAGACTGGTGATGTGAGCTCTCTAGGACACCGTGGATGTCTGTGTCTCCTACAGCGGTTCAACCAGCTGCACCACAGGGACTTGGTATTCAGCTCAGGCTAGCGCTATTAGCCACAAGATGTCTTCCAACTAGGGACCTGCATCTGCAACTCAGCCAAGCGTTCCAGGATAAGACTATAAATTAACGCTACCTTTATTAACATTACTGCTTCATACTGTTGAGGCTTGCGAATTAACATCCCAGTGAAAATGATTTTGCAAATGGCTGCCTCCTTTCAGGTCTAGGCCATGCATAACAAGTTTTGTCAAACAGGTTAGCGATGGTGAATGGGGAATTCTCCTCTGGCTTTCACAATTTTTTTTTCGATGGTTTGCCAGGTGCTTTGAAATGGAGGGCATGCTTATCAAGAATGCCCTAGAACTCGGGTGACACTGGTGATGCTTTTTTTGGATTACTCAAGCTTCTATTATTGTGTTCCTCAGCCAACTAACACTCAAGGGAGGTGGTTCATAAAAACTTTTATGAAAACTTATCAGCCACTGTAAATCAGAGCGAATAAACACAGCAAGTTGATGCCACAATTAATGTAGAGTTATATGGAGAGTAATATTAAATCGAGAAAAAGGTGCTCTGTCTCTCTGTTAAATATTCACTTAGGGGAGCAATAAGTGACGAAAGAAGAGGAGCTTATTTTTCTTTTAGAGAATGATAGTGTTCCCTTAACACCTTCCAACTTCACTATATAGATATTAGAGTATTGCCATGACTTGCCTTGCAATTGAAGGTTGTCTATCCATATGTTCCTTGTTTCCTCCGCTCCTCACTACAATCCAATCCTTACTTAAAGGACAATTCCACCACTTTATAACCAGTTATTATGCTGTTAGTGTATATGCGCTACTGTAAGATATGTTAGTCATACTACACTTAGTCGTTTTTGTCATTTTTGAAGCATCTGCATGACCCTCGTTTACAGTATACTACAGTTCCCAGGGTGCATTTCACCTCCCAGGATGCAAAGCACCGCCAAGTCTGCAGTTCACTTAGCTGGCTAGCATGCCCAGATGAAGCTTGTCATAAGTTATGAGTGCATTTTACATTACTTTTGTAATCATATTATAATGCTTGCATCAATATCATGCTGTATATATGTTAATGGCACTGTCACCGATCAAATGCATTTCACAAAAAGAATTCAAATTTAGATGCTAACGAATGCTAGACTTAAGTTAGTGTCTGTTGGTTAGCTACCATGCTAGCTAGCTAGCCCGACTGCTACATCCGTAATAATAATAATGTTTGCAACAATAACAGCCAAGTTTAAGCTTAGCGACTGTCTTAAGGATCGGCATCCCGTCAACGGGACAGTTATATGTCATGCAGCTCCTTGTGTCACGATCGCACATTTTAGAGAAACAACAAATGTCAGTACATATAAGTGTTTTATATCAGCTGAAATCTTAAATTCTTGTTAATATAACTGCACAGTCCAATTTACAGTAGCTATTACTGTGTAAAAATGCCATGCTAGTGTTTGAGGAGAGCTCCTAACAACAAAACACTTTTTTCACATTGATAGGTTTGATAAATTCCCCTCTGAAGGTGAAATGTGTACTTACTTTCTGAAATCTTGCTCTGATTTATCATCCAAAGGGTTCCAGAGATAACATGAAGTATCGTTTTGTTAGATAAAATATTTTTTAATATCCTAAAGAGGTCCATATAGCATGCACAATTTATTTTGTATTATCACTCGTTCAATTTGCAAAGAAAGGAATCTGTGAAAATCGAACCCTAAACATTATTTAAACCAGTCAAATCACGTTCGTATGTATTCCTCAGAGATCCTAGAATGTAACCAGACTTCACTATATCATTAGGGGTGTAGTATCCTATAGGACACCAAATTTGTTCAGAGAGCGACGCCTTCATGGCACGCCGACAACGCGCCCGGTCTTCATTTGATCTACTGTATCTTTGTCAAATATGCATCAATCGGGGTCAATCAAAGCTAGCTAGATAGCCAATGAGCTGGGCTTTATGGGAGTAACAGAAACCCTGTATCTGTTGAAAAATGTAGGTGTTAACCTTTTGCGACAGCATGCCTTTTCCTTTCGGACAAAAACTACTAATATTTAGAGTTATGAAATTATGAAAACTTTTTTTTTTGCCAATGTTTAACTTATAATATGGCTACTAATAATGGAAAAGTTAAATCAAAGTCCAAGTATACAGATTTGACGATATTCTTGCAGAAAAATGTAATATGAATGCAAATGTCTCCTGGGTGACTTCACACTAAATGTCATGTAGTTCGCTCATACTTCAAGTTATCCGTCTGAAACTTTGCACATACACTGCTGCCATCTTGTGGACACCATCGGAATTGCAACCAGAGTGATGGCTAGAACTGGGACCTTTCTCTTGCATTTCAAAGATGGTGGTAGAAAAAAGACGGTTGGTTTTTTCTTTGTATTTTCTTCTACCAGATCTAGTGTGTTATATTTTCCTACATTCAATTCACATTTCCACAAAATTCAAAGGGTTTCCTTTCAAATGGTACCAAGAATATGCATATCCTTGCTTCAGGACCTGAGCTACAGGCAGTTAGATTTGGTATGTCATTTTAGGCCGAAATTTGAAAAAAAGGGCTATCCCTAAGCAACCATCCACATAACATGTAGGCCTGAAGCACATTTATTATGAAATGTACAGGCAAATCACTAGGGAATCCTGTCCAGTCTCTCATGATTTGAAGACTGTGTCTGATTCCAACATTAGCAACGCTAGCTAGCCAAGTAGCTTACCCTGCTGCATCTGAAATAAAGTGGTTTTAACATTAACAGCCAAATACAGCCTTTGCGACTGTCGAAGCAACCATCCAACAACACTGTAGGCCTATTGGAACGAATAAAAGTAAGACGTTTCTTCACTTCGAAAATGTAGGCTATTTGGAAAGGCCAAGGGAGCTGCAACTTCGTCGGTGATGGTGGTTTTGCCGAATGGAATCATGGGTGTTTGATCCTTGAACAACAGAAAAATATTGGAGTAAGCTGACTATAAATATCATTCTATAGGTTTTTGAGTGCCTATTTAAAATATTTACAGATGTTATTAGACCAAGACAACCAGAGCAACATATACAGTAGCAAGGAGTTCCAATATGATCAGAAAACTACCGATGGGCTGTATAGACAGCTGAAAATTACTGTCCATAATTTATTTTATTTTTCATCTCAGGGATCCTACTCTGGTTTTGCTCATCACTAAAAAGTCAATAGACATGAAATCATAAAAGTGCACTAAAACTGTGTAGGGCATCACTAAATACTTCATAGTAACAACCTAAATGTTAAAAGTGTTGGAGTTGCCCTTTAAGAAGTTAATCTCCGAGGGATTCTTACACAGGCCATATCAGGAGCTCTATATCAGGATCATCTAAGAGTTGCTTTTAGAACCTAAAATCTTAGATTATTCCAAATGTCCTCTCTCTCTGTATCATCTCCCTCATCACGTACTGGTCATAGAAATGGAACAAGAATATCTCAATGATATAGGCAAGCGCCACTATTATTTCCCCCTATTTTCCAGGTTTTTCTATCAACTCTTGGCCACTGCTCTCTCCCTTCCTCCCCTCTCTATCTATCTCACCTTTCTTTTATAAGCTGGCTTGATGCTGAGGTGGGGTTTCAATTCCACCCCTGTGCCCACAGGCTCCAGACCTGGCCCAGTTTGGGGATACACACACTGGGTGTCTGATTAAGATAGAGAGGCTGTGTGTGTGTGTGTGTGTGTGTGTGTGTGGTGCGTGCGTGCGTGCGTGCGTGCGTGCGTGCGTGCGTGCGTGCGTGCGTGCATGCAGAGCTGGAATAGGGCGGAGGGCCTGTGGATGGATGTTTTGAGGCCGAAGGGGCAGGCGATGGGTAGTTCTCCCCTGGGCTCCACGCAAGGCTGGGTTTGTGAAGGCAGACTGTGGGAGGTTACACACCAGTGAGAGATAGTAAGGAAAGAGAGAGAGAGGGAAAGTGAGAGTGATAGAAGGGAAGGAAGGAGAAACAGAGACAAAGGGAAAGAGGAAGGAAAGAGAAAAATACAGGAATCATAGGGCTGCTGAGTGTGCCCTGATGCTGAATTGATGTGACTATCAGAAGTGAAATGGCATTGCGGTGGATAGGCATAAGCAATTCCTCCCAAAGTTCAATCCCCCCCCCCCCCAAAGTTCAGTGTCTGGGTTATGGTATCACTGAGTGTACAAAATGTAAAGAACCCCCCCCCCCCCCCCTTTCCCCCAGAACAGCCTCAATTCGTCGGGGCATGGACTCTACAAGGTGTTGAAAGCGTTCCACAGGGATGCTGGCTCATGTTGAATCCAATGCTTCCCACAGTTGTGTCAAGATGGCTGGATGTCCTTTGGGTGGTTGACCATTCTTGATACACATTGGAAACTGTTGAGCGTGAAAATCCAGGACCATGGCAGTTTTTGACACAAACTGGTGCACCTGTCACCTACTACCATACCCCGTTTAAAGGCACTTAAATATTTTGTCTTGCTCATTCCCCCTCTGAATGGCACACATATACAATCCATGTCTAAATTGTTTCAAGGCTTAAAAATACTTCTTTAACCTGTCTACTCCCATTCATCTACACTGATTGAAGTGAATTGAACAAGTGGCATCAATAAGGGATCATAGCTTTCACCTGGATTAACCTGGTCAGTCTGTCATGAAAAGAGCAGGTGTCCTTAAAACCTGTTTGGGATAGGGGGCAGTATTTTCACGGCCGGATAAAAAACGTACCCGATTTAATCTGGTTACTACTCCTGCCCAGAAACTAGAATATGCATATAATTAGTAGATTTGGATAGAAAACACTCTAAAGTTTCTAAAACTGTTTGAATGGTGTCTGTGAGTATAGCAGAACTCATATGGCAGGCCAAAACCTGAGAAGATTCCATACAGGAAGTGCCCTGTCTGACAATTTGTTCTCCTTCTGTGGCATCTCTATCGAAAACACAGCATCTCTGCTGTAACGTGACATTTTCTAAGGCTTCCATTGGCTCTCAGAAGGCGCCAGAAAGTGGAATGACGTCTCTGCGCGAAAAACAGCAGGAGTTTTTGTGAGTGTCAGGCAGGGAACAGTGACACTGGAGATGCGCGTCCACGAGACGACTCCATTTTTTTCTTTCAGCCTTTGAATGAATACAACGTCGCCCGGTTAGAATATTATCGCTATTTTACGAGAAAAATAGCATAAAAATTGATTTTAAACAGTGTTTGACATGCTTCGAATTACGGTAATGGAATATTTTGACATTTTTTGTCACGAAATGCGCTCGCGCGTCACCCTTCGGATAGTGACTTGAACGCACGAACAAAACAGAGGTATTTGAATATAACTATGGATTATTTGGAACCAAAACAACATTTGTTGTTGAAGTAGAAGTCCTGGGAGTGCATTCTGACGAAGAACAGCAAAGGTAATCCAATTTTTCTTATAGTAAATCTGAGTTTGGTGAGTACCAAATTTGGTGGGTGTCAAATTAGCTAGCCATGATGGCCGGGCTATGTACTCGCCGAAAAGCTATTTTAAAATCTGACACCGCGATTGCATAAAGGAGTTCTGTATCTATAATTCTTAAAATAATTGTTATGTTTTTTGCCAACGTTTATCGTGAGTAATTTAGTAAATTCACCGGAAGTTTGCGGTGGGTATGCTAGTTCTGAACATCACATGCTAATGTAAAAAGCTGTTTTTTGATATAAATATGAACTTGATTGAACAAAACATGCATGTATTGTATAACATAATGTCCTAGGAATGTCATCTGATGAAGATCATCAAAGGTTAGTTCTGCATTTAGCTGTGGTTTTGGTTTTTGTGACATATATGCTTGCTTTGAAAATGGCTGTGTGATTATTTTTGGCAGGGTACTCTCCTGACATAATCTAATGTTTTGCTTTCGCTGTAAAGCCTTTTTGAAATCGGACAATGTGGTTAGATTAACGAGAGTCCTGTCTTTAAAATGGTGTAAAATAGTCATATGTTTGAGAAATTGAAGTTTTTGAGGTATTTGTATTTCGTGCCACGCTCTACCATTGGATATTGGTGTCCCTAAAAGGTTTAATGTTTTGTACGCTCAGTGTATAAATGACTGGACAATTAAAATGTAGGAGAATCTCTTATACAACGGTTTAATGTGATTTATAGCAACCTGTTCTTAATGTTTTCTAAACTCAATGTATATGCCTGTGCTTGTGTGTGGAGTGTGGAT
Source organism: Salmo salar (assembly GCF_965601325.2). NCBI lineage: Eukaryota > Metazoa > Chordata > Actinopteri > Salmoniformes > Salmonidae > Salmo > Salmo salar. The sequence goes on along the minus strand of NC_138302.1, from coordinate 43,077,042 downwards.
CTTTTCGGACCTAAGCAGATGCTTTTATCTCAAGAAAGAGACATGTTAAAGGGGTACTCATAAAGGGGCTGTCAAAGAAAAATGTTCATTATTACACTCAGACATCTTTCACTAGCTAGGTTTCCATCCAATTGGCGACAGATTTCCATGCCAATATGAAAAAATCTGCATAAAGATAACTTGTACATTTTCCACCAAACGGACTTGTTACGGATAAAAATTCAATGCGTGATGTGTGATGACGTACCGATAGTTTTGTCACAAAAACTGTTGCGTTAAATAGAAAATATGTCTACTCTGGCCTTGGCACATGCGCTATAGCCAACAGCTCACAGATATAATGCAGTACATTTTGGGTAGTGTAACTTAACATAATCATTTCACTTATTTGAACATTCTGTCATAAAGAGCAGATGTTCAACAGTTTCCCATCTCAAGGGGTAAAAAAAAGACTAAATAAATGCCAATAAAGTTCCATTAGATTAACAGGGTTGAGGCTTTCATCTTAAATCGGCCATAAATCTCCTTGTGACAGAGGGATGGAAGCTTGTTGTGTGCAATGGGGAGGGGCAATTGAATGTAAGCTTAACAACATTTTATTAATTAAAACATTTTTAGCCTATCGATGGATAATAGGGTTGACATGTTATATTCGACTCGCTCAGTTTTCCACCACAAAACACAAGAAAATGACCAAAGAGAGTAGAAACAGGTCACCTGCTTTAACACTGATTTGACTATTATGTTAATTGTTTCTTTTGAAAAACAAATCACCATATTATAGTGAGAGTTCAGTACATGTAACAGGGTTGACCTTAAAACGAGGGACAGACGTATTGAATCACTAATCACATTAAATAAATCATCTTAAGAAATTACTTTGTCAAAGCAAGAAAATAACTAGGGCTTTACAATGATGGAGGAAGGTTAAAACCTTCCTAAAAGTATTTTTGGCACTTTAGCAAGTCTTTATTCACATAAAAAAAAAATATTTATTGAAATGTCCATGTGGTCTATATTAAAGGGCACTTCACTTAATATGATAGGCTTTCTGCTTAAAATATCAAAGGGATGCAAAATGGACTCGTGGAGCTACCGAATGTTTCCAATTCACCTCCATTTCTTTCTCCTGATCATTCGGTCTCAAAATCTAGGGGATTTATGGTAGTTAATGGTAGTTGCCACCAATACCAGGGATTTAAGTTAAAGGTAGTTGCCACCAATGTGGCAATTGACCTGTTAATGAGGTTTCATTGAGCTGTACATGTAGTATGTGTATCTGTGTTCAACATTGGTTCTGGGGCGGCAGGTATCCTAGTGGTTAGAGTGTTGGGCCAGTAACCGAAAGGTTGCTAGATAGAATCCCCGAGCTGACAAGGTAAAAATCTGAAATTCTTCCCCTGATCAAGGCAGTTAACCCACTGTTCCTAAGCCATCATTGTAAATAAGAATTTGTTCTTAACTGACTTGCCTAGTTAAATAAAAAAAATACAATAGGAATCACAGCTGAGAGCTGCCCAGTGACACGAGCCTACAAGATGAGCTAAATACGCTTGCTTTGGGGCAAGTAACACTGAAACATGCATGAGAGCATCAGCTGTTCTGGACGACTGTGTGATCACACTCTCCTCAGCCGATGTGAATAAGACCTTTAAACAGGTCACAAGGCCGCAGGGCCATACAGATTACCAGGATGTGTACTCCGAGCATGTGCTGACCAACTGGCAAGTGTCTTCACTGACATTTTCAAACTCTCCCTGTCGGAGTCTGTTATACCAACATGTTTCAAGCAGAGTTCCTGTGTCTATAGTCCCTGTGTCCAAGAACACTAAGGTAACCTGCCTAAATGACTACCGACCCTTAGCACTCACGTCTGTGGCCATGAAGTGCTTCATAAGGCTGGTCATGGCTCACATCAACACCATTATCCCAGAAACCCTAGACCCACTCCAATTTGCATACCGCCCCAACAGATCCACAAATGATGCAATCTCTATTGCACTCCACACTGTCCTTTCACACCAGGACAAAAGGAACACCTACGTGAGAATGCTATTCATTGACTACAGCTCAGCGTTCAACACCATAGTGCCCTCAAAGCTCATCACTAAGCTAAGGACCCTGGGACTAAACACCTCCCTCTGCAACTGGATCCTGGACTTCCTGACGGGCTGCCCCCAGGTGGTAAGGGTAGGTAACGACACGTCCACCACGCTGATCCTCAACACGGGGGTGCTCAGTCACCTCCTGTACTCCCAGTTCACTCATGACTGCACAACCAGGCACGACTCCAACACCATCATTAAGTTTGCTGATGACACAACAGTGGTAGGCCTGATCAACGACGAGACAGCCTATAGGGAGGAGGTCAGAGACCTGAACATGTGGTGCAAGGACAACAACCTCTCCCTCAACGTGATCAAGACAAAGGAGAAGATTGTGGACTACAGGAAAAGGAGGATCGAGCACGCCCCCATTCTCATCGACAGGGCTGAGGTGGAGCAGGTTGAGTGCTTCAAGTTCCTTGGCGTCCACATCACCAACAAACTAACATGGTCCAAGCACACCAAAACAGTCGTGAAGAGGGCACGACAAAACCTATTCCCCCTCAGGAGACTGAAAAGATTTGGCATGGGTCCTCACATCCTCAAAAGGTTCTACAGCTGCACAATCGTGAGCATCCTGACGGGTTGCATCACTGCCTTGTATGGCAACTGCTCGGCCTCCGACCGCAAGGCACTACAGAGGGCCAAGCTTCCTGCCATCCAGGACCTCTATATCAGGCGGTATCAGAGGAAGGCCCTAAAAATTGTCAAAGACTCCAGCCACCCTGGTCATAGACTGTTCTCTCTGCTACCGCACGGCAAGCCATACCGGAGTGTCAAGTCTAGGTCCAAGAGGCTTCTAAACAGCTTTGACCCCCAAGCCATAAGACATCTAATCAAATGGCTACCCAGACTATTTGCACTGCCCCCCCCACCCACGCTTCTGCTACTCTCTATTATTATCCATGCATAGTTATTTTAATAACTCTACCTACATGTACATATTACCTCAATTACCTCGACTAACCGGTACCCCCGCACATTGACTCTGTACCGGTACCCCCTGTATATAGCCTCGCTATTGTTATTTTACTGCTGATCTTTCATTATTTGTTACTTTTATTCTTATTCTTTTAGGTATTTTCTTAAAACTGCATTGTTGGTTAAGGACTTGTAAGTAAACATTTCACTGTAAGGTCTACCTGTTGTATTTGGCGCATGTGACATAACATTTGATTTGATTTATGTGCCTAGTAGAGAAACGATAATAACTTATGTAAACTCTGTAACCATTGTAACTGGATTGATAGGAAAATCAATCAGACATGGCTATCCAAGATATTTTGAATTACAAAGACGTATGTATTCTCAAGTTATTTTAAAATCTGCCAATTACACATGGCCTTAGCAGACTTATAAAATTAAAACCAATACATAATTATACTCAGAGGATTTTTTTTAATCAACATGAGCATCAAAAAAGCTTGTCTCATCTTATTTTATATTTTGTTCTAATCTAGCGGGAGGCTTGTCACTCAAACTCAGTGAATCGGTCACATAATAGATAGGCTAATAGATGGGACTTCCTGGAGTTTTCCCTGTTATGGAATCAGCCTAAAAAAGTTAATGACAGTTTGTCACTGCCTTATTGGACGAGAGGGGCAAAGCTCAGCTGTCACTTTGTTTAAGTGATGTACTCCTGTTATCTCTGACTTCTTTAACACTAGAACCGCTGGGCCTAGAGGGACCCTCCTTCAATCTAACGAGCAGTCATTCTGACTGCAACATTCTAGCAGCGTAATTAATTGTCATATATGCTATTGCTAAAATAATCAGTTGGTTGTGTTCATGAAGGTGTTAGGTAACGTTAGAATATTATTTTCTTTTTCATTTCAAATAGCAAAATAACATTTTCATTAGTTTGTTACTATAAGCTATATGTAAAAACCAAAAAAACACACTGTAAAAAATATTGTGCTAGTTCCACTTAAAAAATATTTACATCAGCTTTTTGAGTATTTCCAACATGATGTATGTTTCACAAACACAAAAAAATGGCTAAGGTCCCAACTTAATTGATCAAATTCAGAACTGTTATTGTACATTAGATCTACTTAATATTTCTTAGTAGTTACCTTCATTGATCGTTTCTTAGTGTTTAAACATGGCTTTATTGTCACAGGCGTCGATGAAAGGTGACCAAAACGCAGCGGGTATAGTGCTCATCTTCGTAATTTATTAAAGCGAGTGAACACTTAAACGAAAACAACAAACCGACAATCAACAGTTCTGCAAGGTACACAGACTATACAGAAAGCATGTTCTTCAAACATGCATACAACATTGTATAAAAGTATTATGAAGTAAAAAATATATATAATTACCTGCAATCCTCTGAAAACAGAGCCACATGGCAAGTTCTTGGAAAAAGGCATTATGATAAAAAAAAAATGTTCAAATGGCGCTCCTGTGAAGTAGTGACGTGCGACATACGCCTAGTTTCCTGAAACGAGTGACATATTGGACCTGACCTCAACTTCCCCCAGAATGCTCTGCTTTAGGATGACACACACACAGTCTGAAGTGTAGAAATGCGTAGTAAAAAAAAAAAGTTTTATAATCTATTTATATTTTTTGCCTACTCTTTTATTTATTAACATTGAAATTCCATGACCCGGAAGTACTTTTTTTACTGTTGCTGACAAGACACTGATCATGTGATGAGTTTGCAAATGAAATACCCACTTGTGCTGCCACTGGACAGTGAAAATCAAGTAAGTTAACCTTTATTTATTGTCATTTAAATTTGTTTGTAGTAGTTAAGTGTTGCGTTATATTACCTACTGTAGCTACCTCAATCGTTATTTCAAATAATTTCAGTGACTTCATAGCAGTTGCTAGCTATCCGAAATTTAGCTAGCTAGCAGGCTCAATTAAATACAAAACACCCCTAGATACAGCCACGCCTCATAGTCATGTAATGGGATTGGTAAAATAGGAATATAAATAATATGAATTGAATGGAGTTTCCCGTCTTCCCATTTAGTGTTTCTTGCACAGCACAGAAATGCCCATATCCAGATGGTGTGACAAAGGCACTTTCTTTGTTGTTACTTTTAAGGTTGGAACCAACATGTAGTACCTCCTGCAGGAAGAGGGGCAAGAACCATTCTACACTATTCTCAGCCCTGTGTAATGTTCAATGTCATTGCTGGACTTTTTGGAACTTTATGTATTTGTATTGTTTTAAATCTGTACAATAAAAGGAAATGTATGGTTTAAACATGTCTTTAATGTTTATTTGTTTTAGCTGTTGGTGATAATTCCCTGAGTGTTATTACATTTGTGTTTACATCATTAAGACTATGTATATGTTATGAATGATCAAAGGTGTCTGACTTTACAGTAAGTACAGCGTCATACGATACAAGGCATTTATGTATGTGTTGACCAAAAGGGTCTGCCTTTAAATGAAGTACAGCGTCATGCGATATAGAGTCTTTATGGATGTGTTATGAGTGACCGAAGGTGTCTCACTTCAAACTAAGTATTACAGGACACTACATAAAGTGTCAATAAATAGGTTATTAACGTTCTGCTGATTAATGAATGTTCTCTCATGATCCACAGGTTACTGTAGGGTGTCAGAGGTATTTAAATGGGTTAATGGACCTGCAAAGTGTGTCAGAACCATGATTATTTGGAGTGTTCCAATCTGAGACTACCACACCAGGTATTCCTCTTCTGTTCCAATGCTGGAGACCACAGCTTGATTACAACCTGTTACAATGGTGCCAACATTTTGTGGCTTATCTTTCAGCGTGGGAGTGGGTAAATGTGTCAATGACCTGACTGGGCCCAGCAATATGGCTCATTTTTATTGTCATGTTTGTGTACTGAGGAACATTTGAACTTGGTTCCAGAAGAAAGACACTTTCAATGTCTCATCAAGGTAAGTGTTTATTGGTGTAATGTCATCCCCAGGCTATTGCAAACACAGGACGTGGGATATCAACCATTCAAAGTTGGCCTTAGGGGGAGTGACCATAGAATTCTATAGGAGTGACCTTACTGAGTAAAGAATTTGTCATCGTCACTACTTAACACAGTCCAAATGATGGTCAAACCCTTAAAATGTTATTTTAAACCTAACCCTAACTAATGATGGCCAAGTTTGATGCGTTGGTCCACCAGACCTTCCACACATTTGGACGGAAGTGTTTGGTAATGAGATTAGGTGTAATGTGACGAACATGAAAACACTTTAGAGCGTATGCCATCCTTCAACACAACATGTCACCCTTCATAAAGCACATGTTTATATCATGTTCAACATAGTGGGTTATGTCACATTTGACATTGGTGCATATGATGGCATTGTGAAGGCTTTATGAAGCCTTTATAAGCTGAATGTCATTTAAAGCAGGGCCTTACTCACAATGTAGTGCGTAAAGCCTCAACAAGCCTTTGTTGGGAACAATTGTTCATAAACAGTGATGTTCTCTCCTGGTTTGTAACATACAATGCTATTTTGTAGAAACTTGTTCCAAACGTCTGATACCATAGCAAATTTCAAGCCGTCGCGTTCTTGTTTTTTTGTCATCAAAATGGAGGTAACACATAATCTCTCTGAAATTAACACTTTCAGCTCATCAACAGACAGATCCCACTGTCTCCTTGCTCCCTGTGCGCCTCAGCCACAGTACAGTCCCTGATGTGTTGTAGCATGTCCATGTCACATATACAACGGAAGCTGGTGAGTGCGTTGTGGATGTTGTTTTTTGCTTGAGATGTTCTGATAATCTGCCCATAGTATTGTCTATGGCTCGTTCTATCCAAACGGTGCCGTCCCTTCCTCTCTCCTGTCTCACCGTTTCATTTGGTGGTGGCAGTGCACAGCGTTCTGGTTTTCTTGCGGATGTGCCTCGGAGCTGTAGGTTCAGGCAGGGGCTCAGAATCAGAAGAATAATAATCAGAGATGTCATGATTAATTTATTCCGCACCATCTGAATCGTTTTCATTTAAAACCTGTTGGGGCTAGGGGGCAGTATTTTCACGGCCGAATGAAAAACGTACCCAATTTAAACAGGTTACTACTCTGGCCCAGAAAATAGAATATGCATATTATTAGTAGATTTGGATAGAAAACACTCTGAAGTTTCTAAAACTGTTTGAATGGTGTCTGTGAGTTTAACAGAACTCATATGGCAGGCAAAAAACCTGAAAAAAATTGAGTCAGGAAGTGGGAGAAATTCGAAATGTAGTTTTCTTTTGAATCCCTTGAAAAACTACAATGACATAGGATTTACGTTGCACCTCCTAACTCTTCCATTGGCTGTCAACAATCTTTAGGAACTGCTTTCATCCGTCATCTGTAACCGGGCAGAAATTTCTGGCTCGTTCAATCCCTGGCCAGTCTGAGAACAGGTCTCTTATGACGCGCATCCACGTGACTTAGCTGTTGTTTTATTTTTCTTGTATGACGAATACCTATTGCCCGGTTGTAAAATTATCGCAATTTTACGTTAAAAAATACCCTAAAGGATTGATTGTAAACATCGTTTGATGTGTTTCTACAAACGGTAATGGAATTTTTAGCCATTTCGTCTACGGATTTGCGTCCACGCCACATGGCATTGTAAAGTGTTCTGGATGGGTCAACAAAACGGACGTATTTGGAAATAAATTATGGGCTTTGCAGAACAAATGAACATTTCTTGTGGAAGTGGGTGCCCATCCGAGTGCATTCTGCCGAAGATCAGCAAAGGTAAGTAAATATTTCGAACATATTTTTTGAGATTTGTCGACGTCGGGGTTGTAGGTTAACTGTATAGCTTAGCATTGAAGGCTAAGTTCTGTACTCAGAATATTGAATAATGTGCTTTTTCCGTAAAGTTATTTTGAAATCTGACAAAGTGGCTGCATAAAGGAGTAGATTATCTCTAATTCTTTAAATAATTGTTATAATTTTTTTTCAACGTTATGAGTTCTTCCGTAAATTAAATGTGCCTATTCACCGGAAGTTATCGGCGGAGAACATTTTCTGAACGGAACGCGCCAATGTAAAAATTGGGTTTTTGGATATAAACATAAACTTGATCGAACAAAAAAATGCATGTATTGTCTAACATGATGTCTTAGGAGTGTCATCTGATGAAGATTGTCAAAGGTTAGTGCTTAATTTTAGCTGTATATCTGGTTTTGTGATAGCTATCGTGCTTCTTTTTTTTGTTGCTGAGGCGCTATGCTAAAATAATCTAATGTTTTGCTTTCACCATAAAGCCTTTTTGAAATCGGACAATGTGATTGGATTAACGAGTAGAGTATCTTTAAAATGCCGTATAATACTTGAATTTTAATTTTGAGATTATTTTGGGGGGAATTTCGCGCCGTGTTATCTCACTGGTTGTTGTCCAACCAATCCCGTTAACGGGATTGTATCCCCAACAGCATCTTGTAGCTGTGCTAACGCAACATGTGCATCCATTATTCTTGGTCTTGCCTGACAATCCTTGGTGTAAGGGGCTGTGTAGCCTGGTACTGTTCATTCTGTTGCGTTTCCTTTGCAGCACAGGAAAATAAGAAAAACTACTAAAGGAGCTGTGGGAGATAAAATTCATGTAGTAATGTCAGAGTGAGTCCAGTAGTGTCATTGTTATATTTGACCGTCTGACATGTCTGTCTTGTCCTGGGACACTCAGTCAGTAAGATTTTACCAAAGTTTGTTGACACACAGTCATAACAGTTTGACATATCAAAGCTGTCATTTGTCATGCTGTGAACTGACATGATTGACTTTTTAAGACTGCAGTATTTATTTATTTTTATTTAACCTTTATTTAACTAGGCAAGTCAGTTAAGAACAAATTCTTATTTACAATGACGGCCTACCCCGTTCAAACCCTAACCCGGAAGACACTGGGCCAATTGTGCGCCGCCCTATGGGACTCCCAATCACGGTGGTTTGTGATACAGCCTGGAATTGAACCAGGATCTGTTGTGACACCTCTAGCACTGAGATGCAGTGCCTTAGACCGCTGCTCCACTCGGGAGCCCACAGTATGTCAAGTGTATGCCAGGTCAAGTAAAGTTGATTCCCATTGGCTGACCTAACCTCCATCCAGCTTCAAGGTGTGAAGATATTGGGAGTATCACTGCACTCCACTGGTCCTAGTTATTTCATGCAGGGTTATTTTATCCAAGTGTGCATTTTTCTATGTCAAGAGAGTTAAGCCAACATGATACTCCATGAGAAAATTGACTTGAAAACACCACATGATTTCCAACCTCACTGGCAAACAGAGAAGTGTCACCGGTGCCTATAGCCCCATGAAGAAGGACCAGCGTTTGATACACCAATTCCCCCACCGCAACAGCCTAATCTGTTTGGTTCCATGGTAGATCTCCCAGGCAAGCGTGTATAAAACCAGGAATTACAAAACCAGGAATTACATATTGACTGTCACCCCTTTCCACTATGGTGGCATTTCATTTCTCAAAGACCCAAGGAATATCCAAGTTCCCGGGGAAAACAATGCAGGGTGCATTTACACACGCTGGCTTTGCACGGACTCCGCACCGCATGAAGCCATCAGCCAGGATTTGGCATGATACCCAGGTTAATTTACAGTTGCCTGTCGTGTCGTGCTCTCTAGCAGCTTTTATGGCTGGGATAAGTTCTTTCTGCCTCTGGAGCACAGCTTCCGAGTAGTCCTCGTTAAGGAAGATGTTGGTTCCTCTCAAGTTCTTGGCTCGCTCTAGAACAGGCATATTGTCCTTAAACCTTAGAAACTTGACCACTATCAGCCTGGGTCTGTCACCTTGGTTGGTTACAGGTTTTTCTTACTTTTCTTACAATTCTCATGTGAAGACTCTGGTATGCCATCCACAACTATGTTATTCCTCCTGGATTGTTCCTATAGATAGTTTGTTTTCCCTGCCATCTCTGTGACATCACAGGGTAGGATTTAAAAAATAAATAATATGATTTATAAAACTTCTGCGTTTCTAGCCCAAGAGAGGATATTTTCTTGCTCAATATGTTACTTTGAGTCTGAGTCTTTGAAAATCACAGTTTTAACTTTTGATTATGTCATCGTTTAGAAATTATTTTCTGCAAATGCTGTTTTCACATGCTTTGTGTTGACACTGGTATTGTGCTGGAGATTATGAAAATGAGGTTGAAAAGTGGTGGAGTTTCCCTTTAACATACATGCTATTATTCAAAAGTAATCAGCAGTTATATTTTACTCTTACATAGTCTAAATAAAATAGTTCTGAATTTAAAAAATACTTTCATTAATGTTTGATGTGTCACACATTTTACATTCCAAAAGTCAACCCCTTAATATAAATGCATAAAAAATGGCAAATAGTCAAACACACCAATAGGGTCTGGCTCCAGCAGATACTTTCTTAGGCCACAGACTCTGAGACATACGAGCTGAGACAGGATGTCGAAAGGTGCCAGAGAGGATGGTACGTTACCGCCACCAACAGCACAGGTGGTGAAATTACATAACTAGCTAGCACTTAGCTAGTGCACGCCAGAGCTAGTGCGGGCCAGAGCTAGTGCGGGCCAGAGCTAGTGCGGGGCAGAGCTAGTGCGGGGCAGAGCAAGTGAGCTACTAGTGCTGAGTGATTAGTGCTTTTTGAAGTCGGTGCGGTTTCGGTTAGATTTTATTTTTTTATTATCATGGTTTTCGATTTCTGTTTAAAATTTTTAAAATTACATCAAATTCACTATGCATTATGTGTAATAACACAGAATAAAACAATTAATGAAAGTCCCATGATAGTAGTGACTGCCCGTTACTGCTTATCACTTATTAACCATAATTTATTAATTTATTCAAATATTTTAGTTGTGTATATTATATTTGTTCAGTGGTGTAAAGTACTTAAGTAAAACATATTTGAAATTACTACTTAAGTAGTTTTTTGGTGTATCTGTACTTTACTATTTATATTTTTGACTACTTTTACTTCACCACATTCCTTAAGAAAATATTGTACTTTTTACTCCATACATTTTCCCTGACACGCAAAAGTACTCCTTTCATTTTGAATGCTTAGCTGGACAGACAAATTGTACAATTCACACACTTTTCAACAGAACATCCCTGGCCATCCCTAATGCCTCTGATCTGGCGGGCTCACTAAGCACGCATGCTTCGTTTGAAAATTATGTCTGAGTGTTGGAGTGTGCCCCTGGCTAATAAATAAAAAACAAGAAAATGGTGCTGTCTGGTTTGCTTAATATAAGGAATTTTAAATGATTTATACTTTTACTTTTGATACTTAAGTATATTTTAGCAATTACATTTACTTTTGATAGTTAAGTATATTTTAAACCCAATACTTTTAGACTTTTACTCAAGTATATTTTTACTATGTGAATTTTACTTTTACTTGAATCATTTTCTATTAAGGTATCTTCGCTTTTACTCAAGTATGACAATTGGGTACTTTTTCCACCACAGCATTTGTTTTATTTGATGACTTTATTTCATTCTAAGTCATCACCTCTTCTATAGCCACTGCCTATGCTGTTTCACAAAATCACAATTTTAGTAGTTCTTCAATGTAAATAAGGCATACTTTTATGACTGCTGTATACCAACTATCAATCACTTAGACCATGTATTTTCAGGTAGATATCTCGCGAAGCAACTGCTCTCTATCCCTCTCGATCATGCGTTCTTCTCTCCCTCTCCGTGTCTGCCCCCACCAGAGAGAAAGAGGCGAAGCGAGATAAGCTCAATGCGTTTCTATTTCCATATAATGTAGTGGAGAGGGTTGAGAGTTTCAAGTTCGTTGGTGTCCATATCACCAACGAACTATCATGGTCCAAACACACCAAGACAGTTGTGAAGATGGCACAACAAAACCTCTTCCCCCTCAGGAGACTGAAAAGATTTGGCTTGGGTCCCGAGATCCTCAAAAAGTTCTACAGCTGCACCATCGAGAGCATCCTGATGGGTTGGCAACCCTGTTCCTGGAGTGCCACAGGTACTGCAGGAATTTGTTCCAACTTGGCACCACACCTGACCAACTGAGCTAATTGATCAGATCAGTGATTGCCTAAATTCAACACAACTGGTCAGGTCGTTTAAATTAAAAACATGAAGTGCCTGCGGCACTCCAGGACCAGGGTTGCCTACCCCTGCACTAGAACACGAGGAGAGTGATGGAAATCACTGTGTTGGGACAATATAATTGAACAACTCTCTCTGTCTTTTCAGGAAACCAAAATCAACTGTGTGAGACTGGCTACTAAAGGTATGAGAACATTTTTAATATGTCCCATGCATAGGAAATACATTACTTCATGGATTAAAGGCCCAGTGCAGTAAAAATAAACATTTATTGTGTTTTATACACGAGGTTGGAATAATACTGTGAAAATGATAATGCCCTTTTTGTGTAAGAGCTGTTTGAAAAGACTTCCTGAAATTTCAGCTTGTTGTGGTGGGATGGAGTTTTGGTCTGAATGGTGACATCACCAGGCGGCAAATTGTTTAATAGACCAATAAGAAGGATAGTTCCAAACCTTTCTGCCAATAACAGCTAGTTTCAGTTTCCCCACTAAGACCACTCCCAGACAGTCCGAGCAAAATTCTTGCTTGAGAAATTGCTCTTTACTAAGAACCTATTTTTGTTTCTTTTTTACCATTTTAATTTAAAACAATCACAGTGAGGTACTTAATTTTTTACCCAGAAATGATTTAATATTGAGCAGAAAATGGCTGCATTTGACCTCTAAAAAAATACTCATAGGGTCATATTTTGTTAAACTGCTAAATTCAATGAAATCAGAGAGATGTATATTTAACAAGTCAACTGGGCCCAATGAATGTTACTTGTATGTATTGAGAGCGCTACACCAGTAGACTGTCCCTATTTTAAAGGTATAAGTGACCATAAGCCCCAAACTCTTGTCAGTGTTGAACCTGCATGGTTTTCAATCTATACAGTCCAAGATTCTGTGCAGCTTTTCTTTTTCTCTCCATTCCGTTTATTTTCTCTAAACCATCTTTATAAAACAACACATTAAGGATCAGTACTATCGAAGGACATCCTCCATTAATTTAATTGATGGTGAAAAAAACTGTTCACCCACAGAGAATACCATTTCATTATTCTGTTTTCTTTTCTTCCCATTCCCTAGTTAAGTTGCTGTTTATCTTTTTAGACATACTGTACATACATTTTTGCACAGACAATACTCTTTTGATGCAGTTATTGATTTTCACGCTTTTTTGTCTAAGTCAAATATTCCTCATCAGTGGGCTCTATTTTTTCTGTTCTTTTCTCTTGCCATGCTCCCGTTCTGAATTGATCTTTTTACCGTGTTTGGAGTCTACACTTGTAGACACACTGATTGCATGTCTGCTTTGGAAAATACATGCTTTAAACTTTGTGGCCCTTCATCTCTTCTAGTACGAATACACAGCTTGATTATTTCAATATGATTGTATTTGATAGTTAAATACTGTATAGAATCTGTATGGAAATTTGGGGGTCATAATTGTTAACATGGAATTTGAGTTTCCTGTTTGATAAACCAAGGCAATGTTGCTAAGATTGAAGCTGTCCTAATATGTACATCGTAAAAGTTTAGAGATCCAATTGTGGATCAAAACTCCCACAAAGTTCAAACATTTAAAAAAAATATATATTTTTACTCCATCTCCTTTTTTTCTTCTTCCAGTCAGAATCAAAGGTTAATATCAATGCTTTCATTCCAATGTCCCATTCACATGCACTGAGAATCAAACCTCTAAAATATTTCTCTGAAATAGATTTATAGATCCGAAGATGCTATTAGGAACACTTCTACTACTTTGCCATTTTCCGTTAATGGAAGCTATCAGACTCTTGTTGAAATTCATATATTCAGCCATCTATATAATCATACTGCCCATAGTTTTCTTCAAAATGTTATAGCAATATCACTTGAATTTTTCCCTACTACTGTGATTAATGTTCAATTGAAACAATGAAGGCGTCTTTTTTTAGACAATTTTTCTTTGTTTCTTTCTTCTTTCATGCATGCTAACCGGGAACTTTAAACCTTGTTCTTAGTGGTAATAGGTAGGGGACAAAATACCACGCCGTACATACTTGTCATCCCCAGTGAAGGTGATTATTGCTCCATAGCCAGATTTCTTTCTTCTGTTCTTTTATATACATTACTTTGTTTGTATTTTTATTTTCTCTCTTTCCTCATCTTAATGCATTTGTTTGCATGTCTGGTCCACAAAAGTGTAGCTGGCTGTCATTGATTTCATTGAGACTACTGTACCTTGGTGCCCCAAATATGTATGGTTATCGTCACTCTTTTATTATTTTCATTGTTTGTTACTATTTTGACAATCCCTGAGATTTGTTTGATAGTTGTCTTGTAGTTTTGCTCATGGACTTAAGCTTTTAAACTGTATTGAATATGCATCTGTAATCCCAATATACTGTAAATTTGGTAGAAAGTGGCTTAAACACAGATCTGACAAACATTTTGATATTTTCATCCACCACGATCTCTCTATGATTGATTGTTATTTGTCTTTTCTTAAGTGGCAAGAACATTATGATACTCGTTTATCATCCAAGTGCCCTATTCAACAATTGTTAACTGTAAAGCATTACCGTCAACTAAGTTATTCAGTTATTATGCCACAGAGTGCAAAATGTGAACTTTATCTTCAAATGTAACTTCTTTAGGTCTGAATTACTGCAAAGAACGCAGCCAGTATAATCCTTGCTTTACAATAGGGATGAGTCAAGATGAGCTGTAATATGTCTCTGAGCAAAATATACAAAAACGAGACACACTATGTCAACCCACTCCCTTCCTTTCCAAGTTGAGTCTGCATTTACTCACCCAAACATCCCCCATACAACTGTCCTGCACCCTGCCTATGCTCCACACTCACTGTCTGTCGCTGGTGCGGTAACCCCTGAATGGAACGTCATACCAGTTAGAGAGGTGGCTACTCTCCTGTCTGGCTAGATAGAGACCAATGTACTGTTGTAATGTTCATACACTCCATTTTATACACCTATGCTATAGTCCACAAGGAATCAAGTTCTAACCTTGTTCATCCATACACTGTCTGTGAATGTCGATTACCATTTAGATGTACCATACAGATTTACAAACTTACCATACAGATTGTATATAGAGTGTTTGCTGCTAGTGTCATGCAATTATGATAAGTTGCTTGCTGTGTGCACTTCAAAAGGTACAATACCTCCTCCACCCCCCACCCCCCCCAAAAAACACCAACCCTTAACACAGAGTACAGCCCGCTTGCTCTTGAATCAGAGGAAATGCTGTTGTCTCAGTTAGAGGTGGTGCCCATTTTATATTTGTGTTGCTCTGTGGCACTGTGTTTGGTGTTGCTTTCCTTAGCATCGTAGATTTGCCTGGGTATATGGAGATCTTGGAGGGAAATCTGGCAATGTATTGTGTATGCAGACAGCCCGACCTGGTAGACTTTGGTGTTGTCTTATGCAAATGTTGCCCTTATAACACTTTGATGAATTTCCATCTACCTCGATGTGCAGCGACAAACCGCTCAATGGACCTGACTCAAATCGGAAAACGGTTGCTGGAAATCACTTTCTGGTGTCTGGGGAGAAGAATAGCAGGGTTAGGTGAACACGATGACTATAAAGACATTATGGCAAATGAATAGACCATTTTATGAGTAATGCAATAGTACAGAATCAGTTGAATTGATTGTTGAAGGGCATTTATTTTGTATTTACCTTTTAGCACAATTACCCTTTATGTTGAGTTTTAGCTACAATTGGATGATATTTGCGAGCCAAAATATCATACTGAAGTGACCGTAGCAGTACAAAACCTAGCAACCTCGAGGATCTTGGTGTAATGGGTATGATTTTGGTCTGACAGTTGTTCGAGTATTTGCGACAATATGATAGAATCTGGTCTATTTTCCACTATATGATCAGGTCTATAGCGCTGTACCAATGGGCTTTGCTTAGTGAAAGATAGACAAAGAAAGATGTAGATATCATGTTTCTGGACCACCCAAACTTTTTATGTTCAAAGAAGCCTGTTTCATAATAGTGACACTCTCTTTGTTGAGGGCAAGCACTCAGTTCAGGATAGAACGTTGACCATACGTTATGGTATATATTGTAAATAAAGCAGATAAATGCATGGTATTTCCTTTTTATCCAAACAAAAAAATAACCCAAATAATGGCTTTTAAAGCCTTTAAGTACTGCGTGCACTGCTGACCTAAACAAACAGTGTTGACATTTTGTTCTGAGGCCTAGTCTTGGTACCATTAGCATTGTACATTGTTTACAGTGCCGATAAATCACATTAATCTGAGCCCATCTGACCCAGCGCTGCAGTGCTCAGATTGTAATCCCATTAGAGACACTTAGCTTTGCTGCTCTAATCTCAGAGGGCTGCCCCGTCTGCCAGACAATAGCTCCCATGCAGCGCTGTTTCCCGCCAAATCCCACTGCTGCCACCAGTGTCACTCATCCCAGTCTGTGGAATCAATCCATCCATATATGAATGAGATTAAGTTTTAATATCATGGGTTTTAGTCATAATTCCTTTTTTATAGTTAACTTTTACCCCAGCCCAAAGTAAAAGGCTTTACATATTTTTTTAAGCGAACAACCACGTTTGTGGGTGTGCAGGAAAGCACAGTGAGAATTTAATCAGGGGAAGATTATTATTTTTATGTTGATGGATCAAGGGTTCTGATTAGGTGTCAAATGACTCAAGTCTTGCGGGAACTCTGCACCTGAAGTTTTGATCTTCACTGTTGAAGCAGGAATAAAAAACACAGATTTGCGATATTCCTTAAAACGACAGATATCCCCATAAATGACAAGATGGGTATCAAAAGAACTTCAGTGTAGATGGTGGTTGGGTTAAATGCGGAAGACACATTTAAGTTGAATGCATTGTTGTACAACTGACTAGGTATGCCCCTTTCCCTAAGCTCTACGGCTACACACAAATAGGGTCTTTATTCTATACAGTAAACTGAATGGGGCATTTTACCCATTCCACATTTTTAGGTGAGGTCTATGTAATTTAAATTCAAAGTAATTTAAATTATATTTGAGTAAGATTAATAACTGTGTCAACATGGTGTTAAGGGTTCAGTAAATTGAAGTCCAAAACGTGCCAAGATTATATTCTTAATCTGTTGGTTCAAAGGATATTTTGAACAAAGGGATATGTAAAAGAGAGGCTAGAAATAAGACAACCAGTTCGTTTGAACATGCCTTAATTGTTTATCAAGGTTGCTCATTCATTTTGGCATGTGTAAATCTATCCAACGCTGTTCTGCAGTACAGTGGAATAGCTCAGGAGATCCGGCAAGAGTTCTTTCATTGGATTTGAAACAGTCACTTTTCATTATGTCATTGGAAATTTGCATTCATCAAATTGTAAATGGCTTTGTTGCTGTTTTTTTTTTTTAATGTATTTTCTATTTAAGGCTTTTTTTTCTGAGCACCCTTCACAATTAAGAGCCATACTTGTATTGATCTTTAACATAGTCAAGATTAATAAGCTACATATACTAATTAGGTCTACAAACATTAATTGATGGTGTTTGGTTGGTAATAAAATATACATTGTGTTTCTATAACACCTCAATGCACCTCCTGAAAATAATACCTCGAGTGAAAATAGCATCTATAAGAGGTTGAACATAGAAGCAGCACGTTGTATTACTCTGTTTCCAAACAGACAGCAACACTAGGGTGCAATTCCCACAGTCTTTGTATTGTTCAAAGCAAGGATTTTCAGTTGTAGTTAAGGTAAGAGTACCTTTGTAAGCTGTGGAAGGCGCTGGAGTCGCTAGCAGTACTATTAACACACTCAACCAAAACATTCTCTCCCTCTCTGTTTTTCACTGTATGTCCAAGCTACTTCAGTCACAACCCATGCTTACATTTTCCTGCATGTCCTTCTTAAATCATTGTTTGTTCAACATTAGTGCACTGCGTGTCTTCAGTGTGTCATTGTGGTGCAACTGCTGTGTTAGATGAAAAGCCTGTTGAAATTAACAACTCATACTTATTAACTCAACCACAAGTCCTTTGATGCAAGAGAAACTGACCTTACTCTAACTTGTGTATTTCCAGTCGGTTATTTGCATGTTGATTTTCACCATTCATCTGTCCTGTGTGAGAAGCACCCTTACACAAGTTTACTGAATCTTTATTGAACTTTGTCTTGTTATCATTTGGAGATTAGCAGGCAGGATATAGCCACCATTTCTGCCAATACCCTTAACAGCAACACTATATCTAATCACCTTTACCTTTTTACTCAAATAATGTCTCCCTTTCATTACTAATAATGACCCTGACATTTCTTTGCATGACTTTGTGATATTGTGTATGTATGTGTGTGTGTTTATATATTTTTTTAATCTATCTATATATATCTATATCTTTACTGTTTGTGTTTTGTGTCTGTTTGCCTGTATGTATGAGAGGGTTTGCGTGTACTCAAGGGTTTTTGTGTGTATTCTTGCATATTTTTGTGTGTGTGTGTGGAGGATGGTTGCTCCAGGGTAAATCCCTCCTCCTCTCTGTGATGTGTCTGTGCCTGTTTATAGGCGCGTCCACCCAGGACTCAGACGCTGTGGAGCCTGAAAAGCAGGTGGACAGCACCGTCAAGATGGCCGGTGTCATCGCGGGCATTCTCATGTTCATCATCATTCTACTGGGAGTGGTTCTCACCTTCAAACGCAGGTAAAGAGCAGTAGAGAAACCCCTAGTGTGTCTCCGATGCAGCAAGTGTAAGCGTAAATATGTCGGACTATATTACTACAGTCGTAACACCATAGTGTGACCCAAATGTCCCGTGCACAATATTACTAGATCACTGCTCAGTTGAGTTGAAATACCATTGGGACTAACTCATAAGGAGGTATGTTTTTAGGGGGGCTTACAGACATACACAGCTTTCTGTGTCTTGTTCACATGCACACTGGCTTACTTCCATCACATCTCTGTTTCCTTCCTGTCTCTTGTTTTCCTAAACCACCCTAATCACATACTCCCCATGCCATTTTTCTATGCTAGGACCCACAGTTTTTTTTTCTTTTTAATAATATAAAAAGAATGGTTCACCTTACCACTCCACACATAGTTACCTCAACTTTGAAATGTCTTAATACCGTACTTCATGACCAACCATTTGTCATTGTAGGAGTAGGCTATGCTACTGAGACAAAATTACTTGCATGTCACAATCACAAATGTTCTTAGAAATAAACATGGCAGCAATTTATAATAACTTTCATAAATAAATAATTGGATAATTTCTTTAAATCATTTATACATGTGTTGCATTTTTTTTTTACCCCTTTTTCCTCCCCAATTTCATGGTATCCAATTGGTAGTAGTTACAGTCTTGTCTCATCGCTGCAACTCCCGTACGGACTCGGGAGAGGTGAAGGTCGAGAGCCATGCGTCCTCCGAAACACAACCCAACGTAGCCACACAACCCAACCTAGCTGCGACAGAGCCTGGGCTCGAACCCAGAATCTCTGGTGGCACAGCTAGCTCTGCGATGCAGTGCCTTAGACCACTGCGCCACCCGGGAGGCTGATGTGTTGCATTTTTAATGGCTTCTTCATGAAAGTTATTATAAAGTGTTACCATTAAGTTGAGGGAGCACAATTACATGGATATTTTTATGCTGAGTTAGATAACAAGCTCAGATGTTTTACGTAAACTGTTTTTATATAATATAGTTAACCTTCTCTTGTTACAATGTTGTTCAAATTTAATCCTATTAATGACATATTCCAGAAAAAAAGCTGCTGTGGTAGTCATGGTTTTATTATACAATCCTATGGCGATAAGTTACAGAAATCGGTATGTACACAAATCAATAAGAAATCCTAGACTCAACATACAGTTGCACCCATGAGCAATGAGGCTTTACAATTATTTCAAATCGGACAACCTCTGCAGAAATAAGAGGATATGTCAACAACAAAGATGGCCTCCTAAGCAGGGCATATATGAATTGCAAACCAATATGTAGATGAAACCGTGGGTGTTATGGGGCCATGGGTTAACTAGTATGTATACTAACTATGATAACTTGACACAACTGTGAGAAGCATTGAAGGCAACATGGACCAGCATCTCTGTGGAAAGTTTTCAACTCAATATTAGGAATGTGTTCCTAATATTTGGTATACTCAGTGTAGATTGAGGAGAGGGAGAAGTGCTTAGGCTAAAATATCCTAAGATGCCTGGCTTTGCTGGATCATCTATATTTCATTCTTGCAACATAGATAGTTAACAATTGCAGCGTTTTTACATGGCTTTCAGCCACTACGGTTTTTGTGGTGAAAACATGCTGGAAGCGAGTATACACTGTCCATTTAATCTTTCAAAGCAGTGTTGCGTGTTTTAGAGCTTTTTGTACTAACATACGAATGAATTGAATGGACAGGCAAAGACTTAATGTTGACTGTTTTCCTGCATGGTAGCTTGAACTTTTAGGGCTCTTACAGCACTGTCAAATGTGCAAGTCCAAGATAAAAATCCTTAAATTAATGGTAAAGCTCCAAAAATGGTAGCATTTTGTACCTGCACTGAGAAGAGGATTATTAAGGTAGTGGGGGAGTCTATTTAAATTGTGATCAGACTAAGAAAACGACTGTTTCTATAACAAGATGGGAGTTGTAGAAATCCACAGTAGTGTTGAGTGGGGGGGGGGGGGGGGGGGTTACTAAGCTAACATATGGAATTGTTTTAAGGTATAAAAAATGTTGACCTTTTCTACTATAGCCCATAGAAACGCATTGAATAACACATTCATAAATAGCAAAAAAAGACATAAAAAAATGTATCATAAGGAATAAGGTTTTGTCTGTCCTATATCTAGGAGATATAAGAAAGATAAGGAAATATTTCGGATTTTTTTGGACACATATTTAACCCCTTATTTTTGTTGGCACAAAACTACCTTTATACTTCCATTCGTTTGTATGGGTTACCTTCAGACGAGTCCCGTGACACTTCTCGGGGTCGTAGAGCAAAACAGAGAACACCATGTTGAGTCTCTTCTTTCCATAGAGTGTTCATTCCATAGAGTGGTCGTTCGGACGCTACATACGTTTTTGTGAAAATACAGATTTTCGGGATGTCTCGTGGTCTGGCAAACACCGCTGTAGCTCGATCACCTCCCACTGCAGATGCGGAGGCAGATATAGGCGGATATGGTGGTTTGAGACACAGCCCATGCAAAAATACTGATATCTCAAGCTTAAACTGGCAGATTATTGTTGTATGATGTTACATGGGTGCGTCAATGGACTCTTAAGGATTACCCAACATTACATTTATTTTCTGGTTATTAAACAACTAATTGACCAATGTCGGTTCAATTACTTGAATTCCATAGTTTTTTTTTGTGAGCCCAACTCACCGTTTCTCTAGCGAGAAAACAAATCATTCACAAGAGAAATCAAGCCAAGAAATATGTCGGATGATGGCCTAAAGGGAGATGTAGTTTTCATTAAGCAAATATTTAACGTAGTTCAGCGCAGAAACATGGTAATTACTTCAATGACCATAATCCATTGCACATTTTTTCCCTGGCTCCAACAGAGACGAAGAGGGAAAATGAAAGGTTTCACTGTTGCCAAAATCTGTCCAAAATAAGCCCAATGTGTTTCTATTGGCTTATTTTGGGCCTAAACTTGTCACCTTCCTTCCCGCCTTTAGGACAACGACTCCCTTTGTTAGAGCGGAGACATCAGCTTCTCGTCATTATATACAGATCTCTGGACGTATACACTTTTACGCCTGCTATGTTAGGTTAGATACACACAGACCTATGGGAGAGGAATGCACACAACACAATGAAGAGAGGAACAGAGACCCTTCATTAAACCCCCCTAGAGTTGATTGACATGGGGTTTGTGAAAGCGGAGGATCTGGACAAGAAAATCGTCACAATTGTCTGTCCAACCCGAACTGTGTGAGCTATGAACTATAATACTGTATGTCACTGATATTGAAAGGGTAGACTCTCACGAACACGACAGTGTCAGTTGTTTACAAATACAATATCCACAAGCTTTACGGCAGTCGTCTGAACTCTCGTGGACATTCTCATTTCGATGAGGTCTTCTCACAAAACCAACTGTCCAGACTGCACCATTGGACCTACAAACTGTCACCAATATCTCTCACAAACAGGAACATGTCGGTTGTTCTGCTCTACGACAACGCAAGCTTCAGTGGAGTCGTCTGTAAGTAACCCAGTACCAGGCTGAAAAAATTGCAAAAAGTGACCAAACATGGGTCTACATTTTACAAAAATGTCTCTCAGAACCTTGTTCCTTATTATCATACTTTCGGTTTTGCCATTCATGAGTTTGTAGTAAAGGCCCCCTTTTTTTATACCTCAAAATCCAATGGTTAAATTATACATGCCTTTTCTATTTTGAAGAACTAGTTAAATGATTTCGTCAGACAGCTCTGCAGCGTAGTTAGGCAGGCTAGCTAAATAGGATGACTAAAGACAGTACAGTATGGGGCGCACACAGATAACATTAGATGGGCTGGCTGACTGCTACTGCCTGAGCAGAGATGAGATGATGACTTTAAGGAATGAAAAATAACAAAGTCATCAAATAAAAACGAAGTAATATACACAACTTCAATGTTATATTATTTCATCGTAACCCCTTTTTTCTATTAATGTGGACTTGACAGAGACAATGGAATGTTCACCATTTGTGGCTTTGGAATTTCGCTAATCGCTCAAAACTACTTTTCAACAGTATTGCAGAGAATTGTGGAAATTGAAAGATTTTTCTCTTGGGGCTTAATGCGTTTTTTTTTTCTTTAAAAACATTAGACTAAATGTATTATAAAGTAGAGGTTTATTGTAGTAACAAATCACAGAATACACCAGCACATTGCAGTTTTGTGATGGTATATGCTCACATATATACAGACAACCTTCATGTGCAATCAGTGGTTGAGTGCCAGACCAACACCAGCTAGGCCCAATCCTTCTCTCCATTTGGACAGGGGCACATTTTGACCTAGTCGGTGTGTTTGTGCGCGTTTGGAAGAGCTGGTTCTCCTCCACTTGAAATCAGTGTTGACTTTGGCAGTTTAGACTGAGATGATGGCTGAAGTGGAGGGAGAGTACTATTTGTACAGCCAGTTCATTTGATATTTAACTTAACCAATTAATATTTCAAGCCAACCCCCCGATGTTAATTATGCATGTAGTTTAGAAGATTTGTTTGCTTATGTCACCCGCTAATTTGTGAGTGGCCACCTCTGATCACTATGGCTGGGCCAATAAGAGTCCCTGCCAAATTCTAACCATCTTATTATCATGCATATATCCATATATATCCATATATAAAACTCAGTTTTTCACAATTCCTGGCATTTAATCCTTGTAAAAAATTCCTTGTCTTTGGTCAGTTAGGATCACCACTTTATTTTAAGAATGTGAAATGTCAGAGTAATAGTAAAGAGAATGATTTACTTTAGCTTTTATTTCTTTCATCACATTCCCAGAGGGTCAGAAGTTTACATACACTCAATTAGTATTTGGTAGCATTGCCTTTAAAATGTTTAACTTGGATCAAATGTTTCAGGTAGCTTTCCACAAGCTTCCCAAAATAAGTTGGGTGAATTTTGGCCCATTCCTCCTGACAGAGCTGGTGTAACTGAGTCAGGTTTGTAGGCCTCCTTGCTCGCACAAGCTTTTTAAGTTCTGCCCACACATTTTCTATAGGATTGAGGTCAGGGCTTTGTTATGGCCACTCCAATACCTTGACTTTGTTGTCCTTAAGCCATTTTGCCATAACTTTGGAAGTATGCTTGGGGTCATTGTCCATTTGGAAGACCCATTTGCGACCAAGCTTTAACTTCCTGACTGATGTCTTGAGATGTTGTTTCAATATATCCATATAATTTTCCTGCCTCATGATGCCATCTATTTTGTGAAGTGCACCAGTCCCTCCTGCAGCAAAGCACCACCACAACATGATGCTGCCACCCCCGTGCTTCACGGTTGGGATGGTGTTCTTTGGCTGGCAAGCCTCCCCCTTTTTCCTCCAAGCATAACGATGGTCATTATGGCCAAACAGTTCTATTTTTGTTTCATCAGACCAGAGGACATTTCTCAAAAAAGTACGATCTTTGTCCCCATGTGCAGTTGCAAACCGTAGTCTGGCATTTTTATGGCGGTTTTGGAGCAGTGGCTTCTTCCTTGCTGAGCGGCCTTTCAGGTTATGTCGATATAGGACTCGTTTTACCGTGGATATAGATACTTTTGTACCTGTTTCCTCCAGCATCTTCACAAGGTCCTTTGCTTTTGTTCTGGGATTGATTTGCACCTTTCGCACCAAAGTACATTAATCTCTAGGAGACAGAACGCGTCTCCTTCCTGAGCGGTATGACAGCTGCGTGTCCCATGCTGTTTATACTTGTGTACTATTGTTTGTACAGATGAACGTGGTACCTTCAGGTGTTTGGAAATTGCTCCCAAGGTTGAACCAGGCTTCTACAATTTGTTTTTGAGGTCTTGGCTGGTTTCTTTTAGTTTTCCCATAATGTCAAGCAAAGAGGCACTGAGTTTGAAGGTAGGCCTTGATAGACATCCACAGGTACACCTCCAATTGACTGAAATTATGTCAATTAGCCAATCAGAAGCTTCTGAAGCCTTGACATCATTTTCTGGAGTTTTCCAAGCTGTTTAAAAGCGTTGTCAACTTAGTGTATGTAAACTTCTGACCCACTGGAATTGTGATACAGTGAATTAATTATAAGTGAAATAATCAGTCTGTAAACAATTGTTGGAAAAATGACTTGCACAAAGTAGATGTCCTAACCGACTTGCCAAAACTATAGTTTGTTAACAAGAAATGTGTGGAGTGGTTGAAAAATGAGTTTTAATGACTCCAACCTAAGTGTATGTAAACTTCCGACTTCAACTGTATCAACATATAAGGGCAGGTGTAATATTCATTATTCAGCTGATTCATCCCAGTGAAAGCTTTAGGGTCAATGCAATCATTCTAATCATCTGAACTCCTCTGCATGCATTTCCAGTTGATATAGACTATTTAGCCTTTAGTTGTAATATCTATACTTCATCTCTAGACATACGTTATATGTTGGTATAACAAAACGTCTTAATAAATAATCTGTACCAGCTGTTGACATGATCAAATCCACCACTGTTGTCCACCCTTTTTTCTAATACTAGTCTCACACCCTTCTCTTATCTTCTTCCTCTTTTGGCCTGCGCACGCTAGAGAGATACACACATGGAGAACTCTGAGTGTGGGGTATTGTATGTTTATTTTTAGCTACGCATCTTGAGAATGTGCCTCACCATTTTTGTCGGGACTCATCTGTGATCAGATATGTCATTCATGTCCAACACATGCACGAAAATTCACGAGGCCATTACTTTTTGATACTCAGACCGTCACTGTCGATTGCACCATTTTGGATTTCTAGCTTTTGTCTGCATCACTGTGATTGTACAAAATGCCACTCTCAATGTCAGTCTTAATGTCAGTCTTATTCGTTGACTTATTATTGATATTTTTTACCTAGCCTCCTATGCATTGTCAGTTGAGTATTAGATACATTATCTGCAATGATCTATAGTGAATTTTATGTCTTGCATTATAACTTTTCATTCTTTTCATTCTTACACCTTTCAGTAAGGGTTTTCATTCATATTTTGTTGTTTGCGTTGCACCCCCCTGGCGCAACAATGAACTGGCCTTGCAGCTACTATTTTTACTCTTTACCTGCACTTACCCACCAAGAGGAAGGCTTAACTCTGCTCCACTTTCTATGTCAAATTAGTAATTACCGTTCACTAATAATGCCACAACCTATTTGGAGTGGTGCACTAATTCGGATTCATTAAGCGTTCCCAACAATAGCACATTTGTTTGGTGAGTGGGTTGTATTCATTACTCTAAACTATGCCTCTCATTTACACACACATTTATTCACCTACCTATAGGCATGAGTCTGTGTCTTTCTGGTTCAACCAGAAGCTTGTTATAGTGAGTCTGTCCTATTATAATCTAAAGCTATGAATTGAATCATGACAAACAAGCAGATGAGCCACTTAACTTTTGGAGATATATTTGCAACGGTTGCCAAATTAGATTAAACCTGCTATCAATTGAACTAGTAGTGACATAAATCACTACGTAGAATGGCAGGAAATTAGTTTTCAACGGTAAATATTTCAAGCTTTTGGTATTTATTTTTTTATTATTATTTTGCTTTTAGTGTGGCGTATTCATGCATCTCAAACTAAACTCAGCAAAAAAGAAACGTCCTCACACTGTCAACTGTGTTTATTTTCAGCAGACTTATATTTGTATGAACATAAGATTCAACAACTGAGAAATAAACTGAACAAGTTCCACAGACATATGACTAACAGAAATGGAATAATGTGTCCCTGAACAAAGGGGGGTTCAAAATCAAAAGTAACAGTCAGTATCTGGTGTGGCCACCAGCTGCATTAAGTACTGCAGTGCATCTCCTCCTCATGGACTGCACCAGATTTGCCAGTTCTTGCTGTGAGATGTTACCCCACTCTTCCACCAAGGCACCTGCAAGTTCCCAGACATTTCTGGGTGGAATGGCCCTAGCCATCACCCTCCGATCCAACAGGTCCCAGATGTGCTCAATGGGATTGAGATCCGGGCTCTTTGCTGGCCATGGCAGAACACTGACATTCCTGTCTTGCAGGAAATCACGCACAGAATGAGCAGTATGGCTGGTGGCATTGTCATGCTGGAGGGTCATGTCAGGATGAGCCTGCAGGAAGGGTACCACATGAGGGAGGAGGATGTCTTCCCTGTAACGCACAGCGTTGAGATTGCCTGCAATGAAAACAAGCTCAGTCCGATGATGCTGTGACGCACCGCCCCAGACCACAACGGACTCTCCACCTTCAAATTGATCCCGCTCCAGAGTACAGGCCTTGGTGTAACGCTCATTCCTTCGACGATAAACGCAAATCCGACCATCACCCCTGGTGAGACAAAACCGTGACTTGTCATTGAAGAGCACTTTTTGCCAGTCCTGTCTGGTCCAGCGACAGTGGGTTTGTCCCCATAGTCGACGTTGTTGCTGGTGATGTCTGGTGAGGACCTGCCTTACAACAGGCCTACAAGCCCTCAGTCCAGCCTCTCTCAGCCTATTGCGGACAGTATGAGCACTGATGGAGGGATTGTGCGTTCCTGGTGTAACTCGGGCAGTTGTTGTTGCCATCCTGTCAGGTGTGATGTTCAGATGTACCGATCCTGTGCAGGTGTTGTTACACGTGGTCTGCCACTGCAAGGACAATCAGCTCTCCGTCCTGTCTCCCTGTAGCACTGTCTTAGGCATCTCACAGTACGGACATTGCAATTTATTGCCCTGGCCACATCTGCAGTCCTCATGTCTCCTTGCAGCATGCCTAAGACAGGTTCACACAGATGAGCAGGGACCCTGGGTATCTTTCTTTTGGTGTTTTTCAGAATCAGTATAAAGACCTCTTTAGTGTCCTAAGTTTTCATAACTGTGACCTTAATTGCCTACCGTCTGTAAGCTGTTAGTGTCTTAACGACCGTTCCACAGGTGCATGTTCATTAATTGTTAATGGTTCATTGAACAAGTATGGGAAACAGTGTTTAAACCCTTTACAATGAAGATCTGTGAAGTTATTTGGATTTTTACGAATTCTTTGAATGACAGGGTCCTGAAAAAGGGATATTTCTTTTTTTGCTGAGTTTATAACCTAAATGCATTTTTACCTTGAACTTGGCCCAATTCCAACTGCCCACCCTGACATACTGTACCAAGCTAGAACGGGCCCTGCGTCTCAACCAATAGCCAATGTAGGCTAAATATCCCAAGCAGGGCTACAGCAACTTCCAGATCGGGTCCTCGGCAGAACGGTGTCACCGTAACCAAGTGGTCACATATCGTTTTAGGTTCCACTGTGCAAGAGGGGGTCCATGGAGTTTAATGAACATCAAGGCAGACACATGGTGAAGTGAAATGTTTTTTCAACGTTCTGATTGGCCAAGGTGGTCAAGCTTCTGACGGGCCTCTGCTGTAGCCTATAGTTCTTTATCATTCTCGCCACCACCAGAGAGAAGACAGGGAAGAAACCACCATTTACCTTCCTCTAGGCTGCTATACATATTTATTTAGTTTGTCATTTTATTGTTTTTGATGGAATTTTAGTGGTAGTTAAATTAAATGTATTTAGAATTCTACCATTGTTTTACCAGATCAGTGTATTCTCAAATTGAAAAACGTTAGACTGCTGCTCCTCCGAGCTCCGGCAGCACTAAACCCCTTGTAATATTTCTCCGTAAACAAAATGTATCTTAAAATATCCTCACCCACACCGACTCATCTCCAAAACAATCAACTTCAGCCTCGCTTCCTCAGCAGATCCCATCGCCCTACCAATACTCATTTTTTCCAATTTCAAATTCTCACATTCAATACCACTTTAGTCCAGACAATATACCTTTCAGAACATTAAGACGTTGTAACCAAATACAATTAGTAATTTATTGTTGCCCGGGTGCAAACGTAGGCTGTTAACATTGCAGATGAATGCTCTGCAAGGCCATTCAGTCATGGGCTTAGGGCGATCACATTTAAAATGCCGGACAAAGGGATGATTTTGCAAGACATTCGCAGGACAATTTAGCCCCTCCCCAACCACAGAAATACCACTGCACCAAACAAGCTAATTGAAGCATGCCTATAGGCTACTACAATGTGTTTTGCCTCGCACAAAATTTGGTGACGCAGAAATGACAGACCACGTGTGGCTGTTTTTATGAAAATCTGGGAATATTTGGCCAAGGAAACATTTCAGGAAATGTAAAATAGTTAAGAAAGCCATATTGAGAGAAGTAGCAGCACATATTTTGAATAAGCAACTAGTGCACATGGGAGAGCCTCACAGGTTTGACAAAATCACCTTATATGGCTCTTTTCTTACATTTTTAGCTCATCATTTCTTGTAAATTATTAACTGTCCTCCAAGTTTAGCTGAAATTCGCGTTCATGTCATGTCGGAAACTCAAACTCTGAAATGTCCGACTTGCTAACCTAGGCGGAAGATTCGGATCCCAAGTTTCCCATTTGGGAGGTACCAGAATCAACCAATAGGAAGCGCTACGCAAATTTCCGTTCATTTTAACTCGGCGGTCCCGAATTTCCGACATGATGTAAATGCATCATTAAACCAAAAGGATTTGACAAATGTGTTTGACCATATGACATTGGCCTACATCTAGTCTTGCGCTGCGCAGAATATCAGATCTCAACAACAATTGGAGAAGGGTTTAACATCACTAGTACCATATCTTTATGATATACACTGAGTGTACTAAACATCAAGAACACCTGAATAATATTGAGGTGCACACCACTTTAAGGGGTGGACCATTCTTGATACACACAGGAAACTGTTGAGCATGAATAACCCAGCAGCGTTGCAGTTGTTGACACAAACCGGTGCGACTGGCAACTACTACCATAACCCGTTCAAAGGCATTTCAATCTTTTGTCTTGCCCATTTACCCTCTGAATGGCACACATACACAATCCATGTCTCAATTGTCTCAAGGCTTAAAATCATTCTTTAACCGGTCTCCTCCCTTGCAGCTACACTATTTTGAAGTGAATTTAACAAGTGACATCAATAAGGGATCATAGCGTTCACCTGGTCAGTCTGTCATGGAAAAAACAGGTGTTCATAATGTTTTGTACACTCGGTGTATATATCGTGACTGCAAACGAGACAGGTTAGAATGTCTGACTGAAATACGGGACAAATCTAACTTTTTTTTGTAAATTAGATGTTTTAATTTGTTGATGAAATGTGGGACGTGATTGGTTGCGGGACAAAGGGCCAAAATGTAGGACTGTCTGACACAATCCAGACAGACAATCCAGACAATCTGCCAGGTCGCAATTGTAAATGAGAACTTGTTCTCAACTTGCCTACCTGGTTAAATAAAGGTGAAATAAAAAAAATAAAATCCGGGACATGTAGTCACCCAACATGGGCGGAGTGAGTTAAGTGTCCATTCAGTCACTGCATGTTTGCATGTGTGCGTGGTATAGTGAAATGTTTACAATTCATGTGGATGCGTAGCGTGTGCGCGAGTGTGTATGTGCGTCCGATATGTTTATACAGCAATGGTATTTATGTGTCATGTTTACATAGTGTAACCTTTAAAGTTGTTCAGTGCCTTCAGAAAGTATTGCTACCCCTTGACTTATTCCACATTTTGTGTTACAGCCTGAATTCAAAATGGATTAAATATGTTTTCTCATCCATCTACACACAACACCCCATAATGACAAAGTGAAAAGTGTTTTTAGACTTTTTTTGCAAATACAGAAATATCTCATTTACATAAGTATTCACACCCCTGAGTCAATACTTTGTAGAAGCACCCTTGGTGAAATGTACAACGCCTTTGGTGGAATGTACAGTTGAAGTCTGAAGTTTACATACACCTTAGCCAAGTACATTTAAACTCAGTTTTTCACAATTCCTGACATTGAATCATAGTAAAAATTCCCACACACACACACACACACACACACACACACACACACACACACACACACACACACACACACACACACACACACACACACACACACACACACACACCACAAAGACAAAGGATCATGTTCATAGCATTACATACATAGACACTTGAAACAAACCTTAGCAAAATTTACATTAAAAGACAGAGGTTGGTTGCTCCTAGATGCTAACGCATTTATGCAGTTCTTCCACTTGTTCCAGTGAGTGGGTACTCCATGACCTTGTGTTTATCCACAGATGCCTATTACTCTGGGGCCATTAACCAGCCCATGTTTTGGGGAAGCATCCAAAATGGCACCCTATTCCCTATATAGTGAATTACATTTGACCAAAGCTCTATTGGCCCTGCACTATATAGGGAATGGGTTTCCATTTGAGACTCAGCCTGGGATGAGGTCGCCTTGTCTTTTTACATATTTAAAAAAAAAAAAAAACTAATGACACACTGCATTAACATACAGTTGAAGTCGGAAGTTTACATACACCTTAGCCAAGTACATTTAAACTCAGTTTTTCCACAATTCCTGACATTTAATCCTAGTAAAAATTCCCTGTCTTAGGTCAGTTAGGATCACCACTTTATTTTAAGAATGTGGAATGTCACAATAATAGTAGAGAGAATTATTTATTTCAGCTTTTATTTCTTTCATCACATTCCCAGTAGGTCAGAAGTTTACATACACTCAATTCGTATTTGGTAGCATTGCCTTTAAATTGTTTAACTTGGGTCAAACATTTTGGGTAGCCTTCCACAAGCTTCCCACACTAAGTTGGGTGAATTTAATTTTGTCCCATTGCTCCTGACAGAGCTGATGTAACTAGGTCAGGTTTGTAGGCCTCCTTGCTCACACTTGCTTTTTCAGTTCTGCCCAGAAAATTTCTATAGGATTGAGGTCAGGGCTTTGTGATGGCCACTCCAATACCTTGACTTTGTTGTCCTTAAACCATTTTGCCACAACTTTGGAAGTATGCTTGGGGTCATTGTCCATTTGGATGACCCATTTGCGACCAAGCTTTAACTCCCTGACTGATGTCTTGAGATGTTGCTTCAATATATCCACATAATTGTGCTCCCTCATGATGCCATCTATTTTGTGAAGTCCACCAGTCCCTCCTGCAGCAAAGCACCCCCACAACATGATGCTGCCACCCCCGTGCTTCACGGTTGGGATGGTGTTCTTTGGCTTGCAAGCCTCCCCCTTTTTCATCCAAACATAACGATGGTCATTATGGCCAAACAGTTATATTTTTGTTTCATCAGACCAGAGGACATTTCTCCAAAAAGTATGATCTTTGTCCCCATGTGCAGTTGCAAACCGTAGTCTGGCATTTTTATGGCGGTTTTGGAGCAGTGGCTTCTTCCTTGCTGAGCGGCCTTTCAGGTTATGTCGATATAGGACTTGTTTTACTGTGGATATAGATACTTTTGTACTTGTTTCCAACAGCATCTTCACAAGGTCCATTGCTGCTTCCGGGATTGATTTGTACTTTTCGCACCAAGGCTGCGTGGTCCCATGGTGTTTATACTTGCGTACTATTGTTTGTACAGATGAACGTGGTACCTTCAGGCATTTGAAAATTGCTCCCAAGGATGAACCAGACTTGTGGAGGTCTACAATTTTGTTCTGAGGTCTTGGCTGATTTCTTTTGATTTTCCCATGATGTCAAGCAAAGAGGCACTGAGTTTGAAGGTAGGCCTTGAAATACATCCACAGGTACACCTCCAATTGACTGAAATGATGTCAATTAGCCAATCAGAAGCTTCTCAAGCCATGACATCATTTTCTGGAATTTTCCAAGCTGTTTAAAGGCACAGTCAACTTAGTGTATGTAAACTTCTGACTCACTGGAATTATGATACAGTGCATTATAAGTGAAATACTCTGTCTGTAAACAATTGTTGGAAAAATTACTTGTGTCATGCACAAAGTAGATGTCCTATCCGACTTGCCAAAACTGTAGTTTGTTATGGTGGTTGAAAAACGAGTTTTAATGACTCCAACCTAAGTGGATGTAAACTTCTGACTTCAACTGTAAATCTTCTCCAGAGTCTAAGGTTGTTTGCAGTCTGAAGCAAGTTCTCAGATTTACTTTCCAACAGGACCAAGACCTGAATGCTCTTACTCTCAAATGTATATTATCATTTTCACAATTTCAGTGTTGTTTCCAGCTCCATAGAGTGAACACAGAAATTTTTTTAGGTTTTTGACTGCCCTGACCCTTTTTTTGTTGCATGAACATATAGTACTAGTCAGCAATTTGGACACCTACTCATTCAAGGATTTTTCTTTATTTTTAATATTTTCTACATTGTAGAATAATAGTGAAGACATAAAAAAATGAAATAACACATGGAATCATGTAGTAACCAAAAAAGTGTTAAATGATTAAAAATAAAATGTAGATTCAAAGTAGCCACACTTTGCCTTGATGACAGCTTTGCACACTCTTGGCATACTCTCAACCAGCTTAATAAGGAATGCTTTTCCAACAGTCTTGAAGGAGTTCACACATATACTGAGCACTTGTTGGCTGCTTTTCCTCCACTCTGCGGTCCAACTCATCCCAAACCATCTCAATTTGGTTGAGGTTGAGTGATTGTGGAGGCCAGGTTCTGATGCAGCACTCCATCACTTTCCCTCTTGGTCAAATAGCCCTTACACAGCCTGGAGGTGTGTTGGGTCATTGTCCTGTTGAAAAACAAATGGTAGTCCCACTAAGCGCAAACCACAAACTACACATGTGGAGATCATCCGTTCACCTACTCTGCATCTCAGAAAGACACTGCGGTTGGAACCAAAATCTCAAATTTGGACAAACCAGACCAAAAGACAGATTTTCATCGGTCTAATGTCCGTTGCTCGTGTTTCTTTGCCCAAGCAAGCCTCTTCTTCTTATTGGTGTCCTTTAGTAGTGGTTTCTTTGCAGCAATTCGACCATGAAGGCCTGATTCACGCAGTTTCCTCTGAACAGTTGATGTTGAGATGTGTCTTTTACTTCAACTCTGAAGCATTTATTTAGGCTGCAATTTCTGAGGCTGGTAGCTCTAATGAACTTATCCTCTGCAGCAGCGTTATCTCTCGGGTCTTCCATTCATGTGGTGGGCCTCATGAGAGCCAGTTTTGTCATTGTGCTTGATGGTTTTTGCGACTGCATTTTAAGTAACTTTGAAGTAAATTCTCCGTATTGACTGACCTTCATTTCTTAACCTTTGTGTGGTGTTCATGTTTTTGTTATGCACCCAATGTTCGCGGGTCTGATGGACCCATAACATTATTGTTTTTAAAACAATACAGCCAGAACAATTTACGTAACAATAGTTAATTCTTAGATGACTTAAATCAATTACAAGCAATATAGACAGCATACATGTTAATATTTGCCACTTACCTCTGCTAGATCACATGCATCAATAAAAGTGCGATTTGTTTTTTAAAATAAAATGTATAATCAAGACATGGGTGGAATATAATTGAAACAAGGTTTTCATCACTATTGATGTTTTATGCTTTGAGCTGAACAAATTGGAAGGACAAATCTTACATACAGTATTTTATGGAAATGATAAATGAGCCCCATTGAACACAAATTAAGGCCGGGCAGATTTTGTGTGTTGCAAATGTACAGTCTTCCTGTCCTTGGGTCCACACACATCGCAGCGCTTCTTGTTGCTACCGGCTGCAATCTAGAATGATGAAAACATTTACTTCAGGAATTTTACTGACATCTCACTCACATATATAGTTACAGCAGGCCAAGGTAGGAGAGTCAGACACACACACATGCAACAACATCACTCTCACTTACTTCCGGTATTGGAGTTGTTGGTTCTGTGGGTTGGTGTGGATTGGGCACCAGCATCCTCCTGAATCCTCCTCACGATGGCTGCAGAAGCTGGGGTCCTTGGGATATGTTGCCGCCTCTGGAGTTGAGGTCTTACCAATGCCTTGCCCAGCTCCTTGAGAAAGAGCCGTCTCCTCTGGAGCTTCCCTCTCTTCCAATCTGGGTTCAACGCCATCCAGACGACAAACGCGTTGTATTCCGAGATGTCCAAGATGTTGAAGAATATCGCAAGTGACCAGTGTAGGGTTGTCCTTTTGCAGCTGTAGCCATTCAACAGCTTGTCTAAATTGTCCACCCCTCCTTTTGTGGCATTGTAATCCATTATGATTTCTGTTTTTTGATGTTCCTGGCCACAGATTATCCCATCCCTATGCTGCGTACTCATGAGTATCAAATTGTTTCCTTTCTTTGGCACATAGGACACTAGGGAGCTGTTGGCTGTGAACGCAAATTTAGAGTAATTGATAGGCCTGTTCCGTGTATTCAACACCTGAGGTGGGAACTCCGGCTTGTTTTTTCGTACTTTTCCTACCATCGTCAGCTTCCTCTTGAGGAGCTCCTGTCCCAGCTTGTATGAAGTAAAAAAGCATGTGATGTTGTGGCCACGGAGTCCCTGTGTCACATCCAGGACAACCTGAATCCCTTGGTTCTTCTCAGGGGCTCCTCTATCTCGATTCCTCGTATACACTTGCAAGTCCCACGCATATGATGAAGCAGCCCAGATCTTGATTCCATTTTTTGCGGATTTAGACGGTATGCACTGCCTGAAGGGGCAGTGGCCCCTAAATGGCATAAGCTTCTCATCAACAATAATGTTGGGTCCAGGGTTGCAAGACAGGGGCAGGCGGTCCACCAACTTGTCCCACACTGACATGCTTGCAACTAACTTGTCTCTCTGTCACCGAGCTGGTCTGGTGGCTCGGTTATCGAAGCGGATAGTCCTGGAAATGTGCAAGTTTTCCAGAGACATTGTTGCACGGAAAAGTTCTCTGCCAGTTTCTGCATCCCACAGGGATTTGTTGGATTCCCCATTGGATCTGAAAACACCAGCAAGGATAAGAACCCCAAAGTATGCATGTAATTGAGTTTGGTCCACTTCCTTCCATCTCTCTCCAAAAACATTCCTTCCCTCCAAATTAGTGCAGTCCAGGATCATTTTCTGGATGGTGTCTGCGATGGACATTTCAAAAGAATACTTTATGTCCTACACATGAGTAACCGCCATCTGCATCGGCCATGGATGCATCCTTATCACATTAGCAGCCATGCGGGGTGGCTAATTTCTTGGGCAAGAAGACCATTCAATTTCACTTTTTTTTTTACATCCATATTTATCCTCCTGCGGGCTGCTGATGAGCTGGCTGCTGAAGGGCTGGGCTGAGGTTCAATCTCATCCTCTTCTTCCAACTCACTGTCAGACTCCGAGTTGACAGAGATATGATCCTCATTTGTGACTCACCACCTGGATTTGGTCTTATGTAGCACAATTTGAAATTGTGTTTTTACATTGGAGGAAAGTAGACTCAGAGCTTCAAAATGGTATATCATACACTGCATTTTTGGAACAATGGGATAGTAATTCTGCTTTGAAAGTTGATTAACTTGTAAACTCACTTTTGAGAAAATGGCCTTTACTGACAACGGCCATATTCAACGGGTGTTGTGCACTTTAGCTTAAGACGTAGCTAGGTAAACAACGTGTAACATCACACATGTAATGTTAGCTAACGAGCCAGCTGGCTAACATTAGCTAGTTAAACAACAATGAACATAGTGCCAAATCATGTCTTTACTACCCTGCATGAATCTGCTTTGAGCTAACCAACCAGTTTCAATGTTAGCTAGATAACGTTAGGCTCTAACTAGCAAAGCAGACGGCTCTGGGATACAAATAATAACGTCATACACGTAAAGTTAGCTAGGGAGCCAGCCAGCTAATGTTAACTAGCTAGCTAACAGTACACTTTAGCATGAAATTATACCACTTCCTTTCAAAATTAGAAACATGTAATATCTGAAAATGTAACTAGCTATCTTACCTGTATATATCATCTCACATGATGGACGTGTCTCCCTGTCAGGAATGCCATACCACGGTTGCCCTTAGTTTGAAGATGTAATCCGGAGACAGGTGATTTCTCCATCTCTTTAGCTATCATACTCTAATTCCACTGATTTCAAAACTCACTCTCCACTTTCTGGAGGACAC
The DNA here is from genome assembly GCF_965601325.2 of Salmo salar. Taxonomy (NCBI): domain Eukaryota; kingdom Metazoa; phylum Chordata; class Actinopteri; order Salmoniformes; family Salmonidae; genus Salmo; species Salmo salar. The sequence continues at coordinate 43,040,258 of NC_138302.1, read as the reverse complement.
TTATGCAGCTCCACTACACTATACATTTTTAAAGCCGTGTTCGACAGGATTGCCAACAGACTCCCCAACTAAAATAGACCAATCCGAACCTCTCTCGGCATGTCCAGCCTACTCATTATCTCAGCCAATCATGGCTAGTGGGAAGGTTGCTCACTTTTTTTCTGTGGCTTAATCAACAAGGCTCGTAATTTAACAATTTTATTGGTATTTACAGATGGCTTTCAAGTTTGTTATTAAGACACATGTAAGTTCACATGTTCCAGAAGGCATTTCTGCCAAAAAAATGCATTTTGATAAAAATAAAAACTTCCTGTGAAGTCGTGACTTGCGCACACGCCTAGTTTCTTGAAACGGGTCACATATTTGGAAAATTCTTAATTTTCCAAAGTGGAAGACACTCCTTCTGCACTCTCTCTGCAAAAATTATTTCTAAGGCCCTCTGAGCAGAGATTCTTTTTGCTGATTGATTGGGGTAAGGAGCCACAAATGCACAGCTATTTATTTGTTGTGTCCCTCCCCCAATTTGCTCCTGGCTGGGATATCGTGTGGGAAAATACAGAATTTTTTACAATTTATTGTTGTAACGTTGTGCAGGTTCCCGCAAGACATTGTGTAGTTTCAAACACTCCAAAGGGTAAAGAGTGCGAGAAAAGCAAGGAGACAGACAGCAGGACCAGGGTGGAGGAAGAGAGTGAAGGCACACAGCAAATCTTTTTGTTTAATTCTTCCTTGTTTTCACCTGTGCACACACACTTTTCCACACTTTTATTACCCTCAGATCCAGTGGACCCAAACACCACATATGTAATATAAATGTGTAGGGGGGTGCACAGTGTGCACTCAATGAAAAATGTTTTCTTTTGCATGTTCTTCACAGAAAATGAGCCAAGGTCAATGAGTCTCAGTTTGAAAAAATTATTCATTGTATCATTTTTGTTTTAGTTAACATTGAAAATGGATCCCACAGACCCAAACACCATCTTCTGCATACCACCCCTACCGTCTCACAACTGATTAGCTCAAACGCATCAAGAAGGAAAGAAATTCTACAATTTAACTTTTTAACAAAGCACACCTGTTAATTGAAATGCATTCCAGGTGACTATCTCATGAAGCTGGTTGAGTGAATGGCAAACGTGTGGAAAGCTGTAATCAAGGCAAAGGGTGGCTACTTAGACAAATCCAAATATATTTTAGATTTTTCCAACACTTTTTTGGTTACTAAATGATTCCAGGTGTGTTATTTTATAGTTTTGATATCTTCACTATTATTCTACAATGTAGAAAATAGTAAAAATAAATAAACCCTTCAATGAGTAGGTGTGTCCAAACTTTTGAATGGGTACTGCATATAATCACTCTCTGTAGGTGGGCAAGTGTTAAATCAATTTCATCGTAGATATTGTATTCCTACACATACACCGAATACGTTTCGTAATGAAATTCTAATCAGGTATACAGTACCAGTCAAAGGTTTGGAGACACCTACTCATTCCAGGATTTTGCTTTATTTTGACTGAATACTTTCCAAAGGCACTGCTAGCTGTGTCAGTTTGAACTATATTGAAGCGCTCTTATTAAATCACCTTGTTTTACTACTATGCCAACCAATTCAGACAGCTTTCATATTTATTTCACTTTCAAACAAGAGTTTGGGAAGAAAACACTGTTTTAATCTTCTCACTCTTGATAAAAGTGTTTCCTAATACAGTTCATCGATTTACTTCCAGAATGGTTTTGGCCTGTAATGCATTCTGCCTTCACAAATGATTACAAACCATTTTGCTCAGATTTTTCGAATAGATCGACAGGGGGGATACATTTATGTCCACCTACGCTCACAAGATAAGATAATTTTGAGGAAAAATAAAGTTCTCTGGTCCAGACAGTATCTGTATACCAGATATATCATGTGTCTCGTGTTGTGGATGAAAACATACCATTCAAAAGTATAGGGTCACTTAGAAAGGTCCTTGTTTTTGAAAGAAAACCAAATTTTTGTCTATTAAAATAACATCAAATTGATCAGAAATACAGTGTAGACATTATTAATGTTGTAAATTATTATTGTAGCTGGAAATGGATGATTTTATCTATATACATAGGCCCCTTATCAGCAACCATCATTCCTGTGTTCAAATGGCACGTTGTGTCAGAATCTTGGATTACCAAGATTATCATTTTAGAAGGCTAATTGATCATTAGAAAACCCTTTTGCAATTATGTTAGCACAGCTGAAAGTGTTGTTCAGATTAAAGAAGCAACAAAACTTGCCTTCTTTGGACTAGTTGAATATCTGGAGCATCAGCATTTGTGGGTTCGATTACAGGCTCAAAATGGCCAGAAACAAAGTATTTCCTTCTGAAACTTGTCAGTCTATTAATGTTGTGAGAAATTGCCAAGAAACTGAAGATCTCATACAACACTGTGTACTTCTCCCTTCACAGAACAGCGCAAACTGGCTCTAACCAGAATAGAAGGAATGGGAGGCCCAAGTGCACAACTTAGCAAGGAGACAAGTACATTAGAGTGTCTAGTTTGAGAAACAGACGCCTCACATGGCCTCAACTAGCAGCTTCATTAACCTCTGGGCGGGCTCATACGGGACGGACATCCAGCGGACATCCAGCGAAAAATCCTATCGCCATTACCATAACGAAATTTAATATATATATTTTTTCAAATATAGGACTATGTTATATCGTTTTATAGATACACCTCTCCTGAATCAAACCACGTTGTCCGATTTCAAAAAGGCTTTACAGCAAAAGCAAAACATTAGATTATGTTAGAGGAGTATATCGTAAAAGTAGCCACAAAGCCATTTTCCGACCAACCACATGCATCACAAATAACCAAAAAACAGCTAAATGCAGCACTAACCTTTGACAATCTTCATCAGATGACACTCCTAGGACATCATGTTACACAATACATGCATTCTTTTGTTCGATAAAGTTCATATTTATATATAAAAACAGCATTTTACATCGGCGCGTGACGTTGACTAACTATTTTCCTTCAAATGCATCCGGTGAAACAGCGCTACAATTTACTAAATTACTATTCGAAAACATGTTTAAAATGTAATATTGTCATTCTAAGATTTATAGATGAATATCTCTTGAAAGCACCTGTAATGCCAGATTTAAAAATAACTTTACTGGGTAATCACACTTTGCGATAAAAGGGGATGCGATACTCAGAAAAATAGGCTACCGTTACAGGTCAGCGCCATCTTGGAACAATTGCATATCAAATCTACTCTTGTATACTATTGTCAATAATCCCTTACCTTTGATTATCTTCATCAGAAAGCACTTCCAGGAATCCCAGGTCCACAACAAATGTATTTTAGTTCGAAAAAGTTAATCCTTTACGTCCCAATAGCTTGTTCTTGTTAGCGAGTTCGGAAGGCTGCTCCAAAAGTTCCGTCGGCCGCGGGACTTCTCTCTCAATAAAATGCATTTTTTATTTTATTTAGGTTCGTTCAAACATGTCAAACGTTGTATAACATAAATCTTTAGGGCCTTTTTCAACCAGAGCTCCAATAAGATTCAAGGGGGACGATTGCATTGTCTTTCTAAATGTTTCGAAATGGGAGGGTAGCCAGGGGCGCCGGCGTCATAATGGTGATGGCCCTCCTCATGTGACCACGTTCCACAGACTCTCATTGTGTCCGTTTTCACAGTAGAAGGCTCAAACCACTTTGTAAAGACTGGGGACATCTAGTGGAAGCAATAGGAAGTGCTCAATGAACCATTGCTCACGGTGTGATTTATAGGCAAAGTGATGAAGTTGAGTCCGCAATTCAGAATTCCACATCCTGTTACGATCGGTCTCGGAGTTTTGACTGCCATATGAGTTCTGTTATACTCACAGACACCATTCAAACAGTTTTAGAAACGTTAGGGTGTTTTCTATCCACAAGTATTAATTATATGCATATCCTAGCTTCTGAGTTTGAGTAGGAGGCCGTTTAAAATGGGCACGAATTATTTTCAAAAATCGCTGTAGCGCCCCCTATCCTAGGCGACCGTCAAGAGGTTAAATAGTACCCGCAAAACACCAGTCTCAACGTCACCAGTGAAGAGATGCTGTTTGCCTCTTTATACCTATATAGATATTCCATTAAAAATCAGCCATTTCCAGCTACAATTGTCATTTACAACATTACAATGTCTATGCTGTATTTCGGATCAATTTGATGTTATTTTAATAGACAAATGTGCTTTTCTTTCAAAAACAAAAACATTTCTAAGTGACCCCAAACATATTAACAGGACTGTCAAACAGAGGAAAGGATTGGAGGCAAATTTTCCATTGAATCAAATACTATATCTGACTGCAACACATACAGCACTGCAGCACTATTATGTTGATTATATCCTTTAAGACCTTGGATATCTACACGTCAACTGAAATCAATTCTATATTTGGTTTGATGTTGCATGAAGGTGATTTGGCCATTTAAAAATTGTTTTACAATTGCCCCATCACTTCCATTGATTTTTAGCTACCGGTGACTAAAGTTTGTGCCTGTTTAAAGAAAACTACTTTTTCGATTGAGGAACCATCTAACATCAAGTTGTAAAATCCTGAACTTCCCCTTTAAAAAAAAAATACACATCATTGTTTGTGTAGTAAGTAGCTCTATCAATTTGTATAAAAAAATACTATGCTAAACACATTGCTGCTTATTATGAACAGACTAGTGTTGTACTGAATGCTGTAGGTATTTGTCACACATTTACTCCTTTGATATATCTGATGTCAACACGTTTGGGAACTATAAACCCTTAAAAGAAACAACAGATACCATCTGCTTTTCAGTCTCATCTCTGCTTGCTAACTCCTCGCTGCATGTCATTTGTGAATATTCTACCTCTCAAAAGAACACTTCCTAGAGAAATCCAACAGAATGCATGCACACACACGCAAGCACACTCTAATTTCAACACTCAGGTTTGATTTAGTTCCTAAAGCAGTCAAAGTGTCAACAGTAGCATCGCTTTCTCTTTCCATCTCACTAAACAGAATGGCAGAACAGTATGTCATTAAAACATACCACCTTCCTCTTACTCCCACTCCTCCTCCCATCCCTACTCTCCTATTTTTGTTTTCCCAGCCACCCACTGTCTGTTCAGACAATTCCATCTCTCAAGGAGTTTCAATTTTATTGGGAGCCAGATGTGCTATTTCTTCTTTAAATGCGGGTGAATTATGTGTATTTTCTTCCTTGATGAAATGGCTGCAGGGGTTTGAGTAGCGTACTGTTGGTTTATATGTGCAACTGTATAGGAGCACCCAAATGTCCAGCCTTTACTATAGACTGGTGGACCATAGGCACATGCAGAGCTTAATGGGAAGGTTGGTTTAACTAATACTAGACTGTAGACAGACAGACCAAAAAATCCCAAGCCAGCAGCAAATCAATGTCTTTAACCCGTTCTTGACATTTTTCTCCATCAGCTCTCCTTGATGCGGGTGCTAAAGAACTAACTAATGTAATCTGTGTGTCCTTTTTTGGGTGCTCAATTTTGTCCCACTGGTCTACCTTCATGTTTCAGAAGAAATGCATATTCCTACTCTTATTACCTGTAAGTAGCATTAAGGAAAGACCCTTTCCCAATTTTGATATTTATCTTTTTTATTATCCTTGTTTCTCATGTTCTTATATTACTAAACCACTGAGCCTATTTTAATTCCCCCTCTTAGCCCTATAGATATACACTTGTTCAGTTACTGTTTATGGAACAAAATTGAATACAACAGACTCTACAACTAGAGAGTTAGTGTTAATGTTTAGATGTAGGGCCTTTTTCATGGCCAGTTCTTCAATACCACGTTTTTTTCTCAATCAGAAATGCCATGGTGGACAAAGCATCTCAGCACCTACAAAAAGAACATCTTCAGCCATGTATAATGTTTTGTATCTTGTCCTTTTGTAGGCATTTTTTGAGGGGGAGTCAATATCAAGCTGTGCGTGTATATTGTACTAAGCATCAGCCCAGGACTTAGCTTATAGCTTCAAATGGTCAAATAGTGTTTCTATGGAGACCTTTCATTTTTTGCTTCATGCTGCAAAGAGATTGCACATCTTCTTTGCCATCTCTAACGATTATTACTGCTGCTAGTTGAAAATAGTTTCCCCATTTCTCAAAGCTTTATGTAGTTTATATCTGCATGGTGCAAAGACCACTTTCCTGTCTTTAGCGAAAATACTTAACTGCAGTAGACATATCAATGTTCAGTTCCTAACATAGTTTTAGTTTCTAAAACAGTAATCATGAAGACTTAACTGCCAGAAATCTTTAACCCTCAAAGAAATTACTACTTTACGCTTAATATATGCAATTAAATTGATGGCTATTACAATGCCGGCTATATTTCATAACAGATGAATTGTTAAATTTGCTTATTGCTGAGTGTGCAGAAGCATGGATCTGGGATGTTTCAGGCATTTAAAGGGTTTTGGAAAACACGGTTCTGCAGCTGTATGTATTTTTTCCTTGAAGCTCTTGAAATGTTGATGCATTGATGCATCCATTCCCAGCGGCCGTTGCCTGGAGCTTACTCTTGAGCAGCAGTCTTGCAGGTTGAGTAGGAGGCCCACAGGCTAGTAAAGGCCACAACACTGAGACACTCTTCTCGGACGTGTAGTTCAAACAACATTTTCCTATTCACATGATTAATATTGTTAACAATATCAATGCAGTTAAAACTTTCTCTAATTTGAGCCTTCTCTTTGGGGTCCTACAATAGTGTTTCACAGAAAAAAATATACTAGCCTCAATCTTTGCACTACTCTTAATTTTGTAAGCCAGTCTTTGCTTGAAAAACAGCCCTAAAAACGATTTGCATCACCCATTCTGAGGTTTCAGTCTTACTTTCCAATGCCATGAGAAGTTACAACACAAGAAATCTGATTACTTAATTCACACACTAACTCTTTCCAAAAGGCATTCCTTCAGACCTCTATTTATCCCTTTTGTGTGTGTGTGTGTGTGTGTGTATGTGTGTGTGTGTGTGTGTGTGTGTGTGTGTGTGTGTGTGTGTGTGTGTGTGCGTGTGTGCGTGTGCATGTGTGCATGTGTGCAAGTGACTGAGTGAGTATTGCATGTTAACCATGCTGTGAAGACCCATCCACGTCACCCATCCTGCTAAAGCGCATGCTGACTTACTCACCTCACCCACACGGCTGGCCGCTTACTCACTGTCTCTCAAAGGAGTTTTGTAATGAACATTTGCAAAACTGAGCTAGATATGTTTCCCGGTGAGCATACTTCATGTCCTGCATATGCATTATACGACGAATGTAATAGAACTGCTTTCCTGTGATAGAGTTGAATATTAGAGTTTTACATTATAATTTGTATGATGTGACGGATGTCAGAAGCAGATGAGATCTGATATTCGTGTATGACCAATGATATAACACATTTGTAATTTATTTTGTTTTATAAGGATCTTGTTTAGCCCAATGACTAATCTTCCAAGAATCCTTAAGAAATGTAAAAAAACAAAAAACATACAGAAATGAGAAAAACAACAAAAGCAAAGTAAAAGCATAAAAACACAAAGAACCACATTCCTATTACCTGTACATATTACGCCCTCCCCTCCCCTACCCACATACATAATGTGCACATATGAATTTAAGTACAACATACAGTAACGTATTGAGAGCTTGCGACTACAATAAGCTCTTAGAACCACTCTAGTCGCTCAAGACATTTTATGAATTAATCTTTTAAGACAACTATTTGGCAAGTTTTTTTGGAACCTTTTGGCAAAGAGTTCCAGGACTCCATTGCCCTGAAACTAAAAGCTCTTTTGCCCATCTCTAATTTGAGTTTTGGTGTGTTGCATGTTTCATCACAATATTGTTTTGAATGTTCGTTTTGGACTGATGCCCGACTGAGCATTCTACTCAATGCATCGTCAATGAGCGCTGATGAAGAGTTCATCACATGTGCATTAAAGTGGCTTGGAAATACAATGGCATTCAAAAGTAGGCTAACAATTAGTAGGAAACGCTTTTGTCATCATTTTGATGTCACCAGATTGACTTTAGATGCAGTATAACGCAAGCTAGCTAAGATTGAGGGGAGGCCACCGGATTTAGCTAGCTAACGTTAGAATAGCTAGCTATTTTTGACGAACTTCGCTAGCTAATAACAACATTGTCATCTATCTAAAGTAAATTTGACAACATGATAATGCTGGCAAAGTTGTTTCCTACTAAATATTTGACTACTTTAGCAATGCCATCGTATTTCCAGGCAATTTAATTTAGACTAAACAGTAGTTAGCCTCTGTCCAGAATGACTGGGCTTATCACCACTTTAGGGCACCACCGATAGAGAGCGGTTTGAGAACGTTCATAACAATGGCATGATGCAAGTGATGGAGGTGCAACCTATAAATAGCAAAGCAGTGCCATAAAGCACAATATGATATGCAGGCCATCCTCAGTGGGGTAACCTTACTTTTAATGAAGTGTTGGTTTGACATTCATTAAATATGGATTATCTTTACTCCATTGCCACTTACCAATATGCAAGGAATTTGTCATTTAAATTAGTCTATTATAGGAATATCCAATAGGCTGAACAATTGAGAGAACTCTTGTAATTAGGAGATATCGCTGACCTTTCGATGGCAGGAAAGGAAGTGAGAGGAATCTGAGCACTGGTTTGTTATGATAAAAGACAGACAGACATGATAGGGAGGCCTCCTGGCCTCTTAAGCTATACATCATTACATTATAGAAAGTTCTTTATATGATGGAAGCCTAGATTTGGGAATGGGGGTTGTGGGAGTTTGTGTAGTTAAATGCACATCACTTGTTTTAAGAAGTGCTGGGCCGAAGACAACTTACAGATGCAGTAGGGTCTGCACACATGACATGTTGCCATTGTACATAAATAATAATTAGTTCTGAATTGACATACCTGTATAAATAAAGGTAAATAATAACTCCACTACATACATTTTATTGGGCTAGTTCAATATTTAAAGATTGGATCAAAATAATATGCTCGCCTAATAAAATGTGGTGGAGCAATCATGTTTAGAGACAACAGAAGGCTATACAGACAGTGCAGAGAGAGAGAGAGAGAGAAGTCAGACCCATAGCAAAGAGGACGAAATGGTGTGCTGCACACTAGAGAACAGGGCATACTGTGTTAAAGATGATATGTGGCCTTACTGCTGTCTCTCTTTTTCTCTCCCTCACTACATCACACCTTGTATTCCCTTTCTAGTTCACTCCCAATATCTCCCTCTCCCCCTATCTGTCAGCCTGTTAGAGTATATTTCTTCTTTCTGCCTCCATCATTCACTCTTTTTCTTTAATACTAGAGCCCCATGTCCTCATCTCTGCGACTCTTCCTTTTTTCTTCCACACCACTACCATTCCTCCTCTGCCCACTTTCAAAGTAAGAATAGCACTATAGCCACCAATCAATACTTGAAATTTGAAGCAGAGCTGTACAAGTACATTGTAAATTGGAGGAAAGGTCTGCCTGAAATAATGATAGCAAAATGATTACAGAAAAAATATTTCAGAGGGCGCTCTCCGTGACAGCGAAGTAAAAACACATCACATGTCCACCACTAACTCACACACTCACTTTCTTCACACACATACAAACACAGACACACAAGCACGCTCGCTCGCACATACAAACATCCAGCAATATCAGACACAGCTCCTTATTGCCACAATTTTAAGACCTGGAAACGTAATTGGAAAAAAGTGGAGGTGCCTACAGATCTGACCCTTCTGTTATTGCTTCTTGACTGAGGTTTCGCCGATGCAGCATTTCCCTCTGTCCTCAACCCCAGCTGCTGAGGAAGCAAAGGACCGCATTTGTTTGCAAATGGAAACCAAGTACTGACTATCACGCCTCCATATTCCACAAGGCCTGCCCTGTTTAAAGACGGCTCATAAATGACAGCATTTCCTTAACTAATTCAGTTGAATACGTTACCAACAAGAGCTAAAGCATCAACCTTAGTCCTTCCAACTGATTTTCAAGGAATATTTTTTTCTCGCAACGCTACAGTATAGTCATCAACAGGCCTTACACAGACCTACACCTTCACAATAACGGAAGCCTTGACTAAGTGTTCAACTTCTGAAGCCTACTGCAGTTATTAGTCAATCCCAGCACCATGGAGTCCGAAATTCTAGAGTGAGGTTGTTATAGAGGTTACATTCTGTAGTCTTACAGTGAAGTATTTGTTAGAATACCGTTCAAGCTCAAGTAAAATGGTAAGCTACTGTTGCTTTTTACGCATTCAGAACTGTCAAATGAAGTTCCTGATTTGCTTTGTTCCACATGGCAAACTTCTGACTTTGAAATCCACACGTTTCTTTATAATATCATTGAGACATCCCAAAAATATTATTGGCCAAATCTACCATCAGTCACTATGACTATGAGGTTTTTATTCCCCAATCACAGTCCAGAAATAGTGATTTCACCACATGGAATAAGTCACTGCAGATTATTGAACAGAATGCATTCTCTTTAGCCCAAATTATTTAGTGACAAAATACTAGATACTGAACAATGTGTAATATGGCCACTCTTTACTTTTTACTCCTTTACCTTTTATGTTGTAGTACAAGTCTGTTGTATGATGTGTGTACTTCAACTCCGCCATTGTCTCTGAGTGACACTGTTTGTTTTGGGTGGTGGCTGAAGGAAACTGGCCAAAAAACAGAAGGAGACGGCCAGCAGCAGCAGCACCCAGAGGGAGATGGGGCTGGTGAGCACGGCTGATAAGAGCACCACCAAAGTCAGCACTCTGCACAAGGACGACCCCTTCTCCACCAGCAGCCAGGACATCAACGGTTTCAGTGAGTCAAACAGGACCTACTACCAAGATTGCAAAATTCCCGAAACATTCCCAAAGTTCCCCAGAAGTTTTTCAGAAATCCCAGTTCTGGAAATCCAACTGGGAATCCTGGGAATTTTGCAACCCTTCCTACTAGTCTGTACCAATTCTGTCAGTCCTAGCTTGTTTTTCGCTCCTCTCACTTCCCTGTGTTTGACTTAATCTCTTGATACCCCCTGTTCCACTCCTATTTCTCTAATTTAACAAAATGCTGTTTCCTTTGTTTAATTATCACTTAATCTCACTATTTGTGTGCTGTTCTGTTTTCTTTGATAGTTATCTCCTTTAAAGGAGAAGTTTACCCAAAATCCAGAAACTTCCAAGTGATTCCATACATTGAAAGTAGTTCAGTGGAGTTTTTCTCCTCTCCGCCTCTCTCACTGTAGTGCTGTACTGAAACAGCTACAAAAACGGGTCACGTGACTGGCATTGCTGGATCCAGGCATTGCTGGATCCAGGCATCGCTCTGATCCATTGCCAGTGAATTCATGAATCAGAAATGTGTTTTTTTATTGAAAGCGTGTAGCTGAATTAGCTATTTTTGTCAAAAGTACTATTGGTTTTCAGTCAGGAAATGTGTACTTTTTCACCTAAAACATTTGCGATTATTTGATATCAGTATTTTATGTAACATACTGCCACAGCAGCGGAGATGGGTAACAACTGCACATGTGGGGGAGACCCTGCTACGTAGAAACATTATAGATATGCCCTTATATGGAGCTTGATGTCACAGATTAAAGTTTCTTTGGAGTAAGCAGGAGCTGGTGCAAAAGTTGATAGTTAGGCATATCGTAGTTAAAGGTAGTTACGCAAAGTGGAAAAAGAGATGGCAACAAGAGCAAGGTGGTGTTCGGTCCTTGGCTGCACTTTATACAGGAAATCAAGGGAAGAAGGCACCAAATGTCACTGTTTTCTGCTAAAAGATGGAGAGATGCAGAAGATGATTAGTAGGAATTCGAAATAGTAAAGACGATGTAAATACTCCTGCAGCCAACCTTGCATCACTGCGTGTGTGTAGCAAGCGCTTCAGCGACAATGCCCATGAGCGCGATATGCAATCCGAAATTATGGGGACAGAAAACCGAAGGACACTAAAAGATACAGCTGTTACTGTATTTACATGGACTGGATCTGGCGCAGTGCCAAAATACAAAATAGAAAAGTGACAAAGCAAGCGTACAGAGGTTCAGTGCATTCGGGAAGTATTCAGACCCCTTGACGTTTTCCACATTTTGTTACGTTACAGCCTTATTCTAAAACTGATTAAATAGTTTTTTCTCCTCATCAATGTACACACAATACCCCATAATGACAATGTAAAAACAGGTTTTTAGACATTTTTGCAAATGTATATACTTTTTGGGGTGGAAATATCACATTTACATAAGTCTGCCCAAATGTGCCGAATTGGTCAATTTATATATTTTCAGGAACATAACTATAGAGAACTTACAAACATGATATGGTAATAAAACATTTAAGTTGACAAACTCCCAGGAAGGTCATACATGATGGATAATTACCTTCCCTACAGAAAAGATACAACTTCACACATTTAGATGGCGGGGTGGGTGTGGGGCCAGAAACAGCAGGGGTTCAAACTGTAGAACCCAGTTCCTACATTTGAATATAAAAATGGATTTTATCAAACAAGTGAGGCCTGAATCCAGCAGCGGCAAGAGTCACGTGACCCGTTTTTTTGCAGCTGTTTCAGTGCAGCACTACAGGGAGCGCGAGGGGGAGAGGGTAAACTCCACTGAACTAATTTCAATGTATGGAATCACTTGAGAGTTTCTGGATTTTGGATAAACTTCTCCTTTAAAGTCTCCTTTGTGTGCTTATTTGGTCCCCACATGATGATTAGCTAGGCAGCTGTTGGTAGCCTTCTGTCATTCTCACTGCCATTGCACAATACTGGTCGACCATATTCATGTACAGTGCCACATATGGAGCAATATTTCAGCCAAAAACCATCGTGCACTTACAAATAACAATATCTGAAAATACAACATTAGGGGCGGGGTTGCAAACACTTCAATTCAGTGTAATATGAATCCACCAACTTATTATAGCACTGTATACAAGGTTCTTAGACACCCACCTAGTAAAAGCCGTAAAGACCATGAGTGGATACCAATTGCTCTTTTCCAAAAGGATTCCATCTTATTCCAAATCAAGTTACTGTAGCATCTCCACTGAATATACTTTTCAATAAGACACTTCAGAGAAAGGCGAGTGACATTTTGGCCATTTTGTCTGAGCTGTGAGTGGGGTCCAGCCTGCTGTGTGGCAGCAGTAATTAGGAAGGCCCTCTCAGAAGCTTCTTCTGGGGAAAATGTCACACTTATTTGAAAGTTCGGGTCAGCTGGAGAAAAAAAGTCTCAACTAATATATACAGTAATTGCCTTCACTACACTGTCCATACTTCAGCTCTGCATCTAACCCAACTAAGAAAATTCCCTAATAGCGTTTCAAACTTAAGAAGAAAAGGAGAATGTGCCATGCACGTTATCTAGGTGTCGATTCTGTGAGAAAACAAGTCTGTATTTTTGTGTGGAAATTATCCAACCATTATGTAGAAATGATGTTAAAAATAATAAACTACATTTATCAATCTGACTCCCAATATTATGTGAATAAATGCAACAGCCTTGTACGTCACCTCTCAGTATGACTATAATGAACATGTGTCTAACTTGCGCTGTTATGCAATTATTATGAGACTAGATACAAACAGCTAATCTTGGCGACCGATGTTCTAGCATTAATTTGAGGCAAGCAGATCAGAGTTGTCAAGGTGGTACCCAAGCATGTGTAGTATATAACAACTGCCTTTAGACCTACTCAATTATTAACGTTGTAACGGCTGTCTGAAGAGAGAGTTGACCAAGGTGCAGCGGAGTTAGTGTTCATCTTGGAATTTAATTGAACAAAAGAGAACACTACGAAAATGAACAAAAACACGACAGCAAAACAGTCCTGTTAGGAAAATATCTAAACAGAAACAATTACCCACAAAACCCAAAGGAAAAACATGCTCCTTATGTGTGACTCCCAATCAGCAACAACGAGCTTCAACTGTGCCTGATTGGGAGCGCCACACACACGGCCCAAAACAAAGAAATACAAAAACATAGAGAAAGGAATATAGAACGCCCATCCAATGTAACACCCTGGCCTAACCAAAATAAAGAACAATAAACCCCTCTCTATGGCCAGGGCGTTAAAAACGTATAGTCAATCAAAGAATTACTCTGTAAATCGAGGAATGCATTTATTTCAATTCAACTAATATCATTTATTAGTCATGAAAGAATTAACACTCAATTACTGTGTACATGAAATACATGATACATTACAGATTAACTCTGAGCAAAGGACTATCAACAATAGGCTTTATACTTAACGTGGTTACACGTGTTTTCAGTTCAGAATTTTTATATTTTTCTCCCCAATTTCGTGATATCCAATTACAATCTTGTCTCATCACTGCAACTCCCCAACGGGCTCGGGAAAGGCGAAGGTCGAGTAATGTGTCCTCCGAAACATGCGCTTCTTAACACCCGCCTGCTTAACCCAGAAGCCAGTTGCACCAATGTGTCGGAGGAAACACCGTTCAACCAACGACTGAAGTCAGCCTAAAGGCGCCCGGCCCGCTACAAGGAGTCGCAGAGCGCAATGATCCAAGTAAAGACCCCCCCCGGCCACACCCTCCCCTAACCTGGACGACACTGGGCCAATTGTGCACCGCCCTATAGGACTCCCAGTCTCGGCCGGTTGTCACACAGCCTGGGATCGAACCCGGGTCTGTAGTGACACCTCAAGCGCTGCCTTAGACTGCTGCGACACTCGGGGGGCCCACAAATTCACTGTCCTTTTAACCAAATTCAAGCAGAAACTCACACCCAACCTAAATTAACTTTTCTTTGCACTTTGCTAGTAAAAACAATAGGCAGGAAAATATTTTAATCTAATCAACTCAATTTAAATGATAGGAGCGCACCCCTGTGTCACGCCCTCAATGATCTATCCACCGTCCAACGAACAAAATAAGTTTCCCTGTAACAATAAAGTCATAGCACTTACAGTACAATAAAACACATCAAAATTCATAGCTATTTATGAAGTCTTGAAACATTCCAAACATAACAATTTAATTCACACAGTAACATTAATTTCCTCAATAAAAGTTTTCATCAGTCTTCACACCTCCAACGTTGTCTGTGCTCCCAGGGTTCTGTGGGAACTACCCCCCCACCCCCAGAGAAAACCACAAATAAGGTGTGTTTGACCCCTGTGATAGCCCGCAAATGATCAGCCATCCAAACAATGTCATAAATAGTGAATGAGTCATCACGCTGGGCTTCAGCGCCTGCAAGTTGCAAGTCGCGAGTATCACATTCTCTTATCTTTCCACTACAAGTCCATCATTACCTGTATTGTAATATTTTGGTCATCATGTATTGTCTGCTCCCAAATTCTTATTTTGTTTTCTGCTATAATTTTTGGTAAAATCCATAATTTTCCATCTAGATTAGTCAAATCAATGATGAACAGTCTCTTGAGACATGACAAAAAAAAAGCTCTGCTCCATCACATACATCTATGTATGCAATGCCTCCAACACAGAATGTTCTCCCTCTCATATCAGTATTCTTCCTGTACAACACCTTGTTCATTATTCCTCCCTATAATTATTTCTTTATTAATGTGGCCATCAGAATAGGACCGTTCCGGGGGTGTTGGGCACAGGTTATGCCTAATGAGAAATGCCAACTCCATGCCAAGCATGGAGATCTAATATTTACACGGACACGGTGAAATAACCTTTTCTGTTATTGCATTCTTGTGAAACATCCTTTGCTAGTATCTAGGCTATATTGCTGCGAAAGCACTTTTCACACGCAGGTAGTAGAATAAAGTTGGCTATATTAGCATACAGTATGAATAAGGTTTAGGGTTTATATTTGAGAAGAGGAGATACTCAGTTGTGCATTAAAATGTAAAGTACTAGATAGCCGTATCTGCAATACATTGTGGCTCACCTGAGCACATGCTCAGAGTGAGATCGAGCTAGCCTGTGGGAAAATGGTCTGCACAGCAGTATGTAATATCACATGTTGATTACTGTAGAAACTCCATGCGTCAGAATCCCATGGGCATTGTTCAATGTTTCATGTAGGATAGGGCTGGTAGTGTGAGTTGTTGAAAGGGAGAATTCATGTCTTTTACCGTTTGGTGGTATAACGTGCACCCATCCAGGTCTATTCACCTGTGGTACATTTTCTCTGTCTTACTGTATATCTCCTTTGTGATAGTGGGCTAATGTTCTGTAGACCCGCCTTATTTTAGTTTGATATAGACCCATCTTGTTTCTGTGTAGAGATGGTGTCTGGATATTGCATCCCGTTTGCTGTGCTGTTGTCTTCAAAGTCTTTAACATCTCCCCCTTGTGTTTCTCCCCTCAGCATCCCCCTCTCCCTGCTCCTTCTCTCTGCAAGGCAAAACGCTGCAAAGCAAATCCCTCTTGAATTCCTACTACTCAGGTACAGCCATACCACTCTGAAGAAGCCTGCTTTGTAGTGAATCTACATAAGGCAATGCCATATTGCTCTTTCAGGTCTCTTTCAAAGTAGAACATGTTGAGAAATCAATCTGAAGACGTGAGACATTTTATTTGGTGGAAATTGTTTGACGCTTGGAGAATTCATTTTCACAGGTTGGCATTTGTCATGAATCTTGCCCTGGAGGCAGCTCTTCAGAGTGGTCACTAACTGGCACAGCCACAAAGTCAATAAAATCGGATTTTAAACCTAACCTTTACCACACTGCTAACCCTAACCTTAAATTAAGATCAAAAAGCTATTTTCTTTTCATGAATTTTTACGACATAGCAAATTTTGACTTTGCAGGTGGCCCATCTAGTGGAAATCACTCAGTTCTGCCTCCCAGGGTGAGATTCATGACAATAAACTTCAACGTGCTCCACATTCACTGTCTTCTTTCCCTGTGTCATTCACCTCTGTAGTGTCGAAGGAGCCAGTCCCTGCAACAGCATCAATTGGTAAGTATCTCCTCTCCATCTATTCTTGCTTCTCCTTCCATTATCTTGCTTTTACTTATCTTGTTGTTTACATATCTGGTAATGGATTTAACATACACAAATTCAATCCAAACATATTCACGAATGTCAAATTGAAGACCATTCACTGAGTTAATAAATCAAACCAAACAGCATGTTAGCAGGATTCTACAAAGTTACAGTAACGTACAATCAATACTTATTCAACACAGACCGCACTCTCCCAGTGTCAGGCCATGTGGCCATGCTGCTGACCCAGGGCAGGCTGTGAAAGGTCTAATGGAGGTCTGCTGTGTCATGGATGGCACTGCCTATAATTACAGTACATGCACTGGATTGTAATGAGAATCACATATCGTGTGTTGCAACCGGTTGAATATTAATGCTTAGATTTGGGAAAGCTTTGAGAGCAACAGTACGGATCATATCTTGCCTCTTCAGTTTACGCACAGCCAGATTGAAATGCCAAATCCATTCCAACATATCCTTCTCGAAGCAGATTGACCACCTCTTTGACAAGTAGATTTGCTGCGAACTAACATATGTCAAGTGTTTTGGTAGAGTTAGCTCCACTCTCAACTGTTTCTCCTCATCCTCCTCAAGTCAAATGGCACCATTTCATTGGTTTATGTGCTCCATTTCTAGTAGGTGGTTCACAGATTTCCCACCCGCCATTGGTCAGCACCTGGCTTCATGGTAGGTATTTTGTTTGGTCTAAGTCCAATTCTTGTTGATAACTTTTTTTGTTTAATG
Organism: Salmo salar; assembly: GCF_965601325.2. Classification (NCBI taxonomy): domain Eukaryota; kingdom Metazoa; phylum Chordata; class Actinopteri; order Salmoniformes; family Salmonidae; genus Salmo; species Salmo salar. The sequence continues at coordinate 43,022,509 of NC_138302.1, read as the reverse complement.
GGGCACATGTTTTGTTTTGTCTGCCCCCTGGGGTCACAGAAAGGTACTGGAAACACACTCTTTGATCTTGAGGCTGTCTGTAAAATAGTCTTTCCACTGACCTGTGGATGTTCAAAGGGATGGAGTGGAACTCAGCTGGGTCCTGAAGATGTTTTACTCTGAGCCCTCATTCTCACAGCCTCGTTTTTTACACATTCAGCATTGTTACTCCTGCTTTAAAAGTAGCCGTCTCGTATATTCTAAATGGTATCCCCTAAAACTCCTAGAGAGTCCTTGTTCACCCAATTCATAGCCAAGTGGAATTACCTGTACTGTGTTTTTAATCTATTCAAGTGTTTATATTAAAGTCACCACTTATGTAAAAAACAGGGAAGGTCTGAGCCCGCCATATATCCTCTCCTCCAAAGGTGGTTGGAGTCCAAGTGTACCTTTCTCAAGCACTGTTGTTGACCGAGCAAATCACAGTAATGGCCGACAAACCCCCTTCTTACTGGCCAGGGGAGAGAAAGCCAGCTCTAACCAAACAGAGCCCAGGCAGGGGGAAAAGAGTCTTGTCAAACATTACAGGAGGCAGGGGAAGGCAGGCAAGCAAGTCCAAAGCATCTGCAGCATTTATTGATTTCAGCAGTAAATCTGTAAATTGTCCATAGTACATGCCATAATCATCAAGTTTCACAGTCAATAATTTAGCTTTGCCTATTCATTCTAGCCTGACCGGCTACCGCCAAGCGAAAAAAGGAGAATAAATAGAGATGGAGAGGGAGAAGCAAGATGTCTTAGTGTCGAGGAAGGAGCTTTAGAAAATCAATGCTCTCATGCAAAGCTAGGCTTAGCTGTTTTTGTATATTAGTCTGGGTTTCGATGGCTTAGGTGTTTCTTTTGCGATGCAAATAGGCATACGTTTTTAAGCGTTACATTCCAATCAGTGACGCAATTTCATTCACTGTCTGAGAGAAAGCATGAGATCACAGCTGTTTCATGCACATGCTTAGCTAGTAGTAGTGTGGCCTTGAGTCAATTCACTGAATATTGATCATAGGCCAATTTATAAAGTCCTGTGTAATATATTTAGCTGACACTGCAGGCAGTCCATTAGATATGACCGATGATGCTGTACATTTCCATTTTTCCTCTTCCCCGCCTCTCTATCTCTTACTTAGTCATAGGCATTTCAGTTGCTCTGCATGTGGGCTCGTTGCTTTAATGTTACTTGCTCTCAGCACCAGAGGTATCAATGCTTCACCAGAAACTGAAGAAGACCGACAGCTAGAGGCGGGATAGAGTCTGTCTTCTGGCTGTGAACTGTCAGGCAAGCTGGATGGACTGACTGGATTAGAGGACTTGGTGAGCAGGATTATTGGTCCTGCTGAAGGGAGGGCTTCAGTTTCACAGGTGGTGGAGAACTTTGAGGGGTGCAAGGGGGAACCAACTCTGGGACTGGCACAGTTCCCTTGTTTATCCATCACCAGGAGCAGAGTCTCAGCTAGCGAATACTGTTACATTTGGGAGTGTTGAATGAAATCCATACTTAGTTTTTTTATCAGCGTATGCAAAATGGTATTGATAAGATATCCATTAGTAGAGTAGATGCCTATACGCTGCCAGCAGACATGACTTAGTTTAGAATGCATCTATCCTCTTGCATAATTTACGCCATTCACATTTCTAAATGCAGCAGATACTGTATATCTGCCAAAAGCAGAGGAAGCTAAAGTTCTTAATTTGCATTGGCTTAACTTATAATGCCATGTTTGAACACATAAAACAGGATGGATCCTGGTCCATGTTAAAAGAAGGGGCTAGGTGTATTTGGTTCCTACAACGCTTAAATGTTCCTAAGGGTTTTAGAGAATGACTAATTTCTACACTTGGAAAATCACTGCACATTATCTCAAATCTTCTCCAGCTATATTTAGTCTTTAGAATGGAGGTACATTTTAGGTAATTTCAAAAAGCATTATATTGTCCCCGCTCAAAGAGCTGTCCAATGTATTTTTGTATGGATGGTAATTATTGCTAATGGTCAAAAATTGTTGTTTAGTGATAATGTTGCACTGTAGATAATTGAGCTTAATGCGATTTCAGCACTAATCATTAGTCTGCACCTCATGGAAGTACTGCACACTAAAATGGCGAAATTACTTTAAAGGCAATGTCCTTTATTAGAAGAACTTCTGCGAAATAGGATGTTCATTTTGAAGTATTTTTTTTCTATATGTCTCCACACTCTGAGCATCATATTGTGCTCAATGTTCTACCATATTGTGACACAGTTGGTAGACGCTGCGAAGGTGTGAGTCAATATCGCTTTGTACACCTAAATAGAAAGTCAAGCTGTCTTGAGATTCAGGGACTCTCCCAAACCGTATCTTCCAACACTTTTAGAAAAATTATTGGTAGTGATCTCTTTTTTTGCTAGGACATAATAATATTTCTCAGTATAGCGTTTTACGAGCCATGCACCCTTGTAACCTGAGCCAAGCTGTCCTCCCTCCCTTCACAACAGAGAAATATTCACAACAGAACCCTGCTCTCTGGGAAACCTCTTTATTTTCTTTATATATTTTCTGCCATGTTTGGCCTTCAGAATGAAGTAAAGAAAGAACAGACGTTTCCTGAAAGGGGATTGATTTTCACTTGACTCTTTTAACATAAAATGAAATTGTAATTGTCACATGCTTGGGCCCTTCCCAACAATTCAGAGATTTTTTGTTGTTGAAATAATCAAAAAATAATAACACAACGAATAATTACACAATGAGAAACGATAACTTGGCTATATACTGTACACTGGGTACCAGTAACGAGTCGATGTGCAGGGGTACGAGGTAATTTAGTTAATACTTAATGTACATTTAGGTAGGGATGAAGTGACTAGGCAACAGGATAGACAAACAAAGTAACAGAGCATGTGATGAGTCAAAAGAGTAAGTGCAAAAAGGGTCAATGCAGATAGTCCGTGTAGCTGTTAGTTAACTATTTAACAGTCTTAGGACTTGGGGGTAGAAGCTGTTCAGGATCCTGTTGGTTGCAGCCTTGGTGCATTGGTACCGCTTGTCATACAGTAGCAGAGAGAACAGTCTATGACTTGGGTGGCTGAAGTCTTTGACCATTTTTAGGGCCTTCCTCTGACACTGCCTGGTATAGAGGTCCTGGATGGCAGGGAGCTCAGCCCGAGTGATATACTGGGCCGTACACGCTACCCTCTGTTGCGCCTTCCTGTCAGATGTCGAGCAGTTGCCATACCAAGAAGTGATGCAGCCAGTAAAGATACTCTCAATGGTGCAGCTCTATAACGTTTTGAGGATCTGAGTGCCCATTCTGAAACTTTTCAGGCTCCTGAGGGGAAAGAGTCATTGTCATGCCCTCTTCACGACTGTGTTGGTGTGTGTGGACCATGATAATCAAATTTCAATCAATCAAATTTATTTTTATATAGCCCTTCGTACATCAGCTGATATCTCAAAGTGCTGTACAGAAACCCAGCCCAAAACCCCAAACAGCAAGCAAAGCATGTGAAAGAAGCACGGTGGCTAGGAAAAACTCCCTAGGAAAAACTCCCTAGAAAGGCCAAAAACCTAGGAAGAAACCTAGAGAGGAACCAGGCTATGAGGGGTGGCCAGTCCTCTTCTGGCTGTGCAGGGTGGATATTATAACAGAACATGGTCAAGATGTTAAAATGTTCATAAATGACCAGCATGGTCAAATAATAATAATCATAGTAGTTGTCGAGGGTGCAACAAGCACGTCCGGTGAACAGGTCAGGGTTCCATAGCCGCAGGCAGAACAGTTGAAACTGGAGCAGCAGCACGGCCAGGTGGACTGGGGACAGTCATCATACCAGGTAGTCCTGAGGCATGGTCCTAGGGCTCAGGTCCTCCGAGAGAAAGACAGAAAGAGAGAATTAGAGAGAGCATATTTAAATTCACACAGGACACCGGATAAGACAAGAGAAATACTCCAGATGTAACAGACTGACCCTAGCCCCCCGACACATAAACTACTGCAGCATAAATACTGGAGGCTGAGACAGGAGGGATCAGAAGACACTGTGGCCCCATCCAATGATACCCCCGGACAGGGCCAAACAGGCAGGATATAACCCCACCCACTTTGCCAAAGCACAGCCCCCACACCACTAGAGGGATGTCTCCAACCACCAACTTACCGTCCTAAGACAAGGCCGAGTATAGCCCACAACGATCTCCGCCATGGCACAACCCAAGGGGGGGCGCCAACCCAGACAGGAAGACCACGTCAGTGACTCAACCCACTCAAGTGACGCACCCCTCCCATGGACGGCATGGAAGAACACCAGTAAGCCAGTGACTCAGCCCCTGTAAAAGGGTTAGAGGCAGAGAATCCCAGTGGAAAGAGGAGAACCGGCAAGGCAGAGACAGCAAGGGCGGTTCGTTGCTCCAGCCTTTCCGTTCACCTTCACACTCCTGGGCCAGACTATACTTAATCATAGGACCTACTGAAGAGATAAGTCTTCAGTAAAGACTTAAAGGTTGAGACTGAGTCTGCGTCTCTCACATTGGTAGGCAGACCATTCCATAAAAATGGAGCTCTATAGGAGAAAGCCCTACCTCCAGCCGTTTGCTTAGAAATTCTAGGGACAATTAGGAGGCCTGCGTCTTGTGACCGTAGCGTACGTGTAGGTATGTACGGCAGGACCAAATCGGAAAGATAGGTAGGAGCAAGCCCATGTAATGCTTTGTAGGTTAGCAGTAAAACCTTGAAATAATAACTTAGTGATGTGGACACTGAGGAACGTTGATGGGGGCGTGCTCAGCACACACGTTTCCTATAGTCCATGATCAGCTCCTTTGACTTGCTGATGTTGAGGTTGTTGTCCTGGCACCAGGTCTCTGAACTCCTCCCTGTAGGCTGTCTCATCGTCGTCAGTGATCAGGCCTACCACCGTCGGGTCATCTGCAAACTTAATTATGGTGAAGGAGTAGTGTGCGGCCAGGCAGTCGTGGGTGAACAGGGAGTACAGGAGAGGACTAAGCATGCAACCCTGAGGGGCCTCTGTGTTGAGGGTCAGTGTGACAGATTTGTTGTTGCCTACCCTCACCACCTGGGGGTGAGGGTAGGCACATCCTGGTAATTCGTCTTGCCCTGCGGCCTTGTGAATGTTAACCTGTTTAAATGTCTTACTCACATTGGCTATGGAGAGAGTGATCACACAATTGTCTATAAGAGATGGTGTTCTCATGCATGTTTCAGTGTAGCTAGCCTTGAAGCGAGCATAGAAGGTACTGAAGTCTTCTGGCAGGCTCGTGTCACTGGACAGCTTGTGTCTGGGTTTCCCTTTTAAATCTGTGATAGTTTGCGTGCCCTGCCACATCCGACGAGTATCAGAGCCGATGTAGTAGGATTCGATCTTGGTGCTGTATTGACGCATTGTCTGATGGTTTATCGGAGGGCGTAGCAGGATTTCTTAGAAGCTTCCGGATTAGTGTCCCGCTCATTGAAAGTGGCAGCTCTAACCTTTAGCTCAGTGCGTATGTTATCTGTAATCCATGGCTTCTGGTTGGGATATGTATGTATGGTCACAGTTCAGACGACATCATTGATACACTTATTAATAAAGCCGGTAACTGATGTGGTAAACTTCTCAATGCCATTGGATGAATCCCGGAACATATTTCAGTCTGTGCTAGTGAAACAGCCCTGTAGCTTACCATCCACTTGTACTTCTTGTGTGAGTTTTTGCATGTAAGCAGGAATCAGGAGGATAAAGTTATGGTCAGACCTGCCAAATGGAGGTTGAGGGAGAGCTTTGTCTGTGTGTGGAGTAAAGGTGATCTAGAGTTGTTTTGCTTGTAGTTGCATAGGTGATATGCTGGTAGAAATGAGGTAAAATGGATTTCAGTTTTCCTGCATTAAAGTCACTGGCCACTTGGAGCGTCGCCTCTAGGTGAACATTTTCTTGTTTGCTTGTCTCTATACAGCTCGTTGAGTGCGGTCTTAGTGCCAGCATCGGTTTGTGATGGTAAATACACAACTACAAAAAAGATAGATGAAAACTCTCTTGGTAAATAGTATGGTCTACAGCTTATCATGAGGTATTCTAACTCAGGCAAGCAGAACCTCGCTGGAGATGGAGACGGTGGGAGCATGTGGGTCTGGGTCTGTTGTCTATGTTTATATGGCAAAAACATTTAGAACACCCCCAAAAAAAGTTGATTTATATTTACCATGTCCTTGTTCAGCCTTGGAGAAACAGAATATTGCAGCTCTTCAGATCCCATTGATAGGATAGTCTCGAACGGCGCTCATCCAGTTTATTCTCTAGTGATTGCACACTCGCCAATAGACATGATTAATCGTTGGGTATCCCGCACGCCGGCCTCTAGCGCCATCTCTTCCTTCTTCAAGTACCGGGATTTGGGCCTGGTCCGGGATAATACATGTCTTTAGCCTCTGACTCATTGAAGTAGAAGTCCTCGTCCAAATCAACGTTAGTGATAGCAAAAAATACACCACAATTGGTCAGGAGCCAATAAAACGAACGCTATTCCTCCAGCGCCATTCTAGTTCAAACATGCCAACTTCTGTGTATGTCCCATGTTTCATTTGATAACTCACTTAGCCACAGCATGTGATCACACGAGGCCAGGACCGGTGCTCATGCATCTGTGAGCCATAATAATGAAGTTATGAAAAGCGTACGTTTTCAAGCAACAAAAAGTTCCTTCCAAGGTCAATAAATCAAATGATTAGCTTGAAGATATCTTAACATAAGTTACAGCCAAGCAGTACGAATACATTTCATGGCTGGCTAAATGCATTTTGACCTTTCAACGCAGCCCCAAGCATTAACAGCTCTGTATTTCGGTGGCATTCAATGGGATTGAGTCTGTTTCTTGATAATATTTACAACATAATATACCCTCTGGGCTGCCACTTTGAGATATTCTCTTGCTGCAGAGTCAAAAACACATGAATAATGAATTAGGTCTGCACTGAGGGTTGTAGAGGGGGCACTTTGGATAGGATTAAGTGGACCCCTACCGTCTCCAGTGTACAGTCAGTACCTGCTCCCTGTCCGACGGCTAGGCCTCCCACCTCACCCACCTCAATGTAAACAGATGCTAACGATAAACCAACGTTACCCCTTTACATGGCTGAGTAGATTTGTGTCGTGTTTATCTCCATCTCCCATCAGTAATAATTATGGAGAAACGGAGCAATGGGAAATGGAGATATGTGAGTATTGAGCAGAAATGTAAACATGGCCTGATAGAACATTACCAGGAAATAACATGAATTAGAAAGATGAGACTGTGCTCAGGTTGCATCATTTTGTGTTAGGTATATGTAATAACATAGGATAAAGTGATAACCTTGTTTCCATTTTCATAATTATCAGTTCAACCCTATACAGACTGTTGGAGAGGTTCCTAAGGTCATAGACGACTAATATTTACACTCACAATCTTTGATTTTGATGGGCAGCATTGTGTGTATTTTTTTTGAAACCTTTGAGCTATTTTAAAAGATGATGTCTGCAAAGTAATTCTTTCCACCACAACACATGGTAATACTGCTCGTCTGCTCACTCCCTGTGGCTTGTTTAAACTAGGAGTGATATAGCGGTAATAGTCTTGCAAGATTACTCACATTTCATTATGTGGTAGCACACAATGTTTTGAATGGATTACACTTTTTCAAGCAGAGAATCACTTTAAGTGTGTAATTTTTTTGATAATTAAGATGCAAATAGGCACATTAATAAAACATGGGGTAATATTACCCTAACACATTTGCAATGGTACTTTAGGTATTTAATGCCTGTAATATTGAGAATTTCTCTGCCATTCAGCTCCCCATTCCTCCTCTTAATGGACTCATTAGAAGCAATAAACTACTTCAATCTCTCCAATCCTAACCTACGGAAGACTCAATTGCAAGAATGTCTTTCAATCCAATCGAATAGTGAAGCAAAGTGTCTCTTGGATTACCCATTTAACTTTGATGTATCATCATTAATGATTGAGTAGCAGCGAGATAGAGGAAGGCCGTTGTCTAGCAACAGGGTTTGTGGAAAGTCAACTGTAAGAGTTTGATGATCTCATGCTTTCAATATGATGAGTTTTTCTAGACATTCCAGAGAGCTAGAGAGGTCTTCACTTTCAGAATTATCCCAATGTTTGGGAGAACAACATTTCATGAAAACAAGAGATTTCGTTATGCAGTATATATACAAAAGTATGTGTACAACCCTTCAAATTAGTGGATTCAACTATTTCAGCCACACCCGTTGCTGACAGGTATATAACATCGAGCACATAGCCATGCAATCGCCATAGACAAACATTGGCAGTAGAATGGCCTCACTGAAGAGCTCAGTGACATTGAACGTGGCACCGTCAGCTGGAGTGGTGAAAAGCTTGCCACCATTAGACTCTGGAGCAGTGGAAACACATTCTCTGGCGTGATGAATCATGGTTCACCATCTGGCACGAATCTGGGTTTGGCGGATGCCAGGAGAATGCTACCTGCCCCATTCCTAGTGCCAACTGTAAAATTTGGTGGAGGAGGAATAATGGTCTGGGACTATTTTTCATGGTTCGGGCTGGGCCCCTTAGTTCCAATGAAGGGAAATCTTAACGCTACAGCATACAATGCCATTCTAGATGATTCTGTGCTTCCAACTTTGTGGCATCGTTTGGGGAAGGCCTTTTCCTGTTTCAGCATGCCCCCGTGCAGAAAGCGAGGTCCGTACAGAAATGTTTTGTCGAGATCGGTGTGGAAAAATTTGACTGGCCTGCACAGAGCCCTGACCTCAACCCCATCGAATATCTTTGGGATGATTTGTAATGCCGACTGCGAGCCAGGCCTAATCGCCCAACATCAGTTCCCTGACCTCACTAATGCTCTTGTGGCTGAATGGAAGCAAGTACCTGCAGCAATGTTCTAACATCTAGTGGAAAGCCTCCTCAGAAGAGTGGAGGCTGTTATATTAGCAACGAGGAGACCAACTCCATATTAATGCCCGTGATTTTTTTTTATGAGATGTTCGACAAGCAGGTGTCCACATACTTTTGGGCATGTAGTGTATACTAATGAATGTTCCACTGAATCATTCTAACACAAAGATAGTTCACTATGCGGTTAAACGCTTCCAAACCCAACACTCTCTCACAATGATATCACAGAGTAAGTGGATACTGAGTGTTTTCTCCTTGGTCCACAGACAGCAGCCATAGTGAGATGTCCCAGCCATCGTTGACCATCCAGACGTACCCGTACGGGGGCTGTGAGTCGGTGGAGATGTCCTACCAGGCCGGCCAGTTCCAGCCTGCCATCCGTGTAGCCGACCTCCTCCAACACATTACCCAGATGAAGTGTGGCCAGGGATATGGCTTTAAGGAAGAGTATGAGGTAAGAATGGTTAGTACGGTTTCATCAACATCACAGGGAATTATGTGTGGTTTTTGACAGGAAGTCGTGGCATTGTGGTCGCTAGACTGTCTCCCAGGAACTTGTAAGATAATGTTTTCAAGATAACTTTGATGTTCTATTCAAACTTCCAATATCGTCAGTTTCCTCTTTTACATGACATCTTCCATTTCGACCAGAAATCATTATGTCCAGTTGCATTGCTGACTTTCTGCCTTGAAGGAATCATTTTGTTGTTTGATATCTGTTTTAGTTTATTTGATTACAGCACATCTGTTTGAATGATATGATGAAATCTAATTTGCACTTCTCTTTTTAATAAGGGAAACACACTGGTGGTGCACTTATCAAATATTTATTGAATATCACATTTGAAAACATAATTAATATTAATATTTACCAAGACAAATCAAAGACAATGAATTCTCAAATCTATAAAACTGATTTCCACCCCATCTATTGATCGATGTTTGTGTCGTCTTGGAATATGAGTGTTTTTTCTCCACTAAAGACCATAACTTTTTAATTACTCCCGCATTGCATCCTAATTAAGTCCAGTAAAGTATTTTAATATTATGTTTTTTTCTTAAAACGTGGCACCAAAGTGGCACATACGTTAAGTTAGGTAACTTTGGGCATCCCGAGTGGCGCAGCGGTCTAAGGCACTGCATCGCAGTGCTTGAGGCATCACTACAGACCCTGGTTCGATCCCAGGCTGTGTCACAGCTGGCCGTGACTGGGAGACCCCTGAGGCGGTGTACAATTGTCCGGGTTAGGCCAGCTGGGATTTCCTTGTCCCATTGTGCTCTAGCAACTCCTTGCGGCGGGCCGGGCGCCTGCAAGCTGACTTCAGTCGCCAGCTTGCTTGACAGGGTCATGTTTTGTAGAACGCATGTCTCTCGACCTTCTCCTCTCCCAAGTCCATAGGGGAGTTGCAGCGATGGGACAAGACTGTAACTACCAATTGGATATCATGAAACAACAAATAATGCCAACAGTCGTATTCCTAATGCCAAAACTCTCAACCAATTATTTGTCCTTTTAACCTGAGATTGGAAAGAATTTAACCCTCAATATTGCTGCAAGTTTGTGTTCTACTTTAGACTTACCTCTGGGTTCAGCCTTTTATTAACTCAAGAGTCTGCAGACACCACCTGGGTTTTCTAAGCTTTATAGAAAAATACTAATGTAAAGTCTGTTTTTATCTAACAAACAAAGGATTCGGTAACACTTTATTTGGGTAGTCCATCTGTAGATATCAGTCACATTTCAACTATCTACCTACTAACCCTAAACTTAACCCTTTCCCTAACTTTAACCCTTATTCTAAACCTAACCGTAACCTTAGCAAACAATTGCTTATCTACAGATAGTTTGGCAATCTGTAGAGCATCTACAGATGGACATTCCGGAATATCCAGACCAAGGATTATTTTCCGTATTCAAATTGACAAAGGTCACTCAACACTATGCTACGTAGTCCTTTCATTTAAAAAGTCAGCCTTCCAGGAACACTATGCTGTAGGTCAAAGGCATAGGTAGAAATTGCTGTGTGGCTGGGCCTGAGTAAAAGTGACTGGGCCAACACTTTCCAGCAAAATAACAGCAAAAATACCCTGACATCAGTAGCGTAGTTGTGGTCCATTGAGAAGTGGGTATACTAAAATTTTGCTGAAAGAGCCTGCCTGGTGAAAAATATGAGAAACAGATATAGGCTACTCTGAATTACCTAAAATCATGGCAATGTGAAATACATCCACCATGATATCTAGAATTAAATATTAGGCCTAGCCCTTTTTGCTGATATGTTTGGGGACAGATAAACGCGGTCCCCAAACTCACTCACTTGAATCAGCAAACATAAACCTGGCCTACCAAGACAGGCATTTCTGATTTAGTCAGGAGACAATACAAACAGCAAATACATTTTCATTTAAAACCAATTTTTATTTTCAGCCATCCTGATTGGGTGGGTCAGTGTTCAATCTGGCAGGGCCTCTGCCCGGCCTGGCCCTGCCGTGGCCTTGCCTCTGCTGTAGGTACTTGACTATTGTATCTAAACTCAGCAAAAAAAGAAACGTTCCTATTTTAGGACCCTGTCTTTCAAAGATAATTCGTAAATATCCAAATAACTTCACAGATCTTCTTTGTAAAGGGTTTAAACACTGAATCCCATTCTTGTTCAATGAACCATTAACAATTTATGAACATGCACCTGTGGAACGGTCATTAAAACACTAACAGCTTACAGACGGTAGGCAATTAAGGTCACAGTTATGAAAACTTAGGACACTAAAGAGGCCTTTCTACTGACTCTGAAGAACACCAAAAGAAAGATGCCCAGGGTCCCTACTCATCTGCGTGAACGTGCCGTAGGCATGCTGCAAGGAGGCATGAGGACTGCAGATGTGGCCAGGGCAATAAATTGCAATATCCGTACTGTGCCTAAGACAGCGCTACAGGGAGACAGGACGGACAGCTGATCGTCCTCGCAGTGGCAGACCACGTGTAACAACACCTGCACAGGATCAGTACATCCAAATATCACACCTGCGGGACAGGTAAAGGATGGCAACAACAACTGCCCGAGTTACACCAGGAACGCACAATCCCTCCATCAGTGCTCAGACTGTCCGCAATAGGCTGAGAGAGGCTGGACTGAGGGCTTGTAGGCCTGTTGTAAGGCAGGTCCTCACCAGACATCACCAGCAACAACGTCGACTATGGGCACAAACCCACTGTCGCTGGACCAGACAGGACTGGCAAAAAGTGTGCGGTTTTGTCTCACCAGGGGTGATGGTCGGAGTTGCGTTTATCGTCGAAGGAATGAGCGTTACACAGAGGCCTGTACTCTGGAGCGGGATCGATTTAGAGGTGGAGAGTCCGTTGTGGTCTGGGGCGGTGTGTCACAGCATCATCGGACTGAGCTTGTTTTCATTGCAGGCAATCTCAACGCTGTGCGTTACAGGGAAGACATCCTCCTCCCTCATGTGGTACCCTTCCTGCAGGCTCATCCTGACATGACCTTCCAGCATGATAATGCCACCAGCCATACTGCTCATTCTGTGCGTGATTTCCTGCATGACAGGAATGTCAGTGTTCTGCCATGGCCAGCAAAGAGCCCGGATATCAATCCCATTGAGCACGTCTGGGACCTGTTGGATCGGAGGGTGAGGGCTAGGGCCATTCCCCCCAGAAATGCCCGGGAACTTGCAGGTGCCTTGGTGGAAGAGTGGGGTAACATCTCACAGCAAGAACTGGCAAATCTGGTGCAGTCCATGAGGAGGAGATGCACAGCAGTACTTAACCTCTCTAGGGAAGGTGGGACGCCTACGTAACAGCAGTGGAATCCTGTGGCGCGTTATTCAAATACCTTAGAAATGCTATTACTTCAATTTCTCAAACATATTACTATTTTACACCATTTTAAAGACAAGACTCTCGTTAATCTAACCACACTGTCCGATTTCAAAAAGGCTTTACAACGAAAGCAAAACATTAGATTATGTCAGCAGAGTACCAAGCCAGAAATAATCAGACACCCATTTTTCAATCTAGCATATAATGTCACATAAACCCAAACCACAGCTAAATGCAGCACTAACCTTTGATGATCTTCATCAGATGACACGCCTAGGACATTATGTTATACAATACATGCATGTTTTGTTCAATCAAGTTCATATTTATATCAAAAACCAGCTTTTCACATTAGCATGTGACGTTCAGAACTAGCATACCCCCCGCAAACTTCCGGTGAATTTACTAAATTACTCACGATAAACGTTGACAAAAAACATAACAATTATTTTAAGAATTATAGATACAGAACTCCTTTATGCACTCGCTATGTCCGATTTTAAAATAGCTTTTCGGTGAAAGCACATTTTGCAATATTCTAAGTACATAGCCCGGCATCACAGGGCTAGCTATTTAGACACCCACCAAGTTTAGCCCTCACCAAAGTCAGATTTACTATAAGAAAAATGTTATTACCTTTGCTGTTCTTCGTCAGAATGCACTCCCAGGACTTCTACTTCAATAACAAATGTTGGTTTGGTTCAAAATAATCCATAGTTATGTTCAAATATCCTCTGTTTTGTTCGTGCGTTCAAGACACTATCCGAAGTGTAAAGAAGGGTGACGCGCCCCACGCGTTTCGTGACGAAAATTTTTTCTAAATATTCCATTACCGTACTTCGAAGCATGTCAACCGCTGTTTAAAATCAATTTTTATGCCATTTTTCTCGTAAAAAAGCGATAATATTCCGACCGGGAATCTTTGTTTTAGTACAAAGAGAGAGAAAATAAAAACATGGGGTCGCCTCGTGCACGCGCCTCAGTCTCATTGTCCTCTGATAGACCACTTACCAAAGGCGCTAATGTTTTTCAACCAGGGGCTGCCTCGACATCATTCAGCTTTTTCCCGGGTTCTGAGAGCCTATGGGAGCCGTAGGAAGTGTCACGTTACAGCAAAGATCCTAAGTTTTCAATAAAAAGAGTCAAGAAGCCCCAGGAATGGTCAGCGAGGGCACTTCCTGTACAGAATCTTCTCAGGTTAATGCAGCTGGTGGCCACACCAGATACTGACTGTTACTTTTGATTTTTGACCCCCCCCCCCCCCCTTTGTTCAGGGACACATTATTCAATTTCTGTTCATCACATGTCTGTGGAACTTGTTCAGTTTATGTTTCAGTTGTTGAATCTTGTTATGTTCATACAAATATTTACACATGTTAAGTTTGCTGAAAATAAACACAGTTGACAGTGAGAGGACGTTTCTTTATTTGCTGAGTTTAGTTCTATAGAGACGTCTTGTAGAGAAAGGAATCCCATAGGCAATCTCTTACTGATACTTACCATATAAGAGTAGGTCAATTAAGAGTTTCTTCCCCTTCTTGGTACATAAGGGCAGAAGTGCATAGCGTAGAAAAGGAAGAATGTTAGAGCTTTGTTCATGTCTGGTCAGTGGAGTGAACTGAAGGCTGTGAAGGTTCTATTCAACTTCTTGGCTGTAGGCCTCCGGTAGCCTCCCTTTGCCTGGCTGTAAACATGAGATGCATTGCCTTTTCCTCTCGCTCACTGTGCCTGCACTGATAAAGCCAGCAATTGTGCCTCTTATTTAAAGGATCATCCATCACTGGGGACATTTTTATAACGCCTTATTCCTTCCCCCTAACCTGATTTGCCTCACAATTTCAGCCCCTATCCCATTGAAAATTAAGTTGCCACTTTACTCCATGCTTGCTTATGAAATATAAAGGTCATGTTTTTTTTCATACAGTCCATGGGGAAAGTCAAATTGTCACGCATTCCCAAACACGACTTGCGGTTGGTGGATCGTGACTGCGGTGATGTGAGAATATCTTAAGAGACATACATGCATACGTCAGTGCTTTGTATTATGGTGAAGAAGGCCCCAACTCATTTCAAATGGTGCCCCTTACATGTCATATATTATGTTTTCATTTGTGTTCTGTCAGTGTGCTCTCCATTTTGTGTTGAAGCTACAGTATGGTTTATGACCTGTTCAATGGATGTGTGGGGGTGTAAACCTGTGGGTATGAGAAGAGGAAAGGACCAAAGAGATAAGGAGAGAGAGAAAAGGGAGAGCGAAAGGAAGGAAGGGAGGGAGAAATGGAGATCTGGGGACTGATTAAAGGCGATAGCGGCCACCTGTGTGCGTTTGTCAGCATAATCGGCCCATTACTCACATCCTGACAGATGCATTGAGAGAGGGAGACAGCCCTCACTGGTGCACATACACACACACACACAGAGACTGCCCACAAAGTCAAACAGAGGAATGGATCACATAACAGAGGACATCTAGAAACACATGAAGAACAAGGAGCGGAATCATTTAATCAAAAGCATTTGGATATTTGGTTGCCTTCATAAAGGGACCCGACCTAATCGATAGCACACTGGTTTGAGATAGAGCCCTCTGCCCCCTTCTCTGTGTGTGACAGTGCATGCAAACAATGTCTGTATCACTAATGGCACCCTATTCTCTTTATACTGCACTACTTTTAACCAGGGCACTTAGGGACTCTGGTCAAAAGTAGGGCACTTTAAAGTGAATAGGGTGCTATTTGGGATTCAGCCAACAACTCATGTGTCAGTGCCGACAGCTCACATACAGTTGAAGTCGGAAGTTTATGTACACTTAGGTTGTAGTCATTAAATCTCGTTTCAACCACTCCACAAATTTCTTGTTAACAAACTACAGTTTTGGCAAGTCGGTTAGGACATCTACTTTGTGCATGACACAAGTAATTTTTCCAACAATAGTTTACAGACAGATTATTTCACTTATAATTCACTGTCAGAATTCCAGTGGGTCAGAAGTTTACATACACTAAGTTGACTGTGCCTTTAAACAGCTTTGAAAATTCCAGAAACTGATGTCATGCCTTTAGAAGCTTCTGATAGGCTAATTGACATCATTTGAGTCAATTGGAGATGTACCTGTGGATGTATTTCAACTTCAAACTCAGTGCCTCTTTGCTTGACATCATGGGAAAATCAAAAGAAAGACCTCAGAAAAAGAATTGTAGACCTCCACACGTTTGGTTCATCCTTGGGAGCAATTTCCAAACGTCTGAAGGTACCACGTTCATCTGTACAATCAAAAGTACGCAAGTATAAACAGCATGGGACCACGCAGCTGTCATACCGCTCAGGAAGGAGACAGGTTCTGTCTCCTAGAGATGAACTTACTTTGGTGCAAAAGTTTAAATTAATCCCAGAACAACAGCAAAGGACCTTGTGAAGATGCTGGGGGAAACAGGTACAAAAGTATCTATTTCCACAGTAAAACGAGTCCTATATCGACATAACCTAAAAGGCCGCTCAGCAAGGAAGAAGCCACTGCTCCAAAACCGCGATATAAAAGCTGGACTACGGTTTTCAATTGCACATGGGGACAAAGATCGTACTTTTTGGAGAAATGTCCTCTGGTCTGATGAATAAAAAATAGAACTGTTTGGCCATAATGACCGTTGTTATGTGTGGAGGAAAAAGGGGGAGGCTTGCAAGCCGAAGAACACCGTCCCAACCGTGTGGCACGGGGGTGGCAGCATCATGTTGTGGGGGTGCTTTGCTGCAGGAGGGACTGGTGCACTTCACAAAATAGATGGCATCATGAGGAAGGACAATTATGTGGATATATTGAAGCAACATCTCAAGACATCAGTCAGGAAGTTAAAGCTTGGTCGCAAATGGGTCTTCCAAATGGACAATGACCCCAAGTATACTTCCAAAGTGGTGGCAAAATGGCTTAAGGACAACAAAGTCAAGGTATTGGAGTGGCCATCACAAAGCCCTGACCTCAATCCTATAGAAAATCTGTGGGCAGAACTGAAAAATCTAACTACCTGAATCGTTTGACCTAAGTTAAAGAATTTAAAGGCAATCCTACCAAATACCAATTGAGTGTATGTAAACTTCTGACCCACTGGGAATGTGATGAAAGAAATAAAAGCTGAAATAAATAATTCTTGCTACTATTATCCTAACATTTCACATTCTTAAAATAAAGTGGTGATCCTAACTGACCTAAGACAGGGAATTGTTACTAGGATTAAATGTCAGGAATTGTGAAAAACTGAGTTTTAATGTGTTTGGCTAAGGTGTATGTAAACTTCCGACTTCAACTGTATGTTAATGCAGCGTGTCATCAGTTTATTTTTTTAAATATGGAAAAAGACAAGGCGACCTCATCCCAGGCTGCGTCTCAAATGGTAGCCCATTCCCTATATAGTGCAGGGCCCATAGAGCTTTGGTCAAAAGTAATTCACTATATAGGGAATAGGGTGCCATTTTGGATGCTACCCCAAAACAAGGGCTGGTTAATGGCCCCAGAGTAATAGGCATCTGTGGATAAACACAAGGTCATGGAGTACCCACTCACTGGAACAAGTGGAAGAACTGCATAAATGCGTTAGCATTTAGGAGCAACCAACCTCTGTCTTTTAATGTAAACTTTGCTAAGGTTTGTTTCAAGTGTCTATGTATGTAATGCTTTGAACATGATCCTTTGTCTTTGTGTGTGTGTTTGTGCATTTGTGTGTGTGTATGTGTTGTCTATGTCCGCACATGTGTGATAATGATGATGATGATGATGATGAGCCTGCAGGTGAAACAATGCTTCCTCTAGGGATGTTCTGCCTGTCTACATTTCTCTGCGTACAGGGACCCTCTCTCCCTCCCACACCCCTGCCTCTATCTCATCATCGCATCACCACCGTCTACCAGGGGATGAGAGTGTGGGAGTTCTCCCTCTTCTCTAGCTTTTCTCTTATTCTTTTTTAAGAATATTAATAGGTGCAAAAAAAGACCGATTTGTAGATGAAAGGGATTCCATTCAGGACGTCTTCTTTTTGAAAAGTGCATCAATCCCCCCTTCCCCAAACACAAACTAAAAGGGAAGTTGAACGTTTCCCCGCAGGGGGCCACAGAGCCCCGTCCAATTATTCACCTCACTCCCACTCGCTCTCATTACCGGATGGGAAACGATGAATGGATAAACACTAGCCAGAGTGAGCCATGGGACTACAAAACACTGGCGTACAGGCCTGGGTCATGTTCATTAGGGCATGCAGCAGAAAAACAAGCATTACTGAAGTCCAGGTAGCGAGGGACCATGTTTCGGTCTGTTTTATTTTGTTTGGTGCCTAATGAACGTGGCACTGATATCATAGTTTCTAAACACTCAATCACATTATTACATGAGTCATGGATATGGAGTTGATTGATTGATTTATCTGACAAAAATACAAGTATACACACATTTTAAAAAGTTGACAGTGATATTAAAGTAAATTACTTACTTCCATTGTGGTACAGACATAGATACATTTCATAGATACAGACATGAAAATGATTATATGGTTGTCATCAGCCAGCTTTTGACATTAGATTTAAAATACGTTTTGGTAGGTATAGCTTTAAGTTGTTGTGGTAGTTTGATCCACTCAACAGCGTTGGTATATAGAAAGGTGTTCTTACTGGATAGACACTTAAATTTGGAACAGTCAATATTAGTCTCAAATAATTGGATAGATATTTGGGGGCTGAGTCAGTAATAGTTCTGTGGACCAGACCAAGATGAATTAATACAACCCTTTTTTCTCTACAGACAGCCAGCCTAGCTGTAAAGGAATATGAGCTCAAGACTATTTGGTTGGATTCCATTTTTTGTACATATTTGCGTCATTCATTAATTTCTATTTCAATAATTTCCTAATTTGGATTGAATCCTGAACCCATACCCAAGGCTAAAAAAGTATAGCTTGTATGCATACTGTATATACACAACCGACCTGAACTACTCTGCACACAGTTAGAGCTTGAATGAAAGGAAAAACTTGACTGGCTGAATGTTCTTGAACAAGCATCCGCCTCTTTGTATTATTGTCACTTTTGAACAGAGGGAATCACAAAAGCCGAGCTGTAACCAGGGGGTCTTTTTATTCCAGGAGTGGGAAAGCAGCACTCTCTTTTCTCTCTCTCGCACTGTCTGTGTCTGGAGGGGTGCAGTACTGAGCCATTTGTTTATATCTATCACTTTTTACATTCTCTGCCTTTGATCCCAGTGTCTGTGTGCTCTCGTCTGACTTCCGCTGTGAACGCTATTATCTGATAAGGGAGGCCACCAAATTTGTCCTTGCTTAGTTCCCACTGTGTCCCCACTGTTTCTTTCAAGGGGGTGATTGCTGTCAGCCCGCCAACACACACAAACTAACTGCTTTAATCCATGGTGAGCCCAAGCACAGGAACCTATCTGATCAATTGAAATGGTCAATTAGCCACATAGTGATTATGGGGCACAGTGTTTTGTCTTCTACATCCTATTGGATGTAGTTTAATTGCTATCTCTTCTCCCCTTCTCTCTCATTTGCATTCTCTTCCTTTCCCTCTCACTCTTTCTCCATCCCATTTTTCTCTGTTTCTCTTTTGTGCGCTCCTCACTTTGGCCTTACTGCGATCTACCCTTCAATTGTAGGGGGCAGTCAGATTTAGGTTGCATGCCAAAAAGGCTCTGCTTGCCTTTGTAAAACCATAGACTTCCTGTGTTGATTAACAGCAATTCATTTTTAACCAGCTATTATGGTGAAGTCCAGGTTAAGCACACATTCAAACTGCCACAAATCCATCTATTTATTCATCTATTTTTTTTAACAGTAACATAGTCCCGGCAGCATAAGGGAATGCCATAGGTCTTGTTCCGTGCAAAGCTCTTTCTCAAATCTGTTGTATATATGAGAAATGTCCGGAAGTATATAGAGAAACAGAAAGCTATGAGAATGTACCCATCAATCATCCTCGGTCTGTCAGTGCAGACCAGAGTGGTGTGGAACTGAGCCGGTGATGGGGAGTAGCTCTATTTTACGCTCAATAAGGATACAGATGTGCCATGATGGAGTAGAGGTCTCAGGGTCTTCACAGCTGCCAGCGTTATTACAGAGGGTAGAGAGAGCGCCGTTTATGCCATGGCCAAACCAGACCGAGATGGGCAACTGGATATTACAGCTTTAACAGGAAGTAAACATAGGGAGTGGATTGGAGGCTTCCCTGTGAAAGCATTCACCTTTAACCTTTAATAATAAACTCCCTGTTTGGGGGATAGACAGCAAATCCATTTTCCAATTGACTGGGCGACGAGGAATCAACATCGGGTAAATGGGTTAAACTGTATGTTGTCTGCAAGTGAAAGCTGTGCAAATGAAAGCTTGTTGTATCGGCATCTTAACACAGATATCCGTTGATGGACGCTAAAGGACAATTTGGCATAAATTAGGCGGCAGTGACAGATTTGCCCCTGTGATCTTTATACAGGAATGCAAAAATAGCACACAGTCCATATGGCCTCCCTTGTGCAGCCTGTTAACCAGACAAACACTCTCTTCTTAGCAAATTTTTGCTGTCAAGTTTGCCGCATTGTCATGTTCTCTGTACAGTTGAGATTATCCAGAGAAGGACAAGAAACTCCATTTAAGTCCCATTACACCATGGGATATCATGTGCTCATGTATTTATTGGAGTCCTTCTGACAGACTGTATATTTGAATATTCATCCTTGTCAATGTCTCAGTCAATTAGAAGCATAAATATATATTATATATTTTGATTTGTTTAACACTTTTTTGGTTACTACATGATTCCATATGTTATTTCATAATTGTGATGTCTTCACTATTATTCTACAATGTAGAAAATAGTAAAAATAAAGAAAAACCCTTGAATGAGTAGGTGTTCTAAAACTTTTGACTGGTACTGTACATGCCTACTCGTGAGGTATTCAGAATCCAAAATGGTTAGCAGGCGAGTCTTAACAGGGCCCATTAGTGAAAAGTGAGCAATACATGATGAGCAAGACTCTTTTCAGTTCTTTGAGTCAACAAATCAAAAGATTTCAAACCAATAAATAGTTTGTGGCTGGAGGAATGGCATCTTTCATGTTGTGACTTTCTGTCTTCTAACACTTTCATCTTATGATACAATTCACTGCGTCATAACAAAGTTATATCAGTAATCATTGTTTAACATTTCATGGCCCTTTTTGCTTACTTGTGCCTCCAATGTTTGGTTAATGCTATAGTATGGTTTTACTGTACGCACTCAAGTAGATTGTTATTTTAACTGCAAGGTTGATATTTTCACTGTGTGTGTGTGTGTCCACACTGGCCTGCAGCAATGTTTGATAGTGTGTGTGATGTGTTTACAGGGCCTGACCGAAGGACAGGCGGCCCCATGGGAGACCGCCAAGAAGGATGACAACCGCAACAAGAACCGATACGGCAACATCATCGCTTGTGAGTACTGAAGTGATACAGATACTGAGCTAGACAAGTGTGTTTGGTGTATTTGCTCAAGTCTTTTCAGAGCTCAGGAGTCTCCTGTACTTATAGTAGACTTGAGCTAGACATGTTCTACTCCTTTGAAATGGTTAAATCTTCTCTCATAAGAGAAGACATTTGCAACCGTTTAAAGTTGTTGTAATTATGCCGCAGACTCTGAAAACAGTGGAGTCTACGAGGCTGTCAACGCTGTCATATTGTTAGAGAACCCAAGGCCCCATTTAATGTGATACAAGAAAAGCATATTGTCCCAAGGACATAATACTTTTTTTATTAAGCGTTTAGATGTCACTGGCGAGACACTTCCTACAAATGAAGGCTTTTAAATAAAACATTGCTCTAAAATGAAAAAGCTTGTCACATGCTGATAGCCAACAGGAATTATGATACATTTGCTGTTAGTCAAAACGTTTTAATTACATGGGCTTGTAATGGAAACTGTCCATCTTACTGCATGCTCCTCATTAAAGTTTGGTAAAACCACAGAGTACAGTAGGTATCTTCATTTAACATAAGTCTGCCAAGAGCAATCGACAGTTAATTGTTAGACCCAAAAAAATACCTTTTAGAAAGTTTCACTCTGCGAACTTGAACAGTCACTATGTAACAGATTGTTATCTGATCATTTCTTCTTTGCTCCCCCCCACACTGTGTAAACATAAAGCCTCCCATATGGTCATTTATAATTCAGTAGACATTTCTACCAAAATAAACAGAGTTATTGGCAAACATTTACATATCAGAGAGACTGGAGGAATTGGTGGTGGTCCTGTAAAGCAGAGCTGCCCACCGGAACCAATCAAAACAGAAATCTTTTAGATTCCTTTCTGTTCTTTAAATTGTCTTTATCCTCTTTTCCAGAATAGTCCCTTGCTGCAGAGTGTGTTTGGGGAGTTCTTAAAGCTGAGTACATACAGTAAAACGCTATTGGCAGACTTATCAGCTTTGCACACCCTTGGCATTCGCTCAACCAGCTTCACCTGGAATGCTTTTCCAACACTCTTGGAGTTCCCACTTATACTGAGCACTTGTTGGCTGCTTTTCATTCACTCTGTGTGGTTTATATTTAATTGCAATGGAGTACTGGTTGCTATCGCTAGTAGGTGTTTTTAGAGAGGACCACATCTCCACATCATGTTGCAGTTGGGTAAATGTATGGGACACCCTTTGAAATGAAGTTGAAGGAAATTTCACTGAGTCAGGCAGACCGTTGTCATCACATACAGTAGGCCTGTAACTGTTTTGGTATATTGCATATGGTTATTGATTTCTCAAGTAAATAGAACTTTGGTTTACAAGAAACTAGAGGGAGCAAAGATGTTTAGCTGTCAAGAAAATAGTATTTTCACATTGAAGGGTAAAGAATCAACATCATTTGATATTCCTGGTCATTACAATGATATCCTCTCTTTCCAGGAAAAGCAATCGAGAAGGCTTTGCCTGATGCAATCTGATTCAGACATGAACCAATACTGCACTATTGCCATTGACTGAGGCAACAACACAACCCCCACTGAGTTATGAGTGTTGTGCGCTTTTTACACAAACTGTCACTCACTAGAGTCAGCTTGTGTTTGGAATCATGCGTAACACCTTCAGAAGGTGTTGTGTGAAGGAGTGCTCCCGGAATGATAAGTATCCCAGTTCATTTCCAAAAAAAGAGGTAACTGCCACTCTCTCGGCTCACCGGTAGTCGATTCAGTTCAAGTTAGGCTGCATATGTGTGCACGTCTGTCAAAGCGCAAGCTCTTCGGAAGTCGCTCATATCTTAACTGCCATTTAATTCCCGGCACGTAGCGTTGAAGTATCTTCAGAGGTTCTCTTGAAGTCGTTGCCGTAGAAATCCCTTGATGTATTGACCAAAGACTGACGATTAGCATTCGCTTGACTCTCTACTTCCCCAATGTTTACTGGGTGCTTTTTTGCACCTGGCATTGATGTGAAGAAAAGAAACTCTCAGGAAGCATTGATTACATTTCCACAAGACAAACAGGCTCCAATTCAGTAAGGTTATTAAATGCTGGGTGTTAACAACTATATGATGTAATTGGGTATAATTACAAATTATTATTATTATTAATAGGATGTAATTAATGCTTAAGCGCTACAATATATATGATTGACAAATTTATTAGACCTAAAAACATTCTTGTTTAAAGGAACCCACTATGATGTACCGTACTGTATGGCTGCCGTCTTAAGCGCTCCGACCCAACTTTGCTATTTTGTGATTATTTTGGTGTTTATCTTTACTTTGATTACACGAAATGTATCCTTTATATTTCTTATGATCATCAAAAACTTTTGAACATCAGATCGTTAGTTACTAACCTCCATTTCTGCTTCAACTTCGAATCGGCTCTTTATGTACATCTGATCCAGCAGTGTAAAGTACTTAAGTAAAAATACTTGGATGACCACCTAGTAAAGACATCAACACTATGAAATAACACATTTGGAATCATGTAAATTAGTATCCAAAAATAGTTACAGCTTTGCACACTCTTGGCATTCTCTCAACCAGCTTCACCTGGAATGCTTTTCCAACAGTCTTGAAGGAGTTCCCACATATGCTGAGCACTTGTTGGCTGCTTTTCCTTCACTCTGTGGTCTGACTCATCCCAAACCATCCCAATTGGGTTGAGATCGGGTGATTGTGGAGGCCAGGTCATCTGATGCAGCACTCCATCACTCTCCTTGGTAAAATAGCTCTTACACAGCATGTAGTTGTGTTGGGTCATTGTCCTGTTGAAAAACAAATGATAGTCCCACTAAGCGCAAACCAGATGGGATTGTGTATTTCCTGCAGAATGCTGTGGTAGCCATGCTGGTTAAGTGTGGCTTGAATTCTAAATAAATCTCAGACCGTGTCCAGCAAAGCATCCCCACACCATCACAACTCCTCAATGCTTCGCAGTGGGAACCACACATGAGGAGATCATCTGTGATGGACTGTAATTTCTCTTTGCTTATTTGAGCTGTTCTTGCCATAATATGGACTTGGTCTTTTACCAAATACAGCTATCTTCTGTATACCACCCCTACCTTGTCACAACACAACTGATTGTCTCAAACGCCAGAAGAAGGAAAGAAATTCCACAAATTAACTTTTTAACAAGGCACACCTGTTAATTGAAATGCATTCCAGCTGACTACCTCATGAAGCTGGTTGAGAGAATGCCAAGAGTGTGCAAAGCTGTCATCAAGGCAAATGGTGGCTACTTTGAAGAATCTCAAATATAAAATATATTTTGATTTGTTTAACATTTTTTTGTTTACTACATGATTCCATTTGTTTATTTCATAGTTTTGATGTCTTCAGTATCATTCTACAACATAGATAATAGTAAAAATAAAGAATAACCCTTGAATGAGTAGCTGTGTGCAAACCTTTGACTGGTACTGTATGTCATTGACTGTTGCCAACTATAGACCCATAGACTCTAAAACATGAAAGCCTTTAAAGACTGGTATAACTCAGTTATTTTATACCCATGCTTAAAATACATTTACCCAGTGAAAGATGGGCTAATGGAAAGACAAGACTATTGCAAATGACATTAATGCTATTTATTGGATCATGACTGAACAAGCCAGCATAGCGCAAACCGAAGCCAGCAAACAACTGACAGGAGCTAACAAACAGCTAACCGGAGCCAGCTAATAGCTATCCGGAGGTTATCTAACATTTATTGTACAACAATTACAACGTTCTTAAACATCACAGTTACAACATAAAATTCTCTAAGCCCTTAGGATATTGTCAGGAGTGTCTTTTTCAAAAATAAAAATGTTCAGGAGTTAACAATTCATTTTTTTCTAGATCAGAGGAATGCACCGCCATTTCATTTTACACCCAACATGCGTTTTCTGTCTGGTATGAAGTTATATAATTACTATGTTGTTCAAAACCATTACATTCACTTCAACAGGCAAGTTACACAACTATATTGTGGTATTCAGTGTATTTTCACACTTTACTGACCTGTAACACAGGATAAATGATGAAACAGGAGAGCATGGCTACTCTTTGAAAGGTTCTCCCAATTATGAGAACACAGGATCGCATATAGTCCCAGTGCAAAGCAAACAGGTCATACTGCCCCCTACTGGCCAACAGTATAAACACATCGAAATAGCTTTTCAGTAAAGGGATTCTTTCCCAATACAAAGAAACAATACATAAAAACAAACAAATACACTACATCACCGCAATCCCTCTCTTGCTCTTGGTCCTCATCGTTGTAAGTCACCTTGATTTAGCACCTGTGTGTTTCTTCATGACAGTAGCTAAAGCAAGGAGCTGTAGCAGCACACAAGTAGACTACAAATGCATCCTGGGGTGGGCGTGCCCTGAGCTCGTGAAGTGAGTGATACTGGAGTGAAATTGGAGCGGGCGACAAGGCAGACGCTCCAGCATTTGGGAATTCCACTCCAAAGCTCCAGTCAAATTGGGCACGCTCTGCTCCAGCTCTGCTGACATACTCTGATCCTGACTGGTTATATCAACGTTTGGTATTGCAACTGCACCACCCGCGACCGGAAGACCCTACAGAGGGTGGTTTAGATGGCCCAGCCCATCACTGGGAGCGAGCTCCCAGCCATCCAGGATGTACAGTACATGCCAGGCGGTGTACGAGAAAGGTCTGAAAATTTGCAAAAGACTCCAGCCACCCGAGACATGTATGTTTCTCCATGCTCCCTACCGGCAGGCAGTACCGGTGCCTCAAGGTTCAAACAAACAGACTCCTAAACAGCTTCATATTCCCTGGCCATAAGACTGTTAAATGGCTAACAACTACTGCTTTCTCTTTCCAACAGACAATCCACACTGACTCTATGCCCATCCACAGGTCTCTACCCACTCAAACACAAACTACACTGCTGCTAAAATTATTATTGAATAGATTTATTACTCCATTACGCTGCTATCCATAGATTGATTGCCATTACCATTAGTATTTATCCTGCTTCTGGTCACTTACTCCTGTTTACATGTACAGTATTTATTACCATTAGTATGTATATTACCGAAAGTTTTTATATATTCCTGCTACCAGTCACTTTTCAACCCTGTTTCCTACCAGTTACTACCAGTCACTTTATGTGTAAACCCACCTCAACCACATTAGTACCCCTGCACATTGAATAAGGTACTGGCACTTACCTGAAAAAAAGCATTTTTATTTTATTACATTTTCTATTGTCTATATTATTATCACTGCATTGTTGGAAAAAAAGCTATCAATGTAAGAATTTCACTGTACTGTTTTACACCTGTTTTTTCAATGACGGTAGGCCATCATTGTAAATAAGAATTTGATCTTAACTGACTTGCCTAGCTAAATAAGGGTTAAATGAAAATAGAAAAAAACCTGTTGTATCAAATTTTATTGGTCACATACACGTGTTTAGCAGATGTTATTGCGGGTGTAGCGAAAGGCTTGTGTTTCTAGCTCCAGCAGTGCGGTAATATCTAAAGCTTGGTCGCAAATGGGTCATCCAAATGGACAATGACCCCAAGCATACTTCCAAAGTTGCGGCAAAATGGCTTAAGGACAAAAAAGTCAAGGTATTGGAGTAGCCATCACAAAGCCCTGACCTCAATCCTGTTGAAAATTTGTGGGCAGAACTGAAAAAGCGTGTGTGAGCAAGGAGGCCTACAAACCTGACTCAGTTACACCAGCTATGGCCAGAAAAATGGGCCAAAATTCACCCAACTTATTGTGAGAAGCTTGTGGAAGACTACCCAAAACGTTTGACCCAAGTTAAACAATTTAAAGGCAATGCTACCAAATACTAATTGAGTGTATGTAAAATTCTGACCCACTGGGAATGTGATGAAAGAAATAAAATCTGAAATAAATCATTCTCTCTACTGTTATTCTGACATTTCACATTCTTAAAATAAAGTGGTTATTCTAACTGACCTAAGACAGGGAAGTTTTACTAGGATTAAATGTCAGGAATTGTGATAAACTGAGTTTAAATGTATTTGGCTAAGGTATATGTATACTTCCGACTTCAACTGTACATATGAGATGAGTAATGCAAAATATGTAAACATTATTAAATTGACCAGTGTTCCATTAAAGTGGCCAGTGATTTCAAGTCTGTGTATATGGCAGCTGCCTCTAATGTGCTAGTGATGGCTATTTAACGGTTTGATGGCCTTGAGAGAGAAGCTGTTTTTCAGTCTCTCGGTCCCAGCTTTGATGCTCCTGTACTGACCTCGCCTTCTGGATAATAGCGGGGTAAACAGGCAGTGGCTCGGGTGTTTGTTGTCCTTGATGATCTTTTTGGCCTGTAATATCGAGTGCTGTAGGTGTCCTGGAGGGCAGGTAGTTTGCCCCCGATGATGCATTGGGCAGACCGCACCACCCTCTGGAGAACTCTGCAGTTGCGGGCGGTGCAGTTGCCATACCAGGTGGTGATACAGCCTGACAGGATGCTCTCAATTGTGCATCTGTAGAAGTTTGTGAGGGTTTTAGGTGACAAGCCAAATTTCTTCAGCCTCCTGATGTTGAAGAGGCGCTGTTGCGCCTTTTTCACCACACTGTCTGTGTGAGTGTACCATTTCACTTTGTCAGTGACGTGTATGCCGAGGAACTAGAAGCTTTCCACCTTCTCCACTTCGGTCCCGTTGATGTGAATTGGGGGGTGCTCCCTCTGCTGTTTCCTGAAGTCCACAATCAGCTTTTTTGTTTTGTTGACATTGAGTGAGAGGTTATTTCCTTGCACCACACACCCAGGGCCCTCACCTCCTCCCAGTAGGCTCTCGTCATTGTTGGTAATCAGGCCTACTACTGTTGTGACGTATGCAAACTTGATGATTGAGTTGGAAGCGTGCATGGCCACGCAGTCATGGATGAACAAGGAGTACAGGAAAGGGCTGAGCATGCACCCTTGTGGGGACCCAGTGTTGAGGATCAGCGAAGTGGAGGTGTTTCCTACCTTCACCACCTGGGGGTGGTTAAGTGCGGTGGTTCGCACTTAGAATCCTGTGCACGTGGCGAATAAAACTTGAAACTTGACCCTTAGACTATCTAGCTTACAAAAGAGTCTAATATAACTTCCTACAGTATATTTTAACAGTACATTTATATATTTCCTATTGGGCAAAGACCCCCACCTCCTTTTCTTACTAATACACTTCCTTGGCTGTAATCCACTCCCGATCTGAATGATACTGTACTTGTCCAAACATGGACTTCTCGTTGAATGGGGTCAACAGTTAGTGTCGTTGATGAACACTCCGCATCTCTCAGGTACACCTCTTGGCAGTCTAATCTCTGAACTGCAGAATAGGGTTAAACCGGATCATCCAACTACCAGCATGCGGCACAAACAACATTCTGTCAGTTTGACGGTGGAACCTCCAGGAGGTCTGACTTTAATAGGTTAAATCAATCCTGTTAAACTCTGAGCAGTTGTTTTGGACCCAGTACCGTGAAATATCATTTGAAAGCTACAGCCCTTGTCTTTTTGTAAATCAAACTCAAATCTTTCTGCTCGCAATTATTAGAATTTAGCCCCCCACTGCCTCCACATAAAGGCCATAAATCATGCACTATGGTCATATTCTTAGAGTATGCAATGTTGCTAAATTCACCTTAAGTGTAAACATTTAGTTTGCATGGAAAGGGTACACCTTGATGGCCATTGTAAAGCAATGCATTTCCTTCTCCAACATCCTCCACATGCACCGTCGATCTATCACAGATGTCTACAGTAGGAAAAGTACATGGGTAAAGAGGTTTGAAGTTTCCTCACCGGTTTGTCTTTTTTGAGATAATTTGAAAGCCCTGATTGCTTGAGTAATTTTAAGATGTCAGGCTTGAAAATCCGAGTAGCCATTATGGCACAATGTCTCACTACCCAAACCAGACACAACTAGTTCCAAGTGGCCAAGAGACGTCATGTGATCTCCTATTGCTATCTCGTGGACAAACTGGGAATCAGACAGAGGATATATTTACATCAATAAATAGGTAGAGACTTCAGCTTTCTCCTCATGTCATTCCTGCAATATGAAAAATGACTGCACAAGCCCTGCACTTTTAAAATGGCTGTGTTCCTATGGGAATTTCCGCATATTTAGAGCGACACCATTAGGTCATATGTGTTTGTAGGACTTTTGAAACCGACATGTATTTTATGAAGGTAGTATACAATATTATGTGTTCTTTAGAAAATGCCATCAGAAGGCGTCAGAGTTTAACAGGTTAAAGTCCATAATGCATTCAGCCACATTGACAGTTTAGTGGCAATGTATAAATTCTGTGGGGACAACATGGGCTTTAAATGATTAATGGAGCTGTGACATACCATGCGTTACCGGGAGAAGGCAGGTCCCCTCGATCAGCAATTCAAATTCGATATTGTTCTGTTTTTAACGTGTCTACGTTTTCGCTGTAATCCTTCCTCCATGACATAGACTGTGAAACAGAGATTATGATAATCTGTAGGTCTCAGTAAAATACAGAATTTGATAGACAATAGTCAACGACGATAGATATCTAGTGGACAAAATCAGATATGCCTCTTACTCAAGTTCATATGATCCAAGCTGCTCTGCAGTATTAAAGTTCTAGAAAAGTTAACATGCCCCTGCAGGCCTGCACCAAACTTTTACAAAAAGAGTTCAGCTGAGGAATCGGTAGCATAAATCAGTAATGAGTTCACAAACCTTCCGTTTGAGGACTGGGCTAGTGATGTCTTTATTGGGATTGTGCTTGAGGCGTATGGTGCTTAAGATGTATAAGTGTTATAGCCTGGAGGCCTGCACAGGGAACCCTTGTGTGGGCAGGGTCCTCTGTGGCACCACAAACATCCACCCATCTTTCTACCCTTCACACAACCCCCTGCCAGCCCTCACCCAGTATCCTGGCTCAGGTGTGTCATAGCTGGGATGAAAGACACATGAAATGCCCTGCTCCATTCCTGCTCAGTAATCCTAATGGAGGATATAAGGCATATTTTACCCCAGGTTGAGGCCTGTGCCGGCCAACCTCAGTCTCAGCCCCAGCTCCAGGCAGCATCCACACTGGAGCCTCCAGTACTTTCCCATTTAAGCGCATCACTCTGGGCACGACTGAGGAGATGCCCCCCTGTAGCGGGCTTTTGTTGTGGAAGCTGACGGTCTTGTTTAATTACTTCTAACTCTCCGCACACAGTGCTCTATGTGGATGGGAGGAGGGCAGGAGGCATGCAAACGGCACCCTGGAATGAGGAGGTTACGTGAGAGGAGAGGTAGGGAGAGGAGGGTCGCTCAGCCGACCAATGGAATTTTGTTTTTTAACTGTCATCACCCAGTAAATATAGATCAGCAAGAACATAACCGCGGATTATAGGCTGATATCTCTGATAAGCGCAGATATGAAGTTATCGTCCTCAGTACATGCCTTATTGGCTGGCTGCTAGGCCTATCATCCAGGAGCATCAGATCAGTCAGGAAATGTGCTTCGGCGCTCTTACATTTGCATATCACAGATCAAAGTGAGAAGGGATCAGTGTGTTACATATCCTCACATCATCATCAGGTCCTTTTTTTTCCTCCTATCATGGGCCCCGCCGCCATCGCCATCACTCCCTTAAGGGCCCAATGAACAGAGTTGGGTCTCATCTTTAATAGAAAAGTACAACCTCTGTATACGTGGCAGTTAGCAGATGTGTGTGAACAGGGGTGGAGAACATAGGCGATTAGTTTGTCTGTGCAGAATAAGTCTGTGCCGAATAAGATGACACGAGGGCTCAACAGTCTAACTGCATTTGCCACAGCTCACACTATAATGTGCTCCTTTCTGCAAGTTTCCACACAGCTGAGTTCTTGCAGATAGTAAAAACACAGGATGTGTCACATGCTGCGATCTTAGCCATACGCCGAGTCTTATGACTAAGTCACACAAAGACAAGTTTGTATCAGGTTAGAAAAAACACTAGGATATAACAAAAGACAATTCTCTAAGTAAAAACAGCATAGCATGTCTAATTTCTCATTTTCCCCCCCACAGAAGTAACTAATTCAATCATGTAGTGAGATTAGTCATGTGCTCTGTGTGTACAGACCTAGTTGCGCTTTTGGCAATTTCGAGATGGAAATCATCTCGCTGACAAGGTGATGAAACGCAGTACGTCTCTCTAATCCGTCCCATGAATTGAATGTACTATAAAGAGTGACATTGCTTATATGGTACCTACAATCATAGAAATAAGAATGAATAGAAAGAGTGTCTCCACTCAAGTCAGTGATGGCATATTGGGAGGACTGGCAGTCATTTTAAGTGTATCCATGCCAGGAAGTAAAAGCAGGAAGTGTACCCTTCAATCTGTGCGTCAACTGAGCTGACATTACAAAACGTACATTCCATTGCTTAAGCCACATCAGTTGGCATCATTTGAATTAACATTCTACATTACCATGGCAATACAGCATCAGTTGATAGAACATTCCAAAATACCATGGAAATTATTGCATCACAATACCAGGCAGCCATTGCGAGTGTTTAACAGTCAATTGCCAGGGTTAGAGCTTCCAAGCCTGTTCTATTTCTTCGTATTTATATGCCTACAAATAAGTATTTTCAAATCAAATGTTATTAGTCAACAGGTGTAGACCTTACAGTGAAATGTTTACTTACGAGCCCCTAACCAACAATGCAGTTAAAAAAAATATGGATAAGAATTAGAAATAAAAGTATCAAGTAATTAAAGAGCGGAAGTAAAATAACAATAGCGAGATTATATACAGGGAGGTACCGGTACAGAGTCAATATGCGGGGGCACCGGTTAGTTAAGGTAATATGTACATGTAGGTAGAGTTATTAAAGTGACTATGCATAGATGATAGTCTGGGTAGCCATTTGCAAATGCAAATAGTCTGGGTAGCCATTTGATTAGATGTTCAGGTGTCTTATGGCTTTGGGGTAAAAGCTGTTTAGAAGCCTCTTGGACCTAGACTTGGCGCTCCGGTAACGCTTGCCGTGCGGTAGCAGGGAGAACAGTCTATGACTAGGGTGGCTGGAGTCTTTGACAATTTTTAGGGCCTTCCTCTGACACCGCCTGATATAGAGGTCCTGGATGGCAGGAAGCTTGGCCCCAGTGATGTACTGGGCCGTTCGCACTACCCTCTGTAGTGCCTTGCGGTTGGAGGCTGAGCAGTTGCCATACCAGGCAGTGATGCAATCGGTCAGGATGCTCTCGATGGTGCAGGTGTAGAACCTTTTGAGGATCTAAGAACCCATACCAAATCTTTTCAGTCTCCTGAAGGGGAATAGGTTTTGTCGTGCCCTCTTCACAACTGTCTTGGTGTGCTTGTATCATGTTAGTTTGTTGGTGATGTAGACACCAAGGAACTTGAAGCTCTCAACCTGCTCCACTACAGCCCCGTTGATGAGAATGGGGGCATGCTCAGTCCTCTTTTTCCTGTAGTGCACAATCATCTCCTTTGTCTTGATCACGTTGAGGGAGAGGTTGTTGTCCTGGCACCATACGGCCAGGTCTCTGACCTCCTCCCTATAGGCTGTCTCGTCGTTGTCGGTGATCAGGCCTACCACTGTTGTATCATCGGCAAACTTAATGATGGTGTTGGAGTCGTGCCTGGCCGTGCAGTCATGAGTGAACAGGGAATACAGGAGGGGACTGAGCACGCACCCCTCAGGGGCCCCTGTGTTGAGGATCAGTGTAGCGGATGTGTTGTTACCTACCCTTACCACCTGGGGGCAGCCCGTCAGGAAGTCCAGGATCCAGTTGCAGAGGGAGGTGTTTAGTCCCAGGGTCCTTAGCTTATTGATGAGCTTTGAGGGCACTATGGTATTGAACGCTGAGCTCTGGTCAATGAATAGCATTCTCACGTGGGTGTTCCTTTTGTCCAGGTGGGAAAGGGCAGAGATTGCATCATCTGTGGCTCTGTTGGGGCGGTATGCAAATTGGAGTGGGTCTAGGGTTTCTGGGATAATGGTGTTGATGTGAGCCATGACCAGCCTTTTTGAAGAACTTCATGGCTACAGACGTGAGTGCTACGGTCGGTAGTCATTTAGGCAAGTTACCTTAGTGTTCTTGGGCACAGGCACTATGGTGCACTGCTTAAAACATGTTGTTATTACAGACTCGGACAGGGAGAGGTGTCAGTGAAAATGTCAGTGAAGACACTTGCCAGTTTGTCAGCGCGTGCTCGCAGTACACGTCCTGGTAATCCGTCTGGCCCTGCGGCCTTGTGAATGTTGACCTGTTTAAAGGTCTTACTTAATCGGCTGCGGAGAGCGTGATCACACAGTCTTCCAGAACAGCTGGTGCTCTCATCCATGTTTCAGTGTTATTTGCCTCGAAGCGAGCATAGACGTTATTTAGCTTGTCTGGTAGACTCGTGTCACTGGGCAGCTTTCGGCTGTGCTTTTTCTTGTTTGCTTATGGCGGAATACAGCTCATAGTGCCAGCCTCTGACTGTGGTGATATGTAAACGGCTACAAGAAATACAGATTGAAACTCTCTAGGTAGGTGGTGTGGTCTACAGTTCATCATGAGATACTCTATCTTAGGCGAGCAATAGCTCGAGACTTCCTTAGATATCGTGCCATTAAAATACTTTTTCCATTAAAATACTGCAAATCGGTCTCTCGCGCTAGGGTGTGTTTTGCATATAAGCTGTGGTAGTAGCATATGTAGGCTGCGTCTCAAATGGCATCCTTTTCCCTGTACAGTGCATTACTTTTGACCAGGGATATAGTGCACTACTTTTGACTACTGCCCTATGCAGGGAATAGGGTGCCAAAGTCCTCATACATTTGATGTTCAGGTGTAGTTGTGTGAACCTTGAATGGGTAAATGTAACTTTAGGCCTGCTCTTTGTGAATATTTGACCCCACAGATGACCACACTCGAGTCAGGCTGCAACTGCTGGACGGAGACCCCCACTCAGACTACATCAACGCCAACTACATAGACGTAAGTATGGGGCGGCGGAGATGTGAAGGGAATGGAATTTTTATCAGATTGCTTTTGTATTTGACTTTATACAAGGTCACATTTAGCCCTCTGACACCATGTATTAGTAAGGAGATGAGACAGCATTTCACTTCATGACATCTTTACTAAGATAAAATCAAATATTGCATAGAGCATTATGGGTACTGTAGTACATCATGCTACAAACATTACTATTATGAATGGGCAGTGAAGACTGATTTTGCAAGGATGGACACAAAATATGACACACCATCGTCACACACACGGAGATTATATATACAGTAGAAAACGTATACGCTTATTACGAGGCAATGTGCCTGTAACATTGACATATCTGCCACAAACACAGCGTACTGTATCTGAGCATGCATTTGCTCATCTTCGGATGAAAGAATTCTGCATTGACATAACTACCATAATGACAGTGTAGATATGATTGTCTCTATTATGCTGTGGGGACTGGGAATGCCCTGTACTCCGAGAAGCAGCATCAGGATAAGTCGGCATTATAGCTGTATAATCATGTCATTGAGCCCCATTTCCTCTAATAAAACAATTACTGGGTCGATGTGCCAATATCCGCTGGTAAAATGTATTGTTATACCCAGCTCTAGGAGCTTCAACTGTGTTGATTTTTTATTTATCTCATAGAGGTTGTAATAGTAATGAATTTGTAGATGTTGTTTCACGCTCGTTCCCACTTGATATGGTGAAATGGCAATGTTCTATTAAGGATATGAAATGTATACACTGTCTAGATTTGAACTATGCAATCTGTCTCGATGGAACAATATGATAGAATTTCCATTTTGGCGGATAGGAAAATGAAGGGTCTCGGATTTGATCTGATTTGAAAGGACCTTGAGCTGTTACAGTACGCCTGGGGGTTTTCTATTTTCTCTTCTCTTTCTCACAGGGGTATCATAGACCAAGACATTACATCGCCACACAAGGTAATTCAATTGGATGGAGGGGGGGGGTAAGACGCAAGACACCTGGAAAAGTATCCCCAGACATGGGGGAGGCAATTACTCAGATGTAAAAAAATCTATACAATAATAATGCTCTTAAAGCCAATGACAAAAATGTAACACCCCATTCCTTTTGTTCCACAACAAACTGGGGCTTATCTTTAACTGATCCTGGGCATGGTTGTGATTTGTATAATTCGCTCTCATTCTGGGATAAGATACAGCGCGCGTTCCTCTGCTCAGACATTGCTAATGCCTGGATAGGTATTTTAAGTATCGGCTAACCACATGTTATAGAAATCTGTCAGTCAATGACACAGTTGATGACATGGCACACAACCATTGGTTGATGCATGCAACTGAGCAGGGGAACGCGACCAAATAAGGATGAGACAGTGATGTCTGAATATTATTTAGGAAGTATAACTGCACTGGGAGGTCAATGGGGGCTCTGGTCAAAAGTAATGCACTATATAAGGGATACAATGTGCCATTTTCGGGGATAGGGTATCATTTTGGAAGAGGCCCGAATGACACAATTTGAACATTATGCAGGGGAGAACGACTGCCCCCTCTCATTGACGCCACAGAAGTTCAAAGCCGACCACGGTACTGCAGGCATTGTTAGCAAAAAACAGGATCCTCAATTGTGAATGGAAAATGTGCAATCTTTGTGGTCAATCTTCGTGTAAAA
The DNA here is from genome assembly GCF_965601325.2 of Salmo salar. NCBI lineage: Eukaryota > Metazoa > Chordata > Actinopteri > Salmoniformes > Salmonidae > Salmo > Salmo salar. The sequence continues at coordinate 42,986,603 of NC_138302.1, read as the reverse complement.
AAAAAAAGGTATAATTCAAAGACAATCATGATACCAATATTTGCTTCTAATACACCAGATGTATGTTCTTGAACCGATTATTTTAAAATCGCACAAGTTATAAGGATTATTTAGTTGCTAATGGCAGCCTGCAGTACCCCAGTGGCCTTCAACTTGAGTTACTCAATGAGATGGGGCAACACTGAGCTAACCTGCAATGTCACTTCCTGGAGTAGCTCAAACTGTGTATGTTATGTCACCATGAGTCTCCATCTTTACTGACTTAATTTGGCTTCAATTCAGTGCTTCTTAATCCTGGTCCTGTGGACCCAAAGAGGTGCACATTTTTTGTTTTTGCCCTAGCACTTCACATATAACACTTCATATTTGATGATTTGAATCGGGTGTGTAGTGCTAAGGCAAAAACTAAAATATGCACCCCTTTGGGTCCCCAGGATTAGGAAACACTTGAGTCTTCACATAGGAATGAATGGTACAGGTGATCGATGGCTTTGCCTATTCATATATACAGTCATTGCTCCTATGTGTACTTCCTGGTTCCTGTTATGACATTATCTCTGTCCAATCCTTCTTGATCTCATCCTTGCTCTCCTTCTCTCCTTCCAGGCCCCATGCAGGAGACAGTGAGAGATTTCTGGAGGATGATCTGGCAGGAGAATTCCGGCAGTATTGTCATGGTTACCAACCTGGTGGAAGTGGGCAGGGTGAGTTCATCAAAGAGGATTTGAAAGGTGTTAGAGCAGGCGGCTAAGTTCTTATACCGAATGGATTTATGTGCTGTTTCTTTCCCCGCTGCAAAAGCCAATTGTTTAATAGATCAGGGTGTGTCAATCATAGTTCGTATTCCCCTTCCCTACACCTCATACCATTAGTGTTCACAACAAATATATGCGATAACAAATAGATAAAACAAATCAACAACAAATATGTGACAACAAAATTGAATTCAAAATTGAATTCAATGCCATTAAATCAGGCCTAGGTATGTATTATCAACCACAGAAATCGAATGAGTTTATATTTCTAAGCTATCAACTCCTCTGATTGGTCCTTTAATGTTATGTTTAATAATATTATTTCTGTCCATTTCAGGGACCCCTTTTGGCTCAACAGCACCTCCAGAGGCAAAAGTCCCATACAGCCTCTGTAAGAGACAAAGCACTGACCATGTATGTTTCTCTGCCCAGGTGAAGTGTGTGAGGTACTGGCCTGACGAGACTGAAGTGTACGGAGATGTCAAGGTGACACTGATCGAGACAGAGCCACTGGCCGAGTATGTCATCCGCACCTTCACAGTACAGAAGGTAAACCGACTAAGTCAATAGCCAGGCTTGCTTGTTTTGTTTTCATTCATTCCAATTTACCGAATTAACATGGTGGTTGACAGCAAGGTGAAGCTATGTGGTCCAACTGGGAAATGAGAGTATAATTGAACACTGGTAATCAGTGAGGATTTGCATTGAAAGAAGCACAATACAGTTGGGATGCAGGATTCCGTATGCGGCGGTATTGTTCTGTTAGCTCCCTTTAAAAGGGAAATATCAGAGGAACAGTCACGAAACTAGCAAGGATTGATAGGCTTGAAATGCATCTTTCTGTGGCTCTGTGAAAGCCGCTTAAGCAGACAACACGAGCTAGTAGTCAACTAATTTTTCAACGCTTTAATCCATCTGTTTTGCAAGAAAGCTAAAGTTCCTTTTAACCTGCTCACACTCTTCATTTGAAAGGGAAACGGGACATTGTCATTACGAAACTCCACCATCACACCACAACCTTAATTCCTGTGCCTTAAAAAGCAGTGCACTGTGATGGCCGGGAATCACGCTTCAGATGCGTATGCGTTCAAATAGAGCGTATTAAATTGTTTTAATTGCAGCAAATAATGAGTTCTGAAATTATGAAAAGCATTATTAATGATGAGTCCAAGGGGATTATTTTACTGCACCACGCAGATAGATAGATCTTTAGGCCCGCACACACACACTCACACTTTAATCCATTGAGAATATGTTAAACCAGAGCCCACTGGTTTGGCAAGCTTAGACACAGTTTACCCCCGCTTTACACTGTTACACTCCAATGCACTATTAAAGGTGGTATGTGTCCATACACTCCAAACAGTGAAGGTATTTTAACTGCGGTATTAAACTGTTATGTGGGTTTTGCTGGCATATCAAAGCTGGCAGGCAGGGATTAAACAGCTCACCAACCCAAATGGCAATTAACCGCTTAGCATTAGCACAGGGAGTGGAGGTGTGAAGCCTGTGATTATTATTACTGAAGCCCAGCGCTCTACTGTTCTATAAATGGCCTTATTCCAGTTTTCGCACATCCACTCCCTTTATGTGCTGCTGCCTTCGCTGATATCCTTATTGGAGTGGGTTTTTAGTACCATGCCACGTGCCTTTAAGAGTGAGAACCACTTACTTTCCACTCTGCCAAGTTCACGTTGCCATGGTAAACATGAGCTAGGCCCCACCTACCTTCTTTCCCAATCTGTGATTTACTGCATTTTGTGGCTTTGTTGTTTCCCATCTTAGATGTTTACCCCATATTGATTTCGGAATGTAATTTGAACATCAAAGGAAAGGAAATCAATAGGCCTCCAGTTATCAAATCACCTTTGTTTAGTTCCCCTCAATACTTGCCTGTATGCTCAAGTCGTCATAATGTATTTTCTTAAAAGAAACAAATCGATAGCTACTCTATATTCAGTTTTTGAGCCGGAATGGGAGCCCGTCAGATCTTCAGTTTCCAGGAAGTCCCATATGTCTTCATTTGAGTCTCCATTTTGTTTAGTCTGCCCGCAGTTTCCAGGAAGTCCAGGAAACTCAGACATTTCTAACTTGGAAACCTGTTGTAGAAAGAGGAGGCCCGAGTTTCCCACTTGGAAAGTATCAGAATCAATCAATAGGAAACTCTATGCAAATAACTTATTAACTTCCAACTTGTCATGTATACACCATTTGTCTCCATTTAAGGCTCCATTTTGTTTCTTCTCAGAAGGGCCACCACGAGATTCGAGAGATCCGTCAGTTCCACTTCACCAGCTGGCCTGACCACGGGGTACCCTGCTATGCCACCGGCCTCCTGGGCTTCGTCCGCCAGGTCAAGTTCCTCAACCCGCCCGACGCTGGCCCCATTGTGGCCCACTGCAGGTACGTACTGTCCACACTGAGGGGGATTGTGGGACATAACACAGGACTACTGGGATGACATATTTGTCACTCAGGGCTTTTGTCTATGTATTTATTTATACTTTATTTAATCAGAAATAACAACAGTAGCTAGCGGCAGGTAGGCTAGTGGTTAAGAGCATTGGGCCAGTAACCAAAAGGTTGCTGGTCCGAATCCCTGAGCTGCCATCGTAAAAAATGTGTCCTTGAGCAAGGCGTTATTACTCTAATTGCTCCTGTAAGTCACTCTGCATAAGAGCATCTGCTAAATGACAAAAATGTAGCTGGGAGCCTTCACTTACATTTTTAGGTCGAAAAATGAATGAGCGAGAGCGATGGGAGACTAAGGCCTCTCTCTCTTGCTCTTTCTCTCATCTACCCCTCCCCAGCCAACTCAAACACCCACCCCTTGAAACAGAGGTATTGAGCTCAGACAGGTGAAGGGGGAGGGGTGGGGGAGGAAAGGGGGGAGTGGAGAAGAGGGGAGGGGACAGAGGGAGGGAGTGCGTGAGCGTGCACAATGAGATGTGACAGGGAGAGGCTGCTAAATGGCACAATGCAATTTTACATTTGGCTCGGGTCTCTCAAAACAAAGCAGATGTGACTAAGACATTTTCAGAGTGGATTAGCTCAAGTGCCAAGCGCTGCTCTTTCTGCTCTCATGAAGCATGGGGCGCCTTGTTCCCTCTAATACCCCCGAGGATGAGATGGGGAGAGACTATGGCAAAGTTTATTACCGCCACTTTATCTCCTGCCCCTTATCTTCGCACACTCATAAATTGGATCGATGACATTAACCTTTACGAACCACCTTGGAAAAAGGAAACTTTCACACCTGTCGCAGGAGAGTGACATCTACTTTATCTGTCTGTCTGTCTGTTTTTTTGTCTCTGTCCCTCTGTCTGTTTGTCCCTCTTTTCTTCCTAAGAGGCATGGCATTTGCATTCCCATAGCAACCCACTATATTTAACCTCCCTGTACCTCTCATTCAATACATCGTCGCTTTTCCACAACCCAAACGATGGTCGGTTCATGTTCTCCTAAAAAAGTCGTAACACTTCCCGATTGCTCCCCAACCGAATTCCCCCATTGAGGATTGACAACGAATGTCCCATGGAGCTGCCTATAGGTTGGCAGCCATTCCCCCACTGAACTGAACGATAGATGGAATGAAGGACAACAGGATGAGCTTTGGCCGGCAGAGCGAAGGCCCTACTGACAGACTGCGGAGTAATTTCTAATTTCCTGGGGCACTCCTTGGCCGTTATCCCCCTGCCAGGACCTAGTTGTTTGCTGCGCTCGCCATTAATCACTGGCGGCTGACAGGCAATCTGCCGGGCTGCCGAGCCACTGAGCGGCCCCCGGCTCCTGAGCTCCGGAGCTGGGACCTGTCAAGATTCTGCCGAGTGAATGATGGCTGAGCAGCCCCCCTCTCCTACCTCTACCTCTTCTCCACCACTATCTCCCTTGCTCCCTCCCTTCCACCCAGCCACTCTGCTGGGTTTATTTCCTTAACACCTAACACCAGGGTCAGGGGAAATGGCTCTAACCCCTACCTGGGGGGTTGGAGTACGCTGTTTGTCAGCGCTGTAAGGCCGTCCTGCCTCCTTTGGATAACCGTGGGAGCTCAGCGCGGTTCAATATAACCCCTGGCCTGTTTATTATAGGGCCGGAGCATGTGTCTTCATGTGTCGCTGCCATCGCTACTGTACAGAACATACCGGAGAAATTAAACGCTCTCTCTCTCGGTTTCTGTTTCTGTATTCTCTCTCCCTCCCCCTCTCTTTCCAGTGCCGGGGCTGGAAGGACAGGCTGTTTCATAGCTGTGGACATCATGCTGGATATGGCTGAGAATGAGGGAGTGGTGGACATCTTCAACTGCATCCGGGAACTGCGCTCACAAAGGGTTAACATGGTGCAAACCGAGGTTGGTGAAGCAGCATACTGATTAGCTTGTGTGCGGATAGTGTGTAGACAAAAGAGCAATATTGTATTACAGCTTGCAAATTAGTCATTACAGTGCCATGCAAAGGAATGAAAGTGCAGTTAGCTAATTAGCTTAGCATTAGCCACCCTTATACCTCGCGTAATCATGCTATTTTGAGGTTAGCATTAGGCATTCCGATCTTATTTGGTTCAATGGTGCTGATAGTGATTACTAGCACTCATACAGTTAGCATTAGCCATAAAATTAGAGAGTGCGACTAGAGTTTTCAGACACAGCAAGTCTGTTTAGTGTAGAATTTGCCATCGCCATGGCGGAAGGATTGACAAGGCTCAGACAGTAGCCTGCTGGCGTTGGCCTTTCCCAGCCGGTCACCAGACTGATCCTATGTCACAGCCCACTGCTCACAGTTGCTCTGCCTGAAATATTCAGCAGGGATATTTTAAAATCAGTCATATGGAGGAAGGGTGTAAAGCATAGAAATACAATCTCTAGCATGGACAAAGCCCTTCAAGACCAGATTATACTTCTATGGTCTAAAGCAGTGGTCACCAGTAGTCACCAAGGCATTCCTTGTCGATCACCAAACATTTCTGAAAAAAAACAACAACTAAAAAGCCTTCCATTCCTATTTTATTTAATTTGTTTCACGCTGTTGGTGGTAGATGCACTTGATTTAGCAACCCTAGTCCCGGGAAGGCAAAGAGTTCCCATTTTGAACCATTTTACTTGTCTGAAGGTAGAACTCCGACTACGTGGCAAGCCCAGAGAGAAAATCAAGTGCACCTATAGGACTACTGCTTGCCAATCAGATAGCTCAGATCACTGCGTCTGCACAGTTTCCTCGAGCCATAGACCACAAAAAGAAGCCTCGAACACACAGCAAAGTTAATACTGTGAGATTTCAAAAAGTTCAAAACCATAACTAGAGAGAGACTCAAGAAATATAGCAAAGAGCTGCTGTTTTTATGAGTAAGTGTTCATGTTTAAGTTATTATTCAGCACTGTCAACACTTTTATAACCCATATGCTGTCAAATGTGCATTCTCCCTAATTCCACTCACGCTACAACCAGCACTGCAGCTGCAATGAATGAGTATAACAAACGGTTCTGATAAGCTAGCGCTGTTATTAGTGCCTCGTATTTTTTTTATATCGAGGAATATTTTACATTCTCTGATCATAGGAGTAACAACATGAATTGGTGCATGAGGCAGATTTTGCCATCAGCTGGAAGACTGTAAATTTTTCTCAGCTGAGGGAGGAAAAGCGGAGGGACGGTGAGTCGGTTGAGAGGAAGCCTCACCGCTGCTCCCTCCCTCCCTTCAAACTGACCATCAGATGCAGGCCATCAGTCCAGTAAAACATTTTTTTATTATGCTCACTCAGCTGTGCCTCACCAGTAATCCAACAAATTATATATTACCAGTGTGATCATATACCTAATATTTTTTAATAGAATTTCAAATTGGTCTGAGAAGGAAAAACATTGGCAGGGCAATTCAAGCATGTATTGGGCCGATAGCCTACTGCACAGACCTCTGCTACTGAACTGTTTTTAACTGGTTAATGTTTGACTCAAAGTGATCTTGACTCAAAAAAGGTTGGTGACCACTGGTCTAAAGCCTAGATAGGATATTGTAAAGTGAGTCCTATGGAGGGAGAATGTAAAGCATAGAAATAGAATCTATAGAATAGGAAAGGAAGTCAGACCTTCAGACCAGATTCTACTTCAATTGTCTCTAAGCTTAGAGACAGAGGGATCTGGGCCTCAGCTGCCAGGCATCCAAGCCAGGTTATTAGGGTTAAATTTCCCAGTGGATCATGCAGTAAGCGATGGCTTCCACAGAACAGTGGTCTTTACTCAAGTCTTACACTAGCCATTCCAAGATCTTCTCTCTAGTGGAGAGAAGGGGGAAACAACTATTGTGAGATAATGTGTGTGTTTGAGATCAACTACATTGCAGTCAGGCCACGTAGAATCACTGCAAATCACCTTGCATCCAACTAACTACTCATTATTTGATCAAGATTAACGATTCTGCGATTCTCATCTTGCTCAAGCTGCTCCCCTCAATCACTCTGAGTGCTAGTCCACTGTCAATAGCCATAACAACAAACCGGCTATTGTCAACAGGAATAAGCATCAGTATTCTCCATAACCATTACAACTTCTGTGTACCCACTAGACCGATATACATTGTATATTCTCAGCGACTCCACGACTAGCAACCGTTCATACACAACATTCACCACACTTGATATCACAACTAATCAAATGTGTGTGGCGTCTCCTCTGGAAGATTTCCCATGTCGGACTAGCCTAGCTACCTCTGGAGTGTGCTCAGTCATGCATCATCCATCCCAATGTTCCTATTAATATTACATACATGCTGAATAATAGATAACTTAGTCCACACACTTTGTTTTATTTTGCAAATGAGTTTGCAGGTGTGTTTGCTAAGTGTCTTAGGGTTATGACCCTACGTCCAGTCGGCCACTTGGGTTTTGCAGTGGCCCTAAAATAACAATAAAACAACAGCAAACTTTTTAGGTTAGTCCCAACTCGTACTCGTATGAATACAATGATGAGTAGATAGAATTACATTATGTCATACACAGTGTTTATATATGCCACTTCAATGGCTAAAAATGGATGCCGGGTGCATTAATGGGTAGAGGGCAATTTGTGTCAGTTTAAAGCACTATTCAAAGATTATCCGGCACAAAACAACAAAAAGCAATTCATCTTTTAAAAGGCTTTCTCTGCTCCCGAGTAGCACCAGCTATCAAGGTAATGGATAGTGGAGGTCAACTCTGGATGGATTTAGCCCCGTACGGCTCTCATGGCCGCAATTAACATTCTAAACCCTGAGCCTTCTGCATTGTTGAGTGAAAATATGCATAATTCTATTCACCGGCGAATGGCTGGGATTTTGGAGATGAATTAATATGTCTGGCTACTTGATGAGCACAATGCATCCGCTGTTGAACCGCACACAGCCTCTTGATCTCCTTTTAAGGCTGTAACATGGCTGCCTTTTTTCCTGTGGTTCATTTACTTCTCCACAGGATATTACTTTACATGCTTCAAAATGCAAATTTATGCGAAGCGCTCTTCAGGCTATGAAATCTGTTTCATCAGAGCACGAGAGTACGTGTTGAAAATGCAGGGCTGCCTTCGCAGAACTGAGTTAGATATGACGTATTGACGTTCAATAATGACTACACATTATGTTTTTGTGTCACTGTGTACAATCAAAATTCTACAGCTGTGCTTGGTACCTGTATGTACTGCTCTGCTTCTCGATACTTTTCAACAGTACATGTGAATTGAGACTAATGGATTTGAATAGGGTCCAACTACTGGTTGAAGTGCTGTGATAAAGTAGGCGGTTCGTGTTTTGAGGTTGACCTAAAGGGTAGAAGTACATGAACATCTAACTGTATGTCATTACACCTGTTATCTCATCATTTCCTACCTCAGGAGCAGTATGTTTTTGTCCATGACGCCATCCTTGAAGCCTGCCTGTGTGGAAACACGGCCATCCCAGTCTGTGAATTCAGAGCCATATACTATAACATCAGCAGACTGGACCCACAGACCAACTCCAGCCAAATTAAGGATGAATTTCAGGTTAGCACCCTCTACTTCTTAACTCTTAAACTCTCTGTCCATCTGCCTGTCTATGTACCTCTGTCTGTCTGTTTGTCTGTCCTTTGCTTTTCTTCCTAAGAGGCATGTCATTAGACTTTTCCAACTAAAAGTAGTTACATTTGCTGTCTACAAGAACAATTAATTGTTTTAATCCATCAGATATTGACTCAATTATAGCATATCAATTCAGGGATTTTGGTGGGAACTCAAGTATCCCTTGTGTCGTGTCTTTGGCTATTCCGGATTAAGTGATATGACATTCTATAAAATCCTTTCTCTGTAATTAATATTGCCTGATTAAGCTAATCATGTAAATGTAATTAACTAGAAAGTCGGGGCACCATGAAAGAGTGTTTATTGAGCTGTTGTCTTCCGAATAAACTCTTAAAGACCTAGTAATATTTTACATCAATAGCAGTCAATATTAATCGTCACCTTATTTCAGTCTCATCTGAAAGTTGTAAATTCTTGGTTATCTTCACCAACCCTGGCTAACAAGTTGAATCAGCACTACAAAATTTGGTTTAATTATTTATTTACTAAATACCTAACTAATCACAGAATTACATATACACAGAATGCAAATGATGTCATACAGAAAACGTCCCTGGTGGACGGAGCCGACATGACGGCTGGTTACACAAAGGAAAGGGGGTTGGGTTTGAGTGAAAGAGTGGGAAGACTGAGGAACAAAGGGAGAAGCTGTGCTATCGTAAATACAGTATCTTATGCATTCTAAATTACCGCCCATTTGAAAAAGGAGAATGCAATAAATATTTACTCTGAGCTGCGCTTCAGTAGGTTGGTTGTAGATGCTGGCCGTGTTGCCCAACAGAGATCTTCCTAGTCCTTTGAAGGGTGTCTCTGGTGGTAAACTGGATACTTTGTAGTAACGTCGTTGTGTTAGACTGAATCCATCGTCCGTCCTTTCCTAGCCCACGTTTACAGCGGCCGCTGCTAACTCAACGGCTAGGAGGTATCACTTCTGTAGTGAATAAGAGTTCAAAGTTCATAATCAAAGCTCACGCTGAGGTTGGCTTAGTTCTGTAGTTGACATGTTAGTCCTTTTAACGTGGAACCGTCGTCCTCACGTCCTCGGAACAGCTTATTATCTGAATCCTTCTGACATCGGACTGTCACCCTAATGTACCCGGAACAGCAAGTTATTCGCCCTTTAAACGCAGAAGCTGCAGGCCTCGCGTACTCGGAACAGTAAGTTATATTTTCGAAAAAGGCTTATATAGTGGAGGGAGAGAAGGGTGTGTTTCATAGTTTATAACCAATGTCTCTTCACAGGGGCGGGCCACTGATTGCGCAGAGCTCTAACCTTATGAAAACCCAATTCTCTCATTTGGAAGCTAAAATTACATTTCATCTTTTCACAAATAGTTTCATATTTAAACATTTAAATTGCACAACAATTCCATGTGAATCTGATAACTAATGTGTAGACTTTCCACGATACAGTTTGTCATCCTATCATTAATAAGAATGTCTCAGATGACAACTGAACTGACATCATATTCATTAAGTACTAACGCATAGTTTCAACTGGTTGGATTACCGAAATATGGTTCCTTTCCCCCCCACCTTTTGATGTTCCCCGACTCTCTATGTTTAACAAAGGCTTTTCAAGAGTCCTTCAGTAGAGTCAAGAGAGGAAAGGGAGAAAGGTATTTATGGGGGGTCATAATCACTACATCGCAGTGCTAGAGGTGTCACTACAGACCCGGGGTTCGATCAAGGGCTGTATCACAACCGGCCGTGATCGGGAGTCCCATAGGGCGGCGCACAATTGGCCCAGCGTCGTCTGGGTTAGGGGAGGGTTTGGCCGGGTGGGCTTTACTTGGCTCATCGTAGCGGGCCGGACGCCTGCAGGCTGACCTCGGTCGTCAGTTGAACGGTGTTTCCTCCAACACATTGTTGCGGCTGGTTTCCGGGTTAAGCGGGTGAGTGTTAAGAAGCGCGGTTTAGAGGGTCATATTTCGGAGGACGCATGACTCGACCTTCGCCTCCCGAGCCCGTTTGGGAGTTGCAGCGAAGAGACAAGATTGAAATTGGGGATGAAAAGGGGCTAAAAAAATATATATACATTTTCTAATGGTATCAGGTATTTTTATTTGTTTTTTGTTCAAGGAAAATCATATATGACTCATTTGCATAAACACACTGGATGTATTTCCATATATGAATACATTAACATCAAGGGGTGGAACAGGCCTGCATCCACCAAAAACTTGTTCTGTATAGGCCTATCTGCTCTCACCTGCACTGTCTAGACTGCTTCATTGATTACTGTTGTTGTCATGTTCAGTTGCATAATTCAACAAGTGTGTCAATAGCAGGATAACCTTGGATTAAAAATCAACACTCTTGGATCTAGATTACACCTTTCTAAACATACTTTACATTGTTTGCAAGATCGGACATAGTATCACTATAATCCGAGTGTTCATTTTTGGAAGTTGCTTTCATTTCAGGGTATCTAATTTGTAAACATTTCAACTGTATTAAATGATTACTTTTTAATTACAAATAAATTGTACACGCATCAAAATAGTTTTCTTTCGTCTCTTTCTTGTGATGTAAGTATCAAGACGATGCGTTTAATCCCAGACTACGCTTTAGCATCAGAAAGACAATGTATTCCATTGTTTGACAGGTCATTACAAACATTTCTGTGGTTGTAGAGTTAATGGGGAAAAACGACAGGCACAAGCAAGAGTATGAAAGAGTTGCAGGAGTAAAATGAAAGCAATCAATCTAGTGATATTTAAGTGACAAGTGGATTTTGCACCCCTCAAACACAGGAAATACAATAGACAGATCCTCAGGTGAGCGTTGCTAGCCTATAGGCTTTAGCTAATATGGTCTTGTGTCTCGCGAACAACTCTGGTTTGATTGTTGATACCCTGTCGGTTACATGAGTTATGACAAAAAGTGCAGGTGTCGAAGATGAAAATATTCAGCAACTCTTGGTAAGAAAATTGAGGTTTCCTTATAACTCCCCCCAAAAATATGTTCGTTAAACCTTATAATAATTGTTAAAATAACATCCTCCCTCTCCAGACTCTGAACATCGTGACTCCCCGGGTTCGGCCTGAAGACTGTAGCGTGGGACTGCTCCCCCGGAACCATGACAAGAACCGCAGCATGGACGTCCTGTCTGTGGATCGATGCTTGCCCTTCCTCATCTCCGTGGACGGAGAGTCCAGTAACTACATCAACGCTGCCCTCATGGACGTAAATTAATCTCGCTCTCTCGCCTGCTCTCTCTCTCGCCTGCTCTCTGTCTGTCTGTCTGTCTGTCTGTCTGTCTGTCTGTCTGTCTGTCTGTCTGTCTGTCTGTCTGTCTGTCTGTCTGTCTGTCTGTCTGTCTGTCTGTCTGTCTGTCTGTCTGTCTGTCTGTCTGTCTGTCTGTCTGTCTGTCTGTCTGTCTGTCTGTCTGTCTGTCTGTCTGTCTGTCTGTCTGCCTGCCTGCCTGCCTGCCTGCTTGCTTGCTTGCTCTTGGTTTGCTTGTGCAAACCATGCCCATATGGTACTCTATAACCAGGCTCAAACATACGCTCAAAGATTTCAAATACAATTTGAAACCATGCAGGTCTGCACAACACCAATCATGACTGAGGCAAATTGTGTCAGAGACTGCCAAGTTGCGTAAAACCATTGGATTTAGCTTGGCTGATGTAATCCAACCTGGAAAAGACACAGATCAGTTAGTTTGAGATATGCCTTGGTTCTGTTGCGTTATTAATTAGAATAGGGATGTTATATTTTATATTTATTGCATTTGTTGTGGGAAATGGGGAGGCAGTGACTGGGTACATGCAAATGCAACTCAATTAGATAACAGGTAACAAAAATGAAATGTCATAGAGCAACAGCAATAAAAAAGATAACAAACAACATCATCTAACAACTGATCATCAACCAACACACCATTAAGTGATAGCGCTGTGATAAATGATAAGTAATGACTGCAAAGCAGCCTCATACAGTAGGCCCTCGTAGCAGATCTACCAAACAATACACACGCAGATCCAGATAAGCTACACAGAGCTGATAAGAAAAGAACGGCAGGCAATAACAAGCACAGAGGTGGCGTCAAATAAAGCCAGCAGTGTCTTTCTCAGACCCGGCCTGGCTGGTCTGCTTGTCTGGCAACAGCGTAATGACCTGTAGTGGGATTTCTCTTTTCAATGCATCACGATGCAAGGTTAACACTGTCCATGGGAGCACGCTGGGCTCTTTGTCCTCGCCACAAGTTGATCAGGCATTGGAAACCCACCGTGACCCTTGGCTGTTAGCGGTCCCACCAGCGTCTCTGCTTGCTCCTCTCTGCTCTCTCTTTCTCGCTCTCTTTCTCTCATCTCTCTCTCTTTCTTTTACTCTGTCTCTCTCGCTACCGGGGGCTGAAGTGTTGTGGTGTTTGTCATTGATTTTTTTCCAGAGCCATAAACAACCAGCAGCCTTCATCGTAACCCAGCACCCACTGCCCAATACAGTGGCCGACTTCTGGAGGCTGGTGTTCGACTACAACTGCTCCTCGATAGTAATGCTCAACGAGATGGATGCCGCACAGGTGTGTATTGTTGAACCCCGGGGTTCGCACACACATATGGGTGTACATACATCGACACACACACAGACCAATAATAAACCCAGGGTGTCTTACACATGCTCTATCACTCTCTATTCATCTCTATCTATCCCTCCATTGTCATTTCCTCCATCGGCTCTCACACACACAGTTTCATAGAGCAGGATAAGCCTCATAGGAGAGCTGCTCTTTTCTCTGCCCAGGGTTTAACCTCTATGGGCTAGGTGGGATGCTAGCGTGCCACCCGTGGTGCACTCCATCAACAGCAGGTGCATTTCAAGAGCGGCAAATTTGAATCCAAATAAATGTCAAAATTCAAATTTTTAAAAAATACAACTATTTTACACCATTTGAAAGATAAACATCTCCTTAATCTAACCACGTTTTACGATTTCAAAAAGGTTTTACGGCGAAAGCATAAATTTAGAGTATGTTAGGACAGTACATTTAAAAGAGTTGTGTGTAATGTTTTGTCAAGTCAAAGACAGGGTCACCAAAACCATAAAACCAGCTAAAATGATGCACTAACCTTTTACAATCTCCATCAGATGACACTCCTAGGACATTATGTTAGACAATGCATGCATTTTTAGTTCTATCAAGTTCATATTTATATCCAAAAACAGCGTTTTACTATGGCATTGATGTTGAGGAAATCGTTTCCCTCCAATAACCGGCAGTCAAGTCAGCGTCACAAATTAAATAATTAAAATGAGAAAACATTGGTAAAATATTATATTGTCATTTAAAGAATTATAGATTTACATCTCTTGAACGCAATCAACTTGCCAGATTTAAAAATAACCTTACTGGGAAATCACACTTTGCAATAATCTGAGCACTGCGCCCAGAAAAATACGCGTTGCGATACAGACTAGACGTCATGTTGGGGAGATCTAAAATCGAAAATACTATGTAAATAATCCATTACCTTTGATTCTCTTCATCAGATGTCACTTCCAGGTATCACAGGTCCATAACGAATGTAGTTTTGTTCAAAAAAGCTCATCATTTATGTCCAAAAATCTCCGTCTTGTTAGCACATGATCTAAGCCAGCCGGACTTCTCGTCATGAACGAGGGGAAAAAATATATTTCCGTTCGTTCAAACATGTCAAACGTTGTATAGCATAAATCATTAGGGCCTTTTTTAACCAGAACATGAATAATATTCAAGGTGGACGAATGCATACTCTTTTATAACGTATTGGAACGAGGGTACCCAACATGAACTCGCGTGCCAGGTGTCTAATGGGACATCATCGTTCCATGGCTCTTGTTCGGTCAGATCTCCCTCCAGAAGACTCAAAACACTTTTTAAAGGCTGGTGACATCTAGTGGAAGCAATAGGAAGTGCCAAAATATTCCTCAGCCCCTGTGTTTTTCAATGGGATAGGTTTAAAGTCAATACAACACATCAGGTATCCACTTCCTGTCAGAAAATGTCTCAGGGTTTTGCCTGCCAAATGAGTTCTGTTATACTCACAGACACCATTCAAACAGTTTTAGAAACTTTAGAGTGTTTTCTATCCATATATAATAAGTATATGCATATTCTAGTTACTGGGTAGGATTAGTAACCAGATTAAATCGGGTACATTTTTTTTATCCAGACGTGCAAATGCTGCCCCCTAGCCCTAACAGGTTAACTATCCAACGTAGCTACCAGAACCCTCAGACAGACACCCACATTGAAACCTAGCAAAGAGCACATCAATACCTCCCATATTAAAGGAGAATTTCACTATTAGGAATCTAATCTGTATTTTTGATATAAATGGCATGTTATAGTCGGGTCCAGAAACTTTTTTTGGTCTTTTAAAAAAAATGTTTTTTGGATGCCCTTGAACTCCAGAATGAGGTTCAGAAAGTCAATCTCTGCTGTAGTAAGTTTCTCAAACCAAGGGAAATTGCTAAAAACATGTCTGGACCCTTTATAACATTCCGTTTACATAAAACAAATCTAGATTTTGTTACTAAGTAGTGACATATTCCAACTGACTGAGGGTTAACTGGTTTGAAAGGTTGGAACCCTTCAAAAGCTGTAGACTGGAGGATAACCCATCATGGCCCTAAGATGTAGGTGTACCGTGCAGAGGCCAATAAGGTCAAGGCTTTTCTTTTGTATGCACATAACCTTCAATTGCTTACGCCCAGCAGTATGACCTTGCATTTGAACTCAGATGGTTTTGTTCAAATGGCTAAAGCAATGTGTAGTTTATGTAATTTTTTTCAGTGCTCCCCAATGGGTAAAATCCCCAAGTAGTCAACAACAGTGTCCACACCAGTATGTGATGTACCTAACATGTGATGAAGCTCATGCCAGAACTAGAACTACAACTAGAACAGACATTCCCATTCAAGTCAATATTCTGTGATCGGTGCACCGACAGTGATATTAAATGTACCCATAGGAGTAAAACTACTTCTAAACTCTATTCCTATTGCTAAACCCCTCTTCAATCCCTAGTTGTGCATGCAGTACTGGCCTGAGAAGAGCTCCTGCTGCTATGGCCCCATCCAGGTGGAGTTCATCTCAGCCGATATCGACGAAGATATCATCAACCGCATCTTCAGGATCTGCAACATGGCCAGGGTCTGTATCATGTTTATCACCCTGTAAATATGTACCCTCTGCTTTGAGCCCTGCCAATGCAGCTGGCGCTAACAGACAGGTCTGGCTCTGCCTGACAGAGCAGTGGCTGGTTCAGACTGATTTCATATGAGGGGGCTTTGTTCTACGGTACTACTCATTAGACCCCATTTAAATCACCACAATGCGAATCCCCGTGTTCGTGGCACATGGTTACTCTTCTGTCTCTCCTCTTCTCTGCCTCTCGTTCACTCATGGTTCTCCCACTTTAACCAGAATCACAGGCAGGCTTTGCTGGCCAGCTAATCAACGCTTAGCTCTGTGCCGGTGCGAAAAGCCACAGTGGCGGCATCTCCAATTTACCATGAAATGGTTCCATCACCACATACACAAGCGGATGACACGGCTCATGCACGACAGAATTCAGCTGACCCCCACCCTCCCTCCTCCCAGCTGGGGCGTGGAGCCAGCTGACGTCTTTATTGTAGTTGCCAGTCGTTGGCTCTGCTCTGGCTAAGGAAAGCATTGCCACAATGAGCCAAAAGACACTGGGATTGCATCAGCAGTTATTTAATAACTTGAGTGGTTTAGGTTTACAGTGGACACAGAGTTAAACTTGATTTATCTACACATTTTGGTGACGGTTATGAGGAGGAAGATTAGCATGCTAGTGATTGATGATTATAATGAGGATGCTAACTGTGATGTTGTCCATGTTGAGGATGTTTTGATACTGGCAATGACGATGATGTTGACGACAACAATGATGTTGATGATGGCATTCATTTATGATTCTCTCTCTCACTGTCTTTGGCAGCCCCAGGACGGCTACCGTTTGGTGCAGCATTTCCAGTTCATCGGCTGGCCCGCTTACCGCGACACGCCCCTGTCCAAGCGCTCCATCCTGCAGCTGGTGAGACGTCTGGCCAAGTGGCAGGAGCAGTACGACGGGGGAGACGGACGCACCGTGGTCCACTGCCTGTGAGTAGTTAAAGGGGCTCAGAAGGAGTTCAGTCATTGTATTACGGTGTCAATATTAGAACACAGTCACACATCCATGGAAGTTGTATACTCGTACGGTGTCCATATTAGGACAGTTACGCGTCCATGGACATTGGATACAAGGGCCTAATATTTAAACCCAGAAAAACGAATAAATTGCTGTGAAAATTGTGCTACTGAATGAGTGAAGTTAGTTTTAGTTTTAAACAACGCAACATGTAGACATTTACCTTACTGTTAAGGTAGTTGTGGAAGAACTTCCCTATATGTATTCTGGCTGGCCCTACTCATATTCTACACTATACTCATCTCAGACAGGATGACAATAGGGAATGTGCTCTATGAATGTATTCATCACTGCATGCTTCCTTAGTGCTGTTTTCTTACATTCTTCTAGAGCAGTGGTCACCAACCTTTTCTGAGTCAAACTTTGGGAGTCAAAAAGCAAGCTGAGATCTACCGATCAGATTTTGTTTTAACTTGACTTAAAAAATGTAAGCCTATGCAACATTAACCTAATAAAAAAATATATGTTGGAATGAGGTTTCTGCGGTAGGCCTAATACATTATCACAGCATATTGGCTATGCTTAGCCTGCTAATATTGTTCTTCTCAGACCATATTATATTTCAATACTCAAGCTTTCATAACAAAATAGATCAGTTGTATCACTTGTATCACAGCTGAGAATAAATTGAAGTCATTTAATTTTTTATTTTACTGGACTGATGGTACCTGCATCTGATGGTCAGTGTCAGCGGATGGAGAGAGCAGCAGAGGGTCTGCCTCTCAGGTCCCTGCTCTCTGCTTTCCTCCGGTGAGACTGACCAGAGAGAGGAGACACCGTCTTCCACCTGATGACAAAACTCGAGTCCCACCACATTATTTCTGCATCATGCACACATTCATGTTGTTCCTATGACCAGAGAAAGTTAAATATCCCTTGATATTAAAATAAACACGACGAGCTGCTAATAATAAAAACCCAGGCCTATCGATACATTTGGCTACTAATTTATTGCAGCTGCAGTGCTGGTTGTAGCGTGAGTAGAAGTAAGGAGAAGCGTGTTTTATGTTTTGTAAAAGTGTTGAATAATAACGTAAACATGAAGTCACTCATAAAAACAGCAGCTTTTTGCTGTATTATTTGACAGTCTCTCTGGTCATGGTTTTAAAAGTTATTACATCTCACGTAGGCTAGTATCAAACTGTGCTTTGGGGTCATGGAAGCTGTAGGCACAGTGATTTTACCTAACCGATTGGCCAGTGCATTAGGCGCACTTGAGCTCTTTAGCTCTCTAGGTACGCCGAGTAGGCAAGTTTGTCCCTTCAGATAAATCTAAATGTTTAAAAATGGGAGCCTGTCATGGAGGGCTTTTGAATCAAGTGCACCTACTGCAACCAGCGCAAGACGAATTGATTAAAAAAATAGGAGCGCAAGGCTTTATTGTTGGCTTTTCTACAGAAATGTTTGGTGATCGACTAGGAATGCCTTGAAGATCAACCTGTTGGTGACCACTGTTCTAGAGGATATACAGGGGATGGAAAGTTATTTCTATGACTCTCAATCACACTGTTTCTGTTGTGGTGAGAAAATGCTTTTAAAAGCCACATGGAGATAATAGATACTGACATAACAAAAAACACAAGAAAAATCTACAAGGTCCGTGGACCATGGCGCGTGAAAAAGATGAGATTAGAAATTATAAAGTGATAAGAGTCATTATCTTAGAATCCAAGATGGCGTACCAGTCAGACGTTTTTGTCTTCGTCTTGTCGTGTCCTGTGTATATATCTTTTTATATCTTTTTTCTTTGCATATATTTTTTTTAAATATTTTTCTTAACCTCAACTTCAACATACTTTCCTGCAATCCGCCTCACCCAATGTGGTATGGATCTGCTATTTTCTTTACTTTAAAAACCGGAGCACCCAACAAAAGCTAGCCAGCTAACTAGCATCTAGCTAATAGTCAGCTAGCCACTGCTAGCGGTCATCAGCTAGCCTTAGCCCGGACAACTCTTGCCAGTCTGCACAGCGCGATTCAAACCAGAGCATATTGGACTTAATTTTCTCCATATCTCCGGATTCCTACCGCAAGCTCTGAACCTTTTTACCTGGATCATCGCAGCTAGCTAGCTGCTATCCGAGTGGCCACTCCGGGCTAACGTCTCTGTCCCAAAGCAAGCACCAATTAGCCTAGAGCTAGCCTATGCTAGTCCCTTCTCCCGGCTAGCTGAAGAGGTCCATCAGCCATTCCTTGGGCTACAATGCCAATTTTGCCAATTGGCCTGGACCCCTTTTACTGTCGATACGGAGCCCCGCCGATCCATCACGACTGGACTACCGACGTAATCTGCCTGAGGGGGTTTTTCAACTGGCTCCTCCGTCGCGACGTCCCCTGAATGCCCATCGGCTAGCCTGCTAGCCGCGGCCTGCTAGCTGTCTAGAGCATATCGGACTGTTAGCTGAAGAGGCCCATCGGCCAATTTCTTGGGCCACTATACCTATTTTGCCAATTGGCCTGGACCCTTTTACTACACGGACCCCTGCTGATCCATCAATCACTACATACTTATCGACAGACTCAACAGCCTTGGTTTCTCAAATGACTGCTTCGCCTGGTTCACCAACTACTTCTCAGAGTTCAGTGTGTCAAATCGGTGGGCCTGTTGTCCGGACCTCTGGCAGTCTCTATGGGGGTGCCACAGGGTTCAATTCTCGGGCCGACTCTCTTCTCTGTATACATCAATGATGTGGTTCTTGCTGCTGGTGATTCTCTGATTTACCTCTATGCAGACGACACCATTCTGTATACTTCTGGCTCTTCTTTGGACACTGTGTTAACTAACCTCCAGACGAGCTTCAATGCCATACAACTCTCCTTCCGTGGCCTCCAACTGCTCTTAAATGCAAGTCAAACTAAATGCATGCTCTTCAACCGATCGCTGCCTGCACCTGCCCGCCCATCCAGCATCACTACTCTGGACGGTTCTGACTTAGAATATGTGGACAACTAAAAATACGTAGGTGTCTGGTTAGACTGTAAACTCTCCTTCCAGACTCACATTAAGCATCTCCAATACAAAATGAAATATAGAATCGGCTTCCTATTTCGCAACAAAGCATCCTTCACTCATGCTGCCAAACATACCCTCGTAAAACTGACTATCCTACCGATCCTTGACTTTGGCGATGTAATTTACATAATAGCCTCTAACACTCTACTCAGCAAATTGGATGCAGTCTATCACAGTGCCATCCGTTTTGTCACCAAAGCCCCATGTACTACCCACCACTGCGACCTGTATACTCTCGTTGGCTGGCCCTCACTTCATATTCGTCGCCAAACCCACTGGCTCCAGGTCATCTGTAAGTCTTTGCTAGGTAAAGCCCTGCCTTACCTCAGCTCACTGGTCACCATAGCAGCACCCACCCGTAGCACGCGCTCCAGCAGGTATATTTCACTGGTCACCCCAAAAGCCAATTCCTACTTTGGCCGCCTTTCATTCCAGTTCTCTGCTGCCAATGACTGGAACAAACTGCAAAAATCACTGAAACTGGAGACTCATATCTCCCTCACTAACTTCAAGCATCGGCTGTCAGAGCAACTTACCGATCGCTGCAGCTGTACATAGCCCATCTGTAAATAGCCCATCCAACTACCTCATCCCCATACTGTTATTTATTTTTCTCCTTTGCACCCCAGTATCTCTACTTGCACATTCATCTTCTGCACATCTATCACTCCAGTGTTTAATTGCTATATTGTAATTTTTTATTGCCTTACCTCCCTTATCCTACCTCATTTGCACACACTTTATATAGACTTTTTCTATAGTATTCTTGACTGTACGTTTGTTTATTCCATGTGTAACTCTGTGTTGTTGTATGTGTCGAACTGCTTTGCTTTATCTTGGCCAGGTCGCAGTTGTAAATGAGAACTTGTTCTCAACTAGCCTACCTGGTTAAATAAAGGTGAAATAAAAGTAAATAAAAGTGACACAAAGAGGTTCAATTCCAGTTTGTTCTGTTCCACACACAGGATTTATTCAAGCTTCAAAGATCCCTCATTAAAACTAATAGACTCAGCTCAAACTCACCACTCTGTTATTAGTGTGTACAGATGATGTAAAGCTTTTTGGAGCCATTGAATTGTGCTGCACTCTGTGGGTCTTTTTTAGATAAGCACTACCATGGAAACGTCTAATTTTAAGTCCAGCTTCTTTGTCTTTCTTATTTTGTTTGAATACATAGTCTTGTTACAATTCTTTGAAATGGTCCCTCTCCATATCCATGCAGTGACAGTAAATATACATTTAATTGGTTAGTTTAGTATCAGTATGGCATTTTTTGTTCATAAACCAAGTTAACAGCATTGTCAGCCATAGCCAAGAAAACAGCACCTCTCCTATTCTCATAGTCACTGGCTTCATAGTGGTTTAGCCACATTATGGACCCTATTATGAAGCTTAAAATTAGGGAGAGTGAGGATGAAAATCCATAGTGGAGACAGATTTGAAAGACCAGCCCCAACGATAACACAACACGATAAGTCCTGGATGTGATTTCTCTCCCCACTGCCCAAAATACCAAACAAAACCTATTTTGTAACAGTTCACTGTTGCTAGTCTAATCAAGTGCCCATTGATTTCTTGAGGCAAAAGAAATGCACACCTGTTTAGGCGAGGTGCTGGCTAGTGGAGTAGAACACTTGAAAAATAAAAGGAGAGCCTCACACTCTAGGAGCTAAGATGCAATAATAATAACGTTTCGACAGACAAGCTGTCTTCATCAGGGTATCAGTGTTTGTTACGCCTTAGCTTGGCTGTACCTTCACTGCTACACACTACCTGCACTCAGTGGTGTAAAGTACTTAAGTAAAAATACTTTCAAGTAACACTTAAGTCATTTTTACCTTACCTTACTGTTTTTATTTTTGACTACTTTTACTTTACTACATTCTTAAAGAAAATAATGTACTTTTTACTCCATACATTTTCCCTGACACCTAAAAGTACTCGTTACATTTTGAATGCTTAGCAGGACAGGAAAATGGTCAAATTCATGCACTTATCAAGAGAACTTCTCTGGTCATCCCTACTGCATCTGATCTGGTAGACTCACTAAACACAAATGCTTTGTTTGTAAATTCGGAGTGTTGGAGTGTGCCCCTGGCGATCCGTCAATAAAAAAAACAAAAATTGTACTGTCTCGTTTAATATAAGGAATTTGAATTCATACTTTTACTCAAGTAAGATAATTTAGTACTTTTTCCACCACTGGATGTGGCTCGGGGTTAAAGCATTTCTTTCACCTGACCATTCAATTTAGACAAGTGTGTCTGGGTAAGCATCATCTAATATTTATAAAATATTTTTATCTGGAATTTTTCCTTATTGTAGGCTAGTACAAGTTTTAGTCTTAATCTTTACTACGCTACTCACTGTTTAGCATATGACCTCACATGTGAATCCTTAAAGAGATGGGTGGGGCTGGCTTAAGAGGGTGTGAACAATGCCGAATGGGTGTAGGCAAAGGAGAGCTCTCCAGTAGGTACCAAACTATTCAAAGGTCCTTTTCTCAAACGCGAAGGTTTATCAACTTTCAAAGCAGAATAACCTTCCCATTGTTCCACAAAAATGCTGTGTATGATATACCATTTTGTAGCTATGAGTCTCTACTCTTATCCAATGTAAAAAAAAAATTGCTACATAAGGCCAATTTGAGCCGGTCAATCTCATACCAGTCCACGGAATCCAAGCAGTCTTATCAGTATACTCTGGCCTACTTGGAGTACACAGTGAGAGTGTGCTTAATTTACAATGGCAAGAAGACTAAGACAAATGGATGCACATGCTGCGTTTGCATTGCTACAAAATCTGAATGAAAATGACTCGGATGGTGGGGATGAAATGAATCATGACATCTCTTATGTTTATTCTTCTGAGTCTGATTCTGAACCTGAATCTCTACACCTCTGAGACTTGAGCGCAAAAAAAACAAACAGAACAGTGCCCGCACCACCACCAAATGAAAGCAGGAGAGAGGAAGGGAGGCACCTTTTGGATAGAACAAGCCGGTGACAATGCTAAGTGCCGATTAATTATCAGCACAAAATGTCATCACTGAGAGAGCAGACCCTACATCTCAAGCAAAAAACAACATCAGCAACGCACTCACAAGCGTTTGTTATTTATGTGACATGGACATGCTCCAACTGATGCCGTTGCATAGTCCATCTAAGCATGAGCTGACAATAGACTATTTTTGACTGGTGTCATATAAAGACTTATATTCATTATAATTTCATTATTGCTTTTGTGCTGATTTTATCAAGCACACTTGGCGCTTATAATGATGTTTAGGCTACTGATGCTTTCATCATTTAACTGCGCATTTTGCTGATCGTGCATCTTGGTGGTTTGGGTATTTTTGTTTGTTTTGTCCTTATAAAAATAAGCTGTTACCGTGTTCCAACACATATACTTTCTATTTCGTAGTTGTAACAAGGGCACTCCATGAAAAAAATGTATTGAACAGTTGAACGTTGGTGTTTTTTTGTTTTTACATATAGTCGTAACATAAACGAATGAAAATGCTATGGTGTATTTTTTTTCTTTGTATTCTGTTACTAAGACATTCATAAAAACAACCAAATTATTATTTTTCTGATAGCATGTTTTAAATAGAGAATGTTGCAGTCAGAATGACTACTCATTAGCTTGAAGAGGGGTCCTTTTAGGCCCAGCTGTCTTTATCATTCTGTCCTCCTTCACTCTCTCTGTCCTTTACTATCCCCTGCATCCTTTTCACCTCTCTTTACATTTATCTTCCTCCCTTCCTTGCTCTCGATGTCTCCTTCTCTTCCTTTACCTCTTTTTACCTTTCTGTCCCTCTTCCTAGCTCTATCTGTCCCTTTCTCATCCCCCTGTTTTAACCTCTCTCTCTATCCTCATTCATCCCCTTTTCTTCAACTATATATATATATATAATTTTTTTTACCTTTATTTAACTAGGCAAGTCAGTTAAGAACAAATTCTTATTTTCAATGACGGCCTAGGAACAGTGTTCAGGGGCAGAATGACAGATTTTTACCTTGTCAGCTCAGGGATTCAATCTTGCAACCTTTTGATTACAAGTCCAATGCTCTAACCACTAGGCTCTCTCCAACAGGACGGGTGGTGGACGGAGTGGTACCTTCTGTGCCATCTGCAGCATCAGTGAGATGATCCAGCAGCAGAACATTGTAGACGTGTTCCACACCGTCAAGACGCTGAGGAACAACAAATCCAACATGGTGGAGACTATGGTACGTTCCATTGACCACAACAGTTAGGGTGATATGGTACTGTCTAAGAGGCTTGAGGAAGGTTTCTATTCGTACCTACTATATAAGCAACGTAGGACACACACTCAGGACACACAGTTGTGGCTCTATTGGACAGGTTTTAGACCATAGACAGTAAGGCGGACACACACCACACACATATCCTCAGGCTGATGACTTGCTATGGCAGGTGTTGTTTAGCAGATGTCTCTATACCTTCTACTATAGCCTCAGAAACAAGATGCTCAATTTCACAGAACCATCTCAGGGTGGGCACAGCTGTTCACTTAGAATTAAAGCAGATTTGGTGGAAAAAGACAACTACCGTAGTAAAAATATTATTGTAGACTTTGAAGATACTGTCATAATCCTGCATGGAATTTTTATTGTATTTAGATAAAAGACGATTTGATTATCTTTGTTGTTTATCGACTGTTATATTGTTAAATTGTCTCTGAATGTTATTTTCCCACTTGAATTATGAAACAGTGCTACTCATGGAAGAGATTGATAATATTATTGTTGGAAGCATAGAGATCCCCAGTGTGCTTGAGTTTCCTTTTTATTCATTATAAAAAAAAATATCCATGAACCTGATGTGCAAGTTCACTTTCTGAGAGATAATATGAAAACGATGCCAATGTGTGACTAGTCTTTCCCTTTTCTAGGAACAGTATAAATTCTGCTATGAAGTTGCTCTGGAGGCCCTTAGCGCATTCTGAGAGACTGCCTCTCGTGTCAGTGGGACACAGTGCTGACTGCAGAAACACCAACCCATATGAGGCAGGGGATGTGTGTGTGCAACCACACACACGTGAAACTGTACAGAAGAAAAAAAACGCCCTCCACACTGGGTTAATGTGTGCACTTCTGCAAGACTGGGACCGCTTTTGTTTGTATAAAGAAAAAATTAAATGAAAACCTCAACACTTTTCTTCTTTCTTCAGTGTCCATCTTGAACTGTGATGTGATCTTGTACAGTCATTTCCTTTTTAGATATATGCCTTGAATGTTACACCCTCAATGTAAAAGTACAACCTGGAAGATTAGCTGAGATCATGGGGATCCTAATAAAAATACATACAGACCAACCAACAGAACTGATACCGCCAGACAGACGAAGACAAATAGAAGTTGGGAAGATTCAAACTCTCCCTGGCTTTGACCTCTTTTTAATGAACATTAATAACGACTGTATTATATAGCCCCCCCCCCCCCACCCACCCGTTTGAACACAAAATGGCAGATACATTTGGTAATTCTTTGGATTTTGTGGTTCTTGCAACATCTTTACATCCACGTTCACACACTAATTTTCTCACATTCGCAATGTGATGTCTTCAGTCAACGTTTTGGTTTATTTTGATATTGTGGAATGTTCTCATCATTCTGGTGTCCCATGGCTCTCGTGCTATGCAGACAATCATGAATTCCGAGACCCATTCTGGTTTTCTGCATTGAAAGTGAGAGAAGTCAGTCAACGCTTTAGCATTCTATGCTGGCGCTACATATACAGTATTCATCAAAACGTTCATGTGTTTTGTAATTTGCACTGTATTTTGCACTGCTTTACCTTCAAACATGTTTTCAACTCTTGTGTAATTTGATCGATAGTGCCATATTCACATCTTTAAAGCACACATACGATTTTAACCAAATTGTGAAGAAACGTGTCAGCAGAAGGATAGAGTGGGATAATGTTCTAGTAATATGCACCTCAAGCTTGTCAAACACTGTAGCAGCCCCTGCCCTACTGTTGCCCAACCTCAGGTTTTGGTGAGAAGAATACTTCGCTTTTCATCCTTGTTCATTCTGCGCCCATACTCTAGGAGCAGTTTGGCTTTGTCTAAGGATGTCCTAATATGGACACCATACGTGTGTTCTGCCATTACTCTCTCCCTATGCATCTAATACATACTGTTTGACATGGGAACAGAATCCAGAATCTGAAATTGTGAATCCAACTCTTGAATGAGGCAGGGATTCAATCCAAGCGCTCTAGTTTTATAGGCAATGTTACCGCGTTTGCATAAATCATATTCAAGGTAAACTGCAGATGTTGGCTAATTTGGAAATTACCTATAAATGACAAGCGTTCTATGGTGCAGTTTTGGATCTAGTCCCAGCCTGAATTTGGCAAGCTAACTGTTTATTTTTTGTTGTTGTGTGTTTTCTGTCCGTTGAACGGGTTTAGTACAGTATTGTATAGGGCTTTGTCAGTAGAATGTTTTGCTCAACATGGACAGTGACTTGAAGAAGTCTTGTATCAACGCACAGCATAGTTGTACTATTGACATGCGATTGTGGGGTGACCGAAAGCACAAAGAGAAATAGTGTTGGATTTCGAATGGAAGAGAGGATAATGCGAATGCAAGTTGTTTTCCTTTTTTTCCCGATAGGCTTTATTTGGCTTTTCATATCTCCACTATCTGTGTTTATATTTTGTTTTCCTCCTTTTTTTCTTGAATTTGTTTAACTTTTTTATTTGTCTAGCAAAGTGATATTTAGATCTGGTGATGAAATTGCCATGGTTGTTTTGTTGTTAGAAAATGTGGTAACATCAAATAAAGGGACCAAAATGTTGAACAATAGATTTGAATAATTCTTCTTTCAACACATTTCATCCACCAAGTTACAACCATGGATATTATATACAGTAAATGTCAAGCTTACATTACAATAGCATTACGAAGGTGAAACATCGATCTCAGCGAGAATCAAACAAAATACTAATAAATCAAGATCCAACCCTCCCATTTTAACCATTTAATCCCAGACACTGAATGCATACATGTGTGGACAGTGTTACACATAAAGACACATGCAAATTAACCAATTCATTCTAGTCCCATCCATTTAAGGCTGTGATGTGGCTACATTTGAGGATCTCTCATTGGGATGCAAGGGCCAATCTGGTGCAGTTTTTCATATATAACATTTTGCCACAGGGTGATTTGTATCCATTTACCCCCCTTCAACAAGCCTAAAATTATGCCATGTATTCTTGTTTTTTGAAATGAGTTTGGTAATTGGCCCATTTCATTTGCTCTCACTGAAATGTCATTATTTAGGGGGCATCTAATATATCTGCTTTAACACATAAAACAAGGGTATTCGGTGACTGGGGGAGAGGAATGCATCTTCATCACTAGAGATGGTGCTGCTAACTAATGCACGCTCATAACACCAGAAACTGAAGACAAAGTCAAATTCAGTCATCTCCAGAATGAATGAGTGCAGATAGAAAATTAAGAAATAGCATGTACACAATGCATTTGGGGCCCGCTTCCGACGTAGAAATTACACCTATAATATGCACGCCTTTCCTACATTCTTCTCAGTAGTTGGTATTCAGACTTACCTTATGAAGTTGAAAAAATGGGCTTTGTAGAGGTCGTTCCCTTGCCCACGCTGAATAAATGTAATTCAACTGTTGAAAACAGATTTTCTCATTAAGTTTTCATTCTATAGGGTTTTCAGTACATTTATTAAAAACACTCTGATCTTGTAGAATGTATTGGCATATTTTAGGGTAAGGAAAGCCTTTATGCACGAAATATATGGATGATATATAAAATCGTGTTTTGATTCATCCTGAAAGTTGTAATACTCAAGTTTAATCCATGAAATATTGGAAAGTGGAAAAAAGTGTACCATAGGGGTTAAACATTAGTCCTATGAATCTACCCTAATTCTCACTAATCAATGGTCCAGTTGTCATGAACCATGTGCCAGGCTCCAGGTTTAATCTGCTACATGTGGTCTGAGTTCTATAATGATTGAAATAGGCTACATGTCCCAAATTATTGCACATCGTTAGCCTAATATGATCCATTGATGCTAGTGACCCTCAGAAACAACTTACACGGACGTGACAGAGGAAAGAAAGGTAAATGGAATGGAATGATGCCAAATGGAAGAAAATGAACGCTGTGTGGGTATTACTGACGGTGGCTCACAATTGTGGCTAATATTTAACATGATACAAATTGTAAACTAAAATGGAGAAAAGGCTGGGCATAGGCTATAATTAAAACATTCTGTAGCACATACATTAACTTGGCAGGTTCAGCCCGACTGAAGCCTATAGGTTGGGTGTCAAAATTTCATCCACCAAATTATGAGGGCACAGAATGAAAATTCGGAATAACGCACAGCTAACTATAGTCTTTAACATATAATTTTGATATGATTTTCAGTTTGCTTCCATATGGCTGGTTTCACATTAGTCTCCAGGGATCATAAAGAAAAATAACTTAAAACAATTGCTATGTCTGTTTAATAACCCCTTCTCCAAACATATTAGTTTAGATTATTAGGATCCCATTAGCTACTGCACATGTAGAAGCTACTTTTTTCTGCTTTCCACATAAAACGTACAAATACAAATTATTACTCATTTACCAAGCTCTTATCAATAGCTCTTATCCATTTATAAATTACAGTGCATGGAGAATGCTGTTATTTCTATCGGAAAAAAAGAAAGTAGATGCTTTTTCCACTTGGAACCGGCAGGTTCCCTTGACCTTACTCATGGTTTCCTCACGCGTGAAGGTGGTGGAATTATGAGGGAATTAAGTCAAGGTCAGAATACGGCTTATCTGAAGCCATACCTTCATTTCTTAGATCTCCATCCCGAACGTGGAGAAACATGCTATTCTCATGCTTAAAGAGCAACTGCCTTTAAAAAGCAACGAATCCCTTTGAAAACGGTCTATGTGGCATTGGTATGAGTCAAAAACAGTTGTTCTAGTGTCAAAATTGACGACAAAATGTAAATAGGAAAAGGTCAGTCTCGTCTAAAACGGCGTTTGGAACATCGGTGTGTCACCACGGGTAAATGGGTTGGGTTTTGATTTGATTTGACGATGTCTATTTTCCCACTAACATGGGGTGAACAGCTCTCCATACAATAGCATAGAGAGACAGACCTGCCCAGCAGCTCTGAATTTGTTTACATAAGACAACACATAAAAAAAAATTGCTTGAGAAAAACTGCACCAAACACCTAACATGCTGACCAGACCGGACACGTTGCGTGCGAGGAACGTTGCAAAATAAATTTTGAAATCCATGTTATTCAAATATTGCACCCACACTGCTTGCGCGGGCAAACGAGCGTCTGCATTGCCAAGGACTAAAATAGAAGTCATTCCTATTTCTGACGCAGATCGCACTGCAAGTCCTGCCTCTCCCATCTCCTCATTGGTTTATAGAAGCAGGTACCCACGTGCCATCCTCATTGGTTATACCCACGTGGGTGATTGAAAGACGAACTGTTTTGTCGGTCGTCGTGGTAATACTATGAAAGTTTAGATGCCAATCACCATATAAGTTCAAAGATGAAAAAGCCTGGAAGGAGGAGAGATGACTACAAACGTTTCGGTTGACCATTTTATGTGTGGATTCATTGTCGGAGTAGAGGACCTTGTGCATTTCAGGTAAAATAACAACTCAATGTTTATATCCCAGGACAAATTAGCTAGCAACAGCAAGCTAGCTAAATAGGACAAATTAGCTAGCATGTGCAAGCTAGCTAGCTAAATTGCCATACATGTTTAATGCTTTTCGACCTGTCCTCAAATTAATGTAATTGGTTCAGAGTTTGTTTTGATATTTTAACCTGCGTGTCTGGTGTGGGGGGACAAAATACATTTATGCACGATGGCGCACGCGCGCAGCCGGTTTGGGTTCCGTGTAAGTTAAATGTAAAATTGCGCAACTAAAACATCCTTGGCAAAAATGTCAAAATTAATTTGAGATTTCTGAGGTTATCTGAGATAAATTTGGGTCGATTTTGAAGAAGTGAAATAGGTTTCCACATCTACAGTGTCACATGGGGTACAAACATCATTAGCCAAATGCTCCAAATGTGTTATTTCAGTACCAGTCAAAAATCTGCACACACCTACTCATTCCAGCGTTTTTCTTTATGTTTACTATTTTCCACATTGTAGAATAATAGCAAAGACATCAAAACTTTGAAATAACACATTTGGACTCATGTAGTAATGATTTTTTTTTTCTTACTAATCAAAATATGTTTTACATTTGAGATTCTTCAAAGTAGCCACCCTCTGCCTTGATGACAGATTTGAATACTCTTGGCATTCTCTCAACCAGCTTCATGAGGTAGTCACCTGGAATGCATTTCAATTAACAGGTGACTTTTTAAAAGTTAATTTGTGGAATTTCTTTCTTTCTTAATGCGTTTGAGCCAATCAGTTGTGTTGTGACAGGGTAGGGTTGGTATACAGAAGATAGCCCTATTTGGTAAAAGACCAAGTCCATATTGTGGCAAGAACAGCTCAAATAAGCAAAGAGAAACAACAGTCTGACTGACCTTCATGTCTTAAAGTAATGATAATCTGGAAAATGTAAATAACTTTGAAAGTTGCTTCAAGTGCAGTCGCAAAAACCATCAAGCACTGTGATGAAACTGGCCCTCATGAGGACCGCCACAGGAAAAAGGAAGACCCAGAGTTACCTCTGCTGCAGAGGATATGTTCATTAGAGTTAACTGCACCTCACATTGCAGCCCAAATAAATGCTTCACAGAGTTCAAGTAACACACATCTCAACATCTACTGTTCAGAGGAGACTGCGTAATTCAGGCCTTCATGGCCAAATTGCTGCAAAGAAACCACTACTAAAGGACACCAATAAGAAGAGACTTGCTTGGGCCAAGAAATACGAGCAATGGACAATAGACCAGTGGAAATTTGTCCTTTGGTGTGATGAGTCCAAATTTGAGATTTTTGGTTCCAACCGCCGTGTCTTTCTGAGATGCAGAGTAGGTGAACGGATGATCGCCGCATGTGAGGTTTCCACCGTGAAGCATGGAGGAGGAGGTGTGATGTGTGGGGGTGCTTTGCTGGTGACACTGTTAGTGATTTATTTTGAATTCAGGGCACACTTAACCAGCATGGCTACCACAGCATTCTGCAGCGATACGCCATCCCATCTGTTTTGCGCTTTTGGGACTGTCATTTGTTTTTTAACAGGACAATGACCCCAAAACACCTCCAGGCTGTGTAAGGGCTATTTGACCAAGCTGGAGAGTGATGGAGTGCTGCATCAGATGACCTGGCCTCCACAATCACCCGACCTCAACCCAATTGAGATGGTTTGGGATGAGTTGGACCGCAGAGGAAAAGCAGCCAACAAGTGCTCAGCATATGTGGGAACTCCTTCAAGACTGTTGGAAAAGCATTCCAGGTGACTACCTCATGAAGCTGGTTGATAGAATGCCAAAAGTGTGCAAACCTGTCATCAAGGCAAATAAAATATATTTTGATTTGTTTAACAGAGTTTTGATGTCTTCACTATTTTTCTACAATGTGGAAACTAGTAAAAATAAAGAAAACCCTGGAATGTGTAGGTTTGTCAAAATTTGACTGGTACTGTAAAAGTCTTCTCTAGTCTCATATTTTACTTACATCTCATCTAAAAATACAAGTCCAGCCATTTGTTTTGACTTTTCTTGGTGGTGTTCATGACAGCACAGTGATACCTATAATGGATTATTTTCCATTTTCTTTTGGGCACAGTGGTATTACATATTTGTGTTTCTGCATGATCCTAATACAAAATGTATAGCTGTACATGAATAGGTGCATCCATGAGCCTTTTAGATCGGTCCATAAAAGGCTCAAGGATGCACCCACTCATGTACAGCTATACATTTTGCATTAGGATTATGCAGCAACAAAAATATGTAATACCACTGTGCCCAAAAGAAAATGGAAAATAATCCATTATAGGTATTATTGAGCTGTCATGAACACCACATAGAATGGTCAAAACAAATGGTTGGACCTGTATTTCTTGATGAGATATTAATAAAACATGAGACTAGAGAAGACTTTTACTAACATGCTGTTGTGTAAGCATGTCACCTACGAAATTATCAATAAAACAGACCCCACTGGGCCCACTTTAAATTACATTCAGCATAGAAAGGCTTCATAAATCCTTCATGTCTTCATAAGCACTACATAAATGTGTTACAAAGCATCTATAACCATATGCCATGCTTTGTAAAGGGTTCATAAATGTGGCATAACTGGGTGACTTAATCGCTAATGTCAAATGTGACATTACCCATGTTAGCAGTTGATGTTATTCTTCAATAACACAAACCCCAAAGCAAATCAGGCAGAGAAAAATACATTTATTTGAAAAGGACAAATCATAGATGTTATGCTGGGAGGTAGATGTTCAGGTAGATGTTCAGTCTCCCCTGTCCTCAGCTTTTCTCCACAGAACAAAGAAACAGTATGTAATTTATAACCCCCCACCCTAGCCTGGGGTTGACCAATCAGAAGTCCTTGCAGTACAACTGGGCCAATGGCCAAAAAACACGTATCCTGCTCCAGACTCAATGTACAGAACGTAGCACACATAGCTCTGAGTTCAGGTTTGACATTCCACAGATTCTAAACAGCTGTTGAACTGAGACCCAACTATTTCCATTAACAATTCCCTATTGACCACTAGAACTCTATTTAGTTTTTAGCACTCTCGTCTCATCCTCTGCGTTGTGTATCTACATAATGGGTGTTCTTACACCCACTATGTCGAATATGATATAAACTTGTGCTTTATAAAAGGTGACATGTTCTGCTGAAGGATGGCATACGCTCTAAAGTGTTAGTCACATTACACCTAATCTCATTCCCAGACACTTCCACCCAAATGCGCGCAAGGTCTGGTGGACCAACACATTAAACTTAGACTTCATTATTTAGGGTTAGGTTTAAAATCTGATTTTTAGAAGATAAATTGGGGAAATTGGCAGGGTTTAGCCAAAATTATTACTGTTTGACTGTGTTTAGTTGTCACGGTTGTTATAAAGGACGGACCAAGGCGCAGCGTGAGTTGGGTTCCACATATTTATTTGCAGTGAAAACTTAAACAAAAACAATAAACATACAACGAACGTGAACTACGTGGTGTTGAATGCACTCACACAAAACAATATCCCACAAAAGCAGGTGGGAACAGGGACACCTTAAGTATGATCCCCAATTAGAGACAATGATAATCAGCTGACTCTAATTGGGAACCATACTCAATCCCAAACATAGAAATGAATCGACTAGAACACCCCCTAGTCATGCCCTGACCTACAACACCATAGAGAACCAAGGGCTCTCTATGGTCAGGGCGTGACAGTACCCCCCCAAAGGTGCGGACTCCGGCCGCAAAACCTGAAACCAAATGGGGAGGGTAGGGGAGTTGACTAGTGTCAGTGGCGGCTCCAGTGCGGGTCGTAGTGCCTGCCCAGACCCCGGATCCGGCCATGGCGCCGGGCTGAATGCCATGCCTGGACTGGGCATCGGCGCAGAGGAAGGCTCCGGCCTTGGAACGGTACTGGACGCCATGCCTAGACTGGGCACCGGCGCAGAGGAGGGCTCCGGCCATGAAACTGGGTTGGACGCCGTGCCTGGACTGGGCACCGGCGCAGAGGAAGGCTCCGGCCATGGAGCTGGGTTGGACGCTGTGCCGGGCCGTTGACCGTCACTGGAAGCTCCGGGCCGTTGACCGTCACTGGAAGCTGTGCGCCGTTGACCGTCACTGGAAGCTCTGGACTGTGAACCGTCGCTGGAGGTTCCGGGCTGTAGACCGTCGCACAGGACATACCGGGCTGGGGAGGCGCACTGGAAGCCTGGTGCGTGGAGCTGGCACAGGTGGCACCAGACTGATGACAAGCTCTTTAGGACGAGTGCAAGGAGCCGGCACAGGACGTACCGGGCTGGGGAGGCGCACTGGAGGCCTGGTGCGTGGAGCCGGCACAGGTGGCACCGGACTGATGACACACTCTTCAGGGCGAGTGCGAGGAACCGGCACAGGTGGCACCGGGCTGGGGAGGCGCACTGGAGACCTGGTGCGTGGAGCCGGCACAGGTGGCACCGGACTGATGACACGCTCTTCAGGGCGAATGCGAGGAGCTGGCACAGGACGTACCGGACTGGGGAGGCGCACTGGAGTCCTGGTGCATGGAGCCGGCACAGGTGGCACCGGACTGGTGACATGCACTTCAGGGCGAGTGCGGGGAGCTGGCACAGGACGTACCGGACTGGGGAGGTGCACTGGACTGTTGATGCGTGGAGCCGGCACAGGTCTCACCAGACTGGTGACACGCTCCTCAGGGTGAATGCCCATTATTTTACTTTTAGATTTGTGTATTGTTGTCGATTATTAGATACTAGTGCACTGTTGGCGCTAGGAGCACAAGCATTTTGCTCCACCCGCAATAAAATCAGCTAAATATGTGTATTTGACCAATACATTTTATTAAAATTTGAATACACACCCATAAATTAATTATATTCATTTATTTGGTAGGAATCTTGAAGTGTAGCTGGACAGTGCCTTAAACGTTTTGCAGCTTTATATTGTCTTGTGTTCGTGTATCCACACTGATATTACACATCGATATTCAAATATTGTTTCCTAGTTTAGGCTAATATCTTTAAATTTGAACTTGACATCTTCATTTTGACTAGGCAACCTTAGTGCAACCATCATTTCTGTTTTAAGAATTCTCCACTGTACCTTAAACCTAATGAGTTAAAGGGTAAGGGATAAGTATAACCTACCCACTGTATATTCTCTTCTCAGTCTCAAGAGCTAAAATAACCATTTTTTTCTTGTGCGTACAGTTCTACAAACCTGTGATCACTAATAGTGTGAATTGTGAAGTAATCTTTCTCACTTTAGTTCCATGCTAGGCTAAATAGCTTACCGCTAGCTAGCCATATTCAGGTTGGCTACTCAATCTCTCAATGGTAAAATAGATTTTTCTGCCGGTAAAGATAGTCTGCTGCTTCATTCTGTTCTGTTTTACAAACTATACAAATTGGACATCTGCTTAGAAATAATTTCAGACTACCTATCACTATAAAATACAGGGAATGGAGGTTCATGCGATAAGATGCATGGGGAGTGAGTAGCTCCCAAAATTCGAAATTGTGATTATATGTATACTGAACAAAAATATAAACGCAACATGTAACAATTTCAATGATTTTACTGACTTACAGTTCATATGAGGAAATCATTAGTTAAATACATTCTTTAGGCCCTAATCTATGGATTTCACATGACTGGGAACACAGATATGCATCTGTTGGTCACAGATACCTTAAAAGAAATGGGCCTCACAATGGTCCTCAGGATCTCGTCATGGTATTTCTGTCCATTCAAATTGCCATTGATAAAATGTAATTGTGTTTGTTGTCTGTAGCTTATGCCTGCCCATACCTTAACCACAACGCAATCATGGGGCACTCTGTTCACAACATTGACATCAGCAAACCACTCGCCCACACAACGCCATACACATGTCTGCAGTTGTGAGGCCCGTTGGCCGTAATGCCAAATTCTCTAAAACAATGTAGGAGGAGGCTTATGGTAGAGAAATGAACATTCAATTATCTGGCAAGCACTCTGGTGGACATTCCTGCAGTCAGTGTCACGCCCTGACCGTAGAGATCCTTATTATTCTCTATGTTTGGTTAGGTCAGGGTGTGACTCGGGTGGGAAAGTCTATGTTTTCTATTTCTTTGTTTTTGGCCGAGTGTGGTTCCCAATCAGAGGCAGCTGTCTATCGTTGTCTCTGATTGGGGATCATATATAAGTTGTCATTTTCCTTTTGGGTTTTGTGCGATCTTGTTTTCTGTTTAGTGTCTGTGCCTGACAGAACTGTTCGCTTTCGTTTTGTTTGCTGTAGTTATTTTGTTTTAGTGTTTCTTGAATAAACTAATCATGAACACTTACCACGCTGCGCCTTGGTCTACTTCTACCACCAACGAGAGCTGTTACAGTCAGCATGCCAATTGCACACTCACTCAAAACTTGAGACATCTGTGGCATTGTGTTGTGTGACAAACCTGCACATTTTAGAGTGGCCTTTTATTGCCCCAAGCCCAAGGTTGACCTGTGTAATGATCATGCTGTTTAAACAAAAATATTAACACAACATGTAAAGTATTGTAAAGTATGTTTCATGAGGTGAAATAAAAGATCCCACAAATGTTCCATACGCACAAAGAGCTTATTTCTTTCAAATGATGTGCACAAATTTGTTTACATCCCTGTTAGTGAGCATTTTATCCTTTGTCAAGATAATCCATCCACCTGACAGGTGTGGCATATCAAAAAGCTGTTTAAACAGCATGATCATTAAACAATAAAAGGTTACTCTAAAATGTGCAATTTTGTCACACAACACAATACCACAGATGTCTCAAGTTTTGAGGGAGGGTGCAATTGGCTTCCCGACTACAGGAACCTTTCACCGCAGATGCGGAAGGGCAATATAGGCGGATACGGTGGATTGAGACGCAGCTCATGCACAAAAAACATAGTTTAAACAGACAGATTTTGATGGAGATGTATTTATTATGTTAATTAGATTTCCATGGGGGCACAACCATTGTAGGCTAAAGGTTAATAGGCAGTTACTAAATCTAAATTTAACCTCGAGGTGGGAAAATTTTTATTTTATTGTAACGATGTGCGCTGAGAGTCAGGAAGCAAGTTCAGGGAGTGAGTGTTTCTGTCATGTCTGCTCTCGCTCTTCCCTTCCCCTGGCGCTTGAGGGCGCCAGATTACCCTGCATCACACGCTCCTGCCATCATCACTCACACCTGCCCTCCCTCGTCACTCGCTTCAGCATTATTGGACTCACCTGGACTCACTTATCACCTGTTATTTCCTCCCCTATATTTGGCAGTTCCCCAGCTCTGTTCCCCGCTGCTGCATTGATTGTTTTTTGTCTTTAGTTTTAGTTTCTGACGCTGTTCCTGTCTCGTCTCTGTCCGTTATAATTAAATGTTTTACTCCCCGTACCTGCTTCGTCTCTCCAGCGTCATTACATGTGACAGAATGCAGCAGCTAAACATATGAAGCATCGGGGAGTACTGGCGTTCCAGTTGGAATGGTGGCAGCAGCTCTGGGTCGCCACCGATGGAACCGGGGATGCCTAGCCAGCTCGTCAGGCTTCCACGCCCTGGCTGGCTTGAGAGGTTTCCTTGCCCCGGTTGGCTCGGATGGCGCCCATCCCACATCGGGCCTCAGCCGGATCGTCAGTTCTTGTTCGCCCAGCTGGTCCAGGAGTTTTTGTCTTTTGTTTTGTTGGTGACGTCGGGGTGGATCCCGCCGCCGATGGAACCGGGGGTGCCTAAGCCAGCCCGTCGGGCTTGCACGCCCTGGCTGGTTTGAGAGGTTTTCCTGGCTCAGCAGCTTCCCATCCCACGTCACACTCCACTGGATCATCGGGCTCCCCTTCTGCTGCGGGATCGACAGGCTCTCATTGCCTCAGCCGGATCGTCACGCTCTCATGCCTCGGCCGGCTCACCAGGCTCTCGTGCTCCTGCCGGTTCGTTGGGTTTTCACGCCCCAACCGGCTTGCCCAGTGCCCATGTCTGGAGGTTCCTCAGGATCTCGGCCAGTTCGCCCAGGTGGGACGCCGTGTGGCGTCCCAAGAGGTAGGGGTACTGTCATGTCTGCTCCCGCTCTTCCCTTCCCCTGGCGCTTGAGGGCGCCAGATTACCCTGCATCACCCGCTCCTGCCATCATAACTCACACCTGTCCTCCATCGTCACTCGCTTCAGCGTTATTGGACTCACCTGGACTAACTTATCACCTGTTATTTCCTCCCCTACATTTGTCAGTTCCCCAGCTCTGTTCCCCGCTGTTGCATTGTATTGTTTTTGTCTTTTGAATTTGTTTCTGACTCTGTTCCTGTCTCGTCTCTGTCCGTTATAATTAAATGTTTTACTCTCCGTACCTGCTTTGTCTCTCCAGCATCATTCCGTGGGACAGTTTCAATAAAATAAACGGAACATAATATGAAACATTAACAGCACACAGACAAGAAACAGAAACAATGACGCCTGAAGAAGGAACCAAAGGGAGTGACAAATATAGGGAAGGTAATCAGGGAAGTGATGGAGTCCAGGTGAGTCTGATGACATGCAAGTGCGCGAAACGATGGTGACAGGTGTGCGCTTGTTATGAGCAGCCTGGTGACCAAGAAGCCGAAGAAGGAGCACACGTAACATTTATTAAGATGAACATGTGCTCTTTATGACCGAAATTATAATTAGGTGAAATAAAACATTACTCTACCCAAAAGGTACTTAATTGGTGGAAAGACCCATGTACCATTTTGTCTTTGTGATCTGATTTCCAGGTGCCGGGTGGAGATATGCAACCATACTCCAAGGAGGTAGCGAAGTGTGAGTAAATTCAATGTGGAAGCCAGGAAAAAAAGCCACATTACAACCTACAGTTGAAGTCGGAAGTTTACATACACTTAGGCTAGAGTCATTAAAACTTGATTCTCAACCACTCCAGAAATTTCTTGTTAACGAACTATAGTTTTGGCAAGTCGGTTAGAACATCTACGTTGTGCAAGACACAAGTCATTTTTCCAACAATTGTTTACAGACAGATTATTAAATGTATAATTCACTGAATCACAATTCCAGTGGGTCAGAAGTTTACATACTAAGTTGACTGCGCCTTTAAACAGGTTGAAAAATTCCAGAAAATGATGTCATGGCTTTAGAAGCTTCTGATAGGCTAATTGAGATCATTTGAGTCAATTGGAGGTGTACCTGTGGATGTATTTCAAGGCCAACCTTCAAACTCAGTCGCTTTGCTTGACATCATAGGAAAATCAAAAGAAATCAGCCAAGACTTCAGAAAAAAAAGTGTAGACATCCGCAAGTCTGGTTCATCCTTGGGAGCAATTTCCAAACGCCTGAAGGTACCACGTTCATCTGTACAAACAATAGTACGCAAGTATAAACACCATGGGATCACGCAGCCGTCATACCGCTCAGGAAGGAGATGCATTCTGTATCCTAGGGATTAACGTACTTTGGTGCGAAAGGTGCAAATCAATCCCAGAACAACAGCAAAGGACCTTGTAAAGATGATGGAGGAAATAGGTACAAAAGTATCTATACCCACAGTAAAACGAGTCCTATATCAACATAACCTGAAAGGCTGCTCAGCAGGGAAGAAGCCACTGCTCCAAAATCGCCATAAAAAGACAGACTACGGTTTGCAACTGCACATGGGGACAAAGATCATACTTTTTGGAGATATGTCCTCTGGTCTGATGAAACAGAAATAGAACTGTTTGGTCATAATGACTATCGTTGTATTTGGAGCAAAAAGGGGGAGGCTTGCAAGCCGAAGAACACCATCCCAACCGTGAAGCATGGGGGTGGCAGCATCATGTTGTGGCTTGTGCTTTGCTGCAGGAGGGACTGGTGCACTTCACAAAATAAATGGCATCCTGAGGAAATAAAATGATGTGGATATATTGAAGCAACCTCTCAAGACATCAGTCAGGAAGTTAAAGCTTGGTCGCAAATGGGTCTTCCAAATGAACAATGACCCCAAGCATACTTCCAAAGTTGTGGCAAAATGGCTTAAGGACAACAAAGTCAAGGTATTGGAGTTGTCACGGCTATCGTCGGTGAAGGAGGACCAAAATGCAGCAGGACTGTGTTTGTTCATTTTGAACATTTATTAAATCAAAACGAACACGAAAACAACAAAACAAGAGAACGAACGATCCACTGACAGTCTGGCAAGGCACAAAGCTAAACACAGAACAATTTCCCACAAACACACAGACAAACACACCCAACTAATATAGGACTTCCAATCAAAGGCAACACCACACAGCTGCCTTCAATTGGAAGTCCACCCCAATTAACTCCACATAGAAACACACTTACTAGACTACACATAGAAATACATAAACATAGACCATAAACCAAAAACCCGGAAATACTAAATCAAACACCCTTTTACCAAAACACCACCCCGGACCACATAAAACAAATACCCTCTGCCACGTCCTGACCAAACTACAATAACAATTAACCCTTATACTGGCCAGGACGTGACAGGAGTGACCATCACAAATCCCTGACCTCAAACCTATAGAAAATGTGTGGGCAGAACTGAAAAAGCATGTGCGAGCAAGAAGGCCTACAAAGCTGACTCAGTTACACCAGCTCTGTCAGGAGGAATGGGTCAAAATTCTCTCAACTTATTGTGGGAAGCTACCCGAAACGTTTGACCTAATTTAAACAATTTAAAGGCAATGCTACCAAATACTAATTGAGTGTATGTAAACTTCTGACCCACTGGGAATATGATGAAAGAAATAAAAGCTGAAATAAATAATTCTCTCTACTATTATTTTGACATTTCACATTCTTAAAATAAAGTGGTGATCCTAACTGACCTAAGACAGGACATTTTTAATAGGATTAAATGTCAGGAATTGTGAAAAACTGAGTTTAAATGTGTTTGGCTAAGGTGTATGTACATTTCTGACTTCAACTGTATTTTCTTAAGTTTCTGTGTTCTGGGGATAAGAGAATTTGTGAGAGGGCACTCCTCTTATTTTCCTCTGGCTGCCATTTCTTTGCTTTGTTGTGTGTACCTGTAACTTCTTCAGAAGACCCTGTGAGCAGGTCGTGAAGCGGGCTAGCAATGCTTGAGAAGTCTTTGATGTATTGCCTATAGTAGCTCAGCAACCCCATGATTCCTCTGAGCTCTCCTACTGTCAACTCTGACTGCTGCAGTATCAGCTGGATCAATTCTGCTTCCCTCTGCAGACACTATTCTTCCTAAATAGTGAACTTCGCTTTGAATATCTCACACTTGCTGGGCTTCAGCTTTATCCCATATTCTCTTAGTCTCTGTAGTACTTTTCTAAAACCGTTGACATGGCTCACAAAAGTCTTTCTGAAGATGAGTGTGTAGTCCAGATATGGGACACAGATCTCATCTTTCAAGCCATCTAAACATTCCTCCATACAGTTCTGGAAGGCTGCCCACTCATACAGGCCCCAGGGGGTCACAAAGGCTGTCATGGACTTGCTTTCCTTTGTCATGAACCCCTGGTGATAGGCCTTTCCCTGATCCAAGAGTGAAAACCATGAATTTCCTCCAAGGCTGTCCATGAAATCCTGTACTCTGAGTATTGGCTGGTGGTCAGGGTGAGTCTTCCTGTTCAGCTCTCTGTAGTCTATGCACAGTCGTAAGCTGCCGTGCTTTTTCCTTACACACACGACTGGGGAAGAGTAAGGAGAGTTGGACTTCTCCACTCATCCCTGTGCTGTCAGGTCATGCAAGTAGTCTTTCATCTCTATGTATAATGGCTTTTGCACCAACAGGTAGGTCGGTACCAACTGTAATATCTTATGCTTCATGGAGTCGTGGCTGAACGATGACACTATCAACATACAGCTGGCTGGTTATAAGCTGTACCGGCAGGATAGAACAGCGGCGTCTGGTAAGACAAGGGGCGGCGGACTATGTCTTTTTGTAAATAACAGCTGGTGCACGATATCTAAGGAAGTCTCGAGCTATTGCTCGCCTGAGGTAGAGTATCTCATGATAAGCTGTAGACCAAACTAGATACCTAGATAGTTTTCATCTGTATTTTTCGTAGCTGTTTACATACCACCACAGACTGAGGCAGGCACTAAGACAGCATTGAAT
The DNA here is from genome assembly GCF_965601325.2 of Salmo salar. Taxonomy (NCBI): domain Eukaryota; kingdom Metazoa; phylum Chordata; class Actinopteri; order Salmoniformes; family Salmonidae; genus Salmo; species Salmo salar. Next base: position 42,944,753 of record NC_138302.1, on the reverse strand, counting down.
GAGCTGTATTCCACCATAAGCAAACAAGAAAACACTCACTCAGAGGTGGCGCTCCTAGTAGCCAAGGACTTTAATGCAGGGAAATTGACATTTCTATCAGCATGTTAAACGTGCAACCGGATGAAAAAAAAACTATGGACCACCTTTACTCCACACACAGAGACGCACACAAAGCTTTCCCTCACCTTCCATTTGGCAAATCTGACCATAATTCTATCCTCCTGATTCCTGCTTATGAGCAAAAACTAAAGCAGGAAGCACCAGTGACTAGATCAATAAAAAAGTGGTCAGATGAAGCAGATGCTAAGCTACAGGACTGTTTTGCTAACACAGACTGGAATATGTTCCGGGATTCCTCCAATAGCATTGAGGAGTACACCACATCAGTCATTGGTTTCATAAATAAGTGCATCGTTGACATCGTCCCCAACCAGAAGCCATGGATTACAGGCAACATCCGCACTGAGCAAAAGGCTAGAGCTGCCGCTTTCAAGGAGCGGGACTCTAAGCTGGAAGCTTATAAGAAATCCCGCTATGCCCTCCGACGAACCATCAAACAGGCAAAGCGTCAATACAGGACTAAGATTGAATAGTACTGCACCGGCTCTGATGCTCGTGGCAGGGTTTGCAAACCATTACAGACTACAAAGGGAAGCACAGCCGAGAACTGCCCAGTTACACGACCCTACCAGATGAGCTAAACTACTTCTATGCTCGCATCGAGGCAAATAACACTGAAACATGCATGAGATCATCAGCTGTTCCGGAAAACTGTGTGATCACGCTCTCCACAGCTAATGTGAGTAAGACCTAAACTGGTAAACATTTACAAGACCGCAGGGCCAGACGGATTACCAGGACGTGTACTCCGAGCATGCGCTGACCAAGTGGCAAGTGTCTTCACTGACATTTTCAACCTCTCCCTGTCCGAGTCTGTAATAACAAAATGTTTCAAGCAGACCACCATAGTCCCTGTGCCCAAGAACACTAAGGTAACCTGCCTAAATGACTTCCGACCTGTAGCACTCACGTCTGTAGCCATGAAGTGCTTCGAAAGGCTGGTCATGGCTCACATCAACACCATTATCCCAGAAACCCTAGACCGACTCAATCTATGGATCGGCAGGCTGTAGATTAATAATAATGTTTATCAACAAAATAAATATTTCATAATGCTTGATCCGTTGCACTGGCCTTGCCATATGTGAAGGAGAAAAGATAAATTATTTGTTTGTTTGGTCTGAAGCCCTGTTATCGAGACTGTCAAATAGAGATTGTATAGAGGCAGCATGGGGACTCAGACCCAGACAGTGTTGCCTTGTTCAGCAGCACAGCCGTGAACTGAGGCAGAGAAGGGCCACCTGCCTTAGTGATAATTTCTTCTGAAATAATACGTCATGGAGCCTTGAAAAAGGCCTCCACACACTTCAAACCTTGATGCTGTCAGTTATCCTGCCAGCCTCAACTTGTTAACCTCTCTTGGGTAGGGGGCAGTATTTTCACGGCCGGATGAAAAACGTACTCAAATTAAATGGCCTACTACTCGGGCCCGTTTACTTGCTTGAACAAGGTTCTGGCCCCACTCTTTGTTGTTTTGAGGAGCACTGCCTATTTTGTCTCCAAAAATCAGCAGTTCCTCAGAATGTTGGAAGTGCACTGTCTGCATTATTTGGACTCTTTAAATGTGTCATTTTCAGCCTGAAAAGTTGAAACATGAACAAATTCTGTGAAAGTTCTGCAATATTAAAACAAAATACTGTTTAACCTCTCTTGGGTATGTGGGACGTGACCATCCCACCTGCGGGACACACTCGCCAACAGCCAGTGAAATAGCAGGGTGCCAAATTCAAAATGACAGAAATCTCAAAATTCAAATTTCTCACACATACAAGTATTATACACCATTTTATAGATAAGATTCTCGTTAATCCAACCACATTGTCCGATTTCAAAAAGGATTTACGGCAAAAGCAAAACATTAGATTATGTTAGGACAGCGCCTAAAAAATAAAAGCCACACAGCCATTTTCCAACCAAGGAGAGGTGTCACAAAAACCAGAAATACAGCTAAAATTAAGCACTAACCTTTGATGATCTTCATCAGATGGCACTCATAGGACTTCATGTTACACAATACATGTATGTTTTGCTCGATAAAGTTCATATTTATATCCAAAAACACCGTTTTACATTGGCCCGTAATGTTCAGAAATGTTTTTCCTTCAAAAACTTCCGGTGAAAGAGCACATCAATTTAAAGAAATACTCATCATAAACGTTGATGAAATATTTAACAGTTATTGAAAGAATTATAGATAAACATCTCCTTAACTTCTCTAGGGCCAGTGGGACGATTTCGTCCCACCTACGTAACAGCCAGTGGAATCCCGTGGCGCGTTATTCAAATACCTTAGAAATGCTATTACTTCAATTTCTCAAACATATGACTATTTTACTCCATTTTAACCTGTTAGGGCTAGGGGGCAGTATTGACACAGCCGGATAAAAAAACGTACCCGATTTAATCTGGTTACTACTCCTGCCCAGTAACTAGAATATGCATATAATTATTGGCTTTGGATAGAAAACACCCTAAAGTTTCTAAAACTGTTTGAATGGTGTCTGTGAGTATAACAGAACTCATATGGCAGGCCAAAACCTGAGAAGATTCCAAGCAGGAAGTGGCCTGTCTGACAAATTGTGTTTCATCTTGGCTCTTTTTATTGAAGACTGAGGATCTTTGCAATAACGTGACACTTCCTACGGCTCCCATAGGCTCTCAGAGCCCGGGAAAAAGCTGAACGATATCGAGGCAGGCTCTGGCTGAAACACATTATCGCTTTTGGCAAGTGGCCGATCAGAGTACTATGGGCTTAGGCGCGTGCCCGAGTCGATCGAATGCTTTATTTTCTTTCGTCTGTTTACCTAAACGCAGATTCCCGGTCGGAATATTATCGCTTTTTTATGAGAAAATTGATTTTAAACAGCGGTTGACATGCTTCGAAGTACGGTAATGGAATATTTAGAATTTTCTTGTCACGAATTGCGCCATGCTCGTCACCCTTATTTACCCTTTCGGATAGTGTCTTGAACGCACGAACAAAACGCCGCTGTTTGGATATAACTATGGATTATTTTGAACCAAACCAACATTTGTTATTGAAGTAGAAGTCCTGGGAGTGCATTCTGACGAAGACAGCAAAGGTAATAACATTTTTCTGATAGTAAAGCTGACTTTGGTGAGTGCTAAACTTGCTGGGTGTCTAAATAGCTAGCCCTGTGATGCCGGGCTATCTACTGAGAATATTGCAAAATGTGCTTTCACCGAAAAGCTATTTTAAAATCGGACATATCGAGTGCATAGAGGAGTTCTGTATCTATAATTCTTAAAATAATTGTTATGCTTTTTGTGAACGTTTATCGTGAGTAATTTAGTAAATTCACCGGCAGTGTTCGGTGGGAATGCTAGTCACATGCTAGTCACATGCTAATGTAAAAAGCTGGTTTTTGATATAAATATGAACTTGATTGAACAAAACATGCATGTATTGTATAACATAATGTCCTAGGGTTGTCATCTGATGAAGATAATCAAAGGTTAGTGCTACATTTAGCTGTGGTTTGGGTTTATGTGACATTATATGCTAGCTTGAAAAATGGGTGTCTGATTATTTCTGGCTGGATACTCTGCTGACATAATCTAATGTTTTGCTTTCGTTGTAAAGCCTTTTTGAAATCGGACAGTGTGGTTAGATTAACGAGAGTCTTATCTTTAAAATGGTGTAAAATAGTCATATGTTTGAAAAATTGAAGTTTTTGCATTTTTGAGGAATTTGAATAACGCGCCACGGGATTACACTGGCTGTTGAGTAGGTGGGACGCAAGCGTCCCACCTAGCCCATAGAGGTTAAAGACAAGACTCAGACTCAGGGATCACAGCAGAGATTGAATGAGGGTATGAGGCATGAGTTGAGGTGTTCAGAGGCTTGACTTCAGTGCAGCACAGGATTTGACTGGGAAGACAAAAAACAATAACACAACACACTATACAGTTAGACCAAAGAGCTAGGATTGAGTTAGTCCAAGCAAGGAGTAAAATCATTGATGTGTAATAACGTGATTGTGTTTGTCTATGTGATTGACTCTACATACAGTAATGAGAGAAAATTGATAGGGGTACTCAGTGCTTGGAGAGGAAACATTCAATGTGCCAGTGGATGTGTCAGTGGATGAGTGGGCACATGAGACGTGGCTTCAGTTCATGTCAGGACAGACTTGACAATGGTAGTGGAGTGGAGTGGTCATCACCTCTTAAATCAGGGAACAGGAGGGGACTTAGCTGTAGCTGAACATAAGCCTACACCTGACAATGTGAAATTCAGGGCTCTATTCAATCAGACCCACTTTAGCCGACATCCGCATAGTAGTTGTTTTTGCGGTGTCGGAGGTGGAACTGCTTTAGAGCTGTCAAATCAACAAGCGGCCTCTGGCATCATACCTAAAGCGGACATGGCCATTGGATGCACGCATTAAGTTGCGTTAAGAGAAATCCCATGCAGCCTTGTTTACAAGTTTGAACACTGGATGTGAGAAGTAATCTATACCTCTATTAGGCTGATAGAAATTCTCATTATTTAGTTTAATGATTTTGAATTTGAGTGTATTTATTTCAAAATAGCCTACACTTTCTCATTCTGAACTTCTAACGCGAGTGGGACAGGTGTGGCTTCATGATAATGATCAAGAGCAGCTGCTCACTGATTTGATAGGTGTAACTGCGATGGAACTTCGACACTGCAAAAACATCAGCTATGCAGGTGTCGCCTATTGCCGGTTAATGCTTGACTGATTGAATCTAGGCCTTACTCTTCACAGTGAAAACTTGATCCCACAGAAAACAAGGCTTTTCTTCCATAGAAAAGCATTACCTACAGCCCTTATATAACCATTACACCCCTGTGGACTGTGTTTAGCTAGTAACCGCCCTTGCACACAACCCATCGTGACCTTACCGGGATGCCTTGTGTTGAGGTTCAGCTTCCTGTGGCATCAGGAAGTGGCTTAATTCATCCTCAACATGGTCATTCAAACACTGTTTTCCCATCCTAACGTCAAAGCTTGAAACCCAGGGCATTGGTAAAAAAGTGTCCCCAGGAGGCCATATATTACATGAATTTCAGCTTCCTGCAATTACAGGAAGTTACTACATTTGGGGCCATAGCTGCAGTTTTAAAGGGTTAAAAAAGTTGAATCCTCCCAAACTTTACATATTTGTAACCAGGGGACCTTTATGACCTGTCACATGAAATTGGAAGTCAATCTTCCCAAAATATTTGTGACCTCCATTGGACTCAATGGTCTTGCAGTACTCGAGGGGCTCAGTCTGTCTGTCAGTGTATAAGTATTTCTGTCTGTCTGTCTACAGTGTGTCTGTGAGTGTATAAGTCTGTCTGTCTGAGTCTTTCAGCAATTTACCTATTTCATCTTTATCACCAAGTATTTTGCCTATACACATATATTTTTGCATTGAATGCAATGTACTAACTTGCATGTATCAATATCCAGTCTGTGGAGGTGGGAGAGAGGAGGATGGAGAGAGAGAGTCGTGGGGATAGGGAGAGGAGAAAGAGAGGAAAATAATGAATAGAAGGGGGAGAGAGAGAGGAGGGAGAGAGAAGAGGGGTGGTGAAAAAAGGGTGAGAGAGAAGGGGGGTAGGGAGAGAGACAGAGGGAGGCAATTTGAGGGAGAGTGAAGGATGGAGGGAGGGAGGGAGGGAGAGAGAGATGAGAGAGGGGATTAGAAAATAGACAGAGAGATAAAGAGAGGGGGGAAGGAGTGCAAGGATGGGGGAGGAGGGAGAGACAGAAGGGAGAGTGGGGGGGGTAAGGGTGAAGGCAGGAGAAAGTGATAGGGAGAAAGAGAGAGGAGGGAGAGAGATAGGAGGGGGTCAAAGAAGGGGGAAGGAGAGAAAAGAGAAGGAGGAGGGATAAAGAGGAGGTGGAAAAAGAGAGACAGAGGTAGGAAATGAGAGGAAGAGCGAAGGAGGGAGGGGGACTCGAGAGAGAAAACCGACAGACCTGAATGCAGTTGACTTGTGTTATAACTACTTGATGCATATTTATACGGCAATCTCATTGAATGCAATGTATTATCTTAAGTGTCATTGTGACACTAATCTTCCCCCCATTGAATGCAATTAATTACATTCTAGCATGGGTGCAATGTTGTCAGATCATTGGTTATTGACATTACAAAATTATCATCAACCCTTTATTATCAAATCAAATTGTATTTGTCACATGCGCCGAATATAACAGTTGTAGACCTTACCATGAAATGCTTACTTATACGCCCTTAACCAACGATGCAGTTCAAGAAAGAGTTAAGAAAATATTTACTAAATAAACTAAAGTAAAAAATTAAATAAAAAGTAACACAATAAAATAACAATAACAAAGCTGGCTAGCTTTAGAAATGCCTGAGTAGATCCAGCTTCAATCATAGTGGTCAAACACACTCCTCAGGTGTTCTGAGGGCTCCTGGTGTTGGCAATATGGTCTCCTGTCAATCAGAAGCTTGTTTCAGGTGTTAAAGGTTATTGACAATTGAGGGAATCTCACATTTGATTGAGAGTAACAGTTTTATTTGCCTCCATCATTATATATTTTTGTATTATCCCCATCACTTTATCGGTTCTCTTTTTCAAAACTTTAAATGGAATAATGTAAAGATTTTTTATTTAAGGATTTTAGACAGCTGTCAATTTCTCTCCTCAGAAAGCCACCATATTATGGTCAACTCGCATACTCGCCTAATATTTAAATGTTCAGTCTCAATGAATATGAATGATCACAATTATGTCACATACAGTATAACAGTTTAATATACATTATATTTTTAGGGGGTGATTTTTTGTATATTGTTTGGGAGATTCAAAGTGTATTTGAGTCAAGTGAGATTATTTGCCGTAGCCTATGTTTTACACTGTCATGTGCAGCATATGCATGTGTGTGTGCGTGCACGTGCATGCATGCGTGTTTGTGTGAATGTGTGATTGTGCATGCATCTGTGTGTGTGTAGTGGTAGAGGACTAAAGGTTCTGCAGGCCCCACAGACGGTGGCTGAGATTGATACTCATGGAGGTCAGCCAATGGAATTTGAAACAGTTAAAAACAGACTCTGCAAAGATGCCACCAGAGAGGGAGGAGTTGGGCCTCTACGACCACCCCATAGAACACCACTTATCATCGATTCTGGAGCGTGAACTGATTGCCTCTCTCACACATACAGTAATAGATTGACTGAGAACAATTACAGTGCAGACTGAAATGAACCGCTCACTGGCCTCTTCCTGCCCCACTCTGGTTTAGAGGTCACGAAAGGCCAGGCCCGTGACTGTGTTTTCCATACACCTCCACATTTTCATTGGTAGCTTATCACCTAACCCCTGGGTGGGCCCCTAGAGTGGATTTGTGAACTGCTTCGGGAAAATGGTGCAAGGGATTTACATTTGGACGACGAGTCCTATACTGGAGGATAAGTGTGGCAATGCCCCCTAGCTCGGAGGGCGCTAAGCTATCTGTGGTGCTCGCGGTAGCGGAACAGTCTGGCCCAGAACTGACCTAATGGAACCATTTCACAGAACATTGCTATCATTATTTGCCATTCTTACAATGACCATAATCACGGAGGTAAAATGACAAACTGTGTTGTAAGTGGCTGAGATTGCTGTTTGTCACGAGTTTACTGACGTCAAGCTGTCCTTCCATAGGCTGCCTGGATAAGATGGGTGAATACGGACAGACAACACATTGTATGGCTTTAGCTGTAATTATGTACATTTCGACCATTGCTTTCAGATGTGCCGTACTGGCCGTTAATGGTCGCTTTTAAGGTTTTATACTGGAAGAAGATTATTAAGATTATTAGCTATAATAGTTCAATTAGCTCTGAACCTGAAGGTCCTTATTAACCAATACATTTTTTGCCAGCTTTTTTAGGTTTAGACATCATTATAGTCTTGAAATGACCAATCTAATTTATAAGACTATCGCCCTCACTGTACTTACACACACATCAAAGGGAGTCTTTTCAGAAAGGCATGATAATTGTGTAAGACGAGCCTTGTGTTACTTCTTTCTTTATGCAATGTGAATTCACTACTCACTATCTCAAGGTCACCCAATGGTAAAACATCATTACAAACTCTTCCTTCACATAGATCCAGTTAGCTGGAACACGGTGGCAGTGGATGGGAAAATATTACATAGGTGAGAGGTCTATGATGGGCTATATGTGACACGAGAATGAAAGCGCTCGGAAAAATGGGAAATAAAAGGCCCAGCGAGTCCAACCGAGGTGACAACACAATCCAAGGAGAGAAAGAACACCATTATATATTTTTAGCACTGTTATTTGTCATCTGTCCACTTTCAATGTCACCCCAAGCTAGCCTTCAGGCTGGCCTCCACCGCTCTGATGTCATTAGCATGCGACGACAGTCTCCTGTTTGGGTTTCATTGCACTGCTGTTGGGTGGTCAGCCCCCTAACTGACCCTCTCCCCAACTGTGGTGTCATCAAAACCAGGGTGGCCACTGAGAGCCATTCCTCTCAGCAAAGACCCAGACTCCCCAGTTGTGTGGGTAATGGGAAAATAATAACGAGAATGGAATCAACAGCTCTCTCCACAGTATCCATTATTGTTTCTATAAGAGAGTATTGGGACGCTATAAATATAGAGGGGACTGCAATACTACCTCAGGGCCCTGACAGCTGCGCTCAGAAGTTAATTGGGGGAGAGGTACTTCAAACAAAGAGCAAGAAAAAGCTGTTTTGATTTTACGGTGCAGTTGTGGAAAAGAGAGGTGAAAGTGAGAGGTCCCTGAGTATGGTGTGTGGTTGTGTATATTTTGCAGAAATGTTAATAGTTTTTTTTATAGAAATTAGCTATGTCTTTCCCAACTTTTTGAAATTCTTGAACATTTTTCAGTAATGAGCATTACAGTAGTATTGTAATTAAAAAGTTTGCCTTGTGGAGACCACTATCATCAACCAGAAGACCACTATCATCCCCATGCTCAAGAAAGGGAAAGTAACTGAATTGAATGACTACCGACCAGTAGCACTCATTTCCGTTATCTTAAAGTGCTTTGAGAGCCTAGTCAAAGACTATGTCAGATAATCCTTCCTTGACACACTCAACCCTCTCCAATTCACCTATATCCTTGACAGATCCACGGACAACAACGCAATTGCCATTGCAATGCATACTGCCCTTACCTACCTGGACTAAAGGATTGCATACGTGAGGATGCTGTTCATTACAAAGTACACGGTCCTGGTTCTGAACTCCTCCCTGTGCAACTTCCTGACGGGCCGCCTCCAGGTGGTTATGGTAGCCAACATTACCTCCTCGACACTGATTCACAACATGGGGGCCCCATAAGTGTGTGTTATCAGTCCCCTCCTGTACTCCCTGTATACCCATGACTGAGTGGCCTCACACAATTCCAACTCCATCATCAAGTTCGCTGACGACACAGTAGTAGTAGGCCTCATTCCCAACAGCAACAGGACAGCCTACAGAGAGGAGGTGGGCACTATGACAACGTGGTGCTAGGTAAACAACCTCTCCCTCAATGTTAATAAAACAATGGAGATGATTTTCGACTTTAGGAGGAAGCAGGCTGGACACGCCCTCATCCTTATCAACGGGGCCACCGTGGAGACGGTCAATAAATTCTTCTGTGTACACATTTCAGAGAAGCTGAAATGGTCTAATCACACGGACACAGTGGTGAAGAAGGTACGACAGCGACTCTCCAACCACAAGATGCTGAAGAAATTTGTCCTGTCCTCGAGGGCCCTCACAGTGTTCTAAAGGAGCACCATTGGTACGGTATTGAGCACACTGCCTGCCCTACAGGACACCTACAACACCAGGTGTCGCAGGAAGGCCAAGAAGATCATCAGGGACCCCAGCAACCCAAGCCACGCCCTGTTCTCCGTGCTTCAATCACTCAGCCGCGGGCAGTACAGGAGCATCATGGCAAAAACTGGAAATTAACTTACCTTACCTGCTACTACCCCTAGGGACATTCCCCCTCCCCCACCCCCCTATGGAACTTTTACTCTGCCCCAACCCCAATGACATTCATCACTGTTGCAGTTGTTGCAGCCAAGACCTCAGAAAATTTTTTGTAGACCTCCACAAGTCTGGTTCATCCTTGGGAGCAATTTCAAAATGCCTGAAGGTACCACATTCATCTGTACAAACAATAGTACGCAAGTATAAACACCATGGGACCACGCAGCCGTCATACTGCTCAGGAAGGAGACACGTTCTGTCTCCTAGAGATTAACGTACTTTGGTGCGAAAAGTGCAAATCAATCCCAGAACAACAGCAAAGGACCTTGTGAAGATGCTGGAGGAAACAGGTACAAAAGTATCTATATCCACAGTAAAATGAGTCCTATATCAACATAACCTGAAAGGCCGCTCAGCAAGGAAGAAGCCTCTGCTCCAAAACCGCCATATAAAATCCAGACTACGGTTTGCAACTGCACATGGGGACAAAGATCATACTTTTTGGAGAAATGTCTCTCCTCTGGTCTGATGAAACAAAAATAGAACTGTTTGGCCAAAATGACCATCGTTATGTTTGGAGGAAAAAGGGGGAGGCATGCAAATCGAAGAACACCATCCCAACCGTGAAGCACGGGGGTGGCAGCATCATGTTGTGGGGTGCTTTGCTGCAGGAGGGACTGGTGCACTTCACAAAATAGATGGCTTCATGACTAAGGAAAGTTAAAGCTTGGTCGCAAATGGGTCATCCAAATGGACAATGACTACAAGCATACTTCCAAAGTTGTGGCAAAATGGCTTAAGGACAACAAAGTCAAGGTATTGGAGTGGCCATCACAAAGCCCTGACCTCAATCCCATAGAAAATTTGTGGGCAGAACTGAAAAGGTGTGTGCGAGCAAGGAGGCCTACAAACCTGACTCAGTTACACCAGCTCTGTCAGGAGGAATGGGTCAAAATTCACCCAACTTATTGTGGGAAGCTTGTGGAAGGCTACCCAAAACGTTTTACGCAAGTTAAACAACTTAAAGGCAATGCTACCAAATACTAATTGAGTGTATGTAAACTTCTGACCCACTGGGAATGTGATGAAGGCAATAAAAGCTGAAATGAATCATTTTCTCTACTTTTTTTCTGACATTTAACATTCTTAAAATAAAGTGGTGATCCTAACTGACCTAAGACAGGGAATTTTAACTGGGATTAAATGTCAGGAATTGTGAAAAACTGAGTTTATTTGTATTTGGCTCAGGTGTATGTAAACTTCCGGCTTCAACTGTATATTATAGATTTGTTGTTATTATAATTTTTGTTTTTATTTCACTTGGTCCCCACACCCTCAGAATGGTCATGCTGCTCCCCCTATGGTCATTCCCCCCCACCCCCTCAACAGTCTTTACTCTGCCTCCACCCCAATGGACATTTATTTATTCATCACTGCTACAGTTGTTATTATACTTATATTTCTATTTAATAGTCACATCTACAGGGTTGCAGGTGTGATTGAAGGGTCCAGTACCCTTCAACCACACCTGCAACCCTGTAGATGTGACTATTAAACACAAGATTCTGAATCTTGTGTGCAGATGTATAAAGTTAACATCTGATCGTCACAGTACGCAAATGTATAAAGCCAAATGCCATCAACATGCTCACGAAAGTCTTAAACGTGTCTGCGTTTCAAAATAGCAAACAACACATTACATTTATTTGACACATTGATGTAACTTACCTTACACAGGTCACAAAAAGTCTGTCTATTCACTCCATTCATATCCAAATCCATTTTGATTCATACACTAGCTTGTCTGGCTGGCTTTTTTTTATTTTGAGCTTCACTCCCCTTGTCTTGTCTTACACTAAAATCTGCTTTCATGAGTCCTATTATGAATAAATGTTTTCTATCTAATTAGTACACAGTTGAATAATGCTGAATTAAGAAATACCATCAAGAGAATTTACAACAATACCCATGTTAAAACCAATGTGGCAATATTTACGATTGAAATATACAGAGCGTACTAAACATTAGGAACACCTGCTCTTTCCAAGACAGACTGACCAGGTGAATCAAGGTGAAAGCTTTGACGCCTTATTGACATCACCTGATAAATCCACTTCTATCAGAGTAGATGAAAGGGGAGAAGACAGGTTAATGAAGGAATTTTTAGGCCTTCAGGCGGGTCAGAAATTGTTTGTGTCTATGCCATTCAGAGGGTGAATGGGAAAGACAAAAGATTTAAGTGCCTTTGAACAGAGTATGGTAGTAGGTGCCAGGCACACTGGTTTGAGTGTGTCAAGGACTGCATTTTTGCTGGATTTTTCATGCTCAACAGTTTGCATCAACAATGGTCCATCACCTATAGGACATCCAGCAAACTTGACACAACAGTTGGAAGCGTTGAAGTAGAGATGGGCTAGCATCTCTGTGGAACACTTGACACCTTGTAGAGTGCAACTCAATATTAGGAAGGTCTTTGTAATATACCCACATGGCAGTAATTGACTGAAATCAGCATCGGTCATAGCCATTTAAGATGAGTTTTTTTCCCATGAGCATGACCTTATTTCTATTACAGCATATTGGATGACTCTCATTCATATTCCATTCACCCAGTTCAATGTAACAGCGATAGGTTTAGGCTACTACACATACATTTTTTACACATACATGTTATTCAATCTTTGGGCTCCCGAGTGGTGCAGCGGTCTAAGGCACTGCATCTCAGTGCTTGAGGCGTCACTACAGACACCCTGGTTCGAATCCAACCGGTCACAACCGGCCGTGATTGGGAGTCCCATAGGGCGGTCCACAATTGTCCCAGCGTCGTCCGGGTTTGGCCGGTGTAGGTCGTCATTGTAAATGAGAATTTGTTCTTAACTGACTTGCCTAGTTAAATAAAGGAAAAATAAATAAATTATAATAACTGCACCCACGTTGCTCGCGAGCGTCTGCGTAGCCAGGCGCTAAAATAGAACTTTGTTCTATTTGTGACGCTCGACACGCTGCAAGTCCTGCCTCTCCCATCTCCTCACTGGTTTTTAGGAGAATATATATACCCACGTGGGTGATTGAAAGATGAACTGAGGTCCACACTCCAGCCCAGTTGGTTGTGGTAATGCATCTTAAAGTTGGTTGCCAACATTAGAAAACCCATCACAATCATGCAGTGATTAGTGTATGGTCAGTAAGCAACTACACCGGCGGGCCACAGTGGCAATACATTTGCAATACCAAAAGCTTACCTTGACTTGGAAGAGTTCCAGTGTTGTGTTGGAAAGACATAGCCAGCTAGCTTACATAGCATCCCTCTGTTTGAAACTGAAAGTGAAAAAAAGACAATCTCTCTCTCCCTCATTCTCTATTGCTTCTCCTTCATTTTGGAAGAAATGTATTTGTTCAAAACTGTTCAACTATTGTCTTTCTTTTTGAGTCATCTAATCACCACATACACTGCAGTGCTAGCTAGCTGTAGCTTATGCTTTCAGTACTTCATTCATTCTCGGATTCTTTGATTGGGTGGAAAACATGTCAGTTCATGCTGCAAGAGCTCTGATAGACTGGAGGACACCCTCTGGAAGTTGTCATAATTACTGTGTAAGTCTATGGAAGGGGGTGAGAACCATGAGCATCCTAGGTTTTGTATTGAAGTCAATGTACCCATTGAGGAGGACGGAAGCTAGCTGTCCTCCGGCTACACCATGGTGCTACCCTACAGAGTACTGTTGAGGAAACTGTAGACCTTTGCAAAATAGTGTGTTTTAATCAGTTATTTGTTGATGTTATTTATATTTAGTATAGTTTTATCTAAAAAGGATCACTTTTTAAATGTTTTACAATTTCAATTTTTATGAAATTCACTGAGGATGGTCCTCCCCTTCCTCCTCTGAAGGAGCCTCCACTGACTGAAATACATATAGATGCACAGGCTAACATCAATAAATTGTTCTCAACAGAAAGCCCAGGATTATATGGCTAGCAAACTTTTTTTAGCAGATTAGATTAAACATGACAATACAAGTAGCTGGAGATGATGTGATGTATAGACAGTATATGGATAGAAACTGTAGCATATCTGAAGAATATGTAGGATAGAATAATATATATATATATATATATATATATATATATATATATATATATATATATATATATATATATATATATATATATAGCAATAGTTCAATAGGATAGGCCTTGACTAGAATGGGTAACTCAATATCTTAACATTATTAAAGTTACCAGTGTCCTATTATTAAAGTGACCAGTGTTCCATGTCTATGTACAGTACCAGTCAAAAGTTTGGACACACCTAATCATTCAAGACAAACCCCAGACAAACTGAAATGGTCCACCCACACAGAAAGTGTGGTGAAGAAGCTGCACAACACATCACCGGGGCAAACTACCTGCCCTCCAAGACACCTACAGCACCCGATGTCGCAGGAAGGCCAAAAAGATAATCAAGGACAACAACCACCCGAGCCACTGCCTGTTTACCCCACTACCATCCAGAAGGCGAGGTCAGTACAGGTGCATCAAAGCTGGGACCGAGAGACTGAAAAACAGATTCTATCTCAAGGCCATCAGACTGATAAACAGCAATCAACTCAGAGACTGCTGCCTACATAGAGACTCATATCATTGGCCACTTTAATAAATGGATCACTTGTCACTTTAAACAATGCCACTTTAATAATGTTTACATATCTTACATTACTCATCTCAAATGTATGTACTGTACGTTATACCATCTATTGCACCATGCCAAGCCACATTTTTTCAGCCTCCTGAGGTAGAGGTGCTGATGCGCCTTCTTCACCACACTGTCTGTGTGGGTGGACCATTTCAGATTGTTAGTGATATACAGTATATGCTGAGGTACTTTAAGCTTTTTCACCTTCTCCACTGTGGCCCTGGCGATGTGGATGGGGGGGTGCTCCCTCTAGTGTCCCCTGAAGTCCACGATCAGCTCTTTTGTTTTGTTGACATTGAGGGAGAGGTTATTTTCCTGGCAACACTCATCTCCTCCCTGTAGGCTGTAATCAGGCCTACCCCTTTCGTGTCATCTACAATCTTGATGATTGAGTTGGAGACGTGCATGGCCACGCAGTCATGGGTGAACAGGGAGTACAGGAGGGGGCTGAGCATGCACCCTTGTGGAGCCCCTGTGTTGAAGATCAGCGTAGTGGAGGGGTTGTTGCTGACCTTCACCACCTGTGGGTGGCACGTCAGGAAGTCCAGGACCCAGTTGCACAGGGCGGGATTCAGACCCAGGGCCCCGAGCTTAATGATGAACTTGGAGGGTACTATGGTGTTGAAGGCTAAGCTCTAGTCAATGAAAAACATTCTTACATAGTTATTCCTCTTGTCCAGATGGGAAAGGGCAGTGTGCAGTGCGATGGCTATTGCATCATCCGTGGTTCTATTGGGGCGGTATGCAAATTGCAGTGGGTCTAGGATGTTGGGTAAGGTGGAGGTGATATGATCCTTAACTATTCTCTCAAAGCACTTCATGATGACAGTAGTGAGTGCTATGAGTGCTAAAGTCATTTTGTACTCATGAGGTATTTTAACTCAGGCTAGCAGAACGTTGAGACTTCCTTAATATTAGAGATATTAAGCGGTCGTTAACAAAGAGACACACTCCACACACCTTGAGCTTACCCTGCCGATGCATAGAAAAACCAGCTAGAATATTATCCATGGACTTATTCAGCCAGGTCCCGTTGATAGGATGGTCTCTAACGGAGCTGCAGTTTGTTCTCCAATGATTGTACATTCTCCAATAGAACAGACGGTAGAGGCAGATTATTTACTCGCCGCCGTAGTTCTGCACGTCGGCCTCTATATCGCTGTCTCTTTTCGATTCCGAGTGTCAGGGATGGTCCGGGGTGAGCAATATGTCCTGCGCCACCGAGTCATTGAAGTAGAAATCGTCATCCAAATTGAGGTTAGGGTTGCTGTTCTGATGCCCGAATCTCATTTTGTTCACCGTCGTTTCGACGGTGGAAATATTATTTACAAAAAAAATGTAAGATCAGCGGAAAAAAACTAGATAAATGGCCACTTTACATTTCAGTGCCATTCTCATAATACAAGACACTAACGTGCTATATGCTTACCAAGGAACGTACCAACTTTCTCACACCCAATGTCTGCAAGAAATTAAATTACAATATGATTAGGTTATTTACAATATAATGGGATGCCGTTTAATAAATACCTACCGTCTTGAGGTGGGGAACTGGCCAAGAAGTGACAATGAGGGTGGGGAAAACAACATGGGGAAAACAAAAGTCAGACAACACAGATGACTGTGCACGATGGACAGAAAAATTCACACACATTGACGACATGAGCCAAACAAGACATCCTTGTCGCACTTCTTGCATCGGGCCACCTCCTTACCTGCTCTCATTTACTTCCGACAGAAGCAGTTGACGCTGACCTCTGTTGTGAAGGAACTAGTCAGTCATCTCGGGACGGGGAAATGGTTTCAGGCGCCCAACCTGAAAACAAGAGAAAAGATATTCTCATGGATGGCTGATCATATCTGGCCTTGCAGGGATCCCTACCTCTGAGGACAGAGAATCAGACTGATCCGAATTCACTGGCTCTGGTGGATGGGATAGCTCCTCGGTGGCTCAGACAGTTGATGCTCCTAATGACAGTTGGTAAATTGAAGGTACATTTTCAAAAGCTCAGCATTATTATAATTTATTTTGTCAAAATAATGTCAACCAAAGCTTAACATCCATTGTCTCACGGGCTTCACCGAAGTGTAGGGCGTCAGGGCTTTCAGTGGTCGACCGTCCAAACTGCTCCAACCGGTGCTCCACACAGAAAAACAAAATGCTGCTCGAAATTAACTTCATTCATTAAAATCACAATTTAACCAACCTATTTTTGTGACTTAAGTATTGAAACCAAACCATATGGATTTGAATGAAAAGTATTTGAATAAACATGAAAAGGTGAATGTAAGAAGTAAACAATTTCAAATAGGCAACATGTCATATTAAACAGAATATTAACACTAAGAAGGAACTAAAATGTATTATTTATTTTAAGGTTATAGTCTACAAAGAAATACACTGAAGCATTTGCGAGTGCGACACAATGGGCTGGTAGGGACATAAAGCGCAAAGCGTTTAAACAACATTTTGTTGGATTAACCTGTTGTGGACAGACGTTCCGCTAGCGGAACCCCGTTCCGCCTGCGGAACCCCTAGCCAACAGCCAATGGCATCGCACGGCGCGAAATACAAAACCTACTCAAATACCACAATTCAATTTTCTCAAACAATCAACAATTTTACACCATTTTAAAGATAAGACTCTCGTTAATCTAACCACATTGTCCGATTTCAAAAAGGCTCTACAGTGAAAGCAAAACATTCGATTATGTCAGGAGAGTACCCAGCCAAAAAATTATCACACAGCCATTTTCAAAGCAAGCATACAGTATATGTCACAAAAACCAAAACCACAGCTAAATGCAGCACTAACCTTTGATGATCTTCATCAGATGACACTCCTAGGACATTATGTTATACAATACATGCATGTTTTGTTCAATCAAGTTCATATTTATATCAAAAACCAGCTTTTTACATTAGGATGTGACGTTCAGAACTAGCATACCCACCGAAAACTTCCGGTGAATTTACTAAATTACTCATGATAAACGTTCACAAAATACATAAATTATTTTAAGAATTATAAATACAGAACTCCTTTATGTAATCGCGGTGTCCGATTTTAAAATAGCTTTTCGGCGAAAGCACATTTTGCAATATTCTGAGAACATAGCCCGGCCAGCACGGCTAGCTATTTTGACACCCACCAAGTTTGGGACAACCTAAACTCAGAATTACTACTAGAAAAATTGGATTACCTTTGCTGTTCTTCGTCAGAATGCACTCCCAGGACTTCTATTCAACAACAAATGTTGTTTTGGTTCCAAATAATCCATAGTTATATTCAAATAGCTCCGTTTTGTTCGTGCGTTCAGGTCACTATCCGAAGGGTGAAGCGCGAGCGCATTTCGTGACAAAAAAAATCAAAATATTCCATTACCGTACTTAGAAGCATGTCAAACGCTGTTTAAAATCAATTTTTATGCTATTTTTCTCGTAAAATAGTGATAATATTCCAACCGGGCAACGTTGTATTCATTCAAAGGCTGAAAGAAAAAAATGGAGTAGTCTCGTGACCGCGCATCTCCAGTGTCACTGTCCCCAGGCTGACCACTCACAAATTCTGCTGCTGTTCTTCGCCCAGAGACAGCAGACACCCCATTCCACTTTCTGGCGGCTTTAGAGAGCCAATGGAAGCCTTAGAAAATGTCACGTTACAGCACAAATGCTGTATTTTCGATAGAGATGCAACAGAAGGACAACAAATTGTCAGACAGGGCACATCCTGTATGGAATCTTCTCAGGTTTTGGCCTGCCATATGAGTTCTGTTATACTCACAGACACCATTCAAACAGTTTTAGAAACTTTAGAGTGTTTTCTATCCAAATCTACTAATTATATGCATATTCTAGTTTCTGGGCAGGAGTAGTAACCAGATTAAATCGGGTACGTTTTTTGTCCGGCCGTGAAAATACTGCCCCCTATCCCAAAGAAGTTAAATCATTATAGTCTATAAATTGTGCATATAGGCTGTGAATTAACTAGAATTACATCAAATGTAACAAAAAAATACTTATTACTGCATTTAAATTCATTTTTAGAATTCATTTTTAACACAGGTTTGGCCAGTCTGTGAATATCTTCTCCACACTTGCAGAGCCAGACTTACCAGACTGGGCAGAGATGCAAAGTAATTTATTTTTCTATAGGTAGGCCTAAAGGTTTTTAGGCAAAATAACCCAATCAAAACAGAAAGCTCCTTGAATGTGGGAATATGCCAGGCCTATTGGGCCAAAATCAATTATGGCGTATCGCAGGGTTCCCTAACTGGCGGCCCACGGGACAAAAGTTATAAAAATTACAATAATTAAAAAAATCTTGAACTCAAGATGCAAAAACTCCCAAATGCAATGTCACAAGAAGGAAGTCAGCCTATCTAAATAATGCAAAAGTTTAACTTCATTCATGAGGAGAGAGAATGCAAGAGACAGTCAACTAATAAAGCATGCAGCGGACCATTTTGTGGTGCTGAAACGTAAAGCTGTAACCGCAGCACAATCAACAGGAAGTGAACAAACCCTGGTGCTGAAAATATAGCTAACTTGTGTATATATAGCTAACTTGTAAGTGTTGCATAACAGATGGCGAAAACCTAAACCAGTCGAGTAATTAATTTAAACAATAATTATTTTAATTTGACTTTACAAACAAGAGGGCTTAATTGGAGTATATTTCTTCCGAGCCTATGTAAAATAATTTAACTGGCTGAGGTACGGTACATTCGGAAAGTATTCAGACCCCTTGACTTTTTCCACTTTTTGTTACGTTACAGCCTTATTTTAAAGCTGACTAAATTGTTTTCTCCCCCTTATAAATCTACACACAATACCCCATACTGACACAGCAAAAAAAAAGTTTTATAAAAAAAAAGAAACTGAAATAACACATGTCACAGGTGTGGCAGCGTAGCCTAGTGGTTAGTAACCGAAAGGTTGCAAGATCGAATCCCTGTCACGTCCTGACCATAGTAAGATGTGATTTTCTATGATAGAGTAGGTCAGGGCGTGACAGGGGGCGTTTTGTGTTTTTCTATGTTTTCTATTTCTATGTTTAAGTTCTAGTTTTTCTATTTCTATGTTGTTTTTGGGTTGATCTCAGCTGGTCCTCGTTACCTCTGATTGGAGATCATATTTAAGTAGGGTTTTTCTTCCTGGGTTTTGTGGGTGATTATATGTTTGTGAGTAGTGTTTGTTCTCCTCTGCGTCACGGTTTGTTGTTTTGTCAATTTCAGTTATTTATGTATTGCAAAGTTTCACGGAGTAAATAAAATGTGGAACTATCAACACGCTGCGCTTTGGTCCACTCCTTTCGACAGCCGTGACAGAATCACCCACCACAAAAGGACCAAGCAGCGTGCCCAGGAGGAGCAGAGATCCTGGGCTCGGGAGAAGAGAGAATGGAGGACGTCCTGGACCTGGGAGGAGGTAATGGCAGGGGACAAGACCCTGCCATGGAAGCAGGTAGAAACGGCGCAAGCGGAACGGCGATGCTATGAGGAGCTAGCCCAACGAGGGAAGCCTGAGAGGCACCCCCAAAACATTTTGGGGGGGGCACACGGGGAGTTTGGCAGAGTCAGGGTGGAGACCTGAGCCAACTCCCCGTAATTACCGTGGGGAGCGAGTGACGGGGCAAGCACCGTGTTATGCGGTGATGTGCGCTGTGTCAACAAGGGCGCACTCACAGGCCGGTGCGATCTGTGCCCGCGCCTTGCAGTTGTCAAGCTGGGTTGAGCATCCAGCAAAGACGGGTTGTGCCAGCCATAAGCTCTAGATCTCCAGTGCGCCTCCACGGCCCAGTATAACCTGTGTAACCTATAACCTCCGCACCACGGCCCAGTATAACCTATAACCTCCGCACTCGCCCTGAGGTGCGTGTCATCAGCCCGGTGCCACCTGTACCGGTCCCACGCATCAGACCTCCGGTGCGCAGGGCTAGCTATTTAGACACCCAGCAAGTTTAGCACTCACCAAAGTCAGATTTACTATAAGAAAAATGTTATTACCTTTGCTGTCTTCGTCAAAATGCACTCCCAGGACTTCTACTTCAATAACAAATGTTGGTTTGGTTCAAAATAATCCATAGTTATATCCAAACAGCGGCGTTTTGTTCGTGCGTTCAAGACACTATCCGAAAGGGTAAAGAAGGGTGACGAGCATGGCGCAATTCGTGACAAAAAAATTCGAAATATTCCATTACCGTACTTCGAAGCATGTCAACCGCTGTTTAAAATCAATTTTTATGCCATTTTTCTCATAAAAAAGCGATAATATTCCGGGAATCTGCGTTTAGGTAAACAGACGAAAGAAAATAAAGCACGGGGTCGACTCGGGCACGCGCCTAAGCCCATAGTACTCTGATCGGCCACTTGCCAAAAGCGATAATGTGTTTCAGCCAGAAGCTGCCTCGATATCGTTCAGCTTTTTCCCGGGCTCTGAGAGCCTATGGGAGCCGTAGGAAGTGTCACGTTAGAGCAAAGATCCTCAGTCTTCAATAAAAAGAGCCAAGATGAAACACAACTTGTCAGACAGGCCACTTCCTGCATGGAATCTTCTCAGGTTTTGGCCTGCCATTTGAGTTCTGTTATACTCACAGACACCATTCAAACAGTTTTAGAAACTTTAGGGTGTTTTCTATCCAAAGCCAATAATTATATGCATATTCTAGTTACTGGGCAGGAGTAGTAACCAGATTAAATCGGGTACGTTTTTTATCCGGCCGTGTCAATACTGCCCCCTAGCCCTAACAGGTTAAGGTTATGTGGACTGCATTTGAGCCGCCATAGACAATTGTCACCCTCCCTACCCTCCCTTTTGTTTTGTGGTTTCTTTTGTTTTAGGTGCATTCGGAGTCTGCACCTTTGGGGGGGGGGGTACTGTCACGTCCTGACCATAGTAAGGTGATTTTCTATGGCAGAGTAGGTCAGGGCATGACAGGGGGTGTTTTGTGTTTCACGGAGTAAATAAAATGTGGAACTATCAACACGCTGCGCTTTGGTCCACTCCTTTCGACAGCCGTGACAATCCCTGAGCTGACAAGGTACAAATCTGTCGTTCTGCCCCTGAACAAGGCAGTTAACCCACTGTTCCTAGGCCATCATTGAAAATAAGAATTTGTTCTTAACTGACTTGCCTAGTTAAATAAAGGTCAAAGAAAAATTTACATAAGTATTCAGACCCTTTACTCAGTATTTTGTTGAAGCACCTTTGGCAGCAATTACAGCCTTGAGTTTGCTTGTGTATGAAGCTTGGCACACCTGTATTTGGCGAGTTTCTCCCATTCTTCTCTGAAGATCCTCTCAAACTCTGTCAGGTTGGATGGGGAGTGTCGGTGCACAGCTATTTTCAGGTCTCTCCAGAGATGTTCGATCGGGTTCACTTACTTTGATGCCTCGACATAATCCTTTCTCTGAGCTCTATGGACAATTCCTTCGACCTCATGGCTTGGTTTTTGCTCTGACATGCACTGTCTACTATATAGACAGGTGTGTGCCTTTCCAAATCATGTCCAATCAATTAAATTTACCACAGGTAATTTACCACAATCAAGTTGTAGAAACATCTCAAGGATGATCAATGGATACAGGATGCACCTGAGCTAAATTTCAAGTCTCATAGCAAAGGGTCTGAAAGATTATGTAAATAAGGTATGTGTCTTTTATTTTTAATACATTTCCCAAAAAATCTAAAAACTTGTTTTTGCTTTGTCATTATCAGGTATTGTGTGTAGATTGATGCATAATTCCTTTCATTTAATCAATTTTAGAATAAGGCTGTAACATAACAAAATGTGGAAAAAGTATTTCAGAAGGCACTTTATACTATATATACAAAAGTATGTGGACAACCCTTCAAATTAGTGGATTTGGCTATTTCAGCCACAGCCGTTGCTGACAGGTAGGAAATCGAGCACACAGCAATCTCCATAGAGAAACATTGGCGGTAGAATGGTCTTACTGAAGAGCTCAGTGACTTTCAACGTGCCACCGTCATAGGATGCCACCTATTCACCAAGTCAGTGTCAAATTTCTGCCCTGCTAGAGACCCCCCCCCAAAAAATATTAAAAATAAGAAAAAAATAATGAAAAAAAAAAATCGGTCCTCGGTTGTAACAGTCACTACAGAGTTCCAAACTGACTGTGCAAGCAACGTCAGCACAAAATCAGTTTGTCGGGAACTTCATGAAATGGATTTACAATTCCGAGCAGCCACACACAAACCTAAAAACCCCAATGCATAGTGCCAAATGTAAAGTTTGGTGGAGGAGGAATATTGTTCTGGGGCTGTTTTTCATGGTTCGGGCTAAGCACCTTAGTTCCAGTGAAGGGACATCATCTTAATGCTACAGCATACAATGACAATCTAGACGATTCTGCTCTTCCAACTTTGTGGCAACAGTTTGGGGAAGCCCCTTTTCTGTTTCAGCATGAAACCCTGTGCACAAAGGAAGATCCATACAGAAATTGTTTCTTGAGGTCGGTGTGGAATAACTTGATTGGCCTGCACAGAGCCCTGACCACAACCCCATCGAACACCTTTGGGAGGAATTGGAACGACCCAACATCAGTGCCCGAACTCACTAATGCTCTTGTGGCTGAATGGAAGCAAGTCCCCGCAGCAAAGTTCCTACATCGAGTGGAAAGCCTTCCCAGAAGAGTGGAGGCTGTTTTAGCAGAAAAGGGGGGACCAATTCCATATTAACTCCCATGATTTTGCAATGTTTGACTAGCAGGTGTCATGTAGTAGATCTCTCTGCACATTCTTCCCTGAAACTTTGATTTCCATTATCCACCTTTCTTTTGATACTTTTTGAGAGCAACATTTTCTCTTGCTATCAAGCTAATTGTTCTGAACGAATGTTGATGTTAGAAATAATAGTGTAGCCTACAGTAGGTTACGTAGACCTGTTTTTCCCCTCGAATCAATGCACTGTCAAAGACAAAAATAATAATTGAATCGAGACATTGTAAATATTATGTTATTTTCACTGAATGTATGTACTAATCAGATATGTTAAAAATGTTGTTCAATTTGTAGTGTAGGCCAATAATTGTGCTAAAATTATATACTAATTATGTTCTGGCCCGCCAACTAATAGTTCAGAAGAAATTTGGCCCAAAGCCAAACCTAGTTGACGAACCCTGGCCTATTGTATAGATAATAGAATGAAAATTAACTAAAATGTTTAATTAAGAGATCTGATTTTTAGTTTATAAATATTTTGCTACAATGACAGTTATCTACCCACCTCGTTCCTTTCTTTTAGCATGTGCACGTGATAAGTACACGATCATGGTTTTGGGATAAGTATCTTCAGATTCCACAATGATTCTTTACTTGTGGACACTACATCACCGTACTCCCTCTCTTGCTCTTGGTCCTCATCTTTGTAAGTCACCTTGATTTAGTGCCTGTGTGTTTTATCAGTTTCTTTATGAAAATATTTAGCGAGCTCCGTGACATTAGCTAAAGCAAGGGGCTATAGCAGCACACAAGTAGACTACAAATGCATGCTGGGGCGGGCATTCCCTGAGCTTGTGAAGTGAGCGCTACTGGAGCGAAATTGGAGCTCCAGTAAAATTGGGCATGCTCCACTCCAGCTCCACTCACATACTCTAGCTTCAACTGGAGAAGGTTGTTGTCTTCCACCTGAGGTAACCGTAGGAAGACATAAAGAGAAGAATATCAGTGTTAGGAAAACTAAAAATAGCTTCAGGTTATTTGTTGTGTGCAAATCCAAATAGTTATTATCTGAGATTTATATATTCACCTGAACCAATGGTGATCCCAGCTGGGAGTGAAGGTGCTGTGAGGTTTCCCAGGTCTCGCCTTCCTCTTGTCCTTCTTCCAAACCAAGTCATTCACCTGGATTTCAAAGCACTTGGTTAGCTTCTTGATCGGTCTCTGGTAGCTCTCCTTATGCTTGTCCTGTGTCATGCCTGCTCCCCCTCTCTGGCGCTCGAGGGCGCCAGGCGGCATATCACTCTTCATTGAACTCACCTGGACTCCATCACTTATTAATTGCCTCCCCTATATTTGTCTATTCCTCAGTTTCTTCCCGGTGTCAGCATTAACCTTTTCACAAGTGAGTTCCAAATAGCTCTAACGTTCGCCCCAGCGTGAGTTGTTTAAGCACGTGACGTCAGAATGCACTCACTGTTCCAAAATGTGATTATTACTCAACAGGACAGTTAGCCTATTGGGGTATAGGGGGCAGTATTTTCATTTTCGGATGAAAAGCGTGCCCAGAGTAAACTGCCTAATACTCGGGCCCAGAGTCAAATATTTGTATATTATTAGTAGATGTGGATAGAAAACACTCTGAAGTTTCTATAACTGTTTGAATGATGTCTGTGAGTATAACAGAACTCATATGGCAGGCAAAAACCTGAGAAAAATCCAACCAGGAAGTGTGGAAATCTGAGAATTGTAGTTCTTTTTAATCCCTATCAAAACTACAGTGTCTGTGGGGTCACGTTGCACTTCCTAAGGCTTCCATTGGCTGTCAACGGCCTTTTAGAAACGTGTTTCATCCTTCTCCTGTTACTGGGCAGAGAATAGTAGTTCAGTCAATGAGTGGACTGCCTGAGGACAAAGGGCTTGGTGATGCGCGAGCCCGACAGCACGCCCCTCCTTCTTTTTCTTCTTGAATGAATATGCTATTGTCCGGTTGGAATATTATCAACGTTTTATGTTAAAAACACCATAAGGATTGATTGTAAACAACGCTTGACATGCTTCTACGAACGGTAATGGAACTATTTGACTTTTCGTCTCTGGTACTGCGCTCGCGCGTTATGCCTTAGGATAGTGATCTGAACGCATGAACAAAATGGAGGTATTTGGACATAAATATGGAGTATTTCGAACAAAACAAACATTTCTTGTGGATGTAGGAGTCCTCGGAGTGCATTCTGATGAAGATCAGCAAAGGTAAGATAATATTTATAATACTAATTCAGAGTTTTGTTGATGCCAGAACTTGGCGGGTAGCTGTATAGCTTGCTTCGATGGCTGAGCTCTGTAGTCAGAATATTAAACAATGTGCTTTCTCCGTAAAGTTATTTTGAAATCTGACAAAGTGGTTGCGTCAAGGAGTAGTGTATCTATAATTCTTTCAATAACTGTTGTAAATTTTATCAACGTTTATGATGAGTATTTTTGTAAATTGATGTGCACATTCACTGGAAGTTTTGGTTGGAATACATTTTCTGAACATCACGCGCCAATGTAAAATGCTGTTTTTGGATATAAATATGAACTTTATCGAGCAAAACAGACATGTATTGTATAACATGAAGTCCTATGAGTGCCATCTGATGAAGATCATCAAAGGTTAGTGAATATTTTAGCTGTACTTTGGTTTTTGTGATGCATGTCCTTGCTTGGAAAATGGCTGTGTGGTTTTTCTTGTGAAGTTTATGTCCTAACATAATCTAATTTTATGGTTTCGCCGTAAAGCCTTTTTGAAATCGGACAATGTGGTTAGATTAACGAGAGTCTTATCTTTAAAATGTTGTAATATAGTTGATTGTTTGAGAAAATGAAAGTTTGCGATTTTTGCTGTTTTGTATTTCGCGTCATGCTATTTCACTGGCTGTTGAATAGTGTGTCCCGCAGGTGGGACGGTAGCGTCCCACATAGCCCTGAGAAGTTAACACGTGCTGCCTGCTAATTATCTATAGGCTATGTTTCAACTTGTCAATTTCAAATGATTTTCTAGCAAGTTGTATTTTCCAACAGTTTGAATTGAGGTATGTTCCACCTCCTCATTAATTCAAATAAAAGTAGTCCATTTCAGCGTTGCGAACAAACTGCTCTCTTCCAGGAGAACCCACCGCACTCATCTTTGCGCAGATCAAGTATGCATATATTTGCGCAGTCTTGCAAGAATTGGAACATTTTCTTGCTGCCACTCGCTTTGCTTTCCTTGTTGTTTTCCTTACACATAACTTTGGACATGTGTGTGTTCCTATTGAAGTAAGTTCCTTATTTTCTGTATATCGTGTTGTCGTTTCTTCTGTAGGCACATACAGGTATGTATGTATGTATGCATGTATGCATGTATGTATGTATGTATGGAGCATAATGTATTTAGTTTTATTCACGTTTTCAATTACTGGTGACAAACAATGCATTCCGATTATTACATGGACACCTACAGTGGGGGGAAAAAGTATTTGATCCCCTGCTGATTTTGTACGTTTGCCCACTTACAAAGAAATGATCAGTCTATAATTTTAATGGTAGGTTTATTTGAACAGTGATAAAAATCCAGAAAAACGCATGTCAAAAATGTTATAAAATGATTTGCATTTTAATGAGGGAAATAAGTATTTGACCCCTCTGCAAAACTTGACTTAGTACTTGGTGGCAAATCCCTTGTTGGCAATCACAGAGGTCAGACGTTTCTTGTAGTTGGCCACCAGGTTTGCACACATCTCAGGAGCGATTTTGTCCCACTCCTCTTTGCAGATCTTCTCCAACTCATTAAAGTTTCAAGGCTGACGTTTGGCAACTCGAACCTTCAGCTCCCTCCACAGATTTTATATGGGATTAAGGTCTAGAGACTGGCTAGGTCACTCCAGGACCTTAATGTGCTTCTTCTTGAGCCACTCCTTTGTTGCCTTGACCATGTGTTTTGGGTCATTGTCATGCTGGAATACCCATCCACGACCCATTTTCAATGCCCTGGCTGAGGGAAGGATGTTCTCACCCAAGATTTGACGGTACATGGTCCCGTCCATCGTCCCTTTGATGCGGTGAAGTTGTCCTGTCCCCTTAGCAGAATAACACCCCCAAAGCATAATGTTTCCACCTTCATGTTTGACGGTGGAGATGGTGTTCTTGGGGTCATAGACAGCATTCCTCCTCCTGCAAACACGGCGAGTTGAGTTGATGCCAAAGAGCTCCATTTTGGTCTCATCTGACCACAACACTTTCACCAGTTGTCCTCTGAATCATTCAGATGTTCATTGGCAAACTTCAGACGGGCATGTATATGTATTCTTGAGCAGGGGGACCTTGTGGGCGCTGCAGGATTTCAGTCCTTCATGGCGTAGTGTGTTACCAATTGTTTTCTTGGTGACTATGGTCCCAGCTGCCTTGAGATCATTGACAAGGTCCTCCCGTGTTGTTCTGGGCTGATTTCTCACCGTTCTCATGATCATTGCAACCCCACGAGGTGAGATCTTGCATGGAGCCCCAGGCCGAGGGATATTGACAGTTCTTTTGTGTTTCTTCCATTTGCGAATAATCACACCAAATGTTGTCACCTTCTCACCAAGCTGCTTGGCGATGGTCTTGTAGCCCATTCCAGCCTTGTGTAGGTCTACAATCTTGTCCCTGACATCCTTGGAGAGCTCTTTGGTCTTGGCCATGGTGGAGAGTTTGGAATCTGATTGATTGATTGCTTCTGTGGACAGGTGTCTTTTTTACAGGTAACAAGCTGCGGTTAGGAGCACTCCCTTTAAGAGTGTGCTCCTAATCTCAGCTCGTTACCTGTATAAAAAACACCTGGGAGCCAGAAATCTTTCTGATTGAGAGGGGGTCAAATACTTATTTCCCTCATTAAAATGCAAATCAATTTATAACATTTTTGACATGCGTTTTTCTGGATATTTGTGTTGTTAATCTGTCTCTCACTGTTCAAATAAACCTACCATTAAAATGATAGACTGATCCTTTCTTTATCAGTGGGCAAACGAACAAAATCAGCAGGGGATCCAATACTTTTTTCCCCAACTGTATGTGTGTAAAATACTTTTTTGAAGGTTGTACTGATTATAATGAGCCAAGCTATTTGCCAGCTATGTGTGGCGCCATGTTTGTTGACATTATACAATGCATTCTTGGTTTCACGTAATCTGCCAGACCAAAGATGCTATAATGAGGTGAAGGAATGGTTCACTCATCTTTCGGGTAAACTTCCAGAAGTGAATGAAGGGAAGTGGATGATCGTAGACGACACACCCCCTTCAACATGCATACTATAAACAGACCAAACTCATCTTGTCTCCTCTTATCTTTCGTTGATGCGAAAAAAAAGAAGCATGGTGGCACCCACAAACTACCAATAGTCGGATTACTTTCGATTTCTAGAAAGTGTTTCTCAATTATTTTGATCAATGGTGAGCTCACCCATGATGTGATTAATTATACATAGTAATTGCTATTAGCTAATTCATATTGTAGTTTGTCAGCTGAAAATATGACCGCTTGTGTTATGTCGATCTTTCCTCAGATAGCGCTATGACAAATGTAGCCTACATTTTTCCGGTTTGGATGATTGTGTTATGCTGTAGCTACTTCTGTGAATGTATGAACATTGCATCCAAAAATAAACTGCTCACATTCTGGACATAACTTTGTAAGGACTGTGTTTGTGCAAAATGTTTCTGAAAAAACAGTGTGGCCAGCTCAAATGCTGATTGTTGAGTCATTCGAAACTGGACGTTCTAAATACGCGTTTTACTTTATCGTACGCTACAGGGACCACTATAGAATGATCACACCTGTGTGTTGATACTTGTGAAAAGGTTCATGTTGTTTTATTCCCCCCTGTCCAGACGCTGTCCTTGTTTTGTTTCATGTCAGTTATTTATTAAATATTCACTCCCTGTACTTGCTTCTCGTCTCCCAGCCATCTGTCCTCACAGTCCTGTGCCTTGTCAACGTTCAGTCTCATTGTATTTACTTTTATTAATCAATCAATTATATTTTATATTATTACAAAGAGATCTCTTACATACTGTATCTCTGGCAGGGAAATAAATCATTTTTACCATTTCAAAAACCTCCATGTCCTTCTCAGGCCGTGACTGAAGGTGGTCCTCGAAGGCGTGCTGATCTGGTCCGACAATTGTGCACATTAACTTCAGGTTGTCCTCCCACCGTTAGTGGTACCCATCAAGGGACTTGTCCATGGCAGGCTTGAGTTTCTGGTTGCTGCGTTCATCCAAACCTGGAGTAGGGGATAGGAAAGGGATATCTATTGACAATGTATGAAATTGAATTATGTCTGATTGTGTACCATGGAAAAACAAAAACAAATTGTAAAAAAACAAACCGTTGGTCTGTGGATTACATGCAGCGGAGACCCAGTGATTCACCCTCCAGTCCTAGAACAAGGCTTTGTTGGTCTCAAGAAAATAGAACATCAATAAATAGACTTGGCTATTTATGTAGTTGATGATAGAATATAGTCTATGTTCTTCGTCAGTCAAGATGACATCAGGAGCACCTTGGGTGTTGAAGATGTCCATAATCGCCTTCTAGGTGGACTCGCCACTCTTGTCCTTGATAGGACGAGCACCCTTTTTAACCTCTCTTGGGTAGGGGGCAGTATTTTCACGTCCAGATGAAAAGCGTACCCAAATTAAACTGCCTGTGTCTAAGGCCCAGAAGCTAGGGGATTCATATAATTGGTAGATTTGGATAGAAAACACTCGGAGGTTTCTAAAACTGTTAAAACTATGTCTGTGAGTATAACAGAACTTATTTGGCAGGCGAAACCCCTAGGACAAACCAACCAGGAATTTTTCTTTATGTTGAGGTCACTGGGTTTTCTTTGGGAACCTAGATTTCTAAGGCAGTTGCTTGCAGTTCCTATCGCTTCCACTGGATGTCAACAGTCTTTAGAAATTGGTCGATGTTTTTCCTTTGTGTAATGAAGAAGTACGGCTGTTCAGAACGAGGCTCGAGGGAAGTGTACTGTTTTTGATAGAGGCGCGTGACCAGAAAGCACGCTCCACATTGTTTTCCTCCGGTATTGAACGCTGTTTATCCCGTCTTAAATTGTATCGATTATTTACGTTAAAAAATACCTAAAGTTGTTTTAGGAAAGTTGTTTGAAATGTTTGGACAAAGATTACAGGTAACTTATGAGATATTTTGTAGTCATGTGTCGCGAGTTGGAACCAGTGTTTTTCTGGATCAAATGCGCCAAATAAATTGACATTTTGGATATATAACGACGGAATTAATCGAACAAAAGGACCATTTGTGATGGTTATGGGACAATATTGGCGTGCCAACAGAAGAAGATCTTCAAAGGTAAGGCATGCATTATATGTTATTTCTGACTTTTGTGTTGTGCCTGGCGGGTTGAATTCTGATTGTCTATATTTGTTTGATGGGGTGCTGTCCTCAGATAATAGCATGGTTTGCTTTTGCCGTAAAGCCTTTTTGAAATCGGACACTGTGGTTGGATTCACAAGAAGTTTATCTTTAAAATGGAGTATAATACTTGTATGTTTGAGGAATTTTAATTATGAGATTTCTGTTGTTTGAATTTGGCGCCCTGCAATATCACTGGCTGTTGTCGAGGTGGGACGCTAGCGTGAATGACATACTGAATGACATACATACGCGCCAATGTAAAATGCTGTTTTTGGATATAAATATAAACTTTATCGAACAAAACATACATGTATTGTGTAGCATAATGTCCTAGGAGTGTCATCTGATGAAGATCGTCAAAGATTACTGCTTCATTTAGCTGTGTTTTGGGTTTTATTGACACATGTCCTTGCTTGGAAAATGACTGTGTGATTATTTTTGTCTATGTACTCTCCTAACATAATCAAATGTTTTGCTTTCGCTGTAAAGCCTTTTTGAAATCGGACAATGTGGTTACATCAAGGAGAAGTGTATCTTTAAAATGGTGTAAAATAGTTGTATGTTTGAGAAAGTTGAATTTTGCCATTTTGTTGTTTTTCAATTTGCCACCATGATATTTCACTGGCTGTGTCCCGCAGGTGGGATGCTACCGTCCCACCTAGCCCATAGAAGTTAAACATGTTCTACTGAAAAACAGTTTGCACTATTGAATACACCCTATGTTGCAAATACATTTCTGATTACAACTATTTCTATTACGGCAGTGGCTAGCGCCTCCCTGCCAGCTTACTTTCAGGCCCATGCTCAGGCTCGGCCGCCCACCGGAGGAAGGTGCACACGTCCTTGGCCACCTGGCTCATGGTGGCTGGGGTTCCTGTCAACACATGAAAATGGAAGGTTTTACTTGCAATGACTGACATGTGATCGTCTTCTCTACTTTAATTGAACGCACTGACTAAGTTGCTCTGGATAAGAGCGTCTGCTTAATGACAAAAATGCAAGATGTAGACTACACTGAACAAAAATATAAATGCAATATATGTTTCATGAGCCAAAATAAAATATCCTAGAATTGTTCCATACGCACTAGAGGCCGACCGACTAATTGGAATGGCTGATTAATTAGGGCCGATTTCAAGTTTTCATAACAATCGGTAATCGGCATTTTTGGACACCAATTATGACCGATTACATTGCACTCCACGAGGAGACTGCGTGGCAGGCTGACTACCTGTTATGCGAGTGCAGCAAGGAGCCAAGCTAGCGTCCCACCTAGCCCATAGAAGTTAACCCAGAAATCTTAGACCCACTCCAATTTGCATACCACCCCAACAGATCCACAGATGATGCAATCTCTATTGCACTCCACACTGCCGTTTCCCACCTGGACAAAAGGAAAACATATGTGAGAATGCTATTCATTGACTACAGTTTAGTTTTCAACACCATAGTGCCCTCAAAGCTCATCTATAAGCTAAGGACCCTGGGACTAAACACCACCCTCTGCAACTGGATCCTGGACTTCCTGACAGGCCGCCCCCAGGTGGTAAGGGCAGGTAACAACACATCCGCCACCCTGATCCTCAACACAGGGGCCCCTCAGGGGTGCGTGCTCAGCCCCCTCCTGTACTCCCTGTTCACTCATGACTGCACGGCCAGGCACGACTCCAACACCAGCATTAAGTTTGCTGATGACACAACAGTGGTAGGCCTAATCACCGACAACGACGAGACAGCCTATAGGGAGGAGGTCAGAGACCTGGTCGTGTGGTGCCAGGGCAACAACCTCTCCCTCAACGTGATTAAGACAAAGGAGATGATTGTGGACTAAAGGAAAAAGAGGACTGAGCACGCCCCCATTCTCATCGACAGGGCTGTAGTAGAGCAGTTTGAGAGCTTCAAGTTCCTTGGTGTCCACATCACCAACAAACTAACATGGTCCAACCACACCAAGACAGTAATGAAGAGGGCACGACAAAACCTATTCCCCCTCAGGAGACTGAAAAGATTTGGCATGGGTCCTCAGATCCTCAAAATATTCTACAGCTGCACCATCGAGAGCATCCTGACTGGTTGCATCACTGCCTGGAATGGCAACTGCTCGGCCTCCGGCCTCAAGGCACTACAGAGGATAATGCGTACGGCCCAGTACACCCAGTACTTCCGAAGGAATTCACCCCCTTGCATTTTTCCTATTTTGTTGCCTTACAACCTGGAATTAAAATAGATTTTTGGGAGGTTTGTATCATTTGATTTACAGAACATGCCTACCACTTTGAAGATACAAAATATTTTTTATTATGAAACAAACAAGAAATATTAAAAAAACAGAAAACTTGAGCGTGCATAACTATTCACCCCCCAAGGTCAATACTTTGTAAAGCCACCTTTTGCAGCAATTACAGCTTCGAATCTCTTGGGGTATGTCACTATAAGCTTGGCACATCTAGCCACTGGGACTTTTGCCCATTCTTCAAGGCATAACTGCTCCAGCTCCTTCAAGTTGGATGGGTTCCGCTGGTGTACATCAATCTTTAAATCATACCACAGGTTCTCAATTGGATTGAGGTCTGGGCTTTGACTAGGTCATTCCAAGACATTGAAATGTTTCCTCTTAAATCACTCGAGTGTTGCTTCAGCAGAATGCTTAGGGTCATTGTCCTGCTGGATGGTGAACCTCCGTCCCAGTCTCAAATCTCTGGAAGACTGAAACAGGTTTCCCTCAAGAATTTCCCTGTATTTAGCGCCATCAATCGTTCCTTCATTTCTGACCAGTTTCCCAGTCCCTGCCGACAAAAAACATCCCCACAACATGATGCTGGATGATGTTCTCGGGTGATGAGAGGTGTTGGGTTTGCGCCAGACATAGCGTTTTCCTTGATTGCCAAAAAGCTCCATTTTAGTCTCATCTGACCAGAGTAACTTCTTCCATATATTTGGGGGTCTCCCACATGCCTTTTGGCGAACACCAAACGTGTTTGCTTATTTTTTTCTTTATCCCTTTCATACGTACCATCACACGAGTATGATCATTCTACAGTGGTTCCTGAAGTGTACGATCACACCCGACTGATTAGAATGTTTATTTAGAACGCTTATTTAGAATGGCCAGTTTCGAATGACGCAGCAATCAGCATTTGAGCTTGCCACACTTTTTTCAGATACTATTTACACAAACACAGTCCTTACAAAGTTATGTCCAGAACGTAAGCAGTTTATTTTTGGATGCAATGTTCAGATATTCACAGAAGTATCTATAGCATAACACAATCATCCAAACAGGAAAAATGTAGGCTACATTTCTCTTAGCGTTAACTGAGGAAAGATTGACGCACAAGTGGTCATATTTGTATAACTCTCGGCTGACAAACTACAATATGAATTAGCTAATAGCTATTACTATTTATAATTAATCACATCACGGGTGAGCACACCATTAATCGAAATAATTGAGTAAAACACTTTCTAGAAATCGAAAGTAATCCCACGATTAGTTTCAGTGTGCCGCCATGTTTTTTTTCCTCACAGAAACCAAAGATAATAAGAGAAGACAAGAAGAGTTTGGTCTGTTTATAGTATGCATTTTGAAGGTGTGTCAGCTACCGTCGTTCACATCCCACCGTTCACTTCCTGAAGTTCTCAAAAAAGGAGTGAACCCTTACTCACCTCATTTTGTTATGGCATCTTTGGTCAGACAGACGATTACGTGAAACCCAGAATGCATTGTATGTCAACAAACATGGCTCCACACACATAGATGGAATTAGCTTAGGTCATCATAATCAGTACAACCTTCAAAAAAGTATTTTACACACATGATATGTGCCCATTACAATCTATGCAAGAATCGGAATGCATGATTTATCACCGTTACTTGAAAACGTGAATAAAACTGTAAATGTACCATGGGTTTATAACCGCGGATATCGACTATGCTGCTCAAGCATGCTTTTGCGGCACAGTCGATAGTGCGCTGGTCTTCTGGCTAGAAGGTCGAGGGTTCGAGGCCTGCTCCCTGCTGTTTCATTGCAATATCAATAATTACCACACAAAACAATTTCTGATAGTGATTTATTGATACAAATGGGGTGTGCTGGCAGTCAATCACATAACCTCTCACTCCCATTCTGAGCCATTCAGTGTTGTTTATGTATGTAGCTAGTGAGCTAAGCTGTAGCATTAGCAATGTCTTTCAAAAAGGAGACAACTCACAAACGGTATTTTTTTTAAATTCTGACAATGAGTCTGAAAGTCAGGAATCAGATTCTGACAGTGACGAGCTGCCCCCCAGCCATTGAGAACCCTGAATCGGAGGACCCCTTGTCCACTGACAAAGTCCCAGTTCCCTTTGAAGATGCTGGTGGTGATGGAGGCAGACTGACAATGGATGAAGTACAGGAGTTCTGTGGTAGCTGGAAGGCTGACAGCCATTTCACCCCTCCTGGCCCTGCTGTTTGCTTTGATGAGTCCCAGTCTGGAATGCAACGCCCCTTAACATTTCCATCTGAGGTAGAGTGCTTCAAGTTGTTTCTGACAGAGGAGCTGGTGGGAGACAAAGTAGAGACCAATCGCTATGCCTTGGAGCTACAGGAGAAGAGAGAGCCAGGAGTGGGGGGGACAACCACAATTAGTGAAATGTATACCTTCCTGGTGACAGTCCTCATGGGGATAGTAAAGAAGAACTCCCTACGAGAATACTGGAGCTCAGATCCTATGTTTGCAACTCCCTTCTTTGCCACCCTCTTTTCCCAAGACCGCTTCCTAGTTCTGCTGTGATGACTGCATTTCATCAACAATGCTTCTGCCATCCTAAATGACCCGTTATACAAAATAAATGTCAACAGCTGGCAGTAAAGTGGCATGATAAACGAGACATCCATGTCCTCTCCACTGTCCATACAGCAACCATGTCGGCCACAGGGAAGGAGGACCACCTGAGGGGAGAGAGAAAAATCAAACCAGACTGCGTGCTTGACTATAACCTCAAAATGGGGGCAGTGGATGAGGCGGACATGATAAACAGCTTTGTGGAATGCACTCAGAAAACAACCAAGTGGTACAAGAATATATTTTTCCAGAGTAGCTTCAAATTACAACAAGCTAATACTTCTGACACAATTAGCATTGTTTTACAGAGCTAATAGAAGAATGTAACTAGCTACAAAAGCACGATTGAATATAACACCATAAAGGTTATGAAATGAGTAACGTTACCTCGCACGTCCGTGGTTATAAGGAATATATACAAATATATTATGCTCCATACACAGTGAGCTACAGTAGAAATGGTATAACACAACATACAGAAACTTTTATAACGTAATTAGGCACTTATTTTGATAGAAACGCAGTCTGAATTTGAGCCCGGGTGTTTGTAGTGACGCCTCTAGCACTGAGACGGTGTGCCTTAGACAGCTGCGCACCTTGGGAGTCGTAAGGCCAGGGTAGCTTCAAGATACAACACATGTTAATACTTCTCTGACGCAATTAGCATTGATTTCCAGAGGTAATAGAAGAATGTAGCTAGCTACCTAAGCATTGAGTATAACATTATAGCATTGAGTGTTTAAAGTATAGCATTGAGTGTTTAATTGCTATATTGTATTTACTTTGCCACCATGGCCTATTTATTGCCTTACCTCCCTTATCTCACCTCATTTGCACACTTTGTATATTGACTTGTTTTTCTACTGTATTATTGACTATGTTTGTTTACTTCATGTGTAACTCTGTGTTGTTGTACGTGTCGAACTGCTTTGCTTTATCTTGGCCAGGTCACAGTTGTAAATGAGAACTTGTTCTCAACTTGCCTACCTGGTTAAACAAAGGTGAAATAAATAAAAAATAAATAACACCATAAAGGTTATGAAATGAGTAACTTTACCTCACGTGTCCACGGTTATAAGGAATATACATAAAAATATTATTAATATTAATATTAATATTACAGTAGAAATGACATAACACGACATGCAGAAACTATTATAACATAATAAAGGCACTTTGATAGAAATGCACACATTTTGAAAGTTATTATTGGTAACGAAAACAACTATGACTGCGATGCAGGCAACAGATGGAAAATGTGAACACGTGTGCAGGACGGGAGATGAGCAAATGTCTGCAGACTTGAACTGCACAAACAATTGGGAAGTGTTTGGGGAATTTTGTCCGGGTCAGAAATGTAAAAAAAAATGAATTGGTCCGCAAAAGTAAAAATGACTACTTTTATGTGAATGAATGAGGCGGAACACACCTCGATTCAAACTGTTCTTAGAAAATAAAAAACTTGTTAGAAAATAATTTGAAATTGACAAGTTGAAAACAGCCTATAAATAAAAACAGGCTGCGTGCCTTGGTTTGAGGGCAGCGCGGATTACATGTACTGTTGGTAACAATCACATTCTGGAATGGAGAGAACGTTCTAACATCACTTGCATAAAAAAAACTCACGCTGGGGCTACCGTTAAAGATATTTGGAACTCACGCATGAAAGGGTTTTAAGCAATAGCTTTTTCTGGCTACTCTTCCGTAAAGCCCAGCTCTGTGGAGTGTACGGCTTAAAGTGGTCCTATGGACAGATACTCCAATCTCTGCTGTGGAGCTTTGCAGCTCCTTCAGGGTTATCTTTGGTCTCTTTGTTGCCTCTCTGATTAATGCCCTCCTTGCCTGGTCCGTGAGTTCTGGTGGGCAGCCCTCTCTTGGCAGGTTTGTTGTGGTGCCATATTCTTTCCATTTTTTAATAATGGATTTAATGGTGCTCCATGGGACGTTCAAAGTTTCTGATATCTTTTTATAACCCAACCCTGATCTGTACTTCTCCACAACTTTGTCCCTGACCTGTTTGGAGAACTCCTTGGTCTTCATGGTGTCGCTTGCTTGGTGGTGTTGCTGACTCTGGGGCCTTTCAGAACAGTTGTGTGTATACATACTGAGATTATGTGACACTTTGATTGCACACAGGTGGACTTTATTTAACTAATTATGTGACTTCTGAAGGTAATTGGTTGCACCAGATCATATTTTGGGGCTTCATAGCAAAGCGGGTGAATATACACTGCTCAAAAAAATAAAGGGAACACTAAAATAACACATCCTAGATCTGAATGAATGAAATAATCTTATTAAATACTTTTTTCTTTACATAGTTGAATGTGCTGACAACAAAATCACACAAAAATAATCAATGGAAATCCAATTTATCAACCCATGAAGGTCTGGATTTGGAGTCACACTCAAAATTAAAGTGGAAAACCACACTACAGGCTGATCCAACTTTGATGTAATGTCCTTAAGTGTTCCCTTAATTTTTTTTAGCAATATATATATATATATATATATATATATATATATATATATATATATATATATATATATATATATATATATATATATATATATATATATACATACATACACCACTTTTCTATTTGTTTTATTTTTATTTTATTTTTTGAAACAAGTTATTTTTTTCATTTCACTTTACCAATTTGGACTATTTGTAAGTCCATCACATGAAATCCAAATAAAAATCAATTTAAATGACAGATTGTAATGCAACAAAAAAGGAAAAACGCCAAGGGGGATGAATACTTTTGCAAGGCACTGTATATCCGACCCAGCTCCTATATTACAGAGGGAGGGAGGGATAGAAACACTGAAAACATTCTATATATTCAAAACGTCTTCAGACCGCTTGACTTTTTCCGCATTTTGTTACGTTACAGCCTTATTCTAAAATTGATTAAAGTGTTTTTTCCCCTCGTCAATCTACACACAATACCCCATAGTGACAAAGTAAAAATATGTTTTTAGACATTTTTGCAAATGTATAAAATATAAAAAACTGAAATATTACATTTACATAAGTATTCAGACCCTTTACTCAGTACTTTGTTGAAGCACCTTAGGCAGTGATTACTGCCTTGACTCTTCTTGGGTATGACACTACAAGCTTGGCACACCTGTATTTGGGGACTTTCTCCCATTCTTCTCTGCAGATCCTCTCAAGCTCTGTCAGGTTGGATGGGGAGTGTCGCTGGACAGCTATTTTCAGGTCTGTCCAGTGATGTTCGATCTGGTTCAAGTCTGGACTCTGGCTGGGCCACTCAAGGACATTCAGAGACTTGTCCGAAGCCACTCCTGTGATGTCTTGGCTGTGTGCTTAGGGTCTAACCTTCACCCCAGTCTGAGGTCCTGAGCACTCTGGAGCAGGTTTTCATCAACGATCTCTCTGTACTTTGTGCTGTTCATCATTCCCTCGATCCTGACTAGTCTCCCAGTCCCTTCAGCTGAAAAACATCCCCACAGCATAATGCTGCCACCACCACCATGCTTCACCGTAGGGATGGTGCCAGGTTTCCTCCAGACGTGACGCTTGGCATTCAGGCCAAAGAGTTCAATCTTGGTTTCATCAAACCAGAGAATCTTGTTTCTCATGATCTGAGAGTCCTTTAGGTGCCTTTTGGCAAACTCCAAGCGAGCTGCCATGTGCCTTTTACTGAGAAGTGGTTTCCGTCTGGCAACTCTACCATAAATGCCTGATTGGTGAAGTGCTGCAGAGATGGTTGTCCTTCTGGAAGGTTCTCCCATCTACACAGAGGAACTATGGAGCTCTGTTAGATTGACCATCGGGTTTTTGGTCACCTCCCTGACCAATGCCCTTCTCCCCCAATTGCTCAGTTTGGCCAGGCGGCCAGCTCTAAGAAGAGTCTTGGTGGTTCCAAACGTCTTCCATTTAAGAATGATGTAGGCCACTGTATTCTTGGGGGACCTTCAATGCTGCAGAATCTTTTTGGTACCCTTCCCCAGATCTGTGCCTCATGGCTTGGTTTTTGCTCTGACATGCACTGTCAACTGTGGGACCTTATATAGACAGGTGTGTGCCTTTCCAAATCATGTCCAATAAATTTCATTTACCATAGGTGGACATCCTAGAAACGTCTCAAGGATGATCAATGGAAACAGGATGCACCTGAGCTCAATTTCGAGTCTCATAGCAAAGGTTCTTAATACTTATGTAAATAATGTATTTCTGTTTTTTATTTGTAATAAATGTACAAAAATGTCAAAAACCTTTCGCTTTGTCATTATGGGGTATTGTATGTAGATTGAGTCAAGGGTTCTGAATACTTTCCAAATGAAGCCGACAGTAAATACACAGCTGATCATCAGTGATCCTTATTCATTGCTAATTCACAAGGGACACGTGCCAGCATGACAGACTGGCCCCAGGAGTCAGGCGAGGGGGAGGGGGGGGTATTTTTCTCCGCTCTGCTAACAAAAAATGTTCCCACCAGATTTTGTACCTAGCCTGTAAATTAAAAAAAATATTGTCACTCAATAAACATATAGCGAGAAAAATAACTTTCTCCAGTTTAGTAGTAATTTTATATGCTAAAATACAGTAGGTACTGTAACTACAGAATAGATTCAGGCTGGTGACGCTGACACTGTTACTATGCAACCATATGTGTATGTTGCTGAATGCTTGCTGATACGTTTTGCTATTTGCTGCCAGAGCCATAGCTGTATTTGTAGTAAACAAGTTCAATCCTTTATTTATTTTTGCCCTAGAAAATACAAACTTTTATGAGAACAGGCATTTTAGCTGGACAGTTCGAGTTAAAACATTATTGAAAGCAAGCTGGCTACATCCTATGATTAGCTAGCAAGATAGTATCCAAGTGCATGCCCTGTATTGACCCTAAATGCAATGGGCTACAGTTAGCTGTTGTTAGCAAGGTAGCTAGAAAATGTGAGCTATGCACATCTTCCTCTGACACGCTACATCACATTACACGTTAGCTTGATGTATTTAGCTAGCAACAGTATCATTCCCCTTTTATCTGTGGTTTGGTAGCTAGCCTGGCTCGCTAGCATGATTAAATAATGTTGGATAACCAGAAGTAGCTACTAGCTAGCTAGTAACAGCCATGTACTCACCAACACCAGTGTTTGACGGTTGACAGGCAGCAGAAGGAGCTCCTGAGTGGCGTAGCGTTCTAAGGCACTGCATCTCAGTGCTTGAGGCATCACTACAGACACCCTAGTTCAAATCCAGGCTGTATCACAACTGGCCGTGATTGGGAGTCCCATAGGGCATCGCACAATTGGCCCAGCGTCTTCCGGGTTTGGCCGGTGTAGGCCGGCATTGTAAATAAGAATTTGTTCTTAACTGACTTGCCTAGTTAAATAAAGGTTAAATAAAAAAAATAAAAATACAAATAAGTGACTGTCTCGGGTGTAATCCATTCCTGGCCATCTAGCAATATTGTTGAAATCCATTGTAGGTTTGCACCAACTTTATGGATGCTCATTTTTATTCCTATTTGCTGAGCAAAATGTGTGTGCGTTGCACCCATATACAGACTTGGCAACAAATGTCCACATGGCAGCTGGGTGCGGACCACAACGTGTTGTCTCTGTGCAATTGTGCATCATTGGCAAAAGTGGGAATGTAAGTAATCCATACCCAACCCTCCAGTAAAATAATCATATTTACACTTTTGGGTTGATTTGGACACTATAATGAATGTTTGTGACTCATATCGATGCCACATAGGCTGTTTAAAACCAGTTGGTTCTAAAGGGGCAGTTGACCTTTTTAGACAAAATAATCAAGCCTCAATTGAGAATGTGTGGGCAGCACACGGAAGTAGGAGTCAGTCTGGCATAGAACATTCATAACAATGATGTGGCCGTAAAATCTATGAATCCACTTTGTATTGAGACGTTAGAATTCTATATTCTGTTTTTTAAATATCAATAAAAAATGTATTCATAGACAAATCTGAGAGTAGTTCATCGCAAAGCTACTCATTGATGATACTGTACTAAAGTACCTGAGGAAAACTCCCCATTATTGAGCAAAATGCCTTAATAGACAAACCAACATAGATTTAGAATATGCATCGTAATAAGTGACCCGATTTCAGGAAACTAGGCATATTTCTCATGTCGCGACTTCACAGGAGAGCCGTTTTTGGCAGAAATGCCTTCTCGAACATGTGAACTTTCATGTGCCTTAATAACAAACTTGTATGCCATCTGTAAATATGAATACGATTGTTAAATTACAAGCCTTGTTGGCAGGGGCGAAAATCTGATATCAACTTTGGAGGGGACAATTACATTACATTTTCTCAAGAGCAATTCCTGAGGGGGATACCAAAAGTAGTGCTGTAACACATAGCCTACATTGTAATATGGTAAATGTATATTGAGGAACCAAAGAAATAAGGTGTTTGCCGTACTCCTAACTACCGGTACACAAAACTACACAACTAATCATAACAGCAATACCATTGCCTTTAACAAATCTTAGTTCAGTCACCAGTTTAAGTTGAGAGTGGGGGTATCCATGGCATTTTCCAATTATGTTCCTATTTTACAAGTAAAAAAAATAGAGAACCTTTCATAATGTTGCCAAACAAAGACTCAACAAACTTACCTGAGACTCCCTGTCTCTGCCAGTCTGTCCCTGCATATCTGTCCCCAACTCTGCTGTCTGTGTGCCATCTGTTGCCTGCTCTGCCTAATGACATCATTGTGAAACATTTCCATTAGAATTTCATTTCTTTCTTATGAACATTTTATCAACTAGTCTTTGAGATATTAGGCTACTAGGGTTCTTACTTTGCGTTTTGGTGTACTGAAAAATACTCTGATGTCCGTCTTTTATTTTTCTGCCATTTTTCTACCTGGCTGGCTGGCTA
Organism: Salmo salar; assembly: GCF_965601325.2. NCBI lineage: Eukaryota > Metazoa > Chordata > Actinopteri > Salmoniformes > Salmonidae > Salmo > Salmo salar. The sequence goes on along the minus strand of NC_138302.1, from coordinate 42,902,132 downwards.
CACACACACACACAGTGTGTAGGTTATTTACAGTAGGAGATGGGCTTCTATTATCTTATCTTTTATCATTCTATTTGGGCTTCGATCTAAAAGGTAGCTAGCAAATGTGAAACGGATTAAAATGACAAGAGTTGACAGCTGTATGAGTTCACCATTTACACAACATATGCTGCAACCTTTTGTAATTTTAATAGTTTGTTTCATATTGGCTGGCTTCCAACAATAGCTGAATTTGCAAAGCTAGCGAGCACCAATTCCGTTTCAGTGGTCTTTGCTATAATCTTTGCTATCTGGGTTAAATAAAGGTGAAATAAAATAAATAAATAAAAGTTCCCTTGCGACAATTTAGCTTTTGTACCGAGACCATTAAATATATTTAAGACAATGGTAGAAGAGAGTGAAGTTCTGTTCAGTTTGGACTTCAGTTTATCGCTAACCTTATCACAGGGACTTTGAAGCACTAATTTACATCATCTGCATGCTGATCTTGGAATAAATTGACGATAGCAAAGATTCCATCTTTGACGAGGCCACATAAATGGAATAGGTACTAGCTAGCTTAATAGTTAATATTTGCGCGCTAGCTCTGCATATTCAGCTAGTGTGTGTGCGCGATTGACTGGATTAACCTCACGTCAGTTACGTTCATTGAGTGCCTTTCAGACAGTAGACACGACCCCTCTGTTACCTTGCCAACTAAGGAACTGGCAGTGGATCAAACCATTGTGAGGCAAAGGGTGGGGGGGTCGCAATCTTTTGAAACTTAAAAACGCACTGTTAAGTGTCTATAATCAGCACAATTGCTTTCATTGCGTATTATTAATATTATTTAAATTACATAGTTATGTTTCAGTGATATATTGGGGGGGACAAATCATATTTTTCCCAGGATGGGGGGTTCGTGTGTCCCCCGTCCCCCCCGGGATTTCCGCCCCTGCTTGTTGGTTAAGCCACAGAAAAAGGCAGCAACCTTCCCACTAGCCATGATTGGCTGAGATAATGAGTGGGTTGGACATGCCTAGAGATGTTCGGATTGATCTATTTGAGCTCACCAGTCTGTGTTGGTAATCCTGATAATCAAGTTTTGAAATCAGTGGAATTAGAGTATGATAGCCAAAGAGATGGAGAAAACACCTGTCTCTGGATTACATCTTCAAACTAAGGGCAACCGTGGTATGGCATTCCTGACAGGGAGACACATCCATCATACATGATGATGTTTACAGGTAAGATACATTTTCCAATATTACATGTTTTTAATTTTGACAGAAAGTGGTTTCATTTCAAGCTAAAGTGTTCTGTTAGCTAACATTAGCTGGCTGGCTCCCTAGCTGACGTTATTATTCGTATCCCAGAGCCGTATTCATGCAGGGTAGTAACAACATGATTTGGCACTGTGTTCATTGTTGTTTACTAGCTAACGTTAGCTAGCTGGCTCATTAGCTAACGTTACGTGACGTGTGTGATCTTAAACGCTGTTTACCTAGCTAGGTTCATTGTTTACCAAGCTAGCTGACGTTATTATACGTATCCCAGAGCCGTATCCCAGAGCCGTTTTCTTTTCTAGTTAGAACCTAATCTTAGCTAGCTTACATTGAACCTAGTTGGTTAGCTCCCAGCACTGTGGCATTGTTGGCACTGTTCATTGTTGTTCAACTAGCTAAAGTTAGCTGGCTGGCTTGTTAGCTAACGTTACGTGATGTGTGTACCTGTTGAATATGGCCGGTGTCAGTAAACGTCTGCAAAAAAGCGTAATGAAATTGTTGCCAGCAGAGCTGGTTAGGTTGTTTTCATGTTATCCATTGGTAAACAAATCATCGGCCAGAGCATCAAGTGTGCACTCTGAGAGCGAAACAAGATGGGTGGGGCTAAAGCCTAAGAGGGTGTGAACGATGCTGAATGGGTGTAGACAAAGAAGAGCTCTTCACTAGAAACCAAAACATTCAAAGGCCAATTTCTCAAAAGTGAGTTTACAAGTTGATCAACTTTCAATGCAGAATTACTTTCCCATTGTTCCTCAAATGCAGTGTATGATATACCATTTTGTAGCTCTGAGTCTCCACTTTTATCCAATGTAAAAAACACCACACTAAATGTTTCGGGTGTATAATGTAGATGGTACAGTGAGACAGGAGTCAATTCCACTTCCTTTTTCCTCATTCACACTCAACTAATGTTGATTCAGCACATCACACATCTTTGGATGAGATGGCGGCAGCAGTCCCCTGCAGTGGTGGCTGGTTCATAAATAAACAGGCTTGGAACCACTGGAGTAGAGTTCTGATTACACGCTCACACTCCGGATGGGTGCTTTGTGAAGAGTTGCAGTTCAAATGTTCAGGTTAGTTTTGGAATGTGCATGGGATAACAATCAGAATCACCTTTATTCGCCAAGTACATTTACACATACCCAGAATTTGCCTTACTGAGAAAGTGCTGCCAGCTATAGCCAATATACAAAGAGAGTTCAGACACAAGTCCACATAGACATCATACAAAATAGACAATATCAGATCAATAAACATACATCCTGGAGTATCAAATCAAATTGGTCACATACATATGGCTAGCAGATGTTAATGCGGGTGTAGCGAAATGCTTGTGCTTCTAGTTCCGACAGTGCAGTAATTTCTAACAAGTAATCTAACAAATTCACAATGACTACCTTATACACACAATGTAAGGGGATGGAATAAGAATATGTACATACATATATGGATGCGCGATGGCCGTGCGGCATAGGCAAGATGCAATAGATGGTAAAAAATAAAGTATATACATATGACCCTTGTGGGGCACCAGTGTTGAAGATCAGCGGGGTGGAGATGTTGTTTCCTCCCTTCACCCCCTGGGGGTGGCCCGTCAGAAAGTCCAGGACTCAGTTGCACAAGGCGGGGTCAAGACCCAGGGTCTCAAGCTTAATGATGAGTTTGGAGGGTACAATGGTGTTGAATGCTGAGCTGTAGTGAAAGAACAGCATTCTTACATAGGTATTCCTCTTGTCCAGATGGGATAGGGCAGTGTGATGGCGGTTGCATCGTCTGTGGACCTGTTGGGGTGGTAAGAAAATTGAAGTGGGTCTAGAGTGACAGGTAAGGTGGAGCTGATATGATCCTTGACTAGTCTCTCAAAGCACTTCATGATGACAGATGTGAGTGCTATGGGGCGATAGTTATTTAGTTCAGTTATCTTTGCATTCTTGGGTACAGGAACAACGGTGGCCATCTTGAAGCATGTGGAGACAGCAGACTGGGATAGGGAGAGATTGAATATGTCCGTAAACACACCAGCCAGCTGGTCTGCGCATCCTCTGAGGATGCGGCTTGGGATTCGGTCTGGGCCGTAAGCTTTGCGAGGGTTAATAAGTCTTCTTAGGGATAGCCCCCTTTTTTTCAATTTTTGCCTAAAATGACATACCCAAATCTAACTGCCTGAAGTAAGGATATGCATATTCTTGGTACCATTTCAAAGGAAACACTTTGAAGTTTGTGGAAATGTGAATTGAATGTAGGAGAATATAACACAATAGATCTGGTAGAAGAAAATACATTATTTTTCTACCACCATCTTTGAAATGCAACAGAAAGGTACCGAATCTAGCCATCACTCTGGTTGTAATTCCGATGGTATCCACAAGAAGGTTGCAGTGTATGTACAAAGTTTCAGACTGATAACTTGAAGTATGAGCAAGCTACATGACATTTAGTGTGAAGTCACCCAGGTACATTTGGTCAAATCGTGAAGGACACATTTACATTTTCATTACAATTTTCTGCAATTTTATTGTCAAATCTGTATACTTGAACTTTGATTTAGCTTTTCCAGTATTAGTAGCCATATTGTAAGTTCTACATTTACAAAACGCCCAGTTTTCATTACTTCATAACTGTCCATATTCTTGCAATTTTTGTCCAAAATGAAAAGGCTTGCTGTCGCACAAGATTAGCAGCAAAATTGTGGTACAGATACAGGATTTCCGCATACTCCCGTAAAGCCTAGCTCATTGGCTATCTAGCTAGCTTTGTTTGACCCCGATTGGTGCTTATTTGACAAAGTTAGTCAATCAAGTGAAGACCGCCCGTGTCATCGGCGCGCCATGAAGGCGTTGCTCTCTGACCAAATTTGGTGTCCTATAGGATATACTACACTCCTAATGATATAGTGAGGTCTGGTTACGTTCTAGGAACTCTGAGGAATAAATACAAACATAATTTGACTGGTTGAAACAACTTTTAGGGTTAGATTTTCACAGATTCCTTTCTTTACAAATTGAACGAGTGGAAATACAAAATCGATCGTGCATGCTATATGGACCTTTTTAGGATATGAAAAAGGATTTTATCTAACAAAACAACACTTCATGTTATCTCTGGGACCCTTGGGATGATAAATCAGAGCAAGATTTCAGAAAGTAAGTACACGTTTCACCTTCAGGGGTGAATTTATCAAAGCTACCGCGGTGAAAAAACGGTTTTGTTGTTAGGAGCTCTCCTCAAACAATAGCATGGCATTTTTTTGCAGTAATAGCTACTGTAAATTGGACAGTGCAGTTATATTAACAAGAATTTAAGTTTTCAGCCGATATAAGACGATTATATGTACCGAAATTTGTTGTTTCTCTAAAATCTGTGATCGTGACACACGGCGCTGCATGATTTACAACTGCCCCGTTGACGGGACGCCTATCCCTAACACGTTTAAATGTCTAACTCATGTCGGTCACGGAGAAGGAGAGCCCCCAATCCTTGGTAGAGGGCCGCGTTGGTGGTACTGTGTTATTCTCAAAGCGGGAAAAGAAGGTGTTTAGCTTGTCCGGAAGCAAGACGTCGGTGTCCGTGATGTGGCTGGTTTTCCTATTGTAGTCCGTGATTGTCTGTAGACCCTGCCACATACATCATGTGTCTGAGCAGTTGAATTGTGACTTTGTCTCTATACTGACATTTTGCTTGTTTGATTGCCTTGTGGAGGGAATAACTACACTGTTTGTATTCAGCCATATTCCCAGTCACCTTTCCATGGTTAAATGCGGTGGTTCGCACTTTCCGTTTTGCGTGAATGCCGCCATCTATCCACAGTTTCTGGTTAGGGTAGTTTTTAATAGTCACAGTAGGTACAACATCTCCACCAAACTGGAAGTCTTCCGACTAGCTTGGAAAAAGTGTACTGTACAATATCAAAGAGCCCTCACTGCTGCTCGATCAGCATGGCATGCTTTCGCTGTAATAGCTACTGTAAATCTGACAGTGCAGTTAGATTAACAAGAATTTAAGCTTTCAACCGATATAAGACACTTGTATGTACCTAAATGTTTAATATTCATAATTTTTATAATTATTTATTTGAATTGCGCGCCCTCCACTTTCACCAGAAGTTGTCCCGCTAGCGGGACCCCTATCCCAGAGAGGTTTTAATCTTGATGGCTGTACAGTCGTCTCAAATAAAACTGTGAAGGACCATGGCGTTACTCTGGACCCTGACTATTTCAAGGACAGCTTTTTTCCATCTTCGTAACGTTGCAAAAATCTGAAACTTTCAGTCCAAAAATGATGCAGAAAAGTTAATCCATGCTTTTGTCACTTCTAGATTATACTACTGCAATGCTCTACTTTCCGGCTACCCTGATAAAGCACTAAATAAACTTCAGTTAGTGCTAAACACGGCTGATACAATCTTGACTAGAACCCAAAATTGAATTATATTACTCCAGTGCTAGCCTCTACACTGGCTTCCGCCTTTCCTTCCAGTTCTCTGCTGCCAATGACTGGAACGAACTGCAAAAATCTCTGAAGCTGGAGACTCATATCTCCCTCACTAGCTTTAAGCACCAGCTGTCAGAGCAGCTCACAGATCACTGCACCTGTAAACAGCCCATCTATCTACCTACCTCATCCCCATACTGTATTTATTTATTTATCTTGCTCCTTTGCACCCCAGTATCTCTACTTGCACATTCATATTCTGCACATCTACCATTCCAGTGTTTAATTGGTATATTGTAATTACTTCGCCACCATGGCCTATTTATTGCCTTAACTTACCTCATTTCCACTCACTGTATATAGACTTTTTGTTTTCTTTTGTTCTACTGACTGTATGTTTTGTTTATTATTGTATGTGTTGTTGTATGTGTCGAATTGCTACGCTTTATCTTGGCCAGGTCGCAGTTGCAAATGAGAACTTGTTCTAAACTAGCCTACCTGGTTAAATAAAGGTGAAATAAAAAATAAAATAAAAAATAAAGGCTAGGGCTGATTTCAAGGTTTTACTGCTAAACTACAAAGCATTACATGGGCTTGCTCCTAGCTATCTCTCCGATTTGGTCCTGCCGTACATACCTACACGTACGCTATGGTCACAAGAGGCAGGCCTCGTTATTGTCCCTAGAATTTATAAGCAAACAGCTGGAGGCAGGGCTTTCTCCTATAGAGCTCCATTTGTATGGAATGGTCTGCCTATCCATGTGAGAGACGCAGACTCGTTCTCAACTTTTAAGTGTTTATTGAAGACTCATCTCTTCAGTAGGTCCTATGATTGAGTGTAGTCCGGCCCATGGGTGTGAAGGTGAACGGAAAGGCACTGGAGCAACGAATCTCCCTTGCTGTCTCTGCCTGGCCGGTTCCCCTCTCTCCACCAGGATTCTCTGCGTCTAACCCTATTACGGGGGCTGAGTCACTGGCTTACTGGTGCTCTTCCATCCCGTCCCTAGGAGGGGTGCGTCACTTGAGTGGGTTGAGTCACTGACGTGAGCTTCCTGTCCGGGTTTGGTTCCCCCCTCTGGTTTCTTGCCGTGGGGGAGATCTTCGTGGGCTATACTCAGCCTTGTCTCAGGGTAGTAAGTTGGTGGTTTGAAGATATCCGTCTAGTGGTGTGGGGGCTGTGCTTTAGCAAAGTGGGTGGGGTTATATCCTGCCTGGTTGGCCACTGTGTCTCCCGACCCCTCCTGTCTCAGCCTCCAGTATTTATGCTGCAATAGTTTGTGTCGGGGGGCTAGGGGCTGTCTGTTACAGTTGAAGTAGGACGTTTACATACACCTTAACCAAATACATTTAAACTCAGATTTTCACAATTCCTGACATTTAATCCTAGTAAAAATTCCCTGTCTTAGGTCAGTTAGGATCACCACTTTATTTTAAGAATGTGAAATGTCAGAATAATAGTAGAGAGAATTACTTTTTTCAGCTTTTATTTCTTTCATCAGATTCCCAGTGGGTCAGAAGTTTACACGCACTCAATTAGTATTTGGTAGCATTGCCTTTAAATTGTTTAAATTGGGTCAAACGTTTCGGGTAGCCTTCCACAAGCTTCCTACATAAAGTTGGGTGAATCTTGGCCCATTCCTCCTGACAGAGCTGGTGTAACTGAGTCAGATTTTTAGGCCTCCTTGCTCGCAAAATGTCCATGTGGAAGACCCATTTGCGACCATGCTTTAACTTCCTGACTGATGCCTGGCCTGATGAGTCCTTGCTGTCCCCAGTCCACCTGGACGTGTTGCTGCTCCAGTTTCAACTGTTCTGCCTGCGGCTATGGAACCCTGACCCGTTCACCAGATGTGCTACCTTGTCCCAGACCTGCTGTTTTTGACTCTCTCTCTACCGCATCTGCTGTCTCTAACTCTGAATGCTCGGCTATGAAAAGCCAGCTGACATTTACTCCTGAGGTGCTGAACTGTTGCGCCCTCTACAACCACTGTGATTATTATTATTTGCCCCCGCTGGTCATCTATGAACGTTTGAACATCTTGGTCATGTTCTGTTATAATCTCTACCTTGCACAGCCAGAAGAGGACTGGCCACCCCTCAGATCCTGGTTCCTCTCTAGGTTTCTACCTAGGTTCATGCCTTTCTAGGGAGTTTTTCCTAGCCACCGTGCATCTACTTCTGCATTGCAATGTATTCGGGGTTTTAGGCTGGGTTTCTGTATAGCACTTTGTGACATCGGCTGATGTAAAAAGGGCTTTATAAATACATTTCATTGATTATACACTTCCTTATAAACTCACTCACTGAATCAGTGTATACGTCAATATTATTCTCTGAGGCTACCTGGAACATGTCCCAATCCAGGTGATTAAAACAATCTTGAAGCATGGATTCCGATTGGTCAGACCAGCGTTGAATAGTCCTTAGCACGGGCACATCCTGTTTTAGTTTCTGTCTATAGGAAGGGAGGAGCAAAATAGAGTCAGAATTCTATGGCACATTATTTAAGTGTCAGCAATTATTGCCATTAATGCTAGTTAGTGCTAGTTTGACCATCGGAGGGCATCTTTGAGCAGCATTTGTCTCTTTTTAATATTGGCTGTACTAGAGAATTTATAACTATTTTTGTAAGAACATAGTATATTGGGATTGATTAAAAAAAGATAGCTTAATTAATTTGAATCATATTATGGTGTTTCTATTCCAAGAAAAACAAAAAAACTAAACCCTCAGGGTTTCCGTTAGGAAAATATGGTGCTGTACAAAGTGACCGTTTCCACACCCTAATTGTAGGCTAACCAATACCTAAATGGAGACCAGTCCCCATGCTTGTCTCAGAGCGACGCGAAACGGTGCTGAAATAGTTGACCACACACGGGTAGGCTATTGCTTCAAATCCTATTATAACAATTGGATGACTTTGGGTGTTCCAGTACTGTAAGTATTCTTAAAAGAACTCCAGCACAGAGAAGGGAAAGGAGCCTTGAATAATTAAACATGTCGGTAAAATACTGTTAGACTTGGGGATTATGGTCACGGACAGTGCCTGTGTTACGCCAAACAGCCCAGGGAAATGAACAGGTACAGTAGGCTACAATACTGTAAAGTAGGCCTAATAATGCTAAAAAATAATGATTCAATAAATCGACTGCTGGTCTTTACTGTATGCTGCACATTTTTACATTTCCAGCGAGACTATTCAAGCCATCGACTCACTGATGGTTGAAGCTGATGGGCGATCGGCAAATGCAGTCTGGAATTTGCTGGCATCACAGCACAACATCAACATCGCTCTAATCACAGTCAGTAGACAGTTGAAGAAACTTGAGTGGACTTATGGAAAGGCTCTGTAAGACATATTATATATATATATTTTAAATGTAACCTTTATTTAACTAGGCAAGTCAGTGAAGAACAAATTCTTATTTACAAAGACGGCCTGTGATGCAGTGCCTTAGACCTCTGCGCCACTCGCGAGCCATGACCAATATATATACATATTTTTTCAGAACATTAACCATGTGTGTTCTCGTTTTGTACTATTCTGTAATTTATAACAATTTGATGACTTTGGGTGTTCCAGTAAGCAACAATTTGTTTACCTTCATTAGCCTACTTTGTTCTAATATTTTTGTCATTCAGTGATATTTATTCCCATAGTAATTTGTTATGGATCCATAACAAAATAAACATCTGCATTTTGATGTTGATGAAGAAATACTGTACTGTACAGTATATGCTTTATCCAACATTTTGCGGTTGCATGAGGTCACCCACACGCACTTTAAACAAAGCTGGTGAGACATTCAATGACATCATCCAGAGATATGCTGGACCCTATGTCAGAGAGGTGTTTTTGGGATCACGTCATGTCTATTAATCCTGCTAATAGCCCTTGTGAAAAGTAAGTGTTTGAAAACATGTTTTCAAAAGGCCTCCATGCAGGCCCTAAAGAGAAGTTCCTTACTTTTTCCCCCATCCACTTGCCTCTTCCAATTATTCCCATAGTAATTTGTTATAGTTTGCATTGCAAATGTGGGCATAAACTGGATCAAGATGCCAGCAGAGTAAGTAGACCTTTATGTAGTAAAATAAAGGTTAAATAAAATAAATAAAAGACCTGTAACACATTTAACAGCACATTACTCAACACTAGTGAGACTCATGTCACCTATGGCAGGCCTACAGTATAGCTAAAAATATTTTTTTTCCTCTCTACATGTGAACTCAGCAAAAAAAGAAACGGCCCTTTTTCAGGACCCTGTCTTTCAAAGATAATTCGTAAAAATCCCAAAAAACTTCACAGATCTTCATTGTAAATGGTTTAAACACTGTTTCCCATGCTTGTTCAATGAACCATAAACAATTAATGAACATGCACCTGTGGAACGGTCATTAAGACACTAACAGCTTACAGACGGTAGGCAATTAAGATCACAGTTATGAAATCTTAGGACACTAAAGAGGCCTTTCTATGGACTCTGAAAAACACCAAAAGAAAGATACCCAGAGTCCCTGCTCATCTGCGTGAACGTGACTTAGGCATGCTGCAAGGAGACATGAGGACTGCAGATGTGGCCAGGGCAATAAATTGCAATGTCTGTACTGTGAGTCGCCTAAGACAGTGCTACAGGGAGACAGGATGGACAGCTGATCGTCCTCGCAGTGGCAGACCACGTGTAACAACACCTGCACAGGATTGGTACATCCGAACATCACAACTGCGGAACAGGTACAGGATGGCAACAACAACTGCACGAGTTACACCAGGAACACACAATCCCTCCATCAGTGCTCAGACTGTCCGCAATAGGCTGAGAGAGGCTGGACTGAGGGCTTGTAGGCCTGTTGTAAGGCAGGTCCTCACCAGAAATCACTGGAACAATGTCGCCTATGGGCACAAACCCACCGTCACTGGACCAGACAGGACTGGCAAAAAGTGCTCTTCACTGACGAGTCGCGGTTTTGTCTCACCAGGGCTGATTGTCGGGTTTGCGTTTATCGTTGAAGGAATGAGCATTACACCGAGGCCTGTACTCTGGAGCGGGATTGATTTGGAGGTGGAGGGTCCGTCATGGTCTGGGGCAGTGTGTCAAAGCATCATCGGACTGAGCTTGTTGTCATTGCAGGCAATCTCAACGCTGTGCGTTACAGGGAAGACATCCTCTTCCCTCATCTGGTACCCTTCCTGCAGGCTCATCCTGACATGACCCTCCAGCATGATGATGCTACCAGCCATACTGCTTGTTCTGTGTGTGATTTCCTGCAAGACAGGAATGTCAGTGTTCTGCCATGGCCAGCAAAGAGCCCGGATCTCAATCCCATTGAGCACATCTGGGACCTGTTGGATCGGAGGGTGGGGGCTAGGGCCATTCCCCCCAGAAATGTCCGGGAACTTGCAGGTGCCTTGGTGGAAGAGTGAGGTAACATCTCACAGCAAGAACTGGCAAATCAGGTGCAGTCCATGAGGAGGAGATGCACTGCAGTACTTAATGCAGCTGGTGGCCACACCAGATACTGACTGTTACTTTTGATTTTGAACCCCCCTTTGTTCAGGAACAAATTATTCAATTTCTGTTAGTCACATGTCTGTGGAACTTGTTCAGTTTATGTCTCAGTTGTTGAATCTTGTTATGTTCATACAAATATTTGCACATGTTAAGTTTGCTGAAAATAAACGCAGTTGACAGTGAGAGGATGTTTCTTTTTTTGCTGAGTTTAGGTCTCTTGATTTAAACCCGATCGAAATTCTTGCAATTAAAATGTAGCTGAAATAAACATCTGCATGTTTTCATGGCATGGATTGTGACTCCATCTCGTTCCTCACCCTCTTCAACTCCGCCAATGACGTGACTCTCCGCCAATAATTACATTTAGAGGATTGGAGGATTCTAAATTAATATCTAAGGGGTATTTTTCATTAGGGAAAATCTGGTCTGTGAGAATATCTAAGGGGCTGTCACGTGTGCTCCCTCTCCGGCCTCTAGGTCACCAGGCTGCTCGTGATGGCGCACACCTGTCACCATCGTTATGCGCACCTACACGTCATCAGACTCACCTGGACTCCATCACTTGCCTGATTACCTTCCGTATATTTGTCACTCCTATTGGTTCCTTCCCCAGGCATCATTGTTTCTGTTTCTTGTCTGTGTGCTGTTAGTGTTTCTTGTTTTGGATTATGTTTATTTTATTAAAACACTCACTCCCTGAACTTGCTTCCCGACTCTCAGCGCATATCGTTACGGGGCAAAGGGGCTTTTATCTAATAATAATCGCTTTGTAAATAAGAATAAGGATGCATTATGAAAGGAAAATGACATGCACAAGAGACGGGGGTATATATTTTGATTTATCACAATTTTCTTTAACCAGTTTTGGTCTTTAATGCAGGGCCGACAGACAAATTCCTTACTTTTTTTTAACTGAATTTGCAACCAACTTTCTATGGCTTGTTTAAAAAAATAACGATATTTTGGAGATGATTTTGTTTCAAATAACCGAAAGTGAGCGATTGTAATCTGAATAAAAGGGGAAAAGGCCATTCTTCAACACGGGGTGAGACAGTTTGTTATTTAGAATGATTTATTTTCTGTTTTTAGCGGGAGAGAAACCAAAAGCCCACTGTGCCTATTTTTGGGAAATTCGTCAGTCCACATGTCAAGCGAAATTTCCCCATTGTATTTTCTCAAGTTCTCTCTTAACTCCAGAACCACCGACAGTTTTTGTTGTTGTTGCTTGATGCAGGACTTTACTGCCAGAGGAGAGACTCTCAGACTGAAAACGCCACCATTAATTGCCACAGTTTAGACTACCAATAGATCAGCATTCTAACTCCCCCTTGTGATAGTGTGGTGCAATGACAGAATGCCACCATCTACCACAAACAGTCACAGCATAAGCTTGTAACTTTTAAAGGAAGACCCACTGTATGCATCGCGGAAGTTAGAGTAGCAGGAATCCAGTGTGTTTCCAGCGTGAATGCTACAGTCAATATGCTGATAGAATTTAGGTAGCCTTGTTCTCAAATTTGCTTTGTTAAAATCCCCAGCTACAATAAATGGAGCCTCGGGATATATGGTTTCCAGTTTGCATAAAGTCCAGTGAAGTTCCTTGAGGGTCGTCCTGGTATCGGCTTGAGGGGGGATATACATGGCTGTGACAATATCCAAGGAGAATTCCCTTGTGAGATAATACGGTCGGTATTTGATTGTGAGGAATTCTAGGTCAGGTGAACAAAAGGACTTGAGTTCCTGTATGTTGTTACAATTACATCATGAGACGTTAATCATGAAACATACACCCCCGCCCTCCTTCTTCCCAGAGAGGTGTTTATTCCTGTCGGTGCGACGCACAAAAAATCCAGGTGGCTGTATCGTCTCCGACAGCATATCCCGAGAGAGACATGTTTCTGTGAAACATGTATGTATGAGTATGTTACAATCCCTGATGTCTCTCTGGAAAGCAACCCTTGCCATAATTTTGTCTACCTTGTAGAAACTGGACATTAACCAAGTAATATACCTGGGAGCGGTGGGTGGTGTGCACGCCTCTGAAGTCTGGCCAGAAGACCGCTCCGTCTACCTTTTCTCCGGCGGCGTTGTTTTGGGTCAGCCTCTGGAATCAGTTCAAATGCCCTGGGTGGTTTGGAGAAAGGATCTGCTTCGGGAAAGTCATATTCCTGGTCATAGTGCTGGTATCCAATAGATCTTCCCGGCTGCATGTAATAACACTTACATAAAAAAACGGTACACTGCAAAGTTTCTTAAGGACGAGAAGCAAGGCAGCCCTCTCTGTCGGTGCCATCTTGTTCATCCTTCGGCCCAGTCTGAGATCCTGAGCGCTCTGGTGCAGGTTTTCATCGAGGATCTCTCTGTACTTTGCTCCGTTCATCTTTCCCTCTTCCCTGCCACTGAAAAACATCTCTGCAGCATGATGATGCCACCTCCATGCTTCACCATAGGGATGGTGCCAGGTTTCCTCCAGACGTGACCCTTGACATTCAGACCAAAGAGTTCAATCTTGGTTTCATCAGACCAGAGAATCTTCATTCTCATAGTCTGATTGTCCTTTAGGTGCCTTTTGGAAAACTCCAAGCGGGCTGTCATGTGCCTTTTACTGAGGAGTGGCTCTGTCTGGCCACTCTAACATAAAGGCCTGATTTGTGGAGTGCTGCAGAGGTGGTTTTCCTTCTGGAAGGTTCTCCCATCTCCACAGAGGAACCATCGGGACCATCGGGCTCATGGTCATCTCCCTGACCAAGGCCCTTCTTCCCCGATTGCTCAGTTTGGCCGGGCAGCCAGCTCTAGGAAGAGTCTTGGTGGTTTCAAACTTCTTCCATTTAATAAATATTGAGGCCACTTTGTTCTTGGGGAACCTCAATGCTGCAGAAGTGTTTTGGTACACTTCCCCAGATCTGTGCCTCGGTACAATCCTGTCTCGGAGCTCTACGGACAATTCCTTTCGACCTCATGGCTTGGTTTTTGCTCTGACATGCACTGTAAACTGTGGACAGGTGTGTGCCTTTCCAAATCATGTCCAATCAATTGAATTTACCACAGGTGGACTGCAATCAAGTTGTTGAAACATCTCAAGTATGTTTAATGGAAACAGGATGCACCTGAGCTCAATAAAGAGTCTCATAGCAAAGGGTCTGAATACATGTAAATATGCCGTTTATGTTTTTATTTGTAATAAATTAGCAAACATTTCTAAAAACCTATTCGCTTTGTCATTAGGAGTGTGTAGATTGATGAAAAACATTTTTATTTAATCAATTTTAGAATAAGGCTGTAAAGTAATAAAATGAGGAAAAAGTGAAGGGGTCTGATTACTTTAGAAGGCACTGTATGTGGTAGTATAGTAGTGGCCTGAGGGCACACTCTTAATGTACTGTGTAATGTATTGTAACGTCTTAAAAATATTATAACTGCCTTATTTTTGATGGACCCCAGGAAGAGTAGCTGCTCCCTTGGCAGCAGCTAATGCGGATCAATAATAAATAGAAATACAAATTGCACCCTATTCCCTATCTAGTGGACTAGGGCCCATAGGGCTGGTCAAAAGTACTGCACTTTGTAGGGAATAGGGTTCCATTTGGGACGTAATCCATGTGTTTCTCTCTGCATTTCCCTGATTCTGATTGCAGGGGAAGTGCAGGCAAGCCCACAGGCTTTGTCAGTTCCTCTGATTTGACATGTGCTACCTAGCCAGAGAAGTTTACAAGAAGACACGGGGAGTCCAGAGGATGCCTGCACTCACTCTGTAACTGACTCTCGCCTTGCATCTGCATACTGTATGATGCAATGTCAAAGAGATGCCAGAAAGAGGGTATCCTCAAAGAACATATATTTTCCACTGATGTAAAGTCCCTGACTGTATTTATTTATATATATATTTATATTTGTATACAGCAGTTGGATATGTTTACTGAGCAAGCTTATGGCTCAGCATTTTCTTTGCAAAATATTTATCTTTGCCACACCACATCTGTAGACAGACAGTCCTCATCATCCTTCCACATTACTATCAAGAGCTATAGTTTGACCATGCAGTCCACACTCAGTGGACCATGGACCATGAAGTCCACACATGGCATACACATGGCATACATTTTCCATCCAAATGCATTTCCCACCATTACTCCTAAATCACCCTAAAATGCCTGTTACCTTATTGAATGAAGATTCCCAATCAAACAGAATTCCAAATCAGAAAAATCTGGCACCATGTTCCCACATATTACCAGCGGCAATTACAACAAGTTGTCAGCATATCATTCTCATTTTCCCAATGATGTATTTCCCTCATTAGCAAGTGTCACATTCATTGCTTAATAAAGCATGAAAACGCAGCCCCAAGGGTATTCTGACTGTCACCGCGTCACACATCGCCTCTTTATGGATTGAGACACCACTGAGATCCATGTGGAACTTGGGAGGAAATGGATTCGGAAGTGGAATGCAGAGTGATTTACTCTGTCATTTTGCCATCAGAGGTGTGGTTAAGGACATTTGTCATCTGGTAAATAGCATCCAGAAGACTGCATGAGCATCAAACAGTGCCTAAAACACCTCACAAATCAAGTCCCATATGACAGACACTGGGAAATCTCAGGTAGCATAATGAACCCATCCCGTTTTGAATGATTTGAAATTAACTAGCAGTTTGTGTTTACTTGAGTGTCTTGCCAAGAGTGTGCAAAGGTGTCATCCATGCAAAGGGTGGCTACTTTGAAGAATCTAAAATCTAAAATATTTTAATTTGTTTAACACTTTTTTTGGTTACTACTTGAATCCATATATGTTATTTCATAGTTTTGATGTCTTCACTATTATTCGACAATGTAGAAAATAGTAAAAATTAAGAAAAAGCCTTGAATGAGTAGGTGTGTCCAAACCTTTGACTGGTGCTGTATGCACACATTACAGCATAAATCACAAAGGCCTAAATAGCCATAAAGTTAATGTAGAAAACAATATTTCATATTTATGTCCAATAATGTCAAATAATTATGTCCAATAATTATATACTGTATTTATTCCACCATAAGAGTTTAACACTCCAATGACACCATTGTCATTCACATTCATAGTATCTAATACAGGCCTTGATAAGGTTCTGTCTTCTGTTCTGACACCCATATTGTCAGCCTGTGCCCAGCCACTGCAGCCAGGCACACAAGGTTAACTCTCTGAAAGGGTCAGTGTATCTCAAGGTCATCTGGTAGTGGGGGGGCAACGTCTGGCACACAGGTCCACCTGTCTAGCGCAGGGCTCAGGCCCGATTGCAATGGTGGTGTATACACAATACCGTGCGGCTACCTGAGCCTCACACTGTCCCATGCCTGTCACTCGCCAACACACATCTCTCACTCTGTCTGCAAGCCAGCCTCACGGGCACTGAAACTGTCATTTGGATTATAGAGTTGGGGTTCTAGGCATTCAATTCAATTAAAACTTTATTCCTATCTCTATGTAAATTGGCAATAAAGTATTAAGTGAATCTAATTAAATTATAGCTATATTGTCTGATATTATCTGTATAATTCCACAAAATAGTATTATAATATCTTTCTAATACACATACTAAGTGCAATAGCATGTCATCACATTTATTGGAAATGGCTCAGTAATGAGTATAGTACAATGCCACATCATCTTCATATGTAAACATACATCTGATTTATATCTGCTTGCTATGGATTATTATAGGAAATCTATAGGCAACACAAAACGTTGAGTCATTTGTCACCCAAAGAGTTCTTTCAGATGTGGCTTAAATGTCATATCCAAAGGGGCACAACATTTAAGTAGCTGACGTGCTGTCATCCACCCTCTTTCCCTTAATCTTGGAACATCTGACAAGTATGGAAACTTCTAGCGCTGTTCTCTTTTTCCTTCTCTTTCATGCGTCTGTTAAGAGAAGAATTGAGGCATTCTAAATCTACATTTGGCTCATAACAAAGGAGAGAATGGGGATGTGAGGTGAGTGACTGCGCAATGCACAATATTGCTGAGAATAACAAAAATACTATGGATGTTAAACATTCTAGAGGCTTCTGTATCTAGGCCTTTCTGAAACATTCCTTAATACATGTGTCCCCTCTCAAAGTCTAAAGCCTTCACACTGCAGGCCTTATTGCGCAAATTAGTTTTGTTTTTCCGTTTTGGAATAGTGACTGTCCAAACAACAAGTTACAAGTGACCAAATCAGATGTGTGTGTTCAGACCACAGTCATTTGCTGACATGGCTATGCTCATTGTCATAGTAATGAAGGATGTGTGCGCAGTGGTGTAGGCTGATTGGTGGTGGTGCTCCTGCTTCCTATCACTCAGAAGTTATATATCAATGACAACAATGCCTGCCATGGAAATTTTCCAGTTGCTTTGAATGTTAAAAATAATTTTAAAGCCTCAAAAGATAAGATAATTAAACTTTCGAAATGAGTCCGTTTTGGGCTAGGTAGCTTATTGATTTCTAGCACATTCACTAAATTGATTGTAAACAATTAACAAGCTAGTTAGCTACCTCATGTTCTTGTCAAACTGTCAAGAGTAGCTGGCGACAAGATATGCCAAATCACAGTCTAAAACCCATAAATCAGATTTGACCATTCAGACAAGTCGCATGGCCAAGAATCATATTTGTATCACCTATGAAGGTGGTTTGAAATGTGTGTTGAAATATCTGATTCCATGTGCTTTTTGGCTGTTCAGACTGCAGGAAAAATAACTGATTTGAATTGGATATGCAGAATAATAGGATTTGAGTCACTTCAAACTGCCAATGTGAACAAGGTTGTATGCTTTTGTTTGGATTGGCATAGATTGAAATGAATTTGTACTTTGTCAAGTGCTGCCTACACATATTGGTTGATATATATTTTGTTTTGTTAATTTAATTGAACCTTTATTTTGATAGGGAGTCAGAACAAGGTCTGTTTTACAGATGAGCCCTGTAATTACACAAAATATACATATCAATACACTACAAAAATAAAAACAGAGATACAAAATAAACACATTCTTCAGTAAAAATATCCTCAATCAGCTGAATTGCCCTAGAGGCACCAAATCATCAAATTTGAGAGAGTTTGAAGATTATTCTACAAGTGCAAAAAATCTAAAAGCAGATTTACCTAACTCAGTGGAGAGTTAGGATCTCTAGAGTTAGCCATCCCTGAGACCAGTTAGCTGGTAGCTGGTATGTCTGTACTGTAGGTTAACAATAACTTAGGGTACAGCGGAAGTTTGTCAAAGGGGGCTTTATAATGGCCTCCCGAGTGGCACAGCGGTCTAAGGCACTGCATCGCAGTGCTAGAGGCTTCACTACAGACCTGGGTTCGATCCCAGGCTGTGTCGCAGCTGGCCACGACCGGGAGACCTTTTGAGGTGGCGCACAATTGGCCTAGCGTCATCTGGGTTAGGGCCGGCCGGGATGTCCTTGTCCCATCGCGCTCTAGCGACTCCTTGTGTCGAGCCGGGCACATGCATGCCGACTGGGTCGCCAGTTGTACAATGTTCTTCCGACAAATTGGTGCGGCTGGCATCCAGGTTAAGTGAGCAGTGCGTCAAGAAGCAGTGTGGCTTGGCAGGGTCATGTTTCAGAGGACGCATGGCTCTCTACCTTAACTCTCCTAAGTCAGTATGGGAGTTGCAGCGATGGAACAAGACTGTAACTACCAATTGGATATCACGAAATTGGGGGGGGGGAAAGGGGTGAAAAATATAAATAAATAAAGAGGGCAATGCATCGATCTACTTTAAAGAGGGCCAGCCTACTTTCTGATAAGGAATGCAGTGATGTGTACTGTGTGCTTTGATAAACTGGCATCCAATGGCTTCAATACAGTGGACATATCATATAGATATTGCCAAACAGTTTGAATGTCAATTCAAGTATTTGTTTTTTGTTATTTAACAAAATATATAAAAAGGAAGACCATTTTATTCTTAACTTCTTAAATAACTCATCAATATGCTTTCTGAATGACAGCTTTTAGTCAGTCCAGAAGCCCAGATATTTATAAGCGAGGACATCTATGAGGGCACCATCCAATTTATATGCATAAATAGTCAGATACATGTTTTGTTTTTTTGGAAAATAACATAAACTTGGTTTTGCCTGCATGAAGTACCAATTTTAATTCAACAAAGGCTTTCTGTTAGGCAATAAAGGCAGATTGTGTCTCCGAAGGAGCCTGGTCAACCGTGGGGGCTATAGCATTCACAACAGTATCATCTGCATACAGGTGTATGTAAAACATTTTTGCAGATAGACCAATATTGTTTATATAGAGAGTAAAAAGAACAGGACCAAAAATCCACCCCTTTGGGACACCTTTCATAATATCAAGGAAACATGACTTAACACCACTAGAAAATACACTGTGTCCTGTCTATCAGGTATTGTTTTAAGCAATAACATGATGCCTGATCCAGGCCAAAATCGGACAACCTTTGAATTAGCAATTAGTGATCCACAGCATCGAATGCCTTTGACAGGTCAATGAAAAGGGCAGCACAATGTTGCCTTTTGTCCATACAATTAACCACATCATTTATAACTAGTGAGGCAGAAGAGATAGTGCTACGGTCTAAAGTCAGATTGATGTACACTTCGTTGCTAGGAAAGACCTAAACTGAGAGTTTATTAAAAAAAATGTTTAAGTAGCTAGGCAAAACAGTTTAATTATTTAGGTTGGAGGGGTCACCACCTTTGTGGCGAGGGAGCACATGAGCTGCCTTCCAAACCCTAGGGATAGCATCTGAGATAACCGTCAGGTAAAAAATAGATGTCAGAAGCTATGTTTTCCATGAACTAAAAAAATGTCTGGACATTTTGAAAGTTTGCTATGACAATTGCATAATGCGATGTGTTTAAATTTAACTATCTTGTGTCAATAAAAACTGCTTGACGTAATGACGTAGCAACAAAAAAATACAAAATGAAGTTGAAGTGTTTCCATTACCCAAATTGCGAATTAGTAAATTGGCGAAAGCCTGTATGCCCTCCCACCTATCTGATTTATGTCTCAGTTAGCCCGCGAAAGCCAACATTGATAGCATGCAAGAATTTATGTAAATGTAAATGATTGACTAATATTTGCCATCTTCTAATAATTCTCACGTGCCATGGTGAAATTTGCACTCCTGTAGATCTGAAATAATTGGATTGTGAAACTTACCTCCAGCCAACCAGAAAAGCAAGGCGAAACAATTCAGCCATTCTTCAAAGTCAGGAAAATCCTTGTCCTGCAAAGAAACATTATTTCTTATTTGATTTTTTTTATTTGCAAGCAGTAGGCATTTAGAATTAAAATAGCGGCACCCCACCCTACGGGCAGTAAATCATTGGATCTGATTAATTTGATTCAACGCAATTCAATCTTTGAGGACTGCAACCATAGAAATGCAATTTATTTATGTCTATTAATAAGACATTGTCAACTTACTGTCCGGTTATTTTGCCCACTGTCAATTGCTCACTGTCAATGTTTACATATTAGGCTATGTATTTATTAAAGAAAAATTATTTGTTTTCCTTGGCAACTTTTCAACCATCATTTATTCAAAAAACACCGTTACATCATCATTTGTCGTAATGAGGAAAGTAAGATAAAAGAAAAATCCACCCCTGTCGAAAGTATAACATTTTTGTAGTTCTTTAGAAAATGTATCTTGTCTGCCATGTCCATGACACATATCGCAATGATTGTTTTTGCAACATTGCTTTTGTTGAATAAACCTGCCAACGGATTCCACAATCCAAGGAGTAGAATGCTACAGCAAAAAAAGCATAAAGTAAAGCTTCAGGGGAATTTTTTTTACATCAATCTTAAGCAAGGCATCTAGCACATCACAAGTAAAAAGTTGTTGAAATAAAAACAAAGATTCACTAGAAGTTGACAGATCTTCCATCGCCCCAACTAGAGGCGGGGACAGGGAAGAGCAGTAGACTAATTGACCAGTGTCAATTAAATCACAATTTCTTTCAAATAAAAAGAATACCGAAATAAAATGCAGATTTTTATTCTCAGTGATAATGACACAACTTGCTTAGGCAGGGAGGAAGAGGAATTTAGACACTTCAGAGCATTACCTGTTTTCCAAAATGTAGACGGATCACCAACAGAGTCTGAGATAGAACTTAGAAAGTAGCTTCATTTATCTTTCTTAATTGAGAAGGTACATCTATTTCTCAACTGCCTGAAAAGCTGCCATTCAGCTACCAAGTCAGTTCTTCTAGCTTTGGCCCAGGTCTGATTTCTAATAATTACAAGATCTGAAAATTGTATAAAGAACCAAGGATTTCTTCTATTTCTTACTCTTACTCTATTTCTTATGCTTAATTTAAAGGGGGCGTGTTTGTCTGCCAGAGAGATAAAAATAGATGAGAATTGAGCCAATTCAGGGTCAGGCATGCAGCTGATAAGATGAAAGATCAGAGTAAAATTAATGAATAATTGCCATACCTAAAAATGGCGTCTCCCTCGTTTCCATTTTGCTTTTACAAAAAGATAAATTTTTACAAAAAAAGGTGTAACAATCAAAAGATTGATTGAGAGCAAACATGCGTCACCGTCTGTTTTGCGGCGATAGGGTGAATGAAGGATCCATTGCGGAGAAAAAAAATGAAAATGTCTCTTCATAATTAAACAAAGACAATATTTTACAATGGATATTTCATAATGAGAAAATAGAAAAGACCTCACACAAACTGTTCCCATGGGGAATTAATTTACAATGATGATGAGTAAAACAAAAAATAAGTTACATTTACATACAAATATACTTTTAATAAAGACTAGATTTATGGCAGCATAATACAGCATATTCTTATGCATTACAGATGCTTTGTACTTATTGTAAAAAGGTCCAATTCTGCCAGTCATCAAGCTTGAAATTGAGACAGCAATTATCACTGACTGACTAACAGCATCATAATATGAGAGGGAAACCAATCATCTAGAGAGACTTTAAAAAAAAATCACATAGCTGCTCATTGTCTGAAATCTCTGATTTGTTTTTGCATTTTCCTTCCATTGCACCTGCTTCACAACCCAGTCCTGAACATAGGCATAATACCTTTGACATTTGCAAAGCGTCACAACTTTTAATATGGCTCACTTTCATGAACAACGTAACGCCACTACACTGAGCCAGTGAAAACACAGCTGTTCTAAGTCATTTTAAGTTGTCGAATTTCTGACCTGCAAATAATGAGCAAAAATCTATGCACACTAGCAGTCAGCAATCATATCACTTGCTGTTTGTCTCAGTAGTTCTCCTTGTGACCCATCAGACCATGCTGGCAGTAAATTAGTTAAGGTGTGGTGATGGAGATGACGCATACATTTCATGTGACCATCAGTCTTTATGTGAAAGATAGCGCATCTTTCCGGGTAACAGTAATTGAGTTAAGGTCTGGAGACAGAGCTGACTGAGGCTGGTGTTATGAGGTTGACACGTGCAGGTGGCAGGAATGACAGGCGTCTGTGTTTGAGCAGGACAAACAAGGACAAACAGAGGAGAGATCAAATCAAATGTTATTTGTCACATGCGCCGACCTTACAGTGAAATGCTTACTTACAAGCACTTAACCAACAATGCAGTTTTAAGAACTTTTGTTGTTGTTGAAATATAACAAATAATTAAGGAGCAACAATAAAATAACAATAGCGAGGCTATATACAGGGGGTTCTTGTACAGAGTCAATGTGCAGGGGCACCGATTAGTCACGGTAATTGAGGTAATATGTACATGTAAGTAGAGGTAAAGTGACTGTATGGATAGATAAACAGAGAGTAGCAGCAGTGTAAAAATGGGGGTGGGGTGGGGACAATGCAAGTAGTCTGGGTAGCCATTTGATTAACTGTTCAAGAGTCTTATGGCTTGGGGGTAGAAGCTGATAAGAAGCCTTTTCGACCTAGACTTGACGCTCCAGTACCGCTTGCCATGTGGTAGCAGAGAGTTTATGACTGGGGTGGCTGGAGTCCTTGGCAATTTTTTGGGCCTTCCTCTGACAACGCCTAGTATAGAGGTCCTGGATGGCAGGAAGCTTGGCCCCGGTGATGTACTGGGCCGTACGCACTACCCTCTGTAGTACCATGCGCTCAGGAGCAAACACCCCTGAGGGGGCCCTGTGTTGAGGATCAGCGTGGCAGATGTGTTGTTACTTACCCTTTCCACCTACAAGTCCTGGTAATCTGTCTGGCCCTGTGGCCTTGTGAATGTTGACTTGTTTAAAGGTCTTACTCACATCGGCTATGGAGAGCGTGATCACACAGTCGTCTGGAACAGCTGATGCTCTCATGCATGCTTCAGTGTTGCTTGCCTCGAAGTGAGCATAGAAGTTACTTAGGTCGTCTGGTACGCTCGTGTCACTTGGCAGCCCGTGGCTGTGCTTCGCTTTGTAGTCCGTAATAAGTTGCAAGCCCTGCCACATCCAATGAGCGTCGGAAGCTGGTGTAGTACGATTCAATCTTATTCCTGTATTGATGCTTTACCTGTTTGATGTTTTGTCAGAGGGCATAGCGGGATTTCTTATAAGCGTCTGGGTTAGAGTCCCGCTCCTTGAAAGCGGCAGCTCTACCCTTTAGCTCAGTTTGGATGTTGCCTGTAATCCATGGCTTCTGGATGGGGTATGAACATACGGTCACTGTGGGAACGACGTCATCGATGCACTTATTGATGAAACCAGTGACTGATGTGGTGTACTCCTCAATGCCATCGGACGAATCCAGGGACATATTCCAGTCTGTGCTAGCAAAACAGTCCTGTAGCTTAGCATCTGCATCCTCTGAACACTTCCTTATTGAGCGAGTCACTGGTATTTCCTGCTTTAGTGTTTGCTTGTAAGCAGGAATCAGGAGGATATTGTTATGGTCAGATTTGCCAAATGGAGAGTGAGGGAGAGCTTTCTACCCATCTATTTGTGTGGAGTTAAGGTGGTCTAGAATTTTTTCCCTCTGGTTGCACATTTAACACACTGGTAGAAATGAGGTAAAAACAGATTTATGTTTCCCTGAATTAAAGTCCCCGGCCACTAGGAGCGCTGCCTCAGGATAAGCATTTTCCTGTTTGCTTATGGCCCTGTCGTGTCTGGACTATCATTAAATGTGAAGACTTATTTATATCAAATCAGTTCTCTAGATTTAATTATTTTGTGATTAAACTAATTATGTAAACATTGATTAAATAGGAAATCGGGGCACCACGGAAATGTTGAGATTTACAGAGTCAGAATTTTCTGAATATAACTTCAGATATTTTCATATCTGAACAATTATTATTATTATTACCTCATCAGTTCTCATTACTAAACGTTGCAAACCATTGGATATCTGCACGAACCCTAGTTTCCATAATGACTCAGCAATATACAAATTGGCTTAATTATTTATTTACTAACTAACTACTCACAGAAATACATAACAAACAAACAGTAGATATTGGTTACTAACAATGATGGAAAAGTCCCTAGTGGGCTAAGCCAATATGACGGCTTGGTAAACAAAGGAAAGAGGTGGGAACTGAGAAAGAGCGGGGAAAACAAAATGGATTCACTACACACAGTGGTAATTGTACTCATGGACATGCTAATACTTTGCACATGAACGGCTGCTAATTCTGAAAGAAATTGCAATGTCAATATTTACGGCTGTATGTCGTTGTTGTCTCTCCATTGAAAACACTCGTCCTATAGAGTTCATCAGAGTCTCTGGTTAACTTTCCCAGAAGTCACAATGTCTTTCGTGATTGTAGGTGGTTAGAATGGATACTTCAGAGTACCTGTATGGTCTCCGTGGCCTATAGATTTGTAGCCATTCCATCGTGGGGACTGTCCTGGTATTCTCTGACTTAATGCATATTTTGTAGGATTGTGTTTTATACTCTGTGAAAGATCGGGTTGTTCTATGATGCCTAATGTGATGTCTGGGTTCACGGGGGTGTGGCCACTGACTAGTTAATCTTTATATGAAAATCCATACTCTCATTTAGAAGGTTAACATCACATTACATCTTTTCACAAATAGTTTAATCACAAAACACCAGTCTCAATGTCAACAGTGAAGAGGCAACTCCAGGATGCTGTCCTTCTAGGCAGCGGGGAAATGTACACTTTAAGAGATACAGTTATGTGTGTTTCCTGTCCTTCATGAGATCACCAAATGAAACACACTCATCATAACTGTCCCTTAAGAATCCACGGACCATTCCCACATTCTCAAAAGTAGAAATATTGTTTAATTCTCCCATTTTGGGGATTAGCAGTTCGGCCAAGTCTCGCTTTGTTCTGGTAGACTCTCTTCCTCAATACTGCATCGCAGTTTCTACCAGGTATTTATCCCCTGTCGTAAAGTCATAAAACTTGAGGGGGGGAGCCACAATATACACCGACAAAAGGGCCACGTCATGACAGTCCCCCTCTGGTGGGTTCAATCCTGTGATTATCCTGCAAGTTGCATAATAATAATGACCACGTGATGTCCTGTTTGGGGATCATCGTTGCAGTCCCCCTCTGGTGGTTGACATTGGTAGGCTCTCTGAAAGCGGAGCAGTCCACCACCAGGATGGGCAGTGGATGTCCGGATGGTGATTGCTGTTGTGGTCCCCCTCTAGTGGTCGACCCGGGTAGGATTTCTGCAAATGGAGCAAGCCGCCACAAGAATGGGCAGCGGATGTCCGGATCGGGATCGCAGTGCCGGACCCGTCGTCTGGTCGTCCAGACTGGAAGATCTGGGCTGTAACTTAGGCAGATGTTACCGCACACACACACTCACGAAAATGTAATTATATTTCTTCCCAATTGAGCGGTGGTGGTTGTATGTTGGTTTTGTGTATGGCTCTATCACTTCCTAAGTGTCAAAGGGACTGAAATGAAAAGGAATGAAAGCATAAACAAAAGATAAACAAAATATAGTTATCAAACCAAAATCATCTAATTGGACTGTATTCTATATACAATGGAAGTTTACATACACTTAGTTTGGAATCATTAAAAATCGTTTTTCAACCACTCCACAAATGTTTTGTTAACAAACTATAGTTTTGGCAAGTCGGTTAGGACATCTACTTTGTGCATGACACAAGTAATTTTTCCAACAATTGTTTACAGACAGATTATTTCACTTATAATTCACTGTATCACAATTCCAGTTGGTCAGAAGTTTACATACACTAAGTTGACAGTAGCTTTAAACAGCTTGGAAAATTTCAGAATATTATGTCATGCTTCAGAAGATTCTGATAGGCTAATTGACATCATTTGAGTCAATGGGAGGTGTACCTATGGATATATTTCAAGGCCTACCTTCAAACTCAGTGCCTCCTTGCTTGACATCATGGGAAAATCAAAAGAAATCAGTCAAGACCTCAGAAAAAAATTGTAGACCTCCACAAGTCTGGTTCATCCTTGGAAGCAATTTCCAAATGCCTGAAGGTACCACGTTCATCTGTACAAACAATAGTACGCAAGTATAAACACCATGGGATCACGCAGCCGTCATACCACTCAGGAAGGAGACGCGTTCTATCTCCTAGAGATAGTGCAAAATGTGCAAATCAATCCCAGAACAACAGCAAAGGACCTTGTGAAGATGCTGGAATAAACAGGTACAAAAGTATCTATACCCACAGTAAAACGAGTCCTATATCGACATAACCTGAAAGGCTGCTCAGCAAGGAAGAAGCCACTGCTCCAAAACCGCCATTAAAAAAATCCACACTACGGTTTGCAACTACACATGGGGACAAAGATCGTACTTTTTGGAGAAATGTCCTCTCGTCTGATGAAACAAAAATAGAACTGTTTGGCCATAATGACCATCGTTATGTTTGGAGGGAAAAGGGGGATGCTTGCAAGCCGAAGAACACCATCCCAACCGTGAAGCTCAGGGGTGGCAGCATCATGTTATGGGGGTGCTTTGCGCAGGAGGGACTGGTGCAATTCACAAAATAAATGGCATCATAAGGAAGGACAATTATGTGGATATATTGAAGCAACATCTCAAGACATCAGTCAGGATGCTAAAGCTTGGTCGCAAATGGGTCTTCCACATGGACAATGACCCCAAGAATACTTCCAAAGTTGTGGCAAAATGGCTTAAGGACAACAAAGTCAAGGTATTGGAGTGGCCATCACAAAGCCTTGACCTCAATTCAATGGAAAATATCTTTGGCAGAACCAAAAATAACATGTGAGAGCAAGGAGGCCTACAAACCTGACTCAGTTACACCAGCTCTGTCAGGAGGAATGGGCCAAAATTCACCCAACTTATTGTTGGAAGCTTGTGGAAGGCTACCCGAAACTTTTGACCCAAGTTAAACAATTTAAAGGCAATGCTACCAAATACAAATTGAGTGTATGTAAACTTCTGACCCACTGGGAATGTGATGAAAGAAATAAAAGCTAAAATAAATCACTCTCTACTATTATTCTGACATTTCACACAGGGGACCAGTACAGAGAAAAAAATATGAAATGTATGCATTCACTACTGTAAGTCTCTCTGGATAAGAGCGTCTGCTAAATGACTAAAATGTCAATGTAAATGTAAAGTGGTGATCCTAATTTACCTAAGACCGGGAATTCTTACGAGGACTAAATGTCAGGAATTGTGAAAATCTGAGTTTAAATGTATTTGGCTAAGGTGTATGCAAACTTCCGATTTCAACTGTTTGTCCAAGGTCCTGGCAAAATGACTCTATCATGGCATTGTCTAATGTCATATGTAGGGTGTTCCTAATTTGCGGTGTTGATAACTACATGATAAGTCTACACCTACAAGGCACCCGCTTCAGGTAGTCTACAGGGATGACCTATGGACTTCTGTGGAGAAACTGGTGAGTACTGTAACTGTAGAGTCAAAAGCCTCAGAGTAAATTTTCAACTTTACTAAGGCTGGCATTTTGTTTGGACCCTTAAGTGATCTGAGCATAAATCCTCATTAAATGTGCACTTACATAAGCTCACATGCCAAGGGAAAGAACCAAGTATCTTGGTAGGTTGCAACCTGTTCAGAATGAGTCTGACCTCATCAGATAATTTCCAGGTCAATGCCTGGAGGTCAGTAAGAATTGATGTCAACCTCAAGACATTTTAGTCATTTAGCAGACGCTCTTATCCAGAGCAACTTACAGTAGTTAATGCATACATTTCATTTCATGCATTTAAAAAAAGTGCCCCTGTGGGAATCGAACCCACAACCCTGGCATTGCACACACCATGCTGGCGTTGCAAACACCATGCTCTACCAACTGAGCCACAGGGAAGGCCGACATATGTTAAAGGAGACCTGTAGTAGTTTTACTACACGTCAATGTGTCTTACATCATTGTAGCGGTGATAGGTAAGAAGGAGTCTATTTCATAGCTATGTTATGCATGAAGGAGCTAACCTCACGACATAAGTACTCTATAAGCACTGAACCAGTCGTACACAGTGTGATCATTGTTCATGACTTCTAATAACTTTCCTCCTGAATGGAGGGTTCTATTTATTAGCGGCATGTGTGTTGACCATCAGAAGAGTGTTCTAGAGATTCCCTTACATGTGTTGCAATCTAAGTGACTACTAACTCCTCCACTATTATCAATAGCAATTTTACTTGAGAGGTCTCAAATCCTCTTACTGATTGTTTCTGGACTGACTGTAGTAGCATTGGTTCCGGTACTCAAGGGGACCAGTCATCCTATCGATTTATTCTGAAATATTATCCTACCGTAACACATGATTAGAGCATTGTCATGATGTTGTATTGATTAATGTGACGAATGCTGCTCATCGAATGATTAACGGTTTATAATTACGTGATTAAATGAATCAGGTAATTATTAACTCATTAACCCGGGGCACCATGGGAAAGTTTTGGCTTTATTGAGTTTCTATTTCCCAAATGAACTCAAAGAATATCAGAATATCGATTTTACAACAGTTGCTAGTTAACCTCTATGGGCTAGGTGGGACGCTAGCGTGCCACCCGTGGTGCACTCCATCAACAGCAGGTGCATTTCAAGAGCGGCAAATTTGAATCCAAATAAATGTCAAAATTCAAATTTTTCAAACATACAACTATTTTACACCCTTTGAAAGATAAACATCTCCTTAATCTAACCACGTTTTACGATTTCAAAAAGGTTTTACGGCGAAAGCATAAATTTAGAGTATGTTAGGACAGTACATTTACAAGAGTTGTGTGTAATGTTTTGTCAAGTCAAAGACAGGGTCACCAAAACCATAAAACCAGCTAAAATGATGCACTAACCTTTTACAATCTCCATCAGATGACACTCCTAGGACATTATGTTAGACAATGCATGCATTTTTAGTTCTATCAAGTTCATATTTATATCCAAAAACAGCGTTTTACTATGGCATTGATGTTGAGGAAATCGTTTCCCTCCAATAACCGGCAGTCAAGTCAGCGTCACAAATTAAATAATTAAAATTAGAAAACATTGGTAAAATATTATATTGTCATTTAAAGAATTATAGATTTACATCTCTTGAACGCAATCAACTTGCCAGATTTAAAAATAACCTTACTGGGAAATCACACTTTGCAATAATCTGAGCACTGCGCCCAGAAAAATACGCGTTGCGATACAGACTAGACGTCATGTTGGGGAGATCTAAAATCGAAAATACTATGTAAATAATCCATTACCTTTGATTCTCTTCATCAGATGTCACTTCCAGGTATCACAGGTCCATAACGAATGTAGTTTTGTTCAAAAAAGCTCATCATTTATGTCCAAAAATCTCCGTCTTGTTAGCACATGATCTAAGCCAGCCGGACTTCTCGTCATGAACGAGGGGAAAAAATATATTTACATTCGTTCAAACATGTCAAACGTTGTATAGCATAAATCATTAGGGCCTTTTTTAACCAGAACATGAATAATATTCAAGGTGGACGAATGCATACTCTTTTATAACGTATTGGAACGAGGGTACCCAACATGAACTCGCGCGCCAGGTGTCTAATGGGACATCATCGTTCCATGGCTCTTGTTCGGTCAGATCTCCCTCCAGAAGACTCAAAACACTTTGTAAAGGCTGGTGACATCTAGTGGAAGCAATAGGAAGTGCCAAAATATTCCTCAGCCCCTGTGTTTTTCAATGGGATAGGTTTAAAGTCAATACAACACATCAGGTATCCACTTCCTGTCAGAAAATGTCTCAGGGTTTTGCCTGCCAAATGAGTTCTGTTATACTCACAGACACCATTCAAACAGTTTTAGAAACTTTAGAGTGTTTTCTATCCATATATAATAAGTATATGCATATTCTAGTTACTGGGTAGGATTAGTAACCAGATTAAATCGGGTACATTTTTTTATTTTTTTGTGATTTTTTCCTCTGTTTGCCGAAAAGGAGATTCCCTGTCGGAATATTATCGCTTTTCTACGAGAAAAATGGCGTAAAAATTGATTTTAAACAGCGGTTGACATGCTTCGAAGTACGGTAATGGAATATTTAGAATTTTATTGTCACGAATTGCGCCATGCGCGCGACACTTCTTTACCATTTCGGATAGTGTCTGGAACGCACGAACAAAACGCCGCTATTCGGATATAACGATGGATTATTTTGGACCAAACCAACATTTGTTATTGAAGTAGCAGTCCTGGGTGTGCATTCTGACGAAGACAACAAAAAGTAATCAAACTTTTATAATAGTAAATATGATTATGGTGAGTGCTAAACTTGCCGGGTGTCTAAATAGCGAGCCCGTGATGCCTGGGCTATGTACTTAGAATATTGCAAAATGTGCTTTCACCAAAAAGCTATTTTAAAATCGGACATATCGAGTGCATAGAGGAGGTCTGTATCTATAATTCTTAAAATAATTGTTATGCTTTTTGTGAACGTTTATCGTGAGTAATTTAGTAAAATGTTAGCGAATTCCCCGGAAGTTTGCGGGGGGTATGCTAGTTCTGAACGTCACATGCTAATGTAAAAAGCTGGTTTTTGATATAAATATGAACTTGATTGAACAAAACATGCATGTATTGTATAACATAATGTCCTAGGGTTGTCATCTGATGAAGATCATCAAAGGTGAGTGCTGCATTTAGCTGTCTTATGGGTTTTGGTGACATTATATGCTGGCTTGAAAAATGGGTGTCTGATTATTTCTGGCTTGGTACTCTGCTGACATAATCTAATGTTTTGCTTTCGTTGTAAAGCCTTTTTGAAATCGGACAGTGTGGTTAGATTAACGAGAGTCTTGTCTTTAAATAGCTGTAAAATAGTCATATGTTTGAGAAATTGAAGTAATAGGATTTTTAAGGTTTTGAAAATCGCGCCACAGGCTGCAAGTGGCTGTTACGTAAGCGTCCCACCTAGCCCATAGAGGTTAACTTTTAATAACATAACAAAAATGACATTCATTTTCACATTCCATTCATCTTTATTACCACCATTGTGGCTGACAAAACTATTGTCCCAAAGTCCATTTATTGAATGTTAATGTTCTGAGGCCGGTTCTCCATAGTGAGAAGACAAAGGAATTTTGTCTGCTGCCTTAAGATTTACAATGGGCATGAGGTGTCATAAACCCCCCCAGCCCCATCTCTTCCCCTCTGGTGGGTGTGAGAGATCTTTCTGTAGGATTGTGGTCCACGGTAACCTGACCCGAGCAGGCCAGTCATGACAGCATTTTACATTTGAGTCATTTAGCAGATGCTCTTATCCAGAGCCACTTACAGTAGTAAATGCATACATTTTATACATTTTCTTATCCATTTTTCTCCGTACTGGTCCCCCGTGGGAATCGAACCCACAACCCTGGCGTTGCAAACACCATACGCTACCAACTGAGCCACTAGTTGTATTGTCTGCTCCTCACTGTTCTCATAGGGGAGTTTACAACTAGATTTGTTTCTGCTCTGGCGGCCTCGTACAGTGTTACCCAGCGGTTGGTGTTGGTATCCGAGACACAAACAAAAAGGTTACACCCTATGTACGAGTTGTCAGCGGCCGCGTTATGAGAATGGCTGTAACCTTTCAACCAAATCTACTGGTGTTTGTGCTTCAAAATGCTCAGTGGCTTTCGAGGCCTGTCAGGCACCACAGCATCTGCGTGTGGAAACCTCTTCAGAACCTGCGAACTGAGACGAGGATATCTGGTTGTTATATCGCAAAGTGTTTCACCAGTGGGAGTCATCGGGTCAGTTGCTGGAATGACGCCATTAGTGTCATTGTAAGGGGTGACAGTCCCCCACAAAGCAGAAGATGTATCATCGGAAGCAGAGTACACTCTGCTCATCAATGTTTGTTTTTTCCTGATACGACCGCAGTGCTTGCGAAAGTGTCTGAAGGGCAAGAGAAGTTCATCTCAACTACAATATTGCACGACTTCAAGGAGGAGGGAAGTTGCTCATTCACAGAGACTGCTGGCTCAAAATCATGAAAAGAATGGTGAATCAGGTTTGCTGATGGATTGTGTCAAGATATTGTAATATCTTCTTGGATCGGATTCTGCACCAAGAGGTTTGGAAACGTATTTTTCCCAAGGGGTGCTTTCGACAGATATCCATCGTGGATGACTGCATTGCAGCTAGCTTTAGGGGAAGACAGTGTGGTCAGTGGAGAAGGCACTTGGTTTTCCAATCCATCAGTAGGTGTAACCGATCCATAAAGTCTGCTCCGAGAGGCAGGGGTTCAGATTCGAGGCGGGTAACATACACAGAGTGAACGAGCAATACGTCCTGGAAGTGTAGTTTCAGCATGACTCTTAATGTGAGAGGTGAGGTAGTCTGAGTGAAATCTCGAAGTGTAGTGTTGCATCGTTCCACTTTTAACCAACGCTTAGTTGTCTTCAAAGCCCTTTTGAGATCATCAAACAATGTTTGAGAGATGAGCGATATTGTTGCGCCCGAAACAATTAGTGTATGACAAGTTAAGCAGTCTTCCAGGACTGTTTCCAGGTATGGCCGTTTAGATTCGCGTTTAGTGGACATATTCCCCACAAAGTGGAGTGGTTGTTCGCAACGACGTGATGTGCCATTTCTGTTCAAGGTGAAAACAGATCAACTTTTCGGATTCTGAGTGGGCTTGGCTTCAACAAAGCTTTTTACCTTTTTCTTCGCAACCTTTGTATCAGAGTCTATAGACAAAGCCTGTGGGCTTGTTTCCTGATCAAGCAGGCCCTGGATAGGGTCTCAAGTGAGAGCGGGAGAAATTCGATTTTTTACTTCCTTGCTAAGGATGTTAATTCTTGCAGACCTGGTGTACGGCAACTACCCGTCTAGTCCTTGTGACTTATATGTTACCCTTTTCCCCAAAAAATCTTGCTTTAGCTCTTCACTGGTGGAACTTCTAGAGAACATTAGTCTATGTTTTGATTGTCCTTTAACCCTTTGTTACCCTTGTGTTCTGACACTTTGTGTGGGTTGGGTGCAGGAACGTAGCAAACAGGTCAATTGTAGCGGTAGTCATTTTGATGGCGACGTACTTTACAGTTATTTTGACCGCAGTGGTTATTGAATTCGTAGTTTCGTGGTAGAAACCGTTGTTGTGCATCATCTCTCAATGCTCCAATACCTGATAATGCACCCTCTAACTGGAGTGAGTGCTCCTGGTCAAACTTCAAAACCGAGTGGTCAGGGCTCTTAGCGTTACGAGCTTTTGATGCCTCAAAAACTGTGCTTGCAAGCTCTCTGAGTTGTAAGATAGGCAAGCCAACATGGGCTGTAGGGCCCAAGTAGGTAATGAAGGTGGGATACATGTTGGACAGAAACATTTGTTTGAATGGTAACAGCTTTTCCATTCCTGTTTCATGGAGTAGACCAAAGTAAGCTGAACAAAGCCTATGATAGTAAGCTTGTGGGTGTTCATTCCGAGCTTGTTTGACAGTGTTAGCCAGTGAGCTATCATGTTTGCGAGTCGTAGAACCACTGATTTTAATTTCAAAGCTGTGGCAAGTTTAGCGTAGTCGTTTAGCACATGTTGCTGGCCCCACGGGGGGCCAGCACAGAAAAAAATGTATGAAATGTATGCGTTCACTACTGTAAGTCGCTCTGGATAAGAGCGTCTGCTAAATGACTAAAATGTAAATGTAAATGAATGAACCTCGTCACGTGTCTATTTGACGTTCTTAGGGATAGGCGTCCCGCTAGCGGGACACAAGCCGACAACATCCGGTGAAATTGGAGGGCGCGCAATTCAAATAAATAATCGTAATATTAAACATTCATGAATATACAAGTGTCTTCTAAAATTTGTTAGTTGAACTGCGTTGTCCGATTTCAAAAAGGCTTTACGGCGAAAGCATACCATGCGATTGTCTGAGGACGACACCCCACATCAACATATTTTTCAACCAGCACAGGCTTCATAAAATCACAAATAGAGATAAAATAAATCACTTAGTTTTGAAGATCTCCCTCTGTTTGCAATCCAAAGGGTCCCGGCTACAACATGAATCGTCATTTTGTTAGATAACATCCTTCTATATATCCCAAAAAATCTGTTTAGTTGGCGCCATCGATTTCAGTAATCCACTCATTCAACATGCAGACAAAGGAGTCCAAAAAGCTACCGCTAAACTTCGTCCAAACAAGTCAAATGACGTTTCTATTTAATCCTCAGCTACTCAAAAATTTAAATAAACTAATATTTCATACGGAAAATAGTATGTTCAATAGGAAAGGAAAATTAGTAAGCGCACGCCTTCTCCCTCGTGCGCCGACAGACTGATATCTCACAAAAACTCCAAATACTTGTTTGTTTTTCAAAACACAAGCATGAAACCTTGAACAAAGACTGTTGACATCTAGTGGAAGCCATAGGAATTGCAATCTGGGAGACGGATTTACATAGAAACAATAGGTTCTCGTTATAAGAGCCTGGGAGCTAAAAATTTTTGTTTAAATTCCTGTCGGATTTTCTTCAGATTTTCGCCTACCATATCAATTCTGTTATAGTCTCAGACATTATTTTAACAGTTTTAGAAACTTCAACGTGTTTTCTATCCAATGCTACCAAATATATGCAAATCTTGGCTTCTGGGGCTGAGTAACAGGCAGTTTACTTCAGAACCCATAGCATTCGGGTAGCCATCCAATGCGTCCTCTATGTCAGCTAGGAACGTCTCAGTATCGTTTGGCTGACCTGGAACGGGGTCAAAGGTGGGGAAATTCTTGACGAGTTTGTCAAGGTGTTCCACGCCAAGCAAGCGGAAAGGGTAGGCTTCATCCTGTGGAGAAATTGGGGCCAAAAGGCCAAGAGGAGAAGCCAAGCTTTGGCTTTGTTAGTGAAAAGGTGCCATATTACTCAGTGCCGAATGGCCAAGAGGAGAAGACTGAGGGACACATGAGGGAGGCAAAGTCTGAAACCTTCTATCGTCTTCACTCCTTTGAGTACCAGGCTCTGGTTGCTTGGTTGGGTAGTCACGCTGTAGCGCGTGACCGTGCTGGAATTCCACCTGATTGCACCTAAGTGTGGTATTCTGCTGCATTGCAGGGTCCACTTGAGCGCTTAGAGTACTGATTTTGGACACGTGAGTGTCGCACTTGCTCCTTTCGGTCTCAAACTTATCTGTCATTGTTTGCAGATAGAGGTCTTGAGTACGGAGCGAGTGATTCAGTGATGAGATTTCCTCCGCTTGCTTAGAAATCAATATTTCCATCTTCATCACCTGAGTTACAATTGCAATTTATTGCCCTGGCCACATCTGCAGTCCTCATGCCTCCTTGCAGCATGCCTAAGGCACGTTCAGGTAGATGAACAGGGACCCTGGGCATCTTTCTTATGGTGTTTTTCAGAGTCAGTAGAAAGGCCTCTTTAGTGTCCTAAGTTTTCATAACTGTGACCTTAATTGCCTACAGTCTGTAAGCTGTTAGTGTCTTAACAACCGTTCCACAGGTGCATGTTCATTAATTGTTTATGGATCATTGAACAAGCATGGGAAACAGTGTTTAAACCCTTTACAATGAAGATCTCTGAAGTTATTTGGATTTTTATGAATTATCTTTGAAAGACAGGGTCCTGAAAAATGGACGTTTCAATTTTTTACTGAGTTTAGTTTAATCACAAAACATCAGTCTCAACATCAACAGTGAAGAGGTGACTCCAGGATGCTGGCCTTCTAGGCAGAGTTCCTCTGTCCAGTGTCTGTGGTTTTTTGCGCATTTTTATATTTTATTTTTATTGGCCAGTGTGAGATATGGCTTTTTCTTTGCAACTCTGCCTACAAAGTCAGCATCCCGGAGTCGCCTCTTCACTGTTGATGTTGAGAATGGTGTTTTGTGGGTACTATTTAATGAAGCTGCCAGTTGAGGACTTGTGAGGCATCTGTTTTTCAAACTAGACCCTTTAATGTACTTGTCCTCTTTCTCAGTTGTGCACAGGGGCCTCCCATTCCTCTTTCTCTTCTGGTTAGATCGAGTTTACGCTGTTCTCTGAAGGGAGTAGTACACAGCGTTCTACGAGATCTTCAGTTTCTTAGCAATTTCTCGCATGGAATAGCTTTAATTTCTCAGAACAAGAATAGATTGACGAGTTTCAGAAGAAAGGTCTTTGTTTCTGGCCATTTTGAGCCTGTAATCGAACCCACAAATGCTGATGCTCCAGATACTCAACTAGTCTAAAGAAGGCCAGTTGTATTGCTTCTTTAATCAGGAGAACAGTTTTCAACTGTGCTAACATAATTGCAAAAGGGTTTTCTAATGATCAATTAGCCTTTTAAAATGATAAACTTGGATTAGCTAACACAGCGTGCCATTGGAACACAGGAGTGATGGTTGCTGATAATGGGCCTCTGTATGCCTATATTGATATTCCATAAAAAAATCTGCCGTTTCCAGCTACAATAGTCATTTACAACATTAACCTGTTAGGGCTAGGGGCAGTATTGACACGGCCGGATAAAAAACGTACCCGATTTAATCTGGTTACTACTCCTGCCCAGTAACTAGAATATGCATATAATTATTGGCTTTGGATAGAAAACACCCTAAAGTTTCTAAAACTGTTTGAATGGTGTCTGTGAGTATAACAGAACTCATATGGCAGGCAAAAACCTGAGAAGATTCCAAACAGGAAGCGCCCTCTCTGACAAGTTGTTCTTCATCTTGGCTCTTTTTATTGAAGACTGAGGATCTTTGCCGTAACGTGACACTTCCTACGGCTCCCATAGGCTCTCAGAACCCGGGAAAAAGCTGAATGATATCGAGGCAGCCTCTGGCTGAAACACATTATCGCGTTTGGATAGTGGCTGGTCAGAGTACTCTGAGACTCACGCTTGTGCACGAGGGCACGAGATGTATTTATTTTCTCTCTCTTTGTACGTATACAGGCTTTCCCGGTCGGAATATTATCGCTTTTTTACGAGAAAAATGGCATAAAAATTTATTTTAAACAGCCGTTGACATGCTTCGAAGTACGGTAATGGAATATTTAGAAAAAATGTTGTCACGAAATGCGCCATGCTCGTCACCCTTATTTACCCTTTTGGATAGTGTCTTGAATGCACGAACAAAACGCCACTATTTGGATATAACAATGGATTATTTGGGACCAAACCAACATTTGTTATTGAAGTAGAAGTCCTGGGAGTGCATTCTGACGAAGAACAGCAAAGGTAATAACATTTTTCTTATAGTAAATCTGACTTTGGTGAGTGCTAAACTTGCTGGGTGTCTAAATGGCTAGCCCTGTGATGCCGGGCTATCTACTGAGAATATTGCAAAATGTGCTTTCACCGAAAAGCTATTTTAAAATCGGACATATCGAGTGCATAGAGGAGTTCTGTATCTATAATTCTTAAAATAATTGTTATGTTTTTTGTGAACGTTTATCGTAATTTAGTAAATTCACCGGCAGTGTTCGGTGGGAATGCTAGTCACATTCTAATGTAAAAAGCTGTTTTTTGATATAAATATGAACTTGATTGAACAAAACATGCATGTATTGTATAACATAATGTCCTAAGGTTGTCATCTGATGAAGATCATCAAAGGTTAGTGCTGCATTTAGCTGTGGTTTGGGTTTATGTGACATTATATGCTAGCTTGAAAAATGGGTGTCTGATTATTTCTGGCTGGGTACTCTGCTGACATAATCTAATGTTTTGCTTTCGTTGTAAAGCCTTTTTGAAATCGGACAGTGTGGTTAGATTAACGAGAGTCTTGTCTTTAAAATGGTGTAAAATAGTCATATGTTTGAAAAATTGAAGTTTTTGCATTTTTTAGGTATTTGAATATCGCGCCACGGGATTACACTGGCTGTTGAGTAGGTGGGCAAACGTCCCACCTAGCCCAGAGAGGTTAACAATGTCTACACTGTATTTCTGATCAATTTGATGTTATTTTAATGGACATAAAATGTGCTTTTCTTTCAAAAACAAGGACATTTCTAAGTGATCCCTAACATGTGAACGGTAAGTGTAACTAAAAAAACAAGTTACAAACAACGCGAAAAAAACAAACAACATCGCACAGTTGGTTAGGAGCACAGAAAACAGCAGCCATCCCCTCATTCTTCAGAGGAGACAACTTGACTACTGTTTGACTATTATTCACAGCATATCTCCAGTGTGTGAAGTAATCTTCCACCTGACACCTCTCCCGCACGTAAACTCCTCTTCCTCCGTTACTCACACTGCTAGATTTATGAACAGGGCCTTGACAACAACTACTAGATGGTGTCAAGATACTCTGAGGTGAGTGGGAGAAGGAGCAAGGAGTTATTTGGTCTTGCATGTGTTGTTGTATTGGAAACAATCCTTGGAGCAGCAAGGATGCTATTCACTAGTTATTCATTCAGTGTACTGATGTTCTACATCCTAATTCTGTGTGACATTTTTCATATTTAATTTTCTATGCATGAATTACAAGGACATGGAAGATCCCTGCACGTTGTCACCTCACCAAACAGTACCATGCATGCTAATCTGAACAATCATCTGAAGATTGAAACATGCATTATTGTGACATAAATCAACAAGATAATAACACATATTAGTCTAGTCTGAGAGATTTTGCCATGTATTTAGCGACATGCCTTAATTCTACCACAGAGTTAAAGCTGCATTACCCTCCTTAACAATCTGAAGTTCAATAATCAGACTTTTCAGGCACTTTAGGCAGATGTATTGTCTGAAAGCACTCCATTGTGTGTGGAAAACCTTGAAAGAACCCTAAACATGCATAGGCCTGTCTCCTTCTCTATAACCCCCTGTGGAGTAGGTTAAAGATGGCTTAACACAATAGCACTGTTTCTGGGTCAGTCGGTCCAGCTGCCAACACGCCAATGACACATCCCCATGTGTGAGAGGGCCCCTAATGTACTCGCCGGACACATTTTAAAGATTATACGTCTTTTTAACTGCTTAACATAAGCCCTTTATGAAAAGACACAAAAAATCCCTCTTTAGACTATCGTATGACAATAACCGGATGCTAAGCAAGAGCAGATTAGAAGGCATAATGCTTCGTAGAACTGTAAATAACACGACAGATTTGGCTTCTCTCTTTAGAACAATCTACTTTGTGCACTTGTTTATCTTAAATACATAAATCAGTTTGAGGATGAGCCTCTTTTCCCCCTAAAATAAGTGTCAAACAAAGACCTCTATAGAGGATATTACATGTAAAATGTCAAAATTACCCTTGGGGCACAGTGGCATTAACTGCATACATGCAGGAACTCATTGTTATTGTCTGTATAATGACTCTAGTTGGATAAAACAATCCACAAAATAAATGTGAAAACTATGAATGGGAATGAGTCATCAGAAACAGCACAATACTGAACTGCCTCTTGGGTCTTTGAATCAGTGAACCTGAAAATGCTTTATTTCAGTCACATGTTTGACTTTTACTACAATAAAATAAAATATCCATGCAGAGAGAAGACCAAAAACGCAAAAGGAGAGTGAAAACAGTCAGGAAATGTATCTGTAAAAGTCCGTAGCCCGGCAGACAAAGTGTATTAATTGCTCGCACTTAAGTGAGCCCTATACATCAATTTCATGCAAAATAGATGGGTTAGTGTAACACACCTATCACCACTCCTTAGGTAGCTCTGATAATGACTTTGTGTTCATTAACGAGACTCACTCATCCTAGGCCTCTTCATCTGAGTCCGTTTGACAGGGAGAAAGTCAATGATATTAATGGCTTTTCCAGCACAATGGACTAATTTCTATCAGTCAGATAGTTGAAATGCGCAAATGTTACTGATGGCTGATCATTAATGTTGCTAGTTCAATAACGTGTCTCTAATTATGGGGGGAATTACGGCGAGATGAGCTCATTTTCCAACAGACTGCCTTGCAGGCACTCCACCCGCAACACTGGGCTGCCATTTTAGAAACTCCTTTATGGGTTCATTGTTCACAGAGAGCTTATTATGCCATAGAATACCTGTCGAGTTCTCACAAAACCTTGCCATAAAGTCAATGTTAAATGCTGATTGCTCAATGGGATAATGTGACTAAATGGTTTAACTACGGTTTTCTAGTAACACAACCTCTAGTCAATCATGTACATGTTCTAGATACATGCTAAATGCAGTATATGATAGATAGTCAAGTTTCGAAGAGCATAAAAACTTTGATGGTAGACGTCCAAAGCAGTTTTTGATACGCTATAGAGCTTCCGGAAAATATTCAAACCCCTTGACTTTTTACACATTTTGTTATGTTACCGCCTTATTCTAAAATGGATTAAATAAAACATTTTCCTCAGCAATCCATACACAATACCCCATAATGACAAAGTGTATTAAAATGTATTATGTATTAAAAATAAAGAAAAACAGAAATACCTTATTTACATAAGTATTCAGACCCATTGCTATAAGACTCGAAATTGAGCTCAGGTGCATCCTGTTTCCATTGATCATCCTTGAGATGTTTCCTCAACTTGATTGGATTCCACCGGTGGTAAATTCAATTGATTGGACATTATTTGGAAAGGCACACACCTGTCTATATAAGGTCCCACAGGTCCCTCTGCATGTCAGAGCAAAAAACAACAACAACAAAAAACCAAGTCAAAGGAATTGTCTGTAGAGCTCCGAGACACGATTGTGTCGAGGCACAGATCTGGGGAAGGGTACCAAAACATTTCTGCAGCATTGAAGGTCCCAAAGAACACAGAGGCCTCCATCATTCTTAAATGGAAGAAGTTTGGAACCACCCAGACCCTTCCTAGAGATGGCAGCCCGGCCAAACTGAGCAATCGGGGGAGAAGGTCCTTGTTCAGGGAGGTGACCAAGAACCAGATGGTCACTCTGACAGAGCAGTAGAGTTCCTCTGTGGAGATGAGAGAACCTACCAGAAGGACAACCATCTCTGCAGCACCCCATCAATCAGGCCTTTATGGTAGAGTGGCCAGACAGAAGCCACTCCTCAGTAAAAGGCGCACAACAGCCCGCTTGGAGCACCTAAAGACTCTCAGACCATGAGAAACAAGATACTCTGGTCTGATGAAACCAATATTGAACACTTTGGCCTGAATGCCAAGCGTCACGTCTGGAGGAAACCTGGCACCATCCCTACAGTGAAGCATGGTGGTGGCAGCAACATGCTGTGGGGATGTTTTTCAGCGGCAGGGACTGGGAGACTAAAAAAAGTACAGACCTGCTGCAGAGCACTCTGGACCTCAGACTTGGGCGAGGGGTCACCTTCCAACAAGACAACGACCCTTAGCACACAGCCAAGACATCACAGGAGATGCTTTGGAACTAGTCTCTGAATGGCCTTGAGTGGCCCAGCCAGACCCAGCCGGACTTGAACCCGATTGACCATCTCTGAAGAGACCTGAACATAGCTGTGCAGCAATGCTCCCCATCCAAACTGACAGAGCTTGAGAGAATCTCCAGAGAAGAATGGGAGAAACTCCCCAAATACAGGTGTGCCAAGCTTGTAGCATCATACCCAAGAAGACTCGAGGCTGTAATTGCTGCCAAAGGTGCTTCAACAAAGTCCTGTGTAAAAGGTCTGAATACTTATGTAAATGTGATATTTCAGTTTTTTATTTGTAATACATTTGCAAAATAAATTAAAAACTGTCTTTGCATTGTCATTATGGGGTATTGTGTATAGATTGATGAGGGGAAAAAAAACGATTTACTCAATTTTAGAATAAGGCTGTAACGTAACAAAATAATGTTTAAAAAAAATCAAGGGGTCTGAATACCTTCCGAATGCACTTTATATACAAAAGTATGTGGACACATCTTTTAATTTAGTGGATTTGGCTATTTCAGCCACATCCAATGCTGACAGGTTTATAAAATTGAGCACAACGCCATGCAATCTCCATAGACAAACATTGGCAGTATGAACGGCCTTTCTGGAGAGCTCAGTGACGTTCATCGTGGCACCGTCATAGGATACCCCTTTTCCAACAAGTCAGTTCGTTAAATTTCAGCCCTGCTAGATCTTCCCTGGTCAACTGTAAGTTCTGTAATTGTGAAGTGGAAACGTCTAGGAGTAACAAAGGCTCAGCCACAAAGTGGTAGGCCACACAAGCTCACAGAACGGGACCGCAGAGTGCTGAAGAGCGTAAAAATTGTCTATCCTCAGTTGCAGCTCTCACTACCGAGTTCCAAACTGCCTCTGGAAGTAATGTCAGCACAAGAACTGTTCGTCGGGAACTTAATGAAATTGATTTCCATGGCCGAGCAGCTGCACACAAACCTAAGATCACCATGCGCAATGCCAAGCGTCCGCTGGAGTGGTGTAAAGCTCACCACCATTGGACAAAAGCTTTCTCTGGAGTGATGAATAACACTTCACCATCTAGCTGTCCGACAGACGAATCTGGGTTTGGCGGATGCCAGGAGAATGCTACCTGCCCCAATGCATAGTGCCAACTGTAAAATTTGGTTTAGGAGGAATAAGGATCCGGGGCTGTTTTTAATGGTTTTGGCTAGGCCTCTTAGTTCCAATGAAGGGAGATCTTAATGCTACAGCATACAATGACATTCTAGAGGATTCTGTACTTCCAACATTGTGGAAACAGTTTGAGGAAGCCCCTTTCCTGTTTCAGCATGACAATGCCCCCGTGCACAAAGCGAGGTCCATACAGAAATGGTTTGTCGAGATCGGTGTGGAAGAACTTGACTGGCCTGCTCAGAGCCCTGACGTCACCCCAATCGAACACCTTTGGAATGAAGTGGAACGCAGACTGTGACCCAGGCCTAATCGCCCAACATCAGTGCCCGACCTCACTAATGCTTTTGTGGCTGAATGGGAGCAAGTCCCCGCAGCAATGATCCAACATTAGTGGAAAGCCTTCCCAGAAGAGTGGAGGCTGTTATAGCAGCAAAGGGAGGACCAACTCCATATTAATGCCCATGATGTTGGAATGAAATGTTCGATGAGCAGGTGTCCACATACTTTTGGCTATGTAGTGTAGATTGGCTTGGATTTAACCTTTGTAGCAGTCAATCACTATTACCTCTCCTCATCAAATCAATATTCCAGGTAATGATGCCAGTGAATATTTTCTATTAAACGTAGCCCAGGGTATCATCAGGTTGTACATGCATGGGAATAGAAATGGAATGGCTACCCCCACTTGTCTGTATTTATCTTACTGCTGCATTGGCATTCTGAACAGTCAATCCGTTGCAGTGCAATATTTTATCAGGGGACAAACCGATGGGTTTTTAATTGTCCTAATTGTCCAGCCTTCGGTATGAGCACCCATAGTCCACTGCTTTGCAGGGATGAATAAACCTGGGTAGTGTACGTATATGCCTGCACACACACATCAGAGTCATTACTTTTTCACAGAATCTAATTGCAAGACTTCCCAGAGTGACATGTTTATTGGGAATCTAAAACATTTAAAGTGGTGGTGGTTTGTACATGCTTTCTTTTCAAAAGGAGGGATCATTTCTCACTTTATTTCTGTCAGTCAAACTGGCAGTGCTGAGAGCATGAATGAGAGAATCGATAACCTAAATCAACGGCTGACCTCCGCGGCAGCTCTGAAGGCATAGTGAGACACACAAGACAGTTCACTCACTCTGACAGGACCACACGTTATAAAACAAGAGTGTGCTATAAAAATCTGAATGCTATAAAAGAGTATAAAAAGTTTTAGCAAGTTTCAGTTCACTGGAAGAAGGATCTTCAGCACGAACATCGAACAATAAGCCTACCCAACTGAAGATCATCCCTTAAACCCTTTTGCTCTTTGGATGAGAGTATAGGATTGTGATAAAAGCAGACCACTGAGAGGAGTGCAGTAGAAAAATATGCTCATACATATCCATGTTAATAACAACAACAATACTGACCAGATTACATAAAGTGGTGGGAAATATGCCAAAAAGGTGCTGAGACATGAAATCGTGATCACATGAAAGTTTGGAAGAATCCTCTAAATACGTAAGCCAAACCATTTCATCTCTGGAAATATTAGCTATTTTAAATCAAATCAAATTTTATTGGTCACATACACATGGTTAGCAGATGTTAATGTGAGTGTAGCGAAATGCTTGTGCTTCTAGTTCCGACAGTGCAGTAATATCTAACAAGTAATCTAACAATTTCCAAACAAC
The DNA here is from genome assembly GCF_965601325.2 of Salmo salar. Lineage (NCBI taxonomy): Eukaryota > Metazoa > Chordata > Actinopteri > Salmoniformes > Salmonidae > Salmo > Salmo salar. Next base: position 42,857,400 of record NC_138302.1, on the reverse strand, counting down.
TACCTAATACACACAAATCTGAAGGGGTGAATGAGAATATGCGCAAATAAGTATATGGATGAGTGATGTCCAAGCGACATAGGCAAGGTGCAATAGATGGTACAAAATACAGTATACACATGTGATATGAGTAATGTAAGATATGTAAACATTATTAAAGTGGCATTATTTAAAGTGACTAATGATCCATTTATGAACAGGCAGTGGTGTGAACAGGCAGTGGCTCAGGTGGTTGTTGTCCTTGATGATATTTTTGGCCTTCCTGTGACATCGGGTGCTGTAGGTGTCATGGAGGGCAGGTAGTTTGCCCCTGGTGATGCGTTGTGCAGACCGCACCAACCTCTGGAGAGCCTTCCGGTTGAGGGCGGTGCAATTAGTGAGTCATTCGAATATCAGCGTACAAGTGTGAATACGCAGTGTACGTGGTTTAAGAAGATTGATATCCACTGAGTATAATCCAAAACCTACGTCATCGGTATTAGTCATGCTGATCACACTGACATTCAGTGTGTCTGGGTGTGTGGTATGAAGTAGAGGTTGACATGGGAATTAAAAAGTATTCCTGTCTTGTCCTTGGGTCCGGCTCCTCGAGTGGGCAAAAAGGGGCTTAGCAAAAATTTTTGAGTGACAGGTTGACACAAAATCTGTATTTCTGCTGCGTTGTGTCAGCACAATGGACAGAGCGCGCCACAATGTGTGTAGGGGGCTATTGGAAGCCACTGGGGTGGTTAGGTATGATTCCTTTGAGTTTCTATAAAAAGCGTGAAAAACACTTCTCATCTGTGGTAGGTGAATAATGTGATACGCCTACGCCTGTAATGTTTGATTTTGATTCACAAGGGCGGGGTCAAGTTTACCTTTGAAGCTGCTTCACTCAACTCTGCCTCATGCCCCACCACCACAGAGTTATGTCAGCTTCTTAGCTAGTTGTAAAAAGCATTAGTGTTACTAGCTTTAGCCTATTTAGCTAGCTCGAACCAGCTAATCTGCCACTGCCATGATGGATATCAGAAATTGGAGTCACCAGAATACCCAAACAAAGCCAAAGGAAACTGATGAGCGGCAGTAGCTTCAAACCATGAGGCCGCCGCTAAGCCCAGCAGTGATGATGCTGCCGAGCTCCAGCTAGCTCCGCGTGTAGAGCCTACCCATCCTTCCAGACGCACCACCAGGATAATGGCTCCACCGGCCCCTCCACCTCCACCTCTGACTGTTCCTGATGATCTTGGAACAGAGGAGCCAGCCCAGTTTAGCTTAGAATCTTACCATGGCCACAGGTTTTCTATCCAAAAATGTTCATTTAATAGCAACTGGTTCATACAGTAGGAAAAGAGTGGCTGGAATACTCGGTTACTGCAGATGTAGCATTTTGTTTCCCATGTCAAAGGTTCTGTGTTGGGTTCAATGCTAATGCAGACAATGCCTTCACCCAAGCTAGGTATTCTAACTGGAAGCATGCTATTGATAGTACCAAAGAATTTGTTAGGCACGCATCAAGCAAAGATCATTTGAAATGCACTGCGCTGTGCTGTGGAAAGAACAACTAGTTTGAAGTGCTATGGGAACATCGTTGGGCAGCTGGAATGAAATCGCATGTATTTGTCACCAGATTGTGAACAATGAGTTCCTTGCTTCAAACCAGCAACCACTGAGGGTGACATTGGACACAACAGATTCAAGAGGGGAGGGGGGCGGTGGACTTTTTCTGTCTATGATGGTGTTTAGCACCATACCCCACAATGTCACATACACGTCACACGATATTCAAAAATGAAATCATAGTGCTACATGCGAGAACAAATGTTTCATCTTGACAAAGGTGTTCAGTCAGCACAGAAGAAGCATGCTACACCACAGGAAAGCTCAACTAATCCAACTGGCATTTGAGGAAGATCTTACAGTTCCACAGAGCATGAAGGAGGCTACAACTCTTCTGAAAAGGTAAGAAACAATCTAGCTGGTTGTTGTTGATCAAATTCGTGGTGGTATAGCCAGTGGCGTCATTTCAGCAAACATCTAGGGTATGAAATGACAAAATAACTTCGATAGCTAGCCTAGGTTTTCAACGGCCTTGCTTTAGCATGTAGGGCGCTGTCCATGGTGCTAATAGAGTAAACAAAACGCAGTAAACAAAAGGCGAATGGAAAACCAAATAACCAAAATAGCATACAGCCTACTACAGTGAGATGCATCCATGCACAGCTGTCTTGCCAAGCAAATAGGCCTATGGGCCCGCTTAAAACATGGAGATTTCGTGGCAACCTGTCACTTCTTGGTCAAAAGCACGCAATGGTGTCGCAACTTTTATGCTTATTGTGGTATAGCGTGACATAAGCAGAATTCAACATAATTCCAATTCAAAAAACAAATGACGGCCCTGGGTATAGCTACATATTGGTATGTTTAATCATAGAAATAGATACATTCTATTATGGTTTTCTTGGTAGCCTGCTGGTTTTCATGGTTGTAAATGGAACTGTACGCATTGGCTGACATTGCTTAATTGATTACGTGGGTCAAATTTGATCCACAGAAGTATATTATGCCATATCACAATGCATTGCTGTACTCATGAGTGGCAAGATTTTCCATGTTTTAAGCGGGCCCATATGCCTATTTGCTTGGCAAGACAGCTGTGCATGGATGCATCTCACTGTAGTAGGCTGTATGATATTTTGGTTATTTGGTTTTCCATTCGCCTTTTGTTTACTGCGTTTGTTTACTGTTAATGTAACTAGCCTAAAGATTGATTGTGTCATGCCTTTATCGAAATGGTATTTTGTTTACTAGGCCTACTTGGTACCGCTGTTTAGTTCTGCTCGCATTCATTCGTTCACATTCAGAGTTGTGTCTATTCTAAGCCAAACTGCTAATCAGTATTTTTTTCCACATGCATGAATAACTAGGCAACTACTTTCAGCATTTAGTTTGTATTATTTTGGTAAGACAGCTGTGTGTATGACTGCATTTACATAGGGGTAATTCACTTATTACAAACAGCCTATCTATCTTGTAGCCTATATTCATGACCAAAATGACATTGCTTTAGTAGGGCTCTGTCCATTGTGCTGATACAGTAGGCTGGACAATACAACGAGTCAAAATTCACCCAAGTCTGAAAAATGGCAAAAGAACGTAGGCTGAGCTGGAACACTAGCGTGAGGCCATAGCAAATGAATTGAAATGAACCTTCGCTGAGCCTCTTCTGACTGGAGTGATGCTTAGAATTCCATTTCGCCTAAATGGCACAAAAAAACATAGCCCTTTTTATTTTACTACTACAATCTGTTCTTAGGACGAAACTGAAAAAAAAACTACTTGTGTAGAAAGTAAACATCCACACCTTGATGGTGTCAACTGTGCTTATGTCTGCGTAATGAGGAAGTAGGGAAAAAATGAAAACTTCAGACTATTTATTTTCTAGTGATCGATAACAACTGTGCTCGCTGCCCAGACTTACATAATTACAAAGAGGAGATTCTCCTGATTAAAATGGTGTCCGACTTGAAAAAATCTGAATATACACATTGTGAGATATTTGGCTAAATAGACTAGCATGACTCTCCATAGGAAAACAATGGGCGGAGCTCAGTGTTCCAAGGGCAAAAAGTATTTTGTGGCTAGCATTTGATGACAACCGAGCTCTCTGCCCAGACTTACATCATTACAAAGAGGATATTATCCTGATTAAAATGGTGTCCGACTTGAAAAAATCTAAATATACACATTGTGAGATATTTGGCGAAATAGACAGACATGTCCATGTAGAATTTCCCCGTAGGGAAACAATGGGGCATCCTCAGAATACCAACAGTAGTGTGTAATTTCTGATATGTAGCGACTACAGAGCTCGACATAAATGTTGAGTTATTTGGCGAAATACAGACATTGCCATTGTATTGGGGAAATAGGGAGGTCTAAAAAGTGAAGTATTTTATATAACCAGCTTACTATTTATCTGCTACCATTTGCCTTTTTTGTGTTCAACATTTGGTAACTTCACTTTTCATTATTCACATGTCTAATTATCTGATATCATGGCAGGCTGAAAGGAAATCAAAGGCGCTTAAGATCTACCAGATTTATATCTATCAATCTAATTTCCAGTGTCTGTGTCTAGTGTTTATGTCAAAGGTGAATCAACAGTTACTACATCCATTTTTGGATCCACATCCATTTTTTTTACCTATCAATTAATGATATCTACCCATTGATTCAGATAATATAACTTATAAATGCTAACTGTAAAGCCTCTAAACATGGTTCAAATTATAATTTTTGTACCATGGATGGTCAGTCCTTGCATCCATCCTCTGTCTATACATTTTAGTGGTTACATTTCTCTAGCCCCATTCCATCTTTTTTTACCAAAACAGTGTTTTTACCAAAACAGAGTCCACTTTGTTTTGTTTCAACTGCTGATTGAGGCTTTAAGGGGGGTGTTACTTTGGCAGATAATGCTCCCCATCTTAAGAAAATATTTTTAAATAATTAACTAAATGTATGGTGTATTTGGTTTAAGGGTATATGGCACATTGTTCAATGTCATGCTGTAAATGGGTATTTTATGGTTGTAAGTGATAAAATGACCTAAAAAATATTTTATATTTAGCAATTCTGAGTAATTACTACTTCAGTAAGGATTACTATACACTTATTCGGTGACATTGTTTATGGTACTGCTAAATATGTCCAATAGATGGCAGCATAAGACCACGAACAACATTTCTGAAGATTAGTTCTCCCTAGATACACCAGTCCCAGGAAAACTCCCTCGCGTGCTTATTGTCTGTCCCTTTCCATACTGCTAATGCAAGAGGAAGGACTAAAACAGCATTTTAACAGATTACTGTGAATTACTATGATGATTCATGTTCATGATCTATTTTCATGCTCATGTTTTGAAATTGTACTTACAATTATACTTACAATTTCAATAACTATTATCAATAATCCTGAACATTAATTCACTCACCTCTGGTTGAGAAAAGTATTTTCCTATTACATTCATTGTCAAATTCTCATTGTCAAATTCATCAACCAACATGATCTAGCCGCTCTGCCTTCTCGCACAAGTAGCCAGCTCAACAAGCCCTGCCAAAAGCTCGTACTGTCAGCAGCAGTGATCACTCTGCCTTCTCCTGTAAGCGAAGGGCATGTTGAGGTACATTTTTAACTGCGAGGGTTGCATGATGTAATTTATTCGCAGGCTGTTGAAGAAGCAGTCTTTTGTGTTTTCTATTATTGTTATATGAGATATTAAGATGAATCCATAATGCATGTATACTAGAGTTGAGGTTAGCGCATCTGACTAGTGATTATTTGGTCGGGGTTCAATACCTGCTACATTTGAAGTCAGAAGTTTACATACACGTAGGTTGGACTCATTAAAACTTGTTTTTCAACAACTTCTCAAATTTCTTGTTAACAAACTATAGTTTTGGCAAGTCGGTTAGGACATCTACTTTGTGCATGACACAAGTCATTTTTCCAACAATTGTTTACAGACAGATTATTTCACTTATAATTCACTGTATCGCAATTCCAGTTGGTCAGAAGTTTACATAGACTAAGTTGACTGTGCCTATAAACAGCTTGGAAAATTCCAGAAAATGATGTCATGGCTTTAGAAGATTCTGATAGACTAATTGACATAATTTGGCTCAATTGAAGGTGTACCTGTGGATGTATTTCAAGGTCTAACTTCAAACTCAGTGCCTCTTTGCTTGACATCATGGGAAAATCAGAAGACATCAGTCAAGACCTCAGAAAATAAATTGTAGACCTCCACAAGTCTGGTTCATCCTTGGGAGCAATTTCCAAACTCCTGAAGGTACCACGTTCATCTGTACAAACAATAGTACGCAAGTATAAACACTATGGGACCACGCAGCCGTCATTCCGCTCAGGAAGGAGACATGTTCTGTCTCCTGGAGATGAACGAACTTTGGTGCGAAAAGTGCAAATCAATTCCAGAACAACAGCAAAGGACCTTGTGAAGATGCTGGAGTAAACAGGTACAAAAGTATCTATATCCACAGTAACACGAGTCCTATATCGACATAACCTGAAAGGCCGCTCAGCAAGGAAGATGCCACTGCTCCAAAACCGGCATAAAAAAACTGCACATGGGGACAAAAATTTTACTTTTTGGAGAAATGTCCTCTGGTCTGATGAAACAAAAATAGAACTGTTTGGCCATAATGACCATCGTTATGTTTGAAGGAAAAAGGGGGAGGCTTGCAAGCCGAAGAACACATCCCAACCGTGAAGCACGGGGGTGGCAGCATCATGTTGTGGGGGTGCTTTGCTGCAGGAGGGACTGGTGCACTTCACAAAATAGATGGCATCATGAGGGAGGAAAATTATGTGGATATATTGAAGCAACATCTCAAGACATCAGTCAGGAAGTTAAAGCTTGGTCATAAATGGGTCTTCCAAATGGACAATGACACCAAGCATACTTCCAAAGTTGTGGTAAAATGGCTTAAGGACAACAAAGTCAAGGTATTGGAGTGGCCATCACAAAGCCCTGACCTCCATCCTATAGAAAATGTGTGGGCAGAACTGAAAAAGTGTGTGCGAGCAAGGATGCCTACAAACCTGACTCAGTTACACCAGCTCTGTCAGGAGGAATGGACCAAAATTCACCCAACTTATTGTGGGAAGCTTGTGGAAGGCTATCCGAAACGTTTGACCCAAGTTAAACAATTTAACCTGTTATGGCTAGGGGGCAGTATTTTCACGGCTAGATAAAAAACGTACCCGATTTAATCTGATTATTACTCCTGCCCAGAAACTAGAATATGCATATAATTATTAGCTTTGGATAGAAAATACTCCAAAGTTTCTAAAACTGTTTGAATGGTGTCTGTGAGTATAACAGAACTCATTTGGCAGGCCAAAACCTGAGAAGATTCTGTACAGGAAGTACCCTGTCTGACCATTTCTTGGCCTTCTTTGTCATCTCTATCCATTACAAAGGATCTCTGCTGTTACGTGACACTTCCTACGGCTTCCATGGGCGCTCAGAGCCCGGGAAAAAGCTGAATGACGTAATTCAAAGCCCTGGCTGAAACACACGAGCGCTTTTGCTAAGTGGTCTATCAGAGGACAAAGGGCTTAGGCGCGTGCACTGGCCGCCCCGTCTTTCTTTTTTTCCCTCTATTTACCGAAACGCAGATTCCCGGTCGGAATATTATCGCTTTTTTACGAGAAAAATGGCATAAAAATTGATTTTAAACAGCGGTTGACATGCTTCGAAGTACGGTAATGAAATATTTAGAAATCTTTTTCACGAAATGCGCCATGCGCACGACCCTTATTTACCATTCGGATAGTGTCTAGAACGCACGAACAAAACGCCGCTATTTGGATATAACGATGGATTATTTTGGACCAAACCAACATTTGTTATTGAATTAGAAGTCCTGGGAGTGCATTCTGACGAAGACAACAAAGGTAATAACATTTTTCTTATAGTAAATCTGACTTTGATGAGTGCTAAACTTGCTGGGTGTCTAAATAGCTAGCCCTGTGATGCCGGGCTATCTACTGAGAATATTGCAAAATGTGCTTTCACCGAAAAGCTATTTTAAAATCGGACATATCGAGTGCATAGAGGAGTTCTGTATCTATAATTCTTAAAATCATTGTTATGTATTTTGTGAACGTTTATCGTGAGTAATTTAGTAAATTCACCGGAGGTTTGCGGGGGGTATGCTAGTTCTGAACGTCACATGCTAATGTAAAAAAGCTGGTTTTTGATATAAATATGAACTTGATTGAACAAAACATGCATGCATTGTATAACATAATGTCCTAGGGTTGTCATCTGATGAAGATCATCAAAGGTTAGTGCTGCATTTAGCTGTGGTTTTGTTTTTTGTGACATTATATGCTAGCTTGAAAAATGGGTGTCTGATTATTTCTGGCTGGGTACTCTGCTGACATAATCTAATGTTTTGCTTTCGCTGTAAAGCCTTTTTGAAATCGGACAGTGTGGTTAGATTAACGAGAGTCTTGTCTTTAAAATGCTGTAAAATAGTCATATGTTTGAAAAATTGAAGTTTTCGGATTTTAGAAGAATTTGTATTTCGCGCCACGCCCATCATTGGATATTGGAGCAGGTGTTCCGCTAGCGGAACATCTACATTTACATTACATTTAAGTCATTTAGCAGACGCTCTTATCCAGAGCGACTTACAATCTAGATGTAAGAGGTTAAAGGCAATGCTACCAAATGCTAATTGAGTGTATTTAAACTTCTGACCCACTGAAAAAAATAAAATCTGAAATAAATAATTCTCTCTACTGTTATTCTGACATTTCACATTCTTAAAATAAATTGGTGATCCTAACTGACCTACGACAGGGAATTTTTACTAGTATTAAATGTCAGGAATTGTGAAAAACTGAGTTTAAATGTATTTGGTGTATGTAAACTTCCGACTTCAACTGTATGTTTTTTTTTCTCTCCCAAAAGCAACACAGGCTATGTTAATCAGGGTTAGGGTTAGGTTTAGGGTTAGAAAAATGGTGACCATTACAGCTATAGGTGCATTGTGTTACAAGTCAGGGTTAGGGTTTAGGGTTAGTGCTAAAATAGGTTATACCTAGGGTTAGGGCTAAAATAAGTTATACCTAGGGTTAGGGTTTTTAAGGCAAAAAACAGTATGGGTTTATAGCTCTCTTCCTCCCCCTGTGGTCTTCGGTGGGTACTATATAACTCATTCGTGACAGTTGTTAGGTTCATAATCTGAGGTAGCAACTGCGTCAGATCTACAGATCAAGGAGCTAGACCTATCCATTTGGTTTGCAACTCAGTGAACCGGTGCAGAATTCGCTCAATTTGATATCTTTGAACAAACAGATTTGAAAGTATATCATTTTACCCAGTAGCCATTTAGAAACAACAAATCGTAAAAAAAAAAGTGATTTGTTAATTAACAAATGTCTTCTGGCTGTTTAAATCGGCCACATCTTAAAAAAGAGGATAAGGACATGCATTTTGTTTAGGCTTACACCTTTTTCTGAAAAGAAATATGGTTAACCATGAACATAAAATGTTTAACGTTTGATGGGTATGCGCCAGCCATGGTTAGTTCTATGCGTCATAAGAACGTGTTCACAAGGTAACCGTGTTCATAATAATAACAACAACAACAATTATAATAAATTACCTGAGGTATGTGTCTAAGTTCAACGTTGGCAGGTATCCGTGCCAACAATAGCGAAGCAGCATTGTGACGTCGAACAATGGGTTGGGAATATAACGTTCGGAAGGTGAGTTGGTGCAACATTGCTCAATAGAACTAATAGGAGCTGACGGTGAAAATGTCCTAAAATAAAGCCTGTTTTTCGCGATTGCTTCAAAATTTCAACAAGCAGCTGGGACATATGGTAATATTATGAAACTGGGCTCCACGGCGGATGCAATGAACTAGTTTTTATCAGAAGAAAAGCGTTGTTAAAAAAGTCATGTGTCCAATTTAGATACAGCACAGCGAAGATTGGCACGAAATCTGTGGCATGAAATCTGTAGCCTAACTCTCACTTCAAAAGCACTCAATCAATAGTCTCGGAGTCTCCGCATTTGAACTTTATGTTTATTGTGGTATAGCGTGATATTCAATATAATTCCAATGCAAGAACCCCCCAAAATTGTGCCCCTTACCAATTTCTACTGCCCCCTTAGTCACTATATCCAGGTGCTGGGTCTGCCTGTCCTGTCATTATTTTCCCCGTACTGTCCCAATCACACAACAGTTCTATAATCAGACAACTTTCCTGTTCCGATAATAAAATCACTCTCGTCCCATCTCATGCTCATTTTAACTTGCAGAAATAACTTTCTCCGTTGAGTACTCTTCTGTATGTCCCCCTCCCTGTACTCTGCGGCGCGTGTGAGTTTCCATAGCAACCGCTCCGTTTTGGGCTGCGTGCTCAGTGCTCACGAGACAGAACTGTTAGCAAGCTACTTTTTGTTGCCTGCCCAGCTATAAAGGCTTATTATATTTTTTTAAATAGTGATTGAAGACTGAAGAACGCTTGTTACTGTTGGGAGGAGGAGCAGTTGCGATAAAACATTCAAAACAACATGTCATTCTAAAACTGCTTATAACACACAAATAACTCAGTTTAAAATAATGCCTGTACTGCCCGTTCCTGTGGACTGTTGATCCTGTCCCAAACTTGACTGTCGAATTTCACTCCCATTTCTGCAGGACCAGCAAGAGTCCTGTTCCCATGCCAACCTTTAGTGTGAAGCAGTTTAAGGTTGTGTTGTCTTATGGCTCAGCTGTGTTACATCATCACTGTGTGACACCTTTGCTGTGATAAGACAGGGTCCAAACCCGCTTGTACCGTAAAACAGTTTGACAGTGAGAACCCTTGCAGAACAGGATATTTATGTGATCCTTTTCCTCTAATCTCCACTGTACTATTTCACAAAGTGCTTTGTGAAGTTGGTTAACTTTTGTTGTTATGCTAAATTTGAGAGGGAAAATCTAACCAGGATTTTGTTCTAATCGGTTCTTATACCGTAGTGTTTTTTTAGAGCAAGAATAAGTAGATTTTTTAAAACAGGCTTGTACAATCTTTAATTTGTCCGGTCAAAATATGTTGTTAGAAGATGATCATATACCAGCAATCCATGTGTAACTCCCACTCATGATGGTATATTTATTAAGTCTACAAAGTCCACTATGCACACAGACTTGTAATTGACTTACATTAACATGGAACATTGGCCCTAAAGATGTACACGTCCCACTACAAACACTGAAAGTGCACTTGGGACCCCCCTTGGGCTACCAATACACTACCTTAAGCATTTCAAACAAGGCTCTTTGAAGTCTCACATAGAATGCTCAGATTTTATTCACTAGCGTCATAGCAGACCTTTAGCTCATTCTCTAACACAGTGTATCACAATTTGCCTCTACTTTGTCTGCAAAAGTTTTGCTTGGTTGTGGAGCATCCACCGCACTTAGACTATCTAGCTTTCCCCAATCTCCACTAGAACACACCTCCACAACCCATTCTACAGCAGAGCTTGCACTGTGAATTATTGAACGGCTAACTCAACCCAAATTGCGGAATGTACGAGTGCAGAGTGACATTTTTTTCATGTTCATAGATATGTTCCGTTTTTGTGTCATTTTTCGTGTGGTATATATTTTCATTTTGTTAACATTGTTTGCAATTATACAATTTCGGTTAGGATTCAAGGTTTGGGTTCCGGGTATTCCACATCCAAGCAGTAATATGCAGTTGTCCAAGCCATTCCACATCTCCATCTTCTCCTATCCTCCTTTCTTCTAGGGGAGTGGTCTAAGGTATGGGGAAGGAGCACTCTTGTAGACCACCACAAATGTAATAATGCTATTTGGGGCAATCATTCCAATAAACAGTAGTGGGGATGGGGAACAACAAACAACTGAAATACAACCTCGTTAGAAAATGCTCACTTGCACACGTACACACAGACAGACACATTCCCTTGTAGATTGGCTTTGTATTGTTAACGACAGGGTCTGAAGATGATTAATACTCTTATTCGCTTTTAATTAATTATCGCACTATCAAATCCTTTCTACTTCCACCATTAATCTGTCAGTGGAATTGTGTTATGGATCTTGGAATAATTGTACGTGCTGCATGCTGACAGATAAGTAAACACATTTATTCTCAACAGTAACATCCCCCCCCCCCCCCCCTTTTGAAATGAATATTGCAAGTTGAGACGTGATTGAGAGAAATAGCATAACAGGATTGATGAAATGATTTAAACACCACATGTTTATATCTGTTTATGTATTGTTCCTGCAGTACAATGTGCAATTAATGTTGATGGGTAATTTTCTGCAAGAAACTGGGGGGTGGGGGGGGGGGGGTGTTCTTATTAGCCAACTAATGAATCCTTTCTTCATCTGTGCAATATGATCTGTGGCAGTGCAGTCGAAACTCCATGTAAGTACATGACCCTTGGGATTTGTGAAACAGGGAAGGTTAGTCCTCTCCCAATGGTCAAACCCTCCAAATCTCCCTGACTAGAAGGACATCCTAACAATCTACAGATACCATCTGCACTCTCTCCCTTCAACACCATCTCTCCCTTCAACACCATCTATCAACGCAACCCTCCATCAGTCTTCCCACATCACACGGGCCAATTCACAACTTGCCACTAGAACAATTAGCCGCTTCCAACATGGCTTCCCACAGAAGCCAAGAAGGGGAGGCTATGTCACAGCGAGCGACACAGCCAGTTAGCACTCCCTTGTGTCAAATCAGACATTTACAAAGGCCTAATACAGTAATCCAGCTGGAAGTCTTTTGCGAGCAACTAGAAGGACAGAAGGAAGGTCAGATGTAGTTCCTTTGGATCAAGCAAAAATTATTTAGGAGCCCAGAGAAGGGGTAGTTTGTCATTCTCTGATTTAACTTGGTCACATTGATTTTAGGGAGGCAGAGTGGAATTCTAAAAATAAGTCTTTTCCGGTTAAGCTGAGTTCGTTTGTTCCTATACTAGCCTCAGTGGCAGTAAAAACCAGAGATAGTTGTGTATGTAACCATGCTGAAAATGCTTTCAGTCAAGCTCAACTTGATCTGACAGTAAATGCTCATAGGCTGAATTCAACAGCCTGGAAAACATTCATATTCTCTGAATCGCAAAATGTTTCCATACAGGTGCAACAGGTTAGGTTGAGGTATGTAAGCAAGTGGTTTGGGTTAGGGTTAGCAGTTAGAGCAGGGGTATCTTCACCGAGGTCCAGAAGGACGCACCAATTTATTTATTTTTTGTTCCGTTGTCGTTTTTGGAATTTGATGCTCCCTGACTGTTTAGCTTTCGTTTTGGTGATTGCCCACTGGGATATGTGGAAACAACGTTGATTTAACCAGTGTGTGCCCAGTGGGGGATAGTGAGCTGGAAAGAGTTTAAATACTATAAATGTGATTATCATTTCCTCAAAGTTTTTATTTTCTCAAACCGCGCACGGGCCACATTGAGTTGGCTCGCCTCCCTCATCTTTCAACGAGAATTTGTTTTCTCCTTAAACCCTCCCTAACTAGCACCAAAAGCTCAGCCTTTTGGGCTTTCTCAGGGATGAAGAGTCCACAATGGTCAGCTATGGCGCAAAGGTCTACTTTACACAATGCACCAAGCAATCAACAGAGGGCGCTTCAATAAACTGGGAGACTGCTGAGGCAGCCATTCTATTGAACACACGTAAACTAAACAAGTAAACCAAACTCACAACCTACCACCACACCTCAATCACTAATCACAGAGAGCTTAGAGCAGCAGGGTTTGGTGGGTTTAAAGTATCCCGGATGAGCCCCCATTATGTTACGCACACCTCTTGGAGGGAACGCAACACTCAACTCCCTGTGGAGTGAAAGAGGTATGTGATGGTAGGTGCGGGTAAGGATGACAGAGGCAGAGTGCATTACTGTTTATTTCCTTTACACAGTAATGTGGGGGAAAGGGGCTGGACGGAACCAAAGCAAAGAAAGTAAAAGTTACAGTCCTCTCTCCTACCTTACTTGCCTACCCAGTACTTACCTAACCTTAACGCCACCTGACACACTAACCAAACTACAGGGGGTGGTCTGCCCAGGTCTTACCTAGTGTGCATAGACAGAGTACATACTACAGGTATATGTATGCCCACAGGCCTCTTGCTTAAACACTCCCAACATGCCTTCCCCTCCCCCCCTGGGAAAAAAAACAGAATAATTACTCAATTAAAGTGAACAATTTCAATAATCATGAACACAGTCCTTTTGGCATACATATACCTCAGCAGGACCAGCTACAAAATACTTTACAAAAACTGTCTCTGAGCAACAAGCAACACAGGACATCAAAGAAGCTCTCTCTCTAACAAAGGAACACTGGCTTTTAAAGCTGCAGCAGGATTTGGTAATTGCAGACAGCTGTATCCCCTGCCGAGAAGGCGGGATCAGAGCGCCAATCTGCAATGGGGCCGACCAATCAGCTGCTTGAGGGAATCCAGGAAGCCATTTCCTGAAATACACACATACATATACACAAACCCACAACATAGAAACTGGGAAACGTAACAGCGAGTATAGAATATCTAAAGAGAACGGATCACCAGAACTACCATAGAATAACATTTGACTCCTGTTGAATAATATACTTTATCTCAATAAACATTAAAAGCTGTCTTGGAAAAGGGAAAGGGGAAAATACCCTCAAAGAGGCGTCACATATCATACTGGGGTTTTGCTCCTGCTACCTGAGGTAAATTGATATGCATTACTGGAGAGTCAATTTCTATGCCTTCACAGTGGTGGTCTAATGCAAGTCAAATGATCCTGGCCCTCACAGCTACAGTATGTGGCCCCTCAATGATCACATGCAGACTGCAGGTTAAGATCTATTCCTCTCCCAGCTGGAAAGGCACACGAAATGTGTTGAACACAGATACTCATACTCTATGACTAATGTAGAATAGGGAAAAATTAAAAAGTCCCTTTTTCCTAGAATAAAATGTACATTTCACACATTAGCTAGACAGATGTGAACAATCAGTTGGACAAATCGGAAATCTTCCCCATTAGTGAATGTGCCGATGTTGAAATGATGTCAAAGATGTTCAAAACCCAGTGTTCAGCAGGAGTCGGCAAGTGAGGGGGGATTTACATATGAAATAGCTGCTTCTGGATTTCGCTGCTAGGTCCAGAGAGTGATCCACGGTTTGTCAAATGCGGAGCCTTATAGAATCTTGGCCTATGTCTCAATTAGTGGGCAGTGCTCTGACATTTTACAGAGGGGTTGTGAAATCAGACGTAATCAAACGCTAAAGATAAAAAAAAAAGGTTCTCTGTTTTGCCAGACCATCCCATCATGTATTCCCTTTTTTTCTTCCGCCTCATAAATTATGAATAATATTTGACAGGCAGAGAGGCCTTCAACAACTTGCCTGTTAAATGTCAGATGAGTAGATAGACCCACGCTGAAAGAATATTAAAAACATATATTTTATCAAACGAAAGGGTAGAATGTCAGTTTGTTAAAGACCTTATCCGTTTGCAAAGTTAAGTATGTTCAGGTGTCATGTTTTTGATGGGAAAATAAGTATTTGACATGGAAAGTAATTAAGGTTCACATCTTTTCTTCAGCTATTTATTGTTGATTATTACATTTTTTCCTTCACTTTACTCAATAGTTGGTCTTGTTTTACTCTGATCTGTGTTTACTTTTGTTTCTTTAGCATGTTGACAGTAAGAACTGCTGCCATCAAAGAGGAACATAACATACTGCAAGTATTAGAGCTCAGGATAAGACCCAGATGCAGTCAGCTAGAGTCACAGATTTTTATTGACCCAAACAGGGGGCAGGCAAAAGACAGGTCAAAGGCAGGCAGAGGTCCGTAATCCAGGGCAGAGTCAAAAAGGTACAGAACAGCAGGCAGGCTCGGGGTCAGGACGGGCAGAGGTTTGTAAACAGGTCAGAGTCAGGCAGGTACAGAACGGCAGGCAGGCTCGGGGTCAAGGCAGGCCATTCTGGTCAGAACCTGGGAAACTAGAAAACAGAACGTGAGAAAGCAGGGAGCCGGGAATACATGCTGGTAAGACCTGACAAGACAAACTGGCAACAGATAAACAGAGAACACAGGTATAAATAAACTGGGGTTAATGAGAAAGATGGTCGACACCTGGAGGGGGTGGAGACGAGCACAAAGACAGGTGAAACCGATCAGGGTGTAACAGCAAGAGATTGCTTTTTCTAGTGCTGTATAGGCACTGTTAATGGCACATGCCAATGGAAAAAAAAGAAACAGTCCATGTTGGTTACACAAACAAGTCCCCAGTTAGCAATGAGGCTGGTGTCCCTCGATAGTGGTTGAGCGCCATGCGACAGCTTATTTGCCCATCGGCTTCATTCACGGGGTGCCAGAGATAGGCCACTTTGTCAAGTGGCAGCCGTGCTCCTGCTGTTCACGTGCCATTTTCCTCACAACCCTCCTACCCTTCTCCCTACCGACGACACTACAGCTGCCAGTCAGAAACAAAAGAAAATAAGATAAATGAAAATAAGATTAAAAAAAATTGCTCATAGGGATGTAGCATGGACATTTAGTGGAATAAGGTACAGTGCATTAGCAGCATAGAATTATATGAAAGTATATACATTAGTAGTGCAGTAAGGTGACATAACTATTGCATTGTTCCAGTAGACAAAAGTAATTTCAGTGTGTACAGAATTGAATAAATGATACGTGTGTGGTAGAGTGCAGTAGTCAGCCTGGATACAGCTGGTGGAACAGTCTTGTGGCTTGGGGGTAGAGGCTGGCTTTGAGACAGGTGGTATGAGATTTGATCCCTCCCCCATGTGTCCCCGCCTACTGCCGCCTCCCACCAACGGGTGACCTGAATTTGGACCCACTCACCCGTGGCAGGGTTCTTCCGAATGGCTCCTATACACAAAGAAAGAACATTGAGTTACATTTGAATCGCACATGGTTTTACACATGAGGTTGAAAATGTACATAAAAGCAGAGAAACAAGTGTAACACATTTAGAAATATCAAAACTTAATGTGAAGAATAGTCTTCAGAAATAAGTCCCTGAAACAGGCCTTATCCCCAGTCCAGGTTGTGGCGATGGTTTTAAAGAATGTAAGATAGCATCCGACACACTGTTGACTTCAGGTCCTTGACACCAATTACAGACAGAAAAATGTGACTCACCACCTGGATTCGGTCTTATGTAGCAAAATTTGAAATTGTTTTTTTTTTTACATTGGATAAAAGTTGAGACTCAGGGCTACAAAATGGTATATCATACACAGCATTTTTGAGAAACCATGGGAAAGTAATTCTGCTTTGGAAGTTGATACACTTGTAAACTCACTTTTGAGAAAAGGGCCTTTGAATGTTTTGGTACCTACTGGAGAGCTCTCCTTTGTCTACACACATTCAGGATTGTTCACACCCTCTTAAGCCAGCCCCACCCATCTCTTTAAGGATTCACATGAGGTCATGTGCTAAACAGTGAGTAGTGTAGTAAAGATTAAGACTAAAAGTGGTAGTAGCCTACAATAAGGAAAAGTTCCAGGTAAACAGAAAGTGTCCAGATAAAAATATTTAATCAATATTAGATGACGCTTACCCAGACACACTTGTGTAAATTCATGGGTCATGTGAAAGAAATGCTATTACCCCCAGCCAGTGGTGGAAAAAGTACTAAATTGTCATACCTGAGTACAAGTATCAATCATTTCAAATTCCTTATATTAAACCAGATGGCACAATTTTTCTCTTTTTTTAAATTGACGCATAGCCAGGGGCACACTCCAACACTCAGAATTTACAAATGAAGCATTTGTGTTTAGTGAGTCTGCCAGATCAGGTGCAGTAGGGATATTCTCTTGATAAGTGTGTGAATTGGACAATTTTCCTGTCAAAATGTAACGAGTACTTTTGGGTGTCACTGAAAATGTATAGAGTAAAAAGTACATTATTTTATTTCAGAATGTAGGGAAGTAAAAGTTGCCAAAAATATAAATACTAAAGTAATGTACAGATACCCCCCAAAAATACTTAGGTACTACTTTAAATTATTAAAATTATTAAAGTACTTTTGACCACTGCCCAAATGCCTTCACACCAGTACATTGGCATACTTTATATACTGTTACACAAACACACTTATCACATAGTATTCCATGCATAAGTTAAGGCCATGCAACCTGAGTTGAAACCTGAGTGAGGTGCACATGTACACTACATGAACAGATGCATGCGGCAAATATTTATGTGGATGGTGGATGCGTCATATATTTATGTGGTGGACACTTGATACGGTCAAATCATGTTAAGACCACACATATCAATATTCATTTTTATATATCAATATTTTGCTAAGTCTTGCTAAGTGGATGGGTCTCTACAGAAGGTGTAAACGGTACAGCCAAATGGTTACTTGCATAGTAGCAATATCAGAAATAGATAGTGTCAAAATAATATACAGTATGTAGAAGAACAATATCAATAACGATATCAGTGATAGACGAGGAAGTTATATGCATACAATCAGGGGTAAAGTGGCTGAGCAGCAGGATAAAAAATAGTAGCAGCAACGTATGGCGTGTGTGTTAGGAGAGTCATTTGAATAGAGGCACTGCAGATGGTGCTGATGACTGGTCCGTCCAAACCACGCATGAACAAGGGAATCTATATTCGGAGAGCCTGTTTCCTTGACTTTGGTGCAGGGCATGTGATGTCCATAGCCTCTTCGTCGCAACACTCCCTGATCTTCTCAAAAAGTTACGTTTGTCTAGCTGTGTCCAGTCCAGGTGGTGCTTGTACAGGCAGACCATCTATGGGAGGATGTCAGCATTGCGCAGCAGCTGAAACCTGGTCCCGACAGTCCGAACACTGCTTGGCAACAACAACACCAGGCTCCAGAGCATTGTAGCTGTAAAACAGGGAATAACAACAACAAAAAATCCAAAGACATTACAACCCTGCACAACATCAATTCACCTCGCAAGTTTAGATAACAAGAATAACCTCATGCAATGCAATTAAATTATTTTCACCTGAAGTGCTGGTACTGCTTGATCTGTGGCAGCGGCCCGAAGGACGGAGTCAGGTGTTGTTGCCAGTCTTAGCTTTCCACCAGCACTGTACCATCCTCCAGTCCAACCAGCTGTGGGATATTGACCCCTGTCACAGTGCTGTCCTTCACAACACCAGTAATCTCAGACAGAGTGTTTACTCTGGTCTTTCTGAAGCGCTGCTTGATGAGGCCGAAGCACCAGTCGGGGGCAAACTTGGTGTGGCCTATGGCCTGTGTCCTGTATCCAGACTGTGGTGAGCTTGTGCATGGTCTGCCAGGGACAAAACCAGAGCACAAACTTGTTCTTGTTTTGGCCACTGCAGTTATCACAATTCAGGTCCACATGTGTTTCCCCAACTCCGTGGTTGGTGAAGAAATGGTGCATGTAGTTGATGACTGCGCTACTGCCTTTGCTTGTTTGGGCCAGTTGTCTTTTTGATGGGAGGCATTAGACCATTCTCCTTGTATGACTGGTGGAGGAGAGTCAGGCGTGTTCTACCGATGCTGAAAGACACATTTCAGATACAAATATTTTAGCATTAGGCTATAACTACCAATGCGAAATGGCATTCTGAGAAAACATCACCAATTCATACACGTAAATTAATGTTAGCTAGTAAGCCAGCCAGCCATCTAACCTCAGCTAAAGTTAGCTAGCTAACAACAAGCTTTAACTTGTTTAGACATGTCATGTTAATGTTAGCTAGCCAAAAAATGAACTATAATCCCAATCCATAGAGTAATGTTACTAGCAATACAAACCGATTGTCATAGCTAAAGTTAACCAAATAAGTTAGCTTCAATGTTAACGTTAGCTAGCAAATCAGCCATCGAACTCCAGCTGGCTAGCTAACAGCAAGCCTTAACTTGCAATGAAAACAGCTTTCTGACAAAATTTGAAACGTATAATATCTGAAACTGTAGCAAGATTCTTACCCGTATACATGGATGAAAGCTTCACAGCATACTGCAACCCTCTCATTAAATAAGATATCCTGTGTCGTTTCTTTTTAGTTTGCACAGCTTGTTTGGCCCGTTGTGTTCCACTGATTTCAAAACTCGGTCAACTTCTTCCATGACAACAACACTGTTGATCGCCGTTTCTTCCCCATCACCGTCATCAGAAGACTCTACAATGTCTTCTTCACTTAAAATGCTTTTACCCAAATCAGGGATTTCCTCATGGTCTGATTCATTTTTAGAGTCAGAGAGTCATCATGGCACGATCGTCCTCCAGAAAGTAGTCCATCACAACTTTTTCCCACTGACCTTTGTCGGTAGCACCTGATAAATTCAGGGCAGCAATGTTATTGAGAGCAGTAGCAACATATTTGCACTTCTCCATGGCAAACGTTATATCTTTAGAAAAAACTGCAGTAGAAAGTATTATCTACACATAACGAGTAGCTAATTTTATAGGCACAAGATGCTACACCGCAGAACAATCTAAATCTCATCTCGGCATGTCCATCCCACTCATTATCTCAGCCAATCATGGCTAGCGGGAAGGTTCCTGGCTTTTTCTTTGGCTTAAGCCAACTAGGCTCTTAACTTAGCAACTTTATTGATCTTTACAGATGGCATAAAAATGTTTGTTATTAAGGCACATGAACGTTCACATGTTAGAGAAGGCATTTCTGCCAAAAAACACATTTTGATTAAAAAAATATTTTCTGCGTTCAAACGGCTCTCCTGTGAAGTCGTGACTTGCGACATACGCCTAGCTTCCTGAATCGGGTCACAAATAAGCTACAAAATTCTAAATGTTACAGGTAGGCAAAGTCTCACAAAGGGGCTTCTTTCTCTGACGGGATATAACGTTAGCTAGTCAATGTTGTTAGCTAGCTATGCAGTGCCCTTTGGATCTCATAACTCTTGGGGGGGAAAGTCTATATTTTTTGTTTTTGTAGTGTTCTAATCAGAAAAAGGACATGTTTGACTTTCAGAAAAACATATTGGTCAAGCTCAGGCACTTAATGTTTTTAGGTGCACTTTCTAACCTGCATAATCCTAACAGGGTGGAACCTAACAGGGTAATGGAAATGTGGAGCCTAAATTAGCTATAGCTCTGTGAGTGAGCAAGATTGAGCTAGCATATTGGTGTACACCCATCATGAGGTTGCTACAACCTAGCCTACGAATGAAAGTTTACAACGTTGTCACGTCCTGACCAGTATAGAGGATTATTTGTATTATTTGGTCAGGGCGTGGCAGAGGTATGTTTGTTTTGTATGGTGTTTTTGTTTTGTGTATAGCTTAGAGGGGTGTGTTATTTATGTGTTCCAGGGTTTTTTGGTGTATGTTTTAGTATGAGTAGGTTCTAGATTAAGTTTTCTATGTGCAGGTTTGGTTGCTGGACTCTCAATTGGAGGCAGGTGTTTCTAGTTGCCTCTGATTGGGAGTCCTATAAGTAGGTGTGTGTTTTGTTTGTCACTTGTGGGTAGTTGTATGTTAGCACTGCTTTTGTTTAGCCTGCTACACTGTCCCTGTCGTAAGTTTTGTTTATTGTTTTTTTCCTCGTGTTCACATTTAAAATAAATGATGATGAGCACGCAATCCGCTGCATATTGGTCCACTTTGTCCGACAGCGATTTCAACATATCTTCTGACGAAGAGGAATGTGACAAACGTACTGTAGGTGCACAGGTCGAGAAATTTGAGTAATGAAGGTGACAGACAGTGACACATTCAATACCGCCGTGCACACTCTTGCCTGCATCTAGTTAGAAATGTTTTTCAACAGAATCGGCGGAATGAATACACCCATGATCACACGCAAATACAGAACTAGCAGCCACGTATGTCCCGCATTATCACTTTGATTGTTGTATATATAATTCCTTCTCGCATCTACACTCTCTCCTTCTCTCACATTTTACCCTTGCTTGTGGACATCAGTGCATAACACAACAGCTGTCTGTGACCAGGCGAAAAAACATTTCCAAGACAAACTTTCATACCATAGCCTCTAACCGCTACACACAGTCTACATGGTTTCACCATAATAGCGTCATAGTCAACATAGCTAACTAGAACTAGCGTGTTATTAAACCTGCTACAATCATGCAGTACAGTGTACAGCAAACCGTTTAGCATTTACACCGGCAGGCCCCGGTGGCAATACATTTATAAAAACAAAAGTTTACATTAACTTGGAAGAGTTCCAGTGTTGGATAGCCTTAGCGATCTAGCTAACATAGCTTCCCTCTCTGTTTGAACGGATGTTTGAGTAGCCTAAACTAGCTAGCTGCAATCACAAGCTAAGTAAGTGAAAATGAAATTTAAAGAAATATACAGTATAGAGATATAGCTCTCTCTCCCTTCTCCTTAATTTGTTCAAAACTGTTCAACTATTGTCTTTCTCTCTTTGAGCCAACTACTCACCACATTTTATGCACTGTAGTGCTACCTAGCTGTAGCTTATGTTTTTAGTACTAGATTCATTCTCTGATCCTTTGATTGGGTGGACAACATGTCAGTTAATGCTGCAAGATCTCGGATAGGTTGGAGGATGTCCTCTGGAAGTTGTCATAGTTACTGTGTAAGTCTATGAAAGGGGGTGAGAACCATGAGCCTCCTAGGTTGTGTATTGAAGTCAATGTACCCAGAGGAGGACAGAAGCTATCTGTCCTCCGGCTACACCATGGCGCTACCCTACAGAGTGCTGCTGAGGGTACTGTAGACCTTCCTTGCAAAAGTGTGTTTTAATCAGTTATTCGGTGACATATGAATATAATTGAATATACTTTTATCTAAAAAGGATTACTTTTTTATGTTTCAATATTTTTGTTCTTATGAAATTCACTGAGGAGGATGGTCCTCTCCTTCCTCCTCTGAGGAGCCTCCATCGGTGTACACTTAAACAGGATTTTAACTTCTCTATCAAACAGATTTTAACATTTAAACATTTGGTAAATGTTCTCTATAATTTAGCCTAACAGGTTGGAAATGTATGAGTGGGACATACTAACAAAATGAAACAGTGTTTATATTTATTTAGATTTGCAACATTGTTTTCAAACCAAATAAATTACACTTCCTGAAAGTGGTGTCATTGGAGGAAGGGGTTGTTGAGTAACAGGTTGGAAAGTGATATCAGGGACATACAGAAAATCTTAAATAAAATATTAATGAAAACAATAATCCTTAAAAAATAGCATTATTGATGAGAGAATTTAAAGGGATACTTTGGAATTTTGGCATGACGTCCTTTACCTACTTCCTCAGAGTCAGATGAACTCATGGTTACCGTTTTTTTGTCTCTCTGTCCAATATGAAGGAAGCTAGAGGTAGTTTTGTGAGCCAATGCTAAGTAGGGTTAGTGTAATGACAGGAAGTCTATGGGTATCTGCTAGCATGCTAGTAGATACCCAAAGACTTCTGCTTGCATGCTAGTAGATACCCATAGACTTCTAGGAGTATAAAATAATGAAGTAAGATTAAATATTTTATGGCTTATATTTCTCGTGAAAGTTGATAACACCCGAGGACATGGCAAAAACGCCTATATCCACTGAAAAGAAGTGTTAAAATAGCATAAAATTCCCTTTCCAGATCCACAATTGAGTTAAGGTAAAGGACACCTGAGCTTATGTTTAAAGCAATACTTCGGGATATTGGCAATCTACTTCCCCAGAGTCAGATGAACTATTGGATGCCATTTCTATTTCTCTGCGTGCAGTGAAGGAAATTGCTAACTAGTGCTAGCGCAAATGTTAACTAGCGTTAGCATAATGACTGGGAGTCTATGGTATCTGTTAGTATGCTAGCAGATACTTATAGACTTACAGTCATTGCACTAACGCTAGTTAGCATTGGCTCACAAAACTACCTCTAGCTTCCTTCACCTGGTTATACAAAGGTAAACAACCGGGGGAATTGAGTGAGATTAAATTGTTGCTCCTTGAGGTGGCTAAGTCTGGATATATTGTTTGCAACCCTGTCTAAGAGAAGCCTGGGTTGTATGCTGGGACAGACAAACCTGTGCACACACACACACACACGCGCCAGGCACTGAGCCACTGCAGAGGAAACAAGCAGAGGTTAAGACCAGGGGCGTTGCTAGGATTTTAGGAAATTGAGGGCTTAGCCCAAAGCCAGAGGAGGAACCCTATTAGGGGAGTCCTGGAGTCTCCCCCGGAAGAAAATTATTTAATTTCAACAGCTAAATGCATCAGTCTGTTGCACTTTGAGGTGAACATTGAGAGATTAGATCTAATAGAATCCACTAATTTAAATTATATTCAATAGCCAATACAATATAAATAAAATACAAGCCATTGAGGTGGGTCTCTCTATTCTGAAACACATACATCTACAGTGTTTTGCCAAAAATCTCCATACCACTCAACTTCAAACAGACTCTGACCTGTCCAATGAACCAAACTGCTTAAAGAATCCCACAGTTACGCAAGCAGCCTGCCTCTCTCAAAAAACAGTACAATATACACTGTGTACAAAACATTAGGAACATTGGTCTTTTCATGACAGATTGACCAGGTGAAAGCTATGATCCCTTATTGATGTCACTTTTTAAAATCCACTTCAATCAGTATAGCTAAGCCCTGTGTGCCATTCAGAGGGTGAATGGGCAAGACAAAAGAAGTGCCTTGAACAGAGTATGGTAGTAGGTGCCTTCCGAACCGGTTTGAGTGGGTCAAGGACTGTAATGCTGCTGGGTTTTCCACGCTCAATAGTTTCCCGGATGTATCAAGAATGGTCCACCACCCAAAGGACATCCAGCCAACTTGACACAACTGTGGAAAGCATTGGTGTCAACATGGGCCAGCATCCCTGTGGAATACGTTTGACACCTTGTAGAGTCCATGGCCCGACAAATTGAGGCTGTTCTGATGGCCAAAGGGGGTGAAACTATGTTAGGAAGGTGTTCCTAATGTTTTGTACACTGTGTACATTTCAGTAATATAAAATAATAACATGCTTGTAACGCCCACAGGTTGCAATGATAGGGCAGAGCCAACGTAGACTTGAACTGGTTACAAAACCATGGAAACACATCAACAAACACAGAATTACAAAAATAGGTAGTTTATTACATGGTCATTACAATGTTAAAGGAAGGAAGTGAAAACACAGAATCCTACTCATTACGCCACGTGCTTAATTACGCCACTTTATTTGTGAGCCGACTTCACCATGGGCTTTGAAGGGCCGCTTGGCTCATGCCCGGTTCCAAAATGGATGCAATCAACTTTCACCGGTGCCAAACACACCAGATTAATCAAATCCTCTCAATCACAGAGCTTCTAAGTAGTGTGGGGGACGTCATCAATTCACTTTTTGATGAAGCCAATGACTGATGTGGTGTACTCCTCAATGCCATCGGAATAATCCCGAAACATATTCCAGTCTGTGCTAGCAAAACAGGCCTGTAGCTTAGCATCTGCTCCATCTGACCCATTTTTTATTGATCGAGTCACTGGTGCTCCCTGCTTTAATTTTTTACTTGTAAGCAGGAATCAGGAGGAAAGAATTATGGTCAGTTGAATAATGGTCTGCATATTTGTGTGTGGAGTAAAGGTGGTCCAGAGTTGTTTTCCCTCTGTTTGCACATTTAACATGCTGATAGAAATTTGGTAAGACCAATTTAAGAATCCCTGCAATAAAGTCCCGGGCCACTAGGAGCGGCGTCTCTGGGTGAGCGTTTTCCTGTTTGCTTATGGCGGAGTACAGCTCATTGAGTGTGGTCTTAATGCCAGCCTCAGTCTTTTTTTCTTACCTTTATTTAACTAGGCAAGTCAGTTAAGAACAAATTCTTATTTTCAATGACGGCCTAGGAACAGTGGGTTAACTGCCTTGTTCAGGGGCAGAACGAAAGATTTTTACCTTGTCAGCTCGAGGATTTGATCTTGCAACCTTTCGGTTACTAGTCCAGCTACTAGAAATACAGATGAAAACTCTCTAGGTAGATAGAGTGGTCTACAGCTTATCATGAGATACTCTACCTCAGGCGAGCACAACCTTGAGACCACAACCTTCCTTAGATATCGTGCACCAGCTGTTATTTACAAAAATACATAGTCCGCTGCCCCTTGTCTTACCAGACGCCGCTGTTCTATCCTGCCGATATAACGTATAATCAGCCAGCTGTATGTTGATAATGTCGTCGTTCAGCCATGACTCTGTGAAGCATAAGATATTACAGTTTTGAATGTCCCGTTGGTGGTTTAATCTTCCACGTAGGTCATCGATTTTATTTTCTAAAGATTGTACGTTTGCTAGCAGAATGGAAGGCAGTGTGGGTTTATTCGATCACCAACAAATTCTCAGAAGGCAGCCCGCCCTCCAGCCCCCTTTTCTCCACCTTCTCTTCATGCAAATGATGGGGATCTGGGTCTGTTCCCGGGAAAGCAGTATGTCATTCACATCGGGCTCGTCGGTCTCGTTAAAGGAAAAAAGGATTCTGCCAGATCATGGTGAGTAATCGCAGTTCTGATGTCCAGAAGTTATTTTTGGTCATAAGAGACGGTAGCAGCAACATTATGTACAAAAGAAGTAACAAAATAAGTTACAAACAACGCACAGAAATGAACAAAAAAAAATATTAGATAGGAACATGTAAAACGTCAGCCTTCTTCTCCGGCGCCATCTTAAGTCCAGTGCATTCCACTGAATACACGCATTTGGAAAGGGTTCTTGATGGTCTTTGTAAAGCAATGCATTTGCTTCTCCATCCACATTACCTTGTATGCATCCTCCACATGTGCCGATTAGCTAGCTCATCGTTGACAATAGGAAAAGTGAATGGGTAAAGAAGTTTTAAGTTTTTGCTAAGGTCATTTTAAGATGTCAGACTTGAAAATCCGTTCAACCGTTTTGGCACAGTGACTCACTACCCAAACCAGACACAACTGGTTTCAAGTGGCCAAGAGACGTCATTTGATCTCCTACTGCTATCTAGTGGACGAACTGGGAATCCGACAGAGGATATATTTACATCAATCAATTTTGCCAACTTCCTCTGATCAACTAAGTCAACAAAAGAGGACTTTGTTTAGACTTGCCCATAAAAAGGTTTAATGATTTGCATCTCTTCAGCTTTCTCCTCATATGTATATCATTCCTGTAAGACAAAAAGGTGCATTGCACAAGACCTGCACTTTTAAAATGGCTGTGTTCTAATGGGAATATGCACATGTTTAGAGCACTATCGTTAGGTAAAAGATCTGACAAATTTTGGAACAGTAATTGGTGACACATTTTATCTGAAAACTAGATGTTAAAATATCTTATTCTCCAACATGTGGACAATTGGGGGACACACCAATTGGATACCCATTGTTTTAAAGCGTGTCTTTGAGACTGCAAGGAGTCTTTGATCATTTGAATGTGAAGACTGTTTGGGGCTGATGAGTTCAGTGAGGTATTGGGGGCCAGAGGCATTGAGGTTTTGAAGACGAACAGGAGGATTTTGAAGTTGATTCTGAATTGGATGGGTAGCCAGTGGAGAGAGGCTAGAATGGGGGCGATATGGGCAGATCTCCAGGTTCCTGTGAGGACACTGACAAGATTTTTCTGCACAAGCTGCAGCCTGTGGATGCTTTTTGAGGGGAGACCACCAAGGAGAGCATTGCAGTAATCGAGTCAGGAGGTGACGAGGGAGTTGACCAGCTTTTCCAGATCAGGTTTGGAGAGAATAGGAAGAAGCTGGGTGATGTTTCTCAGGTGATTTTTGCAGACAGATTTTATGTGGTCGGAGAAAGTGAGAGAGGATTCCAGGAGGAGACAGTTGGAGGACAGTGGGATGTGGAGCAGCTGCCAATGGTAAGGGTGGTGATGGGACTGGTTTTGGTAAGATGGTGAGTGCCGATGAGGATTGCTTCTGTTTTAGTTTTGTTGAGTTGTCGGCGGTTGATTGACATCCAGGCCTTCATATCATCCAGACAGCTGGTGAGGGTGTTAATGGAAGAGAGGGAGTCCGTGGTTGTTTATTTGTAGATCTGCATGGAAGCATAGCAGTTGAATTGGATGCCGTGTTTCCTGATTAGGAAACCAAGGGGGAGCATGAAGATTATGAATAGGATGGGACCTAAGAGCCTTGAGGGACACCACAGGTGATTGTGGTGGGTTCTGCCTTGGTGGGATTCCTAAGGCAACATATTGTGTGCAGTTTGAAAGGTATGAGGTGAACCAGTACTGTCGAGACCTATGTGTTCTTTCAATCGACCCAGGAGGATGCTGTGGTCAACGGTATGGAAGGCGGCACTGAGGTCAAGGAGGACGTGGATGTTCAGGAGTCCACTGTCAGCTGACTCGAGGAGGATGTTTACCACTGTGGTTGGGCCTGAAACCAGATTGGAAAGTCTCAGAAGCCATTGAAGGTCAAGTGTGATTGTAGTAATTTAGCTACAACTTTTTCCATAACTTTGGACAAGAAGGAGAGGTTGGAGATTGGTTGGCAGGGTTCTCTTGGTTGAGGTTGGATCTTTTCAGATAACAGTTGATTTAAACTGGGAGAGAACAATGCCTGTTTGGAGGGATTTGTTGATCAGTTCCATTATTAAAGGTCTGAGAGTGGAGGAACAAGATTTCAATAGCGTTGTGGTGATGGGGTCAAGACCACAGCTTGTGGCCTTCATTTGTCAGATAGTGGACAACATCTCAGCAGGTGAGGTCTGAGTGAAGCAGCTCATTGAAGGTCCAGTATAAGTAGGTTTGGGGGATAGGGTGGTGGCTGGGGAGGGGTGAGGGGAGGTGGCGGCGAAGACTAAACTTCTTATGGCGTTAATCTTTATGAAGAAGTAGGTTGAGAATCTTCCGCAGTCATCTGTGGTAACCGTTGATGGGTGACTCAGCTGGTATGAGTAGGTAGTTGATGGTGGAAAAGAGGTTGCGCGGGTTTCCTCGGTTGTTGTCTATCAGGTTTGAGTAGTATGTGGACCTAGTGGATTTGATGGCTGCAACATAGGCAACCTGGTGTTTTTTTTTAAAGAAAGCAGGTGCTATTTTACAATAGTTCTATTTTGTTTGTTTTTACTTCTGAACTTCCGCTACCCTCAACCTCTCCCATCTATTACTGATGTTCATCCGGTTTGATTTCTATTTGCCATATCTTTCAAACTGTGCTCTTTCAAAAAAGTTCTCAACCTATAATAGTTTTATGGGCACAGTACGTTTTACATGAGTTATCTTGTTGTTATTAGTCCCAACCTTCAGCTCCATTCAACCCTTCCCATCTATCTCTTCTATTTGCCATATATTTTTTAACTATTTATTTTGTAACTATAAATTATGTTTTTTTTTATCAATTAGCATATTTGAGTTTAACCATAATATTTGTTGTATTATTTGTTCTGTCTTTTCTGGTGGATTAAATTGAAATTCCAACTAACTTTCTATGTCTTGTTTTAAAAATAGCGATATTTGGGAGATTATTTCCTTTTCAAATAACTGAAAGTGAGAGGTAGTAATCTGAATAAAGGGGAAAAGGCCTTTCTTGAACATAGACATTCTTACTAATTTGCTAGAGAACCAGTTATGATTTAAGTATAACTTTTCTATGACTGAAGCCTTTAGTGAGAGGTCCAATGCTTTAACATTGAATCATTGTATGCCCTCCGAATTCATTATATAAATAGGCTCGTTTAATTTTGTCTGGCTTGCTGTTCCAAATAAAATGTAATATTTTTTTTCTCGAATAATAAAAAAAAAACTGTTTGCTAGGTGTAGGCAAGACCATAAGTAAATAGATAAACTGGGCTATGACTGAAGAGTTAATCAGGGTGATTTTTCCACAATAAGAAAGGTATTTGCCTTTCCATGTTAGCAAGAGCTTATCTATTTTTGCTCTTTCTATTCAAATTTATTGGAGTGAGATCATTTCGGGATATGTACAGTGGTTACTCCACTAAAAGTTTTGCGATTATGCTACAGCGCTCAGAGGTAATTTGTAATTTAGTACGGTACCCTGCGTCACCACTTCATTGCTCCAGACCAGCGCAAGGGGAAGTTAAAACACTGGTTATGCTTTTGGATCCTACTGTTTCTCTAACTGACAATGAATGGACGACATAAACCTAAATAGAAACTGATAATTGTGCACGACTTCAGTATTACTTACTAAAACTGTTGTTACACTAAGGTTATTATTTTATTTTGTTAGGATTATTTTGCTCTTAATGTAGATCTGTAGCCCACTCCCGACCTGTCACATTTTACAGCGCCTGAGTGGCACAACGGTGTAAGACACTGCATTGTAGTACAAGCTGTTGCTAGGGGAAGGGAGGAGGAGTGTGGTGGGTTTGACCCGCCACACAGAGCAACACTTTAAGGGGCATTGCACTAATAATGGCGCTGGCTAGCGAAACGTTCCTGCTGTTCTAGCAGGTAGCTGGACAATAGACTTGCCTAGATGGAGGGTAAGGGGGAGAATTCTATCGTCAAATGTTAGTTCTAAATTAGGTTCTTTATTATTATTATTATTATTATTATGTATCACATCCGACCGTGATTGGGAGTCCCATAGGACGCCGCACAATTGTCCCAGCGTTTCTCTCCCTCTAAAAACAGAAATACATTTTTGGCCTTTACGCATATTATTCAGATTACAGTCACTCGCTTTCATTTATTTTTATTTTTATGAAATAACCTCATAAACTTATAGTGTAGAAATGTTATGCTCTTTTTGTAACCTTCATGTAACTAGGCAAGTCAGTTAAGAACACATTTTTATTTACAAGGACAGCCTACTCCTTCCTCCCGGTGGGGAATTGAACCCCGGTTCTTTTGCTAAACGGCCCTAAACCGTTTCCAATGCATTGTCAATTGGGTTTGTAAACCAACCTGAATGTAATATAATTCTGGCCACATGTTGACTCAGTGGCGCTTCTACATGCAGGACATGGGAGGGGAAGGCATTCACACTCTGTAAATAGGAATAGGTGCATCACCGGTCACTGAGCTGGCAAGCTAAAGTTAGCTAGTTAGTCATAGAAATGTAGGTTCAGCCTGTTAATTATATCAGTCCGATTTGACATATCTTACGAAGTCAGCATGGCTTAACAGTTTCTTTCGTTTTTGACCTCGACATTGTTGCTGGATAGATACTTTCATATCTAACATGCTGGCCAGCTAACCTCATATCTGGATGCATCACTCTAGTTCCCGATAGAGCAGCATACTGGTAAATCAACTTTGCTTTCAAACGTTGTAATCAACTGTAAAGTTGTTTTACATGCAATCATACAAGCTAGATAGATAGATATTTTGTTGAAAAGCCTGTTGTCATTCACTGGTTGTTTCTTTGGAGCTAGCTAAGCTTCACTAGCTAGCTAGGTGGATAATAATGTGATGTACAGTAGGCTACAGCAAGGTTACAGTATTACTGAATGACAACAATATAGCCTTGTCACTACTAGTTGGCATGTTGGTTGATATGGGGTGCAGAAGGGTAGCGTCGTTGGTATTCGTTGGGTCCCTTAACAAAATGTCATTGTTGACTTGGTAAAATAAGCTAATGGTTGTATGCACTCTCACTAGATATCATTTTTATTTTATTTATTTCACCAGGTAGGCCAGTTGAGAAGTAGTTCTCATTTACAACTGCGACCTGGCCAAGATAAAACAAAGCAGTGTGACAAAAAACAACACATAGTTACAGAAAAGTACAGTCGTGGCCAAAAGTTTTGAGAATGACAGAAGTTTGTCAGAATTTGTGGGGTTTTGTTTGTCCACCCGCCTCTTGAGGATTGATCACAAGTTCTCAATGGGATTAAGGTCTTGGGAGTTTCCTGGCCACGGGCCCAAAATATCAATGTTTTGTTCCCCGAGCCACTTAGTTATCACATTTGCCTTATGGCAAGGTGCTCCATCATGCTGGAAAAGGCATTGTTCATCACCAAACTGTTCCTGGATGGTAGGGAGAAGTTGCTCTCGGAGGATGTGTTGGTACCATTCTTTATTCATGGCTGTGTTCTTAGGCAAAATTGTGAGTGATCCCATTCCCTTGGCTGAGAAGCAACCCCACACATGAATGGTCTCAGGATGCTTTACTGTTGGCATGACACAGGACTGATGGTAGCGCTCACCTTGTCTTCTCTGGACAAGCTTTTTTCCGGATGCCCCAAACAATCGGAAAGGGGATTCATCAGAGAAAATGACTTTACCCCAGTTCTCAGCAGTCCAATCCCTGTACATTTTGCAGAACATCAGTCTGTCCCTGATGTTTTTCCTGGAGAGATGTGGCTTCTTTGCTGCCCTTCTTGACACCAGGCCATCCTCCAAAAGTCTTCGCCTCACTGTGCGTGCAGATGCACTCACACCTGCCTGCTGCCATTCCTGAGCAAGCTCTGTACTGGTGGTGCCCCGATCCCGCAGCTGAATCAACTTTAGGAGACGGTCCTGGCGCTTGCTGGACTTTCTTGGGCGCCCTGAAGCCTTCTTCACAACAATTGAACCGCTCTCCGTGAAGTTCTTGATGATCCGATAAATGGTTGATTTAGGTGCAATCTTACTGCCAGCAACCTTGCCTGTGAAGCCCTTTTTGTGCAAAGCAATGATGATGGCACGTGTTTCCTTGCAGGTAACCATGATTAACAGAGGAAGAACAATGATTCCAAGCACCACCCCTCCTTTTGATGCTTCCAGTCTGTGATTCGAACTCAATCAGCATGACAGAGTGATCTCCAGCTTTGTCCTCATCAATACTCACACCTGTGTTTACGAGAGAATCACTGACATGATGTCAGCTGGTCCTTTTGTGGCAGGGCTGAAATGCAATGGAAATGTTTTTGGGGGATTCAGTTCATTTGCATGGCAAAAAGGGACTTTGCAATTAATTCCAATTCATCTGATCACTCTTCATAACATTCTGGAGTATATGCAAATTGCCATCATACAAACTGAGGCAGCAGACTTTGTGAAAATTCATATTTGTGTCATTCTCTGAACTTTTGGCCACGACTGTACAGTCAATAATAATAGAAAAATCTATATACAGTGTGTGCAAATGGAATAAGGAGGTAAGGCAATAAATAGGCCATAGTAGCGAAGTAATTACAATTTAGCAAATTGTGTGGTTTAGTGGCAGATTTTCAAAAGAAATAGACATACGGCATATCATCAGTAATTCTCAATCAGATGAGATACACAGCTAACCCATATTGAATTTCATTCATGAATGTGGACACTAATTATTGTTAATATTCCAATTCTCTAGGCCCTCCATTCCCAAACTTGAAGCCCCCTGTCCCCAGCTGGAAAGACCAGGAAAAAGTGATGGCTTAAGGTACAACTTCCTGTTGAGGAAATGTAAGACAACTCAGTGTCATATTTAGAGTTACTGACATGAATAGAAGCATATACAAGCAATCTATCAAATGTATTTTATAAAGCCCCTTTTACATCAGCAGTTGTCACAAAGTGCTTATACAAATACCCAGCCTAAAACCCCAAAGAGCAAGCAATGCAGATGTAGAAGCACAGTGGCTAGGAAAAACTCCCTAGAAATATAAGGGCACAAGGCGAGACACAGATGCAGACACCGGAGGCAGATGGTTTGAGTCTTTGATATTTATTGATCAATCCAAAAGGGGTAGGCAAGAGTGGTCGTGGACAGGCAAAAGGTCTAAACCAGTACAGGAGGTACAGAGTGGCAGGCAGAATGGTCAGGTAGGTGGGTACGGAGTCCAGAAAACAGGCAAGGGTCAAAACCGGGAGGGCTAGCAAAAAGAGAATAGAAGCAGGAGTACGGGAAAATGCTGGTTGACTTGAAAGACATACAAGACGAACTGGCACAGAGAGACAGGAAACACAGGGCTAAATACACCAGGGAAAATAAGCGACACCTGGAGGGGTGAAGACAATCACAAGGACAGGTGAAACAGATCAGGGTGTGACAAGAAAGGCAGGAACCTAGGAAGAAACCTAGAGGAACCAGGCTCTGATGGGTGGCCTGTCCTATTCTGGCTGTGCTGGTGTAGATTATATAAGAGTACAGCCATTTAGCCAGATTATTCTTCAAGACGTTTAAACGTTCATAGATGACCAGCAGTGTCAAATAATAGAGGGTTATAGAGGGTGCAATAGTTCAGCACCTCAGGAGTACATTCCAGTTGGCTCTTCATAGCTGAGCATTTAGAGGTTGAGACAGTAGGTCCGGTAGAGAAAGACAGGATCAAACAGCGGGTCTGGGACAAGTTAGTACCTCCGGTGAGCCTTGAGCAGGTCAGGGTTCCATATCTGCAGACAGAAACAGCAGAGACAGCAGCACGACTAGGTGGACTGGATACTGGGACAGCCAGGAGTTGTCAGGCCAGATAGTCCCGAGGCATGGTCCTAGAGCTCATGTCCTGCATCCTTTATTGAACTTGAGTGTAGATTAAGCCCTAGAGGTTTGTAACTTCACATGATTTAGCCTAGTTGTCAATCCAGATCTGAATATTTGATATCCTTTTTACTGTACACTGTTGATAGTAATTTTTCCCAAGCTAATCACTGAATGGCCTACTACAAGGATGTGGTCAGCTTGACACTTCTAAATCATAATAACACAGAACACACACATCAGATTGCAAGGGCAAGTACAATTAGCAGTTGGGAAAATGAAGTATGCTGCGTGGGTTGCCAGATACACACACACAAACTTAATTCATTTGATGTATTGTATTTATTATGGATCCCCATTAGCTACTGCCAAGACAGCAGTTACTCTTCTTCAGGTCCAGCAAAATTAAGGCAGTTATACAATTTTAAAAACATTACAATACATTCACAACACATTAGGTGTGTGCCCTCAGGCCACTACTCTACTACAACATATCTACAGCACAAAATCCTTGCGTACGTGTGTGTACAGCTTATGTTATCGTTTGTATGCATGTGTCTCTTCACAGTCCCCGCTGTTCCATAAGGTGTATTTTTATCTGTTTTTTAAAATTAATTTTACTGCTTGTACTCCTGTACTACTGTGCGCCTCCCATAGTTTGTTTTGTTTAGGTTAATGTCTAGTCAAGGCTTTGTCATTAAAATTATATTGTGCCTATTTTTCAGATCTGCCAACCTGCTCGGTGGGTGACAGGTAATCGTCTTTCCACTAAGCTGTTCCAGGCCTGGAGTGGCACGTTGGAACTTCCAGAGGCTTGTAGACCTGAAGCGGTGTGATGTGGTCCAGGTATTTATCAAACACACTCACTCAATCATTCACTCTGTTTTGTTGTATAATTATTTTAACTTAAGAATATTGTTTCTCTCTCTTTTAGATCTGACACAACTATTAGCTCAACCACAGTCTTCACAGCTGCAGTCGTCTGCATCTGATACACCGGCCACGACAGGTGATACAGGTAATTATCACATGCATGTATACACACATGCACACTCTCCCTCACTTGGGGCTCTATTCAATCACATCTGCTTTAGCCAACATCCACATAGCGGTTGTTTTGGCAGTGTCTGAGGTAGAACTGTGTTAGAGCTGTCAAATTCACAAGTGGCTCCTGGCATTATACCTAAAGCGGACATTGCCATTGGAAGAAACTGAGTCGTTTTAACAGAAATCTCATGCAGCCCTGTTTACAAGTTAGAACACTGGAATTTGAGATGTAATCAACACCTCGATTAGGCTTATAGAAATCCTCATTATTTAGTGTAATGATTTTGAATTTGAGCGTCATTATTTCTATAACCTACACTTTCTCGTTCTGAACTTGTAACCCGAGTAGGGCGGGTGTAGTTTTGTGACAATGATCAAGAACTGCTGCTTACTGGTTTGACAGATCCAACACAGTTACACCTCAGACACCACCAAAACATCAGCTATGCGGGTGTCGGCTATCGCCGGTTAACACTTGATCTGATTGAATCTAGGCCTTACAGTCATTCAGTCTATTTAGTTGTATGATTATTGTCAGTTAAGAAAATTGTGCCTCTGTCTTTTAGATCTACCATGCCCAGCAGTTCAGCTGCAGTCACAGCAGTCCACTGCTGTAGTATTTAATTTACCGGCTGCACCAGTTCCTACTACACTGGCCGTGAAGTGAGAAACTTTTGAGGATTCCCAGATGGATACAGGTAATTCAGAATTATATTGCATATGCTCACCCACACCAACAGATGTTGTACACACTGACATGTTGTTGAGCTGTATACTTACTGTCACTTTGTGCATCTCTCTTTCATATCTGCCATGCACTCCACCACTGCCTGGCAACCTCACCCAGAAGTACATACACTGGGCCTTTCAAGACTGATAAAGCAGAGATGGGTGGCTGACAAGGAATAATAAAACAACATACATACACACACACACACACACACACACACACTCACACACTTTATCCACAATGTAAATAAGTTGTAATTGCTTGTTTATTTAATGTTTGCTCCATTTTATTTTAGGATTGGAGATATCTACTCCTATATATCCATTATCAATGTCTGCGTAATTACTCTAAATATCTATCAAGTCAAGGTGTGATTGATAATATTATAAAAGACTATGTGTACAGTTTTAATAAATTCTGTGAACTTTTTTCTGAGTTGAAAAACATGCCTCCCTCTCACACAGACACACACTACACCCAATGTAAATAAATTGTAATAACTTGTTTATTTTATGTATGCTCCATTTTATTTGAGGAAAATATCTTTAATAAAGTACATTCACAGTTAAAGTAATATCTTTGGTTTATTGGATATTTCTCCTAATAAAATGTGTGACCAGAAGGAAGTCGGCAGACCTGCAACCCCTGGACTGTGCAGGTTTTGTCACCTGAAGCTGAAAAATAGAGAGATGAGGAGGACGAGTGGAGTTGAAAGGTTCATCATTAATAACTGACACAATTCTATAATGAATACATATAATAATAGAGTGACCAATAGTTACTGTATTGTGATTGTTTAGTGTTTTATTTACTCAATCAAGTAGTGCCCCAAGGAGGGATCGCCTGTGTCTCAAAAACAGCAGAAAAGGTCAAATAAGGTCACCAAAATGTCTGTTACGGCTATACACGACTGGCTGCAGCGCACGAAACTGGCATTATTTAGCTAAATAGCCCAGCACTGTAGCCTACTCCCGACTGCCATGTTGTACAGCGCCATGTTTTTCTTGAAATAGAAACACCATAATATTAATCAAATTAATTAAGCAACATTTCTTAAAATCAGTCCCATATACTATGTTCTTGCAAAAAAAGTTTTAAATTCTCCAGTACAGCCACTATTGAAGGCTATCAAATGCTTCTCAAAGATGCCCTCTGGTGGTCAAACTAGCACTAACTAGCATTAATGGCACCAGTGGTTGGCACTTAAATAACGTGCCATAGAATTCTGCGGCATCTCACAAGCTGAGCTGCAGTACGCTGCAACTTTTAAAGGACAAACCACTGTATACCGAGTATATAAACATCCCCATCAGACCATTGTTTTGTGATCCAATATGTAATGTAGTACACTTGTAATAATTTGGTTGTAATCCAGAGAGGTTACAAACATTTGCTAGTTCCTCTATGAGGCTGTGAAGGGACCCAAGTTGTGGATTTAAAAGAAAACATGAATCATCAGCATACAATGTCACCTTTGTTTTTAAGCCTTGTATTTCTAATCCCTTGATATTATTGTTGGATCTGATTTTAATAGCTAACATTTCGATGGCCATAATAAATAGATATGCCGATAGTGGACAACCTTGTTTTACTCCTCTTGACAGTTTAAAACTTTCTGAGAAGTAGCCATTATTTACTATTTTACACCTAGGGTTTCTATACATTATTTTAACCAATTTTATAAGAGATTCTCCAAAATATATAAACTCCAGTCATACTTTTGTCATGGATATTCTTGCTCAGGGACACAATCTTAAAGGAATCATTGTTTATTTGTCAGCGCTCTGGAGAGGTCCCAACCAACTCAAAGCACCATAGTACACATGTCAATCAGGACCTCCCCCTGGGCAGTCCCAGCAGTTGTCTTATATACGGCGATACACAGACAAGTTATATTTGCATGATTTAGCATAATTATTTAATCAATACCATCTTGTTTCATTGACATGACTGACCAATACTGGTTCATAACATGTGACAGACCAATACATCATGAGGCTTCTTCTCTCTAAGCTGAGACCTTGAAACTGATATCTTTCGTTCGTTCTCAAAACAAGGTCTGGGCATACTGCCAAATTGCAGCTACTGATAAGTAAGGATTCATTAAATCAGTCACTTGTATGACCACAGAAATTGGTTATTAGAACAGCACATAAACAGAACACAGACATTAGTTATGAGAAAAGCACAAACATTAAAATTCCCTTTACACTTTATCAAAAGCTGTTTCAAAGTCAGCTATGAATAGCAGGCCTGGTTTCCCAGATTTTTCATACTGTTCCATTGTTTCCAGTACTTGCCTTATATTATCTCCATGTAAAACCCTGTCTGATTAGAATGAATAATGTCCGACAATACCATTTTAATTCTATGTGCTATACATTTTTCTATAATTTTTTCATCACAACACTGTGTAAGGGGCCTCCAATTTTTTTAATGGACTGGAGCTTTATATTTCTCACTTGTATCCTGTTTCAGTAATAATGAAATCAGATCTTCTTGTTGAGTGTCTGATAATCTACCATTTGCATAGGAGTGGTTAAAACGTGCTAATAACGGTCCTCTGAGTATATCAAAAAAGGTTTGGTATACCTCAACTGGTATGCCATCCAGCCCTGGGGTTTTCCTGGACTTAAAGGCTTTAATTGCATCAAGAAGTTCCTCCTTTGTAATTTCACATGAGTCTTTCTGTACAGCAGTTAATTTTACATTATTAACAGAAAAAAAATCCAATCAATTAGCTTCGGTTAGAGGAGATGTAGGAGACTGAAACGAAAACATATAACTGGATGAATTATGGGTGACTATTTTTGGTTGCATTTCTATGTTCTCCCCATATTCCATCGAGTTTGCTTTATTTGTATAACTTGAATAAGTTCCTCCATTTCTTTTTGTTTTTCCTCTAACTTATTCTGAGCCTCTATGGTACAGTTTTTATTGCTATCTATCTGTTCTGTTAGACCTTTTTTGTCCTTTGTTAATATGGACTATTTTGACCCAATTCTTTTTAGAGCTGACTTGCATGGCCTCTAAAGGCACATTTAAAAGTGTCCCATACGATAAGGGGATCTGCTGTACCTATGTTATGTCGGAAAAATTCAGATATAAATTCCTCTATACTAGTTAAAAACAAGTTATCACCCAATAGAGATTGATTATATTTCCATTATCCTCACCCATGTAGAAATTGAGTAAGAGTAATGTACATGCCAATTATCTGATGGTCTGACTGCATTCTGTCCCCAATCAACACTATGTTTGTATTCTAATCTTTTACCATTTCGGTAACACTTTACTTGACACTCAGTGTCATATGACACGGTCATATTCAAATGACTACCGACCCGTAGCACTCACGTCTGTAGCCATGAAGTGCTTTGACAAGCTGGTCATGGCTCACATCAAAACAATCATCCCGGAAACCCTAGACCTACTCCAATTCGCATATCGCCCCAACAGATCCACAGATGACACAATCTCAAATGCAATCCACACAGCCCTTTCCCACCTGGACAAAAGGAACACCTATGTGAGAATGCTGTTCATTGACTACAGCTCAGCATTCAACACTATCATGCCCACAAAGCTCATCACTAAGCTAAGGACCCTGGGACGAAACACCTCCTTCTGCAACTGGATCCTGGACTTACTGACGGGCCACCCCCAGGTGGTAAGGGTAGGCAACAGCACATCTGCCGCACTGATCCTCAACACAGGGGCCCGTTAGGGGTGTGTGCTTAGTCCCCTACTGCACTCCCTGTTCACCCATGACTGTGTGGCCATGCGCAACTCCAACACCATCATTAAGTTTGTTGATGACACAAGGCCTGATCACCGACAAAAAGAGTGTCAAAACCCACATTTATTCAAATTAGTTTTTTTCCCTGCCAAGAAATTTCCTTTCATTTGAAGGTTTGTTTCTTAAATCCTTTACAGTCATGTTTTTTCATCACATTCTAAAAAACTTGTAGAAAATACACTTTGTGACACTGTCATGAAGCATTATGACCATCCTGTGTCACCTTACTTGGACTAAGAATATTTTATGACACTGTCAAGAATCATTATGACCATCCTGTGTCACCTAACTTGGACTAAGAAATTACGGTATATGACACTATCAAGAAGCATTGTGACCATCAGAATCATATAAGTCAGTTAGGCCTATCACGTACATGCCCTTATATCAGTCATGTCAAATAGAGGGTGACTTGTCCTGCTCCTGAAATCTGCTCCTGCTTTCATCTCAGTCATCAGCAACAGAGCATTGGGGTAGGTGGATGTCTGAAAGCAATGCGTGCGCAATTACAACGATAATTTAATTTGTTCAATTCTTTTTTTTTTTTTACAGTATATAACATAAACATACTGTTGACCAATCGGAATCCACGCTTCAAGATTGTTTTGATCACGCGGCCTGGGATATGTTCCGGGTAGCCTCCGAGAATAACTGAAAAATACACTGATACGGTGACTGAGTTTATCAGGAAGTGTATAGGAGATGTTGTACCCACTGTGACTATTAAAATCTACCCTAAAAAGTAACCTTGGATAGATGGCAGCATTCGCGCAAAACTGAAAGTGCGAACCATCGCATTTAACCATGGCAAGGTGACTGGGAATTTGGCTGAAAACAAACAGTGTAGTTAGAAATGAAGGCTATTCCATGCTCGCTATCATGATAAATGGATATTAGGGAACATCATACTGTCCATCTAGTAAACTAAAACACATTTCAAAACTTGAAATCACTCTACTAATGTATGTTGTGTATTTTTGTAGCTGCATATAATCTCTTGTTGACTGGCTAGAAGGGTGGAAATTGTTTTTGTTTGTAGTTACCAGTGCCTAGCTAGGCTATGTTTACAACTGGTCGTCTGTAACTATATGAAACACTAGGTTTCGGTGCTCACCATATTGTTAGTATTAGGCTATAACTAGTACAGGAAGGGCTAAAAAGTCTAAACCTTGTTCACTCTCTGCAGTGCAATTTCATATTTTGGTCTGCCTCCTATTTGAAGCCAAGCCACTGGCGCAGCCTCAGTGGGTTACTTTTGACTTTTGAGCATCCTTTGTAAGTAATATTATCATTTTCCAGACAAGAATTCCTGATAGAAGAACAATGAATAGCAGAGCTGGGTTCAGACATGTCAGATGATCAAGCATACAAGAGGCCCCAAGTGGCATCATGTAAGGATTTGGACTAGCTGTGCACTGTTCCCTGTAATGTAATGTTTTGTGTAAAACTAAAATACTGTGAGAAGCATGACATAAGAATGAATATATGTCATGTGATGGATTGGCATCAACACTCATGGTCTGTAAGGAAGATGTCTCTCTGGTTTCTGCCCTGTAGTATAACAAGGAGGTGGGTAGAACGATGGTTCCAGAAGTTCACAAATCATAGATCTGACCCATCAGGGATTGTACCTGTTGGGCCAAACATGTTGTTTGTGAATGTCTTGAACCATCTCCTTAGACGGCCATCTACATAGCTGTTGTTTCACACCGCCAATTTGCAGTTGTACATATTATGCAGTGTAGCCTATTATAAACTGATGCTCAGATGATTTTTAAACAATAGCTGTCTCCAATTGAGATTATATGATGGCTCCTCAGTGATTATATAGAAGCAGCAGCAGTGTAGAGTTTACTTGACTCATCTGTGTTTTCAGCATTGCATGGGGCTGATGAAGACCTTGAGGAAAACTCTGAGGAAATGGAAGCTTATGCTGAGGTTGCTGGTGGTTTTGAAGTGATTGATCCCACAAATGTCAAATCCACTAACACACTCATAGCCACATTTAATGTAGGGGTCACATGAGCAAAGGACTAGGTATGAGAACAGAATCAGAATATCGATCCAGAATATCTACATGTTGGTAAACCAGGTGCACAGCTTTATGTTCATGACTGTCACTGTGTGCAAATTCCTACTCTTATTGTCATAAAGTTTTAAAAGGCTCTGCATTTATTTTTTGGTTTGATTGTAACCCTTTTCTGTATGCGAAATACATTCTGTATCCCCAGGAGATGGAGTCATGACCCTCCAGGCCTGCATCCACCATACCTTGACCTTCCTGTGGCCTTCCTTTATGTGGCCTCAGCGATTCCCTTACCATATTCGAGTTGCAATTATCGAACAATAAGCACATTATGTAAAATATGTATAAATGCACATAAGGTAACTCTTTACTCGATACCCAGCGTATAACCATATCATCATTTATCATAACTAGGGCTGTTATGGTGACCGTTTTAATGCCACATGCAATTGCGTGAGAAAACAGTTTTGATGGCCTCTATTAAAAAGAGGATCCCATCAGCTTTCTATAGGCTAGGCCTATTATATTTATTTATCTATCAACTTTCCTAATATTAAGCACATTGGTTCTCTTTACAACAGGAGTATAGCCTACCTGGCTGGCATGAAAATGAACCACGGGAAAAGCTCCTCCATTCGCTATTTATTATGCACCTGTTCCGAGACAGGTGCATAATAATGGTCCATTCTAAATCAAAACTAATTTCACACATATATAATTTATTATATGTAAAGACAACATTGAAATAAGAAGTCTGAAGGGTGACAATATTAGCCTATCACTTGTGAATTATGTATTATCACTTGTGAGTGATGCCCAGCGTGTGCAGTATGTCAAGAAACAGTGCATGCCTTTTTTGGGGGGACAAATCATAGTTGCACACCTCATCTAGCCTAGCCCATAGACCTATATGTTTTGATAAGGTATGTATCACAACTAAAGTGGCCAGATAACTTCTTAAAATTAAGCACATTAATTCGCTTTAAAACCGGTGTAGAGCCCAACTGGCATACATAGGCAGCACTTTTATAATAAAGCATTACAGTACATGCATAATCTCATTTCCCTGCTAATTGATTGCATTTTGGAACATTCGTGCTTATAGCCTACTGCCGTGTGCACATTGCTGCGCTTGTGATGTGAAGAAATAGCCTAATAGTTTATTAACATTTTAAGCTAAACGTTGTGATCTGTTGCATCAGCCTCATTGCTTTGAAAATATTTTTTGATGCGAGTGGTTGTATTAATTTGGGATCTATCGCATCCCACAACTGGAATATTGGAAAATGTATTTCTTGCACAGAAGAGGTTTACCAATAGAATAGGTCAACCTTTCTACTATGGGGGATAGTAGATTGACATTGGCTAGTGCTTGTTCTGTTCGTTAGGCCTACTCATCTTGTTGGCTGATGAAGATTTGCCTAAATGTGGACAGTTCTT
Organism: Salmo salar; assembly: GCF_965601325.2. NCBI lineage: Eukaryota > Metazoa > Chordata > Actinopteri > Salmoniformes > Salmonidae > Salmo > Salmo salar. Next base: position 42,814,475 of record NC_138302.1, on the reverse strand, counting down.
CTTAACATCTTCATTATGCACCTTGGAATTTGATGTGTCTGTCTTCACTTGTAGCCTACTTCTTAGCTGTGAGAAGGACCCGATCACCTGACAGGCATTGGCTAATAAGAACTGAGATATCTGACAGAGCCATGTGAGTGAGAGGTGCTTTGAAACACAGCAGCCAGGAGAAAGGAATTATAATTATATTATATAATTATATTCAGCCCAAGGGCACAATGACTGATGAAGTGTGTACAGCCTGCACAAGAAACAAATCAGAGCTCATGCTTATAATGCATTTTTTTCAAATCATCATTAGAGTCGCAGCCTTAAATGTATTAAAAATCTAAACATAAAGCCCAACGTTTGTATCGCAACTAAAGTTACATAAATAACTCTAAATTAAGCATATAGGAGGACCTATTTTTTTGTTAACCGCTCAACACAGAATAGTGTGCACTTCCTTGGAAATCATTTGGAGAAAATATCCTTTCTATTTATTCAGCTATGTTCAATTGTATTCTTTATACTATAAAATAATACAAATTAATGCCACGGAATTCTAAGCAAATCTTGTCTGCTAAATGAACTAGTGTAGCTCACAGCCATATGGCATAGCCATATCAGGGCCTAACATAAAGACAACTCAGAGTATACTATTCTGTTCTTTTGAAATAGACTACATTTTCTTCATATCATGTTTCTTTAGACATGTCTAAAATAAATAATGGATTTATTGTGATGGTGTAGGCTATATTACATTGATTTATTAGACTTTTTAAAATGTTGATGTTCCAAAGGTTTGCATCAGTGGCTTGTAGGCTATGTGTGGAAGCCAGGAGATGCTAAACGTGTTTATGTTAATTAACAATCAATTACCGTGAGACTGGCAGTTATTTGGTTGACAAACACCGGCTGACAACATTTCATGACCACTAAGTCTTGGTTTTCATGTATTTTAATTCTACAAATGAAATACGAGATGTTCCTGCACTCTTATCACACTTTCACGCAATGAAAGCACTCTTCACACTAAATATTAGCCATTGAATTAAAACCCAATGAAAGGGCAATAGACTGTTATATCCAGTTGTTGGACTGATAAGTAATATGGATAGCATACTAAATAAATACACTAATTACAGTGGTTATGTACTTACAGCAACTTTAGTATAGCCTACACATGCTTTCCTGATAGCAACAGATATACTCGTCCATCTTAATAATGATGAGGTGCATTTTTTGTTATTTCCCCCAGTATCACTAATCAAGCTGCTTCAGCCACTGCTGTACCGAGATTAATTGTTTTCATTTTCTATAATTTGGACAGAGGTAGCTAAAATTGCAGCAATATATCACATGAACTTGGTGAAAAACTCCAAAGTCTTCTCCAATGAAGTTGTTTCATGAAGAGCTGATTTCAATGTGTTGAATAGTATTGTATCTCAAATGTATAATAAGTATGTGTCCTCCTTTCACAATTATCAGGGCTGGTATGACATAGCTTGTACTATGGGTATATCATACATTACCTAGTTTAGATCACTGATGTATGAGGTCTTGGCAGCTCATTTGTGTGTTTATCTGAATGCAATGTAGGGACCAAGTCTTGCCATTAATATAGTATGTTTGTTCTCATTTGTAGAGATGGGAAGAGGTGATTGGAACAGAATACTTGACAGCTTACTGCCATGGCTAGAGTGTGGTGTGTCCCTATGGAATTTGTTAGAGAATGCCATGCACCCTTGGGAATAAAGCCTCCAGCAGTGGATTTGGGTTTTGGTATGTATTAGAAAAATTACTTTCTTTTACAGGTTTGATGTTTGTTGATACTTGTCATGTTATTGTCAGTTAGTACCCCTACTGATGCTTAAAATAAAAGTGTGTGTTTGTGTACTGTATATTATGTCCTATATTGTCTGTTATTTGATATTTTAATTGAATTTCATAAAAATAAGTAAATACAAAATAATATCTGAGACGTAGCCAACCTAAAAAAAGACACACTTTTATGTCATGGCAGCTTTTCATCACATCCTCTGTGAAATAGCTTCTCTTCAGAAGTAGATTTCCCTGCACAGTGTTAAAGATCATGCGCAAAATAGGCCACACAAAAAGTTTCAGGAAAGGCTTCAACATTCAGTGACAAATGCTCTGGGTTCTGTATGGCTTATGACTTCTGAGGAGTACAAAGGTCCCCCACATCATCATCATTATCATCATCATTTGTACTCTGAAAACCCCCAATCGCTTCTGGTAACAAATACTTTTTCTGTACCAGTAATTGTTGTGAAAGTCGAGAATTATGGGGTAGTGCATTTTGACAGGGAATGTAGGCTATCCAAAGAAATAGTCAAAGGAGAAATCTCACCTTATATCCCCTTGTGTATTTTTTTTTATCTGGACTGACTGCCAAACAGTGGATTGATGCATCCTCCTTAGGTGTTCCTAAATTTCCCAAAAGACCCATGTCTGGAATGTTGAAATGGTCAGTACAATCCATATTTGTCTGCATAAAAACAAAGGATATTTGCCTAAATGCATGATATACTATTAGGGTATAAATAATATATGCCATTTAGCAGAAACATTTATCCAAAGCAACTTTGTCATGCATGCATACTTTTCTTTACATATGGGTGGTCATCAGAAATTGAACCCACTATCCTGGTGTTGCAAGTGCCATGCTTTACCAGCTGAGCAACAGAAGACTACCATTACGACTACTATTAAGACAGAGAACATTCACCACCAATTGCTATGATAGATCCGTAGCCTCAACAGCACTCTGTAGGGTAGCACCATGGTGTAGCTGGAGGACAGCTAGCTTCCGTCCTCCTCTGGATACATTGACTTCAATACAAAATCTAAAAAGCTCATGGTTCTCACCCACTTCCATAGACTTACACAGTAATTATGACAACATCCCGAGGACATCCTCCAATTTATCAGAGCTCTTGCAGCATGAACTGACGTGTGGTCCATCCAATCAAAGGATCAAAGGAGTGAAGCTAGTAGTGAAAGCATAAGCTACAGCTAGCTAGAACTGCAGTGCATACAATATGCTGAGTAGTTGGCTCAAAAAGAAAAACAATAGTTGAATAGCTTTTAACAAATTAATTTCTTCTGAAATGGAGAAGCAAGTGTCATTTTTTTAACTTTCAGTTTCACTTACTTAGCTAGCAAATGCAGCTAGCTAGTTCAGCCTACTCAAACACCTAGCTCAAACAGAGGGATGCTAAGCCAGCTGGCTATGACTATCCAACACAACACCGGAACTCTTCCAAGTCAAGGTACGCTTTTGGTCTTACAAATTTATTGCCACCGGGCCTGCCGGTGTAAGTGCTAAACTGTTTACTGACTGTACACTAACATTACTGCATGAATGTAGCAGTTTACTAACATGTTAGTTTTATTAGCTTTGTTGACTATGACGTTACTTTAGCTAATATGGTGACAACTATGTGGGCTGTGTAGCGGTTATGATATGGTTTGGCTTGGAACGTTTTTTTTGCCTGGTCACAGACAGCTGATTGGTTGTGGATTGAAGTCCACAAGCGAAGGAAAAAGGTGAGAGGCAGAGAGCACATAGATGCGAGAAGAAATACAGCGTAGCTGCTATGAAAGTGAACTGTGTTTACGTGTGATCAGGGGTGTATTCATTTTGCCGATTCTGTTCAAAAACATTTCTTAAACGGAAGGAAACAGAACAATTTACCCAGTGGAAACTCGTTTTCAACCGTTTGTTTAATGATTACACCCTATATCAGCTAGATGCAGGCAAGAGTGTGCAAGGCGGTATTTTTCTCTCGATCTGTGTGCACCTATGTTGTAGCAATCTCATGATGGGTGTAGGGAAAGTGGTAGTAAACCTATCACAGTTACATTGAACTGGGTGAGTGAAATATGAATGACAGTCATCCAATATGCTGTAATAGAAATAAGGCCATTATTGTCCTCCCACATCTTAATCAGCACTGACTGCCACTGCATGATATCAAATACATCAAACACATGGTTTCCATGTCTTTGATCCCATTCCATTTGCGCCGTACCAGTCATTATTATGAGCCGTCCTCCCCCCAGCAGCCTCCACTGTATTGTATAGATCAGGTATTCCCAAACTGGGGTACGGGTACACGCAATTCCATCGGGGGTACGCCAAATAAAACTGTGATTCACATTTTTTCTCGCCTGAGTAGCCTCGTTTCACTGCCAAAAATAAAATTGAACCATCTAGTGTTCAGCGAAATAACACAATGTCAAATACAGGTAGCCTAGTCAAATAATGAACATCCTATCACATTAACCGTTACTCTCTCGCAGGAATTCCACTAACGGTCCGAATGTAGCCAAACGTAGCTGCTGCTCATTCCGTTTGCTCGAAAATTGATAAATGGTTAAAAAAAGTGAGGCCTGTGTCCATAGAGACACATACCAGCTCTACTGGTAGTACTGCTACTACCAGCAATACTACACCTGCATCTGTTGACGACACAAGTTGTTCTGCCTCCACAAGCACATCCAATGCCAGCATCAGTAATTCTACATTTGTTGTTAGCCCAGCTAGCATGGACACTGACAGTTGTGAATCTGATGCAGCCGAAGAGCTACTGTCCCCTTACCCGGGAAGCACCGAACAACAGATAGGGACGTTGGACCATCGAAGAGGCGCAAATATGATGAGAACTACATTGATTTGGGTTCACTTATATTGGGAGTAGTGCCTTTCCTCAGTCACAGTGTGCTGTATGTGCAAAAGTACTATCTCACAACTTGATGAAACCTTCACTCTTGCGCAGACATTTAGAAACAAAGCATGCCAATTTGAAAAATAAGCCACAGGTGTTTTTTGAGCGAGAATTAAGATGACTTTCGAGTAGTAAGACATGTATAAAAGCAACAGATACCATTAATAAGAAGGGGCTAGAAGCGTCTTATATAGTGAGCTACCGAGTGGCTAGGACAGGCAAGTCCCACACTATTGTGGAGGACTTAATTCTTCCTGCTGCTGCGGATATGGCTGGGACAATGCTGGAGGAAAAGGCCCCAAAAAACTATACAGACAATGCCTTCATCAAACAACACTATTTCACAACGCATCAGTAACATGGCAGGAGATGCTTTGAAACATTTACTGCTTTGCATGCATACAAGCCAGTGAATTCTATGCTTTACAGCTGGATGAGTCAACAGACGTGGCGGGCCTGGCACAGCTCCTGGTATATGTCCGTTACATTTATGGGGGGGTCGACTTTGGTGGTCAAGATGTGTTGGTATCTGTACTGATGGCGCAAAAGCCATGACAGGGAGACATAGTGGAGTGGTAACGCGCGTGCAAGCAGTTGCTCCCGATGCCACTTGGGTACACTGCAGCATCCACCGAGAGACTCTTGCTGCCAAAGGAATGCCTGACAGCTTGAAAGACGTTTTGGAAACTACAGTGAAAATGGTTAACTTTGTCAAAGCAAGGCCCCTGAACTCTTGTGTATTTTCTGCACTATGCAATGGTATGGGCAGCGACCATGTAACACTTTTACAACATACAGAAGTGTGCTGGTTATCAAGGAGCAAAGTATTGATAAGTTTTTTTGAATTGAGAGACGAGCTGAAAGTTTTCTTTACTGACCATAATTTTCACTTGTCTGACCGCTTGCATGATGACGAGTTTCTCGCCTGAATGATCTGAATCTAGGATTACAGAGACTCTCCGCAACTATATTCAATGTGCGGGACAAAATTGAGGCTATGATTAAGAAGTTGGAGCGCTTCTCTGTCTGCATTAATAAGGACAAAACACAGGTCTTTCCATCATTGTATGATTTTTTGTGTGCAAATGAACTCAAGCTTACGGACAATGTCAAATGTGATATAGCAAAGCACCTGAGTGAGTTGGGTGTGCAACTACGCAGGTACTTTCCTGAAACGGATGACATAAACAACTGGATTCGTTATCCCTTTCATGCCCTGCCTCCAGTCCACTTACCGATATCTGAACAAGAGAGCCTCATTGAAATTGCAACAAGTGGTTCTGTGAAAATTTAATTTAATCAGAAGCCACTGCCAGATTTCTGGATTGGGCTGCGCTCAGAGTATCCTACCTTGGCAAATTGCGCTGTTAAGACAGTGATGCCTTTTGCAACCATGTACCTATGTGAGAGTGGATTCTCGGCCCTCACTAGCATGAAAACTAAATACAGGCACAGACTGTGTGTGGGAAATGATTTAAGACTGAGACTCTCTCCAATACAACCCAACATTGCAGAGTTATGTGGATCCTTTCAAGCACTCATTAACCTGTGGTGAGTTATTCACAATTTTCGATGAACAAATAAAATGGTATATGTAAGATGGCTAAATAAAGAGCAACATTATTGATTATTATTAAATAATTTTTTGTGCCCTGGTCCTAAAAGAGCTCTTTGTCACTTCCCATGAGCCGGGTTGTGACAAAAACTCACAAATTCTTATGTTTAATAAATGTATCGTATTGTGTTTGACAACATTTGAGAGTGCGCTGACCCTGGTGCTAGAGGGGGTACGCAGCTGGAGGTTGAATATTTTAAGGGGTATGGGACTATAAAAAGTTTGGGAACCACTGATATAGATCAATAAAAACATAGAAGGCTATTAAAATACCTGTATTTGACTAGTATAATGTGTGTTCCTAAGTTTGATGTAATTGATGTTAACGCCTTGAAAATTACTCATTGCAAAGATATGCAAGGACCTTGAGCATTCCCTCCATTGCCAAACTGTTATTGGGGGAGGGGTCTATATTAAAGACCCAGTGCGGTCCAAAACTAGATTTTCCTATGTTTTATATATTCACTGATTGTACTTGTTAAATCCAATTCAATTAGTTTAGATGAAGGGAATGAAACAGGTTAAATAAGGATTAAGCTATTTTTAAGGGTGAATGGGCAAGACAAAATATTTAAGTGCCTTTGAACGAGGTATGGTAGCAGGTTCCAGGCACCAGTTTGTGTCAAGAACTTCAATGCTGCTGGGTTTTTCATGTTGAACAGTTTCCCGTGTGTATTGAGAATGGTCCACCACCCAAAGGACATCCAGACAACTTGATACAACTGTGGGAAGCATTAGTGTCAACATGGGCCAGCATCCCTGTGGAACGCTTTCGACACCTTGTAGACTCCATGCCCTGACGAATTGAGGCTGCTCTGAGAGCAAAAGGGGGAGGGGGGTGCAACTAAAATCAAATCAAATTTTATTGGTTTAGCAGATGTTATTGTGGGTGTAGCGAAATGCTTGTTTCTAGCTCCAACAGTGCAGTAACATCTAACAATTTCACAACAATACACACACATCTAAAATCTCTATGTTAGGAGGGTGTTCTTAATGCTTAATGTTTGGTACACTCAGTGTATTTCCACACTATGAGTTTGGAATAATACTGTGAAATTGTGAACATGATAATAAGAACACATACTCTTACACATACATAGTGTAAGAGGTGCTTGAAAAGACCGGCTGAAATTTCAGCCTGTTTTGGTGGGATGGAGTTTTGGCCTGCCTGGTGACCAATAAGAAAGCGAGTTCAAAACCTCTCTGCCAATAACAGCTAGTTTTCCGTTTTCTTCTCCACACTCAGACAGTCCTAGCAAAAGTCTTGCTTGAGAAATGGCTGTTTGCTAATTGAAAACAATTAAAGTAAGGTATTTAATTGTTACCCAGAAATGATTTTAAAAAAGGCTGCTTTGGACCCTTAAAGAAAATTATTAGCTAATCATAACATACATTTGAGGATTCCATTGATAATTTGGTGTTTAAATCCTAAGTGTCCCTTGGGTGTTATTCAATTTAAAGGGAAATTACATTGTCAGCTAAATTATTAATCATATCACTTTAGCAAATAGTTTTTAAAGGATTAATGACCTTAGATTTGAGCATCTGTGGCTTCCATTTCAGAAAATCCTCATTTACCAAACATGTATCATTGCTGTTACTTACTGTCATTGGCGTTCCTACTCATGCTGGTGACACAATGTTATCATAATGGTAAAAATGATTTAAAGTCATTAAGATGCCCTATTAGTTGATTTAGAATGGGAATATGTACCCAAATACATTTAAATAAATAACAAATCTAGAAAATTAAAGTATAACCGCCCAGTTAAAATCTGGTGAATTAGAGTTTTCCCCAAATGGTAACTTTTTCTGTATATGTCATTATGAAATCATAGTGCGTAGGGTGTTTTCCTCAGTTGGTTTGATGTGTGCATTCTCACTTTCAGTTTTTTTGTTGGCGTAATGCGACAAAATCAGCCTTTCTGTCACTACACAAAGATACTTTAGTTATTTTTTCTAGTACCTGTGGAAACTGACTCGTTGTTTGTCTGACTGGAGGTGCATGGTCATTTCCTTAGCTGAAAATAAGACCAAGGTACCCCTGGGAAATTTTGTTCTACAACTGGACCAGAAGAAAGTAATTCAAGTACAATTGTCTGTCCCAGGACTGTGAGATGCAACGAATAACAAGGAATAATTGTTCTGGTTTTGTGTCACAAATAACAATTTTACCAGGCATATTTTGAATTTTGGAAGGGAGGGGACACTTGGCCCATTAGACTTGCAGAGAAAAGCGGGTGGAGCTACCAAAAAGGATACACTCCGGTACCACCAGTAGCCCTAGTTTCATATCTCATACCTCTCCTCACAGAACCTAATTGAGAAGCTGGTCTTTTTGGAAGATTTTGGTTAGGTTGCCGAGATTAAATTACCATTTACTTTAATTAGTTGATAACAATTCTAACTCATTGATTAATAAAGCAAATCCGCACAAATATGTTAAGAATATGTTAGGAATTACTCAGCAATTACCAGTTTTGATTTGAAAGAAAAAGAGAGCATGTGTGTAAACACACAGTATTGCACACTTATAGGTAATGTGGAGACCAAAATAAGGCTTGATTTGATCTTTATGTCCTGTGCTAGGCCAGATCGACAGTCTGTTTGAATCAGCTTGGTTGAAATAGTTAAGCAAAACAATATACAGTGGTATGTATTCAACCACCTTGGATTTCTTCACATTTTATTGTGTCACGAAGTTGGATCTAAAAGGATTTAATTGTAATTTTGCCGTTTTTTTTTGCAGTGTTACTGCTCAGGTATGTCGCCATGAGGCCTTGGTGAGGATGGATCAACCACATTGTAGTGACTCCACAATAATGACCTAAATGAAAAGACATGCATCAGGCACTAAAGTAACACTGCAAAAAAAAACGGCAAAATTACAATTAAATCCTTTTTGATCCAACTTCGTGACACAATAAAATGTGAAGAAATCCAAGGTGGTTGAATACATACCACTGTATATTGTTTTGCTTAACTATTTCAACCAAGCTGATTCAAACAGACTCGATCTGGCCTAGCACAGGACATAAAGATCAAATCAAGCCTTATTTTGGTCTCCACATTACCTATAAGTGTGCAATACTGTGTGTTTACACACATGCTCTCTTTTTTTTTGTATATTTCATTTGTATAAATTAGTAAACATTTGTGGAATTGACTTTTCACTTTGACATTATGGAGTATTTTGTGTAGATCAATGACCAAAAAAAATCTGCCAAATGTGAAAAAGATTTAAGGGGGGTGAGGTAGCCTAGCAGTTAAAGAGCGTTGGGCCATTAACCGAAAGGTCACTGGTTCAAATCCCCAAGCCGGCAAGGTGGAAAAATATACCCTTGAGCAAGCCAGTTAACCCCCAACAACTGCTCCTTGGGCACCAATGACGTGGATGTCGACTTAGGCAGCCCCCAGCTCCTCTCTGATTCAGAGGGATTGAGTTAAATGTGAAAGACACATTTTGGTTGAATGCATTCACTTTTGCAGCTTACTAGGCATCCCCTTTCCCTACTTATGATACTAACTGTACTTGTAATATTATATAATACAATATGTGGGTGAATTTGTCCTTTTCAATTCAAAGCTAATTATCTTGAAGAGGGAGTAGTGACTTTTGAGCCTTTTTGGCCTTTTCCTCAGTCATTTGTTTGTCATATAATAAATAACTCACCGCTCTGATATGCTGAATGTCTCCTCCGACTTGCTTTATTGGACAATTATCATGGGGATATCGTCTCTTTGTTTTTCCTCAACTGTTCAGCATACAATTTATTATTTTATTTAGAAAAACACAAGGCACCTAGCACCAAATAATACTTCCTAGTTCCATCATCAGGGGACCTCTTGCAACCTTGAACCGGTAGATTAATTTAGACAGATTGGCTGACTCCTTATCCAGGAAAAGTCATCCAAGACTGGAAGACCTGATTGTGTTAAAGGGCTAAAGGGGAGCTCAAAGCTGTCAGCGTGGAGACTGAGGGGAAGAGGCAAGGTAATTAGATCCCATAAAGCCAGGACTCTCCTATCCGCTACTAAGGTTACTAATGAGGAGAGCCCTCGCTAACACAAACTGCCACCAGAGACAATGGGTCATCTGGCACAGACAGATGCAAAGACAAATGAAGGTGATGAAGACAGAGAGTAATGATCCAAATTAGAGCAGCGAAGCCACAATGACACATTTGGTTTTACTTATAAACACCACTGTTGAGGTGGCTGAGGTTGGATGGATTTGTAGAATACTTTTGAAATTCTGTCACAAACAACTATAATTGTTAATAAAATAGATGTTTTGGAACTATTATGATGGATGACACACTTGGCTCTATAAATACTTTTAATACTTGTGATGATAGTTGGCCGTCACCTAATCTAAAGCCAGGTCTTATTATGAAACGAGACATTGAGAATGTAAACTGTTTATGAGAATCACATGTATTTATTGTGTCCAATGTCTTAATTGTTGTTTTGAAAGTTCAAATGCTTCTCCTGTGAGGTAGTGACGTGCGACATACGCCTAGTTTATTGAAACGGATCACATACACATTTAGCATCTCCTTGTTTCCATAGCCTACAAGCCACAGATGCAGACCTTTGGAACATCTACATTTTAAAAGTCTAATAAATCCATGTAATATAGCTGACTGTCACGACTTCCACCGAAGGTGGCTCCTCTCCCTGTTCGGGCGGTGCTCGCCGGTCGTCGTCGTCGGCCTACTAGCTGCCACCGATCCGTTTTTGCTTTTCATTTTTGTCTGTCTCATTTGTTTACACCTGTGTCCTATTAGTTGATTTCGGTGGGTTTATTAACCGCCGCTGCCTGCTATTCTTTGTGCGGGATTATTTGCTGTTGTTGCTCTGCTGGGGGTGCGTGTTTGCGCCACAGGGTTTTTTGTTTCCTCACGGTCGTGTTTTACCGTGTGTAGAGTATTTTGGAGTAGAGGTTTCTCCTCCGTGTGTTACGTTTATTTCCCTGTGTATGGCGACTTTTCGTTGGGTGTTTCCCCACCTGTTGTTGTCGTGTTTGGGACGTTTAATAAACTATTGTGCCCTGGAAATTCCTTGCTCTCCTGCACCTACCTCTTCTTAGGAGGAACGTAACACCGACACCATCACAATAAATACATTTATTTGACAGGTCTAAAAAAAACATTCAATTTTTCATTTTTAGCACACACTCTTATCCAGAGCAACTTACAGTAGTGAATACATACATTTTCGTACATGATATGAATAAAATGTAGTCTATTTCAGAAGAACCGAATAGCACCCTCAGTTGTCCTTATTTTAGGCCTTGATCTACACTAGTAGACTACATTAGTTCATTTAGCAGACAAGATTTGCTTAGAATTACGTGGCCATATTTTATATTATATTATGAACAATACAATTGAACATATGTCACAACTGTCATCATGGAGAGAAGAAGTGGACCAAAATGCAGCAGAGTTAGTGTTCAGCATCATTTAATTAAAAAAAAGATCACTGGAACACTACAAAAACAAGAAAATACCGACAGCTAAACAGTACTGACAACGTATCACACTGAACAGAAACAATTACCCACAACCCCAAAGAAAAACACACACTCCTATATAGGACTCCCAATCAAAGGCAACTCAACACACCTGCCTTCAATTGGGAGTCCTAATCACCAACAACCATTCACACACACACAAAAACCCTGCCACATCCTGACCAAAACTAATCCAATTGCTCCCTCTGCTGGTCAGGATGTGACAACATAGTTGAATAAAATAGGATATTTCCTCCAAACGATTTGAGAGAGTGTGCACATTCGGCTATTCTGTGTTGCGCGGTTATCAGTGAAACAGGTCCCCATCTATCGTTAATTTAGTTATTTATGCAAAGCTCTCATCAATGCAAAGGGTGGCTATTATTTGAGGTTCTTCACCTCAAATATGAAATATATTTTGATTTGTTTAACACTTTTTTGGTTACTACATGATTGCATATGTGTTATTTCATAGTTTGATGTCTTCACTATTATTCTACAATGTAGAAAAAAGTACAAATAAAGAAAAACCCTTGAATGAGTAGGTGTTCAAAAACTTTGGACCGGTAGTGTACTTCCAGACACAAATGAGAGAACTGCTCACTCTGACCATTTTACTCGCCCTAGCAGAGCTGGTTAGGCAGTTTTTATGTTATCCAGAGTGTTGGTGACTGCAACTGTGCTGCTGACAAAACTTTAATTCAACATTTTTGCCAACGTTTACTGACACCGGCCATATTCAACGGGTGTTGACATTTGTACATTTGTCAGTTATTCTGCGCTCTGGTACACTCAGATGAGAGTGCTTTGAAAATCAGAGTAGATAGCGAGAGCAAATTTACCAGCTACGTCTATTGACAGTTGTCACAGTGATATCATGAAAATTCTATTGAAATGGTTACTTGCATAGAGTCTTTTGTTTAGCCGTGTTAGAAAGGATTACCTACACAAACAGTGAGAAAAAAAAGTATGTGAACCCTTTAGAATTACCTGTATTTTTGCATAAATTGGTCATAACATTTGATCTGATCTTCATCTAAGTCACAACAATAGACAAACACAGTCTGCTTAAACTAATAACACACAAACAATTATACATTGTTCATGTCTTTATTGAACACACCATGTAAACATTCACAGTGCATGGTTGGAAAAAGTATGTGAACCCTTGGATTTAATAACAGGTTGACTCTCCTTTGGCAGCAAGAACCTCAACCAAACATTTTCTGTAGTTGCGGAGCAGACCTGCACAATGGTCAGGAGAAATTTTGGACCATTCCTCTTTACAAAACTGTTTCAGTTTCACAATATTCTTGGGATGTCTGGTGTGAATCGCTCTCGAGGTCATGCCACAGCATCTCAATCGGGTTGAGGTCAGGACTGACTGGGCCACTACAAGGCGTATTTTCTTATGTTCAAGCCATTCTGTTGTTGATTTACTTCTGTCTTTTGGGTTGTTGTCCTGTTGCATCACCTAACTTCTATTGAGCTTCTACTGGTGGACAGATAGCCTTACATTCTCCTGCAAAATGTCTTGATAAACTTGGGAATTAATTTTTCCGTCTATGATAGCAAGCTGTCCAGGCCCTGAGGTAGCAAAGCAGCCCCAAACCATGATTCTCCCTCCACCATAGTTTACAGTTGGGATGAGGTTTTGATGTTGGTGTGCTGTGCTTTTTTCTCCACACAGTTTTGTGTGTTCCTTCCAAACAACACAACTTTAGTTTCATCTGTCCACAGAATATTTTGCCAGTAGCGCTGTGGAACATCCAGGTGCTCTTTTGCAAACTTCAGACGTGCAGCAATGTTTTTTTTTGGACAGCAGTGGCTTCTTCCATGGTGTCCTCCTATGGTGTCCTTCCATGAACACCATTATTGTTTAGTGTTTTACTTATTGTAGACCCGTCAACAGAGATTTCTGTAAATCTTTAGCTGACACTAGGATTCTTCTTAACCTCATTGAGCATTCTGCGCTGTGCTCTTGCAGTCATCTTTGCAGGACGGACACTCCTACGGAGAGTAGAAACAATGCTTAAAAATCTACATTTCTAGACAATTTGTCTTACCGTGGACTGACTTTTAGAGATACTTTTGTAACCCTTTCCAGCTTTATGCAAGGCAACCATTCTTAATCTTAGGTCTTCTGAGATCTCTTTTGTTCGAGGCATGGTTCACATCAGGCAATGCTTCTCGTGAATAGCAAACTCAAATTTTTTGAGAGTTTTTTGTGTGGCAGGGCAGCTCTAACCAAAATCTCCAATCTCATCTCATTGATTGGACTCCAGGTTAGCTGACTCCTGACTCCAATAAGCTTTTGGAGAAGTCATTAGCCTAGAGGTTCACATACTTTTTCCAACCTACACTGTGAATTTTTAAATGAAGTATTCAATATAGACAAGAAAAATACAATATTGTATGTTATTAGTTTAAGCACACTGTGTTTGTCTATGGTTGTGACAGACCAAGATCAGATCAAATTTTATGTAAAATTTATGCAGAAATCCAGGTAATTCCAAAGGGTTCACATACTTTTTCTTGCCACTGTACTGACCAGCTCATTTTATAGACAAAAGCGTGCTACTTAGCAGACCAATCCAAATGCATTTCTCGGCATGTCCAGCCCTCTCATTGTCTCAGCCAATCATGGCTAGCAGGAAGGTTGCTGCCTTTTTCTGTGGCTAAACCAACTAGGCTCGTAATTTAAGAATTGTATTCGTATTTACAGATTGCATATACATTTTATTATTAAGGCACATGAAAGTTCACGTTCCAGAAGGCATTTCTGACAAAAAACGCATTTTGATAAAACCAAAAAAGTTTACGTTCAAATGGCTCTCCAGTGAAGTAGTGAAGCGTGACATATGCCTAGTTTCCTGAAACGAGTCATATGTGTGAAATTTGTTTTGATTTAGAATGGACCATTATCATGCACCTGTCTCGAAATGGGCAAGGGAGAAAAAATGATTTAAGCTCAAATAAAATGTTATTGGTCTCATACACATATTTAGCAGATGTTATTGCAGGTGTTCCTAGCTCCAACAGTGCATTAGCATCTAACAATTCACAACAATACACACAAATCTAAAAGTAAAAGAATGGAATTAAGAAATATGTAAATATTAGGACTGGCAATGTCAGAGTGGAATTGACTAAAATACAGTAGAATAGAATACAGTTTATAAGGGCTTCACGAGTGGTGCAGTGGTCTAAGGCACTGCATCGCAGAGCTAGCTGTGCCACTAGAGTTTCTAGTTCGAGTCCAGTCTCTTTCACAGCTGGCCACAACCGGGAGATCCATGGGGCGGGGCACAATTGGCCCAGCGTTGTCTGGGTTAGGGGAGTGTTTGGCCGGCAGAGATGTTCTTGAAGCTTTCCACATTCTTGACCGCGGTCCCTTCGATGTGGATAGAGGCATACTCCCTCTGCTGTTTCCTGAAGTCCACGATCAGCTCCTTCCTTTTGTTAACATTGAGGGAGAGGTTATTTTCCTGGGACCACTCCACCAGGGCCCTCACCTCCTCCTTGTAGGCTGTCTAGTTATTGTTGGTAATCAGGCCTACTACTGTTGTGTCATCTGCAAACTTGATGATTGAGTTAGAGGCATGTGTGGCCACACAGTCATGGGAGTACAGGAGGGGGCTGAGCACTCACCCTTGTGGAGCCCCTGTGTTGAGGATCAGTGAAGTGGAGGTGTTGTTTCCTATCAGGAAGTCCAGGACCCAGTTGCACAGGGCAGGGTTCAGACCCAGGGCCCCGAGTTGATGAGCTTGGAGGGTACTATGGTGTTGAAGGCTGAGTTATAACCAATGAACAGCATTCTTACATAAGTATTCCTCTTGTCTAGATGGGATAGGGCAGTGTGCATAGCAATGGCAATTGCATCGTCTGTGGATCTATTGGGGCAGTATGCAAATTGAAGTGGGTCTAGGGTGTCAGGTAAGGCTGAAGTTTGCAAAAGCACTTCATGATGACAGAAGTGAGTGCTATGGGGTGATAGTCATTTAGTTCAGTAACCTTTTCTTTCTTGGGTACAGGAACAATGGTGGACATCTTGAAACAAGTGGGGACAGCAGACTGGGATAGGGAGAGATTGAATATGTCCATAAACACTCCAGCCAGCTGGACTGTGCATGCTCTGAGGACACGGCTAGGGACACCATCTGGGCCGGCAGCCTTGTGAGGGTTAACACGCTTAAATGTATTACTCACGTTGGCCATGGAGAACGAGAGCCTACAGTCCTTGGGACCGGGCCGTGTCGGTGACTCTGTGTTATCCTCAAAGCGGGCCATGGAGAACGAGAGCCTACAGTCCTTGGGAGCAGGCCGTGTCGGTGACTCTGTGTTATCCTCAAAGCGGGCGAAGAAGGTGTTCAGCTGGTCCGGGAGCAAGACGTCGGTGTCCGTGACATGGCTGGTTTTCCCTTTGTAATCCGTGATTGTCTTTAGACCATGCCACATATGTCTCGTGTCTGAGCCATTGAATTGCAACTCCACTTTGTGTCTGTACTGATGTTTTGCCTGTTTGATTGCCTTATGGAGGGAATAACTACAGTTTGTATTCTACCATATTCCCAGTCACCTTGCCATGGTTAAATGTGGTGGTTCGTGGTTTCAGTTTTGCACAAATGCTGCCATCTATCCATGGTTTTTGGTTTGGGTAAGTTTTAATAGTCACAGCAGGAAAAACATCCCCTATACACTTCCTGATGAACTCAGTCACCGTGTCCGTGTATATGCCAGTGTTATTCTCAGAGGCTACCCGGAACATATCCCAGTCCGCATGATCAAAACAATCTTGAAGCATGGATTCAGGATATGTGGTTTCCAGTTTGCACAAAGTCCAGTGTAGTTCCTTAAGGGCCGTCATTGGGGCTGGATTTGATTGTGAGGTATTCTAGGTCGGGTGAACAAAAGGACTTGAGTTTCTGTACTACACAATCACACCATGAGTAGTTAATCATGAAACATACACCACCGCCTTTGTTCTTCCCGGAGAGTTCTTTATTCCTGTTTGCGTGATGTACTGAGAACCCAGCTGGCTGTATGGACGGGACAGAATTTCTGGAGAGAGCCATGATTCCGTGAAACAGAGTATGTTACAGTCCCTGATGTCTCTCTGGAAGGAGATCCTCGCCCTGAGCTCATCTACTTTATTGTCCAGAGACTGAACATTAGCAAATAATATACTCGGAGCGGTGCATGGTGTGCCCGCGTCTTGAGTCAGACTAGAAGTCGAATCCGAATATCTCTTCTCCGCCGGCGGCGTCTTGGAGCAGCCTCTGTGATTAGTTCAATTGCCCTGGTGGGTATGAACAAAGGATCCAATTTGGGAAAGTTGTATTCCTGGTCGTAATGCTGGTGAGTTACCCCCGCTCTAATATCCAAAAGTTATTTCTGGCTGCATGTAATAACACAAAAAACATTCTTGGCTAATAATGTAAGAAACAACACACAAAAACAAAATACTGCAAAGTTACTTAGGAGCTAGAAGCACAGATGACATGTCTATCGGCGCCATCTATGCACTTAAATCCTGTGGTTAATTTTCATAGGCTATTCTCCTGTTGTAAAGAGAAGCAATATGCTTAATATTAGGAATGTTGAGAAATAAATATAGTAGGCCTATCCTATCAAAAGCTGATGGGATCCTTATCTTTTTAATAGAGGCCATCAACTTTTCTCACGCAATTCCATAGCCTATAGAAATGTTGCACAACATAAGCTCATGGACTCTCATGAGTGATTGATTCGATTTTCGATTACATGTCAGAGTGATTAGAGGGACAACAGCGTGCTGAGTACCAGGCAGTTAGCAAGTTTGGTAGGCTACAAATGACCATAAGCAGCATCAGAGCATGGGAAAAGCCTAGTTACCATGACTAAATGGTGAAATATGGAATATGACTGTGGTCATAACTCGTGACCGCTGGTGTGGTGGTAATACATCCCTGACACAGCCCTATGCATAATCTGATTTCATAAATCGTGTATGGGTTTAATCTCAGTTCACATGGATCCGCTTTCTTACACTCCAACTGTAACTTTCTCAGTTGACATATACAGTGACCAAGTATTGACACACTTGATAAATATGAGCTAAAAATGCTGTATAAAATAAATACAAATACTGAGCTATATTGTATGCTCAAAGATATTGTAAAATTGTATTTCTTTATACTAATACAATTGCTCAGAGAAATAGTTGTTTTACGTAATATTTAAGTAATATTTTTTTCTCTCAAAAAGATTGGTGTCAAAATTATTGACACCTCTAAAAATTACTATAAATAAAATCAAACAAAATGTAATCTACATTAACATTCCACTTTTTGTAAAATCATCACAGCTAAAGGAACTGTATTGTGACCTTCCATGGGTTCCGGTTTCACTGGGGTTTAAAATGTACGGAATATGTATGAAAAATCTCTTTGTCATCCATCACCACGGGAAAAGAATTCACAAATGAAAAAAGAGACAAATGGTTGTTGACCTTCATAAATCAGGCAAAAAAAATGTGTGTTCAAAAAAATTGCTAAAAAACATATACCACTATTAGGGCAACAATTAAGAAGTTTAAACCACTGAAACAGTGGCAAACTTGCCTGGTATTGGATGCAAGTGTATCTTGTCCCCACGCACAGTGAGGAAGATATTTCGGGAGGCAAAGAAAAATCCAAGGGCCAAAGTTGGAGAATTTGAAAACTTGGTCGCATCTGTGGGTCAACAAGACTCAATCTACAATTAGATGCCACCTCCATGCCAATCGGCTTTGGAAGGGTTGCCAGAAACAAGCCTTTATTGAGAGAAACCTACAAATGTAAATGCCTGGAGTTTGCTAAATGGCATTGGCACTTAGATTGGAACCGGTGCTATGGTCAGATCACACAAAAATATAGCTCTTCGGCCACACACACCAGTTCTGATACGTGGAGAATGATGCATATGCAGAAAATAACTTACTGTAAAATATAGTGTTGGATCTTTGAGGTTATGGGGCTGTTTTATTTTCCACTGGTCCTGGGGCCTTCTTAGGGTCAATGTGTCACGTCCTGACCATAGAAAGCTGTTATTTTCTATGGTAGAGTAGGTCAGGGCGTGACAGAGTTTTTTTCTAGTTTAGATTTTCTATGTTGTTATGTTCTAGTTTTGTATTTCTATGTTGGGCTTTGTTTGGGATGATCTCCAATTAGAGGCAGCTGGTCATCGTTGTCTCTAATTGGAGATCATACTTAAGTAGGTGTTTTTCCCACCTGGGTTTGTGGGAGATTGATTTTGAGTAAGTGTATGTTGTAACTCTTCTTCACGGTTTGTTGTTTTTGTTCATTCAGTTTATTTGTATGTATTGCATAGTTTCACAGTTTAATAAAGAAAATGTGGAACGATATACACGCTGCGCTTTGGTCCGCTCCTTCATCGTACGACAACCGTGATACAATGGCATTGTCATCTCTACCAAGTACGAGGACATTTTTGCCAAAAACCTGGTGGCCTTTGCCAGGAGGCTGAAACTTGGCCGCAAGTGGATCTTCAGCAAGACAATAACCCCAAGCACACATCAAAACCCACAAAGAAATAGTTAATTGAGCACAAAATCAACCTTTTGCAATGGCCATCTGAGTCTCTGGACGTGAACCCCATTGAAAACCTATGGTTTGAATTGAAGATGATAGTTCTAAGTGCAGAGTGAAGGATATCAAGGATCTGGAAAGATTCTATATGGAGGAATGGTCTAAGGTCCCTCACAATGTGTTCTACAATCTCATAAAATATTTTAGAAAAGGGGTGCTGGAATTATGAAAACAAGCTGCCAATCATTTTGACACCTATCTTTAAAAAAAAAAATGTATTACTCAATGTCAAGAGTGAAGAGGCGACTCCGGGATGCTGGCCTTGTAGGCAGAGTTCCTCTGTCCAGTGTCTGTGTTCTTTTTATTGGCCAGTCTGAGATATGGCTTTTTCTTTGCAACTCTGCCTAGAAGGCCGGCATCCCGGAGTCGCCTCTTCACTGTTGACGTTGAGACTGGTGTTTTGTGATGAAGCTGCCAGTTGAGGACTTGTGAGGCGTCTGTTTCTCAAACTAGACACTCTAATGTACTTGTCCTCTTGCTCAGTTGTGCACCGGGGCCTCCCACTCCTCTTTCAATTCTGGTTAAAGACAGTTTGCGCTGATCCGTGAAGGGAGTAGTACACAGCGCTGTACAAGATCTTCAGTTTCTTGGCAATTTCTCGCATGGAATAGCTCAGAACAAGAGTAGACTGACGAGATTCAGAAGAAAGTTATTTGTTTCTGGCCATTTTGAGCCTGTAATCGAACCCACAAATTCTGACGTGCCATTAGAACACAGGAGTGATGGTTACTGATAATGGGCCTCTGTACACCTATGTAGATATTCCATAAAAAATCTGCCGTTTCCAGCTACAATACAACATTAATAATGTCTACACTGTATTTCGGATCAATTTGATGTTATTTTAATGGACATTTTATTTTGCTTTTCTTTCAAAAACAAGGACATTTCTAAGTGACACCAAACGTTTCAATGGTAGTGTATATCAGATGAGAAAGGGGTGAAGTGCCCCATAACTTAACCATACCAGCAATACAGGAGGTATTCTGAGTACTAATTTAGCAGATTATTAAGAAAGTGGAGGGTGTGCAAAGTGGACAGTATCCCTCTGTGGCAAGATGAGAGCAGTCATGCAAATAAAAAAATGACTTGACATATTCACAATGTTTGCAGAAAACATTGTCGCCTGTGAAATCTTATTAAAAACATTGATGTGAGCATGCTGTGTTTGAGGTACACAGTCTTCAAACGTTAATGGGAGTCCTGATCCTTAACAAAAGGTTATCTTTATCTTTGTTTTGGTCTGGAAGGTATTTTTGAAAGCCTGCATTAAAGGCCCCGCATCGGCCACAGAGATTAAAGCATGACTGTTCCCACTGTCTGGGGCCTGGATATGTCTGTCCCCACTGTCAATTGAGTTTCCGAACGCTCACCAATTACTTTGCACTCAGATGCACTTTAGCGTCTCTTGCTAACAGTTCTTCAGAAACCCGAAAAGAGTTCTCCTTTCACTTTCAAGTACTGTAGGAAATGCGAGCATAATGATAAACCCCATGGCCTTGAAGTTTTTTCTCTTTCTTCTGTCAAATGTTTATCTTATTACTTGCACAGTTGTATGTCCTGTTTGTTATCTCCTCTCTCAGCAGTCTATTTCTCCTGTTTGACATTCTTCTGTTGTTAACACTCTTTGCAGTCCATAATTTGATATAATTATTCAGAATACCCCAAGTGGCACATTGTATCTCCTGGAAGCTCCCAACATGCCCATGTTTAATAACAGCTCTTCCACCTTACAGTGTTTAATTTGACAACTGCAACATAATATATAAATAAATACATGTTTGACCTTAACTATGCACGTAATGTTTGTGGATTCAATTAAAAGTATTAGTGAAGTGAAAAGTAATTTGAACTTTTTTAGGAAAACTTCAGTGTACTATACCAGTCTACAATAAACATTTACGTCATTTAGCAGACGCTCTTATCCAGAGCGACTTACAGTAGTGAATGCATACATTTCATACAATTTCATACATTTTTTTTTTTCTGTGCTGGCCCCCCGTGGGAATCGAACCCACAACCCTGGCGTTGCAAACACCATGCTCTACCAACTGAGCTACAGGGAAGGCTATTGCTGCAAGTGCAATAAAAGTATTGCACTTGCAGCAGAGGTGACTCGGACTCACTCTCTCATTTACATTTTAGTAGACACTCTTATCCAGAGCAACTTGAAGTAATGAGGGTTAAGTGCCTTGCTCAAGGGCACATTGACACATTTTTCACCTACTCAGCACAGGGATTCAAACCAGCAACCTTTCGGTTACTGATCCAACCTCTTAACCACCAGGCTACCTGCTCTCCTACTCTCTTGTAATAAGGTAGCCCGGCTTGCAACTTCAAAATCAGTGTCATCCTCGGCTCAAGACGGAGTTTCCCCTTAGTCTAATGTTAAAGACATTGGTTTCCAGAGCGGGGAGACTGGGGTTCAGAGCCCACCTGTGACATAAGCAAATGAGCTTGATCAGCATCACAGTGTTTCTTTCTGTGATTGTAGTACATATTGTAGATTGTAATATAGTTCAATTGACTTGAACACTAAACAGCTTGGAGGAGGTTCTTTTTCTGTCAGTAACACCATGATAATAAACATGCTTTGAGATCAAAACAATCTCCATTTTGACCATACTCCAAGAAGTAATATTTCATGTGCAGTAGACTTAAGGCTGATTTGGACACTACGGAGCGTAGCACAGTTTTGCAATGTCATTGTTCTTCACCAAAAATATTATGGCATTTGACACAGTTTTTTTCTAACCCGGAAATGGAGACCCTATGTATCATTCCTTGCAAAGACTGAGGGGCAGTATTGAGTGACTTTTGCAATGGAAGTCCGCCTCTGTGTCTACATCACATATTTTCTGGTATCCCTTCTGGTATAAACACACAAAGTGGGACGTGGTACTACTTTGCTGCTACTTGCAGGCTTCCTTTTAGCTTTAGATTTGCTACTCACAATTATATCTGTCTCTATCCAGTTTTGAGGAGCGTCTGTGTGAGCTGGTGAGACAATGCGAGCACCTCTACAACCCTTCGATGTGGTTATATTTGGACAAGCATGCAGAAGACTACAGCTGGAGGGAGATATCACAAAATTTGAACACCGATACTGATATCAAAGAAATATGGAGAAGGATTTGGTGCTGGTATGCTTGCAATCTTGAAAGGGTGAATTAGATGAGGAGTGGGGATGCCACTGGTGTGTAAGTCCTGCCGATTGTCCGACATTTACGTGAAACACCGTCAGACAGACACCAGATATGGTATGTACTCGTCATGCAGCCGAGTCCTTTTGTACAGTGTGTGTGTTTGTGATCTTCTGTTTAGCAGACCTAATTATAACATGTGAAATTAGCTCCTTTCTGGATGGGAGAAATTGTGAGTGGGAAATATTCAGTACCTGTGTTGATATCATAATGAATATTATTTAATACATTTAGAATAAGGCTGTAACGTAACAAAATGTGGAAAAAGTCAAGGGGTCTGAATACTTTCCAAATGCACTGTACGAATAACATTACTACACAGATCGTACATGTAATGTTAGCCTGCGAGCCAGCTAATGTTAGCTAGCTAGCTAACAGTGTGTTTTAACTTGCAATGAAAACAACTTTGAGAAAATTAGAAACGTATAATATCTGAAAATATAGCTAGACTCTTACCCTTATAAATAGATGAAAGCTTCTCCATCTCTGTCACAGATGCCATGGTTGCCCGTCCTTTGAAGATGTAATCCAGGCAGGTGTTTTATACAACAGCCTTCTGTGTTCTCTTTTCGACTCCCTTCGCATTTGCAATCAAAAGCCTGAATGTTCTCCATATCCTTAGCTGTCATACTCTGCTTCTACCGGCATTCCACTGATTTCAAAACTCGGTCCTCCAGAAAGTGGAGAGCCTTAGAAACACTTGTGCAGTTCTTCGTGATATCTTTCAAAAATTACGCTTTAGAAAGGATTACCTACAAATACTAAGCAGCACATATTATAGACAGCAGCGTGCTACTTGGCAGACCATCCTGAACTCATCTCTCGGCATGTCCAGCCCATCCATTATTTCAACCAATCATGGCTAGCAGGAATGTTACTGTCTTTTTCCTTGGCTAAACCAACTAGGCTTGTAATTTAACAAACTTGTTTGTATTTATAGCTGGCATACAAATGTGTTTTTAAGGCACATGAAAGTTCACGTTCCAGAAAACATTTCTGCCCTAAAACGCATTTTGATAAAAATAAAAAAAACAGTCAAATGTGTCTACTGTAGTAGTGATCCGCGCCATACGCCTAGTTTCCTGAAACATTTTCTGTGTATGTAATGATATGTAGGCTGTGTGTGCCGTTTTTAAATATACAGTGCAGTCAAAAGTTGACACACCTACTCATTCCAGGGTTTTTCATTATTTGAACTATTTTCTACATTGTAGAATAATAGTGAAGACATCAAAACTATGAAATAACACATATGAAATCATGTAGTAACCGAAAAAGCTTTAAACAACTCAAAATATATTTTATATTTGAGATTCTTCAAAGTAGCCTCCTTTTGCCTTGATGACTGCTTTGCACACTCTTGGCATTCTCTCAACCAGCTTCATGAGGTAGTCACCTGGAATGTGTTTCAATTAACAGGTGTGCCTTGTTAAAAGTTAATTTGTGGAATTTCTTTCCTTCTTAATGTGTTTGAGCCAATCAGTAGTGTTGTGACAAGATAGGGGTGGTTTACAAAAGATAGCCCTATTTGGTAAAAGACCAAGTCCATATTATGACAAGAACAGCTCAAATAAGCAAAGAGAAATGACAGCCCATCATTACTTTAAGACATGAAGGTCAGTCAATACGGAAAATGTCAAGAACTTATGTCAAGAACTTTGAAAGTTTCTTCAAGTGCAGTCGCAAAAACCAACAAGCACTATGATGAAATTGGCTCTCATGAGGACCGCCACAGGAAAGACCCAGAGTTACCTCTGCTGCAGAGGATAAGTTCATTAGAGTTAACTGCACCTCAGATTGCATTCCAAATAAATTCTTCACAGAGTTCAAGTAACACATCTCAACATCAACTGTTCAGAGGAGACTGCGTGAATCAGTTCTTCATGGTTGAATTTCTGCAAAGAAACCACTACTAAAGGACACCAATAATAAGAGACTTGCTTGGGCCAAGAAACACGAGCAAAGGTCATGTGGAACCCAAAAGGGTTCTATCTGTAACCAAAAGGGGTAGTGTAGATAACAGGTATTGTGTAAATGTAAAACTTGCCCAAGACAGTTCACAGAACTGTCAATACATTTTATTTAGCCAATGTATTAATTACAAATGGACCTAACATTAGATAGTTAATCCAGAGATTCTTACCTTTGTCTCGATTATGCAATCATCGCCCTGGTGAGTGACGTTAAACTTGAGACAGGCATTTGTAGTTCTGTATGTTAGCCACATTAGGAGATAATTAGCATTTCATTTTGGGGGAGTTAATACAGGCGAAAATATTGATAAAATGTACCGTGTTCGAGAGATATTTATACGGTTGTCAAAACGTCACGCCCGGGTAAACCCACACGAAACAGACGTTAAAAAACTATTGGAACCATTTCCATGTTTGATCGCTAGGTTTTATGACTCATATTGTAGTTCAGCGTAGAAACGTGGTAATTAAATACAATGACCATAATCCATTGTGCCTGTTGTTTACAGCTCGGAACGAGATCTGTATATAATGATGAGATGCTCATGTCTCCACCCTAACAATGGGAGTTGTTATCACAAAGGCGGAAAGGAAGAGGACAAGATTAGGTCCAAAATAAACCCATATAAATGCATTGGCCTTAAAACCTGTTAGGGACAGACGTTCCGCTAGCGGAACGCCTCACCAATATCCAATGGTATAGCGTGGCGCGAAATACAAATACCTCAAAAATGCTATAACTTCAATTTCTCAAACATATGACTATTTTACACCATTTTAAAGATAAGACTCTCGTTAATCTAACCACACTGTCCAATTTCAAAAAGGCTTTACAGCGAAAGCAAAACATTAGATTATGTCAGGAGAGTACCCTCCCAAAAATAATCACACAGCCATTTTCAAAGCAAGCATATATGTCACAAAAACCAAAACCACAGCTAAATGCAGCACTAACCTTTGATGATCTTCATCAGATGACAACCCTGCTCCAATATCCAATGATAGGCGTGGTGCGAATTACAAATTCCTCAAAAATACAAAAACTTCAATTTTTCAAACATATGACTATTTCACAGCATTTTAAAGACAAGACTCTCCTTTATCCTCTATGGGCTAGGCGGGACGAATTCGTCCCACCTACGTAACAGCCACTTGAAGCCTGTGGCGCGATTTTCAAAACCTTAAGAATCCTATTACTTCAATTTCTCAAACATATGACTATTTTACAGCTATTTAAAGACAAGACTCTCGTTAATCTAACCACACTGTCCGATTTCAAAAAGGCTTTACAACGAAAGCAAAACATTAGATTATGTCAGCAGAGTACTCAGCCAGAAATAATCAGACACCCATTTTTCAAGCTAGCATATAATGTCACAAAAACCAAAACCACAGCTAAATGCAGCACTAACCTTTGATGATCTTCATCAGATGACACTCCTAGGACATTATGTTATACAATACATGCATGTTTTGTTCAATCAAGTTCATATTTATATCAAAAATGTAACGACTGCCGTGAGAGAGAGTGGACCAAAACACAGCGGAGTTAGTGTTCATCATATTTAATTAAGAAAGAACACTATACAAACAAAACAAGAAACTGACAGCCAAACAGTCCTGTCAGGTGAAACACAATGACAGAAACAATTACCCACAAAACCCCAATGGAAAAACATGCACTTATGTGTGACTCCCAATCAACAACAACGAACCTCAGCTCTGCCTGATTGGGAGCCACACACGGCCCAAAACAAAGAAATACAAAAACATAGAAAAATAACATAGAACGCCCACCCAATGTAACACCCTGGCCTAACCAAAATAAAGAACAAAAACCCCTCTCTATGGCCAGGGCATTACAGTACCCCCCCCCCCCCCCCCCCCCCCAAGGTGCGGACTCCGGCTGCAAAACCTGACACTGAAGGGGAGGGTCCGGGTGGGCCTTCTTACGGCGGCGGCTCAGGTGCGGGACGTGGCCTCTGCCCCACCCTTGGCGTCGCCCTCTTAGGTGGCGCACCTGGCCGCGCCGAAGGTCTGGTGGGCCACCCTGACTTCGCCCGGCTGGCGGGCGACCCTTGTTGCACCCGGCTGGCGGACGACCCTGGCTGCGCCCGGCTGGCGGATGACCCTGGCTGCGCCCGGCTGGCGGGCGGCGATGGCTGCGCCCGGCTGGCTATGATGGCTACGCCCGGCTGGCGGGTGTCCTTTGCTGCGCCCGGCTGGCGGACGACCCTGGCTGCGCCCGGCTGGCAGGCCATTCTGGCAGATCCGGACAGGCGGGCCACTCTGGCAGATCTGGACAGGCGGGCCACTCTGGCAGATCCGGACAGGCGGGCCACTCTGGCAGATCCGGACAGGCGGGCCACTCTGGCAGCTCCGAACAGGCGGGCCACTCTGGCAGCTCCGAACAGGCGGGCCACTCTGGCAGCTCCGAACAGGCGGGCCACTCTGGCAGCTCCGAACAGGCGGGCCACTCTGGTAGCTCCGAACAGGCGGGCCTCTCTGGCAGCTCCGGACAGGCGGGGCACTCTGGCAGCTCCGGACAGGCGAGCCACTCTGGCAGCTCCTGACTGGCGGGCGGCTCTGGCAGCTCCTGACTGGCGGGCAGCTCTGGCAGCTCCTGACTGGCGGGCGGCTCTGGCGGCTCCTGACTGGCGGGCGGCTCTGGCGGCTCCTGACTGGCGGGCGGCTCTGGCGGCTCCGGACTGGCGAGACCCACTGGAGGCCTAGTCCTGGGAGGTGGCACAGGATGGACCAGAATGGGGAGACCCACTGGAGGCCTGGTCCGTGGAGCAGGCACAGGACAGACCAGGATGGGGAGACCCACTGGAGGCCTGGTCCGAAGAGGAGGCACAGGCTTAACTAGGATGGGGAGACCCACTGGAGGCCTGGTCCGTGGAGGAGGCACAGGCTTAACCAGGATGGGGAGACCCACTGGAGGCCTGGTCCGTGGAGCAGGCACAGGACAGACCAGGATGGGGAGACCCACTGGAGGCCTGGTCCGAGGAGGAGGCACAGGACGGACCGGGTCCAGAAGACGCACTGGAGGTCTAGAGCGCACGGCCTGCACAACCCGTCCTGGCTCAATGCCCAACCTCCCCCGGCAGATGTTAGGAGCTGGGATGTAGCGCACCGGGCTCTCCACACGTACTGGGGACACCGTGCGCTTTACCGCATAACACGGTGTCTGACCAGTACTGCGCTGCCTCCTGTAAGCACGGGGAGCTGGCTCAGGTCTCCAACCTGACTCTGCCACACTCCCCGTGTGCCCCCCCCAAACATTTTTTTAGGGCTGCCTCTCGGGCTTCCTACCCAGCCGTGTTCCCTCATACTGTTGCCGTTGGTCCTTCTTTCCTGCTGCCTCCACTCTTCTGAGTGCCTCTACCTGATCCCATGGGAGGCGATCATTAAAACTAGTTTTTCACTCCACAAATTTCTTATTAACAAACTATAGTTTTGACAAGTCGGTATGGACATCTACTTTGTGCATGACACAAGTAATTTAAAAAAAAATTGTTAACATTATTTCAGTTATAATTCACTGTATCACAATTCCAGTGGGTCAGAAGTTTACATACACTAAGTTGACTGTGCCTTTAAACAGCTTGGAAAATTCCAGAAAATGATGTCATGGCTTTTGAAGCTTCTGATTGGCTAATTGACATCATTTGAGTCAATTGGAGGTGTACCTGTAGATGTATTTCAAGGCCAACCTTCAAACTCAGTCCCTCTTTGTTTGGCTGCCGGGGTGGCAGGTCGCCTAGTGGTTAGAGCGTTGGACTAGTAACCGAAAGGTTGCAAGATTGAATCCCGAGCTGACAAGGTAAAAATCTGTCGTTCTTCTCCTGAACAAGGCAGTTAACCCACTGTTCCTAGGCTGTCATTGAAAATAAAAATTTGTTCTTAACTGACTTGTCTAGTTAAATAAAGGTAAAATAAATAAAAACTTAATGGGAAACTCAAAATAAATCAGCCAAGGCCTCAGAAAGAAAATTGTAGACCTCCACAATGTAACGGCTGTCGTAGAAAGGGGACCAAAGCGCAGCGTGTTGATTGCTCATGATGAATATTTATTATAACTCAAAACACTAAAGGACAAATAAAGAGAAAAACGAAAGCGCACAGTTCTGTCAGGTACATAAACTAAACAGAAGACAACTACCCACAAACACAGGTGGAAAAAAACCCTACTTAATTAAGTATGATCTCCAATTAGAGACAACGAGGACCAGCTGCCTCTAATTGGAGATAATCCCCACAAAAAAACGTAGAAATAGAAAAACTAGAACCTAAACATCAATATACAAAACATAGAAAAACACAAAACACCCCCTGTCACGCCCTGACCTACTCTACCATAGAAAATAACATCTTACTATGGTCAGGACGTGACAGTACCCCCCCCAAAGGTGCAGACTCTGAATGCTCCTAAAAAAACAAAAACAAAAAAGGGAGGGTAAGTTCTGTTTATGGCAGCTCTAGTGCAGTAGACATAACCTTATCTTCCAGCAGAGGAGGCAGCTACGGGGTGTAACCCCCGCTCCACCCGCTAATCCCTCTGCTTTAGTACCACCGGACCGTGGATCGTCGGCGAAGGAACCGGACTGTAGATCATCGCTGGAGGCTCCGGGCTGCAGGCCGCCGCCTCAGGAGGCTCCAGGATGCAGGCCGCCACCTCAGGAGGCTCCGGACTGGGGACCGTCAGTGGAGGCTCCGGACTGGGGACCGTCGCTGGAGGCTCCGGACTGGGGACCGTCGCTGGAGGCTCCGGACTGGGGACTGTCGCTGGAGGCCTAGTGCGTGGAGCCGGGACAGGTGGCACCAGACTGGTGACATGCATTTAAGGGCAAATGCGAGGAGCAGGCACAGGACGTACCGGGCTGTTGAGATGTACTGGAGACCTGGTGTGTATAGCCGGTATCACTTGTTCCGGAACTTCGACACACTTCTCAGGACGAGTACGGGGAGCTGACTCAGGTGGCACCAAACTGACGACACATTCCTTTGGGAAAAACTTGTGTGTCCTCCACCAACTCAACAACTCTCCCATTTCTCCCTTCTCCAAATTTTCTCTCTTCTCCCGGATTGTCTCTGGTTTACGCCTCTGCCGACTGCTCCATGTGCCCCCCCCCCCAAAGGACAAATAACAAAGAGAAAAACGAAAGCACACAGTTCTGTCAGGTACATAAACTAAACAGAAGACAACTACCCACAAACGCAGGTGGAAAAAAACCCTACTTAAGTATGATCTCCAATTAGAGACAACAAGGACCAGCTGCCTCTAATTGGAGATCATCCCAAAAAAACAACATATAAATAGAAAAACTAGAACGTAAACATAGATATACAAAACATAGAAAAACACAAAACACCCCCTGTCACGCCCTGACCTACTCTACCATAGAAAATAACATCTTACTATGGTCAGGACGTGACACACAAGTCTGGTTCATCCTTGGGAGCAATTTCCAAACGCCTGAAGATACCACATTCATCTGTACAAACAATAGTACGTAAGTATAAACACCGTGGGACCACGCAGCCGTCATACCTGTCAGGAAGGAGATGCGTTCTGTCTCCTAGAGATTTACGTACTTTGGTGCGAAAAGTTCAAATCTATCCCAGAGAAACAGCAAAGGACATTGTGAAGATGCTAGAGGAAACAGGTACAAAAGTATCTATATCCACAGTAAAATGAGTCCTATATCAACATAACCTGAAAAGCAGCTCAGCAAGGAGGAAGCCACTGCTCCAAAACCGCCATAAAAAAGACAGACTAAGGTTTGCACCTGCACATGGGGACAAAGATCGTACTTTTTGGAGAAATGTCCTCTGGTCTGATGAAACAAAAATAGAACTGTTTGGCCATAATCAAATCAAATTCAAATCAAATGTATTTATATAGCCCTTCTTACATCAGCTGATATCTCAAAGTGCTGTACAGAAACCCAGCCTAAAACCCCAAACAGCATGCAATGCAGGTGTAGAAGCACGGTGGCTAGGAAAAACTCCCTAGAAAGGCCAAAACCTAGGAAGAAACCTATAGAAGAACCAGGCTATGAGGGGTGGCCAGTTCTCTTCTGGCTGTGCTGGGTGGAGATTATAACAGCACATGGCCAAGATGTTCAAATGTTCATAAATGACCAGCATGGTCAAATAATAATAATCATAGTAGTTGTCTAGGGTGCAACAAGTCAGCAACTCAAGAGTAAGTGTCAGTTGGCTTTTTCATAGCCGATCTTTGAGAGTATCTCTACCGCTCCTGCTGTCTCTAGAGAGTTGAAAACAGCAGGTCTGGGACAGGTAGCACGTCCGGTGAACAGGTCAGGGTTCCAGCAGGTCTGGGACAGGTTACATGTCCTGTGAACAGGTCAGGGTTCCATAGCCGCAGGCAGAACAGTTGAAACTGGAGCAGCAGCACGGCCAGGTGGACTGGGGACAGCAGGGAGTCATCATGCCAGGTAGTCCTGAGGCATGGTCCTAGGGCTCAGGTCCTCCGAGCGAGAGAAAGAAAGAAAGAGAGAAAGAGAGAGAGAATTAGAGAGAGCATATTTAAATTCACACAGGACACCGGATAAGACAAGAGAAATACTCCAGATGTAACAGACTGACCCTAGCCCCCCGACACATAAACTACTGCAGCATAAATACTGGAGGCTGAGACAGGAGGGGTCAGGAGACACTGTGGCCCCATCCAATGAAACCCCCGGACAGGGCCAAACAGGCAGGATATAACCCCACCCACTTTTCCAAAGCACAGCCCCCACACCACTGGAGGGATATCTCCAACCACCAACTTACCATCCTGAGACAAGGCCGAGTATAGCCCACAAAGATCTCTGCCACGGCACAACCCAAGGGGGGGGCGCCAACCCAGACAGGAAGACCACGTCAGTGACTCAACCCACTCAAGTGACGCACCCCTCCCAGGGACGGCATGGAAGAACACCAGTAAGCCAGTAACTCAGCCCCTGTAATAGGGTTAGAGGCAGAGAATCCCAGTGGAGAAAGGGGAACCGGCCAGGCAGAGACCGCAAGGGCGGTTCGTTGCTCCAGCCTTTCCGTTCACCCTCACACCCCTGGGCCAGACTACACTTAATCGTAGGACCAACCTTAAGTCTTCAGTAAAGACTTAAAGGTTGAGACTGAGTCTGCGTCTCTCACATGTGGAGGCAGACCATTCCATAAAAATGGAGCTCTATAGGAGAAAGCCCTGCCTCCAGCTGTTTGCTTAGAAATTCTAGGGACAATTAGGCGGCCCGCGTCTTGTGACCGTAGCGTACGTGTAGGGATTGTGGCAAAGAAGGGGGTCGAGTGATAAATGGCAGATATGTGAGGGCAGAACTAATAAACGGGCTCTGCCCGATCCCTAAAATGGCCACCCCGATCAGAACTACAGATCACAAAATGGCCGACTGCCAAAACTACAATTCCCAGAAGCAAGGGGAACCCTCAGAAGGTGGAGCCGACCCACAGATAAAAGGTCAAGAAAAACCAGGAAGAGAGAGAGGGCGGGAAGGATCTATGAACCATAGAGAAAGAGACAATCTACATTGGCTGGATTTACCGTGTACGAGCGGGACTGTTTTGGACTTACCTGTTGGCGTTTAGACCTGGACCTACCGAGAACCAGATTTGTGTACCGTTCCCTGCTATCCTTGACCTTACCTGCGGCCTGGGTGGACCAGGACAGCGAAACAAACACACAGGTACTGTCATGTTCGAAAGAACTTTCATTCTGGGCTGACTTTGGTGACAGTTTCCCACTTAATTGTGACAAACGCTCCTAACTTTGAAGAGGTTTGCCACACGTGGTGGCGAATGTGGGCAGTAGATTAACCATACCGCTGGTTAGATAGAAAAAAAGAAAAAAAAAAGTTTAGTTAGCACTCCAAAGGGGAGTCAGGTTTTTTTTTTTTTTTTGTGGCTTTGTTTGGTTAGGACAGTTTTTTCAGGAAAATGAGTATGGAGGGAGCCATACAGTCCCTGTTACAAGCGGCGGCCGCCCAACAAGAACCAACTAGAGCTCAACAAATAGCTCATCAGGATGCAATGCGAATGTATCAGGACACGTTACAGGTCCAGCACCGCACCAACCAGCAGCTCAGAGAAGAGCAAGAGAGAAACACCCGGGAGTTAAGAGAAGGCCTAAAGGGGCTAGCGGACCAAATTGGGGCTCAGTTACCAGCTGTAAATACCCAAAGGTGGGCCAATCCTTTTCTTCAAAAAATGACAACGCAGGATAATGTGGAAGCATATCTTACCACCTTCGAAAGGACGGCAGAGAGGGAGAAGTGGCCGAAAGAAGAATGGGCAGGGCTTCTGGCACCATACCTGGCAGGGGATGCTCAAAAAGCATATTTCGACCTGGAGTTGAAGGATGCACAGGATTACGATAAACTAAAGGGAGAGATTCTGACTAGACTGGGAGTGACCGATACCGTGAGGGCACACCGCTTCCACCAGTGGTCCTACAGACCGGGACAACCCCCCCCCCTCCCGAACACAGATGTTCGACTTGATTCATCTGGCACGGAAATGGTTGCGACCGGAGACCCGTTCGTCCGCCGAGGTCGTCGAGACCATCGTACTCAACCAGTTTCAGCGAGGTCTACCCCAAGAAGTGCGACGATGGGTTGGCCAGAACGATGTACTTTCTGCCGACCATCTCGTGGGCCTGGTTGAACGGTATTGTACGGCAGGAACAGCTGAGCAGGCGCAGGAGGAAAGATTCCCATTCCCCAGGCCTGGGCGAACCAGCGGACAGGGTAAGACTGTCCCAACAGGTGGAGGGGGAGGAGAGCAGCGTGGGGCCATGAGGAAAGAATCAGAATCGGGCCGAGACACTAAGGGAAAAACCGGAAACCGGGACTGGGGGTCGAGGAGGTCTCCCCCCCGAAACCCTATTATCTGTTACAATTGTAATCGACCGGGACATATTGCAGCCTACTGCCCTATTAACCTCTTACATCTAGACGTTCCGCTAGCGGAACACCTGCTCCAATATCCAATGATGGGCGTGGCGCGAAATACAAATTCCTCTAAAATCCGAAAACTTCAATTTTTCAAACATATGACTATTTTACAGCATTTTAAAGACAAGACTCTCGTTAATCTAACCACACAAAAAGGCTTTACAACGAAAGCAAAACATTAGATTATGTCAGCAGAGTACCCAGCCAGAAATAATCAGACACCCATGGATTCCGGCAGTATGCTAACCCTGGTCGTTGCAAACCTAGTGCCGACGTATAAACTGGATACAAGTCAGGATATCAGTGTTACGTGCATTCATGGGGATACCCGTCTGTACCCCACAGCCTTAGTGAGCATACAAACAGAGGACGGTCTGCTGGATTATGAGGTCGGCGTGGTCCCAAAGATGCCATATGATGTAATATTGGGTAGATACTTTCCTAACTTTGCGAAGTTAGGCCAAAAGAACGGCATATTTGAGAAGCCAACAACCCTGACCAAGCAGGAAGAAGCATGGGGCCTTCAACCAAGGCCAAGAAAAGAGGTCTCCCAGGGGCCAACCTCACAGGTACTAGTAGGGGAGGATGAGGATGAAGTGGCAAACCTTGTTGATAATGAACAGCCCAGTACTAGTGGGGCTGGGGTCGATCTGAATCCAGAGGACGACTATCTAGAACCAGCAGATCTGGCAGGGTCCATGACTAATTTCGGGACGGCCCAACACCAGGATCCAACCCTGCAGCAAGCCAGAGCAGATGTGCAGGTCGTAGATGGTACTCCCATAAATGATAGGATGATGCCTAACAGTTTTCCCCACTTCATCATGAAAAATGGTTTGGTGTACAGAGTCTCAAAAATAGGGGTTGATGTGGTGGAACAGTTGTTGGTCCCCACCCGGTACAGGAAGACAGTACTGGATCTAGCTCATGGGCACATTCTGGGTGGACACCTTGGTATCGATAAAACCCGAGACCGGATTGTAAGGAGGTTTTACTGGCCAGGAATTCAGGCTGAAGTGGCTCGGCATTGTGAAGAGTGCCCGATTGTGAACAGCTCCCCGACCAGCGTTTAGAAGCCCGTTAGTGCCACTCCCCATAATCGAAATGCCATTTGAGAGGATAGCGATGGATATAGTGGGCCCACTACCCAAATCTGCCAGAGGGCACCAATACATTCTGGTCATTCTAGATTATGCCACTCGCTACCCAGAAGCCATTCCCCTTCGGACAATGGCTTCCAAAAATATCGCCAAGGAACTAGTGCTATTGTTCACCAGGGTCGGGGTCCCAAAGGAGATCCTTACTGACCAGGGGACCCCCTTTATATCCCGCCTTATGGTGGACCTTTGTAAATTGTGGCAGGTGAAACAGTTGAAGACATCGGTTTACCATCCACAGACGGACGGGCTGGTTGAGAGATTCAACCGGACCCTGAAGTCAATGCTCAGGAAGGTAATCGACAAGGATGGGGAAAACTGGGATTGCATGTTGCCATATCTGATGTTTGCCATTAGAGAGGTTCCTCAAGCCTCGCTGGGGTTTTCTCCCTTCGAGCTGGTATATGGGAGGCACCCCCGGGGAATCTTAGACATCGCCCGGGAAACCTGGGAACACCAATCCACCCCGTATATTAGTGTCATAGAGCACATCACGGCAATGCAAAACAGGATAGCCACAGTCATGCCCATCGTCAGAGAGCACATGAGACAAGCACAAGAGCACCAGCGGCACACTTATAACCGGCAGGCTACCCTGAGGGAATTTCAACCGGGAGATAAGGTGTTAGTGCTGATCCCCACGGTAGAGTGCAAACTACTAGCCACATGGAAAGGACCATATGAAGTACTGGAGAGAATAGGAGAAGTTAATTATCGGATCCGACAGCCAGGTCGACGGCCCCAGGAACAGATATATCACATAAACCTGTTAACTTCTTTGGGCTAGGGGGCAGTATATTCACATCCGGATAAAAAACGTACCCGATTTAATCTGGTTACGACTCCTGCCCAGTAACTAGAATATGCATATAATTATTGGCTTTGGATAGAAAACACCCTAAAGTTTATAAAACTGTTTGAATGGTGTCTGTGAGTATAACAGAACTCCTATGGCAGGCAAAAACCTGAGAAGGTTTCATGCAGGAAGTGGCCTGTCTGACAAGGTGTTGTTGTTCTTGCTTCTGTGTATTGAAGAGTCAGGATCTTAGCTGTAACGTGACATTTCCTAGGGCTCCAATAGGCTCTCAGAGCCCGGGAAAAACCTGAACGATGACGACACATTATCGCCTTTTCCAAGTGGCCCATCAGAGGACAATGGAATTAGGCGCGTGCCCGATTCGACCCCATGCAGTATTTTCCTTCGGCTGTTTAGATAATTGCAGATTCCCGGTCGGAATATTATCGCTTTTTTACGAGAATAATGGCATAAAAATGTATTTTAAACAGCGGTTGACATGCTTCGAAGTACGGTAATGGAATATTTAGATTTTTTTTGTCACGAAATGCGCCATGCGCACGACCGTTATTTACCCTTTCGGATAGTGTCTAGAACTCACGAACAAAACGACGCTGTTTGGATATAACGATGGTTTATTTGGGACCAAACCAACATTTGTTATTGAAGTAGAAGTCCTGGGAGTGCATTCTGATGAAGAACAGGAAAGGTAAGACCATTTTTGTTTTAGTAAATGGGATTTTGGTGAAGGCTAAACTTGCCGGGTGTCTAAATAGCTAGCCCTGTGATGCCGGGCTATCTACTCAGAATATTGCAAAATGTGCTTCATCCGAAAAGCTATTTTAAAATCGGACATATCGAGTGCATAGAGGAGGTCTGTATCTATAATTCTTAAAATAATTGTTATGCTTTTTGTGAACGTTTATCGTGAGTAATTTAGTAAATTGTTAGTAAATTCCCCGGAAGTTTG
This sequence comes from Salmo salar, assembly GCF_965601325.2. Taxonomy (NCBI): domain Eukaryota; kingdom Metazoa; phylum Chordata; class Actinopteri; order Salmoniformes; family Salmonidae; genus Salmo; species Salmo salar. Next base: position 42,777,904 of record NC_138302.1, on the reverse strand, counting down.
CGGGGGGTATGCTTTTTCTGAACGTCACATGCTAATGTAAAAAGCTGGTTTTTGATATAAATATGAACTTGATTGAACAAAAAATGCATGTTTTGTATAACATAATGTCCTAGGTGTGTCATCTGATGAAGATCATCAAAGGTTAGTGCTGCATTTAGCTGTCTTCTGGGTTTTTGTGACATTATATGCTAGCTTGAAAAATGGGTGTCTGATTATTTCTGGCTGTGTACTCTGCTGACATAATCTAATGTTTTGGTTTCGTTGTAAAGCCTTTTTGAAATCGGACAGTGTGGTTAGATTAACGAGAGTCTTGTCTTTAAATAGCTGTAAAATAGTCATATGTTTGAGAAATTGAAGTAATAGCATTTCAAAGGTTTTGAAAATCGCGCCACAAGATTCAACTGGCTGTTACGTAGGTGGGACGAATTCGTCCCGCCGATCCCATAGAGGTTAAAAGCATGGAGAGAGAGAGAAACACTAATGGTCACGTACCCCACACACACTCAGGAGACAGCCGAAGTAAATATTTCACCTACTTTGTCCCCAGCACAAGTACAGGAAGTAAAGACCCTGATCCAGAAAAACAGAGATGTGTTTAGGACCACAATAGTGGTCCTAAAACGGAACCTTGAGGAACACCGAAATTTACAGTTGATTTGTCAGAGGACAAACCATTCACAGAGACAAACTGATATCTTTCCGACAGATAAGATCTAAACCAGGCCAGAACTTGTCCATGTAGACCAATTTGGGTTTCCAATCTCTCCAAAAGATAGTGGTGATTGATGGTATCAAAAGCAGCACTAAGATCTAGGAGCAGGAGGACAGATGCAGAGCCTCGGTCTGACGTCATTAAAAGGTCATTTACCACCTTCACAAGTGCAGTCTCAGTGCTATGATGGGATCTAAAACCAGACTGAAGCATTTCGTATACATTGTTTGTCTTCAGGAAGGCAGTGAGTTGCTGCGCAACAGCTTTTTCTAAAATTTTTGAGAGGAATGGAAGATTTGATATAGGCCGATAGTTTTTTATAATTTCTGGATCAAGATTTGGCTTTTTCAAGAGAGACTTTATTACTGCCACTTTTAGTGAGTTTGGTACACATCCGGTGGATAGAGAACCGTTTATTATGTTCAACATAGGAGGGCCAAGCACAGGAAGCAGCTCTTTCAGTAGTTTAGTTGGGATAGGGTCCAGTATGCAGCTTGAAGGTTTAGAGGCCATGATTATTTTCATCATTGTGTCAAGAGATCTAGTACTAAAACACTTTAGTGTCTCCCTTGATCCTAGGTCCTGGCAGAGTTGTACAGACTCAGGACAACGGAGCTTTGCAGGAATACGCAGATTTAAAGAGGAGTCATTATGACCATCATTATGTTTGGAGGAAAAAGGGGGAGGCTTGCAAGCCAAAGAACACCATCCCTGTGAAGCACAGGGGTGGCAGCATCATGTTGTGGGGGTGCTTTGCTGCAGGAGGGACTGGTGCACTTCACAAAAAAGATGGCATCATGAGGTAGGAAAATTATGTGGATATATTGAAACAACATCTCCAGACATCAGTCAGGAAGTTAAAGCTTGGTCGCAAATGGTTCTTCCAAATGGACAATGACCCCAAGCATACTTCCAAAGTTGTGGCAAAATGGCTTAAGGACAACAAAGTCAAGGTATTGGAGTGGCCATCACAAAGCCCTGACCTCAATCCTATAGAAAATGTGTGGGCAGAACTGAAAAAGCGTGAGCGATTAAGGAGGCCTACAGACCTGACTCAGTTACACCAGCTCTGTCAGGAGGAATGGACTAAAATTCACCCAACTTCTTGTGGGAAGCTTGTGGAAGGCTACCCGAAACGTTTGACCCAAGTTAAACAATTTAAAGGCAACGCTACCAAATACTAATTGAGTGTATGTAAACTTCTGACCAACTGGGAATGTGATGAAAGAAATAAAAGCTGAAATAAATCATTCACTCTACTATAATTCTGACATTTCACATTCTTAACTTCTCTAGGGCCAGTGGGACGATTTCGTCCCACCTACGTAACAGTCAGTGGAATCCCGTGGCGCGTTATTCAAATACCTTAGAAATGCTATTACTTCAATTTCTCAAACATATGACTATTTTACACCATTTTAAAGACAAGACTCTCGTTAATCTAACCACAGTGTCCGATTTCAAAAAGGCTTTACAACGAAAGCAAAACATTAGATTATGTCAGCAGAGTACCCAGCCAGAAATAATCAGACACCCATTTTTCAAGCTAGCATACAATGTCACATAAACCCAAACCACAGCTAAATGCAGCACTAACCTTTGATGATCTTCATCAGATGACACTTCTAGGACATTATGTTATACAATACATGCATGTTTTGTTCAATCAAGTTCATATTTATATCAAAAACCAGCTTTTTACATTAGCATGTGACGTTCAGAACTAGCATACCCCCCGCAAACTTCCGGTGAATTTACTAAATTACTCACGATAAACATAACAATTATTTTAAGAATTATAGATACAGAACTCCTTTATGCACTCACCATGTCCGATTTTAAAATAGGTTTTCGGTGAAAGCACATTTTGCAATATTCTAAGTAGATAGCCCGGCATCACAGGGCTAGCTATTTAGACACCCAACAAGTTTAGCCCTCACCAAAGTCAGATTTACTATAAGAAAAATGTTATTACCTTTGCTGTTCTTCGTCAGAATGCACTCCAAGGACTTCTACTTCAATAACAAATGTTGGTTTGGTCCCAAATAATCCATAGTTATATTCAAATAGCGGCGTTTTGTTCGTGCGTTCAAGACACTATCCGAAAGGGTAAATAAGGGTTACACGCCCGACGCGTTTCGTGACAAAACATTTCTAAATATTCCATTACCGTACTTCGAAGCATGTCAACCGCTGTTTAAAATCAATTTTTATGCCATTTTTCTCGTAAAAAAGCGATAATATTCCGACCGGGAATCTGTGTTTTAGTTCAAAGAGAGAGAAAGTAAAAACATGAGGTCGCCCGTGCATGCGCCTCAGTCTGATGGTCCTCTGATGGACCACTTACCAAAGGCGCTAAAGTTTTTCAGCCAGCGGCTGGAATTACATCATTCAGCTTTTTCCCGGGTTCTGAGAGCCTATGGGAGCCGTAGGAAGTGTCACGTTACAGCAAAAGATCCTAAATTTTCAATAAACAGAGCCAAGAAGCCCAAGGAATGGTCAGAGAGGGTACTTCCTGTACAGAATATTCTCAGGTTTTTGCCTGCCATATGAGTTCTGTTATACTCACAAAAACCATTCAAACAGTTTTAGAAACTTTAGGGTGTTTTCTATCCAAAGCCAATCATTATATGCATATTCTAGTTTCTGGGCAGTAGTAATAACCAGATTAACCTCTATGGGCTAGGTGGGACGCTTGCAGCCTGTGGCGCGATTTTCAAAACCTTAAAAATCCTATTACTTCAATTTCTCAAACATATGACTATTTTACAGCTATTTAAAGACAAGACTCTCGTTAATCTAACCACACTGTCCGATTTCAAAAAGGCTTTACAACGAAAGCAAAACATTAGATTATGTCAGCAGAGTACCAAGCCAGAAATAATCAGACACCCATTTTTCAAGCCAGCATATAATGTCACCAAAACCCAGAAGACAGCTAAATGCAGCACTCACCTTTGATGATCTTCATCAGATGACAACCCTAGGACATTATGTTATAGAATACATGCATGTTTTGTTCAATCAAGTTCATATTTATATCAAAAAACAGCCTTTTACATTAGCATGTGACGTTCAGAACTAGCATACCCCCCGCAAACTTCCGGGGAATTCGCTAACATTTTACTAAATTACTCACGATAAACGTTCACAAAAAGCATAACAATTATTTTAAGAATTATAGATACAGACCTCCTCTATGCACTCGATATGTCCGATTTTAAAATAGCTTTTTGGTGAAAGCACATTTTGCAATATTCTAAGTACATAGCCCAGGCATCACGGGCTCGCTATTTAGACACCCGGCAAGTTTAGCACTCACCATAATCATATTTACTATTATAAAAGTTTGATTACCTTTTGTTGTCTTCGTCAGAATGCACACCCAGGACTGCTACTTCAATAACAAATGTTGGTTTGGTCCAAAATAATCCATCGTTATATCCGAATAGCGGCGTTTTGTTCGTGCGTTCCAGACACTATCCGAAATGGTAAAGAAGTGTCGCGCGCATGGCGCAATTCGTGACAATAAAATTCTAAATATTCCATTACCGTACTTCGAAGCATGTCAACCGCTGTTTAAAATCAATTTTTACGCCATTTTTCTCGTAGAAAAGCGATAATATTCCGACAGGGAATCTCCTTTTCGGCAAACAGAGGAAAAAATCACAAAGGCGGGGGCGGTCGGGTCACGCGCATAAGCCCAGAGTCCCTTGATCGGCCACTTGAGAAAGGCGATAATGTGTTTCAGCCTGGGGCTGGAATGACGACATTCTGTTTTTTCCCGGGCTCTGAGCGCCTATGGACGACGTGGGAAGTGTCACGTTAGAGCAGAGATCCTTAGTAAAAGATAGAGATGGAAAAGAAGTTCAAGAAATGGTCAGACAGGCCACTTCCTGTAAAGGAATCTCTCAGGTTTTGAACTGCCATTTGAGTTCTGTTATACTCACAGACACCATTCAAACAGTTTTAGAAACTTTAGGGTGTTTTCTATCCATATGTAATAAGTATATGCATATTCTAGTTACTGGGTAGGAGTGGTAACCAGATTAAATCGGGTATGTTTTTTATCCAGCCGTGTCAATACTGCCCCCTAGCCCTAACAGGTTAAATCGGGTACGTTTTTTATCCGGCCGTGTAAATACTGCCCCCTAGCCCTAACAGGTTAAAATAAAGTGGTGATCCTAACTGTCCTAAGACAGGGAATATTTACTAGGATTAAATGTCAGGAATTGTGAAAAACTGAGTTTAAATGTATTTGGCTAAGGTGTATGTAAACTTCTGACTTCAACTGTAAATGTATGAGTCTACACAATATGTAGGCCTACACTTAGACATGGACTCATCTCAACATTAGACAACTTTTTAGGTCAAAGAACATTGTCAAACTCACTCCAGTCTCAGTATCTGAGAATAACAAGTATGGAAAGTCTGTGTTTGGACTATTGTAATGTCAGAATTAGTAGAAATATTACATATGTGTATGTTGTGCATTTGCCACTATTCTGGTTTGGTCTACCTGAAGCATCATCTTGACACAATGATAGAGGACGAGACAGAGCAACAGAGGCAGCATTCATCTGATGAAGATGATTCTTCTCATCACTGATGCCCAAAAGGTCACAAGGTACAGGGGAGCTGGATAGGTACTTTGTCTCTGTGTCAGAGAAGATGGACTTGCTTCATTCCTTTCCATACATTAAGAAGCTGTCTCTCAAACTGGGCACAGGACTGCCTGCCTCTGCCACTTGTAAGCGTCTCTTTAGGTGTGCTGGACCGCTCTTCACTGCAAAGCGAGCGTGGATAGACTGGATTCACTTTGAAAATCAGCTCCTGCTGTAACTGCACAGCAAATTCAGAGAGAAGTGAAGGCGTTAGAACAGAACTCTTTTAATTTTGCTGAAGGAACACTACATACCGTAATATACTCTGTAGATGTAGCCTATATATATAGTTGATCAATCTAATTCAACATCTATTTCCACTTTTCTATTTCAGGGGCTTGCTCATTCATTTAGCATTTCCATGAGTTTCTGTTGTTGCCTCTATAGCTAATTTGACATTGAATCTTTTAGGCATGTCCAGTTTGCCCTGGCACTACCCATTTGGCATTGTGTGGGTGAGTGAGTGAGGGAGTTTGTGAGTGAGGAACAGAGTGTGAATGGGTATTGTTTATTTATTGTTTATGCACTTTATTATGTATTTATTTTACAAAATACATTTGTTGCTATTTTCAAGTGTTAATAGTATATTTTTACCAGTCCTTAGTTTTTTTTGCATACAGATGTGCCTTGTTGCAGTTCATACTGTACATACTATATTTCCTCTACCTTTTTCTATTTATTGCATGGAAAAGATAATGTGTAACAAATCTCAAGTAACCTTAGGGATATTAGCTAATTATCAAGATCAATGTTTTTATTTTAATAGTAACTAAATTACTTTTACTCTGAGTACTTTTCACTTGAGTTTTTTACACCAGTAGTTTTACTTCAACTTGAGTAAAATGTCATTATAGGAACAGTACTTCTACTTGAGTAGGATATTTCAGTACACATTCCACCTCTGAGTGTTACCAAACGTTGTCCTTTGACCACCATGATGCTAAGTGTGTAGACACAACATTAAATACCAAACAAGGTCAATGGAGATACTTCAAAACCAAGTCATACCTCGACTGCTTCTTTTAAAAGGGGGATTAGTGTCCATATTAGTACAGCCTCAATCTTAAAGTCCTGCTAAGATTGAGGCTGTCCTAATATGGACACCGTAGGACATGAACACCTATGTCCATACAGGAGAATATACAAGTAAGATGTGAAACTAAAGACACCGTTCACCAGAGCTGTAGCCGAAGTTAATGAAGCATCCGAAAGTTAATGAAGCATCCTATGAACATATGATCAAGTGACTGGCAGTTGAAGTGGAAAGGAAACATGAACATCTGTTATACGTTGAGCAGTTTATCATATGGGTTTAATGAGATATGCTTCTCCCTGGCATTCGGCCAAGTCTACAGAAGTGGTTTGAAGGCATCTGTTTGTTTAGCTGCATCAAACTTGCAAATGAGTGCCACAGGCTAGATTTTTCTTGGCCCTCTCTGGTACGTCATAAATGGGATAAACAGAATTACCAGCCATTCTCTATGGTATTCCGATGACCTTACTGGAGTTACTTTGTTTGTTCTTTATTGAACACCCTTTTTGCATCACCTATCTTTGTTCATTAGACAATGACAAACAACGGCATGTTTAGCAATTAGTGTACAAGACTCAAGCACAAGTTGTTTTCATTTTTTTATGAAGTTGTTTGTTCACACACTGGAACATTTCTCGTGTTAGAAATAGACAGGTGCACTTAGTCACTTAACCCATTGATTGTACAAATTTGACGCATTTACAACGCATGATCTTTGTAACATTAGATACTGTTCAATGCCATTTCTGTAAAAACGCTTAACAACATATCACCCAGTTGAGGTTAGTCGGTTACTGTCATAATCTTTGCCGTCTAACGACTATCTTTTCCTTATGACAGCTCATGAATACATTCAAGTTTAACCTCGTATAAAGCCTGAATCTCACTCCGATCAGTCATGGGATTATTAGAAAGAGCTGTAGGGCGTCATCACTCTAAAACACTTGTTGTTGGTTAACCTGGGAGAGGAGGATCAAATGGATGTAATTATTCACCTGTCCCATGAGCACATGGAGAGCACAACCTTGAGCTGAGGAATGATTCAATCACGGTCTCGCTGTTGAACATCCATCTTCTCCACAGGCAGGAGCCCAACATGTCCTCTTGGGCGAAGAGTCCTCGACTGGAATCAAGATTACAATATAACACAGCTCATTCATTGACAAGAGAAGGATGGCACAGTCTCAGTCAAGGGAAACAGACCAGGGTTAGATAAAGCTACAGTGCCTTCAGAAAGTACTCATTCCAAGTGTTGCCAACTAATTTTCAAGGTAAGTTGCTAGAGGCAGGTCAATTTGTTGCTAAAAGTTGCTAAATGACATTGTGATGTCATTGTGTGATGACGTCATTACGTAATAACGTAAAATGGCATCATTACGTAGAATACACAATAACGTTACTCAAATTGATTGGCCATCTCTGCGAAAAATATGATTTGACATTTGTTAGTTTAGATTTGTTTGTTTATTATCACATATTTTTATTTGTAAATGCAATATAAACACAACACATTTATATGATCAGATATTTTTATTTTATTGAACAATTACACATTACACATTATTGAACAATTTACATTTTATTTATTTTCTTTAACTAGTAAACCTACATATTCTGAACAATTATAGTTTTAAGCAGTGTATTGGTAGTTAGTTAACATGCTACCTAACTGATCAACAATTATAGGTACAAGCTAATAACAAGGTATATATGCTGTCTTATTGAACAAGCAACTTAACTCAAATAATGATGTGTGCGCTAGGCATCTCTCTCCAACTCTCTCCAGGTTGTTGTGCTGCTTGGCTGGCTAGCTGCTCAATGGTTTCCTCCAGATATTGCCACTGTTCTCGCTCACACTGCAGTGCACACTGCCACCATCAACTGTGTGTCTCCGCCAGTTCCAGAAAGTCCACTCCTTGCATTAGTACTGTAAATATGATGAATCATAGATTGGCAAGGAAATCTTCTTCATCTTCATTGTCCAATTGCATTGTCACGGAGTTGGAACCAGCAGAAGAGGATTGGCCTTAAAGCTGTATGCTGCTGTGGTGCCAAACTGCTGCAGAACTTCCCTTGATAGTTTATGCTGGTAACAGGTATCACCAGCCAGCTTCAGTCCATACTGCACCAGGAGTATGGAGTTGAGAGTGTGCAGTGACATTCTATTTCTTAACTTTGACTTGACCACACTCATTTGGCTGAACAGCCGTTTAACCTCCACATTTGAGTGTGGCAAGGAGAGGGCAGCGAGTGCAGCTATGCACAATTCTTCAAATGGATTTGACCCCGAAGAGTCCGTGTAGTTATTCACTTCACTCCAAAACTCGACTGTATTTTCAGTTGAGTCCCACCTAAACAGATGGATGTTTCTACATTGGGAAACAATTTGATCAATTATTTGGGGCTGGTACCCCAGTAGCTCAGCTACTTTAATAATAACAGTGGTGCCTTTATTGTGCTTTAGCGTTTCCTTAACACTGAACAAGGCCATGTTTCACAAGGCTTCTAGGTTGTCTGGGAGCCTTGCTTGCAGCTCCTTGCTTAAAGCAACAATGTAGTTGATGCACTGTCTCCGAATGACCTTTTCGTCCTCTGGCGCAAGACTGATTTGGTTCACCATGCTCTCGAAAAGGTACCCAAGGTATGGTGATGGACTGAGAAGTCCATCGATGGCATCCTTCAGGACATCAATTTTTGCCATAGGGTTGACTACTCTGCTGCAAATTGATGTTAAGAGTTGTACCAGAATGTCCAAAAGCTTGACAGGATCTCTTTGCTCTCCCTCAAATGACTACACTGCAACTTGTACGTTGGACAGGATTGATTTCAAGAATGTCAGGTAGACATAGTTGGTCTTGTCCATGTACATGGCGTGGAGCACATCCGGCATGTAGCAATGCTCACTGGCCTTGGTCAACTCAAAAGTGGAGTTTCAGTTCTTCCCACTGGCTCAATATATGAGTTACCGCAGGCTCAATTGATAGCCAACGTGTGGCACACACTTTGGTGATCTGCAGGGGTTTCTGGCCACAATTAATGGTGGCATACACTGCTTTGTACGCCTCATGCCGTTTTGGGGAAATTGAAAACCAGTTGTAGGTTTCCCTGATTTAAGTACTCAACACTCCTAGGGATGGTTTCTTTGGATGCTGCACTGACAGCCAATTGTAAAGAATGACACACACAGCGGATGAGTACCAAATTCTTTCTTTAAGATCTTGTGCACCCCAATCATCACGGACACATTCAGTGCCAATACCCTGAATATTTTCTTTTTGAAGGTTACACTTCTCAAGAAACTCAACTACCGCCTTTGCTATTGATCTGGTATCGCCCCCCTCCAATTCAACCAGCCCGAGAAATGTGGACACAACGGTTCTTTTTTTAGCACTGAAATATGGAATCACCACACCCAGGTATTTCGAGACACTGACCATCAGTGGACTCATCCAATAGGAGACTGAACTTTTCATCCCCCACATCTGATGTAACTCTTTTGAGAAAATAAGGAGCCAGTACTCCCCTAATCATTTCTGTGCACATGGTGCGGTGAATTTGGAAGTTTGTTGCTGCCACAGAATCTGAAATGGCAGCTTTGCAAGCCATACCTAAATGGTCGCATGCTAGCAGAAAACAATGCTCCGCAATGGCCATTGCCATAGTAGCTTCTGCGCTTTTGCAGTTATCCACTTTCTTAACCAACTGTGGTAATGTAGACTGTGTTGCGGGGTTGTATGGTTTTGATTTATTTATATGCTTTGCTGTAGCACAATGTTTTTTGATGTCATACATTTTTGCAAGCATATGTGATTTTCAGTACGCACAGTATGTCCGACAATCATCCCCAATTACTGGCTTCAGCCACCCTTTAAATTCAGCAACAGACTCCCACTCTTTTCTGTACTTCTGGCTGTACAATTTTGATTGAGACAAGTTGATTGATGTTGTAAGTTCTGTTCAAGATCAAACATTCGTGACCAACTATATTCATTGGGTTTGTCTCATCGAACACTGCAGTCAGCCAACAATGATTAGCAATTTTCTGAAATTGCTGCTGGCCTGCTGCTGCCTGTGCATGAGCTGAGCGCCTGCTGCTGACGTCATTCACAATGCACTTTTGCAGCCAGGCACGTGTGTTGTGACTGAGTATGTGACAGAGAAAATCGTTTTTGTGTCATTTAGAGGGTAAATGTGTGCATTTTAGCGTTTGAGTCAGTTCCAAAGAAATGTTTAAATGTAGCTTTATTTGTTGCTGGATGCTGTTTGAAAAAAAAGTTGCCAGGGTAGTCTGAAAAGTTGTTAAATCCAGCAACAAAATTGCTAAATTGGCATCACTGTTCATACCCCTTGACTTATTCCACATTTTGTTGTCTTACAGCCTGAATTCAAAATTGATTAAATATATTTTTTTCCTCACACATCAACACACAATACCCCATAATGACAAAGTGAAAATGTGTTTTTAGAAATATTTTCAAATGTATTGCAAATTAAATACAGAAATCAAATTTACATAAGTATTCATACCCCTGAGTCAATACTTTGTAGAAGCACCATTGGCAGCGATTACAGCTGTGAGTCTTTCTGGGGTAAGTTTCTAAGAGCATTCAACAGTTAGATTCCACAGCTACATTTGACCATTATTCCTTTTCAACATTCTTCAAATTCTGTCAAATTGGTTGTTGACCATTGCGAGACAACCATTTTCAGATCTTGCCATAGATTTTCAAGTAGATTTAAGTCAAAACTAACTTGGCCACTCAGGAACATTCCCTGTCTTCTTGGTAAGCAACTCCAGTGTAGATTTGGCCTTGCGTGTTAAGTTATTGTCTTGCTGAAAGGAGAATTCATCTCCCAGTGTCTGGTGGAAAGCAGACTGAACCAGGTTTTCCTTTAAGATTTTGCCTGTGCTTAGCTCCATTCCATTTATATTTTATCCTGAAAAACTTCCCAGTCCTTAACGATTGCACGCATACCCATAACATGATGCAGCCACCACTATATGGAGAGTTGTACTCAGAAATGCTTTGTATTGGATTTTCCCCAAACAAACACTTTGTGTTCAGGACAAGAAGTAGTTTGCCACATTTTTGCAATATTATTTTAGTGCCTTGTTGCAAACAGAGGATGCATGTTATTGAATATTTTATTCTGTACAGGCTTTCTTCTTATCCCTTTGTCAATTAGGTTAGTATTGTGAAGTAACTACAACATTGTTGATCCATCCTCGGTTATCATATCACAGCCATTAAACTCTGTAACTGTTTTAAAGTCACCATTGGCATGGTGAAATCCCGAGTGGTTTCCTTCTTCTCCGGCAACTGAGTTAGGAAGGACGCTTATATGTTTGATACACCATCCAAAGTATAATTAATAACTTTACCGTGCTCAAATGAATATCCGTTTTTTTTTTTACTCATCTACCAATAGCTGCCCTTCTTTGTGAGGCAATGGAAAACCTCCCTGGTCTTTGTGGTTGAATCTGGGTTTGAAATTTACTGCTGAACTGAGGGACCTTACAGATAATTGTATGTGTTGGGTACATAGATGAGGTAGTCGTTTAAAGAATTATGTTCAACACTATTATTGCACACAGAGGGAGTCCATGCAACTTATTATGTGACTTGTAAAGCAAATGTTTACTCCTGAACTTATTTAAACTAGCCATAAAAAAGGGGTTGAACACTTATTGAGTCAAAACATTTAAGCTTTTCATTTTTTATTCATCTGTAAAAATCTCAAAAAACCTAATTCCACTGACATTATGGGGCATTGTTTTCAGACCAGTGAACAAAAATCTAAATTGAATACATTTTCAATTCAGGCTGTAACATAACAATATGTGGAAAAAGTTGAGGGGTGTGAATACTTTCTGAAGGCACTGTGTGTCTTCACGTCGAGATGGAGTAAGGCAATGGGTCTATAAAGGTGCCAAAAATGGTGTTATGTTAAACCTTACATCTGAATCAAAGCTAGCCAACAGACTTGCTAAGCTTAACAATAAATCAAATGTCAGCTGATTGATGAATCACTTGAAATCAATTTGAATTTAGAACTCACTGAACCCTATCAACACTATAGTCCAAACGATGTCCTATGTATACTGAACAAAAATATGAACGCAACATGGAACAATTTCAAAGACTTTGCTGAGTTACAGTTCATATAAGGAAATCAGTCAATTGAAATAAATTCATTAGGCCCTAATCTATGGATTTCACGACTGGCAGGGGTGTAGCCATGGGTGGGCCTGGGAGGGCATAGACCCACCCACTTCAGAGCAGGGCCGACCCACTGGGGAGCCAGGCCAAGCCAATCAAAATGAGTTTTTCTCCACATACGGGTTTTATTACAGGTTAGTAAAGCCGGATGTGAAGGTCCTGGTCTGGCGTGGTTACACATGGTCTGCGGTTGTGAGGCCGGTTGGAGGTACTGCCAAATTCTCTAAAACGACGTTGGCAACAGCTCTGGTGGACCTTCCTGCAGTCAGCATGCCAATTGCACTCTCCCTCAAAACTTGATACATCTGTGGCATTGTATTGTGTGACAAAACTGCACATTGAGTGGCCTTTTATTGTCCCCAGCACAAGGTACACCTGTGTAATGATCGTGCTGTTTAATCAGCTTCTTGATATGCCACACCTGTCAGGTGGATGGATTATCTTGACAAAATGATAAAATCCTCACTGACAGGGAAGTAAACAGATTTGTGCACACAATGTTTGAGAAATAAGCTTTTAGTGCGCATGGAACATTTCGGGGATCTTTTATTTCAGCTCATGAAACATAAAACCAGCACTTTACATGTTGCGTTCATATTTTTGTTCAGTGTAGTTTCCCCTTTCTGTAGTTGTAGTATGGCCAGGAGAAGCACAGAACATAATGCATTATTCTATTCAACTCCTGTGGTTAAAACACTCTCCATTTCAGTTTGACTCGCAGAACAATCGAAATATGCTGGACTTGTTCAACATGTCAGGCTGGCCTATTTTCCAGTGCATGGAAACTCCACAGGATGTCATACGAGTCAAAATCTCAGGACCAGATTACAAAACTCCTGCCAAAGGAGACAACACAACATGGCCACTGTCAGCCACCTAATGAGGACATTGAGTCCAGTCTGTCAGTCAGACGTTTGGGTGGCAGTCTGCTGACTCCAGTGTCCCACAGCTCCCGGCTTTATACTGTTCCTACAGCACAGGCATGTCTGCACAAATAGTTAAAGTCAGTAAAGTCATGCAAAAGTGCAGGTAACTTGAGTAGAGTTGGGTCTACATTGTTAAAATAATCAAGACAATCTAGTGCTTATATGTTTACATTAGCGTACAGTAATGTAGTCTGCAGGTACAAGTTATAAAAGTTACCAAACAGTAAATATTGAATTTAAGGGAGTATATTCCTCCTATCAGATATATGTCCAGTGGCATCATGGGTGTGTCATTTTGGATCGACTCAGAGCTTTTATGGATAAGTCATCAAAATTAGAACTTTTCAGATCACCCCTATTTGAAAATAAAGATAAAACAAAAACCGAATGTGACCTTGAGTAATGCATTGTGAAGTCTAGTTTCTTAGGGTCAACTGGAATACAAGCTGGCACTAAGGGAGGTAGGCTTTGGCTAAGTCCTTGTTATCTTTAAGCCCGAGTTGAGCCCAGCAGACAACACGGGGTTAACGTCGTTTCCGGATGCTTATTTTATGTTGATACAAATAATGTGAACTAAGCCCTAAAGACCATTAAGGATTCGGTAATCTCCCCTTCTGTTTCTGAAAGGGCCGGATTGAGACGTTTAGTGCTCCCTTTTCCCAGCACATTTTCACCCCCTCACTGAGAGAGGTGAGCAGGAGGCCTCCTCACTCTCCAGAGGCAGACTGACTGGAGGGGGAGAGAGAGGCTGTTTGTGTTTTCTTTATTTATTTACTTCTCGACTCTCCAGATTATTACTTTGAGCCCAGGAGAGGGTTGACAGCGGTCTCTGGGATCAGGCTTGTCGTAAATCCCTCTCGAAGTTGAAGGGAAACAGCACAGTTGGGTTCGGTGCTGCGGTTTCGGGACTTTAATTAGGATTTGTCAGATTGCCGGGGCTAATGCTTGTCTCTCGTTTGAGCAGAGGCTCAGTGTCGCTGTGTAGTGAGGAGAGAGAAAAGAGCCAGGAACAGCAGGAGCCTAATCTGACAGACGGGCCTGGCAGAGCGGTTCATACAGATATTAAATATCAATACTCACCTGACTCAGTCTCTTGGTCAGCAGTCCATGCATTTTAATATGGTTGATAATTTCATTTTGATCAGGTGAGATGCATAAAAGTTGAAAACTGTATTTATTATACTTGCATTAAATGAGTCCACTGAGAAAATAGGAAAGGGATTTTTTTTTTTATCATTCCAACCTAAATGTTATCAGTTTGGGAGCTGTTGGCATTATTTTACAGAAGATATGAAAGCAAACTCTGGAAACAGGTGAGCAAAGTTTGTTAGTATATCACACTGTCTCCCCCTGATGGAGTAAAAAGGAAATGAGCACTCAAAAGTTATGGTAAATAATTTTTGGGTAACATGACATAATTCACATTGAAATGTGAGTTATAGATCTGTTATTCTCATTGAAAGCCAGTCTAAGAAGCAGTATATCTGTTCTATTTGAGCTTTATTTTTGGTTATGGAAAATATATTTCACAGCGGTTTAGATGGTACAATGATTCGCTACACTATACTTGCTTGTTTTGTCACAACAATTAGGCAAACTGTTAGAATTTTAGCAACCAGGGGGAAATGGTGAAGCAATTTCTGCATAGTGCTTCTTTAATCTAATTCATTGTTTTTAAATGTTGGAAGTTGTTTGAACTGTGTAGCCACGAATTCTATCTTTTTAAACACTTGCATAACAGTTCAACTTCCAGGTGAATGTTAGGTAAAGTTAAGAGATCTGGAATTACTTTCTCTGTTAACTATACTCCTTTGATAAAACCTGGAATCAAGGCTTGGAAGTACCTATCAAGTGCAGAAAGCTGGCCATACATTACACAATTTTAAACTGTGATTTTGCCACGATATGGGATCCACAACAAATTTCATGGAACGCAGGTAATTCATAACGTCATAGGCTCTGACCAAGACGTCGTAGGTCGCATAATGGGAGTGGGTGAAAGACGTGAGATTATGGGTTTTACACTCTCCTGATCCGCATTTTAGGTACAGATTATTTTTCTGACATTCCAGCCATTTTCGTCCGTACCTTGTGTAGTGAGGGTGGTGCTACGATGAAACATGTCCTCCGTTTCTCGGCTACATACACAAAGTAGGAGGGGTCTAAACAGGTCGCAATGTGAGCAAACCCGTGTAATGTGAGCACTCCGGTCTCAGACTTCAGGATGACAACATTATGCAGACAATTTGCATAATGCGAGTGCTCCCACGACGTTAAGATATTTGTCATCATCCAATGTATGCCTAGCTTTAGATACCAGACTCTGTAACCTTAAGTTTTATGTTCCTCGGCGTACACATCACGGACAAACTGAAATGATCCACCCACACAGACTGTGTGGTGAAAAAGGCGCAACAGCGCCTCTTCAACCTCAGGAGGCTGAAGAAATTTGGCTTGTCACCTACAACCCTCAAAAACTTTTACAGATGCACAATTGAGAGCATCCTGTCAGGCTGTATCACATATAATCAAGGACAACAACCACCCAAGCGACTGCCTGTTCACCATCCAGAAGGCGAGGTCAGTACAGGTGCATCAAAGCTGGGACCGAGAGACTGAAATCAGCTTCTATCTCTAGGCCATCAGACTGTTAAACAGCCATCACTAACACAGAGAGGCTGCTGCCTACATACAGACTCAAATCATTGGCCCCTTTAATAAATGGATCACTAGTCACTTTAAATAATGCCACTTGAATAATGTTTATATCTCTTACATTACTCATCTCATATGTATACTCTATCTATTGCATCTTTCCTATGCCGCTCGGTCATCGCTCATACATATATTTAAGACTCAGTATTCACTCATTGCTGTACAATCCAATTACAAAGAGGCAAGAACTCATTCTGTTGTTGTAGTTTTATAAAAGGCAGCGTGTTGTGGTATTCCCTAAACCTATTGCTCTCCATTTCTTAACCATTCACCGGTTACATTTTGAACCATTTCTCAAAGTGGGGCAAATCTGATCAAAGTGTGAATCCCTTCTCCTCACTCACTGTCTGATCAAATGGTGTTTACAGTATGTGCCATCTCCCTCATCTAAAGCTAAATGAATTCCATCTCAGAAACACAATTTCCAAATCCATTAACAGTCTCTCTCTCGTGGTTTCTGTAATTCATGCATTTTTGTGAAAATCTTGCCATAGAACAAAGTGCATGAGAATTAAAATTCATAATTAGGCATTCGTCAAAACACAGAGGTGCAGGTCATCAAATATTAAGTGGTAGAATCAAAGGGCTAAGTTTCTGTTCCCTCCATCACACGTCCAGACGTGTAGGAAGCTTGAGCAACTACATCACAGGTGAGTCTCTCAGTGCGGCTCTTTTTCTGCTTGAGCTCTGACGGGGTACGCTAAACGTAAGCCTGCATGCACCTCAAGGTGTTTCAATCTCTCTTTTCAGGGAGGTTGTCGTCTGCAAAGTCTTCATGCTCAGAATTTGCCCTGAATTTTATTTTAATCTTCTCCAAATTTGATGGCATAAGCATATCGCCTCACTCCATGCACGTCTGTAGAACAGAGAGTAAACGAGAGAAAGTGAATGACAGAGAGGTGGAGGAAGAGGGGGGAGAGAGGAGAGGGGGGGAGAGAGAGGAGAGGGATAGAGTGCTCACACAGACAGACAGGATCGGTGAACAAACAGGCAGGAGACAGAACTGCAAGCAAGCTAAGTCGCCCCAGCTTTGAAATCAGTCTCTCCTCCTTTGTCAAGCTTTACTCCCAGCACAGGGAAGAGATAATCTCACAAAGCTGTTTTCAAAAGCCAATCCATACCTTCCCCTTCCAAGAGCCCCCCCCCCTCCATAATTTTTTATTCAACCCATCATCATCCATTCTTTTCAGCATTGTGTGTAGAGCCGACACAGCCGACACTTTACTTATAACCCTGAAGTGTTGAGTAAGAACGTTATACTAACTGATAACACTGTGCTTGATTTTCATTGCTCCTCTGTCTCCAAAGCAAATGTACAAGTCTAAATTGCTGCACACTGGTTTTCATTTGGCAGATTAAAGCCTCCTGTAGTGCCAAATTTCTACTTTCTCAACGATGAATAACTAACAGCTTCCAACTGAAAAACACTTTGGAAACATTATAGTACATAACAACATCCCTGCATTCAAGACCTTCTTGATGAAATTGTTAAATGAACGTTTAATAACATGGCAATGATAAGTTCAATGACTGGCTCACTGCGACTGCAGTCACTGTGATGGAATGGATTACAGAGATTCCTTTGGTACCTATAATTACTTTTTTTGTAAAAGAGAAGAGAGACACACAATGGCTATGGTTAGTATGCACCAAATCTCATAAGAATAGAACAAAGAAAAAAGGTCCACATGTTTTGTTGAGATACGTAAAACATGCATCTTCCAGACAAAATATGGTCCCATGTTATTTTCACTGGCTGAAAAAATATGACTACATGATTTTCCAAAATGCAGTGCAATCTGTTTCCAATTCCAATACAAACAAATGCATTTATAAGCATTTGGAAATGGTGTAGTAAGCTGAAATAGTAATGTTGGTAACTCGTGAACGAACACATTATATTCAAATCAAATCAAATTTTATTGGTCTCATACACATATTTAGCAGATGTTACTGCGGGTGTAGCGAAATGCTTGTGTTCCTAGCTCCAACTGTGCAGTAATATCTAACAATACACACAAATCTAAAAGGAACCAGGGACCCTCTGCACACATCAGCAACTGACACCCACCAAGCATCGTTACCCGTCGCGCCACACAAGCCGCAGCCCTTGCAGAGCAAGGGGAACAACTACTTATGGTCGCAGAGCGAGTGACGTCACCCGATTGAAACGCTATTAGCGCGCACCACCGCTAACCAACTAGCCATTTCACATCGGTTACACTCACCCCCCTTTTGACCTCCTCCTTTTTCCGCAGCAACCAGTGATCCGGGTCACGGCACCAATGTAACAGTTTAGCTTCCATCCCTCCCCTTGCCCCAACCTGGGCTTGAACCAGGGACCCTCTGCACACGTCAGCAACTGACACCCACGAAGCATCATTACCTATCGAGCCACAAAAGCCATGGCCCTTGCAGAGCAAGTGGAACAACTACTTAAGGTCGCAGAGCGAGTGACGTCGCCCAACTTAAACGCTATTAGCGCGCACCACCACTAACTAACTAGCCATTTCACATCGGTTACATATACACACACATATATATATATATATACACACATATACAGTTGAAGTCGGAAGTTTACATACACTTAGGGTGGAGTCATTAAAACTCGCCTTTCAACCACTCCACAAATGTCTTGTTAACAAACTATAGTTTTGGCAAGTCGGTTAGGACATCTACTTTGTGCATGACACAAGTCATTTTTCCAACAATTGTTTACAGACAGATTATTTCACTTATAATTCACTGTATCACAATTTCAGTGGGTCAGAAGTGTACATACACTAAGTTGAGTGTGCCTTTAAACAGCTTGGAAAATTCCAGAAAATGATGTCATGGGGTGTCTTTGTTGACCTTATGGATTCAATAATATTTTCTTGGGATGTTTTTCTCTCTTAGAAAAGCCTCATAGCAGCACAAAAAAGCAATCACGGCTGGCAAAGACTGTGCTTGGTAGAAAGTCATAACTAAGGCGAGGTAGACTGTGTTTCTCTGGTTAGTGCAGGGCAAAGGTTCATGATGCTCAAAGCTAGGAACATTGCTTCTTAAACAAGTTTTTCATGTGTACAGTCCAGATCGAAGGAATCTGCAGTCACATGCGGTGTCCCACAGGGATCTGTGCTGCTGATCCCGTGCTGCTGTTTCGAATGCATGCAGCTGTTGACCCCTGCCCTGACTTCACCAGATGTGCTACATCCCACAACCCTGTTGATCATGCTCACCTGATTGACCAGTGTTGGGGCCTATCCTGCATATCCTACATGCTTTCTAAGAGAAGGAAAAGCTGCACACTCATAAATTCATTAGGCCCTAATCTATGGATTTCACATGACTGGGAAAGGGGGCAGCCATGGATAAGCATAGGCCCACCCACTGGGGAGCAAGGCCCAGACTATCAGAATTAGTTTTCCCCCACAAAACGGCTTTATTACAGGCAGAAATACTCATTAGTTTTATCAGCTGTCCGGGTGAATGGTCTCAGACGATCCCGCAGGTGAAGAAGCCGGATGTGGAGGTCCTGGGCTGGCGTGGCGTGGTTGGCGTGGTTACACATGGTTGGGCGTACTGCCAAATTCTCTAAAACGACATTGGAGGTGGCTTATGATAGACAAATTAACATTCAATTATCTGGCAACAGCTCTGGTGGACATTCCTGAAGTCAGCATGCCAATTGAGACATCTGTGCCATTGTGTTGTGTGACAAAACTGCACATTTTAGAGTGGCCTTTTATTGTTCCCAGTACATTTATTGTGCCCTGTTTAACCAGCTTCTTGATATGTTACACCTGTCAGGTGGATGGATTATCTTGGCAAAGGATAAACGCTCACTAACAGGGACGTAAACATATTTGTGTACATAATTTGAGAGAAGGAAGCTTTTTGTGCGTATGAAAAATTCTGGGATCTTTTATTTCAGCTCATGAAACATGGGACCAGCACTTTACATGTTGTGTTTGTATTTTGTTCAGTATAGCTCTCATGTTAGTCTTCAGTCTGTACTTTTATAACAGAATGAAACCCTGTGAAATAGCTCACTAAAGGCAATAGGTCTGTAAAGTGTGTGGAGATGTCTGAATCACTCTTACTGGAACAGCCTCTTATTAGTTTATCCGATAATTTTTTCGATTAAACGTTTGCAATATAAAATGGCATTATACTGTGAACACAGCCTATTATTTTAATGAAAGCATAATTTTCAAGTGATATGCACACTGTTTCAAGATTTGTGCAAGGAGAGTTAATTACCGAAATGTAATTAAAATAATTTGAAGACATTCCAAATAACAAACAGACAGGCCTTTTAATTCGCAAACACAATAACATTGTCTCATATCCTGACATCACCTTGGGTTTTATATTGAGGCTGATGACATTGAGTGAAATAAACAATAGCTATGTAATATACAGTAGAGTAAGAGAGAAAAGTAGCCTTCTATTTTGACAATCATAGATGCAACTATTAGGCCAATATTCGGTGGATTGACTTGACCTGCACATTCACTGTGTTCTATTTTCATGTTGTAATTTGTTTTTACTGTTTGCAAATTAATAAAACTAAAAACATGAAGGAAAGTTGGCAGAAGGAGAAATACAGTATATACTTTTTGAGTGGGTGACTTGGCTTTTTTGGCCATGCATAATTAATAAAGTGACAAAGTGAAACTCTCTAAAAGTCAGACAGGCTGAGGATGTGGTCATCTGGAGACTGGCAGGGGGTCAGGGGAAGCAGAGGTCAGTGCTCTCTGTCCTCCACATAGAATGTAGACATTCCAGACTGTACTCAGAACACCATGCAAATGTAAAAATTTGAGACTACTGCTACCTTGGGAAAACACTTGAATAAGGTGAAATATGATGACAATAAGGTGGGAAATGATTGTGCTTAAGTGGATAGCCGTCGTCTTATGGGCTCTTGACCAATTCTGCTACTTTGTATGTTTTTTTTTCGCTGATATTAACTTTTTCTGTACATAATGTTTCCAACATAATTTCCTATGACTAACAGCTTCTGGATATCAGAACAGCAATCACTAAACCTCGATTTGGGTGAAGATTTCTACTTTACGAGTCGGCAGCTCTGGATGTTATGCTTACCCTGGACCAGGCCCTGATCCCTGGGACTTGAAAGAGGTAGTCGCGGTGAAAGAGAGGCAAGCGAGGTGGTGCCATGATTAGACTACGTTGGTGAGAATGTAGACCGCCATTGCTCTCTGTTTTGTTGGTGAACGTAAGATTACTAGAGAACAAACTGGACGAGCTCCGTTCAAGTCTATCCTATCAAGGAGAGCTGAAGAACTGTAATATCCTACGTTTCTCAGAGTCGTGACTGAACAAGGACATGGATAATATACCTTGCTTTCCATGCATCATCAAGATCGGACTGTGGCCTCAAGTAAGCTGAGAGAGGGAGGGTGTGTCTCTTTGTTAAAAACAGCTGGTGAGTGATCTGTAATGTTAAGGAAGTCTCGAGTTTTTGCTCGCTTGAGTTCGAGTACATCATGATAAGCTGCAGACCATACTATTTGCCAAGAGAGTTTATCTATATTTTTCTTAGCTGTCCATTTACCACCACAAACCGATGCTGGCACTAAGACCTCACTCAACGAGCTGTATAGGTCCATAAACAAACAAGAAAATACACATCCAGAGACGGCGCTTCTTGTGGCCGGTGATTTTAATGCAGTTTTGCCCAAAAGATTTACCAGCATGTCACCTGTGCAACTAGAGGCAACAAAACTCTAGAGCACCTTTACTCCACACACAGAAACACATATAAGGCTTTCCTTTGCCCATTTAATTTGTCAAATCTGACCATAACTCTATCCTCCTGATTCCTGCTTACATGCAAAAACTCAAACAGGCAGTACCAGTGACACACTCAATACGGAAGTGGTCCAATGAAGCAAATGCTAAGCTACAGGACTGCTTTGCTAGCACAGACTGGAATGTTCCGTGATTCATCTGATAACATTGAGTTTACCACATCAGTCACCGGCTTCATTAATAAGTGCATCGACAATGTCATCCCCACAGTGACCATACGTACATATCCCAACCAGATGCCATGGATTACAGGCAACATCTGCACTAAGCTAAAGACTAGAGCTGCCTCTTTCAAGGAGCGGGACACTATTCCAGACGCTTATAATAAATCTCGCTATTACCTCCGGCGAGCCATCAAATAGGCACACCGTCAATACAGGACTAAGATCGAATCCTACTCTGACGCTCATTGGATTTGGCAGGGCTTGCAATCTATCACGGATTACAGAGGGAAACCCAGCGGCGAGTTGCCCAGTGAAGCTAGCCTACCAGACAAGCTAAATGCCTTCTATGCTGGCTTCGAGGCAAGCAACACTGAACCATGCATGGGAGCACCAGCAGGTCCGGACGACTGTTATGTATCCAATGTGAGTAGGACCTTTAAACAGGTTAAGTGTTCACTGACATTTAACCTGTTAGGGCTAGGGGGCAGTATTGACACGGCTGGATAAAAAACGTACCCGATTTAATCTGGTTACTACTCCTGCCCAGTAACTAGAATATGCATATAATTATTGGCTTTGGATAGAAAACACCCTAAAGTTTCTAAAACTGTTTGAATGGTGCCTGTGAGTATAACAGAACTCAAATGGCAGGTCAAAACCTGAGAAGATTCTGTACAGGAAGTACCCTGTCTGACCATTTCTTGGCCTTCTACACCATCTCTATCAATTACAAAGGATCTCTGCTATAACGTGACACTTCCTACGGCTCACATGGTCTCTCAGAAGGCGGCAAAAAGTTGAATCGTGGCTTTGCAGGCTCTGGCTGAAACAAAGTAGCGCGTTTGGGTAGTGGCTGGTTACAGTACTGTGAGACTCAGGCTCGTGCCCGCGTCGACCGAAAGCTTTCTTTTCCTTTGTCTGTTTACCTAAAAGGATATTCCTGGTCGGAATATTATCGCGTTTTTACGAAAAAATTGCATAAAAATGGATTTTAACCTCTTACATCTAGACGTTCCGCTAGCGGAACACCTGCTCCAATATCCAATGATAGGCGTGGCGCGAATTACAAATTCCTCAAAAATACAAAAACTTCAATTTTTCAAACATATGACTATTTCACAGCCTTTTAAAGACAAGACTCTCCTTTATCCTCTATGGGCTAGGCGGGACGAATTCGTCCCACCTACGTAACAGCCACTTGAAGCCTGTGGCGCGATTTTCAAAACCTTAAGAATCCTATTACTTCAATTTCTCAAACATATGACTATTTTACAGCTATTTAAAGACAAGACTCTCGTTAATCTAACCACACTGTCCGATTTCAAAAAGGCTTTACAACGAAAGCAAAACATTAGATTATGTCAGCAGAGTACCAAGCCAGAAATAATCAGACACCCATTTTTCAAGCTAGCATATAATGTCACATAAACCCAGAAGACAGCTAAATGCAGTACTAACCTTTGATGATCTTCATCAGATGACAACCCTAGGACATTATGTTATACAATACATGCATGTTTTGTTCAATCAAGTTCATATTTGTATCAAAAACCAGCTTTTTACATTAGCATGTGACGTTCAGAACTAGCATAGCCCCCGCAAACTTCCGGAGGAATTCGCTAACATTTTACTAAATTACTCACGATAAACGTTCACAAAAAGCATAACAATTATTTTAAGAATTATAGATACAGACCTCCTCTATGCACTCGATATGTCCGATTTTAAAATAGCTTTTTGGTGAAAGCACATTTTGCAATATTCTGAGTACATAGCCCAGGCATCACGGGCTAGCTATTTAGACACCCGGCAAGTTTAGCACTCACCATAATCATATTTACTATTATAAAAGTTTGATTACCTTTTGTTGTCTTCGTCAGAATGCACTCCCAGGACTGCTACTTCAATAACAAATGTTGGTTTGGTCCAAAATAATCCATCGTTATATCCGAATAGCGGCGTTTTGTTCGTGCGTCCCAGACACTATCTGAAATGGTAAATCAGGGTCGTGCGCATGGCGCATTTCGTGACAAAAAAAATCTAAATATTCCATTACCGTACTTCGAAGCATGTCAACCGCTGTTTAAAATCCATTTTTATGCCATTTTTCTCGTAAAAAAGCGATAATATTCCGACCGGGAATGTCCATTTAGCTAAACAGAGGAAAGAAAACAAAGCTTTCGGTCGACGCGGGCACGAGCCTGAGTCTCACAGTACTGTAACCAGCCACTACCCAAACGCGCTAATTTTTTTCAGCCAGAGCCTGCAAAGCCACGATTCAGCGTTTTGCCGCCTTCTGAGAGCCTATGGCAGCCGTAGGAAGTGTCACGGGACAGCTAAGATCCTCACTCTTCAATAAACAGAGAGAAGAAGAACTACACCTTGTCAGACAGGCCACTTCCTGCATGAAATCTTCTCAGGTTTTTGCCTGCCATATGAGTTCTGTTATACTCACAGACACCATTCAAACAGTTTTAGAAACTTTAGGGTGTTTTCTATCCAAAGCCAATAATTATATGCATATTCTAGTTACTGGGCAGGCGTAGTAACCAGATTAAATTGGGTACGTTTTTTATCCAGCCGTGAAAATACTGCCCCCTAGCCATAACAGGTTAAACAGCGGTTGACATGCTTCGAAGTACGGTAATGGAATATTTAGATTTTTTTTGTCACGAATTGCGCCATGCGCGCGACACTTATTTACCATTCGGATAGTGTCTGGAACGCACGAACAAAACGCCGCTATTCGGATATAACGATGGATTATTTTGGACCAAACCAACATTTGTTATTGAAGTAGCAGTCCTGGGAGTGCATTCTGATGAAGACAACAAAAGGTAATCAAACGTTTGTAATAGTAAATCTGATTTTGGTGAAGGCTAAACTTGCCGGGTGTCTAAATAGCTAGCCCGTGATGGCTGGGCTATGTCCTTAGAATATTGCAAAATGTGCTTTCACCAAAAAGCTATTTTAAAATCGGACATATCGAGTGCATAGAGGACTTCTGTATCTATAATTCTTAAAATAATTGTTATGCTTTTTGTGAACGTTTATCGTGAGTAATTTAGTAAATTGTTAGTAAATTCCCCGGAAGTTTGCGGGGGGTATGCTAGTTCTGAACGTCACATGCTAATGTAAAAAGCTGGTTTTTGATATAAATATGAACTTGATTGAACAAAACATGCATGTATTGTATAACATAATGTCCTAGGGTTGTCATCTGATGAAGATCATCAAAGGTTAGTGCTGCATTTAGCTGTGGTTTGGGTTTTTGTGACATTATATGCTAGCTTGAAAAATGGGTGTCTAATTATTTCTGGCTGGGTACTCTGCTGACATAATCTAATGTTTTACTTTCGTTGTAAAGCCTTTTTGAAATCGGACAGTGTGGTTAGATTAACGAGAGTCTTGTCTTTAAATAGCTGTAAAATAGTCATATGTTTGAGAAATTGAAGTAATAGCATTTCTAAGGTATTTGAAAATCGCGCCACTGGATTAGACTGGCTGTTGCGTAGGTGGGACGAATTCGTCCCGCCCAGCCCAGAGAGGTTAACCTCTCCCTGATCCAGTCTGTAATACCTACGTTTCAAGCAGACCACCATAGTCCCTGCGCCCAAGAACGCCAAGGTAACCTGTCTAAATGACTATTGTCCCATAACCATAAAATGCTTTGAAAGGCTGGTCATGGCTCACATCAACACCATCATCCCCGACACCCTGGACCCACTCCGATTCACATACCGACCCAACAACTCCAGAGATGATGCATTCTTTATTGCCCTCCACACTACCCTGTCACACCTGGACAAAAGGAACACACATGTGAGAATGCTGTTCAATGACTACAGCTCAACGTTCAACACCATAGTGCCCTCCAAGTTCATCACTATGCTCAGGACCCTGGGACCGAACTGGATCCTGGACTTTCTGACTGACCGTCCCCAGCTGGTGAGGCTAGCAACAAAACATCTGCCACGCTGACCCTCAACACAGGTACCCTCAGGGGTGCGTGCTTTGTCCCCTCCTGTACTCCTTGTTCTCCCACGACTGGGTGGTTGCGCAGGACACCAACACCATCATTAAGTGTGCTGATGACACAAAGTGGAAGGCTTGATCATTGACGACAATGAGACCGCCTATAGAGAGAAGGTCAGTGACCTGGCAGTGTGGTGCAAGGACAACAACCTCTCCCTCAACGTCAGTAAGACAAAATGAGCTGCTCGTGGACTACAGGAAATGAAGGCACGAGCACGGGGCTCTAGTGGAGCGGGTTGAGAGCTTCAATTACCTCTGTGTCCATATCACTAAGAAATGAACAAGGTCCACACACACCAACACAGTTGTGAAGGCGGCACGACGACGCCTCTTCGCCCTTCAGGAGGCTGAAAAGATTTGGCATGGGCCCTCAGATCCTCAAAAGAGAGCATCTGAAATGGCTGCATCACCGCTTGGTATGGCAAGTGCTTGGCATCTGACCACAAGGCACTACAGAGGGAGGATTGTTTGTATGGCCAAGCTCCTTGTCATCCACGACCTCTATCAGGTGGTGTCAGAGGAAAGCCCTAAAATGTTCAAAGATTCCAGCCACCCAATTCACAGACTGTTATCACTGCTCCTACATGGCAAGCGGTACAGATGCACCATGTCTGGAACCAAACTGTTCGCTCTGCTACCACATATCAAGCAGTACCGATGTACCAAGTCTGGAATCAAAAGGGCTCTGCACAGCTTATACCTCCAAGCCATACAACTACTAAATAGTTAACTAAATAGCTACTCGGACTATCTGCATTGACAATTTTGACTCATCTCTTTTGACTCAATTTTGACTCAACTCTTTTGACTCATATGCTGCTGCTACTGTTTATTATCTATCCTGTTGCCTAGTCACTTTACCCTTACCTTTATGTACATATCTACCTCGTACCCCTGCACATTGACTCGGTACTGGTACCCTTTGTATATAGCCAAGTTATCGTTACTCATTGTGTATTTATTCCTCGTGTTATAGTTTTCTATATTTTTCCCTCTGCAAGTAAGCATTTCACTGTTAGTCTACACTTGTTTGCGAAGCATGTGACAAATTACATTTGATTTGTTTCAAAATTGGATTTGACTGGCAGACACTGAGTGGTCTTAATCTTTAAGAGTATTAAAAAAATAAAAAGAATCCATCAAACTCCATCGGTTTAAGCTAGAGATATCCGTTTCTTTGCATGGGCTGTGTATGTCACATCTTCTCCTGCTCCTCCCCTCTGGCATACGATTCATCATTACGCACACCTGGCACTCATAATGACACGCACCTGTTAATCATTATGATTCACACCTGGACTTACTTTCATTTCCTTCCCTTTTTATGTCACTCTCTTATGTTCATGCATCAGTTGGTGTTATTCTTGTGTACCGGCGTGTAGCCTCATGGAATTGTCTCGTTCTTGGTTTTGTTGTTTCATTAAACATTGCACCTGCTTCCCGACTCACAGCTCCATTATTACAGAATACCAACTCAAACTATGAAAGCAGCAGGAAAATCGGATATCTCTCAGACGGTGGACAAACAAGGGTACCTTCTACGTCAACACCATGACCAGCTGGCTCAACTGTGGATTGCCATAGAAGAGGTTCTCTACAGTCTGCAGCGTCTCGAACACTCCCAGGAGATGTTGCAGTCCAGCAGTGGAGGATACTCTAGAGCCAGTCTACCCAGTGAGCCAGCACAACGGCCCATTCAGCAACCCGCTCAAGTCAGTGATGCCATGTACACCATCCAAATGCCGTGGCTTCCTCTTTCAGTGCTCCCTCTATTTTTCACACCAGTTGGGAGCCCCCACCACCGAGAGGTCTAAGGTTGCCACGGTTATTTCTCTGCTGACCGGGCAGGCATTGGAATGGGCTACGCCCGTCTGGGAGAGAGGAGAGGAGGAGCTAGATTCTTATGAGGGGTTCATGGCTCTGTTTAAAATCATTTTCGATCATCCCGCGGAGGGCAGAGAGGAAGGTGAGCGTCTGCTTCAGCTACAGCAGGGGAATCAGACGACTGCTGAGTATGAGCTCACAGTAGCAGCTTCCATTGATTCGAATGAGCCGGTGCTTTGCACACTATTTAGAAAAGGTCTGTGTGAGGAAGTCCAGATGGAACTACGCTGGACGCACTCATTGCGGTGGCCATCCACCTGGATAACCTTCTCCGGGAGCGTCAGAATTCTCATCACTTCTCTCCCTCCTTTCGGCATCAGAGCCTGAACCCAGGGAGCTAGGGGGTCAACACGCCTTTCCGCAGCAGAACAACGCAAACGGATACAGCTGGGGCTATGTCTGTACTGTGGGCAAGGAGGGCACAAGCTCCAGTGGTGTCCGGTACTTCATAATCCGGGATCCACTAGAGCAGAGGGGGGAATACCAGGACCTAAGGGAGGTATTTTCCAAGACCCGCGCTACTTGTCTCCCTCCTCATCACCCCTGGGACTGTGCCATCTACCTGTTTTCCAGTGCTACACCTCCGTGCAGACGCATCTACCCTCTGTCTGTGGCTGAGACCCAGGCCATGGAGGATGACATTCAAGAGGCGCTCCAACAGGGTTTCATCCGCACATCCACGTCTCCTGCATCGGCTGGTTTCTTCTTCGTGGAGGGAGGATTATGCCGATCTATCGATTACCGAGGACTCAATGACATCATCAAGAAGTATCGGTACCCTCTCCCGTTGTTGCCATCAGTCATTGTGCAGCTTCGCGGGGCCCAGTTCTTCACCAAACAGGACCTGCGGAGTGCCTACAATTTCATCCGCATCTGAGAGGGGGATGAGTGGAAGACAGTGTTCAGCATAATGTCTGGTCACTACGAGTATTTGGTTATGCCCTTTGGCTTAGCCAATGCTCCATCAGTGTTCCAGGCATTTGTTCAGGGACATGCTTGCATGTCAGGTGATTGTATACATCAATGACATCCTGATCTTCTCGACCAACCTGGAAATTCACATAACCCACATTCGAGCAGTCCTGGAACGCCTCTTGGTCAATCACCTGTTTGTCAAGGTGGAGAAATGCCAATTCCACGAGAGGGCTGTATCCTTCTTGGGTTACCAAATCAGCATGCAGGGAGTGAGGATGGAGGACAAGAAGTTAGATGCGGTAAGGTCATGGCCAGTCCCAACCACCATCAAGGGATTACATCAGTTTTTGGGGTTTGCCAACTTCCACCGCCGCTTCATCAGGAACTTCAGCGCCGTCACCGCCCCTCTCACCTCAAGGGTGGGCCTCGTAGGTTGGTGGTTTCCAGCAGCCGACGAGGCCTTTCGTGTCCTCAAGGGGCGTTTCACCTCTGCCTCCTTGCTAAAACACCCAGATCCCACGCTACCTTTTGTGGTTGAGGTAGACGCATCTAAGATGAGCGTGCGGGCAGTTTTGTCACAGACAGGGTAACCCACTGAAATTGAATCCTTGTGCTTTTCTCTCCAAGAAACTGTCCTCCGCAGAGGAATTATGAAGTCGGCGATCGGGAGCTCTGGTGGTGAAGTTGGCATTAGAGTGGAGACACTGGCTGGAGGGCGCCAAGGAACCATTCATCATCCTCACCGACCATCGGAACCTAGAGTACATACGGACAGCGAAGAGACTGAATCTTCCCCGAGCCAGATGGGCACCTAGAGTACATACAGACAGCGAGGAGACTGAATCTTCCCCAAGCCAGATGGGCACTTTTCTTCACCAGGTTCAACTTCACGCTGACCTATCGCCCAAGTTCTAAGAACATCAAGGCAGATGCTCTGTCCCGTATCTACGATTCGGGAGAGTTTCCTGTCCAGAGGGCACCCATAATCCTATCCTCCCAAGTCGTGAGTCCAGTTGTTTGGGACATAGATGTGGACATCCACCAGGCTCTAGAGAGGGAGCCCAGAACCTAGGCACACACAGCTGTTGTCGTTGGACATCCAGGTATTTCTCGCACCATCCACGCCATCGCTGAGAAGTACTGGTGGCCCACTTTGGTGCAGGATGTCACTCGGTATGTCAACTCCTGTTCCGTATGTGCTCAAACCAAGTCCCCCCGGAATGCTCCAGCAGAGAAAGCTCCTGCCACTTCTCGTGCCTCAGCGATCTTGGTCACATCTATCCATTGACTTGGTTTCACCACCATTCTGGTGGTAGTGGATATATTTTCCAAGTCATGTCGCTTAATCCCTCTTCCTGGTCTCCCCACTGCTCTCCAGGTCGCTGAGGCACTCTTCCAACAGGTCTTCCGGCATTATGTCCTTCCGGAGGACATTGTCTCCGACCATGGCTCCCAATTCACTTCACGAGTATGGAGGACCTTCTTGGAGAAGCTCGGGGTCACGGTCAGCCTCCCTTCTGGGTATCAGCCTCAGGTGGAGAGGATGAACCAGGAGCTAGGGAGGTTCTTGAGGAGTCACTGTCAGGACCGGCAGGGTGAGTGGGTGCGATTCCTTCCCTGAGCAGAGAATGCCCAGAACTCCCTACGTCACTCCTCCACTGGGTTGACCCCCTTCCAGTGTGTTTTGGGTTTCCAGCCAGCCCTGGCATGACCGTGGCTCCTGCGGAAGATGAGTGGTTCCGGTGCATGGAAGTGGTGTGCAGCGATGCGCACGTGAGACTCCAGCACGCTGTCCATCGTCAGAAGGAACAGGCAGACCGCCATCGCAGCGAGACCCCTGTGTTCCATCCTGGGCACTGCGTCTGCTCTCTATCAGGAACCTCCCACTCCACCTGCCCTGCAAGAAACTGAGCCCCCAGTTTGTGGGACCGTTCAAGGTTCTCCGGGGGGTCAACGAAGTGATGTACAGGTTACAACTACCCAGTCGCTATCGTATCTCACCCTCTTTTCATGTCTCCCTTCTCAGGCCGGTGGTTCCTGGTCCCCTAGCTGATACTGTTCCCCATGACACATCTCTGTCCCCCCATGGACATCGACA
Source organism: Salmo salar (assembly GCF_965601325.2). NCBI lineage: Eukaryota > Metazoa > Chordata > Actinopteri > Salmoniformes > Salmonidae > Salmo > Salmo salar. Next base: position 42,746,711 of record NC_138302.1, on the reverse strand, counting down.
GGGTCCGGCGTCCTACTGGACTCCTGACGTCATGGGGGTCGACTCCAGTATCTGGTGGACTGGGAGGGGTATGGCCCAGAGGAGCTGTGTTGGGTTCCAGTGGAGGACATTCTGGACCCCAACATCATCCGTGATTTCCACCTTCAACGCCCGGACTGAGCCGCTCCTCGTCCTCGAGGTCGTCCCTCTGGTCGGCGTCATGCTGCGGCTGGAGCCGCACGTTGGAGGGGGGTACTGTCACATCTGCTCCTCCCCTCCGGCGTACGATGTTGCCAGAATACTAACCACCGGTCCTGGGATTCATCATTACACACACCTGTTAACCTCTCTTGGGCAGGTGGGACGCTAGCGTTTATATCCAAAAACAGCCTTTTACATTGGCGCGTGATGTTCAGAAAATATTTTGCCTCCAATACTGCCAGTGAATCAGCACAACAATTTACAAAAATAGTCATCATAAACGTTGATAAAATATTAAATTGTTATTCAAAGAATTATAGATGAACATCTCCTTTATGCAACCGCTGTGACAGATTTCAAAAAAGCTTCACGGGGAAAGCACATTTTGCAATAATCTGAGTACTGCGGTCAGAAAAATACACTAGGCAATACAGATACCCGCCATTTTGGAGTCATCTAAAATCATAAATAGCATTAGAAATATTCACTTACCTTTGATAATCTTCATCAGAAGACACTTCCAGGAATCCCAGGTCTACAATAAATGTTGTTTTGTTCGATAAAGTCCATAATTTATGTCCAAATAACTCCTTGTTGTTTCCGCGTTCAGTAAGCTACTCCAAGTGTAGGAAGCGCGGCCAAAATGTCATGACGAAAAGTCAAAAAAAGTTATATTTACGTTCGTTCAAACATTGTATAGCATCAATCTTTAGGGCCTTTTTAACTTAGAACTTCAATAATATTCCAACCGGACGATTCCAGTGTCTTGAAAAACGTTTTGGAACACAGCTAACTCTCACGTGAATGCGCGCCAATGAACTCATTTGCTTTCCTGAGTCAACAACTTCCAACTTCCTCTGTTCGCTCTCTGTTCATCATAGACGCCTCAAACAACTTTCTAAAGACTGTTGACATCTAGTGGAAGCCTTAGGAAGTGCAAAATTAACCCTAAGTCACTGTGTGTTCGATAGGCAATGACTTGAAAGGACTACAAGCACCAGACTTCCCACTTCCTGGTTAGATTTTTCTCAGGTTTTTGCCTGCCATTTGAGTTCTGTTATACTCACAGACACCATTCAAACAGTTTTAGAAACGTCAGAGTGTTTTCTATCCAAATCTGCTAATAATATGCATATTCTAGTTCCTGGGCCTGAGTAGTAGGCCGTTTAATTTGGGTACGTTTTCATCCGGCCGTGAAGATACTGCCCCCTACCCTAGAGAAGTTAATCATTGTGATTCAAACCTGGACTTCATTACCTTCATTTCCTCCCCTTTATATGTCACTCTTATGTTCACGCATCAGTTGATACTATTCTTGTGTAGCCTCATGGAATTGTCTCATTCTTGGTTTTGTTATTTTATTAAACGTTTCACTTGCACCTGCTTCTCGACTCACAGCCCATTATTACAGCGTCTCAATCCACCTATGTCAGCCTTCCATATCTGCGGTGGAAAGTGGCAACGCTACAGTGCTGTTTGTCAGACCAGGAGACATCCCAAAAGTCTGTTGCGTCCGAATGGTTTGTCACAGGACTCATCTGAAGGTAACCCTTATAAATTAATGGAAGGTAGTTTTGTGCCAACAAAAAGTGGTTGTGTGTCCAAAACCTATTTCCTGAGCTTTCTTACATCTCCTAGATATACTAGGAGATATAATCCATTGAATGATATAATTCATCCATTGAATCCAAGATGGCATAGCAGTAGGACGTGTGGGTTTGTCTTACATCATGTAAATAGCCAGTCTTTTTCGTATATATCTTAATGTCACTTTCTATCTACACTTTCCTGCAACCCGCCTCAAACAATGTGGTACTGATCTGCTATTTTTATTCCTTATAACTGGAACTTCCATCAGAAGCTAGCCAGCTAACTAGCTACTAGTCTTTGTTAGCCACGGCTAGTGGTCTTCACCTTTTTCTCGGTCACCAGCCAGCCTTAGCTCGGACAACACCTGCCAGTCTTCACAGCGCGATATCAACCCAGAGCATATCGGACTGCTTCTCTCTGCCACATCACCGGATTCCTGCCGCTCTGGATCATTACACCGGATCATCGCAGCTAGCTAGCTGCAAACGAGTGGCTACTGTTAGCTAACGCCTCTGTCCCGAAGCAAGCACCAGCTAGCCTTGAGCTAGCCTCGAGCTAGGCCCATATACCAGCTAATTCTAGGGCTACAATACCTCCTTTGCCAATTGGCCTGGACCCTTCATTGTCGACACGGAGCCCCACCGATCCATCACAACTGGATTGCCGATGTGATCGCCCGATGTGGTCTCAACAGGCTATTCTGTTACATGTCGCCAAAGACCATCTACTAGCCCCGGCCCGCTAGCTTTTCTGAACGCTGTGTCCCCTGCTCGCCTAGCGTAGTAGTGACTACCGACCGGCACCCTGACTAACCTATTGCTGCAATTTTGACCCATTGATCACTCGGCTACACAGCTGATGCACCCTGGACTGTTTCAATAACACGGTACCTCATTTTGTTTACCTGTCGGCCCCAGCCTCCAACTCAGGTCCTGTATGTACCTAACTGACCCGCTCTGTCCATTCATCACCATTTATCTGTTAGCTCTACTGATCAACACCTGTGATTGCTTTATGCCTCTCTCTAATGTCAATATGCCTTGTCTACTGCTGTCTTGGCTAGTTCTTATTGTTTTATTTCACTGTAGAGCCCTCAGTCCCGCACAATATGATTTAGATAGCTATTTTGTCCCACCCCACACACTTGCGGAGACCTCACCTGGCTTAACTGGTGCCTCCAGAGACGAAACCTCTCTCATCGTCACTAAACACCTAGGTTTATCTCCACTGTACTCACATCCTACCATACCCTTGTCTGTACATTATGCCCTGAATCTATTCTACCACACCCAGAAATCTGCTCCTTTTATTCTCTGTTCCCAACGCACTAGACAACCAGTTCTTATAGCCGTTAGCCGTACCCTTATCCTCCTCCTCCTCTCTTCCTCTGGTGATGTAGAGAATAACCCAGGCCCTGTAGCCCCCAGTTCCACTTATATTCCACCGGGTGCTATCATTTGTTGACTTCTGTAACTATAAAAGCCTTAGTATCACGCATGTTAACATCAGAAGCCTCCTCCCTAAGTTTGTTTTATTCACTCCTTTAAAACACTCCGCCAACCCTGATGTCCTAGCCGTGTCTGAATCCTGGCTTAGGAAGGCCACCAAAAATTCTGAAATTTCCATCCCCAACTACAACATTTTCCACCAAGATAGAACTGCCAAAGGGGGTGGAGTTGCAATCTACTGCAGAGATAGCCTGCAATGTTCTGTCATGCTATCCAGGTCTTTGCCCAAACAGTTCGAGCTTCTACTTTTAAAAATCCACCTTTCCAGAAATAAGTCTCTCACTGTTGCCGCTTGTTATAGACCCTTCTCAGCCCCCAGCTGTGCCCTGGATACCATATGTGAATTAATTGCCCCCATTTATCTTCAGAGTTTGTACTGTTAGGTGAACTAAACTGGGATATGCTTAGTACCCCGGCCGTCCTACAATCTAAGCTAGATGCCCTCAATCTCACACAAATTATCAAGGAACCTACCAGGTACAACCCTAAATCCATAAACACAGGCACCCTCATAGATATCATCCTGACCAACCTGCCCTCTAAATACCTTTGCTAATTCAACCAGGATCTCAGCGATCATTGCCTGCATCCGTAATGGGTCCGCGGTCAAACGACCACCCCTCATCACTGTCAAACGCTCCCTAAAATACTTCAGCGAGCAGGCCTTTCTAATCAACCTTGCTTGGGTATCCTGGAAGGATATTGACCTCATTCCATCAGCAGAGGATGCCTGGTTATTCTTTAAAAGTGCTTTCCTCACCATCTTAAATAAGCATTCCCCATTCAAAAAATGTAGAACTAAGAACAGATATAGCCCTTGGTTCACTCCAGACTTGACTGTCCTTGACCAGTACAAAAACATCCTGTGGCATGTTGCATTAGCATCGAATAGCTCCTGCGATATGCAACTTTTCAGGGAAGTTAGGAACCAACATACACAGGCAGTTAGGAAAGCTAAGGCTAGCTTTTTCAAACAGACATGTTTGCATCCTGTAGCACAAACTCCAAAAAGGTCTGGGACACAAGTCCATGGAGAATAAGAGCACCTCCTCCCAGCTGCCCACTGCACTGAGGCTAGGAAACACTGTCACCACCGATAAATCCATGATACTCGATGATACTCTTTCTAAAATTATCCGCCGCAACTGTTGCAACCCCTATTACTAGCCTGTTCAACCTCTCCTTCGTATCGTCTGAGATCCCCAAAGATTGGAAAGCTGCCGCGGTCATCCCCCTCTTCAAAGGGGGAGACACTCTAGACCCAAACTGTTACAGACCTATATCTATCCTACCCTGCCTTTCTAACGTCTTTGAAAGCCAAGTTAACAAACAGATCATCGACCATTTCAAATCTCACCGTACCTTCTCCACTATGCAATCTGGTTTCCAAGCTGGTCATGGGTGCACCTCATCCACGCTCAAGGTCCTAAACAATATCATACCGCCATTGATAAAAAACAATATTGTGCAACCATCTTCATCGACCTGGCCAAGGCTTTCGACTCTGTCAATCACCGCATTCTTATTGGCAAACTCAACAGCCTTGGTTTCTCAAATGACTGCCTTGTCTGCTTCACCAACTACTTCTCAGAGTTCAGAGTGCTCATGCTGCAAACATACCCTCGTAAAACTGACTATCCTACCGATCCTTGACTTCGGCAATGTAATTTTTTTTTTTTTAAATAAATAGCCTCCAACACTCTACTCAGCAAACTGGATGCAGTCTATCACAGTGCCATCCGTTTTGTCACCAAAGCCCCATACACTACCCACCACTGCGACCTGTACGCTCTCGTTGGCTGGCCCTCACTTCATATTCATTGCCAAACCCACTAACTCCAGGTCATCTATACATCTTTGCTAGGTAAAGCCCCACCTTATCTCAGCTCACTGGTCACTATTGCAGCACCCACCCGTAGCACGCGCTCCAGCAGGTATATTTCAGTGGTCATCCCCAAAGCCAACTCCTGCTTTGGTCGCCTTTCCTTCCAGTTCTCTGCTGCCAATGACTGGAGCGAATTGCAAAAATAACTGAAGCTGGAGTCATATCTCCCTCACTAACTTTAAGCATCAGCTGTCAGAGCAGCTTACCGATCATTGCACCTGTACACAGCCCATCTGTACATATCCCTCCCAACTACCTCATCCCCATATTGTTATTTATTTTTTTGCTCCTTTACACCCCCAGTATCTCTACTTGCACATTCATCTTCTGCACATCTATCACTCCAGTGTTTAACTGCTAAATAGTAATTATTTCACCACTATGGCCTATTTATTGCCTTACCTCCCTAATATTACTACATTTGCACACACTGTATATAGATTTCTCTATTGTGTTTGACTGTACGTTTTCTTTATCCCATGTGTAACTCTGTGTTTGTGTCGCACTGCTTTGCTTTATCTTGGCCAGGTCTCAGTTGTAAATGAGAACTTGTTCTCAACTGGCCTATCTGGTTCAATCAAGGTGAAAAAAAATACTATGGACAGACACTTCAAAACCTTATTCATTATAATTTATTTTTGGACAATTTTCTTTGCCATTTATGAATTTATATGAGCCATAGTAGTAAAGGATAAATTCAACAAATATTACAAATCATGGGTCTAAATGATCCATGGTATGACCATCTTAAAACAATGCCATATGTTAGTTTTGTAGACCCCCACACACACACACATATGGGCATGTGATTTGTTTGGCCAAATTGCCTTTAAAGCAACATCAAAACAAATATTTTTTTTACATGCCCCAATCACTTCCATTGATTCTTAGCTTGTGGTGGCTAAGGTTAGCTCACATTTGTAGTGGCTGTTTGAAGATAACTGAACCCTGGATGTCACGACTTCCGCCGAAGTCGGTCCCTCTCCTTGTTCGGCGGTCGACGTCACCGGCTTTCTAGCCATGACCGATCCACTTTTATTTTCCATTTGTTCTGTCTTTGTCTTATCACACCTGGCTTCACTCACCAACCACTTGTTTATTATTTAACCCTCTGTTCCACATGTTGAATTTGTGAGTGATTTGTTATTTTGTTACGTGGATTATTGTCAGGCGTTGCACTTTTGTTTTAGACCGTATTTTGGCACTTGTATGTGATATGTGCTGTCATTTGGTAACCGGTATTAAAGTGCGCCTGTTTATATTACTCCGCTCTCCAGCACTTGACTTCGCCTCCCATATACACGCATTACACATTCATTCAACTCAAGAATGGAGTCTGCAGGAGCAGACACCCTGCCAGTTGCAGTGGAGGAGCGCGTTCAGCAGCACGCGACCATGTTGCAACGTCTGGGCACAGCCATGGATCGCGTGCTGCAGACTATGGATCGTTGGGAGAGACGAGAAGGTTTTTCAGCACCTCCACCAGCCCCACTACAACAGGTCCCACTGTCCACCCCTCTTTCACCTGGTCCCAGCGGGATTTGACTTGCGCTCCCGAGGGAGTATGGTGGGACGGCTGCCGGATGCCAGGGATTTCTACTATAGCTGGAGCTCTACCTGGCGACCATCCACCCGGCTCCTTCGGGGCGTGAGAGTGTGTCCGCCCTCGTCTCCTGCCTCTCAGGCAAAGCCCTGGAGTGGGCCAACGCCGTATGGAGTGAGGGAGATGTGGCGTTGGACCATTACGCAGAGTTCACCCGCTTTAAGGCAGTGTTCGACCACCCGCTTTCGGGCAGTGTTCGACCACCCGCCTGAGGGTCGAGCGGCGGGTGAACGTCTGTTCCACCTGAGGCAGGCGACGAGGAGCGCGCAGGATTTTGCCTTGGACTTCCATACCCTGGCCGCCAGCGTGGGATAGAACGACAGGGCCCTGATCGATCACTACAGGTGCAGTCTGTGCGAGGACGTCCGTCGGGAGTTGGCCTGCCGAAACACCACCCTCACATTGGACCAGCTGGTGGACCTGTCCATCCGGCTGGACAACCTGCTGACTGCATGCAGACGTCCGGATCGGGACCTGTCAGTTCCATCCCCCAGCACCTCCGCTCCGATGCCCATAGAGCTGGGTGGTGCTGCACTTAGGGCGACCGGAGGAGGGGCCATTCCCTGCACCATCTGTGGCCGCAAAGGGCACACTGCTGGTCAGTGTTGGGGGGGTTCCTCAGGGAGTTGAGGCAGCAGGCAGGGCACTATCGTGTCACCCCAGGTGAGTCGGCACCAGGCTCACCCAGAGCCCCCTGTTGCTAACATGTATGTGTTTATTTCATATCCTGAGTTTTCCCCGCATTCCCAGCATAAGGCGCTAGTAGATTCAGGCGCAGCTGGGAATTTTATTGACCGTTCCTTTGCTCATAGTTTAGGGATTCCCCTGGTTCCTTTGGATATGCCCTTCCCTGTGCACACCCTAGATAGTTGACCATTAGGGTCAGGGCTGATTAGGGAGGCCACCGCTCCACTTGACATGGTTACGCAGGAGGGTCATAAGGAGAAAATCAGTCTCTTCCTGCATTTCTCGTGGTGCTGGGCTTTCCCTGGTTGGCCTGTCATGACCCCACTATTTCGTGGCAACAGAGGGCTCTCAAGGGGTGGTCACGAGGGTGCTCAGGGAGGTGTGTGGGGGTTTCCATCGGTGCGACTACGGTGGAAAGTCCAGACCAGGTCTCCACCGTGCGCATCCCCTCAGAATATGCCGATTTGGCTCTCGCCTTCTGTAAGAAGAGGGCGACTAAATTACCACCTCATCGACGGGGGGATTGTGCGATAAATCTCCTGGTAGACGCACCATTTCCCAGGAGTCACGTGTATCCTCTGTCACAGGAGGAGACGGTGGCTATGGAAACATATGTCTCCGAATCCCTGGGGCAGGGATACATTTGACCCTCCACTTCACCTGCCTCCTTGAGTTTCTTTTTTGTGAAGAAGAAGAATGGGGGTCTGCGACCGTGTATTGACTATCAAGGGCTCAATCAGATCACTGTGAGGTACAGCTACCCACTGCCTCTCATCGCCAGTGCGATCGAGTCAATGCACGGGGGGACGCTTCTTCACAAAGTTGGATCTCAGGAGCACTTACAACCTGCGTATCCGGGAGGGGGACGAGTGGAAGACGGCATTTAGTACCACCTCAGGGCACTATGAGTACCTCGTCATGCCGTACGGTTTAACCTGTTAGGGCTAGGGGGCAGCATTGACACGGCTGGATAAAAAACATACCCGATTTAATCTGGTTACCACTCCTACTCAGTAACTAGAATATGCATATACTTATTACATATGGATAGAAAACACCCTAAATTTTCTAAAACTGTTTGAATGGTGTCTGTGAGTATAACAGAACTCAAATGGCAGGTCAAAACCTGAGAGATTCCTTTACAGGAAGTGGCCTGTCTGACCATTTCTGGAACTTCTTTGCCATCTCTATCATTTACTAAGGATCTCTGCTCTAACGTGACACTTCCCACGGCTCCAATAGGCTCTCAGAGCCCGGGAAAAAAGAGAATGTCGTCATTCCAGCCCCAGGCTGAAACACATTATCGCCTTTCTCAAGTGGCCCATCAAGAGACACTAGCTTATGCGCGTGACCCCGACCGCCCCCGCCTTTGGGATTTTTTCCTCTGTTTGCCGAAAAGGAGATTCCCTGTCGGAATATTATCGCTTTTCTACGAGAAAAATGACGTAAAAATTGATTTTAAACAGCGGTTGACATGCTTCGACGTACGGCAATGGAATACTTTGAATTTTATTGTCAGGAATTGCGCCAAGCGCGCGACACTTCTTTACTATTTCGGATAGTGTCTGGAACGCACGAACAAAACGCCGCTATTCGGATATAACGATGGATTATTTTGGACCAAACCAACATTTGTTATTGAAGTAGACGTCCTGGGTGTGCATTCTGACGAAGACAACAAAAGGTAATGACATTTTTATAATAGTAAATATGATTATGGTGAGTGCTAAACTTGCCGGGTGTCTAAATAGCGAGCCCGTGATGCCTGGGCTATGTACTTAGAATATTGCAAAATGTGCTTTCACCAAAAAGCTATTTTAAAATCGGACATATCGAGTGCATAGAGGAGGTCTGTATCTATAATTCTTAAAATAATTGTTATGCTTTTTGTGAACGTTTATCGTGAGTAATTTAGTAAAATGTTAGCGAATTCCCCGGAAGTTTGCGGGGGGTATGCTAGTTCTGAACGTCACATGCTAATGTAAAAAGCTGGTTTTTGATATAAATATGAACTTGATTGAACAAAACATGCATGTATTGTATAACATAATGTCCTAGGGTTGTCATCTGATGAAGATCATCAAAGGTGAGTGCTGCATTTAGCTGTCTTCTGGGTTTTGGTGACATTATATGCTGGCTTGAAAAATGGGTGTCTGATTATTTCTGGCTTGGTACTCTGCTGACATAATCTAATGTTTTGCTTTCGTTGTAAAGCCTTTTTGAAATCGGACAGTGTGGTTAGATTAACGAGAGTCTTGACTTTAAATAGCTGTAAAATAGTCATATGTTTGAGAAATTGAAGTAATATGATTTTGAAGATTTTGAAAATCGCGCCACAGGATGGCAGTGGCTGTTACGTAGGTGGGACGAATTCGTCCCGCCGGTCCCATAGAGGTTAATGAATGCTCCATCAGTCTTCCAGGCCTTTGTTGACGAGATTTTCCGGGACCTGCACGGGCAGGGCATAGTGGTGTATATCGATGACATTCTGATATACTCTGCTACACGCGCCGAGCATGTGTCCCTGGTGTGCAGGGTGCTTGGTCGACTGTTGGAGCATGACCTGTACGTCAAGGCTGAGAAATGTCTGTTCCTCCAACAGTCCGTCTCCTTCTTAGGGTACCACATTTCCACGTCAGGGGTGGAGATGGAGAGTGACCGCATTTCAGCCGAGCGTAATTGGCCGACTCCCACCATGGTAAAGGAAGTGCAGCGGTTTCTGGGGTTTGCCAACTACTACCAGAGGTTTATCCGGGGTTTTGGTCAGGTAGCAGCTCCCATTACCTCACTGCTGAAGGGGGGACAGGTGCCGCTGCAGTGGTCGGCTGAGGCGGACAGGGCTTTTGGTCACCTGAAGGCTCTGTTTACCTCGGCTCCCGTGCTGGCTCATCCGGATCCCTCTTTGGCATTCATAGTGGAGGTGGACACGTCCGAGGCTGGGATAGGAGCCGTGCTCTCTCAGAGCTTGGGCACACCACCAAAGCTCCGCCCCTGTGCCTTCTTTTCGAAGAAGCTTAGCCCGGCGGAGCGAAACTATGATGTGGGGGACCGGGAGCTGTTGGCTGTTGTCAAGGCTCTGAAGGTGTGGAGACATTGGCTTGAGGGGGCTAAACACCCTTTTCTCAGCTGGACTGACGACCGCAATCTGGAGTACATCCGGGCGGCGAGGAGACTGAACCCTCGCCAGGCAAGGTGGGCTATGTTCTTTACCTGTTTTGTTTTCACTCTATCCTACAGACCAGGTTCCCAGAATGCTAAGGCAGACGCACTGTCCCGGATGTATGACACAGAGGAGCGGTCCATGGATCACACTCCCATACTTCCGGCCTCTTGCCTGGTGGCACCGGTGGTGTGGGAGCTGGACGCGGACATCGAGCGGGCGTTACGCACAGAGCCCACTCCCCCCAGTGTCCAGCTGGGCGCCTGTACATTCCGTCTGCTGTCCGCGACCGTCTGATCTATTGGGCCCATACGTCACCCTCCTCTGGTTATCCTGGCATCGGTCGGACGGTGTGTTGCCTTAGTGGGAAGTACTGGTGGCCCACCTTGGCCAAGGAGGTGAGGGTTTATGTTTCCTCCTGCTCGGTGTGCGCCCAGTGCAAGGCTCCCAGGCACCTGCCCAAAGAGAAATTACAACCCCTACCCGTTCCACAACGGCCGTGGTCACACCTGTCAGTGGACTTCCTGACGGATCTTCCTCCCTCACAGTGGATCGGTTTTCTAAGTCCTGCCATCTCCTCCCTTTGCCCGGTCTCCTTACAGCCCTACAGACTGCGGAGGCCCTGTTCACTCACGTCTTCCAGCACTACGGGGTGCCTGTGGACATAGTCTCTGATCGGGGTCCCCAGTTCACATCCAGGGTCTGGAGAGCGTTCATGGAACGTCTGGGGGTCTCGGTCAGCCTTACCTCATTCACCCCGAGAGTAACGGGCAGGTAGAGAGAGTAAATCAGGATGTGTGTAGGTTTCTGCGGTCATATTACCAGGACCGGCCAGGGGAGTGGGCGACGTTCATCCCCTGGGCAGAGATGGCCCAAAACTCACTCCGCCACTCCTCCACTAACCTCTCTCCTTTCCAGTGCATACTGGAGTATCAGCCGGTTCTGGCACTGTGGCATCAGAGCCAGATCGAGGCTCCTGTGGTGGACAAATGGTTCAAGCGCTCGGAGGAGACCTGGGATGCCGCCCATGTGCACCTACAACGGGCCGTGAGGTGGCAAAAAGCGATCACCGACCGTCACCGCAGCGATGCCCCGGTGTTCGCACCGGGGGACAGGGTCTGGCTCTCAACCCGAAACCTGCCCCTCCGCTTGCCCTGCCGGAAGCTGTGTCTGCGGTTTGTGGGGCCATTTAAAGTCCTGAGGAGACTGAACGAGATATGCTATAGATTACAGCTTCCCCCAGATTATCGCATTAATCCCTCATTCCATGTGTCTCCTCAGGCCGGTGGTGGCTGGTCCACTCCAGGAAGCAGAGGTGCGGGATGTTCCTCCACCCCCTCTGGACATCGAGGGGGCCCCGGCGTACGCTATTCGAGCCATCCTGGACTTGAGGCGTCAGGCGAGGGGCCTTCAGTACCTCGGAGTGGGAGGGGTACGGTCCGGAGGAGAGATGCTGGGTGCCGGTGGAGGACGTCCTGGACCCTTCGTTGCTGCGGGATTTCCACCGTCTCCATCCAGATCGCCCTGCGCCTCGTCCTCCGGGTCATCCCCGAGGTTGGTGTCGGCGCGCTGCTGGAGCTGTGCGTCAAGGGGGGGTACTGTCACGACTTCCGCCGAAGTCGGTCCCTCTCCTTGTTCGGGCGGTTGACGTCATCGGCTTTCTAGCCACCGCCGATCCACTTTTCATTTTCCATTTGTTCTGTCTTTGTCTTATCACACCTGGCTTCACCCACCAATCACTTGTTTATTATTTAACCCTCTGTTCCCCATGTTGTATTTGTGAGTGATTGTTATTGTGTTACGTGGATTATTGTCAGGCGTTGCACTTTTGTTTTAGACCGTGTTTTGGCACTTGTATGTGTTATGTGCTGTAATTTGGTAACCGGTATTAAAGTGTGCCTGTTTATATTACTCCGCTCTCCTGCACTTGACTTCGCCTCCCATATACACGCATTACACTGGATTACAGTTTATCTTGGCCCATAGACTACTTTCAGGGTGAGGAACCATCTAACATCAAGTTGGTATCTAGTGAACTACTCTTTTAATCATTAAGCTTCAACACTAACTGTGGTTGATGCCCTAGCCCACCATTCTAACCCTGAATGTCAAATCAACCCCCAGCTCCTACCTCTGAGAGGGATAGTTAAAGACAAACAATTGAAACTGGCCTGTCAGAGCTCAAGATGGAGGATCCATTTAGCTTATACCTATCCAAACCTTTCAGATCTACACAAGGGTATATGGGGGATGGGGGCTGAATTGTGATTTAGGGCAAAAAAATCAGCAAATTCTAATATGAGAAACTGGGACTTAATTGCAGTTTCCTCATGCCCATTTATGAAAAGCCATCGGGTGCCACGGGACTACTTTCATATGTTAATGTCTCAACTTCCCATCTGTGTTGTCTTGTTCTGAACACCTCGGTTTCCTCTCCAGCAGCTCAATTGCCACCACAGGGATTAGTGTAATTTGGCCTGAACTGATGTGTCATTGCCGCGGGGGCTTCCGAGTGGCACAGCATCTCAGTGCTAGAGGCGTCACTACAGACCCTCGTTCGATTCCAGGCTGTATCACAACCAGCCGTGATTGGGAGTCCCATAGGGTGGCGCACAATTGGCCCAGCTTTGTTACGGTTTGGCCGTCGTTATGAATAAGAATTTGTTCTTAACTGACTTGCCTAGTTAAATAAAATAAAATTGACCAACAAAGTCATCCAACATTCATAAAAGCAGATATGAGTTAATTTGGCCTGGGTCACCTATTGCCCTTGTTGGCATCATTTACTAAAAACCTGGGGTCTTCTATTCATAAAGATAAACGTATTAATTGTGTAATCACATAGTGCCACACTGTAACCCATTTATCCAGCCAGAGAAGGGATTAACCTTCTGCTTAAGGGGATAGAGGAAGTCAAGATGGGATTCAGGAGTGTGCCACAGCCTTTAATGCTTCCGTTTTTGGCTGTAACAGGATTTTTGGTTGTTTTTGTTTTTGGCTCCAAATATCTGAAAATGTTAGGCCTAGTGCTTGTTGATAGAACGATGAGCATTCGCAAAACACATTTAGGGTTTGAGCCTAAGGAAATATTTTGAAAGCTGTATCAGGTGCTCATTAAAAATAGATGAGACAATTCTGCTCAAGATTTATCAAAATGCAGAGATGAGTCAGCCCAATTTCACAAGAGTGGAGTGAAGCACTTCTAATCTTTACATGATGAGGTTAACTATTTAATATGAGAATAATAAGTTAGGCACTAAAACAGACCTTTACTGTCAGAATCTACGGTTGATTATTAACTTATCACTGACCATCATTCAGCATACTTAGTGAAGAGCTATGTTCCTCACTAGCAGGCAACTTCATTGAAAATATAATTTATAGTGTACTAAACATTAGGAACACCTTTTTCCAAGAATACATTTTCAGCCTTAGCATTTTAGTTAACCCTTCCCCTTAGCCCTAACCCTAAGTAGTTGCAAAGTAGTTAAAAACGTAGTAACAAGTTGTTAATTAGCTAAAATGCAAAAATGATCCGTGATGTGATTCAAACGTGTGTCACGTTCGTCGTAATGATTGGACCAAGGCGCAGCGTGAGTAGCGTTCCACATCTTTATTATAACGTGAAACTTCAGCAAAATACAAAAAAACAATAAATGATCAAACGAACCATGAAGACAGTGAAGTGCAAAAAGGCACCTACACAAAAACAAGATCCCACAAAACACAGTGGGGAAATGGCTGCCTAAGTATGATCCCCAATCAGAGACAATGCTAAACAGCTGCCTCTGATTGGGAACCATACCAAGCACACCAACATAGAAATAAACAACATAGAACACCCCCAGTCATGCACTGACCTACTATATACTATACCATAGAGAACCAAGGGCTCTCTATGGTCAGGGCGTGACAACGTGCAACCTTTGGGTTGCTAGACGTTTACGTTTTACGCTCACCCATCCTCCCTGACCAACCTCGCTCCTTTTGTTTTAGACTTAAGTAACCTTGTGTCTTACGTAATCATACCAAAATAACATATCATACTAATTTGAGTGTCACAAATTTACATTTACTATTTTAAATTTTGTCTTTGAGGCCAGGCTGATGTCCCATATTGCAATGCAGAGACTGTTTACAATAACACTGTTAGCTAAAGTTGTTACAGTACCATGTGCTGCTGCCTCATTTGTGTCCAGACTGTTTGTCATATGACATTGCTTTGAGTCAGTAATGCCTGCTTCATAAAGGACCTGGTCTCTACCCGTGCAATGACAATGGGCGTGTGCCCTCCCTCTCTCTTGACACTTGTCATTCACAGCTGTCAACGACAGCTGGCTCCCCATGAATAATGAAAATACTTTATATCTTAGCCACGCCTAATGAAGCACCGTCCTCGATTAAGACAGAATATGATGACCTCATTAACTCGAAGTCTTGTATTTTGAGCGTAAATAGTATAAGAACCACAAGTTCAACGTTTCAATGCGCAAAGAAAATTGATTAAGTACAGATGCAGTCCAATACTTGGTGACTTGTCTGTGTGAGTACACTTTTGAAACACCATAAAAGGATGCAATACTCTACACTACACTGGCCAGGTACATCAGAAACATTGCTAAGTGCATTGTCTTTTCCGTGTAATACATTGCTCTGTATGACTTTGGACTCATGACAAATGTTCTTGTGTAATAGCTGAAAGCCCAAAGAAGCAGGAAGAGTAAATGTGGTTGGTTTGGACCGAACTGGGAGCAGGCCGCTCTCTTTAGTAATGCTATAGAGGCTCGTACCAGCGAGGACATTTATCAAACAGACCTTATTCCCCATTTATCCTCAGGCTAATGACAACACACTTATCTAAATGGCGGGTTAAGAATAGTTGTGGAAAATGGAAACATACAACGCTTTGGTAGCCATCTCAGCAGCAGAAGAAAAATCTAATCTTCCATCTCCAGCGTGATTGGTTTCAATCCCATTGAAAGTCTATTAGAGTGGCCCACTCCACTGTAGCCATTAGGTCTGTAGAGAAAAGTTATCATCATCATACCAGCCATTCAAAGGTCCATTATGAGACCATACACTCAGACATAATTCCATTTTTTTCCCTCAAATGTAGTGTGGGATCAAGCGAACAAACAGTGAATACAGAATCCATTTTAGGACATCCTCAGATGCAACGCTACGAACATTGAAAACTGAAAACCACAGATTTTAACTGATGTCCTAAAATGGATTCCGTGAATGTGACCGAGAAGTGATTTGAAGATACAGAAACTCTCTATTTGGAAATGCAAGAAGAATAGGTAAGACAAGCATTGTTAACAGCACTGCAAAGCATTTTAGTCCCCAAACCTCAATAAAAAGACCATAATAGAAAACCTGTTTCTGCTGCAGACAACCGACCTTGAATGACAGTCACACCTTAAAGGACACCAGTATATGCCCTAAAAACGGATCTGTTCTAAGGGATCATGTTGATTACATATCCTACCGGACGGACCCAGCCAGCTAACTCATCTGTCTCCATTGTCCTGGTGGTGCGGTTTAACCTTGTTGTGCAGATGGATAGGTTGTGTCAGTCCAGTGTTTGGGTTCATCTCTCCTGGATAACAGAGACTCCTGACAGAGATAGAAACTTGGCCACCTAGTCCAAGCCCAACCGCTCAGAGAGAGAGAGGAGAGAGAATAATGCCACTGATTTGAGCAATACCACTGTTGTGGATTACATTTAAGGTTCTCTTATGATTTAAATGTTATTTTCAATAAAGTAGCATTGTAAAATCGTACATGAAAATACAGTAGTATAGCATATAAACATCCCCTTTTCAGGACCCTGTCTTTCAAAGATAATTCATAAGAATCCAAATAACTTCACAGATCTTCATTGTAAAGGGTTTAAACACTGTTTCCCATGCTTGTTCAATGAACCATAAACAATTAACGACCGTTCCACAGGTGCATGTTCATTAAGACATTAACAGCTTACAGACGGTGGGTAATTAAGGTCACAGTTGTGAAAACTTAGGACACTAAAGAGGCCTTTCTACTGACTCTGAAAACATTAAAAGAAAGATGCTCAGGGTCCCTGCTCATTTGCATGAATGTGCCTAAGGCATGATGCAAGGAGGCATGAAGACTGTCCGCAATAGGCTGAGAGAGGCTGGACTGAGGGCTTGTAGGCCTGTTGTAAGGCAGTTCCTCACCAGACATAACCGGCAACAACGTCACCTATGGGCACAAACCCACCGTCGCTGGACCAGACAGGACTGGCAAAAACTGCTCTTCACTGACGAGTCGCAGTTTTGTCTCACCAGAGGTGATGGTCGGATTCGCGTTTATTGTCGAAGGAATGAGCGTTACACTGAGGCCTGTACTCTGGAGCAGGATTGATTTGGAGGTGGAGGGTCCGTCATGGTCTGGGGCGGTGTGTCACAGCATCATCGGACTGAGCTTGTTGTCATTGCAGGCAATCTCAACGCTGTGCGTTACAGGGAAGACATCCTCCTCCCTCATGTGGTACCCTCCTGAAGGCTCATCCTGACATGACCCTCCAGCATGACAATGCTACCAGCCATACTGCTCGTTCTGTGCGTGATTTCCTGCAAGACAGGAATGTCAGTGTTCTGCCATGGCCAGTGAAGAGCCCGGATCTAAATCCCATTGAGCACATCTGGGACCTGTTGGATCGGAGGGTGAGGGCTAGGGCCATTCCCCACAGAAATGTCCGGGAACTTGCAGGTGCCTTGGTGGAAGAGTGGGGTAACATCTCACAGCAAGAACTGGCAAATCAGGTGCAGTCCATGAGGAGGAGATGCACTGCAGTACTTAATGCAGCTGGTGGCCACACCAGATACTGACTGTAACTTTTGATTTTGACCCCTGCCCCCTTTGATCAGGGACACATTATTCAATTTCTGTTAGTCACGTCTGTGGAACTTGTTCAGTTTATGTCTCAGTTGTTGAATCTTGTTATTTTCATACAAATATTTACACATGTTAAGTTTGCTGAAAATTAACGCAGTTGACAGTGAGAGGACATTTCTTTTTTTTGCTGAGATTAGAATAACAGGAATTAATGATGACTGTTCAGAACTAAATGCTTTGTGGAGTCATTCAACATATTAAGAATAATATTATTATGATTTGTTAAATTCCATATTGGAGGTGTAATGTGTGTGAGCATCAGGAAAATGATCAGGAAAATGATTTACAGTATCGTACATGTCTGCTATGCTCTTATTTGAACACTAAGCATATTTGTGTTACCCTCCCCTCATTGATTCCATTTTCTAATCTTACTAAATTATTTGCTTACTCTATCCTTTACCTAAGCATCACTAAAGATCCCCTTCTAGAGTACAAAGCAGAAGCAATCAATTGGCCTTTGTGTGCCGAGTCCGTTCTAGTTGTGGTGCTTCCGAATCCTGTCAGAACCCTTCATGTCTGTATGCCACTCTTCATGCATCTCACCCTATCTATATATACACACTGTAATAAAAATGTGAAAGGAGGTTGCAATATTTTTCTGTTTGGGACCCATGTTTGGAAGGGGAGCTGTCTTGATTGAGCTTGACTGTTAATCAGATACTGTACATGTCTCAAGGAGAGCTGTGAACCTAGACCGCACAATAACAGTAATTCATATGCATATCATCTCCTTGAGTTTTACCCACACAGTGCTAATCAGCCAGAGAGTCATTCAGATGAGTCATTCTGATTTACTTCAATAAGAGACATGAAATTGGGGTTAATTCATTAATTGTGACAAGTTGTTGCTAACGGCTTAAAATCAGTAACGACCATATCCAAAGCAATGTGACAACTCTGTGGTATAAGGTACAGGGCTTGATTTGATCCCTGGGTAATGCAACTCATACAGACATGAGATGTCCTATAATTTATATTATTTACACTTTCATTGATTACTTTCAGAAATGTATTGATTTACAGTATCTGTTAGGTTGTTACTTCCTCGATTATATAAAACATTTGATGAACAATCATTGCAAAGGGAGGAAATCAAATAATTATTATTTACACAGTTGGAATGACAGATTCCACCCTAATTGAGTACCATCGCAGGAGGATCGTGCAAGTCCTACAGAATTTGCAACAGAGCAGAAATTGAACACTAAAACCGAACAGCCACAACAGTTCCCTAAATGTATGTATTTTTGTTTGTTTGTTTGGGTAACACTTTACAGTAGGTCTCCTTATGAATGCATTCATAAAGCCGTTATAACAGCTATATAACATATGCGTCATAAGTCGTTTTGTAACACCATTTGGATAGTTCACCTGTAGATGCTCTAAAGACTATCTACTAATCCTTACCCAAACCTTTATTCTAACACTAATCATAACCTTAGCAAGCAGTTGCTTATATACAGATAGTATGACCATCAGTAGAGCACCTGTTTGATGGTTCGTCTGAGGGCGTAGCGGATTTCCTATAAACATCTGGACTAGTGTCCCGCTCCTTGAAAGCAGCAGCTCTAGCCTTTAGCTAGATGAGGATGTTGCCTGTAATCCTGGTTGGGATATGTACAGTTGAAGTCGGAAGGTTACATACACCTTTGCCAAATACATTTAAACTCAGTTTTTCACAATTCCTGCCATTTAATCAGAGTACAAATTCTCTGTCTTAGGTCAGTATTGCCACTATCTAGCTAGCTATCCATTCACAACCGTAGCACAACGACATTAACACGAGCAGCCCCACTGTGCCCCCAACTCGTTTTTCAACCACTCCACAAATTTTTGGTGAACAAACTATAGTTTTGGAAAGTCGGTTAGGGCATCTACTTTGTGCATGACAAAAGTAATTTTTCCAACAATTGTTTACGAACAGATCATTTCACTATATCACAATTCCAGTGGGTCAGACGTTTGCACACACTAGGTTGACTGTGCCTTTAAACAGCTTGGAAAATTCCAGAAAATGATGTCATGGCTTTAGAAGCTTCTGATAGGCTAATTGACATCATTTGAGTCAATTGGAGGTGTACCTGTGGATGTATTTCAAGGCCTACCTTCAAACTCAGTGCCTCTTTGCTTGACATCATGGGAAAATCAACAACAAAAAAATCAGCCAAGACCTAAAAAAAATCAATTGTAGACCTCCACAAGTCTGGTTCATCCTTGGGAGCAATTTTCAAATGCCTGAAAGTACCACGTTCATCTGTACAAACAATAGACCGCAAGTATAAACACCATGGGACCATGCAGCCGTCATACCGCTCAGGAAGGAGACGCGTCCTGTCTCCTAGAGATGAAGGTACTTTAGTGCGAAAAGTGCAAATCAATCCCAGAACAACAGCAAAGGACCTTGTGAAGATGCTGGAGGAAACAGGTACAAAAGTATCTATATCCACAGTAAAACGAGTCCTATATCGACATAACCTGAAAGGCCGCTCAGCAAGGACGAATCCACTGCTCCAAACCCGCCATAAAAAAGCCAGACTACGGTTTGCAACTGCACATGAGGACAAAGATCATACTTTTTGGAGAAATGTCCTCTGGTCTGATGAAACAAAAATAGAACTGTTTGGCCATAATGATCATCATTATGTTTGGAGGAGAAAGGGGGAGGCTTGCAAGACGAAGAACACCATCCCAACCGTGAAGTACGGGGCTGGCAGCATCATGTTGTGGGGTGTTTTGCTGCAGGAGGGACTGGTGCACTTCACAAAATAGATGGCATCATGAGGGAGGAAAATTAAGTGGATATATTGAAGCAACATCTCAAGACATCAGTCAGGAAGCTAAAGCTTGGTCGCAAATGGATCTTCCAAATGGACAATGACCCAAAAAATACTTCCAAAGTTCTGGCAAAATGGCTTAAGGACAACAAAGTCAAGGTATTTGAGTGGCCATCACAAAGCTCTGACCTCAATCCTATAAGAGATTTGTGGGCAGAACTGAAAAAGTGTGTGCGAACAAGGAGGCCTACAAACCTGACTCAGTTACACCAGCTCTGTCAGGAGGAATGGGCCAAAATTTACCCAACTTACTTTGGGAAGCTTGTGGAAGGCTACCCGAAACGTTTGACCCAAGTTAAACAATTTAAAGGCAATGCTACCAAATAAAAATTGAGTGTATGTAAACTTCTGACCCACTGGGTATGTGATGAAATAAATAAAAGCTGAAATAAATCATTCTCTCAACTATTATTCTGAAATTTCACATTCTTAAAATAAAGTGGTGACCCTAACTGACCTAAGACAGGGAATTTTTACCAGGATTAACCTGTTGGGGATAGGGGGCAGTATTTGCACGGCCGGATAAAAAAAGTACCCGATTTAATCTGGTTACTACTCCTGCCCAGTAACTAGAATATGCATATAATTATTGGCTTTGGATAGAAAACACCCTAAAGTTTCTAAAACTGTTTGAATGGTGTCTGTGAGTATAACAGAACTCATATGGCAGGCAAAAACCTGAGAAGATTTCATGCAGGAAGTGGCCTGTCTGACAAGGTGTCGTTCTTCTTGTCTCTGTTTATTGAAGAGTGAGGATCTTAGCTGTACCGTGACACTTCCTACGGCTGCCATAGGCTCTCAGAAGGCGGCAAAAAGCTGAATCGTGGCTTTGCAGGCTCTGGCTGAAACAAAGTAGCGCGTTTGGGTAGTGGCTGGTTACAGTACTGTGAGACTCAGGCTCGTGCCCGCGTCGACCGAAAGCTTTGTTTTATTTCCTCTGTTTAGCTAAATGGAGATTCCCGGTCGGAATATTATCGCTTTTTTGCGAGACAAATGGCATAAAAAGGGATTTTAAACAGCGGTTGACATGCTTCGAAGTACGGTAATGGAATATTTAGATTTTTTTTGTCACGAATTGCGCCATGCGTGCGACCCTGATTTACCATTTCGGATAGTTTCTGGAACGCACGAACAAAACGCCGCTATTCGGATATAACGATGGATTATTTTGGACCAAACCAACATTTGTTATTGAAGTAGCAGTCCTGGGAGTGCATTCTGACGAAGACAACAAAAGGTAATCAAACTTTTCTAATAGTAAATCTGATATTGGTGAGTACTAAACTTGCCGGGTGTCTAAATAGCTAGCCCGTGATGGCTGGGCTATGTACTTAGAATATTGCAAAATGTGCTTTCACCAAAAAGCTATTTTAAAATCGGACATATCGAGTGCATAGAGGAGTTCTGTATCTATAATTCTTAAAATAATTGTTATGCTTTTTGTGAACGTTTATCGTGAGTAATTTAGTAAATTGTTAGTGAATTTGCCGGAAGTTTGGGGGGTATGCTAGTTCTGAACGTCACATGCTAATATAAAAAGCTGGTTTTTGATATAAATATGAACTTGATTGAACAAAACATGCATGTATTGTATAACATAATGTCCTAGGGTTGTCATCTGATGAAGATCATCAAAGGTTAGTGCTGCATTTAGCTGTCTTCTGGGTTTTTGTGACATTATATGCTAGCTTGAAAAATGGGTGTCTGATTATTTCTGGCTTGGTACTCTGCTGACATAATCTAATGTTTTGCTTTCGTTGTAAAGCCTTTTTGAAATCGGACAGTGTGGTTAGATTAACGAGAGTCTTGTCTTTAAATAGCTGTAAAATAGTCATATGTTTGAGAAATTGAAGTAATAGCATTTCTAAGGTATTTGAAAATCGCGCCACTGGATTAGACTGGCTGTTGCGTAGGTGGGACGAATTCCTTCTTAATGCATTTGAGCCAATCAGTTGTGGTATACAGAAGATATCCCTATGTGGTAAAAGACCAAGTCCATATTATGGCAAGAACAGCTCAAATAAGCAAAGAGAAACAACAGCCCATCATTATTTTAAGACATAAAGGTCAGTCAATCTGCAAAATTCTTGAAGTGCAGTCGCAAAAACCATCAAGCGCTATAATGAAACTGGCTCTCTTGAGGACCGCCACAGGAAAGGAAGACCCAGAGTTACCGCTGCTGCAGAGGATAAGTTCATTAGAGTTAACTGCACCTTGGATTGCAGCCCAAATAAATGCTTCAGAGTTCAAGTAACAGACACATCTCAGCATCAACTGTTCAGAAGAGACTGCGTGAATCAGGCCTTCATGTTCAAATTGAAACCACTACAAAAGGACACCAATTAGAATAAGAGACTTGCTTGGGCCAAGAAACACAAGAAATGGACATTAAACCAGTGGAATTCTGTCCTTTGGTCTGATGAGTCCAAATTTGAGATGTTTGGTTATAACCGCTGTGTCTTTGTGAGACGCAGTGTAGGTGAACAGATGATCTCCGCATGTGTGGTTTCCACCGTGAAGAATGGAGGAGATGGTGTGGGGGTGCTTTGCTGGTGACACTGTCGGTGATTTATTTAGAATTCAAGGCACAGCAATACGCCAACCCATCTGGTTTGCGCTTAGTGTGACTATCATTTGTTTTTCAACAGGACAATGATCCAAAACAATGTGTAAGGGCTATTTGACCAAAAAGGAGAGTGATGGAGTGATGAATCAGATGACCTGGCCTCCACAATCACCCGACCTCAACCCAATTGAGATGGTTAGGGATGAGTTAGACCGCAGACTGAAGGAAAAGCAGCCAACAAAGTGCTCAGCATATGTGGGAACTCCTTCAAGACTGTTGGAAAAGCATTCCAGGTGAAGCTGGTTGAGAGAATACCAAGAGTGTGCATAAAATACACTGCTCAAAAAAATAAAGGGAACACTTAAACAACACAATGTAACTCCAAGTCAATCACACTTCTGTGAAATCAAACTGTCCACTTAGGAAGCAACACTGATTGACAATACATTTCACATGCTGTTGTGCAAATGGAATAGACAACAGGTGGAAATTATAGGCAATTAGCAAGGCACCCCCAATAAAGGAGTGGTTCTGCAGGTGGTGACCACAGACCACTTCTCAGTTCATATGCTTCCTGGCTGATGTTTTGGTCACTTTTGAATGCTGGTGGTGCTTTCACTCTAGTGGTAGCATGAGACGGAGTCTACACCCCACACAAGTAGCTCAGTTAGTGCAACTCATCCAGGATGGCACATCAATGCGAGCTGTGGCAAGAAGGTTTGCTGTGTCTGTCAGCGTAGTGTCCAGAGCATGGAGGCGCTACCAGGAGACAGGCCAGTACATCAGGAGACGTGGAGGAGGCCGTAGGAGGGCAACAACCCAGCAGCAGGACCGCTACCTCCGCCTTTGTGCAAGGAGGAGCAGGAGGAGCACTGCCAGAGCCCTGCAAAATGACCTCCAGCAGGCCACAAATGTGCATGTGTCTGCTCAAACGGTCAGAAACAGACTCCATGAGGGTGGTATGAGGGCCCGACGTCCACAGGTGGGGGTTGTGCTTACAGCCCAACACCGTGCAGGACGTTTAGCGTTTGCCAGAGAACACCAAGATTGGCAAATTCGCCACTGGCGCCCTGTGCTCTTCACAGATGAAAGCAGGTTCACACTGAGCACATGTGACAGACGTGACAGAGTCTGGAGACGCTGCGAAGAACGTTCTGCTGCCTGCAACATCCTCCAGCATGACCGGTTTGGCAGTGGGTCAGTCATGGTGTGGGGTGGCATTTCTTTGGGGGGCCGCACAGCCCTCCATGTGCTCACCAGAGGTAGCCTGACTGCCATTAGGTACCGAGATGAGATCCTCAGACCCCTTGTGAGACCATATGCTGGTGCGGTTGGCCCTGGGTTCCTCCTAATGCAAGACAATGCTAGACCTCATGTGGCTGGAGTGTGTCAACAGTTCCTGCAAGAGAAAGGCATTGATGCTATGGACTGGCCCGCCCGTTCCCCAGACCTGAATCCAATTGAGCACATCTGGGACATCATGTCTTGGCTCCATCCACCAACTCCACGTTGCACCACAGACTGTCCAGGAGTTGGCGGATGCTTTAGTCCAGGTCTGGGAGGAGATCCCTCAGGAGACCATCCGCCACCTCATCAGGAGCATGCCCAGGCGTTTAGGGAGGTCATACAGGCACGTGGAGGCCACACACACTACTGAGCCTCATTTTGACTTGTTTTAAGGACATTACATCAAAGTTGGATCAGCCTGTAGTGTGGTTTTCCACTTTAATTTTGAGTGTGACTCCAAATCCAGACCTCCATGGGTTGATAAATTGGATTTCCATTGATTCTTTTTGTGTGATTTTGTTGTCAGCACATTCAACTATGTAAAGAAAAAAGTATTTAATAAGATTATTTCATTCATTCAGATCTAGGATGTGTTATTTTAGTGTTCCCTTTATTTTTTTGAGCAGTGTATATTTAGATTTGTTTACTACATGAGTCTATGTGTTATTTCATAGTTTGTCTTCCCTATTATTCTACAATGTAGAAAATAGTAAAAAAATGAAGACAAACCCTTCAATGAGTTGGTGTGTCCAAACTTTTGACTAGTACTGTATTATGGTATAGCAGTCTGGGGCCTGATTGCACAGTCGATGACGTGGCATGCAACCATTGGTTGATGCATGCATCGTCTGAGCAGGGGAACGTGACCATGATGTGGTTAGTTACCTCATACATAAAAAAGCGATCCAGATGTTGTAAGATCTGGCAGGTGTCAGCAACATCTGAGCAGAGAAAAAATCCCATTGAGATGAGCATGATGCAAGACTTTGCTTTCACACAGTCACATAGTGTTTCTGCACACGGATGTGCTTCACGCTGCTCCAACGTGGTACAGATGTAGGATTTTGAAAATAGTCCTGCAATGACAGGAAATGTGAATTATTATGTGGATTATAATAAAGTGGATTTTTTTTTTTGTGGGGGGGGGGGGGGGTTGTCAGATTAACAAAAAACTTCAAATGGAAATTACAAACTTTAGGAGCCTGTTATCCATGGCTTCTGGTTGGGAAATGTACGTACGTTAAAGGTGGGGACGACGTTGTCGATGCACTTATTGATGAAGCCGGTGACTGAGGTGGTATACTCCTCAATGCCATTGGATGAATCCCGGAACATATTCCAGTCTGTGCTAGCAAAACGGTCCTGTAGCATAGCATCTGACCACTTCCGTATTGAGTGAGTCACTGGTAAAGTCTGCTTTAGTTTTTGCTTGTAAGCAGGAATCAGGAGGATAGAATAATGGTCAGATCTGCCAAATTGAGGGCAAAGGAGAGCTTTGTACGCATCTCTGTGTGCGGCGTAAAGGTAGTCTCGAGTTTTTTTCCCTCTGGTTGCACATGACATTCTGGTAGAAATGAGGTGAAACGGATTTAAGTTTGCCTGCATTAAAATCCCCGGCCACGAGGAGCGCCACTGTTGGATGAGAATTTTCTTGTTTGCTTATTGCCTTAAAACTTCTGAGGGCTAGGCGTCCCGCCAGAGGGACACCTGTCGACAACTTCCGGTGAAATTGGAGGGCGCGCAATTCAAATAAATAATCTTAAAAATTATGGATATTAAACATCTAGGTACATACAAGTGCCTTATATCGGTTAAAAGCTTTAATTATTGTTAACCTGTTAGGGCTAGGGGGCAGTATTGACACGGCCGGATAAAAAACGTACCCGATTTAATCTGGTTACTACTCCTGCCCAGTAACTAGAATATGCATATAATTATTGGCTTTGGATAGAAAACACCCTAAAGTTTCTAAAACTGTTTGAATGGTGTCTGTGAGTATAACAGAACTCAAATGGCAGGCCAAAACCTGATAAGATTCCATGCAGGAAGTGGCCTGTCTGACAAGTTGTGTTTCATCTTGGCTGTTTTTATTGAAGACTGAGGATCTTTGCTCTAACGTGACACTTCCTACGGCTCCCATAGGCTCTCAGAGCCCGGGAAAAAGCTGAACGATATCGAGGCAGCCTCTGGCTGAAACACATTATCGCTTTTGGCAAGTGGCCGATCAGAGTACTATGGGCTTAGGCGCGTGCCCGAGTCGACCGAATGCTTTATTTTCTTTCGTCTGTTTACCTAAACGCAGTTTCCCGGGCGGAATATTATCGCATTTTTATGAGAAAAATGGCATAAAAATTGATTTTAAACAGCGGTTGACATGCTTCGAAGTACGGTAATGGAATATTTAGAATTTTTTTGTCACGAATTGCGCCATGCTCGTCACCCTTATTTACCCTTTCGGATAGTGTCTTGAACGCACGAACAAAACGCCGCTGTTTGGATATAACTATGGATTATTTTGAACCAAACCAACATTTGTTATTGAAGTAGAAGTCCTGGGAGTGCATTCTGACGAAGACAGCAAAGGTAATAACATTTTTCTTATAGTAAATCTGACTTTGGTGAGTGCTAAACTTGCTGGGTGTCTAAATAGCTAGCCCTGTGATGCCGGGCTATCTACTGAGAATATTGCAAAATGTGCTTTCACCGAAAAGCTATTTTAAAATCGGACATATTGAGTGCATAGAGGAGTTCTGTATCTATAATTCTTAAAATAATTGTTATGCTTTTTGTGAACGTTTATCGTGAGTAATTTAGTAAATTCACCGGCAGTGTTCGGTGGGAATGCTAGTCACATGCTAGTCACATGCTAATGTAAAAAGCTGTTTTTTGATATAAATATGAACTTCATTGAACAAAACATGCATGTATTGTATAACATAATGTCCTAGGGTTGTCATCTGATGAAGATCATCAAAGGTTAGTGCTGCATTTAGCTGTGGTTTGGGTTAATGTGACATTATATGCTAGCTTGAAAAATGGGTGTCTGATTATTTCTGGCTGGGTACTCTGCTGACATAATCTAATGTTTTGCTTTCGTTGTAAAGCCTTTTTGAAATCGGACAGTGTGGTTAGATTAACGAGAGTCTTGTCTTTAAAATGGTGTAAAATAGTCATATGTTTGAAAAATTGAAGTTTTTGCATTTTTGAGGTTTTTGAATAACGCGCCACGGGATTACACTGGCTGTTACGTAGGTGGGACGATTTCGTGCCACCTACCCTAGAGAGGTTAATCTAACGGAACTGTCCGATTTACAATAGGCTTACAGCGAAAGCATGCCATGTGAATTTTTGAGGACAGCGCCCCACATGAAAATATTTTTCAACCAGCACAGGCTTCGTAAAATCACAAATAGCAATTAAATATTCACTTACTTTTTGGAAATCTTCCTCTGATTTGCAATCCCAAGGGTCCCAGCTACAACATTCATGGTTGTTTTGTTAGATAAAATCCTTCTTTATATCCCAAAAACTCAGTTTAGTTGGCACCATCGATTTGAGTAATCTACTCATTCAACATGCAGAGAAAGGAATACAAAAAGCTACCTCTAAACTTTGTTAAAACAAGTCAAACTATGTTTCTATTTAATCTCCAGGCACACTAAAATGTAATTAAACTATAATATTTCATACGGAAAGAAGTATGTTCAATAGAAAAGTAAAATTAGCAAGTGCGCGTCCTCTTCGTTGCGTGTGCACAGACTGATTTCCAACTCGGACTCCTTGTACCAAAACTCACATTTCTTCCTCGTTTGGGAAGAAACAAGCCTGAAACCTTGAACAAAAACTGTTGACATCTAGTGGAATCCATAGGAATTGCAATCTGGGAGCTGGAATTGCATAGGACCCATAGCTTTCCATTGAAAGAGCATGGGCTCTCAACAAAAAAACTTCCAGTTGGTTTTTCCTTTGGATTTTCTCCTACCATATCAATTGTGTTATAGTCTCATACATTATTTTAACATTTCTACAAACTTAAAGTGTTTTGTATCCAATGGTACCAATTATATGCATATCCTGGCTTCTGGGCCTGAGTAACAGGCCGTTTACTTTGGGAACGTCAGTCAGACAGGAAGTGGAGAAAAATAGACCCTAGCCTGTTTAAATCTCATTCAGTGCAGTCTTAGTGCCAGCGTCGGTTTGTGGTGGTAAACAGACAGCTACGAATAATAGATAAACTCTTGGTAAATAGTGTCGTCTACAGCTTATCATGAGGTACTCTACCTCAGGCGAGCAATACCTTGAGACTACCTTATATTAGAAATCGTGCACCAGCTTTTATTGACAAAGACACACACCCCTCGTCTTACCGGACGTAGCTGCCGATGCACGGAAAACCTAGCCAACTGTACATTATCCGTGTCGTCGTTCAGCCACGACTAAGTGAAACATAAGATATTACAGTTAATGTCCCGTTGGTAAGATAGTCTCGAACGGAGCTCATCCAGTTTATTCTCCAGTGATTGCACGTTGGCCAATAGAACAGATGGTAGACGCAGGTTACTCACTCACGGACGAGTTCTCATAATGTACCCTGATCTACGCCCCTGTTTCTCCTTTTCTTCGTGCGATTGACAGGGATTTGGGCCTTGTCCGGAAGCAACATTATATCCTTCGCGTCAGACTCATTAAAGAAAATATATTTGTCCAGTTCGAGGTGAGTAATCGCTGTTCTGATATCCAGAAGCTCTTTTCGGTCATAAGAGACGGTAGCGTCATTATGTACAAAGTACAAAGTAGCACAACTGGTTAGGAGCACTCAACTGCAGCCATCCCCTCCGGTTCAAGTCTGCCTTCGAGTCAGATATTACTTTAGGCCCCATTGATAGAATAGTCTCGAATGGAGCTCGTACAGCGATTGTACGTCCGTCAATAGAATGGAGGGTAGAGGTGGTTTATTTACTCGCCAACATAGTTTCCTTAGGGTGCCTGCATGTCGGTCTCTCTTGCGGCATCTCTTTCTTTTCCGAGTCTCGGGAATTAATGCCTGGTCGGGGGGGGCAGTATGTTCGGCGCCGCCAACTCGTTTTAGAAGAAATCTTCATCCATATCGAGGTTTATGATCGCTGTTCTGATGTCCAGAAGCTCTTTTCGGTCATAGGAATCGATGGCGGAAGCAAATGTACAAAAAAGTTGCGATTAGCGCAAACAAGACACAAAATAGGTCAGGTGCCCGTAAAACGGTGGCTATCCATTTCAGCCCCATTCTGTATAACCACATTCCTAACTATTTTATAACACCTCAAATTAATGTAACTTTACTTAGTGGAACTGACATTGTAACTACTTTGCAGATATAAAACAGACAATCATAATATCAGTCAAATATCAAATTCACAGTTCATGCCTCAAAACCAACTTCATAAAGAGGTTTTTAAAAAATAGGTTATATTTCTCACAATACCATTACATGTTCATGGGTTGCACCTTATAAACAGTGTTTGCCGTTGGGTGGTATACTAGCATCGCTCCATTGAAATCAATTGCGACGCGTCAGAATCGTCACTAGCTTCCTCAAAACGTGTATCTGAATCGCTGAATTAGCCAACATGCCTGTAATATTTTATGCTGTCGGGTGTGACAATCACACTGGAATGGAAGGGGTTAACTTCCATCGCATCCTCACCGTTTTAGAATGTCGGCAACGGTGGCTAGCTCTCTTATGAAGGGATGAATGAACACCCATGAAGCACTCGACTGTGCAGTATACGTTTGTGTCTTGTAAGTCGTCACAGTTTGCTACCTAGCTATGCTGTCTGTTGTAATTCAACTTGTTCAGGCTTGATATTGTCATCAGTTAGACACAATTGCTTTCTGATTACCTAGCTAACTTAAGCTAGCTAGTTAGCCATATTTACATGACGAGCAGCTCTGAGGTAGTGAAGCCTGAAGGAAATACGACTAACGCTTCACACTGGCTACAGCCAAAATAAGGGCCATAGTTGTCACGGTTGTCGTAGGAAGGATCGGACCAAAGTGCAGCGTGTGTGTCGTTCCACATTTTATTTTCACTGTGAAACTATGCAATACATATAAATAAACTGAATAACAAAACAAACCGTGACGCAGCGGTGAAACATACACTAACTCAAAGACAATCTCCCACAAACCCAGGTGGGGAAAAACCCCTACTTAAGTATGATCTCCAATTAGAGACATAGAGGACCAGCTGCCTCTAATTGGAGATCATCCCAAACAAAACCCAACATAGAAATACAAAACTAGAACATAACAACATAGAAAAACTAAACTAGAAAACCCCCCTGTCACGCCCTGACCTACTCTACCATAGAAAATAACAGCTTTCTATGGTCAGGACGTGACAATAGTACATACAGTACGTGTTTATTCTGTAGATATTTGCATTTTAATGAAATAACCTATTAATTTCTCTATTATAAGTTTTAAATAAAATAAAAATATATATATATATATCACTATTACTAGCTAGCTACATTAGTCTTGTAACTACTAAAAACTTACTCTGAACTAATTACTAGTATGAGAATAACATGAAGCAGGTTATATTCGCAGATGCCAACTCCTGAATCTGTTCACAGGGAAGTGTAATAATCCCCTGAGCCGAGAGGGTCCAGGAGCTGAAAAGCCTGCCATTCTATGTAAAGTTTATGGCAATTTTCTAATTCATCTCACTGTCCCTCAAAGCTACCTCCCTGACACCTTTTCAGCAATTGTTGATCACCCTGATGAGAAAGAAGTTCAACATACCACTGCATTTTCTGGGTAATTTCTTTCATATTTCTGGGTGAACAGCTTGCCACATTTTTAAAGGACCATTGCAGCCGTTTTTATGTCAATTTCAAATAATTTCTGGGTAACAATTAAGTTCCTTACTTTGATTATTTCTAATCAAAATGGTAAAAAATTATCTAAAATTGCTTCTTAGCAAGAGCAAACAAGAATTTGGGGAGTGGTCTGAGTGAAGAGGGGAAAACCTACAGCTAGCTGTTATTGGCAGAGGGGTTTGGAACTCTTTCTTATTGGTCTATTAACGTGATGATACCAGGCAGGCAAAACCTTTTCAAACAGCTCTCACACTAAAAGGGCATTATCATTATTTTCAGAATTACACAGTATTATTCCAACCTCCGTGTGGAAATACAGTACATTCTGAAAATATTTAGACCCCTTGCCTTTTTCAAAATGTTGTTACATTCCAGCCTTATTCTAAAATTGATTAAAGAGTCCCCCCCCCCCCAATCTACACACAATACCCCATAATGACAAAGCAAAAAACTGTTTTGAAATCTTTGCAAATGCATTCAAAATAAAAAACTGAAATATAACAATTACATAAGTATTCAGACCCTTTACTCAGTAATTTGTTCAAGCACCTTTGGCAGCGATTACAGCGTCAAGTCTTCTTGGGTATGATGTGACAAGCTTGGCACACCTGTATTTGGGGAGTTTCTCCCATTCTTCTCTGCAGATTCTCTCAAGCTCTGTCAGGTTGGATGGGGAGCGTAGCTGCACAGGTATTTTCAGGTCTCTCCAGAGATGTTCGATCAGGTTCAAGTCTGGGCTCTGGCTGGGCCACTCAAGGACATTCAGAGACGTGTCCCGAAGCTACTCCTGCATTGTCTTGGCTATGTGCATATGGTCATTGTCAAGTTGGAAGGTTAACCTTCACCCCAGGCTGAGGTCCGGAGTACTCTGGAGCAGGATTTCATCAAGGATCTCTCTGTACTTTGCTCTGTTCATCTTTCCTAAATCCGGACTAGTCCCTGCCTCTGAAAAACATCCCCACAGCATGGTGCTGCCACCACAACCATGCTTCCCCATAGGGATGGTGCCAGGTTTCCTCCTGATGTGACGCTTGGCATTCATGCCAAAGAGTTCAATCTTGGTTTCATCAGACCAGAGAATCTTGTTTTTCATGGTTTGAGAGTCCTTTAAGTGTCTTTTGGCAAACTCCAAGCTGAGTGTCATGTGCCTTATACTGAGGTGTGTCTTCCATCTGGCCACTCTACCATAAAGGCCTGATTGGTGGAGTGCTGCAGAAATGGTTCTCCTTCTGGAATGTTCTCCACAGAGGAACTCTGGAGCTCAGTCAGATTGACTATCGGGTTCTTGGTCACTTCCCTGACCAAGGCCCTTCTCCCCCTATTTCTCAGTTTCCATTTAAGAATGATGGAGGCCACTGTGTTCTTGGGGACTTTCAATGCTGCAGACATTTTTTGGGACCCTTCCCCAGATATGTGCCTCGACCCAATCCTGTTTCGGAGCTCTACGGACAATTCCTTCGACCTCATGGGTTGGTTTTTGCTCTGACATGCACTATCAACTGTGGGACCTTATATAGACAGGTGTGTGCCTTTCCAAATCATGTCCAATCAATTGAATTTAAGTTGTAATCAAGTTGTAGAAACATCAAGGATGATCAATGGAAACAGGATGCACCTGAGCTCTATTTCGGGTATCATAGCAAAGGATCTGAATACTTATGTAAATAAGGTATGTTTTTTTATTTTACACATTTGCAAACAATTCAAAAAACCTGTTTTTGCTTTGTCATTATGGGGTATTGAGTGTAGATCGATGAGGATTATTTTTGATTTAATACATTTTAGAATATGGCTGTAACGTAACAAGTCAAAAGTTTGGACACACCTACTCATTCAAGGTTTTTTCTTTATTTTGACTATTTTCTACATTGTAGAATAATAGTAAAGACATCAACACTATTAAATAACACATACGGAATCATGTAGTAACACATATGGAATCATGTAGTAACCAAAAATATATATAATAAATTAAAAAAGTGTTAAACAAATCTAAATATATTTTATATTTGAGATTCTTCAAAGTAGCCACCCTTTACCTTGACAGCTTTGCACACTCCTGGGATTCTCTCAACGAGCTTCATGAGGAATGCTTATTCAACAGTTTTGAAGGAGTTCCCACATATGCTGAGCACTTGTTGGCTGCTTTTTCTTCACTCTGCGGTCCAACTCATCCCAAACCATCTCAATTGGGTTGAGGTCGGGTGATTGTTTTCTGACTTGGTGTCTGACTATACTAGACCTGTAGGCTACAGCTAAAAATTGTTAGGGCATTTAAGGTTTCAAGAGACTGACTCCCCATATTTTAATTTGTTTATTTTTGTTTTAGTGAATTGTTGGTGATTAAAATTGGTATTTTTGTACAAATGGTTTTAATTGCTGCCTACATGGGTTATGGCTCATTACATAGTCTGTTATCAAAAAAAATCTCCTTACCCCAGAGATATCGCTAAACCCTACTTATAGCAGCTTTTATCTTTCAGAGGGATCTGATTGTGTTACCAATATACTCCTACTGTGACATGCTCATAAAACTCAACAACAGGGTTTGGTCTGGCTAAAAACTGTTTGTTGTGTCAGATTACTGTAGTTTGGATTATTTAAATCATCTAAGTGCAGAGAGATTTTAGGAAGAAACAAATCAAGGTGTTTTATTATTCTTCTGCTTTTGGTGTGAGGAAACATTCACCCAAACCCAGGCCCATTGGCTATGGATGAACTTCACACTCCAAATGATTTTAAAACTAGATCAGGGTTGGGACTGATGCATATTAATGTGAGCAGTCTGATGCCGAAAATGGACATGATAAAGATCTGGGTTCACACTGCTGACCCAGATGTCTTAGTTCTGTCCGAGACCTGGCTTAAGAAATCTGTTCTAAATCAGTCTATGGACTTGGATGGTTATAATGTTTATCAATGTGACCGACGAAGTAAGGGGGAAGGTATAGCCATCTATATTAAAGACAGATATGTGGTTACTGAACTAAGGTATTTATCTAAACCAAAACAGTTAGAGTTTTTAGCATTGAAACTGCATTTATCAAAAGCTGTGAACTTAGATTTAATAGGATGTTATAGACCTCCATCTGCAAAAGTAGGATCCCTGGATTCTCTGACTGAACTGATGCGTGGTTGGGGGGAAATTAAATGCACCTAATGGCCGATTTAACTGGGACTGGTTATCTCCAAACTCCGAGAAAATAAGAGGACTGTTCAATACACTGAATTATAAATAAATTAAATAGTACCAACAAAACACCAGTCTCAACGTCAACAGTGAAGAGGTGACTCCGGGATGCTGGCCTTCTAGGCAGAGTTCCTTTGTCCAGTGTCTGTGTTCTTTTGCCCATCTTAATCTTTTATTTTTATTTGCCAGTCTGAGATATGGCTTTTTCTTTGAAACTCTGCCTAGAAGGCCAGCATCCCAGATTCGCCTCTTCACTGTCGACGTTGAGAAAGGTGTTTTTTTGCGGGTACTATTTAATGAAGCTGCCAGTTGAGGACTTGTGAGGCCCCTGTTTCTCAAACTAATTTACTTGTCCTCTTGCTCAGTTGTGCACCACTCCTCTTTCTATTCTGGTTAGAGCCAATTTGCGCTGTTCTGTGAAGGGAGTAGTACACAGCGTTGTATGAGATCTTCAGTTTCTTGGCAATTTCTCACATGTAAGAGCCTTTATTTCTCAGAACAAGAAAAGACTGACGAGTTTCAGAAGAAAGGTCTTTGTTTCTGGCCAATTTGAGCTTGTAATCAAACCCACAAATGCTGATGCTCTAGACACTCAACTAGACTAAAGGCCAGTTTTATTGCTTCTTTAAAATCAGAACAACAGTTTTCAGCTGTGCTAACATAATTGCAAAAGTGTTTTCTAATGATCAATTAGCCTTTAGAAATTATAAACTTGGATTAGCTAACACAATGTGCCACTGGAACACAGGAGTGATGGTTGCTGATAATGGGCCGCTTTACGCCTATGTAGATATTCCATTAAAAAAATCTTCCGTTTCCATCTACAATAGTCATTTACAACATTAACAATGTCTACACTGTATTTATGATCAATTTGATGTTATTGTAATGGACAAAAAATATGCTTTTCTTTAAAAAACAAGGACATTTCTAAGTGACCCCAAACTTTTGAACGGTACTATACATATATACATACGTACATTACAATAAATCACAAGAGAATCACGTTTGACTGCACTGGGCCTTTTTTGGGTCAATAAAGTTTATTTTTCAATATGACATTACACCATTACCATTACCATTAATAGCAAAAACACAAAACAACAAGACAGCATCCTTCAACTATACATCAGTGGTTGGAATATTAAACAGCAATCAAAAGTTAAATGAAACAGAAAAACACCCATTATACATCCCAGGAGGCTGCTGAGAGGAACAATGCTCATAATGGCTGGAATAGAGTGAATGGAATGGTATCCAACACATGGAAACCATGTGTTTGATGAGTTCAATACCATTCTATGTATTCCTTTCCAGCCATACTATGAGCAATTAAGGAGTCACCAACCTTGTGTTATATTTGTACTAATTTATATCCCAGCTTCTCACCCACACGTCCAATCCCTCATATAATACAAAAATTGTTCCTATAGACAAAATGTTCCTCTCCTCTCCTGTAATTTTTCTATCATTGTTTAGTAAGATGTGATCTTTACCATGAGCTTGAGCCAATCTGTTGATTTCGGACTATCTGCAC
Source organism: Salmo salar (assembly GCF_965601325.2). Lineage (NCBI taxonomy): Eukaryota > Metazoa > Chordata > Actinopteri > Salmoniformes > Salmonidae > Salmo > Salmo salar. Next base: position 42,710,894 of record NC_138302.1, on the reverse strand, counting down.
TGTTCTAGTTATGTAGTATGCGTCAAGCTGCAGTAAGAAAACCCATGGAGGCAAGACCAAACTCTGCTGACACCTGGTGGAAAAATAGATATCCCATAAAAAGCACAACTGTGGAGACTGGGATATGATGTCCCACCATTCCTCAAGCTGTCCCACCATTCCTCAAGACTCTCCCATATAGCATGCAAAAAAGTACCTACTTCACCCTTGCATTTTCAGCAAAAATGATTTAGCAGTAGCCCTATTTTGTGTAATCTAACCGGGGTCCAGTGATACCTATGAACAAGTTTATGTGTAAATGTCACCTTTGCTTCCCTGGTACATCACACTGCATTGGAAATAATATTTTTCCATACATCCTCCTCAATATCACAATTAAGACCATGCCAAGTCAACCTTAAATTCTCAGTTTCCATGTTGTGCACATGAGACTCTTCTATAAAACACTGATGCTAAGTGTAATATTCCTGGTAACAAAATGTTAATCTTTTTGGAGGTTATTAATACTCATTAGAGACCCCATGCAGCTCCTTAGTTGCAAATATTTCCAGAAGTCTGGAAATGACATTTTCCAGATAAGACAAAACACTCCTTCCTCATAAATGCCCTATTGCATGAAAGCCTCGTCTAAGCCATACCTCCCAGATAAATTGTTTTCCTTTGCAAACGGAGGAAGAGTATTTTTGTTTATACTGGGAAATTCCAAGCATCTAACGAATCTTAACCCACAGCACTTGGGAATATTGTAGGATTCAGTTAGCCTCTTCTGTTGGATGCCTCTGATTGTTTTGGGGTGTGTGTGATAAGGCCTCAATAGGCCTAAACATTCCATGATAGACCTCTCAATCTGCATCCCAAATGGGAATCATAAAATTGGCCAATTTGGCTTTTTCAAATGATGTTGTACAATTCTACATTGGGTAGTGCTAGTCCTCCTCTGTCCCTTGGAGCATGGAACATCACATTTATTCAGGTTCCCCCATCCCAGATATAATCCTTAATCATACTGCTTAAATAATGAGGAGAGATGGTCACTGGCAACATCATGAACACACAATTGAACTGTGGAGCTACAACCATTTTAACAGTATTTATTTGCCCCATAAAGTAAGACGAAGCAGCCTCCACTTATCAAGATTATTCTTTGTTTTTTGTAGTAATGGCATATTATTTGCACGATATTCTGTAGCTCGCTGCTCAGTCTTATACTCAGGTATTTCAATCCTGATGTTGCTTTAAAGCTGCAATATGTAACTTTGTATTTTTTTTATGTTTAAAAGCGCCAATAAGTCACTAGTGGTCATCCAATGTGATGCAACAGTAACAATATCTAGCCTGCTTGAGAACCACTGTATTAAATTGTTTTTATTTTCCCTGTCAGGTCAGAAATTCACAACAAATTTTGTGCGGCACAGAATTAGTGACTTGTTTTACATCAGTGAGGAGGCGATGCCACAGCTCAGGGATATTCTAATGGCGGTATGATAGCCATCTAGCTTAGCCCATGTCCACACCTGGCTAGCAGAGATAGCTAGGTTACAGGCATGGCAAACAACCTGACCCAGCAGTAACTACTCCTCCATCTAAGCCAAAGAAACAGAACTTTGGAGAGCAGACAGGCAAAAAGGGAAAGCGATAGAGCCCGTGTCAAGACGAGAGTAAACCTCGAATTTGGGCTAACAGTGGAAAGAATACTAAGGTTGTTGATGGCATTTTTTCTGCTGAAAAGGTAAGACATTGCTACCTAGATAATATATCTTGCTAGACAAAGTGATAACTGTTTTGCTATTTACATTGAACAAAAATATAAACGCAACATGTGAAGTGTTGGTCCCATGTTCCATGAGCTGAAATAAAAGATCCCTGAAATGTTCCATGTGCACAAAAATCGTATTTCTCTCAAATTTTGCGCACATCCCTGTTAGTGAGCAGGATAATCCATCCACCTGACAAGTGTGGCATAATCAAGAAGCAGATTAAACAGCATGATCATTACACACGTGCACCTTGTGCTGGGGACAAAAGGCCACTAAAATGTGCAGTTTTGTCACACAACACCACAGATGTCTCAAGTTGAGGGAGCGTGCAATTGGCATGGTGACTGCAGGAATGTTCACCGGAGCTGTTGCCAGAAAATGTAATGTTCATTTCTCTACCATAGGCTGCCTCCGTCGCTTTAGAGAATTTGGTAGTAGATCCAACCAGCCTCACAACCACAGACCACGTGTAACTACGCCAGCCCAGAACCTCCACATCCGGCTTCTTCACCTGCAGGATCATCTGAGACCAGCCACCGGGAAAGCTGATAAAACTGAGGAGCATTTCTGTCTGTAAAGCCCTTTTGTGGGGAAAAACTCATTCGGATTGGTTGGGCCTGGCTCCCCAGTGGGTGGGCCTATGCCCATACATGGCTGTACCCCTGCCCAGTCATGTGAAATCCATAAGGGCCTATTGAATTTATTTCAGTTGAGTGATTTCCTGTAACTCAGTAAAAATGTTGCGTTTATATTTTTTTTCAGTAAAGTTTTAAATCTGTATACAAAGTGTTATATTTGGGATTAATTGCTTTGATTGTTGTTTCCAAGCCACACATCCAATAGTTATTTTGAGCTAGCTAGGTAACATTAGCTAGTGTAGCCTATTAGCTGACTGCAACATGGTTTGTTTCATTTGAATATAAAATGTCGCTTCACTAGTTAGCGTTACTAGTTATCGTAATTAGCTAGCTAAATTATGTATATAGCTATTGTTAATTGACCTTGTGTTATATTTCTGATGTCTGTGGTCTGAAAGCCACACTGAAATTGGCTAGCTAGCTATCTACTTCACACTACTCTACTGGCACGAAGTAGCCATAATCATAAAGCCCATTTCAGATACATAACAGGCTGACTACACGACGCGAGCATTGCAAAATAAATTTAGAAATCTATATTCAATTATTGCACCCACACTGCTCACGTGCGCCAACGAGCGTCTGCGTTGCCAAGGGCTAAAATAGAAGTCAGTTCTATTTCTGACGCAGATCGCGCTGCAAGTCCTGCCTCTCCCATCTCCTCATTGGTTTACAGAAGCATGTACCCACATGCTATCTCCTCATTGGTTATACCCACGTGGGTGAGTGAAAGACGAAATAGGTCGGTGGCAGTAATGCATGTAATTTATGAAAGTTGCCAATCGCAATATAAAGTCAAGAGAAGAAAAAGCTTGGAAGGAGGAGAGATGACTAGAAACGATTCGGTTGACCGTTTTATGTGTGGATTAATTGGTGGAGTAGAGGACCTTGTGCATTTCAGGTAAACTCAATGTTTATATCCCAGGACAAATTAGCTAGCAACAGCAAGCTAGCTAAATAGGACAAATTAGCTAGCTAGCTACATTGCCATAAATGTTTAATGCTTTTCGACCTGTCCCCAAAATAATTGGGTCAGAGTTTGTTTTGATATTTTATCCTGCTTGTTATGTTTGCGTTTTGTGTGCGGGGGACAAAATACATTTATGCATGATGGCGCACGCGCGCAGCCGGTTTGGGTTCCGCCCAAATGAGGCATGATGATGCAATGGTTTGTTTGATCTGAACAGTCTACTTTTAGAATATCTTACGTCGTCGGCTGGAGTTTCGAAGATTCAGTATGTAGCTAGGCCTAGCTTAAATGTTTAGCCAATGTCTTGCGACGATACGGATCCATGTAGCTAAGCAAAGAACAATGCACTAACGTTTTGTGTTTAGCCAAACAGCTAACTAGCTAGCCAAACAGCTAACTAGCTAGCCAAGTAGAGAACTAGCTAGCCAAGTAGAGAACTAGCTAGCCAAGTAGAGAACTAGCGAGCCATTTTGCTGCAAATAGCTAGCCTAGCTTGCTGATATTTATCTGACAAGTCAATGTACCCAGTTTCTGGAACATCTATTTCATGACACTCATTTGCTACAAGTGGCAACTTTGTTTAAAAGTTCAATCACGTAGTTGGAAAGAGTTACCATGGAAACAGTATCAACTGCGCATCTCTTGATTGTAATGCCCCATTCTAATGCTAGCTACTTTTATCTCGTCTTGTCCGATGTATCTGAACTGGGCTTTATTACTTGACGTCGAAGCTCTGAAATATATTTGAACCTTCATGAAAGGAATAAAAAGACAACACCTGGCAAGCCTGTGTTTCCAGCCCCACCACTGTCGTATATTGGAGCAGAATCAGATTGCTGTAGTCTGTGTTTGTCACAGTTGTCGTCGGGAAAGGAGGACCAAGGCGCAGCGGGTTGCATGTTCATCATGATCATTTATTCCAAACACGTGAACACGAAAATAAACCATACTCACGACCAGTGTGGCAGGCTAAACAAAGCAGTGCTCACAAACAACTTCCCACAACCTACTAACAAACACACACCCCTATATAGGACTCTCAATCAGAGGCAACTAGAAACACCTGCCTCCAATTGAGAGTCCAGCACCCAACCCTAAACATAGAAAACCTAACTAGACAAAAATGCAGCAATACAACCTAGAACATACATCCAAAAACCTAGGAACACGTAAATCAAACACCCCTCACACCACACACAAAAACCACCACCATACAAAAACAAACATCCCTCTGTCACGTCCTAACCAAAATACTAAACCACTACTCCCTCTGCTGGTCAGGACTTGACAATGTTTACGAAAGTATTTTTGACCATGTTGTTTATTCCATCATTATCTTTCCCCTAGCTGGCCAAGAACAATAATGTTATATCTAATAAAATAGTAGACATCTATAATTCTAGGCATCTAATGTAGCTAAGCTGTTTAGTAAAATTAACTATACAGGATTTACTTTGAGTGTTGATTACATACTATCCCAACATTAGCCTACTGCACAGAGATATTACAATTGTATTCCCTATTTGAGCTATCTGGCGGAGATGTAAACAGACTTAGCATGAAAGATACACCTGTATTGAGTGTTTAAGACTAACATGACATATTGAATGGCTGGAAACTTTAATTATTCTTTCTGCCTAATAACCACCTTATCCAATGATGAGAAAAAGACTACCTTCATCCTCAACTGAATGAAAGGGGGATACCTAGTCAGTTGTACAATTGAATGCCTTCAACTGAAATGTGTCTTCTGCATTTAGAATATACAGTATCAGTCAAAAGTTTGGACACCTACTCATTCAAGGGTTTTGTCTTTATTTTTACTATTTTCTACATTATAGAATAATAGTGAAAACATCAAAACTATGACATAACACATATGGAATCATGTAGTAACCAAAAAAAAGTGTTAGCAGCAAGCACCCCCACATCATAACACCTCCTCCGCCATGCTTCACGGTGGGAACCACACATGCAGAGATTCTTCAAAGTAGCCACCCTTTGCTTTGATGACAGCTTTGCACACTCTTGGTATTCTCTCAACCTGTTTTTCAGAGTTTTGATGTCTTCGCTATTATTCTAAAGAAAAACCCTGGAATGAGTAGGTGTCCAAATGTTTGAATGGTACTGTATTTACCCTGGAAATCTAAGACTGATGATCAACAAATGCAATTCTGTCATAGTTGCAAATGGTCAAATCGTATTCCAGATTAGGATTGATGGAGCATGTTGTTTGATTTATCTATCTAACTCCAATCATCGGGGGCTTAATTGGTGACACATCTTTCAGTGAAAGGAGACTTTACAACATTGGCCACCAACCTTTGAGTCAAGATCACTTTTGCAGTCAAAAAGCAAGCAGAGATCTACCACTAAAACAGGTAACTTTTAAAAACTGTTCTGTAGTAATGAGTTTTGTGCAGCAGACCTAATACATTATCAGAGCATTTCAGACCATATCATATTTCAAAAATCGAGCTTTGATAGCATAATAGATCAATTAGTGTAGCACTTGCGAGGCACAGCTGAGCATAAATTGAAATGATTTGCTTTTTTATTTTACTAGACTGATGCTACCTGCATCTGATGGTCATGGTGCTTTCAAGACAACGGGGAACTGGTCGGAGCTCTAGAAAGATGCCAGAGTTTCCAAGGTTGGATGACCAATCAAAAAATATTTTGGAGCGGGAGAGAGAGAGACTCTCTCTCTCAAGGTCACTGCTCTCACCCTTTCTCTGGTGTAACTGACTAGAGAGAGGGGACAGTCTACCAACTGATGGCGAAACTGGAGTCCCACCGCATCTGCCTCTTAATTTATTTTCTTCTTAATGCGTTTGATCCAATCAGTTGTGTTGTGACAAGATAGGGGTGGTATACAGAAAATAGCCCTATTTGGTAAAAGACCAATTCCATATTATGGCAAGAAAAGCTAAAATAAGCAAAGAGCAATGACAGTCCCTCATTTACTTTAAGACATGGTCAGTCAATCCGGAAAATTAAGAACTTTGAAAGTTTCTTCAAGTGCGGTCATTAAAACCATCAAGCGCTGATGAAACTGGCCACAGGAAAGGAAGACCCAGAGTTACTTCTGCTGCAGAGGATAAGGTCATTAAAGTTAGAGAGAAATTGCAGCCCAAATAAATGCTTTACATCTCAACATCAACATCAACTCTTTGCAGCAATAGAACTTAAACATAGAAATACAAAACATAGAAAAACACAAAACACCCCGTCACGCACTGACATACTCTACCATATAAAATAACCTCTTACTATGGCTAGGACGTTACACCTTCTAGATGATAGCGGGGTGAACAGGCAGTGGCTCGGGTGGTTGTTGTCCTTTATTATCTTTTTGCCCTTCCTGTGACATCGGGTGCTGTAGGTGTCCTGGAGGGCAGGTAGTTTGCCCCTGATGATGTGTTGGGCAGACTGCACCACCCTCTGGAGAGCCCTGCAGTTGCGGGTGATGCAGTTGCCATACCAGGTGGCGATACAGCCCGACAGGATGCTCTCAATTGTGTATCTGTAAATGTTTGTGAGGGTTTTAACCTCACTAGGGTAGGGGGCACTATTTTCACCTCCGAATGAAAAGCGTGCCCAAAGAAACCACTACTAAAGGACACCAATAAGAAGAAGACTTGCTTGGGCCAAGAAACACGCGCAATGGACATTAGACCGGTGGAAATCTGTCCTTTGATCTGATGAGTCCAAATTTGAGATTTTTTGGTTCCAACCGCCGTGTCTTTGTGAGACGCGGAGTAGGTGAACGGATGATCTCCACATGTGTGGTTCCCACCGTGAAGCATGGAGGAGGAGGTGATGGTGTGGGGGTGCTTTACTGGTGACACTGTCTGTGATTTATTTAGAATTCAAGACACACTTGACAAGCATGGCTACCACAGCATTCTGCAGCGATACGCTATCCCATCTGGTTTGTGCTTAGTGGGACTATAATTTGTTTTTAAACAGGACAATGACCCAACACACCTCCAGGCTGTGTAAGGGCTATATGACCAAGAAGGAGAGTGATGGAGTGCTGCATCAGATGACTGAAAATGTAATGGCGCCGGAGGAGATGGCTACCATTTTTACGGGCTCTTAACCAAATTGTGCTATTGTGTGTTTTTTCACGTTATTTGAAACTTATTTTGTACATAATGTTCTACCACCGTCTCTTATGACCGAAAAGAGCTTCTGGATATCAGGACAGCGATTACTCACCTCGTACTGGACAAAGATTTTTTATTTAACATGTTGGATGCAAAGGCCCACATCCCGTCATTCGCAGGATAAAGAGATGGAGATATCGGGGACGTACAGTGGTTCCTCCTTTGACAGTTATGTCATACTGCGGCACACCCTACGTGCTGCTGCAGCATTCTGTGGCAGCATTCATTTAATTCTCAGCCATTTCTGCAAGTTATTTGCTAGTTTGACCACCAGAGGGCATCTTTGAGAAGCATTTGATAGTATTCCGTAATTGGCATTACCAGAGAATTTAAAACCTTTTTTGTATTAACATAGTATATGGGGTTGATTTAAGAAATTTGGCTTAATTAATTTGATTTAATATTATGGTGTTTCCATTCAGAGAGAAATTGTCAGTTTGTAAATTCAGACCGTTTCGCTCTCGGAGCGCACACGGGACATTCGTCCTGAGGAGTAGGGTTGATTTGAGCGTTCTGGCCTTACAACCGCAGTCAAGCACCCAAGCGAACGTTGGCTAGCTACTTCCAGACGCAAATGAGACCACTCTGACCATTTTACTCGACCTAGCAGAGCTGGTAAGGCAGTTTTCGTGTTAACCAAAGCATCGGTGACTGTAAATGTGCTGCTGGAAACAATTTTATTACGCTTTTTTCCGACGTTTACTGACAGCCCATATTCAACGGGTGTTCAGCGCTCGTAAAGTAATTATTCTGCGATCTGGTACACTCAGACGAGAGTGCTCTGAAATCCGTGTAGATAGCAGGCTGGACACATGACATTAACAACGTTCTTTTCTGATTAAAAAAACTAGTTCATTGCATCTGCCGTGGAGCCCAGTTTCATAATATGACCATATTTCCCAGCTGCTTGCCGTCGTTTTGAAGTAATCGCAAAAAAACAGGCCTTATTTTAGTGCATGCTCCAATTAGTTATATTGAGCACCATGACACCAACTCGCCTTCCGAACGTTCTATTCCCAGCTTATTGTTCAACGTCACAATGCCTGCTTCGCTATTGTTGGTAATGAGACCCGTTCACGTTGTTTTATAGTTAAAATGTAAACAACAAAATTATTATTGGAACTCTGCGGGCTTCCCATTGTTTCCTATGGGGGAAATATAGGCATGTCTGTCTATTTCACCAAATATCTCGCAATGTGTATGTTTATATGTTTTTCAAGTCGGGTGTAACCGGTGTGAAATGGCTAGCTAGTTAGCGGGGTGCGCGCCAATAGCGTTTCAATCGGTGACGTCACTCACTCTGAGCCCTGAAAGTAGTTGTTCGCTGCGGCTTTTATGTAAGTCTGGGCAGCGAGCTCGTTTTTCATCGATCACTAGACCAGAAATGGTCAGAAGTTTTCATTTTTCCCCTACTTTTTCATTACGCAAACATAAGCACAGTTGACACCATCGAGGTGCGGATGTTTACTTTCTACACAAGTAGTTTTTTTCCAGTTCCGTCCGAACAGATTGTAGTGGTAAAATAGGAAAAGGGATACATTTTTTATGGAATTCTCATCATCACTCCAGTCAAAACAGGCTCTGCGAACGTTCGATTCCATCAATTTGCTATGGGCTCGCGCTAGTGTTCCAGTTTAGCCAACGTTCCTTAAGCCGTTTTTCAGCCTTGGGTGAATTTTGACTCATTCTATTGTCGAGCCTATAGATAGCCAGAGCGAATTTACGAAAGCACCCGAATGTCCATTAATAAAGCACAATGACTATACCATTTAGCTAAGCTAAGAATGACGAGAATAATCAAGTCATTAAACGTTGGGTAGTTAGTTAGCCTATAGTTAATATACTGGCAAGTTTCATGTATAACTACTAATGTTAGGTAGCTAGCTAACATACCGGTACATACTGCTGTAATGATATGCTATGTGGTTCGTAAGGACAGAGTTGCTAACAAGTTGTCAGCCAACAACGTGTAAGGTAACTTATTTGAAAAGTCCTAACTTAATTACATTGAGTAGCAAGCTACCCCTTGGTCGTTAGGGCAAATCTGGTCTGTGATAGGAAGGGGGGTTTTCACATCTAGCTCGGCTATTAGACTATTCTTTAGTAAAGGTTGAATAGTCTATTGTTCAGCTACTAGCCCTCCTCCCCAACTTGCAACAAATTGCTGTTCCCATCTCATTCCTTTCCCTCCTCCACATGTCATCATTCTGCTCCTGAGTGGCTCGCTTGTGGGCATGCTGGCAGGATATGGCAGCATTTTTGGTTGTGCGTCAAGAATTCTGCATACAGTAGCACGTTTGTATGAGGTATGGTTATTCACAGGCAAATGGTTATATGCTATGGAGGTACATTTGACTCTTTTTGTCGAGAGCAAAACCTTTTTTATATTCAATCAAAAATCATTGTTCTGAAAGCAACTTTTTTCCGACACAAAGACAGTTAAAGCGGACAACTACGAAGATGGCATCTCAGGTAAGCAGCACTGGGCTGTATTGACGTATCCTAAAAAATTACATCTGCTGCTTTAGATTGAACGGTCATATCTCAGTTATTGTTTTCATGTCTATAAAAAAATAAGCTGTTTGCTTTACTTTCAGAGAGCGAGCTGACAAAGGGGTCGAAAATGTAGATATTGCCAGATGTTCACTGTGCGAGGAACAGGCCGTGGAAGCTTTATTGCTGGCAAAAGTGTCCATAACCAGAGGTAATTAAACTGTTCTGTTATTTTTCTCCATCTCTGCCTGTCTTGTTGTACATAGAACCTGTCTCACATGCATTAATTAAAAAACCCTTAAGATGTAAGCTGCTAATTTTCAGATTTACACCACATAAACACAGCCATTTTCACTGGACTATCTGTTGCTGCCAAGTCATGATTTCCCTGGGGGTTAGCCTTGCAATAATCAAGTGGTGAGACACACAGCCCTCTATATTTAAATGTTTCAGGTACACTCCGATAGGTGTCTGCGTCACATACAGTATCTTCTATTGACATTATCTTCTATTGTTTGTCGTTGTGTGTCTGTTTCTCAGCATAAAGTACTCTGTAGCCACACCAGATGAGACCACACACACACACACAATAACTCTCTCTTCTTCACTTCATCCCTCTCCCCCTTCTCACCTAAATCCTCTAGGTTATATCAACTGGCTGACACAGAAGGCACAGCATGATCATAGGTGAGATGTCACTTGGTCGGGTCAACAGTAAGTATTATTAAAGAGATGCTTTACATTAAAATACAGAGAGAAGTAGTAGTCCCAGAGTTAATGATCCAAAGTCAGTTTTGCATTTCACCTCCTGATTTAAGATGACTGCCTGTTAGAATAAAAAAAAAAAAGTCTTAATCATGCCCTCTCGTCTGCAGGTACTGTATGTTTTGATGTGAGAGAGGAAGCCAGTCCCATCATCGCCACTTCACCCGCTCTTAAGATAACCTTCGGGACAACTGGGGGCCCAAGGCGGGTTAGGAGACACCCCAATTATGATGAGCTGAGAGAATATTAGGGTAGCACTGTAATTCATGAATCATATGCTGTCTGCCCCTGTTCTTACCGCTCCCCCTTTCTGTCTTCTACACCTCTCTCCCCACCTCACCTTTCTTCTCGTTTTATAATGCACACCATATGTGCATTGAGGTACAGATTGAACTTGTATTTATAATATTACAATTATCATAATTATAATGCATTTATAACACCTGGATAATTAACTTTTTTCAATAAAGCATTTCACATTCTCCACTGGTTGAAATTAAGTATCTCATTGAAATACTTTCCTGTGTCCTCAGATTAATGCAGATGAAGGGAGTTAGATATGAATAGTTTATTTACTGTATATATGAATTACAAATCAATCATGTTTCTAGTCTATTGAATAGTTACAATGTGTAATCATTGATGTCCCAGGAGCAGGAGTGGTAAACACTGTTGAAGTGTGTAATTGTAATACATATATGCAGACATGGCATCATTCAAATAATGGAGTTTGATATGACTGAAAAAGAATGTCTCAGAGATTCATACCTGAACCGCACCTTCATTTGCCAAGGAAGAGTACATGATCAGTGAATATATTCAATGTAGAGGCTACAATGTGGGAATCTCATGCATGGTAATAACTACAGTACATGTGTATATCGGACTTGCATCCTTGCATCCATTTATTTGGTGGGGGCTGTTAATAAACCGTAAACTCAATCCTCTGTCTGGACAATTGTTCCTTTATGACAAAGTTATTGTAATGACCTGACTAAATCATAAAGGAACAATTGTCCAGACAGAGGATTGAGTTTACAGTTAATTAACCCAAATTCACACAGGCTGTTTGGCCATAGCCCCCACCAAATAAATGAAGGATACCCTATAAAAAGAACTGTGACTTTCTCTTGTGAAGGCCAGAAGTAAGAGAGAGAACAATGGCTAAACCTGGTCTTAACTTCCAATGCTCCATCCCCCTGCCCAACCCCCCTCCACACCACTCCGCCAACCACCAGGATGCCTGGCATCAGAACATTCCAGGCATTCCCGTGATTGGCAGATAGCAGTTGATTGGCATGGCGGACCCCGCGAACACTGGATATTGGTAAGTACAACACAACCAACTAATAGCCTAATACATAACACACAGCTGTCTGTGTGTGTCGCTACATTATTATATCCATAGGCTTCATTAATGCCATTCAGACTTGAATTTGATACAACAACTATCATAGCTGAGGTTCATAGATAGGTTCTGAACTAATATTCATACCAAACGTTTTAGGGTCCATACACAGATCGGCTACATACTGTAGCTTGCTACACATCCATCGGCATACAGTTATTTTTATCTCCACTACACAATAAGCAAGTAAATAGCTAGCTATGTTACTTCAGCTGCATTGCAAGGCAAGCTTACACAATTGTACATTCAATTTGCAGTAAATGCTTTAGCTAGCTAGATTCTCAGGAGTCCCTAAAACATTAAACAACACAAATTACAAATTCATTCTCCTAACACTAGCTAGCTGGCTAATGTTAGCTAGTCAGATAACTTGCTAAATAGCGTTTTTCGTAAATTAACTTTGTGACCAAAAAATATACACAATCGTTTGTCTCTTCATTAACTAACATATTTGACTTGTTATGACGTTATAACAACTTACATCTGGCTCCACCATAATGTTTTGTCAGCCATCTTTGTTGAAAAACGCCACAAAGGCAAGGGTGGCTCACGTCAAAATTCGTCATTGGAACCACTCCATACGATTGGTCATATAAAAACCATGGGACCCAAATGCATAATGAGTGCTCTAACTCCCCCTTGTGGTGGTCTGGAGCAATGAAGCCGTGTCCCACAGTGCAAGCTCGCAACTTTTAAAGGAGGAACCACTGTAGGTCGGGGTGCCTCGTAAGCATACGACGGTGAGTGGGTAATCTGCCTCTACCATCAGTCCTATAAGCCAACGTACAATCATTGGATAACAAAATAGGCAAGCTACGATCACAAATATCCTACCAACGGGACATTAAAAACTGTAATCTTTTATGTTATGTTTCACCGAGTTGTTGCTGAACGATGACATGGATAAAATACAGCTGTCGGGGAATTACACTGCATCGGCAAGATAGAACAGCTGCCTCCGGTAAGACAAGGGGTGACGGTCTGTGTATGTTTGTAAACAAAATATACACACGAAATCTAATATTAAGGAAGTCCTGAGGTTTTGCTCTGCTGAAGTAGAGTATCTCATGATAAGCTGTAGACAGCACTATTTACCAAAAGAGTTTCTGTATTTTTCGTAGCTGTCTATTTACCACCACAAACTGATGCTGGCTCTAAGTCCGCACTCAATGAGCTTTATAAGGCCACAAGCAAACAGGAAAATGCTCATCCAGAGGCGGCACTCCTAGCGGCCAGGGACAACTTAACACCACACACAGGGACGTGTACATAGCTCTCTGTCCATTTGGCAAAACTGATCATAATTCTATCCTCCTGCTTACAAGCAAAAACTAAAGCAGGAAGCACCAGTGACTCTGTCAATAAAGAAGTGGTCAGATGACGCAGATGCTAAGCTACAGGACTGTTTTGCTAGCACAGACTGGAATATGTTCCGGGATTCTTCCGATGGCATTGAGGAGTACACAACATCAGTCACTGGCAACATCAATAAGTGCATTGATGACGTCGTCCCCACAGTGACCGTACGTACATATCCCAACCAGAAGCCATGGATTACAGGCAACATCCACATTGAGCTAAAGGGTAGAGCTGCTGCTTTCAAGAAGCGGGACTCTAACACGGAAGCTTATAAGAAATCCCACTATGCCCGCCGACGAACCATTAAACAGGCAAAGCATCAATACAGGACTAAGACTGAATCGTATTACACCGGCTCCGACGCTCACTGGATGTGGCAGGGCTTGCAAACTATTAGACTACAAAGGGAAGCACAGCCGCAGGCTGCCCAGTGACACAAGCCTACCAGACGAGCTAAATTACTTCTATGCTCGCTCCGAGGCAAGCAACACTGATGCATGCATGAGAGCATCAGCTGTTCTGCACGACTGTGTGATCATGCTCTCTGTAGCCGATGTGAGTAAGACCGTAAAAACAGGGCAACATTCACAAGCATTAGGGCCAGACGGATTACCAGGACGTGTACTCCGAGCATGCGCTGACCAACTGGCAAGTGTCTTCACTGACATTTTCAACCTGTCTGACCGAGTCTGTAAAACCAACATGTTTCAAGCAGACCACTATAGTCCCTGTGCCCAAGAACAGTAAGGTAACCTGCCTAATACACTATCGACCCGTAGCTCTCACGTCTGTAGCCATGAAGTGCTTTGAAAGGCTGGTCATGGCTCACATCAACACCATTATCCCAGAAACCCTAGACCCACTCCAATTTGCAAACCGCCCCAACAGATGATGCAATCTCTACTGAACTCCACACTGCCCTTTCCCACCTGGACAAAAGCAACACCTACGTGAGAATACTATTCATTGACTACAGCTCAGCGTTCAACACCATAGTGCCCTCAAAGCTCATCACTAAGCTAAGGACCCTGGGACTAAACACCTCCCTGTGCAACTGGATCCTGGACTTCCTGACAGGCTGCCCCCAGGTGGTAAGGGTAGGTAACACATCTGCCACGCTGATCCTCAACACTGGGGCCCTAAGGGGTGCGTGCTCAGTCCCCTCCTGTACTCCCTGTTCACCCTGACTGCATGGCCAAGCACGACTCCAACAACATCATTACGTTTGCCGCCGACACAACAGTGGTAGGCCTGGTCACCAACAATGATGAGACAGTCTGTAGGGAGGAGGTCACAGACCTCGTCGTGTGGTGCTAGGATAACAACCTCTCCCTCAACGTGATCAAGGCAAAGGAGATGATTGTGGACTACAGGAAAAGGAGGACCGAACATGACCCCATTCTCATCGACGGGGCTGTTGTGGAGAAGGTTGATAGCGTCACGTTCCTTGGTGTCCACATCACCAACAAACTATCATGGTCCAAACACACCAAGACAGTCGTGAAGAGGGCACAACAAAACCTATTCCCCCTCAGGAGACTGAAAAGATTTGGCATGGGTCCTCAGATCCTCAAAAAGTTATACTGCTGCACCATCGAGAGCATCTTGACTGGTTGCATCACTGCCTGGTATGGCAACTGCTAAGCCTACGACCACAAGGCATTACAGAGGGTCATGCGTTTGGCCCAATACATCACTGGGGCCAAGCTTTCTGCCATCCAGGACTTCTATACCAGGCGGTGTCAGAGGAAGGCCCTAGAAATTGTCAGACCCTAGCCATCCTTGTCATAGACTGTTCTCTCTACTACCACACGGCAAGCAGTACAGGAGCGCTAAGTCTAGGTCCAAAAGGCTTCTTAATAGCTTCTACCCCCAAGCCATAAGACTCCTGAACAGCTAAACAAATGGCTACCCAGACTATTTGCATTGTCCACCTCCCCCACCCCCTCTTTTACACTGCTGCTACTCTGGTTATTATCAATGCATAGTCACTTTACCTCTAACTACATGTACATATTACCTCAATTACCTCAACTAACCTGTACCCCCGCATATTGACTGTGCCCCTGTGCCGGTACTCCCTGTATATAGCCTCGCTACTGTTATTTTACTGCTGCTCTTTAATTATTTATTATTTTTCTTAAACTGCAGTGTTGGTTAAGGACTTTGATGGGGTAATGATAGGGGCTGCACAAAATTAATGATGTATTATAATAATTGATTATGCTTATGTTGTATTAATGGAAGGGGAAGGGCTATAAGACCCTCCCCCACTACATTTATAGCGTCCTGGACCACAGATTAGCAATATATGCATTATAAGGTTTAATACTGTTCCACAATTCTATTCCAGTTTCTGCCTCTTATAAGAAACGGTCTGAGAGATGTGTGAGCCACTGCAGTCAAAACAGGGTGTCTGTGAGAAAGCGCCTCAAGGCTAAAAGAGATACATAGACACAAACCCCTGCAGGGGAGTAAATAGATAATAGACAAATCAGACATACCACTGTAAGCCACACGGGAATGGAAAATTACTGCTGAGCCCTTAGAAAACACTGGACTATTGTTTTCTCCTGCAAGTTTGTATAACTGTATATGCATGGGCTTGGTCTCATGAGTAGAAGGTGTTGACCTAGGCAGTTACATCACTAGGTGTTGACTGCAAGCATATTAAAGCAACTTTGACCTTTTTATTTTGCAGAACTTACTCTGAAACATACTCAGTTTCCATGGTCAACTTCTGTCTGCAATTGCATTAAAAAAGGTTTAATTGATTTACTTAAAGAAGATATTGTCTGATTGCTGATTTGGTGTAAATACAGTACAAAACTAGTAGGTGCGATTACACAGATCAAGTCAAATAAAGTTGTATTAGGGAGATAAACAAAAATACAAGGTAGGCTCTGTAACCTCGAAAAAACAAAATACGTTTAATCGATGTCTGCGCCCCGACTGTGCCACATTCTTGATGCTTCCAGTGAACTGTGACATCACACTTCCACGCTGTCTCTGTGCCGTTTGTTTCTACTTGGCTACCTGCCAAACTTAGTTTTTTAGTTTTAATAGCTGTTTAATTAAAACTCTGCATTTAACACATTTACCAACATCTTAGTTTTTCTAACTCAACTTTTTTTATTAAACTTTTTCACCATGGACACTTTATCTGGACATGGTTATACAGGACTTCCACCAGTGAAAAGGTAGTAACATTAACGCTATGCCAACTATTTGCAGTCGCTATATTCTTAATATACAGGAGAACTATCGCCTTATGGTGAGAATAGCTGAGTTGCAAGCCAAGCTTCAGATGAAATCGTTAGGCAAGGGCAATTTAAGTGTTGGAAAGGATGAAATCGCATCTACAGCAACTACAGAGAGTAGTATTTAAAAAAAACCTGCACAGTCCCCGCTGGACAATTTTCTCAAGGCTTCTGGAAAGAAATGCTGTCAGCATGCTCAACCAGTGTCGCTCAACAAAAACTTTCAACTGGTTCTCCCCATTAAGCAACGAGTCAGAGACGCCGAAGCCTTCCACGATTATCTCTGACAAATTGAAAACCCTAGTCATTGGCGACTCCATTACCCGCAATATTAGATTTAAAAAGAATCATCCAGAGATCATACACTGTTTACCAGGGGGCAGAGCTACCGACGTAAAGGCTAATCTGAAGAGGGTGCTGGCCAAGGCTAAAACTGGCGTGTGTAGAGGGTATATGGATATTGTTATCCTCGTTGGCACCAACAATGTTAGGATGAAACAGTCAGAGGTCACCAAGCGCAACATAGCTTCAGCATGTAAATTAGCTAGAAAGATGTGTCAGCATTGAGTAATTGTCTCTGGCCCCCTCCCAGTTAGGGGGAGTGATGAGCTCTACTGTACAGCAGTCTCACAACTCAATCACTGGTTAAAATCTTTTCTGTACCTCCCGAATTTGTACATAATTTTGCCCTCTTTCTGGGACTCACCCACTAACAACACCAAGCCTGGCCTGCTGAGGAGTGACTAAATCAAATCAAATGTTATTGGTCACATACACATGGTTAGCAGATGTTAATGCGAGTGTAGCGAAATGCTTGTGCTTCTAGTTCCGACCATGCAGTAATATCTAACAAGTAATCTAACAATTTCACAACAACTACCTTATACACACAAGTGTAAGGAATGAATAAGAATATGTGCATATAAATATATGGATGAGCGATGGCCGAACGGCATAGGCAATATGCAGTAGATGGTATAGAGTACAGTATATACATATGAGATGAGTAATGTAGGGTATGTAAACATTATATAAAGTGGCATTGTTTAAAGTGACTAGTGATACATTTATTACATACAATTTTTCATTATTAAAGTGGCTAGAGATTTGAGTCAATATGTTGGCAGCAGCCACTCAATGTTAGTGATGGCTGTTTAACAGTCTGATTGCCTTGAGATAGAAGCTGTTTTTCAGCCTCTCAGTCCCAGCTTTGATGCACCTGTACTGACCTCGCCTTCTGGATGATAGCGGGGTGAACAGGCAGTGGCTCGGGTGGTTGTTGTCCTTGATGATCTTTTTGGCCTTCCTGTGACATCGGATGGTGTAGGTGTCTTGGAGGGCAGGTAGTTTGCCCCCGGTGATGCGTTGTGCAGACCTCACTACCCTCTGGAGAGCCTTGCGGTTGTGGGCGGAGCAGTTTCCGTACCAGGCGGTGATACAGCCCGACAGGATGCTCTCGATGGTGCAGCAGTATAACTTTTTGAGGATCTGAGGACCCATGCCAATATATATATATATATATACACACACACACACACACAAACACACACACAGTTGAAGTCGGAAGTTTACATACACCTCAGCCAAATACATTTAAACTCAGTTTCACAATTCCTGACATTTAATTCTAGTAAAAAAGTATTTATTTTAAGAATGTGAAATGTCAGAATAATAGAGAGAATGATTTATTTCCACTTTTATTTCTTTCATCACATTCCCAGTGGGTCAGAAGTTTACATACACTCAATTAGTATTTGGTAGCATTGCCTTTAAATTGTTTAACTTGGGTCAAATGTGTCAGGTAGCCTTCCACAAGCTTCCCTCAATAAATTAGATGAATTTTGGCCCATTCCTCCTGACACAGCTGATGTAACTGAGTCAGGTTTGTAGCCCTCCTTGCTCACACACGCTTTTTCAGTTCTGCCCAAAAATGTCTATAGGATTGAGGTCAGGGCTTTGTGATACCTTGACTTTGTTTACTTAAGCCATTTTGCCACAACTTTGGAAGTATGCTTGGGGTCATTGGAAGACCCATTTACGACCAAGCATTAACTTCCTGACTGATGTCTTGAGATGTTGCTTCAATATTTTTGTGAAGTGCACCAGTCCCTCCTGCAGCAAAGCACCCCCACAACATGATGCTCCCACACCCGTGCTTCATGGTTGGGATGGTGTTCTTCGACTTGCAAGCCTCCCCCTTTTTCCTCCAAACATAACAATGGTCATTATGGCAAAACAGTTCTATTTTTGGTTTATCAGACCAGAGGACATTTCTCCAAAAAGTACGATCTTTGTCCAGTACACTAACAGTACACTTTAGCTTGAAATGAAACCACTTTCTGTCAAAAATTGAAACGTGTCATATATAAAAATGTAGCTAGCTAACGCTAGACTATCTTACCTGCATTCATTAACATGCATCATGGACGTGTCTCCCTGTCAGGAATGCCATACCATGGTTGCCTTTGAAGATGTCATTTGGAGACAGGTGTTTTCTCCATGACTTTAGGTATCATACTCTAATTCCACTGATTTCAAAACTTGATCCTCCAGAAAATGGAGAGCAGCACTTATTCAGCTCCACTTCACAATATTTTTTTTTAAAAAGCAGCGTTTGACAGGATTACCAACACAGACTGACGACCTCAAATATACAGACGCCTTCAATATGGCAGACCAATCCGAACTCATCTCTCGGCATATCTCTAGCCAATCATGGCTAGTGGGAAGGTTGCCAACTTTTTCTGTGGCTTAACCTTTTCACACAAGTGAGTTCCAAATATCTTTAATAGTCGCCCCTGCGTGAGTTGTTTTATGTAGGTGATGTCAGAATGCACTCACTGTTCCAAAATGTGATTATTACGCAACAGGACAGTTAACACGTGCTGCCTGCTAATTATCTATAAACTACGTTTCAATCAACTTGTCAATTTCAAATTATTTTATAACAAGTTGTATGTTCTAAAAACAGTTTGAATTGAGGTGTGTTCCGCCTCATTAATTCACATAGAAGTAGTTAATTTCAGTGTTGCGGACAATTTATATTTGAGGCTTTACTGAGCCGGATAAACTGCTCTCTTGCAGAAGAACCCACCGCAGTTCACTCATGTTTGCGCAGATCAAGTATGCATATATTTGCGCAATCTTGCAAGAATTGGAACATTTTCTCAATTTGCCTTCCTTGTTGTTTTCCGTACACATAACTTTGGACATGTGTGCGTTCCTATCAAAGTAAGTTCTTTGTTTTCTATATATCGTGTTGTCGTTTCTTCTGTAGGCACATACAGTATGTATGTATGGAGCATAATGTATTTAGTTTTATTCACGTTTTCAATTACTGGTGACAAATAATGCATTCCGATTATTGCATATATTGTAATGGACACCTATGATGTGTTTAAATACTTTTTTGAAGGTTGTACGTATTATAATGAGCCAAACTATTTGCCAGCTATGTGTGGCACCATGTTTGTTGACATTATACAATGCATTCTGGGTGTCACAGACCAAAGATGTTATAATGAGGTGAAGGAATGGTTCACTCATCTTTCAAGTAAACTTCCAGAAGTGAATGAAGGGAAGTGGATGATCGTAGACACACCCCCTTCAACATGCATACTATAAACAGACCAAACTCATCTTGTCTCCTCTTATTATCTTTGGTTGCGGAAAAAAAACAAGCATGGCGGCATGCACAAACTACCCATCTTCGGATTACTTTCGTTCTCTAGAAAGTGTTTTACTCAATTATTTAGATCAATAGTGAGCTCACCCGTGATGTGATTTAATTATACATTAAGTTTCTGTCAGCTGAGAGTTACAAAAATATGACTGCTTGTGTTATGTCAATCTTTCCACAGTTAGCACAAGGACAAATGTAGCCTACATTTTTCCGGTTTGAATGATTGTGTTATGCTGTAGCTACTTCTGTGAATGTCTGAACATTGCATCCAAAAATAAACTGCTCACATTCTGGACATAACTTTGTAAGGACTGTGTTTGTGCAAAATGTTTCTGTAAAAAACTGTGGCCAGCTCAAATGCTGATTGTTGCGTCATTTGAAACTGGAAGTTCTAAATACGCGTTCTAATCACCAGTTTTATCTCTACAGGGACCACTGTAGAATGATCACATCAGTGTGTTGGTACGTGTGAAAAGGTTAACCAACAAGGCACGTAATTTAACAATTGTATTCGTATTTACAGATGGCATACAAGTTTGTTATTAAGGCACATGAAAGTTCACATGTTCGAGAAGGCATTTCTTCACAAAAAATTTTGATCAAATATTTTTATGTTCAAACGGCTCTCCTGTGAAGTTTTTAAGTCGCCCTGGATAAGAGCGTCTGCTAAATGACTTAAATGTAAATGTTAAATGTAAAGTCGTGACTTGCAACATATGCCTAGTTTCCTGAATCGGGTCACAATTGATTCAATCGTTTTTTCTCTCATCAATCTACATACAATACCCCATAATGACAAAGCAAAAACAGGTTTTGACATTTTTGCTAATCAATTAAAAAGTCGGAAGTTTACATACACTTAGGTTGGAGTCAATAAAACGTGTTTTTCAACCACTTCACAAATTTCTTGTTAAACAAACTATAGTTTTGCCAAGTCGGTTAGGACATCTACTTTGCGCATGACACAAGTAATTTTTCCAACAATTCTTTACAGACAGATTATTTCACTTATAATTCACTGTATCACAATTCCAATGGGTAAGAAGTTTACATACATTAAGTTGACTGTGCCTTTAAACAGCTTGGAAAATTCCAGAAAATTATGTCATGGCTTTAGAAGCTTCTGATAGGCTAATTGACATAATTTGAGTCAATTGGAGGTGTACCTGTGAATGTATTTCAAGGCCTACCTTCAAACTCAGTGCCTCTTTGCTTGACATCATGGGAAAATCAAAAGAAATCAGCCAAGACCTCAGAAAAAAAATTGTAGACTTCTCCACAAGTTTGGTTCATCCTTGGGAGCAATTTCTTGTACAAACGATAGTACACAAGTATAAACACCATGCAGCCATCATCTCTGTCTTCTAGAGATGAACGTACTTTGGTGTGAAAAGTGCAAATCAATCCCAGAACAACAGCAAAGGACCTTGTGAAGATGCTGGAGGAAACAGGTACAAAAGTATCTATATCCACAGTAAAACGAGTCCTATATCGTCATAACCTGAAAGGCCGCTCAGCAACGAAAGAAGCCACTGCTCCAAAACCGCCATAAAAGAGCCAGACTACGGTTTGCAACTGCACATGGGGACAAAGATCGTACTTTTTGGAGAAATGTCCTCTGGTCTGATGAAACAAAAATAGAACTGTTTGGCCATAATGGCCATCATTATGTTTGGAGGAAAAAGGGGGATGCTTGCAAGCTGAAGAACACCATCCCAACCATGAAGCACAGGGGTGTTGTGGGGGTGCTTTGCTGCAGGAGGGACTGGTGCACATCACAAAATAGATGGCATCATGAGGATGGAAAACTATGTGGATATATTGAAGTAACATCTCAAGACATCAGTCAGGAAGTTAAAGCTTGTTCGCAAATGGGTCTTCCAAATGGACAAACATACTTCCAAAGTTGTGGTAAAATGGCATAAGGACAACAAAGTCAAGGTATTGGAGTGGCCATCACAAAGACCTGACCTCAATCCTATAGAAAATGTGTGGGCAGAACTGAAAAAGTGTGAGGCCTACTAACCTGACTCAGTTACACCAGCACTGTCAGGAGCAATGGGCCAAAATTCACCCAACGTATTGTGGGAAGCTTGTGGATGGCTACCCAAAACGTTTAGCCCAAGTTACATTTTTTAAAGGCAATGCTACCAAATACTAATTGAGTGTATGTAAACTTCTGACTCACTGGGAATGTAATGAAAGAAATAAAAGTTGAAATAAGTAATTCTCTCTACTATTATTCTGACATTTCACATTCTTAAAATAAAGTGGTGATCCAAACTGACAGGGAATTTTTACTAGGATTAAATGTCAGGAATTGTGAAAAACTGAGTTTAAATGTGTTTGGCTAAGGTGTATGTAAACTTCCGACTTCAACTGTATATATGTTATGCTTGACAAAAATGTGGGTCGCCACTGCCTGTATATAGCTATCTTTTGGATACACAGTCTATCAATTTCACCTATGCCATGGTAGTCACTGCTAGACTGGTAGCTATCAGAAGCAGAGTAAACATGTTAGTTTGTTCTATCTTAGACTAACGTTAGCTAACGTAAGCAAATATGAATAGCTCAATCTGGTAGCCTTCTATTCCACACTAAAAATAGAATTGTCCATATAGCTAACTCACTCTCTGTGTTGGTCGCAATGATGAATGTGCATAAATCGTCTATGGTTGGTTAGTTGGTTCTCAGCTGGCTAGTAATCTTGCTTCCAATTTAGTGATGCTTGCTAGCTAAGAGCAAGCTAGCCATATTGAAATGTCCATTTTAAGTGTACCAAGCTAGCCAGTCAGAGAGCGATCAATACAAATAATGGGGTGGTTCAATTGTTTGTGTATTTTGTTGTAGGTGGTACAGAATCTGTTTCCACCACCATGTGCTTCCAACCCCTAGCTCTGCACAAGGTGAAGGTAAGTTGTCAAAAATATGTACAAGCTAACGGCTTAGATACGTTTACAGTAAGCATGGCATAAGCATGCATTGGGTAGTGTTTGTATGGGTTTGTGTTATTGGGTGGTTAGAGGTAGCCTGAGGACCACAGAGTACCTTCCAGACCATGTAATCAATTTAGACTAGCCCTTTTCACCTTTTCTCTTTGTAAAACACTGGTTATCTGGAGTCCTTCCACAGCGCCCTGTTGAAAAATACCCCAAAGCGGCGGAATTCTGGGTACACAAGCATGAGGGAGTGTACACACTTTGCAGTTAGGGAGCACAACAAGATTGTCGGACAGAAACCAGCAAGGGACACTGAAAGGTATAAAATCAAGACTACAACAGTAATGACACAACCACCTCATTCTTCTCTCTGCAGATTCTCAAAACACAAATAAAAAGCATGTCTACAAAAATCCTCTGCCAAGGGGTACTATTGACAAGAATGATATGTCAAAGTCAATAGGCTGGAGGAGGCTTACAGACAGGTCTTTGAGATGAGGAATATTTTTTTTTTGTGCATGGTAGTGCTTAGAGACAGTAAATGTATTGTTGTATATGAGCGCGATTGAGAGGTGCCATTTCTCCTCAATCTCCCAAACACAACAATACATACTCTGTAAGAACTGCCCTCCTAAGACTTTTCACACTTTCTGCAGCCCGTTCACTTTGTTGACTGCTCTTCCTCTCAAGGGCAGCTCCCAATGTCCCTAATTTTCCTTAAACAATACACTAGCCCGACTCTAAACACTTAGATCCCATTCGGTTAACACCTTTACCAACAAAGGCAAATTGCCCTACATCCCTTACACAAAAAGTGTAAAATGCTAACGCCACAACCATGTCTTTCCAGGACATGTGCAGTACCAGCAGATCTTCTGCAAGAGGTCCAAACAGTTGGTGGTTAAGAAGCCCTACACCAGTTCCGGCAGAGTCTTATCCAGCTGACCGTACACCGCAGACAGGAAAATACCCTTTGGCACAAGCACAAAGAGTCTCAGCCTCCCCAGCCCACAACGCCAAACACCATTGCCAAAGCCGGATAAAGGGCTATTGCTGCATTTACACAGCCAGCCCAATTCTGATCCTTTTTTCATTTATTGGTCTTTTGACCAATCAGATCAGTTCTGAACAAGATCTGATGTGAAAAGATCTGATGTGATTGGTTAAACGAAATAAAAAAATCAGAATTGGGCTGCCTGTGTAAACGCAGCCAGTGTGGCTCAGCATAAGACCATGTAGAACTACTAAATTAAATATGGATATTTTCTATCAATCTTCAAAATTTGTCTGCCTTTATGGATTCACAGAATATATTTATATAATCTGTACAGGGCTCTGTAGCATCAAACAGATGTCCAAATTATTTTAATTTGTCAATCTAAAACACAGGTGATATACACTGTTCTATGTTAACTAAGAAAGAGAACTGGGTATTAAACAAAATATATGTATAATATAATTTATAGTAAAACCAGCTTCAGTTTTAGAGATTTACAACAGTAAATTCTTGAATTATGGTTTTTCCTTACTTTTAGTAAACTAGCTTGCTTATTTACATCTGTTTGGAATGTTATTTTGTGTCATGCCTATAATTTTGTGAGATTAAAATGCATCCACTGTCATAATCATAACCAATATCAACTCTCATCAATGATGTTACATAACTAGTTAGCACAATTACGTACAATTGCTGATGTTACATATTTTCTAACAAGTTACAAACGTAAAGTGTAGCTAAATAGCCAACTCCAGTCATGTGCTAATGTTTGCTGGTAAACGTAGCTTTGAGTGGCTGGTTGTAACATTGTAACTTGCTGTTTTAGTGACTATATCGACTACTAAAAAGAGAAAAGGTGTAACGCTCTTGTCGGAATGAGTGGACCAAAGCGCAGTGTGGAAAGTGTTCATGATTTTATTTGATCAAAAAACACTCGCACAAAGTAACAAAACGAAAAGCCAACAGTTCTGTCAGGTAACAGGTAACTAAACAGAAAATAACCTCCCACAAAACTCAGGTGGAAAACAGGCTGCCTATGTATGATTCCCAATCAGAGACAACGATAGACAGCTGCCTCTGATTAGGAACCATACTCGGCCAAAAACAAAGAAATAGACAACATAGAATGCCCAGCCCACATCACACCCTGACCTAACCAAATAGAGAAATAAAACGTCTCTCTAAGGTCAGGGTGTGACAAAAGGTTTTATTGTAAAACCTCTTCTCTTTTTAGTCATAGATATGGCTACCGGTAGATGTTTAGCTAGCTACACTACATGACCAAAAGTATGTGGATGCCTGCTCGTCGAACATCTCATTCCAAAATGAATTAATAGGGAGTTGGTCCCACTCTTCTGGAAAGCCTTTCAACTAGATGTTGGAACATTGCTGCGGGGATTTACTTCCATTCAGCCACAATGGCATTAGTGAGGTCAGCACTGATATTGGACGATTAGGCGGATTTGCTTCCATTCAGCCACAATGGCATTAGTGAGGTCAGCACTGATATTGGACGATTAGGCGTGGCTCGCAGTCGGCGTTCCAATTCATCCCAAAGATGTTGGCTGGGTTTGGAGGTCAGGGTTCTGTGCACTGGGGGCATTGTCATGCTGAAACAGGAAGGGGCCTTCCCCAAACTTTTGCCACAAAGTTGGAGGCACAGAATCGTCTAGAATGTCATTGCATGCTTTAGCGTTAAGATTTCCCTTCACTGGAACTAAGGGGCCTAGCCCGAACCATGAAAAACAGCCCCAGACCATTATTCCTCCTCCACCAAACTTTAGATTTAGCACTATGCATTCGGTCAGGTTGCGTTCTCCTGGCATTCACCAAACCCAGATTCATACGTAAGACTGCCAGATGGTGAAGCATGATTTATCACTCCAGAGAACGTGTTTGCACTGCTCCAGAGTCCAATAGTGGCAAGCTTTACAACACTCCAGTCTAAGTTTGGCATTGCGCATGGTGATCTTAGGCTTGAGTGCGGCTGCTCGGCCATGGAAACCCGTTTTTATGAAGCTCCCGGCGAACAGTTCATGTGCTAACGTTGCTTCCAGAGGCAATTTGGTACTCCGTAGTGAGTGTTTGTGCGCAATTATATACACCGGTTAGCAACGGGTGTGGCTAAAATAGTCTTGTATATTTAGCAATAAATGTGCCAATAGGAGCATCGCTGAAAGACGTCTAATGGCTCTATCAAACAAGGACAACCATATCTACACACAACAATGTACAGTACGATCGGTATAAGATAGGCTTTGCGGAATGCCACAAAGCAGGACTACAGCGCTTTCCAATTTATTCCCCCCCTTTATGAAGCTTCACAAAGCCTTCATAATGCCTTCATTGGCACTACATGTGTTACAAAGCATCTATAACCGTAAATCATGCTTTATAAAGCGTTAATAAGTGTGACATGACTGTGTGACATAATCGCCAATGTCAAATGTGACATAAACATGTGCTTTATAAAGGATGACATGTTGTACTGAAGGATAGCATACGCTCTAAAGCGATGTCATGTTAATCACATTACACCTAATCTCCTTCCCAGACACTTCTGCCCAAATGCACGGAAGTTCTGAGGGACCAGCCTTCATTAGTTAGGGTTAGGTTTAAAATCTAATTTTAAGACGCTAAATTTTGGAAATGGGCAGGGATTAGCCATAATTAGGACTTTTTGACTGTGTTAAGTAGTGACGATGACAAATTCTTTACTCAGGAAGTTCACTCCTATAGACTTCTATGGTCACTCACACTAAGGCCAACTTTGAATAGTTGATATCCCAGGCTTATATGTGCTGTGCGTGCAATAACCTGGGGACGACGTTACACCAAGAAACACTTACCTTGATGGAAGTCACCAACCAAAATAAATTAAAAGTGTCTTTCTTCTAGAACCAAGTTGCATGTTCCTGAGTACACAAACAAAAACTAGCCATACCTCAAGGTGCTGGGCCCAGTCAGTTCTTTGACACATTCACCCATTCCCCCGCTGAAAGATCAGCCACAAAATGTTGGCCCCGATTCAACAGGTTGTAATCAAGCCCTGGTCTCCAGCATAGGAACAGGAGAGGAATACCCGGTGTGGTAGTCTCAGGTTGGACTCCTCCAAATCATCTTGGTTCTGACACACAAACACAAGCTTTGCAGGTCCAAAGAAACCATTTAAATAACCTGTGGATCATGAGAAAATCTTCATAAATCATCAATGTTAATACCTACTATAAAGTCAGAGAGCTTTGGTCATTCATAACACATACATTACATAAAGGCTTAATGAAGTAATTACAAATGTATTAACACTTAGGGAATTATCACTAACAGCTAAAACAAATAAACATTAAAGACATGTTTAATCCATACATTTCCTTTTATTTGTACATTTAAAAAAAAATACAAATACAAAGTTTCAAAAAGTCCAGCAATGCAATTACATTGAAAATTACAAAAGGCTGTGAATAGTGTAGCTTGTCCCTGAACTGGCGGACCAATGGTTCTTGCCTCTCTTCCTGCTGGAGGTACTGCATGTTGGTTCCAACCTTAAAAATATCAACAAAGAAAGTTAGTTAACATATCTACAGTATTTCACTTTAAAGTGTATAGTATTGCTTACTAGTTGTTGTCCAATCAATTTTGTAACCACTCCCTCTTTTAATTAGAGCTGATTGGAAAAAGCTGTTCAAAAGAGGACATTGTATTATCATTTCTTTGTACTCCCTGACGAAGGCCATGTAGCCGAAACGCGTCGGATTTTTTAAATGTTGTTTCTATTGAACATGCAATACAAATAAAGGCATTTAATTTTTCATATGAAGAGTGCCTTGGTCCTCCTTTATTTTTCATAACCAATTTACCCCTTTTACCAAAGAGCACCTTCTGTCTACCAAAATCTATTATTGTGAACCTTAGCAGCGCTTCCCCTCCTCTTTTTTTTCTACAAGTTAATTATAGCACTTGGGTAGTGCTTAGAGTAAGCAGCTCCACAGTCAATTTGTTTTCTGTGTTTTGGGGACATTTTACAACTCATACTATGGATTTTACCCAAGAGGCTACAAGATGTTCCTATTCCCATGAAGAGGGTCAAAGGATTATTACCACTACCTCATTGCTAGATGAGATGACAGCCACAGAGAATAATGGATATGAACTTTGGGCTAGGGGGCAGTATTTTGACGAAAACAAGCGTGCCCAAAGTAAACTGCCTGTTACTCAGGATATAGGATATGCATATAACTGGTATATTTGGATAGAAAACACTCTAAAGTTTCTAAAACTGTTAAAATAATGTCTGTAAGTATAACAGAACTGATATGGCAGGCTAAAACCCGAGGACAAACCATCCAGAAAAAGAAAAATAATCAGCCTACCATTGATTCCTATGGCTGTCATTTTTAAAATGAAGGGAAAACCTCCCAGATTGCAGTTCCTAGGGCTTCCACTAGATGTCAACAGTCTTTAGAAAGAGTTTCAGGCTTGTTTTTGGAAAAATGAGCTAGAAGTTGTAGTTTTTCTAAGTGGCTCCCATTTTGGCTGTAGTGTTTGTTACGCATTCTGGTAAATGCGCGTACTTTGTTGTTTATCTCCAGTAATGACAATAACGATTCTCCGTCTTAAACTTTATTGTTTATTTACGTATTAGGGTACCTGAGGTTTGATTATAAATGTTGCTTGACTTGTTTGGAGAAGTTTATTGGTAACGTTTGGGATTCATTTTGTATGCATTTTGAAGGAGGGAAACCGGTGGATTATTGAATGAAGCACGCCAGCTAAACTTAGTTTTTGGGGATATAAAGAAGGACTTTATCGAACAAAACAACCATTTGTGATGTAGCTGGGACCTTTTGGAGTGCCAACAGAAGATCTTCAAAGGTAAGTGATTTATTTTATCGCTATTTCTGACATTCGTGGCGCATTTGCAAAATGTTTTTAATGCTTTTGTGTGTTGGGCGCTGTCCTCGGATAATCGCATGGTGTGCTTTTGCCATAAAGCCTTTTTGAAATCTGACACAGCGGCTGGATTAACAAGAAGTTAAGCTTTTAACTGATGTATGACACTTGTATTTTCATGAATGTTAAATATTACTATTTCTGTAATTAGAATTTTGCGCTGTGCAATTTCACCGGAAGTTGTCCGCAAGAATCCTTAAGAAGTTAAACAAGGCTTACAGAGACTTGCAACACCTTATGGAGAAAGACACCAAACTTGACCTCAATTCTATCACCTTGTCTGACTATTGGAGGAAAGGCCTAATCCCCAGAGGACTCCGTATTATGAAGTTTACAGCTAATGGAGCACAAGGTAAAACTGAATTTAGAGATAAATGGGAGGCTATTGACCTAATGCTACTTCTAATAGAAGAATCTAAAATGGACAGACAAGTAGTCCAAACAGAAATTGAAGTAAAAAGGAAAATCACAGAACACTGTGACAATTCTAACAAAGCACAATGTGATGAGATCTTGAAAGAGAAAATAGACACATTCACTCTGACATTGAAGACAAGCTAAGAAAATGTTGAAGAGATGAAGTAGACTATAGGGATGGCAAGATCTTTGCCTGGAGAAAACCAACCCGCAAGAATTCAGAATCACATTTGCAGAGGAAGCCTAGATCTGTTTCTTTCAACTTTACGAACAGTGACGATGAGAATCACCCCAGACACTCAGAGGCCAGCTCCTCCCAAGATTTTTTAGACCAGGAAGAGGAGTCACGCAGGTTCCTCAACAAGAGAGGGAGAAGACGCAGAAGAGGCCAACACGGACGGGGAGGAAGAAATCAAGACTATCCAACCACACGGAGCAGGACGAGAACAAGGCTGTGATCAACATTTCTGGAGAACCCCTTTCTGATGATTGTGTAAGGGTCTTGTCTGAAGGACTGTCCTTTGCCCCCCCATACTCAACTAATGAATTCAATACAAAGACTGACCTATTTTGTTTCTACATCTGAAGGCCTGGTACAAGCAAAACATCTCTCCAACTACAGACACCAGTGTCTCAGGTCAGGAAGTTTCTGTGCCCTCAAAAACACCTTATAAGCCCAAGTCCACCTTTTGCCACCGAATGCCAGACTAAATACATTTGCCAAGATGGTGAATTTTGATGTGGAGAATCTATTTAAGGGTAAAATTGACTTTAACCAAACACAACGTAATCTTTCTAAGACAGAGAGGGATGCAGTTCAAACATTGTCCAAAAATGGTGGTTAAAAAAACAAACAAAGGTGGTGCTACAGTAGTGTGGAGTAAAGACAAATATGTGACAGAAGCCTACCATCAATTAGACAATGATGAATTATACCAATCTCTTACCTTCAACCCTACAGAGGACCTAAAAACTGAATTGAAAGGGATCCTCACAGAGGCTAAGGAGAATGGCTACATTTCAGACATTGAATTCAAATTTATTTTTAATGGCAGTCCGCGTATGGCTTCTTTTTATCTTCTTCCAAGTCCATAAGAATCTTGAAAACCCCCCAGGAAAACCAGTCATTAGTGGTAATGAAAGTCTGACAGAACCCATCTCTAAGTACATTGATTACTTTATTAAGCCTTTTCTGCCGTCATTCACAGCCTATCTTCAAGATACCACAGATGTGTTTAACAAAATTAAGGAATTGAACAATATAGGTACAGCTTCCCTTTTAGTCACCATGGATGTGGAGTCTCTATGCACCACCATTGAACATGAACAAGGATTTGCAGCTATGGAGCATTTCTTGAGTAACCAGCCTGAGACTTAGATGCCTCCTACAGAATTCATTGTCTCACTGACTGAATGGACTCTTAATAATAACATCTTTGTCTTTCAGGACCGTATTTTTAAACAAGTCAAAGGATGTGCCATGGAAGCTTGCTACCGCCCTTCCTACGCTGGTTTGTTCTTGGGTAAATGGGAAAATTATTTCATTTTGGATTCTTCTAATAACCAGTTCATTGACCGGATTATATGGTGGGGACGCTATATTGATGTTTGCCTGTTCTGGTCTGGCTCAGAAGATGAACTTATTTCCTTCCACAAATACCTTAACAGCATTAACCCTAACGTCAAACTAACTATGGAGTACAGCAAGGATAACATTCCTTTTTTGGACCTTGACATCAGTAAAAAAGACAAAGGTTGTTTGCACACAAATCTGCTGAATTGGAGATTCGCTTCTTGAATCGGGGCTACAGCACTCAGGTCCTGAAAGATGCAGGTATAAGGGCCAGACGACTTGACAGAGAGAACTTGTTGCGAAGGGGAGTGCCTTGTGATACATCAGAGAGAGTGTACTTTGTTACAAAATACAGCATTGAAGCAGAGAACATTAAAATAATCATTAAAAATAATTAGGGAATCATCCAAAGCGATGCACTACTACACCTAGTCTTCCCAGAGACACCAGTCATAAGCTTTAAGAGATGTTCTACCCTAAATGACAAATTAGCCCACAGCTATCTTCCTGGTGACTCAAAAAACTTGGCTAAACCACAAACCAAAGGGCTCTTTTAAATGCAACCAGTGCAACCATTGGTGTGGGGGCTGTGCTTTGGCAAAGTGGGTGGGGTTATATCCTGCCTGTTTGGCCCTGTCCGGGGGTATCATCGGATGGGGACACAGTGTCTTCTGATCCCTCCTGTCTCAGCCTCCAGTATTTATGCTGCAGTAGTTTATGTGTCGGGGGGCTAGGGTCAGTCTGTTACATCTGGAGTATTTCTCTTGTCTTATCCGGTGTCCTGTGTGAATTTAAATATGCTCTCTCTAATTATCTCTTTCTCTCTTTCTTTCTCTCGGAGGACCTGAGCCCTAGGACCATGCCTCAGGACTACCTGGCATGATGACTCCTTGCTGTCCCCAGTCCACCTGGCCGTGCTGCTGCTCCAGTTTCAACTGTTCTGCCTGCGGCTATGGAACCCTGACCTGTTCACCGGACGTGCTTGTTGCACCCTCGACAACTACTATGATTATTATTATTTGACCATGCTGGTCATTTATGAACATTTTAACATCTTTACCATGTTCTGTTATAATATCCACCCGGCACAGTCAGAAGAGGACTGGCCACTCCTCATAGCCTGGTTTCTTCCTAGGTTTTTGGCCTTTCTAGGGAGTTTTTCCTAGGGAGTTTTTCCTAGCCACCGTGCTTCTTTCACATGCATTGCCTGCTGTTTGGGGTTTTAGGCTGGGTTTCTGTACAGCACTTTGAGATATCAGCTGATGTACGAAGGGCTATATAAATACATTTGATTTGATTTTGATTTGATTTGAACCATTGCAGAAATATTGCACAGAAAAAGTATTTTGTTGACACAGCTTCTGAAATGGAGTATCACATCAAGCATTTCATTAACTGCAAAACCACTCATGTCATCTACAGATTGGAATGTCCACAGTGCAAGGTGTTCTACATTGGACGGACAAAGAAACGCCTTCAAGACCGCTTAGTGGAACACAAGTACGCCATACGGGTAGGCAATGATGACTACCCCATGGCAAGGCACTACAAGTCCTTACACCATGGCAACCCTGCCTCCCTACAAGCTATGGGTATTAATCATGTTCCGGCCTCAAATAGAAAAGGGGACCGTCTTAAACAGCTAAACCAAAGGGAAAGTTTTGGGATTTACAAACTACAGGCCACTAAGTACCCTGGTCTAAATTAAGATATGGATTTCTCGCCTTTTCTGTATGGTCGTGATAGGACCATTTGCTGTTATTTAGTGGACATTTTGCTCTATTGCCCTCGTCTATGTTTACTGTTGCTGTGTTCTAGTGTACTATGGAATAGATTGCTTTCCTTTTCTTGGCACTTTGCCCAGTCATATTTAAGGTTAGAACGACCTTCTAAGCGTTCTG
The DNA here is from genome assembly GCF_965601325.2 of Salmo salar. Taxonomy (NCBI): domain Eukaryota; kingdom Metazoa; phylum Chordata; class Actinopteri; order Salmoniformes; family Salmonidae; genus Salmo; species Salmo salar. The sequence goes on along the minus strand of NC_138302.1, from coordinate 42,677,610 downwards.
ATGCTTCTAGCATGGAGTAAACATTTATAGTATTTCACTTGAATGTGTAAAGTATTGCTTACTAGGCGTTGTCGAATCTATTTTGTAACCACTCCCTCTTCTAATTAGGGCTGATTGCGAGAAGCTGTTCTAAAGAGGACATTGTATTATAATTTCTTTGTACTCCCTGACAAAGACCATGCAGCCCGAAACGCGTCGGATTTTTAAAACTTTGTTTCTATTGAACATGCCATACAAATAAAGCCATTTTAATTAATTATATGAAGAGTGCCTTGGTCCTCCTTTATTTTTGATAAAGTTAGCAAGTCTGTTAGGAAATGCCTTGGTCCCACCATCTGGATAAGGGCATTTCTGTGCTGTGTCAGAAACTCTAAATGGGAAGATGGTAAACTCCATTCAATTCGTATTATTATATTCCTCTTTCATTTACAAATCTTACGACGTGGCTGTATCTAGGGGGATTTGTATTTAGCTAAGTCGGCAAACTTATTTGAAATACCAATTGAGGTAGCTACAGTATGTAATCTAACGGAACACTTAACCACTACAAACTAATTTTAATTTCAATACATAACTTACTTGTTTTTTGCTGTCCAGTGGCAGCACAAGTTGGAATTTTGATTCGCGAACGCGTCACATGATTAGCCTCTCGTCAACACAAAAAAGTACTTCCGTGTCATCAAATATTTGTATATATTATTTTAAATGTCTCTCATGTAATAGTAGAAAAGTGTCAATAACCATTCATGATATGACATTTTGTTGTCTGAACATTAACAATGATTTATATTTGTTCATATTTAAGTGACATTTGCATTACATTTGGGTTTAAAAAAAATTGTGAATCACTGTTTTATTTTATTTTATTTCACCTTTATTTAACCAGGTAGGCTAGTTGAGAACAAGTTCTCATTTGCAACTGCGACCTGGCCAAGATAAAGCATAGGAATTCGACACATACAACAACACAGAGTTACACATGGAATAAACAAAACATACAGTCAATAATACAGTCGAACAAAGGAAAACAAAAAGTCTATATACAGTGAGTGCAAATGAGGTAAGTTAAGGCAATAAATAGGCCATGGTGGCGAAGTAATTACGATATAGCAATTAAACACTGGAATGGTAGATGTGCAGAAGATGAATGTGCAAGTAGAGATACTGGGGTGCAAAGGAGCAAGAAATAAATAAATACAGTATGGGGATGAGGTAGGTAGATAGATGGGCTGTTTACAGATGGGCTATTGTAAGGGCTGTCTTCAGGAAAGGACCAAAATGCAGCAGAGTTAGTATTCATCCTTCAATTTAATAGGAAAGAACACTATACAAAACAAAAACAAGGAAACTGACAGCCAATAGTCCTGTCAGGTGCAACCACACTAAACAAGAAACAATTACCCACAAACCCCAGTGACAAACAACTCCTACATATGTGACTCCCAATCAGGAACAACGATTCCCAGCTGTTCCTGATCAGGAGTCACAAGACACACACCAGACTGCCACGTCCTGACCCCCAAACTACTACACCAGCTCCATCTGCTGGTCAGGACGTGACAGTACCCCCCCCCCCTCAAGGTGCAGACCCCAGAATGCACCTAACCACAACAACAAAAAACCACCAACAAACAAAATCCCCAACAAAACCCTAAAACAGTAACCCTAAACAATAAGGGAGGGAAGGGAGGGTGGCTGCCGTCAACGACGGCACTGTGCTACACCCTCCCTCCCCAACCCACCTATCCTGGAGGCGGCTCAGGCTCTGGCCGTTCCAGGCAGTCTGGGCAGTCTGGCAGCTCGGGGCAGTCTGGCAGCTCGGGGCAGTCTGGCAGCTCGGGGCAGTCTGGCCACTCCGGCAGTTCGGGGCAGTCTGGCCACTCCGGCAGTTCGGGGCAGTCTGGCCACTCCGGCAGTTCGGGGCAGTCTGGCCACTCCGGCAGTTCGGGGCAGTCTGGCCACTCCGGCAGTTCGGGGCAGTCTGGCCACTCCGGCAGTTCGGGGCAGTCTGGCCACTCCGGCAGTTCAGGGCAGTCTGGCCACTCCGGCAGTTCAGGGCAGTCTGGCCACTCCGGCAGTTCAGGGCAGTCTGGCCACTCCGGCAGTTCAGGGCAGTCTGGCCACTCCGGCAGTTCAGGGCAGTCTGGCCACTCCGGCAGATCAGCGCAGTCTGGCCAATCCGGCAGATCAGCGCAGTCTGGCCACTCCGGCAGATCAGCGCAGTCTGGCCACTCCGGCAGATCAGCGCAGTCTGGCCACTCCGGCAGTTCAGCGCAGTCTGGCCACTCCGGCAGTTCAGCGCAGTCTGGCCACTCCGGCAGTTCAGCGCAGTCTGACCTCTCTGACGACTGTTGACTGGCGGGCAGCTCTGACGACGACTGTTGACTGGCGGGCAGCTCTGACGACGACTGTTGACTGGCGGGCAGCTCTGACGACGACTGTTGACTGGCGGGCAGCTCTGACGACGACTGTTGACTGGCGGGCAGCTCTGACGACGACTGTTGACTGGCGGGCAGCTCTGACGACGACTGTTGACTGGCGGGCAGCTCTGACGACGACTGTTGACTGGCGGCCAGCTCTGACGACGACTGTTGACTGGCGGCCAGCTCTGACGACGACTGTTGACTGGCGGCCAGCTCTGACGACGACTGTTGACTGGCGGGCAGCTCTGACGACGACTGTTGACTGGCGGGCAGCTCTGACGACGACTGTTGACTGGCGGGCAGCTCTGACGACGACTGTTGACTGGCGGGCAGCTCTGACGACGACTGTTGACTGGCGGGCAGCTCTGACGACGACTGTTGACTGGCGGGCAGCTCTGACGACGACTGTTGACTGGCGGGCAGCTCTGACGACGACTGTTGACTGGCGGGCAGCTCTGACGACGACTGTTGACTGGCGGGCAGCTCTGACGACGACTGTTGACTGGCGGGCAGCTCTGGCGACGACTGTTGGGCAGCTCTGGCGACGACTGTTGACTGGCGGGCAGCTCTGGCGACGACTGTTGACTGGCGGGCAGCTCTGGCGACGACTGTTGACTGGCGGGCAGCTCTGGTGACGACTGTTGACTGGCGGGCAGCTCTGGTGACGACTGTTGACTGGCGGGCAGCTCTGGTGACGACTGTTGACTGGCGGGCAGCTCTGGTGGCGACTGTTGACTGGCGGGCAGCTCTTGCCCCGTCAAACAGCCCTTGTGCCCCCCCCTAAAAAATTATTGGGGGTGCCTCTCGGTCTCCCTTACCTCACCAGCCTTCTTCCGCTGCTTGGTCCTTTTTTGGTGGGGAATTCTGTCATAAAATAAGTTGTACTCTAACTTGAAAATGTCGTACTGGAGAGAAGAGGACCAAGGCGCAGCGAGACTGTGAATACTCATACTTTAATAGACTCCAGTAAGGCATCCACAGGAAACCAATAACTCGACAATAACAGTCTTACTAGGCACACGGCTAAGCACAGAACAATTCCCCACAAACCCCAGTGACAAACAACTCCTACATATGTGACTCCCAATCAGGAACAACGATTCCCAGCTGTTCCTGATCAGGAGTCACAAGACACACACCAGACTGCCACGTCCTGACCCCCAAACTACTACACCAGCTCCATCTGCTGGTCAGGACGTGACAGCTATGTACAGGTGCAGTGATCTGTGAGCTGCTCTGACAGCTGGTGCTTAAAGCTAGTGAGGGAGATATGAGTCTCCAGCTTCAGAGATTTTTGCAGTTCGTTCCAGTCATTGGCAGCAGAGAACTGGAAGGAAAGACGACCAAATGAAGAATTGGCTTTGGGGGTGACCAGTGAGATATACCTGCTGGAGCGAGTGCTATGAGTGGGTGCTGCTATGGTGACCACTGAGCTGAGATAAGGCGGGGCTTTACTTAGCAGATACTTGTAGATAACCTGTAGCCAGTGGGTTTGGCGACGAGTATGAAGCGAGGGCCAACCAACGAGAGCGTACATGTCGCAATGGTGGGTAGTGTATGGAGCTTTGGTGACAAAACGGATGGCACTGTGATAGACTGCATCCAGTTTGTTGAGTAGAGTGTTGGAGGCTATTTTATAGATGACATCACCGAAGTCGAGGATCGGTAGGATGGTCAGTTTTACGAGGGTATGTTTGGCAGCATGAGTGAAGGATGCTTTATTGCGATATAGGAAGCCGATTCTAGATTTAATTTTGGATTGGAGATGCTTAATGTGAGTCTGGAAGGAGAGTTTACAGTCTAACCAGACACCCAGGTATTTGTAGTTGTCCACGTATTCTAAGTCAGAGCCGTCCAGAGTAGTGATGCTGGACGGGCGAGTAGGTGCGGGCAGTGATCAATTGAATAGCATGCATTTAGTTTTACTTGCGTTTAAGCAGTTGGAGGCCACGGAAGGAGAGTTGTGTGGCATTGAAGCTCATCTGGAGGTTAGTTAACACAGTGTCCAAAGAGGGGCCAGAAGTATACAGAATGGTGTCGTCTGCGTAGAGGTGGATCAGAGAATCACCAGCAGAAAGCGCAACATCATTGATGTATACAGAGAAGAGAGTCTGCCCGAGAATTGAACCCTGTGGCACACCCATAGAGACTGCCAGAGGTCCGGACAACAGGCCCTCCGATTTGACACACTGAACTCTATCACTGTATATGGAATAGATACTGTTTTGGCTTAGAGCAAGAACTATTCTGGGTGCTGCAGTAAAAGTACTGTACTCAGGAGGTCTGTAAAATGTATATATGGTGTCATTTCATAGGGCTCACGTGCGCGTACTGCACTACAGAAACCTGCCAACGAAACAACAGTGCCGGGCAGTCTCACTGATTTAAAGGGCAACAACACTTAAAAATAAAGTTGTCAAGGTTATTCCCAGACTTCAAAAGTCAGACCCTGATGTGGTTTGAGCATTGTTGTGACTGCTATGGGATCCCCCATGGCTCCTAACTATGCTAATTTGTATGTGGGTTACATGGAGAAACAGTCCATTTTCAACCCTCTCAAAAATGTTTTCTTGCCTAACATCATTATTTGGAAACGGTACATTGATGATATTTTTGTTCTATGGAGGGGTGTTGCAGAACAGCTCCAGGCATTCCATGCTTTTCTTAACTCCTGTTCTGAACATTTGAGATTTACTATGCAATCTGATACACGTCAAATCAGTTTTCTTGATCTTCTGATCTTGTGTGAAAAGAATGTTCTATATACTGATCTTTACAGGAAACCTACTGATCGTAACAGTTTGTTGAGGGCTGATAGTTGTCACCCAGTTCCCTTGAAAAATAGTTTGCCCTACAGCCAATTCTGTCGAATCAAAATAATTTGTAAAAAAACAATCAGATTTCGACAGAAATATAGCTGAGACGCACAGAAAGTTCAAGGAGAGGGGGTACAAAAATGATCAGATTAATATTGCCATTGAGAAAATTCAAAACAAAACGAGACATGACCTTTTTCAAGGGGTGACCTTGATAATTTATTGTTAAAACGAGAGGCTGCCTGGATCTTTAATTTAAAGACCCTTGCTCCCTTCGGTCTCAATGTAGACTTTGATTTGAAGCCATTCTTGTGATTTTTGTGACTTTGCCATTGTATTTGTTTGTAAGCTTGTGTAGTCTAAAATGTATCTATGATCGTATGCTATCCATTTGTTCTTTTGTATGTTCTTTGTATGCCATTTTTATATTTCAGTTAACCAATGATATTAGGCCACATTTGGCCATGATTACAGACACCTGTGTGTCTTCTGACACTATATAAACGAGTCATCTCGCAGTGTTTGTGATGATACCCTGATGAAGACAGCTTGGCTGTCGAAACGTTGGATATTACATTTTTGCATCTGTGCGGCTCTCCCTTATTTTCAAGTTTTCTACTCCGCTAGCCAGCACCTCGCCTTAATAGGTGTGCGTTTCTTTTTTTTTCTTCTAGATTGAGCATTGTTGTGAACACAGAAAATAGTTTTTCTATTAAAAAAGTTTGAAAAAATTGGGGTAAACAAGAAGAAAATGGGGAAATCCGAAACCTGAAAGGCCCTACCAACGTTTTTTGCATGATTGTGTGTCATCCTGCAGCACAGCATTTTGGGGGAAGTTGAGATCAGGTCCAATATTGTCTATGCACCCAAGAAGGAAAGAGGTTGGGCCATCCTAGAAATGTTTTAGTGAAATATAATATTTCAAATTTAGCAGACGCTTTTGTCCAAAGCAACTTACATTCATGCGTGAATACATTTTTATGTATGGATGGTCACGGAAATTGAACCCAATATCCTGGCATTGCAATGCTCTATCAAGATGCATGACATGGTTATTAATGCTTTGTGACGCCTCAATTTAATATGGTTTATAATGCATTTATTAAGCGGTGCTTATGCCACCCTTTATAAAGCACAGGTTGATGTCATATTTGAATAGTGGGTTATGTCACATTTGACATTGGTGGTTATGTCACACTTAATGTATGCCACACTTATGAACCCTTTATAAAGCTTGACATACAGTTCTAGATGATGTGTAACACATTGATGTGGTGTTTATGAAGGCTTTATGAAGCCTTTATAAGCTGCACATCATTTAAAGCGGGACCAAAACTACTTATTACAGCATATGACAAATGTTGTGTTATATAGCTGTTATAAAGGCTTCATGAATGCATTCATAAGGACTCCTACAGTAAAGTGTTGCCTTTGTTTTTAATTAAAAAACATTTAAAAAAATTATATTCTGCCATGTCAATGAAATAAATTAACATGAACTTGCCTTGTTTTTTGCTACCTAAACATGACCCTAGTTTACTGAGGGTTTTCCGTTGGCGCCTTCAGAACGCAACCCTAGAGTGACAGCAGCCAACGTATTTATCAACACATCCATCACTATATCCCTGCCACAGCTTTTGTTTACCACCATACGTTTGAAAGACAACTCGTCGCTCAAGACTATGACAGCAATCGCCCCGATGTGACAACACCGATCATCATGGCTGATGATGGTGCCGAAGTGTCCATATAGGTCCCTATCCACCATTTCCCCTAATTCTGTTATCTGGTGGGCATTACACCTCACAAAGAGGATAATCAAATCTCATCCCACAGGGAATTATCTTTACCACAGGTGATATATTTCACATTTCCCCCACAGGAGGACTGTTTGTCAACCACTATCTAAAGCCAGCAGCAGGAGATAATATGTCTATACATCAGTCACCGAGCATTGAATACATTATGTTCTTAGGCATCCTGAATGATTGTTTAGGGGCCTGGCTGGCGCAGATAGCTGGACATAAGCCCCTTATCACGCTTCTCTGGGGAGGCATAAATCACTGGGGAAGTCACTCAGAGCAGAGGTGTGAACTCTCCTTTCAATTGGCATTTAGATGGAAGCCAATTTCGAGGACCGCTGAAGAACAAGGCGATGAATAGGCGAGAGACAAACAGGTGTATACAACAACAGCTTGTCCTATGACCCCAAGTGAAAGGCAACAGCATTACCCGGCTGAACAACAACTGAATTGTGGTTTCCATGCTGCTGAAATTGTGTATCTTGACAGCATCCCAGGTTTGTTTTCTACAGTGAATATAACAATTTAGAACCCGGCAGAATAAAACACGATGTTGAGAATTGCGGGTTGAGTAATAACGTACTTCATGCCTTAGAAATCACAATTTTCAGTCATGTTTGTTTCTGAAATACTTGACATAGGCTGTCAGAATCTTAACTGAACATGTTTGAACAGATCACATCTTCATTTGTCATCAGACAGCTCAACCGGACTCATCCGAATGAACAGGTGCATCTGTTTCTCTTTCCCTAGTTCACAGGTCATTATAAAAATGGTATAGGAAGCTGAGGGGGAATAATGTATAGGAAGCTGAATGGGAAGAATGTATTAAATCAAAATCAAATGTTATTTGTCACATGCGTCAAATACAACCTTACAGTGAAATGCTTACTTAAGGATGCCCTTAACCAACAATGCAGTTTTAAGAAAAATAAGTGTTAAGAAAGTATTTACTAAAATAAACTGAAGTAAAAAATAAGAAAATAGAAAAATAACAAGTTATTAAAGAGCAACAATAAAATAACAGTAACGAGGCTATATAAAGGGGGTACCGGTACAGAGTTAATGTGCGGAGGCACAGGTTAGTCGAGGTACTTGAGATAATATGTACATGTAGATAGAGGTAAAGTTGACTATGCATATATAATAAATAGAGAGTAGCAGCAGCGTAAAAATGGGGGGAGGGGGTAATGCAAATAGTCAGGGTAGCCATTTGATTAGCTGTTCAGGAGTCTTATGGCTTGGGGGAAGAAGCCTTTTGGACCTAGATCTGGCGCTCTGGTACCGCTTGCCATGCGGTAGCAGAGAGAACAATCTATGACTAGGATGGCTGGAGTCTTTGGCAATTTTTAGGGCCTTCCTCTGACACCGCTTGGTATAGAGGTCCTGGATGGCAGGAAGCTTGGCCCCAGTGATGTACTGGGCAGTACGCACTACCCTCTGTAGTGCCTTGTGGTCAGAGGCCGAGCAGTTGCCATACCAGGCGGTGATGCAACCAGTCAGGATGCTCTCAATGGTGCAGCTGTAGAAGTTTTTGAGAATCTGGGGACTCATGCCAAATCTTTTCAGTCTCCTGAGGGGGAATAGGCATTGTCGTGCCCTTTTCATGACTGTCTTGGTGTGTTTGGATCATGATAGTTCGTTGGTGATGTGGACACCAAGCAACTTGAAGCTTTCAACCTGCTCTAATACAGCCCCGTCGATGAGAATGGGGGCGTGCTCGGCCCTTCTTTCCTAGAGTCCACGATCATCCCCTTTGTCTTGATCACTTTGAGGGAGAGGTTGTTATCCTGGCACCACACTGTCCTCCCTATAGGCTGTCTCATCATTGTCGGTGATCAGGCCTACCACTGTTGTGTCATCGTCAAATGTATTGATGTTGTTGAAGTCGTGCTTGGCCATGCAGTCATGGGTTAACAGGGAGTACAGGAGGGGACTGAGCACGCACCCCCGAGGGACCCCCATGTTGAGGATCAGCATGGCAGATGTGTTGTTACCTACCCTTACCACCTGGGGATGTCCCGTCAGGAAGTCCAGGATCCAGTTGCAGAGGGAGGTGTTTAGTCCCAGGATCCTTAGCTTTTGTGATGAGCTTTGAGGCCACTATGGTGTTGAACGCTGAGCTGTAGTCAATGAATAGCATTCTCATGTAGGTAGTAACCAAAAAACACACCTCAGTGCACACGTTTCGCCTTCCCCTGTGTGATTTCTCGTAGCCCGAGCGAAGGCTACACACACACTCCGTACGTGGTGCTGTTCTCCCCACAGGGACTGACTGAGTGACGTTGATCAAGAGTCCAAAAATAAACAAGCACCCCCAGATGAGATCTCGGGTCCTTTGTAAAAAGGTGTTCGTTCCCTCTGCACCGCCCATTTCTATCTGAAACATTAAACTGTGCTGTGAGAGTTCTGTATTTCCCCTGCTGTCGCTGTTAATATGAAGATGGCTGTTGAATTGACGTGGTTGGAGGTCCCACAACTGCTTTGCTTCCTGTCGGAGAACATGCCTTGTCTGCTGCTGTTTTTATTGCCGGTTAAAAGTGGAAAACACTGGTGCTAAACACAATACCTGCAGGGGATAAAGGCATTATAATATTTTGACTTATTAAGGGAATGTAACGGTTGTCGTTGGGTAGAGGACCAAGGCGCAGTGGGTTGCATGTTCATCATTATATTTTATTAAATAAATGTGAACACAGAAAACAAAGAACGACAGTTTCACAGGCTAATACTCACAGCAGTGCGAAATACAACTACCCACAAACTACAAACAAAACACATACCTATATATAGGACTCTCAATCAGAGGCAAATAAAAACACTTGCCTCCAATTGAGAGTCCAACACCCAATTACCTAGACATAGAAATACAAAGAACTAGAATGAACCCAGAAATACAAAACATAGAACATAAACCAAAACCCGGAAATAATAAATCAAACACCCCTACAATATTCACACTCAACCTAAACCATACAAAACAAATACCCTTCTGCCACGTCCTGACCCAATACTAATACAATTACTCCCTCTGCTGGTCAGGACGTGACAGGGAACCTGTGGAGAGTTGAAATGATATGCCTTGATGTAAGGTTAATAGCTTCAATCAGTTCAGTATGACAGTCAGGATGTAACACATAAGAACACCATGTTGTCATGTTTATATGGTGTTCTGCTTACTTTATTTTCCTTCTGCAAGTTATTTGAAGGATGTTCTACCAATGACTATGAGTTCTCACCACAAAAATACCAGGAAAGTATGTGATCCTTTGCTATTTTTTTATACAGACTGTGAGAGATCAAATAATAGTTTTTGTTCATGTATCAATTGATTTTGCAGCTCTATGGTGGCTGCAGTATCAGGCTACACCTGCATGAATTTGTCTTGGATGTGAACGATGGTAGCATAGATAAACAGTTATTGCTATGCCGCAAGAGGTTATGCTGGGGAAAAGATGGCTTGCAAAAGCTATCAAAAACAACCTTATCTTTTGGAGAGGCCGTTCAAGTAATCTGGCCATTCTCCGAGGAAAAACAAGCCTTGAATTGAAGAATATAAGTAGCCCTATGTAAACAGAAACATTAAATAATCGCTGCACAGCATGCATCTGTGTGTGTGTGTGTGGTGTGTGTGTGTGTGTGTGTGTGTGTGTGTGTGTGTGTGTGTGTGTGTGTGTGTGTGTGTGTGTGTGTGTGTGTGTGTGTGTGTGTGTGTGTGTGTGTAATCCATAAATGGCTTGTATTTCGAGGGTCTTAATAATTAATAATTAAAACCGTAGGTGTACCTTGAGGATTACTTCAGGATATAATATTTATGAAAGTACTCACTGCAAATGATAGGTAGGAGGGAAAGAATCAGGTGGGATTGGGGCTTAGAGACGCCCACCTTCCATGCTTTTCATTTGAAAGCAAACACTCTTGTGTCGAATTCCCAAGGACAGCGGGCAGATATTGAAAGGTTTTGTTATCAGCATACATCACACCGACAGAACAGCTCACATCAACCGTGTCCTTGCATTAGTACTTAGCAGGAGGACAGTGGCAGTAAATGCAACTGATTCATTGGCTCATATGGACAAATTCTATGAAATGTAATCTTAAATTAGTACATTGAGCCTTCCTGATATGCTGAATGAGAGTGCCAAGTTTAAAGACCAAGTGCAGTCAAAAAATATATCCACACTATGAGGTTCTAATAATCCTGTGAAATTGTGAAAATTATGATAATGCCCTTTTTGTAACGTCTGCTTCCAACTCACACCCTCAAACACGTAGATCCCCTGAACGCAGCTCACTTTCCAGCCCACACTCTCAAACACCTAGATCCCCTGAACGCAGCTCACTCTCCAGATCCCAATCACCTCAATTCTAATCACCTGTTGACACACCTGTATGTCATTATCACTCTCTATTTAGTTCCGTTCTTTGCACCCCATCACTGTGAGGTATTGTTTGTTTTGAGACACGTCTTTTGGAGCGATGGTTTGCCACTTCTCCCGTATATGATAGTTTTTGCCTATTTGCTGCCTGTACTTTAGCCTATTGGATTTCGTGTTATCTACCTATTGCCTGATCTCCCGGCCTATGTTCCTAGCCTTTTCCCAGCCTGTACTATTACCCTTTTGGACCCCCTGTGTATGACCTTCTGCCTGGATCCAGTTACCTACCTACTCCTGTGGTCGTTTGAAATAAACACCTGCTGCGCCCTGCACTTGAAACCAGCTCTGTCTCCCCTTGTGTTCATTACACTTTTAGTGTAAGAGCTGTTTGAAAAGACCGCCTGAAGTTTCCGACTGTTTTGGTGTGATGGAGGTTTGGCCTGCCAGGTGGTAAATTAGTTAATAGACCAATATGAAAGTGTTCCAAACCTCTCTGCCAATAACAGCTACTTTTTGTTTTCTCCTCCATACTCAGACCAATCCCAGACAGTCCTAGCAAAATTCTTGCTAGAGAAATTTCTCACTGCTAAGAAACTATTTTTTTCACAATTTTTAAGTAGGAAGCAGAACATTTGCAGTGGCAATATAGCGCTTCAGTGTTTTTAAAGTTTAGAAAAAAAACACTGCTATACTTTTTATATTTCTAAGACACTTAAACATGTTATAACTTTAAAATGTGTTTTAAGTGTGTTATTTCAGGACCACAGTGTTACTGCTGTTCTTAACCCACTGTTTTTCTGGATTTTATGGTCTTCTGGAGCTAGCATTAGCAGCCTTGCCCTGGCTAGCTCTGCTAGCTAGGTTACCTGGCTGTCACCGTTAAAGCTTCTCTCACATCACGGTTGGCTCTTGTAGCCAGGACAGCTGTTTCTGACCTGAGTATAAGAATGTCAGACAACTCTGTTTTGGAGTCTGATCCATAGATGGATAGTAAAGCCATAAAATGTGAGACTTGTGATATGTTCAGCATAGTGAGAGGAAGAATTTACTGATTTATACATTTGTGAAAAATGTAAGCAACTTGTTGCCTCAAAAGATCATTGACCTACTAGAGGAGAACGGTCCTAAAATAACATCTCAATCTGGCTAAAGAGACTTCAAGACTGCATGCTGTTTTTGATGTAACAATTCTAAACGTCAGAGGGAATAATCCAGAGTGCTCTACGAGATTGGGCTACTCTGCAGTAGCTACTGAGGATACAACCTTGGACCACTTTCCGTATTAACAAATCCCATCAACGATGTTCTACACTATCAAAGGCAAAGTGGAATCGAGTTAAAGGTAGGAAATGAAGAATATTCCAATGTATCCTGCCTCTGCCCTCTCATCCACACCTGCGGCTCGCCAATTTTTTACATTATACTGTGCTCTCTGACTTCACTGGGGCCCTCCGACGAGGTCCTTCGCTGTTCTCACCGTCCTTCCCACTCCACCACAGCACCAAGAGCAAGGTCCTCTGAATCTGGTCCTGGATTACTAAGCCGGCCATTGCTTGGAGCAGCTCCCAGAACACGTCCCACAGGCTCACAACGACCCTATCCTCATCCTCCAGTGGTGGTGGTTGTTATAAGGAGCTCCATAACTAGGGATGTGATGGTCACGGAAGCAAGGACCCACTGCTTCCCTGGGGCCTGTGTTTGTGACATAAATCACCAGGTCCCTACTGTGATGGAGAAGCACCCGAATGCTCACACAGTAGTCATTCATGTTGGTACAATAGACATTAGCCATAATGTCGGAGAAATTAAAAGCTTACTTTAAAGTGCTCAAAGGAGACCGACAAGCAGGTTCTAATTTCCGGGCTTCTAACAACAATAGGTCACGGAATTAATCAGTTTAGTCTTCTCCACAGTCTGCAATTCTGTCTTAAAGCTTACTGTTCCTTAATTGATTTGGAGTTCATTGACAATTTTAAAAACTTCTGGGAGAGGCCCATGTTTTTCAAGAGGGATTCATATAGGAGAGGGGCATGAGTTCTCTCAGCCAACATCGAGGAGGCTCTTATAAAACATTGACTCAAAAACAGATCAACCCCTGCTCAGGTAATTCTTCCCATTCCCATTATTTCACAGAGTTATCATCTTACTGCTATAGATATCCATATTCTCAGGGGTGTTGTCATTGGCAATCTTGTGCCAGAAATTTGTATTCCACTGTTAGCTCTGTTACTGTTAGCCCAAATGGGAAGTCCACTGTAGTCAGCTCATCCAGTGCTATTATTTGAAATACCTATATGGATAACCCCACTGTTTTCAAATCACGTAGAGGGCTTGGACTGTTGCACGTAAACGTGCCAAGCTTGATGTCAAATATGGACCTTCTTGATGTCTGGGTGCATGATACGAGACCTGATATTCTGGTTCTCACAGAGATCTGGCTCAATGGTTCCATCATGAAGAAGGACATTGAAATGACTGATTATTACATCTTCAGATGTGTTAGACTAAAATGGGGGCGAGGGGTGGCTATATATGTGAAATTGACCGTTGTGTCATCTGGTTCTCAAAGTGTCACTTTCCCCAAAAGTTTGAGCATTTGTTTATAGATGTGGCCTTGTGCCAAAACATGCATATCGATGTATCGCTCCCCCTGCTGCACTGGCGGATGCTGTTGGTACTATTTAAAACCTTTTTCTGTAATCTGAATTAGTTATTTTAGGAGATTTTAACCTGGATTGGCTTACCCTGGCCTCTGATCATTTGAAGAATATTTGTCTCAACTTTAACCTGACTCAACCAAACTACAAAACTACAAGGATACATTTAAGGAAACCCATCAAACTCCTTGATGATTGACCTAATTTTGACAAATAGCCCCCACAAGTACAAGCTAATGACCTCGAGGATTCCTCTCCTATTGCCTGTATTAGAGATACAAAACAGAAAAACATTGATCCTCGTATAATTAGGAAGATATGTTTTATTCTCCACAGGCGTTCCGTTATGATATGTATTGCTCTGAGCTTTCCTCAATCAGCTGCAAGCCTAACCTTGAATTGTCTCTAGAATTTTTCTAATCTATTTTCATACCTTTGGCAGACAAACATGCCCCACCGTAGAGTTAAAAATAGAAGAAATCCTTGGTTCTTTGTAGAAATTTCAGATCTCGTTCTGATGAGAAATCAGGCCTGGGCCAAGGCTAGAAAACCTGACTCGCAGGTTTATTGGCAGCTTTTCAGGCAATTGATAAATACAGTGAGGGAAAAAAGTATTTGATCCCCTGCTGATTTTGTACGTTTGCCCACTGACAAAGAAATGATCAGTCTATAATTTTAATGGTAGGTTTATTTGAACAGTGAGAGACAGAATAACAAACAAATCCAGAAAAACGCATGTCAAAAATGTTATAAATTGATTTGCATTTTAATGAGGGAAATAAGTATTTGACCCCCTCTCAATCAGAAAGATTTCTGGCTCCCAGGTGTCTTTTATACAGGTAACGAGCTGAGATTAGCAGCACACTCTTAAATAAAGGGAGTGCTCCTAATCTCAGTTTGTTACCTGTATAAAAGACACATGTTCACAGAAGCAATCAATCAATCAGATTCCAAACTCTCCACCATGGCCAAGACCAAAGAGCTCTCCAAGGATGTCAGGGACAAGATTGTAGACCTACACAAGGCTGGAATGGGCTACAAGACCATCGCCAAGCAGCTTGGTGAGAAGGTGACAACAGTTGGTGCGATTATTTGCAAATGGAAGAAACAAAAGAACTGTCAATCTCCCTCGGCCTGGGGCTCCATGCAAGATCTCACCTCGTGGAGTTGCAATGATCATGAGAACGGTGAGGAATCAGTCCAGAATTACACGGCAGGATCTTGTCAATGATCTCAAGGCAGCTGGAACCATAGTCACCAAGAAAACAATTGGTAACACACTACGCCGTGAAGGACTGAAATCCTGCAGCGCCCACAGGGTCCCCCTGCTCAAGAAAGCACATATACATGCCCGTCTGAAGTTTGCCAATGAACATCTGAATGATTCAGAGGACAACTGGGTGAAAGTGTTGTGGTCAGATGAGACCAAAATGGAGCTCTTTGGCATCAACTCAACTCGCCGTGTTTGAAGGAGGAGGAATGCTGCCTATGACCCCAAGAACATCCTCCCCACCGTCAAACATGGAGGTGGAAACATTATGCTTTTGTTGTTTGTTTCATTCTTTCTTTGTTGTTTTGTGCGTTTCTAATATTAAATATGTGGAAAACATATCGCGCTGCACCTTGGTCGAATTATTTTGACGACTGTGACAGAATATCCCATCAAACCAGGACCAAGCAGCGTGTTCACTCTTTTTCTCCATGATATTAAATGACTTTACCTCATTTACGGTCATGAACATAACTTCAAAATGTGGACACTGATGTGTTGTGGAATGTCTGTGTATATTTTGTATACGAACATGATGTTGTGGGTCATTTTGACCCGGAGGCTTTGATATGTATAGATATTTGCACAGGTCCAAAATAAACAAGTGTCTTTGATGTATTTTGTTTTCACTTGTTCTGGTTGCACTTTTATAATTATGTTTGGGTGAAAAGTGTCACGATCATCGTAATAATTGGACCAAGGTGCAGCGCGATATGGTTTCCACATATTTAACATTAGAAACGCACAAAACAAAGAACGAAACAAACAACGAACCGTTACTACGAATTGCTACGTGCACTAACTTAAAACAATATCCCATAAAACACAGGTGGAAAAAATGAATCTTAAATATGATCCCCAATTAGAGACAATGAAAACCAGCTGCCTCT
This sequence comes from Salmo salar, assembly GCF_965601325.2. Taxonomy (NCBI): domain Eukaryota; kingdom Metazoa; phylum Chordata; class Actinopteri; order Salmoniformes; family Salmonidae; genus Salmo; species Salmo salar. Next base: position 42,661,373 of record NC_138302.1, on the reverse strand, counting down.
AATTGGGAACCATATCAAGCACACCAACCTAGAAATATGAAAACTAGAAATACAACAGACTTCCATATACTAAATCCCCCCCTAGTCACACTCTGACCTACTATACCATAGAGAAACAATGGTTCTCTATGGTCAGGGCGTGACCAAAAGGAGCTTTCCCAAGCTTCTCCTTCCCAGTGCGAGATCAGCAGATCTCTGACACAGACACTCAAAAATGAGCTCCAAACAGAAAATGCTTGTTTGTGAGAAAGTTAAAATGCTAAACAAATAGTTCTAAAATAGAGGTTTTTTAAATGTTTTATTATTTAACCTTTATTTAACCAGGTAGGCAAGTTTAGAAGAAGTTCTCATTTACAACTGCGACCTGGCCAAGTTAAAGCAAAGCAGTGCGACAAAAAACAACAAAGTTACACGTGGGATAAACAAAAGTACAGTCAATAACACATTAGAAAAATCTATATACAGTGTGTTCAAATGGAGTAAGGAGGTAGGCAATAAATAGGCCATAGTAGCGAAGTAATTACAATTTAGCAAATTAACACTGGAGTGATAGATGTGCAGATAATGATGTGCAAGTAGAAATACTGGTGTGCAAAAGAGCAAAAAAAAACTAAATAAAAACAATATGGGGATGAGGTAGGTAGTTGGATGGGCTATTTACAGATGGGCTGTGTACAGCTGCAGCGATCGGTAAGCTGTTCAGATAACTTCAGCGATGTTTGCAATTCGTTCCAGTCATTGGCAGCAGAGAACTGGAAGGAAAGGCGGCCAAAGCAGGTGTTGGCTTTGGGGATGACCAGTGAGATATACCTGCTGGAGCGTGTGCTACGGGTGGGTGCTGCTATGGTGACCAGTGAGCTGAGATAAGGCGGAGCTTTACTTAGCAAAGACTTATAGATGACCTGGAGCCAGTGGGTTTGGCGACGAATATGTAGCGTGGGCCAGCCAACAAGAGCATACAGGTCGCAGTGGTGGGTGGTATATGGGGCTTTGGTGACAAAACGGATGGCACTGTGAAAACTGAATGCAGTCTTTCTGAGTAGAGTTTTGTAAATGACATTGCCGAAATCGAGGATCAGTAGGATAGTCAATTTTATGAGGGTATGTTTGGCAGCGTGAGTGGAGGCTTTGTTGCAAAATAGTAAGCCAATTCTAGATTTAATTTTGGATTGGAGATGCTTAATATGATTCTGGAAGGAGAGTTTACAGTCTAGCCAAACACCTAGGTATTTGTAGTTGTCCACATATTCTAAGTCAGAACCGTCCAGAGTAGTGATGCTAGTCGGGTGGGTGGGTGCAGGCAGCGATTGGTTGAAGAACATGCATTTAGTTTTACTAGCATTTAAGAGCAGTTGGAGGCCAAGGAAGGAGTGTTGTATGGCATTGAAGCTCGTTTGGAGGTTTGTTAACACAGTGTCCAAAGAGGGACCAGATGTATACAGAATGGTGTCATCTGCGTAGAGGTGGATCAAGGAATCACCAGCAGCAAGAGCGACATCGTTGATATATACAGAGAAAAGAGTCGGCCCGAGAATTGAACCCTGTGGCACCCCCATAGAGACTGCCATAGGTCCAACAAGCCCTCCGATTTTACACACTGAACTCTATCTGAGAAGTAGTTGGTGAACCAGGCGAGACAATCATTTGAGAAACTAAGGCTGTTGAGTCTGCCGATAAGAATACGATGATTGACAGAGTCGAAAGCCTTGGCCAGGTCGATGAAGACGGCTGCACAGTACTGTCTTTTATCGATGTCGGTTATGATATCGTTTAGTACCTTAAGCATGGCTAAGGTGCACCCGTGACCAGCTCAGAAACCAGATTGCACAGCGCAGAAGGTACGGTTGGATTCGAAATGGTCAGTGATCTGTTTGTTAACTTGGCTTTCGAAGACTTTAGAAAGGCAGGGCAGGATGGATATAGGTCTGTAACAGTTTGGGTCTAGAGTGTCACCCCCTTTGAAGAGGGGGATGACCACGGCAGCTTTCCAATATTTAGGACTCTCTGATGATACGAAAGAGGTTGAACAGACTAGTAATAGGGGTTGCAACAATGGCGGTGGATAATTTTAGAAAGAGAGGGTCCAGATTGTCTAGCCCAGCTGATTTGTACGGGTCCAGGTTTTGCAGCTCTTTCAGAACATCAGCTATCTGGATTTGGGTGAAGGAGAAGCTGGGGAGGCTTGGGCAAGTGGCTGCGGGGGGTGCGGAGCTGTTGGCCAGGGTTGGGGTAGCCAGGAGGAAAGCATGGCCAGCCGTAGAGAAATGCTTATTGAAATTTTCGATTATCGTGGATTTATCGGTGGTGACAGTGTTTCCTAACCTCAGTGCATTTGGGCAGCTGGGAGGAGGTGCTCTTATTCTCCATGGACTTTACAATGTCCCAAAACCTTTTGGAGTTAGAGCTACAGGATGAACATTTCTGTTTGAAAAAGCTAGCCTTTGCTTTCCTAACTGATTGCGTGTATTGGTTCCTGACTTCCCTGAAAAGTTGCATATCGCGTGGACTATTCGATGCTAGTGCAGTACGCCACAGGATGTTTTTGTGCTGGTCAAGGGCAGTCAGGTCTGGAGTGAACCAAGGGCTATATCTGTTCTTAGTTCTATATTTTTTTAAAGGGCCATGCTTATTTAAGATGGTGAGGAAATTACTTTTAAAGAACAACCCTGGCATCCTCTACTGACGGGATGAGGTCAATATCCTTCCAGTATAACCGGGCCAGGTCGATTAGAAAAGCCTGCTCGCAGAAGTGTTTTAGGGAGCGTTTGATAGTGATGAGTGGTCGTTTGACCGCGGACCCATAACGGATGCAGGCAATGAGGCAGTGATCGCTGATATCCTGATTGAAAACAGTAGAGGTGTATTTGGAGGGCAAGTTGGTCAAGATAATATTTTTTTATTTTACCTTTATTTAACTAGGCAAGTCAGTTAAGAACAAATTCTTGTTTTCAAAGACGGCCTAGGAACAGTGGGTTAACTGCCTTGTTCAGGGGCAGAACGATTTCACATGACTGGACAGGGGCGCAGCCATGGGTGTGCCTGAGAATGAGCCAGGACCAGCCAATGAGAATGATTTTTTTTCCCACAAAAAAGGATTTATTACAGACAGAAATACTCCTCAGTTTCAACAGCTGTCCATGTTGCTGGTCTCAGACAATCACACTGGTGAAGAAGCCGGATGTGCAGGTCCTGGGCTGTTATGGTTACACATGGTCTGCAGTTGTCAGGCTGGTTGGACGTACTGCCCAAAATAAAATAATTGAAAATGTTGGAGGCGGCTTATGGTAGAGAAATTAACATTAATTTCTCTGAACAGCTTTGGTGGACATTACTTCAGTCAGCATGCCAATTGCACGCTCCGTCAAAACTTGAGAGATATGTGGCGTTGTGTGACAAAGCTGCACAATTTAGAGTGGCCATTTATTGTCCCCAGCCCAAGGTGCACTTGTGTTATGATTTATATTTTTGTTCGGTATAATTATCCCCTCATTTCCAAATTCTCTTGCCTAGCTAAAATCTTAGTATCCTTGTAAATACTAAACTTAGATCCTTTTTAACAACGAAATGTATTCTTAATGATCATCAGTCGCGTTTGGTTTTAAATGATGTTATTCATTGTTTGGATAGGACACCGCAGACCTTTTTATTGACCTGTCTAAGGCTTTCAAACTGTGGATCATTCATTGCTTATTCAGAGGCTTTCTTCAATTGAACCAACCTGCATGTAGCTGGTTTGAAAATTATTTAATGGACAGGATGCAGTGTGTATTTACTGATGGTGTTAAATACATTTTCCTCGACATAAAGTGTGTCCCACAGGGATCAATTCTTGGTCTGGTTCTTTTTACATTAACAATATTGGTATATCTGTAATAAAAATAGTTAACTTTCACCTTTATGCAGATGACACCGTTGTATGCTCTTGCCCCCACGGCTAACCTGGCTATTTAAGATCGTCAATCTTCCTTTATTGCCTTGCAAAAAGTCTTTGTTTAACTGAAATTGGTACTTAATGCAGGTAAAACCAAGTATATGTTGTTTTCCAATTCACATAAAAATGTATCTGATGATTTATGCATACGTACATTGGATGGTGCCTTCATTAATCGTGTCCGTGCTTATAAATGTCTAGGCATCTGGATTGATGATGGGCTTTTTGAAGGAAAGCCCTCTTGCATAAACTATCACCGTACCTCACTTCTCTATTAACCTACAGAAATACAAGCTATCAGACAGTCTCAGGAATGGCTAACTCTGGAGATCCCTTCGATCTTGACAGAGTTAGGTATATCAGCCTTTAGCTATTTTGCAGCTTGCTTGTGTAATGGTATACAGAGTTCGCTGAAATTGGGTGAATTGGTGACTCTGAGGCAGTTCAGATGGCTGTGAGGCTATTTTTTAAGGAAGAATGTATTTGTTTCTTATGATTCTATGCTTGATCTTATGTTGTTTTTATTGTTTTTTTTTTGCCTGCTTACACACTATATATATACAAAAGTATGTGGACACCCCTTCAAATTAGTGGATTTGGATACTTTAGTCACAGTTGTTGCTGGCAGAAATATAAAATCGAGTACACAGCCATGCAATCTCCATAGACAAACATTGGCAGTAGAATAGCCTTATTAAAGAGCTCGTAGGATGCCACCTTTCTAACAACTCAGTTTGTCAAATTTCTGCCCTGCTAGAGCTGCCCCAGGCAACTGTAAGTGCTGTTATTGTGAAGTGGAAACGTCTAGGAGCAACAATGGCTCAGCCGCAAAGTGGTAGGCCACACAAGCTCACAGAACGGAACCACCAAGTACTGAAGCGTGTAGCATGTAAAAATAATCTGTCCTGTGTTGCAACACTCACTACCAAGTTCTAAACTGACTCTGGAAGCAATGTCAGCCCAAGAACTGTTTGTCAGGGTTTCCATGACTGAGCAGCCGCACACAGGCCTAAGATCACCATGCGCAATGCCAAGCTTCGGCTGGAGTGGTGTAAAGCTTGCCCCCATTGGACTCTGGAGCAGTGGAAAAGCATTCTCTGGCATGATGAATCACCCTTCACCATCTGGCAGTCCGACGGACAAATCTGGGTTTGGCGGATGCCAGGACAACGCTACCTGCTCGAACGCATAGTGCCAACTGTAACGTTTGGTGGAGGAGGAATAATGGTCTGGGGCTGTTTTTCATGGTTCAGGCTAGGCTCTTAGTTCAAGTGAAGGGAAATCTTAACCCTACACCATACAATGGCATTGTAGACAATTCTGTGCTTCTAACTTTGTGGCAATAGTTTGGGGAAGGCCCTTTCCTGTTTCAGCATGACAATGCCCCCGTGCACAAAGCGAGGTCCATAGAAAAATGGTTTGTCGAGATCAGTGTGGAAGAACTTGATTGCCCTGCACAGAGCCCAGACTTCAACCCCATCAAACACCTTTGGAATGAATTGGAACACCGCCTGCAAGCCAGGCCTAATGGCCCAATAGCAGTGCTCGACCTAACCAATGCTCTTGTGGCTGAATGGAAACAAGTCCCCGCAGCAATGTTCCAACATCTAGTGGAAAGCCTTCCCAGAACAGTGGAGTCTGTTATAGCAGCAAAGGGGGGGACCAACTCCATATTGATGCCCATGATTTTGGAATAAGATGTTCGACCAACAGGTGTCCACATACTTTTGGTCATGTAGAGTATATATATTTTTTGTAAAATATTTCCTTCTTTATTATTTTCCCATAACCCTACCACCCCTCCCCTAATTGGAGTAAACTGATTAAATACATGTTCCTTCTTTATTATTTTCCCCTAGCCTTTCCACCCCTCCCCTAATTGGAGTAAACTAATGGTCAACAATACTTAGGCATCCACTTCCAGCTTATAATGTACATACTACATACATTTCACGGGCAGAATATTTTACATTAGTAATCTTTTTGCTTGTTTTTAGTCCATGCTTTCAGCTACCCTCAACCCCTCCCGTCTATCTCTGAAGACCATATAGTTTCATTTATAGTTGCCATATATTTTTCAAGTGTTCTGTGATGTTTCACAAAAGTTCTGAACCTTTCTATTCTCATAGCTTCTACAGATTGTAAATTGTTTTGCTAAAAGTATTATTATATTATTGATATATTTACTTTTACTTTTCAAATTACCCAACAGTGCTATTTGCAGAGTTAGCTCCAGGTAAATGTTGCAAATCTTCCGCCATTCCTGGACCTGCGACCAAAAACAAGCTACAAATGGTCAGTACCAAAACAAGTGATCTAATTATTCTGTCTCTTCGCAGCATATTCTGCAGAGCTGGGATGGTTGTATCCTTCAAAAATATAACATTCTATTGGCTGCAAGAATTTTGTATAATTATTTAAATTGAAAAACTACGTTTTGAATCCGAAGTCGCTTTGTGTATCAATTCATAAACCATGTGCCATGGAATCGGTACATCGAAAATCTCCTCCCAACTATTTTGGAACCTGTATGATGCAGCTGTACATTTTTTGGTCCTTAAATGAAACTGGTATACTTTTTTATTAATCACAATTTTCTTTAGCTAATTTTGGTCTTTAATGCAGGGCCGACAGACAAGTTCCTTACCTTTTCCCCTTTCTACTTGCCTCCTCCATTTTTGCGGTAATGCTTCAATCAGTTGGTTGTAATTTTGGATAGAGAAGACATTTCCATAAATTTTTGTTAAACTGCATGTGTGACAACTCCACCAGTCCTATTGATAATATAATTTACAAAGATTATACCATAAAAAATACAAAATAAAAAGAAAATTAATACATTTGTATATTTTAGTTTAACCATAACATTTGTTATAATATTTGTTTTGAATTCTCTGGTGGATTAAACTGAAATTGCATCCAGCTTTCTATTGTTTGTTTTAAAAATAGCGATATTTTGGAGATTATTTAATTTTCAAATAACAAAAAGTGAGAGGTTGTAGTCTGAATGAAGGGGAAAAGGCCATTCTTGAACACGGGGTGAGCCATTCTTACTAATCTGCTAGAGAACCAGTTTGGATTTAAGTATAGTATGACAAGCCTTTAGTGAGAGGTCCAATGAATTACTATTTAATCATTTCTGCCCTCCAAATTCATATTCATTATATAAATAGGCTTGTTTAATTTTGTCTGGCTTGCTGTTCGAAATAAAGAGGAATATTGTTTTGCTCATATAATTTAAAAAACAAGTCGTAAGGTGTAGGCAGAGCCATAAGTAAATAGGTAAACTGGGATATGACTAAAGTATTAATTAGAGTGATCTTTCCATAAATACACTGGTATTGTACTTTCCATGGTAGCAAAATCATATCTAATTTGTCTAACTTCTATTAAAATGTATTATAGTGAGATCATATCTTTCTTCCGGGATATGAATACCGAGTATGTCCACTTCTCCATCAGTCCGTTTTATTGGTAAATTACACGGTAATGTAAAAATTGTATTTTTTAGCGATCTAATATGTAATATGGTGCATTTATCGTCATCCGGTTTTAATCCAGAGAGGTTAGAAAAATTATATAGATCCTCTCTGAGACTGTCAGACATGAATCGTCAGTGTACAATTACACCTTTGATTTTAATCCCTGGATTTCTAACCCCTTGATATTATTGTTGGATCTGATTTTAATTGCAAAAATTTCGATGACTATAATAAATAGATATGCCGATAGTGGACAACCTTGTTTTACTCCTCTTGACAATTTAATACTTTCTGAGAAGTAGCCATTATTTACTATTTTACACCTGGGGTTACTGTACATAACATTAACCCATTGTATAAGAAATGTTCCTTTTCAAAGTCAGCTATGAATACCAGGCCTGGTTTACCCAGATTGTTTATAGTGTTCTATTGTTTCCAGTATTTGACTTATATTATCGTTGTCACGCCCTGGCCATAGAGAACCATTGTTTCTCTATGGTATAGTAGGTCAGGGCGTGACTAGGGGGTTATTTAGTATATGGAAGTCTGTTGTATTTCTAGTTTTCATATTACTGTCAAATCTACCATGCCATTGTTTTAATTGCTATATTGTATTTACTTCGCCACCATGGCCTATTTATTTATGGCCTTATCTCACCTCATTTGCTCACATTGTATATAGACTTATTTTTCTACTGTATTATCGACTGTATGTTTGTTTTACTCCATGTGTAACTCTGTGTTGTTATATGTGTCGAACTGCTTTGCTTAATCTTGACCAGGTCGCAGTTGTAAATGAGAACTTGTTCTCAACTTGCCTACCTGGTTAAATAAAGGTGAAATAAAAAAATAAATTTCAAGGTTGGTGTGCTTGATATGGTTCCCAATTAGAGGCACCTGGTTATCGTTGTCTCTAATTGGGGATCATATTTAAGATGGATTTTTGCCACCTGTGTTTTATAGGATATTGTTTTGAGTTAGTGCACGTAGCACCTCTTAGTTACGGTTCGTTGTTTGTTTCGTTCTTTCTTTTTTGTTTTGTGCGTTTCTGATATTAAATATGTGGAAACCATATCGCGCTGCACCTTGGTCCAATTATTACGACGATCGTGACAATCGTCCATGTAAAAAACCTGACTGATTAGGATGAATGATATCCGACAATACATTTTTTATTCTATGTGCTATACATTTTTCTAGGATTTTGGCATCACAACACTGAAGTGTAAGAGGTCTCCAGTTTGGATCTTTATATTGACCACCTGGGACCTGTTTCAGTAATAGTGAAATCAGACCTACTTGCTGAGTATCTGATAGTCAACCATTTTTATAGGAGTGGTTAAAACATGTTCTATTAGCCAACGTACAATCAATTGATAATAAAATAGACAAACTACGATCACATATCCTATCAACGGGACATTAAAAACTGTAATATCTTTTGTTTCACTGAGTCATGGCTGAACGACGACATGAATAACATACAGCTGTCGGGTTTTAAGCTTTTTAGTCAGGATAGAACAGTGGCCTCTGGTAAGACAAGGGGTGACGGTCTATGTATATTTGTAAACAGCAGCTGGTGCGCGAAATCTAAGGAAGTCTCAAGATTTTGCTCGCCTGAGATAGAGTATCTCATGATAAGCTGTAGACCACACTATTTACCAAGAGAGTTTTCATCTGTATTTTTCATAGCTGTCTATATAACACCACAAACTGATGCTGGCACTAAGACCGCACCCAATGAGCAGTATACGGCCATAAGCAAACAGGAAAACGCTCATCCAGAGGCGGCGCTCCTAGTTGCTGGGGACTTTAATGCAGGGAAACTCAAATACGTTTGACCAAATTTCTACCAGCATGTTAAATGTGCAACCAGAGGGAAAAAAACTCTAGATCCTCCTTACAAGCAAAAACTAAAGCAGGAAGCACCAGTGACTCAGTCAATAAAAAAGTGGTCAGATGAAGCAGATGCTAAGCTACAGGACTGTTTTGCTAGCACAGACTGGAATATGTTCCGGGATTCTTCCGATGGCATTGAGGAGTACACCACATCAGTCACTGGCTGCATCGATGACGTCGTTCCTAAGGTGACCGTACGTACATACCCCAACCAGAAACCATGGATTAAGGCAACATTCGCACTGAGCTAAAGGGTAGAGCTGCCGCTTTTAAGGAGCGGGACTCTAACCCGGAAGCTTATAAGAAATCCCGCTATGACCTCCGACGACCCATCAAACAGGAAAAGCATCAATACAGGACTAAGATTGAATCGTACTACACCGGCTCTGACGCTCGTCAGATGTGGCAGGGCTTGCAAACTATAACAGACTACAAAGAGAAGCACAGCCACGAGCTGCCCAGTGACTCGAGCCTACCAGACGAGCTAAATTACTTCTATGCTCGCTTCAAGGCAAGTAACACTGAAGCTTGCATAAGAGCATCAGCTATTCCGGACGACTGTGCGATCACGCTCTCCGTAGCCAATGTGAGTAAGACCTTTAAACAGGTCAACATTCACAAGGCCGCAGGGCCAGACGGATTACCAGGACATGCTCTCTGAGCATGCGTTGACCAACTGGCAAGTGTCTTCACTGACATTTTCAACCTGTCCCTAGCTGAGTCTAATACCAACATGTTTCAAGCAGATCACCATAGGTAACCTGCCTAAATGACTACTGACCCATAGCACTCACGTCTGTAGCCATGAAGAGCTTTAAAAGGCTGGTCATGGCTCACATCAACACCATTATCCCAGAAATCCTAGACCCACTCCAATTTGCAGACTGCCCCAACAGATCCACCGATGATGCAATCTCTATTGCACTCCACACCTGGACAAAAGGAACACCTATGTGAGAATGCTATTCATTGACTACAGCTCAGCATTCAACACCAGAGTGCCCTCAAAGCTCATCACTAAGCTAAGGACCCTGGGACTAAACACCTCCCTCTGCAACTGGATCCTGGACTTCCTGACGGGCCACCCACATAGGTAACATCACATCTGCTACACTGATCCTCAACATGGGGGCCCCTCAGGGGTGCGTGCTCAGTCCCCTCCTGTACTCCCTGTTCACTCATGACTGCATGGCCAGGCACGACTCCAACACTATCATCAAGTTCGCCAATGACACAACAGTGGTAGGCCTGGTCACCAACAACGATGAGACAGCCTATAGGGAGGAGGTCAGAGACCTGGCCATGTGGTACCAGGACAACAACCTCTCCCTCAACGTGATCAAGACAAAGGAGATGATTGTGGACTACAGGAAAAGGAGGACTGAGCATGCCCCCATTCTCATCGACGTCGCTGCAGTGGAGGTTGAGATCTTTAAATTCCTCGGTGTCCACATCTCCAACAAACTATCATGGTCCAAACACACCAAGACAGTCATGAAGAGGTCACGACAAAGCCTATTCACCCTCAGGAGACTGAAGGCATGGGTCCTCAGATCCTCAAAAGGTTCTACAGCTGCACCATCGAGAGCATCCTGATTGGCTGCATCACTGCCTGTTATGGCAACTGCTCGGCCATCCGACCGCAAGGCACTACAGAGGATACTGCATACAGCCCAGTACATCACCTTTCGGTTACTAGTCCAACGCTCTAACCACTAGGCTAAGCTGTAGCCCCATACATGATAAACAGAGAGTAGCAGCAGCGTAAAAAGAGGGGTTGGGAGGGCACACAATGCAAATAGTCCGGGTAGCCATTTGATTACCTGTTCAGGAGTCTTATGGCTTGGGGGTAAAAACTGTTGAGAAGCCTTTTTGTCCTAGGCTTGGCACTCCGGTACCACTTGCTATGCGGTTGTAGAGAGAACAGTCTATGACTGGGGTGGCTGGGGTCTTTGACAATTTTTAGGGCCTTCCTCTGACACCGCCTGGTGTAGAGGTCCTGGATGGCAGGAAGCTTAGCCCCAGTGATGTACTGGGCCGTAAGCACTACTCTGTAGTGCCTTGTGGTCAGAGGCCGAGCAATTGCCGTACCAGGCAGTGATGTAACCAGTCAGGATGCTCTCGATGTTACAGTTGTAGAACCTTTTGAGGATCTCAGGACCCATGCCAAATCTTTTTAGTTTCCTGAGGGGGAATAGACTTTGTCGTGCCCTCTTCACGACTGTCTTGGTGTGTTTGGACCATTCTAGTTTGTTGTTGATGTGGACACCAAGGAACTGAAGCTCTCCACCTGCTCCACTACAGCCCCATCGATGAGAATGGGGGCGTGCTCGGTCCTCCTTTTCCTGTAGTCCACAATCATCTCCTTAGTTTTGGTTACGTTGAGTGATAGGTTATTATTCTGGCACCACCCGGCCAGGTCTCTGACCTCCTCCCTATAGGCTGTCTCGTCGTGGTGATCAGGCCTGATCCCTGGTAAGAATACTGTACACTAGCTGCGATTAAGTAAACCTCTAGTTATCCTCCAATATTCCACCCACTAAAACCTCCCCCCATCCCAAGTTGGGTTGTCGTCCCAGTGACTGGCTAACCATCCCTGTACACATGGATCCTAGGGCCTTTAAGTGATATGGGCCCATCCTTTAAAAAGAACACATGGTCAAACCTACAGTACAGAACAGAAAATATATTTTGATTTGTTTAACACTTTTGGTTACTACATGATTCCAAATCTATTATTTTGTAGTTTTGATGTCTTCACAACTATTCTACAATGTAGAAAATAGTAAAATAAAGAAAAACCCTTGAATGAGTGTGTCCAAACTTTTGGTACTGTATATCAACTGTAACTTAGTAAACTCTTAAATTGTTGCATGTTGCGTTGATATTTTTGTTCAGTGTACAGTGCATTCGGAAAGTATTCAGACCCCTTTACTTTTTTCACATTTTGTTATGTTACAAAATACCCCATAATGAACAAAACACATTTTATACATTTTTGCAAATGTATTAAAAATAAATAAATGAAATATTACATTTACATAAGTATTCAGACCCTGTAGTCAGTCCTTTGTTGAAGCACCTTTGGCAGCGATTACAGCCGAGGCTTCTTGGGTATGACGCGACAAGATTGGCACACCTGTATTTGGGGAGTTTTTCCCATTGCTCTCTGCAGATCCTCTCAAACTCTGTCAGGTTGAATTGGGAGCGTCTCTGCACAGCTATTTTCAGGTCTCTCCAGAGATGTTCGATCGGGTTCAAGTCCGGGCTCTGGCTGGGCCACTCAAGGACATTCAGATACTTGTCCCGAAGCCACTCCTGCGTTGTCTTGGCTGTGTGCTTAGGGTCGTTGCCCTTCACCCCAGTCAGGTCCTGAGCGCTCTGGAGCATGTTTTCATCAAGGATCTCTCTGTACTTTGCTCTGTTCATCTTTCCCTCGAAGCTGACTAGTCTCCCAGTCACTGCCGCTGAAGGACATCCCCACAGGTACCAGGTTTCCTCCAGATGTGACACTTGGCATTCAGGCCAAAGAGTTTAATCTTGGTTTTATCAGACCAGAGAATCTTGTTTTTCATTGTCTTAGACTCCAAGCGGGCTCTCATGTGCCTTTTACTGAGGAGTGGCTTCTGTCTGGCCACTCTACCATAAAGGCCTGATTTGTGGAGTGCTGCAGAGATGGTTGTCCTTCAGGAAGGTTCTCCCATCTCCACAGAGGAACTCTGGAGAGCTGTCAGAGTAACCATCTGGTTCTTGGTCATCTCCCTGACCAAGGACCTTCTCCCCCGATTGCTAAGTTTGGCCGGGCGGCCAGCCCTAAGAAGAGTCTTGGTGGTTCCAAACTTCTACCATTTAAGAATTATGGAGGCTACTGTGTTCTTGGGGACCTTCAATACTGCAGACATTTTTGGTACCCTTCCCCAGATCTGTAACTCGACACAATCCTGTCTCGGAGCTCTACAGACAATTCCTTCGACCTCATGGCTTGGTTTTTGCTCTGACATGCACTGTCAACTGGGACCTTACATCGACAGCCCTAAGAAGAGTCTTGGTGGTTCCAAACTTCTACCATTTAAGAATTATGGAGGCTACTGTGTTCTTGGGGACCTTCAATACTGCAGACATTTTTGGTACCCTTCCCCAGATCTGTAACTCGACACAATCCTGTCTCGGAGCTCTACAGACAATTCCTTCGACCTCATGGCTTGGTTTTTGCTCTGACATGCACTGTCAACTGGGACCTTACATCGACAGGTGTAAGAAGAGTCTTGGTGGTTCCAAACTTCTACCATTTAAGAATTATGGAGGCTACTGTGTTCTTGGGGACCTTCAATACTGCAGACATTTTTGGTACCCTTCCCCAGATCTGTAACTCGACACAATCCTGTCTCGGAGCTCTACAGACAATTCCTTCGACCTCATGGCTTGGTTTTTGCTCTGACATGCACTGTCAACTGGGACCTTACATCGACAGGTGTAAGGTCCCTGTCGGTGTAAGGTCCCCCTGTCGATGTAAATTCAATGTCCAATCAATTGAATTTACCACAGATGGACTACAATCAAGTTGTTGAAACATCAAAGATGATCAATGGAAACAGGATGCACCTGAGCTCAATTCCGAATCTCATAGCAAAGGGTCTGAATACTTATGTAAATAAGGTATTTCTGTGTTTTATTTTTAATAATTCTGCAAAAAATTCTAAAAACCTGTTTTTGCTTTGTCATTCTTAGGTATTATGGGTAGAATGATGATGGGGGAAAAAACTATTTAATACATTTTTGAATAAGTCTGTAATGTAACAAAATGTGGAAAAGGTCAAGGCGTCTGAAAACCTTCCTTATGGACTGTATATACACCTCACATGTGACTCGTAATAAGACTAAGCAATTAGCCTATTAAATGAATTATCTGACTCCATAAGATAAATAGCAACAATATGCAAGAGCACTATAGTTTAATTACAGTAATAGGCAATGAAGCAATGTCTGAGAATGGAATTCTAAATACAAGTGTATTTAATTACTTTGTAAAATGAATGGATTCACATAATTCATAAAGCTTAAGTTACAAAGAATTAACAAGCATTACAAGGCATTATTCTAAGCATGGTCAGAAACAGAAAATATGGCTTATGCCATGACCCATATCTCATGGGAGAGGGAGAATGAAAGAGTGTAGGTATCTCACCACTGCAAGTCAGGAACATAAGAGAAATAATAATTCATCTAAGACCCTTTTATTAGCATCTGAGTTTTTTGGGATTCAAATTCTGAGTTGTTGACCAATAGCGTTACTGTAAAGTTAACCTCCAGTCAGATATCAGACCTACATGTTGTAATCACTACAGAACCTCTTCTTCTCAGAGATGTGACAATGGGGTTTGGCAAGATAACGAGGCATTCCTAAGACAACACGGAGGTTATTTTTGCATACAGTTGATAAGAAAAGTCACTTCAGGGGCTGGGTCGCCCTACACGCATGCACACCAAACAGTTCAGCAAGATGATACACCTTAGAAAAACGTTTTGTAAAAAGTTGTGGTGAATAGGATTTTCTAAATGCATGTCAATCGATCCTCTCTTTCCAAAGTAAAACAAAATCATTATTACCTCACTATAGAAAATTATGCTGAGAGATACATTGTTTATTGTTTTGTTTTCTCTCTGAAAATCATACCCACCCACAGAGCATGGATGCCTTTTGTAAGCAAATGTATGCTGATTACTTCCTTCCACTGTGTTCGGTTGCCTCCTTTCCTGGCCAGTGAAATTATTACAAACTGTGTCCACTGTCCAGCCACAGACAGTATGGCAGACATGATAATATGAGCTGCAGAATACAGCCTTTAACAGATGCATCTGATTGAGACATTAATAATGAACTGGGTCTCTAGTTACATTTCTAGAAAGCTACCTTTTAATTCTATCACTCCCTGTGGCTTCTTAATGATAGCATAGTCAGACTTTGTGTCTCTCTCCCTGTTCTAATTTCTTCACCTTGCTCCCTCAGGGGGGTATTATGAAAGAAAAATAAATTTCCCCCAGATTTATCTCCTGAAAAAAAATATAGAAATATGTGGTTTTATAAACCAGACAGAAATATGTAAGGGGCTCAATTAAACGTGGAGGCAATCTTGTTATTGGGTCATTCTGAGTAAACTCAGCCACAGTTGCAGTGTGTGCAGGATTTGTATTTCCTTCAAACCCAAGGCCAAGGAACATAGGCCAGAGGGTAAGACGGGATATTGAATTTCAAACTCTATTAACTTGGATAATCTATAATAGCACAGTAAAGTCTATCACACTAAGATAGAACAACATTAAGGACGGATTAGTTTATTTTACATTGCATAAATAATTATGCAGATCAAGATGGTTAGAGTTTTTAAAATAATTTCACTGTGACTACTTGCTCCCATTTTCACAAAATGAATGTCCCCACTTGGCACACTGGGGACCATTTTCATAGATGTTCAACAATTGAAAAACATAATAAACAGCTAGTAAAGAATATGCAATGCATGGTGCTATGTATTGCAATTTTGACAGTTCGCTGTATCCCATGAAAAACAAAAATAAACAGCTAGTTAGTAATACATACTTAATGCATGGTGCTTTGCACTTTCATTTTGCAAGTTCGCTGTATCCTTTATGATTGGCTGTCATTGAGAGTAACATCTTCAATGCTCTTCAATGGTCATTTCAATGCTCCCATCTTACAAGGACAAGGGATTTCCAAGCCATATATCATATTTGCACTGCTATCAAAGTATTCAAATGACCTCTAACATGTATGTATATGTCATTTTTTTCTGGCCTTGTAGGCAGAGTTTCTCTGTCCAGTGTCTGTGTTCTTTTGCCCATCTTAATCTAATTATTTTTATTGGCCAGTCTGAGATATGGCTTTTTCTTTGCAACTCTGCCTAGAAGGCCAGCATCCCGGAGTCCCCTCTTCACTGTTGACGTTGAGACAGGTGTTTTGCTGGTACTATTTAATGAAGCTGCCAGTTGAGGACTTGTGAGGCATCTGTTTCTCAAACTAGACACTAATGTACTTGTCCTCTTGCTCAGTTGTGCACCGGGGCCTCCCACTCCTCTTTCTATTCTGGTTAGAGCCAGTGTGCGCTGTTCTGTGAAGGGAGTAACATTTAACATTTAAGTCATTTAGCAGACGCTCTTATCCAGAGCGACTTACAAATTAGTACACAGCCTTGTACGAGATCTTCAGTTTCTTGGCAATTTCTCGCATGGAATAGCCATTTCTCAGAACAAGAATAGACTGATGAGTTTCAGAAGAAAGTCCTTTGTTTCTAGCCATTTTGAGCCTGTAATCGAACCCACAAATGCTGATGCTCCAGATACTCAACTAGTCTAAAGAAGGCCAGTTTAATTTCTTCTTTAATCAGACAACAGTTTTCAGCTGTGCTAGCATAATTGCAAAAGGGTTTTCTAATGATCAATTAGCCTTTTAAATTATAAACTTGGATTAGCTAACACAACTATGTAGATATTCCATTAAAAATCTGCCGTTTCCAGCTACAATAGTCATTTACAACATTAACAATGTCTACACTGTATTTCTGATAAATTTGATATTTTAATGGACAAAAAAAATAGCTTTTCTTTCAAAAACAAGGACATTTCTAAGTGACCCCAAACTTTTGAACGGTAGTATACATATGGGATGAGTAGTGCAAAATATGTAAACATTATTAAAGTGACTAGTGTTCCAATTATTTAAGTGGCCAGTGATTTGAAGTCTATGTATATAGGGCAGCAGCCTCTAAGGTGCTAGTGATGGTTATTTAACAGTCTGATGGCCTTGAGATAGAAGCTGTTTTTCAGTCTCTCGGTCCCAGCTTTGATGCACCTGTACTGACCTCGCATTAGCAACTAAATCAGTGTCAAGATCAGTGCTTAATTTATAAACTGGGAGCTTCCAGAACAAAAAGTGAACCTGACAGGAGGGTGACCTGGGGGGCTCTGAGGTACCTGAACGCATGAAAGAAAAATCACTTTTATAATAAAGCATTGCATGCGTTATAATCGCTTTTGTGTACTAGCATAGAGCAATAGAGTAGAGAGAGGCGCTTGCAGAAGTTGCACATGTGGAGAACATTTTTAGTAGCCTATGGTCTGGGAAAAAAATTTGCCTTTGTAAACGCATTTCATGCAATTCTACATAATTTTAGATGACTGAATCTTTTTAATACCTTACAAATCTCGAAATGACAGGCTATACTTTGACACTGACAAACTGAAAATCTGAGATCAATAAAAAGGACTTTGTCTTGAATCCATCAATAGCCTAGGCCTAGGTGTGTGGAGACACACACATATTGTACAATATGAGGAAGAAATTATAGTCCTAAAAAAGCTTTTCTTCAGTTTCACTGACTCACCCAATGATGTGCAGCTCACTCACCGGCGATGGCCGATGTGCTCATGCCAAAAGCTTCTCTCTCTCGTTTTACTTTGTAAAACAATGCTGTTCGCTCAATAGGTCTATTTTGAAGTTGCATGCGTTGCATGCTCATGTCTATCAGAGCAGGGAGAGAGGGAGATATCATAGAAAGTGAATTTCATTCTAGTTCTGAGAGAGACACAGGCCCTTCTCTCTCTCACCACAGCAATGGCCATGCATTGGTCTATACAGGCTACAATGTTGCGCAAACCATAAACCCAGGCCAGCCCAACACAAGTCAATTCTTAGAATATCAGGCACTGTTTTCACATTAGGTTTTTTAGGGGGCAGCCAGGAGATTTACAGAGGAGTCAACATGAAAGAATTCTGATTGCTTTTATTCTCATTTTTACATTGCAAACATTGAAAATAATGTTTCATGTTACGAGAGGTACTGGATCCTGGCAAATGGGTTCCGGAAAGAAACAGTCCAAAACAGAGGTCAAGATCATTTTCTGAGTCAAAATGCAAGCCAGGGTCTACCACTCAGATTGTTTAAAAACATCACAGGAGGTTGGTGGCACCTTATCTGATTGGCCAGAGGTTGCAGTTGATTTAAAATGTATGTAGTTCTGTTCTTGTCTACTGATGTTCTGTATTATGTCATGTTTTATGTGGACCTCAGGAAGAGTAGCAGGCTCTCTGGGCCTGCTGGGTAGGCGAAGTTCTACCTTCAGACACATGAAATGGTTCAAAATGGGAACACTTTGTCTTCCCGGTTCTAGGGCTGCTGAATCAAGTGCACCTACCACTAACAGCGTGAAAAAAATGCTTCTATGTTGTATACCACAGTCGTCATATTAGGGATATCTAGGTGAAATGTCCAACATTTTCCAGAAACTCGGGACATGCTCACTCAGGGAAATCTATTTGAAATATCAGTTTCTCTTGAATCCAGGACATGTTACTTTCACTTTTTTGTTTCCTTCGTTACAGGTTATGAAAATCTATCGTCTGAGGCTGCAGCAATATCCCTTGACTTTACCTGAAATGATACAAGATCACCGGTGAAGTGCAACCAGTGGAACGGAAGAAGAATTCCTCACTACTGGCAGAACATAACTTCTAATAGTTATCTATGTGGGACTGATACCAGTGTGGAAGAGCTGGTCACTTTTAAAGGACTTGGTGAATGATTACCTTACCAATAGGACGATTGAATATTATTCTCTTGTAGATTAAAAATAAATTGTGAGTTTCCTCCTAATACAGGACATGGTAGGAATCGTAAGGGACATCATTACACCTGTTAATACCTATTTTCTATAACTTTGTTTTGAAATCTATTTCTTATTGTAACAGCAAGTACAATGTGTCCTTTGTGTTTAATAGAAATGCAAGGTGTTTAATGTGAATTATTTTATGCTTACTGCTAATGTTGTTTATACTGTCTATTTTTTCATGTTTTTTATTGTTTTCTGAAAATACATTTTAAGTATATTTCTTTTTTTAATGTCTAGGGGGGGGTGTAAGATTATGTCAAAGATAAATACACAAGAGACAGAGGATGAGAGGTCAAAAGGACGAGAAGTCAATACAGAAATAACGATTAAGGGAAATAGTGTTTTTTCTGTAATAGGGAATTACTGATCAATGGTTCAGAGACATGTCTTCTGAAATAGGATACTTGTTATCTGGTCAACCACAGGCTAGCGCTGGTTTATAAAACTACATGCTGTCCCTTTGTTCTGGGGAGAGCATCACTAGAGAGCATCACTAGAGAGCATCACTAGAGAGCATCACTAGAGAGCATCACTAGAGAGCATCACTAGAGAGCATCACTGAGGACAGGGGAGAATGACCATCTACCTCCCCATATGATTTGTCCTCTTTGAATAAACCAATTTTCCTCCCCCTTATTTGCTTTGGAGTTTGTGTTATTGAAGAATAACATAAATTGCTAACACATTCAATATAATGCAGTACCGCGGTCGGCCTTGATCTTCCGTGGCTTCAAGCACAATGAGAGGGGGCAGTCGTTCTCCTCTGTTTGGAATCAACCTATGTGAACATACTATGGCATAATACAGGTTATTTATCTTTAGAGTAATCTCAGTACCCAGAACAAAAGCACATGTGCCCTCGGGCCAGCTACTGGATTTGGTTCTGGGAGCAGAGATTTACAAATTTGGACAAACGAGTAACAGACAAGTGCCCCCTTCTAAGAAGTCCATTGGATTTTACAATCTGGGCTGCATGTATTTTGGTATTTTATTAGGATCCCCATTAGCTGTTGCAAAAGCAGCAGCTACTCTTCCTGGGGTCCACACAAAACATGGAACATAATACAGAACATCATTAGACAATGCCCTATATGGAGGCATCTGTTTTTGATGGAACTATTTTGCAGTTTAGCAGTTAGCCCCTACAATATGATTGCAGTGAAGGATGCATTCAAAGTCACTAACTTTGGTTGACTTCAGTGGATGAAGTAACGTGCTTGAGCTCTTACTCAACCCTTAAAGGGATAGTTCACTCAAAATCTTTTTTGTATTTTGTTAATTAGTCGACCGTTAGAATGATTAGAATCCCCCAACCCCAAAAAGTGCATATC
The DNA here is from genome assembly GCF_965601325.2 of Salmo salar. Taxonomy (NCBI): domain Eukaryota; kingdom Metazoa; phylum Chordata; class Actinopteri; order Salmoniformes; family Salmonidae; genus Salmo; species Salmo salar. The sequence continues at coordinate 42,641,046 of NC_138302.1, read as the reverse complement.
AACAACAATTTTGCGTTTTGATAAATGTTTCTACAAATTTATGTTTTACTTTCCAAACCCCCAAATGGTGAGTCATATTGGAGGCAATGGAGTAACTACTGGTAGCTCCAATTCTCAGATCAAACTGCTTTAGAGTCACAGGGGAGATGGGTTTGGGGTTCACTGCTTTTGAGTCTGACCAGCAGTGGTGTGAGAAGATAGAGTGAGAGTTCTGAGACAGGCTCAGTGCTTTTTGATGCAGACCATAGAAGGGATGGCAGTGCCAGACATAGGAAAGGATCAACAGTACGTTTCTAGTGCATGGGCAACACAGGTAGCTGTTGGAAGAGATAGTGCTAATGTAAAAGACTACTCTGATTAAGATGGGGAGAGGAAAGTATTTTGATCGCAATATTGTGGAAATTAAACATTTCTAATAAAACACAAGGCACAGAGAGACAATTTCTAGGAGGAAGAAAGCTTAGTACAGAAATAATGTTTTACGTAGCTGTAGGGTCAGCAGATAAGTTCCCTCTGTATGTCCAATAGAATTAGAGGAAAGTTTGATATTGACATCAATTATACATTAGAATAACAGGTTTGAAAAATTTTCTAAATTTTTTGGTCACAAGCTGTTCTATTAGGGTTTTGAGGAAAACATGTATTACTACATGAAATAACATTTTCTTCCTCATTACAGAAACCAGCAAATCAAGAAATGTTAATTGAGGATGTCAAATGGAAATTATTGCATAATTTGAGACAGTTATATAATTTGCATTTACTGTAAATACACAATGTACACAACACACAAAATGTGTCATTCTTGAATTGCAGTGGCTTTTGGGCATGGCATTTGGGGAAAAATGTTGTACATTTTTCTAGATTTGATTTAAATGTACATTTATTTATATATTTTGGCTTGAATGTTAGTTGTATGATTCATATACATACAGTGTATTATGTTTCTCATGGTTGTGAGGAGGTGTGCCTTTCTGTCCAATGAGGTAATTTCTGGATGATATTTCTGTCAGGGGTCGCTCATCAATGTTTTGCAAATATCTCTATTTACATTTCACATGTGGCCAATAATGCATAATGGAATGGATGATGGGTTGAAAATGCACATTAGATATATAATTCGCGCCCGGTGCAGCTGTCACTAACATTCTTATATGCAAACAGCATGTGTAAAATAACCACTTATTTAAGTGTAAAGATGTATGAGCAGGTAATGAAAAGTTATGTTTGTCAGAACAGTAGGCCTACAATTAATTAAGAGACCAACAATAATGGCATGACTTAAAAGGTACATCTACTGAACTAAGGAAAAACACTACCCAATAAAGATTCATATTTGAACACACCCCAATGTCTCTGAATCTTTAACAGTGATGCTAAATCATGACTGTATTTTGAGAGTTATCATTGAATATACAGTTGTAATCACAGAGGGGCTCAAAGATTACGGCTCTCCTTTTTCACATTTGATTTAGGAGAGGACGTGGGGCCTCTCACTAGAGAACAGACTCCCATTATATTGCTCATTTCTCTTCATAATAGAGCTGTCAGTGGAATGTGTGGCAAAAGAACAAGCTCTCACACATTCAGATGCATGCATGCACGCACGCCACAGGAGGCTACTGAGGGGAGGACAGCTCATAATAATGGCTGGAATTGAGTGAATAGAAGGGTATCAAACACATGGAAACCGTGTTTGATGTGTTTGATAGCATTCCATTTATTCCATTCCAGTCATTACGATGAGCCAGCCCTCCCCAATTAAGGTACCACCGGCCTCCTGTGATGGACACGCACGCCCTCTCTCTCTCTCTCTACCTCTCCCCTGCCTGCCTCTGTCAGAGTTAAACACCCACAGATTTGGGGGAAATTAAATTCTCTCCGCTTGAACCAATAACAGGGTCATTTATTATCATTACACTGCTCCAGTATGCAACAGAGACCAGATCATGATTCCATATGTGTTATTTCATAGTTTACAATGTAGAAAAACCCTTGAATGAGTAGGTGTGTCCAAACTTTTGACTGGTACTGTATATATACATAAAAATAAAATAACAGTCATGGGAAACACAAATGAAACATCACAAATCAACCAGAAAAACAGTCACATTCCTCCACAAATAAGTCCCCAATTAATGCTTTAAATTGTCCGAAAGCCACCAGAACATCAAGATGAAATGTATTTGGAATTTTGTTCTAGCAATACGGTGCATTAAAACTAAAAGCAGATTTACCTAGCTCGGTGGAGACCCTAGGAACCTCAAGAGTTAACCAAGCCTGTGAGTGGGTTAGCCAACTCAGATGTTTATACTTCAACAGCAAAGTTAGATAAGATGGAAGTGTATGAAGTACGGCCTTGTAAACAAAAAGGAAGTAATGTAGAGATCTACGGCCTTTAGTGAAGTCCAGCCAACCTTTTGATGCAGTGATTAGTATCAAAACTGTCACATGTAACAAAACGAAGGGCACTATGGTAGATGGCATCCAAAGGTTTAAGAGTCGTAGCAGCTGCACTTTGACAAATAATATCACCATAATCAAAAACAGATAAAAAGGTTAACTGAATAATCTGCTTCCTACTGCTTAGAGAGAGCCATCTGTTTCTGTAGAAAAAGACAACTTTAAATCTGAGCTTCTTATTGTCAAATCCATATCATTCCAAATGCCTAAGTATTTATATGCGGGAACACGTTCAGGGCTACACTTGCTTCAGCCTGCAGGGCCATACTTGCTTCAGTGTGTGAACCTGTGTGTCAATGAAGTGTTCCTGTCTCAAGGTCAAACCCTGAGGCCTAGAAATCAATTGTACTCTATACAACTCAGGTAAGTGTCGCTCTGCTCATTCTCATGGTTATAAGAGTTAATTGCATTCAACAAGTTCCTTTTGGCACGTTCTTCGAGATATGGCTAGGCAGTTCTTTGAATAGTAGAATGTACAATATTTCCATGGTAATGTTTTCTTTTCCATGATAACGTTGTTCAGTCCCCTGAACGGTCACATGCAGAGAAAGGTGAGACGATTCTATTGTGAATAGACCTCCCCTGCTTTCCCATCCTCTTTTCTCTGTAGGACCATATGTGAACACAACTATGGCAGGACATTATTTTCCCGGAAAGGGAGCGAGATGAATAATACACAGGGATTATTATATCTTTCTCGATAGCCTGCGTGATGTCGCCGCTGTGAAGGGCCAGTTGCTCATCCTAAATTACACAGTTGGGTTTGCTGTTCTCTTCTGTGTCTTCCCACTGCTTAACTGCCATCCTGTCCAAGGTTTGGGCCACTTCCATGCCGTTCGTCGCTGACTGTTAGGGGAATCAATCATGTTATTGAATTTGGAGGATGAATTTGTCTTTGAATTATTCTTATATAAGTTCAATATGCTTTATTAAACCTACAAATTAATAACAGGGAGGAGTCTTAAAGTAACTGTCCAGTGTTTCCCGATTTCTATTAAATATGACCTATAATTACTTACGATATGAGTGAAATATGTTAATATGTTCGTGTATACCGATCATAAAAAATATAAGTAGACCACTGAATGGCCAGCTCATCCTCCTCTAGACCGCTGTTTGGCCAGCTGATCCTCCTCAGAGATAACATGTTCTATGAGGAAATAGCAAACATTTTTTTTAAGTTTAAGGTGGGGTTTTAAGTGTTTTTTTTCTACAATTTATGCTTTGGCCACGAATATGAGTATAGGACGAGTCAACAAAATTATTTGGATATGAGTAGAATCAAATATTAACTTTTAAAAGTCTGATTTTTACCAGGTAGTTACTTTAAAGGGGAACTGCACACACTGATTTGGCCTCATTTTTTGGCTTGCTCCTCAAGAAATTCTGGTGGCCATGACAGAAGCCAAATGTGAGTTGGCTTGGGGGTGTGGTTTGATGTGGGTGTTTCTTGGGTGTGTCCTTGCTACCACCAAGACACACCCATCTGCCAGAACCATGCCCAACAGGTCAGACTTAACCTACCTAAGTCTGGTCTCCCCATCAATGACAATTGGTGAGCAGGCAAAAGGTGAGACTGGAGGTAAGGTCTTTGCCAGCCTCCCATTGATGGGCATGGCAGCGTAGATCAGCTCCTGGCCCCAAAGATACTGGTCGGTCACACACAACCGTACACAGAGCACTGATTATGTTTTAATGGTGGTTATGATTAGCATGGTGGAACCAACCTGATAGCTGCATTCACCTTTCTATTTCACTTCAGATATCATGATATGTGAAGTGAAATAGAATGTTATGCACAGAGATCAGGCTTGGTACACCAGCCCAGGTTATGAAGGTGAATTGGGACAAAACTCAAAACTGTTTTGATCTTTGATCTGGTCAAATGTCACCAACCTTATTCAAGTGTCCTCTCTGTTCCATTTATAGGAATGCTCACAGCAAGGGCATGTTTGCCTGATGCTAGGGATCCCTTTGCTGGTCTTCTCTATGTTGCATGTTCGACTGCAAACTGGACATCTCTCGAACAACTGCAGCAGGCAATCCTCATAAACAATGTACTTCTTCATCTTATGAGGTGGTGTTGACTGGGAGGGCCTGTGACCGGGTGAAACAGCCAAGTGGTAAATTGCATTTTGTTATAAAATAATATTTCAAATAGTTTAATTGCAGGAAAGCACAGGCTGGAAAGCTGTAGGCTACCAAAATATTTGATAAACTTCCAAATATTGTTTTACAAAGTAAAACGAGAGAGAGAGAGAGCAGCAGAGAGGTTTTTGGCATGAGCTCATTTTGAACTCATTTTGGCATGAGGGCATCCTCACCAGCAAGTGAGCTGTGCATCATTGGGTGAGTCAGTGAAAGCATTTTTAGGACTATAAAAAAAAGCTGTCTTGAACACATCGGAGATTTCCCAGCTCCTAATTCCCAGTTGTTTTAAACAGGACAGTCATGTAGAATTGCATGAAATGCGTTCATAAAAGGCCCAACATTTCCCAGACACTAGGCCACAAAAAATGTTCCTCATGTGTGCAACTTCTGTAAGTGCCTCTACTCTACTTCTCTATGCCACTACGCAAATGTGATGGTATGCATGCAATGCTTTATTATAAAGGAGATTTTTTTCTCATGCTATTCAGTACCTCAGAGCTCCCCACTCTCGCACTCACTTTTTATTTTCCCCGGCACTAAGCCTACATGGCCCAACCATAAAGATCCTTCAAAGTCAACTCTAATTGATCTCATCTTAACAAATACACCAGAGAAATATAATACTACTGGTACTTCGCCCAAGACATTAGTGACCATTTCCCAGTTGTTTGTGTTAGAGATGTGAGAATACAAAAATGTAAGCCTTATGTCATCACAAAGAGGAACTTAAAAAAAACTTCAGTGAAGAGGCTTTTTTAGTTTTATTGACCTTGATTGCATTTCAGCTATCCCTGAACCTGACTTAGCTTTGAGCCTTTTTGCAGATGTCTTCAATACTATTGTGGATAATCATGATCCCTTTAAAAAACGTACCGGTTAAAGGTAGATCGAATGCCTGGTACAGTCTGGAATTATTAGAAGTCATTCATAAACGAGATGATGCTTGGGTCAAGGTCAGGAACACAAGCTTAGCCCCGGACTGGCAAACTTTTAAGAAACTGAAGAATCATTGTGTAAGACAAATTAGAAAGACAAAAATCTGATTATTATGCAACTGCTCTTTCAGATTGTAATGGGAACCAGACTAAACTCTGGAAAACTATCAAATCCCTGAAGGGTTCTACTTCCTCCTCTCTGCCAAAACAAATTAATTCAGACACTGGCCTCATTATGGAAATATATACTGTCATTAATGCATTTAATCACCATTTTATTTCAGCGGGCTCTCTCTTTTTAAGAACTTCTAAGCGTATGCACCATGATATTAGGCTGGATGCTGATAGAGGAAACTTGCTGAATGACGAGATAAATGATAGTCAAAGCTTTTCTTTTAGGCTATTTACAGGGAAAAAAAGTCCTGGATGCTTTGCTAGCAATAGACAACCAAAAATCCACAGGGGTCGACCAATTGGATCCCGGTCTACTTAAGTGTGCAGCGCCCATCATCATGTTGGCTCAATAACCCTCATTTTTTTTATTTGACATCATTATTAGGAAATATTCCAAAAGTATGTAAATCCGCTCTTGTGCTGCCACGCCATAAGGGCGGGGATAGTAGTGATCTTAATAATTATCGCCCCATTTCAAGGCTAACTTGTCTAGCGAAGATTCTTGAATCCTTGGTAAATGTACAACTTTCCTATTTTTTTATCTGAGAAATGTATTTTGAATGTAAACCAATCAGGGTTTAGGCCTGGGCATAGCACTATTACAGCAACCACTTTCGTTTTGAATGATCTTGTCAATACTTTAGACACTAAAATGAAATGTGCTGCTTTGTTCATGGACCTGTCAAAAGCTTTTGATACTGTTGATCATGCTATTTTATTGAATAAGTTGACCTCGATAGGCCTGAGCTCTGACGCCTGTTCATGGTTTCATGATTATCTTAGTGACAGAACTCAGGACATCGTGGTTGATGGGGTTAAATCTGAATTTCTTGAAGTACATAAAGGTGTGCCACAGGGGTTGATTTTGGGATATTCCCTTGTTTACAGAGTGGGAGTGCAGCAGGCAAACCCAGTGATGCTACTGGTTCCTACTCATCTAGAGTTGTGACACAGACACTCGATCAAGCATTTAAAAAGGCAGCATTTATGCACCCACACCAAAAACTGCTCAAGACCTCACTGCAGCCTTTTCATATTACATTGCAAAGGACATGATGCCATTTCAAATTGTTGAGAGGCCTGGCTCTGAGGCTGATGAAGGTTGCCGTGCCTCACTACAAAGTGAGTGCTGCGAATTTTATTTTATTTGCTTACTTAAGGTTGTGTTCATTTAAACCCGCAGTAGGGAAACTTTTACCTCTCATGGCCACATGGTGCCATCTTTAATGTTAATGTTATTATTTTCATGTTTATGCACACAAAAAGTACATAGTGCTGCTAATTTAATTTGTTGTTTTTCAATATAAAACTTGTTGAAATTATTTAAGTGTGTATCTGTACTTTTTGAACATTTACAGCACATTTTAACAATACCGCGAATATACTGATAACCATGATCATTTTGGTCACTATAATAGTGATATGACATTTTCATACCGTTTCATCTGTACTATTATGTATGCTGTTGATCAGGCTGTGTCAAAACTACAGTCAGATTTTATAGCTATGCAGGAATCCCTTGCTGATTTAAAACTTGTGCTAAATACAGGCAAAACTAAATATTGTTTTCAAACTCTTGTAAGAATGTTTCAGATTAACTACATTGTTCACTCATTCGATGGTTCTCCAATCGAACGTGTTCCCGCATATAAATACTTTGGCTGTGGAGGCAAAGTCAATCCGTATAGGGCCCTTGATCCTTTGAATGATTTAGGGGAGATGAAACAATGGAGCCCGTTTCAATGAAGTGAAGCAACGTGGGTAAAGGGGCGATTTGCACGTGGAGCTTGGCAAAAGGGGGCATGATTTGTTGACATAATTGTAATCCAAACCTTAATTTACTCATTGTGACACACTGAGGTTCCAAACTCTGACTTTATGACCAAAAATATTCTATATACACATTGTAGTCAATTTTGACAATAGAATAAAATGTTTGACTCATATCGATGCCACAGGCCGTTTTCAAAGGAATTAGTTGCTTTTTAGGGGCAGTCACTCTTTAAACATGGTCTGACTGTGAGTGAATGTGGTCACACAACCACAGATTATAGTAAAATAGACAAATTACTTATTCGAAATTTTACACAGGCACACAAAATTACTTTTTTTCTTGTCCGTGGGGTAGGGGTTAAGGTTAGGGTGTAAATAGTTGCAAAGTTGCTAATTAGCTTAACAAAAATCTAGCTAAATGGTATAGTCGGTGTGCGTTCTCAATGGACATTGTTAAATAGCGTGCTTTGTAAATTCGCTCTGGCTATTTGTTTGGATTTCAGAGCAGTCTTGTCTGAATGTACTAGAACGCAGAATAACTGATGGTTTTATGAGCGGTCAAGGCCCGTTGATTATGGCCGGTGTCAGTAAACGTTAGGGAAAATAACGTAATTTAAATTATTGCCAACAGCGCAGTTAGTCACCAACGCTTTTAATAACACGGACAAAGCCTAATCAGCTCTGCTGGGTGAGTAGAATGGAGAGTGAGGATGTGTTTTGTTGTTTGTGTCTGGAAGTAGCTAGCAAGCTAGCGCATTTTAGCCAGTTAGCTTGGGTGCTTAACCCTGCTCCTTGGCAGATTTTGGGGTTGAATAATCCTTGTGAGAATCAAGGACAGTGGATTAGTCAATGGATTAGGTAACATTAAAATTGGCAGTATATATGGGCGAGAGCACGAATTATGTTTACAAATAGTCAAACTGTGCATCACACCGCATTTAAATGTAATCGCTAAAGGGTGTAGATTTGAGGGTTCTGTGTTGATACAATATGTAGTAAATTTGTTATCGGTGTAAAAAGACGAATAAACTCATATGCCAAACATCGCCACATTAGTAAACTATTTGGTAGAGCAGGATCACAAGGCATCATATGGGAAAGTACAACCAGCGAGGCAAGAGAGAGCATAGTAATTAAAGTGGCCTCCCTGTGAACAGAAGTTGTGTTTTGACTATATATATCTTTTTTTATTCACCTGGTAGTTGTGTTATGTGCCAGATGTTAAGACTATAAACCATAATAATTGGGTTATTTGCGGGATGTATTTGTAATTTCAATAGTATTGGGTCTATGTTACTGACAGAAATCTGAGTTTCTGATTGTGATTCAACTGGTTCCATGTTTTTCTTAGCAGCCAGTGTTTGTTTTAAGATGTAAACTGAACGTTTTAACAGCTTGCTTAGTTCTAATTTAAAGGCTAATTTATTCAACATGAATTGCGAGGCAATTTTGAGGTAATACGTTTTTGTGGCCTAAATGGTCTGCTGGAATAATCTAATGAGAATGGAGTCGTATTTGAATCCTGAACGGAATATATGCTTGCAAACAATTGCAAGTGTTTGTTTTATTACTTGTAGCCTAATCAGAAGAAACATTTACCTAAATCTAATTAATTCTAATAATAGCGGATAGGCAATTGAGAGAGCTGTGACCATGATAAAACTAGGCTACAACAGCAATGGATCAAATTTGTAGGTAGTAAGAGGCTGTAGTATTGTGCCCACCGAAATGTTTTTTCCTTAAGAATTGGCTGATGTATTTTATACATTTGGCGCATTACAGGTTAATCTTAAAATAAGACGTTTAATAAGTGTGAAGCAGAAAGGGAATATCCAGCAGAGGGTGGTATTAAAAATATAATATTGTCGTATTGTTAGGGAAGACTACAATAAAAACATTTCCTTCTAGTAAGGAGAGAATAATCATGTTTGGATTCTTTTCTTTACTAAACCTTACGATGTGTGACAGTGACAAAGACTTTGATAAGGAGGGTTGACGTACACTTAATGAGTGTTGACAGTATGTGAATGGTAATATGTTAGTTTTTTTTTTTATAGCACTCTAATGATGCAATATTTTAGTGATTTGAAAAGCTGAGGTTTCAATACAAGATTAAATGATGAGTAGAGAGATTGAGCCTTGAGAATGTAAAATAGATTAGCTGTGGTTGAAAGCGAGCAGGCAGTGGGACGTTTGAAGTAGAGGTATGAGAAACGTTCTTTGACAGTTTCTGATTATTGTTGCTCGGTTTTGTAGTTTAGGTAACACCAGTAAATTGGAGCAGGAAGGTAATGTCATGTTGTGGAACAGTGTCAAGTATTTAAAGTAAATGTTTTAGTATTGAAAATTGAGCTGATTGAATATTGAGCTGACGAGGCCAACTTTTTGTAGGTCCTAGATTTGTTAAAACAGGTTTTATGTTTTCACTAAATTAATACAACAGGTTAAACTGATAAGAATACCAGAAAGGGGCTCTGGGTTTCTTTACTTTAGGTGTCTATTCCACTTAATGGAACACTGTATTATCTGATGTGTTTGAGTAGGATTCTTTCTTCCAGGACTGATGGAAGTCCACTACAGTATGTCTGTTAAGGGAGCTCCCACATTAAATAAGGCCTGGCAAATTTTGTTTGTTTTTACCCTACATTATGAATATTTGTAATTTATTTTTGTAATAGTATTTTTATTGAAATTTCACAATTTTCACAGCAACAAAGATAAAACAAAAAATACAGAAATTAGACACAAAAGCTCAGTAAAAAAAAAAAGGGATTGGATCCAACACATGGAACGTACAGTGTAATCCTGAGAAAGGTAAACAACTACCATTCTAAGTAAATCCTTGCAGCAGAATAGCTGATAAATCAGGTTCTAGGTAATTTAAATAAGGTTCCCACAGTTTGTAGAACTGATCTGTTTTAGAATGTAATGTATAGTTGAAGTCGGAAGTTTACATACACCTCAGCCAAATACATTTCAACTCAGTTTTTCACAATTCCTGACATGTAATCCTAGTAAAAATTCCCTGTCTTAGGTCAGTTAGGATCACCACTTTATTTTAAGGTGAAATGTCAGAATAATAGTAGAGCGAATGATTTATTTCCACTTTTATTTCTTTCATCGCATTCCCAGTGGGTCAGAAGTTTACATACACTCAATTAGTATTTGGTAGCATTGCCTTTAAATTGTTTAACTTGGGTCAAACGTTTTGGGTAGCCTTCCAGAAGCTTCCCACAATAAATTGGGTGAATTTTGGCCCATTCCTCCTGACAGAGCTGGTGTAACTGAGTCAGGTTTGTAGCCCTCCTTGCTCATACACGCCTTTTCACTTCTGCCCATGTAACAGTGTAGGTTCCGTCCCTCTCTTCGCCCCAACCTGGGTTCGAACCAGGGACCCTTGCACACATCAACAACTGACACCCACGAAGCATCTTTACCCATCGCGCCACAAAAGCCGCGGCCCTTGCAACGCAAGGGGAAACCCTACTTCAAGTCTCAGAGCGAGTGACGTCACTGATTGAAACGCTATTAGCGCGCTGAGGTCAGGGTGTTGTGATGGCCACTCCAATACTTTGACTTTGTTGTCCTTAAGCCATTTTGCCACAACTTTGGAAGTATGCTTGGAATCATTGTCCATTTGGAAGACCCATTTGCGACCAAGCTTTAACTTCCTGACTGAGATGTTGCTTCAATACATCCACGTAATTTTCCTTCCTCATGATGTCATCTATTTTGTGAAGTGCACCAGTCCCTCCTGCGGCAAAGCACCCCCACAACATGATGCTGCCACCCCCGTGCTTCACGGTTGGGATGGTGTTGTTCGGCTTGCAACCCTCACCCTTTTTCCTCCAAACATAACGATGGTCAAACAGTTCTATGTGCAGTTGTATACCGTAGTCTGGCTTTTTATGGAGGTTTTGGAGCAGTGGCTTTTTCATTGCTGAGTGGCCTTTCAGGTTATGTCGAAATATAGGACTCGTTTTACTGTGGAAATAAATTCAGCCAAAAAAGAAACGTCCCTTTTTCAGTACCCGGTCTTTCAAAGACAATTCGTAAAAATCCAAATAACTTCACAGATCTTCATTGTAAAGGGTTTAAACACTGTTTCCCATGCGTGTTCAATAAACCATAAACAATTAATGAACATGCACCTGTGAAATGGTCGTTAACCTGTTAGGGCTAGGGGGCAGTATTTACACGGCCGGATAAAAAACGTACCCGATTTAATCTGGTTATTACTACTGCCCAGAAACTAGAATATGCATATAATTATTGGCTTTGGATAGAAAACACCCTAAAGTTTCTACAACTGTTTGAATGGTGTCTGTGAGTATAACAGAACTCATATGGCAGGCAAAAACCTGAGAAGATTCCTTACAGGAAGTGGCCTGTCTGACAAGTTCTTGTTCTTCTTGACTCTCTTTATTGAAAACTGAGGATCTTTGCTGTAACGTGACACTTCCTACGGCTCCCATAGGCTCTCAGAACCCGGGAAAAAGCTGAATGATGTAATTCCAGCCCCTGGCTGAAAAACATTAGCGCCTTTGGTAGGTGGTCTATCAGAGGACAATGACTGAGGCGCGTGCACGAGGCGACTAGATGTATTTATTTTCTCTCTCTTTGTACTAAAACACAGATTCCCGGTCGGAATATTATCGCTTTTTTTACAAGAAAAATTGTATAAAAATTGATTTTAAACAGCGGTTGACATGCTTCGAAGTACGGTAATGGAATATTTAGAATTTTGTCACGAAACGCGTCGGGCGCGTCACCCTTCTTTACACTTTCGGATAGTGTCTTGAACGCACGAACAAAACGCCGCTATTTGGATATAACTATGGATTATTTTGAACCAAACCAACATTTGTTATTGAAATAGAAGTCCTGGGAGTGCATTCTGACGAAGAACAGCAAAGGTAATAACATTTTTCTTATAGTAAATCTGACTTTGGTGAGGGCTAAACTTGGTGGGTGTCTAAATAGCTAGCCCTGTGATGCCGGGCTATCTACTTAGAATATTGCAAAATGTGCTTTCACCGAAAAGCTATTTTAAAATCGGACATAGCGAGTGCATAGAGGAGTTCTGTATCTATAATTCTTAAAATAATTATGTTTTTTTGTGAACGTTTATCGTGAGTAATTTAGTAAATTCACCGGAAGTTTGCGGGGGGTATGCTAGTTCTGAACGTCACATGCTAATGTAAAAAGCTGGTTTTTGATATAAATATGAACTTGATTGAACAAAACATGCATGTATTGTATAACATAATGTCCTAAGATTGTCATCTGATGAAGATCATCAAAGGTTAGTGCTGCATTTAGCTGTGGTTTGGGTTTATGTGACATTATATGCTAGCTTGAAAAATGGGTGTCTGATTATTTCTGGCTGGGTACTCTGCTGACATAATCTAATGTTTTGCTTTCGTTGTAAAGCCTTTTTGAAATCGGACAGTGTGGTTAGATTAACGAGAGTCGTGTCTTTAAAATGGTGTAAAATAGTCATATGTTTGAGAAATTGAAGTAATAGCATTTCTAAGGTATTTGAATAACGCGCCACGGGATTCCACTGGCTGTTACGTAGGTGGGACGAAATCGTCCCACTGGCCCTAAAGAAGTTAAGACATTAACAGCTAACAGACGGTAAGCAATTAAGGTCACAGTTATGAAAACTCAGGACACTAAAGAGGCCTTTCTACTGACTCTGAAAAACACCAAAAGAAAGATGTTTAGGGTCCCTGCTCATCTGTGTGAACGTGCCTTAGACATGCTGCAAGGAGGCATGAGGACTGCAGATGTGGCCAGGGCAATAAATTGCAATGCCCGTACTGTGAGACACCTAAGACAGCGCTACACGGAGACAGAACGGACAGCTGATCGTCCTCGCAGTGGCAGAGACCATGTGTAACAACACCTGCACAGGATCGGTACATCCGAACATCACACCTGCGGGACAGGTACAAGATGGCATCAACAACTGCCCGAGTTACACCAGGAATGCACAACCCCTCCATCAGTGCTCAGACTGTCCGCAATAGGCTGAGAGGCTGGACTGAGGGCTTGTAGGTCTGTTGTAAGGCAGGTCCTCACCAGACGTCACCGGCAACAATGCCGCCTATGGGCACAAACCCACCATCACTGGGCCAGACAGGACTGGCAAAAAGTGGTCTTCACTGACGAGTCACGGTTTTGTCTCACCAGGGGTGATGGTCGGACTCGCGTTTATTGTCGAAGGCCTGTACTCTGGAGCGGGATCGATTTGGAGGTGGAGGGTCCGTCATGGTCTGGGGCGGTGTGTCATAGCATCATCGGACTGAGTTTGTCATTGCAGGCAATCTCAACGCTGTGCATTACAGGGAAGACATCCTCCTCTCTCATGTGGTACCCTTCCTGCAGGCTTATCCTGACATGACCCTCCAGCATGACAATGCCACCAGCCATACTGCTCATTCTGTGCATGATTTCCTGCAAGACAGGATTGTCAGTGTTCTGCCATGGCCAGCGAAGAGCCTGGATCTCAATCCCATTGAGCACATCTGGGACCTGTTGGATCGGAGGGTGAGGGCTAGGGCCATTCCTCACAGAAATGTCCGGGAACTTGCAGGTGCCTTGGTGGAAGAGTGGGGTAACATCTCACAGCAAGAACTGGCAAATCTGGTGCAGTCCATGAGGAGATGCACTGCAGTACTTAATGCAACTGGTGGCCACACCAGAAACTTGGCTTTCTATTTCTCAAAGCCTCCTTCACTCATGCTGCTAAACATAGTCAGTTTTACAAGGGTATCTTACCGATCCTTGACTTCGCCGATGTCATTTACAAAATAGCCTTTACACATGTTAAGTTTGCTGAAAATAAACGCAGTTGACAGTGATAGGACGTTTTTTGTTGTTGCTTTGTTTACATACTTTTGTACCTGTTTCCTCCAGCATAAGGTCCTTTGATGTTGTTCTGGGATTCATTTGCACTTTTCGCACCAAAGTACATTCATCTCTAGGAGACAGAATGCATCTCCTCCTGAGCAGTATGACGGTTGCGTGGTCCCATGGTGTTTATACTTGCGTACTATTGTTTGTACAGATGAACGTGGTACCTTACGGCGTTTGGAAATTGCTCCCAAGGATGAATCAGACTTGTGGAGGTCTACAATTTCTTTCCTGGAGTCTTGGCTGATTTCTTCTGATTTTCCCATGATTTCAAGCAGAGGCACTGAGTTTCAAGGTAGGCCTTGAAATACATCCACAGGTACACCTCCAATTGACTCAGGCTAATTGACATAATTTATCAGAACCTTCTAAAGTCATGACATCATTTTCTGGAATTTTCCAAGCTGTTTAAAGGCACAGTCAACTTAGTGTATGTAAACTTCTGACCCACTGGAATTGTGATACAGTGAATTATCCATGAGGTGCAGAGAAAAAGGTGAACTCTGTTGGAGGGATGAAAGGTTCTCCAGACATCAGCATACCGCAGATCCTCTCAAATAGCTTTAATTAAACAACCTAGCTTGAGGAGAGGGTGAAGGTATGCTGCTGGGAAACTTGTCAATAAGGGGGTTCAACAAACAATTACAATATCCTCCAACCACTGCAGTGTCTGAGTTTAATTCTGAGAAGTGTAGAAATACCTTAGTGAGGAAATCAAGGGGGAAGTAAATATTCATTATGGAAATGTCCTGCCCTTGTAAAGTACCTTTAATTACAACAAAATGCCAAGATTTATCTTTCACACATTTCAACACCTTAAGTGGTAGGTTATTTTTCACAAGAATTTCCACACCTCTACTTCTGGATGTAAATGATGAGTAAAACACTTGACCAAACCCCCCTTGTTGCAATTTCAAATGCTCCGTCACGTCCTGACCAGTATAGGGGTTATTTGTGATTGTAGTTTGGTCAGGACGTGGCAGAGGGTATTTGTTTTATGTGGTTTGGGGTGGTGGTTTTTTTCGAAGGGTGTTTGATTTATTATTTCCGGGTTATGTTCTGTTTTTGTATTTCTATGTTCTTTCTAGTGTAGTATTTTCTATGTTAGGTAATTGGGTGTTGGACTCTCAATTGAAGGCAGGTGTTTGTAGTTGCCTTTGATTGAGAGTCCTATATATAGGGATGTGTTTTGTTTGTTAATTGTGGGTAGTTGTCTTTAGCACTGCTGTTATGTGTATAGCCTGTTAAACTGTCGGTCAGTCGTTCTTCGTTTTGGTGTTCACTTTATTTAAAATAAATATTCAAGATGAGCATCCACATTCCTGCTGCGTTTTGGTCCTCTCTACCCGAAGACAGACGTTACATGCTCCTTGTCATCCAAATGAGTTTCTTGCAACAGAGCAATATCAATATTTAATTTTTTTCAAAAAAGATAGTACTTTTTTCCTTTTAATGGGGTTATGGCTCCCTCTAATGTTCCATGTACATAAACGGAGTCTGTTACCTGCCATTGCACTTTGACCGACCAATATGCATACTGAATCCTACTATAAAGATAGGGTGGTACCCTTTCCCATGTGTTGAACTCTCCCCATTCTCACCGAGCCTAAACAAACTATATGAACCCTGAACACGAACTATACTACACCAGAAAAATAAACATGTAAAGTTCCAAGGGGGGTTTCCTGCTAGCTAACATGCAGGGGATTTCAACTCTCCAATGTAAACTCTTAAGTCTGCATAACCACTCTATAGCCTCATCATTTAAACATATGAAAATCAATAAAAGAAGATTGAGGCTCTTCCACCTAAGATCAAGCCTGGACACCAATATCGATTCCCACAGATCTCAATCTGAGCTAGGGTGGCAGTTACTGTAACAATAAAAATGTTACTGAACAAGAGCACTTGAGAACTCACAGCACTGCTTCATGACCAGACTTGAATAAAAAAGTTATCCTATGCTGCAAAGGAGCAGGGTGAAGATATTTACCCGAGAGAGTCAATAAACGCAACAGCCTCTTCAGGTGTGTAAGGCTTCTTAGGCGTTCCGTTGACCATAATCTTCAATGTGGCCGGGTACAGCAGTGCGTAGTCCATCTTCATTCTCGTGAGTTGAGCCTTGACCTCATTAAATGCCTTGCGTCTTCGTACAACCGCTGTGGAGTAACCATTGAAGAATGAGACCCTTGGACCTTCGCGTTGACTATCGTCAGATCCGATGCGTCTGGCCGCGTCCATGACGCGCTGCTTGTTGGTGAAGTTGTGGAACTTTATAACCGCTGGCCGTAGGCGCTGGTTATCGATGTTTGAGAGCGATGGGCTCTATCTAGCTTCATACGTCCAGCCTTAGTATCCATTTGTAGGTACCCAGGAATCCATTCCTCAAAGAATTTAACTGAACGTTTCCCTTCAGTATTTTCCAGGAGTCGCACCACACGGATATTGCAACTGCGTCCTCGGTTATCCAAGTCATCAATGTGCGCCGCCATTTCACGCATTTGTTTCTCAAGTGCCTTTATCTTAGATGTAGTTGAAATTTCCACAGTAGCAATTCTTCCTTCCGCCTCATCAACACCGTTCTTATTATGATATCGATCACTTTAGTAATGTTATCAGTCATCTTTTGAATCACCAGGTCCATCGTGCCTGGATCTGCAATGGTATAAGCTTCGCTAACGTTAGTTAGCTCATCCTGCATATCTACGGGGTGGTGGTTTTAGTCGAGTTCTTAGTAGTTCTGCTGGGCATGTAGTCGGAAACTTTTGAGAAATAGCCGTCAAGACTTATTGTAGGGTAATTTATTTCGAAAATTCTACCACTTTTTCAAGCTAAAAGATGAATATAAAGAAAGAAATTAACGAATGCCACGGGAGCTCTCTGAAACAGTGTTCTTTACGGTGCCATTTTTCTTGTTAGTGTTTTAATGCTGTCTGATTTATTATGAGTGGTCTATTTTCATTTGGTCTTATCGGGTTTTTCACAGTCAGAGAAAATGTACCTTAAACCTCTTACATCTAGATGTTCCGCTATCCAATGATAGAGCGTGGCGCGAATTACAAACACCTTAAAAATCCCAAAACTTCAATTTTTCAAACATATGACTATTTTACACCATTTTAAAGACAAGACTCTCCTTTATCTAACCACATTGTCCGATTTCAAAAAGGCTTTACAACGAAAGCAAAACATTAGATTATGTCAGGGGAGTACCCAGCCAGAAATAATCACACACCCATTTTTCAAGCTAGCATATGTCACAAAAACCAAAACCACAGCTAAATGCAGCACTAACCTTTGATGATCTTCATCAGATGACACTCCTAGGACATTATGTTATACAATACATGCATGTTTTGTTCAATCAAGTTCATATTTATATCAAAAAACAGCTTTTTACATTAGCATGTGACGTTCAGAACTAGCAAACATACCGAAAACTTCCGGTGAATTTACTAAATTACTCACGATAAACGTTCACAAAAAACATAACAATTATTTTAAGAATTATAGATACAGAACTCCTTTATGCAATCGCGGTGTCCGATTTTAAAATAGCTTTTCGGTGAAAGCACATTTGGAATATTCTGAGTAGATAGCCCGGCCATCATGGCTAGCTATTTTGACACCCACCAAGTTTGGCACTCACCAAACTCAGATTTACTATAAGAAAAATTGGATTACCTTTGCTGTTCTTCGTCAGAATGCACTCCCAGGACTTCTACTTCAACACCCAATGTTGTTTTGGTTCCAAATAATCCAGTTATATCCAAATAGCTGCGTTTTGTTCTTGCGTTCAAGACACTATCCGAAGGGTGACGCGCCGGCGCGTATCGTGACAAAAAATGTCAAAATATTCCATTACTGTACTTCGAAGCATGTCAACCGCTGTTTAAAATACATTTTTATGTGATTTTTCTCGTAAAATAGCGATAATATTCCGACCGGGAGACCTTGTTTTCGTTCAAACACTGAAAATAGAAAATGGAGTCTTCACATGCACGCGCCGCCCGTGTCATTGTTCTCAGAATGACCACTTTCCAAAACCCCTACTGTTTTTCGCCCAGGACTGCAGAGTCATCATTCCCCGTTCTGGTGCCTTCGAAAATCTCACGTTACAGCAGAGATCCTCTATTTTCGATAAAGAGGCTATAGAAGGACAAGAAATGGTCAGACAGGGCACTTCCTGTATGGAATCTTCTCAGGTTTTGGCCTGCCATATGAGTTCTGTTATACACAGACACCATTCAAACAGTTTCAGAAACTTTAGGGTGTTTTCTATCCAAAGCAAATAATTATATGCATATTCTAGTTTTTGGACAGGAGTAATAACCAGATTAAATCGGGTACATTTTTTATCCGGCCATGAAAATACTGCCCCCTATCCTAAACAGGTTAAAGGGGCACACATGGAATTTTCTGAAGTTCTTCTTTTCTGAGTTTTAATTTAACACGTTAATTATTTTGATAAGAAATGTAGTGAAGAAACTTACTGACAGTTGTGGCTGTTTTGCGTGATGTTTTGTTGTCTCTACCTTCTTGCCCTTTGTGCTGTTATCTGTGCCAAATAATGTTTGTACCATGATTTGTGCTGCTACCATGTTGTTGTCGTCATGTGTTGCTACCATGCTGTGTTGTAATGCGTTTCTGCCTTGCTATGTTGTTGTCTTAGGTCTCTCTTGTTGTGATGTGTGTTTTGTCCTACATTTAAAAAATAATAATTTTTAATCCCAGCCTCCGTCCCCGCAGGAGGCCTTTTGGTAGGCCGTCATTGTAAATAAGAATTTGTTCTTAACTGACTAGCCTAGTTAAATAAAATAAAAAAATACTGTAACCGTTGAATATGAAATATTGGTTATATGTTATTGTTTTTACATAATCTAATAGAGAAAGAGAATTTATTTGATAATTAATAGTTATGTGTGATTAGGACCACGAGAAGGATAGACCTGTCTCTAGTCTATTTTACTATGAAGTTATGGGTACAATTATTTTATTATGGAGTTATTAAGGGTAGTAATTTAATTTGATTTGTGTCAAAATGGGGGAATTACAAGATCCTTTGAGGTTTTTGAATTGAAGTTTACACACCTTGAGTGATATGTAGGAATGTATCGAATGATGTCTTTTTTATTTTTAAAAAATACAATAACATTCATGGCCTTGTTGAAAAAAAAAGAAATACTCCTGTATACTGACAGTTGACAGCATATAGACAGCATTATCACACTGTCAACCTTATCACACAGGGTCAGGAAATTATCCAGATCATCCAGCAGACCCAATCTGGTGTGATTTATATATATATATACTGCTCAAAACAATAAAGGGAACACTTAAACAACACATCCTAGATCTGAATGAAAGAAATAATCTTATTAAATACTTTTTTCTTTACATAGTTGAATGTGCTGACAACAAAATCACACAAAAATAAATCAATGGAAATCCAATTTATCAACCCATGAAGGTCTGGATTTGGAGTCACACTCAAAATTAAAGTGGAAAACCACACTACAGGCTGATCCAACTTTGATGTAATGTCCTTAAAACAAGTCAAAATGAGGCTCAGTAGTGTGTGTGGCCTCCACGTGCCTGTATGACCTCCCTACAACGCCTGGGCATGCTCCTGATGAGGTGGCGGATGGTCTCCTGAGGGATCTCCTCCCAGACCTGGACTAAAGCATCCGCCAACTCCTGGACAGTCTGTGGTGCAACGTGGCGTTGGTGGATGGAGCGAGACATGATGTCCCAGATGTGCTCAATTGGATTCAGGTCTGGGGAACGGGCGGGCCAGTCCATAGCATCAATGCCTTCCTCTTGCAGGAACTGTTGACACACTCCAGCCACATGAGGTCTAGCATTGTCTTGCATTAGGAGGAACCCAGGGCCACCACACCAGCATATGGTCTCACAATGGGTCTGAGGATCTCATCTCGGTACCTAATGGCAGTCAGGCTACCTCTGGCGAGCACATGGAGGGCTGTGCGGCCCCCCAAAGAAATGCCACCCCACACAATGACTGACCCACCGCCAAACCGGTCATGCTGGAGGATGTTGCAGGCAGAACGTTCTCCACGGCGTCTAAAGACTCTGTCACGTCTGTCACGTGCTCAGTGTGAACCTGCTTTCATCTGTGAAGAGCACAGGGCGCCAGTGGCGAATTTGCCAATCTTGGTGTTCTCTGGCAAATGCCAAACGTCCTGCACGGTGTTGGGCTGTAAGCACAACCCCCACCTGTGGACGTCGGGCCCTCATACCACCCTCATGGAGTCTGTTTCTGACCGTTTGAGCAGACACATGCACATTTGTGGCCTGCTGGAGGTCATTTTGCAGGGCTCTGGCAGTGCTCCTCCTCCTGCTCCTCCTTGCACAAAGGCGGAGGTAGCGGTCCTGCTGCTGGGTTGTTGCCCTCCTACGGCCTCCTCCATGTCTCCTGATGTACTGGCCTGTCTCCTGGTAGCGCCTCCATGCTCTGGACACTACGCTGACAGACACAGCAAACCTTCTTGCCACAGCTCGCATTGATGTGCCATCCTGGATGAGCTGCACTACCTGAGCCACTTGTGTGGGTTGTAGACTCCGTCTCATGCTACCACTAGAGTGAAAGCACCGCCAGCACTCAAAAGTGACCAAAACATCAGCCAGGAAGCATAGGAACTGAGAGGTGGTCTGTAGTCACCACCTGCTGAACCACTCCTTTATTGGGGGTGTCTTGCTTATAATTTCCACCTGTTGTCTATTCCATTTGCACAACAGCATGTGAAATTTATTGTCAATCAGTGTTGCTTCCTAAGTGGACAGTTTGATTTCACAGAAGTGTGATTGACTTGGAGTTACATTGTGTTGTTTAAGTGTTCCCTTTATTTTTTTGAGCAGTATATGTGTACATATGTACACACACATATATATACACACATACATACATATAAATAAAACATACCTTATTTACACAAGTATTCAGTCCCTTTGCTATTGGGCTCAGGTGCATCCTGTTTCCATTGATCATCCTTGATGTTTCTACAACTTGACTGGAGTCCACCTGTGGTAAATTGATTTGGACATGATTTGGAAAGGCACACACCGGTCTATATGAAGGTATAGTTACTCTGACAGGGCTCCAGAGTTTCCCTGTGGAGATAGAACGACAACCATCTCTGCAGCACTCCACCAATCAGGTCTTTATGGTAGAGTGGCCAGACGGAATTCACTCTTCAGTAAAAGGCATGACGACAGCCTGCTTGAAGTTAGCCAAAAAGGCACCTAAAGGACTCTTAGACCATGAGAAACAAGATGCTCTGGTCTGATGAAACCAAGATTGAACTCTTTGGCCTGTATGCCAAGCGTCACGTCTGGAGGAAACCTGGCACCATCCCTAGGTTGAAGCATGTTGGTGGCATCATCATGCTGTGGGGATGTTACATTTACATTACATTTAAGTCATTTAGCAGACGCTCTTATCCAGAGCGACTTACAAAATGGTGCATTCACCTTATGATATCCAGTGGAACAACCACTTTACAATAGTGCATCTAAATCTTTTAGGGGGGGGGGGGGGGGGGGGTTAGAAGGATTACTTTATCCTATCCTAGGTATTCCTTAAAGAGGTGGGGTTTCAGGTGTCTCCGGAAGGTGGTGATTGACTCCGCTGTCCTGGCGTCGTGAGGGAGCTTGTTCCACCATTGGGGTGCCAGAGCAGCGAACAGTTTTGACTGGGCTGAGCGGGAACTGTGCTTCCTCAGAGGTAGGGGGGCCAGCAGGCCAGTGGTGGATGAACGCAGTGCCCTTGTTTGGGTGTAGGGCCTGATCAGAGCCTGAAGGTATGGAGGTACCGTTCCCTTCACAGCTCCGTAGGCAATCACCATGGTCTTGTAGCGGATGCGAGCTTCAACTGGAAGCCAGTGGAGAGAGCGGAGGAGCGGGGTGACGTGAGAGAACTTGGGAAGGTTGAACACCAGACGGGCTGCGGCGTTCTGGATGAGTTGTAGGGGTTTAATGGCACAGGCAGGGAGCCCAGCCAACAGCGAGTTGCAGTAATCCAGACGGGAGATGACAAGTGCCTGGATTAGGACCTGCGCCGCTTCCTGTGTGAGGCAGGGTCGTACTCTGCGAATGTTGTAGAGCATGAACCTACAGGATCGGGTCACCGCCTTGATGTTAGTGGAGAACGACAGGGTGTTGTCCAGGATCACGCCAAGGTTCTTAGCACACTGGGAGGAGGACACAAGGGAGTTGTCAACCGTGATGGCGAGATCATGGAACGGGCAGTCCTTCCCCGGGAGGAAGAGCAGCTCCGTCTTGCCGAGGTTCAGCTTGAGCTGGTGATCCGTCATCCACACTGATATGTCTGACAGACATGCAGAGATGCGATTCGCCGCCTGGTTATCAGAAGGGGGAAAGGAGAAGATTAATTGTGTGTCGTCTGCATAGCAATGATAGGAGAGACCATGTGAGGATATGACAGAGCCAAGTGACTTGGTGTATAGCGAGAATAGGAGAGGGCCTAGAACAGAGCCCTGGGGGACACCAGTGGTGAGAGCGCATGGTGCGGAGACAGATTCTCGCCACGCCACCTGGTAGGAGCGACCTGTCAGGTAGGACGCATTCCAAGCGTGGGCCGCGCCGGAGATGCCCAACTCGGAGAGGGTGGAGAGGAGGATCTGATGGTTCACAGTATCAAAGGCAGCAGATAGGTCTAGAAGTATGAGAGCAGAGGAGAGAGAGTTAGCTTTAGCAGTGCGGAGAGCCTCCGTGACACAGAGAAGAGCAGTCTCAGTTGAATGCCCAGTCTTGAAACCTGACTGATTAGGATCAAGAAGGTCATTCTGAGAGAGATAGCAGGAGAGCTGGCCAAGGACGGCACGTTCAAGAGTTTTGGAGAGAAAAGAAAGAAGGGATACTGGTCTGTAGTTGTTGACATCGGAGGGATCGAGTGTAGGTTTTTTCAGAAGGGGTGCAACTCTCGCTCTCTTGAAGACGGAAGGGACGTAGCCAGCAGTCAAGGATGAGTTGATGAGCGAGGTGAGGAAGGGGAGAAGGTCTCCGGAAATGGTCTGGAGAAGAGAGGAGGGGATAGGGTCAAGTGGGCAGGTTGTTGGGCGGCCGGCCGTCACAAGACGCGAGATTTCATCTGGAGAGAGAGGGGAGAAAGAGGTCAAAGCACAGGGTAGGGCAGTGTGAGCAGGACCAGCGGTGTCGTTTGACTTAGCAAACGAGGATCGGATATCGTCAACCTTCTTTTCAAAATGGTTGACGAAGTCATCCGCAGAGAGGGAGGAGGGGGGGGGAGGGGGAGGAGGATTCAGGAGGGAGGAGAAGGTAGCAAAGAGCTTCCTAGGGTTAGAGGCAGATGCTTGGAATTTAGAGTGGTAGAAAGTGGCTTTAGCAGCAGAGACAGAAGAGGAGAATGTAGAGAGGAGTGAGTGAAAGGATGCCAGGTCCGCAGGGAGGCGAGTTTTCCTCCATTTCCGCTCGGCTGCCCGGAGCCTTGTTCTGTGAGCTCGTAGTGAGTCGTCGAGCCACGGAGCAGGAGGGGAGGACCGAGCCGGCCTGGAGGATAGGGGACAGAGAAAATCAAAGGATGCAGAAAGGGAGGAGAGGAGGGTTGAGGAGGCAGAATCAGGAGATAGGTTGGAGAAGGTTTGAGCAGAGGGAAGAGATGATAGGATGGAAGAGGAGAGAGTAGCGGGAGAGAGAGAGCGAAGGTTGGGACGGCGCAATACCATCCGAGTAGGGGCAGAGTGAGAAGTGTTGGATGAGAGCAAGAGGGAAAAGGATACAAGGTAGTGGTCGGAGATTTGGAGGGGAGTTGCAATGAGATTAGTGGAAGAACAGCATCTAGTAAAGATGAGGTCAAGCGTATTGCCTGCCTTGTGAGTAGGGGGGGAAGGTGAGAGGGTGAGGTCAAAAGAGGAGAGGAGTGGAAAGAAGGAGGCAGAGAGGAATGAGTCAAAGGTAGACGTGGGGAGGTTAAAGTCACCCAGAACTGTGAGAGGTGAGCCATCCTCAGGAAAGGAACTTATCAAGGCGTCAAGCTCATTGATGAACTCTCCAAGGGAACCTGGAGGGCGATAAATGATAAGGATGTTAAGCTTGAAAGGGCTGGTAACTGTGACAGCATGGAATTCAAATGAGGAGATAGACAGATGGGTCAGGGGAGAAAGAGAGAATGTCCACTTGGGAGAGATGAGGATTCCAGTGCCACCACCCCGCTGGCTCGATGCTCTAGGGGTATGCGAGAACACGTGGGCAGACGAAGAGAGAGCAGTAGGAGTAGCAGTGTTATCTGTGGTAATCCATGTTTCCGTCAGCGCCAGGAAGTCTAGGGACTGGAGGGTAGCATAGGCTGAGATTAACTCAGCCTTGTTGGCTGCAGACCGGCAGTTCCAGAGGCTGCCGGAGACCTGGAACTCCACGTGGGTCGTGAGCGCTGGGACCACCAGGTTAGAGTGGCACGCGGTGTGAAGCGTTTGTATGGCCTGTGCAGAGAGGAGAGAACAGGGATAGACAGACAAATAGTTGACAAGCTACAGAAGTGTTGTTTCTTGTATTATTGTCTCCTGTGTCTTTAGAGAACTGTTTCACTTTGATATCCTTTTTCTTCTGTCCTGATTTTCTCTTTCTTTTCTTCTGTTAACTAGATATTCTTTGTTGTTCTTCGTTAGCTAGCTAGCTTCATTGCTTATGTTCTTCAGCGGCATGGATTGGGAGAAGTCAGGATCGAGGGAAAGATGAACGGAGCAAAGTACAGACATCCTTGATGAAAACCTGCTCCAGAGCCCTCAGGACATCAGACTGGGGCAAAGGTTCACCTTCCAACAGGATAACGACCCTAAGCACACAGCCAAGACAACGCAGGATTGGCTTCAGGACAAGTCTCTGGGTGTCCTTGAGTGACCCAGCCAGAGCCCAGACTAGAAACCGATCAAACATCTCTGGAGAGACCTGAAAATAGCTGTGCAGCGACGCTCCCCATCCAACCTGAGAGCTTGAGAGGATCTGCAGAGAATGGGAGAAACTACCCAAATACAGGTGTGCCAAGCTTGTAGCGTCATACCCAAGAAGATTCGAGGTTGTAATCGCTGCAAAAGGTGCTTCAACAAAGTACTGAGTAAAAGGGTCTGAATACTTATTTAAATGTGAGAGTTTTTTTATTTTTAATACATGTGCAAACGTTTCTAAGAACCTTTTTTTGCTCTGTCATTATGGGGTAGGGTGTGTAGATTGATGAGGAAAATATACATTTAAGAATAAGCCTTTAACGTCACAAAACATGTAAAAAGTCAAGGGGTCTGAATACTTTCCAAATACACTGTATGACATAATGAGGCTCATTTACTAAATGCGGCTGTTGTAACATTTGGATTTTCAACTCCTGATAAGAAACCCATCAAATTTGAGCACCTACTACATCAAGGATCAAGCAAGTAATTGTGCAATACCAGACATGTTGGTATGGAGTTGACGTTTAGATTTACTGTAAGATGTTGCGGTTGAGTTAAGATTAAAAACAATTTATATTTTATCAAAAATAGCACCAATGATCATAACTCTGAAATTTCCCTTAAAATAAGACCAAATAAAAAGTGTAGATACTACACAAATGCTGCCTTAATTAGCAGCATGAAGGGAAAAACAGTAAACTGCCATATTTCATATAGAAACTAGCCCTTTCTGCTATGATACCACCTGCATACTTTACAATGCAATAGAGGGCCAAAGGATCATTTATGATAGGCAAAAGCCTATTTTTGTCACAGTCTTGAAGGCCATGAACAATTTAAAAGCAACACAGGTTTTGGTTCATCACCAACCTTTGTCCTTCACTTTGAAATCACATCTGAAGACAAAGAAATGTTGACCAGAAAAAGATAGACTCATGCTGTAAGTAGGGTAAGCACTTACAGAGGACATTAATGAGTTGTTGGCACTGGAATGTGGGGTTCTTAAAAGGAGATTGAGTTTCAGGGTGGGGTTCTCAGTGGTGGGCTCTCTCGCTGACCACGTCCTGCAGACGTTTGAGCAGCACATCCTCGCTCTCGGGACACACCCGTTTGGTGGGGGACTCGCCCAAGTAGTCGCCCTCCATGGAAAAGGCCCTTTTCCTGCTCACCCCGCCCTGGCGGATCATCCGGTTGATGTCAGTCAGTTCCTGCGGAAGGAGGGGGTAAAGCACAGGTGAGCTAACATTAACATACAGACAGGAAGTAAAGGAACCTTTGCCCCTGGGAGTGCCCCTGAGCCAAAAGGGGTCCCCTAAATCCTGAGTGGCGCAGCAGTCTAAGGCACTGCATCTTAGTGCAAGAGGTGTCACTACAGTCCCTGGTTCGAATCCAGGCTGTATCACATCCGGCCATGATTGGGAGTCCCATTGGGCAGCAAAAAATTGGTCCAGCCTCGTCTGGGTTTGGCAGTCAATGTAAATAATAATTTGTTCTTTTAACTGACTTGCCTAGTTAAATAAATGTTTTAAAAAATCTGCCTCCTAGCGTACACCTGGCCATTAAATATATTTGAATTATTCCAATCATTAAGCCCTTGACTACTTCAATCAGGTGTGCTAGTTCAGCAAAATTGTGAAATGCCTGGAGCTCCCTGAGGAGAGGTTTGAGAAACATCAAGGTAAATGGACTGAAATATTGTCCATAAATTACCTCATTGGAAAGGAAGGACCATACCTCCCCACACTCATGTGCAAAGCATATTGTTTGCCTTAAACTATGGACAATGTTGATTCATGAGTTAATACATTGATTTATGTTAAAGCATGTGTAAATGAACCATACAGACTACACAATTTGATGTAAAAAAATGTGCATCTAAACTTCTGTACTGCCTCTTCAAAATACAAAACACACATGCATAAGTGTGGGGACATACTTTGGAGGGGCTGCCGTTGATCTTGTAGGTGTAGGCAGAGTTGGGGGTGAGACAGGAGCCGTTCTTGTGTGGGGACACGTAGATCGAGTGTCTCTGGGAGATGCGGCGGGGGGACAGGGGCTGGGCTCTCATCGAGGGGAACGGGGACAGAGGAGGGGCCTCCATCTGGAAGACAAGAGGGAACAAACAACTAGCTTACAAACCTCAAACTTCTGACTAGATACTGACAGTGAACTGGTGTCAGGACAGAAGTATGCTCATGGTTAAAGTTTAATTAGTCATATGGTATATACTGTCCAATGAAATGCCAACTTGCAGGTTCCTTCGACAACGCAACAATAAGAAATAATAAAATATAACACGAACAGAAAGTAAATGGCACAGTAGAATATAAAAAAGCACAATTTATAGTAAAATATTTACACAGGGTATCATGGAAGGGGGGATTAGGGGGCAATTGTTTAAATTGTGCAGTATTAGCAATAGTACAGAAGAGTCTGGTATCAGCAGTTGTGATATGTGTGTAGCATGAATGTATATGTATGTGTGTGTGCGCATGTGTGCCAAGGTGCAGAGAGTCAGTTCAGATTGCTTGTAGATAGAAATGGTCTCCGAGCCTGTTGGTATCATACCCTGTTGTCCATGCTGGGGGCGGCGTATCGGATGGCAAAGCCCTTAATCTTCAGCACATAGACAGAGTTGTAGAACTGGATGAGGTCGCCTCGCTCCTCGCCTTGGACAAGAGCCTCCTCTCTGCTGCTCTGGTCGGCTTTCTCAGCAGCTGAAATTAAGGCTGGTGGGTGCATTGTTCAGTAATGGATACTCATATCACCAAAGAGTCTGCCTACCGTATTGTTAGCAGTTGATGTTATTCTTCAATAACACAGACCCCAAAGCAAAACAGGGGGAAGAAAACAGGTTTATTCAAAGAGGACAAACCATGCTTGAAAGTTGGTGGTCATTTCTTTCCTGTCCTCGATGATTCTCTCCACAGAACAAAGGGACAGGATGTAGTTTTATAACCCAGCCCTAGCCTGTGGTTGGCTAATTAGAATTCCTTGCAATAAAACTGGGCCAATGGTCAAATTTGAAGTATCCTATTTCAAGTTCAATGTATTAACAATTTGGACCAATGAGAACTTGTCATGTAGCTATGAGTCCCAGACTGAAATTCCTCCCATGTCTCTGACCCATTGATATTACAGAAAGAAAACACTATTTCCATTAATCATTAGTACTCAATTGACCTCTTGTCCTCTGCGTTGCGTATTTATCTTCAAAATATTCTTACAGTATCAATATATTTTTTCAGAATTTCTGTGCTAGAAACAAACCATATGAAACCAACATTTTAAAACAGCTGGACATTCATTCAGGTTACATTCAGTGGAATTCATTTCCAGAGTCTTTCTCAGGGCCGAGGTATCTTTTAGTGGTCCGAAAATAACTATCCGAACCACCTGGCTATACTCCAGTAGCGGACAGCTGCAGATAGAAAGGCTATTTGGGGGCGTGCTGTCTTACATTTTCCACCAGAGGTGGGTTCCACTTCCATGTTCTCGTCTGAGGGCTGTTCTCTGGTGCTGCTGGGCCGGATGAGGACACTGCGGTAGACCTGTGGAGTGAGTATAAACAAGAGCCATAAGGAACATCACTCAAATTATTTTTTACTTCACGACAGACACAAATTCTATATGTAATATAATATTAGTGGTCTATATTACAATCTGTTTTCTGACTATACACCAGAAAAATGCACCTCCCTCTGCAGAAGTGTTTGAGAAGATCTTGAAATAAAGTACTGAAGAATTCAGAAAAATCTGGCATGTAGGTTACTTACATGACTGCTGGCTTGTGGTTGACTGCGGTAACATTTCATGATGTCCTGGAATGTGTGGCCATCTTTCGTAATCTACAACATTCATATGTATACTATTAATAGGAATCCAAGCAACAATCACTCAGATGAGAAAATAAATGTTGAATGTCTGTATGCTTTATGACTGCGTTTGTGCCAGGGACCGGCAAGACATGGCCTTCTTCCTCTGGGTACAGCTTTCTTAAAACCCAAAAACAAAACAAAAATCTGTGTGTTCTCTCTATATCTACTACCCTAACACATAATTGTTTTAAGATCGCTTGATGGTCCATGTCATTACTATTTGATTATCTATTGAAGGACACCTAGGGCTATCAGAAACAAATGTGTAAAAAAAAAAAAAAAAAGAACAGGCCAAGACAGGAAATTCATCGGAAAAATATTGGGATCATCTGGTAGTAAGTGTGTAGATGTGTGTAGAAAAGTGCTTTCAAATGAGATGTGTCCTACGCGTTTTGTGGGTGTCGTAGAGGGAAACATTAGACACGTGTTCCTGAGTCTTAGCTTTCAGCAATGGGATCATAATAGCTGATAGCTCCAACTGTTCAAAAGTTGTTTTTTTTAATTACACGCTCTGTCACAACTGTCAATAATGGATAGAGGTTACTCACGTAACTACAGTTCTATGAACCAAGCAGCGCATTCAATGGATTTAATAATATTGGGGGGACAAAATAGCCCTCAAATATTGGGAGGACTTATATGCTGAATATGCAGTCAGAATAATATTCTACAGTGAAAATGGGTCAATTCTGTTGAAGGTTATATTGAGTCAGTAAGATAAGGTGATGATTAGGAGGCTTCTTTATGATATGGGCCATCCGGAGTATGGCATTTATCGCAGTAGGATGGACACACATTGTAGTATTGAGTCAATTGTCAGATTACAGTTTCTTCTCAAGGAAATGTGCCATAGATGCGGTAGGGGTCAATCGAACTCGACCAAAACAATGGAATTGCGATGGAAACACGTGGGGGAAAGGGCCATGGGGAAAGATCCAGAGTCTCCTCATTGCCCCCTGGCAAAATCTACCTACATTTACGCTATTGTTTGTGTATTTCAAACTGTTGAGGCAAAGAAATATATATATATTTTTAAATCGCAGTATAATGCTTTTTGTATGGATGTCAACCCCAACACATGTTCATGTCATTGTTACCAATCAACTGCATCACAGTTAAAAACAACAACTGACTACCACCAAATTCAGTATGCGAGCTATGCTAACCAGCTTATAAGAATGGGAGTTAGCATTTAGCAGTCACTTCTAAAACTGAAAAGGGACAACTTCCATATGTTATGAAGTGAAAACAGTCAAATATATCAAAATCGGACTTAAGTAACCACATGGAAGGCCTGTTACAATACATAAATCCTGACGGACTTGACGAATAGCCACTCTGTTAGATCAGATTTGTTAAACGTGCACCATTCCATTGACTCCTGTACTACATCTGTTTAAATATGAGATTGAGGCAAGCAGTTCAACACCGGTAGGTCTCATTATTCACCATTTTGGGCAGTTTGTCCAGTATAACAACTACATAAGCATGTGCATCCATAGAATTAGAATGCCATTCAAATGCCATTTCTGAGCCAGCCATGTCACACAACTAAACAATACATTGCAAACATTCCGTTTAAACATTCTGGTGACTAGGGAACATAGAACACCAGTTTTAACAAGACAATCTAGCATATTCCTCCTGAGGTATAGTTATTACAGCCTAGAGAAACACATCAAGATCTGTGCCAAGCCACCCTCCAAAAGCTCCAGACCGGGAGTCTACGACTCCACCAAGTCCCGGCTCAAGGGCACTGACCTAGCCGCCGGCTACATCAAGCGATCCATGGTGTGATGCACCAAGGGACCTGGGCCGGTCTGGAAATTATCACTCTTTTGTATGTTTGATTCAACGGACAGATAGGAAGAGCAGTGGGGCTGAGATTCGAGAACAGACATATGTGCTGTTGGCATTGGTGGTGACTGCTAGACCAACCTCAGACCAACTGTTGCTCAAAAGATGACCTCTACCTTGGATCAGCGAGGGTTCCAAAAAGAGGCAGTAGTATTGTATACAGAACCACCAAAATCCACTGTATTCAGAAGTGTCTTAAATCCACAAACACCTGCAGTTCTTCAATAAAATAATGAATCCAAAGAACTCATTACAAATATTTTCAGTCAGATTTCTTGATGGTGCAGAAAAGTATTAGATATTCTATATTAAGAAACAAGGGAATGCATTTGTCAAATTTGAATATAAAAGGGTATTCTCTGTTTTAATAGGGAATGTAAGTATAACAATTTTCCTATGAATTGAAAAAGATAAATTAATAAAATCACTTTATTATGGTCCACATAAGAAATAAAAACAAGAAAGTACCATACTAAGTACTAGGTACCCTGTATGACACAGAAATAATCAAGTCATTGTCAATCCCTCTGTTCAAGACCAACAGAACATCGCTGAACTCATTCAGTGAATCCAGAAACACAGGCGCATAGAAAGCCATTTAGCAGTTCTCTCTCAGTTCTCTCTCAATGAATGCATTGATAAAGGTAAAACAACCAAAAATAAACAAATCTTTCTTCTCAGTGCTTTAGTACCTTAGAGATTATGTAGATGGCACAAAGGAGGAGCTGGTCCAGGTGTCTGTCTTTCATCAGCTCTGGACACTGGACGATGGAGTGCTCAAAGCAAGTCCAGATCTTGCCCCGCAGCTCTGCAGAGATGTCCAGCCTCACGCACAGGTCTCTCAGCCGCACACTGGCCAGGTGGTACACCTACAGAGAGCAAGAGGAGGGGGTGAGAGAGAGCGAGAACGCGAGAGGGGGGTGGGCGAGAGAGAGAGCGAGAGGGCGAGGTGGGGGCGAGAGAGCGAGCGAGGGGGGCGAGAGAGAGGGCGAGGTGCGGGCGAGAGAGGGGGCGAGGTGCGGGCGAGAGAGGGGCGAGGTGCGGGCGAGAGAGCGCGCGAGAGCGAGGGGGGGGGGGCGAGCGAGCGGGGGCGAGAGAGAGAGAGCGAGCGAGGGGGGGCGAGCGAGCGGGGGCGAGAGAAAGAGCGAGCGAGGGGGGGCGAGCGAGCGGGGGCGAGAGAGAGAGAGCGAGCGAGGGGGGGCGAGAGAGAGGGGGCGAGAGAGAGAGAGCGAGCGAGGGGGGGGGCGAGAGAGCGAGCGAGGGGGGCGAGCGAGCGAGCGAGGGGGGCAAGAGAGCGAGCGAGGGGGGCGAGAGAGAGCGAGCGAGCGAGGGGGGCGAGAGAGAGCGAGCGAGCGAGGGGGGGCGAGAGAGAGCGAGCGAGGGGGGGCGAGAGAGAGCGAGCGAGGGGGGGCGAGAGAGAGCGAGCGAGGGGGGGCGAGAGAGCGAGCGGGGGCGAGAGAGCGAGCGAGGGGGGGCGAGAGAGCGAGCGAGGGGGGGCGAGAGAGCGAGCGAGGGGGGGCGAGAGAGGGGGGGCGAGAGAGAGCGGGCGAGGGGGGGCGAGAGAGAGCGGGCGAGGGGGGGGCGAGAGAGAGCGGGCGAGGGGGGCGAGAGAGAGCGGGCGAGAGAGCGAGGGGGGGCGAGAGCGGGGGCGAGAGAGAGCGAGCGAGGGCGAGAGAGAGGGCGAGGGAGAGCGAGGGGGGGCGAGAGCGGGCGAGAGAGAGAGCGCGAGAGAGCGAGGGGGGGCGAGAGCGGGGGCGAGAGAGAGCGGGCGAGGGGGGGCGAGAGAGAGCGGGCGAGGGGGGGCGAGAGAGAGCGGGCGAGAGAGAGCGGGCGAGGGGGAACGAGAGAGAGCGGGCGAGGGGGAACGAGAGAGAGCGGGCGAGGGGGAACGAGAGAGAGCGGGCGAGGGGGGGCGAGAGAGAGCGGGCGAGGGGGAGCGAGAGAGAGCGGGAGAGGGGGCCGAGAGAGGGGGGGCGAGAGAGCGAGGGGGGGCGAGAGCGGGGGCGAGAGAGAGCGAGCGAGGGCGAGAGAGGGCGAGGGGGGGCGAGAGAGAGAGCGCGAGAGAGCGAGGGGGGGCGAGAGCGGGGGCGAGAGAGAGCGAGCGAGGGCGAGAGAGGGCGAGGGGGGGGGCGAGAGAGAGAGAGCGAGGGGGGGCGAGAGCGGGCGAGGGGGACGAGAGAGAGCGAGCGAGGGCGAGAGAGCGAGGGGGGGCGAGAGCGGGCGAGGGGGACGAGAGAGAGCGAGCGAGGGCGAGAGAGCGAGGGGGGGCGAGAGCGGGCGAGAGAGAGCGGCGAGGGGGGCGAGAGAGAGCGGCGAGGGGGGCGAGAGAGAGCGGCGAGGGGGGCGAGAGAGAGCGGCGAGGGGGGCGAGCGAGAGCGAGGGGGGCGAGAGAGAGCGAGCGAGCGAGGGGGGCGAGAGAGAGCGAGCGAGCGGGGGGGGCGAGAGAGAGCGAGCGAGCGGGGGGGGCGAGAGAGAGCGAGCGAGCGAGGGGGGGCGAGAGAGCGAGCGAGGGGGGGCGAGAGAGCGAGCGAGGGGGGGCGAGAGAGCGGGCGAGAGAGAGCGGGCGAGGGGGGGGCGAGAGAGAGCGGGCGAGGGGGAACGAGAGAGAGCGGGCGAGGGGGAACGAGAGAGAGCGGGCGAGGGGGAACGAGAGAGAGCGGGCGAGGGAGGGCGGGCGAGGGGGGGCGAGAGAGAGCGGGCGAGGGGGGCGAGAGAGAGCGGGCGAGGGGGGCGAGAGAGAGCGGGCGAGGGGGAACGAGAGAGAGCGGGCGAGGGGGAACGAGAGAGAGCGGGCGAGGGGGAACGAGAGAGAGCGGGCGAGGGGGAACGAGAGAGAGCGGGCGAGGGGGAACGAGAGAGAGCGGGCGAGGGGGAACGAGAGAGAGCGGGCGAGGGGGGGCGAGAGAGAGCGGGCGAGGGGGGGCGAGAGAGAGCGGGCGAAGGGGGCCAGAGAGAGCGGGCGAGGGGGGGCGAGAGAGAGCGGGCGAGGGGGGGCGAGAGAGAGCGGGCGAGGGGGGCGAGAGAGAGCGGGCGAGGGGGGCGAGAGAGAGCGGGCGAGGGGGGCGAGAGAGAGCGGGCGAGAGAACGAGGGGGGGCGAGAGCGGGGGCGAGAGAGAGCGAGCGAGGGCGAGAGAGGGCGAGGGGGGGCGAGAGAGAGAGCGCGAGCGAGGGGGGCGAGAGAGAGCGAGCGAGCGAGGGGGGCGAGAGAGAGCGAGCGAGCGAGGGGGGCGAGAGAGAGCGAGCGAGCGAGGGGGGCGAGAGAGAGCGAGCGAGCGAGCGGGGCGAGAGAGAGCGAGCGAGCGAGCGGGGCGAGAGAGAGCGAGCGAGCGAGGGGGGGCGAGAGAGAGCGAGCGAGGGGGGCGAGAGAGAGCGAGCGAGCGAGCGAGGGGGGCGAGAGAGGCGAGAGAGGGCGAGCGAGCGAGGGGGGGCGAGCGAGCGAGGGGGGGCGAGAGAGCGAGGGGGGGCGAGAGAGCGAGCGAGGGGGGGCGAGAGAGAGCGAGCGAGAGCGATGGGGGGCGAGAGAGAGCGAGCGCGAGAGAGCGAGGGGGGGGCGAGAGAGAGCGAGCGCGAGAGAGCGAGGGGGGGCGAGAGAGAGAGCGAGAGAGCGAGGGGGGGCGAGAGAGAGCGAGCGAGGGGGGGCGAGAGAGAGCGAGGGGGGGCGAGAGAGAGCGAGGGGGGGCGAGTGTGGGGGGGGGGGCGAGAGAGAGCGAGGGGGGGCGAGAGAGAGCGGGCGAGAGAGCGAGGGGGGGCGAGAGCGGGGGCGAGAGAGAGCGAGCGAGGGCGAGAGAGAGGGCGAGGGAGAGCGAGGGGGGGCGAGAGCGGGCGAGAAGGAGGGCGAGAGAGAGAGGGGGGGCGAGAGCGGGGGCGAGAGAGAGCGGGCGAGAGAAAGCGGGCGAGGGGGGGGCGAGAGAGAGCGGGCGAGGGGGGGCGAGAGAGAGCGGGCGAGGGGGGGCGAGAGAGAGCGGGCGAGGGGGAACGAGAGAGAGCGGGCGAGGGGGAACGAGAGAGAGCGAGCGAGGGGGGGCGAGCGAGCGAGCGAGGGGGGGCGAGAGAGAGCGAGGGGGGGCGAGAGAGGGGGGGCGAGAGAGAGCGGGCGAGGGGGGGCGAGAGAGAGCGGGCGAGAGAGCGAGGGGGGGCGAGAGCGGGGGCGAGAGAGAGCGAGCGAGGGCGAGAGAGAGGGCGAGGGAGAGCGAGGGGGGGCGAGAGCGGGCGAGGGGGAGGGCGAGAGAGAGAGCGCGAGAGAGCGAGGGGGGGCGAGAGCGGGGGCGAGAGAGAGCGAGCGAGGGGGGGCGAGAGAGAGCGGGCGAGAGAGAGCGGGCGAGGGGGGGGCGAGAGAGAGCGGGCGAGGGGGAACGAGAGAGAGCGGGCGAGGGGGAACGAGAGAGAGCGGGCGAGGGGGAACGAGAGAGAGCGGGCGAGGGGGGGCGAGAGAGAGCGGGCGAGGGGGGGCGAGAGAGAGCGGGCGAGGGGGGCGAGAGAGAGCGGGCGAGAGAGCGAGGGGGGGCGAGAGCGGGGGCGAGAGAGAGCGAGCGAGGGCGAGAGAGGGCGAGGGGGGGGCGAGAGAGAGAGCGCGAGAGAGCGAGGGGGGGCGAGAGCGGGCGAGGGGGAGGGCGAGAGAGAGAGCGCGAGAGAGCGAGGGGGGGCGAGAGCGGGGGCGAGAGAGAGCGAGCGAGGGCGGGGGCGAGAGAGAGAGCGCGAGAGAGCGAGGGGGGGCGAGAGCGGGCGAGGGGGACGAGAGAGAGCGAGCGAGGGCGAGAGAGCGAGGGGGGGCGAGAGCGGGCGAGGGGGACGAGAGAGAGCGAGCGAGGGCGAGAGAGCGAGGGGGGGCGAGAGCGGCGAGGGGGGCGAGAGAGAGCGGCGAGGGGGGCGAGAGAGAGCGGCGAGGGGGGCGAGAGAGAGCGGCGAGGGGGGCGAGCGAGAGCGAGGGGGGCGAGAGAGAGCGAGGGGGGGCGAGAGAGAGCGAGCGAGGGAGGGCGAGAGAGAGCGAGCGAGCGAGGGGGGGCGAGAGAGAGCGAGCGAGGGGGGGCGAGAGAGAGCGAGCGAGGGGGGGCGAGAGAGAGCGAGCGAGGGGGGGCGAGAGAGAGCGAGGGGGGGCGAGAGAGAGCGAGGGGGGGCGAGAGAGAGCGAGGGGGGGCGAGAGAGAGCGAGGGGGGGCGAGAGAGCGAGCGAGCGGGGGCGAGAGAGCGAGCGAGCGGGGGCGAGAGAGCGAGCGAGAGCGAGGGGGGCGAGAGAGAGCGAGGGGGGCGAGAGAGAGCGAGCGAGAGCGGGGGGGGTGAGAGAGAGCGAGCGAGGGGGGGCGAGCGAGAACGAGGGGGGGGCGAGAGAGAGCGAGCGAGGGGAGGCGAGAGAGAGCGGGCGAGGGGAGGCGAGAGAGAGCGGGCGAGGGGAGGCGAGAGAGAGCGGGCGAGGGGAGGCGAGAGAGAGCGGGCGAGGGGAGGCGAGAGAGAGCGGGCGAGGGGAGGCGAGAGAGAGCGGGCGAGGGGAGGCGAGAGAGAGCGGGCGAGGGGAGGCGAGAGAGAGCGGGCGAGGGGGGGCGAGAGAGAGCGGGCGAGGGGGGGCGAGAGAGAGCGGGCGAGGGGGTGCGAGAGAGAGCGGGCGAGGGGGGGCGAGAGCGGGCGAGAGAGAGCGGCGAGGGGGGGCGAGAGAGAGCGAGCGAGGGGGGGCGAGAGAGAGCGAGCGAGGCGAGAGAGAGCGAGCGAGGGGGGGCGAGAGAGAGCGAGCGAGGCAAGAGAGAGCGAGCGAGGGGGGCGAGAGAGAGCGGGCGAGAGAGAGCGGGCGAGGGGGGGCGAGAGAGAGCGGGCGAGGGGGGGCGAGAGAGAGCGGGCGAGGGGGGGCGAGAGAGAGCGGGCGAGGGGGGGCGAGAGAGAGCGGGCGAGGGGGGCGAGAGAGAGCGGGCGAGGGGGGCGAGAGAGAGCGGGCGAGAGAGCGAGGGGGGGCGAGAGCGGGCGAGGGGGGGCGAGAGCGGGCGAGAGAGAGCGGCGAGGGGGGGCGAGAGAGAGCGAGCGAGGGGGGGCGAGAGAGAGCGAGCGAGGGGGGGCGAGAGAGAGCGAGCGAGGGGGGGCGAGAGAGAGCGAGCGAGGGGGGGCGAGAGAGAGCGAGCGAGGGGGGCGAGAGAGAGCGAGCGAGGGGGGCGAGAGAGAGCGAGCGAGGGGGGCGAGAGAGAGCGAGCGAGGGGGGCGAGAGAGAGCGGGCGAGGGCGAGAGAGCGAGGGGGGGGCGAGAGCGGGCGAGAGAGAGCGGCGAGGGGGGGGCGAGAGAGCGAGGGGGGGCGAGAGAGAGCGAGGGGGGGCGAGAGAGAGCGAGGGGGGGCGAGAGAGAGCGAGAGCGAGAAACATTTGAGTTATTTGTAGCAGCTAGTACTACGTACACCATTATTCATCATTTTTGTTGCATGTAAAAATAAAGGCCCCCTGTAGATAGTGACTGTGTGCTGTTCTCTGAGATAGATACGTGGAACAGCTGGGGGTAGGACAGGTTTGCGAACCACTGATATAGGGAATAGGGTGCCTTTGTGCCCTCTGTTTCACCTTCCTGAAGAAGAGGGCCAAGGAGCCGGTGCGTCGGGGCCGGCTCTGTTGGGGGTCTGGCTGGGCCTGGGGTGCCGGAATGGGCCGGCTGGGGGAGGCTGTCAAGAGGACCTGGGCTGTAATGGGACTGCCGGGCTCCCCTCTGGTCTGCACCTGGATCAGTGTGATGCCTCCCAGATCATTCTTTATACCTGGGGATCACATTGGCACACTGTACTCAGAACAGGGGGGACGATTGGCTTGTGGAGGCGTTGCACAATTTCATATCAATAAAATGACAAAAGTGTGTTACATGTAGAGTTGAAAAGGGAGGGTATATTACTAGAAGCTGATTTCAGCAGTAAACTACCAGAATTTTGCTCGCTTTCAAATTTGAATAATTGTATAAAATGACATCTAGTGGCCTTTTTGTGTACTTATCACAGGGTCTGTAAATTCTCTCTGGCCCTCTGTGTGGCCTAAATATAAACCATCAACTCAGTGAACACCATTGGTGTTTAATATGAGGGTGTCAGGATTAAATTGATTTTATTTTTTACACACTTATTTTACCGTGTCGATATTTCAGTTGTAAATGTTTTGGTGACAAATTGGTAGCAGTTGTGAAAAAAGTCAATAGTTCGAGTTATTTGAAAATAATACCATTGTTGAGAAGATGCTTTTTTTCTCCACTAATTAGGTAATTTTCTCTTGAACTATATGGTCTATTCACTAGAAATTCATGGACACAGATATAAAAAATGAATACTATATATTAATACTAAATAGTTACACTATAAATGTCCAAAGTAACCATAGATTACTGAAAATTCAGGTAACTAGTTGTGTGTGTGATGGTACCAAATTGATAATGATTTAAAGTCGCTATTCAATCTTCTAGAATAACTTAATACATTCTATATTAATTCATTTGTTAGCTGAAGTCTGCAGACCATTTATCAGAGATTGTTATACAAGATACGGACAAAATAAATCTGAGGACACCACTATCCTCTAGAAGCGTAGTGGTATCCTTTCGGGTTTGTTGTCATTTTTTAAAGGCCTTCTCCTTAATTAAAAACATAAACATCAGCCACAAGATGGGTATGGGTAAATCCAGTGGTGTAAAGTACTTAAGTAAAAATACTTAAGTACTCCTTAATTAAGTAGCTTTGGGGTATCTGTATTTCACTATTTATATTTTTGCCAATTTACTTTTGCTTCACTACATTACTAAAGAAAATAAATGTACTTTTTACTCCATACATTTTCCCTGACAGCCAAAAGTACTCGTTACACTTTGAATGCTTAGCAGGACAGGAAAACTGTCAAATTCACACGCTTATCAAGAGAACATCCCTAGTCATCCCTACTGCTTCTGATCTGGTGGACTCACTAAACACACATGCTTCATTTATAAATTATGTCTGAGCATTGGATTATGTCCCTGGCTTTCAGTAAATAACACCATCTGGTTTACTTAATAAGGAATTTTAAATGATTTGTACTTTTCCTTTTGATACTTAAGTATACTTAAAACCAAATACTTTAAGACTTTTACTCAAGTAGTATTTTACTGGGTGACTCACTTGAGTAATTTTCTATTAAGGTAGCTTAACTTTTATTCAAGTATGACAATTAGGTACTTTTTCCACTGCTGGGAAAATCAATGTTAATTCCATCAC
The DNA here is from genome assembly GCF_965601325.2 of Salmo salar. Classification (NCBI taxonomy): domain Eukaryota; kingdom Metazoa; phylum Chordata; class Actinopteri; order Salmoniformes; family Salmonidae; genus Salmo; species Salmo salar. Next base: position 42,601,761 of record NC_138302.1, on the reverse strand, counting down.
TATTTGACAGCATCCCTTTCGGTTTAAACAAATCTTTCCATACATGTTTGCACATAGAAGAAGTGGTCAGAAAGTTACTTTTTAGACCCGAAGTCCAAAACATTCTGGTGAAGAAAAAAAAAATAGTTTGAATAAAGAGTCATTTTCAACTTTACGTCAAGTATCTAAAAATGCGTAAACAGCTATTTGTTTTCCATATTTGCATTAGGGCTGGGAATTGCCTGGGACTGATATTAATCACGATACTTAGGTGCCGATACGATTTTCACGATTCTATATGTATTGCGATTCAATGTTCCAAACATACAGCTCACCATGTCTGCTGCTGAGGGACAAGAGAGCCACGAGAAAAATTTGTTTTGATCAGTCATGGAAATAAGTGCTAAAATCGAATTGGCTCCCTATTTAAAAATATGGAGAACAATGTAGCATAGACCCTATTTCACATCAGCTGAGGTTGTGTTTTGCCTACCATCTGTTGAGATACAAAATTCTCTTGAATACAGGGTGGGGTGTCATTTCTATCATAGAAATATAACTAATTTAATGAACCTATCCCTTCAGACCACTGCAATATAGCTGGTACACCATTGAAATGTAAAATTGAATTTATTTTTTACTTCTAATTACAACCACAAAGATGACTGCCGGTCCACCCACTGCCAACTAAAAATTGTCATGTCTATTCTATTATCTACATTTCAATAGGTTTCCTCTTTGTGGTACCATTTGAAAGTACATTTATAAGCCAAAACATGACAACCAGCCTGTATTCAAGAGCATGTTGTGTCTCAACCGATGGCTGGCACAACACAAAAACCTTAGATCAGAGATGTGCGCCACACAAAAATCTGAACTCATCATGAGGGGCCGCAGCAGCTCACGGGTTGTATACCTCAAATAAAACATTTCATGTCACATGCACAGAATACAACAGAGAAATGCTTACTTATAAGCCCTTAACCAACAATGCAGTTAGGAAAGAATTTCATAAAAAACAAATAATTAAAGAGCAGCAGTAAAATAACAATAGTGAGGCTATATACAGGGGGTACCAGTACAGAGTCAATGTGCGGGGGCACCGGTTGAGGTAATATGTACATGTAGGTAGAGTTATTAAAGTGACTATGCAAATATAATAAACAGAATAGCAGCAGCGTAAAAGAGGGGGGCAATGCAAATCGTCAATGCAAATGGGTAGCCTTTTGATTACATGTTCAGGAGTCTTATGGCTTGGGGGTAGAAGCTGTTTAAAAGCCTCTTAGACCTAGACTTGACGCTCTGGTACCGCTTGCTGTGCGGTAGCAGAGAGAACAGTCTATGACTAGGGTGGCTGTAGTCATAGACTGTTCCTACATCCATACCAACAGTCTGAGCTGGCCCTAGCCTTTTGGGGTCCCTAAGTGACATTGCGAGCAAAACATTTTAAAGGTCACCCTCTTGACAATGTTTGATCCGGGGGACTACAAAAAGCAACACTAGCTGCCAATCCCTACCTTAGATGTAAAATATGGTCTAAACTACAACAATAATTGAGGATAATGGTATATTTATTAAAAAATATTTTCCCCCCAGAAGTTATAAAATAGTTTGACAACCCTGTTTGTAAGCTTTTAAATTATGTTTATCTTTTCCAGTGATTACGACATGGATATGGCATGGTATGCAAAATGGGTAAACTCTGAGCACTTTTATCTGTTAAATGTTTTGGCATTCAGGTCCAAAGTCACTTCCTGAGCACTTCTACAATGGGCAAATATGTATGGAAGATTTCATTCAAATCAAAAGGGGTGCTATCAAAAAGTGATTGAATTCAAATGGATTTATCCATATATATCATTAATTTAACTGACCAAAAATGTGTATAAATACCACAGCGTGTGATAAGTTATCGCAGCTGTACCTTGCAGTGGGATGCTGAGCTGCTGGCCGTTGGCTGTGGTCATATTGAGTATGGTGGGAGTGTCGATCTTCAGCGTCCCGCCGGGCGTGAACATGAGCCTCTTGGCAAGGGACGGGGACTGCTGGGCCTGGCTGCTGCTGTCGTCCCCAAACAGACGCCGCTTGGCACTGCCCGCCGCCGGGGAGCTGTAACGGTCGTGGACGGATAAGGGCGACGGAGGAATGTCTGGGAAAAGGACAAGAGGTTCAGTTTGTTAGACTTAAAAGAGCATTCATTTTCCTGGGGAACTTAGCATAAGCCTGAGTAGAAAATGACGAGGCTTTATTTCATCGTAACACAGACTGGCACAGAGTTCAATAGAGCGTTCATGTTATTTTGAGGACAATATGGATGTACAGTCTTCTGTTATCAAAAGGGACATTAAAGTCACACCACTCCATGTGAACCCCAAAGATTATTATACAAACTCCCTCTAGTGGCTGAATGAGGACACACTGACATAAAATACTGACATACACCAAAAGGAGAAAAATAAGAAATGCTGACATATTGGCTCTCTCGTTTAATATTTTCTCAATTCCTCTCTACCTGCCTCTTTCTGAAGCAGATTTGATAAGGTCCATGTAACTTGTCCTCCAATGCGGTTGAGGTGGCAAGGAGATACAATGCGAGGAATCGTGGAAAGACTAATTGAGATAGAGGCTCTAACACCTCAAGGTGGCGGCCTACCTTTGCGTGCGCTGCTCAGGCCCGTCCTAAACTCGCGGATGCGGGGGTGGATGATGGGGGAGAGGGCCACCAGAGGGAGGTGGGAGGGACCAGCACTGCTGTTCCCCGTGTCAAAACTACTGGGGAAGTTCACCTGGATACGATAGGGGGAGGAAGATCAGTTAGGAATAGTTAAGAATTGATATATTTGTAAATGGTTAACTGACACCTCGCCTTATGGGAATTCCATTGTTACCTAGGATCATGTACTTTTACTATTATATGGCTTGCATTATTGTAATTTGAGGGGTTTAAGTGCCAAATCAAAATGCACTAGGCACAGTTAACCACAAAAATACTTTGTCAGTTAAAGACAGAGCCAGGATCTAACTCAACACATTCCAAAAGCTAAATTAATGCATCTTATAATATAACTTATTCACCACGATAACACAACAGTAAAAAAACATTTTCTGATGTACAATGCACATCCCCATGGGCTGGCTTTGTAGTTGTAGTGTTTCTGGGTGCTCACCTCCTCCACGGTGGGGACCTTGTTGTGAGCCTGCTCCAGGGCCTCCCACAGCACAGAGTCTGCTGTCCAGGCCCGGCACTCCAGCACCTGCTCTTCGATGGAGTTCAGGTGCTTCACCATGTCCCGGGACAGACCCTCCTCCGAGCGGATGAACACCTCAATCACCTGCATGTACACATTTTCAGCGTAGGTTGACATCAGATAGTGTGTGTGTGTGTGTGTGTATACCAGCAGACATTTTTATTTCACCTTTGTAGCACCAGGTAGGCCAGTTGAGAACAAGTTCTCATTTACAACTGTGACCTGGCCAAGATAAAGCAAAGCAGTGCGACAAAAACAACTGAGTTACAAACAAACGTACAGTCAATAACACAATAGAAAAATCTATTGAACTGAGATTGAGATTGCCTGCAATGACAACAAGCTCAGTCCGATGATGCTGTGACACACCGCCCCAGACCATGACGGACCCTCCACCTCCAAATCGATCCCGCTCCAGAGTACAGGCCTCAGTGTAACATTCATTCCTTTGACGATAACCGCGAATCTGACCATCACCCCTGGTGACCCAAAACCGTGACTCGTCAGTGAAGAGCACTTTCTGCTAGTCCTGTCTGGTCCAGCGACAGTGGGTTTGTGCTCATAGGCGACGTTCTTGCTGGTGATGCCTGGTGAGGACCTGCCTTACAACAGGCCTACAAGCCCTCAGCCCAGCCTCTCTCAGCCTATTGCGGACAGTCTGAGCACTGATGGAGGGATTGTGCGTTCCTGGTCTAACTCGGGCAGTTGTTGTTGCCATCCTGTACCTGTCCCGCAGGTGTGATGTTCGGATGTACCGATCCTGTGCAGGTGTTGTTACACGTGGTCTGCCACTGCGAGGAGGATCAGCTGTCCATCTTGTCTCCCTGTAGCTCTGTCTTAGGTGTCTCACAGTACAGACATTGCAATTTATTGCCCTGGTCACACCTGCATTTCTCATGCCTCCTTGCAGCATGCCTAAGGCATGTTCACGGAGAAGAGCAGGGACTTTTGTTAAAGTGACTACGGATAGATAATAACAGAGTAGGAGGGGGGGGGATATTTGATTCGAATCTACTGTGATTGAGTGTTTGCGTGCGAGTGCAGCTAGTCGGCGGGCCACTTACCTTAAAGAAGTAGAACGGTCGTAGTTTGAAGATGCTGATGATCCAGGGGAAGGTGCGCTGGGAGCTGTAGGCAAACAGCACCACCTCAAGACAACAGGCCATCAGAGAGCAGTGGAAGATGTCCTGCTCCAGCAGCACCTACAATTTTCAATCATTGGCACACTGAATGTCCAACAGTCTGATGCAATGCACCATCACACCTTAGCTTTGCTATTCTTCATATCTGTAAGCGTTAGTTACCATATAGATGTGTGCCATAGCACGAAACAGAAGAAAGCAGTCTGAAACAGCGAGGCACTATCTGAACTCGTCCAATAAACACTTTTTCAGTTTTCATTTCAGATACTGTGTACCCTAATGAACACGACCCAGTGCAACTTACAGCCATGTCTTTGCCGTGTAGCCTCCTTGTCTCTTGGGCCATGACATTCTCGAGGATCTTGTAATAGAGGATTTCAGCCAGCTTCATCCTGTTCTCAGCAAAATCTGAACGAAGGGGCCAAGAAATGGCATTAGAAAGAACATACAAGCTTTCATTGACCCATTATCTTAATTCAATAGTGGTCTTGTGTCTGCTTTTTGCCTGATCAAACTTAGAAGTAATATGCATGGAAAGCGGAACATGCACAATAGAGCGGGACACCTCGTAATTTTGAGGCATGTTTGACAGAACACTTACGGTAAATAGCAAAAGAGTGTCTGAGCAGTTGCGTACTAAGTCCACTTTTTGTACTAATGTTTACTTTTTGACATTTGTGGTGTACCCCTTCTCCAAGAATATTTAACCCCTATTTCTGCATGCTCAATGTATTCCATCTGCATGCGTGTCTGGTATCTCACCCATGTGTGATCCAGGCAGTTCCTCTGAGTCCTTTGTGTAATGTTGCTTGAACGTCTCGCCCAGGGTTTTTACTCTGCCCAGAATAGCTACGATGGGGTCCCGCGAACATGACCTACATGTGGAAAAAGTCACAGGGCCAAAACAGTTAAACACCACATACCTTCCAACTCAAGTCGCAGTGGCCTCTGTTTCTTCTCTCCCTGGGACTTGATTTATCAACCAAATCACAGTTGGGCGCAATTACATTTCAATGGGAAAATTTGAATTTTCGTTTACTTCCTGAATTGTAATTGACCCAAAACCAGATTAACATGCCAAGTTTACACAAACTATTTAACATGTAGCGAGGGTTTCTCCGACCCTTGTTATAAACCCAGTCCTGGACTAAAACACACTTTCAATGGAGATTCTCCAGAGATTCCAAATTTTTAATCCAGGACGAGGCTTCATCTCAGATCTGGGTCCATGAAAATGTCCCTATAAACTACATCCACATTTGAGGCAGTGGATGTGCGCTTACTTGAAAATCTGCATCAGGGCCTCGCTGGGGGCGCTACGCAGGCCCGAGACCATGCTCTGGAGTCGGCTGACGCTTTGCGTGGCCGAGGACACAGGGGTCACCAGTAGCTCCTTCTCCTTCAGGTAACGCCTGCCTGTCAGAGGAGTGGAGGGGGCAAGGGTGCGCTTCTGCACACACACACACACGACAGAACAAGGTTTTATTTCCTCTCAAAGTCACATGATCTCTGTTTAAGCTCCTTAAAAGGTTTTTGATTAGTGACTGAAAATGGGATGGTAAACAGCCTGAGTGGAATCACACTGACATTTTATTCACAAAATTATTATTTAGCGAGATAACATTAGCAAAGATGTGGCGAACACAGACAAGACAGAGGGCATTTTGTTTTAGCAGTAGGCGGCAATTTAATTTGAAAAATCTATATTTTATAATTAATCAGGAAAAAACATCTGTTCAGTTAGTTTGCGGAGATGGTGCCATAAATGAGCCTCATCCCTGTTGATTTTCAGCTGCATGTTTAGGAATTGAACTGGATTCAGCCATCTACCTTCTCAAAGTGCTGTTGCAGGTTGCTCTCCACCTGCATGCGGGCTGACAGCTGGCAGGCCCGGGGTTCTGGTGCAGCCTTCCTGGGTGTCCCGATCTCCTCGTCGGCATCCGCCCCCAGGAACACCCTCTCGTCAAAGTCCCCCACAGTCAGTACATACTCCTCATACTCCCGGTTTATCGCTTTACTGGGTGGCACACACGTTATCAGACCATAAGCAAGCAACGTTAAACACAAGAAGTTTCAAACGTGACCGAGATTGATAACATTCTAGGCACCTCTAAAAATGACAGATTAGGATTCAATAACAAACTTACTTGTTATCTATGAAGTTTGGTGTATCCAGGAGATCTGTGAGCAGCTCCTCATTCCCTTTAAGTATCTGGAGGAGAAGACAATGTATGAGTCAACACACTGGGCTCTGGGGGCTTAACAGTTCCCTCGCAGGGATCAAACGGGACTGATGCAGTTTCCCATATTTTCAAGGATCATTTTATTCTAGTCCAGACAAAAAGATGTTCCAATTACTATCTCCCACAGGATTTACTATATTCAAAATAAATTATGCCGGCATCTGTATGACCTTGGCTGGGGGGGGCATGTGTCTGAACATTTTATGTGTAGGGGTTTGTGGTTGGATTATGGAATGCGTACATTACTGAGCTTTTGTGTGTGTGGGGCATAGTCGTTTTAACCCACCACAGTACTCCTCCAGATAGCAGGTTGTCATTGTTTTAATGAGGGGTCTCACCTGCCGCTCAAAGAGCCTTTTAATGTAGGGCTTGAAGTAGTGCTCCTTGATGCCCTTGGCTTCCACCACCAAGCCGTCGTGTAGCTCACACAGCCGATCGATGACACATGGCGGCTCATCCGGGGTGTTGTTTTCCAACCTGAAGATGCTGGGCAAGCCTGAGGACAAAGGAAGCCAAGGTCAAAGAACATTTTTACATTTTGTTTATCTCCACTCTTCAGTATGTTATTGATGCATCGCCACTGATTAATCTGCCCCTTTCTCCATTTCTTTCATATTCAAAAGTATAATGCTATTTTTCAGAATTCAAGTCTGAACGACTAAGTCAAATAAGTGTCATCAGCTCGCTTCATTTTATTTATTACCTTTTCTAATGTAGCTGTGTTTTGTTATTGGTTGCAAATCACGTAGGGCTGGGCGATAAATCAATATCAATAATTGAGGTAATTACTTCCCTCAATAACGATATAAAAACGCTTTGATTAAGTTTCAATATTGTCGATAAAGAATAATTAGGTACAGCAGTCCATTTTACCTCTGACGCAGCAGGAACGTGCAGAGAAGTGACAATATGCCCACTAAAAACCACTTAGCACTTTGAGTTATGGAGTAGCCACTATTAACCATGTGATGTAGGCGAAAACAGTGGCAGGTGATAGCCATGGAGTAGGCTCAGCTTCCAACTAAGAAATGATTGATAAAAATGGTTCAACCATTTCAGTTATTTGTAAGTGGTTTGGCTTTTTGAAGTCCGACAAAGAGCAGAGCAACGTTTCGTGCAAATTGTGCCGTAGACAGGTGGCTACCAAGTCTGGTAATACAACAAACCTTGTTCACCATCTGAAGCAAAATCACTCTTTGGAACATGATGAAAGTTTGAGTTTGTGCCATGGTATTGATAAACGCCCCTCAAGCACCAGCCAATCTAAGGATGTTCGCCCGAAGCAGACAACACTGACAGAGTTTATGCCCTACGAGCAAACATTGAAATGACAAAAGACATCACAAATGCTATTATGCATTGCATTGCCAAGGACATGCTACCAATTAGCACAGCCGAAAAGTAAGGTTTCATCAAGAGGCTTATCAATTGAATTGACCCCAGGTACGTTCTCTCTGGCCGCAAACATCTCTCACACCGCACTGCCTAAACTCTACGCCGACTGTAGGGAAAACGTTTAGGAACCGCTTAAAGATTTTGCGTATATTGCTACTACTACATATCTGTGGTCTAGTCACACGTCAGAGCCTTATATTAGCCTCACTATCCACTATATGACAGAGTGGAATTTTCAAAATGCCTTCAAACATACTTTCCCGACAACCACACGGGTGAAGCTATAGCAGAGGGGCTCATTGACACTCTCGCCTCCTGGGAACTCAGTCAAGACAGACAGGTCTGCATTACAACGGATAGTGGTGCGAACGTGGTGAAGGCCGCTCAAATCAACAAATGGACCAGACTGCAACGTCTTGGACATTATCTGCACTTGGCCATTGGTAAGTAACTTTGTCAATTGTGTATATTGAAGTAATTGATGAGATGAAACTAAATGTGCATTTTTTTATTAAGTTCAATATTACATTTGTACATAACTAAAGGGATTGTGATTTTAACATTTTATTAAAATCTCTTGATTTCTCATAGAGAGTGGGTAGATACAAACGAGTGGATCGAGCAATTGGTGTGTAAGAAAGTGGTAGGTGCCTTTTCCTATTCGTGGAAAAAGAGACCTGGCAGTTGCTCAAAAAGAACAACCTAGAACAACACAAGTTGGTGACAGAGCAGCCAACCAGGTGAGGATCATGTCAACAGATGATGCAAAGAGTACTGGAGCAGGAGAAAACCATTTCGCAGGTCTTGTCCAGTGACAAGACCCAGAATTTAGCTCCCACCTATAGAGATATACAGTTAACAAAATTAATTAGGTTGGAGTCACTAAAACTAGTTTTTCAACCACTCCACAAATTTCTTGATAACAAACTATACTTTTGGCAAGTCGGTTGGGACATCTACTTTATGCATGACAAGTAATTTTTTCCAACAATTGTTTACAGACAGATTATTTCACTTAATCACAATTCCAGTGGGTCAGAAGTTTACATACACTAAGTTGACTGTGCCTTTAAACAGCTTGGAAAATTCCAGAAAGTGATGTCATGGCTTTAGAAGCTTCTGATAGGCTAATTGGCATCATTTGAGAAAATTGGAGGTGTACCTGTGGATGTATTTCAAGACCTACCTTCAAACTCAGTCCCTCTTTGCTTGACAGCATGGGAAAATCAAAAGAAATCAGCCAAGACCTCAGAAAAAAATTGTAGCCCTCCACAAGTCTGTTTCATCCCTGGGAGCAATTTCCAAATGCCTGAAGGTGCCACGTTCATCTGTACAAACAATAGTACCCAAGTATAAACACCATGGGACCACGCAGCCGTCATACCACTCAGGAAGGAGACGTGTTCCGTCTCCTAGAGATGAACGTACTTTGGTGTGAAAAGTGCAAATCAATCCCAGAACAACAGCAAAGGACCTTGTGAAGAGGCTGGAGTATCTATATCCACAGTAAAACGAGTCCTATGTCAACATAACCTGAAAGGCCACTCAGCAAGGAAGAAGCCACTGCTCCAAAACCGCCATAAAAAAAGCCAGTCTACGGTTTGCAACTGCACATGGGGACAAAGATCGTACTTGTTGGAGAAATGTCCTCTGGTCTGATGAAACAAAAACAGAAATGTTGGGCCATAATGACCATTGTTATGTTTGTAGGGAAAAGAGGGAGGCTTGCCAGCCGAAGAACACAATCCCAACCGTGAAGCACGGGGGTAGCAACATCATGTTGTGGGGGTGATTTGCTGCAGGAGGGACTGGTGCACTTCACAAAATAGATGGCATCATGAGGGGGAAAATGATGTGGATATATTGAAGCAACATCTCAAGACATCAGTCAGGAAGTTAAAGCTTAGTCGCAAATGGGTCTTCCAAATGGACAATGACACCAAGCATACTTCCAAAGTTGTGGCAAAATGGCTTAAGGACAATAAAGTCAAGGTATTGGAGTGGCCATCACAAAGCCCTGACCTCAATCACATCAAAAATGTGTGGGCAGAACTGAAAAAGCATGTGCGAGCATGGCTCGGTTACACCAGCTCTGTCAGGAGGAATGGGCCAAAAGTCACCCAACTTCTTGTGGGAAGCTTGTGGAAGGCTACCCGTAACATTTGACCCAAGTTAAACAATTTAAAGGCAATGCTACAAAATACTAATTTGAGTATATGTAAACTTCTAACCCACTGGGAATGTGATGAAAAAAAAAAAAAAGCTGAAATAAATCACTACTATTATTCTGACATTTCCCATTCTTAAAATAAAGTGGTGATCCTAACAGACCTAAGACAGGGAAGTTTTACTAGGATTAAATGTCAGGAATTGTGAAAAACTGAGTTTAAATGTATTTGGCTAAGGTGTATGTAAACTTCCAACTTCAACTGTAGGTGTTCTTGAGTCCATCAACCAGGCATTGACCCCACTCCTAGAATTCACAGATGCTCTGTCTGGTGAGTCTTATGTCAGTGTGTCTTACCTGAAGCCAGTACTACACCTATTCAATACAGAGGTCACGAAACCTGATGATGAAACAGAGCTCACCCAAACCATCAAAACGATAGTCATGGACTATCTGAATGAGAAATATGATGACCTAGCCACAGATGACCTCCTGGACATTGCCTCGTTGGTCGACCCTTGGTTTAAAACACATTACATCAAAGAGGAGAAGGTGGGCCACATAAAAGCAAGAGCTGTCTCAGAGATGGTCAATGAGGGACATGAAAACCCAAGCCCAGCACAGGGAGACGTTGCTGCTGCTTCACCACAACTGCCAGCTAAAAAGAGAAAGTCACTGGGCAGTTTTTTTCAAAAAGCCATGCTCCACCACCACAGGTCTTACTGAAATCCAACTGGTAGAAAAGGAACTCAGCTGCTACCTTCAGTCTCCTGATGCTGACAGTGAAACCAATCCACTGGACTGGTGGAAGACCCACCAAAAACAACTTTCCCCAAGTCAGCCACCCGGCAAAGCGCTACCTGTGCATTCCTGCGACCAGCTCCGCCTGAGAGTGTATTTTTAGCACAGGTGGCAACATAGTGACCTGCCATAGGGCAACTTTAAAGCCAGAGACCGTAGACAGACTTGTCTTTCTTGCTTGTAACTTTTAAGACAACAACTACCCCAACTTCAACTGTTATGTGCCATTAGGCTAACAGTTATAATGCATCTTTTTTATTTATTGTTCATAACTTGTAAGGGTTTACAGTTAAATGTTATTTGTGAGTTCTACTTCTGACAATAAGAAACATTAAAGCCTTGTGTGTTCAAGCATTCTTGAGTCTGAAGCAGATATGCACCTTTTGAACATTTGATTAATATCGTGATAATTATCGTTATAAAAAAAATATATATATATCTATCTATATAGTGATAATTTATTTGCCATGTCATCCAGCCCTACTTTTACGTCAATTATAGTGTGCTACCTTTGAAAAGTGGGTTGACAAGGTCTTTCCTGTTGGAGCATAGAAGGGCATTTCCAAACACCAAGTCCAAGCAGCAGAGCAGGAGGTGGTATGAGTTCACCAAGTCATCGCCAATCATACGGAAATTTCCTACAATCACAATCGGGGAGTAGATTATGTCACTAATAGGTGGGACTGAAGGCATTGGGTTAAATTAAACAGAATTTCTCACATTGGTTAAAACATGCTAAAGAGAACTGATTACATTTCCTAGCTTACCTTTAGTGTACACAAACAGGGTCCAGCAGAATTTGAATACATCGCTGACGTGACAGGGCAGGCGCCTAACATAGTGAGAGGAGAGATAGGGTTTCCGTTATGGTAGCATTTCATGCAGTCGTCTGAAAAACTTGCAATTAATATTTCAAAAGTGATAAGATCTCTCTTTGGTAAAGAGAGAGCGAGCGAGCGCCCGACCGACAGCGAGAAAGCGACAGACAGCGAGTGAGCGAGGGCCCGACCGAGAGAGCGAGCGAGAGCCCGACCGACAGACAGCGAGCGAGCGCCCGACCGACAGACAGACAGCGAGAGAGCGAGCGCCCGACCGACAGACAGCGAGCGAGGGCCCGACCGACAGACAGCGAGCGAGGGCCCGACCGACAGACAGCGAGCGAGGGCCCGACCGACAGACAGCGAGCGAGCGCCCGACCGACAGACAGCGAGAGAGCGAGCGAGCGAGGGCCCGACAGACAGACAGCGAGCGAGGGCCCGACAGACAGACAGCGAGAGAGCCCGACAGACAGACAGCGAGAGAGCCCGACAGACAGACAGCGAGAGAGCCCGACAGACAGACAGCGAGAGAGCCCGACAGACAGACAGCGAGAGAGCCCGACAGACAGACAGCGAGAGAGCCCGACAGACAGACAGCGAGAGAGCCCGACAGACAGACAGCGAGAGAGCCCGACAGACAGACAGCGAGAGAGCCCGACAGACAGCGAGAGAGCCCGACAGACAGCGAGAGAGCCCGACAGACAGCGAGAGAGCCCGACAGACAGCGAGAGAGCCCGACAGACAGCGAGAGAGCCCGACAGACAGCGTGAGGGCCCGACAGACAGTGAGGGCCCGACAGACAGCGAGCGACAGCGAGAGAGCGACACACACACACACACTGGCCCGAAATGTTTAAACGAGAATTTTTCCATATATTGACACATCCTATGTGTTTTAATCAAATTAAAATATTGTTTTAAGCACAGTGTTTGATTCAATAATTAAGACACACAAATTACTAGAGGGAGTGATTTGACCGGACTCAGACTTGCTGTGCAAATTTGATTTATTTATTTTTAAATGGCGAGTGACTGACTAGCACCCGTTGTCTCGCTCTCCTCCCTGCTCCAGCGACCACCACAGAACATCAAAGTGGTCCATGTTGCTGAAGCTGCATCATAATTACAGCCATTTCTGACTGACAAGTTCTGTTGCCGAAATCCCTAATTTGTTTAGGAAAAACATTACCTTTTCCCTCAACCCTTGCTCTCTTTACATGACACATGTATGCATCGCATGCATGTGACCAAAGACCTATTCTCATGGGACTAGTATTACTAGAGAACATTGGTTATGCAATTATTTCTCCAGAATGTCTGTCAGTTTCCTTTAAGCAAAATATTTAGTTAACATTGAGTGTGACTCCAGTTCTTGCTTACGTCTAGATGTGTCTTCATGTAAATGTTGTAATGTAATTTAACTTTTTTTGTAGTATGCATTTCTTAAATTTTATTATTTTCTAATTCATTCAGGCCCTGTACAAAGAACTCGTTACACGCCACCGTCAGCACAGAAACCAAGATGACAAACTCCTGGAAGTCCACTTCGCCATCTTTGTTTTCATCCAGATCACTCATGATCTTATTCCAGAGGACGATTCAGACGGGATACTTTTTTTACTTTTCTTTTTTATAAAATAGATGGTTATGTCAGAAGCCTGGAAGTTCTTATTCAATTCATATGCACAAAACAAACAAAAGCATTCACTGTGAAAGTTGATAGGCTACTTGTAGGCCATTCATACATAGCTTATGTACAAAACTTAAATCAATTTATTGAATCAGTTATTGTTTTCTTGCGCAAACCGCGAGCAACACCTATAACAAACTCTGAACACCGTAACACGTGACAACACAATGGATGCAGAGGATGTGACAAACTCGAAAAGAGAAATGTTTACTGGTTGCTTAGGAGGTAAAGGGAAAAGCAGATGTTTGGATTCAATTTGACTAGTTGTGGAAAATACTGGAGATAAAGAAAAATAAGTTAAGGACCGAGGGCTGCGTGCATATTGTGTGTGCCAAACAGGTGCTGTATAGATTACAACAATGTTTCTGACTGTTTGGAACAATGTAAACTCTAAATAAATTACAAGTGTACCAGCAAACACTACAGCAAACACTAAAAACAGTCGCATTCATTTGTGAATGCAATTTACAAAATGGAACAGTTTATTTAAGCTAATTATTTAAGACTTGCTTTATTTTAGAACTAAAATAAAGGGAGGCGGACAGACAGAGTGGGCCAGACAAACAGAGAGAGAGAGGGAGAGAGAAGGACAGACAGAGGCAGAAAAAGGGGGCTAGAGAGAGAGGTGTAGGCCTTTACCTGTGTTTTCTGCTTCTAGGCTGTCGTGGGGGTTCCCCTTGAGGATCCTGGAACATGTCCATGAATATGGGCTCAAACTTCCGAAAGATCACAGTTGACACTTCAAAGGTTCTCTCCAGGCGGCCCATGCGATTCCGAAATTCTTGAGACAAGTTGGACATATCCGACCATTTCTTCATCTTGTTGAAGAACTGAATCAAACTGAAACCAATGTATGAAAATAAATGACATTAACTTATGAGTTATGGAAATAATCATATAGTGCACATAAACAGTGCCATCAAAGCATTCATACCCATGACTTATTACACATTTTGTTGTGTTAAAGCCTGAATTAAAAGTGGATTACATTGGGGGGTGTTTCTCACCCATCTAAACACAATAACCCATAATGACCAAGTGAAAACATGTTTTTAAAAATGTTTGCAAATTCATTGAAAATGAAATATAGAAATATCTAATTTATTCAATACTGGTTAGAATCACCTTTAACAGTGATTACAGCTGTGAGTCTTTCTGGGTAAGTCCCTAAAAAGCTTTGCACACATGGATTGTACTGTTAGGTTCTAATTTTTCAGAGTAAATAACTCACACTAGAGAAGCTTAATTCTTCCCAAAGGGTCGACACACCTGTATTCAGACAAAAAAAAACATTTCACAAAAGCACCGATATTTAACGCTTTCTCCTAGGCCGAGTCTCCTCCTCCACAACTTAACAGCCAATGCACCTCTGCTGATAGACAGAACCATAGTGATATCTGTTCTTCCTCACTTCATCTAACCTGACCTCTACCCAAAGTACTCACTCCTCCCCAACTCAAGGCTGTCATGGTTATTGATACCAGACTGTCTCTCTTCTCCTGATGGATAACAATAACATATCCTGACAATGTAAACGTTATACATTACCCTCTCTCCCTCAGTGACATTGTTAGTTTCTAAGATCTCCACCCGTCTCCCCTTATCAATGCCTGTCACATGTACTCAACACATTCCTAACTTAGTGTTTGCAACTATATACTTTCCTCCAATAACCCTTACCTTCTGGTGTACACTCTAAACCTAAGCACTCCAGTGACATGACTAAGTATGTCTTCATATTCTCAGAACCCAACAGTACAAAATGTGTCCATTATTATTTTCTAAATTCAAGCCCTTTCAAATTGGTTGTTGATCCTTTCTAGACAACAATTTTCAAGTCTTGCCATAGATTTAAGCAAATTTAAGTCAAAACTGTAACTCGGCCACTCGGGAACATTCCTTGTCTTCTTGGTAAGCAACTCCAGTGTAGATTTGGCCTAGGTTATTGTCCTGCTGAAAAGTGAATTAAATCACCCAGTGTCTGGTGGAAAGCAGACAACCAGGTTATTCTCTAGGATTTTGACTGTGCTTAGTTCCATTCAGTTTATTCCTTATCCTGAATATCCCCAGTCCTTAACGATTACTAGCATACCCATTACATGATTCAGCCACCACTATGCTTGAAAATATGGAGTGGTACTCAGTCATGTGTTGTATTAAATTTGACCCGAACATAACACTTTGTAATCAGGATTTAAAAAATGTAATTGCTTTCCCACATGTTTTGCAGTATTACTTTAGTGAGTTTATGCAAACAGGATGAAAGTTCTAGAATATTTGTATTATGGATTAACTTCAAAGTTCTATCACGGCCATAAAACTCTGTTTGAAAGTCACCATTGGCCTCGTGGTGAAATCAACGAGCGGTTTCCTTCCTCTCCGTCAACCTGAGTTAGGAAGGATGCCTGTATCTCTGTAGTGATTGGGCGTATTGATACACCATCCAAAGTGCAATTAATAACTTCACCATGCTCAAAAGGATATTTAAAGGTCAGCTTTTTAAAAAACAATAGGTGTCCTTATTTGCGAGGCATTGGAAAACCTCCCTGGTCTTTGTGGTTAAATCTGTGTTTGAAATTCCCTGAATGACTGAGGGACCTTACAAATAATTGTGTGTGCACGGTACAGAGACATTCAAAAATTACACTAAACACTATTATTGCACAGAGTCCAAGAAACATTTGACTTGTTCAGCAAATGTTTATCCCTGAACTTATTTTGTCTTGCCATAACAAAAAGGGGTTGACCCAATACATTTTTTATTAGTTTGGAAAAAGTGGAAAAAGTAAAGGTGTGAATACATTCTGAAGGCACTGTAGACATGTGGGAGGTTTGGGGACCAAGCCTCTTAACACTGACCTCAGTTTTGACGTCCTGAGTATTCGAGTCAGGGACACACAGTTGCCTTCCATCACCCCCTTACCCACAGTGGGTGTGGAGCCCTTTCTGCAGGCTGCATAGAGAGAGCAGGCTAGCCAATGAACTACTTCCCCCTGAAAGAAAGACAAGTCAGAAGTGTATGGCAAATGACAGTAAGTCACAGTGCTTTATGCTATACCGTATATCTGGGTATTTCGAAACAGACAGTATGATTTTCAATACGGTAAAAAAGTATGAATATACACAAATTTGGAGGGTTGGGGGCAACCCCAGCTAGCAGGGTCTGCAGGGGTGCGTGCAACACCACTACTTAACTATTTCAACCCTTCTACAATTTCAGCAGCCCCGCAGAAATCAAATTAACATTAAAAAATATCATAACCTGTCTATTTAAGCTAGATTTCTTTTTTTGTTGTTGCATGGGCTGTCTCAATCCACCACATCCGCTGATATCGCCCATACGATTCTGCGGTGAAAGGTGGCAGAGCTACAGCGGTGTTTGTCAGACCACGAGACATCGCCCTGCCACCAAAAAAAAAGAAAAGAAAATGTCTTCTCACGAAAACGTTAAGGCAGCCCACAGCACCTCTCTGATTCAGAGGGGTTGGGTTATATGTGGTAAACACATTTTAGTTGAATGCATTCAGTTGTACAACTGACTAGGTATCCCCCCTTTCCTTTTCCCTAATAGCATTGATGCCAAATTTAATGTTTCAAATACTTTTGCTATATAATTCTTTGATACGGGGTCCATATCAAATAGAAAAATGATCCTTGGTATGACCATATTTTTTTTTTTTTAGCTTAGTAGAACCCCCCCCCGATGTGCAAAATAAATGTCAAAGCTGATGTGCATACCTATGTAACGTAGGTAGACAATGTAATGACGCCACAAAAAAAACATATAGCGCTACATGTGCAACACAGCATTCCTAACCTAGCCCACTATGTCTGCTGTGTGGATTAAGCAGTCAACAAGTCGAGCAGTTATTTGAAAGACTAAGAACATTTCTGCGAGACAACTCAAAAGGCCAAATCCATTAACGCCAAGATAATGGAATTCAACAGTTCTCTGTCGTGGATGATGTTGGCTTTCACCGACTGGTTGAGCACCTCGAGCCCCGGTACACACTACCAAGTAGGCACTATTGTTCAGACGTTGCCCTACCGGAGTTACACAGTATTGTTGAAACACACATCAATGAGCTACTTGCTATGGGTGTCACTGCTATTAGCTTCACGACTGACATTTGGACCAGCAATGTCAGCCTCATGAGCATGCCGAGTCTGACAGCACAGTGGGTCGACGAGGATTTAGTACGAAGGAAAGCCATATTACATGCTCAAGAATGTGCTGGTTCTCATACCGCTGCTGCCATTTCAATGGCATTTGAGAACAAGTTTGAAACTTGAACACACTACTAGCTCAATTCGAACAAATGACTCGAGAAATAAGCTCATCAACTGTGTCATGACTGGCCTGTGAGGATCAGGTTACAATGGATCACAGCTCTACAGAGATCTTTCCCTCCCGCAGAGCAGGAGAGGTATAGAGGGATTGGTGGGGGGGTTATGACTAGAGGTCGACCGATTAATCGGAATGGCCGATTTCAAGTTTTCATAACAATCTGTATTTTTGGCCACCGATTTGCCTGTGTTTTTTTTTTTACACCTTTATTTATCTAGGCAAGTCAGATTAAGAACACATTCTTATTTACAATGACGGCCTAGAAACGGGGGTTAACTGCCTTGTTGAGGGAGGATTCGTTTTTGCAACCTTCGGTTACCAGTCCAACGCTCTAACCACCTGCCTTACATTGCACTCCACAAGGATTAACAGGCTGACTACCTGTAACGCGAGGGCAGCAAGAAGCAAAGGTAAGTTGCTAGCTAGCATTAGATTTATAAAAACAATCAATCTTAACATAATCACTAGTTAAACTAGTAATATCATCAACCATGTGTAGTTATCTAACGTGTCCTGCGTTGCATATGATCGATGCGGTGCCTGTTAATTTTCATTGAATCACAGCCTACTTCGACAAACGGGCTTTGATTTAACAAGCGCATTTATGAAAAAAAGTACTGTCGTTGCACCAATGTACCTAACCATAAACATCAATGCCTAACAGGAATATTTAGACTTAGTCACCTGTTAGATAAAATACGGAATGGTTCCGTATGTCACTGAAAAAAATACTTTTGTTTGAGATGATAGTTTCCAGATTCTACCATATTAATGACCCAAGGTTCGTATTTCTGTGTGTTTATTATATTATAATTAAGTCTATGACTTGATAGAGCAGTCTGACTGAGCGGTGGTAGGCAGCAGCAGGCTCGTAAGCATTCATTCAAACAGCACTTTTGTGCGTTTTGCCAGCAGCTCTTCGCTGTGCTTCAAGCATTGCGCTGTTTATGACTTCAACCTGGGTGGGTATAATTTGTGGAACGTTCCAACAGGAATCTATTCCAAAAACTTTGTAAATAACAAGGTTTCCAAAAAACAACGCATACAAAGTTGTATAGCGGCAGAATAAGATACTGGGTAGGGAGTGGTCTATTTCATTGCGTTTTTCACTCATCACGTTTATTCCGAAAAATGTCTGTCCTCACATGTCTGTTTGCCTATGGACAAACATTAAGAATAAGCTACGTGGTGAGTTGAGGCCTATTCGGCAGCTAGTTAGCTAGGTTTGTATGCGCTGCTACTTTGTATGCGTTGTTGGTTGGCAACCTTTTACTTTACGTTTTTTGGAACAGATTCCTGTTGGAACGTTCCACCTCTTCAAGCCTATCAACTCCCAAGATTAGGCTGGTGTAACCGATGTGAAATGGCTAGCTAGTTAGCCGGGTGCACGCTAATAGCGTTTCAAACGTCACTCGCTCTGAAACTTGGAGTAGTTTTTTCCCTTCCTCTGCATGGGTAACGCTGCTTCGAGGGTGGCTGTTGTCGATGTGTTCCTGGTTTGAGCCCAGGTAGGAGCGAGGAGAGGGACGGAAGCTATACTGTTACACTGGCAATACTAAAGTGCCTATAAGAACATCCAATAGTCAAAGGTATATGAAATACAAATCGTATAGAGAGAAATAGTCCTATAATAATATAATAACTACAATCTAAAACTTCTTACCTGGGAATATTGAAGACTCATGTTAAAAGGAACCACTAGCTTTCATATGTTCCCATGTTCTGAGCAAGGCACTTAAACATTAGCTTTCTTACATGGCACATATGGCACTTTTACTTTCAACCAAATTGAACATGTTTCATTATTTATTTGAGGCTACATTTATTTTATTGATGTATTATATTAAGTTAAAATAAGTGTTCATTCAGTATTGTTGTAATTGTCACCATAAAAAATAAATAATAATAATAAAAATAAAAAAAACAGCTGATTAATTGGCCTTCTGGGTCACCCAATAATAGGTATCGGCGTTGAAAAATCATAATCGGTCGACCTCTAGTTATGACCTCACATCCATCGTAAAGTATAAGGCATCAGCTCAACTCCTTCCTAGTCTCTAATGTGAGAGACTGGAATGTGTGTGCCTTAGGAAGAGTTTACAGCCCGAAAATACAGAACATCAAATAAATGGACTTTGGGACATTATATTTCATCAGACAAAATGGTGGTAACAATGGTAGATGGAATATGAAAATTAATGTCGATTTTGTTATGTTATTAATAGTTAAATAAAGACGTTATGACGAACACATTGTAACTTGAGTTTTCATAATGTATATGTGCTGTTTACATACTTTGTTGTGTAGAGAATATCCAGATGAAAGAGAATGTTTTGGTAACGATAAGACTGATATTAGTTGTCTAAATGAGATCCTACTAAATCCTAATACCTTGCAACGAGATACATCCCAGGGAACCCAGAGGGCATGTCAAAGACGGAAACGCCCCTTGTGACCCGAGGGCATAAAACATGCGAGTTAAGAATTTACCTTCAGACTAAGTTTACCATGCGCTGCAGCCGAGGTTTACGACTTGTCGTGGCCCCAAAATGCAACACGAGGTTGATGACAAAGAAAATCTCTAAACATTCAAGTTTATGGTGGAGTAGCTATTCTGTATCTAAGAAGGTGAATTCAAGAAGGACCAACCGGTTATTCTCTTCAAATCATTGGTTGTCTACACGGCCCTCCTACCCAAGATGGGAGCGTCGACACGGCTGATAAGCCTCCTAAGAAGACTACTCTCACAGAACGAGTGCAAGGAAACCGACAACCAAGAGAAAGTACATTGATTGTCCACACGATGTCTGAGACTTACACCCAGTAACGAAAGAAAAGGGCGTCGGCCAAACCTATCCCACTAAGCGGAACTCATTCCACAAAGAGATACCCAATGGAGACCTTCAACAGGTAAATACATCTATTATAATTCTGACCCATAAGAGCAGCAGTTTGGGGCAAGGTGTTAGGGCTAAACTAAGCATAGTTTACAAATGTATCCAAGTGAGCTTTTCTCTCGAGCACTCGCTCTTTAAAAATCTCCATCTTGTACAACACCTGTCATATTGTGCTGGTCTGCTAGGGACCTGTTGCCATTGTACTAAGTTCTAATCAATAGCCTAGACTGTGTGTGTGTGTGTGTATGTATATATATATATAATATTATCATTTAGCTTGTTAGTAAATAAATACTCAATTTGTGTGGTACAGAACGATTTAATGAGACCCGGGTTTGTGCAGATTTACAAATTATGCAACTTTCATAATGCGGCTGATGAAATTAATCAAGTGACTGCTTTGAAAACGATATTCGGGAATCGTTAACTCATTAAACAAAATTTTCCTGTGGTGCCCCAGGTTACTGAGTTAATGGTTATCGGTTTACATGAAATGTCAGCTGGACAAAATGGAAACAGTAACACTGTGCACCGAGGAATAGAGGGCACGGACAGACAGAGCTGAAAACTTCACTGCTTGACAAGCATGATGAAATCCTAGTTGAGAATGAAACGACTAAACAAATGAACAGCTAAACAGCACGGCAAGTACTGGGGCGGCAGGTAGCCTAGTGGTTAGAGCGTTGGACTAGCAACCGAAAGGTTGCAAGATCAAAGCTGACAAGGTAAAAATCGGTCGTTCTGCCCCTGAACAGGACCCCCTGTTCCTAGGCCGTCATTGAAAATAAGAATTTGTTCTTAACTGACTTGCCTAGTTAAACAAAAGGTCAAATAAATTTAAAAAGTGAAAGAAACAGGTTTCGATTATGTTTTACTGGTAATGGGGACATACGAAAATGATAAATTAACATTTTGGTCAGAGAGTGTGTGTGTCCCAACTATTTAACCCTACTTTATGCCACCTTCCAAGAAGTCATTGTCAAGTCCCTTGTCAGTGCATAAAGTAGCATCATCGCTATTTAAAAATAATAATTCAGAACAGGCAACAGACTTACCTGTGTGTGGTGAACATTAGCAGCAACAATTGAATCGGCATTTAGTGCCTTCAAAATAAAAGTCCCTAATTGAGTGAGGCAAACGGATAGTAAGTGAAATCATGGCATATATTTGGACTAGATAATGCTAAACAAGGTTGGAATGCTCAATAAATTCAACAAGACAATTATTGGTTAATTGGACAAAAAACAAAAACATGTTAAAATCTGTTGAAATCCCACAGTGGGTGTAATAAGGCGTCCGCATGCTTCCCATTCGAAACAGCTTGTGCCTCTATTATGATGATAGTGTGAGCTTTGTTTGTTTAGTCTTCAGCAATAGTTTGAGCTGTTCGTGCACCCTATATTTGAGGCAAATCGAAGTCTGTAGCCAAAGTCTACCGCTCTTAAATTATTATTATTTATTATTAAAAATTAAAATAAAACAATAAAAAAAATTGGTGATTAGTCAACAGTAGGGATTCTTCAATTAAGTATTTGTTGTCATTCAACGAGTGGCGAATCATTTCCACGCACATTTTTTTAACTTGAGAAATACTGCTCCAAACATCTTTCACTAAACAAAAATATAGTAGGAAGTTTACATAGACCTTAGCCAAATATATTTTAACTCAGTTTTTCACAATTACTGGCATTTAATCCTAGTAAAAATTCCCTGTCTTAGGTCAGTTAGGATCACCACTTAATTTTAAGAATGTGAAATGTCAGAATAATAGTAGAGAGAATGATTTATTTCAACTTTAATTTATTTAATCACATTCCCAGTGGGTCAGAAGTTTACATGTCCTCAATTAGTATTTAGTAGCATTGCCTTTAAAATGTTTAACTTGGGTCAAATGTTTCAGGTAGCCTTCCACAAGCGTCCCACAATAAGTTAGATGAATTTTGGCCCATTCCTGCTGACAGAGCTGGTGTAACCGAGTCAGGTTTGTAGGCCTCCTTGCTCGCACACGCTTCTTCAGTTCTGCCCACAAATCTTCTATAGGAATGAGGTCAAGGCTTTGTGATGGCCACTCCAATACCTTGACTTTATTGTCCTTAAGCCATTTTGCCACAACTATGGAAGTATGCTTGGGGTCATTGTCCATTTGCGACCAAGCTTTAACTTCCTGACTGATGTCTTGAGATGTTGCTTCAATATGTCCACATCATTTTCCTCCCTCATGCTGCCATCTATTTTGTGAAGTGCACCAGTCCCTCTGCAGAAAAGCACCCCCACAACATGATGCTGCCACCACCGCGCTTCATGGTTGGGATGGGGTTCTTTGGCTTGCAAGCCTCCCCCTTTTTCCTCCAAACATAACGATGGTCATTATGGCCAAACACTTATATTTTTGTTTCACCAGACCAGAGGACATTTCTCCAAAAAGTACGATCTTCGTCCCCATGTGCAGTTGCAAACCGTAGTCTGCCTTTTTTTAATGGTGGTTTTGGAGCAGTGGCTTCTTCCTTGCTGATCGGCATTTCAGGTTATGACGATATAGGACTCGTTTTACTGTGGATATAGATACTTTCGTACCCGTTTTCTCCAGCATCTTCACAAGGTCCTTTGCTGTTCTGGGATTGATTTGCACTCTAGGAGACAGAACGCGTCTCCTTCCTGAGCAGTATGACGGCTGCGTGGTCCCATGGTGTTAATACTTGCGTACTATTGTTTGTACAGTTGAACGTGGTACCTTCAGGCTTTTGGAAATTGCTCCCAAGGATGAACCAGACTTCTGGAGGTCTACAATTTATTTTCCTGAGGTCTTAGCTGATTTATATTGATTTTCCCATGATGTCAAGCAAAGAGGCACTGAATTTGAAAGTAGGCCTTGAAATTCATCCAAAGGTACACCTCCAATTTTCTCAAATTATGTCAATTAGCCTGTCAGAAGCTTCTAAAGCCATGACACCATTTTCTGGAATTGTCCAAGCTGTTTAACTTCTTTGGGATGGGGGCAGTATTTTCACGGCCGGATAAAAAAACGTACCCAATTTAATCTGGTTACTACTCCTGCTCAGAAACGAGAATATGCATATAATTAGTAGATTTGGATAGAAAACACTAAAGTTTCTAAAACTGTTTGAATGGTGTCTGAGTATAACTCATATGGCAGGCCAAAACCTGTGAAGATTCCATGTAGGAAGTGCCCTGTCTGACAATTTGTTGTCCTTCTGTTGCATCTCTATCGACATTACAGCATCTGTGCTGTAACGTGACACTTTCTAAGGTTTCCATTGGCTCTCTAAAGCCGCCAGAAAGTGGAATGGGGTGTCTGCGGTCTCTGGGCAAAGTACAGCAGCAGAGTTTGTAAGTGGTCAGCCTGGGGACAGTGAGACTGGAGATGCGTGTTCACGAGACTTCTCCATTTTTTTCTTTCAGCCTTTGAATGAATACAACGTTGGAATATTATCGCTATTTTGCGAGAAAAATAGCATAAAAATTTATTTTAAACAGCGTTTGACATGCTTCTAAGTACGGTAATGGAATATTTTGAATTTTTTTGTCACGAAATGCGCTCGCACTTTACCCTTCGGAGGACCTGAGCCCTAGGACCTTGCCTCAGGACTACCTGGCTTGATGACTCCTTGCTGTCCCCAGTTCACCTGGCCGTGCTGCTGCTCCAGTTCCAACTGTTCTGCCTGCAGCTATGGAACCCTGACCTGTTCACCGGACGTGCTACCTGTCCCAGACCTGCTGTTTTCAACTCTCTAGAGACAGCAGGAGCGGTAGAGATACTCTCAAAGATCAGCTATGAAAAAGCCAACTGACACTTACTCTTGTGTTACTGACTTGTTGCACCCGACAACTACTATGATTATTATTATTTGACAATGCTGGTCATTTATGAACATTTGAACATGTAGGCCATGTGCTATTATAATCTCCACACGGCACAGCCAGAAGAGGACTGGCCACCCCTCATAGCCTGGTTCCTCTCTAGGTTTCTTCCTAGGTTGTTTTTCCTAGCCATCGTGCTTCTACACCTGCATTGCTTGCTGTTTGGGGTTTTAGGCTGGGTTTCTGTACAGCACTTTGAGATATCAGCTGATGTAAGAAGGGCTATATAAATACATTTGATTTGAACGCACGAACTTGGATATAACTATGGATTATTTGGAACCAAAACAACATTTGTTGTTGAAGTAGAAGTCCTGGGAGTGCATTCTGACGAAGAACAGCAAAGGTAATCCAAAACTATAATATGAATATAATTATTGGCTTTGGATAGAAAACACCCTAAAGTTTCTAAAACTGTTTGAATGGTGTCTGTGAGTATAACAGAACTCATATGGCAGGCAAAAACCTGAGAAGATTCTGTACAGGAAGTGCCCTCTCTGACCATTCCTTGAGCTTCTTGGCTCTGTTTATTGAAAACTTAGGATCTTTCCTGTAACGTGACACTTCCTACGGCTCCCATAGGCTCTCAGAACCCGGGAAAAAGCTGAATGATATCGAGGCAGCCCCTGGCTGAAACACATTAGCGCCTTTGGTAAGTGGCCGATCAGAGGACCATCAGACTGAGGCTCGTGCACGAGGGGATCCCATGTTTTTATTTTCTCTCTCTTTGAACGTAAACACGCTTTCCCGGTCAGAATATTATCGCTTTTTTACGAGAAAAATTGCATAAAAATTGATTTTAAACAGCGGTTGACATGCTTCGAAGTACGGTAATGGAATATTTAGAATTTTTTGGTCACGAAATGCGTCGTGCGCGTCACCCTTCTTTACACTTCGGATAGTGTCTTGAACGCACGAACAAAACAGAGGATATTTGAACATAACTATGGATTATTTTGAACCAAACCATCATTTGTTATTGAAGTAGAAGTCCTGGGAGTGCATTCTGACGAAGAACAGCAAAGGTAATAACATTTTTCTTATAGTAAATCTGACTTTGGTGAGTGCTAAACTTGGTGGGTGTCTAAATAGCTAGCCCTGTGATGCCGGGCTATCTACTCAGAATATTGCAAAATGTGCTTTCATCGAAGAGCTATTTTAAAAATCGGACATAGCGAGTGCATAGAGGAGTTCTGTAACTATAATTCTTAAAATAATTGTTATGTTTTTGTGAACGTTTATCGTGAGTAATTTAGTAAATTCACCGGAAGTATGCTAGTTCTGAACGTCACATGCTAATGTAAAAAGCTGTTTTTTGATATAAATATGAACTTGACTGAACAAAACATGCATGTATTGTATAACATAATGTCCTAGGGTTGTCATCTGATGAAGATCAAAGGTTAGTGCTGCATTTAGCTGTGGTTTGGGTTTATGTGACATTATATGCTAGCTTGAAAAATGGGTGTCTGATTATTTCTGGCTGGGTACTCTGCTGACATAATCTAATGTTTTGCTTTCGTTGTAAAGACTTTTTGAAATCGGACAGTGTGGTTAGATTAACGAGAGTCTTGTCTTTAAAATGGTGTAAAATAGTCATATGTTTGATAAATTGAAGCATTTCTAAGGTATTTGAATAACGCGCCACAGGATTCCACTGGCTGTTACGTAGGTGGGACGATTCGTCCCACTGGCCCTAGAGAAGTTAAAGAAGTCGAATGAGGTAGAGTACCTTGTGATAAGCTGTAGAGTACACTATCTACCAAGAGAGTTCTCATCTAAACTCAGCAAAAAAAGAAACGTCCTCTCGCTGTCAACTGCCCTTATTTTAAGCAAACTTAACATGTGTAAATATTTGTATGAACATAATTCATCAACAGACATAAACTGAACAAGTTCCACAGACATGTGACTAACAGAAATTGAATAATGTGTCCCTGAACAAAGGGGGGGTCAAAATAATCAAAAGTAAGTCAGTATCTGGTGTGGCCACCAGCTGCATTAAGTACTGCAGTGCATCTCCTCCTCATGGACAGCACCAGATTTGCCAGTTCTTGCTGTGAGATGTTACCCCATTCTTCCATCAAGGCACCTGCAAGTTCCCAGACATTTCTGGGGGGGAATGGCCCTAGCCCTCACCCTCCGATCCAACAGGTCCCAGACGTGCTCAATGGGTTTGAGATCCAGGCTCTTCGCTGGCCAAGGCAGAACACTGACATTCCAGCCTTGCAGGAAATCATGCACTGAACAAGCAGTATGGCTGGTAGCATTGTCATGCTGGAGGGTCATGTCAGGATGAGCATTGAGATTGTCTGCAATGACAACAAGCTCAGTCCGTTGATGCTGTGACACACCGCCCCAGACCATGACGGACCCTCCACTGCCGAATCGATCTCGCTCCAGAGCACAGGCCTCGATGTAACGCTCATTCCTTCGACGATAAACGCGAATCTGACCATCATCCCTGGTGAGACAAAACCGTGACTCAGAGAAGAGCACTTTTTTCCCAGTCCTGTCTGGTCCAACGACGGTGGGTTTGTGCCCATAGGCAACGTTGTTGCCTGTGATATCTGGTGAGGACCTGCCTTACAACAGGCCTACAAGCCCTCAGTCCAGCCTCTCTCAGCCTATTGCGGACAGTCTGAGCACTGATGGAGGGATTGTGCGTTCCTGGTGTAACTCGGGCAGTTGTCGCCATCCTGTATCTGTCCCGCAGGTGTGATGTTCGGCTGTACCGATCCTGAGCAGGTGTTGTTACACGTGGTCTGCCACTGCCACTCCTGTCTCCCTGTAGCTCTGTATTTGGCGTCTCACAGTACGGACATTGCAATTTGTTGCCCTGGCCACATGCGCAGTCCTCATGCCTTCTTGCAGCATGCCTGAGGAATGTTCACGCAGATGAGCAGGGACCCTGGGCATCTTTCTTTTGGTGTTTTTCAGAGTACTAAGGCCTCTTGTGTCCTAAGTTTTCATAACTGTGACCTTAATTGCCTACTGTCTGTAAGCTGTTAGTGTCCTACCAACCGTTCCACAGGTACATGATCATTAATTGTTTATGGTTCATTGAACAAGCATGGGAAACAGTGTTTAAAGCATTTACAATGAAGATCTGTGATGGTATTCGGATTTTTACGAATTATCTTTGAAAGACAGGGTCCTGAAAAAGTGACATTTCTTTTTTGCTGCGTTTATATTATTCATAGCCGTCTATTTACCACCATAGACAGATGCTGGCACTAAGACCACACTCAACCAACTAAGGACATAAGCAAACAAGAAAACGCTCATCCAGAAGCGGCGCTCGTAGTGGCCATAAAAATGACTTGTATTTTAACAGCAACGGTTCCAACCTAGACTTGTTTTCAACAAGAACTTCTACAGTAATATGTACAGTAGGCCTGAATTTTTCATCTTCGTCTGTATTGTTACTTAGGGTTGCACTATCAGAAGCTAGCTAACTTGCTTTGGCTAATGTTAGCTTTTAGCTGTGTACAAGGCCAGGGGATTGTTTGAAAGAGAAACTCATACTATTATGAGATAGTACTCCCTTATTTCTGCTTATCGCCTTTTATAAAATGAGAATGCCTTGCTGACCGATTTACTGTCGAAGCACTGTTTCCTGAAGCATTCTGACCTGTCCTGAAAGAATTCCCTGGGTATACCGTCATGCTGTGGATGTTTGGTCAGGACGTGTCGTTATATGAATTTGTTCGTTTTGATTGACTCATTACTAAACACTTCCCTGCACAAAACACATTGAAGGAGCTCCTCGTTAATTCTCAAAGCTTGTATGAAAGAGAAACTCATCGGTGTATTGATTTTTCATGACGATTGAGCTCAGTCAGAACTTGTTGCGAGCATGAGTCCATTTGGAGAGTGGGAATGACAAGTCAGTGGCTTACAGCGCATCATCTGCTGTTGAACAACAGCGCTGCAGCATGTGTCGGAGTGATCTTCCAAGAAAACTCCTGAAAAAAGATTTGGTAAACCAAGAAGCACACGGGCATCTCCCACACATGCAGCTGCCAAACTGAGCAGACACCGCTGCTAAGCAGAGAGTGCACTGAATAGAGACCGCAGTTGCACTTGGCCAAATCAATTAATTAAATAATTATACATTTACTCTTACACGTCGCGACCCACCATTAAGAGGTTCTCGACCCAACTTCAAGAAAGGCAGCTCCATAGGAATGAATGGAATTCTACAGCATTTCAAATTAGGCCTAAAGGTTTCAAGGACAAAATTACACGTATAGAAGTATGTTTTTGTTGTAGTTGGGACAGTAAAATTAGCCATCTAAAAAATAGATGGCTAATCAAAAAAAAAAATGTTTTATGTTAAACTCACAACAATAAAAAAATATCTGCATTAATATTGTCAAATACAATACGTGGGGAAAAAACGAACGGAGCCTTCCTTTAGCTTCCGTTTTGGAAGCTGAGATGACGTTCCAAGATGGAGGTTCGGTACACAGCGCCCCCTATCAGTCATCTGCTGTATATATAAATTGTTGGTTAAAACCAGCTAAAACAGTGTACATACATTAAGTGTGCATTTTGCAGTTGGGAAATTATCTTTGATGTGATATGAAAGTAGAAGGATTTGTTTATAGAACGGTACCGCAATTGAGAATCGATTCACAATTACATGGAGTATTTGGCTGTTTTGGCTTCCACAACCAATTTGCCTTTAAAAACATGTAAGGTCCATGGAATAGAAGGAGTAACGTTTGCCCAATAATGGACTTAAAAGGAGTCAGTTACGTTGAACTCATAACAAAATCGTCCTCCATAATCTTAAACGGAACTGACCGCGACTGGTGTGTTCCCAAATGATCAGACAAAACAAAAAAGGTAGGTAACTAGTTAGCTAACTAACCAACCTGATGTCTAGCATTGTGACCGATTTCGCAATTTACCAGTTCCCTGCCTTGGCAAGTGGGCTGGTTGATGGAAAATAGTGTTGACTATGTTCAGCTAACGTTAGCTAGCTAATGGCTATATGCGCTAACCAACTAACGTTCAAAACGAACGACGTTAGTAACATTGCTAACACAACGAACGTTACCAAATATGAAGAGGGGATAATAGCTTAACATGTACGTTACGCTGAACACACGCGACAGGAGACTTAAGAACGTCCATGTCCGGCCGCATTGTTGATCCCACAATATCTGATCCCAACGTCCTAAACAAAGTAACGCTAAGAGGCTACGTATATCCAAAACTATTAAGTACCTAGTTTAATAATATAGCTAGCTACTGTTAATTAGCTGGCTAGTTTACCTCCAGTGTGTATGTATTCCAAATCGACTTGAAGTTTTGCATGGCTTCAGATGCCGTCTGTTCGTCCATATTCAGCTCCTGACAAAGCATTTCCAAGCTCTTTCGGACGGAACTCTCGTCCGTCCGCCCGGAGTCGGAATCTGACTCGTCTCCCCGCATTTGTAAATCTAAATTACAGTGGCAGAGAAATAAAAATATATAGCTATCTATGTCAACAAAGCAGTCCGGAGACACCCACAAACAGACCACCGGTCACTCAATTCCCATAATGCACTGTGGTGCAATTGGCGCGAAAACGGATCCTTTCCGACCAATGAGTAAAGGCCCCAAAGGACAAACAAAGGAACGTAAAGAGGGCTGCGTTTCAAAATCAAAGTGTGCAGTCCGAATCCTTAAAAGACACCCTATCCCCTCAGCCCTTTTATTTTGTATTTTTTGTTAATTAACAACAAATCAATACAGGAAGTACATGTGGGATCATGTGAACCTTAAGTCTTAATAGCCTTAGAAAAAAAAAACAAAGCCAAGTCTCTCAAGGGAGTGGAAGAGGAACTGATGCTCTACTGTGTCAAATGCTTTATAAAAATAAAAAAATAATATGAAGCTATCCTCGGTTATTAGGTCTGAGTAGTCAAGTATGTCTAATACTAGTCTGATATTAGAAATATGTCTGTTCCTCATAAAGCCAGACTGTGTTTCATCAATGATTGCATCCAGGACTTCTTTAATTATTTTTGCAAGTAGTAAGGCTAATATCTTATAGTCATTATTAAGAAGACAAATTGAACGCCAGTTATCGATGAGCAGCACTTCTTTTTTAGGCTTAGGTATCAGTGTTATTAACCCCTGACTCATTGTAGGAGGAAGAACATTGTTAATACTCTCTAAAAAAAGACTTCAAATAGGAAGGGAGCTACTTGTTAAGAAAATAATGTGTAAAATTCTGATGTAATTCCAACACCTGGTGATTTATTGTTCTTTAGATGTTTGATAGACTCAATAATCTCTTCAATTTTAATAGGTTCATCACACTGTTTAGATTCTATCAGTCAAAAAACATATCTGTCGATTCCTGACAGTACGTAGAGCTATACAGAGTACGTAGAGCTATACAATTGCTACAGTATTTAGCGATTCATTTTTGGTCACCTGTAATAACACCAATGTTTAACTTATGGATAGTGTTATTTGTAGAGTGAAATTTCTCAAGTCTAAAGAAATAGGATGAATTCTGTTCTCCTGCCTCAATCCATTTTTTCCTAGATCTAATAAAGGCTCCTAATGCTTTTAATCTATATATACTGCTCAGAAAAAATAAAGGGAACACTAAAATAACACATCCTAGATCTGAATGAATGAAATAATCTTATTAAATACTTTTTTCTTTACATAGTTGAATGTGCTGACAACAAAATCACACAAAAATAATCAATGGAAATCCAATTTACCAACCCATGGAGGTCTGGATTTGGAGTCACACTCAAAATTAAAGTGGAAAACCACACTACAGGCTGATCCAACTTTGATGTAATGTCCTTAAAACAAGTCAAAATGAGGCTCAGTAGTGTGTGTGGCCTCCACGTGCCTGTATGACCTCCCTACAACGCCTGGGCATGCTCCTGATGAGGTGGTGGATGGTCTCCTGAGGGATCTCCTCCCAGACCTGGACTAAAGCATCCGCCAACTCCTGGACAGTCTGTGGTGCAACGTGGCATGGTGGATGGAGCGAGACATGATGTCCCAGATGTGCTCAATTGGATTCAGGTATGGGGAACGGCGGGCCAGTCCATAGCATCAATGCCTTCCTCTAGCAGGAACTGCTGACACACTCCAGCCACATGAGGTCTAGCATTGTCTTGCATTAGGAGGAACCCAGGGCCAACCGCACCAGCATATGGTCTCACAAGGGGTCTGAGGATCTCCTCTCGGTACCTAATGGCAGTCAGGCTACCTCTGGCGAGCACATGGAGGGCTGTGCGGCCCCCCAAAGAAATGCCACCCCACACCATGACTGACCCCCCACCAAACCGGTCATGCTGGAGGATGTTGCAGGCAGCAGAACATTCTCCACGGCGTCTCCAGACTCACGTCTGTCACATGTGCTCAGTGTGAACCTGCTTTCATCTGTGAAGAGCACAGGGCGCCAGTGGCGAATTTGCCAATCTTGGTGTTCTCTGGCAAATGCCAAACGTCCTGCACGGTGTTGGGCTGTAAGCACAACCCCCACCTGTGGACGCCGGGCCCTCATACCACCCTCATGGAGTCTGTTTCTGACCGTTTGAGCAGACACATGCACATTTGTGGCCTGCTGGAGGTCATTTTGCAGGGCTCTGGCAGTGCTCCCCTTGCTCCTCCTTGCACAAAGGCGGAGGTAGCGGTCCTGCTGCTGGGTTGTTGCCCTCCTACGGCCTCCTTCAGTCTCCTGATGTACTGGCCTGTCTCCTGGTAGCGCCTCCATGCTCTGGACACTACGCTGACAGACACAGCAAACCTTCTTGCCACAGCTCGCATTGATGTGCCATCCTGGATGAGCTGCACTACCTGAGCCACTTGTGTGGATTGTAGACTCCGTCTCATGCTACCACTAGAGTGAAAGCACCGCCAGCATTCAAACGTGACCAAAACATCAGCCAGGAAGCATAGGAACTGAGAAGTGGTCTGTGGTCACCACCTGCAGAACCACTCCTTTATTGGGGGTGTCTTGCTAATTGCCTATAATTTCCACCTGTTGTCTATTCCATTTGCACAACAGCATGTGAAATGTATTGTCAATCAGTGTTGCTTCCTAGGTGGACAGTTTGATTTCACAGAAGTGTGATTGACTTAGAGTTACATTGTGTTGTTTAAGTGTTCCCTTTATTTTTTTGAGCAGTGTATTTACTGCTACCCCAGTTATCACTCCTTTCATTGGTGCCCTTTTCTTGAGAATGAAAAAAAATCACATATCTTGCACCCATTCGTTTTACTCCGAGCGCATTCTCCATCTGCCCAACAGAAACACAAACAATTATCACTAGACCACTTCTGGTTACCCTCACCGATTCCACATGACCAAACTCTTTTTTCACCCACCGTGAAACCACAAATGGATCAGCCAAAAGGCAAGAGTCAGCTTTTTCCATAAACTTCACTCCTACGGTCACAGACTCTTCTTTTTCCTGATCCTTGGTGCATACCTCGGTCTCAAATCGGTCTCCGATAAATTCACAGCACCTACCACCTCCGATACTTCACCCTCATTCACTTCCATTTCTCCTCCTGCCTTCAGCTCCCTCTGCTTACACTTACTACCATTCTTCTTTAACATACCATTGCCCTTTTTTCCACCATTTGTATCCGACTCAAGCTCCCCCTCTTCTTCCCTCTCTCTCAGACCTCTTCTCCCCTCTTTTTCGCTCCATTCATCCTCCGTTTTCCAAGTCTCCTTATGATAATACTGCTGCCCCACTCCTGACACCAATCTTGTTGTTGCCTTCTCTAGGGACTTCATTTCCCCAGAGACAGTCAGGTGTCATCCAGCCGTCTTCTCCGCCCTAAACCCTCAGCTCTTCAATTACGTTTTACATCGTCACATCCAAGTGTGCCTTAAAGGGGAATGGAAACACTATGATTTAGAACGCCAGCTAACTGTAAATCGCCATATTGGCATTGTTGCGTCACTGACAGGAGAGAACATTTTGAAACTCCCAAAAATGGCTGAATTTACCAGGTAGCTCAGAGTCTGAGAATTAAATAATGTTAGTTAGGGAGCCAATAAACCTACTGAAGCCGTTCATGTTTGAACCGATCGTTGCCCCAGATCAAAGAGTTTGTTCTCGTAGCAGTAACAACACAGATATGTTTCCTGAAACACCTCAACTAGAGGGTCGACGTAGGCAAACAAACTGGTGTGAGTGGGAATGCTGCCAGGTAATGGCTAGAGTAGGAGAGTATGTGTTGTAGAGAGATGGTGGCGATATAGCACAAAATCCCAGCGCATGGTAGCAGCATTACATCCAGTCAGAGATTCCTGTCAGTTTGTCTGGCGATGTATTTATTGGACATGTCGGTGCTCAATATACATAATCATTATCCTATAACGATGTTTATCATCAGCGCCTTCAGATTAGACAACTGGAGTTCCAATCGCAGACAGCATCATGATTCATGAAATCTCAATCTAAACAATAATGGGGCGTCCTCATTATAAATACGTTGGGATTTAGTTTCGGTATCAGACTAACTTTTCTTATGATTTTGTTTGCCGAGCATACAGGCTGGCAGTTTATTGGCAATTCACCCTATGGGCACGAGAGAATTGGATGAGGTGTATGGCATCTCATCCCTGCGTGTGTCGTTTCTTCCATAAGGTGCGCATAGACAGAAGCAAAGGCATTGAATAAAACCAGTTAATTTAGTAAATCTAGCCTAGTCTAAGACATAGGCCTAATGCCTGCACCTTATGTAAAAATAGTTAGCTTGTCCACTATAACAACAGGTTCAAGCGTAACCACAAACTTGCTTTGAAGATAAAACTACTTTCAGTGCGCACTAATCCCGTGTCCCTGTCGCTAGAGTAGTAGACCTCTTCTCAACTAGCTTTGTCTGCCATCTATTGGAAAGGAATAGTAACTACACTGGGCAGCTAGTCAGAGTCAAAGCAGACTTTAATAATATATGCCATTTAGCAGACGCCTTTATCCAAAGCGAACTGGGTACATGGTAGTGGAAACAGATCATAGAAACAGGATTACAATTTTGATATCATGGATGGTCAGTCTTAGCATCTATAGCTCTGTCTTTGAATTTGAGAGTGGTTACATTTCTCCAGCCTCATCCATCAGCTTTTTACCAAAAGAGGAGCAGGGAGTCACTTTGTTATTGTTTCTACTGCTGATTACCACTTTAAGAAGTTAAGATGCAGAATAAATAAACCCCAAATATGTTACAGATACTATAAAAATGTCCCATCACTCAGTGAATACACAGCATCCAGCACAGCAAACAATCAAAGATATTTTACAAAGTCCTTTTTACATCAAAATAATAACCACAGTGGTTATAGAGGGCGAAACAGTTCAACACCTCAGGAGCAAATGTCAGTTGGCTTTTCACTGCTGAGCATTAATAGGTTGAGAGAGAGAGAGAGTTGAAACAGCAGAACCGGGACAAGGTAACACATCCATTGAAAAGAAAAATAAATCAGTGGAAAAACAATTCCACTCCGATTCCCTTTATGGATGGGTGTATCTTTGAATTCGCTGTTGAATGGCCAGTTCCTTCTTTATTTTCGGAACACCATCCCGCTGATCGATAGTATATCTTGGCTCACACTGTGATGATTGTGATTCTGAGCCCTCAGGTTCATACAGTGAGTTATGGTCTTCATTGATCTCACTCTCTGTCAGCTCCATCTGTGTTATAGGGGCAGGACTCGGTTGTATACTGATGATCGTGAGCGCAATCTAGCTGGGCCCTGAACTCTTTAATGATGGTCCCGGTAGACCTCTTCTCCACCGCAGCACAGGAACACTGGCACCAAGGGGTCAGTTTGGCATGCTGTACTAACCATTCTTTCAGTTGGTAGAAAACAATTAAGGCATCTATTAGGCTATAGTTAATCACTGCATATACTTGAAATAAAACAATAGCCTTGGAAATAACATGGATTTGCATGTACCACCTGCCTCCTGCACAGTCTCCTCCAGGATGAAAACATCATCCTTAAAACAAACTTTTTGTTAAGACAACTGAACCCACATATATCAGTTGGCATTAACAAGCTACCTGTTGTATGCTTTGTCAACACACACCACACACACATTTATTTTTCAGCAAACATTAGCTATGTCAACTTCAGTCTAGCTAAATGAGGTGGAGCTAACAAAACATTACAAAAAACAAATTTGTCAACAAATTGTATTACAGTACTTGACTATCTGAGGTGGAAGCTAGCTACTGTAACTAACGTTACTTAATAACGGGTACACAGAAACTGTGTTGCAGTTGAGAGTTGCTTGCTAATATTACTTTCTGGGGGATGTTACACAAAACACACAATTAGCTAGTTACGTTCAACTAGAGTTGCAACAAAGTTGTCCAGTGTCTAATGCTAGCCTAGTCAACAACAGCCATGACCGGTTAACGTTACCGCTGGGGCTCCATTGCATCGACTCCTCCGTTCAGTCGCTTTTGATGATGGTCGGTCGGTAACCCCTACACCATAACCCTCAATGTCAAATGGAGGGCAGAGGGCTTCAACATAGGCCTATGACTCCTTTCTATTCGGAAACTCCCGGTTGCCGCATAGTAAGTGCCCTTCATCGCGAAGTCTGCCTCCGCGAAATGCTGTCTGCAGATCCTACTAGCTCGAGCTTGCAAGTCCTTCCTCTTCAGGACATGGAGCCACTTCTTCAAAAGTTGTATGTCCTTGGGCAGCCGATGGTAGTTTACCGAGGATTTTTTTGGAGCGGGTTGCATTGAATTGTTGGTCGGTCATGTTATTAGGGTGCACATATAGTCAGTTTATGGACGTGAACGTGGGTAACTTTTATTTACCCTATTTAGGCAGTCCATGTACCGCATATAGATGGCTGTCTACCTCGGGATGGAACCGTCTACCATGCCATGGTATACAAAGTAATCGTTAATAAGCGTTATGGTGTAATGTAACTAAGCTTTTAATTTATAGAACTGAGGTTCGTTTAAATTTTTTCAAGAATCAATAAGCCAAAGCCCAATGACGTTCCTATTCATTTGCTAATTTAATTGGGCTTCAAGGTAGGCAAAGGTGCATAATTACTGTCTATATTAATTTACCTTAGGTCCACAATTTGTGTTTTTTTTATATACCAGTCTCAACGTCAACAGTGAAAAGGCAACTCTGGGATGCTGGCCTTCTAGGCAGAGTTGCAAAGAAAAAGCCATATCTCAGATTGGCCAATAAAAAGCAAAGATTAAGATGGGCAAAAGAACACAGAGACTGGACAGAGGAACTCTGCCGAGAAGGCCAGCATCCTGGAGTCGCCTCTTCACTGTTGACATTGAGACTGGTGCTTTGAGGGTACTATTCAATGAAGCTGCCAATTGAGGACTTGTGAGGCGTCTGTTGTAGCCACTCACCAAAAATATGTAATTACATTTCTTCCCAAATGAGCAGTGTTGTGGCACTAAGTGATGGTTGTATGGGGACTTATGGCTCTATCACTTCCTAAGTGTCAAAGGAACTGAAACGAAAAGGAATGAAAGCATAAACAAAAGATATACAAAATATAGTTATCACACCAAAATCATCTAATTGGACTGTATTCTATATACGTCCAAGGTCCTGGCAAAATGACACTATCAATGCATTGTCTAATGTCATGTCTAGGGCATTTCTAATTTGCAGTATGTAGCTTAGGCGCTATCCTAAATTGATAACTACATGATAAGTCTACAGCTGCAAGGCACCAGCTTCGGGCAGTCTACAGGGATGACCTATGGACCTCTTGTGGAGAAACTGGTGAGTACTGTAGTTGTAGAGTCAAAGGCCTCAGAGTACATTTTCAACTTTACTAAGGCTGGTATTTTGTTCGGACCCTTAAGTGATCCGAGCGTAAATCCCCATTAAATGTTCCATTGTACCTGTGCGTTTGTGCTTACACAAGCGCACATACCAAGGGAAAGAAACCAAGTATCCTGGTAGGTTGCAACCTGTTCAGAATTAGTCTGACGTCATCAGATAATTTCCAGGTCAATGCCTGGTGGTCAGTAAGAATTGATGTCGACCTCAAGACATATGTTAAGGGAGCCGTAGTAGTTTTACTACACGTCAATGTGTCTTACACCATTGTAGCGGTGATAGGTATGAAGGAGTCTATTTCATAGCTATGTTATCCACGGAGGAGCTAACCTCACGATGGAAGTACTCTTTAAGCACTGAACCAGTCGTATGCGGTGTGATCATGGTTCATGCCTTCTAATAACTTTCCTCCTGAGTGGAGGGTTCTATTTATTGGTGGCATGTGTGTTAACCATCAGAAGAATGTTTTGGAGATTCCCTTACATGTGTTGCAATCTGAGTGACTACTAACTCTGTCGCTGTTATCAATAGCAATTTGACTTGTGAGGACTCTAATCCTCTTACCAATTGTTGCTGGACTGACTGTGCTGGCATTGGTGCTGGTACTCAAGGGGGCCAGTTATCCTACCGATTTATTCTGAAATATTATCCTACCGGAACACGATGAGAGCATTTTACTAGTAGTTGAACCTACACGTAGCAAGGCATGACTATTTTTGCCATTTGTTTTGGAGGTGGAAGTCCACTGGACTTCTTTTACAACAAGTGTGGTACACCTCAGTAATATCTTAGATGTGTTCTAAGATTATCGCCGCCTAGGGGCCTGTCTGCTCCTCACTGTTCTTATAGGGGAGTTTACAACTAGATTTGTTTTCTGCTCTGGCGGCCTCGTACGGTGTTGCACGTATTCTCGACCCCCCCCCCCCCCACCGGCCTCGATGAGGCTCATCATGGGTCTGGGCTAGTATTCCCCCTCTTTGTGTCTCGGGACCCCCCCACCAGCGGTTGGTGTTGGTATCCGAGGCACAAACGAAAAGGTTGGACCATATGTACGAGTTGTCAGCGGCTGCGTTATGAGAATGGCTGTAACCTTTCAACCAAATCTCCTGGTGTTTGTGCTTCAAAACGTTCAGTGACTGTCGAGGCCTGTCAATCACCACAGCGTCCACATGTGGCAACATCTTCAGTACCTGCGAACTGAGACGAGGATATCTGTCTATGATATCGCAAAGTGTTTCACCAGTGAGAGTCATCGGGTCAGTTGCGGGACTGACGCCATTAGTGTCATTGTAAGGGGTGACAGTCCACCACAAAGCGGAAGATATATCATCAGAAGCAGAGTATGCTCTGCGTATCGATGTTTTACTTGCTGAGATGGCCGCAGTGCTTGTGAAAATGTCCGAAGGGCAAGAGAAGTTAATCTCAACTACAGTATTGCATGACTTCGAGGAGAGAAGTTGTTCATCAGAGACTGCTGGCTCGAAATCATGAAAAGAATGTTCAATCAGGTTTGCTGATGGAATATGTCGAGATATCGTAATCTCCTTCGATCGGATTCTGCACCAAGAGGTTTCAAAAGTATTTTTCCCAAGGGGTGCTTTTGACAGATACCCCCCGTGGATGACTGTGTTGCAGCTAGCGTTAGGGGAAGACAGTGTGGTCAGTGGAGAAGGCACTGTCAATCAATCAATCAAATGTATTTATAAAGCCCTTTTTTTACATCAGCCTATGTCACAAAGTGCTGTACAGAAACCCAGCCTAAAACCCAAAACAGCAAGTAATGTAGATGTAGAAGCACGGTGGCTAGGAAAAACTCCCTAGAATGGCTGGAACCTAGGAAGAACCCTAGAGAGGAGCCAGGCTCTGAAGGGTGGCCAGTCCTCTTCTGGCTATGCCGGGTGGAGATTATAACAGAACATGACCAAGATGTTCAAACATTCATAGATGGCCACCAGGGTCAGATGATAATAATAATCACAGTGGTTGTAGAGGGTGCAACAGATCAGCACCTCAGAAGTAAATGTCAGTTGGTTTTTCATAGCTGATCATTCAGAGTTAGAGACAGCAGGTGCGGTAGAGAGAGTCCAAAACAGCAGGTCCGGGACAAGGTAGCAGATCAGGGTTCCATAGCCGTAGATAGAACTGTTGAAACTGGTTTTCCAATCCATCAGTGGGAGTAACCGATCCATAAAGTCTGCTCCGAGTAGCAGGGGTTCAGATTCGAGGCTGGTAACATACACAGGGTGAACGAGCGATACGTCCTGGAAGTGTAGTTTCAGCATGACTCTCAATGTGAGAGGCAAGGTAGTCTGAGTGAAACCTCGACATGAAAGTGTCGCATCGTTCCACTTTTAACCAACGTTTATAGTTGGCTTCAAAGCCCTTTTGAGATCATTGAACAATGTTTGAGAGATGAGCGATATTGTTGCGCCTGAATAAATTAGCGCTTGACAAGTTAAGCAGTCCTCCAGGACTGTTTCCAGGTATAGCCGTTTAGAGTTGCGTTTAGTGGACATATTCCCCACAAAGTGGAGTGGTCATTCGCAACGACGTGATGTGCCATTTCTGTTCAAGGTGAAAGGAGATCGACTTTTCGGATTTTGAGTGGGCTTGGCTTTTCTGAAGCTTTTGACCTTTTTCTTCGCAACCTTTGTATCAGTCTATAGACAAAGCCCATGGGGCTTGTTTCTTGATCGAGCGGGCCCTGGATAGGGTCTCAAGTGAGACTGGGAGAAATTTGATTTTTAACTTCCTTGCTAAGGGTGTTAATTCTGATGTCTGGCAATTCCCCATCTAATCCTTGTGACTTATCTTTTACCCTTTTCTCCAAATGTTCTTACTTTAGTTCTTCATGTAGTGGAACTTCTAGAGAACATTGGTCTACGTTTTCATCGTCCTTTAACCCTTTGTTACTCTTGTGCTCTGACACTTTGTGTGGGTTGGGTGCAGGAACGTAGCGAATAGGTCGATTGTAGCGGTAGTCGTTCTATATTGTGGAGCTCAACCCCATAGGGGAGCTCTGCTCCTAGTGGTTTACCCTAGGCAGACAGCGAACAGCCTGAGAGGAAATTATGCACACACCTGGATCCAATAGGAGTACAGGTGTCCCTATATAAGGGGACCCTTCCCCCTAATCAGCCTCCCATTATCTTCAGCCTCAGGACTGGACTGAAGAAGCCTAGAAGAGAAGAAATCTCAGGACAAACCTGCTATCGATATCCTGTTCTCGCTGTCGTCCTTCATGAGAACACCTTTTCCACCTCTAAAGGCTCTTTTAAGAGCTCAGTGTTGCTTTGGACCCACACGACTTATGTTTTGTGTGCTTAGGTTCAAAGCATGCTAGGGGCGGCCTCACCGATCCTCAGGAATGCCCTAGCTGCACATTCCTTTCGTTAAAGGAGTGGAAGCGGCTGTGGGCATTTTTCAGAGAGGATACTCCTCTAGAGGACGCCATGTCTATGCTAGCCTCAGGTTCTGAGGCGTCAGACGACGACAGCGCCTCTGGAGATGAGGATATTGGGAAGTGTCTCGGTTTTTCTCTGGAAAAGCCCAGTCTACCGACCGAGGCTGAAATGACCCCCCTTCATAGGGAGAGTGAGGGGAATTTCACATCCATATGCGAGGACGAGATGGACTCAGTTTTCAGCGGCCTCTCTGCGCTCTGATTTTACAGGGCTCATTGAGCAGGCCGCGAGCCATCTGGAGATTACACTGCCCCCCATTCCCTCCGTTCCGGAAGTGGATATAATGGTGGG
Source organism: Salmo salar (assembly GCF_965601325.2). NCBI lineage: Eukaryota > Metazoa > Chordata > Actinopteri > Salmoniformes > Salmonidae > Salmo > Salmo salar. The sequence goes on along the minus strand of NC_138302.1, from coordinate 42,560,571 downwards.
TGGCCCCTACTCGAGACCAAGACTGGCGGCTGTGCCTTTGGCACCGACCATGCCCTCACTTGCTAAATATGTGGAGGGTGCATGCGAGACGCCTTTAACAGCCAGAGCGCCGGCGAGGACGGAAGAGAGTGCAGCCGTGTGACGGCGCCTACTGTTCATCCCCCACCCCTGCAAAGGGATGGAGGAGTCAATGTGTCTTCTGTTAATAAAGAATATGTTCCATCTGACTTTGTCACAAGAGGAACCTCTTTTCCACAACAAAACTGAGACCGCTCGGATTCCTTCTCTTTCTATCTCTCTCTTCCTCTCACCACTCTGAGTGTAGCACAGCCCACAATGAGTGCGTAGCTGAGCACACAGAGAAGGACGTTGTGAGTTGGAATGACATGAGGAAAGCAAGATGGACGCTTTTAATGAGCCGTCATGCTATACCTCATAAAAACCCTACACACTCTTAGGAGAGAAGTAGCTAACATGCTGACCAGACATGTCGCGTGCGTCGCAAAATACATTTAGAAATCCATGTTATTCAATTATTGTACCTACACTGCTCGCGCGCTCCAACGAGCGTCTGCGATGCCAAGGGCTAAAATAGAACTCCTTTCTATTTCTGAAGCAGATCGCGCTGAAAGTCCTGCCTCTCCCATCTCCTCATTGGTTTATAGAAGCAGGTACCCACGTGCCATCTCCTCAATGGTTATACCCACGTGGGTGATGAAATGTTTTGCCGGTTATCGTGGTAAAAGTGAAGATGCCAATCACCATATAAATTCAAAGATGAAAAAGCCTGGAAGGAGGAGAGATGACTAGAAACGATTCAGTTGGCCGTTTTATGTGTGGATTAATTGTTGGAGTAGAAGACCTTGTGCATTTCAGGTAAAATAACAACTCAATGTTTATATCCCTGGACAAATTAGCTAGCAACAGCAAGCTAGCGAAATAGGACAAATTAGCTAGCAAGTGCAAGCTAACTAGCTGAATTGCCATACATGTTGAATGATTTTCGACCTGTCCCCAAATTAATGCATTGGTTCAGAGTCTGTTCTGATATTTTAACCTGCGTGTCGTGATCGCGTTTGGTGTAGGGGGACAAAATAAATGTATGCACGATAGTGCACAATGGCGCACGCGCGCAGCCGGTTTGGGTTCCGTGTAAGGGTTTAACCTCCCTGGGCAAGGTGGGATGCTTGGCTCCCTGTGGGGACATGTATAGTAGACTTACTGCCTTGTCTTAAAGGGATACTTTGGGATTTTAGCTTCTCCAGAGTCAGATGAACTCATGCATACCATTTTTATGACTCTGCATCCAGTATGATGGAAGTCAGTGGAAGTTTTGCGAGCTAATGCTAACCAGCATTAGCGCAATGACAAGAGCTGTGTTCAAATACTTATACTGACTGTAGTATTTTTGACATACATTGAGTATGTAGTATGCCTATTGGTCATAGTGTGGATATAAATTCAGCAAAAAAAGAAACGTCCTCTCGCATTTATTTTTTAGCAACCTTAACATGTGTAAATATTTGTATGAACATAACAAGATTCAACAACTGAGACATAAACTGAACAAGTTCCACAGACATGTGACTAACAGAAATTGAATAATGTGTCCCTGAACAAAGGGGGGGTCAAAATCAAAAGTAACAGTCAGTATCTGGTGTGGCCACCAGCTGCATTAAGTACTGCAGTGCATCTCCTCCTCATGGACTGCACCAGATTTGCCAGTTCTTGCTGTGAGATGTTACCCCACTCTTCCACCAAGGCACCTGCAAGTTCCCGGACATTTCTGGGAGGAATGGCCCTAGCCCTCACCCTCCGATCCAACAGGTCCCAGGCGTGCTCAATGGGATTGAGATCCGGGCTCTTCGCTGGCCATGGCAGAACACTGACATACCTGTCTTGCAGGAAATCACGCAGAGAACGAGCAGTATGGCTGGTGGCATTGTCATGCTGGAGGGTCATGTCAGGATGAGCCTGCAGGAAGGGTACCACATGAGGGAGGAGGATGTCTTCCACAGCATTGAGATTGCCTGCAATGACAACAAGCTCAGTCCGATGATGCTGTGACACACCGCCCCAGACCATGACGGACCCTCCACCTCCAAATCGATCCCGCTCCAGAGTACAGGCCTCGGTGTAGCGCTCATTCCTTCGACGATAAACGCGAATCCGACCATCACCCCTGGTGAGCCAAAACCACGACCCGTCAGTGAAGAACACTTTATGCCAGTCCTGTCTGGTCCAGTGACGGTGGGTTTGTGCCCATAGGCAACGTTGTTGCCTGTGATGTCTGGTGAGGACCTGCCTTACAACAGGCCTACAAGCCCTCAGTCCAGCCTCTCTCAGCCTATTGCGGACAGTCTGAGCACCTATGGAGGGATTGTGCGTTCCTGGTGTAACTCGGGCAGTTGTTGTTGCCATCCTGTACCTGTCCCGCAGGTGTGATGCTCGGATGTACTGATCCTGTGCAGGTGTTGTTACACGTGGTCTGCCACTGCGAGGACGTTCGCCTGTCCGTCCTGTCTCCCTGTAGCTCTGTATTAGGCGTCTCACAGTACGGGCATTGCAATTTATTGCCCTGGCAACATCTGCAGTCCTCATGCCTCCTTGCGTTCACGCAGATTAGCAGGGACCCTAGGCATCTTTCTTTTGGTGTTTTTCAGAGTCAGTAGTAAGGCCTCTTTTGTGTCCTAAGTTTTCATAACTGTGACCTTAATTGCGTACTGTCTGTAAGCTGTTAGTGTCTTAACAAACGTTCCACAGGTGCATGTTCATTAATTGAACAAGCATGGGAAACAGTGTTTAAACCCTTTACAATGAAGATCTGTGAAGTTTGGGATTTTTACGTATTATCTTTGAAAGACAGGGTCCTGAAAAAGGGACGTTTCTTTTTTTTGCTGAGTTTAGTTAGCATGCTAAAAGTTCGCAGATGTTGTACTAAATTCGCCAAAGTACGAAGTATACAAGCAGTGGACACTGTGCTTTTCTGCAATTCTTAAACCTGTTAGGGACAGACGTTCCGCTAGCGGAACGCCTCACCAATATCCCTTGGTAGAGCGTGGTGTGAAATACAAATACTTTAAAAATGCTATAACTTACATTTCTCAAACTTATGACTATTTTACACCATTTTAAAGACAAGACTCTCGTTAATCTAACCACATTGTCCAATTTAAAAAAGGCTTTACAGCAAAAGCAAAACATTAGATTATGTCAGGAGAGTACCCTGCCAAAAATAAATCACACAGCCATTTTCAAAGCAAGCATATATGTCACAAAAACCAAAACCACAGCTAAATGCAGCACCCACCTTTGATGATCTTCATCAGATGACACTCCTTGGACATTATGTTATACAATACATGCATGTTTTGTTCAATCAAGTTCATATTTATATCAGAAAACAGCTTTTTACATTAGCATGTGATGTTCAGAACTAGCATACCCACCGCAAACTTCCGGTGAATTTACTAAATTACTCACGATAAACGTTTACAAAAAACATAACAATTATTTAAAGAATTATAGATACAGAACTCCTTTATGCAATCGCGGTGTCAGATTTTAAAATAGCTTTTCGGTGAAAGCACATTTTGCAATATTCTGAGTAGATAGCCCGGCCATCACGGCTAGCTACCATCACGGCACTCCCAGGACTTCTACTTCAACAACAAATGTTGTTTTGGTTCGAGCGCATTTTGTGACAAAAAAAGTACAAATATTCCATTACCGTACTTCGAAGCATGTCAAACGCTGTTTAAAATCAATTTTTATGCGATTTTTCTCGTAAAATAGCTATAATATTCCAACCGGGCGACGTTGTATTCATTCAAAGAGAGAAAGAAAAACATGGAGAATTCACATGCACGCGCATCTCCAGTGTCTCTGTTCTCAGCCTGACCACTCACAAAATCTCCTGCCGTTTTTCGCCCAGAGACTGGAGAGACGTCATTCCACTTTCTAGCACCTTCTGAGAGCCAATGGAAGCCTTAGAAAATGTCAGGTTACAGCAGAGATGCTGTATTTTCGATAGAGATGCCACAGAAGGAGAACAAATTGTCAGACAGGGCACTTCCTGTATGGAATCTTCTCAGGTTTTGGCCTGCCATATGAGTTCTGTTATACTCACAGACACCATTCAAACAGTTTTAGAAACTTTAGAGTGTTTTCTATCTAAATCTACTAATTATATGCATATTCTCATTTCTGGGCAAGAGTAGTAACCAGTTTAAATCGGGTACGTTTTTTTATCCGGCTGTGCAAATACTGCCCCCTAGCCCCAACAGGTTAAAGAGCAGCTGCGTATACAACCCCGTGTTGGGCAGATGACGCAATCGCTGTCATGAGGCAGACGCCTCAGTTAGCCTGTTGGGGATAGGGGGCAGTATTTGCACGGCCGGAAAAAAAACGTACCCGATTTAATCTGGTTATTACTACTGCCCAGAAACTAGAATATGCATATAATTGTTTGATTTGGATAGAAAACACCCTAACGTTTCTAAAACTGTTTGAATGGTGTCTGTGAGTATAACAGAACTCATATGGCAGGCAAAAACCTGAGAAGATTCTGTACAGGAAGTGCCCTCTCTGACCATTTCTTGGCCTTCTACACTCTCTTTATTGAAAACTGAGGATCTCTGCTGTAATGTGACACTTTGTGAGGCTCCCATAGGCTCTCAGAAGGCGGCAGAACGTTGAATGATGACTTTGCAGCCCATGGCTGAAAAACAGTAGCACATTTGGTAAGTGGTCGATCTGAGAACAATGAGATGGGCACACGCATGCACGTGAAGAGTCCATTTTAGATTTTGAGTCTTTGAACGAAAACAGGGTTTCCCGGTCGGAATATTATTGCTTTTTTACGAGAAAAATCACATAAAAATTGATTTTAAACAGTGGTTGACATGCTACGAAGTACGGTAATGGAATATTTAGACATTTTTTGTCACGATACACACCGGGCGCGTCACCCTTCGTTACCCTTCGGATAGTGTCTTGAACGCACGAACAAAACAGAGGATATTTGAACATAACTATGGATTATTTTGAACCAAACCAACATTTGTTATTGAAGTAGAAGTCCTGGGAGTGCATTCTGACGAAGAACAGCAAAGGTAATCCAATTTTTCTTATAGTAAATCTGAGTTTGGTGAGTGCCAAACTTGGTGGGTGTCAAAATAGCTAGCCCGTGATGGCGAGCTATCTACTCAGAATATTGCAAAATGTGCTTTTGCCGAAAAGCTATTTTAAAATCGGACATAGCGATTGCATAAAGGAGTTCTGTATCTATAATTCTTAAAATAATTGTTTTGTTTTTTGTGAACGTTTATCGTGAGTAATTTAATAAATTCACCGGAAGTTTGCGGTGGGTATGCTAGTTCTGAACGTCACATGCTAATGTAAAAAGCTGGTTTTTGATATAAATATGAACTTGATTGAACAAAACATGCATGTATTGTATAACATAATGTCCTAGGAGTGTCATCTGATGAAGATCATCAAAGGTTAGTGCTGCATTTAGCTGTGGTTTGGGTTTATGTGACATTATATGCTAGCTTGAAAAATGTGTGTCTGATTATTTCTGGCTGGGTACTCTGCTGACATAATCTAATGTTTTGCTTTCGTTGTAAAGCCTTTTTGAAATTGGACAGTGTGGTTAGATTAACGAGAGTCTTGTCTTTAAAATGGTGTAAAATAGTAATATGTTTGAGAAATTGAAGTAATAGCATTTCTAAGGTATTTGAATATCGCGCCACGGGATTCCACTGGCTGTTGAGTAGGTATACCCTAGAGAGGTTAGTGTAGCGCAGACCCGTGCTGCGTTCACGGAGTGCTGGAACCACAAGGTTACACGTATAACCGAAGTGTCGGCGCCCCCGATTCTCACAGAACGCGTTAGTATTCCCTCCCCCTGGACTGTCCCACCACTTCAGTGTTGGGGGACAGCGGCGGCTTGGGCCATAGAGGAATACAGGTCCTTCCTACTGTCTGTACCACAGCTTCGCGCTCTCCCGCTCTCAGAGCACTATTGGGAGTGGCAGCGAAGCCAGGAGGAGAGGGTGCAGCTAAGTCGGATGCTGGAGAACTCCCTCGTTTTCGGGTGTGGTGGAGACGGTGATGAAGACGCCAGAGAAAGTAGCTGCTCTTGTGAAAGAGATTGTGGAACTTTTGGCAAAGGAGGAGGTCACAGTAGTTCCCCAAGAGCAAAGGAACAGCGGGCTATAGTCGCCCTATTTCCTAGTGCCAAAAAAGACCGACCGAGGCCAATATTGGATTTACGCACTCTCAACGAGAGCGGAGCCAAACGGCCCTTCCGAATGCTTACGACAAAACGTCTACTGGAACGTATTCACAACAGGGACTTTTGTGTAAGCATAGACCTAAAGGACGCATACTTTCATGTACATCCGCATCACAGGAAGTTTCAGCGTTTCACCTTTCAAGGGGTGGCCTAGCAGTATGCGAGAATGCCATTCGGGTACGCCCTGGCACCTCGCACCTTTTCCAAATGTGTGGAGGCGGCATTGGAACCGTTGCACCGTCAGGGGATAAGGATATTAGCCTACCTAGACGACCTACTGGTCTTGGCCCCGTCAGCAGAGCTGACACAGACAGTGATTCATCTCACACGTCTGGGGTTTGCTGTGAATTGGGAAAAGAGTGCGCCTTGGCCCAGTCAGCAGATTGTCTACCTGGGATTACATCTAGACACTGTGACTATGAAGGCTCGAATTTCGGATCCTCGACGGGCTGCCTTGTAGCTATCCCTAAGAAGGTTTTTTCTGAATCACATGGTGACGGCATATTCCGTCATTACACTTTTGGGTCTCATGTCGTCTGCCCACTCCGTGCTTCCGCTGTGACTTCTGCACATGCGAGAACACAACGATGGTTTGCCCAACTACAACTGGACCCAGTGAGGCATCGTCATTGGTTGTTGATAGTTTCCCTCTCGCTCAGAGCGGACCTGAGCTATTGGAGGGAGACCCTTTTGACGCAAGGCGTCCCAATAGGCAGAGTGTCATCCTACATTCCAGTGTACACAGACACTTGTCTTACTGGATGGGGAGGGACATGTCAGGCTCGGGCAGTCGGAGGTGTGTGGCCTCCCTCGGGACGTCAAATCAACCGCCTGGAATTGGAGACAGTTCTACTGGTTCTGACCCACTTCATGTCTACCCTACAGAGCCACGACGTGCTGTTCTGGTCGGACAACCGAACTACAGTAGCCTATATAAATCACCATGGGGGAGTTAGGTCTCCTGCACTCCACCGGTTGGCGGAGGAATTGTGGCTGTGGGCTCACGAGCACCTTCGCTCGTTGACAGCAGCACACATTCAAGGCTGTCAGAACGTCTTAGCAGACCTCATGTCTCGAGGGGTTCCCCGAGACGACGAGTGGCAACTGCACCCCGACGTTGTTCTCCAAATATGAGAATGGTTCAGGAGAGCCGAGGTGGATGTGTTCGCGTCACGTGTGAACGTGCAATGTCCCCTATGGTTTTCTCTACGAGCCCAGGATGAACCGCCACTAGGGATAGACTCTTTTGCGCACCAGTGGACAGATGTTCTCCTGTACGCATTTCCACCACTCTCCTGCATTCTCCCACTGCTAGCCCGCGTGAGAACAGGAGGGCTGTCAATCATATTGATAGCCCCCGATCACCCAGGGGCTCCGTGGTATGCGGAGATGACTCAAATGTTGATTGCGCCAACATGGCCAATTCCACTTCGAGAGGACGCAATGTCTTAGGCTGCAGGCATGACAGAGCAATTGCCTCTAATCGGCCAGCCACTGAGGGTCTGGCTCCTGAGAGGGACAGGTTAGAGTACCATGGGTTATCTGATTCGGTAATCATAACCATACAGGGCTCGCGTGCCAGTTCCACATACAGGACGTATGCCAGCAGATAGAACGTGTTTTCACAATGGTGTGCCACAGAGAATGTGGACCCCCTGTGCTGTCAGGTTGAGAGTGTGCACTCTTTCCTACAGTTCATGCTTGACAAACAGCGCTCACCTGCCACCATCAAGGTGTTCGTGGCAGCGATTTCACCTTGTCATGAGGGGTTTGGCAGAGACACCGTCTTCAGTCACCCTCTAGTGGAGCGGTATCTATTGGGAACGCAGCATCTTAGGCCAGCGGCTAGAGCCACGCTGTCCCAGTGGGATTTAACTTTCGTACTTGAGGCGCTCTGTGAGACACCGTTCGAGCCATTGAATCAAATCCCCCTCAAGATGTTGTCACTGTTGCTTGCCTTGACTACAACCAAGCGTGTCAGTGATTTGTGTGCTCTTTTGACGAGACCCGACTGCCTTGCCATAAATGGCGACTTGAGCAGAGCGGTACTACGTCCTAACCCGGCATTTATGCCGAAGGTTATTAAGAGCTCGTACAGGTCACAGACTGTTGAGCTATGGGCTTTCTCCCCCTTCCTCATGCGGAGCGGAGAGAGGAGCGACTTCATCGCCGGTGCCCGGTGTGCGCCTTGGCGTGCTACGTGCAGCGCACAGCGATGATTAGGTCATCGCCTCAATTGTTTGTGTGTCACGGTGCTAGTGCACTGGGTAGACCACTTTCAAAATAGCGGCTGTCTCATTGGCTTTGTGAAGGCATTGAGACAGCTTATGAGGCAGCAGAGCGACCAATGCCTCAAGGCCTAAGAGCCCACTTCACTCGTGGAGTAGCGGCATCTACGGTCCTTTTCAGAGGAACTGGGGTAGAGGATATTTTTGCAGCGGCGTCATGGTCGCCACCGTCTCCTTTTATCCGATTCTACCTGTTGGACATGTCGTCTAACTCTAGCTCATTCTGTACTCAGCGTGGCTGAGGGAGAACTTGAGTTAAGAAAGGATACAGAACTAGTGGGCTGTGTTCCCATTAGGTCCGCTCTTTTTGACAGAGAGAGAGACACGTGTGACATGACCTTTGTTTGACACTGTCAGTACAACAGGGAATGTCTAGACTGCCACCAGTGTGTCACTGTGCTGGGAAATAGTACTGTAACTTGGTGTTACTTGCATATTGGACTGTTAGCTGAATAGATCCATCGGCCAATTTATTGGACCGCTATACCTATTTTGCCAATTGGACTTGGACCCCTCTGCTACTCGGAACCCTACTAATCCATCACGACTGGTCTATCGACGTCACCGCACGAGGAGGCTAAAACAGACTTTCCTCCGTCGCGACGTCCCTCTAAGGGCCTTCTGCTAGCTTGCTAGCCCCAGCCTGCTAGCTGTCTGAATCGCCGTGTTGCCAGCCAGCCCAACCACTCACTGGACCCCTATGATCACTCGGCTACGCATGCCTCTCCCTAATATCAATATGCCTTGTCCATTACTGTCCTGGTTAGTGATTGTCGTATTTCACTGTAGAGCCTCTTGCCCTGCTCAATATGCCTTAACCAACCATTTACTTCCACCTCCCACATATGCGGTGACATCACCTGGTTTAAACGTCTCTAGAGACAATATCTCTCTCATCATTACTCAATGCCTAGGTTTACCTCCAATGTACTCACATCCAACCATACCTTTGTCTGTACATTATGCCTTGAATCTATTATATTGCGCCCAGAAACCTGCTCCTTTTACTCTCTGTTCCAAACGTACTAGACAACCAGTTCTTATAGCCTTTAGCCGTACCCTTATCCTACTCTTCCTCTGGTGATGTAGAGGTTAATACAGGCCCTGCAGTGCCTAGCTCCACTCCTATTCCCCAGGTGCTCTCATTTGTTGACTTCTGAAACAGTAAAAGCCTTGGTTTCATGCATGTTAACATTAGAAAACTCCTCCAAGTTTGTTTTATTCACTGCTTTAGCACACTCTGTCAACCCGGATGTCCTAGCCATGTCTGAATTCTGGCTTAGGAGACCACCAAAAACCCAGAAATTTCCATCCCTAACTATAACATTTCCCGACAAGATAGAACTGCCAAAGGGGGCGGTGTTGCAATCTACTGCAGAGAGAGCCTGCAGAGTTCTGTCTTACTATCAAGGTCTGTACCCAAACAATTCAAGCTTCTACTTTTAAAAATCCACCTTTCCAGAAACAAGTCTCTAATCGTTGCGGCTTGCTATAGACCACCCTCTGCCCCCAGCTGCGCCCTGGACACCATATGTGAATTGATTGCCCCCCATCTATCTTCAGAGCTCGTGCTGCTAGGTGACCTAAACTGGGACATGCTTAACACCCCGGCCAGCCTACAATCTAAGCTTGATGCCCTCAATCTCACACAAATTATCAATGAACCCACCAGGTACAACCCCAAAGCCATAAACACGGGCAACCTCATAGATATCATCCTAACCAACTTGCCCTCCAAATACACCTGTGCTGTTTTCAACCAAGATCTCAGCAATTACTGCCTCATTGCATGCATCCGTAATGAGTCTGTGGTCAAACGACCACCCCTCATCACTGTCAAACGCTCCCTAAAACACTTCAGCGAGCAGGCCTTTCTATTCGACCTGGCCCGGATATCCTGGAAGGATATTGACCTCAACCCATCAGTAGAGGATGCCTGGTTATTCTTTAAGAGTGCATTCCTCACCATCTTAAATAAGCATGCCCCATTCAATTTTTTTAAAACCAGGAACAAATATAGCCCTTGGTTCTCTCCAGACCTGACTGCCCTTCACCAGCACAAAAACATCCTGCAGCGTTAGCATCGAATAGCCTCCATGATATGCAACTTTTCAGGGAAGTTAGGAACCAATATACATAGGCAGTTAGGAAAGCTAAGGCTAGCTTTTTCAAGCAGAAATTTCCATCCTGTAGCACAAACTCAAAAAAGTTCTGGGACACTGTAAAGTCCATGGAGAATAAGAGCACCTCCTCCCAGCTGCCCACTGCACTGAGAATAGGAAACACTGTCACCACCGATAAATCCACTATAGTTGAGAATTTCAATAAGCATTTTTCTACAGCTGACCATGCTTTCCACCTGGCTACCCCTACCCCGGTCAACAGCCCTGCACCCCCCACAGCAACTCGCCCAAGCCTCCCCCATTTCTCCTTCACCCAAATCCAGATAGCTGATGTTCTGAAAGAGCTGCAAAATCTGGACCCCTACAAATCAGCCGGGCTAGACAATCTGGACCTTCTCTTTCTAAAATGATCTGCTGAAATTGTTGCAACCCCTATTACAAGCCTGTTCAACCTCTCTTTCGTATCGTCTGAGATTCCCAAAGATTGGAAAGCTGCTGCGGTCATCCCCCTCTTAAAAAGGGGGACACTCTAGACCCAAACTGCTACAGACCTATATCTATCCTACCCTGCCGTTCTAAGGTCTTCAAAAGCCAAGTTAACAAACAGATTACAGACCATTTCGAATCCCACCTTACCTTCTCCGCCATGCAATCTGGTTTCAGAGCTGGTCATGGGTGCACCTCAGCCACGCTCAAGGTCCTAAATGATATCATAACCGCCATCGATAAGAGACATTACTGTGCAGCCGTATTCATCGACCTGGCCAAGGCTTTCGACTCTGTCAGTCACCACATTCTTATCGGCAGATTAAACAGCCTTGGTTTATCAAATGATTGCCTCGCCTGGTTCACCAACTACTTCTCTGATAGAGTTCAGTGTGTCAAATCGGAGGGCCTGTTGTCCGGACCTCTGGCAGTCTCTATGGGGGTGCCACAGGGTTCAATTATCGGGCCGACTCTCTTCTCTGTATACATTAAAGATGTCGCTCTTGCTGCTGGTGATTCTCTGATCCACCTCTACGCAGACAACACCATTCTGTATACCTCTGGCACTTCTTTGGACACTGTTAACCTGTTTAGGATAGAGGGCAGTATTTTCACTGCCGGATAAAAAACGTACCCGATTTAATCTGGTTATTACTACTGCCCAGAAACTAGAATATGCATATAATTGTTTGATTTGGATAGAAAACACCCTAAAGTTTCTAAAACTGTTTGAATGGTGTCTGTGAGTATAACAGAACTCATATGGCAGGCCAAAACCTGAGAAGATTCTAAACAGGAAGTGCCCTCTCTGACCATTTCTTGACCTTCTATAACCTCTTTATCGAAAACAGAGGATCTCTGCTGTAACGTGACATTTTATAAGGCTCCCATAGGCTCTCAGAAGGCGCCAGAACGTTGAATGATGACTCTGCAGTCCCTGGCTGAAAAACAATAGCACATTTGGATAGTGGTCGATCTGAGAACAATGAAACGGGTGCGCGCGTGGACGTGAAGTGTCCATTTTACATTTTCAGTCTTTGAACGAAAACGACGTCTCCCGGTCGGAATATTATTGCTATTTTACGAGAAAAAAATCGCATAAAAATTGATTTTAAACAGCGTTTGACTTGCTTCGAAGTACGGTAATGGAATATTTGGATTTTTTTTGTCACGATACGCGCGGGCGCGTCACCCTTCGGATAGTGTCTTGAACGCAAGAACAAAACGCCGCTATTTGGATATAACTATGGATTATTTGGAACAAAAACAACATTGGTGTGGAAGTAGAAGTCCTGGGAGTGCATTCTGACAAAGCACAGCAAAGGTAATCAAATTTTTCTTATAGTAAATCTGAGTTTGGTGAGTGCCAAACTTGGTGGGTGTCAAAATAGCTAGCCTGTGATGGCCGGGCTATATACTCAGAATATTGCAAAATGTGCTTTCACCGAAAAGCTATTTTAAAATCGGACACCGCGATTGCATAAAAGAGTTCTGTATCTATAATTCTTAAAATAATTATGTTTTTTGTGAACGTGTATCGTGAGTAATTTAGTAAATTCACCGGAAGTTTTCGGTGGGTATGCTAGTTCTGAACGTCACATGCTAATGGAAAAAGCTGGTTTTTGATATAAATATGAACTTGATTGAACTAAACATGCATGTATTGTATAACATAATGTCCTAGGAGTGTCATCTGATGAAGATCATCAAAGGTTAGTGCTGCATTTAGCTGTGGTTTGGGTTTTTGTGACATATTTTAGCTTGAAAAATGGGTGTCTGATTATTTCTGGCTGGGTACTCTCCTGACATAATCTAATGTTTTGCTTTCGTTGTAAAGCCTTTTTGAAATCGGACAATGAGGTTAGATAAAGGAGAGTCATGTCTTTAAAATGGTGTAAAATAGTCATATGTTTGAAAAATTGAAGTTTTGGGATTTTTGAGGAATTTGTAATTCGCGCCACGCCCTATCATTGGATATTGGAGCGGTGTTCTGTTAGCGGAACATCTAGATGTAAGAGGTTAACTAACCCTCCAGACGAGCTTCAATGCCATACAACTCTCCTTCTGTGTCCTCCAACTGCAAGTAAAACTAAATGCATGCTCTTCAACAGATTGCTGCCCCCCCCTTGCCCGCCCGTCCAGCATCACTACTCTGGACGGTTCCGACTTAGAATATGTGGACAACTACAAATACCTAGGTGTCTGATTAGACTGTAACTCTCCTTCCAGGCTCACATTAAGCATCTCCAATCCAAAATTAAATCTAGAATCAGCTTCCTATTTTGCAACAAATCGTCCTTCACTCATGCTGCCAAACATACCCTCGTTAAACTGACCATCCTACCGATCCTCCACTTCGGCGATGTCATTTACAAAATAGCCTCCAATACTCTACTCAACAAATTGGATGCAGTCTATCACAGTGCCATCCGTTTTGTCACCAAAGCCCCATATACTACCCACCACTGCGACCTGTACGCTCTCGTTGGCTGGCCCACGTTTCATACTCGTCGCCAAACTCACTGGCTCCAGGCCATCTACAAGTCTCTGCTAGGTAAAGCCCCGCATTATCTCAGCTCACTGGTCACCATAGCAGCACCCACCCGTAGCACGCGCTCCAGCAGGTATATCTCACTGGTCACCCCCAAAGCCAATTCTTCCTTTGGCTGCCTTTCCTTCCAGTTCTCTGCTGCCAATGACTGGAACGAACTGCAATAATCACTGAAGCTGGAGACTCATCTCCCTCACTAGCTTTAAGCACCAGCTGACAGAGCAGCTCACTGTAGGCTGAATCATCATGATCATGCCTACCACCATTGTGTCGTCAGCAAACTTGATGGTGGTGTTGGAGTTGTACATGGCCATGCAGTCGTGAGTGAACAGGGAGTACAGGAGGGGACTAAACACACAACCGTGTTGAGGGTCAGCGTGGCGGAGGTGATGTTGCATACCCTCAACACCTGGGGTTGGCCCATCAGGAAGTCCAGGATCCAGTTGCAGAAGGAGGTGTTCAGACCCAGAGTCCTAAGCTTGGTAATGAGCTTGGTGTTGAACGCTGAGCTGTAGTTAATGAACAGCATTCTTACATGGCCTTCCCTGTGGCTCAGTTGGTAGAGCATGGTGTTTGCAACGCCAGCATGGTCAGTGCAACGCCAGGGTTGTGAGTTCGATTCCCACGGGGGGCCAGTACAAAATTTTTTATGAAATGTATGCATTCACTACTGTAAGTCGCTCTGGATAAGAGCGTCTACTAAATGACTAAAATGTAAATGTAAAATTGTATTCCTCTAGATGGGGAAGAGCAGTGTGGAGAACAATTGAGATTACGTCATCTATGGATCTGTTGGGGTCGGTATGCAAATTGGAGTGGGTCTAGGGTGTCTAGGATGGTGGAGTTAATGTATGCCATAACATGCCTCTCAAAGCATTTCATGATTACAGAACTGAGTGCTACAGGGCGGTAGTCTTCGTGGCATGAAGCCTTAGAGTTATTGGGGACAGGAATGATGGTGGTCATCATAAAACGTGGGGATTACAGAGGTTGAAAATGACTGTGAATATGCCTGCCAGCTAGCTGTTCTGCGCATGCTCTGAGAATGCGTCCTGGAATACCGTCTGGCCTTGCGGATGTTGACCTGATTAACGTTGGCCTTGGAGAGCGAGATCACCCAATCTTCTGGGTCGGTGCTGGCCCTTACACCCGGCACTACGTTGTTGTTCCAACGCGGGTGAAAGCGCAACATGTCATACTCTTTTGTTCCAGACAGCATCAGATACATGAGCTACACATACAGAGACCGAGGGGTGCTGTTCCCCTCAAATTGGATGATTTCTACGGTAAGATTCAGCTACTTGCAAATTGAAGGGAAATTATGAAAACACAGGAGATGAAAGATAAATCATTTTATTTTTATTGGTCAAATATTTGGGGAAGCCTGGCGTGGATCAGAAAACCAGTCAGTATCTGGTGTGACCGCCATTTGCCTCATGCAGCGCGACACATCTCCTTCGCATAGGTAATAAAGGAATGTATATGTTTAAAGTAATGACTAAAGGATTCCACCCTGAAATCATATAATTGTATGAAATGTGTTAGAGTCATTCCATAATGTGTGTGACTAGACCATTGTGTTACTATTTCGCAATATGAGCTGGGTAGAGTTGAGACATTCAAGGCCAACTGAACTGTCGACTTGTGATAACTGAAACCAAATAACAGGAAAGAGGCCTCCCCAACTTAGGTAAGGGGGAGTAACTGTTAGGAATGGCTAGAGGATAATGAGAAATTATGTGTTAGTATCGTGGAAAAATACAGCCCACCTAAAGGGAGGTGGAGTTTCTACTGGTGTGTGTGAGTTATAAAATGACTGTGTTCTCATTTTTGACTTCAGAGTACTCTCTGAATAAATAATTAACCTTTTGCAGAATCTGAGACTTTGCCTAATTATTATTAAACCCAGGGTCTTACAAACCTCGGGGAATTGGTGTAAGCCTAAATGATTGTTTACTTATCACCATTGGGATTGAAAATTCTCGTTACAATATGGTTGATCAGGCTGTCGATTGTGGCCTGTGGAATGCTGTCCCACTCCTCTTCAATGGCTGTGCGAAGTTGCTGGATAATGGCAATTGTGTTCATTTTCTGTAGCATATGCCTGCCCATACCATAACCCCACCGCCACCATGGGGCACTCTCTTCACAACGTTGACATCAGCAAACCGCTCACCCACACGATCTGTCATCTGCCCGGTATAGTTGAAACCAGGATTCATCCATGAAGAGCACATTTCTCCAGCGTTTCAGTGGCCATCGAAGGTGAGCATTTGCCCACTGAAGTTGGTAACGACACCGAACTGCAGTCAGGTCAAGACCCTGGTGAGGACGGTTTCTGACAGTTTGTGCAGAAATTCTTCAGTTGAGCAAACCCAGTTTCATCAGCTGTCCGGGTGGCTGGTCTCAGATGATCCCGCAGGTGACAAAGACAGATGTGGCAGTCCTGGGTTGGCATGATTACACATGGTTCTCTGGCAACAGCTCTGGTGGAAATTCCTGCAGTCAGCATGCCAATTGCACGCTCCCTCAAAACTCGATATCTTTGGCATTGTGTTGTGTGACAAAACTGCACATTTTAGAGCGGCCTTTTGTCGTCCCTAGCATAAGGTGCACCTCTGTAATGGTCATTCTGTTTAATTAGCTTCTTGATATGCCACACCTGTCAGGTGGATGGATTATCTTGGCAAATGAGAAATGCTCACTAACAGGCATGTAAACAAATCTGTGCACAAAATTGGGAGAAATAAGCTTTTTGTGTGTATGGAAAATTTTAGGGATCTTTTATTTCAGCTCATGAAAAATGGAATCAACACTGTAGCGTTTATATTTTTGTAGAGTGTATAATTATATTCAGCCCAAGGGCACAGCGGTCACGAGGCATGGATTTATTTTAGGGGGCATCAACGGTATGCCACTGGGAAATTCGAGGCCTGGAGAACACACTAAATAGCCTATATTGCACTCCCATTGGAGAATCAGGAATGGCATCAGTTTGTAGTCCTAAAACCTGAAAATGAGTTACCTCTTGTTCATTCAACCATCCCTATGGGGAAAGGTTTTGGGATAAATGTTGAAAATAAGGTCTGTGGTTAACACAGACATAAGAGATATTACGTTTTGTTCTGAGATGTCACTTAACATAACCTTTATGAATTATGAAGCCTTTGTGCTTTTCTTATCACATAAATGCTTCAAAATACACAAAAAGTGACTTTACCTGATGAAGAGTCGCACAAAACATATACGATCTCCTAAGCCTGTGTTTACCAGGCATTTATCCAAAAACTAAATTTCCCCAACGAACCATGGTGGAGTTAGTACCTACAAAAAGACGCCATTACTATTTCTTGTTGGCGCGTTATAGCATTTATTTTCATATTTCCATTAGGGTACGCCTACTCTGTGAAGTGTGCATGTGCAATAACTACATTTGTCCTCGCACTCTTTCTAAATACAATTTTTAGAAACTTTGGCAAAGGTTAAAGTCTACAAAACTTAGTCCACTGTTCTTAACAGATTTTGGTTTTCGGAACAGAACTGTATTGAAATCAAATGTTTCATCGATGAGAAAATTTGGTGGTGATTTGAAATGCCAGGCAGATGCTTCAGATTTATACATCCGGTGAAACATTTGTCTCATTGTTCCATCTGTGTAGTTGCTCCTTTGGCTGACACCATGGGTATAATCATTACGCCGATTCGGTTGCAAAACCTTTTGCAACTGTATTGAGATCAAATGTTTTGCAACAAACGGAAAACAAGTTTCAATTAGACAAATTTAGGTAGATCCCTCCCCATTTCGTTTTCTCCATTTGGTTCTTAAACGGTAAACGGTTTCTGTAATGAATGCATCCCAGCAGAGATACTTTTGAGCCATGCTCTTGAAGTCTTCTTGACTTGAGTTCACTGTGTTAGTCACGTGGGTCGTGCGTCAGCCAGGCTAGCTGCTGCTAGCAGTATGGTGAGAAATGAATACCCCTTCACTTGAAAGTTGAAAGTCATCTTTTATTGCACAATAAAATATCACATACCATGTTTTGAGTTAAGTGATTGGTCCACATGGGAATATTGGACCTAGTTCAACAAAAAAATGTAATCCACAACTGTGAATGTTGCCGATGTCAGACAGTACTTTTGTTTTGTAGCATGATATTCCCACAATGTAGCTAGAGCTTCAGTACACCCATTTAGTGAACACTGGCTTTGACTGCATGAGCTGAAAATGAATGTCCTAATCTGTCAAAGGTCCTTATTCAAGCAGCTGTTGAACAGAACCTTGAAGCGTGCATGCATACACACACAGAGTGGTCTGCCATCTCTGTAACTTGGATTGTGGCAATTGTCAGGGCCTATATAACCAGCATGTCCAGGCATGCAATCACAACACACACAGCATGGTATTGGCAAGCCAGAACCTGTATATTTCCCCTGACGTGCAAATACTTTACAGAATTTATGTATAGGGTCTGACACCTAGTGTCTGACCTGACAGCAGAAATAGGTTATAGTACAATTCAGCCCAAAGTTCACACGGATACAACTGACCCTATCCCAATGACCCACAATCTATGGCACGTTAATAAGTGCATTACACTTTTTTCAGGAAATCAAGTTGTCATTTGTTTTTTCAACTATTCTTGCCGCAGGTGATGGCAAAAAGATACAATACACATTCTACAATTTGAAAAGAGCCAGCAAGCCTTAGAAGCGGGACTGTTGTCCCTCTGAACCCTTTGATGTTACAAACCAGGCATAAACATGGAAATGCTTAGATAAGACTTGTACAATAAATACATATGAGATACATGCTTGAAATCAATCTGACTTTACCATAAATTACCAAAGACTAACTGAAAAGAAAACACACAGTAAAAACATTTTCATGACATGAAGACTGAATAAATATTCATTGACCTTCAACTGCACCAATTAGTTGTTTTTCCAAGTTTTCACATACAAGCAAAGTAATGGGAAATAGGTGTGGGCTGGTGTGTTGATGAGATTTTAAGATTGATCAATTAAACTAACGAGTTGGATATTATTAGTTTCCCCAAAACAGTTTGCCTGTCTATCTGAAGACACATTGCTCAGCAAATGTTAGTGGAATATTGGATCCAACATGCTGAATATGTCTACAATTGGATGATCATAGGTTAACATCACATCCACTTCAGTTGTATACATACTGTGCACCCCTGACCTCCTTACGAAAACTGAAGGCCTCGTATGTGAATATAAGCATGTGAAAAGCTTGTCGTTTGAGTGAAATAAGGGGCCACTCATCAGACATGATCAATCAGGAATTGCATGGTATCCTTTACATTGATTACATGAAATGAGATTTGAATACGTTCAGGGATGTTTATGCATTAGTGATTTCGGCCTGGATATACAGAGCATTCGGAAAGTATTCAGGCCTGAGTTTTTCCACATTTTGTTACGTTACAGCCTTATTCTAAAATGTATTAAACTGTTCCCACCCCCCCCCCCCCCCCATCAATTTACACACATTACCCCATAATGACAAAGCAAAAACAGGTTTTTAGAAATGTTTGAACATTTATAATAAAAAAAAAAATAATAATAATCATATTCACCTAAGTATTCAGACCCTTTACTCCGTACTTTGTTGGAGCACCTTTGGCAGTGATTACAGCCTAAAGTCTTCTTTGGTATGATGCTACAAGCTTGGCACATCTGTATTTGGGGAGTTTCTCCCATTCTTCTCTGCAGATCCTCTCAAGCGCTGTCAGGTTGGATCGGGAGAGTCGCTGCAGATATTTTCAGGTCTCTCCAAAGATGTTCGATTGGGTTCAAGTCTGGGCTCTGGCTGGGCCACTCAAAGACTTATCCTGAAGCCACTCCTGCATTGTCTTGGCTGTGTGCTTAGGTTTGTTGTCCTGTTGGAAGGTGAACCTTCGCCCAGTCTGAGGTCCTGAGCGCTCTGGCGCAGGTTTTCATCAAGGATCTCTCGCTACTTTTCTCCGTTCATCCCCACAACATGATGCTGCAATCACCATGCTTCACCGTAGGGATGGTGCCAGGTTTCCTCCAGACGTGACGCTTGGCATTCAGGCCAAAGAGTTAAATCTTGGCTTCATTAGACCAGAAAATCTTGTTTCTCATGGTCTGAGAGTCCTTTAGGTGCCTTTTCACAAACTCCAAGCGGGCTGTCATATGCCTTTTACTGAGGAGTGGTTTCCATCTGGCCACTACCATAAAGGCCTGATTGGTGTAGTGCTGCAGAGATGGTTGTCCTTCTGGAAGGTTCTACCATCTCCACAGAGGACCTCTGTCAGAGTGAACGTCGGGTTCTTGGCCACCTCCCTTACCAAGGACCTTCTGCCCTGATTGCTCTCTTGAAAAGTATTGGCGGTTCAAAACTTCTTCCATTTAAGAATGATAGAGGCCACTGTATTCTTGGGGACCTTCAATGCTGCAGACATTTTTTGGTACCCTTCCCCAGATCTGTGCCTCGACACAATCCTGTCTCGGAGCTCTACGGACAATTTCTTCAACCTCATGGCTTGATTTTTGCTCTGACATGCACTGTCAACTGTGCGACCTTATATAGACAGGTGTTTGCGCCTTTCCAAATAATGTCCAATCAATTGAATTTACCACAGCTGGACTCCAATCAAGTTATAGAAACATCTCAAGGATGATCAATGGAAACAGGATGCACCTGTTGTTGCTTTGTCATTTTGGGGCATTCGTTATGTTTAGATTGATGACGAAAAAAATACATTTTATCAATTTTAGAATTAGGCTGTAATGTAACAAAATGTGGAAAAAGGAAGGGGTCTGATTACTTTCCATATGCATTGTACATACATGTAATCAGCGGAATTTTGACAAATGAGGAAAATATCAAACCTCAGAGGCACTGATGAGAAAAGTAATTTGTTGTTCTCCATATTGTGCTTTTTACGATTGATTAACTTTTTGGAGTATGAATTGGACCATGAAAACAACATCGGAAGATTCTCTCATAACAATGCACTGACTGATGCCACAGTAAGTCCAAATCCTGGTTTTGCATGTATGCATACACTTGAAGGGTCATTTTAAAACAAACAAAATACTTTGCTATATATAATTTCCAATATGGAGATGTAACAAAACATCTATATATATAAAACACTAGCTAAATAAGGCATTTTACTTTTAATATAATCAACAAAGTTTAAAAAAAGAAAAAGTGTCATATTTGGTGAAAGTTTGGCAAAGCAAAACAAATAAATTATATAGTAAAGTTGTGACAAGGCAAAAATAATGTCTTTCAACAAAGAAAGGTGACGCTAAAGCAACACGAGCTAGAAATACAGCTCAACAACGAAATGTCCCCCATGGGCCAGGTTGTATAAGTGTGCACATCCACGCACACACGCGCACAAATAAAAGATTAATAGACAGAATACAGGTACAGGTAAACATTCACTAAAAAGACACTGTGCAAAAATGTGAAGTCAGAAGTTGTTACGCTTAGAAGCGAAGTCTTAAACATAACCCCCCCCCCCATAAAAAAACAGACCCTGTTATGAAATTTAGATTAAAATCTGCTTTTGCATCCATTTAGTGTAGTACAGTACAGTATGCCCAGCAAACCGGGAAGATTTCCAGAACATTAGCAAAGATTCCCATTAAGTTCTAGTTAGGGTTCTATCTATTATTAGGATGATAACATCCCAAAAACATTCTTTTAGTGTTTTTGGGATGAATGAGAACTCAACGTTCTGGGAATGATGAGAACTCAATGTTCTAGGAACTTTCTTGCAACATCAGGCGAATGTTTTATACAAACATTGTATAATCCTCAGCATAACTGTACAGTTTTTGTCTTATGAGAACATTTGCTGCAACCTAACGAATGTTCTGGGAACTTTCACAGAACCAATTTTTGTTAAATACAAGAAAACACTGGTACTGAAGCTAGTAGCTATTTGCCCCAATATGTTGTAAACTAAAAATGTGGTGTGCTTGTAAACAAAAGTAACAGCAATATACAGCTAAATAGATTTACATTAAAAAAAAATATTAATATGAGCTAGTGTACAGGAGTTTAAAATGCATCTGAGGAAAGAAAAGGAGACCACGAACCCTTTAAAACAACGAGGCACTCTGCGACTGCTTTACACACAGTATCTATCTGATCAAATGACAAACCTTTCCCTACCACAGACAGATGGCAATGGACAGATTCATTTTGCATACCCCCCTCTCTCCTAGAGTACCCTCTGTGTGCTTGTCCCTCAATGGTGAGGCACTGGCTCTCAACAGAGCCCTCTGTGACAGATTTGTCTATGGCACCTCTTCACTGCTCCCGCACTGGCACAGTTGACCAAGTCCCAAGCTATTGCCCGGCTAATAACATGACTAGTAGTCCCAGTGAAACTGGGAATAGGTTATCCTTCAAAGTGACTGTGTGAGAATAACATTTACAAAAACATTATCAAACCTCAGGATTGTTCTTTGCCTTCCATTTAATATATATATATATATAATCAAATAAAATGTTTTTGTTGTACTCAATGTGTTCTCTCGATCGGGTATAGTAACATTGTTTTCTCTAAATTTGCCATAATCTTTTTCTTTAAAAATGTTTACAAAGCAGCAATAATAAAACAAATAGGGATGGACAAAAGCTGTCCTATTAATAACTTTGCAGCAGTTGGGGCTGCAAGTTACCTTGCATGCATTGCTTTTAAAATTATATAATTATTAATGAATTATTATATTAAAGACATTTTGAAGGACCTTCAATTAAAATTGCCATTCGTTTCAGGCTTTCGGATGTGAAACAACTTTAGGGGGATATTCATATAATCCTGTTAACACCAAGGAAACTGGGGGGTCAGTAGTCCCTGGACAGCTACATCATTCTGGGTTGTTCATTAGGCAACAAATGGATTAAAAAAACGGACATACAGGGAGGGAATACCTGGACTTGTCCGATAAACGCACATTTTCATTTTCCATTGCAAAATGTTTTACAATGTTTTCCCATTGCGTGCCTTAATGAACACAACCTAGCCCTATACTGTAGTTGCCTTTGAACCCAAGAGTGCTGTCAGCATATTTTGATTGGGAAAAAATATTTTCACATCCTCCTCCTCAGTCAAATAGGCCCCCAGATTCACCTTTTAGCATCCAGGACATACCAGGCGTCTTAAAAGGTGCAATATGCAGAAATCGCTCTGCCATTTTCTGTTTGCTAAAATTCTAGTAGTTTGTCTAATTTCCATTTACATGACAAAATAAGCAATGTATTGTGTACAGAATCATTGATCAATCTAAACCGTTGTGAAATATACACTACCGTTCAAAAGTTTGGGGTCACTTAGAAATGTCCTTGTTTTTGAAAGAAAGCAAAGAAATTGTCCATTAAAATAACATCAAATTGATCAGAAATATAGTGTAGACATTGTTAATGTTGTAAATGACTATTGTAGCTGGAAACGGCTTATTTTTATGGAATATCTAGTTCTTTGTTTCTGGCCATTTTGAGCCTGTAATCGAACCCACAAATGCTGATGCTCCAGATACTCAACTAGTCTAAAGGCCAGTTTTATTACTTCTTTAAATCAGCACAACAGTTTTCACCTGTGCTAACATAATTGTAAAAGGGTTTTCTAATGATCAATTAGCCTTTTAAAATGATAAACTTGGATTAGCTAACACAACGTGCCATTGGAACACATAAGTGATGGTTGCTGATAATGGGCCTCTGTACGCCTATGTAGATATAACATTTTTTTTTTTAAATTGATCAGCCGTTTCCAGCTACAATAGTAATTTACAACATTAACAATGTCTATACTGTGCTTTTATTTAAAAAACAAGGACATTTCTAAGTAACCCCAAACTTTTGAACGATAGTGTACTTTCAATAACCAAAAATGTTTTATTTTCAGCTGTTTGAAGCTGGTGAACAAAACTAAAAGTAAAAGACGCAAAAACTAAACTTAAGAACGGGGAGCATAGAAGTAGTGCACAGAACAGATCTACCGCTTCTTAGACTTGCTTTCAATGACAAATCTATAACTCACATTTCTATGTGAATTTGGTCAGGTTGCCCAAAAAGTTACATATTGCAGCTTTAAAGTGCCACGATCATGATGCAGCAGACCGTCAAGGCTGCTTGATCTGTGACAACCATGTAATACTGATTAGCAGTTCCTCCCTTCCGTCGCTTGCAAGTGTGTGTTTGCATGCAGGAGTGTCCATCACTTTCATGAAGTTCTTGAATGGAGCATGTGTGGGTATATACAGTATAACATAATCACAAGTTTGCTACAGGGCAAGAGCTCTATAAACATTAAGTGGATAATAAAAGTCTTTACAGGAACATTAACTTACACACCACAAACTTTACACTTTTGCACGGTAAGAAAGAGGGAGAAGTCTATTGTGAATCCTGTGCCCCCCTTGACTCTCTCTCCTCATCTCCAGGCAGTTTTTCATCCTCCATCACTCTATTCTCCTCCGTTTCTCTCTCCTCTTCAATGCTCTTCTCTGGGTTGACCTCTGGAGAAGCATGGGAGTCGTTTCCTGTGACCTCCTCCTGAACGTTGTCCTCCATCTGATGCTCCCTAGCCTCTGGCCCGGCCTGGTCAACCTTGCTCTCCCCAGTCTGACCATCGCTGGGTGTTTTCGGAGGCCCACTGTCCGTCTGTAAGTGGCTGTGGCTGCTTGCCTCCTCCACCACCCCTTCCTCCCTTGTTCTTTTCTTCTTCCTCTTAGGGCTGCCAGAGGACTCTGCGGACGGCATGCCTGGCAGCGCCATGATGCCCCCGTGTGGGAGGAACATGTGAGGGTACAGCAGTCCATGGGACAACCCTGGAACAAGGAAAGGGTTAAAGGCCAGGTGGCTGCCACTGCTACTGCTGACGCCACTGCTGCTGCTGGCCGCCGCAGTAGTGATGGCTGCGATGCTGTGGCTGCCTATCGCGCCTTGCTGCTTTTCTTCTGTCGACTGCTTGTCCTCTCTCTTTCTCTCTCTGTCAGACTGCATGCCGGAGCCATCTGCCTGTGTGCTCGAAGACGCCTGACTGGGGCCTCGTGAGGGGCTACTGGCCGCGGAGGAAGCCGTAGTTGTGGTAACTGCAGCCGCTGAGGAGGTGGGAGCGGAGCTGGTGGGCGGCTGCCCCATCAGCCCCTGAACACTGAACATGTGGGGCGCGCCATGTATGCCGTGGAGCATCATGGGAAGCATGCTCAGGCCGTTCTTGGCATCTTCACCAGCGGACACGGCGAAGCCATGGGGGAATCCCATCAGGCCCGTGAGTGGGATGCCCTGGACATTGCGGAGGTTCTGGAGGCTGACCAAGTCCATGCTGCCGATCAGGCTGCCGTTCATGAAGAGTGGGCCCATGGGTGACTCCGAGAGGAGGGGCTTAGGCATCTCGCTGCGAGGACGACGGCCCCGGCGGCGGGGCCCTTGGTCGCGGCACACGGGCTCTGTGAGTATGCGGGTGAACTTTCCCTCGGGAAGAAAGCCCTGGAAACACAAGGCATTAGCTTGAGGAAAATGCAGGAAGTGTTTTGAAGGACATCTGTACTCTTTGTAAGGCAGTAGGTTCTGAGAACTGTCTGCATTAAAGATGTTGAAATGCCAAATTAAAAATGGCATTCTAATGAAACTATTTGACGAGACACTTGTGTGAATGAGAGTGTGTGAAAATTCCATGCTACTCACAGAGTGTTTCACAACATCTGCCCAGTCGGGTGCCACGTAGTACTCAGTATTCGCGTCCAGCCATCGGGAGAGCTCCTTGATTGCTGGAGCCATAGCACCCCCAAGCTACAGAACAGGAATATACAGCCCTTAATCATTTGTACACACACATACCATAAATATAACTGATGCATGTGTGTAATTCAGGTTGTTATCTTGTCAAAGCAAGTCAAACATTACATTTCATGCATATTCCTGAAAGTTATGTCTTATCAAAGGAGTGTATTTGATCAATGTGAAGTAGTACAGTTGGGTGGGGAGAAGTGTCTTCATTCACCTGTTAAGTAGCTAGATTTTCAAGCGAATATTGTAATGTTTCCATCAAAAAGAACTTAGTCGTATAATAACTCCTCATTTACCAAATAAAAAAACAAGTTCTGTGTTTCCATCCCATTTTTAACAGTCGATGGTTTTGCCACAAAAAGTTTTGCAATAAACAACAAATGTGCCAACTCTTGTATGGTGTAGTCAACAGCTCCCAGACAGGGTACAATGCAGAGGGTGATGTAATTATGGATAAAAGCAAGATAATTTGTATTTGTCAATTGGCAGCCAAACACCGTCACCATCATACAAATTAAGACCATCAAAAAGTATTTGGAAATTAGCGTCAAGCTCAGTGTGCACTTTCACCAGCCTGTGAAGTTCTTATTACCTCTGCAGCCTAATAAACTGAACAGTGCATTCGGAAAGTATTCAGACCCCTTGACTTTTTCCATATTTTGTTACGTTACAGCCTTATTCAAAATAGTTTCCCCCCCACATCAATTGACACACAATAGCCTATAACTAGAATGCAAAGACAGGTTTTTATAACATTTTACAAATGTATTACAAATAAAAAAACTGAAATATCACATTTACAGTAGTCAGACCCTTTACTCAGTACTTTGTTGAAGCACCTTTGGCAGCAATTACAACCTTGAGTCTTCTAGGGTATGATGCTACAAGCCTGGCAGACCTGTATTTGGGGAGTTTCTCCCATTCTTCTCTGCAGATCCACTCAAGCTCTGTCAGGTTGGATGGGGAGCATCGTTGCACAACTATTTTTAGGTCTCTTCAAGCGATGTTCGAACGGGTTCAAGTCCAGGCTCTGACTGGGCCACTCAATGACATTCAGAGACTTGTCCCGAAGCCAGTCCTGCATTGTCTTGGCTGTGTGCTTAGGGTCGTTATCCTTTTGGAAGGTGAACCTTTGCCCCAGTCTGAGGTCCTGAGCAGGTTTTCATCAAGGATCTCTCTGTACTTTGCTCCGTTCATATTTCCCTCGATCCTGACTAGTCTCTCAGTCCCTGCCGCTGAAAAACATCCCCAAAGCATGATGCTGCCATCATGCTGTGGGGATGTTCAATCTTGGTTTCATCAGACCATAGAATCTTGTTTCTCATGGTCTGAGAGTCCTTTAGGTGCCCTTTGGCAAACTCCAAGCGGGCTGTCATGTGCCTTTTACTGAGGAGTGGCTTCCGTCTGGCCACTCTACCATAAAGGCCTGATTGGTGGAGTGCTGCAGAGATGGTTTCCCTTCTGGAAGGTTCCCCCATCGCCACAGAGGAACTCTGGAGCTCTGTCAGAGTAACCATCGGATTCTTGATCACCTCCTTGATCAAGGCCCTTCGAACTCGATTGCTCAGTTTGGCCGGGCGGCCAGCTCTAGGAAGAGTCTTGGTGGTTCCAAACTTCTTCCATTTAAGAATGATGGAGGCCACTGTGTTCTTGGTCACCTTCAATGCTGCAGACATTTTTTGGTACCTTTCCCCAGATCTGTGCCTCGACACAATCCTGTCTCGGAGCTCTACGGACAATTGCTTCAACCTCATTGCTTGGTTTTTGCTCTGACATGCACTGTGGGACCTTATATAGACAGGTGTGTGCCTTTCATGTCCAATCAATTGAATTTACCACAGGTGGACTCAAATCAAGTTGTAGAAACATCAAGGAAGCTCAATGGAAACAGGATGGACCTGAGCTCAATTTTGAGTCTCATAGCAAAGGGTCTGAAAACGTCTAAAAACCTTTTTCCACGTTGTCATTATGCGGTATTGTGTGTAGATTGATGAGGATTTTTATTTATTTAATCCATTTTAGAATAAGGCTGTAACATAACAAAATATGTAAAAAGTCCAGGGGTGTGACTACTTTCCGAATGCACTGTACATGCTTTTCCAAGTCATTGTGGGAGGAACACGCAACATCACATGACTGCAAGTTTACTGTGACATGGTTATTCTATTAACATTTGCGCAAAAAAAATATTTCCACTGCCATTTGTCACATAGTATGCCTTCAGGAAGTATTCACCCCCTTTCCCACATTTTGTGTTACAGCCTGAATTTAAAATAGATTAAAGAGATTGAGATTATGTTGTCACTCGCCTACACACAATACCCCATAATGTCAAAGTGGAAGTATGTATTTTTTTATTTAATTTTTTTGCCAGTTAAATTAAACAGAAAAGCTGAAATGTCTTAAGTCACAACGTATTCAACCCCTTTGTTATGGCAAGCCTAAATAAGTTCAGCAGTAAACATTTGCTTAACAAGTCATATAATAAGTTGCATGGACTCACTCTGTGTGCAATAATAGTGTTTAACATGATTTCTGAATGACATCCTCATCTCTGTACCCCGCACATACAATTATCTTTAAGGTCCCGCAGTCAAGCAATGAATTTCAAACACAGATTCAACCAAAAAGAGCAGGGAGGTTTTCCATTGCCTCGCAAAAAGGACACATATGGGTAAAACATTTGAAAAGCAGACATTAAATATCCCTTTGAGCATGGTAAAGTTATTCATTACACTTTGGATGGTGTATTATGGTGTATCAATACACCCAGTCACCACAAAGATACAGGTGTTCTTCCTAACTCTGTTGCCGGAGAGGAAAGAAACCGCTCAGGGATTTCACCATGAGGCAAATGGTGATTTTAAAACAGTTAGAGTTTAATGGCTGTGATAGGAGAAAACTGAGGATGGATGAACAACATTGTAGTTGAGCCACAATACTAACCTAAATGACAGTGAAAAGGAAGCCAGTACAGAATAAAAAATATTCCAAAACATGCATCCTGTTTGCAACAAGGCACTAAAGTAATACTGCAAAAAATTCACCTTTCAGCAGGACAATAGCCTAAAACACAAGACCAATCTACACTGGAGTTGCTTACCAAGAAAACAGTGAAAGTTCCTGAGTGGCCGAGTTACAGTTTTGACTTGACTTGACTATGGCAATCCCTGAAAATGGTTGTCTAGCAATGATCAACAACTAATTTGACAGAGTTTAAAGAATTTTGAAAGAATAAATGGGCAAATGTTGCACAATCCAGGTGTGGAAAGCTCCTAGAGACTTACATCTGTAATCGCTGCCAAAGGTGATTCTACAAAGTATTGACTCGGGTATGAATACTTACATAAATTAGATATTTCTGTATTTCACTTTCAATAAGTTTGCAAAAATGTCAAAAAAACTGTTTTTACTTTGTCATTATGGGGTACTGTGTGTAGATTGGTTAGATTTAAAAAAAAACATATGTAATACATTTTGAATTCAGGCTGCAACACAATATATGTCAAGGAATACAGTGAAGACACTGTATCTAATTCACAGACCAAAAAATGATCCACCACTGAGGAACGTATTTTGTTTTGATAACATTTAGGAAAGTCTAGCTGTCCACAATTTGCTGTTTCCATCAGGCCTGTCGTAGGGCTGGGCGATATGGCTTGAAAATTGCATCTTGTTTTTTTTTCAAACTTCTTGGCGATTCACAATATACAGTGCATTGGGAAAGTATTCAGACCCCTTGACTTTTTCCACATTTTGTTACGTTACAGCCTTATTCTAAAATGGTTTAAATACAACAAAACCTCTCATGGAAAAGCGAAAATAGTTTTATTTTTTGAAAATGTATATAAAAAAAAAAAGATACCTTATTTACAAAAGTATTCAGATCCTTTGCTATGAGACTTGAAATTGAGCTCAGGTGCATCCTGTTTCCATTGATCATCCTTGAGATGTTTCAACAACTTGATTGAATTCAATTGATTGGACATGATTAAGAAAGGCGCACACCTGTCCATATAAGGTCCCACAGTTAACAGTACATGTCAGAGCAAAAACCAAGCAATGAGGTCGAAAACAATGGTCCGTAGAGTAGTATAATGGCGCCGGAGGAGATGGTTGCCGTTTTACAGGCTCCTAACCAATTGTGCCATTGTGTATTTTTCCACGTTATTTCTAACTTATTTTGTACATAATGTTTCTGCCACCGTCTCTTATGACCAAAAATAGTTCCTGCGATTACTCACCGCGTACTGGACAAAGATTGTTTTCTTTAATGAGTCGGTCGCAAAGGATTTACTTCAGACACCGGACAAGGCCCAAATCCCCGTCATTTGTATGAAGAAGAGACAAGAGATATAGGGGTCGTAGGTCGGGGTGCATTGTAAGAATCCGAGTGGGTAACCCGCCTCCAATGTCAGTCCTATCAGCCAACGTGCAATCATTGGATAATAAACTGGATGAGCTCCGATCAAGACTGTCCTACTGACGGCACATTCAAAACGGTAATATCTTATGTTTCACCGATTTGTGGCTGAATGACGACATGCTGGCTGGGTTTTCCGTGCATCAGCAAGATAGAGTAGCTGCCTCCGGTAAGACAAGGGGTGGCGGTCTGTGTATTTTTGACAATAACAGTTGGTGCACGAAATCTAATATTAATGAAGTCTCGATGTTTTGCTCGCCTGAGGTAAAGTAACTCATGATAAGCTGTAGACCACAATATTTATTTAGAGAGTTTTGAACTATATTTTTCATAGCTGTCTATTGACCACCACAAACCGATGCTGGCACTAAGACCATTCATTGAGCTGTATATGGCCATAAGAAAAGAAGAAAATGCTCATCCAGAGGTGGCGCTCCTAGTGGCTGGGGACTTTAATGCAGGGAAACAAAAAAGTTTTACCTAATTTCTACCAGAATGTTACATGTGCAACCAGAGGGGGAAAAAAACCCCACCTTTACTCCACACACAGAGACGCGTACAAAGCTCTCCATCGCCGTCCATTTGGCAGATCTGACCATAATTCTATCCTCTTGATTCCTGCTCACAAGCAAAAACTAAAGCAGGAAGTACCAGTGACTTGCGCAATAGTGGTATTGCGGTCAGATGATGCAGATGCTAAGCTACAGGACTGTTTTGCTAGCACAGACTGGAATATGTTTTGGAATTCTTCCAATGGCATTGAGGAGTACACCACATCAGTCACTGGCTTCATCAAAAAGTGCATCGATGACGTCGTCCCCACAGTGACCCTACGTACATACCCCAACTAGAAGCCATGGATTACAGGCAACATCCGCACTGAGCTGAAGGGTAGAGCTGCCGCTTTCAAGGAGCGGGACTCTAACCCGGAAGCTTATAAGAAATCCCGCTATGCCCTCCGACGAACCATCAAACAGGCAAAGCGTCAATATAGGACTAAGATTGAATCCTACTACATCGGCTCTGGCACTCGCCGGATGTGGCAGGGCTTGCAAACTATTACGGACTACAAGGGAAAGCACAGCCGTGAGCTGCCTAGTGACACGAGCCTACCAGACGAGCTAAATTACTTCTATTCGCGCTTCAAGGCAAGCAACACTGAAGCATGCACGAGAGCACCAGCTGTTCCGGACGACTGTGTGATGACGCTCTCCGTAGCCGATCTGAGTAAGACCTTTAAACAGGTCAACCTTCACAAGGCTGCAGGGCCAGATGGATTACCAGGATGTGTACTCCGAGCATGCGCTGACCAGCTGGCAAGTGTCTTCACTGACATTTTCAACCTGTCCCTGACTGAGTCTGTAATACCAACATGTTTCAAGCAGACCACCATAGTCCCTGTGCCCAAGAACACCAAGGTAACCTGCCTAAATGACTACCAACCCGTAGCACTCACGTCTGTATTCATGAAGTGCTTTGAAAGGCTAGTAATGGCTCACATCAACACCATTATGCCAGAAACCCTAGACCCACATCAATTTGCATACGGCCCCAACAGATCCACAGATGATGCAATCTCTATTGCACTTCACACTGCCCTTTCCCACCTGGACTAAAGCAACACCTACGTGAGAATACTATTCATTGACTACAGCTCAAAGTTTAACACCATAGTGCCCTTAAAGTTCATCACTAAGCTAAGGACCCTGGGAATAAATACCTCCCTCTGCAACTGGATCCTAGACTTCCTGACAGGCCCCCAGGTGGTAAGGGTAGGTAACAACACATCTGCCACACTGATCCTCGACACGGGGGCCCCTCAGAGGTGCGTGCTCAGTCTCCCGCCTGTACTCCCTGTTCACCCATGACTGCATGGCCAAGCACGACTCCAACACCATCATTAAGTTTGCAGACGACACAACAGTGGTAGGCCTGATCACAGACAATGATGAGACAGCTTATAGGTAGGAGGTCAGAGACCTGGCAGTGTGGTACAAGGATAACAACCTCTCCCTCACTGTGATCAAGACAAAGGAGATGATCGTGGACTACAGGAAAAGGGTGGCCGAGCATTCCCCCATTCTCATCGACAGGGCTGTAGTGGAGCAGGTTGAGAGCTTCAAGTTCCTTGGTGTCCATATCACCAACGAACTGTCATGGTCCAAACACACCAAGACAGTCGTGAAGAGGGTACGACAAAGCCTATTCCCCCTCAGGAGACAGAAAAGATTTGGCATGGGTCCTCAGACCCTCGAAGTTCTACAGCTGCACCATCGACAGCATCCTGAATGGTTGCATCACCGCCTGGTATGGCAACTGCTCGGCCTCCGACCGCAAGGCACTACAAAGGGTAGTGCTTACGGCCCAGTACATCACTGGGGCCAAGCTTCCTGCCATCCAGAACCTCTATACCAGGCGGTGTCAGAGGAAGGCCCTAAAAATTGTCAAAGACTCCAGCCACCCTAGTCATAGACTGTTCTCTCTGCTACCGCACGGCAAGCGGTACCGGAGCGCCAAGTCTAGGCCCAAAAGGCTTCTTAACAGCTATTATCCCCAAGCCATAAGACTCAAGAACAGATAAAAAATAATGGCTAGCCTGGCTATTTGCATTAACCCCCCCATTTTTACGCTGCTGCTACTCTCTGTTTATTATCTATTCATATTCACTTTACCTCTATCTACAAGTACGTATTACGCCAATTACCTCGAGTAACCTGTGCCCCTGCACATTGACGCTGTATATATATATATATATATATATATACATACATACATACATACATACATACACACACACACACACACATGTATAGCCTCTTTACTGTTATTGTTGTTTTTTAATATTTTTTTTTTACCACTTATTTTGTATTTAAACTGCATTGTTGGTTAAGGGCTTGTAAGTAAGCATTGCACTGTAAGGTCTCTGTTATTCGGCGCATGTGACAAATACAATTATTTGATTTGATTTAGAGCTCCGAGACAGGATTGTGTCAAGGCACAGATCTGGGACTGCAGAAACATTTCAGGAGTAGCTTCGGGACAAGTATCTGAGTATCTGAATGTCCTTGAGTGGCCCAGCCAGAGCCTGGACTTCAACCCGATCGAACATCTCTGGAGACCTGAAAATAGCGACGCTCCCCATCCAATCTGACAGAGTTTAAGAGGATCTGCAAAAAGGAATGGGAGAAACTCCCCAAATACAGGTGTGCCAAGCTTGTAGCGTCATATACCCAAGAAGACTCGAGGCTGTAATTGCTGCAAAAGGTGCATCAACAAAGTAGTGAGTAAATGGTCTGAATACTTATGTAAATGTGATCAGTTTATTATTTTTAATGAATCTACAAAAATGTCTAAAAACCTGTTTTATCTTTGTCATTATGGGGTATTTATTGTGTGTAGATTGATGTTTTTTTTTTTTAATCCATTTTAGAAAACGGCTGCAACGTAACAAATTGTGGAAAATGTCAAGGGGTCTGAATACTTTCCGAATGCACCATCTTGATTTGTGCAAAGCTGTCATCAAGGCAAAGGGTGGCTACTTTGAAGAATTGAACATTTGTTTAACACTTTTTTGGTTACTACATGATTCCATGTGTTATCTAATAGGTCTGATGTCTTCACTATTATTCTACAATGTAGAAAATAGTCAAAATAAAAAAAACTCTTGAATGAGTAGGTGTCCAAACTTTTGACTGGTCCTGTATACTTCCATACATTTTTTCCTAGCGCTAACTGCGTAGCCCAAACTGTTTGGACGCTATAGACGCTCTAGCTGTCATTGATTGGATTCCAATGCAAAAAATAACAGATCACTCTAGCTTTAACTTTTATTATGCTAATTATATTTTAGCGGGGGAGCAGACAGACTCTAGGAGGTTAACCTACTTTTCTGCAATAATGACTGATCTGGCTTTCAAGTATGTCTATAAAAATAAAAAAAATTCAGAACCATTCACATCCACTAATAATGACCAACTTCTGGTAGTAGGCATTATAGAAAATTAACACAGGTCTCATGAACAATCTCTCAAGGACAAGCCCACATGCTAGTGAGTAGCCAGCTAATCTTTAAATTTAAAGCCAACTTGGATCTATTTGCTTGTTAACAAAGGTAGAACAGTGGAACTGAATAAACCCTCCTGTCCGTCTGCAACTGTTTGAACAACATGGCCTGTTCACTTTGTTTAGATGTTGAAATCAAGAGGCTAAAATGTTGCTAGCAGTGCGTGGTACCGCAATGCTGCGCGCGACAGAAACTGAGCATTAATATTCCAGTCGTTTTCACTGATACTCCCATTTTATTAGGGTCTGCTCTGTTCTCATTTTGGGAGTTGAGACATAAAAAGGGTATCGTTAGAAGGGGAATCAACCGATTCTGTTGGTAGTTGCACAGTGCACACAGCACAGGAGCAAAAGAAAGGAGACCAAAAAGACATTCATAAAAACAAAAAAATATAAAATAAAACTAGATTCTTGCGATGCAGGCATTTGGAACATCGTGCTAAAATACGTTTTTTATCCGACAGGTACTTTACTCTCATATGGTTGAATAGAAACATGATTCATGTCAGTGATGTTAAGTGTGCTTGTGCATCAGTGTTGGTGTGTGGTTGTGTGTCAAAAAGGTTACCCTGCGGCCAGTGCTTCTGTGGACCACGGGCACCCTCTCCTCCCCTGTTAGGGAGTTGACGTCCAGCTTGGTGGGGTCTTTGCAGCGATGTCTCCGCTGTTTGGGCCGCTCCACAAAGCTGTGCAACATCGCTGCGCCAGGAGACTGAAACCCCAGATTTGGCAAGATCAGCACACTACAACATCACCTGTCATCACGTGGTTGGAGAGTTACTTATCCAATAGAACTCAAGAGTATTCTTCAATGAAAGCTTCTCTAACATCAGATATGTACAGTGCAGTATCCCTCAGGGCAGGTTCCATGTGCCGCTACTTTTACAAATGATTTGCCATTTGTCTTACAAGAAGCTAAAATGACTATGTATGCTGACAATTGCACACTAAAGTTGTGGCCAAAAGTTTTGAGAATGACAAAAATATTAATTTCCACAAAGTTTGCTGCTTCAGTGTCTTTAGATATTTATGTCAGATGTTACTATGGAATACTGAAGTATAATTACAA
Organism: Salmo salar; assembly: GCF_965601325.2. NCBI lineage: Eukaryota > Metazoa > Chordata > Actinopteri > Salmoniformes > Salmonidae > Salmo > Salmo salar. The sequence continues at coordinate 42,525,465 of NC_138302.1, read as the reverse complement.
GCATTTCATAAGTGTCACAGGCTTGTATTGACAATTACAGGAAGTTGATGCAAAGAGTCAATATTTGCAGTGTTGACACTTCTTTTTCAAGACCTCTGCAATCCACCCTGGCATGCTGTCAATTAACTTCTGGGCCACATCCTACATTTACGTAATCTACATTACATTTACGTAATTTAGCAGAATGGACTGATGGAAGCCCATTCTTGCATAATCAATGCTTGGAGTTTGTCAGAATTTGTGGGTTTTTGTTTGTTTGAGGATTGACCACAAGTTCTCAATGGGATTAAGGTTTGGGGAGTTTCCTGACCATGGACCCAAAATATCGATGTTTTGTTCCTCGAGCCACTTAGTTATCACTTTTGCCTTATGGCAAGGTGCTCCATCATGCTGGAAAAGGCATTGTTCATCACCAAACTGTTCCTGGATGGTTGGGAGAAGTTGCTCTCGGAGGATGTGTTGGTACCATTCTTTATTAATGGCTGTGTTCTTAGACAAAATTGTGAGTGAGCCCACTCCCTCGGCTGAGAAGCAACCCCACACATGAATGGTCTCAGGATACTTTACTGTTGGCATGAGACAGGACTGATGGTAGCGCTCACCTTGTCTTCTCCGGACAAGCTTTTTTCCGGATGCCCCAAACAATCGGAAAGGGGATTCATCAGAGTAAATGACTTTGCCCCAGTCCCCAGCAGTCCAAACCCTGTACCTCTTTCAGAATATCAGTCTGTCCCTGATGTTTTTCCTGGAGAGAAGTGGCTTCTTTGCTGCCCATCCTGACACCAGGCCATCCTCCAAAAGTCTTCGCCACACTGTGCGTGCAGATGCACTCACACCTGCCTGCTGCCATTCCTGAGCAAGCTCTGTACTGGCGGTGCCCCAATCCCACAGCTGAATCAACTTTAGGAGACGGTCCTGGCGCTTGCTGGACTTTCTTGGGCACCCTGAAGCCTTCTTCACAACAATTGAACCGCTCTCCTTGAAGTTCTTGATGATCTGATAAATGGTTGATTTAGGTGCAATCTTACTGGCAGCAATATTCTTGCCTGTGAAGCCCTTTTTGTGCAAAGCAATGATGACGGCATGCGTTTCCTTGCAGGTAACCATGGTTGACAGAGGAAGAACAATGATTCCAAGCACCACCCTCCTTTTGAAGCTTCCAGTCTGTTATTCGAACTCAATCAGCATGACAGAGTGATCTCCAGCCTTGTCCTCGTCAACACTCACACCTGTGTTAACGAGAGAATCACTGACATGATGTCAGCTGGTCCTTTTGCAGCAGGGCTGAAATGCTGTGGAAATCTTTTTGGGGGATTCAGTACATTTTGCATGGCAAAGAGGGACTTTGAAATTAATTGCAATTCATCTGATCACTCTTCATAACATTCTGGAGTATATGCAAATTGCCATCATACAAACTGAGACAGCAGACTTTGTGAAAATGAATATTTGTGTCGTTCTCAAAACGTTTGGCCACGACTGTACACATCAGCACCTGCAGACAGTGAGCTCACTGAGACTCTTAGCAAGGAGTTACAGTCAGTGTCAAAATGGGCAATTAGCAATACATTGGTCTTAAATGCATAAAACCAAAAGCATTGTATTTGGTTCAAAACATTCTTAGACCTTAACCTCAACTGAAGTTGTGCATAAATTGTGTGACCATTGAACAAGAAGATCAACTCCTAGAAGCAACACTGTTATCATGTTCAAGTTATATTGACAAAGTTGTTGTGAAGATGGGGAGAGTTAAGTTGTTATAAAAACATGTTCTTCTGTACTAGTTGTTGAGGCTTTGATCTTGTCTCATCTTGATTACTGTCCGGTAATATGGTCAGGTGCAGCAAAGAAAACCCTAGTATAGCTGCAGTTGCCTCAAAACAAAGCAGCACTCCTTGCCCTTAACTGCACACACAGAACTAACATCAACAAAATGCATGATAGTCTTTCATGGTTGAGGAGAAAGACTACTTCTCTTCTAGTCTTGAATAAGAAACGTGTGTTTTAAATGCCCACCCACTTGTATAATCTTTTTGCAAACACTTCAAACAGACATACATAATCCACCAAACATGCCACTAAAGGTTGCAAGATCGAATCCCTGAGCTGACAAGGTAAAAATCTGTCGTTCTGCCCCTGAACAAGGCAGTTCCTAGGCCGTCATTGAAAATAAGAATTTGTTCTTAACTGACTTGCCTAGTTAAATAAAGGTACAAAAAGATAAAAAATAAAATGTTACCCAAACCAAAAACAGATTTAATGCATTGCTCAGTTATATATAAAGCCATGTCATCGTGGAATGCTCTGGAACCAGAGGTTACCCAGGCAAAAATAAAAAGTTTAGCTTAAAAAAACAGATTTAAAAAAACATAGTATCACAAGATCGAATTTAACTATACTGAACAAAAATATGAACGCAACATGCAACAATTATATATTTTTTACTGAGTTACAGTACATAAGGAAATCAGTCAAAATAAATACATTCATTAGGCTCTAATCTATGGGCCTTGGAGGTCATAAGCCCACCCACTTGGTAGCCAGGCCCCCCCTTCTTCCACCCCCTCCTCAGACGATTCCGCAGGTGGAGAAGCCGGAGGAGGTACTGGGCTAAAGTGGTTACAAGTGGTCTGCGGTTGTGTGGCCGGTTGGACGTACTGCCAAATTCTCTAAAACAACATTGGACGCAGCTTATGGTTGAGAAATGAACATTAAATTCTCTGGCAACAGCTCTGGTGGACATTCCTGCAGTCAGCATGCCAATTGCATGCTCCCTCAACTTGAGACATCTGCGGCATTGTGTTGTGTAACAAAAGCGCACATTAAAAAAGTGGTCTTTCACTGTTCCCAGCACAAGGTGAACTGTATAATTATCATATTGTTTAATCAGCTTCTTGATATTCCACACCTGGTGGATGGATTATCTTGGCAAAGGAGAAATGCTCACTAACAGGATTATAAACAAATTTGTGGACATCATTTGAGAGAAATAAGCTTTTTGTGTGTATGGACAATTTCTGGGATTTTTTATTTCAGGTCATGAAACTTGGGACCAACACTTTCCATGTTGCGTTTTTAGTTTTGTTCAGTGTATATAAACTACATGACCAAATGTATGTGGACTTCTGCTCGTCGAACATCTCATTCCAAAATCATGGGCATTAATATGGAGGTGGTCATCCATTTGCTGCTATAACAGCCCCTACTCTTCTGGGAAGACTTTCCACTAGATGTTGGAACATTGCTGCTGGGACTTGCTTCCATTCTGCCACAAGAGCATTAGTGAGATCAGGCACTGATGTTGGACGATTAGGCCTGGCTCGCAGTCAGCGTTCCAATTCATCCCAAAGGCAATCGATGCTGTCGAGGTCAGGGCTCTGTGCAGACCAGTCAAGTTCTTCCACACCGATCTCGACAAACCATTTCTGTATGGACTTCGCTTTGTGTACAGGGGCATTGTCATGCTGAAACAGGAACGGGCCTTCCCCAAACTGTTGCCACAAAGTTGGAAGCAAAGAATCGTCTAGAATGTTATTGTATGCTGTAGAGTTAAGATTTCCCTTCACTGGAACTAAGGGTCCTAGCCTGAACCATTATTCCTCCTCCACCAAACTTTAGTTGGCACTATGCATTGGGGCAGGTAGCGATCTCCTGGCATCTGCCAAATCCAGATTTGTCCGTCGGAGTGTCAGATGGTGAAGCGTCATCCATCACTCCAGAGAACGTGTTTCCAATGCTCCAGAGTCCAATGGCAGCAAGCTTTACACCACTCCAGCCGACGCTTGGCATTGCGCATGGTGACCTTATGCTTGTGTGCTGCTGCTCAGCTATGGAAACTCATTTCATGAAGCTCCGGACGAACAGTTTGTGTGCTGATGTTGCTTCCAGAGGCAGTTTGGAACTCAGTAGTAAGTGTTGCAACCAAAGACCGATCATTTTTATGCACTACGTGATTCAGCAATCAGCGGTCCCGTTCTGTGAGCTTGTGTGGCCTACCACTTCACGGCTGAGCTGTTGTTGCTCTTAGATGTTTCCACATCACAATAACAGCACTTACAGTAGACCGGGGCAGCTCCAGCAAGGCAGAAATATGACAAACTGACTTGTTGGAAAGGTGGCATCCTATGACGGTGCCACGTTGAAAGTCAGAGTTTTTCAGTAATAGTCGACTTCACTAATTTGAAGAGGTGTTCACATACTTGTGTGTGATACATATATATATACACACACACACACCAAAAGTAATATTTTCAACAATGTAGAAAATAGTGAAAAAAAGAAAAACCCCTTGAATGAGTAGGTATGTCCAAACTTTTGACTGGTACCGTACGTAGTGCCTTGGGAAAGTATTCACACCCCTCGACTTTTTCCACATTTTGTTACGTTACAGCCTCCTTCTAAAATTGGTAAAACATATATTTTTTTTACACACCATAAATACCCCATTATGACAAAGCAAAAACAGGTTTTTAGAAATTGTTGCAAATGTATTACTAATAAAAAAACGGTCATTTACATAAGTACATTACCCTTTACTCAGTACTTTGTTGAAGAAGCCTTGAATCTTCTTGGGCATGACGCTACAAGCTTGGCGCACCTGCATTTTGGGTAGTTTCTCCCATTTTCCTCTGCAGATCCTTTCAAGCTCTGTCAGGTTGAATGGGGAGTGTCGCTGCACAGCTATTTTCAGGTCTCTCCAGAGATGTTTGATCGGGTTGAAGTCCGGGCTCTGGCTGGGCCACTCAATGACATTCAAAGACTTGTCCCGAAGCCACGCCTGCGTTGTCTTGGTTGTGTGCTTAGGGTTGTTATCCTGTTGGAAGGTGAACCCTTGCCCCAGTGTGGAGGTCCTGAGCGCTCTGGAACAGGTTTTCATCAAGGATCTCGCTGTACTTTGCTATGTTAATCTTTTCTTCGATCCTGACTAGTCTCCCAGTCCCTGCAGCTGAAAAACATCCCCACAGCATGATGCTGCCACCACCATGCTTCACTGTAGGGATGGTGCCAGGTTTTCTCCAGATGTGACATTTGGCATTCAGACCAGAGTCCTTTAGGTGCCTTTTGGCAAACTCCAAGTGGGCTGTCATGTGCCTTTTATTGAGGAGTAACTTCCGTCTGGCCACTAACATAAAGGCCTGATTGGTGAAGTGCTGCGGAGATTGTTGTCCTTCTGGAAGGTTCTCCCATCTCCACAGAGGAACTCCAGAGCCCTGTCAGAATGACCATCGGATTCTTGGTCACCTCCCTGACCAAGGCCCTTCTCCCCCATTTACTCAGTTTGGCCAGGTGGCCAGCTCTAGGAGGAGTCTTGGTGGTTCAAAACTTATTTAATTTAAGAATGATGGAGGCCACTGTGTTCTTGGGGATCTTCAATGCTGCCGAAATGTTTTGGTACCCTTCCCCAGATCTGTGTCTCGACACAATCCTGTCTCGGAGCTCTACAGACAATTCCTTTGACCTCAAGGCTTTGTTTTTGCTCTGACATGCACTGTCAATTGTGGGACCTTATAAAGACAGGTGTGTGCCTTTCCAAATCATGTCTAATCAATTGAATTTACCACAGGTAGACTCCAATCAAGTTGTAGAAACATCTCAAGGATGGTCTATGGAAACAGGATTCACCTAAGCTCAATATCAAGTCACATAGCAAAGGGTCTGAATACTTATGTATTTTTTAAATTTATTTAACCTTTATTTAACTAGGCAAGTCAGTTAAGAACAAATTCTTATTTACAATGACGGCCTACCCCAGCCAAACCCTAACAACGCTGGGCCAATTGTGCGTAGCCCTATAGGACTCCCAATCACGGCCAGTTGTGATACAGCCTGGAATCGAACCAGGGTCTGTAGTGACGCCTCTAGCAGTGCCTTAGACCGCTGCACCACTCGGGAGCCCTAAATAAAAGTATGTTTGTTATTTTTTATAATTTAGGGGGAAAAAAATAAATAAATTCACTTTATGGGGTATTGTGTGTATATTGATGAGTAAAAAAATTATAATTGAATCAATTTTTAGAATAAGGCTGGAAAATGTGGAAAAAGGGAAGGGGTCTGAATATTTTCTGAATGCACTGTATAACTCTTATTCAATTAAATTCCAAATAAATTGTTTTAATGTAATATCTTATGTTGTTCTTGTCTATTACTATTCTGTACTTTCTCATCTATTTATATGTTTTATGTGGACCCCAGGAAGCGTAGCTGCTGCATATGCTGTAGCTAATAGGGATCCTAATAAACTAAACCAAACAATATTCTCTTACTATAAAACCTGGTGAGTTGAACCCTCTTAACATTAACTTTCTCACAATTTCAGAAAACATATGGGTTCCCTCTACCTGCTTATTCCCTCTTGATTCCAGGAATCCTCCAATGGAGAAGGAATCGTCCAACATTGATTTCTGGAGACACTTTCTTTTGACAATGATCAACTCACCGGTGCAAAAGTGGGCAGTTCCATGTTGTAGTTAGGATTCTGCCGCAGCCATTCCATCAGGCCCTTGTTGGCAGCCTCTCTGTCAATGGCCACCACCTCTGGCTGGGTGGGTGTGGAGGGTCCCGGGGGGCACTCTGGTGGGGAGGTGGACGACACCGCAGAATGGCTGACTTCTACCCTACCCTGTAGATGAAACAATTATAGAAAACTCAATCAGATGTCGTTGATTCACCACTCAAATCTAGTATGAAGCTCTAGTGACAACCTTGCGTACCAATGCACATGAATTGCCTCCTCCAAGCACGAAACCACAAGAGTCAACTTTATTGTCCTTCCCCCTGAACTTGGTAGGGGGACAGGTCCACAGTAATTATCATCAAAACCAGGAGGGGCAGAAAACTAGTACCATTAAGCTGTCCTTTTTGCTGTTCACAAAACCAAAAGCACTTCTGACTTTGCAAACCTGTTGTTCCGGCACGTGCATTCCTCTGCTCTTGACGAACCCCATGTCGACTGCCTCCACGTTTCTCCGTCTGCCTCTCCTTCGGCGCATGAAGGCATCGTCGCGCCTCAGGTTGCCGTTGACGATTTGGCCGGTGACTGGGTGGATGAGACCTGCCTGCAGGATCCCGGCCATGTCTACTCCCACCGAGCCCTGCATGGCACTCTGAATGACACTCTGCATGCCGCCCATGGCAGGCAGTTTGTGGGAACTAGGATGGACCTGGTGGCTCATGTGGCCTACAGTGGCTGCCACGTCGCCCCCAATGCCCAGATCGCCGGCCTTGGAGAGGTCCATGGCCGCCTCCTGCCAGCCGTTGAGCAGCAGGGCCCCGTCTCTGTGCGGCACCGTTAGGGGCATCTTCTCCCCTGGATGGCACTGCTTACTGAGCACCACGCCCTCGTACTCAAACGACCGCCTACCCCGCTTTAGTTCGGGCAGATAGGGCGGCGCCACCAGCCTCTCCTGCAAGAGAGGCAAGGATGTCAACCTCCAGCCTCCTGGGCTGCATTCTCCGGCACCTCTTTGCTTGTACTGAACAGGATGGAAATGGAAGGAGAATGGAAGAATATTAAGAAATACTGACAATAGAAAGGTGAATATCCACAAAAACATCAAATAAGATTTTCCACAACAATGGTTATGAATTATGATGTGAGAAAGGGACAAAGCATGAACATGGGATAGTCACCTTGGGCAGGCGGGTGACAGAAGGAGCTGGGATGTTGAAGTTAAGGCTCTGGGATGGCTGTACCCTGGTTGAGATGAAGCCAACCCTCTGGTGCACACTGTTGGGCACACAGGTGTTTGCCAGAGAGCTGGGAGAGTCATACTGCTGGCTGGACGAGGGCCACTTCCCCTTCAAGATGGCGTGACATATACTGTCCAGGCGGTTGATGATCACCCGGTCCTGCAAGGCAAAGTTGCACAAAAAAGCCCCATGTCTCATTCCCCTGGTTCCCAGTATATGGCCCACACACACACCCACACATTTGTGAACAGGGCACGACAGCCCCTCTTCTCCCTCCCTCAGGAGGCTGAAAAGATTTGGCATGGGCCCTCAGATCCTCAAATGGTTCTACAGCTGCACCATTGAGAGCATCTTGACTGGCTACATCACCGCTTGTTACGGAAACTGCAAGGCACCTGATCGCAAGTTACTACAGAGAGTGGTGAGTACTGCCCATGGCAAGCGATACTGTTGCACCAAGTCTGGAACCAATAGGACCCTGAACTGCTTCTAACCCCAAGCCAAAAGACTGCTAAATAGCTAATCGAATGGCTACCTGAACTACCTGCATTAACCCTTTTTTGCAATAACTCAATGCACACACACCGGACTCTACCCATACACTCACACATACTTACACCGACACACACACACTTTAGACCACATATGCTGCTGCTACAGTCTATTATCTAGCCTGAAGCTAAGTTACTTTAACCCTACCAACATGTACATCACAGGGTTTCCATTAGGAAAATGTGGTGCCAGATGTGACCGGGAAGATTTTAATTTACCGTCCATTTTGAGAAATGTTGCATACCCATATGCATTGGGTGCATAACCCATTAGGCATCCACCCATTGTGCTCAGATTGACAGAAATCACATTTAGATTATGGTAATGCATATTAACAGAACATGCAACTCATGTAATGAAGCAGTCAATAAAGCATAATTTTCAAACATTTGCCAAAATGCAATTTGCAGGAAAACACCATTCTAAACAGTGCACCTGGGAAAACACTATTCTAAACAGTGCAACTGATAGTGGTTCCATATGTGACAGAGATGAAAACTTAGAAAGAGGGGGAATCTAAAGATGCAACCACTAGGATGGGTTGCTATTATGACTAGGATTGTGCCTTTGGCTTCTGGACAACATAAAAAAATTCATATGAAACCAATAGAACAGGAGAGAAATGGCATAGTGGCAGGTCCAATAGGGAAGTAAATAAAATACATTTGTGAAAATTATATAATTACTACAGGCTATACATAAATAAATAAAATAATTCCAAATACTTCAAAAGAAAGAATGACTTACCCACAGAGGAATCGAGGATCATTAGCTTCTTTTAAAAAATAGATATGGATTGTTTCAAATCACAAACTTGTAGGACTATGCCTATTTGGGAAGCCAGCAATTTGGACAACACACATGGCAATAGGCAGCCCTAAAATTTCCCGGTTGCTGTAATGCCCCCTAAAAAAAATAATTGCCTTGCGGCCAAAGTGCCCATTGTGCCCTCTTACTTAAATGGCTCTCTCAGATATCTCAATTGTTATTAGCAAATGCCCGTCACGTGATTGGGTCCTTCTCACAGGTGTAGCAGCTCTGAAGTAGGCTACAAGTGAAGACAGACACGTCAGGGATGCAACAGCGCGTGTCCTTATCGAATTCCCGAGGCGCTTATTGAAGATGTTAAAAGAATTGTCCACATATACTTTTCATCACCTAACAAGATGAGGAGGCCTAATGAACAGCAAAAGCACTATGTCAATCTACTATCCCCCATAGTATAAAAGTTGACCTAGTCTGTTGGTCAGCTTGTCCTTCTGTGCGAGAAATAAATATTCCAAACATACTCTGGGACAGTTGTGGAACACTATAGATCCCAAATTAATACAACCACTGTACACCGAAAAACCTTTTAAAGCAATGAGGCTGATGCAACAGATCAGAAAGTTTTATCAACATTTTAAGCTAAACTATTAGGCTATTTCTTCACATTATAAGAGCAGCAATGCGCACACGGCAGAATAGCTACTGTTTTTTTTGTTTTTAAAATCAATTTAATTGGCTATTTTGGTTAATGGCCTAGGTGCCCTATCTGCCTAGGTGGCAGATAGGGCACCTCTTGAAGGCCAAATGGCCTTGACCCTAAAATCACAAAATTTCAGGCCGGTCAGTAGGTCTAACTGATTACTGAGTTGCGGCTTTCAGTGAAAATCATCTAAAATATGCGTGAAGATAATGTGTCTTGAGTATAATTTAAAATCTTGTCTTGTTGCTCTTTGTGCTATGTTGCTCTGTCTGCATGCTACGTCTTGCTTGTCCTACAGTATGTTGCTCTGCGTGTGCTCACTGCTCTCGTCTGTATTGTTATTGTAATTGTTTTTTTGTGCTATGTTGCTCTGTCTGCATGCTACGTCTTGCTTGTCCTACAGTATGTTGCTCTGCGTGTGCTCACTGCTCTCGTCTGTATTGTTATTGTAATTGTTTTTAATAACCTACCCAGGGACTGCAGTTGAAAATAAGCCGGCTGGCTAAAACCGGCACTTTTACTGAAATGTTGATTAATGTGCAATGTCCCTGTAAAAATAAAATAAACTCAAACTGTTGAGACAAGAAGCGGAGGGGTGTGTGGCGAAGATATAGGCGAGTCTCTCTCCGAATGGCTACGCTGTCTTCCGCCAATTCTTGCGCATTCATTGTGTGAATTGTTTACCCTTTGATCATAAAAATAAAATAAAAATATCCTGATTACATACAGTATGCATCCAAGAGTAAATGTACTGTTAATCTCTTGTCTCTTGGTTACACTAATTTCTGTTAATGCATGTATGAATTACAGTCATTTACCATTCTCATTGTTTACAGAGTTCACAAACTGCTACACTCATTTCATAACCATCACTTACAAGATTCGTCATTTTTTTAATTGTCTTTTGTTTGGAGTGCGCCATGTGAGCAATGAGCATGTGTCTGCTTTCTCTGTCCTGGTAATGTTGAGGGCTTGTGCGCGCATGAGCACGCATAGAAGTACCTGGCCTGCTGCGTGGAAATGTAGGAACGTTTTTTTTTTTTACATTGCGAATGATAATACACAGAAAGTATTCACACCCTTTGACCTTTTCCACATTGTCTTGTGTTACAGACTGAATTTAAAATGGATTAAGATTTTTGGGCCCTTGGAGATTGGCCGAAAATTGCTAAGAGCTTAAGAATCTCGATTACTTTTCTTCAGAAGGAGTTTCACCATAGCAGTTTTTAGTGCAGTCTGGAAAGTGAGTGATTAACAATTGCTTGCACTTCTTCAAATAAGACTGTTTTGAATAAAAACTGACAGATAAAAACTGTTTTGAAGAAGGTGGTGGGGATAGGATCGAGAAGGCAGAAGGCGTAAGTTTGATATCACTTTCCTGAGCATGTCTGTGTCAACCAGTGAAAATAACTCCATAGTATCTTTGCGTGGTAGGTTAGGGCACATATCAAACTTCTCAGTTCTTGCTTGACTGATACCCTGCCTAATGTTCGCAATCTTATTACAGAAATATGCCGCAAAGGATAGGAAAGTTCACATAGGTTTGCGGGGGTAGGATTTATCAGGCCATCAATGGTCGAGAAGAGCACTCTCAAATTAATTTCATTAATAGTGATCAAGTTAGAAAAAGTAGCCCGTCTGGCATTTCTATTGCCAGAATATCATAATGGACCTGCAACTTTGACTTTCTCTTCTTCTGCAATTTCTCTTTAACTTATTTGTTTCTTCACTCATCGAAGGTGCTCTCCATTTGGATGTGGTCTTTTTCAACATTACTGGAGCTATGGCATCAATGGTTGCCCTTAATTTGGTATTACATTTATCAACTAAATAATCACAAGAGGAATGCAGAATGTGATGGTGTATTGGTCATACACTTAAAATCTGTAGCAACTTCAGAGATAAGATAGCGTTTCTTAATAATACATTCAGTATTACCCTGTGCTAACAAGGTAGTAAAAAATACACAGTGGTGATCAGATAAAGTGCAGTCGGAAAGTATTCAGACCTCTTGACTTTTTCCACATTTTGTTACATTACACACACACACACACACACACACACACACACACACACACACACACACACACACACACACACACACACACACACACACACACACACACACACACACACACACATATATATATATATAAATAAAATGTAAAACATTTAAAACCTCACCAACCTACATACAACACAATTTTTTCCAAATGTATTGAACCTTATTTGCATAAATATTCAGACCCTTTGCTATGAGATTTGAAATTGAGCTCAGGTGCATCCTGTTTCCATTGATCATCCTTCAGATGTTTCTTCAACTTGATTGGAGTCCACCTGTGGTAAATTCAATTGATTGGACATTATTTGGAAAGGCACACACCTGTCTATATAAGGTCCCACAGTTGACAGTGCATGTCAGAGCAAGTTCCGAGACAGGATTGTGTCAAGGCACAGATCTGGGGATGGATACCAAAACATTTCTGCAGCATGAAAGGTTCAAGAACACAGTGGCCTCCATCATTATTAAATGGAAGAAGTTTGGAACCACCAAGACTCTTCCTAGAGCTGGTTATCAGGGGAAAGGGCCTTGGTCAGGGAGGGGACCAAGAAATGTATGGTCACTGACAGAGCTCCAGAGTTCCTATGTGGAGATGGGAGAAGGACAAGCTGTAGTCCAGGGTGGTTTTCAATAAGTACGCCCCTACAGTTTGAAGATAAACATGTTTCAGTTAGAAACATGTAATCAACTTTGAGCTCAGTAACGAGGTCATTCACGAGAAATAACATTTAAAAGTGCCATATTCACCCCTGGGGCATCTGCCTCAAGGTAACCAATGGAATAACAAATCAAGTTATTAATGTTATAACCACGTTTTCTGATAGTCTCCAATCTATCACAATGGTAGGATATGACAGTTTGTATAAACTCACTATAAGGTGGAGTTAGAGGAACATAAATTAGGTTACTCACAATAACTATAGTGCAATTTCTATGGGTGTTGATATACTTTCCAAGTCCTCTGTTACTGATGATGAGAGGGAGGACCCTGTTCGTTAGTCTCTAAAACAGCTTGCGATGTTGCTGGAAATAATCCTGGAACCCCTGCGTTTAGGGTGAATCCTGTCTCTTTTAAAAAGTGCATGTTCAAATAAAATTTGATTGGTCACATACACATATTTAGCAGATGTTATTGCAAGTGTAGTGAAATGGTTGCTCCCACAGCAAATCAAAGTTGTCACAAAAGGAGACATTCTGGTTGTTGCAGAGTTTCCCGGTACTCGTTTAGGGCAACAAGTCGGCTGAAACGTTCCAAACCCCTTCAATAGCACGGGAGGGGGTAAGGGCTAATTATTTTCTTCCCTGTGCTAGTGAGAGTGTTTACATTTTTTTTATAGTCCTCCCTCAGATTGCCTAAAGCAAAGGTTGTTAAAACCTACGTGAGGGATAATGGTGTCAATATTGGAGTAGTTGGCCAGAACTGTAAGCAGGAGGGAGTTGATGTCATGGACACAGGCTCCTGGGTGACAGTGGACCTTCGCCGGTCCACAGACCGTAGGCAGGCCAAAATCTCTTACCATCGAGCTGCCCACAATGATGGTGCTCGTGATGGAATCCGATGGGGAAGGAAGAGGGGGAGCGGGATGGGACTGCCTCGGGCAGGGGGGGGATGGAGGCTTCGACCCAGGCTAGCCCGACTCTTTGCACCAGCAACAGTTTATGGCATCGGAAACCCCAGGATGGTTGAAGATGGCCCAAGACCCTTCCGTCTTGAGTCAGCGGCCTGCTGAACTGTGGTGGCTGTGGGGGAGGGTGCCACCGGGTCGGCCATCAGCTGGTGGCATACTCCCAGGATCTGTGCTGACTCCCGGGGCCTTGAGAAAATCCAGTCTCCCATGGGCCGTGGATTTGAGCTTAACATCTGTCCATTAGATTGGGACAGATCAACGCCGCCGACTCATCGACAGCTTTGCTATAGGAGGCATTTATAATGGAGATTTGGTTTGCCTTGGCAAGGTCGGTGTACTTAGAAAGCAGGTTATCCTTTTCTCGCAGCCGATCTCTTGCATTTAGGGCAGACAAATCCCTGTCCACTTTTCAGTTCCACCTTATCTTGTGATTAAGTGGAAATCATTTCACACCTAAAGCATTTGTGCCCAGCTGTGGATAAAAACACAGGTGAGCTAGCGCTGCTAGCATAGGTCTGCTCTGTTTTCATGACGGGTAGCAGCTAACTGGTACTTAACAGGAATCCGGAACACAAACTTACGGTCCCAGCCGTAAAGGCAAACTGCGTTGCGGAATCCGTAGCAATAAAAACTTTAGCTATGATTCAAAATGATTTAACCCATAACAGTCCAAGCCCTGTCTAAGTCGGGGGAGGAAGGGGGGTTCTACAAAACTATATGGAATTGTGTTAAGAAGGTCATTCCAAGGATAATTTTGCCATTTGAAGTGCGACATCGGCGGATTGAGACACATCCAATGCAAAAAAACAAATCTCTCACTTAAACAGATTTTTATGGGGATTTTTTTTATTATACTAATAAGATTTCTGCGGGTGCGCGAGCATCCACTCTAGGGGGTAAATCAAAACAATTTCATAGAAACAACAAACCGAATCTAGGCAGTACACTCTGTCTGTTGCGCGCTTGGATGACGTATGTTGTGTGAAGTTGCTTACAGTGAATGTTCCTGAGTGGCCGAGTTACAGTTTTTATTTAAACCTACTTGAAAATCTATGGCAAGACCTGAAAATGGTTGTCTAGCAATGATCAACAACCAATTTGACACAGCTTAAAGATTTTTTAAATATTTTATTTATTACCCCTTTTTCTCCACAATTTCGTGATATCCAATTGGTAGAGAGCGAGAGTTGCACCCCTTCTGAAAAAACCTACACTCGATCCCTCCGATGTCAACAACTACAGACCAGTATCCCTTCTTTCTTTTCTCTCCAAAACTCTTGAACGTGCCGTCCTTGGCCAGCTCTCCTGCTATCTCTCTCAGAATGACCTTCTTGATCCTAATCAGTCAGGTTTCAAGACTGGGCATTCAACTGAGACTGCTCTTCTCTGTGTCACGGAGGCTCTCCGCACTGCTAAAGCTAACTCTCTCTCCTCTGCTCTCATACTTCTAGACCTATCTGCTGCCTTTGATACTGTGAACCATCAGATCCTCCTCTCCACCCTCTCCGAGTTGGGCATCTCCGGCGCGGCCCACGCTTGGATTGCGTCCTACCTGACAGGTCGCTCCTACCAGGTGGCGTGGCGAGAATCTGTCTCCGCACCATGCGCTCTCACCACTGGTGTCCCCCAGGGCTCTGTTCTAGGCCCTCTCCTATTCTCGCTATACACCAAGTCACTTGGCTCTGTCATATCCTCACATGGTCTCTCCTATCATTGCTATGCAGACGACACACAATTAATCTTCTCCTTTCCCCCTTCTGATAACCAGGCGGCGAATCGCATCTCTGCATGTCTGTCAGACATATCAGTGTGGATGACGGATCACCAGCTCAAGCTGAACCTCGGCAAGACGGAGCTGCTCTTCCTCCCGGGGAAGGACTGCCCGTTCCATGATCTCGCCATCACGGTTGACAACTCCCTTGTGTCCTCCTCCCAGAGTGCTAAGAACCTTGGCGTGATCCTGGACAACACCCTGTCGTTCTCCACTAACATCAAGGCGGTGACCCGATCCTGTAGGTTCATGCTCTACAACATTCGCAGAGTACGACCCTGCCTCACACAGGAAGCGGCGCAGGTCCTAATCCAGGCACTTGTCATCTCCCGTCTGGATTACTGCAACTCGCTGTTGGCTGGGCTCCCTGCCTGTGCCATTAAACCCCTACAACTCATCCAGAACGCCGCAGCCCGTCTGGTGTTCAACCTTCCCAAGTTCTCTCACGTCACCCCGCTCCTCCGCTCTCTCCACTGGCTTCCAGTTGAAGCTCGCATCCGCTACAAGACCATGGTGATTGCCTACGGAGCTGTGAAGGGAACGGCACCTCCATACCTTCAGGCTCTGATCAGGCCCTACACCCAAACAAGGGCACTGCGTTCATCCACCACTGGCCTGCTGGCCCCCCTACCTCTGAGGAAGCACAGTTCCCGCTCAGCCCAGTCAAAACTGTTCGCTGCTCTGGCACCCCAATGGTGGAACAAGCTCCCTCACGACGCCAGGACAGCGGAGTCAATCACCACCTTCCGGAGACACCTGAAACCCCACCTCTTTAAGGAATACCTAGGATAGGATAAAGTAATCCTTCTAACCCCCCCCTTAAAATATTTAGATGCACTATTGTAAAGTGGTTGTTCCACTGGATATCATAAGGTGAATGCACCATTTTGTAAGTCGCTCTGGATAAGAGCGTCTGCTAAATGACTTAAATGTAAATGTAGTTACAGTCTTGTCCCATCGCTGCAACTCCCGTACGGACTCGGGAGATGCGAAGGATGTGAGTCTTGCGTCCCCCGAAACATGACCTCGCCAAGCCACACCGCTTCTTGACACACTGCTTGCTTAACCCGGAAGCCAGCTGCACCAATGTGTCGGAGGAAACACTGTACAGCTGGCAACCGAAGTCAGCATGCATGCGCTCGGCCACCACAAGGAGTCGTTAGAGCGCGATGGCACAAGGACATCCCAGCCGGACAGTTTTCAATACATTTGCTCCCATTACTAAAAGCATGTTTTCACTTTGTCATTATGCAGTATTGTGCATATTAAATCCATATTTAATTCAGGCTGTAAAAACAAAATGTGGAATAAGTCAAGGAGTATGAATACTTTCTGAAGGCACTGTTAAAACTCTAGTTCCTCACAGTAAGGTATTTGAAAAATCTTTCCAACATTCTCCCCCTCGATAATCACCAATCTTCGGTATGAAAGATCAATGGAAGTTATAGGCCTACTGCTACATTGGCCTAAAAGCTATGAGTTCAATGCGCTAATTTATTTAGCCGCCAATGGATCACGGTGTATCAATGTATCCATTTGGCAGAGGCTGGTGATGTCGCATTAGTTGACTTTTAACTTTTATATAATTTTAATTCAGATATTCATTATTAACCACGGGATAACGATTTTGAGAAACAAAAACATTATTATGGAAATGAAACTGTTCAACAAAAATGTGCATATGACAATCATAACTGGCACGCAAAACGGTAGAAAATGGTAGGATAAATTGTAAGCTTCCCCAAAATTGAAACTCACGTGCCGCCTATGAAGCCTTTAAAAGAATTGCCTTCACGTTTTCATGGTCGGATTTTGCCACCAGGTTTCAAACAAATAAGTATTTTTTCAAAATGCATACTGCCTCCAGCTCACATTGTAAAGTGGTGGGTGATGTGCTGATAGCCTGTTGCCTGCACTTGAATGGTAAATGGGATACGTGCTTCAATTACCAGTTGAGAAATAAAAGTAGCAGCTCTTTTTAATTGTGCACCAAAACTGTTTAACACGCAATTGCATTTAGAACTGTTTGAGCAAATGAATGGGCTTATAAAAGCACACATTTTACTCGTGGAACATCCAGCTGAGGAGCTGCAGGAGAAATCCCGCTCAAAATAGGACCTGTACGCTGTGCGCGTGTGATAGATGTGTTGGATAAATAAGATACAACTACTGATAAATAAGATGACTAATGAAAATACACACAGACCAATTTAATTCTACAAAATCGACTAGCCTTTCCATCAATGAATAAAAAGCATTATTTTGCAATGGGATTTTTTTGCGGGGCCTGCAACAGTTTTATTTTATTGGCTTTTCATTTATACATTTTTTGGCCAAAACCCCCAAATTGCTGGCTAACGGAAACCCTGGTACTTAGCTACCTCAATTAACTCGTACCCCTGAACATCGAGCTGGTACTCCCTGTATATAGCCATGTTATTTTTGTTATTATTATTTTTTAACCTTTATTTAACTAGGCAAGTCAGTTAAGAACAAATTCTTATTTACAATGACGGCCAAACCCTAACCTGGACGACGCTGGGCCAATTGTGCGCCGCCCTATGGGACTCCCAATCATGGCCAGTTGTGATACAGCCTGGAATCGAACCAGGGTATGTAGTACTGAGATGCAGTGCCTTAGACCGCTGTGCCACTCACCACTATTGTTATTCACTGTGTATTTATTCCTTGTGTCACGATTAGAATTTTTTTTAAAATAAACAAATATCTTTGCATTGTTGGAAAAGGACCCGTAAGTAAGCATTTCACTGTTAGTTTAAACCTGTTGTTTACAAAGCATGTGACAAATAAAATTTGATTGATTTGATGGTCTAGCTGTCAAAATTGGCGACATATCATGAAAATGTATGATTAAGAAAATCTGCTTTTTGGTTAGGGTTTAGCATGAGGTTAAGGCTATGGTTAAGCTTAGGATTAGTTAGAAAATGAATATATATATATTTTTTTTTACTTCTTGCTTTACAGCTAACGCTAACCCGATAGTGACAACCAATTGTCTTGGCAAACATGAAACAAACTGCTTTCGAAGTGGTTTGCGGGTCAGCTCCCTCCAAACAAATCATTAAAATCCAGACGGAAAATATTTACACAAGAAGCAACCTAATATCACACAGTCAAACTCTCAGTCATTTAGTAAGTTCACCATTCTGCCATTCTCAATGTTAAATACCTTTGGCCACTCAGAGAAGGAGTAGAGGGCTTTCTCCTGCAGCAGTTGGGCGATGGTAGGCTCCCTCGCGTCCTGCAGACTGTCAGGCATCTCACACATGGACATGGGGGCTGCAAACCGTGCCACCTCTACATAGCTGTCCACCACGGAGGCTGTTGAGTGGTTAGTACATAAAACAAGATCTCAACTACAGGGCATCAGGAGAAGGTGCGTGGAAAGGTCATTTTCAATGCTACATGTTTAAAGACTGCTAAAAAACTAAAGCCACAGCAATTTTTACCATATTTAATTACCATATTTGAATCTTTACAACTGTCTAGCTGTAGGTTACCTGGAGTTTTTCCCCTTTTTTGGGGCCTCTCCTCGATCTCGTCCTTCACTTCCAGCAGCCCCTTTGCCTGCTCTAGTTTGGGCGTGAGGACAGTGCTGTCAGGCTCCAGGATGTCCGACTTGCTCTCAGAGCTCTCTGGGTCCAGAGGAAACTCCAATTTGATCTGTGGCTCAGGCTGGGACGTGGGGACTGAGGGGGACGGGGGCAGAGACTCTGTTGCGTCAACAGTGGGTAGTGTGTGTTCGCTGAAAGTGCTCTCTGCTTCGGCAGGCCCCTCTGAGGCCTCTTCTGGTTCTACGTCGTAATGCTCCTCGAATGGCCCTGCGAATGGTTCTTCTCGTGCTGGGTCTTTACAAGAGTCTTCCAGAGGCCCCTCCACTGGTTCCTCCTCCTGGGGATCCATGGGTGACATCTCCAAAGGTTCTTCAAACTGCCCCTCTAGAAGCCCCTCCTCCCCTGGCCCCAAGGCCATGTCTCTTTCTAAAGTGTCTTCCCTTGGCCCCTCTAGAGCAGCCTCAAATGACTCTACTGGAGATCCCATTCCCGTCCCATCGCAGGCACCCTCGAAGGGCTCCTCTTGGTGAGAGTCCTCGCATGATATACCTGAGGCTTCCAGGCCCTGCTCCGGCCCCACCAGATACAGACTGTCCACAGACATTTCTTTGTCAAACTCAAAGGCCACATCATCCTCTGCCTCTCTCTCCTTGGAGCTGGGCATGTGGGCGACGGCGTCCGAGTTGCTCAGCTTCTCCTCTGGCTCCTCGGCATCACCCTGGTGGTGGGGGTACAAGGTCATATGGGACAGCGACAGGGGCGGAGGGGGGACGTAGGGTGAAGGGCAGCTTGCGGAGAGGTCGGTGTGCTCCTCAGCAGGCTCCTCCTCGTTCACGCCGATGTCCTTGAACAGCATAAAACTGGAGGGTAGCGGCTCCCCTGGGCCGCTCCGGGATGGGGGGATACCCAGGCAGTCATCAAGCACTCCCCCTGCTCTGTCCTCCCTTCCCCCATCTCCCGGCTGCTCTTCGGGGTCCAGGAACGCCGTCTCAAGGGCGGGCGCCCCCAGGATAGGGTCAGCGTCGTTGAAAATGTCTGCGGCGCCGGCGTGGTCCGTGCTCTCCCAGGGCGCCTGCAGCTCCTGGTCCAGCTCCAGCGAGGGCGCCATGAGGCCCGTCTCCTCAGAGGAGCCCTGCTCCCCCACCAACACGTCGCTGCGCAGCTTGCCCGAGATGATAGGGTCCATTTCGGCCGACTGCTCGCCATTCAGCTCCCCCTGCACACCATACGAGTTGAGCATGCTCTGGCCACCCTGCGCTGAGTTGAAGGGGAACCCGTTGAAGGCCTCCTTGGCAGACTTGCAATGGAGGGAATCTGAGGCCAGGCCCTCTTGCTGCAGTGAGGCCAACTCCAAGGACTCATCCAGAGGGGGGCAGTCCAAGAAGCCCTCCCTGGGCCCAGACACCATACCTAGGCTGCCCCCGGGATCCGTGCCCACTATCTCTGGCGGGTGACCATGGACGTGGATGTGCGGGTGAGAATGGGCATGGATCGACGAGGAGGAAGAGGGGGTGGCTGGGTGGTGGTACTCCGGCGGCTGGGGAGAGTGGCATTGACCGAGGCCCGTCTCATACAGGCAGCAGGGGTGGTGGTGGGGTGAGGGGGTCATGCCTGCGTGGTGCACCCCAGGATGGTAGCCCTTGTGATTCTCCTTCTGGACGTAGTTGCGGTGGGCCTCCAGGAAGGAGAGTTGCGGGTCGTTGAGGATGTAGTAGTCGGTGCGGCTAAGGCCGTGGCGGGCTGCCCCAATCAGGAGGTCGCGGTCGTGTTTGCCACACTCCCACCACACGGGCAGGTAAAGGCTGGGCCGACACAGTTGCAGCCGTGGGCCCAGCAGCAGGTGGCGCAGCACCTGCTCTCTGACCTTGCGCAGCAGTTCGATGCGGTAGAGAGTGCGTGCTGCTCGCTCCTCCGTGATGGGCTCTACAAACAGATTGTGGTCCAGAGGCCCTGACAGACAGATGGAGAGGGCTTACTTTCATATAATTGTATCATTCAAATCACACCATTGCAATGTCACTACTATTGTAAAAATAATACTGTCATAAATCTACTAACTTCCACCTATCTTCCCCATGCTTTCGAAAGCACCGCTAAAATATGCAAACAAATCTATAAAGTGAAGCATCCTTTTAACACAACTTCCTTTGGCAGAGACATTTGTTAATTTAAGGATCCAACCCCTTTTTAAAAATGTTCGCATAAAATGACATGCCCAAATCTAACTGCCTGTAGCTCAGGACCTGAAGCAAGGATATGCATATTCTTGATACCATTTGAAAGGAAACACTTTGAAGTTTGTGGAAATGTGAAATTAAATGTAGGAGCACATAACACATTAGATCTGGTCAAAGATAATACAAAACATGCGTTTTTTTTGTACCATCATCTTTGAAATGCAAGAGAAATGCCGTAATGTATTATTCCAGCCCAGGTGCAATATTTGGCCACTAGATGGCAGCAGTGTATGTGCAAAGTTTTAGACTGATCCAATGAACCATTGCATATCTGTTGAAATGTTGTATCAAGACTGTAGAGGTTAAAGGTTGAGTAAGATGTTGTAGAAGCTTGCAGGATGCATTACTAAGCAACAACAGCTGCAAATACCAATAAAACATCATCATGTAATTATTTCCTTGCTTTGTCTAACTACACTATTTTGAATGTAGGAAATATGTTTTGTGGTTCCAAGTGGATTATTTATTTTGTTTCATAGCACAAAAGTATTCTAGAAAGTTTATCATATTGGCTTTTGCCAATCATAAACTATTTACATATTATAGAAATGTGGGTACATGTGGATTAAATTCTTACTTATTGCACCTTTAAGGGCAAGCTCTCTTGCTCTGCCTCCTGTGGAGTAGTTACCTTCGTCCTTCCTGGGGGGCAATCTGCAGGCGGTGCGGCACATGGACACAAAGCTGCTGAAGTATCTCTCCAGGCTCTCGTCCGTTTTCCTCTCCAGCCGAGCGAAGGAGCGGAACTGACTCCAGTCAAAGGTTTTCTTCTCCGGGTCGTACACTACGCCGAACGACGACACGGTGCGGTAGAAATCTGCTTGCTCACGCCGTGTCCACCTGCTCATAAAAACACAGGCCTACCATAAGCCTTTTATAAAGGGGACATGCACTGACCATGTGACTGCCCAAGGCATCAGCTGTGGGTATCTCAGCCAATAGCAGTCTGGTTTCAGAAACACACATTGAAGTCACATTTCTAAATCCATTTCCGACTTCATTTTTATATTATGTCTTTGACACGCACAATATTTTAGGGCCACAAACAAGGAACCAGTCCAATTTCATCCCCTTGCCTAGCAGGCTTTGACAGATCTTGAAGGATATGCTTTGTGAAAGTTAGTTTATAGGAATGCTAGCTGGAGACATCA
Source organism: Salmo salar (assembly GCF_965601325.2). Taxonomy (NCBI): domain Eukaryota; kingdom Metazoa; phylum Chordata; class Actinopteri; order Salmoniformes; family Salmonidae; genus Salmo; species Salmo salar. The sequence continues at coordinate 42,503,332 of NC_138302.1, read as the reverse complement.
TCGTATTGCTAAAATATACCCAGGCCTTACAGATCAGTGAACATAGAGGGGGGTAAGGGGCAAAGAACCGAAAGGGAACGGGACCAAGGCAGCACATAATGTATGGGATCAATGACATCACCCACCTTTGCTCTGACATCATCACCCACCTTCTCTGCCACTCCAGGAAGAGAGGGTCAGGTTTGGCAGCGGTTGCCGTGCAGTGCCTAAGCTCCTCCCCCAGTTGCCAGGACATCGGCCCCGGGCTTGCCCCTGGCAGCAAGAAGTCATGACGCAGGGGCTCGCGCCGCATGAAGCGCTGGTAAGCTGTGATGAGGCGACGCAGCCTGGCAGTAAGATTAGGGCCAGCGGGCCACAGAGGGCGACCCTTCAGCTCCATGCCCTCCTGGCCCAACTCTTCCTGGCCAAAGCCCTCCTGGACCCTGTGTCCTGTGTCTGGAAAGTAACAGAATCAGATCAAAGCTTTGTTTACATATATTTACATGCATTTTATAGTAACTTTTATAGACATTTTTGAGATGGGAAAACTTGTTTTTTTATGAAGTTAAACATTTGCTTTTTATGACTGAATGTTAGGTGAAATAAAACTACGTTTTGACAAAATTACACTTCCCCTGAAGGCAATCTATTTGTAGATTAACCCACGTGACACCTGCAGAAAATGATTGAGGTGGAACTTGGAGTTGGTAAGTTCCAGTTTGTAAGACGTTTTATTCAAAAAGACAAGTTCAAAGGTAGCTGAACACTTACCTTGAACAACAATGTCATGCTTGTCCATTGCATCATTGCTGGAGCTGGTTTCATCCTTTTGGAGCAAAAATAAATGATAACTTCACAACTCAACCTTTTCAGATACTGAATCCTTAATTTTCATTTAGCTGAGTCACTCGAGAGTCCATACCTTATTATCAACCCTTTCCACTCCTCCTTCCTCTTGCTTGCTTTCAGGATCGTCTTTCACGTCATCACTTTTGCAATTACTAAAAAGAACCAACAATTAAGATAAAGACCACAAAATGATATCACTTACTCCATCACCAGAGTCAGCTTGACCACCCAGAATGTATTGATGTATTTAGGGGAACTAGATTTGAGGTATTGCTGATACATTACATTTTGAGACATGCAGACATTGGTTGACATTCACATTCGTACACAGCACCTGAGATTCGGTACTGCGGATGTTCATATTACTGTATGCCATCCTACAAATAAGACTTGTGCCCTACGGTAAGGCGGAGTTGGTTCTTGCCTGTCAGTGAGGTCAGCCATCACCTCTCCTCCACTCTGCTCGGCTGAGAGCGCTGTGACATCAGGCATGCCCACCCGCTCCAAGAAGCACAGCTCTGGGTCGGCCCGCATGGCGTTGTACCGCTCGTACCCTGAGGAGACACCAGGTGCCAGGGTTACTGAGCGCCGATGGTGATGACGGCAGTGGCTTTAGACTTAAATCTACTATTCATGTAAAATGTATAATCAATTTATCAATGACTAGTAACCGTGATATGTGGTAGGCTACGTCACATGTGCACCACATCATTACTCTCGCTCTGCTGTGTGTGCATTTTGCTAGCTGTCACTCAAATGGCGAGGGGCTGAAGAGCATTGGCTAGAACTCCAATTGCTAGGGGGCTGGCCCAATTTGGGAAAATGTAGGGAAAAGCACAGCTTCCAGAAAAACAGTCACTGTCAAACTAGGGATTTCATGGCTAATTGAGGTAAGAAAGTAATTCTGCCCATAGATTATGCATGTACGAATTACACATTGACACACAGCCCAAAGTGGGAGGTTTTAAAAAAATACTTCATAGTCGCCAAAGTTCCGGAGCATGTCTTTAAAAGCGGACTCTAATCCACTGATCATCAGGACCTTGATTAGTTAAATAGGATGTTTTAGTGCCGTCTTCGAATAAAAAAAATTGCACACCCTGAAATTCTCTAGAACCAAGGTTGATGTATGATCTTCTGAAATGGCTAAACCATGACTTCAATATACTGGAACATAAAATACACCGACCCAAAATATATACACAACATGTAAAGTGTTGGTCCCATGTTTCATGAGCTGAAATAAAAGATCCCATGAATGTTCCATACGCACAAAAAGCTTAAGCTTGTGCAGAAATTAGTTTACCTCCATGTTAGTGAGCATTTGTCCTTGCCAAGATAATCCATCCACCTGACAGGTATGACATATCAAGAAGCTCATTAAACAGCATAATCATTACATAGGTGTACCAGGCCTTTTATTGGGGACAATAAAAGGCCACTCTAAAATGTGCAGTTTTGTCACACAGCACAATGCCACAGATGTCTTACGTTTTGAGGGAGCGTGCAATTGGCATGCTGACTGCAGGAGTGTCCATCAGAGCTGTTGCCAGAGAATGAAATGTTAAATTCTACCACAACGTCGTTTTAGAGAATTTGGCAGTAAGTCCAACCGGCATCACAACCACAGACCACGTGTGACCACGCCAGCCCAGGACCTCCACATCCGGCTTCTTCACTAGCGGGATCGTCTGAGACCAGCCACCCGGACAGCTGATGAAACTGTGGGTTTGCACAACTGAAGAATTTCTACACACTGTCAAAACCGTATCAGGGAAGCTCATCTTTGCTCGTCGTCCTCACCAGGGTCTTGACCTGACTGCAGTTCAGCGTTATAACTGACTTTGGTGGGCAAATGCTCACTGGCCACTGGCAAGCTGGAGAAGTATGCTCTTCACTAATTAATCCCGGTATCAACTGTACTGGGCAGATGGCAGACAGCGTGCGGTTTTCTGATGTCAACGTTGTGAACAGAGTGCCCCATGGTGGCAAGTGGGGTTATGGTATGGGCAGGTATGGGCAGGCAAAAGCTACAATTGCATTTTATTGATTGCAATTTGAATTTAGCAATACCTGATGAGATCCTGAGGCCCATTATCATGCCATTCATCCGCCACCATCACTTCGTGTCAGCATGATAATGCACAGCCCCACGTTGCAAGGATCTGTACACAATTCCTGGAAGCTGAAAATGTCCCAGTTTTTCCATGGCCTGCATAACCACCAGACATGTCACCCACTGAGAATGTTTTGGATGCTGTCTGGATCGACGTGTACGACAGCGTGTTCCAGTTCCTGGCAATATCCAACAACTTCGCACAGCCATTGAAGAAGAGTTGGACAACATTCCACAGGCCACAATCAACAGCCTGATCAACTCTATGTGAAGGAGATATGTCGCGCTGCATGAGGCAAATGGTGGTCACACCAGATACTGACTGGTTTTCTGATTCAAGCCCCTACTTTTTTTTTTAAGGTATCTGTGACCAACAGATGCATATCTTTATTCAGTCGTGAAATCCATAGATTAGGGCCTAATGAATTTATTTCAATTGACTTATTTCTTTATGAACTGAAACTCAGTAAAATCTTTGAATTTGTTACATGTTGCATTTATATTTTTGTTCAATGTACATACAATTGGATAGTATAGTAAGAGCCATGAGGGTCTGACAAACAGGAGACCCTAGACTAGAGGATTACCGTGTTTGTGTACCCCTATGAGGAGAGACTTATCTGCCTCAGCATCCCACCAGCCTGCTGGGATCTCGATGTAGTCGATATCAGGCAGTGCCACCTCCAGTTTACTGCACAGATCACACACAAATCAGCCATTAACTTTAGTCTGGTTTCCTGGACCTAGATAAGTAGTTGGTATGATTAATGGGTGCCCTCGTGGTGCACTTTGTACCTGGCAGGAATACCCTCCAGGAACTGGGCAGCAGCCTCTCCCAGGACTTCCGCCTTCAGGTAGTACAGCATCCTCACCCTCAGAAGTACCCTTGGCACAACAAGGCACATAACACAACACATAGACCAGTCATCAGCCTCTTTTTTGATAAACACCAAACCACTTAGGGCCAGTGGAGTTGCTAAGCGTTTTCCCCTGTTTTTAGGAAGACATAAAACAAACAAAACTAAAACATGAAACTGTCTTCATTTGTAAAGAAAAGCTGCAAAAGCTTAGTAAATCTAGCCGTTACTCCCTAGGCTTCACCACCTAAAATCATAATTTCAAACAAAACTAGACTATGTAGGTTTTGTAAGCTTTAGCTACCTTAGGAATCCCATTCCTCATAGAGGAGAACATGACTGTTCACCAACAGCTGAAAGTGAGGAATGGGGCACTCACTTGTTGCAGTGCTGTTTGAGGTGTTTCTTGTAGCTGTCGTCATGCAGCACCACCTCTGGGTTGCAGTTGACCAGCCAGTCTGCATGCTTCATCTCGGGCACACTCAGCTGGTTCTTTAATTTCTTACCCTTGCGTCCTCTGGGCACTGGGGCCGACAGACCTGCTTGTGGAAAGGTTGGATTTGAACGATACCAAGTAATCACCTTACTGCACACCAGTCAAAATTAAAGCACAGACTTTGGGATCAGAGTTGGAGCTATGGCTACAGTCATTTGGAGACCATAGGAAACCATCGGACAAGGGTGAGGATAGCTTTTTTTTATGCTAAGGGAAGACGGAGTAGATACAAGATGTAGTACAGATACTGAGTGTGGATTCAAACCCCCATCGCAGGGGGCCATGCATGGTCTGGAGTCAGCTTTCTAGACCATTACGCCAAACGTTGGCACTACGAGTTGCTTTTCAGAGCTTGATTATTCATTTGAGTGTTGTCAACATAACTAGCCATATTGCCTGTCCTCTTTCTCCCACTCCAAATTTGAATGAGTGAATGGCAGCTTGTATCAGGGGATGTTAGTGAGTTTCTCACCAGAGTGGTTCTGCAAGTCCTGTTTATGGCCATCTTTGGCAGGTGTGATGAGGTCCCAGATAAAGCTCTTGATCTTGTCGTCGCCCTTGTAGTGGCGCACGCAGTAGACCAGCAGCGACCGGCACAGCACCTCAATGTCACATTCGGCCAGTTGCCACTTGAAGCGCCCGTGGGTCAGGATGTCCTTCCAGCGACCCCAGCTGTGTGAGCACACGCAGAGGTGGAGCGGGTGGCATGAGGACAGATACACTACACTAGTGTCAGAGTCAGTTGGATACAATACCTAAATACTGTACTCTAATGTAGCCTACTGCAGTGATTCCAAAACTTCTCCTCAAGTACCCCCAGCCAGTGCTACATATTTGATGTATTCCACAACTAATTGGTCAATTAATCACCTAGCCCTTCATTAGTTGACCAATTGAATCAGGTGCGCTAGCACCGGAATACATCAAATAAATGTTACTTATTGGGGGTTACTTGAGATGTTTGGGAAACACTGGTGCAATGTAACTCTGCAGTAATTAGTAAGAGTGCTTACTAAGGTACAATTTGAGGTACAGAGAGCACTTACATAAGGCACAATCATTTTTACAGCAAGGCACAATAGAAAGGCTATTGAAAGTATAACTGAGAAATGTAAGAGGCGGTGAAACTGACCCGAATATGAGCAGGTTCTTCTCGACACGGAAGCACTCTGCACGGAGGTAGTGTCTGTTCCTCTCGCTGAGGCGGCGGGTGCGACAGGGCCTCTCCTCTGAGTCGCTGTCCAGCTCTGAGAACTCCATCAGCTCGTCATCCTCGAACGAGTTGTAGTGGCGTGTCTGCTTCCTCACACGAGGCGTGTCAATCACCAGGCTCTCCTGTCACAGACGGGGGACAGAGGTTCAGGTGTAGGCTTTACTGCAGGCTTGCTATAGAGATGCTAGTTGTAGGCCCCAAGAAACAAAGAGATCTGCTGTCGGATCTGACAATGAATCTTGATGATTGTACAGTCGACACAAATAAAACTGGAGGATCTCAGCATTACTCTGGTACCCTTATCTCCTTTGAGTAACATACAGTTGAAGTCGGAAGTTCACATACACCTTAGCCAAATGCATTTATACTCAGTTTTTCACAATTCCTGATATTTAATCCTAGTAAAAAATCCCTGTCTTAGGTCAGTTAGGATCACCACTTTATTTTAAGAATGTGAAATGTCAGAATAATAGTAGAGAAATTATTTATTTCAGCTTTTATTTCTTTCATCACATTCCCAGTGGGTCAGAAATGTACATGCACTCAATTAGTATTTGGTAGCATTGCCTTTAAATTGTTTAACTTGGGTCAAACATTTTGGGTAACCTTCCACAAGCTTCTCACAATAAATTGGGTGAATTTTGGCCCATTCCTCCTGACAGAGCTGATGTAACTGAGTCAGGTTTGTAGGCCTCCTTGCTTGCACACGCCTTTTCAGTTCTGCCCACAAATTCTCTGTAGGATTGAGGTCAGGGCTTTGTGATGGCCACTCCAATACCTTGACTTTGTTGTCCTTAAGCCATTTTGCCACAACTTTGGAAGTATGCTTGAGGTCATTGTCCATTTGGAAGACCCATCTGCAACCAAGCTTTAACTTCCTGACTGATGTCTTGAGATGTTGCTTCAATATATCCACATCATTTTCCTCCCTCATGATGGAGTGTTCTTTGACTTGCAAGCCTCCCCCTTTTCCTCCAAACATAACGATGATCATTATGGCCAAACAGTTCTATTTTTGTTTCATCAGACCAGAGGATATTTCTCCAAAAAGTACAATCTTTGTGCAGTTGCAAACCGTAGTCTGGCTTGTTTGTGTCATGCACAAAGTAGATGTCCTAACCGACTTGCCAAAACTATAGTTTGTTCAAATAAATTGGTGGAGTGGATGAAAAACGAGTTTTAATGACTCCAACCTAAGTGTATGTAAACTTCCGACTTCAACTGTCTAAAACATATTTCAAGAGCAGCCTTTTCCCATCTTTGTAACACTGCAAAAATCTGAAACTTTTTTTCCCAAAAATAACACAGAAAAGCTGATCCAGGCGTTTGTCACTTCAATATTAGACTACTGCAATCCTCTACCCTCCAGCAACTTGGATAAAGCACTAAATAAACTTCAGCTAGTGCTAAATACGTCTGCTCGAATCTTGACTAGAACCCCAAAAATGTGATTATATTACTCCAGTGCTAGCATCTACACTGGCTTACTGTTAAGGCTAGGGCTGATTTCAAGGTTCTACTGCTAACCCACAAAGCATTACATGGACTTGCTCCTACCGATCTTGCCGATTTGATCCTGCCGTACATGTACTACATGACCAAAAGAGGTGGACACCTGCTTGTCAAACGTCTCATTCCAAAATCATGAGGATTCATTTGGAGTTGGTCCCCCTTTGCTGCTATGACAGCCTACACTCTTCTGGGAAGGCTTTCCACTAGATGTTGGAACATTGCTGCGGGGACTTACTCCCATTCAGCCACAAGAGCATTAGTGAGGTTGGGCACTGATGTTGGGCGATTAAGCCTGGTTCGCAGTTGGCATTCCAATTCAGGGCTCTGTGCAGGCCTTTGCAGTCAAATTCTTCCACACCGATCTCAACAAACCATTTCTGTATGGACCTTGCTTTGTGAGGCACCATCGTGTCAGTAGAGTGGTCATAATAGTTTGTAGGCCAAACCGTTCGGACGCTACATACAATTTTGTGAGAAGACCAATTTTCGGGATGTCGCATGGTTTGACAAACACCTCTCTAGCTCTGCCTCCTTTCACCGCAGATGCGGATGGGCGATTTCGGCGGATGTGGTGGATTAAGACGCAGCTCATGCAAAAAAACATCTCTATTCTATACAAATGGATTTTGATGGGGATTGTTAACTAGATTTCTGCGGGGGCGCGACCATTGTAGGCTAAGGGTTACATTTTTACTGAAGACTTATCTTTTCAGTAGGTACTATAATTGAGTGTAGTCTGGCACAGGAGTGCGAAGGTGAACAGCAAGGCACTGGATTGACAAACCACCCTTGCTGCCTCTGCTCCACTGGGATTCTCTGCCTCTGACCCTATTACAGAGGCTGAGTCACTGGCTTGTTCGCGCTCTCCATTGCCGTCCCTAGGAGGGGTGCATCACGCCATGCCAGGCTTTTGTTGCTATACTCGACCTGAGTGGGTTTAGTCACTGTCGCGATCTTCCTGTCCAGTTTTGCGCCCCTCTTGGGCTCGTGAAGCGGGGGAGATCTTCGTGGGCTATACTCTGCCTTGTCTCAGGATAGTAAGTTAGTGGTCTGTTGCTTTCCCTCTGCAGGTGTGGGGGCTGTGCTTTGGCAAAGTGAGTGGGGTTATATCCTGCCTGGTTGGCCATGTCCGTGGATAACTTTGGACGGGGCCACAGAGTCCCCCGAACCCCACCCCCCGTCTCAGTCTCCAGTATCTATGCTGCAATAGTCTTTGTGCTAGGGTCAGTCTGGTGTAATTCTCCTTATTGGGTCTTATTGGGTGTCCTGTCTGATCTTAGGTATTCTCACTCTCTCCCCTCCTGGAGGAGCTGAGTCCTAGGACCATGCCTCAGGATTAGCTGGCCTGTCGACTCCTGGCTGTCCCGGTCCCCAGTCCACTTAGTGATCCAGTTTCTGCTGTTCTACCTGCGGCTTTGAAACCCTGACCTGTTCACCTGTCATGCTACCTTGCCTCCAGAAATAAAAGCTTCTCCCAAGTGGGTATGACACCTATTCCCGTTGCCTGCTGCACTGCTGCTTGGATTCCATTTGCCAATCTGTTCACCGTCTGCCCTGGCCTGTCTCCGCCTGTCTGGTATAGGTACCCCCACCACACTCCCACCTCATTCCGAGCTTTCGCTCACCTCCAGCACACACACACTGTTGGTGTGAGTGACTCTGAACTTACAATGGCTAGCCCCAAGTCGTTATATATTTAATTTAATTCTTGTGCATTTTGCTATTTGCCTAATGACTCCTGCATGCTTTGTTGACTACGAACTTTCTAAACCCAACCGTGGGACAGACTATGTTTATTTCCCAAACTCAGAACTCTGACCCTATATTGGTTTCACAGACTTTTGGCATCCCATCCTATTCTAACCACCTAGCTGGCTTTGTATTCATGTTACCTGATGAAATTGCTGTACAATATGATCTTGTTGCCATCTAATTCACATTCAGATGTCATAAATAAGCACTGCAGAGCTCTCCATGTCCTGTGACGTGCCTTGATTGTATTACTGTTGATGATATCTGGAAATGTGCATGTACACCCTGGCCCATCTACTGTTGCTAGCCCAAATTCTGACTTGTGCTCTGATATCTACTTCACTGATTGCTGCTCTCGTAAAAGCCTGGGGTTTCTGCACATTAAGACTAAACGCTTATTACCTAAAATGGATCAATTGAAAGTGTGGGTTCACAGCGCGATTCCAGAAGTGTTGGTCATTACTGAGACGTGGTTAGGGAAGAGTGTTTTGAATACCTTTCTGGTTAACCTTTCGGCAAGACAGATCTTCCAAAGGTGGGGGAGTGGCAATCTTTACCAAGGATCACCTTCAGTGCTCGGTTGTGCTCGGTCTCCACCAAGTCTGTCCCCAAACAATTTGATTTGCTGGTTTTAAGTATTAAACTTTCAAATGGCTCTTGTTGACTGTTGCTGGGTGCTATCGTCCCTCATCAGCACCAGCCTGTACCCTACCTGTTCTAAGCTCTCTCCTGGCCCCATACACCCTGACTACACTGCTCGCGTCGCAAAATATATTTTGAAATCTATATTATTCAATTATTGCACCCACACTGCTCTTGAGCGTCTGCGTTGCCAAGGGCTAAAATAGAAGTCAGATCTATTTGTGACGCATATCGCTCTGCAAGTCCTGCCTCTCCCATCTCCTCATTGGTTTATATAAGCAGATACCCACGTGCCAGCTCCTCATTGGTTATACCCACATGGGTGATTGAAAGACAAACTGTGTTGTCGGTCGTCGTGGTAATACTATGAAAGTTCAAAGAAGAAAAAGCCTGGAAGGACTAGAAACGAGATGACTAGAAACGAGTCGGTTGACCGTTTTATGTGTGGATTAATTGTCGGAGTAGATGACCTTGTGCATTCCAGGTAAAATAACTACTCAATGTTTATATCCCAGGACAAATTAGCTAGCAACAGCAAGCTAGCTAGCTAAATTGCCATAAAGGTTTAATGCTTTTCGACCTGTCCCCAAATTCGTGTTCGCGTTTGGTGTGGGGGGACAAAATAAATGTATGCACGATGGTGCATGCGCACAGCCGGTTTGGGTTACGTGTTACACTAAGTCTGAATTTGTCCTACTACGTGACCTAAACTGGAACATGCTTAAACCACCTGACCAAGTCCTAAAGCAACGGGACTCCCTAAACCTTTCTCAGATTATTACCAATTCCACAAGGTATGACTCCAAACACCCAGAAAAAGCTACTCTCCTCGATGTTATCCTCACAAATAATCCTGATAAGTATCAATCTGGTGTTTTCTGTAATGACCTCAGGTGATCACCGCTTTACAGCCTGGGTTCGTAATGGCTGCTCAGTGAAACGACCTGTCCTGATTTGTCATAGAAGCTTGCTAAAAAACTTTAATGAGCAAGCCTTCCTTCATGAACTGGCCTCTGTAAAATGGTATAGAATCAGCTTGATCCCCTCTGTCGAAGACGCTTGGACATTCTTTTTTGTTATTTTCAGTGGTATTGTTAACAAACACGCCCCCATGAGAACAATTTGATTTAAAAACAGGTTCAGCCCCTGGTTCGACCGTGATCTTGCAGAGTTACTCCACCTCAAGAATTGCATTTGGCGAAAGGCTCGGCACACGCATACTCAGGCTGACTGGCTCTCCTTCAGGCAAATGAGAAATAAGTGCACTCAGGCTATCTGGAAGGCCAAAGTTAATTACTTTAAGGAGCAGTTCTCTCTCTGTGGGTCTAACCCCAAGAAGTTCTGGAAAATGGTTAAAGACCTGGAGAATAAACCCTCCTCCTCACAGCTGCCCATGTCTCTTAATGTTGATGATGTGGTTGTTACTGACAAGAAGCACATGGCTGAGCTCTTTAATCACCATTTCATTAAGTCAGGATTCCTATTTGACTCAGCCATGCCTCCTTGTCCGTTCAACGTTTACTCATCTCCCACACCTTCTAATGTGACTATCCCCGATGCGTCTCCCACTTTTTCCCCTGACCCGCTACAAAGTTTCTCCCTGCAGTCCGAGGTGCTAATGGAGCTCCTGAAACTTGACACCAAAAAACATCTGGGTCAGATGGTTCAGACCCTTTCTTCATTAAGGTTGCTGCCCCTATCACCGCCAAGCTCAACTCCGACCTTTTTAACCTGTCTCTCCTTTTTGGGGAGGTTCCCATTGCTTGGAAGGCAGCCATGGTTCTTCCTTTATTTAAAGGGGGAGATCAAGCTGATCCTAACTGTTATAGGCTTATTTCTATTTTGACCTAGTAATCAAAAGTGTTGGAAAAACTTCTCAATAATCAACTGACTGGCTTTCTTGATGTCTATAGTATTCTCTCTGTTACGCAATCTGATTTCCGCTCAGGTTATGGATGTGTCACTGCAACCTTAAAGGTCCTCAATGATGTCTCCATTGCCCTTGATTCTAAGCAATGTTGTGCTGCTATTTTTATTGACTTGGCCAAAGCTTTTGATACGGTAGACCATTACATTCTTGTGGGCCGGCTAAGGAGTATTGGTGTTTCAGAGGTCTTTGGCCTGGTTTGCTAACTACCTCAAAGAGTGCAGTGTATAAAGTCAGAACGTCTGCCATCTCAGCCACTGCCTGTCACCAAGGGGTACCCCAAGGCTCGATCCTAGGCCCCACGCTCTTCTTAATTTACATCAACAACATAATGCAGGCAGTAGGAAGCTCTCTCATCCATTTATATGCAGATGTTACAGTCTTATACTCCACGGATGTTGTGTTAAATGCTCTACAACAAAGCTTTCTTAGTGTCCAACAGGCTTTCTCTACCCTTGTTCTGAACACCTCCAAAACAAAGGTCATGTGGTTTGGTAAGAAGAATTTCCCTCTCCCCACAGGTGTTATTACTACCTCTGAGGGTTTAGAGTTTGAGGTAGTCACCTCATACAAGTACTTTGGGAGTATGGCTAGACGGTACACTGTCCTTCTTTCAGCACATATCAAAGCTGCAGGCTAACATTAAATCTAGACTTGGTTTCCTCTATCGCTCCTCTTTCACCCCAGCTGCCAAACAAACCCTGATTCAGATGACCATCCTATCCATGCTAGATTACGGAGACATCATTTATAGATCGGCAGGTAAGGGTGCTCTCGAGCGGCTAGACGTTCTTTACCATTCGGCCATCAGATTTGCCACCAATGCTCCTTATAAGACACATTACTGCACTCTATACTCCTCTATAAACTGGTCATCTCTGTATACCCGTCGCAAAACCCTCTTAGGCCTCACTCCCCCCTATCTGAGATATCTACTGCAGCCCTCATCCTCCAGCCCTCATCCTCCACATACAACACCCATTCTGCCAGTCACATTCTGTTAAAGGTCCCCGAAGCACACATATCCATAGGTCACTCATCTTTTCAGTTCGCTGCAGCTAGCGACTGGAACAAGCTGCAACAAACACTCAAACTGGACAGTTTTATCTCCATCTCTTCATTCAAAGACTCAATCATGGACACTGTTACTGACAGTTGTGGCTGCTTTGCGTGATGTATTGTTGTCTCTACCTTCTTGCCCTTTGTGCTGTTGTCTGTGCCCAATAATGTTTGTACCATGTTATGTCCTGCTACCATGTTGTGTTGCTACCATGTAGTTATCATGTTGTGTTGCTACCATGCTGTGTTGTCATGTGTTTCTGCCTTACTATGTTGTCGTCTTAGGTCCCTCTTTATGTAGTGTTGTGTTGTCTCTCTTGTCGTGATGTGCATTTTGTCTATTTATATTAGGGATGCACAATATATAATCGGTGAACATATAGGAATCGGTCGATATTTGCTAAAAATGCCAACATCGGTATCGGCCCGATGTCGAGTTTAAGAGTAATAACATTTCAGCGAGACAACTCAAAGGCGAAATCCATTAAAGCCAAGGTAATGGAATTCATTGCCCTTGACAATCAACCAACCGTTCTCTGCCGTGGGTGATGTTGGCTTTCGTCAACTGGTCGAGCACCGGTACACACTACCAAGTGCGCTATTTTTCAGATGTTGCCCTACCGGAGTTACACAGTAATAGCATCACTGCTATTAGCTTCACGACATACATACTATGGACGCCGTTTGGGTCTTTGCGTTTCAAAAAAGATACAGTAGCGAAGTCAAAGCTGTACAAAAAAGTCTGCAAACAAGCAAACACCGGCCACGAACAATGTGTTTACAATACCGCGTTGGTAAAAAGCATAATTTGTTCGACCGCAACTTCTGGGGTAGCTAGCTTTAACTTCATTATTCATAGCAATGATTTAGGAATCCTTGTGAGTAAGTATTAGCTAGGTTGCCACTTGTTGTTCGCCTATTGAAATTGAACTTCAGTTCATGAAAATAAATAGTTGCCAGCTACTTAACCTTGTTGCCCAAAGCTAACGTTATAAGCAGCCAGCTAGTTTCATTTGGCTAGTAAGGCTCGACCAGACCGGGTTGTGTTGTGCAGCTAGCCACAATAAGGACTGGGCACAGTTTGCCTTCAAAATAAAAGTATGTCATTGGCAGTGATGCAAATGAATACAAATAGAATTATGCCATACTTTTATTTTGTTAGCTAACCACAAAGTCCACTTTTGTGGCACGCTTCACATAGATGGTCCGACCACCATTAATCAAATAATAACTGTCTTATGAATTAGGGTTATTTTAGATGACTATAGCTACTGAAACAGATTGTCGTTTTGCTATGTTTTGGGGGAAGAACATTGTTTGCATCCATGAGCTAGCTAGCTTTTTTTTAATGACCAGCACTGTATGTGCGCGTGACAACTTTACCAGCATCATAGCATACGTATCGATGAATCGTTGTGACATGAAATATGAGCAATAGTGTAATCAATGTGTAATAACTACGTAAAAAATGTATGAATGTGTTAAAGTATTATGTGATGTGCAGTCATATTCAGATCCTGATTGGTCACCACTGTGATTATTATTTGACCCTACTGGTCATCTATGAATGTTTGAACATCTTGAAGAACGATCTGGCCTTAATGGCCATGTATTCTTATAATCTCCACCCGGCACAGCCAGAAGAGGACTTGCCACCCCTCAAAGCCTGATTCCTCTCTAGGTTTCTTCCTAGGTTCCTGCCTTTCTAGGGAGTTTATCCTAGCCACTATGCTTCTACATCTGCATTGCTTTGGGGTTTTAGGCTCAGTTTCTATATAAGCGCTTACAACTGCTGATGTAAAAAAGGCTATATAAATTAATTTGATTGATTTATGGACACACTGTTAATCTACGTCAGGTATTCCCAAACTGGGGTACACCGTCGGGGGTACGCCAAATAAAAATGTGATTCACACTTTAAAAAAATATAAAAATTCAAACAGTACATTTATATTTTCCAATGGGGCTATACATTTGGGTGAGGTTTTTTTCTCGCCCGAGTAGCCTCGTTTCACTGCCAAAAATAAAATTCAACCATCTAGTGTTGAGCGAAATAACAACACAGTGTCAAATACAGGTAGCCTAGTCAAATAATTAACATCCAATCACATTAACCGTTACTCTCTCGCGGGAAACCTTCACTCTTGCGCAGACATTTAGAAACAAAACATGACAATTTGAAAAATAGGCCACGGGAGTTTTTTGAGCGAGAATAAAGACAACTTTCAAGTAGTAAGACATGTATAAAAGCAACAGATACCATTAATAAGAAGGGGCTAGAAGCGTCTTATATGGTGAGCTACCGAGTGGCTAGGACAGGCAAGCCCCATGCTATTGTGGAGGACTTAATTCTTCCTGCTGCCACAGATATGGCTGGGACAATGCTGGGGGAAAAGGCCCCAAAAATTACACAGACAATGTCTCCATCAAACAACACTGTTTCACGACACATCAGTGAAATGGCAGGACATGTTTTGAAAAAATGACTGCTTCTAATACAAGCCAGTGAATTATATGCGTTACAGCTGGATGAGTCAACAGACGTGTCAGGCCTGGCACAGCTCCTGGTATATGTCCATTTCGTTTATGGGGGGTCAATTAAGGAAGACATCCTCTTCTGCAAACCACTGGAAACCAAGACAACATGAATGGATATTTTTAAAGTACTGGACAGCTTTGTGACATCAAATGGACTTTGGTGATCAAGATGTGTTGGTATCTGTACTGATGGCGCAAAAGCCATGACAGGGAGACATAGTGGAGTGATAACACGCGTGCAAGCAGTTGCTCCCGAGGCGCTTGCAGCCAAGGGAATGCCTGACAGCTTAAAAGATGTTTTGGACACTACAGTGAAAATGGTTAACTTTGTTAAAGCAAGGCCCCTGAACTCTTGTGTATTTTCTGCATTATGCAATGATATGGGTAGTGACCATGTAACGCTTTTACAACATACAGAAGTGCTCTGGTTATCAAGGGGAAAAGTATTGACACGTTTTTTTTTAATTGAGAGACAAGCTTAGTTTTCTTTACTGACCATAATTTTCACTTGTCTGACCGCTTCCATGATGACGAGTTCCTCACATGACCGGCCTATCTGGGTGAGGTTTTTTGTCTCCTGAATGATCTGAATCTATGATTATAGGGACTCTCTGCAACTATTTTCAATGTGCGGGACAAAATTGAGGCTATGATTAAGAATTCTGAGCTCTTTTCTGTCTGCATTAACAAGGACAACACACAGGTCTTTCCACCATTGTATGATTTTTTTGTGTGCAAATTAACTCAAGCTTACAGACAATGTCAAATGTGATATAGCGAAGCACCTGAGTGTGCTGGGTGCGCAATTACGCAGGTATTTTCCTGAAACGGACGACACAAACAACTGGATTTGTTAACCCTTTCACGCCCTGACTCCAGTCCACTTACCGATATCTGAACAAGAGAGCCTCATCGAAATTGCAACAAGTGCTTCTGTGAAAATTGAATTTAAAATCAGAAGCCACTGCCAGATTTCTGGATAGGGCTGCGCTCAGAGTTTCTTGCCTTGACAAATCGCGCTGTTAAGACACGGATGCCCTTTGCAACCACGTAGGCACCCATGCATAGTACTAGCACACAGTATACAGCACAATACACATGGCCCAAACAAATGCCATCTAACAGTCTTCAAACAAATACATTTGAAGTAAAAGACATAAGATGTGTACACACACACGACTAACAGACAACACACGCATACACAGGCCAAAAAAACTCACATTACAAATATACAGTACAGTGTACACCATATACAGTACACACACAACTCACAAAATGCATACGCAGCACACTAACACTATATACAAGCAAGCTCTAATACACACCATACACACACAATTAATTCAACTGCACCCTCTCCTCCTCCCTCTGCTTTGCATGCTGTTTTTTTTTTTTTAATCTCATTAATGCAACCCATCTGTTCGGCAGGTTGAGGAGTGCCAGATATTTAAACCGTTTTGCGAGGCCTATTCCGCTTTCTTTTCCAACCCGCATTCTGAGTGGCTCTTTTGATCTGCAGCGACAAGCTTTTTCTGTAGCCCCTCCAACACCAGGCAGTGGCTACACCCTAGTCTGGGATCACCAGTCGTCCCACAGCGCCCTTCCCTAGTTCCCCACCCTTTCCTTCCCTCCCCTCTTACCTTCTCTGCTTTGGAATCAATCTCCAGCTCTGCTATTTTGGCCCATTTCTGCCAGAAGTTGGGATCGTCCAGGGAAATATCAGTTCTGTTTCCAGAAGACACAAAGCTGGCCTGGAAATGACAAGGAAAACAAAAGCATGCACACACACACGCAGGCATCAACTGGACTGGATCCATGCAAGTAACATACACTGGGATGTGCTGAGAAAGCTGATAAGGTGCGAAATCTGACATTGGTAAAAGATAAGAAACTGAAACTTGTGGATACTGGCTAACATGTCATTCTTCCAATAGTTCTATACTACAGCCTAACATGCTGACCAGACCGCACGCACATGTGCGCAAGTTGATTTTGTCCACCCACACCAGACGGGATCAGGACATGCCGGTTGAAATGTCAAAACAAACTCTGAACCAATTATATTAATTTGGGGACTGGTCGAATAGCATTAAACATTTATGGCAATTTAGCTAGCTAGCTTGCTGTTGATAGCTAATTTGTCCTGGAATATAAACACTGGGTTGTTATTTTACCTGAAATGCACAAGGTCTACAATTAATCCACAGATAAAAGGGTAAAAGTTTTTTTGTAGTTCTCTCCTCCTTCAGGCTTCTTCTTCTTCGAACTTTATATGGTGGTTGGCAACCAACTTTAATGTCCATTACCACAACCGACTGGACTTAAGTGTGGACCTCAGTTCTTTCAATCACCCACATGGGTATATGCTCCTAAAAACCAGTGAGGAGATGGGAGAGGCAGGATTTGCCGCAAGTTGAGAGTCACAAATAGAACCAAGTTCTATTTTAGCACCTGGCTACGCAGACGCTCGCGAGCAGTTTGGGTGCAATGATTGAATAACATGTATGTGTACATTTATTTTGCAAACGCTCGTGCACGTGACGCGTCCGGTCTGGTCAGCATGTAAGGATTAGAGTTTAAGATATAATGTAGGGGTAGGGTTTGGCAAAGGTGGAGCCCTTGACACTCAAACTTTAATTTCCTCATTGTAGTTGAGCACAATAATGTAATACTCTAATCTCAAACTACCACCATCCAGCAAAGTAATACAGTGAGGTTTTGGGACAGTGAAACCCTTCATGTTGTTTTGGCTCTGTACTCCAGCACTTTGGATTTGAAATGATACAATGACTATTAGGTTAAAGTGCAGACTGTCCATATCAGGTGAACTGTTTTGAAATGACAGCACTTTATGTAAATACATTTTAGGGAACCAAAAGGACAAATTCACTTTATGTGTATTAAAGTAGTCAAGTGTGTAGTATTTGGTCCCATATTCATTAATCATGAATGAATGGTGAATAATGATGAGTGAAACATTTAGAGGCACAAAGATCATACACCCCAAGACATGCTAATATACTGACTCCTCACAAACGCACACCTACTCACATACAAGCTGCTGCTACTCTGTTTATCTTATACCCTGTTTCCTAGTCACCTTACCCTATACATACTGCATCTCCTCCATCACTCCAGTATCCCTGCACATTGTAAATATGGTATTGGAACTGACCCTGTATGTAGTACGCTTACTTATTGTGTTTTTGATATTTATTCCTATTTCTCGTGTGTTTTTTCTAGTATTACATTGTTATTTATTAATGCATTATTGAGTTTGCAAGAAAGGCATTTCACTGTACTTGTGCATGTGTCATTAAAAACCTCAGCATTTTTGGGGTCTATGATATTTATGCCTCTAACTTTCACACTCATCGTTATTCACGATTCATTCATGACTATACGTAATCATGGTAGAAACCAGATTAATGTAGAAGTGTTTAGAAACATATTCCTTATTTGTATTTTTTGTAATTTTTACCCTTTTTTCTCCCCAAATTCGTTTAATCCAATTGGTAGCTACAGTCTTGTCCCATCGCTGCAACTCCCGTACGGACTCGGGAGAGGCGAAGATCGAGAGCCTTTCGTCCTCTGAAACATGACCCTGCCAAGCCGTGCTGCTTCTTGACACACTGCTTGCTTAACCCGGAAGCCAGCTGCACCAATGTGTCGGAGGAAACACCGTACAGCTGGCAACCGAAGTCAGCGTGCATGCGCCTGGCCCGCCATAAGGAGTCGCTAGAGCGTGATGGAACAAGGACATCCCAGCCAGGCAAACCCTCCCCTAACCCAGACGATGTTGGACAAATTGTGCGCTGCCTCATGGGTCTCCCTGTCGCGTCCGGCTGCAACACAGCCTGGGATCGAACCCGGGTCTGTAGTGATGCCTCAAGCACCGCAATGCAGTGCCTTACAGGCTGACTACACCGCTCGCGTTGCGTGTGCGAGCGTTGCAAAATAAATGTAGAAATCTATATTATTCAATAATTGCACCCACACTGCACGAGCATCTGCGTTGCCAAGGGCTAAAATAGAAGTCAGTTCTATTTCTGACGCAGATCGCGCTGCAAGTCCTGCCTCTCCCATCTCCTCATTGGTTTATAGAAGCAGGTACCCACGTGCCATCTCTTCATTGGTTATACCCACGTGGGTGAATCAAAAACAAACGAGGTCGGTGGCGGTAATGCACCTGTTGCTTATCGCAATATGAAGTCAAGAGAAGAAAAAGCCTAGAAGGAGGAGAGATTACTAGAAACGATTCGGTTGACCGTTTTATGTGTGAATGAATTGTCGGAGTAGAAGACCTTGTGCATTTCAGGTAAAATAACAACTCAATGTTTATATCCCAGGACAAATTAGCTAGCAACAGCAAGCTAGCTATATAGGACAAATTAGCTAGCAAGTGCAAGCTAGCTAGCTAAATTGCCATAAAGGTTTAATGCTTTTCGACCTGTCTCCAAATTAATGTAATTGGTTCAGAGTTTGTTTTGATATTTTAACCTGCATGTCGTGATCATGTTTGGTGTGGGGGGACAAAATAAAGTTATGCACGACAGCGCACGTTGGCACATACGCGCAGCCGGTTTGGGTTCCGTGTTAGACCGCTGCGCCACTCGGGAGGCAACATATTCTATTCTTATTACAATAAGTGACTCAAATGACAATTCGTTATTTACCATTAATTTGTATTGGCCACAAAATAATCTGAAACACAAACAAAACAAACTGCAAATGTATCCAAAAAGTTTGTAGAGTAACAAGCATTATGTAGTCATTGCGTGCTAGGAATATGGGATCAAATACTAATCATTGCGTGCTAGGAATATGGGATCAAATACTAAACTTTTGACTACTTTAATACACAAGTGAATTTATCCGAAAACTTTTGGTTCCCTAAAATGGTGGGACTATATACAAAAAGTGCTGTAATTTCTCAACAGTTGACCCAATATGGATGAAAATGCACTCAATTTATAGCTGATAGTCTGCACTTTAACCTCATAGGCTAATTGTATCACGGTATCATTTAAAATTCTAAGTGCTGGGTACAAAGCCAAAACAAATGTGTCGCTGTCCAAATACTTTTGGACCTCATTGTAGATTTAGGTTGAAGGTTAAGGGTTAGGTTTACAATTGAGTTTACCTTGGCAAATGTGGAGCCCTCTGTCTGGATGGTGGTGGTCTGGATATGGGTCAGAGGTTAATGGTCAGAGGTCAAGGGTATAAGGGTCAGGATTTACCTTGGCGAAAGTGGAGACCTTGCCCTCTGGCTGGATGGTGATGGTCTGGATATTAGAATCAGGGGTTAGAGGTAAGACTATAAAGGTTGGGATTTACCTTAGCGAAGGTGGAGCACTTGCCCTCTGTCCGAATGGTGATGGTCTGGGTATCAGGGTCAGGAGTTAGAGGTTAGGAGTATAAGGGTCATGGTCTTACCTTGGCAAAGTTGGAACCCTTGCCCGCTCTCTCGATGGTGATGGTTTGAATATTAGGGTCAGGGGTAGAGGTCCGGGTAAAAGGGTCAGGGTTTACCTTGGCGAAGGTGGAGCCCTTGCCCTCTGTCTCAATGGTGATGGTTTGTGTGCGGCGCTGCAGGATCTGGTCGATGTCCTCCTCGCAGAACTTGGAGCCCTCGTCCTCCTCGTCCATCAGCGCTCCATATGCCCCCTTCCTCAGCAGGTCCTCCACCTCAATCTTGGTCATCTGCTGCATCTTTGGGACACCATGCCCCCCATTAGTTAAGAAGCCATAGCAACAGATCTCAGATCAGCTGGACCCAATTACAGATCAAGGTTGAGGTCAATTCCATTTGAATGTATTTCCTGAATTAGATAAGGGATCCTTAGGAATCAAAAACAGCTGAGAGATCTAAAAATCTGTGTTTATTGGTATATTTGGTAGGGATGTGGAAAATCACAAAGCCGTCTTCTGCTGGCACGGCTAGTGAAAGTTTGATGAACGAGTGGAGGGGTACTAAACCAGGATAGTCCAAAGGAACATGTTTAGCATGTCCGCCGACAACTATGTTGTACTGCAAAACAGGCAACAAAAGCGTTGAGGGACTGCAGTGCTGAGTGTGGATGACCATACAAATGTCAAAGATTACTACTACATGAAGGTGGTAGACAACGCAATGTTTATACAAAGAAAACCCTGACATCAAACATTCATCCTTTATAGTTTAACCTGGTCCTAGATCAGTTTGTGCTGGCATGAGGCTGAATGACAATAGGAGTTGGCAAGACAGCACAAACAGATCTGGGACCAGGCTGTTATAGCACAGTCTCTCACCCCATTGAGGCTGCCCTTTCGATTGATGTCCTGCAGCACGGCCTTGTCTAGACCCAGCTTCAGACTGGCTTTGTCAAACATCTCCCTCTCATAGGAGTTCCTAGTGATCAGTCTGTACACCTTCACTGCTTTACTCTGGCCGATGCGGTGGCAGCGAGCTTGGGCCTGGCATGGACAAACACAGAGCAGTTTTTGACAAATAAGGCTTAGAACTGTTGTTATATTAACACTGCCATTAACAGTGTGTGAAGAGTAGTCTTTTTCTATATGCCATGTCATACTCCACGCACACATGAAATCTGCTGGAAATATACTACCCTACCAATCAAATTGGTCGAAAATTAGTTAATGTCATTTTTGCAACATTAAATACATGCTTAATCATGTGGACAAGTATCCTGCCTCTATTGTATTGTGTTTTGGAGAAAATGGGGGTCATGTTAACAGTAACTGCATAAAGTTACTGTGAAACCAAGGTAAATAAAATCTATTTTTCTCAGTTCCACGCTATGAGCGTAACTGCCCTTTTGCTTGGTAGGGCAGTATATATAGCCGCCGCTTTTATCTGAAGAAACTTACAGAGTGTATACATTTTCGTAGGGGTGAACCCAGCAGGAACGGAACCAACAATCCCGACATTGCTCTATCAACTGAGCCACACAGGATAACCATACAATGACAATACAACTTTACTGTCCATAGTTACAGCGAACAACGAAAATGTGTCTTGTATTTGCAGTGCAGCGCACGTGGTTGGAGAGCATGTTGTGGGGTTAAGTGCATTTCTCAAGGGCCCAGCAGTAGGGGATTGTTGTTAGGAACTGAACCCAGCAGCCCTTCAGTTGCCAGATCAATTTCTCCCTTTTTTCGAACAGGCGACCTTTTGGCTACAGGTCCAAATCCTTAGCAGCTGGGCTACATACTGCTCCATGAAACCACTTCAGGAAATTAGTATAATACTTTTAAGTCCAGGACTGGGTTTAATCGAGGTGTGAAAAACGTGCCCTAAGTGGTACTGAACTTTGTGCTGACTAACCTGTAGGTCATTCTGGGGGTTCCAGTCCGAGTCGAAGATGATGCAGGTGTCTGCAGCGGTCAGGTTGATGCCTAGGCCCCCAGCACGAGTACACAGCAGGAACACAAAGCGGTCCGAGTCCACCTTACAGAACCTGTCAATCGCCGCCTGGCGCAGGTTTCCCCGCACTCTGCCATCAATGCGCTCATAGGTGTACCTGCAACCAAATATAAAACATATGAAAATACTGTAACGACCTCAACCGAACACCCAGCAGAAGGTTTGGATCTTTTGGCGTAATGGCTAATCTGTTCAGCTGACAGTCGCTGGACCCAGGTTTGAGTCCTGGTTGGGGTTACCCTCGAATTCGCGACAAAACACACACTCCCCTATGTACACTTTATATAGAAATGAGTGGATTTGGCTATTTTAGCCATACCCATTGCTGACAGGTGTATCAAATCAAGCACACAGTCATGCAATCTCCATACACAAACATTGACAGTAGAATGGCCTTACTGAAGAGCTCAGTATCTTTCAATGTTTCACCGTCATAGGATGCCACCTTTCCAACAAGTCCGTTCGTCAACTTTCTGCCCTGCTAGAGCTTCCCCGGTCAACTGTAAGTGCTGTTATTGTGAAGCGACAACGACTCAGCCGCGAAGTGGTAGGCCACACAAGCTCACAGAAACGGACTGTTGAGTGCTGAAGCATGTAGCACGTAAAGATCGTCTATCCTCGGTTGCAACACTTACTACCGAGTTCCAAACTGCCTCTAGAAGCAACGTCAGCACAACAACTGTTCGTTGGGAGTTTTATGAAATGGGTTCCCAGGACCGAGCAGCCACACACAAGCCTAAGATCACCATGCGCAATGCCAACCGTCTGCTGGAGTGATGATTTCTCTGGAGTGATGAATCACGCCTCTCCATCTGGCAGTCCAACGGACTAAACTGGGATTGGCGGATGCCAGGAGAACACTACCTGCCCAAATGCATAGTGCCAACTGTGAAGTTTGATGGAGGAGGTTAGGCCCCTTAGTTCCAGTGAAGGGAAATCTTAACGCTACAGCATACAATGACAATCTAGGCTATTCTGTGCTTCCAACTTTGTAGCAACAGTTTGGGGATGGCCCTTTCCTGTTTCAGCATGACAATGCCCCCGTGCACAAAGCGAGGTCCATACAGAAATGGTTTATCGAGATCGGTGTGGATGAACTTGACTGGCATGCACAGAGCCTGGACCTCAACCCCATCAAGGACCTTTGGGATGAATTGAACCGGCGACTGCTAGCCAGGCCTAATTGCCCAACATCAGTGCCCGACCTCACTAATGCCCTTGTGGCTTAATGGAAGCAAGTTCACGCAGCAACCCTATACTCCAGCATTTTGGATTTGAGATCAAATGTTTCCTATGAGGTGACTGTACATAATGTCACCTTTGATTTTAAGGTATTTTCATACATATCTCATTTATCATTTAGAAATGTAAGCACTTTAAATATCTAGTCCCCCCCATTTGAAGATGTCATAAGTGTTTGGACTCATTTCTCTTATAGTGTACTAAAGTAGTCAAAAGATGGGCAAAAGAACACAGACATTGGACAGAGGAACTCTGACTAGAAGAAAACCTTTCCCGGAGTCGCCACTTCACTGTTGATGTTGAAACTGGTGTTTTGCTGGTACTATTTAACTTCTTTGGGATAGGGGGCAGTATTTTCACGGCCGGAAAAAAAAACGTACCCGATTTAACCTCTCTAGGGTAGGGGGCAGTATTTTCACGGCCGGATAAAAAACGTACCCAATTTAATCTGGTTATTACTCCTGCCCAGAAATGCATATAATTGTTTGACTTGGATAGAAAACACCCTTAAGTTTCTAAAACTGTTTGAATGGTGTCTGTGAGTATAACAGAACTCATATGGCAGGCCAAAACCTGAGAAGATTCTGTACAGGAAGTGCCCTCTCTGACCATTTCTTGGCCTTCTATAACCTCTTTATCGAAAACAGAGGATCTTTGCTGTAACGTGACATTTTCTAAGGCTCCCATAGGCTCTCAGAAGGCGCCAGAACGTTGAATGATGACTCTGCAGTGCCTGGCTGAAAAACAGTAGCGCATTTGGATAGTGGTCGATCTGAGAACAATGAAACGGGGGCGCGCGTGCACATGAAGAGTCCATTTTCTTCTTTGAATCTTTGAACGAAAACGAATTCTCCCGGTCGGAATATTATCGCTATTTTACGAGAAAAATCGCATAAAAATTGAATTTAAACAGCGTTTGACATGCTTCGAAGTACGGTAATGGAATATTTTGAATTTTTTTGTCACGACATGCGTCCGCGCGTCACCGTTCGGATAGTGTCTTGAACGCAAGAACAAAACAGAGGATATTTGAACATAACTATGGATTATTTTGAACCAAAACAACATTTGTGGATGAAGTAGAAGTCCTGGGAGTGCATTCTGACGAAGAACAGCAAAGGTAATCCAATTTTTCTTATAGTAATTCCGAGTTTAGTGAACGCCAAACTTGGTGGGTGTCAAATTAGCTAGCCCGTGATGGAGAGCTATCTACTCAGAATATTGCAAAATGTGCTTTCACCGAAAAGCTATTTTAAAATCTGACACCGCGATTGCATAAAGGAGTTCTGTATCTATAATTCTTAAAAGAATTGTTATGTTTTTTGTGAACGTTTATCGTGAGTAATTTAGTAAATTCACCGGAAGTTTTCGGTATGTTTGCTAGTTCTGAACGTCACATGCTAATGTAAAAAGCTGGTTTTTGATATAAATATGAACTTGATTGAACAGAACATGCATGTATTGTATAACATAATGTCCTAGGAGTGTCATCTGATGAAGATCATCAAAGGTTAGTGCTGCATTTAGCTGTGGTTTGGGTTTTTGTGACATTATATGCTAGCTTGAAAAATGGGTGTGTGATTATTTCTGGTTGGGTACTCTCCTGACATAATCTAATGTTTTGCTTTCGCTGTAAAGCCTTTTTGAAATTGGACAATGTGGTTAGATTAACGAGAGTCTTGTCATTAAAATGGTGTAAAATAGTCATATTTTTGAGAAATTGAAGTAATAGCATTTTTAAGGTTTTTCAATATCGCGCCACTTGATTCCACTGGCTGTTGACTAGGTGGGTCGATTTCGTCCCACATACCCGAGAGAGGTTAATCTGGTTACTACTCCTGCCCAGAAACTAGAATATGCATATAATTAGTAGATTTGGATGGAAAACACTCTAAAGATTCTAAAACTTTTTGAATGGTGTCTGAGTATAACAGAACTCATATGGCAGGCAAAAACCTGAGAAGATTCCATGCAGGAAGTGCCCTGTCTGACAATTTGTTGTCCTTCTGTGGCATCTCTATCGAGATTACAGCATCTGAGCTATTACGTGACACTTTCTAAGGCTTCCATTGGCTCTCTAAAGCTGCCAGAAAGTGGAATGGGGTGTCTGCTGTCTCTGGGCAAAATATAGGAGCAGAGTTTGTAAGTGGTCAGCCTGGGGACAGTGAGACTGGAGATGCGTGGTCACGAGAACTCGCCATTTTTTTCTTTCTCTCTTTGAATGAATACAATGTTGCCCGTTTGGAATATTATCGCTATTTTACAAGAAAAATATCATAAAAATTGATTTTAAACAGCGTTTGACATGCTTCTAAGCACGGTAATGGAATATTTTGAATTTATTTGTCACAAAATGCGCTCGCACGTTACCCTTCGGATAGTGACCTGAACACACGAACAAAACGGAGGTATTTGGATATAACTATGGATGATTTGGAACCAAAACAACATTTGTTGTTGAAGTAGAAGTCCTGGGAGTGCATTCTGACGAAGAACAGCAAAGGTAATCCAATTTTTCTAATAGTAATTCTGAGTTTAGGCTGCCCCGACGTTGGCGGGTCTGAATAGCTAGCCTTGATGGCCGAGCTATGTACTCAGAATATTGCAAAATGTGCTGTCGCCGAAAAGCTATTTTAAAATCGGACATAGCGATTGCATAAAGGAGTTCTGTATCTATAATTCTTAAAATAATTATGTTTTTTGTCAACGTTTATCATGAGTAATTTAGTAAATTCACCGGAAGTTTTCGGTGGGTATGCTTGTTCTGAACATCACATGCTAATGTAAAAAGCTGGTTTTTGATATAAATATGAACTTGATTGAACAAAACATGCATGTATTGTATAACATAATGTCCTAGGAGTGTCATCTGATGAAGATCAACAAAGGTTAGTGCTGTATTTAGCTGTGGTTTTGGTTTTTGTGACATATATGGTTGCTTGGAAAATGGCTGTTTGATTATTTGTGTCTATGTACTCTCCTAACATAATCTAATGTTTTGCTTTCGCTGTAAAGCCTTTTTGAAATCGGACAATGTGGTTAGATTAACGAGTCTTATCTTTAAAATGGTGTAAAATAGTTGATTGTTTGAGAAAATTGAATTGTGGTATTTTAGTTGGTTTTGTATTTCGCGCCGTGCGATGCCATTGGCTGTTGGCTAGGGGTTCCGCTGGCGGAACATCTGTCCTCAACAGATTAACTTCATCGGGGTATGGGGCAGTATTTTGACATCCGGATGAAAAGCATGCCCGTAGTAAACTGCCTGCTTCTCAGGCCCTGAAGGTAGGATATGCATATTATTAGTAGATTTGGATAGAAAACAATCTGAAGTTTCTACAACTGTTTGAATGATGTCTGTGAGTATAACAGAAATCATATGGCAGGCAAAAACCTGAGAAAAAATCCAACCAGGAAGTGTGGAAATCTGAGGTTTGTAGTTTTTCAAGTGATTCCCTATCCAGTGTACAGTGTCAATGGGGTCATTTTGCACTTCAAGGCTTCCACTAGATGTCAACAGTCTTTAGAACGTTGTTTCATGCTTCTACTGTGAATGGGGAGAGAATAAAAGCCATTGGAATCAGATGACTGAGAAAATGACATGAGCTCAATCGCGCGCACTCACATGAAAGTTAGCTGTGTTCCTTTTCATTTCTGAAGACAAAGGAATCGTCCGGTTGGAATATTATGGAAGATTTATGACAAAAACATCCTGAAGATTGATTCTATACATCGTTTGACATGTTTCTACGAACTGTAATATAACTTTTTGGCTTTTCGTCTGAACTCACTGCGCGAGCACAGTGGATTTGGATTACTCGACTGAACGCGCGAAGAAATTGGAGGTATTTGGACGTAAAGATGAACTTTAACGAAACAAAACAAACATTTATTCTGGAACTGGGATTCCTGGGAGTGCATTCCGATGAAGATCATCAAAGGTAAGTGAATTTTCATAATGTAATTTTTGTCATTTCTGTTGACTCCAAAATGGCGGGTATCTGTATGGCTTGTTTTGATATCTGAGCGCAGTACTCAGATTATTGCAAAGTTTGCTTTTGCCGTAAAGCTTTTTTGAAATCTGACACAGCGGTTGCATTAAGGAGAAGTGTATCTATAATTCTTTGAATAACAGTTGAATATTTTATCAACGTTTATGAAGAGTATTTCTGTAAATTGATGTGCTCATTCACCGATAGTTTTGGGAGGCAAAACATTTCTGAACATTACACGCCAATGTAAAATGGGGTTTTTGGATATAAATATGAACTTTATCGAGCAAAACATACATGTATTGTGTAACATGAAGTCCTATGAGTGCCATTTGATGAAGATCATCAAAGGTTAGTGATTCATTTTAGCTGTATTTCTGTTTTTTGTGACAACTCTCCTTGCTTGGAAAATGGCTGTGTGGTTTTTCTTGTTTAGGCGCTGTCCTAACATAATCTAATGTTATACTTTTGCCGTAAAGCCTTTTAGAAATCGGATGTGGTTGGATTAACGAGAAGTGTATCTTTAAAATGGGACATAATAGTTGTATGTTTGAGAAATTTGAATTATGAGATTTGTTGTTTTGAATTTGGCGCCCTGCTATTTCACTGGCTGTTGAATAGTGTGTCCTGCAGACACTAGCATCCCACATACCCCAGAGAGGTTAATAACAAATGTGTACGCCATCTGTAAATTCGAATACAATTGTTAAATTACGAGCCTAGTTTGTTTAGCCATGGAAAAAGTCAGGAACCTTCCCCTAGCCATGATTGGCTGAGATAATGGATGGGCTGAACATGCCAAGAGATGAGTTCGGATTGGTCTGCCACGTAGCACGCTTATGTCTTCAACACGAGCTGCTCAGTATGTGTAGATAATCCTTGCTACAGTGGCTTTTGTGAAAGATATAATGTTAGCCATGGAGAACTACACAAGTATTGCTACTGATCTCAACATTGCTGCCCTGAATTTAGCAGGCGCTATCGACAAAGATCAGTGGGGAAAAGTTGTGATGGACTACTTTCTGTAAACAGTCAGTGTGAACCGGAGTGACTTGACACAACGGGTCAAACGAGCTGTAGCTAGCTGTAGCTGTAGCTAGCTACAAACAGAAAAGCGTTCATCCATGTATACGGGTAAGAGTCTAGCTAGCTACATTTTTAGATATTATACGTTTCAAATTTTATCAGAAAGTAGTTTTCGTTGCAAGTTAAAATCGTACTGTTAGCTAGCTAGCAAACGTTAGTTTGCTGGCTCGCTAGCTAACGTTACATGTATTATCTGTGCAGTAATGTTATTTGTAATCCCAGAAATACATTTGCATTGCTAGTTATAGCCTAATGTTAGCTAGCCAGCTGACATTGAACCTAGTTGGTTAGCTTTAGCTACCTGCAGATTCATACTACAGCATTTCATGAATGGTGGCTAGCTATGACAATCTGTTTGTACTGTAGCTATGGGTTGGGATTGTGGTTCATTGTTTAGCTAGCTAGCTACATGTCTAAACAAAAGACTCCTCTTTGCCAGATGATTACAGGACCCATCAAGTTAGCCAGGTGTGTCTGGGTGATTACGGCCATCTATTGTATTTCATGAACATGTGTACATGTCGAGACAATAGTGACCCATCCACTTAACTAGATGTAGCTGGGGGGTGGTTATAGCATTTCTTTCACATAACCCATCAATTTAGATAAGTGTGTCTAGGTAAACCTCATCTAATAATTATGAAATATTTTTATCTGGAGACTTTCTTATTTTTGATATTGCGACAATGCAAATATTCAAGTAACCATTTCACTGCACCATGTACACCTTTTGTATCCTGTGCATGTGACAAATAAACATTGACCTGCACCAAAGTCAGATTAGGATATAGGCCAAGGACTAGATAAAGTGTATTTTTACCTGGAGTTTTTATCCTATTGTAGGCTACTACTTTCACCACTTTTAGTCTTGAAATCTTTGGTTGTTTACTACACTATAACTGCCCTAACCCCGGCTCTATCCTTAGCCCCAGGCTCACCTCCTCTGGATGAGGTAATCCTCCAGGATATCCAGGCAGCGCACCATCTGGGAGAAGACCAGCACCTTGTGGCCGCCAGCAATCAGCTTAGGCAGCAGTTTGTCGATGAGCACCAGCTTCCCCGCCGCCTGAATCATGGCCTGGAGGTTGAAGTCCCAGGCATCGGGGCTGTGTGTTTTCCTGAAGCTATCCAGGATCTTCTCCTCCGCACCTGGACGTTTCCATCGAAAATTTACATTTTATTATGAACTGTGAACATTTTAAGTGTTTTTGTGTGTTTGTGTGTCCACATGTCACCTTTGATCAGGTAGGGGTGGTTGCAGCACTTGCGCAGCTCCATCATGGTGTTGATGAGGTTGGGCATGTTATGCTGGTTGGCCCCCTTGGCCAGGAAGGTGAAGTTCTTCTCAAGGATGGCACGGTAGTACTTCTTCTGCATGTTGGTGAGCTCCACCTCAATGATGGTCTCCTCCTTGGGTGCCAGGTTCTTCTCCACGTCGTCCTTCAGTCGCCGCAGCATCATGGGCTTCAGGATGGCCTGCAGCTTCTTCACCTGGGGTAGAGGAGAGCAGGGTTGGGGTCAAAGGAGGACAGAGGAGGTTAGGATCTGATGGTCTGCAGTAATGAGACTTAGAATGTCTAGTGTAGCTACAGACTTAACAGCATACAGTTTGGACTTAGACAATTCAATTGTTTGTTTAGTCTGGCCTGGACACAACATTATGTTTACTGTGGCGCTATTCATAACAATATGTTTAAATTGCCCACACCTGCACTGCAGATGCAACAACTTGATACCGACACAGATTCAAAAACTGCTTGATGATTTAAAGTGCAGGCTTTCCATTTTGTTCAGTAGCATGTTAACTGCCATTAAGTATATGATACAATGTTTAAAAGGAAATTGTTGAAGGGTATCTCTGAGAAAGAATCAACATTCCCATAAATTCCAAAGGTAGGTTTCCCACTTTGCTACACTAAAAGGGTATCTCAGAGAAAAATAAATTAAAAATTAAAAAAAATAATCACCTGTTCCTCAGTCTTCAGATCTCCAAACTCCTCTAGGAAGAGGCTCTCTGAGGGGAACTGTAGGGGCTCCAGGAAGTTGAGAAGACTGAAGAGCTCCTCCACCGAGTTCTGCAGAGGGGTACCCGTCAAGAGGACCTTGTGTTCCTACAGGGGGTGGTAGAGGTGTAATACACAACAAAATGGTACTCAGATTTGAGTATTAATACATAAAAAAACATTTATACAGCTTTTCAGGTCACTCAAAGACACGTATCATCCATGTAACTCAACAGAGATTCCCACTCGCTAGTCTGGCTCATTACAATGTTTATTTTTGTGCAGTATGTCCCTCTTGACCAAGGAAGGGCATCCATGCTACCATCAGCCTTGGCTGGTGCTGCACTGAATTGGACTACAACGACAATGCAGACGGCCAAGAAAGTTAGCTAGCTACCCCCTCACCAGGTTCATGAGCTTGAGTCCCTCCAGGAGTTTACAGTTGCGGTTCTTGAGGCGGTGGGCTTCGTCGATGACCACGCAGCGCCAGTGGATCTTCTTCAGCTCTGGACAGTCGGCCATGATCATCTCAAAGGTGGTGATCACCCCGTGGAACTTGTACCCGCCTGACACTATGTTTCCCTAGACACAGAGAAAGACAAAAGGTGGAGTAAAATAAAATAATTAAGAATACCTTTAACACTTCTTTAACACACACTTTTTAGAGCAGTTCTTTAAAACACTGCTTTAACACTTTGATGAAAACCGTTATGTTGTCCTCAGGGAGTTCTGGTCCTAAACATTTAATCCTACTACAGTAAATTAAAAACAATGCCATGGCATCAGATTGCTGTCCTCTTCGATCAAATATCAAAACGTTGAAGTCGTTTGTGTGAAATCCTCACATTTTGCAGGGTTGATATTAGAACTCATTCGAATATCTTGTAACATTAGAAGGTCACAAAAAGTGGGGGCGTGGATGAGAAAACCAGTCCATCTGGAGTGACCACCATTTGCCTCATGCAGCACGACATCTCCTTCACATAAAGTTGATCAGGCTGTTGATTGTGGCCTGTGGAATGTTATCCCACTCTTCAATAGCTGTGTGAAGTTGTTGGATATTGGCGTGAACTGGAATACGCTGTCGTACACACCAATCCAGAGCATCCCAAACGTGCTCAATAGGTGACATGTCTGGTGAGTATGCAAGCCATGGAAGAACTGGGATATTTTCAGCTTCCAGGAATTGTGTACAGATCCTTGCGACATGGGGCCGTGCATTATCATGCTGAAACATGAGGTGATGGCGGCGGAGAATGGCACGACAATGGGACTCAGGTCATGGTATCTCTATGCATTCAAATTGTCATTAATAAAATGCAATTGTTTGTTGTCCGTAGCTTATGCCTGCCCATACCATAACCCCACCGCCACCATGGGGCACTCTGTTCACAATGTTGAAATCAGCAAACCACCCACCCACACAACGCCATACACGCTACGCTGTCTGCCATCTGCCCAGCACAGTTGAAACCAGGATTAATCCGTGAAGAGCACACTGCTCCAGCATGCTAGTGGCCATCGAAGGTGAGCATTTGCACACTGAAGTCGGTTATGACGCCGCACTGCAATCAGGTCAAGATCTTAGTGAGGACAATGAGCACGCAGATGAGCTTCCCTGAGACGGTTTCGGACAGTTTGTGCAGAAATTCTTTGGTTGTGCAAACCCACAGTTCCATCAGCTGTCCGGATGGCTGTTCTCAAGACAATCCCGCAGGTGAAGAAGCCGAATGTGGAGGCCCTGGGCTGGCATGGTTACACGTGTTCTGAGGTTTTGAGGCCGGTCGGACAAACTGCCAAATTCTCTAAAACAATGTTGGAGAGAAATGAACATTCAATTCTCTGGCAACAGCTCTGGTGGACATTCGTGTAGTCAGCATGCCAATTGCACGCTAACTCAAAACTTGAGACATCTGTGTCATTGTGTTGTGTGACAAAACTACACATTTTAGAGTGGTCTTTTATTCTCCCCAGCACAAAGTGCACCTGTGTAATGATCATGCTGTTTAATCAGCTTCTTGATATGCCACACTATTAGGTGGATGGATTATCTTGGCAAAGGAGAAATGCTCACAAATAGGGATGTAAACACATTTGTGCACAAAATGAGAAAAATAAGCATTTTGTGCATCTTTTATTTCAGCTCATGAAACCAACACTATAGATGTTGTGTTTATATTTTTGTTCAGTATACTTTACCTTGAGACTCTACTTCCTCAACATGAGTTCCTCAAACCCACTTGAGGCATGACGTACAGATATTGTCAGTACCATGGTACCACATTTCCAGAGATACTAATGTCCCTATACCTCAAATAGAAAGGCTGTATAAACACATATATATTTATACACTGCTCAAAAAAATAAAGGGAACACTTAAACAACACATCCTAGATCTGAATGAAATAAATAATCTTATTAAATACTTTTTTCTTTACATAGTTGAATGTGCTGACAACAAAATCACACAAAAAGAATCAATGGAAATCCAATTTATCAACCCATGGAGGTGTGGATTTGGAGTCACACTCAAAATTAAAGTGGAAAACCACACTACAGACTGATCCAACTTTGATGTAATGTCCTTAAAACAAGTCAAAACGAGGCTCAGTAGTGTGTGTGGCCTCCACGTGCCTGTACGACCTCCCTACAACGCCTGGGCATGCTCCTGATGAGGTGGCGGATGGTCTCCTGAGGGATCTCCTCCCAGACCTGGACTAAAGCATCCGCCAACTCCTGGACAGTCTGTGGTGCAACGTGGCGTTGGTGGATGGAGCGAGACATGATGTTCCAGATGTGCTCAATTGGATTCATGTCTGGGGAACGGGCGGGCCAGTCCATAGCATCAATGCCTTCCTCTTGCAGGAACTGCTGACACACTCCAGCCACATGAGGTCTAGCATTGTCTTGCATTAGGAGGAACCCAGGGCCAACCGCACCAGCATATGGTCTCACAAGGGGTCTGAGGATCTCATCTCGGTACCTAATGGCATTCAGGCTACCTCTGGCGAGCACATGGAGGGCTGTGCGGCCCCCCAAAGAAATGCCACCCCACACCATGACTGACCAACCGCCTAACTGGTCATATACGCACGCACGCACGCACGCACGCACGCACGCACGTAATCTGCCTGTTACTCAGGCCTAGAAGCTAGAATATGCATATAATTCGTAGATTTGGATAGAAAACACTCTAAAGTTTCCAAAACTGTTAAAATAATGTCTGCGAGTATAACAGAACTCATATGGCAGGTGAAAACCTGAGAAACATCCAACCAGGAAGTGGGAATACTGAGGTTTGTTGTTTTAAGTGAATGCCTATCAAATATCCAGTGTCTGTGGGGTCAGATTGCACTCCCTAAGGCTTCCACTAGATGTCAACAGTCTTTAGAAGTTGTTTCAGGCTTCTATTGTGAAAGGGGAGCGAATAAGAGCACTCTAAGCAGATGGCCCATGGAGTCCTGGGAGTGCCACCAGATGAAGATCATCAAAGGTTAGTGATTCATTTTAACGCTATTTCTGACTTTTGTGACACCTCTCCTTTGGAAAATGGCTGTATGGTTTTTTTGTGGCTAGGCGCTGACCTAACATAATCGCATGGTGTGCTTTCACCTTAAAGCCTTTCTGAAATCAGACACTGTGGCTGGATTAACGAGAAGTTTATCTTTAAAATGGTGTATAATACTTGTATGTTTGAGGAATTTTAACTATGAGATTTCTGTTTGAATTTGGCTCTCTGCAATTTCACTGGCTGTAGACCAGGTGTTCCGCTAGCGGAACCCCCTTCCCAGAAAGGTTAAAAACTGAGAAGGTCACTTCGGGTGACTTTTTAAAAGGATATTCTACTCCAAAATGTATTAAAATAAAATTGTGTTGACACCATCTGAAATATATATATATTTTTTTATTTTACTTAACTAGACACTACCAGTCACGGCCGGATGTGATACAGCCTGGATTCGAACCAGGTACACCTCTTGCACTGAGATGCAGTGTCTTAGACCACTGCGCCACTTGGGAGCCCCAAATATAATTGCCCTTTAAAATCATTATAACCTGTAGCATAACAGATGCAGCATAGCATCTTTAAAAAAATTGGCTTAAGCTTGGGGTTGCCAGGGCATCATGCTTTTAGGGAAAGAGGATCATTTTGTAAACATATGAAATTGCAAAGTTGACTAATTTCAGTTATTTTATCCCCAAAAATTTAAAAATAACATGACGGAAATCCGTCACAGTGAAGAAGAGGTTTAACCCTTGCACTCACACATACCCTCACACACACCATGTTGGCTCACCTGCTGGTCCTTGTGGTACATCTCGTACTGGTGGATCATCTGGCGGCTGATCTGGCTGCCGTGGTAGACGATGACATTGATCTCCGTCCAGGTACGGAACTCCCTCTCCCAATTGGTGATGGTGGAGAGGGGGGCGATGATGAGGAAGGGCCCCCGCAGGCCCATGGAAAACATCTCGAAGAGAAAGGTGATGGACTGGATGGTCTTCCCCAGGCCCATCTCGTCAGCCAGGATGCAGTTCTTCCTGTATGGGAAGAGGTGAGAAAACTGTTGTGACAAACAGGAAGATGTGGGAATCACGGTGGTGTCAAACACAAAAACAAAATGTCATCAAAAAAGACAAAAGGTGCGGGTGTTGACCTTTACCATAGCGGGTGAGTAAAAGGTCATCTCGGAACATAGAACCAAATCTCACATGTGCTGTCCAGCTAACTCAGTTTGATTCTGGGGTCTAAGGTTTTCAAATCTCTTCTGAGCGGAAGTAACATTTAAGTAACAATCCACATTAAGCCTCTGCCAAAGCCAGTCCCCAGCCCCTCCCATTCAAAATAACCCACCTGTTTACAATCCAAGCGGCACGCGATGCACTGAATGACAACATATAGGTATCTAACAAATGTTTTTGATGCAAATATTTCACAGGTTAGCAGTTTAAAGTTAGTCCACCACACCAAAAGTTGTCATACCCGCCATCTCAGCCTTGACTGATTAAAGTTCGGGACAATGACAATTTATCTACATCACCAGAGTCAGCTGAACTCATGGATACTCATGGAAGTTCGAGGTCGCTTTGTGAGCCAATGCTAACTAGTGTTAGCGCTAGCTTAGCGTAAAGACTGGCTGTGCCCGAAGACCTCCAGTCAAGGAAATATTGTTTGATATCAGTGTACCATAAATATTTGGTTAATTTGAACACCTGATCTCACCTTTTGATCTTGCCTGGTTTCAATATGTGTTATTTATTTCTGGGCACAACAAACCATTTGTGATTTTGATGTGAACAAACTGAACAGCTGTCTGAGCCTCTTGTAAGGGATGCAACACCACTGTATTGTCCATCAGAGTGGATAAACAACAAAACAAAAAGCGATACACGGCAATTACTTTCAACGAGCTACTCAAATCTGTCATAAAAATTATACTCCGACACAACTGCACAAACAGACCAATTTCTCTGCATTTGAAGATTTGATCTGATTTGTGTTCATCATTAGAAAATCAAACATAATGTTCCATTACACTACCAGAGAAGCAGCTGTAGACTTTTTTTTTTGTAATGAAATCCACTCCAGGTTCTAAGACACTTTTCATAGATTTAAAAGGATCAGACGGGTGTAGGCATTATGCTAAATAGAAATAACCTCCTAAGACTTACAGTTCCGGGCAATAAAAAGTTATTTCTAAACATTTTGCCGCATTGAAAGAGACATGCAGAACGGCGTGTGGCAGGAAGCACAACTGCAAGTTAAATTGTGTTCTACATTGCAAGACAGTCAAGTGAGTTTCACATTAACAACTTACCGAAGTCATTTATGTGGACAAAAAAATATCACACTTGATCAGGGAAAACAGCAATATGCCTTTACGGGAATTGCCTTGGTCGAAACATGATGCAACTTAATTTATTCAGGGCCAGTCAGTGGTGTAAAGTACTTAACCTGTTGAGGGTAGGGGGCAGTATTGACACGGCTGGATAAAAAACGTACCCGATTTAATCTGGTTACTACTCCTGCCCAGTAACTAGAATATGCATATAATTATTGGCTTTGGGTAGAAAACACTCCAAAGTTTCTAAAACTGTTTGAATGGTGTCTGTGAGTATAACAGAACTCAAATGGCAGGTCAAAACCTGAGAGATTCCTTTACAGGAAGTGGCCTGTCTGACCATTTATTGTCTTTCTTTGACATCTCATTCCATTACAAAGGATCTCTGCGGTAACGTGACACTTCCCATGGCTCCAATAGGCTCTCAGAGCCCGGGAAAAACCTGAATGTTGTCATTCCAGCCCCAGGCTGAAACACATTATCGCCTTTCTCAAGTGGACGATCAAGGGACTGTGGGCTTAGGCGCGTGCACTGGCTGCCCCCGTCTTTGTGTTTTTTCCTCTGTTTACCGAAAAGGAGATTCCCGGTCGGAATATTATCGCTTTTTTACGTGATAAATTGCATAAAAATTGATTTTAAACAGCGGTTGACATGCTTCGAAGTACGGTAATGGAATATTTAGAATTTTTTTGTCACGAATTGCGCCATGCGCACGACCCTGATTTACCATTTCGGATAGTTTCTGGAACGCACGAACAAAACGCCGCTATTTGGATATAACGATGGATTATTTGGGACCAAACCAACATTTGTTATTGAAGTAGAAGTCCTGGGAGTGCATTCTGACGAAGACAACAAAGGTAATAACATTTTTGTTATAGTAAATCTGATTTTGGTGAAGGCTAAACTTGCCGGGTGTCTAAATAGCTAGCCCGTGATGGCTGGGCTATGTACTTAGAATATTGCAAAATGTGCTTTCACCAAAAAGCTATTTTAAAATCGGACATATCGAGTGCATAGAGGAGTTCTGTATCTATAATTCTTAAAATAATTGTTATGCTTTTTGTGAACGTTTATCGTGAGTAATTTAGTAAATTGTTAGTAAAGTCCCCGGAAGTTTGCGGGGGGTATGCTAGTTCTGAACGTCACATGCTAATGTAAAAAGCTGTTTTTTTATATAAATATGAACTTGATTGAACAAAACATGCATGTATTGTATAACAATGTCCTAGGGTTGTCATCTGATGAAGATCATCAAAAGGTTAGTGCTGCATTTAGCTGTCTTCTGGGTTTTTGTGACATTATATGCTAGCTTGAAAAATGGGTGTCTGATTATTTCTGGCTGGGTACTCTGCTGACATAATCTAATGTTTTGCTTTCGTTGTAAAGCCTTTTTGAAATCGGACAGTGTGGTTAGATTAACGAGAGTCTTGTCTTTAAATAGCTGTAAAATAGTCATATGTTTGAGAAATTGAAGTAATAGGATTTTTAAGGTATTTGAAAATCGCTCCACTGGATTACACTGGCTGTTGCGTAGGTGGGATGAATTCGTCCCGCCTAGCCCAGAGAGGTTAAGTAAAAATAATACCCAAGTAATTTTTGGGGGTATCTGTACATCACTATTTATATTTAACTACTTTTACTTCACTACATTCCTAAAGAAAATAATGAACTCCCTGACACCCAAAAGATCTCGTTACATTTTGAATTCTTAGCAGGACAGGAAAATGGTCCAACTTATCAAGAGAACATCCCTGGTCATCCCAACTGCCTCTGATTTGGTGGACTCAATAAACACACATGCTTTGTTTGTAAATGATGAGTGTTGGAGTGTGCACCTGGCTATCCATAAATAAAATTTAAAAAGTATTTGGTTTGAAATATACTTAAATATCAAAATTAAATGTAATTGCTCAAATATACTTCAGTATCAAAGGTAAAAATCCTTTCAAATTAATTATATTAAGCAAACCAGACATCAACTTTTTCTTTTTTTTTTTTTTAATATACGTATTAGAATTTGTACCTGCTCTCGTTGGACTTGGCCTGCAGATTTTCTACCTTTCTCTTCAAATCTGAAAACGTTGTGAAGCTATGCCCATTTTCTGAAGAATTTTTGCATTTTCTTAACCTGTTTGGGATAGGGGGCAGTATTTTCACAACCAGATAAAAAACGTACCCGATTTAATCTGGTTACTACTCCTGCCCAGAAACTAGAATATGCATACTGTTTGAATGGTGTCTGTGAGTATAACATAACTCATATGGCAGGCCAAAACCTGAGAAGATTCCATACAGGAACTGCACTGTCTGACAATTTGTTCTCCTTCTAGGGCATCTCTATCAAAAATACAGCATCTCTGCTGTAACGTGACATTTTCTAAGGCTTCCATTGGCTCTCAGAAGGCGCCAGAAAGCGGAATGACGTCTCTGCAGTCTCTGGGGCGAAAAAAAGCAGGAGTTTTTGTGAGTGGTCAGGCAGGGAACAATGACACTGGTGTGCGCCTGCACGAGACGACTCCATCTTTTTCTTTCAGTCTATGAATGAATATAACGTCGCCCGGTTGGAATATTATCGCTATTTTAAGAGAAAAATAACATAAAAATTGATTTTAAACAGCATTTGACATGCTTCGAACTACGGTAATGGAATATTTTGAATTTTTTTGTCACGAAATGCGCCCGCGCGTCACCCTTCGGATACTGACATGAACGCACGAACAAAACGGAGCTATTTGGATATAACTATGGATTATTTCGAACCAAAACAACATTTGTTGTTGAAGTAGAAGTCCTGGGAGTGCATTCTGACGAAGAACAGCAAAGGTAATCCAATTCTTCTTATAGTAAATCTGAGTTTGGTGAGCACCAAACTTGGTGGGTGTCAAATTAGCTAGCCTGTGATGGCCGAGCTATCTACTCAGAATATTGCAAAATGTGCTTTCGCCGAAAAGCTATTTTAAAATCTGACACCGCGATTGCATAAAGGAGTTCTGTATCTATAATTCTTAAAATAATTGTTATGCTTTTTGTAAACGTTTATCGTGAGTAATTTAGTAAATTCACCGGAAGTTTGCGGTGGGTATGCTAGTTCTGAACATCACATGCTAATGTAAAAAGCTGTTTTCTGATATAAATATGAACTTGATTGAACAAAACATGCATGTATTGTATAACATAATGTCCTAGGAGTGTCATCTGATGAAGATCATCAAAGGTTAGTGCTGCATTTAGCTGTGGTTTTGGTTTTTTTGACATATATGCTTGCTTTGAAAATGGCTGTGTGATTTATTTTTGGCAGGGTACTCTCCTGACATAATCTAATGTTTTTCTTTCGCTGTGAAGTTTTTTTGAAATCGGACAGTGTGGTTAGATTAACGAGTCTTGTCTTTAAAATGGTGTAAAATAGTCATATGTTTGAGAAATTTAAGTTATAGCATTTTTAAGGTATTTGTATTTCGCGCCACGCTCTACCAAGGGATATTGGTGAGGCGTTCCGCTAGCGGAACGTCTGTCCCTAAGAGGTTTAAGAATTGCAGAAAAGCACAGTGTCCACTGCTTGTATACTTCGTACTTTGGCGAATTTAGTACAACATCTGGGAACTTTTAGCATGCTAACTAAACTCAGCAAAAAAAAGAAACGTCCCTTTTTCAGGACCCTGTCTTTCAAAGACAATACGTAAAAATCCAAAACTTCACAGATCTTCATTGTAAAGGGTTTAAACACTGTTTCCCATGCTTGTTCAATGAACCAAACAATTAATGACCATGCACCTGTGGAACGGTCGTTAAGACACTAACAGCTTACAGACAGTATGCAATTAAGGTCACAGTTATGAAAACTTAGGAACACAAAAGAGGCCTTACTACTGACTCTGAAAAACACCAAAAGAAAGATGCCTAGGGTCCCTGCTAATCTGCGTGGACGTTTCTTAGGCATGCTGCAAGGAGGCATGAGGACTGCAGATGTGGCCAGGGCAATAAATTGCATTGCCCGCAATGTGAGACGCCTAATACAGAGCTACAGGGAGACAGGACGGACAGACAAACGTCCTTGCAGTGGCAGACCACGTGTAACAACACCTGCACAGGATCAATACATCCGAGCATCACACCTGCGGGACAGGTACAGGATGGCAACAACAACTGCCCGAGTTACACCAGGAACGCACAATCCCTCCATAGGTGCTCAGACTGTCCGCAATAGGCTGAGAGAGGCTGGACTGAGGGCTTGTAGGCCTGTTGTAAGGCAGGTCCTCACCAGACATCACCGGCAACAACGTTGCCTATGGGCACAAACCCACCGTCACTGGACCAGACAGGACTGGCAAAAAGTGTTCTTCACTGACGAGTCGTGGTTTTGGCTCACCAGGGGTGATGGCCGGATTCGCGTTTATCGTGGAAGGAATGAGCGCTACACCGAGGCCTGTACTCTGGAGCGGGATCGATTTGGAGGTGGAGGGTCCATCATGGTCTGGGGCGGTGTGTCACAGCATCATCGGACTGAGCTTGTTGTCATTGCAGGCAATCTCAATGCTGTGGAAGACATCCTCCTCCCTCATGTGGTACCCTTCCTGCAGGCTCATCCTGACATGACCCTCCAGCATGACAATGCCACCAGCCATACTGCTCGTTCTGTGCGTGATTTCCTGCAAGACAGGAATGTCAGTGTTCTGCCATGGCCAGCGAAGAGCCCGGATCTCAATCCCATTGAGCACGCCTGGGACCTGTTGGATCGGAGGGTGAGGGCTAGGGCCATTCCTCCCAGAAATGTCTGGGAACTTGCCTTGGTGGAAGAGTGGGGTAACATCTCACAGCAAGAACTGGCAAATCTGGTGCAATCCATGAGGAGGAGATGCACTGCGGTACTTAATGCAGCTGGTGGCCACACCAGATACTGACTGCTACTTTTGATCCCCCCTTTGTTCAGGGACACATTATTCAATTTCTGTTAGTCACATGTCTGTGGAACTTGTTCAGTTTATGTCTCAGTTGTTGAATCTTGTTATGTTCATACAAATATTTACACATGTTAAGGTTGCTAAAAATAAACGCAGTTGACAGTGAGAGGACGTTTCTTTTTTTGCTGAATTTATATCCACACTATGACCAATAGGCATACTACATACTCAATGTATGTCAAAAATACTACAGTCAGTATGAGTATTTGAACACAGCTCTAGTCATTGCACTAATGCTGGTTAGCATTAGCTCACAAAACTACCACTAACTTCCATCATACTGGATGCAGAGGCATAAAAATGGTATGCATGACTTCATCTGACTCTGGAGAAGCTAAAATCCCAAAGTATCCCTTTAAGACAAGGCAGTAAGTCCACTATACATGTCCCCACAGGGACTATGTCAAGATTTCGAGGAGGAAGAGGGGGATAGGTGTCCTACCTGTTGTACCAGTTGAAGAGCAGCCAGTTCATGCCTTCCAGCTGGTACTCTCTCAGCTGATTCCCATTTCGGTAGTCTTTGGACTTGTCCAGCTTCTGCCACTTGTCTGGCTGCGGTCTCTCCTGCACAGAGTGCGCACACACAGGGATGACTGTCCATCTCAAATAAGAGCCACACACACCCACGTCGAATGGACCAGTACATGTGCACCCCCCCTCCACAGAACACTATCAATTCTCACAATCACACAGAGATAGTCCACAAGCTACTCTCCAACAACAGAACACCTAATTCAGACACATTCCTGATTGTTTCTTTGTTTAAAAATGTAATTAACAATCAAATCAAAGTTTATTGGTCCCGTACAGATTTGCAGATACTATAGCAGGTGCAGCGAAATGCCTGTGCTTCTACCGCCAACAGTGCAGTAATACCAAGCAATATTTTTTTTAAACAATACACATATAATACAGAATATTTTTAAAAGTATACATTCTGTAGGTTACAGGGGAGGGACTTTCTATTTACACTCACCACAAATTTGTATTCAGGGATTCTCTTGATCTCCTCGAACTCCCGAATCTTCCCCGGGTCCACGTCTTCTTGAAGCTCCCATGTAGCCTCCTCATAGGACAGGGAGCACCATTTAACTAGGTAGTGTGTCACCTCCTGTAAACATACACGCACACACAGATATAGAGTGACAGTCGGTCAATGAGTCAGTCAGACACGGATACATACAGAATGTAGCCAGTGAGTCAGATACACTAAATGAAGCAAATGCACGCGCGCATACACACACACGCGCTTGCATAAAAAAGGTCAGTGGTGGTGAGTAACTGGCTTTCCCTGTCTCACCTCTCCTGTCTCTGTATCTGTAGTGATGGCCACCTCCAGAACTCGATCCACTTCTATGTAGTCAGGGTTAAAGAGGTCTTCATCAGGCTACATGGAGGAGTAGACGTTAATCAATATAAATGTGTTTCATGTGATACTTTACATAGCTATAAATGTTATGCAAAGTACAAAATGTACACCACTACAAATCAAAAACACTGTCACAGAGTAGCCAACAGTACATTTTTATATACAAACATAAAATATCCCCCAAAAATTCCGAAAAATGTGAGATGCGAGTAGGCTCACCTCAACAAATATGTGCTTCATTTGGGCCTGCTTAGTCCTGAAGCGCTTGATTTTTTGGTGTATGCGAGGGTCCTTCTCCAAATCCTCTAAAGTTGCCCATTTACAATGCAGGTAGGAGCTGTGAGCAAGAGTAAAAGGGGGGTTAAATTATATATTCAAGGGGAAAAGCATCTCAAGTAGTGTGTACACAATGCACTAAATTAAACTAATCCCACCATTTAAGAAGCAATCCCACAGGCCATAGTATCTTAACAACATGTACGGTTTTAAGAACATGGAAATGCATCGTATAACATAGATAAATATGAGAAAATCCTCCTTTTGACTGGGCGTAGCATTGAAAACCTCTCGAGAGCTATATCATCATAATGTGTCATACACAAAGAATTCTTCAAAGGAATTGGGACTATTTGATGCTACAGAATGTCTGTTATCAGATAATCACTGTCATTGTGGCCTTCCACCTTGCTAAGCACACTTACAAATTTCTGTACTTGACATAGAACTCCTCTGACTCCTCAGGTGTCTCCTC
This sequence comes from Salmo salar, assembly GCF_965601325.2. Lineage (NCBI taxonomy): Eukaryota > Metazoa > Chordata > Actinopteri > Salmoniformes > Salmonidae > Salmo > Salmo salar. The sequence goes on along the minus strand of NC_138302.1, from coordinate 42,459,722 downwards.
AGGGGATGCCTGGAAAGAAAAGAGAAAAGAACTAGAGAAAAACTAAAACATCAAATAAAGTAAACAAACATGTTGCTAATCCACAGACACCTTGTTGTTAGAGTGTGATACATACAAATATACACACACACACACAGTACCAGTCAAAAGTTTGGACACACCTACTCATTCAAGGGTTTTTCTTTATTTTTGCAATTTTCTACATTGTAGAATAATAGTGAAGACATCAAAACTATGAAATAACACATATGGAATCATGAAGTAACCAATAAAGTGTTAGATCAAAATATATTTTAGATTCTTCAAAGTAGCCACCCTTTGCACACTCTCAGCATGCTCTCAACCAGCTTCATGAGGAATGCTTTTCCAACAGTCTTGAAGGAGTTCCCACATATGCTGAGCACTTGTTGGCTGCTTTTCCTTCACTCTGCGGTCCAACTCATCCCAAACCATCTCAATTGGGTTGAGGTCGGGTGATTGTACAGGCAAGGTCATCTGATGCATCTCTCCCCTTATTGGTTGAATAGCCCTTACACCGCCTGGAGGTGTGTTGGGTCATTGTCCTGTTAAAAAAAAAATGATAGTCCCACTAAGAGCAAACCAGATGGGATGGAGTATCGCTGCAGAATGCTGTGGTAGCCTTGCTGGTTAAGTGTGCCTTAAATCACGACAGTGTCACCAGCAAAGCACCCCCAGACCATCACACCACCTCCATTCTTCACGGTGGGAACCACACATGTGGAGATCATCCGTTCACCTACTCTGCATCTCACAAAGACACTGCGGTAGGAACCAAAAATCTCAAATTTGGATTAATCAGACCAAAGACAGACTTCCACCGGTCTAATATCCATTGCTTGCGTTTCTTGGCCCAAGCAAGTCTCTTCTTCTTATTGGTGTCCTTTAGTAGAGGTTTCTTAGCAGCAATTCGACCATGAATGCCTGATTCACACAGTCTCCTTTGAACAGCTGATGTTGAGATGTGTCTGTTACTTGAACTCTGCATTTATTTGGGCTTCAATTTCTGAGGCTGGTAACTCCAATGAACTTATCCTCTACAGCAGAGATACGCCTGGATCTTCTTTTTCTGTGGCGGTCCTCACGAGAGCCAGTTTCATCATAGCGCTTGATGGTTTTTTGCGACTGCACATTGACTGACCTTCATGTTTTAAAGTAACTAATTGGCTCAAATGCGTTAAGGAGGAAAGAAATTCCACAAATGAACTTTTAACAAGGCACACCTGTTAATTCAAATGCATTCCAGGTGACTACCTCGAAGCTGGTTGAGAAAATGCCAAGAGTGTGCAAAGCTGAAAAGGGTGGCTTCTTTGAAGAATCTCAAACAAAATATATTTTGATTTGTTTAACACTTTTTTGGTTACTACATGATTTCATGTGTTATTTCATAGTTTTGATGTCTTCACTATTATTCTACAATGTAGAAAATTGTCAAAATAAAGAAAAACGCTTGAATGAGTAGGTGTCCAAACTTTTAACTGGTACAGAATATATATTTATTTTGCCGAGACCTTTGCTAAAGATCCGAGAGACAAGTCACATGGCTTCCTCAGATTCTCATCAGATCATCCGAGAAGCCTCCAAGGTAGCTAGCTAGCTAGCTTGTAATCCTGCAAGTGTAGCTAACCTTATTAATAGATGTATGTAATAATTGTTAGCTAAGAAACAGTAAAGTTACGCTAGCTAAATAGTTTTTTGGGTTAATATACAGATTACCTGGCTGGTGATGTCATTGAGCTCAAGAGATACAATTAAACTGTTCACGATTTTCAGAAGAGTTTCAAAGGAAGATAAAAAATAGAAAAAAAAAACATTCTACTCCAGTTTAAGTCACCAGAAGTGACCTTCAGTTGTTCAACAAAATAAATCTCGGCATCCACTGCTGAAAATAAATATAGGGGAAACGTGTGCGTGTCGGGCGGTGTACCTCTTTCTTCGCAGTTCGAACCGACAGGATTTTCTCAATGATGTTCGCCTCATCTTCAGGGGGCTCCTGTGACGGAGGGGAGAGAGGGGATTACTTACGCAGGGTAAGAGTGTGTTTGGCCTTACTGAGGGGGACAGAAGTTGGGCACAGCAGAGAGAGGGGGAGAGGAGAGACTGTGGCTGTGTCCAAAATCTATGCAGCCAACTACTTACTAAATGTATAAACCATACTAAAAAAAATACTATTTAGTAAAATCGTATGCAGTAAGCTACTAGTTCTCAAACCTCTCCTCGGGACCCCCCTGAACTACCTCAAGGGCTTGATGATTAGTTGGCAAGTTGAATCAGGTGTGCTAGCTCTGGAATAGATCAAATACATGGAATGGCTGGGCGTCCCTTAGGACTGGTTTAAGAACCACTGCAAAAAGCAACAAACATACAGTCATCCACAATGAGAAGTCATCATCTAATGCGCAATTGGGTTGTTCCCCTCCATTCATTCATTTTGGTACATCTCGTTCTCTTATCTGATAATCAGCTGTTGTCAAAAGACGATTCTCTTCGTCAATAGTGCAGCAAATTCATACTAGATGAAAAGTCTAAATGAGTATGACATAATCAGCTGTTGTCAAACACGTGTGTCTGAAAAGACAATTCTCTTCCTCAATAGTGCAACGAATTCATACTAGATGAAAAGTCTAAATGAGTTTTTCAAAATTTAACATAAAACCTTTTTGGCATACCCAAAAGGCCTATTAGGATGATAGTACGAGTATTCAGACATGGCCAAAGACAAAGAACAAGATTGCTACCTCAGCCTGCCAGGCGAGAGTGGCAGCGTTGAGGGCAGGGATGCGGCCTGTCCCCAGCACAGCGATGGTCTCCCCGTCATCATCTACCACCTTGAAGTCCAGGTCCTCGTTGTACTTTCTGCGCTTCACTTGTCGCCCTGAGCGACGCTTCTACCAGAGAAAAAAGATAGAAGGGGGTTGAGGGGTGGCTTGGGTTAACTTAGTGTAATCGATTCAAGCAATAGCTACTGTACGTAGATAAATACTGTATACTGATAAAATATGTTACTTGGGGAGTGTCAGCATGATAAGTACGTAGATTGTGGTGTTAAACAAACCACCGCTTTCAAGTAAACTGAAAATCTAAGAATACAGTATAGGCTACACAAATTATACACACACAGCTATACTAATGTACACTACTACATAAAAACATTGTAATAGTGAGGTTTTAGAGAAGCAAGTGTCACTCAGCCCATCCTGCCCTTCCCCCAGCCCTCATGCTGTTAGTCAGTTCCTCACAGTGTTGTCAAGGGGGTCGATGCTCTCCTCTCCCCCCACGACCAGCGTGGACAGGGAGGCCGCGTCGTCGCTCTCTCCAGCCTCCTGGAGGACAGCCACGCTTTTCCTCTTGCCCTTTTTCTTCTTCTCCACTGGTACTGGCCCTTGTAGGACTTGCTCTCTGTAGAGGCACAGCAGGGTTGGCACCATATAAATACTAGAGAATGTCTATTCTAGTAATTGTATTTCTATGGTTGGAACTAGGGAGTGTTTGTAATCCGTACTCAACTGACCAGTGGGTCATGCCTGCAATGTGTGTTTAACGCCTTACCTCCTCACATCTCAGCAGCTATACTAGCAGAGAATGCCCACAGCTGGATGAGTGGGACATTTTCTTTTCTTGGTTATGTTTTTTTTGGAGTGTAGATAAGAGTGCATAGGTTTTAAAAAAGTTACCCACAGTATTCGGGTTTCTAGGTTTCTTCCTAGGTTTTTGGCCTTTCTAGGGAGTTTTTCCTAGGGAGTTTTTCCTAGCCACCGTGCTTCTTTCACATGCATTGCTTGCTGTTTGGGGTTTTAGGCTGGGTTTCTGTACAGCACTTTGAGATATCAGCTGATGTACGAAGGGCTATATAAATACATTTAATTTGATTTTGATTTATTCATATCTCAAATCCGTCCATCCTGCAGAGTGATTAGGAAAATGCCCCCCACTCTGCTGCGGAAATTCCAACCAGACCACAGAATTTTGCTAAATATTAGCACCGGACAAATATTAACTCCCACAACTACATCACCTAAAACAAAGGTTCAAGGACATGGTACAACCTGGAAAAATCTCCCCTTTGGGAAAAATCCAATCTCTCAAACTGAGAGGAGTTGAAGCAGAGTTACAGCAGTGAGTCTGACTTCCAAACATTGAGTTATAACCCACCTAAATGAATTTAATTGTATTACGCCCCACTAGAGAAACCATGTCTCTAACTAAATACAACCAAGTCTTTAACCGCAACCCACCCAAGAGAACCTGGTTGTGACCCATCAATCGAGAAACCGAGTGAAATCGAGTTAATCGAGTGAAAGCACTAGTGGTAAAAAGCCCCTCACCTGGGTTTGCGGCCCCTCTGCCTGGGAGGAGATGGGGCGCTCTTGCATTTTGCGGGGGGCTTGACCAGGGGCGGGGCCTGCACCTGGACCTTGGGTTTCCTCCCTCTCTTCACCTCTTTTGGTGCCTCTTTCGGTGACTTCCCCTCCTTCACCTTGACCTCCAACTTCATGGGCGCCTTAGACTTGCATGGCAGCAGCTCCTTCCCTTCTTTCTGCTGCCTCTTTTTCTTTGGTTTGTTGTCCTTCTCCGAGCCCTTGTGCTGCCAGGCGGCACCAGGCTCGCCCTTTTTGTCTTTTTTCTTTCGTTTCTTCTTCGCCCGCCGCCCGCCCCCTCCATCATCCTCCTCGCTATTGAGGGGTGACGAGGGGGCGCAGGGGCTGAGGCTGCCTGAACTAGTGCCCGCCTCGCCCATCCTGGGGTGCTTGGCGTGGGACATGCAGTGATTGATCTGCCCACCTCCTAGGACCCTGATCTGGTCCTTGGAGCCTAAAGGTCCGCTGGGAAATTGAGTTTGTGCATTTTGGTCTGTGGCAGTAGAGGCTGCTGTAGCTGGAGTGTGCTTTAGTAAGTGGATGGTAGACATCTGGAAGAAAACAAGAAGATGTGTTAATGACTCGATGAAAATACGCTAGATAAAATAATAAAATGGGTGTCATGCCTCTATCTTCCACTCATAATGAGAGTAAACACAGAACTGTGGGCTTACTGCAAATGCAAATCCAGTCATTGTTCAGAATCATTACACAATGGCTTTAGAAAATAACTAAATCACCAGAAATGTCTAGGATTTTACCACTGGGCTTTCTTTAAGGGTAGTCTTTCTCAGTAAAATTTGGCACATGACAAATGTTTATGTATCAAATTAGAGGTTAAAACCCCAAAGCCTGCAAATCCTCTGAAATATTTTATGCCATTCTCAGAATTCCTTTACGGTTCTGAATTTCTTCAATCCTCTGCATTTCCATGTTCCCCTCTCCCTTCCTCAAATGCACAGCTGGGCTGTCATAATGCAGTTAATTATACGGAGAAATAAAATCTATACCCTTCCCATGACACATTATGACTCGCCCTTGAAATGAAAGATGTCAGTCAAGAGGGCCCGCGCTGGTCTACCGATTCTGTGATATAGTAAAGATGTGCACAACCCTGACGTTGTGGGTGGGGGGAGGGGCATTATTTGTTATGGGGTGTCCAGATATTAAACATGATTTTGGCATGCATAGCCATCTGTACACGAGCTGAAGCAATCCATTAGTGAAGGTCAAACACACAGGTGAAATCGGCATGCATCACCAGGGTGTTCGGAGTCTGACCCAATTTGACTAAATCTGTTCCTCAATGCTTTTGTGTTAATATTGTTACAGAATTATGAGCACATGAAACCATAACTTTATTCAAGACTCATGCCAAGAAGTGTACTTTTACAGCTACAAAGATACAAAAGTAGACCCAGAACTCATTAAAACTCAAGGACACATAAGGTCAGAGAGAAGTCCTTGGTTTTCATATAGCAACAATATGTTCTTATAGCATCACCAATTGTACCCATGAGCACTGAATCACTTCCAGCAGAGAATTGTGTGTAGAGAAGGCAGATATGGCACGATTCATGTGATATGGGCTAATATCGTCGCGGGCCCATTTTGAGCAACATGTTATTTATAAACCAAGGCAGAGCACATGTGGAGGGGTATATGGGACGACTTAGACATGCAATTTCTGCCATGCGGCGTTTATTTGCAGCCTGCCTCATGCAGGTATGAGGATAATGTCAATGAAACAGACTCCCAAGCGCCAGTTGGAATCAGGGCTGTTGCCACGGAAACAGGGTCTGTACCAAGCTGTGGGAAGCAGCAACGTAAACACGCAGTCTCTGTGGTAACTCTTTCATTGCCAGCTCGCGGGACTATTTGGCATTTCCTCCGTTTAGCATTTGATTGGACAGACGCTACCCGATAGCCTGCATCGGTCAACAGCTGCTTTTTCCAGTCTTCAGGCTTGGTTGAACCATTGAAAGAGAAAAGGTCCCGTGTGGCTCAGTTGGTAGAGCATGGTGTTTGCAACGCCAGGGTTGTGGGTTCGATTCCCACGGGGGACCAGTACGGAAAGAAATGTATGAAATGTATGCATTCACCACTGTAAGTCGCTCTGGATAAGAGCGTCTGCTAAATGACTAAAATGTTTTTAAAAAATGTAAATGTAAAAGGCCAACCACTGTCATTAGGACATAGCCTTGGTCAGATAGTCAAATTCCACACACACACCTTGAATGGAGCTCTTAGGATTGTGAGATGGAAAACACACAGGTTCAGCATTCATGTAAAAGAGTGCCACCAAATAGTGGAGGTCTCAAAAGTTTAAATTATAGTGACAAATCGGCCTGGGCCCTCGGGTTAGAAGGGTGAATGACCAGTAGGAGACAGATGTACAGAACACACATTTATCACCACAGAACAAACAGACACATACACACACGGCAATAGGAAGTAGACTAATGGAATAGATGAAAGTGACGTGGTTTTCTGTAATGGAATAGAACAGGGAATCTATTACACATCAGCAAAGGCTAATAGCAATGAGGCATGTAGCACAGGCTAACAGTAATAGCACCGCTATGTAACAGTTATAGCTGTAATGTACACAATATAAATGACTACGGATTAGCATGTAGCGACTAATAGCACTGGGCTTGCGAGCAGGACGTAGCACCATAATCATGTACATGTACATAATCATGTACACCATGTACATTAGCAGTGAACTAGCATAGTATACAATATGTATAGACATTAGCAGTACCTGGTGGTAGCAAAACACAGTAAGCTATACAGTATGAACAGGATCTGCTATAAGGCTAGGCCATAGCAGTAGGCAATAGCATATAAAACTATATTACATTTTAGTAATTTAGCAGACACTCTTATCCAGAGCGACTTACAGTTAGTGCATTCATCTTACGATAGCTAAGTGGGACAACACATATCACAGTCATATTATGTAAATTGTTACTCAATAAAGTAGCTATCATCAAAGCCAGATCTAGTAAGGAAAAAAGTCATGAGATCAGAGGTGGCATAATGGGGCACTCTGGTTAGGGTGTTTGGTTTCAGCATAGCCTGAAGGTGGGGAGGGGCAGGTCCTCTTGCTGCTCCGTAGGCAAGTACCATGGTCTTGTAGTGGATGCGAGACTGGAAGCCAGCGGAGTGTACAGAGGAGCGGGGTGACATGGGAGAACTTTGGAAAGTTGAACACCAGGCAGGCCCCAGCCTAAGTTACAGGGGTTTGATGGCACAAGCGGGGAGCCCAGTCTACAGCGAGTTGCAGTAGTCCAGACGGGAGAGGACAAGTACCTGGATTAGGACCTGCGCCGCTTCCTGTGTGAGGTAGGGTCGTACTCTACAGATGTTGTAGAGAATGAGCCTGCAGGAGCGAGTCAATGCTATGATGTTTTCAGAGAATGACAGGGTGTTTTCCAGGGTCAGGCCAAGGTTCTTTGCACTCTGGGAGGGGGACACCATGGAGTTGTCAATCGTGATGGAGAGGTCTTGGATCGGGCAGGCCTTCCCAGGGAGGAAGAGCAGCTCCATCTTGTTGAGGTTGAGCTTGAGGGCCGACATCCAAGCTGAGATGTCTGCCAGGCACGCAGGAGGGAAGGAGAAAATAAGTTGAGTGTCGTCCGCATAGCAATGATAGGCGAGACCATGCGAGAATATGATGGAGCAGATTGACTTGGTGTATAGAGAAAAGAGGAGAGGGCTTAGAACCGAGCCCTAGGGGACACCAGTAGTGAGAGTACGAGGTGCAGACACAGATCCTCTCCATGTCATCTGGTAGGAGCGGCCTGCCAGGCAGGATGCAATCCAAGAGTGTACAGAGCCTGAGACGTCCAGCCCTGAGAGGGTGGAGAGGAGGATCTGATGGTTCACGGTGTTGAAGGCAGAAGATAGATCTAGGAGGATGAGAACAGAGGAGAGAGTCAGCTTTGGCAGTGCGGAGAGCCTCCGACACACAGAGAAGAGCAGTCTCGGTTGAGTGACCCGTCTTGAAACCTGACTGCTTAGGTTCAAGATCGTTCTGAGTGAGAGAGTTGGTCAGACAGCACGTGTCACGTTTTTTGGTAAGAAAATAACGAACGGATACTGGTCTGTAGTTTTTGATGTCAGCGGGGTCGAGTGTTGGTTTCTTGAGAAGGGGAGCAACTCTGGCCATTTTGAAGTCAGAGGGGACGCAGCCAGTTGTCAGGAATGAGTTGTTGAGGGAAGTAAGGATTGGGAAAAGGTCTCCAGAGATGGTCTGGAAAAGGGAGAAGGGGACGGGGTCGAGCGGGCAAGTTGTCAGGTGTCCGGACCTCACTAGTAGCAGGATCTGGAGAGAGAGGGGAGAAAGAGGTCAAGGCGTAGGATAGTTCTGTGTGAATGGGACAAATGGACTCAATAGGCTGAGTGAATGAGGAAAGGATGTCGTCAACCTTCTTTTCAAAGTGGTTAACAAAGTCATCCGCAGAAAGGGAGGAGGGAGGGGGTAGAGGATTAAGGAGGGAGAAGGAAGAAAAGTTTCCTAGGTTTGGAGGCAGAAGCTTGAAATTTAGAGTGATAGAAACATTCTTTTGGAGAGATTGGAAACCCAAATTGGTCTACATGGACAAGTTCTGGCCTGGTTTAGATCTTATCTGTCGGAAAGATATCAGTTTGTCTCTGTGAATGGTTTGTCCTCTGACAAATCAATTGTAAATTTCGGTGTTCCTCAAGGTTCCGTTTTAGGACCACTATTGTTTTCACTATATATTTTACCTCCTGGGGTTGTCATTCGAAAACATAATGTTAAATTTCACTGCTATGCAGACGACACACAGCTGTACATTTCAATGAAACATGGTGAAGCCCCAAAACTGCCCTCGCTAGAAGCCTGTGTTTCAGACATAAAGAAGTGGATGGCTGCAAACGTTCTACTTTTAAACTCGGACAAAACAGAGATGCTTGTTCTAGGTCCCAAGAAACAAAGAGATCTTCTGTTGAATCTGACAATTAATCTGGATGGTTGTACAGTCGTCTCAAATAAAACTGTGAAGGACCTCGGCGTTACTCTGGACCCTGATCTCTCTTTTGAAGAACATATCAAGACTGTTTCAAGGACAGCTTTTTTCCATCTACGTAACATTGCAAAAATCAGAAACTTTCTGTCCAAAAATGATGCAGAAAAATTAATCCATGCTTTTGTTACTTCTAGGCTGGACTACTGCAATGCTCTACTTTCCGGCTACCCGGATAAAGCACTAAACAAACTTCAGTTAGTGCTAAATACGGCTGCTAGAATCCTGACTAGAACCAAAAAATTTGATCATATTACTCCAGTGCTAGCCTCCCTACACTGGCTTCCTGTTAAGGCAAGGGCTGATTTCAAGGTTTTACTGCTAACCTACAAAGCATTACATGGGCTTGCTCCTACCTATCTTTCCGATTTGGTCCTGCCGTACATACCTACACGTACGCTACGGTCACAAGACGCAGGCCTCCTAATTGTCCCTAGAATTTCTAAGCAAACGGCTGGAGGTAGGGCTTTCTCCTATAGAGCTCCATTTTTATGGAATGGTCTGCCTACCCATGTGGGAGACGCAGACTCAGTCTCAACCTTTAAGTCTTTACTGAAGGCTTATCTCTTCAGTAGGTCCTATGATTAAATATAGTCTGGCCCAGGAGTGTGAAGGTGAACGGAAAGGCTGGAGCAACGAACCGCCCTTGCTGTCTCTGCCTTGCCAGTTCCCCTCGCTCCACTGGGATTCTCTGCCTCTAACCCTATTACAGGGGCTGAGTCACTGGCTTACTGGTGTTCTTCCATGCGGTCCATGGGAGGGGTGCGTCACTTGAGTGGGTTGAGTCACTGACGTGGTCTTCCTGTCTGGGTTGGCGCCCCCCCCCCCTCCCCCTTGGGTTGTGCCGTGGCGGAGATCTTACTGGGCTATACTCGGCCTCGTCTTAGGACGGTAAGTTGGTGGTTGGAGACATCCCTCTAGTGGTGTGGGGGCTGTGCTTTGGAAAAGTGGGTGGGGTTATATCCTGCCTGTTTGGCCCTGTCCGGGGGTATCATCGGATGGGGCCACAGTGTCTTCTGATCCCTCCTGTCTCAGCCTCCAGTATTTATGCTGCAGTAGTTTATGTGTCGGGGGGCTAGGGTCAGTCTGTTACATCTGGAGTATTTCTCTTGTCTTATCCGGTGTCCTGTGTGATTTTAAATATGCTCTCTCTAATTCTCTCTTTCTTTCTTTCTCTCGGAGGACCTGAGCCCTAGGACCATGCCTCAGGACTACCTGGCATGATGACTCCTTGCTGTCCCCAGTCCACCTGGCCATGCTGCTGCTCCAGTTTCAACTGTTCTGCCTGCAGCTATGGAACCCTGACCTGTTCACCGGACGTGCTTGCTGCACCCTTGACAACTACTATGATTATTATTATTTGACCATGCTGGTCATTTATGAACATTTTAACATCTTGACCATGTTCTGTTATAATATCCACCCGGCACAGCCAGAAGAGGACTGGCCACCCCTCATAGCCTGGTTCCTCTCTAGGTTTCTTCCTAGGTTTTTGGCCTTTCTAGGGAGTTTTTCCTAGGGAGTTTTTCCTAGCCACCGTGCTTCTTTCACATGCATTGCTTGCTGTTTGGGGTTTTAGGCTGGGTTTCTGTACAGCACTTTGAGATATCAGCTGATGTACGAAGGGCTATATAAATAAATTTGATTTGATTTGAAAGTGGCTTTAGCAGTGCATACAGAGGTAGAGAAGAGGGAGTGAAAGGTTGATAGGTCCTCTGGAAGTTTAGTTCTTCTCAATTTTCACTCAGCTGCCCGTAGCCCTGTTCTGTAAACTCACAAACAGTCACTCAGCCAGGAGGGGAGAGCGTAGCCGTCCGGGAGGAAAGGGGACAGTGCGAGTCATAGGATGCGGAAAGGAAGGAGAGTAAGGTCGAAGAGGCAGAAGGATATAGCAGACGGGAGAGAAAAGATTGGAAGAGGAGAGAATAGTGGGACAGAAACAGCGAAGATTGCAATGGCCATCTGGGTAGAGGCTGAGTAGCTAGAGGCAGTCAGAAAAGGAAACAAAGTGATCAGAGACCTGGATGGGGGTTGCAGTGAGATTAGTAGGCGAACAGCCTGTAGTAAAGATGAGGTCAAGTGTATTGCCTGCCTTGTGAGTGTGAGGTCAAAAGAGGCAAGGAGGGGAAAGAAAGAGTTGGAAAGAAATTAATCGAAGGTAAAGGTTGCATGTGCTTCATTCTATAGCTAGTGAACTCCTGATACAGTGCATTCGGAAAATATTCAGACCCCTCCACATTTTGTTGCATTAGAGCCTTATTCTAAAATGTATTAAATAATTATTCTACACACAATACCCCATGATGACAAAGTGTAAACAGGTTTAGATATTTTTGCAAATTTAAAAATAAAAAACTGAAATAACAAGTATTCAGACCCTTTGCTATGAGACTCAAAATTGAGCTCAGGTGCATCCTGTTTCCATTGATCTTCCTTGAGATGTTTCTACAACTTGATTGTCCACCCGTCCACCTGTGGTAAATTCAATTGATTGGACATGATTTGGAAAGGCACACACCTGTATATATTAAAGGTCCCACAGTTGACAGTGCATGTCAGAGCAAAAACCAAGTCATGAGCTCGAAGGAATTGTCAGTAGAGCACCGAGACAGGATTGTGTCGAGGCACAGATCTGGGAAAGGGTACTAAAAAAAAAAAAAAATTGTTACCCTTCCTCTGCAAAGTGAAAAGGTGTCCCAGAGTTTGAGTTAGAGAGAGCGGAGAGAAAATGCCCAGGAGCACTGTAAGGGTTTTCTACAATTCATATAGCCTAGACAGAAAGTCATTAATGAACATGAAAACATACCATGGTACAGTGGTTGCTCCTCTAAATGTTTTGCGACTATGCTGCGGTACTTAGAGGTAATTTGTGATTTAGTACGGTACCCTGTGTCACCACTTCATTGCTCCAAACCAGCGCAAGGGGGAGTTAGAGCACTGATTATGCTTTTGGGTCTACTGTGTCTCTAACTAACAATGAATGGGCGACATAAACCTAAATAGAAACTGATAATTGTGTTCGACTTCAGTATTACTTACTAAAACTGTTGCTACAATAAGGTTATTATTTTACTCTTACTGTAGTAGTGTAGCCCACTCCCGACCAATCACGTTGTACGAAAATCAAAATCATCTCCAAAATATTATTTTTTAAACAAAGCGATTATTAATTTAGAATTATATAAAAGCCCCTTGGATATTCTCAGATATATTATTAACCCTGTTATTAGCAGGACAATATATATTGGTAATGGCTCCCGAGTGGCGCACAATGGGATTGCCTTGCAGTTCTCTAGCTGTATCCCCTATTATGCATCACATCGACCGTGATTGGGAGTCCTATAGGGTGGCGCACAATTGGCCCAGCATTTCTCTCCCTCTAAAAACAGAAATAAATGTTTTGGCCTTCACAAATATTATTTTGGCCTTTATTCAGATTACAAATCGCTCACTTTAGTTAAAAAAAAAATGAAATAGGTTTTGGAGGCCATTTTGGAGATTCTCTGTACTTTGATACTTTGTGGATGGGGCCTCCCCAGTGGCACAGCTGTCTAAGTCACTGCACAGCAATGCAAAATGAGTTGCTACAGATACCTGTGCCGGCCACCACCGGGAGACTCATGAGGCGGCTTTTGGTTTGTATTTAGAATCCTCCAATAATCCAATCCTCTATATGTAATTATTGGAGGAGAGTCATGTCATATTTTTTGATAAACTGTAGGCCTACCGTAACCGACATGAATCTCACTAGTGTTGAGTAATGTGCTGTTAAAAGTGGCGTAGGTCTTATTTAAAGATCATATTGAAGTTAGAAGCAATAGGATTTGAAGCAATAGCCTACAACGGTTTGCACTGCTCTGAGACAAGCACTGGTCTTGATAAATCAATGAGATGTTTTATTTTGACTGAATCTCTTTTCGGGTATTGGTTAGACTACAATTATGGTGTAGAAATATTAATCTCTTAGTGTAACCTTTATTTAACTAGGCAAGTAAGTTAAGAACAAATTCTTATTTAAAAAAGGACAGCCTACTTCTTCCTCCCCATCGGGGAATTGAACCCGTCTCCCACGTGCCCGCACAACATGGGGATTCTTTAGCTAAATAGCCAAGTACTGTAGCCTACTCCCATTGTACAGCGCCATATTTTCTGTTCCATCCTAACGGAAATCCAGAGGGTTTTTCGTTTTTCTTGGAATAGAAACACCATAATATTAAGCAAATTAACTAAGCAAAATTTCTTAAAATCAGTCCCATATACTATGTTCTTACAAAAAAAGTTTTAAATTCACCGGCTGTTCAGGCACCCTACATTTTTCACCAGGCAAGCAGAAGTTAGTAGCCAAAGTATACGCCCCATCGTCAGCGACTGGTCAACAGTAGGGATTCTTCAATGAGAGATGACTCGTCCTCATGCAAATGTTTTCACTTGAGAAAAACTGCACAAACACCCAAGTCAGATGCAAAATTGCATGACTAAGATCTCCTCTGCAAAAACGTCAAAATGAATGACAGATTTTATTGCCTCTTTTTTCAAATTTTTCAAGCGAAGGTCTTATGCAAGTACACTCGTTCGGTTCGCCAAGCCGAGCTCAACGAGGCCCCAACCGAAACTGAAGCACGCTGAGGTCTTAACCCACTCATTGAACGTTCACCAGTTTGCAAACAATGGGCAAGGCTGCAAACAGAAACTGGCAGCGCAAAAACTGAAAAAGACCAAAAAGCCAGGAACATGTCTTACTCAAAAATAAAAGACAAAATAATATTCCTCCTACCACTTCCTTCCATGCCTTCGGTCTGTCACTATCCCTGTCAAATCCATCCAGGCTCCTGTCTCCAGGACCACAAAGCTGCCGGCACACTGTTCTGAGGCTTCATGGCTCTACGTATCCCATGTACTAGCGACTGCACACACACACACAAACACATGGCGGCACGCACACCCTAGTGACGTGCTGCAGTGTACTCGCATGCAAGCCAACTCTGTCGACCACACAGAAGCTGCCTGCAATCAAATTCCCTATGAATCAATACAGCCTTCTGAGCTGCCGATCGCCACAACTGCAGTCAGGTCAATGTTTCCCCCATTCTACCTCCCTAAAGACATTGGCTGTGTCCGAATACCCATACTAGCGTACTACATAATTAAACTGCATACTATTTACTCATTGTTGCACACTATTTAGCAGGTACCGTTTAGTAAGAATTATACAGTATACCACGGCCTGCACTGCAGTATTTTATTTAACTAGGCAAGTCAGTTAAGAACAAATTCTTATTTACAATGACAGCCTACCAAAAGGAAAAAAAGCCTCTTGCGGGGACAGGGGCTGGGATAAAAAAAAAAAATTATACAATTAAATTAAAATATAGGACAAAACACGCATCACGACAAGAGACAACACAACACTACATAAAGAGAGAGACCTAAGACGATAACAGCAAGGCAGCAACATATGACAACACAGCATGGTAGCAAAACAACACTGCAGCAGCACAAAACATGGTACAAACATTATTGGGCACAGACAACAGCAAAGGGCAAGAAGGTAGAGACAACAATACATCACGGAGTAGCAGCTCCTGATTGGCTAAGTAGTTGCGGCGCGTCCCTGTGTGGGTGGATTTTTCCAAATTCAACAGACAAGCATCGCACTAACCAGCCTGAAAATAGCTCATTTCCAATTTGATTAATTTCTCTAAATTTTGACTAGAATAGGAATGGAGTTATAGGCATAATTACACGTTTGACCTATAACGTAGCAGACCATGTATCCCATCAGTCATTTTTATAAATAGGATAGAAGACAGAAACAGATCATTTGGTTCGACACATTCAGAAATCAAAAGATGTTTTAGTATTTAGTTTAAAAGCTCTGACAAGAGAACAAGAAAGACGTTTCAGTAAGAAAACAGAAAATAACACTTCTGTTTTCAAAGATGAAGCTAGCCTGTGATGCAATACTCGTGATCATTTTAAAAAGAACAAAAGCTACTTAGCCTACATTTGAACACCACCGTAGAAGCTTCGGGCATCTCCCCAATTAAATTTGGCTACTTGTAGAGAACTAGGGCCTATCACCTGCAGCGCACCTCTTCCAATGCATTGTGGAAAAGTGTGCATCGAATACTGCGCATTTAGAAAGTATTCAGACCCCTTGACTTTTTCCACATTTTGTTATGTTACAGCCTTATACCCCAAAAAAATTCCCTCAATCAATCTACACACAATACCCCATAATGACAAAGCAAAAACAAATAAAAAAATAACTGAAATATATAATTTACATAAGTATTCAGACCCTTTCCTCAGTACTTTGTTGAAGCACGTTTGACAGCGATTACAGCCTAAAGGCCAAATGTATTGGTTGCATACACATGGTTAGCAGATGTTAAAGCGAGTGTAGCGAAATGCTTGTGCTTCTAGTTATGACAGTGCAGTCATATCTAACAAGTAATCTAACAATTTCACAACAACTACCTTATACACACAAATGTAAAGGGATGGAATAAGAATATGTACATATATTTATATGGATGAGCGATAGCCGAGTGGCATAGGCAAGATGCAATACATGGTATAAAATACAGTATAAACATATGAGATGAGAAATGCAAGATATGTAAACATTATTAAAGTGTCTTTACTTAGTGACTAGTGATCCATTTATTAAAGTGGCCAATGATTTGAGTCTGTATGCAGGCAGCAGCGTCTCTGTGTTACTGATGGCTGTTTAGCAGTCTGATGGCTTTGAGATAGAAGCTGTTTTTCAGTCTCTCGGTCCAAGCTTTGATGCACCTGTACTGACCTTGCCTTCTGGATGGTAGCGGGGTAAACAGGCAGTGGCTCGGGTGGTTGTTGTCCACACCACCCTCTGGAGAGCCCTGCGGTTGAGGGTGGTACCGTGATACAGCCCGACAGAATGCTCTCAATTGTAAATCTGTAAAAGTTTGTGAGGGTTTAAGGTGACAAGCCGAATTTCTTCATCCTCCTGAGTTGAAGAGGCGCAATTGCGCCTTTTTCACCACACTGTCTGTGTGGGTGGACCATTTAAATTTATCCGTGATGTGTACGCCGTTGAACTTAAAAAAAAAATTCCACCTTCCCTACTACTGTCCGGTCGATGTGGATAGGGGGGTGCTCCCTCTGCTGTTTCCTGAAGTCCACGATCATCTCCTTTGTTTTGTTGACGTTGAGTGAGATGTTGTTTTCCTGACACCACACTCCGAGTGCCCTCACCTCCTCCCTGTACGCTGTCTTGTCGTTGTTGATAATCAAGCCCACTACTGTTGTGTCATCTGCAAACTTGATGACTGAGTTGGAGGGGTGCATGGCCACGCAATCATGGGTGAATAGGGAGTACAGGAGGGGCTGACCACGCACCCTTGTGGGGCCCCAGTGTTGAGGATCAGCGAAATGGAGATGTTTCCTACCTTCACCACCTAGGGGCGGCTTGTCAGAAAGTCCCGGGACCAATTGCACAGGGCGGGGTTGAGACCCAGGGCCTCAAGCTTAATTATGAGCTTGGAGGGTGCTATGGTGTTGCATGCTGAGCTGTAGTCAATGACAAGCATTCTTACATAGGTATTCCTCTTGTCCAGATGGGATAAGGCAGTGTGCATAGCAATGGCATCGTCTGTGGACCTGCTGGGGTATGCAAACTGAAGTGGGTATAGGGTGGCAGGTAAGTCTGGAGGTGACATGATCCTTGACTAGTCTCTCCAAGCACTTCATGACGACAGAAGTGAGTGCTACGGGGCGATAGTAATTTCGTTCAGTTATCTTTGCCTTCTTGGGTACAGAAACAAGGGTGGCCATCTTGAAGCATGTGGGGACAGCAGACTGGGATAGGGAGCGATTGAATATGTCCGTAAACACACCAGCCAGCTGGTCTTTGCATGCTCTGAGGACGCGGCTAGGGATGCCGTCTGGGCCAGCAGCCTTGCGAGGGTTAACACGTTTAAATGTCTTATTCACGTTGGCCACGGTGAAGGAGGGGCCCGCAGTCCTTGGTAGTGGGCCGCGTCGGTGGCACTGTATTATCCTCAAAGCGGGCAAAGGAGGTGTTTAGTTTGTCTGGAAGCAAGACGTCGGTATCCGTGACGTGGCTGGTTTTCTTTTTGTAGTCCGTAATTGCCTGTAGACCCTGCCAAATACGTCTCGTGTCTGAGCCGTTGAATTGCGACTCCACTTTGTCCCTATACCGTCATTTTACTTATTTGATTGCCTTGCGGAGGTGCGGAAGGAATAACTACACTGTTTATATTCAGCAATATTCCCAGACATCTTTCCATGGTTGAATGCGGTCTTCTTGGGTATGACGCTACAAGCTTGGCTCACCTGTTTTTAGGGAGTTTCTCCCATTCTTCTCTGCAGATCCTTTCAAGCTCTGTCAGGATGGATGGGGAGCGTCGTTTCACAGCTATTTTCAGGTCTCTCCAGATATGTTCGATCTGGTTTAAGTCTGGGCTCTGGCTGTGTGCTTAGGGTCGTTGTCCTGTTGGAAGGTGAACATTTGCCCCAGTCTGTAGTCCTGAGTGCTCTGGTGCAGGTTTTCATCAAGGATCTCTGTACTTTGTTCTGTTCATCTTTCCCTCGACCCTGATAGTCCCTGCCGCTGAAAAACATCCCCATAGCATGATGCTGCCACCTCATTTCACAGTAGGGATGGTACCAGGTTTCCTCCAGAAGTGATGCTTGGCATTCATGCCAAAAAAATTCTCTTGGTTTCATCAGACCAGAGACTCTTGTTTTCTCATGGTTTGAGATCCCTTTAGGTGCGGACCCCGTTTAAAACAGCCATCGGTTTCCGTATAAATTCACAATGCAGCTGTGCTGCTGCCAGCAATGATTTGTGTCTCGTCCCTTTCAGATGGTTAATCTTACATCTAGACGTTCCACTAGCGGAACACCTGCTCCAATATCCAATGATAGGCGTGGCGCGAAATACAAACTCCTCAAAAATCAGAAAACTTCAATTTTTCAAACATATGACTATTTTACACCATTTTAAAGACAAGACTCTCCTTTATCTAACCACATTGTCCGATTTCAAAAAGGCTTTACAGCGAAAGCAAAACATTCCATTATGTCAGCAGAGTACCCTGCCAGAAATAATCAGACACCCATTTTTCAAGCTAGCATATAATGTCACAAAAAACAAAACCACAGCTAAATGCAGCACTAACCTTTGAAGATCTTCATCAGATGACACTCCTAGGACATTATGTTTTACAATACATGCATGTTTTGTTCAATCAAGTTCATATTTATATCAAAAACCAGCTTTTTACATTAGCATGTGACGTTCAGAACTAGCATACCCACTGAACACTGCCGGTGAATTTACTAAATTACTCACGATAAACGTTCACAAAAAACATAATTATTTTAAGAATTATAGATACAGAACTCCTTTATGCAATCGCGGTGTCCGATTTTAAAATAGCTTTTCGGTGAAAGCACATTTTGCAATATTCTGAGTAGATAGCTCGCCATCACGGGCTAGCTATTTTGACACCCACCAAGTTTGGTACTCACCAAACTCAGATTTACTATAAGAAAAATTGGATTACCTTTGCTGTTCTTCGTCAGAATGCACTCCCAGGACTTCTACTTCAATAACAAATGTTGGTTTGGTTCCAAATAATCCATAGTTATATCCAAATAGTGGCGTTTTGTTGTGCGTTCAAGACACTATCCGAAGGGTAACGAAGGGTGACGCGCCCGGCGCGTTTCGTGACAAAAAAATTCAAAATATTCCATTACCGTACTTCGAAGCATGTCAAACGCTGTTTAAAATCAATTTTTAATGCGATTTTTCTCGTAAAAAAGCGATAATATTCCGACCGGGAGTCGGAATGCGCTACCGTTTTTCAGCCTTGGCCTGCAAAGTCATCATTCAACGTTCTGGCGCCTTCTGAGAGCCTATGGGAGCGTTAGAAAATGTCACGTTACAGCAGAGATCCCCTGTTTTGGATAGAGATGATCAAGAAGGCCAAGAAATGGTCAGAGAGGGCGCTTCCTGTTTGGAATCTTCTCAGGTTTTGGCCTGCCAAATGAGTTCTGTTATACTCAGACACCATTCAAACAGTTTTAGAAACCTTGGAGTGTTTTCTACCCAAAGCTAATTATATGCATATTGTAGTTTCTGGGCAGGAGTAATAATCAGATTAAATCGGGTAAGTTCTTTATCCGGCCGTGAAAATACTGCCCCCTATCCATAACAAGTTAAGCACTGCGCGTTTTACCATTAATGTACCTAAATTCCATCTCGCAAAGTTTGCATTTCCTTCTCATTTCCCTTCTCAAAGTATTGCCATATAGGACTTCGCTGTTGTTGCTTGCCTTTCTCTGCCATTTTTCCAGCAGTGTTAACGACGATGATGTAGTGGTGTAGAGTCAACTCCAAAATAATTGATTCCTTGACTATTTCTGAGTGTCAAGATTTAATTCCACTAGGAATCGACTCCTAAGATTCAGTATTTTTGGAACGGATGAGACTGATTCGTTGCCATATTTCCGAGAACACAGATACTTGCATCTTTCATAGCGAGCTAGCTAGGGACAGAGAGAGAGGGCAGGGGCACAGTATAGGCATGTATTGACATTCATATTGCACTGTACAGCTTAACCTACAGATTGGGGATCAAAGAAATGGGGTAAAGCTGTACAGTGTAATACGAATGTCAATACACATAATGGGCTGACTGGGGAGGTCATTTCACACATTCACAGTCCCACAATAAGAGCTACAACACTAATATTTGTGTAAACTCTTCACAGTTGTGTTCTGTGGGTGTCACCGATTAGACTGATTCCCCATTTCATTGCTTCACATTCCAACCTTGTTTAACATTATCTAGTCTGCATCACTTTCAAAGAGGTAATTCTATTTTGAAGGCAAACCGCAAACTCCACTATTGTGCCTAATCCTTATCGTGGCTGGCTTCACAACACATAACCCGGTCCGGTCGAGCCTGACTAGCCAGATGAAGCTAGCTGGCTGCTTATAACATTAGCTTTGGGCAACAGGGTTAAGTAGCTGACTAGCCATTTATTTTATTGAACTTACTCACAAGGATTCCTAAATCATTGCTATAATGAAAATGACTGCAGTTTCTACTGGTTATTGTTTTCAGGCTGGTTGGATTGGTGCAAGCTAGGTACCAAGCTAAAGCTAGCTAGCTACCCCAGAAGTTGCGGTCGAACAAATAATGCTTTATTACTAACGTGGTATTGTAAACACATCATCCGTGGCCAGTGTTTGCAGACTTTTTTGTACAGCTTTGACAGTGCTACTGATAGTAGTGGTGGCGCTTGGCTTGCAGGTGCAAATTCAGAACACACAACATTCTATAATAGAACTGTGTTATTTGACATGTGAAATTAAAAGCTAATTTAACGTGTCAAATAGTGTATTTGTCAAATAGCGTTATTTGACGTGTATCTTTTTTGACACGCAAAAACCCAAACGGCATCCCATAGCATGTCGTGAAGCTAATAGCAGTGACGCTACTACTGTGTAACTCCAGTAGGGCAACATCTGAAAAATGGTGTACTTGGTAGTGTGTACCGGTGCCCGACCAGTCGCAAAAGCCAACATCATCCACAACAGAGAACGGTTGACTGTCAAGGGCAATGAATACCATTATCTTGGCGTTAATGGATTTCGCCTTTGAGTTGTCGTCTCGTTGAAATGTTCTTACTCTATCAAATGACTGCTTGACATTGTGGGCTAGGTTAAGAATGCTGTGTTGCACATGTAGCGCAACATTTTACGTGGTGTCATTACGTCATGTAGGTAATGTCATTACATTATATAGGTATGCGCATCAGCTTTGACAACGGTTTTGCACGTAGGCGTTAAACTAGAAAGACATCGGGCCGATATCGATGTTGGCATTTTTAGTTAATATCGTCCGATTCCGATATGTTCACCGATATATCGTGCATCCCTAGAAAATACTCTTCATAACTTTAATTTGTTTTAATGCTTTTATGATATTTCAGTTAGTAGGATTAGGATTTTGGTCGTTTGGTTCACAATGGCAAAGGATTTATTTTCTGGCCTCGCATGCATGCATCATTTGTCTTTTAATGCTTTGCTCAACTAAGTTTATTCAAATTTCTTATTTGAAATGTACAGTGGATATAAAAAGTCTACACACCCCTGTTAAAATGCCAGGTTTTTGTGATGTAAAATAATGAGACAAAGATAAATCATGTCAGAACTTTTTCCACCTTTAATGTGACCTATAACGTGAACAATTCAATTGAAAAACAAACTGAAATCTGAGGGGGAAAAAATAAAAAACCCACAATAACCTGGTTGCATAAGTGTGCACACCCTTAAACTAATACTTTGTTGAAGCACCTTTTGATTTTATTACAGCACTCAGTCTTTTTGGGTAGGAGTCTATTAGCATGGCACATCTTGATGTGGCAATATTTGCCCACTCTTCTTTGCAAAAGCGCTCCAAATCTGTCAGATTGTGCACAACCCTCTTCAGATCACCCCAGAGATGTTCAATTGGATTCAGGTCTGGGCTCTGGCTGGGCCATTCCAAAACGTTAAATCTTCTTCTGGTGAAGCCATGCTTTCGTGGATTTGGATGTGTGCTTTGGGTCGTTGTCGTGCTGAAAGGTGAACTTCCTCTTCATCTTCAGCTTTCTAACGGACGCCTGAAGGTTTTGTGCCAAAATTGCCTGGTATTTGGAACTGTTCATAATTCCGTCCCGGTTCCAGCTGAAGAAAAACAGCCCCAAAGCATGATGCTGCCACCACCATGCTTCACTGTGGGTATGGTGTTCTTTGGGTGATGTGCAGTGTTGTTTTTGCTCCAAACATACCTTTTGGAATTATGGCCAAAAAGTTCAACCTTGGTTTCATCAGACCATAACACATTTTACCACGTGCTTTTGGGGGACTTGATGTTTGTTTTTGCAAACTTCAGCCGGGCTTGGATGTTTTTCATTGTAAGAAAAGGCTTCCGTCTTGCCACCCTACCCCATAGCCCATTCATATGAAGAATACGGGAGATTGTTGTCACATGTAGCACACAGCCAGTACTTGCCAGAAATTCCTGCAGTTCCTTTAACCTCTTGACGGTCGCCTAGGATAAGGGGCGCCACAGCGCATTTTGAAAAAAATGTGTGCCCATTTTAAACGGCCTACTACTCAAACTCAGAAGCTAGGATATGCATATAATTAATACTTGTGGATAGAAAACACCCTAAAGTTTCTAAAACTGTTTGAATGGTGTCTGTGAGTATAACAGAACTCATATGGCAGTCAAAACCCCGAGACAGATCGAAACAGGAAGTGGAATTCTGAATTGAACTCAACTTCATCACGTTGCCCATTAATCACACCGTGAGCTATGGTTCATTGAGCACTTCCTATTGCTTCCACTAGATGTCCCCAGTCTTTACAAAGTGATTTGAGTCTCCTACTGTGAAAACTGACAGAATGACACGCTGTGGAACGTGGTCACACGGAGAGGGCCATCACCATTATGACGCCGGCGCCCCTGGCTACCCTCCCCTTTCGAAACGTTTATAAAGACAATGCAATCGTCCCCCTTGAATGTTATTGGAGCTCTGGTTGAAAAAGGCCCTAAAGATTTATGTTATACAACGTTTGAACGAACCTAAATAAGAAAAAAATGCATTTTGTTGAAAGAGTAGCCCCGCGCACGTCGGAACTTTTGGTGCAGCCTTCAGAACGCGCTAACAACAACAAGCTAATAGAACATAAAGGATGAACTTTTTCGAACGAAACTACATTTGTTGTGGACCTGGGATTCCTGGAAGTGCCTAAGGATGAAGATAATCAAAGGTAAGGGATTATTGACAATAGTATACAAGACTAGATTTGATATGCGATTGTTCCAAGATGGCGCTGACCTGTATTGCTAGCCTATTGTTCTGAGTATCGCATCCCCTTTTATCGCAAAGTGTGATTACCCAGTCAAGTTATTTTTAAATCTGGCATTACAGGTGCATTCAAGAGATATTCATCTATAAATCTTAGAATGACAATATTACATTTTAAAAATGTTTTCGAATAGTAATTTATTAAATTGTAGCGCTGTTTCATCGGATGCATTTGAGGGAAAATAGTCAACGTTACGCACCGATGTAAAATGCTGTTTTTATATATAAATATGAACTTTATCGAACAAAAGAATGCATGTATTGTGTAACATGATGTCCTAGGTGTGTCATCTGATGAAGATTGTCAAAGGTTAGTGCTGCATTTAGCTGTTTTTTGGTTATTTGCAATGCATGTGGTTGGTCGGAAAATGGCTATGTGGCTACTTTTACGATATACTCCTCTAACATAATCTAATGTTTTGCTTTTTCTGTAAAGCCTTTTTGAAATCGGACAACGTGGTTCGATTCAGGAGAGGTGTATCTATAAAACGATATAATTTGAATTTTTTTTTTTTTTTTTTTAATTATAAAATGTTGTTATGCTAATGGCGATAGGATTTTTCGCTGGATGTCGAGGCCGCACAGGGGTTAATGTTGCTGTAGGACTCTTGGAAGCCTCCCTGACCAGTTTTCTTCTCGTCTTTTCATACATTTTGGAGGGACGTCCAGTTCGTGTTAATGTCTCTGTGGTGGCATATTTTCTCCACTTGATGATGACTGTCTTCACTGTGTTCCATGGTATATGTTATGCTTTGGAAATTATTTTGTACCCTTCTGCTGACTGATATCTTTGAACAATGAGATCCCTCTGATGCTTTGGAAGCTCTCTGCGGACCATGGCTTTTGCTCTGAGATGCAACTAAGAAAATGTCAGGAAAATCCTACTAGAACAGCTTAACTTTATTTGTGATTAATCAGAGTCACTTTAAAATGATGGCAGGTGTGTAATGACTTCTATTTAACATGAGTTTGAATTTGATTGGTTAATTCTGAACACAACCACATCCCCAGTTATAAGAGGGTGTGCACACTTATGCAACCAGGTTATTGTAAGGTTTTTATTTTTCATTTTTCCCTCTGGAAGATTTCAGTTTGTTTTTCAATTGAATTGTTCACATTATAGGTCACGTTAACAGTAGAAAAAGTTCTGACATGATTTATCTTTGTCTCATTCTTTTGCATCACAAAAACCTGGCATTTTAACAGGGGTGTGTAGACTTTTTATGTCCACTGTATACCTTGCTATAGTTTCTTCTCTCTCGCTCTCATTATTACCTTAGGCCTCCCATGTTTTTGAGTTATTCAAAAACAAACTTAACTTTGCGAGCCTAAAACTCTATTAAATTCATTCATTGTTTGATAATGAAACAGAGCAGCAGAAGAAATCTAGCATGCATTAAACTGAAAAAGTGGCTTAACACTAGAACTTTCAGAAGCCTTTCAGCCTAAAAGTACCCACTAGAGAACATTGCCAGGCAACCCTTTAGCATATGCATCAGAGGTGCAGCAAACATAAGCACTAACGATGGATAAATAGTGCATTAACTATTATAAAGGATTAATTGCATGAAGAAATATTTGTGGAAATAAAATTGAGATTGTATAATTATACAAAACATGTCCTTGACTCAAAGTCCTACAACAGAAAAGTAGGCCAAAAGCCTATTTCGTTTAACTTACAATACAAACATAAGTGTAATCCATTTGATAAACTTTATTTGTAGATTTGATTAGTAAGAGTTATAGTAATTAATAAATTCCAGTTACAGCTTCTTTTGACAAAGTAGAAACAAAGATAATAATAATAATAATAATATAACCAGACAGGTGCACAGGTGAAATTATTTGCTGCATTCCTAAACAAAAGCACCAGTGCATGAACAATTTTAAAGTATGAATTGCATAAATAAATAGCATATTTTAATTTTAAGTTCATTATGTTACTAGTTTTTGCTTAGTAGCCAAAGCAATGCTGCCGCGTGAGTGGTCATGTGCTGAAAGCATGGACAGCACGGATATCCTTGGAAAAAGTGACATTTGGAAATAAAACTGCACTCCTCTTGAATTATGAGTTATTTGACAAAAGTAAGTGTAACAGAAATGGCAGAATGTGCTCTTTCACATACTTTATAGAAATCAAAGTGATGACCCTTTCCCTGCATCTGTAAATAACAAGATGCCCCCATCTTTTCATGTACAATTTGACAACTGATAGGCCTAATATTGTCACTCATCAGATTTTTGTCCATTTAAATCTTGCCTATAGGCTAACTCTTATTATGTGTGAAATTTGTTTTCTTATAGTTTAGGTGTTGTGTCGACGGGCCGGCTGCGCAGGCTGGCTGACATCGTTTGTTTCCCACACATCAAGTTGGATAGAGTCGAGGATATGTTTTGCATTATTCTAAAGGCCCACTGTAACACATACCATGTTTTTTGTTTCCCTTACAATAAATTATATTATTAAGAGTTACAGTAATTAAAACAGTCCTGTAACAGCTTATTTTTACAAAGTAAAATGTAAAAGAGAATGGTGTCAACCCCCAAGGCGCGTTTCAAATTATTTGCTGCTGATGAAGGCATAAAGTCATTATTACACTATTGTCTTTCTAAATTAAAATCAACCTCTTCGCCCTCCTTATCATTCAGTTATGCCTAATTTAAATTCAATTGTGAAGTAAGGTGCACAATTATCTCCCATTCATCTATTTGTCATTCATTCAGTGAGAAGTGAGAGACGAATTAGCTCCTGGCTGGTTACCACAGCCTACAGCACATTGTCTTGGCGGGTTAAGTTAGGAATAGGCGTGGGAAAAAAAACAAACAAAAAAAAAAAAACAGGTAAAAAGGCTCTAAATACTTTGTTTGTGATTTCAAAATTCGTACAAATAAGCAGTGTAAAATACAAACATTTAGGAAAAGTCAGGGAAGGGGGTGATAGGAACATGGAGAGGAAGAAGAGAACGTCACCCTTGTACCACACAGCTTACTTTGAATTTGGATCTGATACAGTGCATTCGGAAAGTATTGAGACCCCTTTACTTTTTCCATAGTATTGAGGCCTCATTCTAAAATGGATTAAAATCATTTTTTTCTCCTCAAGCTACACACAATACGCCATAATTTTTGCAAATGTTTAAAAAATGACAACTGAAATATCACATTTACATAAGACTTCAGACCCTTCACTCAGTACTTTGTTGAAGCACCTTTGGCAGCAATTACAGCCTTGAGTCTTCTTGGTTATGACGTTACAAGCTTGGCACACCTGTATTTAGGGAGTTTCTCCCATTCTTCTCTGCTGAACCTCTCAAACTCTAATGTTGGATGGGGAGCATCGCTGCACAGCTATTTCAGGTCTCAAGAGATGTTTCGATCCGGGTTAAACGAGCAGTGTGTCAAGAAGCAGTGTGGCTTGGCAGGGTCGTGTTTCGGAGGATGCATGGCTCCCGACTTTCGCCTCTCCCCAGTCCGTACGGGAGTTGACAGAATGCGAAGAGTGTGCAGAGCTGTCATCAAGGCAAAGGGTGGCTACATTGAAGAATTTAAAATATGTTCTGATTTGTTTAACACTTTTTTTTGTTACTTCATGATTACATACATGTTATTTCATAGTTTTGATGTCTTCACCATTATTCTACAATGTAGAAAATAGTAGAAATAAAGAAAAACCCTTGAATGCGTAGCTGTGTCCAAACTTTTGACTGATACTGTATATATTTTTAATACAGATCTTATTTCAACGCACAAAATCAGTCATTCAAACGAAGTCCGATTCTGGTTCATCCTTGGGAGCAATTTCCAAACGCCTGAAGGTACAAAGTTCATCTGTACAAACAATAGTACGCAAGTATAAACACCCTGGGACCACACAGCCGTCATACCGCTCAGGAAGGAGACGCGTTCTGTCTCCTAGAGATGAACGTACTTTGGTGCGAAAAGTGCAAATCAATCCCAGAACAACAGCAAAGGACCTTGTGAAGATGCTGGAAGAAACAGGTACAAAAGCATCTAAATAAACAGTAAAATTAGTCCTATATCGACATAACCTGAAAAGCAGCTCAGCAAGGAAGAAGCCACTGCTCCAAAACCGCCATAAAAAAGCCAGACTAAGGTTTGCAACTGCACATGGGGACAAAGATCATACTTTTTGGAGAAATGTCCTCTGGTCTGATGAAACAAAAATAGAACTGTTTGGCCATAATGACCATCGTTATGTTTGGAGGAAAAAGGGGGAGGCTTGCCAGCCGAAAAAAAAACATCCCAACCGTGAAGCTCGGGGGTGGCAGCATCATGTTGTGGCGGTGCTTTGCCGCAGGAGGGAATGGTGCACTTCACAAAATAGATGGCATCATGAGGGAGGGAAATTATGTGGATATGCTGAAGCAACATCTCAAGACATCAGTCAGGAAGTTAACGCTTGGTCGCAAATGGGTCTTCCAAATGGACAATGACCCCAAGCATACTTCCAAAGTTGTGGCAAAATGGCTTAAGGACAATAAAGTCAAGGTATTGGAGTGGCCATCACAAAGCCCTGACCCCAATCCTATAGAAGATTTGTGGGCATAACTGAAAAAGCTTGTGCGAGCAAAGAGGCCTACAAACCTGACTCAGTTACACTAGCTCTGTCAGGAGGAATGGGCCAAAATTCACCCAATTTATTGTGGGAAGCTTGTGGAAGGCTACCCGAAACATTTGACCCAAGTTAAACAATTTAAAGGCAATGCTACCAAATACAAATTGAGTGTGTGTATGTAAACTTCTGACCCACTGGGAATGTGATGAAAGAAATAAAATCTGAAATAAATAATGCGCTCTGCTATTATTCTGACATTTCACATTCTTAAAATAAAGTGGTGATCCTAACTGACCTAAGACAGGGAATTTTAACTAGGATTAAATGTCTGAGTTCAAATGTATTTGGCTAAGGTGTAGGTAAACTTCCGACTTCAACTCTATGTAGACTATATAGTGCCAAGAATAATGGGTTAAATACATTTTGACATTTTGTCTTCATAAGTTTACTGATCTTTCTTCTATCGCTCAGATATAGGACAGACACCATCTGTTGTTCCAAGTACTTAATCTGTTATTCAATGCGTTTGTATGGGCTAATAATTTTCATTCAATAATTTCTAAATATTTATTGGGGATACTTCAAGAGGTCTTCAAAATCAAAAAGCTAAATGATCCTTGGTATGGCCTTAAGAGAATTCCATATAACTTAGTAGAACCCCCCCACCCAGACAGGATTTAGACTGTTATTGTTTTAAGAGCATGACCACTAAAATGTGCAGTTTTGTCACAATATGCCACAGACGTCTCAAGTTGAGGGAGCGTGCAACTGACATGTTAACTGCACGAATGTCCACCAGAGATGATGCCAGATCATTTAATATTTATTTCTCTACCATAAGCCACCTCCAATCTTGTTTTAGAGACCACATCATTCCAAGACATCAACAGCCAGCTTCTTCACCCGTGGGATCGTCTGAGACCAGCCACACGGACAGCTGACCAAACCAAAAATGTTGGTCTGCACAAACAAAGACTTTCTGCACAAAATGTCAGAAACCATTTCATGGAAGCTCATCTGCGTGCTCGTCGTCCTCACCAGGGGTCTTAACCTGACTTCATCTTCAACTGCTCAGCTACGATGGCCACTGGCACACTAGAGAAGTCTGTCCTTCACGGATAAAACCAGTTTTCAACTGTACTGGGCATATGGCAAAGTTCCTCTATGTGTGGGCAAGCGGTTTGCTAATGTCAATGTTGTGAACAGAGTGCCCCATAAGCTACGGACAACGAACACAATAGCATTTTATCAATGGCAATTTGAATGGGGCTCCCAAACGGTGCAGCGGTTTGGCACTGCACCAAACATAACACTTTGTATTCAGGACATGAAGTTAATTTCTTGGCAAAATGTTTTACAGTTTTACTTTAGTGCCTTGTTGCAAACAGGATGTGTGTTTTGGAATATTTTTTATTCTGCACAGGCTTCTTTTTCACTCTGTCAATTAGATTAGCATTGTGAAGTAACTACAATGTTGTTGATCCATCATCATTTTTCTCCTATCACAGACATTAAACTCTGAAACTGTTGGCCTCCTGGTGAAATCCCTGAACGATTTCCTTCCTCTCCGGCAACTGAGTTAGGAAAGGCGCTTTGTAGTGATTGGGTGGATTGATACACCATCCAAAGTGTAATTAATAACTTTACCATGCTCAAAGGGATATTTTTTATGCTTGTAACAATAGTTTCCCTTCTTTGCGAGGCATTGGAAAACCTCCGTGGTCTTAGTGGTTGAATCTGTGTTTGAAATTCACTGCTCGACCTTGCAGATAATTTTATGTGTGGGGTACAGAGATGAGGTAGTCATTCAAAAATCATGTTAAACACTATTATTGCACATAGAGTGAGTCCATGCAACTTATTATGGGACTTAAGTACATTTTTACTCCTGAACCCATTTAGAATTGCCATAACAAAAATGGGTCAAATACTTTTTGACAAGACATTTGAGCTTTTCATTTTATTAATTTGTAAAAAATAAAAACATAATTCCAGTTTGACATTATGGAGTATTGTTTGTAGGCCAGTGACAGAACGTCTCAATTTAATCCGTTTTAAATTCAGGCTGTAACACAACAAAATGTGAAAAAAGGTAAAAGGGGTGTGAATACTTTGTGAATAAGTTTGAAAAAAAAAAAAATTGAGATATGATTTTCAGCCCATATCGCCCGGCAATAAAAAGCTGTATGTTGTCTCGCAACTTCAGTAAAGCAGAGCCTATAGGCTAGGATATACATTAACCTTTAACTAGGCAAAATAGTTAAGAACAAATTCTTATTTTACAATGACGGCCTATCCCGGCCAAACCCTCCCCTAACCCGGACGACACTGGGCCAATTGTGGGCCACCCTAAGGTACTCCCGATCACGGCCGGTTGTGATACAGCCCGGGATCGAACCAGGGTCTGTAGTGACGCCTATAGCATTGAGATGCAGTGCCTTAGACCACTGCGCCTCTCGGGAGCCTATTCTACACGCAACAGACCGAAGACTGAACACACACTCGCATTATTAGTGGAGAGAAAGCAGGGGTAGAATCATTAGTCCAAACAGTAGCATGCAACTAAAACAAGAGTTTTGGTCCGTTTACTTCCGTTCCAAAGCTTTTTGCAACTAAATCGGCGTAATGAATACGCCCCCAGGCGAGCCAGAGCAAGCAGGCAGAAAGAACCTTTGTGCGCATATATGCTGCACATACCAAAAATTAGGAACCCCCCTTTTGGCATTAGAACAGCCTCAATTCGTCAGGGCATGGACACTACAAGATGTCGAAAGCGGTCCACTGGGATGCTAGCCTACGTTGACTCCAATGCTTCCCACAGTTATTTCAAGTTGGCTGGATGTTGTTTGGGTGGTGGACTATTCTTGAAACACAAGGGAAACTGTTGAGTGTGAAAGCCTCAGCAACATTGCAGTTCTTTAAACAAACAAACTGGTGTGCCTGGGACATACTACCATGCTCCTGGCACCTACTAACAAAAGGCACTGAAATCCATTTCGCTATTGTCTCAAGGCAAAAAAAAAAAATCCTTCTTTAACTCATCGAAGTGGATTTAACAAGGTCACATCAATAAGCTTTCATCTGGATTCACCTGGTCAATCTGTCATGGAAAGAGCAGGTGTTCTTAATGTTTTGTATACGGCTTGGTAATCGGTGTCTCGCAATGTCTTGTCTTGCAGGCCTCGCAAATTCACAAAAGTAGCCATTGCCATTTCTTGATGGTGAGAAGATTCTGATTTCATTCTCTTTCCTGGCAAAATGTAAACTCAGCAAAAAAAGAAACGTCCCTTTTTCAGGACCCTGTCTTTTAAAGATAATTTGTAAAAATCCCAAAAACTTCACAGATCTTCATTGTAAATGGTTTAAACACTGTTTCCCATGCTTGTTCAATGAACCATAAACAATTAATGAACATGTACAGCGGGGAGAACAAGTATTTGATACATTGCCGATTTTGCAGGTTTTCCTTCTTACAAAGCATGTAGAGGTCTGTAATTTTTATCATAGGTACATTTCAACTGTGAGAGACAGAATCTAAAACAAAAATCCAGAAAATCCCATTGTATGATTTTTAAGTAATTAATTAGCATGACATAAGTATTTGATCACCTACCAACCAGTAAGAATTCCGGCTCTCACAGACCTGTTAGTTTTTCTTTAAGAAGCCCTCCTGTTCTCCACTCATTATCTGTATTAACTGCACCTGTTTGAACTCGTACCTGTATAAAAGACACCTGTCCACACACTCAATCAAACAGACTCCAACCTCTCCACAATGGCCAAGACCAGAGAGCTGTGTAAGGACATCAGGGATAAAATTGTAGACCTGCACAAGGCTGGGATGGAGTACAGGACAATAGGCAAGCAGCTTGGTGAGAAGGCAACAACTGTTGGTGCAATTATTAGAAAATGGAAGAAGTTCAAGATGATGGTCAATCACCCTCGGTCTGGGGCTCCATGCAAGATCTCACCTCGTGGGGCATCAATGATCATGAGGAAGGTGAGGGATCAGGCCAGAACTACACGGCAGGACCTGGTCAATGACCTGAAGAGAGCTGGGACCACAGTCTCAAAGAAAACCATTAGTAACACACTACGCCGTCATGGATTAAAATCCTGCAGCGCACGCAAGGTCCCCCTGCTCAAGCCAGCGCATGTCCAGGCCCATCTGAAGTTTGCCAATGACCATCTGGATTATCCAGAGGAGGAATGGGAGAAGGTCATGTGGTCTGATGAGACAAAAAGAGAGCTTTTTGGTCTAAACTCCACTCGCCGTGTTTGGAGGAAGAAGAAGGATGAGTACAACCCCAAGAACACCATCCCAACCGTGAAGCATGGAGGTGGAAACATCATTCTTTGGGGATGCTTTTCTGCAAAGGGGACAGGACGACTGCACCGTATTGCGGGGAGGATGGATGGGGCCATGTATCGCGAGATCTTGGCCAACAACCTCCTTCGCTCAGTAAGAGCATTGGAGATGGGTCGTGGCTGGGTCTTCCAGCATGACAACGACCCAAAACACACAGCCAGGGCAACTAAGGAGTGGCTCCGTAAGAAGCATCTCAAGGTCCTGGAGTGGCCTAGCCAGTCTCCAGACCTGAACCCAATACAAAATCTTTGGAGGGAGCTGAAAGTCCATATTGCCCAGCGACAGCCCCAAAACCTGAAGGATCTGGAGAAGGTCTGTATGGAGGAGTAGGCCAAAATCCCTGCTGCAGTGTGTGCAAACCTGGTCAAGAACTACAAGAAACGTATGATTTCTGTAATTGCAAACAAAGGTTTCTGTACCAAATATTAAGTTCTGCTTTTCTGATGTATCAAATACTTATGTCATGCAATAAAATGCAAATTAACCTGTTGGGGATAGGGGGCAGTATTGACAATTTCAGAAAAAAATATGTGCCCATATTAAACTGCCTCCTACTCAGAAGGTAGGATATGCATATTATTAGTAGATTTGGATAGAAAACACTCTGAAGTTTCTAAAACTGTTTGAATGGTGTCTGTGAGTATAACAGAACTCATATGGCAAGCAAAAACCTGAGAGAAATCCTACCAGGAAGTGGAAATCTGGATGCATGGGCTCCCTTCAAGTCGTTTCCTATTGAATACACTGTGACGTAGTAATAATTGTGCACTTCCTACGGCTTCCACTAGATGTCGACAGTCTTTACAAAGTTGTTTGAAGCTTCTACGATGAACAGAGCCCGAATGACAAGGAGGGGAAGTTGTTGAGGCAGGGGGTGACATCACTTCTTGGGGCGCGTTCACGAGCGAGGATCCTCCCGTTCCAAAACCTTTATCAAGACACAGGAACCGTCCGGTTGAAATATTATTGAATCTTCACGTTCTGAAGGCCCTAAAGATTGATGTTTTACAACGTTTGGCATGTTTGAACGAACGTAAATACAACTTTTTTTAACTTTGTCGCGACATCGTCAGCGCGCTTTCTACACTTGGAGTAGCTTACTGGACGCACGAACAACAAGGAGTTATTTGGACATAAATTATGGACTTTATCGAACAAAATAACATTTGTTGTGGACCTGGGATTCCTGGAAGTGCCTTCTGATGAAGATGATCAAAGGTAAGGGAATATTTCTAATGCAATGTGTGATTTTAGATGTCCCCAAGATGGCGACTATCTGTATAGCCTAGTGTATTTTTCTGAGCTCAGTACTGAGATTATTGCAAAGAGTGCTTTCCTCGTGAAGCTTTTTTGAAATCTTTCATAGCGTTTGCATAAAGGAGATGTTCATCTATAATTCTTTGAATGACAGTTTAATTTTGTATCAATGTTTATGGCAAGTATTTTTGTAAATTGTGGCGCTGATTCACCGGCAGTATTTGAGGGAAAATATTTTCTGAACGTCACGCGCCGATGTAAAATGCTGTTTTTATATATAAATATGAACTTTATCGAACAAAAAAAATGCATGTATTGTGTAACATGATGTCCTAGGAGTGTCATCTGATGAAGATCGTCAAAGGTTAGTGCTGCATTTAGCTGTGTTTTGGGTATTTGTGATGCATGCTAGTTGCTTTGAAAATGGCTGTGTGATTATTCTTGGCAGGGTACTCTCCTAACATAATCTAATGTTTTGCTTTTGCTGTAAAGCCTTTTTGAAAATCGGACAACGTGGTTCGATTCAGGAGAGGTGTATCAATAAAATGGTGTAAAATAGTCATATGTTTGAGAAATTGAAGTTATAGCATTTATGAGGTATTTGTATTTCGCGCGACGCGATTCCACTGGCTGTTGACTAGGGTGGGACGCAAAACGCCACCTCGCCCAGACAGGTTAATTACTTAAAAATCATACAATGTGATTTTCTGGATTTTTGTTATAGATTCAGTCTCTCACAGTTGAAGTGTACCTATGATAAAAATTACAGACCTCTACATGCTTTGTAAATAGGAAAACCTGCAAAAATCGGCAGTGTATCAAATACTTGTTCTCCCCACTGTACCTGTGGAACGGTCATTAAGACACTAACAGCTTACAGACAACGGTAGGCAATTAAGGTCACAGTTCTGAAAACTTAGGACACAAAAGAAGCCTTACTACTGACTCTGAAAAACACCAAAAGAAAGATGCCCAGGGTCCCTCCTCATCTGCGTGAACGTGCCTTAGGCATGAGGATTGCAGATGTGGCCAGTGCAATAAATTGTAATGTCCGTACCGTGAGAAGCCTAAGACAGCGCTAGAGGATGGACAGCTGATCGCCCTCTGTGGCAGACCACGTGTAACAACACCTGCACAGGATCGGTACAGCCGAAACATCACAGGATACAGGTACAGGATGGCAACAACAACTGCCGGAGTTACGCCCGGAACGCACAATCCCTCCATCAGTGCTCAGACTGTCCGCAATAGACAGAGGCTGGACTGAGGGCTTGTAGGCCTGTTGTAAGGCAGGTCCTCACCAGACATCACCAGCAACGTCGCCTATGGGCACAAACCCACCGTCACTGGACCAGACAGGACTGGCAAAAAGTGCTCTTCACTGACGAGTCGTGGTTATGTCTCACCAGGGGTGATGGTCGGATTTGCGTTTATCGTCGAAGGAATGACCCTTACACCGAGACCTGTACTCTGGAGCTGGATCGATTTGGAGGTGGAGGGTCCATCATGGTGTGGGGCGGTGTGTCACAGCATCATCGGACTGAGCTTGTTGTCATTGCTGGCAATCTCAACGCCGTGCGTTACAGGGAAGACATCCTCCTCCCTCATGCGGTACCCTTCCTGCAGGCTCATCCTGACATGACCCTCCAGCATGACAATGCCACCAGCCATACTGCTCGTTCTGTGCGTGATTTCCTGCAAGACAGGAATGTCAGTGTTCTGCCAAGGGCAGCGAAGAGCCCGGATCTCAATTTCACTGAGCACGTCTGGAACCTGTTGGATCGGAGGGTGAGGGCTAGGGCCATTCCCCCAGAAATGTCCGGGAACTTGCAGGTGCCTTGGTGGAAGAGTGGGGTAACATCTCACAGCAAGAACTGGCAAATCTGGTGCAGTCCATGAGGAGATGCACTGCAGTACTTAATGCAGCTGGTGGCCACACCAGATACTGACTGTTACTTTGATTTTGACCCCCCCTTTGTTCAGGGACACATTATTAAATTTCTGTTAGTCACATGTCTGTGGAACTTGTTCAGTTTATGTCTGTTGTTGAATCTTATTTTCATAAATATTTACATGTTAAGTTTGCTGAAAATAAACGCAGTTGACGGTAAGAGGACGTTTCTTTTTTGCTGAGTTTACTTTCCAGGTCTCTCTCAAATGCCAGCTGGGCTTGTCGTTGATGTAACATGCTGCGTCTGTGTTCACTGAATACGTTCATCAGGGTGGAGAAGGAATTTTCACACATTGCTGTAGATGCCCCAAACGTTCTGAATGTCATGGGATGTACAGAATATGTGGAATTGTGCTAAATGCTTTTGCAAGTTCCTTGTCTTTTCTCAGCGTGTATTTCAACAGACAGAAAAAGTCGACTGCTTTCCTCTCCCATAGTGTCAATCACATCCAACTTCCCTTGCAAAAGGAAGCTCATTTACTGCAATTAACTCCACAATGTCTGACAAAGACAATTTCTTCCTTTTCCCATTGCGCTTCGTGTTTGTTTTGTCTTCCATAAAATCATGCATTTCAAATGCTATTTACAAGAGGCATGCTTCCTCAGCCCTTTAGTGTTGTCAGTGGCCTGTTTCCAATTTGAGAAGCCAGTTTGAGTGAAAGCTCTGTTCGAATTAGCATTGGAGCCGAAGATACATTTTCTACAAGGAAAACAGAGGGCTGTATCTGCCTTATGGGAATATTCAAGCTACCCTCTTTCCTTGAACCAGGCGATACAAAAGGCCCGCTTTCTCCCATTGAAATTTATGGCTCGGGTATGTGTCAAGACAAACCTACACTGGCTCCTCATCACCGAGGTCGTCAGGTGCTAGTGGCTGGGGGTAACAAATGTGCAGGACCAGGTGCTTGTTGTGATGTTACCCTTGTGCTGCTGGTGCTAGGCCATGGCTATTTTCGATCTCGTATGTCTGCTGGGGAGGGGGGGGGGTTGCATTTGCTGCTCAGCTCTCAACTTCGGTGGTTGGGCTAGCAGGCTGTTCGGTGAGCTCGGCATCGACATGGTGGTCTTCAGTTTTTTTGTTCTTGGCAATGACCAGCCATTTTCAGATATCTATGCTGATCAAAGCTTAGCCAACTAGCTATAATTATTCAGTGTGCCACTACCAAAACATAACGAAACTAGCTGTAGCTGTCTGCAAATGTCAACAACCCTTTTCCCCTCTGTGAAAAAAAAAAAAGTCAATTTGACCCCCCCCCCCCCCCCCCCCTGGGATCCAATGAGCTTCCTAAACAAGGTAATGAAGGCGGTACCTTATGGCATTGCATTATTAGATACCCAATCAGAATGGATTTTGGGATTTAACTACTAAATATTACATTATAACACCCCCCGCCTCCTCAAATCATGAGCGCACACCGGCATACAGTGGCAAAACCGGATATGGTAATTTACCTTTTCACACGTACCAACAAACGGGTGTGATCATATTCTACAATGGTCCCTGCAGTGTACGCTCAAACAGTTTTGATTAGAACGCTTATTCAGAACGTCCAGTTTTGACTGACACAAAAGTCAGCATGAGCAGCCACACTGCTATTTCACAGAAACATTTTGCACAAACACAGTCCTTACAAAGTTATGTCCTGAATGTGACCCATTTATTTTTGGATGCAATGTTCAGACATTCACAGAAGTAGCAACAGCATACACAATCATCCAAACCGAAAAATGTAAGCTACATTAGGAAATATTGTAGGCTAACTGAGGAAATATTGACATAACACAAGCAGTCATATTTAGACAGATCTCGGCTGACAGAAACCACAATATGAATTAGCTAATAGCAATTACTATTTATAATTAATCACATCACGGGTGAGCTCAACATTGTTCAAAATAATTGAAAAATAATTGAGTAATAATTGAATTAACACTATGGAAATCTAAAGTAATCTAACGTTGGGTAGTTAGAGCGCCCAGCCTTGTTGGTTTTTCCTGTCAACAAAAAACAAGAGACTAGATGAGTTTAGTCTGTTTGCAGTTTGCATGTTGGAGGGGGTGTGTCGTCTACGATCATTCACTTCCCTTCATTCACTTCCGGAAGTTTACTTGAAAGATGAGTGAACCATTCCTTCACCTCATTATAACATATTTCGTCTGGCAGATTACGTGACACCCAGAATGCATTGTACACTGCTTAAAAAAATAAAGGGAACACTTAAACAACACAATGTAACTCCAACTTCTGTGAAATCAAACTGTCCACATAGGAAGCAACACTGATTGACAATAAATGTCACATGCTGTTGTGCAAATGGAATAGACAACAGGTGGAAATTATAGGCAATTAGCAAGACACCCCCAATAACGGAGTGGTTCTGCAGGTGGTGACCACAGACCACTTCTCAGTTCCTATGCTTCCTGGCTGATGTTTTGGTCACTTTTGAGTGCTGGCGGTGCTTTCACTCTAGTGGTAGCATGAGACGGAGTCTACAACCCACACAAGTGGCTCAGGTAGTGCAGCTCATCCAGGATGGCACATCAATGCGAGCTGTGGCAAGAAGGTTTGCTGTGTCTGTCAGCGTAGTGTCCAGAGCATGGAGGCGCTACCAGGAGACAGGCCAGTACATCAGGAGACGTGGAGGAGGCCGTAGGAGGGCAACAACCCAGCAGCAAGACCGCTACCGCCGCCTTTGTGCAAGGAGGAGCAGGAGGAGCACTGCCAGAGACATGAAAAATGACCTCCAGCAGGCCACAAATGTGCATGTGTCTGCTCAAACGGTCAGAAACAGACTCCATGAGGGGCGTATGAGGGCCCGACGTCCACAGGTGGGGGTTGTGCTTACAGCCCAACACCGTGCAGGACGTTTGGCATTTGCCAGAAAACACCAAGATTGGCAAATTCGCCACTGGCGCCCTGTGCTCTTCACAGATGAAAGCAGGTTCACACTGAGCACATGTGACAGATGTGACAGAGTCTGGAGACGCCGTGGAGTACGTTCTGCTGCCTGCAACATCCTCCAGCATGACCGGTTTGGCGGTGGGTCAGTCATGGTGTGGGGTGGCATTTCTTTGGGGGGCCGCACAGCCCTCCATGTGCTCGCCAGAGGTAGCCTGACTGCCATTAGGTACCGAGATGAGATCCTCAGACCCCTTGTGAGACCATATGCTGGTGCGGTTGGCCTTAATGTTCCTCCTAATGCAAGACAATGCTAGACCTCATGTGGCTGGAGTGTGTCAGCAGTTCCTGCAAGAGGAAGGCATTGATGCTATGGACTGGCCCGCCTGTTCCACAGACCTGAATCCAATTGAGCACATCTGGGACATCATGTCTCACTCCATCCACCAACGCCATGGTTGCACCACAGACTGTCCAGGAGTTGGCGGATGCTTTAGTCCAGGTCTGGGAGGAGATCCCTCAGGAGACCATCCGCCACCTCATCAGGAGCATGCCCAGGCGTTGTAGGGAGGTCATACAGGCACATGGAGGCCACACACACTGAGCCTCATTTTGACTTGTTTTAAGGACATTACATCAAAGTTGGATCAGCCTGTAGTGTGGTTTTCCACTTTAATTTTGAGTGTGACTCCAAATCCACACCTCCATGGGTTGATAAATTGGATTTCCATTGATTATTTTTGTGTGATTTTGTTGTCAGCACATTCAACTATGTAAAGAAAAAAGTATTTAATAAGATTATTTCATTCATTCAGATCTAGGATGTGTTATTTTAGTGTTCCCTTTATTTTTTTGAGCAGTGTATAATGTCAACATACATGGCAGCATACATAGCTGGAAAATAGCTTAGCATTACCTCATCATAATCAGTACAATCTTCAAAAAAGTATTTTAAACACATAGGTTGCCATTACAATAGGCAATAATAGGAATGCATTAGTCACCAGTACTTGAAAACGTGAATAAAACTGCAAATACATTATGCTTCATACATACATCATGCTAGAGTAGAAGCAACTACATGATATACAGAAAATAAGGCACTCACTTTGATAGGAATGCACACATGTCCAAAGTTATTATTTCAAAGGGAAACAACAATGGGGGCAATGCGAGCGCCAGCCAGAAAATGTACCAGTTCGTGCAAAACTGCGCAAATATCTGCATACTTGATGTGTGGAAAAAAATGGGGAAGGGCTCTCCTCGAAGAGGGAAGTTTGTCCGCCTCAGTAAAACCTCAAACAAATTTTCAGCAACACTGAAATGAGCTACTTCTATGTGAATTAATGAGGAGGCGGAGCACACCGCAATTCAAACTGTTGTTAGAAAATACAACTTGTTAGAAAATAATTTGAAATTGACAAGTTGAAACATAGCCTATAGATAATTAGCTGGCAGCACGTGTTAACTCCTTGTTGTTCGCGCGTTCAGTTCAGCTACTCCAAATGTAGGAAGCGCGCGGAAAATGTCACGACGAAAAGTTTAAAAAAAAATTGTATTTACCTTCGTTTAAACATGTGAAACGTTGTAAAACATCAATCTTTAGGGCCTTTAGAACGTGAAGATTCAGTAATATTTCAACCGGACCATTCCTGTATCTTGAAAAACGTTTTGGAACAGCGCTTCCTCTCTCGTGAATGCGCGCCAATGAATTGATGTCCTTCCCTGGGTGACCAACTTCCCAGCCTTCTCATTCGGTCTCTGTTCATCGTAGACGCCTCTAACAACGTTCTAAAGACTGTTGACATCTAGTGGAAGCCTTAGGAAGTGCACAATTATTACTACATCACTGTGTGTTCAATAGGTAATGACTTGAAGAGAGCCCACGCATCCAGATTTCCACTTCCTGGTAGGATTTCTCTCAGGTTTTTGCTTGCCATATGAGTTGTTATACTCACAGACATCATTCAAACAGTTTTAGAAACTTCAGAGTGTTTTCTATCCAAATCTACTAATAATATGCATATCCTAGCTTCTGAGTTTGAGTAGGAGGCAGTTTAATATGGGCACATATTTTTTCCGAAATTGTCAATACTGCCCCCTATCCCTAAAGGGCTTTAAGAGGTTATTAACTGTCCTGTTTTGGAACAGTGAGTGCATTCTGACATCACGTGCATAAAACAACTCACGCTGGGGCAACCGTTAAGAAATACTTGGAACTCACGTATGAAAAAGGTTAACAATAATAATTATTATTATTAGTGTGAGTGCTTATATTTGTCTTGTTACGCACAAGTATAATGTAAATGTGTTTTTAGCATATCCAAACTCCCCGTGACACACCAGCAGGGAGTGGGGTCATGGCCAGGGTCGCAATTGTACTAGAGGTCGACCGATTATGATTTTTCAACGCCGATACCGATTATTGGAGGACCAAAAAGGCCGATACCGATTAATCGGCCGATATATACACACACACACAAACTCTGAAGTGACAACGATACTGAAGTCTGCTTAGGAGACAAATACTCTCAACTGTTTGAATAATAAAAATAGAGTTTAAGTTACCTGTGATGAATGCTGAAAACAAAAACTGTAATTTCTATATGCAGGAAATCCTATTTTAATAATGGGCATGGTAAGAATTGACTACCAAAGTGCGAGTCATAATTCCCATGACACCTTCTAGCAAAATCTGAAAAGCGGTTCCTTCATTTATTCCATAGGATATTTTTTAGAATAACTTAAAATAAGGTCTGTGTTTGGTTTAGGCTTACACCACCTTGCCAATTTTATAACTGTGTAGATATCCATAGGATAACTCTGATCAATATAAGCAAAGACAAAACATTTTGTAGAGTGGATTTATGAAAATATGTTGACAAACGTTACCTAGTGAGATTTACACGGGTATCAAAATGCTGAGGCGGTTTAAGCACAAAACACAGACCTTATTTGAAGTAGATCAAGACATTCTCTATGGAAGACATGAACGGTAAAATAACAAAGGAACCCCTTTCAAGTTCAGCCGCAAGTTATTACAGGAATTATGACACGTCGACTATTTCTCTCTAAACCTTATACCTTTGACTATTACGAGCCTGCTGCTGCCTACCACCGCTCAGTCAGACTGCTCTATCAAATATCAAATCATAGACTTAACTATAATATAATAAACCTTAGGTCATTAATATGGTCAAATCCGGAAATTATCATCTCGAAAACATTATTATTTCAGTGACATACAAAACCGTTCCGTATTTTATCTAACGGGTGGCATCCATAAGTCTAAATATTCCTGTTACATCGCACAACCTACAATGTTATTTCATTGTTCCGTAAAATTCTGGCAAATTAGTTCGCAACGAGCCAGATTCTGTATACCCTGATTCTGCGTGCAACGAACGCAAGAGAACTGACACAATTTCACCTGGTTAATATTGCCTGCTAACCTGGATTTCTTTTAGCTAAATATGCAGGTTTAAAAATATATACTTCTGTGTATTGATTTTAAGAAAGGCATTGATGTTTATGGTTAGGTACAGTCGTGCAACGATTGTGCTTTTTTTCGCAAATGCGCTTTTGTTAAATCATCCCCGTTTGGCGAAGTCTGCTGTCTTTGTTAGGAAGAAATAGTATTCACAGTTCGCAACAAGCCAGGCGGCCCAAACTGCTGCATATACCCTGACTCTGTTTGCAAGAGAAGTGACAAATTTTCCCTAGTTAAAAGAAATTCATGTTAGCAGGCAATATTAACTAAATATGCAGGTTTAAAAATATATACTTGTGTATTGATTTTAAGAAAGACATTGATGTTTATGGTTAGGTACACGTCGGAGCAAAGACAGTCCTTTTTCGCGAATGCGCACCACATCGATTATATGCAAAGCAGGACAGGCTAGATAAACTAGTAATATCATCAACCATGTGTAGTTAACCAGTGTTTATGATTGATTGATTGTTTTTTATAAGATAAGTTTAATGCTAGCTAGCAACTTACTTTGGCAACGTAGTTAGAGCGTTGGGCTAGTTAACATAAGGTTGCATCCCCAAGCTGACAAGGTAAAAATCTGTCGTTCTGCCCCTGGACAAGGCAGTTAACCCACCGTTCCTAGGCCGTCATTGAAAATAAGAATGTGTTCTTTAACTGACTTGCCTAGTTAAATAAAGGTTTAAAAAAAATATATATATATTTTTGGCCACCGATTTGCCGATTTAATTTTTTTTATTTATTTTTTGTATTAAAAAAAAAAAAAAAAAAAATATTTTTTGAAATTATATATAATTTCCAAAAATACTTTTTTTTTTTTAAATACAAAAAATAAATAAAAAAAATTAAAATCGGCAAATCGGTGGCCAAAAATACCGATTACCGATTGTTATGAAAACTTGAAATCGGCCCTAATTAATTGGCCATTCCGATTAATCGGTCGACCTCTAAATTGTACAGCACCCCTGGAGCAATTAGGGTTAAGTGCCTTGCTCAAGATTTAGGGTTAAGTGCATGCCCAGCTTTGCCATCCCCATAGCGCCGGTCCTGTACCGACAACCCACAATATGACGTTTGGGTGTTTTGTCAACCAGTCTATTGCCTTTTACTGCACACATAGTGCCAATGTCAGAAGATTGGGTAAAATAAACAGACATCATGGTCACAGGAGCGTCTAGCTAGCACAATCAGTGCAGTGATGAGGTATAGGCTACATCATATTCAGTTTCTCTTTTGTGTTACTAGAGAAACATACATAAAGGACTACTAAACAGATGGTCCACAGACTGAATAGTTGATAATAAAAGTACAAAAATGTAAAGATGGTGCACTTTTGATGAGCTTGCAGCGACATGAGATGATGTTTTCCACAAATTAGTCTTAAGGTACCTGTAAGGTTATCTAAAAAAATTGTTCTGTTCCTGCACTTATAAACCTTGTTCCTCCAATTATCTTTCAAGAACAATATCAGGAGTATTTGAATTTATTCCATTGAGCAGGCCTAGTTCTCCTTTATTACACTTTGTGTAATATGTGTAATATCCAAGATGGCGTAGCAGTGCAGACGTGGTTTGTCGTTCCCTCGTGTACTTTATGTAATTTTGGTATTTATTTCAATTTATTTTCAATCTCTGTTCCATATTTAAATTAAATATACCTTCCGGTAACCCGCCTCACCCAATGTGATACGGATCCGCTATTGTTTTAGACCTTATAGCCAGAACCTCCATCAGGAGCTAGCCAT
This sequence comes from Salmo salar, assembly GCF_965601325.2. Taxonomy (NCBI): domain Eukaryota; kingdom Metazoa; phylum Chordata; class Actinopteri; order Salmoniformes; family Salmonidae; genus Salmo; species Salmo salar. The sequence continues at coordinate 42,416,065 of NC_138302.1, read as the reverse complement.
CAGAAGCTAACCAGCTACTAGCGAATTAGTCAAATACTTATTTCCCTCATTAAAATGCAAATCATTTTATAACATTTTTGACATGCGTTTTTCTGGATTTTTTTGTTGTTATTCTGTCTCTCACTGTTCAAATAAACCTACCATTAAAATTGTAGACTGATCATTTCTATGTCAGTGGGCAAACGTACAAAATCAGCAAGGGATCAAGTACTTTTTTCCCCTCACTGTATTTAGTCATTGTCAGCCACTGCCAGCGGCCTTTACCTTCCACACACACAGCAGACGTTTTTTAGCCTGGATAATACTTGCCAGCCTGCCAGTATCAGACCATTTTCTCCACTACAACACCGGATTCCTGCCGTAAGCCCTGGACCATTACTCCTGATCATCACAGCTAGCTAGCTGCCACCAAGTGACCCAGCCCCGAAGCTAGCTCTGCGCCAGGCCCACCTCACAGCCTACTCACTGATCACTCGGCTACACAGCTGATGCCTACCGGACTCTACACCAACATGGCTAGAATCCACTACTCCACCGGATCCTTGCATAAGCTCTGCATCGAATCATCGCTATAGTGGCTAATGCTCCTGCCCCGAAGCTAGCACCAGTTAGCCACAAGCCAGGCACATCTCCCGGCTAGCAAACGAAATTACTGCAACTACAATACCTCTTTCGCCATCTGGCCTGGACCCTTTGTCGACAGAGCGCCCTGCCGTACCACCACGACTGGTCTGCCGACAGAACTCCATCCGCTGTGCCGTCAACCGGCCTTTGCCGGACGTCGGAGCAGACGCTTCTACTAACCCCCGCCTGCTAACTTTAAACGATGTGTCTCCCGCGTGCTAGCGTAGTAACGACTACCCCGCGGCTTAACTGTTCCATCTATTGCTGTTCACTGGACCCTATGATCACTTGGCTACATAGCTGATGCCTGCTGGACTGTTCATTAACCACGGTATTCCATTTTGTTTATTTTTTGGGGTTTATCTGTCGGCCACAGCCTCGAACTCAGGCCCTGCGTGTAGTTAACCGACCCTCCCTGCCCATTCATCGCCATTTTACCTGTTGTTGCTGTCTTAGCTGATTAGCTGTTGTTGTCTTACCCGTTGTTGTCTTAACTAGCTCTCCCAATCAACACCTGTGATTGCTTTATGCCTCTCTCAAATGTCAATATGGCTTGTATACTGTTGTTTAGGATGTTTTTTTAAATGTTGTTTACTGCGGAGCCCCTAGTCCCACTCAACATGCCTCAGATACCTCCTTTATCGCACCTCCCACACGAGGTGACCTCACACAGCATAACTAGCGCGTCCAGAGATGCAACCTCTCTTATCATCACCCAGTGCCTGGGTTAACCTCCACTGTGCCCGCACCACACCATACCCGTCTGTACATTATGCCCTGAATCTTTTCTACCACGCCCAGAAATCTGCTCCTTTTATTCTCTGTACAACGCACACGACCAGTTTTGAGATCATTTAGCCATACCCTCATCCTACTCCTCCTCTGTTCCTCGGGTGATGTGGAGGTTAACCCAGACCCTGCATGTCCCCGGAAACTCTCAATTGTTGTCTTCTGTAACCGAAAAAGCCTTGATTTCATGCATGTTAACATCAGAAGCCTCCTCCCTAAGTTTGTTTTACTCACTGCTTTAGCACACTCCGCCAACCCTGATGTCCTTGCCGTGGCTGAATCCTGGCTTAGGAAGGCCACCAAAAATTCTGAGATTTCCATACCAAACTACAACATTTTCCATCAGGATAGAACTGCCAAATGGGGAGGAGTTGCAATCTACTCCAGAGATAGCCTGCAAAGTTCTGTCATACTTTCCAGGTCTATGCCCAAACAGTTCGAGCTTCTAATTTTAAAAATGAATCTCTCCAGAAATAAGTCTCTCACTGTTGCCGCCTGTTATAGACCCCCCTCAGCTCCCAGCTGTGCCTTGGACACCATATGTGAATTGATCCCCCCCCCCCCCCCCCCCCATCTTCAGAGTTCGTTCTGTTTGGTGACCTAAACTGGGATATGCTTAACACACCGGCAGTCCTACAATCTAAGCTAGATGCCCTCAATCGCACATAAATTATCAAGGAACCCACTAGGTACAACCCTAAATCTGTAAACATGGGCACCCTCATAGATATTATCCTGACCAACTTACCCTGCAAATACACCTCTGCTGTCATCAACCAGGATCTCAGCAATCACTGCCTCATTGCCTGCGCCCGTAATGGGTCTGCGGTCAAACGACCACCCCTCATCACTGTCAAACGCTCCCTAAAATACTTCAGCGAGCAGGCCTTTCTAACTGACATGGCCCAGGTATCCTGGAAGGATAGTGACCTCATCCCGTCAGTAGATGAAGCCTGTCTGTTTTTTAAAAGTGCTTTCCTCACAATCTTAAACAAGCATACCCCATTCAAAAAAATGTAGAACTAAGAACAGATATAGCCCCTGGTTCACTCGACTTGACTGCCCTTGACCAGCACAAAAACATCCTGTGGCGTACTGCATTAGCATTGAATAGCCCCCGTGATATGCAACTTTTCAGAAAAGTCAGGAACCAATATACACAGTCAGTTAGGAAAGCAAAGACTAGCTTTTTCAAACAGAAATTTGCATCCCGTAGCACTAATTCCAAAAAGTTTTGGGCCACTGTAAAGTCCATGGAGAATAAGAGCACCTCCTTCCAGCTGCCCACTGCACTGAGGCTAAGAAACTAAATAAATCAAATCAAAGTTAATTTGTCACGTGCGCCGAATACAACAGGTGTAGACCTTACAATGAAATGCTTACTTACAGGCTCTAACCAATAGTGCAAAAATGTATTAGACTAAATCTACGATAATTGAGAATTTCAAAAAGCATTTTTCTACGGCCGGCCATGCTTTCCACCTGGCTACCCCTACCCCGGCCAACAGCTCTGCACCCCCCACAGCAACTTGCCCAAGTCCCCCCCGCTTCTCCTTCACCCAAATCCTGATAGCTGATGTTCTGAAAGAGCTGCCAAATCTGGACCCCTACAAATCAACTGGGATAGACAATCTGAACCCCTCTCCAATATTATCAGCCGAAATTGTTGCAACCCCTATTACTAGCCTGTTCAACCTCTCTTTCGCATCTCTGAGATCCCTAAAGATTGGAAAGCTGCCGCGATCATCCCCCTCTTCAAAGGGGGAGACACTCTAGACCCAAACTGTTAGAGACCTAAATCCATCCTGCCTTGCCTTTCTAAAGTCTTCGAAAGCCAAGTTAACAAACAGATCACCGACCATTTCAAATCCCACCGTACCTTCTCCTTTATGCAATCTGGTTTCAGAGCTGGTCATGGGTGCACCTCAGCCACGCTCAAGGTCCTAAACGATATCATAACCGCCATCGATAAAAGACAGTACTGTGCAGCCGTCTTCAATGACCTGGCCTAGGCTTTCGACTCTGTCAATCACCGCATTCTTAGCGGCAGACTCAATAGCCTTGGTTGGTTCTGCCTCGCCTGGTTCACCAACCACTTCTCAGACAGTTCAGTGTGTCAAATCTGAGGGTCTGTTGTCTGGACCTCTGGCAGTCTCTATGGGTCCCACAGGGTTCAATTCTCGGACCGACTCTTTTCTCTGTATATATATCAATGATGTCACTCTCATTTTGTCACTAAAGCCCCATATACACTACCCACCACTGCGACCTGTATGCTCTCGTTGGCTGACCCTCACTACATATCCGTCGCCAAACCCACTGGCTCCAGGTCATCTATAAGTCTTTGCTAGGTAAAGCCCCGCCTTATCTCAGCTCACTGGTAACCATAGCAACACCCACCTGTAGCACACGCTCCAGCAGGTATATTTCACTGGTCATCCCCAAAGCCAACACCTCCTTTGGCCGCCTTTCCTTCCAGTTCTCTGCTGCCAATGACTGGAACGAATTGCAAAAGTCACTGAAGCTGGAGTCATATCTCCCTCACTAACTATAAGCATCAGCTGTCAGAGCAGCTTACCGAGCACTGCACCTGTACACAGCCCATCAGTAAATAGCCCACCCAACTACCTCATCCCCATATAGTTTTTTTTTGCTCTTTTGCACCCCGGTATCTCTACTTGCACATCATCTGCACATCCATCTCTCCAGTGTTAATGCTAAATTGTAATTATTTCGTCACAATGGCCTATTTATTGCCTTACCTCCCTAATCCTACTACATTTGCACACTGTATATCGTTTTTTTCTATTGTGTTATTGACTGTACGTTTGAATGTGTAACTCTGTTGTTTTTGTCACACTGCTTTGCTTTATCTTGGCCAGGTAGCAGTTGTAATTGAGAACTTGTTCTCAACTGGCCTACCTGGTTAAATAAAGGTGAAATAAAGAAAATAAAATTGTGTAATGTACTTTAATTAATCCATGCCAGTGTGTTGTGTAATGTTGCCACTTATGAATTACAATTCTAAAAGCAAAATCGCTTAGGGTTGGCCTCGTTCTTGTTATTCTCATTGTACAACATTTATTCAGCTACTGAGGAAAATAGCAGTTCAATATAAAAGTGCTCCTTTATTAAACCAATGTGTTTCGGCATTAAAGCATTCATCATGGTGCATGTGTACAGGCAGAACAGGCCAAGTATATAGTTCCAATTCTAAATGGGCATCTGCCCGCATCACAGTCCCACAGGCCAAAACCAAGCGACAGTGCTCCATGAAGAAGCAAGCCCATCTTTCAGCCTGATCTAGCGTCCCCCGTCCCTACTCATCACCATGGGCTACAGTAGATTAGTCCATACAAAGTGCAACATTTTCTGTCCGAGCCCTAATCATGACCTCCATTCCCCGTTCTCGCTCTGTTTACAGCTGAAAACCCAATGAAACATGAATTGAAAGGAATTTAACCAAATCACCTAACTAACCATCTGGCATAGCAGGGGTGTGAAGAATGTCCTTGTCCTTCTAAGACATTCTTCTGAATGGGATATCTAGTCAAAGACAGTAGAGTAAGAAGAGGGGCAGAAACTGCTTCTCCAATAGAAATCTTAGATCAAGCTTGTAGGCGATGTCATGGTGACTTTGGCTAGCTGAACTCATGGGTAGGAACACATCATCGGGTCTAACATTCGTCTTGTGCAGGCCGTCAAATCAAAGGCACTCCTTGGATATATAGTTGTTTTTGACGAAAATGAAAACGTGTCAGTTCGTCACTTTCACAAAATTAGAGTAATAACATGTTCAACTACTTAGGACATTGGCTCGAATCTAGGATGTCCTTTTAGAAACTCTATGGTCAAGTCTCGAGACGAGTCTAGTCCATTGAGGTAGCATGATGGTGGACAAGCATGGACTTGTCAGAATCAGGTATGTGCCACTTCTGTCAACCTAACTAACATTTCCATTCTCGTTTCACCAAGTTTTATATCCTAATTTCAGGAAACTAGGCGTATGCCGCGGGTCACTACGTCACAGGAGACCCATTTGAACGTAAAATTTATTTTTTTGCGTTTTTTGGGGGTAGAAATGCTTTCTGGAACATGTGAACTTTCATGTGCCTTAATTACAGACTTGTATGCCATCTGAACTACCAATATATACATTTTTTTTTAAATACGATCCTAGTTGGTTTAGCCACAGAAAGACAGAAACCTTTCCGCTAGCCATGATTGGCTGAGATAATGAGTGGGCTGGACATGCCGAGAGATGTGTTTGGATTGGTCTGCCATATAGCACGCTTCTGTCTATTTGAGCTGGTCAGTATGTGTAGGTAATCCTGCCTAACGCAGCTTTTTTTATTTTTTTTAGAACTACATAAGTGTTGCTCTCCACTTTCTGAAGGACTGAGTTTTGAAATCAGTAGAATTTGAGTATGATAGCTAAGGAGAAAACACCTGTCTCCAGAATACATCTTCAAACTAAGGGCAACCATGGCATCCGAGACAGTGAGAGGCATCCATCCATGATATACACAACCGTTCAAAAGTTTGGGGTCACTTAGAAATGTACTTGTTTTTGAAAGAAAAGCACATTAAAATAACATCAAATTGATCAGAAATACAGTGTAGACATTGTTAATGTTGTAAATGACTGTAGCTGGAAACGGCAGATTTTTTATGGAATATCGACATAGGCATACAGAGCCCCATTATCAGCAACCATCACTCCTGTTTTCCAATGGCAATTCTGTTTGCAAAGCTGAAAACTGTTGTGCTGATTAAAGAAGCATTAAAACTGGCCTTCTTTAGACTAGTTGAGTATCTGGAACATCAGCATTTTTGGGTTCGATTACAGGCTCAAAATGGCCAGAAATAAAGCACTTTCTTCTGAAAGTCGTCAGTCTATTCTTGTTCTGAGAAATGAAGGCTATTCCATGCGAGAAATTGCCAAGAAACTGAAGATCTCGTACAAGGCCGTGTACCACTCCCTTCACAGAACAGCGCAAACTGACCCTAACTAGAATCGAAAGAGGAGCGGGAGGCCCCGGTGCACAACTGAGCAAAAGGACAAGTACATTAGAGTGTCAAGTTTGAGAAACAGACGCCTCACAAGTCCTCAACTGGCAGCTTCATTAAATAGTACCCGCAAAACACCGGTCTCAATGTCAATAGGGAAGAGGTCGACTCCGGGAACACCTTTCTTCTAGGTAGAGTTCCTCTGTCCAGTGTCTGTGTTCTTTTTCCCATCTTAATCTTTTCTTTTTATTGGCCAATCTGAGCTATTATTGGCAACTCTGCCTTGAAGGCCACACTTAAGAGGATGTGAATGATGCTGAATGGGTGTAGATAAAGAATAGCTCTCCAGTAGGTACTAAAACATTCAAAGGCCATTTTCTCAAAAATGAAGTTACAAGTTCATCAAGTTTCAAAGCAGAATTACTTTCCCATTGTTCCTCAAATGCAGTGAATGATATACAATTTTGTTGCTCTGTGTCTCTGCTTTTATCCAATGTAAAAAAAAAAACACAATTTCAAATTTTGCTACATAAGACCGAATCAAGGCGGTCGGTCACATATAATAATCCAGGAGTTACAGTAACTTGATGTGAGATTGAGGAATAAAATGCAAGAGGCATTGCATTGTTGTGTAATGTTGTCAGTTACTAATTTTAATTCAATAAGCTAAATTGTTAAGGTTTGGCCACTTTCCTATTTATCTCATTGTACAATATTTATTCAGCCACTGAGGTAAATTCATGATTTTAATTAATATTCTTTTGAATAAACAACTCTGTAAATAAGCAGTATCATGGGATTTCCAGCAGCCACAAACCCATTTCAACTTGTTGGTGTGATCATCTGCTCAGGAAAAAAAATTGCCGGCATGCCAATGGCACGGTCTCCGACCAAACATTTTAGAGGCCCTACTCTGGCCGCAGAGACAACATTTTGCTGTTTTAAATCTACTTTCCTGCTATTCTACACATTTTGCCATGGGGCAGAGAGAAAGATTTACAGTTTAAAAGCTAATTTCCTACAATTGTACACATTTTGCCATGGCTTATGCAGTGTTCTTATGCTATCTATCTAAGTGACTCAAACATTATAACAAAATCAATGGGCCATGACATGACACTTTTGGAATGTTAGATTCTCCAGGTCTGTCTAGTTTTTATTTTGGTGGTTGTTAGTTCTCAAAGATAAATATAGCACTCCAATATCTATATCTGGTTTTAGTTGTTTAAGTTTACATTGAAAATATGTTTTGCCATTCTGAAATAAATAAATATATATTTTCTGGGGTGGCGGCAACAATTTAAATTGTTTAAACAATTTACATGAACAAAGGGGAAACACTGCACATTGATTCTGTTGGAGAATGGAGGGATTTGGAGCTGTCATAGTCATATAACACACTTGATTAAAGACTGATCCTTCACTTTGTTTGATAAGGAATGGGACTATCGTTCAAGGAACAATGTGTATATCATCTACGAAATTACCATTGAACTGTAGGAAATATTGCAAACTGTGGCTTTAAAACAAATTGCATCTATCATTACAGAATGTGTCTTCAAATATCACCATGGTTTAGAATGAAATCCTGCCATTAACAAGGCCCTCACGAACCAGCACCTCAGGCCCTGAGGACCCTAAGGCTAATGAACAGAGTTCTGTGTGTGGCCTGGGTTCAACATCGAACATGGACAACTCAGTGAGAAATGAGCAGAGACCAAGAGACTATACTCTTATTGTATGGTAACATGTGTGATGCGTCAGACACATAGGTCTGACTCATCCTTCAATTCCATCTGTGAAGGAACTTAGGATCATAAATATCGACCCACACACTTTGGCAACTCAAGGCAGAATTGAGCTGAGTGGCAGTGCTATTCTTGATTTTTATATTTCAAGGTTGCTGAAGACATTTGTTTACAACTTAATATGCATGTAAAGACACAAGAAAACAATGCAGGTCAAAAAGATACAAACCTGTTTGTCCTTATTTTGTATCTTCATGTTTCTCTTCACCGTCGCTGCATCTATGACACAGAAATATATTTCTTTATTAAAGTGAAAAACAAAACACACTAACCTTAATAGGACCTGGTCAAATTATTTGCAAGGGGGGTGGGGGGGGTTATTTCTAGTTGACTAGTCCTGTAGAAAGTTATTCTGCATCAAAGATCATTTATATTAGTAATCTTAAAATGGAAATTAAACACAGCTGATTGCAAAATACAATAAACTGGTGATCATTGGTTTGTCACATTTCTCCATCGATAGATTTTTGTTACACTACACCAGGCCTTTTTTGTGAGACATTAAATCTAGGCCTCCATGATTGGGCACCATGAATAATTACAATGTAATTACTGCAAGTCTGACTCATGTATCAACTAGTCTAGGCTATATGTGAAATAAAATGTGCAACTAAAAGTTAGACACTTGTAAATTACAGCACAACACTGAAAGAAAGTAGTGAGCCAAACTAGGAAACAAACTACGGGATTAAAACAACCAACAAATGCACTATTGCTTTCTAAATGAAGTTTGCCCTAAACTAAAATCAGACAAAAACGTACTCGCTCATAGCGAGCTCTTATTTGGGGATAGCATTTTTGTTTAGAAGTTTACAAAAGGAACCTTAAGTGGTGCAGGGGGCTATTTTACCTGTGCAACCTGGGTCTTTGTTTTCTGTTGCACAGAGGCGCACCTGGTGTAGATCGGCTACAATAAAATTCCATAGGAATAATTTACCTACCATTGGGAACGTGCCTTTAATGGTAAGGACTTGTGCTGGCTATCATTAAGTAGTAGCCTATAGAACTGAATTGCTACAAGTTGGCTGGCAAATTGATCGTTCTTATATGATTAAGACCGCGTTAATCATCAAAACATCTCCGCCAAAAAAACACTACATCGGCGGGAACCGTGTCCTATTTATATTAGCGATCTATCGAGCTAGCCAGTCTGCTAACTCTAATGTCACTGCAATGATGTTATATATTCCAGTCCTTACACGTGTTAACACCCCCTTAAACTCCTCGCAGGGACACCGCCGCTACCCCTCAATAAGACCTCACCTACCCGGGAAACACTCACCAGTCAGGCCATCAGCTGCCGAACACTGGGTTTTACCCCCGCATTTATTTCCAAGGACACAAAACGCCATGACAGTTTAGAAAAATGCATACAAAATTTGAGGGGGGGTGGGAGACGGCGGAAAAAAACTCCGTACAATTTCTTAATCCTCTTAAAGCACAAGAGCAGAGGAGTTCATTCATGAGGGATGCACGAGTTCGAGACTCCCCAACCATACCACAACACAAGACCCAGCAATACAACACAGAGTAAAAAAAAAAGTTAAAAAACCTACTTACCTAAAATGGCTACTGCTGCAGCCAAAATACAAACAGCTATTATTTGGTGAAGTTTAGCACTGGCCGCCTGCTACAACAGCCTAACCTTAATTGGACCCGTAACATTCTATTTTTCATTGGCTGCACCATAGCGCAGCTGGGTCGATGGATATTTCCATTGGTTCTCCAGCTGTCAAACAAGGAGTGCCGTTCTACGTTTGTCTGAGAGCTACATATTGCATATCTTTGCTATTCGGGATCACTGGGACGTCCATACCACCATATAAATTGATATTGTAAATGTGTAGGGTTATGTTTAAGGTAAGGGTAGGGAGTGAGGTTAGGGTTTACGATAGGGACGTCCCAATGATCCCATATAGCACTAACCCATTTTGCAAGCACCATTGTGCACTTTTAGTTATTTGCGTTGATGTGCACCCTTTATGTGATTGGTTGTATAGTAGTAATTCGCTTACCATAAAACCGCACGAAAACCTCCTTTTTCGGCCATGAAAGTCATTCGGTTTTCGCTCCTTCGTTTAACACGTTTTTTTTCGTGGTCTCAATCTAATGGTTTCATTGCTGTACGGCTCTCCGGTGGATTTATATTTCTTCTTCCTTGCATTCACCAATCATGGTGCTTTCGTTGAAGGAAAAAAAATGTAACATTCCACGTCTTTGCTCATGTTTAATTTCCCGGATGTGAAATTTCCTGGATTTTCACGCGTTGGCATTCTTCAGTATTTAATCAGCAAAATGTATTTTGTCGGGCAACTGCTGTGAAGTCTTCAGAGTTAGTGACACATTTTGTGATTCCCCATATGGGGTGGTTGTAGATTGTTGTGAGTTAAACCTACACGTATCATTCAGTCATAACACTGTTTTGAAACATGTTTGTATAGGGACATATGTATGGTGAGGTGTCCTGGTTTACCTGGCTAATGCTCAGGTAGGTCACTGTCTAGTTTCCTAGCCTCCCCTTGCTGTAGGCTAGGGTTTACTGTACAAGGGAGATATTCAGTGGCTTGGACAGTTCACCTCGATTATTGTCTGACTTTCTCTTGGCTATGCTATAGAGTCAGGTGAATAAACCAGTTGAATACAGTGAATAAACCAGGTGAGTCAGGTGAGGTAAGATTATTTATAGCTCATGCCCCTCTTGACATCAGGTGGGATAGTAAATTGAAGTCTGTAGTCCTATTCCAGCTTTCATCCTCATTCTACTGGTATCCAGTAGCAAGCCCCGCCATCATTTTAACTTTTCAATATAGTCCAATCAACATAAGCTAAATATGATGTGGCTGTCCATGGTTCCTATTTCTGTGTGTGTGTGCAAGTAGAAAAAAAAAAACATGTTGACTCACCCTACTTGTAGAGAAAAGCCAATGCCATCCTCCTCTCTTTCATGTTGACAAAACGGTCTATCACTCTGTCATACAGTACACTTTTATTTTTTGTTGTCCTAAGCTAGCTGGATAAAATGCTTGCTCGTTAGCCTAACTTCCATTCATGGGCAACGTTAGCTAGTTAACATTAGCCTTCTACATCTAGCTACATATTTAACTTCCATCCTCTCAGGCAATGGGATTTGATAGCAGTGACGTCAAAGCCAAGCTGGCTTCCCTTGACACGTTTTTTTGATGCGCCAGGACCATTCACAGTTGAGGTCGCTAAATTTAGCTCAATGCTGATTGGCACATTTTTTATACTTTTTTTGTCAAGGAAGGCCAGATGCTCGCTGACTTCCCTTGCCATCATAAAGGAAAATTATGAAACATAGAGACTAAAGATATATTATTTTATGTTTTTTTTTTTCTTTGTCCGTTTTTTGGGGAAGCCCGGTTCCCCTTGGCATCCATGATCCCAAATCCTGGTACTGTAGCACATGACTAACTTCCTCTGGGATTCAATCAATCAAGCACCACATGCACCATTGGTAACAGGTTAACAATTGTGCTGAATTCTAGGCCTATCAGAAAGTACCCATTGTTAATGCATAACCACCTACTAACTAGATAAACTAAGTGGAAACAGTATGCCTGTAAAATAAAGTGCTACCAACCTCCCCACACAGAAGACCTTTTCCTAATGAGATCTCTCTTCTGAAAATAAATGACTTCATTTCCATCAAAGGATTCTGGAGTTATACAAAATTGCTTAATACAATCTTAAATATTAAATCTTAAACAATGCTTACAGAATGACACTATGAGCATTGTTATTGTAACATTGTTACCGCTTTTGTATTGTAACTTTGCTATAACTTTTCATAATGTAACAATAACAGTTGTTTTAACATCTCTACCACTTTTCATGATCTCACAATAAGCATGGTTATTGTTGTTGCCACTGTTCATCATGTCACAATAAACTTTAACATTGTTACCACTTTTCAACATGTCACAATAAGCGTTGTTATTGTAACATTGTTACCACCATTCATCATGTCACTAACTTTGGTCACACTTTAATCAAACAGTGCTTCTTCTTGGTCAGGTTTTATTATAAAATAAAATGTGTTCTCGATGACTTACCTGGTTAGTTAAGGCAAAAACAAGCTTGATAGATAGGGTATTCATAAAGTATTCATAAGCACTACATAAATACTTCACAAATAATGTTGCCACCATTTATATACATGGTTGGGGAGTAACGAATTACATGTAATTCGTTACATGTAGGCATTAGAAAAAAACAGTAACTAATCCGTTACACTACCAGCAAAAATATTGTAATAAGATTACAGATACTTTTGAAAAACTAGATGATTACTTCAGGATTACTTTTAAATTCATAAAGGATGTTTGCGAATTTTTTGTTTTTTTTGACACTTCTCTGTTTTCTCAATGACAATCAAATCAGCATTGAAAAAAGGCGCAAATTTAAGTTAGTTCCACCTGAGCGAGTCTGACCACAAGTCAGAGACCACTATGATGACACACCAAATGTGTTTGATGGATTGCAGGAAAAGAGCAAGAATCGTTTTTTGTAGGCTACAGTCCAAGCTATGTCTTGCTGCTGCTGTCGCCATCCAAAGATTATCCAACTTGAATAAACGCTTGGAGGTAAGGATGACAGCAGTGGTGTAGTCTACGGCGATACGGATATCACTTATTATTGATATCTACTTACCGCATTGATGTGACTCACACTGCTGCACTCTCATTTAGCTATTTGGGCCTTACGGATTGCGGTTGTTTTGGATGGCTGTTCACACATCTAAATGTGTATTTGAACCCAATAATGGTTGAATTCAAGAAGTTTAAGTTGCCTATCAATCAGTGTTTTTAAACCAATGGACAGCCAGTGAAAAATGAGCTCCTGCAACAGCTGCATAGTGCGGATCCCAGCCTATGGAATAAAAGTGGGGCTTTTATTGCTCAATCTAATTCATGCTGAGAAAAAAAAATCCATAGGCCTAATGGACACATGCTCAAACTCACACCATTTTGATAGACTTAAAGAGGCAATCTGTAGTTGCTCCATCCATTTTTGGATTTATAAATTCTAATTTTATATATATACTGTATATATACAGTTGAAGTCAGAAGTTTACATACAGCTTAGCCAAATACATTTAAACTCAGTTTTTAACAAATAGTTTTGGCAAGTCGGTTAGGACATCTACTATGTGCATGACACAAGTAATTTTTCCAACAATTGTTTACAGACAGATTATTTCACTTATAATTGTCACGTCCTGGCCAGTATAAGGGTTAATTAGTATTGTAGTTTGGTCAGGACGTGGCAGAGGGTATTCGTTTTATGTGGTTCGGGGTGGTGTGTTTGTTAAAAGGGTGTTTGATTTAGTATTTCCGGGTTTTGGTTTATGTTTAGGTATTTCTATGTTTAGTCTAGTGTGTCTGGTTCTATGTTGAGTTAATTGGGGTTGGACTTCCAATTGAAGGCAGCTGTTTGGTGTTGCCTTTGATTGGAAGTCCTATATTAGTTGGGTGTGTTTGTCTTGTATTTTGTGGGTGATTGTTCTGTGCTGAGCCTTATGCTTTGCCAGACTTGTTGTTGTTGTTGTTGTTGTTCGTTCTAGAGTTTGTTATTTTGGTATTCATTTTTGAAAATAAATAAACGTCAAGATGAGCCTGCACTTACCTGCTGCGTTTTGGTCCTCTTTCACCGACGACAACCATGACAATAATTCACTGTATCACAATTCCAGTGGGTCAGAAGTTTATATACACGAAGTTGACTGTGCCTTTAAACAGCTTGGAAAATTCCAGTAAATTATGTCATGGCTTTAGAAGCTTCTGATAGGCTAATTGACATCATTTGAGTCAATTGGAGGTGTACCTGTGAATGTGTTTTAAGGCCTACCTTCAAACTCAGTGCCTTTTTACTTGACATCATGGGAAAATCAAAAGAAATGCAAGCCAAGATCTCAGAAAATATATTGTAGACCTCCACAAGTCTGGTTCATCCTTGGGAGCAGTTTCCAAATGCCTGAAGGTACCACACTCATCTGAACAAACAATAGTATGCAAATATAAACACCATGGGACCACACAGCCGTCATACCGCTCAGGAAGGAGACGCGTTCTGTCTCCTGGAGATGAACGTACTTTGGTGCGAAAAATGCAAATCAATCCTAGAATAACAGCAAATTACCTTGTGAAGATGCTGGAGGAAACAGGTACAAAAGCATCTATACCCACAGTAAAACGAGTCCTATATCGACATAACCTGAAAGGCTGCTCAGCAAGGAAGAAGCCACTGCTCCAAACCGCCATAAAAAAGCCAGACTAAGGTTTGCAACTGCACATGGGGACAAAGATCCTACTTTTTGGAGAAATGTCCTCTTGTCTGATGAAACAAAAATGAAACTGTTTGTGGCCATAATGACAATCGTTATGTTTGGAGGAAAAAGGGGGAGGCTTGCAAGCCGAAGAACACCATCCCAACCGTGAAGCACAGGGGTGGCAGCATCGTGTTGTGCGGGTGCTTTGATGCAGGAGGGAATGGTGCACTTCACAAAATAGATGGCATCATGAGGGAGGAAAATGATGTGGATATATTGAAGCAACATCTCAAGACATCAGTCAGGAAGTTAAACTTTGGTCACAACTGGGTCTTCCAAATGGACAATGACCCCAAGCTTACTTCCAAAGTTGTGGCAAAATGGCTTAAGGACAACAAAGTCAAGGTATTGGAGTGGCCATCACAAATCCCTGACCTCAATCCTACAGTATATTTGTGGGCAGAACTGAAAAAGCTTGTGCGAGCAAGGACTACTACAAACCTGACTCAGTTACACCAGCTCTGTCAGGAGGAATGGGCCAAAATTCACCCAACTTATTGTGGGAAGCTTGTGGAAGGCTACCCAAAACGTTTGACCCAAGTTGGCACAATTTAAAGGCAATGCTACCAAATACTAATTGAGTGTATGTAAACTTCTGACCCACTGGGAACGTGATGAAAGAAATAAAAGCTGAAATAAATCATTCTCTCTACTATTATTCTGACATTTCACATTCTTCAAATAAAGTGGTGATCCTAACTGACCCAAGACAGGGAATTTTTACTGTGTCACGTCCTGACCAGTAAAGGGGTTATTTGTTATTATAGTTTGGTCAGGACGTGGCAGGTGATATTTGTTTTATATGGTTTTGAGTGTGTGTTTATGTAGAGGGGCGTTTGATTTATGTATTCCTGGGTTTTGGTTTAGTTCTATATTGTATATTTCTATGTCGAGTCTAGGGTGTTTATTTCTATGTTTAGGTATTTGGGATTGGGGCCTTCAATTGGAGGCAGCTGTGTGTCGTTGCCTCTGATTGAAGGTCCTATAATTAGGAGTATGTTTGTTTTGGGAATTGTGGGAGGTTGTTCTTTGCATAGCTGTGTGTTGCCTGCAAGACTGTTTGTCGTCTGTTTGTCGTCTGTTCGTTTTGTTTTGGTAAATAAACATGAGCATTCACGTACCCGCTGCGCCTTGGTCCATTCACTACGACGGCCGTTACATACTGGTATTAAATGTCAGGAATTGAGAAAATCTGAGTTTAAATGTATTTGGCTAAGGTGTATGTAAACTTCCGACTTCAACTGTAAATAGCAATTTTCAGTAGTGCTCAAAGCATGCCATTCCATGAGCGCAGCATTTTTTTCCCAACTCGAATCAATGAGCCCAATCAGTACTCCGTGACAACAAAATGATAAACAACATAGTAGGGCTGGTTAATAAGTCCTTAGTTTAGTGGTTATGCTCAGGTAAAACAAGTTGGCTAATCTATACTTCCGCATTTCCAAGTCCTTTTCTTGAAGATCAAGGGGTATAACATTTATTGGAATGACTGGAATTCTGATAGACTTAGTTTTTTAATGTAAAGATTTAATTTGGAGTCCTTGGAGAATAAGAGCACCTCCTTCCAGCTGCCCACTGCACTGAGGATAGGAAACTCTGTCACCACTGATAAATCCACTATAATTGAGAATTTCAATAAGCATTTTTCTACGGCTGGCCATGCTTTCCACCTGGCTACCCCTACCCCGGTCAACAGCACTGCACCCACCACAGCAACTCGCCCAAGACTTCCCCATTTCTCCTTCTCCCAAATCCAGTCAGCTGATGTTCTGAAAGAGCTGCAAAATCTGGACCCTTTCTTTCTAAAATTATCTGCCGAAATTGTTGCAACCCCTATTACTAGCCTGTTCAACCTCTCTTTCGTGTCATCTCAGATTCCCAAAGATTGGAAAGCAGCTGCGGTCATCCCCCTCTTCAAAGGGGGGGACACTCTTGACCCAAACTGCTACAGACCTATATCTATCCTACGCTGCCTCTCTAAAGTCTTTGAAAGCCAAGTCAACAAACAGATTACCAACCATTTCGAATCCCACCGCACCTTCTCCGCTATGCAATCTGTTTTCAGAGCTGGTCATGGGTGCACCTCAGCCACGCTCAAGGTCCTAAACGATATCTTAACCGCCATCGATAAGAAACAATACTGTGCAGCCATATTCATTGACCTGGCCAAGGCTTTCGACTCTGTCAATCACCACATCCTCATCGGCAGACTCAATAGCCTTGGTTTCTCAAATGATTGCCTCGCCTGGTTCACCAACTACTTCTCTGATAGAGTTCAGTGTGTCAAATCGGAGGGCCTGTTGTCCGGGCCTCTGGCAGTCTCTATGGGGGTGCCACAGGGTTCAATTCTTGGGCCGACTCTTTTCTCTGTCTACATCAATGATGTCGCTCTTGCTGCTGGTGTGTCTCTGATCCACCTCTACGCAGACGACACCATTCTGTATACTTCTGGCCCTTCTTTGGACACTGTGTTAACTACCCTCCAGACGAGCTTCAATGCCATACAACTCTCCTTCCGTGGCCTCCAACTGCTCTTAAATACAAGTAAAACTAAATGCATGCTCTTCAACCGATAGCAGCCTGCACCTGCCCGCCCGTCCAGCATCACTACTCTGGACAGTTCTGACTTAGAATATGTGGACAACTACAAATACCTAGGTGTCTAGTTAGACTGTAAATTCTCCTTCCAGACTCACATCAAACATCTCCAATCGAAAGTTAAATCTAGAATTGGCTTCCTATTTCGCAACAAAGCATCTTTCACTCATGCTGCCAAACATACCCTCGTAAAACTGACCATCCTACCGATCCTCAACTTCGGCGATGTCATTTACAAAATAGCCTCCAATACCCTAGTCAATAAATTGCATGCAGTCTATCACAGTGCCATCCGTTTTGCCACCAAAGCCCCATATACTACCCACCACTGCGACCTGTACGCTCTCGTTGGCTGGCCCTCGCTTCATACTCATCGCCAAACCCACTGGCTCCAGGTCATCTACAAGACCCTGCTAGGTAAAGTTCCCCCTTATCTCAGCTCGCTGGTCACCATAGCAGCACCAACCTGTAGCACACGCTCCAGCAGGTATATCTCTCTGGTCACCCCCAAAGCCAATTCCTCCTTCGGCCACCTCTCCTTCCAGTTCTCTGCTGCCAATGACTGGAACGAACTACAAACATCTCTAAAACTGGAAACTCTTATCTCCGTCACTAGCTTTAAGCACCAGTGTCAGGCCCTGACCTGAGAGAGACGGTTTATTTCTCTATTTTGTTAGGTCAGGGTGTGGGGTGGGCATTCTATGTTTTGTATTTCTTTGTGTTGGGCCGAGTATGGTTCCTAATCAGAGGCAGCTGTCTATCGTTGTCTCTGATTAGGAATCATACTTAGGCAGCCTTTTCCCACCTGTGTTTGTGTGTAGTTGTTTTCTGTTTCGTTAAATGTGACCTGACAGAACTGTTGGCTTTCGTTTTGTTTCTGTGTTCTCAGCATTAAATCTTTATGAACACTTACCACGCTGCGCTTTGGTCCCCTTCCTCTAACGACAGCCGTAACAACCAGCTGTCAGAGCAGCTCAGATTACTGCACCTGAACATAGCCCATCTATAATTTAGCCCAAACAACTACCTCTTCCCCTACTGTATTTATTTTGCTCGTTTGCACCCCATTATTTCTACTTTGCACTTTCTTCCACTGCAAATCTACCATTCCAGTGTTTTACTTGCTATATTGTATTTACCTCGCCACCATGGCCTTTTTTGCCTTTACCTCCCTTATCTCACCTCATTTGCTCACTTTGTATATAGACTTATTTTTCTACTATATTATTGACTGTATGTTTGTTTTACTCCATGTGTAACTCTGTGTTGTTGTATTTGTCAAACTGCTTTGCTTTATCTTGGCCAGGTCGCAATTGTAAATGAGAACTTGTTCTCAACTTGCCTACCTGGTTAAATAAAGGATAAATAAATTGAATCATATATGTAGTAGAAAGCGATGGGTTAGAGGAAGCCTACATAACCAACCCACAAAACTAAAATTGAACATCCATATATGGCCAGCAATGTAAATTTAACATTGATTTAGCTTGCAATAGATGTCGTTCAATTGGTAGCATACATTTTTCTAATGCCTCTTAAGTAACAGTAATGTAATCAGATAACGTTACCGAGTTTGGGTAATCCAAAAGTTACGTTACTGATTCCAATTTTGGACAGGTAATTAGCAACTGTAATGGATTACATTTAGAAAGTAACCTACACAACCCTGTTTCATGAGTATGAGTTTCTGAAGCATGTAGTCTTAGTTTTGAAAAGACTCTATAAAGTGCGTAGTTCGTTCAAAGTGGGACTAAAACTTTTAATGCAAGTCGGTACACGGCGGCTGTTTGCTGTGTTGTTTTCCAGGAAGTGTAGTCCCTGCTCTTGAGACTCAATCAAAGCATTGGCAAGATAAGCAGAATTGCAGGTGTAGCCTCCTGTACAGACATTGGGCAGGGTCAGTTTTTACTTCAGAATATCGAAAATGAGTAAATACATACTCAACTGTTATTTTACGAATTCAACAGCAATTTGTTGTCATCAAGAGAGAATAAGTACACTTTTTTTTTTAAACAGAAAGAAGTGATAAAATCAAAAAAACAAAGAAGACATCTGCAGGTCATTCCAATGTTGGAAAAAAGTTTCTACATTGTATTTTTAGTATTTATTAGGATCCCCAATTAGTTGGGTCATGTTCTTTATGCACCAAACAGAAAAAAAACAGACTAATACCAGGAGTAACTACCTGGGCTTGTCCGTTTCAAAAAGTTTCAAATTCAAGTTTTATTGTAGTTCAGTAATACTGGTTAATAAACGATCATTGGGAGTTCTTGTGTAAAAATCACAATTACAGCTCCGCGCTTAGAATTCCCCAATCCATATGCGACTTGAGCATTTGATGAGAAACATATTTGGTTCTGTAAGGGTTAAAGAAGTTAGGCATCTGTTCCGTGCTCCCCTGCAATCCCCGACATTTGTCTTGTTTCCCTGCGCTCTCCCTTCTCACTCCTCTCCTAATTCGCTTGGAACTCAGCCCAGAGAAAGCTAGAAAGTCCAATCTTTTTTTAATGATTTCGACCTTAAACTTCTTTGCTTTTCTCAGTGAAGTTGTTTCTATCTTCTAGTCATTGTTTCAAGCAAGTTGGGATAGCTGGTACTCACTGTCTGGCTCCATTAGGAGGTACTATCTGCCTGGATTTTCCTCTCAAATTCATTAAGAAGAAGCCAATGAGCTGACTTCCTGATTAGTCAGTTCCACTCCATAGCCTAACCATTTATGTTCATTCTCCATATAATATTATATGAATGCAGAAATGGACTGGCCGTAGGGCAGTGCGGTCAAATGCCAGATGGGCTGGTCCATCTTTCGTCTAGTTGGCCTGTCTGGGTTTTCTGGATGGACTGGTGTGTTAGTACGATTGACATGCAATAATTTCTATCTTCCCTCATCCATGGAAACTAAGTGATGCTGTAGACCCACAGGTAAGTGGGGTGAATAAACTGCACTTCAATGGAGAGATGAGTCTAATTTATTTTGCATGTTACACATTCAACAACAGAGGGCGCTATTATGTCACATTAGCCATATGCACAGACAGGTCATATACAGTACAGATCACTGGCAACATACAGAACAAGATATCAGTACAGCTGAATGCATGGTCTCTTGCTGTGATGGGAGCAGTATTTGTGTTACTCCAAAACAGTACATCTAGAATGCTAAAATATGATCAGTTTTAATCAGATAAAGGTGGATCATGAAAGTATAAACATTCCATGGTCTAAACTAAGTCTGTGAATATTTGGTGTATGTCATTGATATGTCAGCATGAACCATCAACAGAGTGATTAGACCAGTAGCATAGTCTGTAAACATACAGCAAGTAAAATATTAAGCGTAGGGTAAAGATTGATCAGATCCAGTAATAGGATTCTGTTTGTTAAAGCTATTCTTTTTCACAATGGAACTGGGTGAGAGTTACAGGATATAAAGATTTTGCTTTTATGTGGCTCTTTGACACATGTTGAAGAGCCAATCACAGGTACCGAAAGATTCTCTCCACACACAGATGCTTCAACTCTATCTACTCCGTCACATGACATGGGGAGTGAAGTGGAGCAGCTAAATAAGTCTCTTGCATTCCTTATCTCTTTTTGCACGTGGTCAAAGCGAAAGGGAGAAAGTGTTTAGATGTCGCCCTTCTCTCAAAATGTTATATTTGGGACCTCTAGAGACATTTTGTGACAGGTATTGTGGGTTAATTTAATTAAATCTCTCAGTTTTGCTGGTTTCCCCACATGACACCTCTTGGGTTATTCCTTTGTGTAGTAGAGTTGCAATAACTCTGTGTAATAGAGCTGTATGGACGGTGCGATTGCCAAGTTTTCTGTTTAAGTCAAGCTGCCAAACGTGGAACTGACCAAGGGGAGGGGGAGAGGGCTCTGAGGCATTTTAATTTACAGCTTTGAAGTAACTCTGGGCCAGCAAGACAAAGAAGAGAAATGACACTGAAAACAATGGGCGGGGGGAAGAGAAGGAGAGAGAAAAAGAGAGAGAAATGACAAAGCATTGGGGTTGGGGAAAAGAGTGCAGGGGAGGAGTGGAGTGGAGACCCTTAACTTGGACGTGAGAGGAGGAATGACACGGAGCAGGAGAGAGAGAGGATGCAGAGGAGAGAGTGGGAGCAGAGAGAGCGAGAGAGAGTTTGCTGAGAGCTATTTGATGTGTCGAGCCTCTCTTCCAAGCAGCTTCTCGGAATCAAGTGTCACTTCTACCTCCTGGAGCCTCTCAGCTTAGCCGTCTCTCTGCAATCAGGAGTCAGCAGGCAGCTGCCCAGCCTACACACACACACACACACACACACACACACACACACACACACACACACACACACACACACACACACACACACACACACACACACACACACACACACACACACACACACACACACACACACACACACACACCAATAGCTCTGGAGATGAGCAGCACAGAGGCACTTCAAGAGGCTGTCGGATACACATTCACCATAGGATAGGAGTGTGTTTTCTATCAGGTAAGGTCAAACATTTGCTTTCAGTGCTATTACTGTACTTCCATTATTTACTTTGCCTCTTTCTCTGTCAAAGGTATTGCATGCTTTGGCTGTGTTCATTTAGTGTCCACCTTTACATTTCAAGGCAATCGCTCATCATGACTTTTAGCCCAAAAACATGTTTGCATTTGCCGAGAGCCTATACAGATGATAAAGTTGTTTACAGTGCATGTCGGCCATAGTTTCTCATGAACCCCTTGGACTGTTGCTTGCCAGATCAAACATAAACAACAAGGCTGGAGCAGAGGTTTGACTTCTGCAGGGTGATATTTCAAAACAAGTAAGCCTCATGTCTTCTCACAAGTCTGCAGCCTCCGTGTTTATTTTTCAAACTCTGGCACGTGCTCACGGAAAATGGTGAGCCACAATCTATCTGTTGGGAAAACTTGAGGGGACTGAACGCTTTCAAGCTGTGCTTTCCACAGGTGCGGGAACCTCAAGCTTCGAGTTAAATACTGTATAACGTTGCATGGAGGTTGTGTAGAAGTGGTGTTTTTGTTTACTGTACACTAGGGCTCTCTTTGGGCTACTTTATCTTGGGGTTTCTCCCAGAGATTGTAAAGCTGATGATGTCTATTCTGAAGTAATACCCGCTTTGGTGTGAGTAATGAGGGCTAACAGAGCTTTGACACACGCTAATCAAAAGCAGCCTCCAAGGAAGAGTCAGACAGGTCCCATGTAGGCTTATTAGCAGGGTGACAGGGAGGGTTGCTGCAATCCTTAATTTAAAGATAAATAGGACTAAATTATGAAAAATGGCTAAACTATGCCTCTTAAAAATGACTGAACAATGCCTTAGACCCAGGACATGCTTTCAATGGTACTATCCCACTTCGTAGTGTACTGTTATCATGACCCTCCATCCCCTCCACCCTCGTCCACTCGATCCCACCCATCAATCCCCATCCCACCCTTCCTCCACCACCCCCCTGCAACTCGCATTGATGCCATTTTGTGAGAACCTGAAACTGAATTCCAGATTAAACTACTCGCTTGAGAAATATGAAACTCTGAAAGGGAGAGAAAATCCAAGCCAGGAATGAATGTTTCAGTTCCAGTTGTGAGAACAGTTTTTTCCCCCATACCGTATGGCGATGGAATTCAGTGAAGAGGTAAATGTTTTTAAATCAAAGTGAAAAATTAAGACGTCAGTTGAGCAGCTCTCAGGATCCATTACCTTGCATAGACATTACCTTGCATAGCCAATAACCTTTTTCTCTTAGAGTGTAGGTCTATCTCTGTGATGATAGTTATTCTTGTAAATCGGGACAATCCCATCTTTTTTCCCCAAAATATTTTTACTTCATTTTAACAACATTTGAAATATATATTTGTATACACCACAGTATCAGCTATCACACCATGTACAGTGCTTTCAGAAAGTATTCCCACCCCTTGACATTTTCCACACTTTATTGTATTACAAAGTGGGATTAAAATGGATTGAATTGTCATTTGTTTGTCAATGGCCTAAACAAAATACACTCTAACGTCAAAGTGGAAGAAAAAATCTAATATGAAAAAAATCTAATATAATTTATCTTTACTAGATATTCAACCGCCTATTGTAATGGGCGTCGTAAGGATTAGACCAAGGTGCAGCGGGAACGTGTATACTCATCTTCTTTATTAAATCAAAAGAAGGAAAAACAAACAAATCACGTATACAAAACAACGAACGACACTAAACAGTCCTGTCAGATGCACTGACACAAAACAGGAGACAACTACCCACAAACCCCCATAGCACAAACACCCCTGTACATAGGACCTTCAATCAGAGGCAACAAGGAACAGCTGCCTCCAATTGAAGGTCAAACCAATTAACTCAACATAGAAATAGATAGACTAGACTGAACATAGAAATACACTAACATAGAACATAGACCAAAAAACCCCAGAACACTCTAAACAAACACCCCTCTTACATAAGCACATAGACCAACAAACCCGAGACACTCTAAACACATTTTTTTTGAATATCTTAAGTAAACAAATTAGCCTTACGGAAAGGAAACAACAACAAATGGCTGTCCAAATACTGTAGAAAGTAAATGGGAAAAATTGTAAATTATCTTTATATTCCGCTTTATAACATTGAGTAACCCCTACTGTACAGAACTGTATCGTTTTACTGAGAAAAATAAAGCTTTCAAATGAATTACATATTAGACAACAGGCCATATAAGAACGGCATGTGAAGATTGATTAGTACAGTTGGTATAGAATGTTTGGCTAACAGAAAACAAATGGAATGTGTTAGCTAGCATTAGCAAAAGTTTGCAAACTATTTCCTTTTTAGACTGATACGTGGCCTCTGTGTCCCCCATGTTCCCTCCTCAACCCCCAGGGAGGAAGCCTCCTAGCTTGTAGTGCACTACATAGGGAATAGGGTTAATTTGGGACACAACAACACACATCCCTCCCTGGCTTCGAAATAATACCCAGAATGGTGCCTAACACCCAAAACATTGATTACTCTGAGAGGAAGAAATGTGTAACACTGAAGCGAGAAAAGAGACTGTGTTACGGAAACATCCTCAGAAGGCTCCCTTGTAACAGTAGGCCTACTGAGTTGCAATGGTTAACTAGACATTATGAGAGAGTTAGCCTGTCCATACCCAATAATGAATAGGATTGTGTCACTTTCTGTGGCTTTGGAGAACAATGGCATCTACTACAGGAAGGTATTTGTGGAACTATGCCATGGCACACATAGAAAAATTCAATGCACCCCCATCCTCTGGAGTCAGATATCCGGTTTTACTTTTCCAGATGA
This sequence comes from Salmo salar, assembly GCF_965601325.2. Taxonomy (NCBI): domain Eukaryota; kingdom Metazoa; phylum Chordata; class Actinopteri; order Salmoniformes; family Salmonidae; genus Salmo; species Salmo salar. Next base: position 42,391,570 of record NC_138302.1, on the reverse strand, counting down.
CCATTTACATTAGTAATGTATGGAAGCATTGGCATATGCTGATAAAAAGGTACAGTGCTGATAGGAAACAAGGCTTTATCATGAAGTTATTGAGCAAGGAGTTCTGCTGAACGTTAGTTGTTGTGGGGGCAAAAGTTTTGCAGTGATTTCAATGGCTATACTTCCCACTGGTGTACCAGAGCATTTAATACTGATTCTTCCGCTGTCAATTCTTATTTTTCTTCCCGCAATGGGATTTTGCCTCTGCCTGGAACATAAGTCGTTTAGAAAATAAGAATGAGGAGAGAAGTAATAGAGGAAGGATGGGAATGGGATGCAGGCCTGTGAGTGTTTTGCATTTCAAACGAGAGCCAACATCCCATTGCCTCCAACTGAGGTGTGTAGAGAGAGAGAGAGAGAGAGAGAGAGAGAGAGAGAGAGAGAGAGAGAGAGAGAGAGAGAGAGAGAGAGAGAGAGAGAGAGAGAGAGAGAGAGAGAGAGAGAGAGAGAGAGAGAGAGAGAGAGAGAGAGAGAGAGAGAGAGAGAGAGAGAGAAAAAAAAGAACACTTACTGGACAGTATATACTGTCCTCTGTGCCCTTTATTGTATCCATTACGGCCTAAAGTAAATACGGTCCAATGTAAGTCGTGAATGTCCCTTCAGGGCCACTGTACAGGAGCCATGATCTCAGGAGTCTAGTCATGGGGGAAGCTTGTTATGCTATTCCCTATGAACATGTAGTGCACTACTTTTGACCAGGGTCCATAGGGAATAGGGTGCCATTTGGGATGCAGAACTAATACAGCCCATCTGGCATTCCACACAAACAGGATGCAGGGCACCAGTAGCTCTGGGATCCATTAAAACAAAACAGAACAAAAATATCAACTTGAAAGAAGCCTTGATTGAACTCCTCGTGGATCTGTCTCTGTCTGCCCTGTCATCTCTCAGGCTTTCAAGTGGCTATCTACAAATACCAAAGGGGAGAGAGTTTGGGCTTGGGTTTAAACCAAAAAACCCAGCCTTTAATTTTGTTGACACTGTGGAAATTGTGTGACCCTATTTGTTTCTAAAGGGAATTGTTAAAACCATTTGTTTGTTTCCCTGAAATATTGACTGTTTAACCAGTCTCCTCATCACCAGTTTTAAAGGCCCAGTGCAGTCAAAAACTTTATTTCCTTATTTCATATATATTTCCACACTATGTGGTTGTAATAATACTGTGAAATTGTGAACATGATGATAATGCCCTTTTAGTGTAAGAGCTGTTGGTAAGAGCTGCCTGAAATTTCAGGCTGTTTTGGTGGGATGGAGTGTTGGCCTTCCAAGGTGACATCACCATGCAGTAAAGTAGTTAATAGACCAAAAAGAAAGACAGTTCCAAACCTCTCTGGCAATAACATATCATTTTCAGATAATTTCTTCAGTTTTACGGCTAATTTCCTGCAATTCTACACATTTTGTAATGACTTACTGTATGCCATGTTAATATGATATCTGAGTGACAATTATTAACAAAACCAATGGGGGCACCCTGGAGGTCAGGGCCCCTGGGCACGTGCCCTGTGTGCCTGGTCGGTATTCGGACATGATTACTACTAAGTATAGATAGCTGGCTAGACTAACCACCACTCTCAAAATTGTTAGCTGACATGTCTAATTGATTGACTGTCTGTGACTGAAATAACAAGAGAAAAACTGCTAATGCACTACCAAATTTCAAAATTGCACCTGGTGTTTTCTACTATTCTCACTCTCAATAGTAAGTTGAGACCCCGACTGAGTCACTCCCCCTCCCCAAGAGTCACCCCCCCCCCAATAAAAATGAAAAATGAAAAATTATAATATTTATATATTTTGGATTTGGGGGCCCACTAGCGACCACTTACCTCGCTTATGCTTGGAACTGGCCCTGGTCATCACATTTTATTAGCATGTTTTTTGGGGGAAAACAACAGTTGTTTTTGAACAATATGGTGATCGTAATGATGCAGAATGTTGCATGGGAAAGACATTATATTCACATAATGTCAAAATGCACATAAAACTTTCTTCATATAAAATATTGAAAACTATAATCTGTTTCTATGCAATTTTACCTGCTGGCTAGTGAATAGCCAGACACAGAGTCCCACCTCCCTTTCCCTCCCTATGCCAAGCACTGCATTCAAGTAATGCATAACAGAATCGGACATCTTTTCCAGGTTTGCCTTCAATTCACAGAGTCAGCAGGAGAGTAAATTAGAATGTATTCCCTCCTCACTCTGCACACGCATGTGCACACAAGCACACACACACACCTTAAATAATTGTCATTGTCTGCCTAGATCGACGACACACATTTAGATAAAGATATATGTATTGGTCAATTGCACATAAGGTCCAACCAAAAGTTTACTTCTGCTTTGAACCCACCCCATCGAAGTACACATATACATAAACATATGTAGGTCTTGGAGAGGTGCGGGACATCCTTTGATGCTCCACTGTATAGACCTACATGAATACCCCAAGCACCGTCTTTTATGTAAGTCAGGAAGTGGAGTCTTTCCTATTTTATTCTTAAGCATAATCATCTTTGTATTGATTCCGGAGGGATTTTCATAACAGCTTTGAATCAAGATGGCGCCGAAGAACATGGCTGACGTTTTACATTCTCCCAACCAATTGTGCTATTTTGTTATTTTTTTGTTTTGTGTAACTTATTTTTTTTACTTATTGTGTACATAATGTTGCTGCTACTGTCTCTTATGACCGAAAATAACTTCTGGACATCAGAACTGCGATTACTACCAAGACAGTCGTGAAGAGGGCACGACAAAACCTTTTCCCCTCTCAGGAGACTGAAAAGACTTGGTATGGGTCCCCAGATCCTCAAAAGTTCTACAGCTGCACCATCGAGAGCATCCTGACCGGTTGCATCACCGCCTGGTAAGGCAACTGCTCGGCATCTGACCATAAGGCGCTACAGAGGGTAGTGCGAACGGCCCAGTGCATCACTGGGGCCAAGCTTCCTGCCATTCAGGACCTATACAATAGGCGGTGTCAGAGGAAAGCCCATAAAATTGTCAGACTCCAGTCACCCAAGTTATAGACTGTTTTCTCTGCTACCGCACAGCAAGCAGTGCTGGAACTCCAAGTCTAGAACCAAAAGGCTCCTCAACAGCTTCTACCCCCAAGCCATAAGACTGCTGAACAATTAATAAAATCGCCACCGGACAATTTACATTGACACCCCCCCCCCTTTTGTACACTGCTGCTACTCGCTGTTTATTATCTATGCATGGTCACTTCACCCCCACCTACATGTACAAATTACCTCAACTAACCTGTACCCCCGCACACTGACTCAGTACCAGTGCCCCCTGTATATAGCTTCATTATTGTTATTGTTATTGTGTTACTTTTTATTATTACTTTTTATTTTTGTCTACTTGGTAAAACATTTCTTAATTTCTTCTTGAACTGCACTGTTGGTTAAGGGCTTGTAAGTAAGGATTTCACGGTAAAGTCTACACTTGTTGTATTCGGCGCATGTGACAAATAATGTTTGATTTGATTTGATTTGAATGTCTGAAGTTGCACCCTATTCCCTATACACAATGTACACTATCGGCCCTAGTCAAAAGTAGTGCACGTTATAGGGAATAGAGTGCCATTTGGGACATTGCCTGGAAGATCGATATGAATGGCCTTCCTATTGTTAAGAGAAAGGTTATAACTGATGAGCACAATACTAATATGGGGAAAGGGCAACAATCGTTCAGATATAATTTTTCACATTTGGCACTACAAAACAGGGTTTGACTTGAACTTTAGAGGCAGAAATGTCATTTGATTTACATTTGATTCACTTTCAGCAAATAAATAATGCTGATAATTATGCCATGATGAAGATATGACAACAATAGGGGAATGATTAAGATGCCATGATAAATCATGCAGGGGCCAAGTTCATCACCAAAAGGGAGCAGAGAGCAAGCATGGAGAGAGGCATGCAGCATCTGGAGAAAACATTTTGACTAACCATTATATACCCCGAATATCTTAAAAAATGTATAAAACGCTCCCTGTATGTGAACGATGTGTTTAAAGGAAGTTTGTGCTTGCTTGTATGGCGCTAAAGCGTCTCATGGTTTCGGGTTACAGAATTAGTATCAAGGTTTAATGGGCCTTTTCTTTACGAGAGGGTCTCTCTGGTGAGGGTTCCAGTGGTTAGCCTGTGGTCCAGGTTGTGTGCGTGTGTGTGTGTGTGTGTGTGCTTATTTATGTGTTTGTTATTTCTTTGAATGTATATGTCTGAGTGTGGGGGTATACATACACTATATAAACAAAAGTATGTGGACACCCCTTCAAATTAGTATATTTGGCTATTTCAGGCACACCCGTTGCTGACAGGTCTATTCAATCGAGCAAACAGCCATGCAATCTCCATAGACAAACATTGGCAGTAGAATGGCCTTACTGAAGAGCTCAGTGACTTTCAACGTGGCAACATCATAGGATGCCACCTTTACAACAAGTCAGTTCGTAAAATTTCTGCCCTGCTAGAGCTGACCTGGTCAACTGTAAGTGCTGTTATTGTGAAGTGGAAACATCTAGGAACAACAACGGCTCAGCAGCGAAGTGGTAGGCCACACAAGCTCACAGAATGGGACCCCTGAGTGCTGAAGCGTCTGTCCTCGGTTACAACACTCACTACTGAGTTCCAAACTGCTTCTGGAAGCAACGTCAGCCTAAGATCACCATGCGCAATGCCAAGTGTTGGCTGGAGTGGTGTAAAGCTTGTCGCCATTTAACTCTGGAGCAGCGGAAAGGTGTTCACTGGAGGGATGAATCACGCTTCACCATCTGACAGTCCGACGGACAAATCTGGTTTTGGTGGATGGCAAGAGAATGCTACCTGCCTGAATGCATAGTGCCAACTATAATGTTAGGTGGAGGAGGAATAATGGCCTGGGCTGTTTTTCATGGTTGGGACTGGGCCCCTTAGTTCCAGTGAAGGGAAATCTTAACTTTACAGCATACAATGACATTCTAGATGATTCTATGCTTCCAACTTTGTGGCAATAGTTTGGGTAAGGCCCTTTCCTGTTTCAGCATGACAATGCCCCCGTGCACAAAGTGAGGTTCATACAGAAGAACGCTACCTGCGAGATTGGTGTGGAAGAACTTGACTGACCTGCACAGAGCCCTGACCTCAACCCCATCAAACACCTTTGGGATGGACTGGTATGTCGACTGCGAGCCAGGCCTAATTGCCCAACATCAGTGCCCGACCTCACTAATGCTCTTGCGGCTGAATGGAAGCAAGTCCCAGTAGCAATGTTCCAACATCTAGTGGAAAGCCTTCCCTGGAGAGTGGAGGCTGTTATAACAGCAAAGACGGGACCAACTCCATATTAATGCCCATGATTTTGGAATGAGATGTTCAACGAGCAGGTGTCCACATACTTTTGCTCATGTAGTGTATATGAGTATTGTGTAGGTATATTGGGGGACGTGTGTAGCCTAGGTCTATCTATGTGTATGTTTGTGTCGGGATCCCCTCCTCTGTGCCCTATTGTGGACCTATCTGCCCATTGGAGAGGCTGTTTCTTAACAATTACTGCTGACCTGTGAGTGATTTACACAGTCTCTTGGTGGGGCTGGCTCTGGATTTGTGAGTAGCCCCCTTATGAGAGAGCAGCATACATCATACCTCTCACATGTAAACACAGGCCCCCTTCTCCAATGTACACAAGCACATGTGAAGCTGGAAACACAAGGAACTGATTTGGGGCATGTCTCTTTTTCCCTCTCTCTTGGGTGGGATGCGGGGAGCATTCATACAGTATGTTTGCATGTACAGCAAACAAAGTTTGGACACACCAACTCATTCAAGGGTTTTTCTTTATTTTTCCTATTTTCTAAATTGTAGAATAATAGTGAAGACATCAAAACTATGAAATAACACATATGGAATCATGTAGTAACCAAAAAAGTGTTAAACAAATCAAAATATATTTTAGATTTTAGATTCTTCAAAGTAGCCACCCTTTGCCTTGATGACAGCTTTGCACACGCTTGGCATTCTCTCAACCAGCTTCATGAGGAATGCTTTTCCAACAGTCTTGAAGGAGTTCCCACATATGCTGAGCACTTGTTGGCTGCTTTTCCTTCACTCTGCGGTCCAACTCATCCCTAACCATCTCAACTGGGTTGAGGTCGGGTGATTGTGGAGGCCAGGTCATCTGATGCAGCACTACATCACACTCCTTATTGGTCAAATAGCCCTTCACAACCTAGAGGTGTGTTTTGGGTCATTGTCCTGTTGAAAAACAAATGATAATCCCAATAAACGCAAACCAGATGGGATGGCGTATCACTGCAGAATGCTGTGGTAGCCTTGCTGGTTAAGTGTGCCTTGAATTCGAAATAAATCACAACAGTGTCACCAGCAAAGCACCCCCACACATCACACCTCCTCCATGCTTCACGGTGGGAACCACACATTCGGAGATCATCCGTTCACCTACACTGCGTCTCACAAAGACACGGCGGTTGGAACCAAAAATCTAAAATTTGGACTCATCAGACCAAAGGACAGATTTCCACCGGTCTAATGTCCATTGCTTATGTTTTTTGGGCCAAGCAAGTCTCTTCTTATTATTGGTGTCCTTTAGTAGTGGTTTCTTTGCAGCAATGAAGGCCTGATTCACGCAGTCTCCGTTAAACAGTTGATGTTGAGATGTGTCTGTTACTTGAACTCTGTGAAGCATTTATTTAGCCTACAATCTGAGGTGCAGTTAACTCTGAGTCTTCATTTCCTGTGGCAGACCTCATGAGAGCCAGTTTTATCATAGCGCTTGATGGTTTTTGTGACTGCACTTGAAGAAATTTTCAAAGTTCTTGAAATTTTCCGTGTTGACTGACATTCATGTAAAGTAATGATGGACTGTTGTTTCTCTTTGCTTACTTGAGCTGTTCAAAAAATTCCACAAATTAACTTTTAATTAACAAGGTGCACATGTTAATTGAAATCCATTCCAGGTGATTACCTCATGAAGCTGGTTGAGAGAATGCCAAGAATGTGCAAAGCTGTCATTAAGGCAAAGGGTGGCTACTTTGAAAAATCTTAAATATCAAATATACTGCACAAAAAAATAAAGGGAACACTTAAACAACACAATGTAACTCCAAGTCAATCACACTTCTGTGAAATCAAACTGTCCACTTAGGAAGCAACACCGATTGACAATACATTTCACATGCTGTTGTGCAAATGGAATAGACAACAGGTGGAAATTATAGGCAATAAGCAAGACATCCCCAATAAAGGAGTAGTTCTGCAGGTGGAGACCACAGACCACTTCTCAGTTCCTATGCTTCTTGGCTGATGTTTTGGTCACTTTTGAATGCTGGCGGTGCTTTCACTCTAGTGGTAGCATGAGACGGAGTCTACAACCCACACAAGTGGCTCAGGTAGTGCAGCTCATCCAGGATGGCACATCAATGCGAGCTGTGGCAAGAAGGTTTGCTGTGTCTGTCAGCGTAGTGTCCAGAGCATGGAGGCGCTACCAGGAGACAGGCCAGTACATCAGGAGACGTGGAGGAGGCCGTAGGAGGGCAACAACCCAGCAGCAGGACCGCTACCTCCGCCTTTGTGCAAGGAGGAGCAGGAGGAGCACTGCCAGAGCCCTGCAAAATGACCTCCAGCAGGCCACAAATGTGCATGTGTCTGCTCAAACGGTCAGAAACAGACTCCATGAGGGTGGTATGAGGGCCCGACATCCACAGGTGGGGGTTGTGCTTACAGCCCAACACCGTGCAGGTCGTTTGGCATTTGCCAGAGAACACCAAGATTGGTAAATTCGCCACTGGCGCCCTGTGCTCTTCACAGATGAAAGCAGGTTCACACTGAGCACGTGACAGATATGACAGAGTCTGGAGAAGCCGTGGAGAACGTTCTGCTGCCTGCAACATCCTCCAGCATGACCGGTTTGGCGGTGGGTCAGTCATGGTGTGGGGTGGCATTTCTTTGGGGGGCCGCACAGCCCTCCATGTCCTCGCCAGAGGTAGCCTGACTGCCATTAGGTACCGAGATGAGATCCTCAGACCCCTTGTGAGACCATATGCTGGTGCGGTTGGCCCTGGGTTCCTCCTAATGCAAGACTATGCTAGACCTCATGTGGCTGGAGTGTGTCAGCAGTTCCTGCTAGAGGAAGGCATTGATGCTATGGACTGGCCCGCCCGTTCCCCAGACCTGAATCCAATTGAGCACATCTGGGACATCATGTCTCGCTCCATCCACCAACGCCACGTTGCACCACAGACTGTCCAGCAGTTGGCGGATGCTTTAGTCCAGGTCTGGGAGGAGATCCCTCAGGAGACCATCCGCCACCTCATCAGGAGCATGCCCAGGTGTTGTAGGGAGGTCATACAGGCACGTGGAGGCCACACACACTACTGAGCCTCATTTTGACTTGTTTTAATGACATTACATCAAAGTTGGATCAGCCTGTAGTGTGGTTTTCCAATTTAATTTTGAGTGTGACTCCAAATCCAGACCTCCATGGGTTGATAAATTGGATTTCCATTGATTATTTTTGTGTGATTTTGTTGTCAGCACATTCAACTATGTAAAGAAAAAAGTATTTAATAAGATTATTTCTTTCATTCAGATCTATAATGTGTTGTTTAAGTGTTCCCTTTATTTTTTTGAGCAGTGTATATTTTGATTTGTTTAACACTTTTTTGGTTACTACATGATTCCATGTGTGTTATTTCATTGTTTTGATGTCTTCACTATTATTCTACAATATAGAAAGTAGGCAAAATAAAGAAAAACCCTTGAATGAGTAGGTGTGTCCAAACCTTTGACTGGTACTGTACATTTGGTTGAAGCGAAGTTGAGGAAGAGTTCTGATTGTTTTTGATACTGTGTCTCTTTTAGCCTTACTCTCTAAGTCTAAATGAATGCATATGCATACATACCCATACACTGATAGAATTGAATGATGCGCTCCGTTGCTTTCCTCTCCCTTGTGGTTGGAGGATGAATTACGCACACAATTTCAGGATGTTATCTCCTAGGAAACAACAATTCACATGTCTCTTTACTCAACCACAGCATATGGAGAAACGCTTATAGTCTCTTTACCTCTTGTCCAGTCAGTAAAACTCAAAACAAAAAGGTGGAACATTTTGTGCGCTCCCCACCCTCCACCTTGCTCACTAAATGTTGCTTTCTGGGGATTCTTGGTTTCCCTCTGTAGCCCCTACCCCTTCACCTCCCCATCCCTCCATCTCTGTGAAACAGCTTTTCAGTGTCAGTGAAAACATGTATCTCGCTCTCTCTTACACTCTCTCTCACTCACTCACTTATTCACTCACTTATTCACTCACTTATTCACTCACCCACAATCTGTCAATCCCCTCTCCCAGACCTGTGTAAATCTTTAGGAGAGCCCCAAACAGAGTGAGCATGACTTCTTAACACCATTCTTTCCCCTGAGGAAAATGCTTTGACCACACAATGCTTTTGGGATACACCGTATATTATAAACTGGGTGGATCCAGCCCTGAATGCTGATTGGCTGACAGCTGTGGTATATGAGACCGTATACCATAGGTATGACAAAACACTTGTTTTTACTGCTCTAATTACATTGTTAACCAGTTTATAATAGTAATAAGGCACCTCAGGGGTTTGTGGTGTATGGCCAATATACCACGGCTAATGGCTGTATCCAGGCACTCCGGGATGCATCGTGCCTAAGAACAGCCCTTAGCAATGGTATATTGGCCATATACCACACACCCCATGCCTTTTTGCTTAAATATACGTTGCACAATGGACTTATTTGGGCTCACAACTTTCATACGCTCTATTTCCATATAGGTCCAAATGTTCCAGAGTGTTTCTACCTTACAAATGCCTCCTTAGGAGAGGCTCGTTGTTCTTTTTTTTTTGCGAGGAGAGCAGAGAAACAGACATATTATTATGATTATCAGATTATGCATTGCGAGGCCCTCGTCATCTGTGACGCAGAGCCAAAGGAAGCTGACTGGCTCTTGGGGAACGGTCATGCTGGAGTTAAAGTGCATTGATGAGTAACAGTCCCCTGAGTGAACAGCTATGCTCAACATGCAGAGAAGAGAGGAGAAACATCCCTTCCCAAAACAGTGATTTAGTAACAACGAGAAACACTCACTGCAATAGAGTAGTGATAGGTTGTTCTCAAATGAACTGCTCTTTTTGAATTACTCTTTTTGGTGAACGTCAGGAACCAGATCCCATCTGTAAAATAGCCATTCATTAGGTAGTGAGGAGAGATCCTCATTCTGGTCCACACACCACTCAACGTAGAGCTGTTTTGCAGAAAAATGAACGGCTCTTTTAGGTGAACAGGCCAAAAGATCCGGTTAACCGAAAAGAATGCTCATCATTACAATAGACAACATGCTCAATCAGTCAAAGAAAACTAAAAGGGTTTATACAACGCCAATTCTTTCTATAGTGATGTCAACTTCTTAAGAAGTCGTGGCTAAAAGTTTTGAGAATGACACAAATATTATTTTTCAGTTTGCTGCCTCAGTTTGTATTATGGCAATTTGCATATACTCCAGAATGTTATGAAGAGTGATCAGATGAATTGCAATTAATTGCAAAGTCCCTCTTTGCCATGCAAATGAACTGAATCCCTAAAAAACATTTCCACAGCATTTCAGCCCTGCCACAAAAGGACCAGCTGACATCATGTCAGTGATTCTCTCGTTAACACAGGTGTGAGTGTCGACGAGAACAAGGCTGGAGATCACTCTGTCATGCTGATTGAGTTCGAATAACAGACTGGAAGCTTCAAAAGGAGGGTGGTGCTTGGAATCATTGTTCTTCCTCTGTCAATCATGGTTAGCTGCAAGGAAACACGTGCCGTCATCATTGCTTTGCACTAAAAGTGCATCACAGGCAAAGATATTGCTGCCAGGAAGATTGTACCTAAATCAACCATTTATCGGATCATCAAGAACTTCAAGGAGAGCGGTTCAATTGTTGTGAAGAAGGCAACAGGGCGCCAAAGAACGTCCAGCAAGCGGCAGGACTGTCACCTAAAGTTGATTCAGCTGCGGGATCGGGGCACCACCAGTACAGAGCTTGCTCAGGAATGTCAGCAGGCAGGTGAGGCAAAGACTTTTGGAGGATGACCTGGTGTCAAGAAGGGCAGCAAAGAAGCCACTTTTCTCCAAGAAAAACATCAGGGACAGACTGATATTCTGCAAAAGGTACAGGGATTGGACTGCTGAGGACTGGGGTAAAGTCATTTTCTCTGATGAATCCCCTTTCCAATTGTTTGGGCCATCCGGAAAAAACCTTGTCCGGAGAAGACAAGGTGAGCGCTACCATCAGTCCTGTGTCATGCCAACAGTAAAGCATCCTGAGACCATTCATGTGTGGAGTTGCTTCTCAGCCAAGGGAGTGGGCTCACTCACAATTTTGCCTACGAACACAGCCATGAATAAAGAATGGTACCAACACATCCTCTGAGAGCAACTTCTCCCAATCATCCAGGAACAGTTTGGTGATGAACAATGCCTTTTCCAGCATGATGGAGCACCTTGCCATAAGGCAAAAGTGATAACTAAGTGGCTCAGGGAACAAAACATCAATATTTTGGGCCCGTGGCCAGGAAACTCCCCAGATCTTAATCCCATTGAGAACTTGTGATCAATCCTCAAGAGACGGGTGGACAAACAAAAACCCACAAATTCTGACAAACTCCAAGCATTGATTATGCAAGAATGGGCTGCCATCAATCAGGATGTGGCCCAGAAGTTAATTGACAGCATGCCAGGGCGGATAGCAGAGGTCTTTAAAAAGAAGGGTCAACACTGCAAATATTGACTCTTTGCATCAACTTCATGTAATTGTCAATAAAAGCCTTTGACACTTATGAAATGCTTGTAATTATACTTCAGTATTCCATAGTAACATTTGACATAAATATCTAAAGACACTGAAGCAGCAAACTTTGTGAAAATTAATATTTTTGTCATTCTCAAAACTTTTGGCCAAGACTGTACACTGAACAAAAATATAAACACAACATGCAACAATTTCAAAGATTTAACTGTTACAGTTCAAATAAGGAAATCAGTCAATTGAAATAAATTCATTAGGCCCTAATCTATTGATTTCATATGACTGGGAATACAGATATGCATGTGTTGGTCATAGAAAGCCCCCCCAACCCCCATCCACCAAACTTTCCAGTTAAAACTATGCATTCAGGCAGGTAGTGTTCTCCTGGCATTCGCCAAACCCAGATTTGTCCATCGGACTGCCAGATGGTGACGTGTGATTCATCACTCCAGAGAATGCATTTCCACTGCTCCAGAGTCCAGAGCTTTACACCACTCCAGCCGACACTTAGAATTTATCTTAGGCTTGTGTGCGGCTGCTCGGCCATGGAAACCAATGTCATGAAGCTCTCGACGAACAGTTCTTGTGCTGTCGTTGCTTCCAGGGGCAGTTTGGAACTCGGTAGTGAGTGTTGCAATCGAGGACAGCTGATTTTTACACGCTATGCACTCCAATATTTGTGTGACCTACCACTTCGCAGCTGGGCCATTGTTGCTCCTAGACGTTCCCACTTCACAATAACAGCACTTACAGTTGACCAGGGCAGCTCAAGCAGGGCAGAAATTTGACAACTGACGTGTTGGAAGGTGGCATCCTTTGACAGTGCCACGTTGAAAGTCATTGAGCTCTTCAGTAAGGCCATTCTACTGCCAATGTTTGTCCATGGAGATTGCATGGCTGTGCGGTTGATTTTATACACCTTTCAACAACAGGCATGGCTGAAATAGCTGAATCCACAAATTTTGAAGGGTGTCCACCAATGTTCCCTCAAAAAAAATTTACACAGTAAATTTCAGGTCTGCTGAGCGCAAACTTGAACATTGTGAAAATTCTGTGCAACTTCCAGTGCGTGTTTACTGTGAACACTGGCTGTACCTGCATTAAGTTGCAATTTCAACAGTGGCCATGTATACTACTGTGGCTATGTGATTATTGTGTAGGCCTACCAGAGTGGCCTACAATCAAAAACAATGGAGAAAATGCATCACATAACATTTTTACATGGAAATAGCTGTTCTATCATTCAGCCTACTGTAGCAGCCAATGTGTGATGGTCAATGTAGGCCTACATTCCATGAGACTTTTGATATATATACACTTGTCCTTCAGACAATGTTGCCTGTAATCCATGGCTTCTGGTTGGGGTAAGTACGTACAGTCACTGTGGGGATGACGTCCTCGATACACTTATTGATAAAGCCAGTGACTGATGTGGTGTACTCCTCAATACCATCGGAAGAATCCTGGAACATGTTCCAGTCTGACAGCAAAACAGTCCCGTAATTTAGCATTTGCTTCATCTGACCACTTTTTTTATAGACCGAGTCACTCGTGCTTCCTGCTTTAATTTTTGCTTGTAAGCAGGAATCAGGAGGATAGAGTTGTGGTCGGATTTACCAAATGGAGGGCGAGGGACTCCACACACACGTCCGTAGCCATGAAGTGCTTTGAAAGGTTGGTAATGGCTCACATCAACACCATTATCCCAGAAACCCTAGACCCACTCCAATTTGCATACCGCCCAAACAGATCCACAGATGATGCAATCTCCATTGCACTCCACACTGCCCTTTCCCACCTGGACAAAAGGAACACTTATGTGAGAATGCTATTCATTGTCTACAGCTCAGCGTTCAACACCATAGTACCCTCAAAGCTTATCATTAAGCTAAGGATCCTGGGACTAAACACCTCCTTCTGCAACTGGATCCTGGACCTCCTGACGGACCGGCCCCAAGTGGTGAGGGTAGGTAGCAACACATCGGCCACACTGATCCTCAACACTGGAGCTCCCCAGGGCTGCGTGCTCAGTCTCCTCCTGTACTCCCTGTTCACCCATGACTGCATGGCCAGGCATGACTCCAACACCATCATTAAGTTTGCAGACAACACAACAGTGGTAGGCTTGATCAACTACAATGACGAGACAGCCTATAGGGAGGAGGTCAGAGACCTGGCCGGGTGGTGCCAGAATAACAACCTATCCCTCAACGTAACCAAGACTAAGGTGATGATTGTGGACTAAAGGAAAAGGAGGACCGAGCACACCCCCATTCTCATCGACAGGGCTGTAGTGGAGCAGGTTGAGAGCTTCAAGTTCCTTGGTGTCCACAACAACAACAAACTAGAATGGTCCAAACACACCAAGACAGTCGTGAAGAGGTCACGACAAAGCCTATTCCCCCTCAGGAAACTAAAAAGATTTGGCATGGGTCCTGAGATCCTCGAAAGGTTCTACATCTGCAAAATCGAGAGCATCCTGACTGGTTGCATCACTGCCTGGTATGGCAATTGCTCGGCCTCTGACTGCAAGGCACTACAGAGGGTAGTGCGTACGGCCCAGTACATCACTGGGGCTAAGCCTCCTGCCATCCAGGACCTCTACACTAGGCGGTGTCAGAGGAAGGCCCATAAAATTGTCAAAGACCCCAGCTACCCCAGTCATAGACTGTTCTCTCTACTACTGCATGGCAAGCGGTACCGGAGTGCCAAGTCTAGGACAAAAAGGCTTCTCAACAATTTTTACCCCCCAAGCCATAAGACTCCTGAACAGGTAATCAAATGGCTACCCGGACTATTTGCATTGTGTGCCCCCCCCAACCCCTCTTTTACGCCGATGCTACTCTCTGTTTATCATATATGCATAGTCACTTTAACTATACATTCATGTACATACTACCTCAATTGGGCCGACCAACCAGTGCTCCCGCACAATGGCTAACCGGGCTATCTGCATTGTGTCCCGCCACCCACCACCCGCCAACCTCTCTTTTAAGCTACTGCTACTCTCTGGTCATCATATATGCATAGTCACTTTAACCATATCTACATGTACATACTACCTGAATCAGCCTGAGTAACCGGTGTCTGTATGTAGCCTCGCTATTTTTATAGCCTTGCTACTGTATATAGCCTGTCTTTTTACTGTTGTTTTATTTATTTACTTACCTATTGTTCACCTAATACCTTTTTGCACTATTGGTCAGTGCCTGTAAGTAAGCTTTTCACTGGATGGTCTACACCTGCTGTATTCGGCACACATGACAAATAAACATTGATTTGTTGTGTTGTTTGATGCAAGAAACCACTTTACAAAATAAAATTCAATATTATTTGCATACAATTATTACAGAGAAGACAAATTATGCTACCCTCTGCCTATTGGCTACTTAGTTTATTCAATCTTATCTCAAAATACAACACTGCCCCTTTAAGACAAAAAAAAGCTCTTTACCTGACTCGCTCTGAAAGATGTCTAGAAATGTACACATTTTGTGCTCTTGTAGGAATCAATCACTCCCCTATTGCTCACTACAAATGATCTAGAACTATGCTAATAACTCACCAACTAGCAAAGGATATGAACAAAATGTGCACACGTGGCTACATGCAGCTCTCGCTTTGATCTCAAAACAAGCGCATCTACAAACAACCGCTCATGCTGTTAACACAGTCCAGTTCAAAGCAAATGGTACAGATCCCTATATGGCAATGGTCTATTTGCAAATAGGCCTACTGCAGCTTTTGTTGTTTATGTTAAGCCACACCGGTCTATGTAAAGTAAGGGTTGAGTAGTGCATGTCAAAGCAATAGAATCCTACTCCAATGCATTCTACCTACACCAGGGAATGTGATGAAAGAAAAAGCTGAAATAAATCATTCTCTCTACTATTATTCTGACATTTCTTAAAAGGAAGTGGTGATCCTAACTGACCTAAGACAGGGCATTTTTACTAGGATTAAATGTCAGGAATTGTGAAAAACTGAGTTTAAATGTATTTGGCGAAGGTGTATGTAAACTTCCGACTTCAACTGTATATCTATACACACAGAGGTAAGAAGTGCCTTAAGCTCACTCCACAGCTAGCTTGAAAAGATGCCCATGTTTCTATCGAATAGGTTCCTTTTCTATAGCACAACTGGTTGGCATTTCTTCGAAATAAATGCATGTATGCTGAAAAGAAACCCATACCTGTAAAATATGGTGTTGGATCCTTGATGTTATTGGGCTATTTTGCTTCCACTGGTCCTGGGGCCCTTGTTAAGGTCAATGACACAATCAACTTTACCCAGTGCCAGGACATTTCCGACAAAAACCTGGTTGTCTCGCCAGGAGGCTGAAACTTTGGCCGCAAGTGGATCTTCTAGCAAGACAATAATCCCCAACACACATTAAAATCCACAAAGATTTTTGACATATACTAGATTCTTGACATAGCTCACTGTAATATATCTACTACTGTACATATCATTCTTAGTTTATCTTGTGTACATTTGTCTGGTGTAAATACGTATAGATTACATTTTGATTACTGATACAGTGCTATTTGGATTGTTATTTGAATTCGCCCAAACATTCTTGATTTCTAGTAAAAAAATAAATATATAATGACATTTGAATTATTTGTGTACTTGTTTGACATTTTACTGCATTGTTAAGAGCTAGTAACGTAAGCATTTCGCTGCACCTGCTACAGTATAACATCTGCTAAACTGTGTACACGACCAAAAAAACGGGTTTGAAAGAAATAGTTAATTGGCCACAAAATCAACATTTTGCAATGGCCATTGCAATCTCTGGACGTGAAGCCCATTGAAAACCTGTGGTTTGAATTTAAGATGGCAGGCCATTAGTGCAAATGAAGGATATCAAGGATCACGAAAGATTCTGTATGCAGGAATGGTCTTATATCCTTCCCAATGTGTTCTCCAATCTTTTGAAACATTTTAGAAAAAGGCTCAGTGCCTGTAACGGGCGTCGTAAAGAGTGGACCAAAATGCAGCGGGTATATTTATCATCTTTTTTATTGAAGAAAAAAACACTTAAACAAAACAAACAACGAAAACAGTCCCGTAAGGTGCACAGACTATACAGGAAACAACCATCCACAAACACAAGTGAAAACAAACACAACTAAATATGGCCTCCAATTAGAGACAACAACAACCAGCTGCCTCTAATTGGAGGTCATTGACAAAACTAACATAGAAATAGAAAAGCTAGAAAAGCTAGATAAACACATGGAAATAGATAACATAGAACATAAACCAAAAACCCCGAAACACACAAAACAAACACCCCCTGCCACGCCCTGACCAAACTACAATAACAAATAACCCCTTTCACTGGTCAGAACGTGACAGTGCCTTTATGCTCACAAGGTGAGGTATTGAAAGGAATTGAACAACAGGGGTGCCAATAAAATAAAAATAAAATAAAATGACTTGTTAAACAAAATCTCTTTCGCTGAGTAATTGTATTAGTATAAAATAATATATATAAGGTTGGAGCATACAATATAGCTCAGTATTTATAGCATTTATTTTATGCAGTCTTTTTTTGCTCATCCTTATCAAGGGTGCCAATAATTTTGTAAATGACTTTAGAATGTGGACTAAATTGCTAGACTATGCCACCTTTTAGTATCATGAGGGGATGTATTCAGGCGACTAAATAAACATGCAGGTTCGTAAAAGTCAACACCGACTAAGTGGACTCATAAAATACAGGTTTTTACACTGCCTTGACATAATGTTTTGACTTTGTGTCAAATAAGAGAATAATTCTAGTGAATCTGGGCCAATTCATGGAAAATAGCAAAGAAACAAGCAAACAAGAACTGTGAGTTGTGATTCTCCAGATTGTCTCTTTAGTTTCCACAAGGACATTTTTCTTACTGGATCCTTTCTTTGTGCTAATATTTCAGTTGGCCCAGGCTTGGTAACTGCAGCGTTGTCATGTGGAGAGACACGGCTATCCGAGTCAAAGTGAACCCGGTGTCAAGATTAAAAGACTTTCAGTAACTTCATCGGCCATGAAGTTGCTGAATCTTAATCCTTTTTCAATTCCTACAAATATACCAGCGCTAACATTATTATGGAAATGGTACACGCCGCCCCAAACACCATCTGAGCTATACATTCTCAGAGATCAGAGGAGATGTGTTTATTAAAGCCCTGTGTTGGAACATGTGCGATGATGGCTCTCATGAAGTCAACTCCATCCCACTCAAATCATCCCTGTTTATTTGTCCACTGTTGGGGACAAATCTCTCATAGGGAGAATGTAACCGTTTTCAGATGAGCCAAAAATGCTTTTTTCAAGTTAATCTCGCTGAGTCCCTCCCCTGTTTGTGTACATTTTTTCTCTCGTGGTTGTGTAGATCTGACACTGAAAGCTGAAGGGTCCAAACGTACACAGACCCTGAAGTTACCTCAGGAGATCCAAAGGTCTTTCTCTGAGAGTGTGTGAACGTAACATTTGCCTCTTGTCAGTCTCTGTCTTGATCTCTATTCTAGCCTACACTTTTATTTCACCTCTTGGCATGGTTGTTTCGCATATTAGACAATTTTTTTCATATTTTATTATTATTGGTAGTTACACTCTTGTCCCATCGCTGCAACTCCCGTACGGACACAGGAGAGGCGAAGGTCGAGAGCCATGCATCCTCCAAAATACAACCCTGCCAAGCCGCACTGCTCGCTTAACCCGGAAGCCAGCCAGGCTGGCGACTGAAATCAGCTTGCAGGCGCCCGGCCCACCACAAGCAGTTGCTCGAGCACGATGGGACAAGGATGCACCACCTTATGGGTCTCCCGGTCACGGCCAGCTGTGACACAGCCTGGGATCAAACCTGGGTCTGTAGTGACACCTCAAGCACTGCGATGCAATGCCTTAGACCGCTGCGCCACTCGCGATGCCCTGACCATTACTTCGCTTGGTTACTCTGACCATTACTTCCCTTAGACTCTTTCACAATTACAATTCATCAGTACTGCAGCAGAGATGTGCTATGCTAGAGTATGTCCAGTGACACATTAGACACAAAGTGACATAAAGTATTCTAATAGGCTGATTTGCCTCTTTGCCTTGACTGGAGTCTCTTTGATCTTGTGCTACCTCCATTCATAAAGTATTATGTTGCAAAACAGAAAGGACTATCTTAAACTGGATAACCCTGCATTGCGTCATTGAGTAGATACAGTGGGGGAAAAAAGTATTTGATCCCCTGCTGATATTGTACGTTTGCCCACTGACAAAGAAAGGATCAGTATATAATTTTAATGGTAGGTTTATTTGAACAGTGAGAGACAGATTAACAACAAAAATATCCAGAAAAACGCATGTCAGAAATGTTATAAATTGATTTGCATTTTAATGAGGGAAATAAGTATTTGACCCCCTCTCAATCAGAAAGATTTCTGGCTCCCAGGTGTCTTTTATACAGGTAACGAGCTGAGATTAGGAGCACACTTTTAAAAGGAGTGCTCCTAACCGCAGCTTGTTACCTGTAAAAAAGACACCTGTCCACAGAAGCAATCAATCAATCAGATTCCAAACTCTCCACCATGGCCAAGACCAAAGAGCTCTCCAAGGATGTCAGGGACAAGATTGTAGACCTACACAAGGCTGGAATGGGCTACAAGATCATCGCCAAGCAGCTTGGTGAGAAGGTGACAACATTTGGTGCGATTATTCGCAAATGGAAGAAACACAAAATAACTGTCAATCTCCCTCGGCCTGGGGCTCCATGCAAGATCTCACCTCGTGGAGTTGCAATGATCATGAGAATGGTGAGGAATCAGCCCAGAACTACACGGGAGGATCTTGTCAATGATCTCAAGGCAGCTGGGACCATAGTCACCAAGAAAACAATTGGTAACACACTATGCCGTGAAGGACTGAAATCCTGCAGCGCCCGCAAGGTCCCCCTGCTCAAGAATACATATACATGCCCGTCTGAAGTTTGCCAATGAACATCTGAATGACTCAGAGGACAACTGGTGAAAGTGTTGTGGTCAGATGAGACCACAATGGAGCTCTTTGACATCAACTCAACTCACCGTGTTTGGAGGAGGAGGAATGCTGCCTATGGTCCCAAGAACACCATCTCCCCCGTCAAACATGGTGGTGGAAACATTATGCTTTGGGGGTGTTTTTCTGCTAAGGGGACAGGACAACTTCACCGCATCAAAGGGACGATGGACGGGGCCATGTACTGTCAAATCTTGGGTGAGAACCTCCTTCCCTCAGCCAGGGCATTGAAAATGGGTCATGGATGGGTATTCCAGCATGACAATGACCCAAAACACACTGCCAAGGCAACAAAGGAGTGGCTCAAGAAGAAGCACATTAAGGTCCTGGAGTGGCCTAGCCAGTCTCCAGACCTTAATCCCATAGAAAATCTGTGGAGGGAGCTGAAGGTTCGAGTTGTCAAACGTCAGCCTCGAAACCTTAATGATTTGGAGAAGATCTGCAAAGAGGAGTGGGACAAAATCGCTCCTGAGATGTGTGCAAACCTGGTGGCCAACTACAAGAAACGTCTGACCTCTGTGATTACCAACAAGGGTTTTGCCACCAAGTACTAAGTCATGTTTTGCAGAGGGGTCAAATACTTATTTCCCTCATTAAAATGCAAATCATTTAATCACATTTTTGAAATGCGTTTTTCTGGATTTTTTAGTTGTTATTCTGTCTCTCACTGTTCAAATAAACCTACCATTAAAATTATAGACTGATCATTTCTTTGTAAGTGGGCAAACGTACAAAATCAGCAGGGGATCAAATACTTTTCCCCCCCACTGTACATTGAAGGCCCAGTGCAGTCAAAAACATGATTTTGTATATATTTCCACACTATGAGGTTGGAATAATACTGTGAAATGGTGAAAATGATAATACCCTTTAAGTGTAAGAGCTGTTTGAAAAGACCGCCTGAAATTTCTGCCTGTTTTGGTGGGATGGAGTTTTGGCCTGCCTGGTGACATTACCAGGGGGTAATTAATAGACCAATAAGAACGAGAGATCCTAACTTTTCTGCTAATAACAGCTAGTTTTCAGTTTTACCCTCCCCACTCAGACCATGCCCAGACAGGCCTAGCCAAATTCTTGCTTGTGAAATTGCTCTTTGCTAAGAAGCTATCATTATGACAATTTTAATTGAAAACAGTCAAAGTAAGGTACTTAATTGTTATCCAGAAATGATTTGATGTTGATATACAAATGGCTGCATTGGTCATTACGGCCTCTCAAGCAAATCCTTTTTAGTTGTAGATATAAACATGTGCAAGGCTCTCACCCACACTGGAGACAGGGAACAAGACATGTTTAGATGTTTACTTCTTCAAAGTTAAAATTAATTATTTTCTAGGGTTGTATCTGGAGAATATGCTGTCTTCAAGGACAATTACAATATATTTAAGTAGTTGTATACTGTTGTTTAAAGTGTTGACATTTTATATATCTGGTTTCACTAAGTTGCCTTTATTAGTGAGTAACAGCAAAAATGTTTTTCCTGTCCAAACTATTGCTTAGTTCTGTGCAAATTTCTACCTCCGGCAGGAAATTGCATGAGTTACAACCCGAGGGAGGATGAGAAGTTCTGGGTTCTCAATCTCAGTATCTCTCCATGGCCCTCGCCTAGATCGGCCCTCTGAGCCTAACTTACACAGAGACAAAGAGGGAGTGTGTGTGTGTTTTGTGTGTGTGTGTGTGTGTGTGTGTGTGTGTGTGTGTGTGTGTGTGTGTGTGTGTGTGTGTGTGTGTGTGTGTGTGTGTGTGTGTGTGTGTGTGTGTGTGTGTGTGTGTGTGTGTGTGTGTAATGCTGGCAGGCTATGGAAGAGAGTAAAAAGCCATCTGACACTGGTAAAGAATGTACAAATGAAGTGGATGGCAACAAACTGAGACATATGAGGGGAGACAGTACAAAACTAGGACTGTCAAATTATTATTTTTAAATTTTTAATCAAGTTAATCGCAGAATTTACTGTGATAAATCGAGGTTAATTCCTTATTCTGAATTTGCTGAAATTGAGCTGTAATTTAAGAATTATTATACAAAAAGCAGGAGGCTTAAGAATATTGACATCTTGATTTTGCCCAATGTAACCTTAGGCAAAATCAGGTAAATTGAGAAAGGACACTTTCTTTTAACCTCAATGTCAACTTGTTTTGACAACGCATTGTTGTTTAAACTGTATAGATTATGTATTTTAGATGCTTTCAGTGTGTTTTGAATGCTTTCAGACAATGCGATTAATTGCGATAAAAACATTGTTTTGCACTAAAATGACAAAAAGTTAACTGAAGTTAATTTATTAACTCTGACAGCCCAAAACAAAACGTAAGCCGTTCTTCACCATACAGAATGTCACTGTGCTCCTAGTTTGGAGTGAGGGATGGGACAGAGGGAAGGGAGGAAAGTATTGATGATGACCGCTATGTGTCTCTCCTGTTTATCTGGATTGGAGAAAAGTCCTTTCTAATATACAGGGCCCAGTGCCATCAATACATGTAACCAGATTTCTGGCCAAAACCATTTATGGTTAGTGTCCTTGAGATAAAAGAGAGAGATAAAGTATTCTGGTGCTGTGAGTATGGGTGTTTGATTTCATTATCAATGTAGCAATGTTTACTGTGAAACAAAACAATGAAACTTTATTTATATTTAAAAATTCCCACAGTGTAAGAGGGATCCTAGAAAACCTGGAATTGTAAAATAACCTGAGTGATTAAGGCCCTCAGTCTGTTCACTGTAGGCTATGTGTACAGTAACTAAATCAACATTGTGTGTGTGTGTCAGGCAGGCAGTGGACAATGTCGGTGAAGCTGCGGTTTGAGTGTCCCGCGGATGGGTGCGTGGTCCAGAGGAGCTGCTCCTTCACGAGGTTCAGCCCCGTGAGTGGACGCCGCCGGTGAGTGACATCCTTAGTTGACCACTAAGGTGATAAACAACTATCATATAATATGGTTACGTATAACATGGTCACACACCATGGTCCAATCAACTGAACTGTCAGACCCATGGCTATGGAACCATGATAATCCTGACCAGCTCAACAGGAGCTTGTTCCCTGCAGTCTAAAATACATGTACATATAATCACCCTATCAACCCCCACACATTCACTCTTTATTAGTGTGTATGGATGTCTTTGCTGACAGGGACACACACTTTTCATGCCACTTCATTACAAAGTGATTTTCATAGCAGGTTAGGAGAGCATTTTCCCTAACCCTAACCCTTTTCCTAACCTTAATCTAACCTGTAACGAAAAGGTCACTTCGGTATCGAAGTGGCGTGAAAAGAGTGCTTCCCAGATTGCCTCAGGCACAAATGTTGCTCTGCAAGAGAGCCAATCGCTTCACTTGACCAGTGTTAGAGATAGTCAATCACTATCCAGTACAAGAGACAGTCAGCCTCCTCCCACAACCTCAGTCTTGCCTGCCAATCAAACATCTTGTATTCTAGATAGACAGATATAAATACTTCATTAAGTAACTCAGTCACAAGGACAACAGTTAAACAATCAACAGGTAAATAAAGGTTAAAGAAAATAAAGAACTTTGACTGAATCACTCCAATGCTTGGCTTATGCTTGACTTACAGTACATTATCAATAACGAATATCAATAACGAATAGTGAGACAAGTAGAACTCAAGAGGTGAGCCAGCAGAAGAAAAGACAGTCATAGGGTGCATGTAAATTCGCTCTGGCTATCTACTTCGATTTCAGAGCACTCTCGTTTGAGTGTGCCAGAACGCAGAATAACTGATGAATTTACAAATGTTCAAAACCCGTTGTATATGGCCGGTGTCAGTAAACGTCGGCAAAAAAGGTAATTAAATTGTGCCAGCAGCACAGTTACAGTCACCAGCGCTCTGGATAACATGAAAACAGCATAACCAGCTCTGCTAGGGCGAATAAAATGGTCAGAGTGAGGTGTTCTCTCATTTGTGTCTGGAAGTACCTAGCAAGCTAGCCAACGTTAGCCAGTTAGCTTGGGTGCTTGACTGCTTTTGTGAGGTCAGAACGTTCGGATCAACCCTACTCTTCGGCCAGTGTCCAGTGTGCGCTCTGAATACTCCGGGAGCGAAACGCTCTGAATTTACAAATGGACAATCTGAAAATGCTCTGAATTTTTGAACGCCCAGAGCTCACTCTGAGCACACTCTGGCAATCAGGATCGAATGTACGAACAGACCCTTAATGAATATTCATTCCAACCCAAAGCCCTTAGTTTGCTATGCGCTGTGTATATCATATCATGAGTGTAAGACACAGCTGCCAGTTGGAGAGGGGAGATTTTCAACAATTTTAGTGTCATATTTACTGAAGACTAATACAAACACAGCACATGGGACAGCAACCCGTTCCATCTCATCCCAAAGTTGCTCTATTGAGTTGAGGTCTGGGGATTGCGCAGACCACTCAAGTGAACTGAACTTGGTGTCATGTTTCAGGCGAAGTTTTTCCACACCTCAATTGTCCAGTGTTGGTGAGCACGTGCCCACTGGATACACTTCTTCTTGTTTTATTTGATATGAGTGGAGTGTGATCGTCTGCTACAATAGCCCATCCATAATAAAGGATCGACGAGTTGTGCGTTCTGAGATGACGTTCTGTACACCACTGTTGTACTGCACCGTTATTTGTCTATTGGTCGCCCACCTTTTGCTTGCATGATTTTTGTCATTCTCCTTCGACCTCTCTCATCAACAAGCTGTTTTTGCCCACAGGACTGCCGCTGACGGGATGTTTCTTGTTTGTCGCACCATTCTTGGTAAACCCTAGACACTGTCATGAGTGAAAAGCCCAGGAGAGCGGCTGTTTGTGAAATACTGGATCCGGCGTGCTCAAGTGACTTACAGTAGTGAGTGCATACATTTTTGTGTTGGTGGCCCCAGTAGGAATCAAACCTCCCATACTGGCATTGAAAGCACCATGCTCTACCAACTGTCACACTTTTTTTTGCACTAAAACACTTCTGTAATTCTGATGGGTTAGCAAAGGGGGACGTGATGTCATCTTAAGAACCCAGGAGCAACACACTGGAATGCATTTCCTGCCTCAAAGCAGAGAGGGACAGAGGAAAACTGAGGCTATTTATTTGATTTATTTAACCTTTATTTTGACAGGGAGTCATGCTGAGACCAAGGTCTCTTTTACAGATGAGCCCTGTATCAAACATACACATCAATACACTCTATACACATCAATATACCCATCAAAATACACAAAATGTAAAACACAATCATATAAAACAAACACATTCTTCAGTAAAAAGGCCCTCATTCAGTCATCTGAATTGCCCCAGAGGCACCAACGCTTCCAATTTAAGAGAGCTTCGGAGATTATTCCACAAGTAAGGTGCAAAAAAAAAAAAAATCTGATTAACGTAACTCAGTGGATATCGAAGGAATCTTCAGAGTTTGCCATCCTTGAGACCGAGTCTGGGAGCTCGTACGTCTGTAACAATGAAGTAAGGTACGGCAGAAGTTTATGCAAGTCAAGAGGGCTTTATAAACAAAAAGAGTGCAATGCATCAATCTACGAGACTTCAAAGAGGGCCAGACCTACTTTCTGATACAGAAAGCAATGATGTGTACAGAACCTGTCGCCTGTAATAAAGCGTAGTGCGTTATGATAAACAATTTATCAAAGTTACTAAGTTTATTGTGCTAAGCGTGAACAGCACTTGACGGTGGTCCTCATACATTGTTATTATAAAGCTTTCATTCTGAAATACAGTGGCCTGCGAAGGTATTCACCCCCCTTGGCATTTTTCCTATTTTATTGCCTTACAACCTGGAATTGAAGTACATTTTTTTTAGGTTTGTATCATTTGATTTACACAACATGCCTACCACTTTGAAGACGCAAAATATTTTTTTATTGTGAAACAAACAAGAAATAATACAAAAAACTGAAAATCTGAGCATGTTGAGCAAGCATTCAACCTTGGCAGGTTTGTTGTGGTGCCATATTCTTTCAATTTTTTAATAATGGATTTACTGGTGCTCCGTGGGATGTTCAAAGTTTCGGATATTTTTTTATAACCCAACCCTGATCTGTACTTCTCCACAACTTTGCCCCTGACCTGTTTGGCGAGCTCCTTGGTCTTCATGATGTCGCTTGCTGGTGGTGCCCCTTGCTTAGTGATGTTGCAGACTCTGGGGCCTTTCAGAACAGGTGTTTATACATGTATACAGAGATAATGTGACAGATCATGTGGCACTTAAATTGCACACAGGTGGACTTTATTTAACTAATTATGTGACTTCTGAAGGTAATTGGTTGTGCCAGATCTTATTTAGGGGCTTCATAGCAAACGGGGTGAATACATATGCACGCATCACTTCTCAAGCTCTGTCAGGCTGGATGGGGAGCATCGCTGCACAGCTATTTTCAGGTCTCTCCAGAGATGTTCGATCGGGTTCAAGTCCGGGCTCTGGCTGGGCCACTTAAGGACATTCAGAGACTTGTCCCGATTCCACTCTTGTGTTGTCTTGGCTGTGTGCTTAGGGTTGTTGTCCTGTTGGAAGGTAAACCTTCGCCACTCTGAGGTCCATAGCGGTCTGGGGCAGGTTTTCATCAAGGATTTTTCTGTACTTTTCTCCATTCGTCTTTCCCTCAATCCTGACTAGTCTCTCAGTCCCTCCCGCTGAAAAACATCCCCACAGCATGATGCTGCCCCCCCCATGCTTCACCGTAGGGATTTCCTCCAGACGTAACGCTTGGCATTCAGGCCAACGAGTTCAATCTTGCTTTCATCAGACCAGAGAATCTTGTTTCTTACTGTGAGTCTTTAAGTGCCTTTTGGCAAACTCCAAGTTGGCTGTCATGTACCCTTTACTGAGGAGTGGCTTCCATCTGGCCACTCTACCATAAAGGCCTGATTGGTGGAGTGATGCAGAGATGGTTGTACTCTGGAAGATTCTCCCATCTCCAAAGAAGAACTCTGGAGCTCTGTCACCTCCCTGACCAAGGCCCTTCTCTCCCGATTGCCGGGCGGCCAGCTCTAAGATGAGTCTTGGTGGTTCCAAACTTCTTCCATTTAAGAATTATGGAGGCCACTGTGCTGTCTCGGAGCTCTACGGAGAATTCCTTCAACCCAATGGCTTTGACCTGCACTGTGGGACCTTATATAGACAGGTGTGTGCCTTTCCAAATCATATCCAATCATTTTAATTTACCACAGGTGGACATTTCAAGGATGATAAATGGAAACAGGATGCACCTGAGCTCAATCTCGAGTCTCATAGCAAAAGGTCTGAATACTAATGTATATAAGGTATTTCAGTTAGTTTTTAGTTTTTTGGCAAAAAAAATTCTAAAAACCTGCTTTCACTTTTTCATTGTGGTATATTGTGTGTAGATTGATGAGGATTTTGTTTTATTTAATCAATTTTAGAGTAAGGCTGTAATGTTACAAATGTGGAAAAAGTCAAGGGGTCTGAATACTTTTCGAATACACCATACGACATCTTGGTCCTCTTCCCTGCTATTCAAATCTGAAATCGGAACAGCATTATCTGGTACTGATGCAACGTTACAGCTGTTTTAGTAACTACATTTTCTGTATCTTTTTAAAACAACTGACATTTTCACCACTTTCCTAACAAGTTAGAAAAAAGTAAACTTCTCTGCTATTCAAATATATGACCACACAGACCAATGAAGAGTATGAGAAAGATTTCCACTGTCTGGAAAGAGAAGAGCGGGATGTACGTTGATCCTGCTGCTCTGATTGGATGGAGTGAAGCTGTCTCCGTTCACTCGCTTCATATTTCACCTGATCACTTCTCATCGCACTTCTTTCAGATTTCACACGCAACAACTGTAGTTTAGACACTGACCACAGCTACTGACCACAACCATACACCTCTGACCCAAACTACTGAACCAGAACTACTGACCACAACCACAAAACTACTGACCACAACTAGCTACTCCACCACAACCACACAACTTCTGACCACACACCTACTTACCAAAACTACTAACCACTACTGACCACACCTACTGACCCCAACTACTGACCACAACCACACAACTACTGAACAACATTTCTGACCACAACTACTGACCACAACTACTGACCACAACCACACAACTACTGAATACTATTACTGACCACACAACTACTGAACCACACAACTAATGACCACAACCACACAACTACTAAACCACAACTACTGACCACATCCACAAAACTACTGATCACAACTACTTACCACAACTACTGAACACAACTACAAAACTTGGGACCACAATGACTGACCACTACTAACCATAACTACTGACCATAGCTACTGACCACAACCACACAACTACTGACCAAAACTACTGAACACAACTACAGACCACAACCACAAAACTACTGACCACAATGACTGACCACTACTGACCACAGCGACCGACCACAACCACACAACTACTGACCACAACTACTAAACCAAAACTACTGACCACAACCACAAAACTACTGACCACAATGACTGACCACTACTGACCCCAGCTACTGACGACAACCACACAACTACTGACCACAACTACTAAACCAAAACTACTGACCACAACCGCACAACTAATAACCACAAAACCACTGAACCATATAAGTTATGACCTCAACTACTGACCACAACCACAAAACTACTGACCACAAGCACACAACTACTGACCACACAACTACTGACAACAACTACTGACCAGGTCCATACTGCAGGGACCAAAGAACCTTCAACACAAATACACAACAACACAATTACTTACCACAACTATTGACCACAACTACTGACCGCAACTGGCAGTGTCATAGTATTCCACCTTTCCAACAAGTCAGTTCATCAAATTTCTGCCCTGCTAGAGCTGCCCCAGTCAACTGTAAGTGCTGTAATTGGGAAGTGGAAATGTCTAAGAGCAACAATGTCTCAGCCGCAAAGTGGTAGGCCACACAAGATCACAGAATGGGACCGCCTAGTGCTGAAGCGCATAGAGCATAAAAATCGTCCTTGGTTGTCCCCGGTTGCAACACTCACTACCGAGTTCCAAACTGCCTCTGGAACCAACGTCAGCACAAGAACTGTTCATTGGGAGCATCATGAAATGGGTTTCGATGGCCGAGCAGCCGCGCACAAACTAAGATCACCATGCGCAATGCCAAGCGTCGGCTGGAGTGGTGTAAAGCTCACGTCTAGGAGCAACAACGGCTCAGCCGCGAAGTGGTAGGTCACACAAGTACTGAAGTGCATAGCATGTAAAAATCATCTGTCCTCGATTGCAACACTCACTACCGAGATCCAAACTGCCCCTGGAAGCAACGTCAGCACAAGAACTGTTCGTCAGGAGCTTCATGACATGGGTTTCCATGGCCGAGCAGCCGCACACAAGCTTAAGATCAATGCTAAGTGTCGGCTGGAGTGGTGTAAAGCTCTGGACTCTGGATAAGTGGAAACGCGTTCTCTGGAGTGATGAATCACGCTTCACCATCTGTCAGTCCGACGGACAAATCTGGGATTGGCAGATGTTAGGAGAATGGTACCCGCCGGAATGCATAATGCCAACTGTAAAGTTTGGTGGCAGATGAATAATGGTCTGGGGTTGTTTTTCGTGGTTGGAGCTAGGCCCCTTAGTTCCAGTGGAGGGAAATCTTAACACTACAGCATACAATTGTAATGGCGTCAGGGAGGATGGCTGCCATTTTAGTGTCTCTTAATAACCAACCGTGCTATTTTGTTAGTTTTTTCACATTGTTTGTAACTTACTTTGTACATAATGTTGCTGCTACCGTCTCATATGACCAAAAAGAGCTTCTGGACATCAGAACAGCGATTAGTCACCTTGAATTGGACAAATACTTTTTCTTTAATGAATTGGACAAGAGGGATTTACTCCAGACACCCGAACAGGCCCTCATCCCCGTCATTTGCAGGAGAAAGAGACGGAAGAGGTATCACGGAACGAGATTGTGGTGCCTTGTGAGGATCCGCCGACGAGTGGCTAATTTGCCTTTGTCATCGGTCCTATTGGCCAACGTTCAATTGCTGGATAATAAATTGAACGAACTAAAAGCACATATATCCTACCAACGGGACATTAAAAAGTGTTATATCTTATGTTTCACCGAGTTGTGGCTGAACAACAACATGAATAACATACAGCTGGTGGGTTATACACTGTATCGGCAGGATAAAAGAGCAGCATTTGGTAAAAGAAGGGGTGGCGGTCTATGTAGATTTGTCAAGGTTTTGCTTGCCTGAGGTAGAGTATCTCATGGTAAGCTGTATACCCGATTATCTACCTAGAGAGTTTTCATCTCTATTTCCGTAGCTGTCTACAAACCACCACAGACCGATGCTGGCAATAAGAACGCACTCAATGAGCTGTATACCGTCATAAGCAAACAGGAAAATGCTCATCCAGAGGCGGTGCTCCTAGTGGCCGGGGGCTTTAATGCAGAGAAACTTAAATCCGTTTTACCTCATTTCTACCAGCATGTTAAATGTGCAACCAGCGGGAAAAAAACTCTAGACCACCTTTACTTCACACACAGAGACGTGTACAAAGCTCTCCCTCACCCTCCATTTGGCAAATCTGCCC
The DNA here is from genome assembly GCF_965601325.2 of Salmo salar. NCBI lineage: Eukaryota > Metazoa > Chordata > Actinopteri > Salmoniformes > Salmonidae > Salmo > Salmo salar. The sequence continues at coordinate 42,361,087 of NC_138302.1, read as the reverse complement.
ATAATTCTATCCTCCTGATTCCTGCTTACAAGCAAAAATTAAAGCAGGAAGCACCAGTGACTCGGTCAACAAAAAAGTGGTCAGATGAAGCAAATCCTAAACTACAGGACTGTTTTGTTAGCATTGACTGGAATATGTTCTGGGATTCTTTCAATGGCATTGAGGAGTACACCACATCGGTCACTGGCTTCATCAATAAGTGCATCAATGACGTCGTTCCCACAGTGACTGTACGTACATACCCCAACCAGAACCATGGATTACAGGCAACATCCGCACTGAGCTAAAGGGTAGAGCTGACGTTTTCAAGGAACTGGGCTTATAAGAAATCCCACTATGCCCTCCGATGAACCATCAAACAGGCAAAGCGTCAGGATTAGGATCTATTCGTACTACACTGGCTCCGACGCTCGTCGGATGTGGCAGGGCTTGAAAACTATTACAGACTACAAAGGGAAGCACAGCCGAGAGCTGCCCAGTGACACGAGCCTACCAGACGAGCTAAATTACTTCTACGCTTGCTTCGAGGCAAGTAACACTGAAACATGCATGAGAGCTTCGACTGTTCCGGATGACTGTGTGATCACGTTCTCCGTAGCCGATGTGAGTAAGACCTTTAAACAGATCAACATTCACAAGGCCAGACGGATTACCAGATTGTGTAATCCGAGCATGCACTGACCGACTGGCAAGTGTCTTCACTGACATTTTCAACTTCTCCCTGTCTGAGTCTGTAATACCAACATGTTTCAAGCAGACCACCATAGTCCCTGTGCTCAAGAACACTAAGGTAACCTGCCTAAATGACTACCGATCCGTAGCACTCACGTCTGTAGCCATGAAGTGCTTTGAAAGGCTGATCATGGCTCACATCAACACCATTATCCAAGAAACCCTAGACCCACTCCAATTTGCATACTGCCCCAACAGGTCCACAGATTATGAAATCTCTATTGCACTCCACACTGCCCTTTCACACCTGGACAAAAGGAACACCTATGTGAGAATGCTATTCATTGACTACAGCTCAGCGTTCAACACCATAGTGCCCTCAAAGCTCATCACAAAGCTTTGGACCCTGGGACAAAACACCACTCTCTGCAGTTGGATCCTGGACTTCCTGACGGGCCGCCCCCAGGTGGTAAGGGTAGGTAACAACACATCCGCCACACTGATCCTCAACACGAGGGTCCCTCAAGGGTGTGTGCTCAGTCCCCACCTGTACTCCCTGTTCATTCATGACTGCACGGCCAGGCATGACTCCAACACCATCATTATGCTTGCCGATGACACAACAGTAGTAGGCCTGATCACCGACAATGACGAGACAGCCTATAGGGAGGAGGTCAAAGACCTGACCGTGTGGTGCAAGGACAACAACCTCTCCTTCAACGTGATCAAGACAATGGAGATGATTGTGGACTACAGGAAAAGGAGGACCGAGCACACCCCCATTCTCATCGATGGGGCTGTAGTGGAGCAGGTTGAGAGTCAAGTTCCTTGGCGTCCACATCACCAACAAACTAACATGGTCCATGCATACCAAGATGATTGTGAAGAGTGCACGACAAAACCTATTCCCCCTCAGGAAATTTGATTTGGTAGGGGTCCTCAGATCTTCAAAAGATTCTACAGCTGCACCATCGAGAGCATCCTGAAGGGTTGCATCACTGCCTGATATGGCAACTGCTCAGCCTCCGACCGCAAGGCACTACAGAGGGTAGTGCGTACGGCCCAATACATCACTAGGGTCAAGCTTCCTGCCATCCAGGACCTCTATACCAGGCGGTGTCAGAGGGAGGCCCTAAAAATTGTCAAAGACTCCAGCCACCCTAGTTATAGACTGTTCTCTCTGCTACCGCACGGCAAGCGGTACTGGAGCGCAAAGTCTAGGTCCAAGAGGCTTCTAAACAGCTTCTACCCCCAAGCCATAAGACTCCTGAACATCTAATCAAATGGCTACCATGACTATTTGCACTGCCCCCCCCCCCCCCTTATTATCTATATATAGTTACTTTAATAACTCTACCTACATGTACATATTACCTCAATTACCTCGACTAACCTGTGCCCACGCACATTGACTCTGTACCGGTCCCCCTGTACACAGCCTCGATATTGTTATTTTACGGCTGCTCTTTAATTATTTGTCTTGTTATTCTTTAATTATTTCTTTTTTTTCTATTTTTTTCTTAAAACAGCATTGTTGGTTAAGGGGTTGTAAGTAAGCATTTCAATTTAATACCTGTTGTATTTGATTTGATTTGACAATGACATTCTAGATGATTCTCTGCTCCCAACTTTGTGGCAACAGTTTGGGTAGGCCCTTTCCTGTTTCAGCATGACAATGAACCTTGCTTTGTGCACGGGGCATTGTCATGCCCATGAAACAGGAAACAGGCCTATGAATCTTTCTCCACCAAACTTGGTTTGCACTATGCATTCGGGCAGGTAGCGTTCTCCTGGCATCTGCCAAACCCAGTTTCGTCCATCAGACTGCCAGATGGTGACGCGTGATTCATCATTCCAGAGAACGCGTTTCCACTGCTCCACAGTCCAATGGCCGCGCCCTTTACACAACTCCAGCCGACGCTTGGCATTGCGCATGGTGATCTTAGGCTTGTGTGCAGCTGCTCGGCCATGGAAACCCATTTCATGAAGCTTCCGACGAACAGTTATTGTGCTGACGTTGCTTCCAGAGGCAGTTTGGAACTCAGTCGTGAGTGTTGCAACCGAAGACAAACAATTTTTACACCTGACGTGCTTCAGCACTCGGTGGTCCCGTTCTCTGAGCTTGTGTGGCCTACTACTTCACAGCTGAGCCGTTAAAGTTCCTCAACGTTTCCACTTCACAAAAACAACACTTACAGTTGACCGGGGTAGCTCCAGAAGGGCAGAAATTTGAACTGACTTGTTGGAAAGGTGGCATCCTATAACGGGGCCACATTGAAAGTCACTGAGCTTTTCAGAAAGGCCATTCTACTGCCAATGTTTGTGTATGGAGGTTGCATGGCTGTGTGCTCAATTTTATATACTTGTCAGCAACGGTGTGGCTGAAATAGCCAAATCCACTAATTTGAATGGGTGTTCCCATACTTGTGTGTGTGTGTGTGTGTATATATACAGTACCAGTCAAAAGTTTGGACACACCAACTCATTCAAGGGTTTTTCTTTATTTTTACAATTTCCTACATTGTATAATAATAGTGAAGACATCAAAACTATGAAATAACACATATGGAATAATGTAGTAACCAAATAAGTGTTACACAATTAAAATATAATTTATTATTGTCATGTCCTGGCCAGTATAAAGGTTAATTAGTATTGTAGTTTGGTCAGGACATGGCAGAGGGTATTCGTTTTATGTGGTTCGGGGTGGTGTGTTTTGTTGAAGGGGCATTTGGTTTAAGTATTCCGGGGTTTTTGGGCACTGTTTGGTTTTCAGGTATTCTATGTTTAGTCTAGTATGTCTGTTTCTATGTTTGGTTAATTGGGGTTGGGACTCTCAGTTGAAGGCAGGTGTTGTCTATCTGCCTTTGATTGAGAGTCCCATATATTAGGGTGTGTTTGTGTTTGTTATTTGTGGGTGATTGTTCTGTGTTAGCCTTATGCTTTGCCAGACTGTTTTTTGTCGGTCGTTATTTCTGTTTGTTATTTTGGTGTTCATTTTGTATTCATTAAAACGGCGAGATGAGCATTCACATACCTGCTGCGTTTTGGTCCTCTTTAACCGACGACAAGCGTGACAATTATTTGAGATTCTTCAAAGTAGCCACCCTTTGCCTTGATGACAGCTTTGCACACTCTTGGCATTCTCTCAACCAGCTTCACCTAGAATACTTTTCCAAAAGTCTTGAACTAGTTCCCACATATGCAGAGTACTTGTTGGCTGCTTTTCCTTCACTCTGCGGTCAACTCATCCCAAACCATCTCAATTGGGTTGAGGCCAGGTGATTGTGGAGACCAGGTCATCTGATCCATCACTCTCCTTCTTGGTCAAATATCCCTTACACAGCCTGGAGGTGTGTTGGGCCATTGTCCTGTTGAAAAACAAATGATAGTCCCTCTAAGCTCAAACCAGATCGGATGGAGTATCGTTGCGCCTTTCCAATAATAAAAATAGAAAATATTAAAATAGTAGAAATAAAGAAAAACCCTTGAATGAATAGGTGTGTCCAAAAGTTTGGGGACACATTTTTTGCCCATTAAAATAACATCAAATTGATCAGAAATACAGTGTAGACATTGTTGATGTTGTAAATGACTATTGTAGCTGTAAACGGCAGATTTTTTTATGGAATATCTACATAGGTGTACAGTTGCACATTATCAGCAACCGTCACTCCTGTGTTCCAATGGCACGTTGTGTTAGCTAATCCAAGTTTATAATTTGAAATGGCTAATTTTTGCAATTCTGTTAGCACAGCTGAAAACTCTTGTTCTGATTAAAGAAGCAATCAAACTGGCCTTCTTTAGACTAGTTGAGAATCTGGAGCATCAGAATTTCTGGGTTCGATTACAGGCTCAAAATGGCCAGAAACAAAGTACTTTCTTCTGAAACTCGTCAGTCTATTCTTGACTGGCCAATAAAAAGAAAAGATTAAGATGGCCAAAAGAACACAGACACTGGACAGAGGAACTCTGCCTAGAAGGCCAGCATCCCGGTGTCGCCTCTTCACTGTTGATGTTGAGACTGGTGTTTTGCGCATAGATCTCCTCAGGCCCGTATTCTTCCCAGTCCACCAGGTACTGCCAGCCGCGACCCCGACGGCGCACCTCCAGAAGCCACCGGAGGGTATAGGCAGGATGGTCGTCAATGAGCCAAGAGGGTGGAGGAGCTGCTTAGGAGACAGAGGACTGACGCAGACAGGGATACATGGAAGGTGGGGTGGATCCTGAGAGAGGCTGGGAGTTTCAGGCACACAGCAGAGAGGTTAATGACACGGTCAGTCTCAAAGGAACCAATGAATCGGGGAGAAAGTTTCTTCAATGCCACTTTCAATGGCAGGTCCCTCGAAGAGAGCCATACCCTTTGGCCTGGGGTGTAGACTGGAGCTGAGGCACTGCGACAGTTTGCTTGGGACTGGGTCCTTGCGGAGGCACGGAGAAGAACAGCCCGGGCCTTCCTCCAGGTGCGATGACAACGGCGCATTTGGTCAAGGGCAGAGGGAACCGCAACCTCAACCTCTTGGGCGGGGAACAAGGGGGGTTAGTAACCCAGAGCACACTTGAAAGGTGACATACCTGACGAGGCGTTGGTGAGGGTGTTGTGGGCATATTCAACCCAGGGTAGCTGAGCACCCCAGGAGAAAGGGTTAGCAGAAGTCACGCAGCGTAGGGCAGTCTCCATCTCCTGGTTGCCCCGTTCGGTCTGGCCGTTGATCTGGGGATGATATCCAGAAGAAAGACTGACATTGATACCAAGAGCTGAACAGAAGGATCTCCATACCTGGGATGTCAACTGGGGTCCCCTGTCGGAAACGATGTCAGAGGGAATGCCTTGCAGACGAAACACATGGGATACCATCAGGTCCTCAGTTTCCCTGGAAGATAGGAGCTTGGAAAGGGGAATGAAGTGAGCCGCTTTGGAAAATCTGTCAATAACGGTGAGGATGACTGAGTTACCATTAGATGGGGGAAGGCCAGTGAGGAAGTCTAGAGCTATGTGTGACCAGTGGCGACTGGGTATGGGAAGAGGGTGAAGCAGACCGGAAGTGGGTTTAGTGGTGGTTTTATTCCGGGCACAGACCGAGCAGGTTGAGACAAACTCCCAGGCATCTCTCTCCATAGTGGGCCACCAAAAGTGGTGATGCAGGAAGGCGAGGGTCCGGTTTATACCAGGGTGACAGGTGAGGTGGGTAGAATGGGCCCACTGAAGAACATCAGAGCGAACAGAATCAGGAACAAACAGCATTTCTAGGACCGGTCAGGCTGGTGGCAACAGGTTGGTGGCAACATGCAGGTGGATGGCACAATGGAATCTGGCTGGGAACCAGTGTTGTCGGCAGTGAACTGGTGGGAGAGGGCGTCAGGCTTGGTGTTCCTAGAACCGGGGCGATGAGTGTGAAATTGAATCTACCGAAGAACAAGGCCCACCTGGCTTGTCGGGAGTTCAGACGTTTGGCGGTCTGGATGTAGGACAGGTTTTTGTGGTATGTCCACACAATGAAGGGGAGTACAGAGCCCTCCAGCCAGTGACACTACTCCTCAAGAGCCAGCCTAACTGCCAGGAGTTCCCGGTTACCGACATCAAAATTGTTCTCTGCAGGTGAGAGTTTACGGAAAAGAATGCACGTGGTTGGAGCTTCTAATCAGAGGGAGAACGTTGAGACAGAACAGCATCTATCCCGGTGTCGGAGAAGTCCACCTCCACGAGGAACTGGAGTTCTGGGTCCGGCTGAGAGAGGACCGGAGCGGCGCGGAAGTGAAGTGGCGCTTGAGTTCCAGGAACGCTGCCTCTGCCTCAGGGATCCAGTGGAACAGAGTGGAGGTGGAGATGAGAGTGGTGAGAGGTGCTGCCAGACGGCTATAGTTGCAGATGAAACGTCTGTAAAAATTGGCAAACCCCAGGAAACGCTGTAGCTGCTTCAGGTTAGAGGACGCAGGCCACTCTGTGACTACCATGACCTTGGCGGGGTCCATACGTAACTCCCCCTGTGTAATAATATAACCCAGGAAAAACACAGAGGAAGCATGAAACTCACATTTCTCAGCTTTGACAAAAAGCTTATTCTCCCACTGTCACGAATTCCGCCGAAGTCGGCTCCTTTCCTAGTTCGGGCGGCGTTCCGCGGTCGACGTCACCGGCTTTCTAGCCATCGCCGCTCCATTTTTCATGTACCCATTTGTTTTGTCTTGTTCCCTCCACACCTGGTTTTCATTCCCCAATCACACTACACATATTTATTCCTCTTTTCCGCCTCATGTCTTTGTGTGAGATTGTTTGTGTGTTACGTGTTTTGTAACGTGCCAGGCTGGCATTTGTTATTTCTGTGTTATTTCACGAAGCTTGTTTGTATTGTTAAACATTTATGTTTTGTGACAGTTTTTGCGCGCTTTACACTTTGCCTTGTTGGCTGGAGGTTTTTGACGCAGCTGCGTCCGTCTGTAATCTTTCTCCTGCCAAAATAAAGTGTGCGCCTGTTCACAATTCTCTGCTCTCCTGCACCTGACTTCACCACAAGTACGCACACGCCTGACACCCACAGCCATTGGAGAACTTGGTGAACGTATTGCTGGTGAGCCCCAGGGTCCTTAGAAAAAATATGAATGTCATCCAAATAGACAAAAATGAAGCGTCCAATCACATCCCTCAGCACATCATTGACTAGGTTCTGGAAAGCAGCAGGAGCGTTAGTAAGACCAAAAGGCATGAACAAATACTCAAACTGACCAAGTGGTGTGTTAAACGCAGTTTTCCACTCGACCCCCTCTCTGGTGGTAGGCATTCTGGTGGTAGGCATTCTGGAGGTCGAGTTTGGTGAACACCATGGCACCATGGAGGGATGCAAAAAATGAACTGATGAGTGGCAAGGGACAACTTGTTTTTCGCTGTGATATTATTCAGCCCATGGAAGTCTATGCACGGCCTCAGTGACGCATCCTTCTTATTTACAAAGAAAAAACCAGCATCCACCGGAGAGTATGAAGGCCTGATAAGTCCTGCAGCCAGGGAATCATGGATGTACCTCTCCATAGCCTTGTGCTCGGGGCGAAAGAGGTTATACGACCGGCTACTGGGAAGAGGAGCTCCAGGCAGGAGGTCAATGAGGCAGTCGTACGGCCGATGAGGCGGCAGCGACAGGGCGTTGTGCTTGCTAAACACAGGAGCTAGATTGTGATACTCAGGAGCAACTGTTGACACATCCGGAGGTTCTGGAATGGACTGGGGCACAGACAAGGCAGGAGCAACGGCAGAATGTAAACAATTAGAGTGACAAAATTAACTCCAAGTGGTTACCCTTCCGGCTGTCCAGTCGATCTGAGGGTTGTGCAGCTTTAACTATGGATGGCCAAGAACCAGGGGAGAGTGAGGACAGTCGATTACATGGAAACGGATCCTTTCCTGGTGGTTTCCAGAGAGATGCAGGATGACAGGGACAGTCCTCTCCCAGACACTGTCGCAGACTCTCCCAGACACTCCCAGACAGCTGCCCATGGAGAGCGTTGACATCGAGGGGTGAATCGAGTGAACAGTGTCCAGGCCCAACTGAGTAACGACACCACGGTCCAGGAAACTCTCATCGGCGCCCGAGTCAAAACTGTTCGCTGCTCTGGCACCCCAATGGTGGAACAAGCTCCCTCACGACGCCAGGACAGCGGAGTCAATCACCACCTTCCGGAGACACCTGAAACCCCACCTCTTTAAGGAATACCTAGGATAGGATAAAGTAATCCTTCTAACCCCCCCCCCCCCTTAAAAGATTTAGATGCACTATTGTAAAGTGGTTGTTCCACTGGATATCATAAGGTGAATGCACCAATTTGTAAGTCGCTCTGGATAAGAGCGTCTGCTAAATGACTTAAATGTAAATGTAAATGTAAGATGAGCATACACTCGGCTATGCTTGACCACCTGGTTAATTAATTTCATGTTCCAGCTGATAATGCATGTGGAGCCTAGAGTATGTGAATTAGGCATAGTCATAGTAATCAGAAATTAATGTTAGTACAATCTGAAAGGTCAGAGTAATAAAATATAAAGAAAATAAAAAACAGTTAAAAACAACAAAATACCCAGAAGAAAACCTATGCTGGCCTTCCCCCTGTCGGAAGGCAGCATCTACCTCTCCTAGACTAGAGCAAAATTCTACCATGTTAAACTGAACCTAAGTAGAGCTCTATCCAGGGTGAACATAGTCAAGTTTACACATAGGGAAAGGGATTCTGGAGGGAACCAACTCAGCCATCCAAGGTATCTTATGCAACATGCATATTTGAAGGATAGTAAAACAATATATAAAAAGGAGTTATAGGTATATGTCCCCCCCCCCACCAACCCCATCCACTTGGGATGACTTAAAACAAAAATATGTATACAGTTGAAGTCAGAAGTATTTGTTCTGTCTTTTCAGGTGGATCAAACTGAAATTACAACCAACTTGGCCCCAAAGTGTCTTAATAGGGCGAGCCAGAACAACTTCAATGCGCTTTGACATAGATTCTACAAGTGTCTGGAACTCTATTGGAGGGATGCAACATTTCCATGAGAAATTCCATCATTTGGTGTTTTGATGATGGTTGTAAAAAACGCTGTCTCAGGCACTGAGACGGCCACATCATGTGGTTTATATCGTTTTCATGCTAATCAAACCATTCAGTGACCACTCGTACCTTGTGGATGGGGGCATTGTCATTCTATGGGGCCATAGAGATGTTGTTGGCACTGACAGAGATGGTCACCTCGCTTCGAGTCCTTAGCAAACTATGCAGTATTTTTTTTAATGTATTATTTCTTACATTGTTAGCCCAGAAAATCTTAAGTGTTATTACATACAGCCGGGAAGAACAATTGAATATAAGAGTGAAGTCAACTTATCAACATTGCGACAAGGAATATGACTTTCCCGAAGCGGATCCTTTGTTTGGACCACCACCAGGACATTGGATCAAATCCCAGAGGCCGACCCAAACAACGTCGCTGCAGGAGAGGTAAACGGAGTAGCCTCCTGGTCAGACTTTGAAAGCATGCACACCACCCACCGCTTCCGAGTATATTACGCTCCAATGTCCAGTCTCTACACAACAAGGTGGACAAAATTAGGGCAAGGGTTGCCTTCCAGAGAGACATCAGAGATTGTAACATTCTCTGTTTCATGGAAACATGAAACCATATATCCTGAGGCTGCATTTATTATAGCTGGGGAATTGAACAAAGCTAATTTAGAACAAGGCTACCTAAATTCGATTAGCACATTGACTGTAGCACTCCCGCGGGCAATACACTGGACCACTACTACCATAACTTCCACGATGCATACAAGGCCCTCCCCCGCCCTCCCTTTTGCAAATCCGACCACGACTCCATTTTTCTCCAACCGTCCTACAGGCAGAAGCTCAAACAGGATGTAACCATGACTAGAACCATTCAATGCTGGTATGACCAATCGAAATCCACCTTTCAAGACTGTTTTGATCACGCGGACTGGGAAATGTTCCGGGAAGCCTCAGAGAATAACCTCAATGTATACGCTGACTCGGTGAGTGAGTTTATAAGGAAGTGCATTGGAGAGTTTGTACCCACTGTGACTATTAAAACCTACCCTAACCAGAAACTGTGGATAGATGGAGGCATTCACGCAAAACTGAAAGCGCGAACCACTGCATTCAACCAAGGAATATAACCTACCCTGGGAATATGGCTGAATATTCGCAAGGCAATCAAACAAGCGAAATGTCGGTATAGGGACAAAGTGGAGTCGCAATTCAATGGCTCAGACACGAGACATATGTGACAGGGTCTACAGGCAATTAGGGACTACAAAAGAAAACCAGTCATATCACGGACACCGACGTCTTGCTTCCAGACAAACTAAACACCTTCTTTTCCCGCTTTGAGGATAATACAGTGCCACCGACGCGGCTCGCTACCAAGGACTGCGGGTCCCCCCCTTTCCTCCGTGGCCGACGTGAGTAAGACATTTAAATGTGTTAACCCTCGCAACGCTGCTGGCCCAGACGGCATCCCTAGCCGTGTCCTCAGAGCATCAGCAGACCAGCTGGCTGGTGTGTTTACGGACATATTCAATTGCTCCCTATCCCAGTCTGCTGTCCCTACATGCTTCAATATGGCCACCATTGTTCCTGTACTCAAGAAGGCAAAGATAACTGAACTAAATTACTATCGCCCCGTAGCACTCACTTCTGTCATCATGAAGAGCTTGGAGAGACTAGTCAAGGATCATATTACCTCCCCCTTACCTGCCACCCTATACCCACTTCAGTTTGCATACCACCCCAACAGGTCCACAGACGATGCAATCGCTATCACACTGCACACTGCCCTATCTCATCTGGACAAGAGGAATACCTATGTAAGAATGCTGTTCATTGACTACAGCTCAGCATTCAACACCATAGTACCCTCCAAGCTCATCATTAAGCTTGAGGCCCTGGGTCTCAACCCCACCCTGTGCAATTGGGTCCTGGACTTTCTGACCGTCCGTCTCCAGGTGGTGAAGGAAGGAAACAACATTTCTACTTCACTGGTCCTCAACACTGGGGCCCCACAAGGGTGCGTACTCAGCCCCCTCCTGTTCTCCCTGTTCACCCATGATTGCGTGGCCATGCACGCCTCCAACACAATCTTCAAGTTTGCAGACGACACAACAGTAGTGGGCTTGATTACCAATAACAACGAGACAGCCTACAGGGAGGAGGTGAGGGCACTCGGAGTGTGGTGTCAGGAAAACAACCTCTCACTCAACGTCAACAAAACAAAGGAGATTATCGTGGACTTCAGGAAACAGCAGAGGGAGCACCCCCTATCCACATCGACCGGGCAGTACTGGAGAAGGTGGAAAGTTTTAAGTTCCACGGCGTACATATCACGGCAAACTGAAATGGTCCACCCACACAGACAGTGTGATGAAGAAGGTGCAACAGCGCCTATTCAACCTCAGGAGGCTGAAGAAATGTGGTTTGTCACCTTAAACCCACACAAACTTTTACAGATGCACAATTGAGAGCATCCTGTTGGCTGTATCACTGCCTGGTACAGCAACTGCACTGCCCTCAACCGCAAGGCTCGCCAGAGGGTGGTGTGGTCTGCACAACGCCTCACTGGGGCAAACTACCTGCCCTCCAGGACACCTACAGCACCCGATGTCACAGGAAGGCCAAAAAGATCATCAAGGACAACAACCACCCGAGCCACTGCCTGTTCACCCCACTACCATCCAGAAGGCGAGGTCAGTACATGTGCATCAAAGCTGGGACCGACAGACTGAAAAACAGCTTCTATCTCAAGGCCATCAGACTGTTAAACAGCCATCACTAACAGAGAGAGGCTGCTGCCTACGTACAGACTCAAATCATTGGCCACTTTAATAAATGGATCACTAGTCACTTTAAATAATGCCACTTTAATAATGTTTACATATATTACATTGTTCATATCATATGTACAGTTGAAGTCGGAGGTTTACATACACTTAGGTTAGAGTCATTAAAACTCAAACTATAGTTTTGGCAAGTCGGTTAGGACATCTACTTTGTGCATGACACAAGTAATTTTTCCAACAATTGTTTACAGACAGATTATTTCACTTATAATTCACTGTATTCAGTGGGTCAGAAGTTTACATACACTAAGTTGACTGTGCCTTTAAACAGCTTGGAAAATTCCAGAAAATTATATAATAGGCTAATTGACATCATTAGAATCAATTGGAGGTGTACCTGTGGATGTATTTCAAGGCCTACCTTCAAACTCAGTGTCTATTTGCTTGACATCATAGGAAAATCTAAAGAAATCAGCCAAGACCTCATGAAAATAATTGTAGACCTCCACAAGTCTGGCTCATCCTTGGGAGCAATTTCCAAACACCTGAAGGTACCACATTCATCTGTACAAACAATAGTACATAGTACACAAGCATAAACACCATGGGACCACACAGCTGTCATACCGCTCAGGAAGGAGACCTTTTCTGTCTCCTGGAGATGAACGTACTTTGGTGCGAAAAGTGCAAATTAATCCCAGAACAACAGCAAAGGACCTTGTGAAGATGCTGGAGGAAACAGGTACAAAAGTATCTATATCCACAGTAAAATGAGTCCTATATCGACATAACCTGAAAGGCCGCTCAGCAAGGAAGAAGTCACTGCTCCAAAACCGGCATACAAAAAGCCAGACTACGGTTTACAACTGCACATGGGGACAAAGATCATACTTTTTGGAGAAATGTCCTCTGGTCTGATGAAACAAAAATAGAACTGTTTGTGGCCATAATGACCATTGTTATGTTTGGAGGAAAAAGGGGGAGGCTTGCAAGCCGAAGAACACCATCCCAACCGTGAAGCACGGGGGTGGCAGCATCATGTTGTGGGGGTGCTTTGCTGCAGGAGAGACTGGTGCACTTCACAAAATAGATGGCATCATGAGGGAGGAAAATGATGTAGATATATTGAAGCAACATCTCAAGACATCAGTCAGGAAGTTAAAGCTTGGTTGCAAATGGGTTTTCCAAATGGACAACGACCACAAGCATACTTCCAAAGTTGTGGCAAAATGGTTTAAGGACAACAAAGTCAAGGTATTGGAGTGGCCATCACAAAGTCCTGACCTCAATCCCATATAAAATCTCTGGGCAGAACTGAAAAAGTGCGCGCGAGCAAGGAGGCCTACAAACCTGACTCAGTTACACCAGCTCTGTCAGGAGGAATGCTCCAAAATTCACCCAACTTATTGTGGGAAGCTTGTGGAAGGCTACCCGAAACGTTTGACCCAAGTTGTCACAATTTAAAGGCAATGCTACCAAATACTAATTGAGTGTATGTAAACTTCTGACCCACTGGGAATGTGATGAAAGATATAAATGCTGAAATAAATCATTCTCTCTACTATTATTCTGACATTTCACATTCTTCAAATAAAGTGGTGATCCTAACTAACCTAAGACAGGGAATTTTTACTAGGTTTAATTGTCAGGAATTGTGAAAAACTGAGTTTAAATGTATTTGGATAAGGTGTATGTTACCTTCTGACTTCAACTGTATATACTGTATTTTATACCATCTATTGCATCTTGCCTATGTCGCTCGGCCATCGCTCATCCATATATTTGTGTGTATAAGGTAGTTGTTGTGGAATTGTTATATTACTTGTTAGATATTACTGCACTGTCGGAAATCGAGGCACAAACATTTTGCTACACTCGCATTAACATCTGCTAACCATGTGTATGTGACCAATACAATTTGATTTGATTTTTATACATGACCCAGAGCATGATGGGATGTTAATTTCTTAGGAATTGCTCAGGAATCACACCTGTGTGGAAGCAACTGCTTTCAATATACTTTGTATCCCTCATTTACTCAAGTGTTTCCTTTATTTTGACAGTTACCTGTACATGTAGTTCAGTACTCCCCAACTCTGGCGATTAATATGTTGATTGCGTTGAATCAGGTGAGTTTGTCCAGGGCTACAACAAAAAGGTGTGCTGTTGGGGGTACTCGAGGATTGGAGTGCCCTATATGGTGCAGTACTTTTAACCAGGGTTCGTAGGACTCTGGTCGAAAGTAATGCATTATATAGGGAATAGGGTGCCATTTGAGACGCAATCATCACTGTGTGTAAATGCTTGCCTTCTTCATCCTCTCCTCTATACAGGGTCTCCCCTTTACAGAACTCTTTTCGATCCAAGGCCCTGTCGGGGAAATCTACCAGGGTGCATCCCTCTCCCAGTCGGATGGGAGCCAGTATCTGGGGACAGCAACCTGAGCAGGTGGACCGGATATTCCAGGCCTTACGGAAAGGCCTCAAGTAAGTAGCAACTCCAATCATATGAATATCCAATGGAGTAGACAAGAGTGAAGTTGCCCCTAGTCGCCGATCTAAGGTTTTATGTTTTCCCCTTTAATTGGTAGGGGGGTACACTTGGGGAAACATAAGCTGATCTTAGATCTGTGCATCAGGGCAACTTGCTGTTAATTCAGAAGTCTCATGTACTGCACTGCACCAATCAGCATCACGCACAGTGCTTGGTGGCTGATATTGAGCTTTGTTGGCAGGGAGTATCTAGATGGCCATCAGACGGAGATGGACTTCCTGTCCTCCCAGCAAAGAGACACCAAGAGGAACTCCAGACTGGTGAGTATATAGTAGTTGAGGTTGTTGGATGGGAAAATGGGAAGTATGGGCTCATCGCATTACACTCCTAGATAAAAAAAAGTTGATTTGTTTGTCACCATAGGTTCCAGGTATAACCCTTTGGTGGTGAAAACGGTTCTACTTACAACCTTTTAGTGGACAAACGATTCCACGTAGAACCTTGTATTAATGAAAGGATTCCACTTATAACCAAAAATAGTTATTTTCAGAGGGTTCTCCTACGGGGACAATTGAAGAGTCCTTTATGGTTCCAGATATAACCTTCTTTTCTAAGAGTGTAATGAGTGGAACTGCAGTAAACACATGGAAAAGAAAGCCTCCACAGTCCAGTCACAATGAGCAATTTAGGCTCTTTCTCAACAGTCTTTTCTCAATCTCTCACATCCACTCTTCTCGTCTCCTCAAAACACATTGGAGTAGAATATCTGAGGTTCCTTATCTAGGATCTCTTCCTTCAAAACTGTTTGAGAAAGAGGCTAGGAAAGAGAATGTGAGGAATAAAGAAACAACTTTTAAGACATAGCTTTTGTATCGAGTTCGTAAAATATATAGATCTCTCAGAAATAAACCTAGACATTCCTCTGTTTTCAGGCTTTTCTGTATGATTTGGAGAAGGTGAGATACCGTTTTTTGCCTGCTCTCTTATTATTTTTCAAATGGTCAAAATTAATTGTCATGGGGCCTCCCGAGTGGCGCAGTGGTCCAAGGCATTGCAATGCTAGCTGTGCCACTAGAAATCCTGGTTCGAGTCCAGGCTCTGTTGAAGCCGGCCGTGACTGGGAGACCCATGGGGCAGTGCACAATTGGCCCAGCGTCGTCCGGGTCAGGGGAGGGTTTGGTCGGCAGGGATGTCCTTGTCCCATCGCGCTCTAGCGATTCCTGTGGCAGGCCGGGTGCATGCACACTGACATGGTCGTCAGGTGTACAGTGTTTCTTCCGACACATTGGTGTGGCTGGCTTCTGGGTTAAGCGGGCATTGTGTCAAGAAGCAGTGCGGCTTGGTTGGGTTGTGTTTCGGAGGACGCACAGCTCTCAACCTTCGCCTCTCCCGAGTCCATATGGGAGTTGCAGCGATGAGACATGACTGTAACTACCAATTGGATACCATGAAAAAGGGGTATAAAAAAAGAAGACAAAAAATGTAAAATTACATTTAAAAATTGTTTTCATAAAATGTACCAAAATGTGATTTTGCGATGTCAGGAGATCCGAGCATTGGAGAGATACATAAGAAGACTGGAGTTCCAAATCAGCAAGGTAACAACTTCCATAACTTTCCTAATGCATATTGCTGGTGTTTTTATTTAACAGACATGATACTGAAGAGATGACAGGAAATGTATGACATCTATGAGTCAGAGGGGCAGTGGTTTAGTTTCGAACCCATGCTGTCTCTGGTATACATGCATACCAGGATCAGCAGCACAAACCGCTAGACCACACAGGCCACACTTCTATGACCTCTATGTAGGTCTATGTAGTGTCAATTCTGTTTCCACCACAGTCAAACACTGAGGGATTTTCCCACCAGCCAATGTGCATCGATGCATCAGGAAGAATAACACCATGTGGGAGCAACAGCCTCATAAATAACCAGAGGGAGGACAAAATGGTTGCCTGTTTATATTTACATTTCCAGGTGGAAGAGCTGTACGAGACTTACTGTATCCAGTGGCGTCTGTGTCAGGGTGCGGTGAACATGAAGAAAGCCTTCGCTCTATCGCCCTCTTCACGGGCTTCCAGAGAGAGCCTGCAGGAACTCAACCGTAACTACCGCCACAGCCTGGAGGTATTGCAGGCACACGCAGTCGGGTGCCACACAACTTAATTTACCTCAACAATTTCATGGGTTATCTCACATACTGTATACACAGATCCTCTGGTCAAACGTGTCCTTCGGTTGCCATGTTTATAACATATGGGTGGATATGGGACATAAACAAACAACCAAAAGATTGTTCATCTTCCTGTTTCATGAGTTAATTTGCATGTAATACGCTTAGCAGCCAACCGCTGAGTCTGGAGTCACAGGTCACTGATGGGCACCTGAAGGCCCATTACGCTTCATATTTCATGGATTCTAATACACACCATAATTCTATGTACCATTTCCAGAGGGAAGGTATGGGTCACACGTGAGCTAGCGTAACCCCATTTACCACTGACATAGTGTGGAGGTATGGTTCACAGATGGACTTTGAATCTGCCATTTGTCTTCTCTTGTCATGGGTTCTCACACACAGCATTTCACTATAAGATCTATTAGACATATTCAAGTATACTTTAAAGGATTTTTAAGTAGTTTATAAACAGGTTGATTAGTTCATAGATAGATTATAAACTAACAATAAACAATGTACAAACTACCTATAAATACTTTATAAAGTTAACCTTTGTGTAAAGTGTTACCAAGACATTATAAGTCTCTGATCATGCAGACAACTCTATAGGTCCAGTTAGATCAATAAATAAATTGTGAAAATGAAGTACAGTAGCAATCCACTGCTGATCATAACCTACACATATTTTCAGGATATGTGTGTCATGGAGGGGGAGTTGGAGATTCTCTTGGGAGAGCTTCACATCAAAATGAAAGGTAAAACATATGTTCAACCTTCATCATTCTAGTGAAATGGAATACAAAAAATGGCACACCTCAATGGCAAGCTTCAACTTTGTCTGAAAAATATATTCCAACAGGATTGATCGGCTTCGCTCGACTATGCCCAGGCGACCAATACGAGGTGAGTGCCTCTATCAAAACATATCCCAGTGAAAAACGCTCTGAGGAACCACAACTGAGGTAAAAGACTCAGGCGGTGGCCGAAATGGCACCATATCCCCTAAAGCTCTAAGGACCTTGGTCAAAAGTAGTGAGCTTTATAGGGAATAGGGAACAATATGGGACACGGTCTCAAATATGTATGCTTTTTTCCATCCAGGTTGTGATCCGTCTGGGGAGGCAGAGGTGGAAGATCCGTGGAAAAATCCAGACGGATGATAGGCAGTCATGGGATGTGGAGGAGATGATCTTCCTCGCTCACATCCACGAGAACTTTGAAATAAAGGTGAGCTTTTGGGGGCGGCTTCCCAGACACAGATTAAATCTAGTCCTGGACTGAAAAACTTGCTCAATTGAGAATCTGTATTGAAACTGGCTCTTAATAGTTTTAATCTGTGTCTAGGAAACTGGCCCCTAAAGATTTAGACTGAGCTGCATCTCAAATGACAGTCTAACTCATACATAGTGTATAACTTTTGACTGGAGCAACGTATGGTCACATAGCGCACTACTACAGAGGTAATAAGGTGACATTTGAGATTTAGAAGCAGTTGAAAGCAGTTGATTTTCCCTGTGGAAGCTTCATTTGTGTGTCTGTCAGGTACATCCAGGCACATCAGGATCACACATGACAATACATTCAGATGCTCTCCGGGGGAAGCCCACACACCAGTGTAAACGTCATATCCTGTCAGGGACGACCATGTGGGTAGTGATGACAAGCTTATTCCTGTCCTTTGTGTGCAGAAACACAGTGGCATACAGTGCATAATGTGGATGAAGTTACATTCTCTGTTGATGGGGAAAACAACATCCCTTCTGTGAAAGAGATATGAAGCCCATTTTCTGGCTAAGTAAGGTATCTTTACAAAGGACAATGGATTTCCAGTCAAACTAGTCTAATTGAAATTGCAGACGTTCAAAGCTTGAAACAGTAGTCTTCAAGTGCATGATAATACACCTTAAAAACAAAAAAGGTAAACGGCTGTGAATGAAAAGGATAGAGAAAGAAGAAAGTTGTATTGTTAGGAGTCTACACCTGAAGAATGAGGAGTAAGACATTTCTGACCTTGTGTGACGTTTCAACTGACCAATCATGTGTCTCTACGCAGGTAACAGAGGTCAAGGGACTGGGCTCCCTGCTGGTTGGCATGGTAATGTGTAAGAGTGCTGACTTCTTCATGTCTCGACCCCAGCTCATGGTAGTGGACATCACTGAACTAGGCACCATCAAGCTCCAACTAGAGGTGGTGTGGAAGTAAGTACACCAGTTAGCCATTTTAAAAATGATTTACAAGGTTTAAGTTTATATGCAGAGTACATTGTGACATTGGGGGGGATTCTCTATTTTTTCAAAGGACTTCAGGTGAATGCACAAAAACATGTATGGGTTAGACATGTATTATAAGACATGTATTTTAACGGTAAACATGTATTACCTTTTAATGTGGCATTAACACAACCAGTCATGATATTTTCATCTGAGTGTCAAACAAATCACTTCAAAAAGTAGGCTACCTGTTCACGTTCGTCGACTCAAAAATAATTCCAGCATCCAAACAGTGCACTGTGCACCGGCCATTTGATGAATGGAAATAGACATCTGTTATAAAACACCAAAAAGTGTAATTACATTCGCAGATTGTCATTTGGCCAACACTCTTGTAGCCTGAATTAATTGATGGAAATTGAACTGTTTTTGTAAAAAGAAAAGTTGGGACACCTGAAAAGGGGCTGAAATACAGGAAACAAATACAGTTGTGTCTGTCCTGAGCTCATCGGCATAGGAAACTGTGAGGGCCCAGTTTGCTAGCAAATGTTCAAGACAGATGCAGAGATGCAGATAGGCGGAGTAGAGAGCAGAATGCAATTAAAAGAACCTGAACCAACTGTCACTGGTATAAACCATGACAGAGAGGTGGTGGTGTTGGTTTCATTCGAAATAAACTTTTATTTTCATATTTGTATCAGTATCAGTACACTGTTTATATGGTTATGGTTATAGGGTGCTGAATTATTCCTGATTATACTGAGAAGTTAGTGGTGATGTGTGCAGGTAGGAATATCTTCCTTATAAATAAAACTATACGAACGTGAAACTAGGTAAAAACTAGACCCTGGAGTTTTACCTGTTCAGGTCACATGGTCAGGGAAATCAGCTGGTTCTTATTTATAGGTCATACTGTATGTAGGTCAACGGTTTGGAAGTTGTGTTTTTTTTCTCTCTGAGAATTGAACGTAGCATGTATTAGATCAATATAATGATATTTGCAGCTGCTACTAAGACAGTGCTAGACAGATTTAGATAATTGAAGCATTTTTCTCTGCCAGTTTTTCATTCATTCCTAAGAGAGGGAGGACTGAAACTGACTGAAACACAGACCAGACAATTACTGTACCTCTCCTCTAACATGACCCAGCTGTGAAAGAACAGCTGATCCTATACAGGCTATAGACTACCTCATCCATCCCCTTCCATGGAGACACACACATACACACACAAACATACACAGAAACACACGCAGACACACACACACACACAAATGCTCTGCCCTTGCACCACGACAGATCAGATTACAGTGGGTATATAGACTCCAGGTGGAGGACATTTCATGGTTTCTCTTCACAGTGCTGGTAGTTTAACCAGATCCTAAACCTCGGCCATGTCACGCATTTCTTCGTCTTCTGACGATATAACGAAATCATCGTCGGAAAAGGTAGACCAATACGCAGCAGGTATGTGATTGTTCATTTTGAACATTTATTCACTTCAAAACGAAATACAAAAACAACAAACAAGAAAACGAACGATTCACTGACAGTCTGGTAAGGCACTAGGCTAAACACAGAACAATCACCCACAAAATACAAACACAAACACACCCTACTATATGGGACTCTCAATCAAAGGCAGATAGACAACACCTGCCTTCAACTGAGAGTCCCAACCCCAATTAATCAAACATAGACATACACTCACTAGACTCCACATAGAAATACCTAAACATAAACCAAAACCCGGAATTACTAAATCAAACACCCTTTTTACAAAACACACCACCCTGAACCACAAAACAAATACCCTCTGCCACGTCCTGACCAAACTACAATACTAATTAACCTTTATACTGGCCAGGACGTGACAGGCCATCAATAAGTGCCATCTGATTGCTCCTCCATTCTGTCATGATGACCTGCTTTCTCAGTCAGCACACCAGCCATATAAACTACCTTTTGGTTTACTCTGAGAATGAGTTACACTAAAATAAAAATAAAAATGGAGTACCTGCAAAACACCAGTATCAACGTCAAGAGTGAAGAGGCAATTCCGGGATGCTGGCCTTCTAGGCAGAGTTCCTTTGTCCAGTGTCTGTGTTATTTTGCCCATCTTAATCTAATTATTTTTATTGGCCAGTCTGAGATATGGCTTTTTCTTTGCAACTCTGCCTAGAAGGCCAGCATCCCGGAGTCGCCTCTTCACTGTTGATGTTGAGACTGGTGTTTTGCGGGTACTATTTAATGAAGCTGCCAGTTGAGGACTTGTGAGGCGTCTGTCTCTCAAACTAGACACTCTAATGTATTTGTCCTCTTGCTCAGTTGTGCACCAGGGCCTCCCACTCCTCTTTCTATTCTGGTTAGAGCCAGTTTGCGCTGTTCTGTGAAGGGAATAGTACACGGCCTTGTACGAGATCTTCAGTTTCTTGGCAATTTCTCGCATGGAATAGCCTTCATTTCTCAGAACAAGAATATACTGACGAGTTTCAGAAGAAAGTGCTTTGTTTCCGGCCATTTTGAGCCTGTAATTGAACCCACAAATGCTGATGCTCCAGACTCAACTAGTCTAAAGAAGGCCAGTTTTATTGCTTCTTTAATCAGCACAACAGTTTTCAGCTGTGCCAACATAATTGCAAAAGGGTTTTCTAATGATCAATTAGCCTTTTAAAATTATAAACTTGGATTAGCTAACACAATGTGCCATTGGAACACAGGAGTGATGGTTGCTGATAATGGGCCTCTGTACGCCTATGTAGATATTCCATAAAAAATCTGCCATTTCCAGCTACAATAGTCATTTACAACATTAACAATGTCTACACTGTATTTCTGATCAATTTGATGTTATTTTAATGGACAAAAAATATGCTTTTCTTTCAAAAACAAGGACATATCTAAGTGACCCCAAACTTTTCAACGGTTGTGTACATTCTTTCTCTCTTTCTCTTTCTCTTTCTCTTTCTCTTTCTCCCTCTCTTTCTCCCTCCCTCTCTCTCTCTCTCTCTCTCTCTCTCTCTCAAGTCCGTTTGACAGTGGGGAGATGAGGCCAATCACCACTGCATCCAGCAGGCAGTCCATCCACAGCAGGAAGGGCTCGGTGTACAGCTGGATCCCTCCCAACACACCCAGCTTCACAGAGAAATACTTCATAGTAAGTGACCCAGTCATAGCCTCGTCCCATACTGTATGTGCTATAGCCAACTCTTCTATCCTTCATTGTAATGCTATTGTATGCTATGACAATGAATGATAGAAGAGTTGACCACTTTGGAAATAATAACTGTATTTAATGCTTTCATGTGTTATCCTCTGGGATTGGGACTGTACAGGTGTTGGATCTTAATTTTACCCCTTTCGTCACAAGAGGAAAATAATACTCCAGCAGGAGGATTTGAATAGCTGAACAAATATTTAGAATCGCCACCAGGGGACAGCCGGAAGAGGTGTTTGTATACAATGCAGTACCGTACCTACATTGTACCTTCTGTGGGCTATGTGCAGGCTACAGCGTGTCTTGTGGGATTTCTTATGTGGATTATAATAAATGGACATATCTGTAGGGGCTAGATGTATTTTTAATTGGGGGAAATCTGTTTTTTTTAATCAATTGCTTTAGTATACTGTATGTTGAAGGCAAGCAATAGGCAGAATAAACTATTGTTTTTCTCAGTGCCTGTGTGGTCCAGTGGTTACAGTCACTGAACCTGGCACACATGTGTCAGACACACATATGCCAGAATTGTAATTGGTTCAAATCTGGTCCAATGACTGATGGATGAATATCTATTTTTTAGGCATTCATTCTGCGTGGATACCGGGTTAATTGTGTGTGGTTACAGGGTTAAAATAGAAACAACTCAAAGGTTAACAGTTTAGGTGTTCATTCCGAATTATTAAGGTTAGGGCTATGGTTTGGGGAAGGCTTAAAACAAAATAATAAAAAACGTTTCGCCTATGTATCCATAGTATTCTTAATGCTTGCTAGAATGGTCTAAGCTACGTGCTCCATCTCTGAGCCTCATGAATTGCTGGGCAATATAGTGATCAGCCTGAGCATACGTGAGGCCCACAAGTTAATTTCGTTTATTTAAATTTTTCCTAGAAGTAAAACAAATAGTCTGATAATTTACACAAAGTGTCTCAGCTCAGCGAAATCATCTTTGGATAGGTTCAAATGCATAAACATCTTGACAGCTTTACGAAAGTAAACACTAAAGCCACACAATATAGGCTTTCAATCCACAACAAAGATCAGAACTATATTGACAAGTTATACATAACCTAATTATAAAACGTGGGCGAGCATCCATACTGTAGAAAAGTGTATTGTTCTACATTAGGCCTACCTCTGTCAATCAACAGGTGGCCCAAATCAGCTCATCAACTCAGCCAGGGAAACACAGTAGCCTATTATCGGTTTTCACACCTTTCATTATGTGACAATGGATAGGGTAACGGGTAGCCTCCAGAATATAGCCTTTTGGAATATAATCAAATAACAAGGGGGCTGTTGCAACCAACGATGGCACTAGATTATCGCCAGCTGTTAAACCATCAATATGCGCTAAATTCACACACACAGCTGATCACAATTGCAACCATTATTGGTCACCTCATTACCACTCCCTGAAAGATGATGTCGGTGTTACCCTTAGTCCTGCTTGCAACCAAAGTCTTTCAAGATATGTTTGACTTCTGGTTGGTACTGTAATCTGAATAATTTAGTCCTTTTTTAACAGACTATGGGTGATTTATCTATTTGACAAGCATTCTCTAAAATAGAAATAAAGTATTTCATCGTTTACCATTGCAAATCGACTGTGGCAATTTAGCCAACACTTTGTATGAATGGAAACTGTTGGTGTAGTCTACTGTTATTATTTTATTTGTATCCTATTTATGTTATCGAAAAGTGTCTAGTACGGTCATTTCTTATCGAGATAATGGGTAAAATAACCCTGGACTGTTCATATTTTAAATGTGTGTAACTAAATCAAGTCAATCGAGTTATTTGTGCCGAAAGGGCATGGCCCGGAATCAAACCAACACCGACACAGTAGGCCTACACAGTATGTGCACTCTGGAGGCAGCAGCCCTAACAATTGAACTCAATTTTGACCTTATCATACACTTGACACTTGTATGTCGTAGCCTAGTGAAGACCAATATCTACCTTGTTTTATTAAGCTATAGAAAATGACGGTTGTTGATGTGTATGGCTGCATTTCAGTTTTTTTTTAATTAAATTTTTTTATGTTGCAGTAATAGGACCTAGGCCTAGCGTTTGAGCGATCGAGAGAGAAAATAATTTTGTTAGCAAGCCCTGATCCCAATGACTCGACTGCCCCTGCTTGGAGAGAAAGGGAACTGGTATTTTTCAGAAAGGCCAAATGCAATATTTTATCAAATAATAAATAAATAAAAATGTTGATACTTAGGGGGGGTGGTAATGTAGCTATTTTGATTTTGAATTTTAGGACCCCTGTAGGTATAAAAAGATGTACAAAAATTATTTGATAAAATATTGAATTTGTCCTTTACTGCTATAGGCCCATAGAAATGCATTGAATAACACATTCATAAATAGCAAAACAAACAGTCAAAAAATAGGAATATGGTTTTGAAGAGTCTGTTCTATATCTATAAGAAAGCTCAAGTAATATATAAAAACATTTGGGACACATTTAACTCCTTTTTTTGTTGACGCAAAACTACTTCCATACTTCCATTCATTTTTTAAACCAGTACTAGGTTACCTTCAGAGAAGTCCTGTGATTCTTGTGAAAAACGGAGAACACCATCGTGTTTGTGAGAGTCTTCCCTTTTCCTAGGCCTATAGGCTATAAAACATTTATAGCCATACATTATTTAATGCAAAGCAGTCAACATACACATTGTTTCATATTCTTTAGTAATAGACTCATAAACACAATCACACAATGGGTACAGCTTGGTTCACAGCATCACCAGGAAACTCGAAGTATTGTAGCCTCATGCGGAAGTTGGCACATCGGCTGTACCGACTTCAGACGAGTCCCCATCGTGTTAGTGAGAGTCTTATTTTTCCATAGAGTGGTCAAATTAGTTTGTAGGCCAAACCTTTCAGATGCTTTCGTGAGAAGACAGATTTTTGGGGATTTCTCCTAGTCTGACAAACAGCGCTGTAGCTCTGCCACTTTCCACCGCAGATGCGGAAGGTGGACATAGGCAGGTGTGGTGCATTGAGACGCAGCTATCTCTAGCTTAAACAGACGAATTTTGATGGGGATTTTTTCATTATGTTACTTAGATTGCGTCAATATACTTTTTTTTAACACTATTATTAGGAAATAATTCCTTACAGGCAACTTCAGTTAGTGCAAATGGAGGAGACTGAAAAGAGAACACATGCTTAAAGTATTTTGCTTCCTCTTTCAAAATATATTTTAGTGAATCGTGGATGACTTTGTCATTTGTAACACGTTTCTGTAAATTCGGGTGCGTCTATCGAATAGTAAGGATTAAGATCTGACATCTGTATAAATTAACTATATGAATTTTTGACCACAAAAAGAATAATACAAAAGTTTGCTATAGCACAAGTGTATGGGACTAGGCTAACCTACCTCTATTAGGCAGTCTCACACACACTACTCTGTATGGTATGCCTGCACACTTCATGGTCCCTATCTGTTAAGTCTTACCAAAGAAAACCCTGTATTTTGTATATTTTAATTAAATTATGGATTCTGATCAACAAGCTGTAAAGGCTATTGTATTAGAGGAAATGTATTCTGTATATGTTGGGCTTAGATGTTTTTCCAAGCATGTCTCCCATGTAGCTGTGCAATCCAGGAATCTGGAATGTGTCTCCAGTCCAGATGCCAGGCCTGGACGTATGGATGCAATACTTTTCACACCAAAAGACTTATGTTTTTCATGCTGTCTCTCTCCTTATCCTCCCTCTCCCTTTATACTCTTGAAAAAGGGTGCAACTTTGCACCATGAGGGTTATTTGTCTTATCCTTATGTAACAGTTAGCTTCCGTCCATCTCCTTGCCCCATCCTGGACCCTCTGAACACAATTTTTTATTTTTTTATTTCACCTTTATTTAACCAGGTATGCAAGTTGAGAACAAGTTCTCATTTACAATTGTGACCTGGCCAAGATAAAGCAAAGCAGTTTGACACATACAACAACACAGTTACACATGGAGTAAAACAAACATACAGTCAATAATACAGTAGAAAAATAAATCAATATACAATGTGAGTAAATGAGGTGAGATAAGGGAGGTAAAGGCAAAAAAGGCCATGGTGGCGAAGTACATACAATATAGCAAGTAAAACACTGGAATGGTAGATTTGCAGTGGAAGAAAGTGCAAAGTAGAAATATAAATAATGGGGTGCAAAGGAGCAAAATAAATAACTAAATAAATAAATACAGTAGGGGAAGAGGTAGTTGTTTGGGCTAAAAGATAGATGGGCTATGTACAGGTGCAGTGATCTGTGAGCTGATCTGACAGCTGGTGCTTAAAGCTAGTGAGGGAGATAAGTGTTTCCAGTTTCAGAGATTTTTGTAGTTCGTTCCAGTCATTGGCAGCAGAGAACTGGAAGGAGAGGCGGCCGAAGGAGGAATTGGCTTTGGGGGTGACCAGTGAGATATACCTGCTGGAGCGCATGCTACAGGTGGGTGCTGCTATGGTGACCAGCGAGCTGAGATAAGGGCGGACTTTACCTAGCAGGGTCTTGTAGATGACCTGGAGCCAGTGGGTTTGGCGACGAGTATGAAGCGAGGGCCAGCCAATGAGAGCGTACAGGTCGCAGTGGTGGGTAGTATATGGGGCTTTGGTGACAAAACAGATGGCACTGTGATAGACTGCATCCAATTTATTGAGTAGGGTATTGGAGGCTATTTTGTAAATGACATCGCCGAAGTCGAGGATCGGTAGGATGGTCAGTTTTATGAGGGTATGTTTGGCAGCATGAGTGAAGGAGGCTTTGTTGCGAAATAGGAAGCCAATTCTAGATTTAACTTTGCATTAGAGATGTTTGATGTGAGTCTGGAAGGAGAGTTTACAGTCTACCTAGACACCTAGGTATTTGTAGTTGTCCACATATTCTAAGTCAGAACCGTCCAGAGTAGTGATGCTGGACGGGCGGGCAGGTGCA
This sequence comes from Salmo salar, assembly GCF_965601325.2. Classification (NCBI taxonomy): domain Eukaryota; kingdom Metazoa; phylum Chordata; class Actinopteri; order Salmoniformes; family Salmonidae; genus Salmo; species Salmo salar. Next base: position 42,334,039 of record NC_138302.1, on the reverse strand, counting down.
GGCAGCGATCGGTTGAAGAGCATGCATTTAGTTTTACTTGTATTTAAGAGCAGTTGGAGGCCACGGAAGGAGAGTTGTATAGCATTGAAGCTCGTCTGGAGGGTTGTTAACACAGTGTCCAAAGAAGGGCCAGAAGTGTACAGAATGGTGTCGTCTGCGTAGAGGTGGATCAGAGACTCACCAGCAGCAAGAGCGACATCATTGATGTATACAGAGAAGAGAGTTGGCCCAAGAATTGAACCCTGTGGCACCCCCATAGAGACTGCCAGCAGTCCGGACAACAGGCCCTCTGATTTGACACACTGAACTCTATCAGAGAAGTAGTTGGTGAACCAGGCGAGGCAATCATTTGAGAAACCAAGACTAATGAGTCTGCCGATGAGGATGTGGTGATTGACAGAGTCGAAAGCCTTGGCCAGGTCAATGAATACGGCTGCACAGTATTGTTTCTTATCGATGGCGGTTAAGATATCGTTTAGGACCTTGAGCGTAGCTGCGGTGCACCCATGACCAGCTCGGAAACCAGATTGCATAGCGGAGAAGGTGCGGTGGGATTCGGAATGGTCGGTAATCTGTTTGTTGACTTGGCTTTTGAAGACCTTAGAAAGATAGATATAGATAGATATAGGTCTGTAGCAGTTTGGGTGTAGAGTGTCTCCCCCTTTGAAGAGGGGGATGACCACAGCTGCTTTCCAATCTTTGGGAATCTCAGACAACACGAAAGAGAGGTTGAACAGGCTAGTAATAGGAGTTGCAAAAATTTCGGCAGATCATTTTAAAAAGAAAGGGTCCAGATTGTCTAGCCCGGCTGATTTGTAGGGGTCCAGATTTTGTAGCTCTTTCAGAACATCAGCTGACTGGATTTGGGAGAAGGAGAAATGGGGAAGGCTTGGGCGAGTTGCTGTGGGGGGTGCAGAGCTGTTGACCGGGGTAGGGGTAGCCAGGTGGAAAGCATGGCCTGCCGTAGAAAAATGCTTATTGAAATTCTCAATTATAGTGGATTTATTGGTGGTGACAGAGTTTCCTATCCTCAGTGCAGTGGGCAGCTGGGAGGAGGTGCTCTTATTCTCCCTGGACTTTACAGTGTCCCAGAACTTTTTTGAGTTTGTGTTGCAGGAAGCAAATTTCTGCTTGAAAAAGCTAGCCTTGGCCTTTGTAACTGCCTGTGTGTAACAGTGTAGGTTCCGTCCCTCTCTTCGCCCCAACCTGGGCTCGAACCAGGGACCCTTGCACACATCAACAACTGACACCCACGAAGCATCGTTACCCATCGTGCCACAAAAGCCGCGGCCCTTGCAACGCAAGGGGAAACCCCACTTCAAGTCTCAGAGCGAGTGACGTCACTGATTGAAAAGCTATTAGCGCGCACCACCGCTAACTAACTAGCCATTTCACATCGGTTACACTCACCCCCCCTTTGACCTCTTCCTTTTCCGCAGAAACCAATGATCCGGGTCAACAACATCAATGTAACAGTGTAGGTTCCGTCCCTCTCTTCGCCCCAACCTGGGCTCGAACCAGGGACCCTTGCACACATCAACAACTGACACCAACGAAGCATCGTTACCCATCGCGCCACAAAAGCCGCGGCCCTTGCAACGCAAGGGGAAACCCTACTTCAAGTCTCAGAGCGAGTGACGTCACTGATTGAAATGCTATTAGCGCGCACCACCGCTAACTAACTAGCCATTTCACATCGGTTACATGTGTATATTGGTTTCTAACTTCCCTGAAAAGTTGCATATCACGGGGGCTGTTCGATACTAATGCAGAACGCCACAGGATGTTTTTGTGTTGGTTAAGGGCAGTCAGGTCTGGAGAGAACCAAGGGCTATATCTGTTCCTGGTTCTACATTTCTTGACTGGGGCATGCTTATTTAAGATGGTGAGGAAGGCATTTAAAAAAAATAACCAGTCATCCTCTACTGACGGGATGAGGTCAATATCCTTCCAGGATACCCGGGCCAGGTTGATTAGAAAGGCCTGCTCGCTGAAGTGTTTCAGGGAGTGTTTGACAGTGATGAGTGAAGGTTGTTTGACAGCTGACCCATTACGGATGCAGGCAATGAGGCAGTGATCGCTGAGATCTTGGTTGAAAACAGCACAGCTATATTTAGAGGGCAAGTTGGTCAGGATGATATCTATGAGGGTGCCCGTGTTTTGATAATTTGTGTGAGATTGAGGGCATAAAGCTGAGATTATAGGATGGCTGGGGTGTCCCAGTTTAGGTCACCTAGCAGCACGAGCTCTGAAGATAGATGGGGGGCAATCAGTTCACATATGGTGTCCAGAGCACAGCTGGGGGCAGAGGGTGGTCTATAGCAGGCGGCAACGGTGAGAGACTTGTTTTTAAAGAGGTGGATTTTTAAAAGGAGAAGTTCAAATTGTTTGGGTACAGACCTGGATAGTAGAACAGAACTCTGCAGGATATCTCTGCAGTAGATTGCAACACCGCCCCCTTTGGCCATTCTATCTTTTCTGAAAATGTTGTAGTTAGGGATGGAGATTTCAGAGTTTTTGGTGGTCTTCCTAAGCCAGGATTCAGACACGGCTAGGACATCCGTGTTGGCAGAGTGTGCTAAAGCAGTGAATAAAACAAACTTAGGGAGGAGCCTTCTAATGTTAACATGCATGAAACCAAGGCTATTACGGTTACAGAAGTCATCAAAAGAGAGCGCCTGGGGAATAGGAGTGGAGCTAGGCACTGCAGGGCCTGGATTCACCTCTACATCGCCAGAGGAACAGAGGAGGAGTAGGATAAGGGTACGGCTAAAAGCTATGAGAATTGGTCGTCTAGGACGTCCGGAACAGAGAGTAAAAGGAGCATTTTTCTGGGGGCGATAAAATAGCTTCAAGGTATAATGTACAGACAAAGGTATGGTAGGATGTGAATACAGTGGAGGTAAACCTAGGCATTGAGTGATGATGAGAGAGATATTGTCTCTAGAAACATCATTGAAACCAGGTGATGTCATCGCATGTGTGGGTGGTGATGCTGAAAAGGCTCTACAGTGAAATAAGCCAATAAACACTAACCAGAACAGCAATGGACAAGGCATAGGAGAGGCATGCTTAGCCGAGTGATCATAAGGGTCCAGTGAGTAGTGAGGTTGATTGGGGTCACGGCGATTCAGACAGCTAGCCGGGCCATGGGTAGCAAGCTGGCAGAAGATGGTCTGTTTTTAGCCACCTCGTGAGTTTCCGTCGGTAGATTAGTGGGGTTCCGTGTGGTAGAGGGGACCAATCCAATTGGCAAAATAGTTATAGTGGATTGTCCGAAAGACCTATTCAGATTGCAGCCGATAAGACAGCTAACGATTAGCGGGCCGCAGATGGGCGTTCAGGTTACGTCGCGACGGAGGGGCCAGTTGGATAACTCCCTCGGGCAGATAACGTCGGTAGTCCAGTCGTGAAAGCCCGGTGGGGCTCCGCATCGGCAGTAAAACGGGTCCGAATTGGTGATTGTAGCCCAGGAGTGGCTGATGGAACTCTTCAGCTGGCTAGCTCCGGAATAATTGATGTTTGCTCCGGGACCGACGTTAGCCAATAGTCACTTGGATAGCAGCTAGCTAGCTGCAATATCCAGGTGTAAATGTCCAGAGCTTGCGGTAGAAATCCGGGGATATGGAGAGAAAATAGGTGAACTGGTGAACTGGCTAACTTCTGGCTAGCTTCTGTTGTGGATTTCAGATTTGAGGTGAATAATACGTTTTTTTTAAAACAATTGGTGAGGCGGATTGCAGGAGAGTGTTATGAAGTTGAGTTTTTAGGGAAAAATATATATAAAAAGATATGCGAAGAAAATATGTAAATATATATATACACGGGACACGACAAGACGAGGACAAAGGACGTCTGACTGCTATGCCATCTTGGATGGAAGAATATAGAATAATTGACAAATGTCACAAAGGAAGCATCGTAACCTGTCATTTCACAAAAGCCGCAGCTCTGGCAAAGCTAGAAAAACAACTGCTTCTAGGTTTCAGAGTGGGTGACGTCATCGATTGAAAGTTACTAGCGTGCACCACTAACAACCTAGCCGTTTCACATTGGCTACACATATAGGGGACTGCTTTCTGGTGCTATTTTCCATAGAGATCCTAATAATTATATGGGTTTTTCCAAGAACTACCCTTCAAATAGATCTCTAAAGAACCATTTTGAAACATGGCTTATATATCTGTGGTCTTCTATCTAGTCCATGGTACGACAGCTCCAGCACGACCCAGAGGGCTCCTTCTCCCTGGTGTCACGGGAGTCTCGAGGGGTGTCTCTACTCAGCTTCCTTGCTGACACCTCCCAGGCCCTCAACCCCACCCCCACAAACAGCCAAGGGGGCAGCCAGACCCAAATCAGCCTGACAGAGGACCTAGTCTCAGAGAGCAGCCCACGAGAAGAGAGGACATCGAGGGGACTTCCAGGGACTTCTGAGACAGGGGACGAGTGGCCCCCGACCGACCCGGACACGGGCTTCTCCTCTCCCTCAACACCCGGGGAGACGAAGCGGGGGCCCCTGCTAGCCCAGCAGCAGTGGTACAGCACTCCAGACATCCTCAGGCAGAATGGAGGAGGCCCCAGCCCCAGTTCTAGCCCAAGTCCTGGTAGAGAGACAGACACTGAGACTGTTCCAATAAGGAGCAGCAAAGGGGAGCCAGGTGTGGAGGTGGAGGTGAGGCTGGGGTACGAGGACATTGAGGAGCAGGAGAAGGAGGCTCTAGCCAGGCCGGTGGTGACCAGCAACCAGCACAAGGCTCAGGCTCTGAGGATCAGTGCTCTGTTAGGGGAGCTGGAGTCGGCTCTACAGGGCCAGGAGTGCAAAGAGAGAGAGCTGAGGACACTAGACAACCAGATCCTGCACCTCAACACCATCTTAAAAGTGAGTGCTTAGAGAATGCATTGACACATGCTGTAACCTTTTGAACCCCTTTAACCCTTGGAACCCGTTTCCCCCAACTTTCACTCTCCTAACAGATATTGTTTATGATATTCTAATCCCTGTGAAAAAGCACTTACAATAGAATGTATGGACAGAATGTTGAAGCCATTTACTGTAACACACTATCCCCTCCTAAAACAAAGTGCTGAATGAATTTAAATTGGAAATAATCTGAGTTCACAGCAACTGAAAGAGTTGTTTAATAGCGGAAGGTGTGTGTGTTTGTGTCTGTGTTCATGCAATCATGCATGTGTATGTGCTCATGCGTGCCTGTGTGTCTGCACATGTATGTGTTACCCTCTCAGAATAACCTTTCCTTGCTGAAGAGCTCCTCTGCCAAAACACTGGCTGTGGAAGAGAAGGAGGTGCTGGAGAGTTTTGACTTCCTCTCCACAGACTTCAATGCTGATGAAGACATCTCCTGTATGGGCAGTGTGCGCCTCAAAGACACAGGGTGGGTTGTGAAGAGTCTTCATGAACATACTCCCATTCAGCCATAGACGAGACTGTAGACAGTGATGTAGTTGAGGGTATATGCAGGTATACGCCGTATAGCCTAACCCCTCTGAATCATAGAGGTGCGGGGGGCTGCCTTAATTGACATCCATGTCTTCGGCACCCAGGGAACAGTGGGTTAATTGCCTTGCTCAGGGGCAGAGCAACAGATTTTTACCTTGTCAGCTCAGGATTGGATCCAGCAACCTTCTGGTTACTGGCCCAACGCTCTAACCACTAGGCTACCTGCTGCCCCGAAGAGGGGAGATCTAAGGATGTAACAAATATCATGGGTTGTTAATATTACTATAATGCCTTGGGCTGCTAGACAATGATAGAGGGAAAGGCTTTCCCAGAAACCTTCTCAATTAAATGTTTACTATCTACAAAGTAACCTATGCCTACCTGGCAGAATGATATCATGGTTATTTGCATAAACCCAGTGGCCATTTGTTTCGCAAACTCCATCTCATGTGCTACAGAAACACTGCTAACCAAATAACCGTGCTAGGTGCCTGTGCACTTGAATGAAAGGGTAACTACACACATTTTTTTAAATAATCTTAGATTGTTCCCAGACCTCAAAAGTGGTCTACTGGTTTGGTTTAAGCATTGTTATGCATTTTGTTGTTTTTTTATTTAAAAAAAGTGTGAGTATTAGAACAAAAACCTGAAAAAAAAGGGAAAATTCTGAAACCTGTGAATTCTGCCTCAGTTGAAAGCCTCATTTATCTTTGTCAATAGTAGGCCTGCTATTAGTCTACTTTTACAGTACATATTGGGTTGGTCTGACTGTGAACGGCCAATATAGGTTATTCACACAGGGCGCCTTTCCTTAGCTGGGCAGGATATTTGGTACATTTTTGGCAAATTAGAATATACCTACTTCTCTAGGCACCACTACAGCACTGACTGTAGATAAGACTAGCAGAGTAGCTACATGGATAAAGCTCCAACCCGCCCCCTTGTGGATGGGTAGCGCTATTGCATATGGGATAGACCTAAACAAATATTGGAAATATATCATGACAGAGAGTAGCATAAATCCACAATCCCCATTTCAATCATACACATTTGTGAAATGTGATTTTAATACTATCACATTATAATAACATGGATTAATGTGTAGTCTGTGGATCACCCAACCTGAGATAATTAAGTACAGTAGGCCCACACTGTAGTATTTGAACCTACTGTAGCCCCTACTGTATTTCACTATGTCTCTTTCATCCAATATTTTCATGTCTCTTTCATCCAATAGAATCAGCTCATTCCAAGAAAGCACGCTGAGGAGCCTGGGGCTTTTCTATCAGGAAAGCCAATCACGAGACAAGCTAGATGTTGCCACGCTAACCACTGGGAACTATAGTCTGGACCATGCTCTGGAAACACACCTGGGCATCTGCACTCTACTGCTGGAGGTATGGGGCCTGTCCAATACTGTCAAACACAAGATGGCCATTTTGGTTGTTAATAGTCTGTGTTTAGTAGTCTGTATTTGTCCTTTCTCCTTAAGTGTGAGATCATGTACTTTTCACCGCAAATGTACAAGCATTGGATTGGTGTAAGCATGGTCCAGCAGTCATTTCCTTTTAAATCCAATGGGTAAGTGAACAAGTGCACTCTTCAGGGGAAAGGACAGAGAATTGGGACACAGAGAATAGTTTTAATTTAAAAACAAAGTAAATAGTAATAGAAGTAGTTATAACTGTGTAACTATGCAGCCTAAAATTGAAAGTGTGTAACCAGTGGCCCTAATTTACAGGCAATGAGGAGTTCAGAGTCAGCGGTAGTTCACAGGGACATTTTGGAAGAGATGTCACTCCAAGCAGAGGTACTTGAAAAAGTGAGCAGGTTGATGCTGGAGACGGCAGACATGCTCTCTGTCAATGACAGTAAGTAGCCATCTTTTCTCTCTTAAATGCTTTGTTTTAGAGACTGGTTCAACTATAAAAAAATGTTTGGGGAAAATGACAAAAATAGCTTTCTTTGTGTCAGAGTTTGGGTTAGTAGCCAACAGAGCTGCTTCTGGACCATACATATGGCGAGGGTTCGAAAGCCTTGGCAGTACCTTCAGTACAGGGGTGGCAGGTAGCCTAGTGGTTAGAGTGTTGGGCCAGTAACCAAAAAGTTACTGGATCGAATCCCCGAGCTGACAAGGTAAAAATCTGTCGTTCTGCCCCTGAACAAGGCAGTTAACCCACTGTTCGCCGGTAGGCCGTCATTGTAAATAAGAATTTGTCTATCCCCTTCTTTCTTAATACACAACTTTTTAACGTTGATTTTCTTTTGTTTTTTATCCTCTTATGTTTGTTGTGTAGTAAATATTTCAGTTTTTATTTTCATTGTTTTTATTATTGTTTTCCTGTGTCTGAAATGTGCTGTATAAATAAAGCTTGATTTGATTTGATTTCTGTCTCTCTGTCTCCTGTCCCACTGTAATTGTTTTAAATAAAATGTATGACAGGGAAGAGAAGCTTCATTTCCCTTTAAAAAAGAAGCTTTGCATATGACTAATTAACTTATTATCCTAGATACTGGATATAAATTGTCATGGTTGCATAGACAGAATTACACAACTCTGTCAATAGTGGTCAGTGTGAGGCCTCTGATCTGATTTAACATATCAATAAATGTACAGGTGTACACTCTAAATTTGATGACTCTGTTGTCGCAGACAGGAAATGCAAACTTGTAGTGTATGCAAGATTTAAAAAGACTTCTAAAGTTTGATTTGCCCACCCCAAAAAATAGACCAACCCCTAAAAAATGTGTTTTAAATTATTATCCATATAATAATTCACATTTCCTGTTGCTGCAGGATTATTTTCTTGCTGGTCAAATTAACTTAGTACATCTGTATAACTCATCCTCTGATCTTCCCTAGTTCTCCCAAAGGCCCAGAGACAGAGGGAGTTGCTGGTGTTTTGGGAGGAGTGTACAAGCACTAATTCGCCCCTCTGCTGCCCCACTGACACATTTGTCCAGACCCTGAGGAAACGCTACATCCACAAGGTCAAAGCCAAGCAGCCCGGCCAACCAGACGCAGGTCAGCACCGTAGCACAACAGCTAACTCAATGGAAACAATAAGAGGGTATGGGTTCAGTATAGGCCCTCTGTTCTTGAGGTTTTCTGGCCTGGTTGCTAGTCTTTTACTACTTTGGCCACCTAATTGTTGTCTTGGCAGGTCAAGGCGTATATAGTGTCATTGAATGCAGAAGCAGGTACTCAGGTTAAAAGTGATATGTTCCAGTATTAGTCACAATATCAAATCTGTTGACTGACGCAAACTGTCCCAAATGGCAGCTGTCATCCTTTCCCTCCAACTGCTCCTTTCGGTTTCGTTAAAACAGCTATGCCTAAGGTAGATAGAGGGGTTGTTCCATGAAAAGAATGCCAACAGAGCCTGTCAAATTAATGTGTTGTGTTAGAGGTTTCATGGTGCTTGTATCTAAACCAAAGCAAATCATTTTTAAATTGTATACATATCAGTTGGGGTTTCTATAAGCTTCAATATTAGGTCATAAACCTAGCATGAATGTGCATCCTTGTAGCTGTGTGGACTAATACAGTGAGGGAAAAAAGTATTTGATCCCCTGCTGATTTTGTACGTTTGCCCACTGACAAATAAATGATCAGTCTATAATTTTAATGGTAGATTTATTTGAACAATGAGAGACAGAATAACAACAAAAAAATCCAGAAAAACGCATGTCAAAAATGTTCTAAATTGATTTGCATTTTAATGAGGGAAATAAGTATTTGACCCCTCTGCAAAACATGACTTAGTACTTGGTGGCAAAACCCTTGTTGGCAATCACAGAGGTCAGACATTTCTTGTAGTTGGCCACCAGGTTTGCACACATCTCAGGAGGGATTTTGTCCCACTCCTCTTTGCAGATCTTCTCCAAGTCAATAAGGTTTCGAGGCTGACGTTTGGCAACTCGAACCTTCAGCTCCCTCCACAGATTTTCTATGGGATTAAGGTCTGGAGACTGGCTAGGCCACTCCAGGACCTTAATGTGCTTCTTTTTGAGCCACTCCTTTGTTGACTTGGCCGTGTGTTTTGGGTCATTGTCATGCTGGAATACCCATCCACGACCCATTTTCAATGCCCTGGCTGAGGGAAGGAGGTTCTCACCCAAGATTTGACGGTACATGGCCCCGTCCATCGTCCCTTTGATGCAGTGAAGTTGTCCTGTCCCCTTAGCAGAAAAACACCCCCAAAGCATAATGTTTCCACCTCCATGTTTGACAGTGGGGATGGTGTTCTTGGGGTCATATGCAGCATTACTCCTCCTCCAAACACGGTGAGTTGAGTTGACGCCAAAGAGCTCCATTTTGGTCTCATCTGACCACAACACTTTCACCCAGTTGTCCTCTGAATCATTCAGATGTTCATTGGCAAACTTCAGACGGGCATGTATATGTGCTTTCTTGAGCAGGGGGACCTTGCGGGCGCTGCAGGAGTTCAGTCCTTCACGGCGTAGTGTGTTACCAATTGTTTTCTTGGTGACTATGGTCCCAGCTGCCTTAAGATCATTGCCAAGATCCTCATGTGTAGTTCTGGGCTGATTGCTCACCGTTCTCATGATCATTAACTCCACGAGGTGAGATCTTGCCTGGAGCCCCAGGCCGAGGGAGATTGACAGTTCTTTTGTGTTTCTTCCATTTGCGAATAATTGCACCAACTGTTGTCACCTTCTCACCAAGCTGCTTGGCGATGGTCTTGTAGCCCATTCCAGCCTTTTGTAGGTCTACAATCTTGTCCCTGAAATCCTTGGAGAGCTCTTTGGTCTTGGCCATGGTGGAGAGTTTGGAATCTGATTGATTGCTTCTGTGGACAGGTGTCTTTTATGCAGGTAACAAGCTGCGGTTAGGAGCACTCCCTTTAAGAGTGTGCTCCTAATCTCAGCTCGTTACCTGTATAAAAGACACCTGGGAGCCAGAAATATTTCTGATTGAGAGGGGGTCAAATACTTATTTCCCTCATTAAAATGCAAATCAATTTATAACATTTTTGACATGTGTTTTTCTGGATTATTTTGTTGTTATTCTGTCTCTCACTGTTCAAATAAACCTACCATTAAAATTATAGACTGATCATTTCTTTGTCAGTGGGCAAATCTACAAAATCAGCAGGGGATCAAATACTTTTTTCCCTCACTGTATAGTCAAAATTGGGTAAGTTGAGCCAATGGCAAGTTGAGCAAATTGAAGCAAGGCATTATCACTGGGATATGAGGTAACAACAGGGCCTGGCCTATGTTAAACGTGTAAAAAAAAGTACAAAGTGTTTGTTACGGTAGGTGTTAAGCCTGTGTTAAAAGATGCTTATAACGTTATTAAAAGACAAACAGCGATTGTGATTGTGTTGAATTGTGTTTTGGAACTAAAGATAGGCATTGTTTTTAAAAAAGTAGTTGTAATATTTCCTTCAGTACAGAAATTTGATCGGCAGTTTAACCACTTTTTTATAGACAAGCTATGTTTTCAAAACTGTAATGTTTACATGAATTCAGATTTTTTTATTAAGTTCAACATAATTCTCTTTATGACAGAATGTTAAAATGAGGTGAAATCAATTTTTTTTTTTTTACCAAGTTACTCTTCCCAAAAGGCCCCAAATTGGTGGAATGACCCATAGGCTAGCTGGTATTTGACTGTAGTGGGTCACTGATACATTGTGTCGTCTGCAGTGTTTGCGCAGCTGTTGCAGCAGATTCAAGCTAGCTGTCGGATGGTGCCTATGGCCCGCTACAGTCCGCAGAGGGTCACAGTTTTCCAGCTCTCCACCTACCTGAGGCGCTGGAGCTTCACAGACCTGGGAGAACACATCTCCCGCCTCTCCAGAGAAGGTATCCTGTCAGAGACTCTTTCACACTATCGTGCTGACCTGACCTGAACCAAACTGTGCTGGCTTGGTTTTCATGGCAAGAGGATAATTTACATGCCATCCAAACAAAGCTCCAGTGCTGTACAAAAAAGTATCAAAGATAAAAAGAAAAAGAAGGCACATAGACACAACCGGCGACAACCTTCAACATTGAAGTGTTGCTGTATGACCTCATTCAGTTCCTTGCATTTGAGAAACGTTAGCCACAGTATGTTAATCTTAGGACCATAATGGAAGATTTACGGATTAACAGAACAGTCTTGAGTAGATCTTGAGGGTCGTGAGTATCATACATTTATTTATGCATATTTTAAAGCCCCCAAATCCTATCCATAGGAAACAATGGGGTTTTGTACAGGAAGCAGAGGTACAGGAAGCAAAGGCAAAGACAATGTAGTAGACCACAGCAAAATAGATTCTCATAGAAACAGTTGAAGTCGGAAGTTTACATACACCTTAGCCAAATACATTTAAACTCAGTTTTTCACAATTCCTGACATTTAATCCTAGTAAAAATTCCCTGTCTTAGGTAGGTTAGGATCACCACTTTATTTTAAGAATGTGAAATGTCAGAATAATAGTAGAGAGAATTACTTATTTCAACTTTTATTTATTTCATCACATTCCCAGTGGGTCAGAAGTTTACATACACTCAATTAGTATTTGGTAGCATTGCCTTTAAATTGTTTAACTTGGGTCAAACATGTCGGGTAGCCTTCCACAAGCTTCCCACAATAAGTTGGGTGAATTTTTGCCCATTCCTCCTGACAGTGCTGGTGTAACTGGCCACTCCAATACCTTGACTTTGTTGTCCTTAAGCCATTTTGCCACAACTTTGGAAGTATGCTTGGGGTCATTGTTCATTTGGAAGAACCATTTGCGACCAAGCTTTAACTTCCTGACTGATGTCTTGAGATGTTGCTTCAATATATCCACATAATTTTCCCTCCTCATGATGCCATCTATTTTGTGAAGTGCACCAGTCCCTCCTGCAGCAAAGCACCCCCACAACATGATGCTGCCACCCCCGTGCTTCACGGTTGGGATGGTGTTCTTCGGCTTGCAAGCTACTCCCTTTTTCCTCCAAACATAATGATGGTCATTATGGCCAAGCAGTTCTATTTTTGTTTCATCAGACTAGAGGACATTTCTCCATCTTTGTCCCCATGTGCAGTTGCAAACCGTAGTCTCACTTTTTTATGGCGGTTTTGGAGCAGTGGCTTCTTCCTTGCTGAGCGGCCTTTCAGGTTATGTCGATATAGGACTCATTTAACTGTGGATATAGAACTTTTGTACCTGTTTCCTCCAGCATCTTCACAAGGTCCTTTGCTGTTGTTCTGGGAATGATTTGCACTTTTCGCACCAAAGTACGTTCATCTCTAGGAGACAGAAAAGGTCTCCTTCCTGAGCGGTATGATGGCTACGTGGTCCCATGGTGTTTATACTTGGGTACTATTGTTAGTACAGATGAATGTGGTACCTTCAGGTGTTTGGAAATTGCTCCCAAGGATGAACCAGACTTGTGGTCTACAATTTCTTTTCAGAGGTCTTGGCTGATTTATTTTGATTTTCCCATGATGTCAAGCAAAGAGGCACTGAGTTTGAAAGGTAGGCCTTGAAATACATCCACAGGTACACCTCCAATTGACTCAAATGAAGTCAATTAGCCTATCAGAAGCTTCTAAAGCCATTACATAATTTTCTGGAATTTTCCAAGCTGTTTAAAGCACAGTCAACTTAGTGTATGTAAACTTCTGACCCACTGGAATTGTGATACAGGGAATTACATGTGAAATAATCTGTCAGTAAACAATTGTTGGAAAAATGACTTGTGTTATGCACAAAGTAGATGTCCTAACTGACTTGCCAAAACTATAGTTCGTTACCAAGAAATTTGTGGAGTGGTTGAAAAATGAGTTTTAATGACTCCAACCTAAGTATATGTAAACTTCCGACTTCAACTGTATTTTAGATCCAGGAGAACGTGAGAGTCCCAAAAACATTCCCAAGACATACTATACTGTACATCTGGATGGAATCTGTCGACACTATTCCTATTCCATGTACACCAGAACTAAATTAAGTCATAAACTGGAGCATGTGGGTGCTCTAGGACATGAAAAGACCCATAGTGTGAAACAAAGGACAGGTTTTGTTAGTAGACCCTACAGCTGTGTCTTCAGAAGGCCCAGGGGACCACCCACACCACACACTGAAAGATCCATACTACTGTAAATCTGCATGTGCAGAACGTGATGAGTTACCCGGTGAAGAATGCTGCAGAAAAGCTTAGATAATTGGGCATCTATGGTCTAGCCAGACCTGGGATCAAATACTTTTTGAAATGCATTATATGTGCTTGGTTTAGTGTGCCTGTTGTGGAACCAACAGAAAAGTCCCAAAAGTGCAAAACCATCCACCTGGCACTTCAGGCATGCTCAAGAAAGTGTTCAAAGTATTTCAAATAGTATTTGAACCCAGGTCTAGTCTGAGCTGCCACAGCAGCAGTTGGGAAGCAGCCTAGAGTACTGTATTGGATGGAAGCCATGCATAATTTGTTTTATTATTGTACAATAGGCTATGCATTTTGACTGACAGTGGATGGTTCAGTCTTGTGGTTTTTATTGATAAGCCCTTTTGGGTTTCTGCTCAACATCTCTTCAACATGTGTGTCCTTTATCTCTCTATCTATTTCCTTTCCAACTGTTGTTGTACAAATATTTAACCTGTCTATACCTTCCTTACTGTTTCTGCATTCAACAATACCTACCGAGTTGTTCGGCAAATTAATGACAAGTTGTCTTTAAGCAGATAAAAGCAAACTGGCACCCAGACTTTTAATTATACACTGAGTGTACAAAACATTAGGAACATCTTCCTAATATTGTATTGCACCCCCTTTTGCCCTCAGAAAAGCCGAAATTCGTCAGAGCATGGACTCTACAAGGTGTTGAAAGCGTTCCACAGGGATGCTGGCCCATGTTAACTCCAATGCTTCCTACAGTTGTGTCAAGTTGGCTGGATGTCCTTTGGGTGGTGGGCCATTATTGATACATACAGGAAACTGTTGTGTGAAAAACCCAGCAGTTGCAGTTCTTGACACTCAATTTTCTTGGCCATTTAAGTCTCAAGGCTTAAAAATTATTATTTAACCTGTCTCCTCCCCTTCATCTACATTGATTGAAGTGGATTTAACAAGTGACATAGGTAAGGGATTATAGCCTTCACCTGGATTCACCTGGCCAGTCTATGTCATGGAAAGAGCAGGTGTTCCTAATGTTTTATACACTCAGTGTATAGAAAGGTGAAAATAACTTACAATCTGTTGGTGTGTGTGTGTCAGTGTACCTGGTGTCTGCTCTGGAGAGTCCTAAGAGGAGAAAGGCCTTGAAGAAGCTGAAAGGGAGGCGCATCGTCGAACTGCTGCCCCTGGGCTATACCCTCCAGCGCCTAGCCAGCCTCCAGACAGATGCCAACCACAAGGTGTCCCAGGCTGCCAGCAACTGTCTCTGCAGAGCCGTGGGCTACAAGGCCTTCAGGACAAAGGTACGGACGAGGCCAATAGTTTTAATAGATCGGTGTAACTTTTAAGTCATTACCTGCTTGGTAACACTTTACATGACACCCAGCATCATAAAACGTTATGACACGGTTATAACACTGTCATGACACATATATTTAGACCTGTTGTGACATATTGCGTTATTTTAAGGCTGGTTATAACACCTACATAAGTGTGTGAAAACCTACAAAACCTATACTATGGTAGTTATTTCAAGGCTGGTTATGACACCTACATAAGAGTGTCAAAACCCACAAAACCTACCACACAAGGCAAAACATTCCATTACACCATAGCCTACGTGTCAACAGTATGTTTATTTTAGATTTTTTTAAACATTTTATTGACCATATTAAATTATCTTTGTAATTGCGCACACATTGATGTCAGACATGCACCTACCCCAATGCGTTGTTGCTGATGACTGGGATGAATGCAGGAGCATATTTTAGGAGTAGGATGAGTATT
Organism: Salmo salar; assembly: GCF_965601325.2. Taxonomy (NCBI): domain Eukaryota; kingdom Metazoa; phylum Chordata; class Actinopteri; order Salmoniformes; family Salmonidae; genus Salmo; species Salmo salar. Next base: position 42,318,678 of record NC_138302.1, on the reverse strand, counting down.
TGTTCTTTCGACTGATATAATGGCATGTATGTGAAAGGCATATCTGGCTTATATGATTATGATGGCCATAATGCTTCTTGTCATTGTCAAAAGTGTATTTTCTTAGTCCAAGTAAAGTGACACAGGATGGTCATAATGCCTCATGACAGTGTCATAAAGTGTATTTTCTACAAGTTATTTCAAATATAATGAAAAAAACATAACTGTAAATAATTCATTACAACAACAAAGGATTTAAGAAACAAACTTTCAAATGGAAGGAAACTTCTTGGCAGGGAAAAACATAAGTTGAATAAATGTGGGTTTTGACACTCTTATGTCCATGTCATTACCAGCCAAAACATAAAGCAATATATGTCACAACAGTTGTAAATATATGGGTCATGACAGTGTTATGACCAATTATGACAGGTTCTGACAAATTATATCAGCTGTTATGACAAATGATGACAGGATTATGACCGTGTTGTGGCACTGGGTGTCAAGTACAAGTTACAAAAAGCTTATAAATGTTTATAAATCCTTCTTTGTTTAAAATCTCTGAAATGTAACTGCATATAATCTAAAATGTAATCGGCATAATCCCCGAAAGTAATCATTTATCATGAGAGGACCATAAACAATAACTAGTAATGGGCTCCTGATTGGCACTGCGGTCTAAGGCACTGCATCTCAGTGCAAGAGGCGTCACTACCATCCCTGGTTTGAATCCAGGCTGTATCACATCCGGCCGTGATTGGGAGTCCCATAGGGAGGTGCACAATTGGCCCAGCGTTGGCCAGGGTAGGCCGTCATTGTAACAAGAATTTGTTCTTAACTGACTTGCCTAGTTAAATAAAGGTTCAATTTAAAAAATGTCAAATTAAAATATTCCAAGAAAGGTTCAATTGTCACCTTTCTGGTAAAAAAATAGTTATAAATTGCTGAGGTGTAGTCACTTTTGAGGACACAGCTGCAAGTACACAGAACAAATATCATGAAAATATGAAACTATACAACAAAAGTGTATGAATAACACTGAAATAACTTATATGCTTTCTAAATGTAGTATAATCAAATTATAAAACCACTAACTATAAGATTTCACCTTCCTTATAACTGTAAAATACATATTTGTATGTTTAGTGTTAGAGAAAATGTGCATATTTTCTTTTGAATAAAATGTCTGCTCCCACCGCTATGAACATCACACAGAGCTCTAGCTTCCTCCCTTCTAGATTGGCTTCCTGAACTCATAAGGAACTAGCCTTTCATCTCATATTAATCTTGTCCATCTATGACAAAGTGTTTTTTGTTTAGAATCTATTAATCATTTTAGATGAATAGCTATAAATCGATCTCTGAAAGTGCTATAGTGATGAAACCACTCTCTCCTGCTGCGCTACGATGTAAGGATTGCAGGCTTTGTCAGTGGCCGTAATTTAGGGTTCAGCCAGGAGTTGATGGACAGTCGGATGAGCGAATGAAACGGTAGGAGGGACATCCCAGCTTCAAGTGGTTTCAAATTTCAAATCTTACGTCACACAGGCGGACAAAATATACTACTGTGTCCATGGGAACCAGGATCGATGTATAAGCAAAAATGTCGGTTGGAACCGGTACCAGAACCAGAACCACACAGGTCTCCTGAACAGGGGACTTTACATCTAATAGGATTTATTAAATGTTATAAATGCTAATGAATTGTAATGCTTATGAATGTTTTATAAATAATGAAATACTAATTTCTTTACATTTATAAATTGTGTAATTATTCTCAAAGAGTCCTGGGATCCATAAGAAACAAATCCATTACCGAAGGACAGCACAACCATCTCATCCTAATATTTAGTCTTTACCGTATCCCTCGGTTGGGATGGTATTTATTACAATTGATTAAACTGAGACTCAGTGATATGAGCAGCAGTGCATATAATTGTCATATTATGCTTTATTAGTGAAGTACTTCGAGGACTGGTTTTGCAGACACAGATTAAGCCTTGTCCAGGAGTAAAAAGCATTCCAAATGGAGATTCTCCATTGAAAGAGTTTTTTAGTCGAGGACTAGGTTTAATCTGAGTCTGGGAAACTGGAACATAAAGTTGTTTATGTCCTTATAATTGTATTATCCTCCTAGGCTATCGTCTACTACACGGAAACCCTGAGGGACAGCAATGTCCAGCTCCAGCAGGCTGCCTGTCTGGCCCTCAAGTGTCTCAAAGTGAGTCCTCTTGGTGTGTGATGTCTTTGTGCCGAAGCCACAGGGCTTCATAAGGAGACAAACACAAATCCCAGAATACACAGATGATCTCTCCTCTGTCTGCCCACATGTTGCCATTCGCCACTCTGCGTCAACACACTCCATCTTATCCTGGACACGAATGCTGTAGTTTACCAGCCCGTTGGCTGCCAATGCTATAATCCTGTTTGTTTTGGCCTGGCAGTTCTCTCTACCACCCTATTTCATTGGGATTTTTTGGTGGCATATTTGAGGGAGCCACTCAAGTGGTAGACGTTTGGCCCTGCTTGAAAATAAAGACACCAAGCCAGTGTAAAGCGAAGGGTGTTTGTTCTTGAGATGTGTTGTGGTTATGTTTTGAAGAGATGGCACACTAGTGGTTTGGTTTATATAACACGCTTTGAACTTTGAACTCCTGTGTTTGGCAGGCGACTGAGAGCGTGGAGCAGGTGGCTGAGTTGTGGCGGTCGGCTGACGAGGACCTACGCAGCACTGCTAGAGAGACTGTGCTATCATTTGGTAATCAGTCAGTCACATGGTGTTTTCATTAACCTGTTAATTTGCATGCAATTACTTGATTACATAAATCATTTTAACTGTCCTGTGTTCATTTGGGCTAGATTTCTACCTAAGATGCATCATTTTCTGAATTCCAATATTGTGTTATTGAGTGAATGATAAGAAACATGGGCCTATATCACAAATCCTCTAAGTAAGAGTACTAATCTAGGTCCCCACAGTTATCCATTATGATTTAAAAGACAAAACTGATCTTAGGTCAACAATCCTACTGTGAGACGCTTTACAAATGTGAGCCTTGAGTTTTCGTAAAGCTGATGCATTTTTTTCTTCTTTTAGGTAAAAAGGGTCACCTTGCATTCCAGCGAATGGACAAGATTTATTGTGAGTTGCAAGACGAAGCATATCAGAACTTGGATACTGAAATCACAATCCTTTAAAGTTGAGAGAAAAGTCATGAATATACCCCCTCTCCCGGTTGGGCTGCCAAACTGCAGTGACTGGATCTGAGCCAGAGGATAACTTAGAATAGGCCAACAGCAAAACATAATGGGCCATAATCCCTGTACATACTCAAATTGTACAGATGATGTACAAAGCAGTTGTCCTGACCTTAGTGTATGGGGCCTTAAACAGTCGCCCTGCTTCATGTACAGGCAAAACCTGTATCATCATTATGTGCTCTGTATGATATAAAACACAAGATATTTATTCTATATTTTAGCAGTATCAATATGAAATGTACACAATACAAATAAAAGTGGATACATGCAGATATTTGCTTCGAACCAAGCATTTTTTGTGTTTATAAATGTTTCTGGAGTGTGACCAAAGTTTAAACCGGCAGGAGCATGTTTGGAAGCATTAATTGGACAGGTAACTCTACAAATAACTCCTTGCCAAGACAAGACCAGCAAAGATGTATTGACAAATTAGCTGGAAAATCTCCCTTTGTACAAAATACTCACTTCCTGTGCATTACAGTGAAAAGCTCCATCTTTGTTTATTTACATCTATGTAGAAATTACATTGGATGTAATTTCTAAATACACCTCACTGACAGGTGTATAAAGGTATTAAAAAGCACAATACTCTAATTACAAGCCAAAAAAGATTAGAACAGAATGACTAACAAAGCCAAAATAACTATTTGCATTATAAACCTCCCAAATATTGAATATATCCTATAAATAAAATTGGCAGCAACATTTTCATGAATGAGCAAATCGAGACTGATGATCTAACCTCTTTTAATGGCAAACAATTTGTCATTAGCTACAGCAACAGAACATAATACAATTAACTTAAGTTTCATTGTCAAAAGTTCTCAAAACCAGACCGGGCAAAATGTGAACATTTCGTGTGGTCTGTGGTTCACTGGATAGCCAGCTGCAAAATGGTGAACTTTCCCTGATAGGTATCACACCGTGCTGGAGTTAAAATAATCCAAAACATTTTGATTAAGAGCTAATTAGCTTGTCCAGCAGTTTCTTTATGGCCCAAACGAAAATAATCAATGTTAATATCCCTCCAGCAGACAGCATTAGAATACTATACTTCACATTTCAATGACTAGATTTACAAAACTTTATAAAAGCATACTTTCGTCTTTTCAAATATTGGGATTCTGTGAAATCTCATTGTTCTTTCAGCAAATATGCATTTTCATTTTTCGGTCTTGGGCATGGGGTTCTCGTTTTCTCAAATGCAGATAGTGGGCAATTGATAACACTTAGAAGTCGATATGAAGCCTAGAAGAACTGAGAAAACAAGGCCACAGCATCATGCTCAGTGTGATAACACCTTCAGAGGGTGAACTTTATTAAATGAAAAGCAGTAGTGGCATTTGAACTCTGCAGAAGTGACATACAGTGCCTTCAGAAAATATTCATACCCCTTGACTTTTTCCACATTTTGTTGTTACAGCACAAATAAAAGAAAATTGATTAAATGTTTAAAAAAATGTGGGTCACTGGCCTACACACAACAGTAAAAATTTGCTTGAGTCACATAAGTTGCATGGACTGTACGCAATAATATTGTTTCACATGATTTTTGAATGACTACCTCATCTCTGTACCCCACGCATACAGATAATTGTAAGGTCATTCAGTCAAGCAGTGAATTTCAAAACATAATCAACCACAGACCAGGGAGGTTTTCCAATGCCTCGCAAAGGGCACCTATTTGTAGATCGGTAAAAATAAAATAAAAAGCAGACATTGAATATCCCTTTCAGCATGGCGAAGTTATTAATTACACGTCGGATGGTGTATCAATACAGCCAATCACTACAGAGATACAGGCATCCTTCTTAACTCAGGTTGCCGGAGAGGATGGAAACCGCTCAGGTATGTCTCCATGAGCCATTGACTTTAAAAGTTAGAGTTTAATGGCTGTGATAGGAGGAAACATTGTAGTTACTCCACAATACTAACCTAATTGAAGGAAGGACGCCTGTACAGAATACAAATATTCCAAAACATCTTTCATGTTCGCAACAAGGCACTAAAAGTTCATTTGCAAAAAATGTGGCAAAGCAATTAACTGTTTGTCCTGAATACAAAGTGTAATGTTTGGGGTAAATCCAATGTAACACATTACTGAGTACCACTCTCCATATTTTCAAGCGTAATGGTGGCTGCATCATGTTATGGGTATGCTTGTAATCGTTAAGGACTGGGGAGTTTTTTCCCGATAAAAAAAGAAATGGAGCTAAGCACAGGCCAAATTCTAGAGGAAGACCTGGTTCAGTCTGCTATCCACCAGACACTGGGAGATTAATTCACCTTTCAGCAGGACAATAACCTAAAACACAAGGCCAAATCTACACTGGAATGGCAGAGTTACAGTTCGGACTTAAATCTACTTGAAAATCTATGGCAAGACCTGGAAATGGTTGTCTAGCAAAGATCAACAACTAACTTGAAAGCACTTGAAGATTTCTGAAAAATAATTATGAGCAAATATTGCACAATCCAGGTGTGGAAAGATCTTAAGAGACTGACACAGAAAGACTCACAGCTGTAATCGCTGCCAACAGTGCTTCTACAAAGTATTGACTCAGGGCTGTGAATACTTATGTAAATTAGATATTTCTGTATTTAATTAGCTAAAATTTCTAAAAACATGTTCTATCTTTGTCATTATGGGGTATTGTGTGTAGATGGGTGAGATTTTATTTATTTAATCAATTTTGAATTCAGGCTGTAATACAACAAAATGTGGAGTAAGTGAAGCGGTATGAATATTTTCTGAAGGCACTCTAGATAACAGGTTCACATCACTCGCTTTCTCTTGACGTCCAAAGCTCAACAGGGAAGGAGGATTTTCATGTTCACCTTCCTGCTACTGTAACTTATACTGATAGTCAGCATTTTCACACCAACACCACATTTGATTTCTACCCTTTGGAAACTTTCAGATTTCTGTAATTAAAACATATGTATTAACATTACTTTTGAAAACTCTAAAAGGCAACCCATGCAAATGTTTAAATCCAATGAGGCCAGGGTAGACGACGTTCACTAAAAACCAGGGGAAAAAGGCAGGGGTGGAGGGCAGTAGTGAGGAGGGTAGGGTAGGCTATTCTCTGGGAAGTGTACACATGCCCACACATTTAAAAGCATTGGATTGGTGTATGCATGGGGGATTAACCATATTTCATACACCAGTCAATTCCTTTTAAATCCATTAAGAAAAGTGAACAAGTGCACACTAAGGGCAGAGGGGTTGAGAATCGGGGTGAAGTCTATGTTTCTCCACATCGACAGTGTCAGGTGGGAGATTTTATTCACAGCCTAGATACAGATTGTCCAGGATCCATCTGCGCATCATGTCAGGGGAAATCCTCTTAGGTGCCCACAATGCTGGGGTCGTGTGCACAATCTGGTAGAGTGGAGTCATGGCAGTGGTACAGAAAACAGTTCCCCCAGCAGCTGTAGCAGATGAAAAACAGCGCTGCCAGGAACACTAAGGCACAAATGGTACATGGCTTCCTCTCCAGCAGGAAGCTGAGCAGGTAGAAGCCCATGAACATTGAGTGGTTGAACCATAAAGCCGGGTTCAGAGGTTTCGGGATGAGGAGAACCGGGAGCAACCACTGAAGGCAGTACATTGTCTTTGAGGGGAAGGCAAACGCACACCAAGCTCAATCAGGTGGCCACAGGGCTGGGTGGAATGACACAGTGGGGTCTCCTAACCATCGCAGTTGTGACGTCGGAGTAGGTTGTAATCTGTTACCTTCAGGTCAGGCCTAAAAGGAGAACATACAATAAATAAAAAAGGTGCAGAAACACAACACAAGCCATCAGTTTCTCTTTGACATGGCAATGAAGAAAGTTTAGCGTAGTGTAGCTATTGGTAGGGTCTTAGGTGACGCTACAAACAATGGACACAGAATTCCACAAAGAAAAGCTGTAAAATCTGTTTCCACTTATTGTCAATAATGTGGTTGTCAAAATACATAAATCATTTGAAAATAATATGGCAGATGTCTAAACATCCCAATACTGTACGTTACGATATTTACGCGATATGAGTCCAAATGTAAAGCATGTGCTGTGCTAAGATCGTTCAAATCTGTGGGACAGCCCTTTTTGCGAAACCGGTGTGTTCATATTTGCTCTTAGCGATGGGTATTCCTCAACTTATCAAAGTAAGATCGATGTGACATTTGAAGTATGGCAAATTCCTCAGGGTGTTGCATGGTCATCGGACGTCTTTTGACTGAAATAAGGTGAAATGTTTTTTCCTTCGTTTCAGATGTTTTCAGACAAAAAAATAGCAGGTAACAAAGTAGAACTTCGTAGCTACTTTTTGATGTATGGTTGTCAGGAATTGGTCCATGCCGTTCACTGAGGCAACGAGCCGGGTGAGAGGCAGTGCTGCACAGCATTGGCTGTTTTGTGCCAGCTGCAAATTTTTGTATTGATGGTTTTATTCTTTCAAGTAAAAACTACCAGAATTCAGTGGCTAAATACCAGTGAATTGAAAATGGGTCCCATCTCTCTTTCTGTGCAGCTGGCTAGCAGGTAGCCCACTGTTTCTTCTGAGCCTAGGCTAATTATTTGATGGAAACATTGCAGTTTATCCTTCCTTCAAACTTATCAACATCAAAAATAACATTACAATGTAACCCAGCTAACGTGTAGGCGTACCTTTGAAGTAGGGCTGACCCAATTAGTCAGTCGATAGGCTGCTGGTAGACCGGGAATTTTTTTGTAGAGCCGTAGCTAGATATATACAGTACCAGTGAAAAGTTTGGACATCAAAACTATGAAATAACACACATGCAATCATGTACTAACCAAAAAAAAAAGTTAATATTAAACATATTTTGATTTGTTTAAAGATACTTCAAAGTAGCCACCCTTTGCCTTGGTCAAAATGTGTTTAATTTAAGAAACCAGACAGGTGATTTGATCTGTGTGACCTTTTTGACCTTTTCAGATAACTTGAAAATAAGATCTAAGCAGTCCTACCCTCATGAAATGAAGTGTTGTGTTGTGTTCCTGAGAAGATTCTCTACAACGAAGTAACGTTACAACACCAGAACTAGGCTGGACAATAGAACGAGTCAAAACTCACCAAAGGCTGGAAAAATGGCCAAAGAACGTTGGCTGAGCTTGGAACACTAGCGCAAGGTCATAGCAAATGAATTGAAACAAACCGTCGCAGAGCCTCTTCTGACTGAAGTGATGCTTAGAATTCCATTTCCCCTAAATGGCACAAAAAAATGTAGCCCTTTTTATTTTACCACTACAATCTGTTCTTAGGACGAAACTGGAAAAAAAATAACTTGTGTAGAAAGTAAACAACCGCACCTTGATGGTGTCAACTGAGCTTATGTCTGCGTAATGAGGAAGTAGGGAAAAAAATGAAAACTTTGGACTATTTCTGGTCTAGTGATCGACGTCCACCGAGCTCACTGCCCAGACTTACTTTATTACAAAAAGGAGATTGTCCTGACTAAAATGGTGTCTGACTTAACCTGTTATGGCTAGGGGGCAGTATTTTCACAGCCGGATAAAAAACGTACCCGATTTAATCTGATTATTACTCCTGCCCAGAATCTAGAATATGCATATAATTATTAGCTTTGGATAGAAAACACTCCAAAGTTTCTAAAACTGTTTGAATGGTGTCTGTGAGTATAACAGAACTCATTTGACAGGCCAAAACCTGAGAAGATTCCATGCAGGAAGTGCCCTGTCTGACAATTTCTTGCCCTTCTTGATTATCTCTATCCATTACAGAGGATCTCTGCTGTTACGTGACACTTCCTACGGCTCCCATGGGCTCTCAGAAGGCGGCAAAAAGCTGAATCGTGGCTTTGCAGGCTCTGGCTGAAAAAAAGTAGCGCGTTTGGATAGTGGCTGGTTACAGTACTGTGAGACTCAGGCTCGTGCCCGCGTCGACCCCATGCTTTGTTTTCTTTCGTCTGTTTACCTAAACGCAGATTCCCGGTCGGAATATTATCGCTTTTTTATGAGAAAAATGGCATAAAAATGGATTTTAAACAGCGAAGATGCTTCGAAGTACGGTAATGGAATATTTAGAAATCTTTTGTCACGAAATGCGCCATGCTCGTGACCCTTATTTACACTTCGGATAGTGTCTTGAACGCACGAACAAAACGCCGCTGTTTGGATATAACTATGGATTATTTTGAACCAAACCAACATTTGTTATTGAAGTAGCAGTCCTGGGAGTGCATTCTGACGAAGACAGCAAAGGTAATAACATTTTTCTTATAGTAAATCTGACTTTGATGAGTGCTACATTTGCTGGGTGTCTAAATAGCTAGCCGTGATGGCTGGGCTATCTACTCAGAATATTGCAAAATGTGCTTTCACCGAAAAGCTATTTTAAAATTGGACACCTCGATTGCACAAAGAAGTTCTGCATCTATACTTCTTAAAATAATTGTTATGCTTTTTGTGAACGTTTATCGTGAGTAATTTAGTAAATTCACCGGAGGTTTGCGGGGGGGTATGCTAGTTCTGAACGTCACATGCTAATGTAAAAAGCTGGTTTTTGATATAAATATGAACTTGATTGAACAAAACATGCATGTATTGTATAACATAATGTCCTAGGTGTGTCATCTGATGAAGATCAAAGGTTAGTGCTGCATTTAGCTGTGGTTTTGTTTTTTGTGACATTATATGCTAGCTTGAAAAATGGGTGTCTGATTATTTCTGGCTGGGTACTCTGCTGACATAATCTAATGTTTTGCTTTCGCTGTAAAGCCTTTTTGAAATCGGACAGTGTTGTTAGATAAAGGAGAGTCTTGTCTTTAAAATGCTGTGAAATAGTCATATGTTTGAAAAATGGAAGTTTTTGTATTTTAGAGGAATTTGTAATTCGCGCCACGCCTATCATTGGATATTGGAGCAGGTGTTCCGCTAGCGGAACATCTAGATGTAAGAGGTTAAACTCTAAATATACACATTGTGAGATATTTAGCGAAATAGAGTGTCATACCCCTATTTCCTCTATAGGAAACAATGGGACGACATCAGAATTCCATGAGAAAAAATTAAAATGTTATCTACCAGAAATTGATCGCAGCATACCTACATTTACGTCATTAGAAAGAATAGATGACCTTGAATTAAACGGTGTAGAACTTTAAAACACATCAATTGAGTTATTTGGCTAAATACAGACATTGCCATTATGTTGGGGAAATAGGGATGTCTAAAAAGCGCTGTCTTTTATTTAACCAGCTTACTATTTATCTGCTACCATTTGCCTTTGTGTTCTACATTTTGTTGTTTGAACTAGCAATAAATTCACTTTTCATTATTCACTGGTCTAATTCGCTGATAGCATGGCATGGCTGGCAGCACACTTCTGAAAACGAGCTGCTCAGCAAAGCATAGGCTCTTAAAACCTCTACGGGATCAGTGTCCCCCCCATGGGACGGTTGAGCTAACATGTGCTAATCACATTAGCCTAACAACAAAGAAAATCCAAGGACAGACATGTCTGATATGGGCAGAAAGCTTAAATTCTTGATAATCTATAACAGCACTGTCCAATTTACAGTAGCTATTGCAGTGAAAGAATACCATGCTATTGTTTGAGAGCGTACAATTATGAACTTAAATGTATTAATCTTGATAGTCTTGATACAACATTATGAACAGATGGTTCATTGGATCAGCCTAAAACTTTGCACATACACTGCTGCCATCTAGTGGCCAAAATCTACATTTCACCTGGGCTGGAATAATACATTATTGCCTCTCTCTTGCATTTCAAAGATGGTAAAGAAAAGAAAAAAGTTTTTTTCCTTTGTATTATATTTTACCAGATCTAATGTGTTATATTCTCCTACAGTAATTTCACATTTCCAAAAACTTCAACTTCAGAGTTTCCTTTCAAATAGTATCAAGAATATGCATATCCTTGCTTCAGGTTCTGAGCTACAGACAGTTAGATTCGGGTATGAAATGTTAGGCAAAAATTGAAAAAAATAAAAATAAAAAAGGGTCCGATCCTTAAGAGGTCTTATGAATTCCTGAGATCAGTCTCAAACCTGCCCCACCGATCCCAGCCAATTGCTGGACTTTCACATAGAGGTTATTAGGTCACACCCAGTTCAAACCACATTTTAAAAATAAAACAAAATGTGGCTTGTCTATCAAGTGTTCTGCTTTGCAATAATACACATCATCAAATAAGTAATAAAGAAACAGCTAAATGCATATAGGTTTTCATAAAAAAAGAAAAGAAAATGCCATTTAGTACTATAATGGTATTTACTAACATTGTATTACTAAAATAGTGTAGCATAGAACACTTTTAGAAACTATCAAAGAATTAGGGTTAAGGCTAAAATGGGTTATACCTATTGTTAGGGGTTAGGGCTAAAATAGGTTATACGTAGGTTTAGAGTTAACGCAAAAAAAACGATTTATTTTATATTTAACGGTTTATAGCTCTTGCTCCTCCTTGTGGCCTTCTGTGGGTACTATATAACTCATTCGCGACACTTGCTGGGCCATAATCAGCTGCGTCAGATCTTCAAATCAATGAGCTCGACCTATCCATTTGGTGGGGGCGCTCAAGATGGCGGCATGAGGGTGTAACATTTCTAGCTGAGGAACAATTTTAGGGTTTTCTCAAAGTTTATAGTTTTAGACTGCAGTTGCAATTAGTTTTTTCACCAAAAAATGATATAACCATACAATATAGCTATCTTTAATATTTTGTAATTAATCAAACCATATTTTTGACGATTTCCAACGAACAAGCTAGCTATCGAAAAGTTTCAGCGTGTGTAGTTAAGTTAGCCTGCTAATGTCTTCATAGCTAGTAGCATCGAAACAGGACATGACCAAACTGTTGCTGAGATAATGGATGTTGAAACTTCCAAGGAGAAAAGAGGCATTGTTGAAACTCACTCATATGCTTTCAGTATAAAAAAGGGGGGTGAATGCGATTCATATCCGAATACCCCAACCAAGGAGCAACTTCCAAGGAAGCTGAGAAGTGAACCATCAATGAGCCAGCTACAGGACAAAAATCGTCCGCATCCTCATGGCTAAAATCAAAGAGAGCGCAGATGACATCATGGATTTGGTGAAAAAGAACACTATCAGTATCGTTAACCTGAAGAAATTGATTGATTTCAATGCTGAGGAAGTAAAAACTGAAGCAGCAGACCGCAACATTGAAAATTCAGGTTGCAAAGCAGAAGAAACTCACTGAAATGGAGTCAAAGGTAAACGAGAATGACTGGTATGGTCGGAGATGGAATCTTTGAATTTATGGAATAGCATAAAAATCTGACGAGAACATCAAAGCAAGAGTGAAGGACATTTGCAGGGCGATAGTCCCGGAGGAGGAGCAAAATGTTGTTGCCGGGTCTCTGGATGTAGTGCACTGTCTGAGTAGGCTGAGAGATGGGGAAAACAACCAGCCACCACGACCAGTGATCATGAGATTCATCTCCAGGACAGCGAGGGATAGGACATGGAAAAGTGCAAAGAAAAATTACTATTTAAAGAAGAACAACCTGAGGTTCAAGGAGGATCTGACAGCATTTGACAAAGAAGATCGGAATCGTCTGTGGCCGATGATTGAGAGAGCAAGGAAGGAAGGGAAAAGTGCATACTTTGCGGGAGCCAAGGCTTTTGTTAATGGGAAAAGGGAAATTCACACTGACGCCTAGCTTGTTGACTCCTGGATTTATCAAGTGAGTTGTGCAGGACTGAGTTTTATTTGCATCTGATAAAACTTTATATTTCTTGAGGAAAGAACATTGTTTGTGTGAGCCAAACTTTTTTTATGGCTATATTTTTTTATGGCAGGGAAATTCGCACTGACACTTAATGTTAGATTGGCTATTCGTTTTACCATCAAGCTATGGTACAATGTTATTTGCAATTGTATAAAAATATATAATTTAGGTCAACCACTTGCGTGGAGCAAAGGACTGTTTTTATTTGCAACTAGTAAGAACTTATCTTTTTGTGAGAACCCGATTCATGTGAACATATACAAGTTTAATATACTTCATATAGTCACTGTGATAGTAAATGTCCATTTGTTTTTTCTATTAATGCCAGAGGAATCCGTAGTATTTTGAAAAGGAAATCTTTATTTTTGTATTGTAAGGGTAGGCGTGCCGACTTATTTCATTCAAGAAACTCATGCCTGTTCCACAGATACTTCGTTTTGGAAGTGTCAATGGGGGAATGATATTTGGTACTAATCGGTCAGCAGGTGTCGCTATTTTAAAAGGCAACTTTAAGGGTCATATAGTGAGTCATGAAGCAGATAATACAGGGAGATGGATTATACTATTGGTATACATGTCAACCAAATTCAATTCATTGTTGTAAATACTTATGCTTCCAATAACAAGTCAGGTAACTATTTTATTTAGAGACATTGAGAGGAAAATAAGTGAAATTATGTCTACATTTCCATTAGCCAAAGTAATATGGGGTGGAGATTAATATAGTATTACATGATAATCTAGATAGATGGCCTCCTAAAGATAGCAATTCTGTTTGTGAGATAAGGAATATATGTCTACGGTTAGGTGTTGTAGATATTTGGAGACATAAGAACCCAGATAAGATTATGTTTACACGGAGTACCAAAGATTTAGCTATACAATCCCGTATTTATTTCTGGCTGATATCTAAAGATATGGCTGACAAGGTTGATACAGTCTCTATGGAACCATCAATTTTAACAGACCACAAATGGATCTCAATAAAGATAAATATGCATGGTTTGTCAACAAAAAAAGTTAGTAAAGGTTACTGGAAAATGAACAAGACTTTTCTAGAGAATGAAGTATTTAAGAAGGAAGTAGCAGGAATTATTGATAAATAGTGGAATTGTGCCTGTGTTAGGAATACGTTTGGAAGTTACTGGGAGCTAATGAAATTTGATATAAGGCTTTTGGCTATTTCAATGGGGAAAGAAATTGCTCGTGCCAAGAGAGAGAAAGAATATTACATAATAAAAGGGAATAATGGATTGTACAAAAAAAAACTGAACGAACTAATCAGGAATTACTGGAGCTATCATCATTGCAAATGCAGTTAGACTGTATCTATGAGGAAAAGGCCTGGGAGCGTTTGTAAGATCAAGATGGAAGGAAGAGGGAGAGAAAAATACAAAAAAGGGCAGGCGAAAAGACTTCCATATGTAAATTAATGATTAATAATATTCCCAATGGAAATCCAAAAGAAATCTCTCAGCATGTTGCCCAGTTTTATCAGAATATGTATACATCAGCCCAGTCAACTTCCAATTATGGATATTTTCTTAGACAATGTAGCAAATATTGCTAAGATAGATAATGATTTCAGGGATTTTTGTGATGATGAGTTACCTGAAATTGAGATAAAAGACTGTATTAAAAGACTTAAGGACAATAGGTCCCCTGGAAATGATGGTTTAATAAGCGAGTTTTATAAAGCATTCAATGATCAATTGATTCCTTTCATTCTTGCTTTGTTTCAAGAATCAATAGAAAAGGGGGAGTTACCGGCTTCCTTAAAGCAAGGTGTAATCACTTTGATTCCCAAACCTAATAAGGATTCTCTTTATATAGACAACTGGAGACCCATTAGCCTGTTTAAAAATGATAGGAAATTATTTGCCCTTGTATTTGCTAAGAGGTTGAAACGAGGCTTGCATCATATAATTGATGAAGAACAATCTGGTTTTATGCATGGTCGATACATTAGTAATAACATCAGGTTGATCTTAGATATGATTGACTATAATGACCTCATCCATGATGATAGTTTTCTTATGTTTGTTGATTTTTATAAAGCTTTTGACACTGTAGAACGAGTTTATGTTCAAAGCAATACATTTTTTGGGGTTACGTGACTTTTTTTTTAAAAGCAGTCCAAACTTTATATAGTGGTTGTACTAGCTCTGTAAAATTAGATCACGGGACATCCCAAAGATTTGATATTGGCCGTGGCATTAGGCAGGGCTGCCAAATTAGTCCATTTTTATTGGTTACTCAAATTATGGCTCCTCATATCAAGAAAGGGAATTTAAGGTGTTTCAGCACTTGGCAATGAATTTAAACTATGTCAACTGGCTGATGGTACCACCATATTTTTAAGAGACCAGAATGAGGTTTCTAAAGCAGTTTCCTGTATTGAAGACTTTTCCTTAGTTTCGTGTTTGAAAATGAATATCAATAAATCAGTCTTATTTCCACTCAAGGATTGTTTTTTACAGGAAGTATATGGTATCCCAATTAAAGATAAGGTTACTTATCTTGGAATTGTTATATGCAAGGATGAAAAACAAAGGAGCGAATTAAACTTTAACCCCATTATTGCGAAAACAAAGGAGAAATTGAACTTCTGGTTGCTGAGAGATATTTCGTTATACGCTCAATTAGAAGGTACAGATTGACACATATCAAATGACCCAGCAGCCATTTTTTTTTATTTTACCATTAACTAGGCAAGTCAGTTAAGAACAAATTCTTATTTTCAATGACGGCCTAGGAACAGTGGGTTAACTGCCTTGTTCAGGGGCAGAACGACACATTTTTACCTTGTCAGCTCAGGGATTCGATGATCGAATGGTTGGTTACAAGTCCAATGGTCTAACCACTAGGCTACCTGCCATAACATTAAATCTTAAACAAAAAGACGACACGACATGTTTTGTTTAGGTTTACACCTTTTTTTGAAGAAAAAAAATATGGTTAACCATGACCAGAAAACGTTTGGCTGGCGCATAGTTATCATACAGTACAGTGTCACCACAAAGTGTACCCAGGCGAAAACTGAGATAACGTTACCTCACCAAGTAGCAGTAAGATTACTTGAGGTAAATCTACGAAGTTAACGTGGGCTCATTGCCAGCAATAGCAAAACAAGCTTTGTGACGCAGAACAATAGGCTAGGAATAGAACACTCGGAAGGTTGGTGCCACGGTGCTATATAACTAATAGCTGGCAGGGTGAAAAATGCTCAAAAATAAGGCAGCTGGTAATATTATTTAACTGGACTCCACGGCGGATGCAATTAACGATTTTTTTTTTTTTTTTTTAAGCGTTAATTTAATGTCCAGCCTACCAGAACCATAGATTAACTTGGTCCCCTTAACCAGCTGCTTTAGCAAGTTTGTTGCAACCTGGCTAATCAAGCTCTGAATCAGTCTATTTGCTTGTTAGTTAATAGAAACAAAGGACCACATGTACACAATTGTCTTATTAAATAGCTAGCTAGTAAAATGTCCCTGCAAATGCAAAAATAGCTACGCTAGTCTGCTAATACGTAGGGCCGAAGTGCCTAACATAGCTACTACTAGCAGTTAGCTAAAGCGGATATGTTGGTTAGCTAAGATCCAGGACAGCAAATTGTCTTTTTCGCATTCAAGGCCGGTTAACTACGGTGGGATTGATTTGGTTGACTAGCTAGCTAACTAACTAGTCAGTAACGTTAACGGCTTCAACAATAAAACAAGTAGTCAACGTTACGTTTGCTTGTTAATAATTAGCAGGCTGGCTGGTGAGATACTATTTACTTTCTTGCATAGCAAGTTACAATAATATGTCACATTGAATCATACATACAAGTTCGTGTTAATACCTAGCTATGTATTTGCATAAACGCTTTAAAGAATAAAACTAGACCTGCCAATTTCCAGGTTCATTCTTGCTCGAGCACACTACTCGACTCCATTGCTGCTGCCTTAAGAGTAGACGACGTTCCGTACTATGATGGGTACTTGGGACTTCCATACACCCCCCATTGCAGTTTAAAATGGTTACGCTTTGAACACACCGACAGTGTTTTATGCAAATAGTAAGCAGCATCATCTGGATATGTATGCAACAAAAGTTCAACATTCACACCGAACACAATGCATCTGCAACGCAACGTTTCAGTGGAAATTAATATAATTCTGGTGTACCAAAATGCCAGACACTGTCGGTGTTAATCGAAGTATTAGGATTTAGGGACGTCCCAAGGATCCCAGATAGCACTGACCTCTAGACGACTGCGTAGCCACCAGCCGTTGTCACTAGATAACACAGCCACAAATTCATAATTATGTCGAAACACCGCACATTTCGGCAATTTATCTTCTTACATTTTGATTTTAAACCTGACCCTAAATGAAGACCGAAAAGCAATTTTTTTAAAAGCCAATTTAGACTGTACTTGTGGAATCTGACTTTGTGGCTGTGTTGACTAGTGACGACCCAGTCCGGCATAGTTTAGCTTTTCCATTGCAGGACCCTAAGAAAAATACTGAACAAAAATATAAACGCAACAATTTAAACGATTTTACTGAGTTACAGTTCATATTAGGAAAACAGTCAATTGAAATGAATCCATTAGGCCCTAATCTATGGATTTCACATAAGTGGGCAGGGGCGCTGCCTGGGCTGGGAGGGCATAGGCCCACCCACTGGGGAGCCAGGCCTAGCCAATCAGACTGAGTTTTTCCTCCACAAAAAGGGCTTTATTACAGACAGAAATACTCCTCAGTTTCATCAGCTGTCCGGGTGGTTGGTCTCAGACAATCCCGCAATTGAAGAAGCCTGATGTGGAGGTTCTGGGCTGGTGTGGTTACACGTGGTCTGCGGTTGTCAGGGCCGGTTGGACATACTGCCAAATTCTCTAAGATGACGGAGGCGGCTTATGGTAGAGAAATTAACATTCGATTCTCTGGAAACAGTTCTGGTGGACATTCCTGCAGTCAGCATGCCAATTGCACGCTCCCTCAAAACTTGAGACAACTGTGGCATTGTGTTGTGTGACAAAACTGCACAACAGGTGCTCCTGTTTAATGATCATGCTGTTTAATCTGCTTCTTGATATGCCACACCTGTCAGGTGGATGGATTATATCGGTTATATCGGTATATCGATTTTTATGTCATCAATGACGTCCAAAGCTCAGTTTGATCATGTGCTTTTTCAAACCGTGTTACAAAATGCTTGCTCCCACTGATTTCGCTGCGGTTCCGAAGCTTTCTTCGATTCCAAGCTGCTTTCAAACACCGACCTCTACTAGACACCGTACTTACAAATATACACTGAACAAACATAAATGCAACATGTAAATTGTTGGCCCCATGTTTCATGAGCTGAAATAAATGATCCCAGAAATTTTCCATACGCACAAAAAGCTTATTTCTCTCAAATGTTGTGCACAAAATTCATCAGACGCCGCCATCACCTCATGTTTCAGCATGATAATGCAAGGCCCCATGTAGTAAGTTGAAAATGTCCCAGTTCTTCCATGGCCTGTATATTCAGGCAATCTATGAGGAACTCAAACTGCTCCTTGGTGATCTGATACCGCCTTCCCTCCAAAGGGGCTTGATAGGCTGCAAAAATAAAATACAATAGATCGTTAAAACATACACTCCTACAAACGTTTTTAGGTTAAAAGACTATAAGAGCACCATATAGAATTTAGGAACAGCATTAGAATGTTTTTTTTATTGACTCTTCGCAAGATAGAAGTGCACACAAAATACCAGACTTGACACAGGAGACAACACAGGACAAGTACAATGATACAATCTCAGCCTTTGCCACCATGCCTTACAAAAAAAATTATACAAATGTAACAACTTGCCATCTTGGTAAGGTTCCCATTGTTGAATGTCTTTCGCCTCTTGCAGGAACTCCTCTGCAACAGCAATTAGATTGCTGGCCATATCTTCATCAATCAAGTTACCTCTTGCCCACCAAAGGCTCTGCAACATGGTCTCCAGCCTGAAAAATAGACCGCAGACCCGATTGGCCCAGTGACATTTTATTTTTATGTAGCTAACAACCCCTAAAGTGTGCTCTTGTCTAAACTCTGCCAACTTGTAGAACCTCTGCCAACTTGTAGAACCTCTGACCTATGATGACAATTGTGCATTGACAGGCGATGCAGTTTTGACTAGCTACAATCTAGCTAGAAAAAATGGCCCATTGAAATTATTCTTCAAAATGGTCACATATACAGCTCTTAGCTATATCATAAATGCAACAAAAATGAGGAATTGGATTTTCACAATATCTCAGAAAATAGACATGCAGCTTCAACAGCTTCCTCTCTGTTACTCTTGTACCGCCACGTACTGTAAGACTCCATCACTAAGTAACTGTATGACTGTGCTCCTTAAGAACAAGGCACACAATGGCTAACAGTCAATGGTATACATAGAAGCCGCAATCATGCTAGTTCATTTTGCTGTGCTGATCATTTGTATCATTGTCATGGGTTTACAAACGATTGATTTATCACAGGTTCGTTTTTGAAAAGTATCAGGATGAATCAACTTCATAAATGTTTTGTGTCCTCGATTGAGGGCATATAGACACTTTCAAGTCAAAACAAACAGGAATGTTTGGAATATACAGTGTGGCGACTTCCTTGAAGATGATGTGATTGTGATAACATGACTTCTTTTGTGGTCTTTGTGTGTAAAATGTGAAGCTGACATCATGTTAACGATCATTCAATTGTCAAACATCAAAATATCAGTATTGCATTAACCGTGGATGAGGGCGCGCAATTCGTTATTTATCTCCGGTATTGAACATACTACATTCCGTCTTAAATTTTATCATTTATTTACATATTATGGTACCTGAGGATCGATTAGAAACGTTGTTTGACTTGTTTGGACGAAGTTTATTAGTAACTTTTGGGATTCCTTTGTATGCATGTGGGAAGGGTGGATTACTGAATCAAACACGCCAACTAAACAGCCTGTTTTGATCACAGATCATGATGAAGCTCGAACATTTCAGCTGTTTGTCATCGATTTAGCCTACAATCGCCTACAGATTTAATACACATGAAGACCTATATTTAATCTGGAATTGACAAACAACAGCCTGACTATGATCCAGGGCCCTCATTTATCAATGTTGCTTAGAAAAGCTTCTAAATGAACTCGTACGAAGAAAATTTAGAATGTTCGCAAATACAAAAAAGTTAGTATTTATCAATTGCTCGTACGCTTGATTTACACACACCTGTAAGTATTTTGCCTTGATAAATCAGACACGTTCTGAAACACTGTGCTAGTGCACGTGAAGTCTCATTTACATAAAGAACCACCCTAAATGACTATTTATGGTCACAAAGCTTCCCTTTAAAGCTGCAAGAAATGTCAGTAATTTCTATCCGCCAACATGGAGAAATCAAAGAAGACAAAGAAAACAAATATTGGACGCAAAAATATAACCTTTGATCACTGAAGTGGAAGCAAACACAAGTCATACGTTCTGCAGTCCTCAGCAATGGCTTGACAAATAAGATAAAAAAATATTGCTTGGGAGCAGGTTAGAGCTGTGGTAAATTAACAGTTAATGAAATTAAAAGAAATGGTTTGATTTGAAAACATATGCAAAAAAAATATATGATCCACAAAAGGGATATAAGTGCAACAGGAAGAGGGCAAGGTGACTCTTCACTGTCTGCTATGGACCAGCACATTGGCAGCATAATTGGAGAGACCTCAGTGTCTGGCATCATTTGTGATGGTGATACTGATGACCCTCTCCCAGACCCTGAAGGAATACCAGACAGACCAACTGATGTTAAGTCAAGCTTTATTTTTGCAACCATATTCAGACATGGACCACATCTAAATATTTTTATATGTAACAAAATAAATATAACAAAACATGACGTCTTCACAGAGGTGGCTGATTTGCCTGACCCCTCAGCCATTTCCAGGCCTACAAGAAGGGTGTCCTCTTTGGTGAGCACTTCAGCTGCTTTGGCTGATGCAGTCCTGAAACAACAAGAAGAGATCAACACAATACAGAGAGAGAAATCAATCATTGAAAGAACTTGTTGATTGTGTCAAACATGTTAGACAAATTCTGGTGCAATGTAAATGTGTTTTCCTTGTCGATTTGATTATATTTCGAAGAACAGATACCTAAAACCGTTGTATGATATTGACTCTTGTCCTCTTGTGGAGCACACTGCAAGCCCTGACAATGTAGCAAACCTAAAAAGGAATTTGCACATTGTATTACATTCACGTAATGGCATTTGAAGGAATGTCATTTGAGGCAAACCTTGCTAGGCTGGTATTGCAGTGTGCCTCCTGTCCCAGACAAGAACAGCCAATGCCATTTCAGCAGGCCTATGGTGCGCTCCACTGTTCTTATGTGTGCGTGGGCTTGGTTGTACGTTGCCTCTTGTTGGTTTGAGGAGTTTGTGAGGGGAGTCATCAGCCATGTTTTTAATGGGTAGCCCCGGTTTCCTGCAGTTATGAACACAACATTCAGATAGTTTCCCAGTAGAGGTCTTACATGGCAAATAAACCTTGCAAATGAAACGTGTTGCTTACCAATAAGCCATCCATCCTCAACAGCTCCTTCCTGGAGGTTAAGGCCGACTGAACTGTTCTGCACAATGAATGAATTATGTGTCCCACCTGGCTGTTTGGCCACTACATTCAACAAAGCCAAATGTGAATCACAGATGACCTGCACATTGACAGAATGGAAACCTTTTCTGTTGACAAAGTTGAATTTGTTCAATAATGGTGCTTTTATTGCGATGTGGTTGCAGTCAATTTCTCCAATGACATTGGGAAATCCAGCTATAGTATGGAAATCCCTTTTCACTCTGGCCTGTTGCACGGAAACTGTATGTATTGTGGGGTCAATTAAATAATGCCATGAGGACTGCAGGCAATATTCGGCTCATGGTTGGTTGTGACCGATCCGCATTCTCCCGTTGGAATGTTCCAGTGGCCAAAAATCCCAGGGTGGAGAGGAATTCGGTATGCACTGGGATGGCATTGGTGCGTTTCGTCTCCCTTTCTAATACTGGTTAGAGTTTGTTGCAGAGATACAATAAAATATGCCTTGAAAACGAAATCTAATAGGTCAATCGTCACACTCAGCAAAAAAATCTGCAAGCTCATTGAAAATACGCTCCCTGCGTAATGCAGCTTGTGCCAGATCCTCCAGCAATGCAAAATTTGCCATTTTGGACAAGTCACAATGCCTCGGTGTTGCTTTTTATATTATTTAACTGGTTTAATTAAATTGCCTCCAACCTTACATTCCACTCTCTTTCTAATTAACTTTATTATTCAATTAGGCTTAAATGGTTTAATGTTTATGAATTCGATAGCACCCTGAGAAAACTATTAGTAGCTTAAGTGTCTATAAAAGAAAAATAAACTATTCATGTATTAACTTTTTTCCACATAGTTTATGATTTGGTCCAGTATGTCAATCCTTTCTACATTTGGTGGATGGTATTTCATTAGCAGTTTGACTTTTCTACCACAAGGTGCTGTGTGTACACATGGTCAGAGGTGTGCTTAAATTTACACACATTCTCAAGTATAAGTACAAATTGATAAATCCCACACTTTGCTTAGAAATGATCGCATGCATGGTTTACGAACATTTCTGTTCGTATGCAACATTGATAAATGAGGGCCTTGACTTTTCCCCACGTCATACTTGTTACCAATCAGGCTAATGTATTCCTATTAATGAGCTTTTATTTTCATATTAATTTGCATAGACTAATCATTGCGATTAATGTTACTTGCCATCTGCTTTTTATGAATTAATAGACATTGGGGTAAAACATTATCATTTTGATGCCCCCCCTCCACATATTAATGTTACTTACCTTGCTGATCACAAAGTCATCTAATTTCCACTCCATTCATATGCAAATACATTTGATTCATACACTGGCTTGTCTGGCTGGCATGTTTTCATTTTTAAACAGGCCTTCCCTTATCTACACAGAAATAACATTATGATTTTTTACAAATCATAGCTACAACAATGAATAATATTGAACTAACAAATACCAAAGGATAAATTACAATTTACAATAATAAACACCTTATGAAACAGCTGTGAAAACCAATCTGGCAATATTTAACATTTAAATATATAAACATTTATATTTTTTTGGTACGTGTGTCCGTTTACTTTCACAGATTTTTTTGGTACACTCACATGGCAATCAGACTGAAATACTGAATTCTGGTGTGTGGAATGGAGAGGATGTGGGTGCTGTGTGGATGGGAGGTTCAGCCTGTCACTTGTTTTCAACAGGCAGTCAGTCTCGGAAGGGGGACTCGAAGAGGGAAACTGCAAAGTCCAGGCGCTGCTGCTCTCTTTGTTCTGAGTGTTTGCAGTGCTAGTGTTTTTAGCTTATCTGTGCATCTCACATTATGTGCCCAGTATGATCGTTTTCTTGCTCTTTCTTAGCAGATGACAATAACAACATGACAATAAGAGTAGCTGATGTAATGAAAAGTTGGAGGGTGGTTGGTAATGGAGGACATCAGGTTGATCCATGTCTGGGTTTTAGGCAGAACCCCCTAGGTCCTGGAGAACAGGAGCAGAGTGAAGGGAACAGGGTAGGAGACAGACGTTAACAAGCAAACACACAGGTTTATCAGGGATGTCAAAATACAGTTATTGAATTATTTAATTTAAATGTTTGATTAGATATGCAATAATGTTAAAGGCAGACAAAAGAAAGTATACCTGTCAGTATTTTTTTTTATGTCAGTGGGCTTGATGTGGGAGGTAAGGGATGGTCCCTTGAAAAGATAGAGAGATGAGTTGTGAGAGAAACTCCAGGGTGGTGTCATGACAACTGGAGTCATACACCTTAACAGTACCAACCTGGAAGCGGCAGTTACTTAATGTGACCGAGTGGTTAGCCTTGAGATTGACTATTTGGAGATACCCCTGGGCCAGTGTTGGTACTTCTGACAGTATGGCGATGCCACCCAATACAAGAAGGCAAATGCAAATAGTTATCATCTGTCACGACTTCCACCGAAGTCGGGTTCGGGCGGCGTTCGGCGGTCGGCGTCACCGGTCTTCTCGCCATCGTCAATCCACTTTTCATTTTCCATTAGTTTTGTCTTGTTTTCCTACACACCTGGTTCTCATTTCCCTCATTAAGTGTTGTGTATTTAACCCGCTCTTCCCCTCCATGTCTTTGTGTGGAATTGTTTGTTGTTTCGTGTATGTACACGCTAGACTGGTTTGTGCTGGGTTATGTCAACCCATCTTGTGTTTAGTGTTCTTAGTGCCTTGTGTTTGTTCGCCGAAATAAAATGCTCCTTTGGCTACCCAACTTCTGCTCTCCTGCGCCTGACTCCCTTACAGCCAGTTACGCATACCTAACATCTGAGATTTTTATATTTACCTTAACGGATGGTGACCCCAGCTAGAAGCAAAAAAGCAGCAAGGTTTCCCAGGTCTCGCCTTCCTTTTGTCCTTCTTCCAAGCCAAGTCATTCGCCCAGATGTCGAAGCACTTGGTCCCCTTGATTCTCATCTGGTGGCTTTCCTTCTGTTTCTCCTTGCGCATTGTCCATGTACAGTCTCACCTTGATTGATAATAGAAATAAATGCAATTATTTCATATTATTACAAATACATCTATTATATCTCTTGGAAGGCCAGAAAATAAATACCTTCGGACAATAATTTTTACCTGATCAAAAATCTCCACATCCTTCTCAGCCCATGCCTGAAGGTGGTCCTCGAAGGCATTCTGATCTGGTTTGACAACTTCCACCACATCAGGTGGAGTTTCAGTGACCTCAAAGTATGTTATACAAAAATAGCACTAGACAAACACTAACGCTAAGTCAATCACACCATTTTTATACATCAGTATATGCAATAATTGTATATACAATTGCATTGTCTACCTCAGTAAACAGCTGTGGCTCCTGTCCGTACATCAGGCGATAGTGTGAGTACTCTGGAGCCTGGACGCTACCGTTGTGTGCAAATATAATTACCTTCAGATTGTCCTCCCACCATTCCTGGTACCCATCAAGGGACTTGCCCATGGCAGTCCCATTGGTCCGTATATCCAAACCTGGAGTCACCATACATCTACAAATTATATATAACTCACTGTACTATCAGTGTCAATTTCAAAAACAAACGCTAAATTATTGGAGGCCTATACAAAACAATGCTACAACCATTACATTATTAACCATTAACATGTAAGCTAACATTCACTGAAACCAACTAGCCTAGAGCTAGCTAACACTTAGCCAAGCTCAATTTGGTGAGCATCAAGCTAGTGAACTGTTAGTGTCAATATCTGTACAAAAATAGAGTCTAACACATTTTATCATCACATCACATATTTACATATTACCTAAAGTAAACCTTTGTTCATAGAAAATAAAACTTTTGTGAAAAAAGTACAGAAAGTTCAGACGCCATCTTAATCCCTTCTCTTACATGTAAACCATTAGCAACCTAGCAAACCCCATTACTTACAATGGGAAAAATACCAACCAGTTTTCACTCTGTGAAAACTCCCTTCAATTGCCTTCAAACATCACCAAACTCATGGTCTATCTAATTAATCATGTTACCTAAAATAAAATGATAAAATGATAAAATGATGAGACAGAGAAATTTTCATTTTCAGTAGTAGTCATTCTCCAAGATTGAAGAAGAAATCTCCAAGATCTCACTAACTCACTCCATTGACATCACAGCTCCCCCAGCGGCAGTAATCATATATGTACATTAAATACCTGGGAGGCCTAGAAATTGATACAAGGGATGGGTCCATAAAATAACAAACAAAATAAAACATAAAAAATATGACCATACATTTGTGTGTCACATACACATGGCATATGCTTGGGTACCACCTTGACATCTCTGATCTGCTTGCCTCAATAAATGAACGCTAGAACATTGGTAGCCAGGATGAGCTATTTGTATGTAGTCTCCTAATAATTGCATAACGGTGCAAGTTAAACACGTTATCTTTTGTTTGCATGTGAGCATGTCTTTTTTTTGTCAGTCCTGTCAATGTTAAGTGATCACACATGCCTCAGCACACACAGGTTACTTTGCCTGCTTGCAAATGTGTGCTAAAAGTGAATGTTTCATAGTAATTCTGATTATCTAAACTCCCGCCACCACCAATGACATTTTTTTTTTTTTTTTTTTTACAGAAAACCACTTAACCACCACTGCAATATAGGCTTACAATCAGAAAAAAAGGTGCTATCTACAAACTAAAATGATTCTTCCACTGTACCCATAGGAGAACTCTTTTTGGTTACAGGTAGAACCCCTTCTGTGTCTAAGTAGAACCCTTTTGGGCTCCATTCCACAGAGGGTTCTACATGGAACCAAAAAGACTTCTCCCTGGAACCAAAAAGTGTTCTCCTTTGGTGACTGCCAAAGAACCATGTTGGAACCCCTTTCTCAAAGAGTGTACTCAACAAGTTTAACCTGTTAAGTTTACACCATTTAATTCTGTACTCAAACATCTGCCTGATATTCAAGATAACACGCAACATAGCGCCATCACCGTTGAAGGTTTTTGTCAACCTCTGCTCAGACTTAAATAGCAGTGTTCCAAGAACCTTCACCAGGGGTGACTGTAGTATCCTCAAAGGGATAAAAAGGAGACATGAGGGCACCCCCACTCATTTTAGATCCCAAGGGGTCTTTATTTTCATACTGTATGCTCTCACTCTCATCACTATCTGCTTTGCCATCTTCTCGTGTCTTTTCTTGGAACGCCATCCATACACACCACACAGCATCTTGTTTACATTTTTCACATTTTAGTCTTCCAGCTTTGGCCTTGGATGGATCTTGTTGCAATGAGATGGGCACAGTCCTTTTCAGTGTGGCGGCAAATTAATTGAACAGGAGAAGAGGATGTGGTTGCTTGTAGAGGGAGAGCTGTGTGTGGTGGGTAGAACAGCTACGGTGACGCTGATTGGTTGCTCTGGCTCATCACTTCTTGACTACAAGAAAGATAGATTTAGAAATTAGTTCGACCTTGCCATAGTTCAACAGCTGAAAAGCCTTCATTCACATACTCCCAGAGATAGGAAGACATTCAGTATTCACTGAATGAAGTAGCCTACCCATCCCCATTTACAATTTCATTCATCAATGAAATAAGTTATACTATAGCACATTCAATGACATTATTATTGTAGACTATACGCAAGCTCAGTTAAGAACAAATTCTTATTTTCAATGACAGCCTAGGAACAGTGGGTTAACTGCCTTGTTCAGGGGCAGAACAACAGATTTTTACCTTGTCAGCTCGGGGATTCGATCTTGCAACCTTTCGGTTGCTAGTCCAACGCTAGGCTACCTGCCGCCCCTACCTTGTACAATACCGTAATCATTGAATGAAGTAGCGTACCCATCCACATTTCCAATTTAATTGATCATTTAGATGAATTATACAAGCACATACAGTTACATTATTGTAGAATAGGCTACTCTTGTATCCACACTATATTAGGACACTGTTATGATTTCATTGGTCTTGTCAGGCATGATTTTAAGGTCTTTAATCAAAGTTGTATATCGTACCTTGTTCCCATCTTCAGTGAAAAGTAGTTATGCATCCCCCATTCAATATAGTTCGAGTGTGAATGTGTAGGCCTAGCGACAATGGAAAAATAAACCCATAGCTCCAGCACACAATGACTTGTAGGGGTAGTGTATTACAATGTAAAATATGTATATGTCCTATTGCACCACGTCTGTATATGTCTTATGTAGCAAAGTTTGAAATTGTGTTTTTTGCATTAGATAAAAGTAGAGACTCAGAGCTATAAAATTGTATATCATACAGTACAGTTGAGGAACAATGAGAACATCCTTTTGCTTTGAAAGTTGATAAACTTAATCTCACTTTTGAGAAAATGGCTTCCACCAATGTAATTGTCTGCATCATTTCCAATCCCATATCTTTTTTTTGGTAAACATATATATGCATACGTATACAAATATATATACATACTTTTTTTTAATATACCTTTATTATTCCCCGCAAGCTCTACCACCCTTCCCCCAATTGGAGTAAACTAATAAACAATAACACTTAGGTTTCTACCTTCAGTTTATACATCTTATAACTATTGTAAAATGTGTATATTTTGTTTGTTTTTAAGTCCTTCCTCTATTTCTGATGTCCATCCAGTTTGATTTCTATTTGTAACTGTGCTATTTCACAAAATGTCTGAACCTATATACATTTTACAGACCCCGTATGTTTTACATTGGTTATCTTGTTATATGTCCCACCCTTCAGCTCCATTCAACCCCTCCCATCTATCTCTCAACACCATCCATTTTGGATTTCTATTTGCCATATATTTTTCAACTGTGCTGTGATGCTTCACAAAAGTACTGAAACGTTCTATTCCCATAGCTCCTACAGATTGTAAATTAAAAATAAACATTTTTGCTAAAATAATGATTATATTATTGATTGATTGACTATGGCTTTTCAAATCACCCAGTATTGCTATCTGCAGTGTTAGTTCTAGGTAAATGTTACAATTCTTCAGCCATTCCTGGACCTGTGACCAAATACGAGCTACATATGGACAATACCAAAATAAATGATCTAATGACTCTGCCTCCTCACAGCAACTCGACTCTGGCTGCGCCGGACGGGCGGGCGGCTCTGGCTGCGCCGGACGGGCGGGCGGCTCTGGCTGCAACAGACGGGCGAGCGGCTCTGGCGGCTCCGGACGGGCGGGCGGCTCTGGCGGCTCCGGACGGGCAGGCGGCTCTGGCGGCTCCGGACGGGCGGGCGGCTCTGGCGGCTCTGACGGCTCCGGACGGGCGGGCGGCTCTGGCGGCTCCGGACTGGCGGGCGGCTCTGGCGGCTCCGGACTGGCAGAACTTGCAGTAGGCCTGGTTCTGGGCGCAGGCACAGGACTCACCAGGCTGGGGAGACTTGCAGGAGACCTGGCTCTAGGAGCAGGCACAGTACTCGCCCGGCTGGAGAGACATGCAGGAGGCCTGGCTCTGTGAGCAGGCACAGGACTCACCCGGCTGGGGAGACTTGCAGGAGGCCTGGCTCTGGGAGCAGGCACAGGACTCACCAGGCTGGGGAGACTTGCAGGAGGCCTGACTCTGGGAGCAGGCACAGGACTCACCCGGCTGGAGAGACATGCAGGAGGCCTGGCTCTGGGAGCAGGCACCAGATACACTGGGCCGTGGAGGCGCGCTGGCGGTCTCGAGCGCAGGACTGGCACCACCCATACTGGCTGGGTGCCCGCTTCACCCCGGCAAATGCGGGACGCTGGCACCAAGCACACCGGCCTGTGGATGCTCGGCCTTGACACCGTGCGCATCACCCCATAGTATGGGGCCTGTCCAGTGAAATGCTCGCCACGGTAAGCATGGGGAGTTGGCTCAGGTCTAACGCCTGACTCCGCCAATCTCCCCGTGTGCCCCCCCAATTTTTGGGGGGGGGGCTGCCTCTCAGCCTCCACTTGCCGTGCCAGCCGATCCTCCCAGAAACGCCGTTCTGCCTTCGCTGCCTCAATCTCCTCCGGCGGGCGACCGTATTCTCCCGCTTGTCTCCAGGGTCTCTGTCAGAATCTCTTCCCAAGTCCATGACTCCAGATAGCTCCTCTCCAGCTCCTTACCCCGCTGCTTGGTCTTCTTGTGGTGGGAAGTTCTGTAACGTCCGTCGTTAGAAGAAGGGGACCAAAGCGCAGCGTGGGTTGGGTTCATCATATTTTAATAAACGTGAACCAGCAAAACAATAAACAAAACACAACGAACGAACAGTATTGCAGGCTACTCACAACTATGCAAAATCAACTTCCCACAAAAGACAGGCGGAAAAAGGGCTACCTAAGTATGGCTCCCAATCAGCGACAACGAAGTACAGCTGTCCCTGATTGAGAGCCATACCAGGCCAAAACACAGAAATACAAAACAAGGATAGGGAACATAGAATGAACATAGAAATATAAAGTATTTCCCAAAACACACAAAACAAACACCCCCTGCCACAACTACAATAACAAATAACCCCTTTTACTGGTCAGGACGTGACAGTACCCCCCCCCCCCCCCCCCCCAGAGGTGCAGACCCCGAATGCACCATGAAACAAAAACTCACAAAATAATAACCCCAAACTAAAGGGAGAGAAGGGAGGGTGGCCACCGTCAACGACGTTACAATCCCCCATATATCTAACATTCTATTGGTTGCAAGAATTTTGTATAGTAATTTAAATTGAAAAATTAGATTGTTGAAATGCGTTGTTTTGAGTATCAATTCATAAACCATGTGCCATGGAATGGGTACATTGAAAATCTCTTCCCAACTATTTTGCAATTTATATGGCACAGCTGTCAATTTTTTGGTCCTTAAATGAAATTGGTATATGTTTTTATTTAGCACACTTTTCTTTAACCATTGATGTTCTTTAATACAGGGTACATACAAATTCCTTACTTTTTCCCCTTCTTGCCACTTCCATTTTTGTGGTAATGCTGCAAATAGTTTGTTGTAATTTTGGGTAGAGCAGACATTTCCATATGTCTGTGTTAGCTGCATGTGTGACATAACTACACCAGTCCTATTTATAATATCATTCACTAAAATTATACCTTTATTAAACATTTCTTCGAAAAATACGTTTTTTTTATCAGTTAGTATATTTGAGTTTAACCACAATATTTGCTGTATTATTTGTTCTGTCTTTTCAGGTGGATTAAACTGAAATTGCAACCAACTTTCTAAGGCTTGTTTAAAAAATAACGATATTAATTACAACCAACTATTTGCAGCATTACCACAAAAATGGAAGTGGCAAGAAGAAGGGGAAAAAGTAAGGAACTTGTATGTACCCTGTATTAAAGAACATCAATGGTTAACCTGTTATGGATAGGGGGCAGTATTTTCACGGCCGGATAAAAAAAGTACCCGATTTAATCTGACAATTACTCCTGCCCAGAAACTAGAATATGCATATAATTATTAGCTTTGGATAGAAAACACTCCAAAGTTTCTAAAACTGTTTGAATGGTGTCTGTGAGTATAACAGAACTCATTTGGCAGGCCAAAACCTGAGAAGATTCTGTACAGGAAGTACCCTGTCTGACCATTTCTTGATCATCTCTATCCAAAACAAGGGATCTCTGCTGTTACGTGACACTCCCTACGGCTCCCATAGGCTCTCAGAAGGCGGCAAAAAGATGAATGGTGGCTTTGCAGGCCATGGCTGAAAAACATTAGCGGATTTTGATAGTGGTCGATCAGAGAACAGAGACTGGAGGCGCGTGCACGAGGCGACCCCATGTTTTTATTATTTCGTCTTTGAACATAAACAACGACTCCCGGTCGGAATATTATCGCTTTTTTATGAGAAAAATAGCATAAAAATTGATTTTAAACAGCGGTTAACATGCTTCGAAGTACTGTAATGGAATATTTAGAATTTCTTTGTCACGAAACGCGTCGGGCGCGTAACCCTTCGTCACCCTTGGATAGTGTCTTGAACGCACGAACAAAACGCCGCTATTTGGATATAACTATGGATTATTTTGAACCAAACCAACATTTGTTATTGAAGTAGAAGTCCTGGGAGTGCATTCTGACGAAGAACAGGAAAGGTAATCAAACTTTTCTAATAGTAAATCAGAGTTTGGTGAGGGTCAAACTTGGTGGGTGTCAAAATAGCTAGCCTGTGATGGCGCGCTATCTACTCAGAATATTGCAAAATGTGCTTTCACCGAAAAGCTATTTTAAAATCGGACACCGCAAGTGCATAAAGGAGTTCTGTATCTATAATTCTTTAAATTATTGTTATGTTTTTTGTGAACGTTTATCGTGAGTAATTTAGTAAATTCACCGGAAGTTTGCGGGGGGGTATGCTAGTTCTGAACGTCACATGCTAATGTAAAAAGCTGGTTTTGATATAAATATGAACTTGATTGAACAAAACATGCATGTATTGTATAACATAATGTCCTAGGGTTGTCATCTGATGAAGATCATCAAAGGTTAGTGCTGCATTTAGCTGTGGTTTTGTTTTTTGTGACATTATATGCTAGCTTGAAAAATGGGTGTCTGATTATTTCTGGCTGGGTACTCTGCTGACAAAATCTAATGTTTTGCTTTCGCTGTAAAGCCTTTTTGAAATCGGACAGTGTGGTTAGATAAAGGAGAGTCTTGTCTTTAAAATGGTGTAAAATAGTCATATGTTTGAAAAATTGAAGTTTTTGTATTTTTGAGGAATTTGTAATTCGCGCCACGCCCTATCATTGGATATTGGAGCAGGTGTTCCGGTAGTGAAACGTCTAGATGTAAGAGGTTAAAGAAAAGTGTGCAAAATAAAAACATATACCAATTTCATTTAACCTGTCTGGGAACCTGGGACCCTAGTCAACAGCCAGTGGAATTGCATCGCGCGAAAAACAAATACCTCATAAATGCTATAACTTCAATTTCTCAAACATATGACTATTGTACACCATTTTATAGATACACCTCTCCTGAATCGAACCACGTTGTCCGATTTCAAAAAGGCTTTACAGCAAAAGCAAAACATTAGATTATGTCAGAAGAGTTCCCAGCCAAAAAAAATCACACTGCCATTTTCAAAGCAACTAGCATGCATCACAAATACCCAAAACACAGCTAAATGCAGCACTAACCTTTGACAATCTTCATTAGATGACACTCCTAGGACATCATGTTACACAATACATGCATTTTTTGTTCGATAAAGTTCATATTTATATATAAAAACAGCATTTTACATCGGCGCGGGACGTTCAGAAAATATTTTCCCTCAAATGCTTCCTGTGAATCAGCGCTACAATTTACAAAATTACTATTCGAAAACATTGTTGAAATGGAATATTGTCATTCAAAGAATTATAGATTAACATCTCGTGAATGCAACCGCATTGCCAGATTTAAAAATTACTTTACTGGGAAATCACACTTTGCAATAAACAAGGTGGTATGCTCAGAAAAATAGGCTAGGCGATACAGATTATCGCCATCTTGGAACCATCTAAAATCAAATATACTATTGTAAATATTCCCTTACCTCTTCATCAGAAGGCACTTCCAGGAATTCCAGATCCACAACAAATGTAGTTTTGTTCGAAAAAGTTAATAATTTATGTCCCAATAGCTCCTTCTTGTTAGCGCGTTCTGAAGGCTACTCATAATGTACTGTAGCGCACGGGACTTGTCGTCACGAAAGAGCAAAAAATATATATTTACATTCGTTCAAACATGTCAAACGTTGTATAACATAAATCTTTAGGGCCTTTTTCAACCAGAGCTTCAATAATATTCGGAATGAGAGAGTACCCATGGGTGCCCGCGTCATAGTAGTAATGGCCCTCCCCCTGTGACCAACTTTCCAAGCCTTTCTTTCGGTCAGTTTTTACCGGAGAAGACTCAAACCACTTTGTAAAGACTGTTGACATCTAGTGGAAGCCTTAGGAAGTGCTAAATGAATCCTAACTCACAATGTGTTTTATAGGCAAAGTGTTGAAGGTGATTCCACAAATCAGATTTCCACTTCCTGCATGGAATCTTCTCAGGTTTTTGCCTGCTATATGAGTTCTGTTATACTCACAAACACCATTCAAACAGTTTTAGAAACTTTAGAGTGTTTTCTATCCAAATCTACTAATTATATGCATATTCTAGTTACTGGACAGGAGTAGTAACCAGATTAAATCGGGTACGTTTTTTATCCGGCCGTGCAAATACTGCCCCCTATC
Organism: Salmo salar; assembly: GCF_965601325.2. NCBI lineage: Eukaryota > Metazoa > Chordata > Actinopteri > Salmoniformes > Salmonidae > Salmo > Salmo salar. The sequence goes on along the minus strand of NC_138302.1, from coordinate 42,284,883 downwards.
CTCAACAGGTTAACCTGTTTTGCTAGGGGGCAGTATTGACACGGCCGGATAAAAAACGTACCCGATTTAATCTGGTTACTACTCCTGCCCAGTAACTAGAATATGCATATAATTATTGGCTTTGGTTAGAAAACACCCTAAAGTTTCTAAAACTGTTTGAATGGTGTCTGTGAGTATAACAGAACTCATATGGCAGGCCAAAACCTGAGAAGATTCCATGCAGGAAGTGGCCTGTCTGACAAGTTGTGTTTTATCTTGGCTCTTTTTATTGAAGACTGAGGATCTTTGCAATAACGTGACACATCCTATGGCTCCCATAGGCTCTCAGATCCCGGGAAAATGCTGAACGATATCGAGGCAGGCTCTGGCTGAAACACTTTATCGCGTTTGGCAAGTGGCCGATAAGAGTACTGTGGGCTTAGGCGCGTGCCCGAGTCGACCGAATGCTTTATTTTCTTTCCTCTCTTTATCTAAATGCAGATTCCCGGTCGGAATATTATCGCTTTTTTACGAGAAAAATGGCATAAAAATGGATTTTAAACACTGGTTGACATGCTTCGAAGTACGGTAATGGAATATTTAGAAATTTTTTGTCACGAATTGCGCCATGCTCGTGACCCTTATTTACACTTCGGATAGTGTCTTGAACACACGAACAAAACGCCGCTGTTTGGATATAACTATGGATTATTTTGGACCAAACCAACATTTGTTATTGAAGTAGCAGTCCTGGGAGTGCATTCTGACGAAGACAGCAAAGGTAATAACATTTTTCTTATAGTAAATGTGACTTTGCTGAGTGCTAAACTTGCTGGGTGTCTAAATAGCTAGCCCTGTGATGCCGGGCTATCTACTGAGAATATTGCAAAATGTGCTTTCACCGAAAAGCTATTTTAAAAATCGGACATATCGAGTGCATAGAGGAGTTCTGTATCTATAATTCTTAAAATAATTGTTATGCTTTTTGTGAACGTTTATCGTGAGTAATTTAGTAAATTCACCGGCAGTGTTCGGTGGGAATGCTAGTCACATGCTAGTCACATGCTAATGTAAAAAGCTGGTTTTTGATATAAATATGAACTTGATTGAACAAAACATGCATGTATTGTATAACATAATGTCCTAGGGTTGTCATCTGATGAAGATCATCAAAGGTTAGTGCTACATTTAGCTGTGGTTTGGGTTTATGTGACATTATATTCTAGCTTGAAAAATGGGTGTCTGATTATTTCTGGCTGGGTACTCTGCTGACATAATCTCATGTTTTGCTTTCGTTGTAAAGCCTTTTTGAAATCGGACAGTGTGGTTAGATTAACGAGAGTCTTGTCTTTAAAATGGTGTAAAATAGTCATATGTTTGAAAAATTGAAGTTTTAGCATTTTTGAGGTTTTTGAATAACGCGCCACAGGATTACACTGGCTGTTACGTAGGTGGGACAATTTGGTGCCACCTAGCCCAGAGAGGTTAAAATCAATTTTTATGCTACTTTTCTCGTAAAATAGCGATAATATTCCAACCGGGCAACGTTGTATTCATTCAAAGACTGAAAGAAAAAAATGGAGAAGTCTCGTGAACGCGCATCTCCAGTCTCACTGTCCCCAGGCTGACCACTTACAAACTCTGCTGCTGTACTTTGCCCAGAGACAGCAGACACCCCATTCCACTTTCTGGCGGCTTTAGAGAGCCAATGGAAGCCTTAGAAAGTGTCACGTTACAGCACAGATGCTGTAATGTCGATAGAGATGCAACAGAAGGACAACAAATTGTCAGACAGGGCACTTCCTACATGGAATCTTCACAGGTTTTGGCCTGCCATATGAGTTCTATTATACTCACAGACACCATTCAAACAGTTTTAGAAACTTTAGAGTGTTTTCTATCCAAATCTACTAATTATATCCATATTCTAGTTTCTGGGCAGGAGTAGTAACCAGATTAAATCGGGTATGTTTTTTATCCGGCCGTGAAAATACTGCCCCCTATACCACAACAGGATAAATTGCAAAATAGTTGGGATGAGATTTTCAATGTACCCATTCCATGGCACATGGTTTATGGAGATTATTTCCTTTTCAAACAACCGAAAGTGAGCAGGTGTAGTCTGAATAAAGGGGAAAAAGGCCTTTCTTGAACGTAGTATGAGACGTTCCTACCAAATTACTGGAGAACCAGTTTGGATTTAAGTATTACTTTTGTATGACTGATGCCTTTAGTGAGAGGTCTAATGCTTTAATATTTTAGAATTTCGTTATTCGTTATATAAATAGGCCCTTTTAATTTTGTCTGGCTTGCCATTCCAAATAAAATGGAATATTTTTTTGTTCATATAATTTAAAAAGCAGGTCACCAGGTGTTCCTCCTCTGTAATTTAGCCTTCACATGAGTCTTTCTGTACAGATGTTAATTTTACATTATTATTAGGGAAAAAATCCATACAATTAGTTTCAGTTAGTGGAGATGGAGGAGACTGAAACGAAAACATATTCTTAAAATACTTTACTTCCTCTTTCAAAATATCATTCGGTGAATCATGCGTGACTCCATCATTTGTAACAAGTTTCAATAATTTTTTTTGGTAGCATTTCTATATTGAAAATTGAAAAAGAATTTGGTGCATTTTCCCCCATATTCCATCCAGTTCGCTTTATTTTTCATAATATATTATAATGGTTCTTTCTTGAATAAGTTCCCTCCATTTATTTTTATTTTTCCTCTAACTTATTCTGTGCCTCTATGGTACAGTTTTTATTGCTATCTAACTGTACTGTTAGTTCAATTTCCTTTGTTAATATGGACTCTTTTGACTTAAATTGCTTTTGTTTTATAGATAAGTACTGAATTGCATGGCCTCTAAAGGGACATTTAAAAGTGTCCCATACAATAAGGGGATCTGCTGTACCTATGTTGTCTGAAAAAGTCAGTTATAAATTCTTCTGTTATAGTTCTAAACAATTTATCATCTAGTAGGCTTTGATTAAATTTCCAATATCCTCGCCCACGTGGAAATTCTGTAAGCGTAATATATATATGTTAATTATGTAATGATCCGACCACATTCTGTCCCCTATCAACACTTTTTAAAACTCTTAGTGACCTCTTCGAGATAGGATCCCGTTAATGGGATCGTTTGACATAATAGCATGGCGCGAAATTCAAAACAGCAAAAATATCATCATTTCAATTTCTCAAACATACGACTATTTTACACCATTTTAAAGATACACTTCTCCTTAATGTAACCACATTGTCTGATTTCAAAAAGGCTTTACAGCGAAAGCAAAGCATTAGATTATGTTAGGAGAGTGCATAGACAAAAATAACCACACAGCCATTTTCCAAGCAAGGAGATATGTCACAAAAACCCAAAACACAGCTAAATGAAGCACTAACCTTTGACGATCTTCATCAGATGACACTCCTAGGACATCATGTTACACAATACATGTATGTTTTGTTCGATAAAGTTCATATTTATATCCAAAAACAGCATTTTACATTGGCGCGTGATGTTCAGAAAATGTTTAGCCTCCAAAACTTCCTGCGAAGGAGCACAATGAGCACACATATTACAGAAATACTCATAATAAACGTTGACAAAATACATAACAATTATTTTAAGAATTATAGATACAGTAGTCCTTTATGCAACCGCTGTGTCAGATTTTAAAATAGCTTTTCGGCGAAAGCACATTTTTCAATATTCTGAGTACATAGCTTGCCATCAAAGCAAGCTATACAGACACCCACCAAGTTCTGGGGTCACCTAAACTCAGAATTAGTATTATAAATATTCTCTTACCTTTGCTGATCTTTGTCAGAATGCAACAAATGTTGTTTTGGTTCCAAATAATCCATATTTATGTCCAAATACCTCTGTTTTGTTTGTGCGTTCAGGTCACTATCCAAATGCTTAACGCGCGAGCGTAATTTGAGACACAAAAAGTAAAAATGTTCCATTACCGTTCTTAGAAGCATGTCAAACGTTGTTTACAATCAATCTTTATGGTATTTTTAATGTAGAAATGCGATAACAACTTTCTGAAGGCTTTTGACAGCCAATGGAAGCCTTAGGAAGTGCAACGTGACCCCACCGACACTGTAGTTTCGAAAGGCATTCAAAAGAAGAACTACAATTCTCAGACCTTCCACTTCCTGGTTGAATTTTTCTCAGGTTTATGCCTGCCATATGAGTTCTGTTATACTCACAGACACCATTCAAACAGTTTTAGAAACTTCAGAGTGTTTTCTATCCAAATCTACTAATAACATGCATATTCTAGTTTCTGGGCAAGAGTCGTAACCAGTTTAATTTGGGTACGTTTTTCATCCGGCCGTGAAAATACTGCCCCCTATCCCTTTTGGTGCCAGAGAGAATGGCATAAGAAAGTAGTCAAGATGACTAGCTTGATTAAGCCTCCGCCATGTAAATCTCACTAGGTTAGGGTATTTAAGTCTCCATATATCCACTAATTCCAATATATCCATGGCATTCATGATTTCCTAAGTGCCTAAGGGTGATAGTTTGTAGTGTGATTTCACTTCCCTGTCCATAGAGGTATTTAAGACCGTATTCAAATCTCCCACCATAATAATAGTCTAGTGTTGCTTGTAGAGTTGATCAATTCTTATATATATTTTCAAAGATCGGATCATCATTATTTTGACCGTATAGGTTAATAAGCCATATCTGTTTATTGTCCAATAACATATTTCAATTAATCCATCTACCTTGATGATCTGTTTGGACTATTTGTACATTTGGATCAAAATTACTATTAATTAAAACCATCACCCCTTTTGAATTTATTTTCCCATGGGAGAAATATATTTTGCCCCCCATTCCTTTTTCCACAAAACTTCCTGTAGTTTCCTGTAAACAATAGATATTAAATTCCTTCTCTTTTAGCCAGGTAAATACTGATCGTCTTTTCTTATTATCTGCTAAGCCATGACAATTGTAACTGGCTATACTTATTTCACCACTTACCATAATGAGACACAACTTTCAATTCTATTTATCAAAATATATGTTTGTAAACATACCATTAAAAATTAACATGATGATTGAGTGTCTATATAGCTGTACCATGATATTTGATTTGCTACTAAGTAAACCTCCAATTGGTCCCCACTATTTCACCCACTAAAAGCCCTCCTTATCCCGAGTTGGGTTGTCATCCCAATGCCCGGCAGACCACCCCCGACCCCCCATAACCCTGAAAAGACTGTGATCCATCCTTCGAAAAGTGCACACAGTGCCATTTACAGAACAGAAGTAGATCAACTGCCAAATGCATTTCCATCGCCCTCACCTTGATTTCCCTTTTAATCTATTTTCCTTGAAAATTGGATACGGAACTTTACGCCATTCTGCAATTTCCTTCGGGAACTGGTCATTCCTGCCAATTTTGGTCCCAGCAAGTCTTTTACATAGGCTTTTAACCATTTTTTTATCTTTAAAGGAAGCAAATTTGGCAACGATTGGGCGTTTATACCTCTGCTCTCCCTGTCCGAAGCGGTGTACACATTCGAGTTGGATTTTGTCGATAGCTTTGCGTGGAATCTGAAGCGCTGTAAGGAGGAACTCTCTAACTACAGATTCAGGAACTTTCCCTTTCTCTTGGATACCTGTAAGTACCAGATTATCTCTCATGGATCTAGTCTGTATGTCAAGTAAGGCTTCTCTCAGAACGGTGTTCTCCTTTTTAAGTTCATTCACTTCGGTTTCAATCTTATTGACTGTCCCTTTCAGCTTGTTTGTTTCCTTCTCCAATGTCGCAGCTTTTTCATCACTCATCTCGAGGCTTGCCTTCAACTCGTTTATATCCTTACTGACTAATTCAAGTATACCCAGTTTGTCATTTATTGATTTTAACAGATCGGTTTCGACCTTTACCATTCCCGGTGGTGAAAATATTAAATTGTCTGTGTCTGTAGAAGAATCACGTTTTCGATTTGAAATCGGTTCCCCTGTCTTACTCTCCGTCATGTTTGGGTGTTGCTTGTTTTCGTAATATTTGTCGATACATTTCTCTAGTCTTAAGATTTGGTTTGTGTTATTATCCAGATTGAAGGTTATCACTCACCATATTGTGTAGTGCTAATATTTAGTCTAACTTGCCGATATTGAATATTACATTTTTATCTTGAGGTGCTCTACATAACTACGTTCAGTCCGCCAGTTCTGAATAATGAATAATGACAACCTTCTGTTTGCTTGCTTTGTTTGTTAACTTGCTAGCTACTTCCAGGCACAAATGAGAGAACAGCTCACTGAACATTACTCACCCTAGCAGAACTGGTTAGGCTGTTATGTTAACCAGAGTGTTGGTAACTGCCAATGTGGTGTCAGATTGTCCGTTTGAAAATTCAGAGCGTTTCGCTCTCAGAGCGTTCAGAGTGCACACTGGACACTCTGGCCGATGAGTAGGATTGATCCAAACGTTCTGACCACAACAGCAGTCAAGCACCCAAGCTAACTGGCTAACATTGGCTAGCTTGCTAGCTACTTCCAGACCCAAATGAGAAAACACCCCACTCTGACCATTTTACTCGCCCTAGCAGAGCTAGTTAGGCTGTTTTCACAATTTAATTTAGCTTTTTGCCAACATTTACTGACACCGGCCATATTCAATGGGTGTTGTGCATTCGTAAATTCATCAGTTATTCTGCGCTATGGCACACTCAGATGAGTCTTTTGTTAAGACATGTAGCTAGCTAAACAATGAACCATAATCCCAGCTCATGACGTTGCTACGCTGCATGAATCTGCAGGGAGCTAACCAATCAGGTTCAATGTTAGCTAGCTAACGTTAGGCTATAACTAGTCAAGCAAATGGCTCTGGGATACGAATAATAAGATCATACACTTAACGTTGGCTAGCGAGCCAGCAAGCTAACGTTAGCTAGCTAACAGTACACTTTAACTTGAAATGAAACCACTTTGTCAAAATTTTAAACATGTAATATCTGAAAATGTAACTCGCTAGACTTTCTTACCCATATACATCATGGATGGACGCGTCTCCTGTCGGATGCCATGGTTGCCCTTAGTTTGAAGATGTAATCCGGAAACAGGTTTTTTCTCCATCTCCTTAGCCATCATACTCGAATTTCACTGACTTAAAAACTCGGTCCTCCAGAATGTGGAGAGCATACACGTAACGTTAGCTAGCTAACAGTACACTCTAACTTGACATTAGACTTATTCAATTGTACTATGTGATACATAAAAAAGCTGCGTTAGACAGGATTACCTAGACACACAGACCAGCTCAAATAGAAAAATGGGTGCTATATGGCAGGCCAATCCAAACTCATCTCTGGGCATGTCCAGCCCACTCATTATTTCAGCCAATCATGGCTAGCGGGAAGGTTGCCATCTTTTTCTGTGGCTAAACCAACTACGCTCATTTTGATTTAAAAAAACATACTTTCAAACAGCTCTCCTGTGAAGTAGTGACCTGTGACATACGCCTAGTTTCCTGAAACAGGCCACATATTTTCTTTTACAATTGAATTAATCCATTAAATAAATAATACTGTCACATCAAATTGCATTATTATTGTACACTAGCCTACTCCCCTATCGACAATATGTTATCAACTCGTTTTCACCAAAAATAACTTTCAAATTATCCAAATTTGCCTTATCAACACAGTAGGCCTACATATCAACACAGTAGGCCTAAATATTTCCTATCGATATCACAACTTAAATATAGCCTACTTACTACTCAATCGGATCAGGGAGATCTTGATAGTTTCCTTAGAGACGTTGAAAATAATTATCTGGGGCAGACACTCTCGAAAATCGCTTCTGCCTCTTGTAAAAAAAAAAAAAAAAAAAGAATGTCTGTGTCGCCACCGAGCTCTCAAATAACGTGCCCTTCTCTCACTCTATGAATGGTCACTGCAATCCAGATTCCTTTGGATGTCCCTACCCTGAATGCTAAACCCTAAACTATAACCCTTAACGCTAAACTAGAACCCTTAACTAACACTGAACTTAACCATATTACATGTATAGTTGATTGAGGAAGGGATATCCCAACAATCCTGAATAGCATGTGTAACCGATGTGAAATGGCTAGTTAATTAGCGGTGGTGCGCGCTAATAGCGTTTCAATCGGTGACGTCACTCGCTCTGAGACTTGAAGTAGGGTTGCCCCTTGCGTTGCAAGGGACGTGGCTCTTGTGGCGCGATGGGTAACGATGCTTCGGTGGGTGTCAGTTGTTGATGTGTGCAAGGGTCCCTGGTTCGAGCCCAGGTTGGGGCGAAGAGAGGGACGGAACCTACACAGTTACATTGATGCTGTTGACCCGGATTGTTGGTTGCTGCGGAAAAGGAGGAGGTCAAAGGGGGGGTGAGTGTAACCGATGTGAAATGGCTAGTTAGTTAGCGGTGGTGCGCGCTAATAGCGTTTAAATCGGTGACGTCACTCGCTCTGAGACTTGAAGTAGGGTTGCCCCTTGCGTTGCAAGGGCTGCGGCTTTTGTGGCGCGATGGGTAACGATGCTTCGTGGGGTGTCAGTTGTTGATGTGTGCAAGGGTCCCTGGTTCGAGCCCGGGTTGGGGCGAAGAGAGGGACGGAACCTACACAGTTACACATGGACCCTCTGGGAACACCTATGAACTCCTCTATTTGACTGAAAGCCATGGATACAACTCTTATTGGTTGTCTGATGTAGGTTACTGGGAACTGGTAACAACAGAGTCTGTGATTGGCTAACAACATTTAGATCGGTATACAGCGACATAAAATAATATACCATAAGGTGTTAGACAGATTACCTATAGATTGGACATAATCTTTTCTAGGCAATTAGCGATAACAGGATAGCGATAACAGGAAATACACAAGCCGTAGGCTACACTATAGCTCAAGGTGGCTACTTCGCAATGTCGGCTCGCACGGGAAAAACTGTAAATTTCTAACATTATGGTTGAGATTTAATTAATATAAACTATGCATGTTAGTTGCACGCAGATGTTAGTAAGGCGTTGGTATCATGTCAAGTCAGTCAGAAGTTCAATGGACAGCTATGTGGTAGTATGGTTGACTAGGCTTAATTCTGGCACATATCACCCCCCATAGTGCAAGTTACGTTTTTATTGTCATTACTGGCAGCTCCACAACCAGCTGAAGCGATGCGCTCCCTTTCAACCACCAATTTCACAGCACCGTTTGTTTGCGCATGGCCAGTTGCTCTCGAGGTCTTTCGGTCCCCCTCGAAACAACCGGCATCTTTACACTACAACATCTTATCACTGGAGCGTCAACGCTTGGGGGTAGGTCCATTTTTGTGTTTAATATTGATATATCAATAGAGTAGGCTGTCTTTTTTTTGGATAGGATGTTTGTTATAATATTATTGTAGGGTATGCGGTTCTTGTTGAATAGTCCTCAATTGATTGATACTTAGATATAGATAGGCGATATGCTATCGCTCAAAATACCTAATTTAATCCAATACATAGGCTACGTTTTTGTGATGGGAATCAAGGTCATGCCAGGGTTGATTTTGCGCTGTTTTTAAAGGCAATTAAACTGCTATCATGGGCTGAAACAGAAGGTATTTCATGAAATGTAAATCATGTAAAAATGTGTCAGTAGCCCACTGTTCTAGGTATATGTAGCATATATTGTCACAGCTAGACCTTATCTAACTTGTAGATAATCTGCTAATTGTAGGCTGAGCTGATAATGAAAAGGCTGTTCTTGTTAACATATCAACGTTTCTTGAAGCCCTGACTCTCTCCACCCAGTTTAATGATAATCGGAACAGCTGTGTTACCAGTCGCACTACATGGTCTTCCTTCTAGGTTAGAGGGTGGGAGGGATGCATTCATTCCCATAAATAGCCTACAATCAGTGACTTGAGTGAAGTGTTTAAGATTCATAATGTCAATATAAGGATAGCCTCTATATGAATCTGAGAACATATTTTGATAAGACTTTTAATAACACTGCTAGTTTAACTCCAAGCACAGATAGAAATTAATTTGCTTAGAATTAATCATGCAAACACTTATTTATTGTGGCACAGAGTCAGTGAGATTGAAAGCTATGATCTTATGTCCTCTATCCATGGAATTAATCCACTGAGCCACCAGGATGGAGCTAGCATGCCATATTTTTGTAACTCATACAAAGCTGTTCATTTTAGTCTATTAAAACAGACCCCATTTCAAAGGAAAAAAGTGCTCATTAAAATCAGGTGTGGCTAATTAGTGGGCCTGGCCAGCACACCTGAACACACTTAACAGGATAGAGAGTTTTGTTGACACTGAGAATGGAATGTATATGTTTTTAAATAACATTCTTATAACATTCAAATGTTTTCTTGTGGTTTTTATGGAAACTTTTCTTAATTTTCTGAGAACGTGACTTTAAATAGAACCATGAGGAACCCTGCTGAAAATGTTATGCCGAAGTACTGAAATTCCTACAGAAGAACGTTGTTTCTAAATGTTCTCCAAACAATTTGAGATCATTACTTTAATCATGAGGAAACATTGTGCTGAAATTCCCACTTAAGGTCCTCAGAACTTCATGTACTAGTTGGATGTCTCACTCCATGACCAAGGTTGACACACTTCAACGCTTTTATTTGAATTAATTGTTGTTTCGTTATGGCTACATGTTATTTTATCGCATTTGAATAAAGATATATATGGCTTAAAATTAGATTTAAATTGCATTTATATTTCACAAAATATTGCGGACTAATCAAATTTGAGCGGCAGGCACCGCATGCATGATACCTATGCAGCTTGGTAATGCTATTTCATAATTTAAAATATTCCTGCAGGTGTTTGGCAAAATAAGGAAGGGTGGCCGAATCATGACATGAGCAGATCGACTGAATTTCGATGGAGTCTTTGAATGCCGTAGAGCTCTGTGAATTGGGGGATGGCGACAAGCCCGCTGCCTGCGAGGTCACTACAACTCCGCGAAAAGGTACCCAGTCAAGACCTTGGACAGTAGCTAGCACTGGAATCGAGAACACGTCATATCAGGACGAGGAGCACGAGACGAGGTTCAGTCACCAGGGAGCAGACAGCTTGAGGATTCATCGGTCCACATCTAATGACAGGGGCTATCAGTTACAACCCCAGCCTTTCCAGCGAGATGAGCTGTCACACCGCTCTGAGGAGGGACATGAGACTGACTTTAAAAACCTTTCACTCGACTACGGGTTCATATTTGCCATGGTGTTCTTGGTGAGTGGAATTGTACTGGTGGTCATTGCCTACACCATTCCCCGAGAGGCAAAGGTCAACCCAGATCTGGTGTCAGCCCGTCAGATGGAGAAACTGGAGATGTACTACACACAACTGGGCTCGCACCTCGACAAGTGTATCATAGCAGGCCTGGGACTGTTAACTCTAGGGGGAATGCTCTTGTCCATCGTGCTAATGGTGTCCATATGCAAAGGTGAGCTGTACCACCAGAGGACATTTTTCCAACCCAGGAAAACATACGGGTCGATTCACCTCCGGATGAGACAGTTGGGCGAGGGGGAAGAATCTCTGTTTGAATGTGAACTTAGCCACACTGGCACCACAGCTCTAGCCACTAGGCCTACAGATGGAACACCGGTGCACAGTGGCACCCAACAGGAGTAGCACAATATGAGCACATTTCTATCCACAGACTGTCAAGGGTTGTAATCATTGCTTAACGGGCTTTGTAAAAAAGTGAATCCAGCAAGGTAAGTCGACTGTGGTTAAGACTATATAAGAGCACATTTGGAAATACACATCATGTATTGTTAGATGTAGGATCAAATCAGAGACTGAAATAGATAGGCTATGAAAAGCACAATGGGCACCCTTGAGGAATGCATAGAATAGGCTAACTTGACATGGTGCAAATAGATGGCTATCACTCTTTAAGAATTGAATATACAGTATGTCTGGATAACATATCACATCATTAATGAACAAAACATGTACAATATGTATAGGCCTACAAATGTTATTTACATTACATTTTAGTCATTTAGCAGACACACTTATCCAGAGCGACTTACAGTAGTGAGTGCATACATTTTCGTATTTGTTCGTACTGGTCCCCTCGTGGAAATCAAACCCACAGCCCTAGCGTTGCAAGTGCCATGCTCTACCAACTGAGCCACACGGGACATTATCATGTAAGGATACAATATGCCTTAAACTTAGTCACTGTAAACATACCAAGCTCCTGTGAGCCAATAAGCCAAGGTAAATATGTAGCAACTCACTGGAACCACTTAATCTGTTCCAAGAATATACAGCAGCACAAATATATGGTAAGAATATTTGAAGCACATAATCTGTTCCAACAATATACAGCAGCACATATATATGGTAAGAATATACAGCAGCACAAACAAAAAAATCCAAGCAAGTGAAATGTTTGATGTGCATTAGAGGCTTTTGAACAGGTTTTTGATTGACTTAAGAAAACCTTTCTTTTTTTTCATAATGATGTAGAAATATATATATATACATACAACACATTTTGAAGTAAACAACAACTTTTACTTCAAAATGTGTTAAGGGGAAAATGTCCGCACAATCATCCCAGTTGTTTGGACAAATATAGGCTTTATCTTTATAAAGACATCAGAGTCATTCGGTAAAACAGTCATCTGAATCTAATAATGGAAGTGTAGGTGTGAATTTCTCTCTCGCGCGCTCTTGCTCTCATGCTTTCTTTTTTAAATCAGCGAGTTAAACACCAGCACATAAGTCATTTATGTATTATAAATATTAAATCAAAGTTTATTTGTCACTTGCGCCGAATACAACAGGTGTAGACTTGCCAGTGAAATGCTTACTTACAGGCCCTAACCAACAGTGCAATTTTTAAGTAAAAAATAGGTATTAGGTGAACAATAGATAAGTAAAGACAGTGAAAAATAACAGTAGCGAGGCTATATACAGTAGCGAGGCTATATACAGGCACTGGTTAGTCAGGCTAATTGACTTAGTATGTACATGTAGGTATGGTTAAAGTGACTATGCATATATGATAAACGGAGAGTAGCAGTAGTGTAAAAGAGGGGGTGGTGGGTGGCGGGACACAATGCAGAGTCTGAGAGTCCTTTAGTTGCCTTTTGGCAAACTCCAAGCAGGCTGTCGTGTCGTGTGTCTTTACTGAGGAGTGGCTTCCGTCTAGCCACTCTACCATAAAGGCCTGATTGGTGGAGTGCTGCAGAGATGGTTGTCCTTCTGGAAGGTTCTCCCATCTCCAGAGGAACTCTGGAGCGCTGTCAGAGTGACCATTGGGTTCTTGGTCACCTCCCTGACCAAGGCCTTTTTGCCCCGATTGCTCAGTTTGGCCGGGCAGTCAGCTCTAGGAAAAGTGTTGGTGGTTCCAAACTTCTTCCATTTAAGAATGAAGGATGATCAATGGAAACTAGATGCACCTGAGCTCAATTTCGAGTGTAATAGCAAAGGGTCTGAATACTTATGTAAATTAGGTATTTCTGTTTTTTATACATTTGCAAAAAATTGTAAAAACCTGTTTTCGCTTTGTCATTATGGGGTATTTTTGTGTAGGTTGAAGAGTTTGTATTTATTTAATTAATTTCAGAATAAGCCTGTAATGTAACAACATTTTGATAAAGTCGAAGGGGCCTGAATAATTTCTGAGTGCATGTGGTTGTACAAGAGTAACAGAGGATGCTGTTGAAACTGCATATGTATTTTGTGAGATATTGTCAAAATCCAATGCCTCATGACAATTTTTAAGAATAATTTCAATGTGACAAACTTTTGTTTCTTCTCTCTCGACACTACGTCTCTTGTGTCCTCTTTATTTTTCCTCTGTGGTTGACTCTGTTTTTGTTGCTTATCAGCACAATATCAACATTCAGAGCCATCTGTGGATTTAAATATGACAGAACGGTTCATCTGATTGTTGGGATTGATAGAAGCAGTGGAACACGGGTAGGGTTTTTCTACAGTGTATTGAATACTTCTTGTATCCTTTTGAATACCTCGATTTGTCAAAGTAGCTGTAGTGCCATTATGCATGCCATCATACTTTGGTAGAGAGCCCCTTTGGAAGTTTTGTGCATATTTTCCATGGTGACCATCTGGCTAGTTCAGGGTTGGGGTCAATTCCATTGACTGAAATGGAATTGACCGACCCCAACTTAGGGCTGGTCTATTCCTTTAATGAACTTATTGAGCACATCTCATGTAAGACGGTATCAAGGGTCAGGGGTCACGATGTCAGAAGACATTGAGATGAGTGGGGAGGTATAGGCTACTTTTAGTTTTCCACTTGCCAATATGACGACCAGTTAAATCCCAAAGGCATTAGAAGGCACATAGGCCCGGGGTTTAACATGTCTGACAAGTTAAACTCCCTGATCCTATTATTGTAGGCTGTAGATAAAGGGACATTTGTTGAAATGCAGGACACACAAATACTAGAGGTAACAGAAAACAACATGAATGGAAAATGTGGGATAACTACTGAACAAGCCTACTATTGAGTTAATGTGAATGCAGAGTGCAATCCAAAATGGATACTGTACACAGAGTATGTCTGCTTGTTACTCCAGTTTAATTCAGACAGATGCCTTGGGTCAGATCCCCTTGGTTTTCATTTGGGTGTTTTCACCATAGAAATATAATCACTAAAACGTTGAGTGTATACCCATGAGTGATCCAGTCAAATTACTGTGGTCTGAAGGGATTTTGGACATTTCTAGGACTTTATATGGTTTTTACTGTAATTCCTTCTGTTCACAGAACTGACCATTGAGGTGAATTGATTGATAGTTTTAGATTCAAATGATTTAAAAAAAATGAATTAGAGAAGCTAACTGTTCTTGCCAACTATCATAGAATCAAGAACTGTGTCCACTCCATATGCTCAATTTCTACTGGGGTAAGCTCTTAGAATGCATCAGCACAACAGGACACAACATCATCATTGGAAACAACCTCTGCCACTGGTAGTAGACAATGCAGAGATTTTTTTGTGCTAGCGACTGCATGCGCAGCGGATGTTTAGCTGACTAACATGCTGCTGTCCAAGACCTTGGCATAGTAAACATATGACAGAGAAGAGTAATGCATGTCTCTCCCTGTGTCTTATCCCTCTCAGAGGCTATGTCCCACATGGCACCCTAGTGCATCTGATTCTATCAGATCGAGCGTTAACATGTATGCGGATGGTTTGGAGGTATAGCTGTGGTATGAGCTGACAAATCGGTGAGTGGCTACTCTTGTGTGTCACCAACCACTCCCTTTCTTATTATCGCTTCCATGTTAGAAGTTCAAACGGTGATATAAAGTGTAGGTTCTATCTTTGATAGAAATAATGGCAGCCATGTTTTCATGTTAATTTTAGATGTGTGTGTGTGGGGGGGGGTTAAAGTGTTTTCAGAAAGTATTCACATCCCTTTTTCCACATTGTTGTTTTCCAGCCTGAATTAAAAATGTATGAAATTCCGAATTGTTTTTGTCACTGGCCTACACACATTTTTACAAATTAAGTTATTGACAACACTTTGGATGGTGTATCAATACACCCAGGCACTACAAAGATACAGGCGTCCTTCCTAACTCCGTTGCCGGAGAGGAGGAAAAACGCTCAGGGATTTTACCATGAGGCCAAAGGTGACTTTAAAACAGTTACATACAATGATGGCTGTGAAAGGAGAAATCTGAGGATGGATTAACAACATTGTAGTTATTCCACAACACTAACCTAATTTAGAGTGAAAAGAAGGAAGCCTGCACATAATACAAATATTCCAAAACATGCATGCTGTTTGCAACAAGGCACTAAAGTAATACTGCAAAAAAATGTGGCAATGCAATTAACCTTTTGTCCTGAAAATTATAAGTGTTATGTTTGAGGCAAACCCAATACAACACATTACCTAGTACCACTCTTTATATTTTCAAGGATAGTGGTGGCTGCGTCATGTATGGGTATGCTTGTAATCGTTGTAATCGATAGTGACTTGGGAGTTTTTCAACATTAAATGGAATGGAGCCAAGCACCTGCAAAATCCAAGAGGAAAACCTGGTCCAGTTCAGTCTGCTTTCCAGCACACACTGGGAGAATTCACCTTTCAGCACACAGGAGGTTGGTGGCACCTTAATTGAGGAGGACAGGGCTCATGGTAATGGCTGGAGTGGAATGGAATCAAATACAACCACATGGTTTGATGTCATTCTACGGTCGTGACCAAAAGTTTTGAGAATGACACAAATATTAATTTTCAATGTCTGCTGCCTCAGTTTGTATGATGGCAATTTGCATATACTCCAGAATGATCAGATGAATTGCAAAATAATGCAAAGTCCCTCTTTGCCATGCAAATGAACTGAATCCCCTAAAACATTTCCACTGCATTTTAACCCTGCCACAAAAGGACCAGCTGACATCATGTCGGTGATTCTCTCGTTAACACAGGTGTGAGTGTTGACGAGTACAAGGCTGGAGATCACTCTGTCATGCAGATTGAGTTCGAATAACAGACTGGACGCTTCAAAAGGAGGGTGGTGCTTGGAATCATTGTTCTTCCTCTGCCAATCATGGTTAACTGCAAGGAAACACGTGCCGTCATCATTGCTTTGCACAAAAAGGGCTTCACAGGCAAGGATATTGCTGCCAGTAAGATTGCACCTAAATCAACCATTTATCGGATCATCAAGAACTTCAAGAAGAGTGGTTCAACTGTTGTGAAGACGGCTTCAGGGCGCCCAAGAAAGTCCAGCAAGCACTAGGACCGTCTCCTAAAGTTGATTCAGTTGTGGGATCGGGGCACCACCAGTACAGAGCTTGCTCAGGAATGGCAGCAGGCAGGTGTGAGTGCATCTGCACGCACAGTGAGGCGAAGACTTTTGGAGGATGGCCTGGTGTCAAGAAGGGCAGCAAAGAAGCCACTTCTCTCCAGGAAAAACATCAGGGACAGAACAGTCTTATATTTAACAAAAGGTACAGGGATTGGACCGCTGTCGACTGTATTCGCTCCATTCCAGCCATTATTATGAGCCGTCCTCACCTCAGCGGCCTCCACTGTTTCAGCAGGACAATAACCTAGAACACACGGCCTAATCTTCATTGGAGTTGCTTACCAAGAAGAGAGTGAATGTGACTGAGTGGCCGAGTTACAGTTTTGACTTAAATCTGCTTGTAAATCTATGCCAAGACCTGAATGGTTGTCTACAAATGATCAACAACCAATTTGACAGAGCTTGAAGAATTCTGAAAAGAATAATGGTCAAATGTTGCACAATCCATGTGTGGAAAGCTCTTAGTGATTTACCCAGAAACACTCACAGCCGTAATCGCTGCCAAAGGTCATTATTACATGTATTGACTCTGGGTTGGATACATAATCCGGATACATACAGTATTAGTGTTTCATTTTGCATATAATATTTCTTCCACTTTGACATTAAAGTATTTTGTGTAGTCAAAAAATTACAATTAAATGCATTTCACTCCCACTTTGTAACACAACAAACTGTTGAAAAAGTCAAGGGGTGAGTTTTACTTTCTGAGGTGTAGACAATAGAACATCACGCATTAGAGTGTTGGAACTTGTTTCACGGTCGCATGAACTTCTAATGGGGCTGCATGGAATTTGTCAGATATAAAGTTGGGCGTGGTTTCATTTCATCCAATCGCAGTGTCCGTGACAAGGTAACGCAAGGAGTCGCGTGTGATTTTGACAGCTCTAATGCAGTTCTGACACCGCCAAAACAACCGCTATGCAGATGTTGCTAGCACGGATCTGTTACAATCTAGCCCTTAGTGTACTAGAATTAGGAATAGCTCATCATACATTAGGGTCCAGCCAAAGATAATTAATCTGCTTACATCATGAATACCATTACAGATGTAGGATCTTAAATTGAGCCAGTTTGCTACAGCAGGAAAATAATCCTGCAGCAACAGGAAACGTGGATTATAATCAAAGGATATTTTTGTAGGGGTATATCCATTTTTCGTTAGGGCAAATCAAGTCGGAGTAATTTCCGCTTAGGAATTTCTAACTCTAGAACAGCGAAGAGGTGACTCCGGGATGCTGGCCTCTTAGGCAGAGTTGCAAAGAAAAAGCCATATCTCAGACTGGCCAATAAAAAGAAAAGATTGGCAAAAGAACACAGACACTGGACAGAGGAATCCTGCCTAGAAGGCAAGCATCTCGGAGTCGCATCTTCGCTGTTGACGTTGAGACTGGTGTTTTGCGGGTACTATTTAATGAAGCTGACAGTTGAGGACTTGTGAGGCGTTGTCCAAGATCTTCAGTTTCTTGGCAATTTCTCGCATGGAATAGCCCTCATTTCTCAGAAGAAGAAAAGACTGACAAGTTTCAGAAGAAAGTTCTTTGTTTCTGGCCATTTTGAGCCTGTAATCGAACACATAAATGCTGATGCTCCAGATACTCAACTAGTCTAAAGAAGGCCAGTTTTATTGCTTCTATAATCAGAAAAATATTTTTCAGCTGTGCTAACATAATTGCAAAAGGGTTTTCTAATGATCAATTAGCCTTTTATGATAAACGTGGATTAGCTAACACAACTTGCCATTGGAACACAGGAGTGATAGTTGCTGATAATGGCCCTCTGCACGCCTATGTAGATATTCCATAAAAAATCTGCCGTTTCCAGCTACAATAGTCATTTACAACATTAACAATGTTAACACTGTAATTCGGATCAATTTGATGTTATTTTAATGGACAAGAAATGTGCTTTTCTTTCAAAAATAAAGACATTTCTAAGTGACCCAAAACTTGTGTGTGTATATAGTTGCAGTCGGAAGTTTACATACACTTAAGTTGGAGTCATTAAACTTTTTCCCGCTCCAAAAATGTCTTGTTAACAAACTATAGTTTTGGCAAGTCGGATAGGACATCTACTTTGTGCATGACACAAGTCATTTTTCCAACAATTGTTTACAGACAGATTATTTCACTTATAATTCCCTGTATCACAATTCCAGTGGGTCAGAAGTTTACATACACTAAGTTGACTGTGCCTTTTAAACAGTGTGGAAAATTCCAGAAAATGATGTCATGGCTTTAGAAGCTTCTGATAGGCTAATTGACATCGTTTGAGTCAATTGGATGTGTACCTGTGGATATGTTTCAAGGCCTACCTTCAAACTCAGCGCCTCTTTGCTTGACATCATTGGAAAATCAAAAGAAATCAGCCAAGACCTCATAAAAAATTGTAGACCTCCACAAGTCTGGTTCATCCTTGGGAGCAATTTCCAAACGCCTGAAGGTACCACGTTCATCTGTACAACCAATAATACGCAAGTATAAACACCATGGGACCATGCAGCCTTCATACCTCAGCATGGAGACGCGTTCTGTTTCCTAGAGATGAACGCACTTTGGTGCAGAAAGTACAAATCAATCCCAGAACAACAGCAAAGGACCTTGTGAAGATGCTGGAGGAAACGGGGACAAAAGTGTCTATTTCCAATGTAAAAACGAGTCCTATATCGACATAATCTGAAAGGCCGCTCAGCAAGGAAGAAGCCACTGTTCCAAAACCGCCATAAAAAAAGCCAGACTACGTTTTACAACTGCACATGGGGACAAAGATCGTACTTTTTGGAGAAATGTCCTCTGGTCTGATGAGACAAAAATAGAACTGTTTGGCCGTAATGACCATCATTATTTTTGGAGGGAAAAAGGGGAGGCTTGCAAGCCGAAGAACACCATCCCAACCATAAGGCACGGGGGTGGCAGCATCATGTTGTGGGGGTGCTTTGCTGCAGGAGGGACTGGTGCACTTCCCAACATAGATGGCATCATGAGGGAGGAAAATTATGTGGATATATTGAAGGAACATCTCAAGACATCAGTCAGGAAGTTAAAGCTTGGTCGCAAACGGGTCTTCCAAATGGACAATGACCTCAAGCACACTTCCAAAGTTGTGGCAAAATGGCTTAAGGACGACAACAGTCAAGCTATTGGAGTGGCCATCACAAAGCCCTGACCTCAACCTATAAAACATTTGTGGGCAGAACTGAAAAAGTGTGTGTGAGCAAGGAGGCCTACAAACCTGACTTGGTTACACCAGCTCTGTCAGGAGGAATGGGCCAACATTGACCCAACTTCTTGTGGGAAGCTTGTGGAAGGCTACCCAAAACGTTTGACCCAAGTTACACAATTTTAAAGGCAATGGTACCAAATACTAATTGAGTGTATGTAAACTTCTGACCCACTGGGAATGTGATGAAAAGTATAAAAGCTGAAATAAATCATTCTCTCTACTGTCATTCTGACATTTCACATTCTTAAAATAAAATGGTGATCCTAACAGACCTAAGACAGGGAATTTTTACTAGGATTAAATGTACGGAATTGTGAAACTGAGTTTAAATGTATTTGGCTAAGGTGTATGTAAACTTCCGACTTCAACTGTATGTGTAACCGATGTGAAATGGCTAGTTAGTTAGCGGTGGTGCGCGCTAATAGCGTTTCAATCAGTGACGTCACTCGCTCTGAGACTTGAAGTAGGGTTTCCCCTTGCGTTGCAAGAGCCGTGGCTTTTGTGGCGCGATGGGTAATGATGCTTCGTGGGTGTCAGTTGTTGATGTGTGCAAGGGTCCCTGGTTCGAGCCCAGGTTGGGGCGAAGAGAGGGACGGAATCTACACTGATACATATGTAGTGCATTCGGAAAGTATTCAGACCACTTTACTTTTTCCACATTATGTTACGTTACAGGCTTTTTTCTTTTCACTCATCAGTGTACTCACAATACCCCATAATCCCAAAGCAAAAAATCAAATTTTTGCAAAAAATAAAAAAGCTGAAATATCACGTATTCAAACCTTTTACTCAGTAATTTGTTGAAGTACCTTTTGGCAGCGATTACAGCCTTAAGTCTTCTTGTGTATGATGCTACAAACTTGGCACACCTGTATTTTGGGGGGTTTCTCCCATTTCTTCTCTGCAAATCCTCTCAAGCTCTGTCAGGTTGGATGGGGAGCCTCGCTCCACAGCTATTTTCAGGTCTCTCCAAAGATGTTAGGTCTGGTTAAAGTCTGGGCTCTGACTGGGCCACTCAAGGACATTGAGACTAGTCCCGAAGCCATTCCTGTCTTGGCTGTGTGCTTAGGGTTGTTGTCCTGTTGTAAGGTGAACCTTTTTCCCAGTCTGAGATCCTGAGCGCTTTGGAGCAGGTTTTCATCAAGGATCTCTCTTTGCTCCGTTCATATTTCCCTCGATCCTGACTAGTCTCCCAGTCACTGCCGCTGAAAAACATCCCCACAGTATGATGTTGCCTCCACCATCTTTCACCGTAGGGATGGTGCCAGGTTTCCTCCAGACGTGACGCTTGGCCAGAGAGTTCAATCTTGGTTTCAGACCAGAGTATCTTGTTTCTGCTGTGAGAGTCCATTAGGTGCCTTTTGGCAAGCTCCACGTGGGCTGTCATGTGCCTTTTACTAAGGAGTGGCTTCTATCTGGCCACTGCCATAAAGGCCTGATTGGTGGAGTGCTGCGGTGATGGTTGTCCTTCTGGAAGGTTCTGCCATCCCCACAGAGCTCTGTCAGGTAACCAAGAACTCATTGGTCACTATCTCCCCCGATTGCTCTGTTTGGCGGGGCGGCCAGCTCTAGGAAGAGTCTTGGCCTCCATTTTAAGAATGATGGAGGCCACTGTGTTCTTGGGGACCTTCAATGCTAAAGAAATGTTTTCGTACAATTCTCCAGATCTGTGCTTCAACAGAATCCTGTTTCGGAGCTCTGCAGACAATTCCTTCGACCTCGTGGCTTGGTTGTTGCTCTGACACGCACTGTCAACTGTGGGACCTTTTATATAGACGGGTGTGTGTGCCTTTTCAAAGTAATAGCCAATCAATTGAATTTACCACAGGTGGACTCCAAGTTGTAGAAACATCTCAAGGATGATCAATGGAAACAGGATGCACCTGACCTCAATTTTGAGTCTCATAGCAAAGGGTCTAAATACTTATGCAAATAAGGTACTTCTGTTTTTTTATTTATACATTTGCAAACATTTCTAAACCTGTTTTCGCTTAGTCATTATGGAGTATTGTGTGTAGATTGAGGGGAAAACATGATTTAATCAATTTTAGAATTGTGCTCTAATGCAACAAAATGTGGAAAAAGGGGTCTGAATTCATTCCCAAATGCACTGTATATTACAACATAATATTCATTGCTGTCTAATTTGAGTATAATGCAGCCTGATTCTTTGTAATGTTTTCTGTTCTCAGATACAGAGACTTGTGAAACACTGTCTGCGGATGAAGAGGATTATGGGGACCTACTGTATGTTAGTGAATTTAAAACAAAAATACAGTTTAAAAATCAATATGTATAAAGCTATTACAACTGGAGCAGGCCAACCCTGCAGGGTGTGCAGGCTTCTGTTCCAGCCCAGCACTAACACACCTGATTCAATATATCAGAACTAAGTAGTTGATAATCAAGTGTGCTATCGCTTGGCTGGAACAGAAGTCTGCTCACCCAGTAGATCAGGGATCAGTGGAAGGAGGTTCGCCACCTCTGGTATTGACTTTCTTTTGTTCACCTGAAATTATGCTTTAGTAATAATAGCCTACTTGTTACTAAGATGTCCAACCTTTACATATGAGTTAGCTTACTTTTATACTTTGAAATATGAAAGTGATCATTCTTTGAAGTGAAGTGTTTAAACTCGTTTTTCGTGATGAATTACTGTCAATGTTAGTTAATCACAAATCACAATTGTGCTATAAAGAGGGGAAGAGAATATGTCTCTAATTTGTCTGTTTCTGTGGTGTATTCTCAAATGAACAAACGGTACCTGAAAAAAAGAGTGACAATCAAATATCAGCCATGTGAACCTATTTTGCAGCTTGTTATGGTATGCAACACCAATGTAGCCATAGGCCTACAGCAGTGGTTCCCAACTCTAGTACTTGAGTAGTCCTAACAGCACACACAATTCTTCAACTCATTGAGGGCCTGATGATTAGTTCACAAGTTGAATCATGTTTGTTTGTCCGGGGCTTCAGTAAAACTGAACTATTGGGTGTACCTGAGGACCGGAGTTAGGAACCATTGGCCTACTGTATGATGGCATTAGTCTTATGGGTATTTGCATGGCACCCAATTGACAGTCTGCATCTGTCCCGAGAATAGCTTAACTCACACATCGTTTACATTTTGTTGAGCTAGATGTTCTCAATTTAAAAATGATACCCCAAGACAAGGTATGAGGCTAATCGTTATACTAGATTTTGTACATGCCTTGTGCTGACATTTTTAATTGTTTAGTGCAAATCCAACCCTTGTAATCTAGGTGGTGAGATGTCTGGAAGCAGGAGATGATGGGATCCTTATCTTAAAACATACACACAACTACTACCAAGTTCAATGCTCGACACTTTTCTCCCAGAAGGTCTGAGTGGCACTTGGAGGTGCCACTGTGATAATGAAGATTGTCTAAGGCAAACCATCACAAAAATGTAATTCTCTATGTAAATGTGTCTGAATTGTAAAATAAAGAAAAGTTAGGCTATAAGAAATACATTTTATTCAATGGCGCAAGGAAAAGCAGACACAAAATACACTGCTCAAAAAAATAAAGGGAACACTTAAACAACACAATGTAACTCCAAGTCAATCACACTTCTGTGAAATCAAACTGTCCACTTAGGAAGCAACACTGATTGACAATAAATGTCACATGCTGTTGTGCAAATGGAATAGACAACAGGTGGAAATTATAGGCAATTAGCAAGACACCCCCAATAAAGGAGTGGTTCTGCAGGTGGGGACCACAGACCACTTCTCAGTTCCTATGCTTCCTGGCTGATGTTTTGGTCACTTTTGAATGCTGGCGGTGCTTTCACTCTAGTGGTAGCATGAGACGGAGTCTACAACCCACACAAGTGGCTCAGGTAGTGCAGCTCATCCAGGATGGCACATCAATGCGAGTTGTGGCAAGAAGGTTTGCTGTGTCTGTCAGCGTAGTGTCCAGAGCATGGAGGCGCTACCAGGAGACAGGCCAGTACATCAGGAGACGTGGAGGAGGCCGTAGGAGGGCAACAACCCAGCAGCAGGACCGCTACCTCCGCCTTTGTGCAAGGAGGAGCAGGAGGAGCACTGCCAGAGCCCTGCAAAATGACCTCCAGCAGGCCACAAATGTGCATGTGTCTGCTCAAACGGTCAGAAACAGACTCCATGAGGGTGGTATGAGGGCCCGACGTCCACAGGTGGGGGTTGTGCTTACAGCCCAACACCGTGCAGGACGTTTGGCATTTGCCAGAGAACACCAAGATTGGCAAATTCGCCACTGGCGCCCTGTGCTCTTCACAGATGAAAGCAGGTTCACACTGAGCACGTGACAGACGTGACAGAGTCTGGAGACGCCGTGGAGAACGTTCTGCTGCCTGCAACATCCTCCAGCATGACCAGTTTGGCGGTGGGTCAGTCATGGTGTGGGGTGGCATTTCTTTGGGGGGCCGCACAGCCCTCCATGTGCTCGCCAGAGGTAGCCTGACTGCCATTAGGTACCGAGATGAGATCCTCAGACCCCTTGTGAGACCATATGCTGGTGTGGTTGGCCCTGGGTTCCTCCTAATGCAAGACAATGCTAGACCTCATGTGGCTGGAGTGTGTCAGCAGTTCCTGCAAGAGGAAGGCATTGATGCTATGGACTGGCCCGCCCGTTCCCCAGACCTGAATCCAATTGAGCACATCTGGGACATCATGTCTCGCTCCATCCACCAACGCCACGTTGCACCACAGACTGTCCAGGAGTTGGCGGATGCTTTAGTCCAGGTCTGGAAGGAGATCCCTCAGGAGACCATCCGCCAACTCATCAGGAGCATGCCCAGGCATTGTAGGGAGGTCATACAGGCACGTGGAGGCCACACACACTACTGAGCCTCATTTTGACTTGTTTTAAGGACATTACATGAAAGTTGGATCAGCCTGTAGTGTGGTTTTCCAATTTCATTTTGAGTGTGACTCCAAATCCACACCTCCATGGGTTGATAAATTGGATTTCCACTGATTATTTTTGTGTGATTCTGTTGTCAGCACATTCAACTATGTAAAGAAAAAAGTATTTAATAAGATTATTTCTTTCATTCAGATCTAGAATGTGTTGTTTGTGTTCCCTTAATTTTTTTGAGCAGTATACTTTGAATGTCACCCATATAACAATATAGCCTATTATTAAAGTACACTATGTTTAGATAAACAATAGTATTTTACATGTTCTAAATTACATGTTATATATTCATACAGTTAAAAGGGGCACATGTGTCATGTCGACAAGGTGAAGGTGCTCTCTACTCAAATGGCACAACAGAATCATTCAGATTGACCACAGCACATGACAACCATCTTGTACAACTGAGGGATGTCTTCTTTCATATCTGGATAAAGACGAAGTAGTAGAAACTGATGCTGCTGCACCATTGCTCATTTTCACAGGGGGAATCCAGTCAACATGGGTGTCTTGATAGAGGTCTGCTGGTGAACCTACAGTACATAACAAATTAAAAGCCACCTGATGTCAGATTATCACTTACTCAGGTCACCTATACCATCAGGGCTCTTAATTGTTTGGTTGTGTTTAATTCATTCAGCTGTTTTGGTGTCAAATAAAGAGTAAATATGTTGTTGGGCTGGAACAACCAATAGTCAATACAGCAGGTTGTCTTATCCCATTGAGGTCTTTGCTGTAATGTCCATACATTTTCCCTCTTATGAATAAAGTTCTCAACAAATTATCATTGGGTCAGTTCCACTGGACTTATTTTGGACAATAATGTCCTCCTCCAGGCTATATGGACTTCATATTGTACAATTTGGTTCTCCCCTTTTCATGGTCATGTCTCGAAGGTTTTGTCAAATGAACACCATATTCCACTTTTCATAGCAGATTAGGATAATTAAAGTAGCCGGTTAGGAGATTTAGGTTAAGGTTAGGAAAAGGGTTAGGGTTAGCTAAAATGCAAAAAATAACTTTTGAGGTTAATTTGACAAAAGTCCTTCTAGCCATGAACCCTTTACATAGGTCTTTGTTACATGGTTGCTGTCACGTCCTGACCAGTAAAAGGGGTTATTTGTTATTGTAGTTTGGTCAGGGCGTGGCATCCCTGTTTTGTGTGTTTCGGGGTTTTGATGTATGTTCTATATTTTCTATTTCTATGTTCCCTATCTATGTGTTGTATTTCTTTGTTTTGGCCTGGTATGGCTCCCAATCAGGGACAGCTGTATATCGTTGTCGCTGATTGGGAGCCATACTAAGGTAGCCCTTTTTCTACCTGTCTTTTGTGGGAAGTTGATTTTGCATTGCTGTTAGTAGCTTGCGAAACTGTTCGTTCATTGTGTTGCTTCTTGTTTATTGTTTTTGCTGGTTCACCGTTTATATTAAAATATGATGAACCCAACCCACGCTGCGCCTTGGTCTCACTCTAACGACAGACGTTACAGTTGCATTCAAGACAGGTTTGTTTATATTGATCTGTTGTCATTGTCAGCAGAGTAGCCCTAGGTTACAATCATATAAAAAGTATGCTAATGTCTCCAGACATATAAAGTGTAGTAAAATTGTATTAAATGTTTGTCAAAAGGCCACATTTTTTTCTGTGCAAAGGAAAGAAACGTCTCTGATATATCCTATAGGTCTATGCCACTACGTGCTCATTGGATAGTCAATTTAGGCTATTAATCTACCCATTACATTATGAATAGAAGGCTTGCCTTAGTCTGTAAATGCAATGATAGATGCATGTAATTCTTTGTTTGAGGGTGAAGTTTTATGGTTAAAAATAGCTTCCCCAAAATGCAACACATGCTAATTGCTAGATTAAGCTATCTAGCTAGCTAATTTAGTGTTGTTGTTAACACCAAGTTAATATAACCGCTAAACTCTCAATCAGACTTGATTTACGAGTGATGAAATTATCATAAAAGACCCATTACTGACAGCTGTCTGGGTTCCGGTCTTGACGGGCAAAAAGGTTTATTCGCTTTTCTGACAGTTTTTGAGTCTCATCTCATTGGTTTCACCAATGGTGTTTCCCGTTGTCTTTCCTGCCTTGTTAGAGCAGCCAAATACGCTACAGAATATGACTGTAGTGATGAATCAACTAGTTTTAGGCACTGTTATCATGCAGTTTGGGGTAGCCACTTGGCTGTTGTCAGAAGAATAATGCGGTGGTCTTCCAACATGGCTAACTCTATCTTCACTCAGGTCGTCACTAGTTCCCACAGCCATAAAGTCATAAACCCCACCTATTTCTACAATTCTATTCTTAAAATGTGATTTTAAAATATCCCTAACTTAACCACACTGTTAATTAATTGTTACGATATAGCCAATTGGTTCTCTCTACGATATAGCCAATCAGGTTATCATAGGTCATCTAAGCAAAACAAATGTCAATTGCTGTATTTGTCTGCACTGACCCAATAATTATTATTTTGAATGATGATGTTGGAGGTCCCTTAGAGTGCAGGAAGTACACCTTTACCTGATACTGCCTCAGATCAACAGTCTAAACAAGCAGCCTTGCACGAGCGAAATGGTACAGCTCATAGGAGCTTAACTCCTGTAGTAGACAGCTTGATTCAAAAAGCAGACAGGATACTAGTCGGTTGCAGGGCCTTGCCCCCAGTCTATCTCCTTAATGTTGTGGTGGCTCCAAGCAGAGCCATATCAGGTCCCATTTTTACTGTCTTTATTATGACTCGGCTGGGAATCAAACTACCAACCTTCCAATCACATGGCAAACACTCTAACCACAAGGCCACTGAGTTGGTTATACACTAAACCGTGATATGGCCTTTGATTTGTTACATTTGCAGAATATATTAAGCGGAATTAGAAAAACTAGTGAGTCATATCTTTTGTTCATGAAACAGGTTGAACAGTGTTTCCTCCGATACATTGGTGTGGGTTATTAAGAAGCGCGGTTTGTCGGGTCATGTTTTGGAGGATGCATGACCCGACCTTTGCCTCTCCCGAGCCCATTGGGCAGTTGCAGGGATGAGACAAGATCGTAATTGGATATCACAAAATTGGGGCGAAAAAGGGGGGAAAATACAACAACATGTGCTAAATGACTAAAATGTAAAGATTTACATTCATCTGTGCCCAATTTGGTGCTTTTATCACAAAATGCACGATTGTTCCAGATTTTTCAGTTTAGAAGCTTGATGAGAAGATTCATGGCCATGCACAGACCTTTCGGGGTGCATGTGCTCAACAACAAAAAATGCCACCCCGAAAACTGTGGTCACAGTTTCTCAGTGTCTATCTTACAATCTGATGAGTAAAGTATTTTGCAAAGCTATTTTGAAATGGAATAAATTCTGCACTTATTAGCAATAACCAACACAATTCCAGTAAAAATGTAACATTGTAAAAACTACTGTAGCCTACCATTACTATATCCAACCCAATTTACAAATGTTGCCTGTCATTACAGCCATAAAGGTGATGCATTTTCAAAACTCAAGATAGGCTACAGAAATAAACTACGTTTTACACCTGCATTTGGAGCTGAAAGTCATTCATGTTAGCAGCCAATATCAAGTAGGGATACACATTTCTGGAGTCCAGAGAAAGATAAATCATACAACCATATGGCCTACTTGTAGAAGAGGTTGCAGGATCGGATGGAAAGCATGTCATGTCTAGAACGTGCCATCACGTTGGAGGGCAGCCTGCCTACCGAGTGCTCGTTGCCAGCCGGGTAGCCCTTTTCTTCCTTACAAATATCTTAATACATTATTCATCCCATAATATTGAAGACAGTGCAATGTTACAGCTACTTATCTTTAAACATATAGCCAGTAGTCACCCAAACTAGGCCTATCTGAAATACAGAAATTATCAATGAAATCGTCAGTAGTAGATTGCTAAATTGTATTTTATATGGATGATAAACGTAGTTGATAATGATAATCTGTTTTTGTCAGGCAAAACTGGAGGAAATGAAACAAGTTCTTTCTGGTCACTAATCTGGTTTTCGCGTCAGCCTTTGTATGGAACGCCGTTTGGGTCTTTGCGTGTCCATAAAGATACACGTGAAATAACACTATTTGACATGTCAAATAAGCTTGTTGACCAATCAGGACCTGAATATGACTGTACATTATAATTTAACACGTTCATAAATTTTTTTACGTCATTATTACACATTGATTATACTCTCATAGATTTTGTCACTGATGATCCTCATTTGCATGAAGGTCGTTTGGACTCCCCAATTCTCAGGTACTGATGAAAGACGTTCACTCAACTTTCTGTTCTTCTGAGGTAAAGTTAGCTAACTGTTCTTCTGAGGTAAAATTAGCTAGCTACAGTAGTTAATGGCCTTATCGAGCACATCTCAAGTAAGACGGAATCAAGGGTCAGGGGTCACTATGTCAGAAGACATTGAGATGAGTGGGGAGGTATAGGCTACTTTTAGTTTTCCACTTGCCAATATGACGACCAGTTAAATCCCAATGGCATTAGAAGGCACATAGGCCTGGGGTTTAGCATGTCTGACAAGTTAAACTCCCTGATCCTATTATTGTAGGCTGCGGAGCTGCAGATAAAGGGACATTCGCTGAAATGCAGGACACACAAATACTAGAGAGTTAACAGAAAACATGAATGGAAAACGTGGGACAACTACTGTACTAGCCTACTATTGAGTTAATGTGAATGCAGAGTGCAATCCAGAACGGATACTGTACACAGAGTATGTCTGCCTGTTACTCCAGTTTAATTCAGACAGATGCCTTGGGTCAGATCACCTTGGTTTTTCCTTTGGGTGTTTTCACCATAGTAATATAATCACTAAAACATTGAGTGTATACCCATGAGTGATCCAGTCAAATTGCTGTGGTCTAAAGGGGTTTTGTCGATTCTAGGAATTATATTTATATGGTTTTTAATTTCCTTCCGTTCACATTGTAATGGGTCTGTGATAATACATATACATCCTAGAACTGACCATCGAAGTGAGTTGATTGATAGTTTTAGATTCAAATGAACATTTTTGATGAATCAGATTAGATAGAGAACCTAAAATAATTCTCGCCAACTATCATAGAATCAAGAACTGTGTCCACTCCATATGCTCAATTTCTACTGGGGTAAGCTCTTAGAATGCATCAGCACAACAGGACACAACATCATAATTGGAAACAACCTCTACCGCTGGTAGTAGACAACGTAGAGTTTTTTTGTGCTAGCGACTGTATGCGCAGCTGATGTTTAGCTGACTAACATGCTGCTGTCCAAGACCTTAGCTTGTCCCTATAGTGACATGCATAATAAATGTATCTGACAGAGAATAGAAATTGTCTCTCCCTGTGTCTTGTCCCTCTGAGGCTACGTCCCACATGGCACCCTAGTGCATCTGATTCAATCAGACAGACCGCTAACCCGCATTGGCCGACATCCGCATAGTGGATGTTTTGCCGGTGTTGGAGGTGTAACTGTGCTATGAGCTGACAAATCGGTGAGTGGCTGCTCCTGTGTGTCACCAACCACTCCCTTTCTTATTATCCCTTCCATGTTAGAAGTTCAAATGGCGATATAAAGAGTAGGTTCTATCGTTGATTGAAATAATGACAGGCATGTTTTCATGTTAATTTGGATGGGGGATAAAGTGGATGAAGTGCCTTCAGAAAGTATTAACACCCCTTGACTTTTTCCACATTCTTTTCTTTTACAGCCTGAATTTAAAATTAATTACTGGCCTACACACAATTTTATTCAACTCCTTTGTTATGACAAGCCTAAATAAGTTCAGGAGTAGAAATGTACTTAACAAGTCACCTAATAAATTGCATTGACTCTCTGTGTGCAATAATGGTGTTTAACATGATTTTTGAATGACTACCTTATCTCTGTACCCCACACATACAAATCTGTAAGGTCCCTCAGTTGAGCAGTGAATTTCAAACACAGAATAAAAAAAAATAATAATGTACCCCCTTTTCTCTCCCCAATTGGCAGTAGTCTTGTCTCATTGCTGCAACTCCCGTACGGACTCGGGAGAGGCGAAGGTCGAGAGCCATCCGTCCTCCGAAACACAACCCAAACAAGCCGCACTGCTTCTTGACACAATGCACATCCAACCCGGAAGCCAGCCGCACCAATGTGTCGGAGGAAACACCGTAGACCTGGTCAGCGTGCACTGCGCCTGGCCCGCCACAGGAGTCGCTAGTGCACGATGAGACAAGAATATCCCTGCCGGCCAAACCCTCCCTAACCCGGACGACGCTGGGCCAATTGTGCGCCACCCAATGGGCCTCCCGGTCGCGGCCGGCTGCGACAGAGCCTGGGCTCGAACCCAGAATCTCTGGTGGCACAGCTAGCACTGCGATGCCTTAGACCACTGCACCACCCGGGAGGCCCCCTCAAACCCCGATTTAACCACAAAGACCTGGGAGGTTTTCCAATGCCTCGCAAAGAATGACATGTATTGGAGATGGGTAAAAAAAAGCAGACATTTAATATCCCTTCGAGCATGGTGAAGTTATTAACTACACTTTGGATGGTGTATCAATACACCCACTCACTACAAAGATACAGGCATTCCTTCCTAACTCAGTTGCCGGAGAGGAAGGCAAATGCTCAGGGATTTTACCATGAGGCCAATTGTGCTCTGTATGCAGTGAAGTTGTTGTTCTGACTCGAAAGTATTGGGTTACCCTAACGTGCATGTAGCATTTACTTTTCCTGAACTCAACTACTTAATCTGAGTAATGTAACTGTACTCATATATTTTAATTATCCGGCCAGACGACTTCTGACGTCATGTGCGTCAACAACGTTCTGCACTGTATTGACAAAGATGGCTGCCATATTCAAGTGAGGGAATTTCAAATACCTTTAAGGGTTTTCTTAGTAAGAAGAACACACATCTTGAAGTTTTGAAGTAAGGGGCTCATTAACTGTTTTGACAACTACTGTATATTCAAACAGGTTTCAGTGTGTGGCTGGAACTAAATAGTCCCGTTTGTTAACTCCGGTGTTGGCAACGTCAAACCGAAGAATAAGATTACATGCTGACCAGACCGGACACGTTGCGTGCATTGCAAAATACATTTACACATACATGTTATTCAATCATTGCACTAACAACGCTTGCGGGCGTCAGCATGGCCAGGTGCTAAAATAGAAATTGGTTATGTTTCACTATATTGGATCACTCCAATATATTGGTATCACTCCGTGGCGGAGGGATACATCCGAGGTGAGAATTTCCAGATTTACTCCTGTGTACACCTGTGTCATGGCTGAGGTCCGCCCCAATATATAGACCCCATGGCCGCGACACATTCTTTTTCATTTTCTCGGCGGAAGTCCGTATGGTTTGAGGTACAAACTTTTTGAAGTTCGCTTGGTAAGTCACTGGTAAGTGTAATATCTTGCTTGGAAGTAAACTCACTGGCTGTTTGCAGCCTGGAGCATTTGGCCACATGGCCAGCCCCTCCTCTTGAGTGCTCCACACACTACACGTGGTTGATCTGTATCTTCCGCCCGTGGTTTGTCATACTTGTATTTCATTAGCTTTACACTACGACTCCGTGTGCATCCATTAGTATGGTGGTTCTTGCTGCCACAAACTGTAATTTACCTTACACAACTTGCCGACTGGCTTGTTCTATATGTGTGTTCGGAATTGCTTTAACATGCTGCTCCCCGCACCCTAGGCGCGGGTTCTCTGCTAATTACCCTGCAGGTTTTTTTTCTGGTTCTTTCCCCTGCAGTGTGTAAGAGTATCGTGGTGGGCTTTCCACTACTTTAAGACATTAACTTTGGAGTTCCTTAACAGAGTTACTCCATCATATGGTGCTGTTTTTACTGCTTGGATATTAAACCGGAGATAATATTGCAGTTTGCGTATAACAAAAAAACGAATAAATCAAATCAGTTACCTGGTTGCTGTTTTTTTTTGTCTGCCTGCTTTTCACACACGGATCTTCCCCATTTTTTGCAGAGGTACCGGGTAATTTATCCCTCACTGGGTTCCTATTCCTCCAGGCGGGTCACGACATAAGCTCTCCCAGGGAGTCGGACCCCTGCTCCATGGCCTTGTCGGCTTGGCTGAGCTTATGGCTTCCCATTGTGACAGGTGTGATGGTGGCATCCCCCCTGGGGATCCACATACCTTGTGTCTGCACTGCCTGGGTTTGAGCCACACGGAGAGGGTGGTGGAGCATCCTACTAGATGCCTGTTTTGTTGGCTCAGAACGCCTGCGATTGGAGGCCATGTGCAAGTGGGTCGGCCAGGCTCGGAAACAGGCTGAGGATGAGCTCCCTCCCTCAGGAGTGATGCGCCAGTGAGCTGTCCCTCTACTGGGCCCAGTACCCCTCCCAGGAAGCGTGGTCAGAGCCACCACAGGAAGAAACCATCTGCTGCCAGTCCTGGCCGGGGGCAGGAGTCAGACCGCTGGACCACCTTGAATGGAGGGTGCATGCCCTGCATCAGAAGGTTGATAGCTTCGATGGTGACGACAGCTATTCCCTGTTGGCCAGTGATAGGCTGTTTCTTGAGGGATGATGCTGGCACTGTTCACCACCGTGAGCGGGGCTACCAGGCTGACGGGCCATCAGAAGCCGACAGCGGGGCTTCAGTGCCCCCAGCAGCTCGAGAGGCTATGGGGAGCCTACTCACTCGGGCAGCCACTGCACTGGACATCACACTGGTGACTCTCCATCTGTCCACATCTCTGCTGAGTTCCGCGAGGCCTTGCAAGAGAGCTGGGCCTTTGCAAGGGGGCGCTTCTGACTCACAGCAGAGACTTTACCTCCCGGCGCCATCTCAGGCTGGCCCAATCCCGTCTGCCAGCTGCTCTCCAGAGTACATTTTCCACTCTCCTCATCACCCCAGGGCTCAAGATTGGCCCAGGGGTTGATGACGTTCTGGAGCAGACCGATTCGTAGGGACCGGGTACCCTGAAATGGTTCATGCTGCCTCCTCAGGCCCCGGGTTCAAGACAGACAGACCGTCGCCACCCACCCACACCCGAACGATGGTGGGGTCCTGCCCCATCACCTCGTGCTGAGGGATGACAGTGGGGAGGGGCACATTGTGCGGTGGAGCAACAACCTGTCAACTGTCACTGCCATAGGGACGGGCCTGGGGGACCCAGGCGCTCGGGGCGCCAGAGGAGGGCCCCAGCAGGACCCCTGACACACCCTTCCCCGGCCACTACTCCCAATCTCAAAGGGCAAAGTGGGAGGAACGTGTGGAGTCCCCCTGGGTGTTGTCCACAATGCTTGAGGGGTACCGACTCCACTTATTTTGTGGTCCCTAAAAGAGACGGAGGGTTTCGACCAATTCTGGACCTCCGCAACCTCAATGGGTACTGAGGTTAAACATGCTGTCCCCAGCCCGCGTGTTGCAGGCTGTGTACAGGGACCAGTGGTTTGTGATGCTGGACCTGAGGGATGCGTACTTACATGTTCCTGTTAACCCTGCTCATTGGCAGTACCTCCGATTCGCTTTCGAAGGGACGGCTTACGAATTCATGGTTCTTCCTTTTGGCCTATCCTTGGCACCCTGCACTTTTACAAAGTGCATGGATACTGTCCTGGCACCTTTCACGTCCCGAGGATTGTTTGGCCTAATTACCTGGATGATTGGCTGATTTGTGCCCCGACCAGGACCCAGGGCTTGTCAGACAGAGACATGCTCCTGATCCACATTGACGGGCTGGGCATTACTGTAAACGACAAGAAGAGTCATCTGAAAGTGAGGGTGGCCTTCATTGGAATGGAACTGGACTCAGTCCTCATGAGAGCACGCCTGCCCAACAGAAAGTTTCAAGCGATCTTGTATCGATCACTTTCGGCCTGTTGGGCTTGCTGACGGCAGCCTTGTTACTGATTCCCCTGGACCTGCTCCATCTCCGGCCTCTTCAACGGTGGTTCAACTCCCACCGGCTGCACCCGAAGCACCACCGTCACTGCACAGTGTCTCAGGGCATTGTTGAGGTGGCGCTGTCGCTCCTTTCTCTCAGGTGGGGTGGAGATGCTGAGGATGTGCCGCCGGGAGCTGGTCAGCACAGACGCCTCTCAGATTGGTAGGACGGCCAGCGGCTGTTGGCTACCCCCTTGGAGCAGCAGGTGCATCAATACACTAGAGCTCCGAGCTGTACTGCTGGCCCTGCGGTCTTTCCTCCCACATCTGAAGGGAACACATGTCCTGGTCGGGACAACAACGGACAACACCACAGTGGTGGCTTACATCAACCATCAGGGTAGACTGAGGTCTCACCGCCTCCATCTTATAGCACAGGAGCTCCTTCTCTGGGCTCAGGGACATCTAGCATCTCTACGCGCAGCGCACATACCTGGCTTCCTGAATGTGGCAGCGGATATTGTCATGGAAAATCATCTTAAGAACATAATACTCTTACAAGAACTTGTGAATTCAATATAGACTTTAATACGGAGTAGCAAAGCCGAGCCCTTCCATGGAAGGACCCTACCACACACGCAACAGAGCCAAGCCCCTCCATGAAAAATACAAAATTCTCATATTACAGAGTCCTACCTTTATATGATTCTGTCTTTGCATAACGTATAGAGTCCCTTCCCTCTATATGAAAATAGCTTCCCTTGACCGTTCTTTACCATTATCTCTCCATATCAGTTGTTTCTTGTTAACGCCCACATCTGACAGCTGTATAGATTATAATGCTAGCAGGGCCTCCTCATGTGGTACAAAAATAATGCATGCAGTGTATGCTCATCCTCTCCTCTGTACCCCTTTGTCTGGCTATCTTGAGTATTTGGGGCCCTTTCTGCATAACTCAAGTCTGGTTGTCAGGTCGCTATGCCTCCCACCGTGGCCTATTGCTCTATCAGAACCAGATGTCTTCTCCTCTTATAGCCAAAATATTTATGTTCTTTCCCCTTCAGCACAGCTACTTATCTCCCACAATATGCTCTTGAGGGAGGGCCTGCCACCTTGGGACTGGAGCCTACATCCCCAGGTAGTGCAGCACCTGTGGGACAGGTTTGGGAGGGCTCAGGTGGAACTGTTTGCCTCCCTGGACAATGCACACTGCCCCTGTGGTACTCCATGTCGGAGCCACCAGGGCCTCTGGGCTTGGATGCTCTGGCTCACGTTTGGCCAGGGCTGGAGCTTTACGCATTCCCCCTTTTTCCCCTGATCCAGGCTGTGCAGGACAGGACCAGGATGGTGGAGCATCTGTCTCAGGCCGGGGGAACTCTGTGGCATCCGAGACCACACCGCCTCAGTCTGTGGGCTTGGCCTCTGAACAGCACCAATGGTCCATGTTAGGACTACAGGAGGACGTAATGTACACCAGGCAGAGCGCAAGGACACTGGCTACAACCGCGGCATACCAGTTGCGCTGGCGGTTGTTCTGCTCTTGGTGCAGTGGTATTGAGGTTGTGCCTGAGTCATGCAGGGTACAGTATGTCCTCCAATACCTGCAGTATTGGATGAGGATGAGGGCTTGGATGAGGGCTTGGCAGCCTCTACACTGAGAGGGTATTTGGCCGCTATATCTGCCTGCCATGTGGGGTGGATGGACAGGCCAGTGGGGCGCCATCCCTTAATCTCCAGGTTTATGAAGGGGGTTCGTTGCCTGTGTCCAGCTAGGACCCGCTCAATGGTGAGCTGGGAATTGGATGTGGTCTTGGCACCTTTTGAACCGTTGGAGTCTGCCTCCCTGATGGACCCCGGTGGGAGGAGTATATCTCTCCCCCCCAATCCTTCCTTCCTCCCGAAGGTTCTGTCAGACAGGCATGTGAACATCCCTTTTATCCTGTCTGCTTACGACTCCCCGGCAGTGGCGGGGGAGTCTGGGCCTCCCTCCGACATGCTGTGCTCTGTGCGGGCACTGGCTGGCTATGTGGAGCGGACACGGTCAGTGAGAACAACAGACCAGCTCTTTGTCTGCTGTGGTGAGCGAGTCCTGGGGGCTGGGTTATCAAAGCAGAGGCTATCACTGGATCGTGGATACGATTTCGACAGCATACCGCCTGGCTGGCAGGACAGGGCTGGGATCTGTGGTGGCACATTCAAAATGAGTTGTGGCTGCGTCCTGGGCTCTTTTGAGAGGAGTGCCCCTCGCTGATATCTGTGCTGCAACCAATGGGCTTCTTCTTGCACCTTTGCTAGGTACTATCGGGTAAATATAGCACCTCCCTCTGCAGTTGGTTGAGCGGTCCTGGGCATCGCCTCCCCTTCATGGGACTGTGCCGGGAACCCCCATCCACATTGACGGCCCCTGCGTCTCCATTCCTCACTGGGATTTCGCTGCTGGCTGGCTAGGTCCCTTTAGCACCGACTACATCTGGTACGGGTGTACCAATATATTGAAGTGATACATAACCTTCGTTATGTTTCACTATATTGTATGTAACCATGGTTATGTGAGCTATATGGATCAGAGGAGGAGCCTCAAATTATGTAGAGAACGTGTCGCAGCCATGGGGTCTATATATAGGGGAGGACCTCAGCCGTGACACAGGTGTACACGGGAGTAAATCTGTAAATCCTCACCTCGGATGTATCCCTCCGCCACGGAGTGATACCAATATATTGGAGTGATCCATGTAGCTCACATAATCGTGCTTACATACGTAACCGTTGTTCTATTTGTGATGGTCAACGCGCTGCAAGTCCGGCCTCTCCCGCCTCTTCATTGGTTTTTAGAAGCATATACCCACGTGCCATCTCCTCATAGGTTTTTAGGAGCATATACCCACATTGGGGATTGAAAGATGAATTTAGTTGGTTGCCAACCGCCATATTAAGTCCAAAATAATAAGAAAAAGCCTGAGGAAAGAAGAGATGACAAAACGGTATACCAAATTCCTTTCTCATCTGTGGATTCATTGTCGGAGTAGAGGACCTTGTGCATTTCAGGTAAAATAGCAACCCAATGTTTATATCCCAGGACAAATTAGCTAGCAACAGCAAGCTTGCTAGCTAAATTCCCATAAATGTTTAATGCTTTTCGGCCTGTCCCCAAATTAATATAATTGTTTCAGAGTTTGTTTTGATATTTCAACCTGCGTGTCCTGATCACTTCTGGTGTGGGTGAACAAAATCAACGTGCACGCGTCTGGTTTGGTCAGCATGTTAGCAAAGAGGTGAGCGTATATTACCATTGGACAGTTAACATTCGCATGTTGATTGAGTTTTAGTTATTAGTGAGTTCTATGGAGATATCGTGCAATTCAGTTTAGCTAACATTAGTCTAGGTTATGTTAACGCACTGCTTGACAATTGCATGCTATGACCGTGTGTACAGTATGGCGACGGCATGGGTTTGTTATGCCAAGGGTGCACGCGCTGAAGAGATGCAGCTGCAAGTACTTGGTTCCATTGGTGTTAGCATAACCCTAATCTTCTGCTGCAGCGTGGTGGTCATAGTTTATTGAGCCCACTGATCTGGGGAGTTATAAATTATCAACACATATGAATTCCTTGCTGTGTAAAAAGTATTCAAACAAATCTGTGCGATTTGACTTGATAACTCCAATAGCTAGTTTGCTAAACTAACGTACATCGTGCTTGCTAAATAGATAATTGCAAAGCATTGATACGTAGCATGTGGGCTAGTTAACATTAGCCATCAAGCGAAGTCCTGTTGATTAAGTACATTAAGTGCTCTATTTTCTGATTCAGATGCATTTGTTGCATCGACCTGTATCTGATTGTTTTATTTGTATTACTCAG
Organism: Salmo salar; assembly: GCF_965601325.2. Lineage (NCBI taxonomy): Eukaryota > Metazoa > Chordata > Actinopteri > Salmoniformes > Salmonidae > Salmo > Salmo salar. Next base: position 42,246,189 of record NC_138302.1, on the reverse strand, counting down.
TTAAGAGGTTTTGGTTAAATGGTAATGTACTTATAAGTATCCATTAGCTAAGTTCCAGTATCCAGTGAGATATTTTGAATGCAATCTCAAATGTCTGTCTTGACTCTTGGTTATATTTTAGGTGAAGTTTAAAAAGCCACATTTTTTCTTCCTCCCTTAAGCACAAGCTCAGAATGGTGAGTGGCAGTCCTTAATTAATGCCGCACTTAAAGGTATGTCTCAATGGAAGGCTGTACCATTTGAGTATCCATGAATATCTGTCCTGTGATGCCATAAGATATAGGAATTAGCCTAAACAGGAGTCTATTTAGATAAATCTAAGTGACTAAGGAATGAACACCATTTTAGTTTGACTTTCCGATTTTTCATTCAATGGAGTGGAAATGTAAGTTGTCTGCTGCATCCTTTGAGACACAAGCTAAATTACTTAAACACTACCGTTTGAAGCACAGCTTTTACTCAAGAATAAGCCCACTGCCATGTTTTTATCATGATTGCCTGTGCACATTTCAATCCATCAATGCACTCAAAATTAATTTATCTCGATTCCATCACGTGACAGCGAGAGATAGGTCAGGGAAAATGTATGTATTTTACCCGTCCTATGTGTGGATTCAAACAACCCTTCTCAGAGGTAACACTCTTACGTCATTTAAGGGGACATTTAAAAAGCCATGAGATGGTAACATGCCCGTTTAAGAATTGTGACTATCGCACTAATGTATAGTCCTCATTTAATGCCCACAAGAGTAGGAAACATGCAGTTGCTGTTAGTTCTGACTTCTGTGAAGATGTTGTATGTGTGGAATGTGAGTTTCCCAGTCACTAGGTCAGTTCCTCATGATGAAGAGTGTCCCACTCAGTGCAGACACTTTTGGCCTCCCTGAGTGTCAGTTTGACACAAACGAGTTGAGAGCTCTGTTAAAAAAACATTTGGCGCCTCTATTCTTAAAAATGCTAAGTGTTCTCCATGTTTCTGACTACACAACACAGGAAATAGTTGAGCACTGAAAAATGAACACACCATTAGCGATGCAGCCCTTGACGAAGTAGTCAAGGCAGTCATGGACAGTAATGTTTTTGCCAGTGCCACTGCTTAAGTTGCAGAGATGTCAACTTCTAAGCGCAGGAAAACCTTTGTTGAAAAGAACTACCCTTTAGTCATGTCAGTGCAGTATGTAAAAGAGCTTCCTGTACACACCGCGGTGTATTTTCCTCTTCAAATGCTTTAGGAAATGTTTAAACATGCTGATATCAGGAACAAAATCCAAGAATCTAATGTTGCTCAGCCAGGTCTTTACATGTCCCATAGAGATGGCTCATATTTTCAGAAAAATTAATTGTTATCGGCAGGAGAACTTAAATTGTCATTGCTTTTGTATATTGATGACATAGAACTAGCAAATCCACTGGGCACTTCCAGGAAAATACACACACTCTGTGCAGTATACTGGTGGCTTGCCAATCTACCAAGTAAATACAGATCAGCCTTGCACATGATTCAGCTGGCAGTATTATGTAAGGTGCCTGATCTCCATAGGTGTGGTTATGGATGTGTGTTAGGCCCTTTGTTACAAGACACACTCTAGAACACAATGTGGTTTTCATCGAGTCCATTGGTCAGTGTGTCCAGGGTACTGTCCTGTGTGTTGCAGCTGGCAATCTTGCAGCCCATGGGTTAGCAAGCTTTTTAGAATCCTTTAGTGCTGACTTTATGTGTAGATTCTGTACAGCCACTCGAGACCAATTTCAAACCCATGAAGTTGGTGAGGGAGAATTTAGTAGGAGAACAAGAGCCACCCATGACCTTAACCTGCAAGATGTTTTGAATGGTCAGAGTCAGTATGGTGTGAAGCTTGACTGTGTTTTGAGCCATACCTTGCAATATTTTCATGCAATTACTGGTTTCCGACCTAATATACTGCATGATCTGCTTGAAGTTATTGTGCCTGTTGACTTGGCCCTTTGCATCAGCGAAACGATACGTCTTAAGTATTTCACTCTTGAGTATTTAAACCAGAAAATGGTTTCATTCCCATATCAGTACGCAGACAAAATAAACAGACCACATCCAATCCCAAAGACATTTGCAACCAAAGGAACTATTGGTGGAAATGGGCATGAAAATGCAACCTTGCTCAGACTGCTTCCTTTAATGGTTGGTAGTGATATGCCAGAGGGAGATGGAGCGTGGGCAGTGTTAATGGATTTGAAAGATGTTGTCGAGCTTGTGTTGTCACCAACATTTACAGCTGAAACTGTCCAGTATTTGCAATCTAAAATCAATGATCATAGACAGACTCTGCAAGAGGTCTTTCCTGGGTTTAGGCTTCGACCCAAACATCAGTATGTTGAGCATTACCCTGAGCTCATCAACTATTATGGGGCTCTTGTACACCTTTGGACCATGAGGTTTCAGGGTAAACACCGCTTTTTCAAAAGGGTTGTGCACTCAGAACTTCAAGAATGTCCCGGAAACTGTCAACCAGCACCAACACATGATGGCATATTACCCCAGTGCACCATCATTTTTGTTACCTCTGCCATTGTTTCAACACTACCGAAGTAGCTAAGGACTAGATTGAACAAGAGACAGAAAGTAACACTGTTTACTGCATATCAAAAGTCACTATTGATAGCACTGATTATGCCAATGGCATGTTTGTATCAGTGGGAATGGATGGAGGACTCCCTCAGTTCTGCAGAATTGAACAGATCTTCCTTGGGAATAATGTTTCCTTTCTCTGTAGAAAGTAAGAGTCCTGCTACGTGGACATCTTCGATCCTATGAACTGTCCTCAGGCAACTCAATATCAGAGTTCAACGATACATCCACCCTCTCAGCATACAACACAGGAGGCAGATTGCTACTGAGGCTCAAGAGATTCATACAACTATACTGAAAAGGTGACTGATATTTTCCCTTACTCATGAACAAGGAATTGTTAAATAAAGGAATATGCTATGGAAAAATAATTCATAAAATTAAGTGTATCTATATTTTTCCTCCCACAGATGGCAGAACCTACATACCAGACCTTACTTCACCTCCATATAGCAACGCATATGGTGAGGAAGATGACCCTCTCCTCCCGTCCACAGTCGGTGGATGTCCTGAAGATCATCATGTAAAACAAATTGAATTTGGACTATGACTTCACCCTTCAATACGAAGATCCTGACTTCGATGGACAATTGTGCTGTCTAGTAGACATTGAGGAGTTTCCTGAGGAAGCTGTCCTGAAGGTAATCAGATCAAAAGGTAATGCCAACTCAACCGGATCTGGAGACACAGATATACTGCCCCACGCCAGAGAGTCTCCAGAGTGCCTAGAGAAGTGGCCTGACGGTTTTCCAGGTGCCATCTTTTCCTTATGATATTGAGCACATGCTTAGAGAGGGAAATACTTGCTATGAGAAAACTGGAAAGACTCATAAATTAACAAGAGCCCAGAAGCATGAAATTCTTGAGAACATAGCTAAAGCAATACACAGCTTCAAGGCCTATCCAAGTGGGGGAGAAATAGGCAAGGCTACCAAAGCGCTTGTTACCAAGCACCCATGTCTCAAAGAAGCAGGGATTCAGTCTGGATGGTATGCATGGATGACTAGTCTGAAGTTCAAGATGGGGAACTATCAGACCAAGTTGAGCAGAGCTGGAGTTCCTGAGGTCTATCTGAATGCAGGCAAGAGGAGCAGAAACAACCTAGAGAGTCACCCCACTCAAACATCAAGAGACCCAGACGAGCTGAGGTAAACTTCCTGCCATGCTTCCCGAAAGGGGAAGACCCAGAGTCTCTCAAGCAGCGGAGACAGCAAATCATCAACAAAGTTTCAAAGACTAAGAGAAACCTGCCATTAATAGACAAACTGATGCAGACAACTTTTGCCCTTTGACGAAATGAGATAGTAAATGATGGACCGCCAGTGAAATGGTTCTGAGAGAACTGGCCAGCCCTTCACCTGGAGTCTCAGGTAAAACAGCTTGTATCCCTCTCACTTTCTCTTATTTTGTCTCTGTCTCCCTCTCGCTCCCTTTAACCCTCTTCCCCTTTGTAAGATCTTTCTTTCAGTCAACATTGTGTTCAATGGGGCTTTTGTTTGTGGTTTGTTGTATGTTGATGCAGGTGTGTGCAGAATTCCACCGCATAACAAACATCAATTTGAAGAGCCCGATTCTATGCTGAGCTTACATTTATGCATGTTTCAGGTGGAGGAAACTGAAGAGCCAGACATTAGACACACCACTATCGTCAGCGAGAACTGAACTGAACTGATCATGTCCAGTTCAACCCAGCATGGATTGCTGTTGTGCTAGAAGGTGACATTGTAATGAATGATCTCCACAGGTTGGCTGATGCAATTATGTTGTTATTTGGTTTGATTTACGTCTTGCATCTGAGTTATCCCAAGCAGCTGATCCATACTTCAGACTTCATACAAAAAGTCCTAATGGGCTTGGATGATGGGAAAATGCTTAAACCCAGGCTTTTGTTTCTGAAAAATGACCTATTGGAGCAAGACTAATGATGTGTGGGTCTGTGTGGGTATTTGCCGTTAGAGATATTTACCATCATTGAGGTTGTAGATGTTGTCTCCAACTCATGCACTTACATGGCTGCAAGGCCTTTCTCGTAGATATGTCTTTAATGTGTGGGTCCACATTGTCCCATTAATCGCAGTATAGCCTCACACAGCCAGTTTCCAATCAAAAACCATACATTCTTTCGAAGTTATAAATGTTTTCCTTTCATTGTCATTGATGTTTGACATAAACCATGTCCAGTGGGTGTTATTTTTGACCTCACACATGTTTTAGCTGTTCTGCTCTTCAGTAGAACTCAATAGAAACAGATCTCTTTTTGTACTGCCGCAGTCAATCAACCTGTAAACAATGTGGAGTGCTTGATGAGATAAGCGAGAGTTGAGATTTGATTTCCACTCCAAATAAAGTTGTAACATGCACTATGTTCTGAATGTAATGGAGGTAAGCAAGAGAGTTGGAACAAAATAAAGCTGGAACATATTTTCTAAAATGTATGTATTACAACGGTTATAACAGTTAATGGTTTTTGATCATGGCTGCAGCTTTAATGTGTTGCTCCTCATTTTCCGTTTTTGTCTAATCGCTGCAGCCTCATGCGGACAATGTTTCCAATAGAAAATTCAGTGACACTATTTGGATAGTCCATCTGTAGATGGTCTTTGGATGCTCAATTAACGATCAACAAATGTTAAATTGCTATCAACTAACCCTAACATATCAGCAGAGATACAGTTTACATTTTCTTACTTTCTTGATAGTTTGAGCATGTACAGTAGAGGACTATCCAAATGGAGTTACAGAAAGTTCTTTAGAAGTTCTAAATGTTTTAACCCGGTTTCCATCCAACCATTTCATGCTAGAGCGCACGTAAAGCCCACATGATGAGATTGGACAAAAAAGCGAGGTTCTTTTTTATTTGTCAAACTGCAACCAAGCATCAATGATCATGTCACCAGAATAAGGCCCTTGATATTTATTGGAGAGGAGCACCTTGCACTTTCACCACCCTGTGAAGTTTATCACAACTTATTTCATCTGTAGTCTAATAAACTGAATGCTTTCCCGACAAGTCGTAGTGGGAGGACCACACATGTCATCGTGTAACTCCAAGTTTACTTCAATGTAATGGTATTATCTAAAAATGTCCCCATAAAAGTGTTTCCACTTGTCTTTACTCGCATAAAAAGGTTAGATGGAAACTTGGTTAGTGTCACATTTGGTTATTGTGTTGGAGGCAGACATTTTGTTAAGTTGAATACACAGGCATAGGAATATTAAAGTTTGCATTGTCAACATTTTAAATTGTTTACTTTATTTGATTCCTAATTTTATTTTGTACAGTCTATTTATAGTGATCTACATGATTGTTTTTTATATTATTCAAGCCTTATATATATAAAGATTTCTTGAATGCCTGAAAATTGAGTGTACTAAGAATATAGTATGGTTTGGTAAGTTTTGAGTTAATAGTACTTAACTAAATCGAGGTAATCCGTTTCCGAAAATGGTTTGAGTAAGGTCATAAGAATTTGAGTTGGTACGACTATTGCAATACTCAATGAAGTTGAGTACAGATAAAGCATAGCAATTAAATATGCAGCGATTAAATGTATGAAATTATTTCAACAATATTTTTAAGTTAAGTATAGTTAAAAAATAGAGTTTGCATAAAACTATTAGGTTAAGTACAAGTAATTCAAAATAATTAGGTGTGACCTTACTTTTTACTTTTGAGTTTAACTAAAAAACGAATTGGTTTCCTAAAAAAAAGTGAGTTCACAGAACTTATCGGGTTTTACAGTGCAACTTTAAAACAGTGACAGAATTTAATGGCTGTGATGGGAGAAAACAGAGGATTGATCAACAACATTGCAGTTACTGCACAATACTAACCTAATTGACAGACTGAAAAGAATGAAGCCTGTACATAATACAAGTATTCCAAAACATGCATCCTGTTTGCAACAAGGCACTATAGTAATACTGCAAAAAATGTGGCAATGCAATACATTTTTTATCCTGAATATTATAAGTGTTATGTTTGAGGCAAATCCAATACAACACATCACTGAGTACCAGTCTCGATATTTTCAAGAATAGTGGTGGCGGCGTAATGTTATGGATATACTTGTAATCGTTAGTGACTGGGGACTTTTTCAGTATAAAAAAAGTAAAGGAATGAAGCTAAGCACAGGACAAATCCTAGAGGAAAACCTGGTCCAGATCAGTCTGCTTTCTAGCACACACTGGGAGAATTCACCTTTCAGCACACAGGAGGTTGGTGGCACCTTAATTTAGGAGGATGGGTTCATGGTAACGGCTGGAGCGGAATCAGTGGAATGGAATCAAAGACAAACACATGGTTTGATGCCATTCCATACCCTCCGTTCCAGCCATTATTATGAGCCGTCCTCCCCTCAGCAGCCGCCACTGTTTCAGCAGGGCAATAACCTAAAACACAAGGCCAAATCTGTACTGGAGTTGCTTACCAAGAAGACAGTGAATGTTCCTGAGTGGCCGAGTTACAGTTTTTACTTAAATCTGCTTGAAAATCTATGGCAAGACCTGAAAAGGGTTGTCTACAAATTATCAACATCCAATATGAGAGTTTGAAGAATTATGAAAAGAATAAAGGGCAAATGTTGTACAATCTAGGTTTGGAAAGCTCTAACTCACAGCTGTAAGTTTTTTTTTTTTAATGTATTTTTCTTCCACTGACATTAGACTATTTTGTGTAGATTGTTGACAAAAAAATGACAATTAAATCCATCATAATCCCACTTTGTAACACAACAAAATGTGTAAAAAGTCAAGGGTATGAATACTTTGAGGTGTAGACAATAGAACATCACTCATTCGAATGTTGGAACTTGTAACACGGCTGCCTGAACTTCTAAAGCGGCTTTATGGGATTTGTCAGATATAAAGTTGGGTGTGGTTTCGTTTCATCCAATGGCAGTGTCCGTGACAGGGTAACACGAAGCCGCTTGTGGATTTGACAGCTCTAATGCAGTTCCGCCACCGCCAAAACAACCGCTATGCGGATGTCGCTAGCGCAGATCTGATAGAATCTAGCCCTTAGTGTACTAGAATTAGGAATAGCTCATCATCCTATATTAGGTTCCAGCCGAAGAGCATTCATATCTGCTTACATCATGAATACCATTACAGATGTAGGATCTTAATTTGAACCAGTTTGCTACAGCAGGAAAATAATCCTGCAGCAACAGGAAACGTGAATTATTATGTGGATTATAATTAATGGACATGTTTGTGGCGGTTCATCCATTTTTCGTTTGGGCAAATCAAGCCAGAAATGTCTTAGTGGAAATTACTAACTCTAGAAGACTTTTTAAATCTCAAATACACTACAAGTTTGCATTTCCTGCTGTCCAGAAAAATTCTCATCAACAAAAGTGATCAAATTAAGTGTAACATTCGTCATAAGGAGTGGACCAAAGTGCAGCGGGTATATTGACCATCTTCTTTATTATGAAGGAAAAACCACTTAAACAAAACAACCGGCGAAAGCAGTCCCGTAAGGTGCACAGACTATACAGGAAACAACCACCCACAAAACACAAGTGAAACAAACCCCAACTAAATATGGCCTCCAATTAGAGGTAACGACAACCAGTTGCCTCTAATTGGAGGTCCTACCAAAACCCCAACATAGAAATAGAAAAACTAGATAAACACATAGAAATAGAAAATGTAGAACATAAACCAAAAAACCTGAACCACACAAAACAAACACCCCCTGCCACGCCCTGACCAAACTACAATAACAAATAACCCCTTTTACTGGTCAGGACGTGACATTAAGATCCTACATCTATATTCTTTAAATAAGGCTTGACTTCACTATAAAATATATTGACTGGGAAAAAATACAGTGGTACAGTATCTTTCACTGGCAATCTGAATCTGCTCAAAGAACTATCAGATTAAGTTCGATTATTTTCAAGTATGTTGTACAGTGAAAATTAGGCGACATGGTTCTCTTTTTTCCAAAAAAGAAAGTGTTGTCTTGGGTAGACCTTTCCACTCACAGCCCCTGTCATCCTGTATAGGGGTTGAAAATGTCATTGATAAGAGCCTAAATTGGAATGCAGTGGCTGAACAGTGACACCATATATAGTACCAGTCAAAAGTTTGGACACACCAACTTATTCAAGAGTTTTTCTTTATTTTGACTATTTTCTACATTGTAGAATAATAGTGTAGACATGAAAACTATGAAATAACATGGAATCATGTAGTAACCAAATAAGTGTGAAATCAAAATATATTTTATATTTGAGATGCTTCAAAGTAGCCACCCTTTGCCTTGATGACAGCTTTGCACACTCTTGGCATTCTCTCAACCAGCTTCACCTGGACATTTCCAACAGTCTTGAAGGAGTTCCCACATATGCTGAGCACTTGTTGGCTGCTTTTCCTTCACTCTGCGGTCCAACTCATCCCAAAACATCTCAATTGGGTTTGAGGTCGGGTGATTGTGGAGGCCAGGTGATCTAATGCTGCACTCCCATCACTCTCCTTCTTGATCAAATAGCCCTTACACAGCCTGGAGGTGTGTTGGGTCATTGTCCTGTTGGAAAAACAAATGATACCTCTGCAGCAGAGGTAACACTGGGTCTTCCTTTCCTGTGGCGGTCCTCATGAGAGCCGGTTTCATCATAGTGCTTGATGGTTTTTGAGACTGCACTTGAAGAAACTTTCAATGTTCTTGTAATTTTCCGGATTGACTGACCTTCATGTCTTAAAGTAATGATGGTCTGTCGTTTATCTTTGCTTATTTGAGCTGTTTTTGACATAATATGGACTTGGTCTTTTACCAAATAGGGCTATCTTCTGTATACCCGCCATACCTTGTCACAACACAACTGATTGGCTCAAACGCATTAAGAAGGAAAGAAATCTCACCATTGAACTTTTAACAAGGCACAACTGTTAATTGAAATGCATTCCAGGTGACTACTTCATGAAGCTGTTTGAGAGAATGCCAAGAGTGTGCCATGCTGTCATCAAGGCAAAGGGTGGCTACTTTGAGGCTACTTTGAAGAATCTCAAATATAAAATATATTTTGATTTGTTTAAGACTTCTTTGGTTGACGTGATGAATCTACATGTGAAATCATCAAACACATTTTTACATCATTTGCAAGATTTCTTCAGTAGACAAAAAGTGTGAAAATGAAAATGTTGTTGATGGTTGGTTTGAAGGAATTGCACCATCTTCCTTGGCAATATTATTATACATTTAAGAGAGAGGTAAAGTGAGAGATTCACTGACAAGACAGCGATATGACAGTGAGAGTGTAGACTGTGAAAGGAGAGCACTGAAGTTGCACTCTTGTTTCCACTGACAGTAGCGGTGGAGAACGAGAAACAGAGAACTGCACACACTCAGAATGACAATGAGTGTAAACTCCAGTACAAAGGAGCACAGCACTGAGCACAGGCTATCAGACAGAAGACAGGCTTTTAGATCACAGGTTATTATCAGAACACAGGCAGAGCATCAGCTAGCTAGATTATCACTCAACCACAGACTGATTAATTAGATTTCGCTATGAAAATATAAGCACTGTGTATGATCTATCATGATTCATAAGGCAATCTTTTCAGTTCTTATCTTATTTCATCTTGCAGAAATCTAGAAGAAATGATAAAAATGTATTCGTGTATCCCAAATATATTTTTAAGATACATTTATGGGAATTATGCCATCGATTATCCATTCAAATTCCATTATTCCGGGAGCGTTTATTTTTATATTCACTCAGATTACATGTGCTCTTGTTATGTTCAGCTATGGAGGGCAAGATTTTCTGGGCACACTGTTGCTTGTTCAAATGAAGGATTTGACAATAATTAAATAGTAATATCACAAACTGGAATGTAATAAATATTTGATTACAACATTTTGCAGTAGTTATAAACCAGTCAAATCTGAAAAATGTAAAACGTCTAAAAAGCATCTTATGACCTTTTAATAAAAGCATATTATTTTAAGTTGGGTAGCAGGCATAATAATGTTTATCAATCAATCATTCATTTCTATTGCTGCAGGTGTGTATATGAACAACTTTGTCTGGAAAAAATTAATTGACAGGTATTTTCACATTACATTTTTGGGGAGGTGAGTGGCAAAAGCCAGCATTTGAAAGCAGCATTTGAAAATCAAAACAAATGTTAGCTGCTTGAACATTTCCGACAGATTTGTACTCTAGGAACTCCCAAATTGTGTACAATTAAATTACCTCTAGGTATGTCCCCCAAAAAGTGTCACGTTCTGACCTGTAAAGGTGTTATTTGTTAGTGTTTAGTTTGGTCAGGACGTGGCAGGGGGTATTTGTTTTATGTTTGTTCAGGGTGGTTTTGTGTATGTGTCCAGGTAGAGGGGTATTTGATTTATTAGTCCAGGGTTTTGGTTATTGTTCTATGTTAGTTTATTTCTATGTTCAGTCTAGTCGTTTGTATTTCTATGTTTAACTAATTGGTGTTGGGGCCTTCAGTTGGAGGCAGCTGTCTATCGTTGCCTCTGATTGAAGGTCCTATAATTAGGGGTGTGTTTGGATTTTGGGTAGTTGTATTCTGTTTTGTGCTTGTCACCTGACAGAACTGTTAGTGTCGTTTCTGTTAATTGTATACGTGTTTATTTTGTTTCTCCTTCTTATATATTAAAAAGAGAAGCTGAGTATACACTTCCCTGTTGCGTCTTGGTCCTCCACACACAACACTCGTTACAAAAAGGGAGTGCAATGTAACTTTATTCCTCACACAACAAATGAGTCCGTCAGTTTTATTAAGTGTGTATTCTTCTTGCATTGCGCAGACAGGAAGTGGTCCAAGAAGTGTGTGGAGCGAAGCAGGAATTGCCTTCTCTTCTACATGAACATGTCATCATAGCCTGGCGGCGGCACATGATCTGGGTCTGGCCTGGAAAGATCATAATACATAATTAATACACTCATAAATAGTACTCTTCCACAAAAGCCAGATTCAAGACACAAATCTGGTGGCCAATTTCTGTTAGGGCCCACCATGCCAGCTATTTATTAACTCTTAAATGATGATATAGGCCTATCTCAGATATGATTCAAGAAAGACTGGCTGACCTTAGCTTCAGTTACATAGAAGTGAGTGACGTATTGTATCGCAAATACCTACAGTGCCTAGCATTAGTCTACACACCCCTTGCACAGTCTTCATATTTGTCTTCCTTAAAATACATCTAAAAATATATATTTTTCCGACAGATCTACACAACCTGCTCCACATTTTCAAAGTGAAAGAAAACTATAGAAAATTGTCTAAATAAAAAAAAAGTAACAAAGATGATGTCTTTATTGCATACCTGTATGTTTTCACACCCCAGAGTTAATGCTTTGTAGAGGCACCTTTGGAAGCCATTACAGTTGTGAATAATTATTATTTCTTTTTTTACCCCTTTTTTCTCCCCAATTTCGTGGTATCTAATTGATAGTTATAGTCTTGTCTTATCGCTGCAACTCCCGTACGGACTCAGGAGAGGCGAAGGTCGAGAGCCGTGCGTCCCCCGAAACACAACCCGACCAAGCCGCGTAGCTTCTTGATACAATGCCCATTTAACCCGGAAGCCAGCTGCACCAATGTGTCGGAGGAAACACCGTACACCTGGCGACCGTGTCAGCGTGCACTGCGCCCGGCCCGCCACAGGAGTCGCTAGTGCGCGATGGGACAAGGACATCCCGGCCGGCCAAAACCTTAGACCACTGCACCACTCGGGAGGCCCATGTCAGACACATTTACATGGATTTAAACACTGAAATTGTAATTATTGTGCACTTATCCATTTCAAATAAATTCCATAATAAAAGCGAGGTAACGCTTTATAATAACGTCCAGTAATAAATCATTTATAAGGCATTTATAAATAGTTTGTTCACCATTTCTTAATCATTAGTCCTACATTTGTAAATCTTAGCTAGTACGCTATAAATACACTGCCTTCGGAAAGCATTCAGACCCCTTTAATTTTTCCACATTTTGTTATGTTACAGCCTTATTCTAAAATGGATTAAACACAAACAGTTCCTCAGCAATCTACACACAATACCCCATAATGACAAAGCGAAAAGAGGTTTTTAGAAATGTTGGCAGCTGTATTAAATATAGAAAACAGAAATATATTCTTTACATAAGTATTCAGACCCTTTGCTGTTAGACTCGAAATTAAGCTCAGGTGCATCTTGTTTCCATTGATCATAGTTGAGATGTTTCTACAACTTGAAGACCGCCTGTGGTAAATTGAATTGATTGAATTGCCTAGGAGGCCAGCATCCCGGAGTCGCCTCTTCACTGTTGACGTTGAGGCTGGTGTTTTGCGGGTACAATTTAATGAAGCTGCCAGTTGAGGACTTGTCAGGCGTCTGTTTCTCAAACTAGACACTCTAATGTACTTGTCCTATTGCTCAGTTGTGCACCGGGGCCTCCTACTCCTCTTTCTATTCTGGTTACAGCCAGTTTGCACTGTTCTGTGAAGGGAGTAGTACACAGCGTTGTATGAGATCTTCAGTTTCTTGGCAATTTCTCACATGGAATAGCCTTCATTTCTCAGAACAGGAATAGACTGACGAGTTTCAGAAGAAAGTTCTTTGTTTCTGGCCATTTTGAGCCTGTAATCGAACCCACAAATGCTGATGCTCAAGATACTCAAGTAGTCTAAAGAAGACCAGTTTTATTGCTTCTTTAATCAGAACAACAGTTTTCAGCTGTGCTAACATAATTGCAAAAGGGTTTTCTAATGATCAATTAGCCTTTAAAATTATAAACTTGGATTAGCAACGTGCCATTGGAACACAGGAGTAATGGTTGCTGATAATGGGCCTCTGTACGCCTATGTAGATATTCCATTAAAAAGTCTGCCGTTTCCAGCTACAATAATCATTTACGACAGGAAAATGATCCAATGTCTACAGTGTATTTTGGATCAATTTGATGTTATTTTAATGGCCCAAAAAAATGAACTTTTCTTTCAAAAACAAGGACATTTCTAAGTGACCCCAAACTTTTGAACGGTAGAGTAAGTGTGTGAATTGGATCATTTTCCTGTCAAAATGTAACGAGTACTTTTGGCTGTCAGGGAAACTGTATGGAGTAAAAAGTACATTATTTTCTTTAGGAATGTTGTGAAGTAAAAGTAAAAGTTGGCAAAAATATAAACAGTAAAGTACAGAACTTTACTGTTTATATTTTTGCCAACTTTTACTGATCATACCCAAGAAGACTCAAGGCTGCCAAGGTGCTTCAACAAAGTACTGATTAATGGGTATGAACACTTATGTAAATGTGATATACATTTTTTGTATTTATACATTTCCCTAAAAACCTGTTTTTGCTTTGTCATTATGAGTATTGTGTGTAGGTAGATTGATGAGGGGTCTGAATACTTTCCGAATGCACTGTAGATATAATATTTACAACATTTTAAAGGCAATTGCTTTTAATAATTATCTATTTATAGCTTACTAAAATTTACTAATTTAGGAATAATGATTCACAAATGGTAAGCAAACTACTTATGAATGCCTTATAATTGGTGGACGTTATTAATACCTAAATTAAAATTCTCAATAGAAACATAACTTCTACCCTGGTCTGTGTCTTCCAACGGGCCCAAAGGGGTCAAAGTGGGCCCCAGGTGGCACAGCTCCCTGGGGCAGGACGCCCACGAGAGGGGTCGAACCCTGAGCGGGGATAACCAGCTCTCAAAGGGTCCACGATCATTATTTTACCCCATTTTCGTGATATCCAGTTGACGTTGCCTCATCACTGCGACTCCCCAATGGGCTCGGGAGAGTTGAAGGTCGAGACATGCATCCTCCAAAACATGACCTACCAAGCCGCGCTGCTTCTAACACACTGCTCGCTTAACTCAGAAGTCAGCCGTACCAATGTGTCGGAGGAAACAGCTTGCAGGCACCCGACCTGCCATAAGGAGTCGCTAGAGCACGATGGAAAGCTCCGCTGGCCAAACCCTCCCCTAACCCAGACTGTGCTGGGCCAATTGTGCACTGCCGGTCAAACCCAGGTTGTAATGGCACCTCAGCACTGTGATGCAATGCCTAAAACCGCTGTGCCACTCGGGAGACCAACTGGCATTGGTCTTTTGAATTAGGATGAATAATGATCATGTTGTGCTATTTGCAGTGTTAGTGGTTCAGATAGAGTAATCCCTTTCATAATACTTAGGCCTGATCTTCATTGATCTTCAATTTTGAATGGCCTGCCACATGTCTGTTGTTCTATCCTTGCTGAGTGCAGTAGGGAAACTCACCCAAAGAGATCCAGATTGGCTTCTCCTGCAGCGAATGGAGCCATGGGGTCTGGCCTGAAAAATACCCAATACACATGCACACAATCAGACAGGCTGGGAGAAAATTAGAGACTGCACATAGTTTAGTTTTGCAAGGTATTGTCAGATGTCAAATAAGTCTCACAGTTGATACAGTGGTTGATTGGTTGTTGTTGGATGTATAATCAATTCACGTCTGTTGACAAAAATACCATATCAAATGTACATTCAACGTTGTGTGACGTTGTTCGCCCACAGGGGCATTTACTGAAAAATGTTTTGTGCAGGTGAGTGAATACAGTATCAACACTGTATATATAAACTCAGCATAAACTTCTTTCAGAAGACACTGAGTATACAAAATATTAAGATCAAATGCTCTTTCCATGACATAGCTTTCACCTCATCAGTCTATGATCCGTTATTGATGTCACTTGTTAAATCCACTTCAATCAGTGTAGATGAAGGGGAGGAGACAGGTTAAAGGATGATTTTTAAGCCTTGAGACAATTGAGACATGGATTGTGTATATGTGCCATTCAGAGGGTGAATGTGCAAGACAAAAGATTTAAGTGCCTTTGAACAGGGTATGGTAGTAGGTGCCAGGCGCACCGGTTTATGTCAAGAACTGCAAGAACGCTAATGGTGTCACACCCTGATCTGTTTCACCTGTCCTTGTGATTGTCTCCACCCCCCTCCAGGTGTCACCCATCTTCCCCATTATCCCGTGAATTTATACTGTGTCCTCTGTCTGTTGCCAGTTCGTCTTGTTTGTCAAGTCAACTAGCATTTTGTTTCTCAGCTCCTGCTTTTTCCCAGTCTCTCTTTTCTCGCCCTCCTAGTTTTAACGCTTGCCTGTCCTGACTCCGAGCCCACCTGTCCTGACTCCGAGCCTGCCTACCGACCTGTACCTTAGCCCCCCCGTTTGATTTTGACCTCCGCTTACCCTGAGCCTGCCGGCCGTATGGTACCATTGCCTCACCTCTAATTGTCTGACCCCTGCCTGGCTTGACCTGTCTATTCCCTGCCCCTGTTGGATCATTAAACTATTGTTTATTCGATGTGGTCTGCATCTGGGTCTTACCTTCATACCTGATAAATGGGTTTTTCACGCTCAACAGTTTCCCGTCTGTATGAAGAATGGTGTTGGGTGCAACTCAGGTGTTCCTAATGTTTGGTATACTCAGTGTATGTATTCATTGTGTACTAATTAATTGAGTACCCTAATATTACCCTATGCATAGGATTGGGTATTAGAATAGCTTCTGGTAATTTATACTGAACAAAAATATAAACACAACATGTAAAGTGTTGGTCCCATGTTTCATGAGCAGAAAAATAATTAATAAATCTTATTGCACACAAAAAACGTATTTCTCTCAAATTTTGAGCACGAATTTGTTTACATCCGTTACTGAGCATTTTTCCTTTGCCAAGATAATCCATCCACCTGACAGGTGTGGCATATCAAGAAGCAGACTAAACAGCAGGATCATTATACAGGTGTACCTTGTGCTGGGGACAATAAAAGGCCACGGAAATGTGCAGTTTCGTCACACAACACAATGCCACAGATTGCAATTGGCATGCTGACTGCAGAAATGTCCACCAGAGCTGTTGCCAGAGAATTTAATGTTAATTTCTCTACATAAGTCATCTCCAACGTTTTAGAGAACAACCACAGACCACGTGTAACCACGCCACCCCAGGATCTCCAGATCCGGCTTCTTCACCTGTGGGATCGTCTGAGGCGGGGGTGTTGAGTATTTCTGCCTAATAAAGCCCTTTTGTGGGGAAAAACTCATCCCGATTGGCTGGGCCTGGCTCCCCAGTGAGTGGGCCTATGCCCTCCCAGGCCAATCCATGGCTGCGACCCTGCCAGTTATGTGAAATCCATAGATTAGGCCTAATTAATTTATTTCTATTGACTGATTTCCTCAGCATGTCAGAGCATTTTGTGAAAAAATGTGTCCCTTTGCCCTTTCCTAACCATTGTATACTTCACACAGACAGAATGTAAATCTGCTGTATCATTCTGCTCCCTCTCCCTTGTGGACAAGGGCATGACAACACCAAGGTCGATAAATTGCTGACATCACGAGACAAATCTGATAGGGTCAGAGGAAGCAAAGTGAGGAGAGAGGAGGGAGGGAGTGAGAGAGAGAAAAGGAGGAGGTGGACGCCAAGTGGCAGGCTCCATCTTTAGACCGGTGCCATTTCCTCTTCTTCTTTCTCTCCTGCACCGCACACTATGCCCTGCCCCCATATGTCTGCAGTGCGGGACACTGAGAATACTCCAAATACCCTGTCTATTCTTAGTCTCTGTATCCATTTCACTTTCTCTCCGGCGTGAAGCCGAGGCAAAAAACCCATGCTGTAAATGTTGGCTAAGATGGATATGAGCTGAGATGATGCCCTCCAATACAAGATATTTAAAAAATTTATTTTACCTTTCTTTTGACAGGGAGTCATGCGGAGACCATGGTCTCTTTTACAGATGAGCCTTGAATCAAACATACACATCAATATACACATGAATACACAAAAATTATTCTCCATATACTTTACAGTGTCCCAAAACTTTTTGGAGTTTGTGTTACAGGATGCAAATTTCTGTTTTGAAAAAGCTAGCCTTTGCTTTCCTAACTGCCTGTGTATATTGGTTCCTAACTTCCCTGAAAAGTTGCATATCACGGGGGCTATTCGATGCTAATGCAGTACGCCACAGGATATTTTTGTGCTGGTCAAGGGCAGTCAGGTCTGGAGTGAACCAAGGGCTATATCTGTTCCTGGTTCAACATTTTTTGAATGGGGCATGCTTATTTAAGATGGTGAGGAAAGCACTTTTAAAGAATAACCAGGCATCCTCTACTGACAGAATGAGGTCAATATCCTTCCAGGATACCCGGGCCAGGTCGATTTGAAAGGCCTGCTTGCTGAAGTGTTTTAGGGAGCGTTTAACAGTGATGAGGGGTGGTCGTTTGACCGCAGACCCATTACGGACGCAGGCAATGAGGCAGTGATGACTGAGATCCTGGTTGAAGACAGCAGAGGTGTATTTGGAGGGCATGTTGGTTAGGATGATATCTATGAGTTTGCCCGTGTTTACGGATATGGTGTTGTACCTGGTAGGTATATTAATAATTTGTGTGAGATTGAGGGCATCAAGCTTAGATTGTAGGATGGCCGGGGTATTAAGCATGTCCCAGTTTAGGTCACCTAACAGCACAAGCTCTGAAGATAGATGGGGGGCAATCAATTCACATATGGTGTCCAGGGCACAGCTTTGGGCAGAAGGTGGTCTATAGCAAGCGGCAACGGTGAGAGACTTGTTTCTGGAAAGGTGGATTTTTAAAAGTAGAAGCTCTTGTTTTTCAAGAGAGTCCTGGCCAAGATAGGTGGGGCCAAGTCATCACACAATTACAGACAACATGAACAACTACAAGACTATAACAAAATCATTAAACATCAAATTAAAAACATTGACAGGTCAAGGAATCAGCCTCAAAATCAACGATTTAAAAACACCAATCGTATTTTGTAAGGCGTCCCATGCCGATAGCGCAGAGTACATAAAAGCCCTTTTACCAAATTCAGTTTGGACATTTGGAACAGTTATCAGCATAAAGTCCTGCGAACAAAGAGAGTACCCACCACATTTCTGAACAATAAAAATGCCCAAATAAAATGGTAGTAAACCCAAAATGGCTTGGTAAATAAAAGTGTTTGCAACCGAGGACAGACGATTTTTACGCGCTACACGCTTCAGTACTCAGCGGTCCCGTTCTGTGAGCTTGTGTGGCCTACCACTTCGCAGCTGAGACGTTGTTGCTCCTAGACATTTTCACTTCCCAATAACAGCACTTACAGTTGACCGGGGCAGCTCTAGCAAGGCAGAAATATGACGAACAGACTTGTTGAAAAGGTGGCATCCTATGACGGTGCCACGTTGAAGTCACTGAGATCATCAGTAAGGCCATTCATTCTACTGTCAATATTTGTCTATGGAGATTGCATGGCTGTAAGCTCGATTTTATACACCAGTCAGCAACGGGTGTGGCTAAAATAGCAGAATCCACTAATTGGAAAGGGTGTCCACATACTTTTGTTTATATAGTGTAAATCATTGACATAAAAGGGTTCAAATTAAGAAAAAAAAGAGTGAGTGCATCATTCTCTGCTATGTGTTTAGAAGTGAATAAACCATTATTTCCAATTGATGATCAGCTGAGGCAAAATGGTTATTAAAAGCACCACAAATGTCATTTGTGTTTGTTATGTGACCAGATGCTGTGATAACCTGCTGGGGCAAAGATTTTAGCACTTTCCAGAATTAAGCTGGATTTCCACCACTCTCAGATAGACAATTCAAGAAGTACAGTATGTTGACTTCACTTTTCTAACAAGAGTAAGACATCTATTTCTCAAATGTCTGAAGGACTGTGTTAGATCTGTCCTTTACCTTTAATCTGTTATATGGGGAAGGCTTATCTGCAACATAGTTAAACAGAGAGGTAAAACATTTAAGTGCCTGATCCAAATCAGAGATAAGAGTACACAAACTCCCAATCATACACTGCCAGGTCAATAGATCAGAAACAAATACTACACATTGACCAACCTTTCAAATGCTTGCAAATGCTCTGCATCCACATAACCACTGACATTCACTGTCAGGTCTGACACTTGTTCAGTGGTCGAGTCCTGACATAATAGAAAATAACCACACATATGTCTTACTACATTTCAGAGAAATAACCATTTAAATTTGAGTTGAAAAAAATCATTTTGAATAGCTACAGTACCAGCTAAAAGTTTGAACACATTTACTTATTCAAGAGTTTTTCTTTATTTTGACTATTTTCTACATTGTAGAATAATAGTGAAGACATCAAAACTATGAAATAACACATATGGAGTCATGTAGTTACCACAAAAGTGGTAACCAAATAAAAATATATATATTTGAGAGTCTTCAAAATAGCCACCCTTTGCCTTGATGACAGCTTTGCACACTCTTGGCATTCTCTCAACCAGCTTCATAAGGTAGTCACTTGGAATACATTTCAATTAACAAGTGGGCCTTGTTAAGAAGTTATTTTGTGGAATTAATGCGTTTGAGACAATCAGTTGTGTTGTGACAAGGTAGGGGTGGAATACAGAAGATAGCCCTGTTTGGTAAAAGACCAAGTCCATAATATGGTAAAAACAGCTCAAATAAGCAAACAGAAATGACAGTCCATCATTACTTTAAGACATGAAGGTCAGTCAATACAGAACATTTCAAGAACTTTGAACTCTCAAAAACCATCAAGCTCTATGATGAAACTGGCTCTCGTGAGGACCGCCATAGGAAAGGAAGTCCCAGAGTTACCTCTGGTAACTCTAATGAACTTACCCTCTGCAGCAGCCTCAGAAATGGGCAATTAACTGCATCTCAGATTGCAGCCCAAATAAATGCTTCACAGAGTTCAAGTAACAGACACATTTCAACATCAACTGTTCAGAGGAGACTGCGTGAATCAGGCCTTCATGGTCAAATTGCTGCAAAGAAACCACTACTAAAGGACACCAATAATAAGAAGAGACTTGCTTGGGCCAAGAAACACGAGCAATGGACATTAGACCGGTGGAAATCTGTCCTTTGGTCTGATGAGTCCAAATTTGAGATTTTTGGTTCCAACCGCCGGGTCATTGTGAGACGCAGAGTAGGTGAACGGATGTGTGGTTCCCACCGTGAAGCATGGAGGAGGTGTGATGGTGCTTTGCTGGTGACACTGTCAGTGATTTGTTTAGAATTCAATTCACACTTAACCAGCATGGCTCCCAGAGCATTCTGCAGCGATACGCAATCCCATTTTGTTTGCGCTTAGTGGGACTACCATTTGTTTTTCAACAGGAAATGACACAAAACACACCTCCAGGCTGTGTAAGGGCTATTTGACCAATACGGAGAGTGATGGAGTGCTGCATCAGATGACCTGGCCTCCACAATCACCCGACCTCAACCATATTGAGATGGTCTGCTCACATATGGCTGGGCGGTATACCGTATTTTACTATATACCGGTATTTATGCACTGACCGGTTTGAGTTTTTACTTTACTTTCTATACCGGTATTTTAATGTTTGGTTTGTTAAATGTGATACGCCGTGTGTAACATACATTTTTATAGTTTACTCCGCTACTTGAGTTGTCCCTCTCTGCTCGCTCCCTCTCCATGCCGCTTTCCACATAGACCTAGTCCCACCCCGTCACTCAAGGAGCGCATTTGTTGTTGCTCGACCATGAGACACTTTCGTTCAGTCTGCATGGTCAATGCAGCACATGTAACAATGTTGACAACGATGTTGTTTCCACTTTGATCTTTCTTAATATAAGCCCACAAGCGTTCTATAATTACATTATTAGTTTGTGTTTCTTCCATCTGCAAACAGCTAGTTTGTATTTTCTTAGCAAGTTAACTCGTGTTAGCTAGCTAGCTAACTAGCTAATAAAAGTACTGAGTCAGAGAACGTAGCTACAACCTGATACCAGTACTGGTGGAGGCTTAAATCAACATGTTGTTTGTGCAACAGTATCTTCTAAATCAAAGATGAATAGGCAAAGCATGAATAGGTTGGCTATATGAATAAAGATTTCATGTTGCCAAAGATTATAGGGTCCCCTAGGAAACACTGAACATCACTTTGGTTCCTACCCTGTCACAATAACTCATCCATGGCATTTTCATTCATTGTCATGTCAAAAAACACTGTGTTCAAAGTATTGAAAGTTATTTATATTCTAAATATAGAATTCTAATAAACATTATATTTCCATGATTCCAAAAGTTCACCCAAGTGTTTTGATCTAAATTGCAATTGCAACATTTGGTAAAAAAAAAGGCACAGTGTGGAAATGATCTCAAACGAGTGCAGGAAATGCAGAAATTGATGGAAATGCAGGAAATTATTTTTGGTTGAAGTTGAATTGAACAGTATAAAACAATCCGAATGGAGACAGACCAATTGAAATCATTTAGAATATATGTGTTACCACCCTAGGGTCACGCACTACTCATAAAGCAATTTTAGAACTTTTATTAATCAAAAACGTAAAATACTGTCAAAAATTTGAAAAATACCATGATATTATATTTTGGCCATATCACCAAGGCCTATGCTCACATATGTGGGAACACCTTCAAGACTGTTGGAAAAACATTCCAGGTGACCACCTCATGAAGCTGGTTGAGAGAATGCCAAGAGTGTGCAAAGCTGTCATCAAGGCAAAGGGTGGCTACTTTGAAGAATCTCAAATATAAAATATAGTTTGATTTGTTTAACACTTTTTTGGTTACTACATGATTCAATATCTGTTATTTCATAGTTTTGATGTATTCACTATTACTCTACAATGTAGAAAATAGTAAAAATGAAGAAAAACCCTTGAATGAGTAGGTGTCCAAACTTTTGACTGGTACTGTATATAGTTACCATTAAGTTGAAGATCAAGGTGGAATCCACAGTGATGGCTTTGACCAAGAAATTAGAGTTGTCATCATTTGACTTGGGTGTACAATTCCTTACTTCCGTTCCACCCTGTAGGAAGCAACTCTGACTTCTTGTCACCACTCCTAGGCTAAATAAAATGTCAAAATGCATAGATAATTGTATGTTCTAACAGGTATGTATCGTCAAACTTCATGTGGCATAACTTCACACTCTCATAATAACTCTTTAAAGCTATAATCCTGAGTTTGTGTTTCAGCCCAACGCCAGCCCCGCCACTTGGTTTGGTGTAAACTGAGGGATGAGGCTAAAAGAATGTACCCACACTCAGATTAGCTTTATTAGCATGAATGACAAGGCCATTGTTGCTAAAGCGATGTGTAAAAAAACAAATAATAGTCATGGTGATTAGAGTTAGAATAAACAAACATCTACTAAATAAAATAGTAATAATGTCATAACCTAAAAGCTTTGGTAAGTAAACAAAAAAGATACATATAGGTATAATGATATCATGCAGTGTATGTGTAACAACATTGAATACGTACAATGCGATCATCTATGGAATGTAGGTGTGCATGCAGGTGTCATTAGTGGGTCACACACACACACCAACTTGTGCACCTCATTTTGTATGAGTTTTACCTCCTGTAAATCACAATACCTAGGCTACATAGTCTCTGATCTCTTGGCAGCCAAGATTTAAGGTGTCTTCCTCATACAATTTCCAGACTATGGTCACTCAGTCTGTTATTCAAGTGGGTTTTTCTTCCTTTTACATCGTGGAGGCTAGGATATTCTGCCAATCTACATTTTTGATTTAGGGACAGATAACAAATCAGGTATATTTTGCAATTTATTTTCTCACATTTTCAGTAAGGATGCACGATATATCGGTAAGAATATCGGAATCGGCGGATATTAGCTTAAAATGCCAATATTGGCATCGGCCCAATGTCTAGTTTAATGCCGATGTGCAAAACCGATGTCAAAGCTGACATGCATACCTATTTAACGTAGGTAGATGACATAATGACGCCACAAAAAATATAGAGCTACACGTGCAACACAGTACCCTACTAGAGGCTGTGAACAAGCGATTCGGTGGCATTCTCTCTGAGCCTCTACTGTGTCGCCACCATGCTTAATGCAAAAACCGCTAAGTAGGTATAATGACAAGACCCAGACAAGAAACCGGGTTTACGTGAAATGTTACAGACACAGCTGGACAAGATGGAAACGGACACAGTGACAGTGCGCACCGAGGAAGGGAAGCCACAGACAGACTGAAACTTCACTGCTTGACATGTATGTTGAAATCCTGGTTGAGGCTGAACACAGTGGCGGTTCTAGTCCATTTCAACTGGGGGGGCCAAGCTGGGGCCAGTTGTACTGTTAGAGGGGCCAGTTACATTAGACGTTATTGTTGTCATATCGTTTTCTTCACTGCATTGCAGGCATTAGCAGGCAAAAGACCATGTTCCGTGTTGCCACTGTCTAATAACGGATGTAAAAAAAGAACGATAGCAAAAATTTGTTTTGTAAAAATGATTTCATACTCAACATTTAGGGGGGCCACAAGGGGGTCCAAAATTGTTGTCACAGGGGCACTGCCCCCCCCCCAGAACCGCTAGTGGCTGAACAAATGAACAATGAAACAGCACAGCAAGTAAGTGAAAGAAATAGGTTTTGATTATGTTTTACTGGTAATGGGGACATACATAAATGCCAACAAAATAACTTTTTGGTCAGTGTGTGTGTTTCAACTATTTAACTGTACTAGAATGCTTAAAATGCAACCGGTATCGGTGTTTATGGCAAAGAAAATATTGGATATCGGTATCGGACAAAAATGGCATATTGGGGCATCCCTAATTTTCAGTGTAGTTGATTTTCAATTTGGAATCAATTTGTTTGTTTTTGGTTTTAGGAATGAAACTGTCTTTTGGTTGGTCTTTAATTCCGATGTTGCCAGTGAGCTGCAGAGCAAGCTGACCTAGGGGATCATCCTCTTAGGAGAAATGGTTACTCAGAAGGGCTTTGTATTTAATAGAGCTCTGGTCTGCTTGATTTAAACACTGCCAGAATTTAAATTATATTTTCTGCATTTTAGTCTGTAGAGGGAAAAGTCCCAGTTCTGCCATGCAGGCATTGTTTGAAGTATTTCGGTGGACACCTAAACTACTTTTGATTCATTCTAATTGTAATTACTTAATAGGGCCATTTTTCCATTTGCTGGTTAGGATCAGATATGCTACCATACAGTAGTATTGGGGTCAGAATGGAATACAACATTTTTAACCAAATCTTCACTGGGATATTTGCATTGCTGAATTTGGATTTGATAGCAATTTTTTATTTTTTTTTCACTCAGTGACTTTGTAGCAACCTGAAACTCGCTGATGAGCTTATCTCTAGGCCGAGGTAATTATAGCTGGTACTGTGCTTAAGTGTAGTTCCACTGTAGGTAAACTGGTACCGGTTTCCCTGGGATCTGTCTTTCTTCTGAAAGATCATGATTAAATAAAAAACGCTTACTGTTAGTGCACAACGTTGACAGTCCTGCTCTACAAGGGATAGTTTGTAATCCTTGTTCTGTGGGTGACAACAAAACTAAGTCGTCAGCATACAACAGGCACTCAATCTGTGTGTCATTTAGGGTGAGGCCTGGGGCTGCAGATTGCGCCAACATTGTTGCTAATTCATTTATATAAATATTCTTGTCAAACTGTCAACAGAGAAGCTAGCAAGCAACAAGATATGACAAATAACAGTCTAAAAACCACTTGAGGGCAAATAAATCAGATTAGACTGTTCAGACACAAGTCGCATGGCCAGGAATCAAATTTGTATCTGACTTAAAATTGCCTACGCATAGCCGATTTCCTCTAGGATTTTGCCTGTGCGTAGCTCTATTCCGTTTCTTTTTACCCTAAAAAAAAAATTCTTGTAGCTTTACTATAGTGCCTTCTTGCATGTTTTGGAATATTTTTATTTTCACTCCGTCAGTTAGGTTAGTATTGTGGAGTAATTACAATGTTGTTGATCCATCCTCAGTTTACTCTTATCACATCCATTAAACTCTGTAACTGTTTTAAAGTCACCATTGGCCTCATGTTGTAATCCCTGAGTGGTTTCCTTCCTCTCCGGCAACTGAGTAAGGAAGGACGCCTGTATCTTTGTAGTGACTGGGTGTATTGCTACACCTTTAAAAGTGTAATTAATAACTTCACCATGCTCTCTAGGGATATTCAATGTCTGCTTTTTGTAAAAATATGTTTTTGTTTCATTTCAGTGGGGCAGCAGGTTGCCCAGCGGTTAAGAGCTTTGGGCCAGTAACCGAAAGGTTGTTGTTTCGAATCCCTGAGTCGACTAGGGGAAGAAAAATATGTACCCTTGAGCAAGGAATTTAACCCTAATTGCTCCTCCTGTAAGTCATTCTGGATAAAAGTGTCTGCAAAAAATTTATATTTTTACCCATTACCAATAGGTACCCTTTTTTGCAAGGCATTGGAAAATATCCCTGGTCTTTGATGGTTGATTCTGTGTTTGAAATTCACTGCTCAACTAAGGGACCTTACAGATAATTGTACTCTATGTGTGGAGTACAGAGATTTAATTAGGCAAGTCAGTTAAGAACAAATTCTTATTTACAATGACGGCCTAACCCAGCCAAACCCAGACAACACTGAGCCAATTGCCGATCGCTGCCGATTGTGATACAGCCCGGGATCAAACCAGGGTCTGTAGTGACACCTCTAGCACTGAGATGCAGTGCCTTAGACCGCTGCGCCACTCCAGAGTCTTTAAAAAATCATGTTAAACACTATTATTGCACACAGAATAAGTCCATGCAACACATTTTTTACTCCTGAACTTATTTATGCTTGCCATAACATACTTTCTGAAGGTACTGTATATGATCACATACAGCTGGTCTCAATTAACTCCATGCTTCTTTTTCCTCTTCTGCCTTCAATATTTGCTGATCTGAAAGGTCTGGATAGGTTTAAGCAGTCTAGCGGTGGATCATTCATCATATTGCTTACGCCTTACAGATCTGCAAACATTGAATCGTTAGGTCCAAGGGGAAGGGGTAGGGAGTGAATTGGGATCTGCTTAAAGAGATTGGTCGCATTCCAGGTAGACTACATTGCATTCGCGTTGCACCAAGAAAAACAAATAGTTACGTTTGCTATATCATAAGATGCGGTTAAAGGGGTAATCTGCAGTTGAAACAATAACAAAGGTTATACCCCGCCACCATTTTTGGTAATGGAGTAAAAAAAAACATATTTTGGGTTCTGATGGGGCTACAGTTGAGCTAAGCTACTGAGGCATGTATTAGTGATGTTCTTAAATAATCATTGGGTATATATCATTATTAACTTAAAAGTAAAAAAATGGATGAAGCAATAATAAATTGCCTCTCTAACTGATGTGCTAAACACTGATTCAGGCGTTGTGAAATCTGGCAGGTGACTACAACCTAGTCGGTCTGAATCTCGGACACTAACTCCACGGATCCAAACACAGAGGACTCAGTTGACCTGACACAACCTCCCCTCCTCTCTCAGGGAGAAGAACTGAGGGGCTCCCTCTTCACTTTGATTGTTTTACTTCTGAGACTCCCACATCAAGTAACTCATGCAAGCAGTAAAATCTGATTTAAAAAACATAAAAATACACCTTATGGAACAGTGGGTACAGTGAACACACACAGGCACAGACACACACATACACGATAACATAAGCACTATTCATGTACACATGCATTTTATGTTGTAGATATGGTAGTAGAGTAGTGGCCTGAGGGCACACACACAATGTGTTGTGAAATAATGTTTTAAAAATTGTATATGATTGCCTTAATTTTGCTTGACATCAGGACGAGGATCCTTAATAAATTCAAATACAAAATACATATTTGCATAACAGACTGAAGGTGGAGCAGCGGCATCTGGTTACCCACATTCTCTTCCACTTCCAAGCTTCTCTTTCTTTTCTCTTTCTTTACCTCAGGCGTCAATTAGAGTCGAATTAATTTTGATCGTACCCTTGTTAAAAAAGACAAACATGGATTTTGTTTAGAAAATTAAAAGGTCACTTGTTGTAGCTACAGGGAGATGGTCCAGCTATGAGTTTGAAACATGTATTTCCCTCCACACCCTCTTAGCTATTTTGATGTATGCCAGTAGGTCAAGCCTCCCTGAAGACAATTTGCTAAGAATACAGTCTCACACCATGCAATGTTTTTACTTAAATTCAGTGTTTATTGTGTTTGCAGTTCATTGTGAATTGAAAGACAAGTGTTTTGAAATGTACAGCTACATTACAGTAACCTTGTCTTATGTATTGATGAATATTCAAGCACTCTCCTGTAATAGGTATGGTTTCTGATATCTGTGTGGGTGATGGCAAAGCATCAATACATCTACTGATTTAAGAGATACTGGCGCAAGCCAAAGCAGATGGCAGAAGGGTAAGGAAAGAGTTTCTGTCAACACGGTGGAAAGCTGACCCGATAATGTACATAGAGTGGACATGAGTTGTGCATTACATGAAATTGTAATATGGTCTGTTTTCCACTAACAGACAAAACAAGAAGAAAAAACAAGAGAAGAGGTGAGAGAAAGAGATGAAAGAAAAAGTGGAAACTCCTGAACAATGCACCAAGTCAGCTGTTCCATTGCCACGTGTATGAATAACAGAATATTTAAGTGAACAACTTTTTCTCCATGAGGCCAGATAAAAAAAAAAAGATGTATCAAACCAAAATTCTATTCACTCCTCTTAGATGGCATACAGTAAAGCTCATAATATTGCATATTTATTTTTCATTACATGACACATTTGGAGTAATTCCCCAATATGAATGTATTCCAAGGTCAATCGAATGCACTTATACAATACCTCATACGTGGCACTTTTGCAGACTACAGCTTTGGGCAATCATTGTGTGGTTTATGTTCATGTTTGATATTTGTTTCGTGAGTCTTTGGTTAAACCAATCATTAGAAATGTCTGTAGAACTATATTCAATTCATGCATTTAAACCATATAACTTTGTTGCCAGCATTTCATGGCAACTATTTATCCATGTACAATGAGCTTATCATACTCACTAATTGCCATAAACTGTTGTGAATAATTATTTCACAGATTATGAAGGGTTATGGAGATATTTGTTTTGGCTCTGTGAATGTTTGTAATTCCATCCATGAAGTTATTGACACAATTCATACAATAATTGTCATTTTATGCTTGTCAAGATAATTTTGGGATGCAGAATACACATATGCATTAAATGTATTATTGATTCCAAAAGTGTTGTACAGCCATATGAAGTTGCAATTTTTACAATACATTTATTTTCTAACCTCTTCTAGATTCATAAAAAGATAAATGTACCAACAACCTTGGAGTTCATTTTTTATATCTTAAAATGTGAAATTGTGCTAGCTATACAAGGTCTTTGTTAATATTATTGAATGTCAGTATATTTCTTTTCAACAATCATGCCTCAAATTCCTTTTAGGATCGCCAGTAAATGTTCAAGGAATTTTTTGATTTATGATGTGCTTCGTCATTGGATATAAATATGTATTTTTCTGCAAACTTGGTGAAGTTTGTTCACAAAAGCAAAACTTTATAACAGTGCTAAAAACCATCTCCTCACATACTTTCCCTAATAGATATATTTATTTACAGAACATTATAGGACTTAATATTTTTTATTCAATATAAGGGCAAAGTAAATACAATATTTTTAAATGGAAGTATCTTGCAATTATCATATTTGTTATATAACAATAAAGCACAGTATAAAAACGTCAGCCTAGTTGTTTTGTCTGAAATGTTATCTTATTAGTGTATTTGGACAATATTACATTTATTTGTATTGTTGTTGTTGTCACAATGTCCACAGGTGGCGCCTCTCCCCGTTCGGGCGGTGCTTGGCGGTCGTAGTCGCCGGCCTACTAACTGACACCGATCTATGTTTCTGTTTCGTTTGGTAATGTCTGGTTAGAGTTGCATCCGTTTTGTGTTTAGTAATTAGTGGGGGTATTTATTCTGTCTGTTTTGTGTTTGGGGTTGTTTCGTGTCTGTTGCTGTAGGTTTGGGGGAATTTATGTTACTGTTCCTGAGTTATGATACGCGTTTTGGGAATTAGGTTTGCTGGGCTGCGTCCCGCGCCTTTCTTGTTCGTGTTGGACTTGCCTTCTTTATTAAACACGTTAAACGTACCTGAGTCTCCTGCGCCTGACTTCACCCCTCCTGCAGAACTATTGTATGACAGTTGTGATGAATATAGTTCATGTGTATGGTTGTTTATTTAATTAATATATAGGCAACAACAAAAAATATCCAGGGTTTCCACAAAAAAAGTGTTGCGTTTCATTTAGAAGAAAGTTGTGGATGTGTTATATCCTGACAGATTCCAATTGTCTTGACTTTGGCTGAAGATATAATTTGGTACAAGGCTACCAGCTCCTCCTTGTGGTGTAAATCCATGCATGCAGTGAACATGGAACATGATATGAAGCATACAAACCTACTCGATTGCTTGAACACTGAAACTGGGATTCACATGAGTGAAACTAGGATCTACATGGCCAAAACAATAACTTTTTGCACACAAGTTTGTAATTCTGATTGTTTTCACACTTAATGCAAATGCTAAGCACTTTTTAGCAAAACACTAGACACAAGTCTTTATCACAAGACCCTTTTTGCAAAACAATAGACAACTCTCTACAAGACACAATATTTTTTGCAAAGCATGTCAAACAAAACTAAATACTTTTTTCACGGTCAATAACAATTACTCCCATAATGATATCTTTACCAACAACATGTAAACTCTCTTTGAATAATTGGTAACCTTACAATCAGTCCATAAATAAATATGAAAGTTCACTGGTGAGTTGTTTGGTTTTCCATGGGTTATACAGTAGATCGTATTGATATGTTTTATATTGCCAACTACATTTTATAGGAAAAAAAATTCAGCGTGATGTAGCTGATAGCATATGTCCTCACAGACCAATGAAATTTAATTGAATGGTCGTTTCAGTCACATCTTTTGTACAATGTGTTTATACAGTACTTCAGTCACATCTGCTTCATATTTGGAATTAGGCCTACTTTCAATATTACTGTATTACATTGCTTTTGCAGAGGCCCCCTCATGTTTTAGGAGGGCTTTACATTACAGTACAGTAAAAGCCAAGTCTAACATTGCAGAATACAGTAGGCTTAAATACCTCACTGTAACAGGCTTGGTTTGTAGTACCGTAATACTTACTTTGTTGAGTACTTTCGATGGACATGATTTGATTTATGTTTACTATATTGTAAACATTTACAGCACTAAAATATACAGTATGGGAAGAAAAAATTAAATTCCAAACAGTATCTAGTTTGTTTATTAGTGAAATTCTACACACTTTATTATTTGATCCTAATTCAGAGAACAAAAATACTGCACAATTCTGTAAAATGTTTGATTACCATCTCGTACCATTTACTCTTGTTCATAGAAAAATATGGTATATTGATAATTATGGTTAGTATTTGTTGAGTCAGTATGTAATGAATGGCAAGATGACCTTGTCGTTCAATTATAAATTATACTGTTTTGGAGTTAGTTTTCTGTTAGTTTTCTGACATACGTTTTGGAAGTGCGAGTTCATTTTGCTAAATACATCTTCTCATTAGATGACAAATGATACTGTTAAAAATGTATTACATTTTGTGATAGGTTACTTTAAGTTTTGATGGCATTAGTGCAAGTCAATGAAGGCTCCTCAGAGGAGGAAGGGGAGGACCATCCTCCTCAGTGAACACCCCCCCCCCCCCCCCAAAAAAAGTTAAACATTAAGAAAAGTATCATTTTTAGATAAAACTATATACTAACTAAATATATTCACGTCACCAAATAATTGATTAAAACACACTGTTTTGCATTGAAGGTCTACAGTAGACTACAGATTTCTGCTGAGGCTACTTTCACTTACTTAGCTAGTGTCAAATGCAGCTAGCTAGCTAGTTTAGCCTACTCAAAAACCCGGCTCAAACTGAGAGGGTGTAATGGGTGCCTGTCGGTGGCAGGGAAGTCAGGCACAGGAAAACGAACTTGGTATAAACGGAGTCGTTTAATAAGTGCTCATAAAACTCCAAAACCAAAATATACAAAAAATAATAATAAGTGGGTACAAAACCCGTCGCGCAACGACACATGACTTGCACAAACATACAATAAAACAATCTCCGACAAGGACATGAGGGGAAACAGAGGGTTAAATACACAACATGTAATTGATGTGATTGGAACCATGTGTAAAGGAAGACAAGACATTTACATTACATTTACGTCATTTAGCAGACACTCTTATCCAGAGCGACTTACAAATTGGTGCATTCACCTTTTGATATCCAGTGGAACAACCACTTTACAATAGTACATCTATATCTTTTTTTTTTGGGGGGGGGGGGGGGGGGGGTTAGAAGGATTACTTTATCCTATCCCAGGTATTCCTTAAAGAGGTGGGGTTTCAGGTGTCTACGGAAGGTGGTGATTGACTCCGCTGTCCTGGCGTCGTGAGGGAGCTTGTTCCACCATTGGGGTGCCAGAGCAGCGAACAGTTTTGACTGGGCTGAGTGGGAACTGTGCTTCCGCAGAGGTAGGGGGGCCAGCAGGCCAGAGGTGGATGAACGCAGTGCCCTTGTTTGGGTGTAGGGCCTGATCAGAGCCTGAAGGTACGGAGGTGCCGTTCCCCTCACAGCTCCGTAGGCAAGCACCATGGTCTTGTAGCAGATGCGAGCTTCAACTGGAAGCCAGTGGAGTGTGCGGAGGAGCGGGGTGACGTGAGAGAACTTGGGAAGGTTGAACACCAGAAGGGCTGCGGCGTTCTGGATGAGTTGTAGGGGTTTAATGGCACAGGCAGGGAGCCCCGCCAACAGGGAGTTGCAGTAATCCAGACGGGAGATGACAAGTACCTGGATTAGGACCTGCGCCGCTTCCTGTGTAAGGCAGGGTCGTACTCTGCAAATGTTGTATAGCATGAACCTACAGGATCGGGTCACCGCTTTGATGTTAGCGGAGAACGACAGGGTGTTGTCAAGGGTCATGCCGAGGCTCTTAGCACTCTGGGAGGAGGACACAATGGAGTTGTCCACCGTGATGGCGAGATCATGGAAAGGGCAGTCCTTCCCCGGGAGGAAGAGCAGCTCCGTCTTGCCGAGGTTCAGCTTGAGGTGGTGATCCGTCATCCACACTGATATGTCTGCTAGACATGCAGAGATGCAATTCGCCACCTGGTTATCAGAAGGGGGAAATGAGAAGATTAATTGTGTGTCGTCTGCGTAGCAATGATAGGAGAGACCATGTGAGGATATGACAGAGCCAAGTGACTTGGTGTATAGCGAGAATAGGAGAAGGCCTAGAACTGAGTCCTGGGGGACACCAGTGGTGAGAGCGCATGGTGCGGAGACGGATCCTCGCCACGCCACCTGGTAGGAGCGACCTGTCAGGTAGGACGCATTCCAAGAGTGAGCCGCGCCGGAGATACCCAACTCGGAGTGGGTGGAGAGGAGGATCTGATGGTTCACAGTATCAAAGGCAGCAGATAGGTCTAGAAGGATGAGAGCAGAGGAGAGAGAGTTAGCTTTAGCAGTGCGGAGAGCCTCCATGACACAGAGAAGAGCAGTCTCAGTTGAATCACCAGCCTTGAAACCTGACTGATTTGGATCAAGAAGGTCATTCTGAGAGAAATAGCAGGAGAGCTGGCCAAGGACGGCACGTTCAAGAGTTTTGGAGAGAAAAGAAAGAAGGGATACTGGTCTGTAGTTGTTGACATCGGAGGGATCAAGTGTAGGTTTTTTGAGAAGGGGTGCAACTCTCGCTCTCTTGAAGACGTCAGGGACGTAGCCAGCGGTCAAGGATGAGTTGATGAGCGAGGTGAGGTAAGGGAGAAGGTCTCCGGAAATGGTCTGGAGAAGAGAGGAGGGGATAGGGTCAAGCGGGCAGGGTGTTGGGCGGCCGGCCATCACAAGACGCAACATTTAATCTGGAGAGAGAGTGGAGAAAGAGGTCAAAGCATAGGGTAGGGCAATGTGAGCAGAGGATCGGATGTCGTCGACCTTCTTTTCAAAATGGTTGACGAAGTCATCCGCAGAGAGGGAGGAGGGGGGGAGGGGGAGGAGGATTCAGGAGGGAGGAGAAGGTGGCAAAGAGCTTCCTAGGGTTAGAGGCAGATGCTTGGAAGTTAGAGTGGTAGAAAGTGGCTTTAGCAGCAGAAACAGAGGATGAAAATGTAGAGAGGAGGGAGTGAAAATATGCCAGGTGCGCAGGGAGGCTAGTTTTCCTCCATTTCCGCTCGGCTGCCCGGAGCCCTGTTCTGTGAGCTCGCAATGAGTCGTCAAGCCACGGAGCAGGAGGGGAGGACCGAGCCGGTCGGGAGGATAGGGGACATAGAGAGTCAAAGGATGCAGAAAGGGAGGAGAGGAGGGTTGAGGAGGCAGAATCAGGAGATTGGTTGGAGAAGGCTTGAGCAGAGGGAAGAGATGATAGGATGGAAGAGGAGAGAGTAGCAGGAGAGAGAGAGCGAACGTTGCGACGGCGCAATAACATCTGAGTAGGGGCAGAGTGAGTAGTCTTGGAGGAGAGTGAGAGGGAAAAGGATACAAGGTAGTGATCGGAGACTTGGAGGGGAGTTGCAGTGAGATTAGTAGAAGAACAGCATCTAGTGAAGATGAGGTCAAGCGTATTGCCTGCCTTGTGAGTAGGGGGGGACGGTGAGAGGGTGAGGTCAAAAGAGGAGAGGAGTGGAAAGAAGGAGGCAGAGAGAAATGAGTCAAAGGTAGATGTTGGGAGCTTAAAGTCACCCAGAACTGTGAGGGGTGAGCCATCCTCAGGAACGGAACTTATCAAGGCGTCAAGCTCATTGATGAACTCT
Organism: Salmo salar; assembly: GCF_965601325.2. NCBI lineage: Eukaryota > Metazoa > Chordata > Actinopteri > Salmoniformes > Salmonidae > Salmo > Salmo salar. Next base: position 42,211,844 of record NC_138302.1, on the reverse strand, counting down.
CCAAGGGAACCTGGAGGGCGATAAATGGTAAGGATGTTAAGCTTGAATGGGCTAGTGATTGTGACAGCATGGAATTCAAAGGAGGAGATGGGTCAGGGGAGACAGATGGGTCAGGGGAGAAAGAGAGAATGTCCACTTGGGAGAGATGAGGATTCCAGTGCCACCACCCCGCTGACCAGATGCTCTCGGGGTGTGAGAGAACACGTGGTCAGACAAGGAGAGAGCAGTAGGAGTAGCAGTGTTATCTGTGGTAATCCATGTTTCCGTCAGCGCCAAGAAGTCGAGGGACTGGAGGGTAGCATAGGCTGAGATGAACTCTGCCTTGTTGGCCGCAGACCGGCAGTTCCAGAGGCTGCCGGAGACCTGGGACTCCACGTGGGTCGTGCCCGCTGGGACCACCAGGTTAGAGTGGCAGTGGCCACGCGATGTGAAGCGTTTGTGTGGCCTGTGCAGAGAGGAGAGAACAGGGATAGACCGACACATAGTTGATAGGCTACAGGAGAGGCTACGCTAATGCAAAGGAGATAGGCATGAAAATTAACTAAACAACTGGGGAAGCGAGAGAGCAGGCCTCCCTCACTAACAATTCACTGAAACACTAAAATGCTAAAATCTAACTTTTCTAGCTACCACTACAAATTAAAATTGATGTAAACTTCAATGGTTCAATGTTTCCAGGAATAGGCTCAAACTTAGTTTATTCCGCTAGATAACTTGGTACAGTATTCTTCCGTGAAAACCCACCTAGTGCACCGTGTCCTATGACGCTGTAGCTAACTAGCTAACTAGCATGCTAGCATCCTATAACACACGGTTAGCACCAATACTTGGTAACAACAAGCTACCAATGGATCATTCGTGTCCGTGTCTAGTTCATAACGCAGAAGTAATTAAACGTTGGCTAGCTAACACAAAGTCAGTCCTGCTAGCTACACAAGTGGACTACACATCTCGAATGTTCAGAAAGTTAAGCTTACGTTGCAAAAATCTTATTTACTAAAAATGATACAGCTAGCTGGTAGGGTTAGCTAGCTAGCAGTGGGCACGTTGTTGACTATGTTAGAAAATGTAGCTGGCTAGCTAACCTCGATAGTTACTCTGTACTACGCCTTTATCTTGATACAAAGACAACTATGTAGCTAGCTAACATTACCATAGTCAAATCGTTCCGTTGTAATGTATATAGTTTCTACAGTACTGCTAATTGGTAAAGTTGGCTAGCTAGCTGTGGTGTTATGGTGTTGACGCCGTTTTGAAAACGGCGCGAACGAACGAATACAGCTGGCTAGCTAACCTTGTTAGTTAATCAGAGCTACACCTTTATCCTTGATACAGACAGCAGAGACAACTATGTAGCTAGCTAACAATACACTAATCAAATCGTTCCAATGTAATATTACCCACGGAGCGAGGTGCAGCCCGACTACTCACATGGAGAGTTATTTAGACAAAACCAATGGAAAATGAAAAATGGATCAGTAATGGCTAGTAGGTTGGTGACTTTGACCGCCGAACACTGCCTGAACAAGGAGAGGGCCCGACTTCGGCGGAAGTCGTGACAGAGGGATGCTATTTTAGCTAGCTGGCTATGGCTATCCAACACAGGAACTCTTCCAAGTCAAGATAAGCTTTTGGTTTTATAAATGTATTGCCACCGGGGCCCGCCAGTTTAACTGCTAAACTGATCGCTACACTGTACTGCACAATTGTAGAGGGTTTACTAATGCGTTAGTTCTAGTAGCTATGTTGACTATGACGTGACAACGACGTAGGCATTGTGTAGCAGTTAGCAGTCATGATATGAAGGTTTGGCTTGGATTTTGTTATCCGGCTGGTGTGTTGGAAAGGCACAGATAGCTGATGTGTTGTGCACTGAAGTCCACAAGCGAAGGGGAAAAGGTGAAGGGAGGAGAGTGCATAGGTAGATGCGAGAAGGAATATACAACGAGTTGTCTGTGCTTGTCTGGTATGAAAGTGAACTGTGTTTGCGTGTGATCAGGGGTGTATTCATTGCGCCGATTCTGTTGAAAAACCTTTCTTAAACGGAAGAAAATGGAACGAAATGGGGATAAACATACCTGCATTTGTCCAATAGAAACTCTTGTTTGCAACTGTTGGACTAATGATTACACCCTAGATCAAGCAAGAGTGTGCAAGGCGGTATTGAATGTGTCACTGTCTCTTGACCTGTGCACTTACGTTGTAAACTTCCATTCATAGGCTAGGGAATATTTGAGTATCATGTAGTAGCCTAAACCTATCGATGTTACATTGAGCTGGGTGAATGGAATATGAATGACAGTCATCCAATATGCTGTAATAGAAACAAGGCCATGTTCATAAAAATAAAAAAAATCATCCTCCCTCATCTTAAACGGCAACGATCGCTACTGGTGCATTTAGCATTTTGTGTTAACTGATTTGTAAATGTGATCCCTGTTTTGAGAATGTTCAAGCAATCGAGAAAAACTGTAATTGATCAATTAAAAAGTGCTTGACTTGGGAAGGAGCTCACCTGAGCTGAGTACCGGCACCTCAAATGTTATACTGCTTGAGCTCCTACACCTCTTATAGAATATTATAACTTTTGAGCTGTGGAGCTCTTGCACCTAAATATAAACTGTACAGGCACCCAAAATGTGTAATGCCACCCATTTCAGGTCAAGAACTGATTAAGAACCAGGGAGATTATACATTAGTAAACTATGTGAAATGTTTGGACAGGATAGAGCAGTGACAGAAATGGCAGGCAGCACACACAACACAGATTCATGTCCATATTCATTTATAGGAATAATTTATCTTCACCTTAGTATATTAGAATATTGAGTACAGTAGAAGCTTAAGTATAGTATAGTGTATAAGAGGTCATACAATACGTTTTGTAGTGATTCCTATGTTGATGATGTAAAGAATTTTTGCTGGTCTATGGTGTGTAATGAGGAGCAACCAGACGCTGCACTTGACACATTTTTTAATTGCTTATTCCAGTTACTAATAAACCCGCACCCATTATGAAAATGACTATAAAAACTGTTAAATCCCCTTGGGTTGATGAGGAATTGAAAAAGTGTATGGTTGAGAGGGATGAGGCAAAAGTCTGGCAGCCCAACTGATTGGCAAACATACTGCAAATTAAGAAATCATGTTACTAAACTGAATAAAAAGAAAAACAAACTATACTATGAAACAAAAATAAATTATATAAAGAATGATAGTAAAAAGCTTTGGAGCACCTTAAATGTTGGGGAAAAAGGCTAACTCGGCTCCACCATTCATTGAATCAGATTGCTCATTCATCACAAAACCTACTGATATTGCCAACTACTTTAATGACTTTTTCATTGGCAAGAGTTAGTTAGGTTAGGTATGACAAGTTAGGTATGACATGCTAGCAACAAACGCTGACACTACACATCCAAGTATATCTGACCAAATTATGAAAGACAAGAATTGTACTTTTGAATTCCGTAAAGTCCGTGTGGAAGAGGTGAAAAAATGATTGTTGACTATTGTCATGACTCTCGCCGTAACGCTCCTCTTCGTCTGAAGATATGGAGAAATCGCTGTCGGAAAAAGTGGACCAATACGCAGCGGGTTGCGTGCTCATCATATTTTATTTAATGTGAACACCAAGAAGAAACAATAGACCGCCAGGAACAGTTTCGCAGGCTAACATAAAGCAGTGCTAAAACAACAACCCACAAACCCCAGGTGAAAAACACACTCCTAATATATGACTCCCAATCAGGAACAACGATAACCAGCTGTCCCTGATCGGGAGCCACACAGACCAACATAGAAACAGACATACTAGAAAAAAAAATACAACACAAACTTCTTCTGCCACGTCCTGACCAAAATACTACACAACTACTCCCTCTGCTGGTCAGGACGTGACACTCGCTCCTGGGTGAGGATCAAAATTAGCCCCCCCTCTCCCACCAGAGAAGTTGGGCCGGTTTTATGACTTAACGACCGGTCTTAAACTTTCTCTCTCTTGTCTTTGCAGGATTGAGAATGGAATGTCTGAGTGTTACAATAGAGAGACTCTTGCAAAAACTTCAAAAATCTAAAAATTGGATGTTGGAACATTAGTTTTCAAATCCAAATGCTTGGAATGCTTGGTGGGGATCCAAACAATACATCCTATCAAAAGTTTCTTGTTTTGTAATATCATTAAGGATGGTATAACTAAATAACTGTATCTCTGAAAGTGTACGCATTCGAGGGGTCAGGTTTGCATCTAAATGTTGTAAAACTTATATGAGTAAGTATAAGAATACTTTTGTGAAGATGAAATGTGATTTTAGCCTTCTAAATGAGAATTGTTTTTCATGTAAACTTTTTCGAAGTCAGTACCCATGCGAGCACAGACATTGTGGCAATGTGATGGAACCGCTCTCCAAGGTGAGTGCTTATCTTCTTTGGGATAGGGGGCGGTATTTTGACGTCCAGATGAAAAGCGTGCCCAAAGTAAACTGCCTGCTACTCAGGCCTAGAAGCTAGGATATGCATATAATTGGTAGATTTGGATAGAAAACACTCTAAAGTTCATAAACCTGTTAAAATAATGTCTGTGAGTATAACAGAACTGAAATGGCAGGCAAAACCCCAAGGACAAACCATTTCCCCCCCAAAAAGATAATCCACCACTGATTTCAATGGCTGGCACTTTTATAATAGGGCGAAATCAGGCCTGATTGCAGTTCCTAGGGCTTCCATTAGATGTCAACAGTCTTTAGAAAGAGTTTCAAACTGGTTTTTGGAAATATTTGCCAGAAATTGTAGTTTTTCTAGGTCGTTCCCATTTTGGCTGTAGTATTTCCAAGCGCATGAATGAGAACGTGTTCTTTGGTATTTTTCTCCGGTAAAGACAATAACGGTTCTCCGTCTTAAATTTGATCATTTATTTGCCTATTAGGGTACCTATTGTTTGATTATAAACGTTGATTGACTTGTTTGGATAAGTTTATTGGTAATGTTTGGGATTCATTTTGTATGCATTTTGAAGGAGGGAAACCGAGTGGATTTTTGACTGAAGCGCGCCAGCTAAACTGAGTTTTTATGGATATAAAGAAGGACATTATCGAACAAAAGGACCATTTGTAATGTAACTGGGACCTTTTGGAGTGCCAACAGAAGAAGATCTTCAAAGGTAAGGCATATATTATATCGCTATTTCTGACTTTCGTGTCGCAACTCCCTGGTTGAAAATGATTTGTTATGCATTTGTGTGCTGGGCGCTGTCCTCAGATAATTGCATGGTTTCCTTTCACCGTAAAGCCTTTTTGAAGTCTGACATGGCGGCTGGACTAACAACAAGTTAAGCTTTATTTTGATGTATTGCACTTGTGATTTCATGAAAGTTTAATATTTATAGTATATCTCTGGTCACCCCCAAAGCCAATTCCTCCTTCGGCCGCCTCTCCTTTCAGTTCTCTGTTGGAACTACAAAAATCTCTAAAACTGGAAACACTTATCTCCCTCACTAGCTTTAAGCACCAGCTGTCAGAGCAGCTCACAGATTACTGCACCTGTACATAGCCCATCTATAATTTAGCCCAAACAACTACCTCTTCCCCTACTGTATTTATTTATTTAGCTCCTTTGCACCCCATTATTTCTATTTCTATTTTGCACTTTCTTCCACTCCAAATCTTCCATTCCAGTGTTTTACTTGCTATATTGTATTTACTTTGCCACCATGGCCTTTTTTGCCTTTACCTCCCTTATCTCACCTCATTTGCTCACTTTGTATATAGACTTATTTTTCTACTATATTATTGACTGTATGTTTGTTTTACTCCATGTGTAACTCCGTGTTGTTGTATGTGTCAAACTGCTTTGCTTTATCTTGGCCAGGTCGCAATTGTAAATGAGAACTTGTTCTCAACTTGCCTACCTGGTTAAATAAAGGTGAAAAAAAACATTCTCACTGAAGTACATTACCCCTCATATACCAGTATGTTCAGGTAGAAATTGTTGGACTATGACTTCAGATTTTATTTCAAAATATTGTGGGTATCTCTTTATTTGTCTTTATTTCGGTTGATGGCATGAAGTTGAAACAATGACGTTGATTCAAACATACCATTTTAGTATCAACATTGAAACAACGTCAAATAAAATATGTCTACTCAAATATGAAATTCAACAATTTCAACCACCCAATGGTTTAATATAGGATGAAAAGCAGATGTTGATTAAGTGAGAATATGCAAAAATGTCAACATCTAAAATATGATGAAAATGTGTTGTGGATCTGATGTTGCATGTTCAATTTATTCATAACCCCACATGACATGAATTGTGTTGCACATTTTCAATGCAATTTCAAAGTATACATAGTTTTGATGATTACATTGACATTAGATTGATGTAACAACCTGTTAGTAAGGTTAAGTCATTGTATTTCAGTTGAAGGTTTACCCCAATTTCAGTATTTGCATCGCTGGATTAGATTATATGAAAACAGTACTGGTTGATGACTTTGCAAATCCCAAAAGTATTTCAAACATAAATTCAACATCACAATACGTTGACAAATTACGTTGAAACAATGTTGATTCAACCAGTTGTGCACATTGGGTGTGTAAGGACTTCAGTGAATAAGCATTTTTACATTATCTTTATTTTAGTGACCTTGATTGTATCTTAGCTATCCCTGAACCTGATTTCGTTTTAAGATTTTTTGTAAATGACTTCAAGACTTTTGTAGATAATCATACCCCTTTCAAAACTCTAAGAGTTAAAAGCAGATCAAATGCCTGGTTCACTCCTGAATTATCTGAAGTCATTCATAAAATAAATGTTGCCTGGTTCAATGCCAGCAACATAGGCTTAGGCCCAGATTGGCAATCTTTCAGGCAACTGAGGAATCAATGTAAAAGACTAATCAGACAGGCTAAATCAGATTATTATGTAACCACTCTTTCTGATTGTAAGGGGAATCCGGCAAAATTCAGTAAAACTGTCAAGTCTCTGAAGAGTTGTACTTCCTCCTCTCTGCCCTGACACATTCATTCAGACTCTGGCCCCATTACGGACAAAAATGCCATCATTGATGCATTTAATCATCATTTTATATCAGCGGGCTATCTTTTTGAAAGAGCGCCTAGCCCTACTATCTAGAGTGGGCTAAATGCTGAATTGGGAATTTTGCAGATTGACTTGGAAAATGGTAGTCAAGTTTTTGCATTTTGGCAATTTACATAAAAATAAATCCTTGATGCCTTACTTGCTATTGATACCAATAAATCCACAGGGGCTGACGAATTGGAGCCAGGTATGCTCAAGTCTGCTGCCCCCCTCATTGCTGGCTCAGTAACCCATATCTTAAATCTAACATTGTTATCAGGAAATATTCCTCATGTGCTGCCACTCCATAAGGGCAGGGATAGTAGTGATCTTGATAATTATTATTCCATCTCCAGGCTTCCATGTTTAGCTAAGATTCTCAAATATTTGGTACTTAAGCAACTTCGCTCTTTTTTATTTGAGCATGGTATTTTGAATATAAATCAATCTGGGTTTAGGCCAGGGCACAGCCCTATCACTTCAACCACATTAGTTGTTAATGATATTGTCAATGCTTTAGACGCTAAAATGAATCATGCTGCCTTGTGTTTGTGGACCTGTCAAAACAGTTTGATACTGTTGATCATGCTATTTTATTGAGCAAGTTGTCCTCGATTGGACTGGGCTCTGACACCTGCTCATAGTTTCATGATTATCTTAGTGACAGAATTCAGGCCATCGTGATTAATGGGGTTAAGTCCAACCCTACAGGGGTCGATACTAGGACCTGTTCTTTTCACTATTTATATAAATGCTGTTGGTCAATCTGTTAAAAATAAAAAAATATATATATCTTTATGCAGATGATGCTACTATGTACGCAATTTCCCAGACTGCTGACCTGGCTATGACAAGGCTACAGTCTGATTTTAAAAATAAAAAATGCTTAATGCGGGCAAAAATACATTATGTTTTAAAGTTCTCATAAGATTGTCTCAGATGGATTATATCTTCACTCATCGGATGGTTCTATAATCAAACAAGTCCTGGCATACAAATACCTTGGTATTTGTATTGACAAGGATTTCATGTTTAAAAGGCATATGAACGAGCTTGTTAAGAAGATTTTTTTTACAGAAACAGATCTTGCCTCTCTCTAGTTAGCTGTGCAGTCAACCTTTCTACCTGTTCTTGATTATGGTGATACTATTTATCAAAGTGCAGCTGTCACTACTCTTAAACCCATGGAAGAAGTTTATCATAGTACCCTTAGTTTTATCACAGGAGACAGTTTTATTACTCATCACTGCATTCTTTACCAAAAGGTTGTCTGGACCTCTTTAAAGTCACATAGGGGGCTTGGCCGGGTAGGCCATCATTGTAAATAAGAATTTGTTCTTAATTAACTGACTTGCCTAATTAAATAAAGGTTAAATAAAATACAAAAAATAGATCACATCATTATGCTCTTTTGTTTACAATGTCCTGCTCCATAAGCTTCCACTTACCTAACGTCACTGTTAATATTTAAAATGACAAGTTATCAAACACGTTCACAGGGATAGTTATCTTTGGAGACTTCTATAGTGTCTACAGAGCTAGGTAAATTGTCCTTTTAATTTCCTTGCACACTATGTTTGAAATAATCTCCAAAAGACGTTATGATTGGATGCTTTGAAGTTCCTAGGTCAATTCAGGCAGCTGACAGAGGATTTTTATAATGAAGAATGTTATTTTAAAAAAAAATATATGGGGTAGATCAGCTTTAATATAGCAGATAGATTGTGGCTTCCATCAATGTAATTGTCTGCATCTTTTCCAATCCCACATATATATTTTTTGGTAAATATATATAAACTCAGCAAAAAAAGAAATGTCCTCTCACTGTCAACTGCATTTATTTTCATCAAACTTAACATGCGTAAATATTTGTATGAACATAACAAGATTCAACAACTGAGACATATACTGAACAAGTTCCACAGACGTGACTAACAGAAATGGAATAATGTGTCCCTGAACAAAGGGGGAGGATCAAAAGTAACAGTCAGTATCTGATGTGGCCACCAGCTGCATGAAGTACTGCAGTATATCTCCTCCTCATGGACTGCACCAGAGTAGCTGTCCAAACTTTTGACTGGTACTGTATATATTTATTTTCCCCTAACCGTACCACCCCTCCCCTAATTGGAGTAAACTAATGGACAACAACACTGTGGCTTCTACTTCCAGCTTATACATACTATATCAATTTTACGGACACAGAATATTTTACAATAGTTATATTTTGTTGGTTTTTAGTCCCATCCTTTGCATTCGGAAAGTATTCATACCCCTTCCCTTTTTCCACATTTTGTTACGTTACAGCTTTATTCTAAAATGGAAATAAATATATTTTTTGTCATCAATCTACACACAATACCCCACAATTTCAAAGGAAATGTCTGTAGAGCTCCGAGACAGGATTATGTTGAGGCACAGATCTGGGGAAGGATACCAAAAAATGTCTTCAGCATTGAAGGTCTGCAAGAACACAGTGGCTTCCATCATTCTCAAATGGAAAAAGTTTGGAACCACCTAGTCTCTTCCTAGAGCTGGCTGCCTGGCCAAACTTAGCAATCGGGGCAAAAGGGCCTTGGTCAGGGAGGTGACCAAGAACCGAATGGTCACTCTAACAGTGCTCCAGAGTTCCTCTGGAGATGGGAGAACCTTCCAGAAGGACAACCATCTTTGCAGCACTCCACCAATCAGCACTTTATGGGATAGTGGCCAGATGGAAGCCAATCCTCAGTAAAAAGCACATGACAGCCCGCTTGGAGTTTGCCGAAAGTCACCTAAAGGACTCTCAGACCATGAGAAACAAGATCCTCTGTTCTGTTCGATTAATTGAAAATTATACTTTTTTCAAAGCATCTCTCTTTTTCAAACAAGCATTGCAGAGCTGGCTACAATTTCAATTTCGTCCCCCTGAAAAGATAGAACAAATATTAGAACAAATATTATGGCTGAACTCAAATGTGCTGGTTGATAAAATACCTGTATTTATGGGAAAGATGTTTGAAAAGGGCATTTTGTTCTTAAATTATATTGTAAATTGGAATGGTAGAGTTATGTCCTTCATGGAGTTATCAGAATTGTACGGAAAGGTCTGCTCAATCCAAGAGTACAACCAATTGATTTTAGCATTGCCCCAAATATGGAGGAGGCGGGTGGCAGCAGGAGGAGGTAGGGAACTGGTCTGTCTGCCCAATATAAAGGATCAAAACTGTCGAAGGAATAAAAATAGCATAAATAGGAAAGTATACCAGTTTCATTTCAGGACCAGGATGTTGACAACTGTGCCATACAGACTGCAAAATAGTTGGGAAGAGATTTTTGATGTACCGATTCCATGGTACAGGGTGTATGAGTTGAAATATAAAACAATGCAAGATTCAAGACTTCATGCTTTTCAGCTAAAATTATTATATAGAAAGTCAAAATAGTCAAAATAAAACGATAAAAAGTACATTTGAATCACACAAAGTGGCAGTGTTTTTACAACTAATGCCGGTTTGCCTGAGGCTGATGCCATGCAGGTGTTTGTACACATGCATATACACACACTCTCATTCAAATATACACATACAAGAACACACACATACATGTAATAGTGCCAGACATGCACACAAACATATACAGTTGGCACTGCTGTTATGATTTTAGTTGTCCTTGATGTCCTTTGTTTTAAATGTATTTATCATTCTCTTGGTTGTTGGTTGGGGGGTTCTTGGGGGTGGGGAATGGAATTAATTGTATATTTTTTTATTTAATTTTTTCCCTGGGGAGGGACTGTGGGAGGTGTCTCGAATGGTTGAGGGACAGCTATTGGGGAACTGTGGGGGGATCTTGGAGGGTTCGGGTTCACGTTTTTTGGCCTGGTGGTAGATCGGTCAACATGCCCTTGGGCAGGGCATTGACTCTGGATGACTGGCGTGATGTAGTTATTGAGCGGCTTCACTGCAAGTATATTGTATGTTTCGAATATTCAATACATTTAAAAAAAGATTTACAAAAAATAAAAAAGATTCTCTGTTCTGATGAAACCAAGATTGAACTCTTTGGTCTGAATGCCAAGCATCACATCTGGAGGAAACCTGTCACCATCCCTACGGTGAAGCATGGTGGTGGCAGCATCATGCTGTGGGGATGTTTTTCAGTGGCAGGGACACAGAGACTAGTCAGCATCGAGGGAAAGATGAACAGAGCAAAGAACAGAGAGATACTTGATGAAAACCTTGTCCAGAGTGCTCAGGACCTCAAACTGGGGCGACGGTTCATCTTCCAACAGGACAACGACACTAAGCACACAGCCAAGACAACGCAGGAGTGGCTTTAGTATGTCTCTGTAATCGCTGCCAAAGGCGCTTCAACAAAGTACTGAGTAAAGGGTCTGAATGCTTATGTAAATGTCCTATTTCCCTTTTTTTCATACATTTGCTAAAATGTCAAAAACAGTTTTTGTTTTGTTATTATGGGGTATTGTGTGTAGATTGACGAGGGAAAAAACGATTTAATAAATTTTAGAATAAGGCTGTAACGTAACAGAATGTGGAAAAAGTAAGGGTCTGAATATTTTCCAAATGCACTGTACATTTTATGGGCACAGTATATTTTGTTATCTTCTTAGTTTTAGTCCCAGCGTTCAGCTCCACTCAACCCCTCCCATCTATCTCTGAACACCATCCAGTTTTGATTTCTATTTGCCATATATTTTTCAACTGTGCTGTGATTTTTCACAAAAGTTCTGAACCTTTCTTTTCTCATAGTTTCTAAAGATTTTAAATTAAAGATACAATTTTTTGATAAGAGTATTATTATATTATTGATCGACTATGAATTTTCAAATCACCCAGCAGTGTTATTTGCAGAGTTAGCTCCAGGTAAATGTTAAAATTCTTCAGTCATTCTTGAACCTGCGACCAAAAACAAGCTTCATAGCTTCAGCTTCATGATTCTGTCTCTTTGTAGCAAAATATGCAGAGCTGGAATGAGTTTGTTTTAATTGACTGTGTTTTGTACCTTAATGTGTATTTAATGTGTACAGTATATTGTCTATATTTATGTTTATGCATACTTCCCTGTTGTATATGCTTGTTTTTTGTATTGTGCATGGCTCATTTGTAAAAGAGACTCATCTCAATATGACTTCCCTGTTGAAATAAAGGTAAATAATAATGATAGAGTGCCCTTGCTTTGTTCATTCAACACATTCAAACACTCTTTTCCTTGCTACCCGTCAAACTTCCAGGTCATCAAACACGTACAGATTTTCCTTTGCACCAAACAACTATTCAAACGTAGTCTCTGATGATACTGCTTAACAAATACATCATCCACATACAGTACTCATGTTGTGATGAGAATTGACCACTGGGATGCAGCATGCCAGTGCAACAAAAAAAAGGACGTTTAGAGGCCCCTTTGGGATACTGTGCATAGCTGTGTGTGTGACCATTGCTCAGCAGAAAACTACTTTAACCACCACAACCTCTACAACCCAGGGAATGTGCAGAGTAGGAATCTTATATTTTGTATCCCAAAACCTTTCTGTCTTAGGTTGAGGCATAAATATAAGTAACCCTCACTGTTTGCTGCAACTAAATGTATGGCATCCATATTAGGATGTCCCATAGATAAGTATTTTTAATCTCCATCTCTAAGGACTGGTTTCCCAGACAGAGATTAAGCCTAGTCCTGGACTAAAAAGCAATTGATATTTTCCATTGAGTATGTTTAATAGTCTAGAACTAGGCTTATTATGGGTCCAGGAAACTGCCCCGAAATCATATATAGGGTCCCTCGCAGTACCAGTTATGGATAATGACTTTGTTGGTCTGATTGGAAATTACTAAACCCATTTCCTGTCCAACCAGCCCAAGGAAAGATTGCTTAAACAGCAGATCATCTGATCTCTGAGCCACAGTCCTGATTGGATGAGGGTCAATATAGGCAGCAAAGAGTCACTAAGAAGTCACCAAAACAAAAGCTGCTGCTTCTGGTGACCGACTGCTTTCAACAAACTAGTTCTACTTTTAAGGCTTACAAAAAGGTTTGGTGTCGAAATATACTGTCTGTATAGACACTAAAGGTAAAATAACTTAAAAGTTAAGCTATTAATAGATTTTTTATAAGGCATGTGTTAATGATTTTCTGAACATTTGTAAATCATTATTAAACACTGCATTGTTATGTAGAATAACAGATCATTACACTTCCAAATCAAAGTTTGATGTTTTCAGACCCTAAAAGTAATCTAATCAAGATGAATCCACGTTCCATGACATTGCGTAGATCTAGCTATATGCCTTGAATCAATGAAAGTGTATTTGTCACATGCTTCATAAATAACAGGTGTAGACTAACAGTGAAATGCTTACTTACAGGCCCTTCCCAACAATGAAGAGAGAAAAAAAGAGAAATAATGGAAAAATAATAACAGAAGGAATAAATACACAACGAGTAACGATAACTTGGCTGTATACACAGGGTACCAGCCCCGAGTCGATGTGCAGAGGTACGAGGTCATTTTGGTAGATATGTACATATAGGTAGGGATAAAGTGACTAGGCAACAGGATAAATAATAAAAAGTAGCAGCAGCTTATATGATGAGTCAAAAGAGTTAGTGCAAAAAGGGTCAATGCAGATAGTTAAATAGTAGTCTATTTAGTAGTCTTATGGCTTGGGGGTAGAATCTGTTCAGGGTCCTGTTGGTTCCAGACTTGGTGCATCGGTACCGCGTGCTGTGCGGTAGCAGAGAGAACAGTCTATGACTTGGGTGGCTGGAGTCTTTGACAATTCTTAGGGCCTTCATTTGACACTGATTGGTATTGAGGTCCTGGATTGCAGGGAGCTCGGCCCCAGTGATGTACTGGGGCGTATGCACTATCCTCTGTGCCGCCTTGTGTTCAGATGCCAAGCAGTTGCCATACCAAGCGGTGATGTAGCCAGTCAAGATGCTCTCAAAGGTGCAGCTGTAGAACTTTTTGAGGATCTGAGGGCCCATGCATAATCTTTACAGCCTCCTGAGGGAGAAGAGGCGTTGTCATGACTTTTTTACGACTGTGCTGGTGTGTGTGGACCATGATAATTCATTAGTGATGAACTTGAAGCTATTCGTTGATGTGGATGGGAAACTGCCTCTGTTTCCTGTAGTCCACGAACAGCTCCTTTGTCTTGTGACGTTGAGGGAGAGGTTGTTGTCCTAGCACCACACTGCCAGATCACTGACCTCCTCCCTGTAGGCTGTCTCATCGTCATCGATGATCAGGCCAACCACCGTGGTGTTGTCAGCAAACTTAGTGATCGAGTCGTGCGCGGCCACGCAGGCTGCCACCCCAAATGAATGGAAAAGATAAGCGCTGAATAAAACCTGGAAATTAGACAGTGCTCAACTCTCTGATTAGAGATCATATTTAAGTAGGGGTTTTTCTTCCTGAGTTTTGTGGGTAGTTGTTTTCTGTTTAGTGTATGTCACCTGATGGAAATGTTGTCGGTCGTTTTGTTGTTTTGTTTAAGTGTTATTCATTAAAAGTTAAAATGAGCACTCTACACGCTGCGCCTTGGTCCCCTTTATACGACCAGCGTTACAGAACTACCCACCATGATTGGATCAAGCGGCCTGCCCGGGCAGAAATGGACACCTGGTCACATCAGGAATGGATTGAGAGTAGAGACTGGACTTGGGGCCAGGTAATCGAGCGATATCGGAGCCTACCTGGGAAGAACAAGAGGCAGCCCCCCAAAACGTTTTGGGGGGGGGCACACGGGTAGTTTGGCTGGGCCAGGACTGAGACCTGAGCCAATTCCCCGTGCTTTTTGTGGTGAGCATGTGCCTGCCTCTCGCACTTTCTCTCCAGTGTGCCTCCATAGCACAGTACGTCCTGTGCGTGCTCCTCGCGCTCTCCCTCCAGCGCGCCTCCAGAATCCAGTACGTTCCGGTGCCTGTTTTTTGCACTCTCCCTCCAGTGCGCATCCATAACCCAGTACGGCCGGTGCCTGATTTGAGCACTCGGTCCTCAGTGCGTCTCCCCAGTCCGGTGAGACCGGTTCCTGCTCCTCGTACAAAGCCTCCAGTGATAATCGATGGTCCGACGCCTGTAGAGATGATCCATGGCACTAAGCCTCTAGTGATGATCCATGGCCCGGAGCCTGTAGGGATATTCCATGGCACGAAGCCTAAAGAGGTAATCCATGGCCCGGAACCTGAAGAAGTAATCCTTGGCAAAAAGCCTGGAGGGATTATAAATGGTCCGGAGCCTGTAGGGATAAACCATGGCACGAAGCCTGTAGGGATAAACCATGGCACGAAGCCTGTAGGAATAATCCATGGCCCGGCACCTGTAGAGATAATCCATGGTAAGAAGCCTCCAGTGATGATCCTTGGCGCGGAACCTGTAGAGATGATCCATGGCATGGAGCCAGCAGCAACGGTCACAAGTCCGGAACCTATTATGACGCCTCCCAGTCCGGAGCCTCCAGCGACGCTCTTCAGTCCGGAGCCTGCAGCGACGCTCTTCAGTGCGGAGCCTCCAGCGACGCTCCCCAGTCCGGAGCCTCCAGCGACGCTCTTCAGTCCGGAGCCTCCAGCGACGCTCTTTAGTCCGGAGCCTCCAGCGACGCTCCCCAGTCCGGAGCCTCCTGCGACGCTCCCCAGTCCGGCGCCTCCAGCAATCTCCCCAGTCCGGCACCTCCAGCAATGCTCCCCAGTCCGGCGCCTCCAGCAACGCTCCCCAGTCCGGAGCCTCCAGCGGCAGCCCGCAGTCCAGAACCTCCAGCAATGATCTACAGTCCGGTTCCTTCGACGACGATCCACGGTCAGGTGGTAATAAAGCAGAAGGATCAGCGGGTGAAGCGGGGAGTACGCCCAGAACCGGAGCTGCCTCCTATGCTGGAAGTTAAGGTTATGTGGACTGCATTTGAGCCGCCATAGACTTTTGACTTTTGGGGGGGTACTGTCACGTCCTGATCCTAGTAACATGTCATTTTCTATAGTAGAGTAGGTCAGGGGGTGTTTTGGGTTGTTCTATGTTTTCTATTTCTATGTTTAAGTTCTAGTTTTTCTATTTCTATGTTGGGATTGTTTGGGTTGATCTCTAATTGGAGGCAGCTGATCCTCGTTTCCTCTGATTAGAGATCATATTGAAGTAGGGGTTTTTCTTCCTGGGTTTTGTGGGTAGTTTTCTGTTTAGTGTATGTCACCTGACGGAACTGTTGTCGGTCGTTTTGTTGAAGTATATTCATTAAAAGTAAATATGAGCACTCTACACGCTGCGCCTTGGTCCCCTTTATACGACCCGCGTTACAGGCATGGGATATGGACACACATCTCTATTTTATAGGTCTGAAACCATCAAACTTTCATTTTGTAGTGAAATGTTCCCCCGAGTGGCGCAGTGGACTAAGGCACTTCATCTCAGTGCAAGAAGTGTCACTACAGTCCCTGGTTTAAATCCAGGCTGTTTCACATCCGTCTGTGATTGGAGTCCTATAGTGCGGCGCACAATTGGCCCAGCGTCGTCCGGGTTTGGCCGGGGT
Source organism: Salmo salar (assembly GCF_965601325.2). NCBI lineage: Eukaryota > Metazoa > Chordata > Actinopteri > Salmoniformes > Salmonidae > Salmo > Salmo salar. The sequence continues at coordinate 42,195,246 of NC_138302.1, read as the reverse complement.
AGGCTGTCATTGTAAATAATCTTTTCTTCTTATTTGAAGAACTGACAAAGCAAAAACAGGTTTTAGAAATGTTTGCAAATTCAAAATGGGAAAAATGGATATATCACATTCACAAAACTAAACTTTACTCAGTACAATGTTGAAGCACCTTTGGCAGCCTCAAGTCTTGGGTATGATGTTACAAGCTTGGCACACCTATATTTGGGGAGTTTCTCCCATTCTTGAGATCCTCTCAAGCTCTGTCAGGTTGGATGGGGAGCGTCACTGCGCAGCTATTTTCAGGTCTTTCCAGAGATGTTCGATCGGGTTCAAGTCCGGGCTCTGGCTGTGCCACTCAAGGACATTCAGAGACTTGTCCTGAAGCCACTCCTGTGTTCGCTTGGCTGTGTGCTTAGGGTCATTGTCCTGTTGGAAGGTGAACCTTTGCCCCAGCCTGAGGTCCTGAGCACTCTGGAGCAGCTTTTCATCAAGGATCTCTCTGTACATTGCTCCGTTCATCTTTCTGTCAATCCTGACTACTCTCCCAGTCCTTGTCGCTGAAAAACATCCCCACAGCATGATGCTGACACTACCATGCTTCACCGTAGGGATGGTAGGGATGGTGCCAGGTTTCCTCCAGGCTTGGCATTAAGGCCAAAGAGGTCTGAGTGTCCTTTAGGTGCCTTTTGGCAAACTGCAAGCGGGCTGTCATTTGACTTTTACTGAGAAGTGGCTTCTGTCTTGCCTGATTGGTGGAGTGCTGCAGAGATGGTAGTCCTTTTGAAAGGTTCTCCCATTTCCACAGAGGAACTCTGGAACTCTGTCAGAGTGACCATCGGGTTCTTGGTCACCTCCCGACCAAGGCCCTGCTCCCACGATTACTCAGTTTGGTCGGGCGGCCAGCTCTAGGAAGAGTCTTGGTGGTTATAAAGTTCTTTCATTTAAGAATGATGGAGGACATTGTGTTCTTGGGGACCTTCAATGCTGCAGAAATGTTTTGGTACTCTTCCCCAGATCTGTACCTTGACACAATCCTGTCTTGGAGCTCTCCGGACAATTCCTTTGACCTCACGGCTAGGTTTTTGCTTTCACATGCACTTATATAGACAGGTGTGTGCCTTTCCAAATCATGTCCAATCAATTGAATTTACCACAGGTGGACTCCAATCAAGTTGTAGAAACACCTTAAGGATGATCAATGGAAACCGGATGCACGTGACCTCAATTTCGAGTCTCAAAGGGTCTGGATACTTTTTTATATTTAATAGAGTTGCAGATATTTCTAAAAACCTGTTTTTGCTTTCTTTGTCATTATAGGTTATTGTATGTAGATTCATGAGGATATTTAAAAAAATATATATATATTTTTTAGAAAAAGGCTGTAGCATTACAAAATGTGGAAAAAGGGAATGGGCCTGAATACTTTCCAAATGCACTGTATGCTAATATCGTGGCAAGAGTAAATAGCTGCATGTAACTCAGCAGCTAAGCAGAACATGAAATCGCTAGACTGCCCTTTTCTGTCATGCTTATGTTTGCAATACTGACAACAAAGTTTCTATGAACATGTCGATAATGTATTTTGTGTAAAACGTAAAAAGAACATGAAATCACGCTTATGCTATCTGATGCAAACAGTTTTGTGTACAACATGAAGTTTGTAGGCTACACCAGTTACCAGACAAAGGCGATCAAGGAGGGGGGAGTGGAGGCGGAGCAATCAGCACAGCAGCTAAGTAAGCAGCGGAGTGGGCAGTGGTGATTTTAGCACGTAAATCTTGGTGGGGCAAAAAAAATAAAAAAATGCATGCCTAGCAAAGCCACTACACAACACTAAACAATACATTATCTGCACTATAACGGTGACAAATGGTGCCCACAAACTGTTAGGGCCTACATAAAGCTGTTTCAACAGCAGAGTCCCAACACCTTACCACTGCTACACCTGGCTATCATCAGAGCCTGGTCTGGCACCAAAATAGTTCATTCAGCCTCATTTACTGCCTCTAAAAAAAAACATATGAGATATGGCTGACTTGCTTAAACAAATGTGGTTTCTACTAAAAATGTAGATGTACAAACTATGGCATAAGGGGACAATAAGAGGCACTTCTTAATTTCTATTAAGACATTAATGAGCGAGCTAGCACGGACATAGTCAATATAACTATTAGTTCCGCACTTTTGAAATATACAGTGACAGAATTCAGAACATGGGCCGTTCTTAAAATGTTCTCCCTGTACAACAAGTCAGAACTGTACGATAAATAAATGTGGCAAACAGCCAATATTCGATGATCACATTTCTCTAAAACAGGCTATAGGCTACATGTGCACCACCAACAGCAAACAGCTTACTACACAACACACACTTAGTATTACTTTCTTAGCTACAGTATACATATCTCCCTGGCATATTACATCATTTATGCAGCAGCATACAAGACATCTTTGAACTTGAACAGGAAGGTGGCGCGGCGGTCCATCGTGGGCAAATTTTGTCATCAAACGTTGTCATCAAAGTCTGGCATTCTCTGGATTTATGGTGCTTTCAAGCCAAATGGTAATTCGTGGAAAAAAAGGTTGAATCATGATGACGTCAGTGATCTTCAGGTCGGAGTTCTAGAAAGAGGCTTGAGTTCCCGACTTGCAATTCCGAGTTGGATGACCGTTCAAAATGTATTTTCCCAATCGGAGCTTGTTTTTTGGAGGAGTTCCCAGTTGTCTTGAATGTGGCAGAAGTCATGCTGTATTGACAGCATGGCCAATGTTGAATGTTTATCCTTTTAAGCTTTTAAAAAGAGATCCTTTAACCCAAACTTGGGACCACACACCCACTCCACTGAATAGCAGGCTAGTGATTGCTTTGCAACCCTTGCAGTTAGACACTGATTCTTTCCAAACTCATTGATGAATTTGCGATTTCCAACTTGTTGTGTAATATTTATGTCCAATTACCGATGAGCACTGATATGTTTTATCTCTAATTTATCTTCTTTATTTCTGTTCATATGACAAGGATTGAAAATAATTTTCCAGTAGATTGTCGACTTGATTCATGATGATGACTGCTAGCTTGCTAGCTAAGATTTTGAAAGTATGATGTTGACATGATCAGTCCAATCAAAGCTACGGTAGATATGTCATTTGACTTTGTTTTATCTGTGGCCAATGACCTTGAGCCTTCTTGGATGGGCACTTCTGATGTAACTCTATGGCAGCACCCAAGGTGCTTGAAATTTCGAACTCTACCCTTACATTTTGCGGTGACGTAGTGTCCCCATGAGTGACAGAACACTTAGCCAAACACAGAACATTACCAACCCCTACGCTCCGTATTTTCCGGCAAGCACTGAGCTTGGCTGAAACACCTGCATTTTGGAGCTGCCTTAATCAAGAAAGCAAAAAAAAATACCGAGTTTGTATGCGGCTTTAAAAAATGTACATTGTTTGCAAACTGATGTGACACGTATTAATGCAAAAATAACATGCAAAACAGGCAACAAAAACAGGGTGGGCTCTGCCCTACCTGCCCTGAATGACGGGTCGCCACTGGGAGTGGGCACTCAGCTATGTCAAAAAATTGGGATACAGAAACTATGTATCAGCCACTCTGCCTGTTTTATACAATTGTATGAACTAAATGAAAATGTAGTACAAAGATGTAAAATGATGAACACAATCAATAACATAAACAGACATCAAAGCAAAACACTTTTGGTAACACAATGTATTATACCAGCCTTCCATGTGAGCTGTTAATGTCATATAATGACACATTTTTGATACTGTTGACATTAGCTTTTGACTGCATGTGTTAAACACCTTAATACAAGTGAAGATATGTAACTTCCCTTTGGACTGTTTTGGCTGTCTTACCACCTGATGATATTCTCAAAACCAGTTCCACTACATTTGACTCTTCACTCAAAAGTGAAAGCGGAGGAGTGAATGGTCACAAACAAACATTGAAGCTTGGGAGAACAGGGCTGAAGATGTGGCCACCAGCCCTCAGCCCTGCGCTGAAAAAAAATAAAAAATAACTGCCGAACAGCAGGCAGTGTTTACTCAGGTGTTTGAATAATGAAAGATACCTCCTGTTGTTGAAAAAGATTGGTGCAAATAAAATCAAACTTGATTTGTCTCATGCGCCGAATAAAACAAGTGTAGACCTTCCTGGGGGGGTCAATGTAAATAGTCCGGTAGCCATTTGATTAATTGTTCAGCAGTCACATGGCTTGGGGGTAGAAGCTGTTAAGGAGCCTTTTGGTCCTAGACTTGGTGCTCCGGTACCGCTTGCTGTGCGGTAGCAGAGAAAACAGTCTGACTTGGGTGACTGGAGTGTCTGACAATTTTTGGGGCTTTCCTCTGTCCATCATTGAGAAATGCCACAGTTCTAAATTAAATTCTAAACACATTTCTACAAGAAGAATCTTTTTATAGATGTATAGGAATTATAGATTGGCCAATTTCACTCCCCTTCATTAACCAGCCCACTGGGCATAAACTGGCAGAATCAATGTTGTTTCCACATCATTTCAACCAGATGTTGAGTCAATGTGGAAAAATTATTGGATTTTGAAAAAGTAATCAACATAAGGGCTTTTTTTTAACCAACTTTTAACCTAAATCCAATAACATGTTGTCATTGTTTGTTGATTTCACATTGAATTCACGTTAGTTGACAACTCAACCAAATGTTAATCAAAACTAGACGTTGAACTGACAGCTGACAGGTTTCCATCCTACCTTTTTATAGGCATTAGAGCCAATTTATGCTTGATCTGAAAATGTGTTCGGAGGCGCCATATGGATGGTGTAGTGCAATTACAGAGCCTCTCGAGGCATGCAGAGGCCAAATTGAGCTCCGTATAGCTCCGCATTGATATGATTGGTTGACGGTAGGTGGGGGCGGGAGGTCCAGTATAAACACAAACTCCCTTCCTTGATGATTCCCTTCACAATAGCTCTGCTCAGTGAAGCGCAAGAAGTATAAATGCCCCGACAGGCCTGATGGAAACAGCTAATTTATTGGTAAACATTCCAAATGTCAACAAAACTATATACGCCAGACAAGGTGGGACCTTTGTGTCAGTAAAAGGAATTATGCGAGAAATACCTGGTGGAAATGCCTTAATGCGCAACTATTAATAAAATAACCATCATTTCGAAGTACACTTGGAGTTGCGCGATGACACGTTGTGTGGTCCTCCCACTATGACTAGGGAAAGCATGCTGTTTATTAGGCTACAGATCAAAATAATTTATGATGAACTTCACAGGGTGGTGAAAGATCACGGTAATGAGCTTTATGCTCTTCTCCAGTAAATGTTGAGGGTCTTATTCCGGTGACATGATCGATGTTTGGCTGCCGTTTGACAAATACAAATAATCTTGCTTTTATCCATAACAATCATGTAGGCTGGCCTACCCGCACTGTATCTGCGAGGTGTTCGAGTTGTTGGCTAGAACGCACATGCCAAGACCAGGGGCGTATTTATTATGGAAGCCGTGTACCGTTTTAACCAAAAGGAAGCAAACAGAGCAAAATGAGAGTTTCTATAGGACATTCAGGTACGTCCCTCCCCGTTTCGTTCAGTTTGCTTTCGTTTAAGAAACATTTTGCAACAGAATCGGTGGAATGAATACACCCCTGAGTGGGCACAGTTTTTGTGACCAAACTATCGGTAGAGCTGAAAATGCGATGGGAAAAAAATAATTTTGTATGCACTACGTCATCACGCGTTTCTTTTTATCCCCAACAAGTCAGTTTGGTGGAAACACACCACAGGTGGAAAAATGTTTATATTTTCTTGCGGATTTGAGAATATTTGCATGAAAATCTGTCGCAAATTTGATGAAAACCTAGCTATTGAGTAGCTAAATTCTTTTGACCCTACAGACAAAGTTTTGTCCTCTAACTAGATGGAGAATTCTGGTGAGTTTGAGATTTCATAGATATGATGGGAACATGGTAGGTAAACTATATCTATGTCAAAATAAACAATGTTGTGAGGCTTGGAGTCAGTGGTGGGGCATTGGTTTTCAAAAGGGGCATGGGGATGGAACAATCTCCCATGTCCCTTATGGTGCAGCAGGACCATGAGGAATGCTGGCTAGGAGAAAAAGCACCAGCTGAACACTGTTCCCATAACGAGGGCATGACAACCCTATAATTGATTGCCTAAAGACTTAAAAGGTGTGCAGCTCTCACTCTGCTGGAAAGAGCATACTTGGAGGTGGTTGAGAAACACTAGGCTGTGACTGGAGCAGAGGTGGATGGAAAAGTAGGAGGGTTAGGAGTTGAGGAAGATGGCATGGAGTGTAGATGTGGAGGAAGAGTAGTGGAAGTAAAGGCTAAGAAGAAGAGGAAGACCAATGAGCCTTTGCAGGTCTCATCAGAGGAGAGTAGTGATGAGGGAATGTTGTACAGAGAGAAGTGGAGTTCAAAGTGTTGGTGAAATTTAAGGACAAGGATGGAGTCACGGCTGTGAGATCACATTGACTAGGGATTTGGAGAGGAAAGTAGGAGAGGTTGTGTCTGCTGAAGTTCTTTGTGATGGAAGTTTGGTGGTGATGTGTATCGAAGCTAAACAGCTTGAGAAGGCTCTCAATCTCAAGCTCGTATGTAAACGTGTGGTTGATAGTAGCCTGCGGCAGTGGGTGAAGGGAGTTATTACAGGAGTTCCAGAAATTGCTAACATGAAATAAATAAAGGGCCACTTGAAGGGTGCTCTTTCATTGAGGCAAAGCGCCTCCAGATGACACAAGATGGGAAGAAAGTTGATATTCTGTCAGTGCTACTAAACTTTGAGGATCCGTTACTGCCAGAAGTTAGGATTGGGTATATGAGTTACTATGTGCGAGCTGATCCGAAACCATTGTGTTGCTATAACTGTCAAAGGTTTGGGCATATGGCGGTGGTATGTAAAGGAAAAATGAGGTGTGGGGGAGAACATGCATATAGGTAATGTGGAGACGGGGTCCAGTTAAAGTGCTGTAACTGTGGGGTCGCCCATAGTGTGTCATATGGGGGCTGTGCAGTGATGAAAAGACAAGTGGAAATGCACCAGGTGAGGAGTGAGTGTAAAATCTCGTATGCAGAAGCAGGGAAGGTAGTTCATGCAGAAACAAGTGGGGCACCTAGAAGAACAGGTATTCCAGGGCAGATCGGGATGCAGGTTGGGAGTGATGTAGGGAGCAGAATGGGGGAGAACACAAACATTGGTAGTAAACATGAGGAATGTTGTTACATTGGTAACAGCAGCAATCAATTGCACAGAACAATTACAATCTAAGACTAGGAAGATGCAGACAAAAGTGGAGCAGGCAGTGAAGTATCTTGGGATCACAGAACTGACATAGGAAAATATGCAGGATGACCTCAATAAGATTGAGAATCAGTCTAGCTATAAATCATGTATCAGGAATCTGCAAGGGGTAGTGATCGCTATCCTATAATGTGTACTGTAGTAATGAGGGTGGAAGATTCAGCAAGAAATGGATTGAGGAGATGGATATTTGGGAGTGGTGTCAGTTTCAGGCGTTGAGTGAACAGGAGCTGTCTCAGGTTGATCTCAGTTAAGATATAAACTCAGCAAAAAAATAAACGCCCTCTCACTGTCAGCTGTGTTTATTTTCAGCAAACTTAACATGTGTAAATATTTGTATGAACATAACAAGATTCAACAACTGAGTCAGAAACTGAACAAGTTCCACAGACATGTGACTAATAGAAATTGAATATTGTGTCCCTGAACAAAGGGGGGTCAAAATCAAAAGTAACAGTCAGTATCTGGTGTGGCTACCAGCTGCATTAAGTACTGCAGTGCATCTCCTCCTCATGGACTGCATCAGATTTGCCAGTTCTTGCTGTGAGATGTTACCCCACTCTTCCACCAAGGCACCTGCAAGTTCCCGGACATTTCTGGGGTGAATGGCCCTAGCCTTCACCCTCCGATCCAACAGGTCCCAGACGTGCTCAACGGGATTGAGATCCGGGCTCTTCGCTGGCCATGACAGAACACTGACATTACGGTCTTGCAGGAAATAACACACAGAACGAGCAGTATGGCTGTTGGCATTGTCATGCTGGAGGGTCATGTCAGGATGAGCCTGCGGGAAGGGTACCACATGAGGGAGGAGGATGTCTTCCCTGTAATGCACAGCGTTGAGATTGCCTGCAACGACAACAAGCTCAGTCCGATGATGCTGTGACACACCGCCCCAGACCATGACAGACCCTCCACCTCCAAATCAATCCCCCTCCAGAGTACAGGCCTCGGTGTAACGCTCATTCCTTCAACGATAAACGCGAATCCGACCATCACCCCTGGTGAGACAAAACTCAGACTCGTCAGTGAAAAGCAAACCCAGCGACGGTGGCCTACAGGCCTACAAGCCCTCAGTCTAGCCTCTCTCAGCCTATTGCGGACAGTCTGAGCACTGATGGAGGGATTGTGCGTTCCTGGTGTAACTCGGGCAGTTGTTGTTGCCGTCCTGTACCTGTCCCGCAGGTGTGATGTTCGGATGTACCGATCCTGTGCAGGTGTTGTTACACGTGGTCTGCCACAGCGAGGGTGATCAGCTGTCCATCCGGTCTCCCTGTAGCTCTATCTTAGGCGTCTCACAGTACGGACATTGCAATTTATTTCCCTGGCCACATCTGCAGTCCTCATGCCTCCTTGCAGCATGCCTAAGGCACGTTCACGCAGATGAGCAGGGACCCTGGGCATCTTTCTTTTGGTGTTTTTCAGAGTCAGTAGAAAGGCCTCTTTTAGTGCCCTAAGTTTTCAGAACTGTGACCTTAATTGCCTACCGTCTGTAAGCTGTTAGTGTCTTAATGACCGTTCCACAGGTGCATGTTCATTAATTGTTTATGGTTCATTGAACAAGCATGGGAAACAATGTTTAAACCCTTTACAATGGAGATCTGTGAAGTTATTTGGATTTTTACGAAATATCTTTGATAGACAGTGTCCTGAAAAAGGGACATTTAGAAACAGTGAGTGATGGAGTAAGAGGAGTAATAGTAGTGGCTGCAAGACAGGTGATACCTTATGGTACAGGAGGGAGAAGGAGCAACAAAATTCCCTGGTGGACTTAAGTGTAGAGAAGCTGTGAAGAGTAGGAACAGGGCTTTCAGAATTTTGAAAAGGTCCCATAATTACCAGCGCCTGATACAGTATAAACAAGCACAATCAGTAGTAAGGAGAACCAGTAGGACAGCTAAGAGGGATTATTGGTGCCAGTTCTGTGGAAACATAGGCAGGACCACTCCTGTGGGAGAGGTATGGGGAATGATTAAGAGGAAAAGTGGGGAAACTTTTGCAGTGAGAGACATGGAGAAGGCAGAGATGTTAGCCCAGGCATTTGTGAAACTCCATTACTCAAATAATTTGACAGAAGAGAGGCAGCGTGGAAGAGAGAGCGGGTCAGAGTCGACTATCCGGTGGTGCTGGATCAGAGAGAGACAGTGGGGATGCATTGAATGCCCTTTTACATTGGCTGAGATGAAGAGAGCATTAGCTAAAGCTGGGGTAACGTCTCCAGGCAAGGAGGAGATGTGTTACATCATGATGGCTCATCTCAGTGACACTGCAATGGGGAAAGTATTGGGCCTTTACAATAAGGTGTGGCAAGAATGGAAACTGCCTGAAAGTTGGAAGCAGGCTGTAGTGGTGCTGATACGGAATTCAGGGAAAGGCCCTACTAGTCCTTCAAGTTATAGGCTGATAGCATTGACATCTCATTTATGTAAACTTATGGAAAGGATGATAACGGAAAGGCTGACTTACTTTCTGGAGAGCAGAGGCTTAATGTCACCAGATCAAAGTGGGTTCAGAATAGACAGGGGAACGATTGATCCTGTAGTGTTCCTTGAATCAGTCATGCGAAAGGCACAGGCAAATATGGAGGTGGTGGTAGCCGTTTTCTTCGATTTAGAGAAGGCCTATGATATGATGTGGATGGAATGCCTACTTATCAAACTGGATATCATGGTGGTTGGAGGAAGGGTTTTTAACTGGATAAAGGATTTTATTTTTGAGGTGGGTTGCTAGCGGATCGCCTGCGCCAGAAAGATTAATGAACACAATGACTAAGTTGGATGAAAAAAACAGCGGAACTCATTGAAGTCACTGATCAAATGATTGATGAGAGAACCCAGGTGAGAAAATGGAAAAATGTATCTCCAAGCAAGCGGAGGAAATCTCATCACTGACTCTTGCGCCACACTCAAGACCTCTACCTGTAAACCATGGCAGATAAGTATGAGGCCGAACATAGCCAGTGCGACACTCACGTGTCTAAAATAGGTACTCTAAGCGCCTAAGTGAACAATGCTATGCAGCAGAATAACACCCTTAGGCACCATCTGGAGGAATTCTAGAACAGTCACGCGCTACAGTGTGACTACCCAACCAAGCAACCGGAGCTCGGTACACAAAGGAGTTAAGACGACAAAAGATTTCAGACTTTGCCTCTCTCAGGTGTCCCTCAGTCTTCTCCTCTTGGCCAATTGGCACAGAGTAATATGGCGCCTCCTCGCCAACAAAGCCAAAGCTTCGCTTCTCATCTTGGCCTTTCGGCCCCAATTTCCCCACAAGATGAAGCCAACCCTCTCTGCGCATTTGGCACGGAATGCCTTGACAAAACCGTCTAAAACTTCTGCAACTTTGACCCCGTTCCATGGAAACCAAACGATAGTGATACTTTCTTAGCAGACATAGAGGACTCCTTGGATGGCTACCCGAACGCTACGGGTACTGACAGGCTTTACCTTTTGAAGCAAATGTCGAATAGACACGTGACAAGGTTCATCCGTCAACAACAGCAACACGTGCAAAACGACTACGTGAAACTTGCCACGGCTTTGAAAATAGAATTCAGTGGTTCGGCAACTCGCAAACACAACAGCTCGCTGGCTAACATTGTCAAACAAGCTTGGAAGGAACATCCACAAGCATGTTATTTATCATAGGCTTCGTTCAGCTTACTTTGGCCTACTCACTGAAACAGGAATGGAAGAGCTATTTCCATTCAAACAAATGTTTCTGTCGAACATGTATCACCGCTTCATTAACTACTTGGGCCCTACAGCTCACGTTGGTCTGCTAATCTTACAACTCAGAGAACTTGCGAGCACAGCTTTTGAGGCATCAAAAGTGAGCCGCGCTAAGAGCCCTGACATCTCGGGTTTGAAGATTGAACTGGAGCACTCACTCCAGTTAGAGGGTGCGTTAACAGGGATAGGAGCATTGAAAGATGACGCACAACAAAGGTATCTACCACAAAATAGCTATAAACTACGTTGCCAGCAAAATGACTACCGCTACAATCAATCTGATCGCTATGTTCCTGCACCCAACCCACACAAAGTGTCAAGGCACAAGGGTAACAATGGTGACAAACGGTTCAAAGATGACCGAAGCATAGACCAATACTCTCTAGAAGCTCTGCTAAGAGCATTGCTCTACAAATGCGGCAACATTTTGAGAAAATGGAAAAAGATAAGTCACCATGACTAGGCGTGGATTTGCCGGACAACAGGTCCGCCGAAATTAACTCCATTGGCGAGGACGTAAACAATCAAATTACTCCCTCTCTCAATCGAAACCCTATCCAGGGCCCGCTCAATCAAATAAACAAGCCCACGGGCCTTGACTATAGACTAGGATTCAAATGTTGTGACGCACAAGGTAAACATTTACACTTGGATCACTTAACATAAGAAGTTAAGTGATCCTAATATAAATCCTCTTTATGAAATCTGAAATGTTCCATTGTACATGTGCGTTTATGCTTACACAAGCGCACATACCAAGGGAAAGAAAACCAAGTATCCTGGTAGGCTGCAACCTGTTCAGAATGAGTCTGACTTCTACAGATAATTTCCATGTCAAAGACCGTGTGTCAGTAATAATTGGTGCCGACCTCAAGTCATATGCCAATGGGACCTGCAGTGGTTTTACTACAAGTCAATTTGTCTTATACCATTGTAGTGGCGATAGGTATGAAGGAGTCTCTCATTAGCTCCTCTGTGGATAACATAGCAATCTCAGGACGGAAGTACTCTATAAGCACTGAACCAGTTGTATGCGTTGTGATCATGGTTCATGACTTCTAATAACCTTTCTCCTGAATGGAGGGTTATATTTATTAGCGGCATGTGTGTTAACCATCAGAAGAGTGTTATGGAGATTCCCTTCCACGTGTTGCAATCTCAGTGACTACTACCTCCTCTGTCGCTGTTATCAATGGCAATTCGAATTGAGGTCTCTAACCTTCTTACTAATTGTGGCTGGACTGACTGTTGCTGGCATTGGTACCCAAGGGGACCAGCTATCCTACCGATGTATTACAAAATGCTATCCTACCGGAACACATGATTAGAGCATTTTATTATATGCATTGTAGTTGAGACTACACATTGCAAGGAATGATTATTGTTACCATTTGTTTTTGGATTCTAAGGTTATCCCCGTCAAGGGGCTTGTCCGCTTCTCTCTGTTCTCGTGGGGAGTTTGCAACTTGATTGGTTTCCTGTCGTGGCCTGCCAGTAACCACAGCGTCCCCGTGTGGCAACCGTTCCAGTACCTGAGAACCGAGACAAGGATATCTTTCTGCGATATTGCACAGTGTTTCACCAGTGGGAGTCATTGGGTCAGTGGCGGGACTGACACTGTTAGTGTCATAGAAAGGGATTTCAGTCCCTTTCAAAGTGGAACATGTATCATTGGAAGCAGAGTCCACTCTGCACGTTGGTGCTATGTTTCCTGAGATGGCCGTGGTGCTTGCGGAAGTGCAGACGAGAAGTTAATTTTAGCAACAGCATCGCATGATTCCAAGGAGAGAAGTTGCTAATTCACAGAGACTGCTGGCTCGAAATCATGAAAAGAATACTGCCCTCCCAAGCAAAAATGCCGTAACTGCTCATAGTGTGGAACTGAGATAAATTTCTTAAAAGTTTAATTGTCCAGCCAAATGAATTCTAGGGAGATCATTGGCAATGTAGTGATCTGTTGCCTTACTATGAGTACATTTTGTATTCATGTTGACCCTTAAACAGCAGTTATTGTCTTCTTCAAGCATGATATGTTATAAATTGCAGGGTAATACCAAAGCAAAGAGCAGTATCTGCCATTTTCATTTATTAGTTTACTATACTTCTCATTTATGCAGAGTCAGTAAAGCCTGAGGAGTCTGAGGAGTCTCAGTACATTGCGCCGACAGGAATAAATATCTCTGACCATAACTCCATCTTGCTCCTCCCGTGCTACAGGCAGAAACTCAAACGGGAAGTGCCCGTGCTTCGTACTATTCAACGCTGGTCTGACCAATTGGAATCCACACTTCAGGATTGTTTTGATCACGTGGACTGGGATATGTTCCGGGTAGCTTGCGAAAATAATCTAGATGCATATACGGATACGGTGACTGAGTTTATAAGGAAGTGTATAGGAGATGTAGAACCCACTGTGACTATTAAAACCTACCCTATCCAGAAACCGTGAATAAATGGTAGCATTCGCGTGAAACTGAAACCACTACATTTATCCATGGCAAGGTGACTGGTAATATGTCAGAATATAAACATTGTAGTTATTCACTCCGCAAGGTAATCAAACAAGATAAACGTCAGTATAGAGGTAAAGTGGAGTCGCAATTCAATGGCTCAGACACGAGACGTATGTGGCAGGGACTACAGACAATCACAGACTACTAAAGGAAAACCAGCCATGTTGCCGAGACCGACGTCTTGCTTCCAGACAGGTTAAGTACATTCTTCACACGCTTTGAGGATAACACAGTGCCACCGACGCGGCCCGCTACCAACGACTATGGGCTCTCCTTCTCCGTGGCTGACGTGAGTAAAATATTTAAACGTTTTAACCCTAGCAAGACTGCCGGCCCAGACGGCATCCCTATCCGCGTCCTCAGAGCATGCGCAGACCAGCTGGCTGGTGTGTTTACGGGCATATTCAATCTCTCCCTATCCCAGTCTGCTGTCCCCACATGCTTCAAGATGGCCACCAGTATTCCTGTACCCAAGAAGGCAAAGGTAACTGAACTTAATAACTATCGCCCCATAGCACTCAACTCTGTCATCATGAAGTTCTTTGAGTGACTAGTTAACCTCTCTAGGGTAGGGGGCAGTATTTTCACATCCGGATAAAAAAAACGTACCCGATTTAATCTGGTTATTACTACTGCCCAGAAACTAGAATATGCATATAATTGTTTGATTTGGATAGAAAACACCCTAAAGTTTCTAAAACTGTTTGAATGGTGTCTGTGAGTATAACAGAACTCATATGGCAGGCAAAAACCTGAGAAGATTCTGTACAGGAAGTGCCCTCTCTGACCATTTCTTGGCCTTCTACACTCTCTTTATTGAAAACTGAGGATCTCTGCTGTAACGTGACACTTCCTACGGCTCCCATAGGCTCTCAGAGGGCGCCAGAACGTTGAATGATGACTTTGCAGCCTATGGCTGAAAAACAGTAGCGCATTTGGTAAGTGGTCGATCTGAGAACAATGAGACGGGTGCGCGCGTGCACGTGAAGAGGCCATTTTCAACTTTGAGTCTTTGAACGAAAACAGGGTTTCCCGGTCTGAATATTATCGTTTTTTTATGCGAAAAATCGCATAAAAATTGATTTTAAACAGCGTTTGACATGCTTCGAAGTACGGTAATGGAATATTTTGAATTTTTTTGTCACGATGCGCGTCCGCGCGTCACCCTTCGGATAGTGTCTTGAACGCAAGAACAAAACAGAGGATATTTGAATATAACTATGGATTATTTTGAACCAAAACAACATTTGTGGATGAAGTAGAAGTCCTGGGAGTGCATTCTGACGAAGAACAGCAAAGGTAATCCAATTTTTCTTATAGTAAATCTGAGTTTGGTGAGTGCCAAACTTGGTGGGTGTCAAAATAGCTAGCCCGTGATGGCGAGCTATCTACTCAGAATATTGCAAAATGTGCTTTTGCCGAAAAGCTATTTTAAAATCGGACACCGCGATTGCATAAAGGAGTTCTGTATCTATAATTCTTAAAATAATTGTTATGTATTTTGTGAACGTTAATCGTGAGTAATTAAGTAAATTCACCGGAAGTTTGCGGTGGGTAGGCTAGTTCTGAACATCACATGCTAATGTAAAAAGCTGTTTTTTGATTTAAATATGAACTTGATTGAACAAAACATGCATGTATTGTATAACATAATGTGCTAGGAGTGTCATCTGATGAAGATCATCAAAGGTTAGTGCTGCATTTAGCTGTGGTTTTGGTTTTTGTGACATTATATGCTAGCTTGAAAAATGGGTGTCTGATTATTTCTGGCTGGGTTCTCTGCTGACATAATCTAATGTTTTGCTTTCGTTGTAAAGCCTTTTTGAAATCGGACAGTGTGGTTAGATTAACGAGAGTCTTGTCTTTAAAATGCTGTAAAATAGTCATATGTTTGAGAAATGGAAGTAATAGCATTTCTAAGGTATTTGAATATCGCGCCACGGGATTCCACTGGCTGTTGAGTAGGTGGGACGATTTCGTCCCACATACCCTAGAGAGGTTAAGGATCATATCACCTCTACCTTACCTGCCACCCTAGACCCTCTGCAATTTTCATACCGTCCCAATAGATCCACAGAAGATGCAATCACCATCACTCTGCATACTGCCCTATCCCATCTGGACAAGAGGAATACCTATGTAAGAATGCTGTTTCTTGACTATAGCGCAGCATTCAACACCATAGTACCCTCCAAGCTCATGATTAACGTTGAGGCCCTGGGTCTGAACCCAGCCCTGTGCAACTGGTTCCTGGATTTCCTGACGGACGCCCCCAGGTGGTGAAGGTAGGAAACATCACCTCCACTCCGCAGATCCTCAACACATCCTCAACACTGATCCTCAACACTGATCCTTAACCTCTTACATCTAAACGTTCCGCTAGCGGAACACCTGCTCCAATATCCAATGATAGGCGTGGCGCGAATGACAAATTCCTCAAAATACAAAAACTTCCATTTTTCAAACATATGACTATTTCACAGCATTTTAAAGACAAGACTCTCCTTTATCTAACCACACTGTCCGATTTCAAAAAGGCTTTACAACGAAAGCAAAACATGAGATTATGTCAGGAGAGTACTCAGCCAGAAATAATCAGACACCCATTTTTCAAGCTAGCATATAATGTCACAAAAACCAAAACCACAGCTAAATGCAGCACTAACCTTTGATGATCTTCATCAGATGACACTCCTAGGACATTATGTTATACAATACATGCATGTTTTGTTCAATCAAGTACATATTTATATCAAAAACCAGTTTTTTACATTAGCATGTGACGTTCAGAACTAGCATTCCCACCGAACACTTCCGGTGAATTTACTAAATTACTCACGATAAACGTTCACAAAAAACATAACAATTATTTTAAGAATTATAGATACAGAACTCCTTTGTGCAATCGAGGTGTCCGATTTTAAAATAGCTTTTCGGTGAAAGCACATTTTGCAATATTCTGAGTAGATAGCCCAGCCATCACGGCTAGCTATTTAGACGCCCACCAAGTTTAGCCCTGACCAAACTCCGATTTACTATTACAAAAGTTTGATTACCTTTGGTGTTCTTCATCAGAATGCACTCCCAGGACTGCTACTTCAATAACAAATGTTGGTTTGGTTCAAAATAATCCATAGTTATATCCAAATAGCGGCGTTTTGTTCATGCGTTCAAGACACTATCCGAAGTGTAAATAAGGGTCACGAGCATGGCACATTTCGTGACAAAAGATTTCTAAATATTCCATTACCGTACTTCGAAGCATGTCAACCGCTGTTTAAAATCAATTTTTATGCCATTTTTCTCATAAAAAAGCGATAATATTCCGACCGGGAATCTGCGTTTAGGTAAACAGACGAA
This sequence comes from Salmo salar, assembly GCF_965601325.2. Classification (NCBI taxonomy): domain Eukaryota; kingdom Metazoa; phylum Chordata; class Actinopteri; order Salmoniformes; family Salmonidae; genus Salmo; species Salmo salar. The sequence goes on along the minus strand of NC_138302.1, from coordinate 42,178,329 downwards.
AGAAAACAATTCATGGGGTCGACTCGGGCACGCGCCTGAGTCTCACAGTACTGTGACCAGCCACTATCCAAACGCGCTACTTTTTTTCAGCCAGAGCCTGCAAAGCCACGATTCAGCTTTTTGCCGCCTTCTGAGAGCCCATGGGAGCCGTAGGAAGTGTCACGTAACAGCAGAGATCCCCTGTAATGGATAGAGATAATCAAGAAGGGCAAGAAATTGTCAGACAGGCCACTTCCTGTATGGAATCTTCTCAGGTTTTGGCCTGCCAAATGAGTTCTGTTATACTCACAGACACCATTCAAACAGTTTTAGAAACTTTAGAGTGTTTTCTATCCAAAGCTAATAATTATATGCATATTCTAGTTTCTGGGCAGGAATAATAATCAGATTAAATCGGGTACGTTTTTTATCCGGCTGTGAAAATACTGCCCCCTAGCCATAACAGGTTAACACTCTCTGTTCACCTATGACTGCGTGGCCAAGCACCCCTCCAACTCAATCATCAAATTTGCAGACGACACAACAGTCGTAGGCTTGATTACCAACAATGACGAGAGCCTACAGCGAGGAGGTGAAAGCTCTGGGAGTGTGGTGTCTGGAAAGCAACCTCTCACTCAACGTCAACAAAACAAAGGAGATGATCATGGACTTCAGGAAACAGCAGAAGATGCACCCCTTTATCTACACTACAGTTCAAAAGTTTGGGGTCACTTAAAAATGTCCTTGTTTTGAAAGAGAAGCAAATCTTTGGTCCATTAAAATATAAAATTCATCAGAAATACAGTGTAGATATTGTTAATGTTGTAAATGACTATTGTAGTTAACCTCTATGGGACCGGCGGGACGAATTCGTCCCACCTACGTAACAGCCACTGCCATCCTGTGGCGCGATTTTCAAAATCTTCAAAATCATATTACTTCAATTTCTCAAACATATGACTATTTTACAGCCATTTAAAGATAAGACTCTCGTTAATCTAACCACACTGTCCGATTTCAAAAAGGCTTTACAACGAAAGCAAAACATTAGATTATGTCAGCAGAGTACCAAGCCAGAAATAATCAGACACCCATTTTTCAAGCCAGCATATAATGTCACCAAAACCCAGAAGACAGCTAAATGCAGCACTCACCTTTGATGATCTTCATCAGATGACAACCCTAGGACATTATGTTATACAATACATGCATGTTTTGTTCAATCAAGTTCATATTTATATCAAAAACCAGCTTTTTACATTAGCATGTGACGTTCAGAACTAGCATACCCCCGCAAACTTACGGGGAATTCGCTAACATTTTACTAAATTACTCACGATAAACGTTCACAAAAAGCATAACAATTATTTTAAGAATTATAGATACAGACCTCCTCTATGCACTCGATATGTCCGATTTTAAAATAGCTTTTTGGTGAAAGCACATTTTGCAATATTCTAAGTACATAGCCCAGGCATCACGGGCTCGCTATTTAGACACCCGGCAAGTTTAGCACTCACCATAATCATATTTACTATTATAAAAATGTCATTACCTTTTGTTGTCTTCGTCAGAATGCACACCCAGGACGTCTACTTCAATAACAAATGTTGGTTTGGTCCAAAATAATCCATCGTTATATCCGAATAGCGGCGTTTTGTTCGTGCGTTCCAGACACTATCCGAAATAGTAAAGAAGTGTCGCGCGCTTGGCGCAATTCCTGACAATAAAATTCAAAGTATTCAATTGCCGTACGTCGAAGCATGTCAACCGCTGTTTAAAATCAATTTTTACGTCATTTTTCTCGTAGAAAAGCGATAAAATTCCGACAGGGAATCTCCTTTTCGGCAAACAGAGGAAAAAATCCCAAAGGCGGGGGCGGTCGGGGTCACGCGCATAAGCTAGTGTCTCTTGATGGGCCACTTGAGAAAGGCGATAATGTGTTTCAGCCTGGGGCTGGAATGACGACATTCTCTTTTTTCCCGGGCTCTGAGAGCCTATGGACGACGTGGGAAGTGTCACGTTAGAGCAGAGATCCTTAGTAAATGATAGAGATGGCAAAGAAGTTCCAGAAATGGTCAGACAGGCCACTTCCTGTAAAGGAATCTCTCAGGTTTTGACCTGCCATTTGAGTTCTGTTATACTCACAGACACCATTCAAACAGTTTTAGAAAATTTAGGGTGTTTTCTATCCATATGTAATAAGTATATGCATATTCTAGTTACTGAGTAGGAGTGGTAACCAGATTAAATCGGGTATGTTTTTTATCCAGCCGTGTCAATGCTGCCCCCTAGCCCTAACAGGTTTTAATAATCATTTTCTATTACATGCATATCCTGGCTTCTGGGCCTGAGTAACAGGCAGTTTACTTTGGGCATGTCAGTCAGGCAGAAATTCTGAAAAAAGGACCCTAGCCCTAAGAATTAATAGCATAATGTTTTATATTTGGGCTTGGGGAGGGTATCAAGTCAGGTCGAGTCAAAAGGCTCAAGTCCAAGTTAAGTCACGAGTCATTGGTGTCAAAGTTGAGTTGCAAGTCATTATATTTGTCCAAGTCATGTGACTTGAGTCCACACCTCTGGAGGCACCCGTTTTTGTTTTGAGAAGTGCAGGTATCCACCCAATACACTGCATGCTTGACATCCCTCTCCCTCTCCATAGCTATTATGTAAGATGAAGTAATCTCCTCTGCCTTTTGACCAGCTGTTCCTTCATGACATACCACTGAGATAGTTTTCTTCTTTTGAGACTTCTTTCCAATGGTGGTCAAATGTCTCATGATAGGCAACAATTATTCTTGTGAACCCTGCTGTTTTCACACTTGGCATGCGAGGGAGCATGATGACTTTCCACACATCAATGCTCCTCTCAGGCCAATCTTTCTGTGCATCAGCCTGGTAATGGCTTCTGCTCTGCCCTGCAGACTTCTTATGTTCCTCATATTTCCTACATTGCATGCAGTCTGGGTTGGTGATGGTGAATTCAGGTGATGCATGGCTGTTGTCTTGGCAGGCTGGGTTTCCATGGCCTCATTCACGCTGCTCTATCTTCAGATGACCCTGCACCTGAGAGCTCGCACTCCTCCTCTCCAAGCTTCACAAAGCTGATAGATTTCGTAACCGTAGCTGGCATCTTTGTTCTTACATTTCCCATTTTAGTCATTTAGCAGACGCTCTTATCCAGAGCGACTTACAGTAGTGAATGCATACATTTCATAAAATTATTTTCCTGTGCTGGCCCCCCGTGGGAGTCGAACCCACAACCCCTGGTGTTGCAAACACCATGCTCTACTAACTGAGCTACAGGGAAGGCTCCTTGTCGTCATTATACTGGCTTGTGAAAGGATTCACACCCCCTGAATATTCCCCATGTTGTTGCCTTACAACCTAGAATTAAAATGGATTTTTGGGAGGTTTGTATAATTAGATTTTCACAACATGCCTACCACTTTGAAGATGCAAAATGTTTTTTATTGTGAAACAAACAAGAAATAAGACAAAAAAAATGAGAACTTGAGCGTGCATAACTATTCACCTCCCCAAAGTCAATACTTTGTAGAGCCACCTTTTGCAGCAATTACAGCTGCAAATCTCTTGGGGTATGTCTCTATAAATATTCTTAGGGCTAGGGGGCAGTATCCTGAATTTCCGCCTGTCTGACGTTCCCAAAGTAAACTGCCTGTTACTCAGACCCAGAAACCAGTATAGGAATATAATTGGTAGCATTGGATAGAAAACACTCTGAAGATTCTAAAACTGTTAAAAATAATGTCTGTGGCTATATTTGAACGATATGGCAGACAAATCTAAACGATATGGCAATGGCGCCAACTAAACTGACTTTTTGGGATAAAAAGAAGGATTTTATTGAACAAAACGACCATTCATTGGCTGTGCTGGTTGAAAAATATGTTGATGTGGGGCGTTGTCCTCAGATAATCGCATGGTATGCTTTCGCCGTAAAGCCTTTTTGAAATCTGACAATGCAGTAGGATTAACAAAAGGTTAAGCACATAAAAAATATAAGACACTTGTACGTTCATGAATGTTTAATATTACTAATATTTATTTGAATATTTATTCAAATTTCACTGGATGTTGTCGGCTTCTATCCCGCTAGCGGGACACCGAGCACCAAGAGGTCTCTATAAGCTTTGCACATCTAGCCACTGGGATTTTTGCCCGTTCTTCAAGGCATAACTGCTCTAGCTCCTTCAAGTTGGATGGGTTCTGCTGGTGTACAGCAATCTTTAAGACATACCACAGGTTCTCAATTGGATTTAGGTCTGGGCTTTGACTAGGTCATTCCAAGACATTTAAATGTTTCCCCTTAAACCACTCGAGTGTTGCTTTAGCAGAATGCTTAGGGTGATTATCCTGCTGGAAGGTGAACCTCCGTCCCAGTCTCAAATCTCTGGAAGACAAACAGGTTTCCCTCAAGAATTTCACTGTATTTAGCGCCATCCATCATTCCTTCAATTCTGACCAGTTTCCCAGTCCCTGCTGATGAAAAACATCCCCACAGCATGATGCTGCCACCACCATACTTCACTGTGGGGATGGTAATCTCAGGGTGATGAGAGGTGTTGGGTTTGCGCCCGACATAGCATTTTCCTTGATGGCCCAAAAGCTCAATTTTAGTCTCATCTGACCAGAGTACCTTCTTCCATATGTTTGGGGAGTCTCCCATATGTCTTTTGTTGAACACCAAACGTGTTTGCTTATTTTTTTCATTAAGCAATGGATAAAGCCCAGCTCTGTGGAGTGTACGGCTTAAAGTGGTCCCATGGACAGATACTCCAATCTCCGCTGTGGAGCTTTGCAGCTCCTTCAGGGTTATCTTTGGTTTCTTTGTTGCATCTTTCATTAATGTCCTGCTGACCTGGTCCGTGAGTTTTGGTGGGCGGCCCTCTCTTGGCACGTTTGTTGTGGTGCCATATATCCATTTTTGAATAATGGATTTAATGGTGCTCCGTGGGATGTTCAAAGTTTCTGATAACCCTGATCTGTATTTCTCCACAACTTTGTCCCTGACCTGTTTGGAGAGCTCCTTGGTCTTCATGGTGCCGCTTGCTTAGTGGTGTTGCAGACTCTGGGGCCTTTCAGAACAGTTGTATATATACTGAGATCATGTGACAGATCATGTGACACTTAGATTGCACACTGGTGGACTTTATTTAACTAATTATGTGACTTCTGAAGGTAATTGGTTGCACCAAAATCTTATTTAGGGGTTTCATAGCAAAGCGGATGAATATATATGCATGCACCACTTTAAAATAATATATTTTCACTTCACCAATTTGGACTATTTTGTGTATGTCCATTACATGAAATCCAAATAAAAATATATTTAAATGACAGGTTATAATGCAACAAAATAGGAAAAATGCCAAGGGGGATGAATACTTTTGCAAGGCACTGTATGCATTAACCGAATATTGACGTCACTTGGGAGGTAGAGGCGATATGGGGCATGCTCTCGTCTGTAGTGGCTGATTTGGGGATGGAAGGACTCAATGTGTTGCAGGATTGGATTCATGTTCAATTTGCTCGCTGAAGCTTTCTTTGATCCTTTGGTGGAATCAGTTTGCTGGCGATTGACTTGCCCATCATCATGACAATCAACTTGTCATTTTTGGGGTGGTAGCCCAATGTTGTCAGAAAAAACACTTTGCACACCTGTTGTGCAAAACTGCTCTGGTTTGGAAGATGGTACACAAATTACCTGCTGTGTCGACTCTCAGCGCCAGCAGTGATATTTTTCTTAGATTGCTGTGCCACCATGTGGAAGATCCATGTCCTCTTCTCCTTATACTTCATCTCCCAATACTTTTCCCATATTTCCTGAAATATATATCTGAAATATTCTGAGTACATTGCCTCTTGCATTTGGGACCACATGGCTTACCCATTGGTGGAATCTTGGATTTCTTGTTTGATAGTACGTCTGGAGTTTGTTACCACGGGTTCAGCTGCCACTTGTGCTGAAACATCCAACTCTGAAGGTGGATGATAATCCTCATTATTATCATCGGCAATTGATTTCTCATCTAGTAGACTGATGTCTAAGGAGTCAGAGACCACCCACTGGTTCTCTATTTCTTCAAATAGTGTTGACAATGTGATTTCAGTTGAAGGGGGCAGATCAGGAATCTTTGCTGGAATATGGCCCTGAAACTCAAATGAAATAAATAGAGCAACTAATCAGGGTCATGCATCCTAATGATTATATTCTGTCATGGATTATAATAATTAATACTGACATTTTGTGGTGTGCAAACATATGATCAAAATCCTTTTCCCTTATTCTATAATATAGGATATAATCAATGTTGATTTTATCTTGTGCAAACATTAGCATGATACTTTTCACTGTCATAAATCAGTTAATCTATTCATTTCATACCTGCTCCCAAAAAGGCTCTTAAATTTGCATCTTTATTTACAAATAAAAATAAATTGCATGGATGGACATTGACAGGAATAAAACCTAGTATTGACATGGTTGTATGGTCCTAATGCACCCAAACATGGCAACTTTAATCTGCATAGATACTAATCATCTAGGCTACGGGGACTGGTGGAAGTCATTTTGGCAAAACAGTTTTTTCCACATTCATGTAATGATGGCACTAAAGCAGACACATTGAGCACACATTTGGCATCCCAAAGCTTGTTGTACTAATTATATATGCCACCAACAAAGGTGATGGATACAATTTGGGATTTTAACTTTCCTAAACCGGGATAGTTCCACAACACTGGAATATAAAAGATGCACGTCTAACTGACCGTCAGCTGGCTAGAGATCGTGTGTGTGTGGTGTAACGTTACTGATTCAAATAACCCATGGAATGTCAGAATACAATTATAGGGATTATATTAATTCTAGGTATAATAGATTGAAGCTAGTATAAACTGCTGATCGCCTCATATGAGAGCATGTAGCACAAATCTATTGCTTCATGCTAATGCTAGCAAGGTAGGTTTTGATGTTATGGTAGGGGCGCGTCAGTTTTAGCTAGATGGCTGTCACTGGCTGGAAATCGTGTGTGGTGTACTGATTCAAAGAAACCATCAGATAAAATTTCAGAAGAATAATCAATTGCAGGGCTAATAGTTTGAAGTTAATATCAATTGCAGATGTCCTCTTATGAGTAGCATTGTTAGTCTATGCTCATTAGCTAGCTTAGCTTGCTAGCTAGCTAATTAATTTTGAACTCAGATCTACTTAGCTAGCTAGTTCTTACCAGTGTCTGGATGTCGGCATTTCAAAGTAAGTTCAACAATTATTTTCCCCCGGGAATGCTGTGCCATGAAGTTGTCCCTAGATTAGCAATGTATGTGTGTGTAGCTGTCAGGCAGTGTCATACAGGTTCGATTGCATCACTATCAGAATAAAATGATATGATACCAAGGTAAAATGCAGTAACTGCAGCCAAGGGCAGGTTGAAACCAAGCAAAAAGGCAGTAAGTTCAGGTACCGCCATTTACCTTGGTTTCACAGTAACTTTTTGCAGTTACTGCTAATATGACCCCCATTTTCTCCAAAACACAATACAATAGAGGCAGGATACTTGTACACATGATTAAGCATGTATTTATTATAGCAAAAATGACATTAACAAATTTCGACCAAATGAGCAGTTACTGCCTTTTTGCTTGGAAGGCAGAATAGTCAATCAGGTTCGCTGATTGAATGTGATGAGATATCGTAATATCGGCTTGAGTCAGATTCTGCACCAAGAGGTGTCAAAAAATATTTTTCCCAAGGGGTACTGTCAAGATGCTCCTTGTGGATGACTGTGTCACAGTCAGCGTTAGGAGAAGCCAGTGTGGTCAGTGGAGACCACACGGTTACCTGTGGCCACAATTGGTTGTTTTCCCAATCCATTAGTGGGACCAAAAGATCCATCAAGTCTGCTCCTAGTAGCAGATGTTCAGTTTCGAGGCTGGTAACATACACAGGGTGAGCAAGCAATACGTCTTGGAAGTGTAGTTTCAGCATGAGTCGCATTGTGAGAGGCGAGGTAGTCTGAGTGAAACCTCGAAGTCCATGTCGCATCATTCCATTTTTAACCAACATTTAGCTGGGTTCAAAGCCCTTTTAAGATCATTGAACAATGTTTGAGAGATGAGCGATATTGTCGAGGCTAAATCAATTAGCGCATCACAAGTCAATCAGTCCTCCAGGACTGTTTTGATGTATGGCCTCTGAGTTGCGTTTTGTGGTAATATTCCCCACAAAGTGGAGTGAATGTTCGCGAAGCCTTGATGTGTCATTTGTGTACATGGTTAAAACATATCACTCATCGGAGTTTGAGTGGAATTGGCTATTGCAATGTTTACCTTGTGCATCACAACATTTGAATCCTAGTCTATAGTCAAAGCCCGTGGGCTTGTTTCTTGATTGAGCGGGCCCTGGATAGGGTTTCGATTGAGAGAGGGAGTAATTTGATTGTTTACGTCCTCGCCAATGGAGGTAATTTCGGCGGACCTGTTGTCCGGCAAATCCACGCCTAGTCATGGTGACTTATCTTTTTCCATTTTCTCAAAATGTTGGCGCATTTGTAGAGCAATGCTCTTAGCAGAGCTTCTAGAGAGTATTGGTCTATGATTCGGTCATCATTGAACCTTTTGTCACCCTTGTTACCCTTGTGCCTTGACACTTTGTGTGGGTTGTGTGCAGGAAGATAGCAATCAGATTGATTGTAGCGGTAGTCATTTTGCTGGCGATGTAGTTTATAGCTATTTTGTGGTAGATATCTTTGTTGTGCGTCATCTTTCAATGCTCCTATCCCTGTTAACGCACCCTCTAACTGGAGTGAGTGCTCCAGTTCAATCTTCAAACCCGAGATGTCAGGGCTCACTTTTGATGCCTCAAAAGCTGTGCTCGCAAGTTCTCTGAGTTGTAAGATTAGCAGACCAATGTGAGCTGTAGGGCCCAAGTAGTTAATGAAGCGGGGATACATGTTCGACAGAAACATTTGTTTGAATGGAAATAGCTCTTCCATTCCTGTTTCAGTGAGTAGGCCAAAGTAAGCTGAACGAAACCTATGATAAATAATATGCTTGTGGGTGTTCCTTCCGAGCTTGTTTGACAATGTTAACCAGCGAGCTGTTGTGTTTGCGAGTTGCCGAACCACTGAATTCTATTTTCAAAGCCGTGGCAAGTTTCACGTAGTCGTTTTGCACGTGTTGCTGCTGTAGACGGATGAACCTTGTCACGTGTCTATTTGAAATTTGCTTCAAAAGGTAAAACCTGTCAGTACCCGTAGCGTTCGGGTAGCCATCCAAGGAGTCCTCTATGTCTGCTAAGAAAGTATCAGTATCGTTTGGTTTCCATGGAACGGGGTCAAAGTTGCAGAAGTTTTAGACGATTTTGTCAAGGCGTTCCGTGCCAAATGCGCAGAGAGGGTTGGCTTCATCTTGTGGGGAAATTGGGGCCGAAAGGCCAAGATGAGAAGCCAAGCTTGGGCTTTGTTGGCGAGGAGGCGTCATATTACTCTGTGCCGATTGGCCAAGAGGAGAAGACCTGAGAGAGGCAAAGTCTGAAATCTTTTGTCGTCTTAACTCCTTTGTGTACGGAGCTCCGGTTGCTTGGTTGGGTAGTCACAGTGTAGCGCGTGACTGTTCTAGAATTCCTCCAGATGGTACCTAAGGGTGGTATTCTGCTGCATAGCATTGTTCACTTAGGCGCTTAGAGTACCTATTTTAGACACGTGAGTGTCGCACTGGCTATGTTCGGCCTCATACTTATCTGTCATGGTTTACAGGTAGAGGTCTTGAGTGCGACGCAAGAGAGTCAGTGATGAGATTTCCTCCGCTTGCTTGGAGATACATTTTTCAATTTTCTCACCTGGGTTCTCTCATCAATCATTTGATCAGCGACTACAATGAGTTCCGCTGTTTTTTCATCCAACTTAGTCATTGTGTTCATTAATTAATTCTAATTGATCGTGCTTGGTCTGCAGCATTTGGACTAGAATTACTGCTCATGCATGTTATCAAGTTGGGTGTGCCTTTTTATAGAAAACTGGTCAGATTTATCTAGTTTCCTGGTTCTGTCTACCCGTCCCTTCATGTCAACCATTTCTTGCTCGTTCTTCTGCTGTGCACTGCGGTACTGGACCGATGTCAATCTCTGCTGGAGGCCATAGATCAGGGTTAAACTAGAGAGAACCTTTTACAAGGCCTGTTCATGATGGTCTATTTTGGTGGGTGTCTGATGCCATTTCTGCTGTTTTCTTGATTATGGCATAGTTTGGGTTTATATTGCTGCTGAGGTCAGCGATCAATCCTTCTACGGGTGAGGGTTCACTAATTAGCGGGGGAATGGGGACCACCCCCTCTGATAGCTTGCACAATTATTTTTAGAATTTTTTTAGTTTGGGTTTTGAGTCGTTGGAAGCTACAAAAATGATTTGAATCTATTTAACGGTAATGAATCATCAATAATGGATCAGTAATGGGGGAGTTGGACTTCAATGAATTTGCAAAAGCTATTTTAATTGATTAAGCAATGTTAATGATTAATCATACCTGAGAATTAATAAACCTGAAAGTGTTGCTGTATCTAGGTTAATACTGACAAGTTTAATATGTCTCATTGGTTGGAACAAATGAATTTGGTCCTTATCCAAATTATCAACCTGGTATAAGGTTTGTTTGGCAATTTAACTTCCTTGTTAAATCGAATGAGACAATAATATCCAATCAATTGAGATTGGTTGGATATTATTAAAGTGTATCCAGTTGTTACAAATGTCAGGAGACATTGTCTCTCAAAATGGGTACATAATTCTTTTTAGTAAAAAATGACTGTCAATTCTTCACCACAAGGGGTCACTTACCCCTGAAAGCTGAACTCACAAGGGATTCCAGCAGAGGCCAAGGCACAGGGTTTTGCCCTGAAAGCTGAAATCACACGGGATTCCCACAAAGCATGGGATTTCGCCGTGAACAAAGAAAAATGGCTGCTCTTTCTTTGTTTGCTTAGCATCAAATGCAGAGCTAGCCGTTGTACTGGAATCTTAACTTCCAAGCACATATACAGGGTACCCTTCAATACAGGACCAGTGGTTTACTAACAACGTCTTGCGTTCAACCCAATAAGTGTTTTTTCTAGCGATGTTACCGGAACACGCTGTAACATAAAGAAATACTCGCCGTGGTCTACTCATGCTCCTGAAACGCGAGAGACAGTGATAGTACTTTTTTTGGCCAAACAAGTCTATTTCTTGAATCGGCTGGCACATATGGCCTAGCTCTTAGAAATTCAGTAATTCTCCCTACACCGGAGGGAAATCACACACACTCACTCTCAACAATAATCCTGCCTACAGCGCTTATTGGTGTATAACTTTATCTGCTACACACTTCATATAGACTGAATTCAACAGCAAGGCCTAATTCTGTCTTAGATTCCTCGCACGGGGGCTCCAATATGTCGTAATTTTACTTTTATTAATCTGATAAATGTTATTTATTTAATCCACTAACTATGTTTAATTGTTACCCAGATTTAAATGAATAATGTAACAATTAACATTACGATTTGGGGCACCACGGAATAAGTTGTTTAGAGAGTTACCATCTCCCAAATTAAACTCTAATAAGGTCTTTACCTATAACATCGATAAACAGTCATCTTATTAATCATTATCAAATACTCCTTCTGAACGATCGTAACCTTCTTGGATCTGCAAAAACCCCAGCCTTGCGTATTATTCAGTACTACACAAATTGGTATAATCATTTATTTACTAGCTAACTAAATAATAACACAGAATATACACACACACACTTACATGAGACAAAGGTCCCTAGTCGACTGACACGATATGACGGCTTGTTACCACATAGATGGAGAGCGGGTAGGGGGGAAGAGAGAGAAAAAGGGAAACATTCTATAACTATTGTCCCATTAACCATATACTTTGTACACGAACCGCCACCCGTTTGGAATAAGAAATCATGAATGTATTTACGCGTGAAATGCCTTTGTTTGTCGTTTATCTTGGTTGGAACCAAACCTTCTCGGAAAGTTGTTGGCCTTCCAGCTGTATGGCTCTGATTGTCCAAAAGGGGTCTCCCCTTTCCCATCTTCTACTGGTGTTCACTCTGGAAGATAACCAGCCATGTCGACGGTTCCCATTGGTGATGAGCATAGTAGAATAGTCTCCACTTAGATTCGCTTTTCTTGAAATCTGACTTTTTAATTTTTTTATTTTACCTTTATTTAACTAGGCAAGTCAGTTAAGAACAAATTCTTATTTTCAATGACGGCTAATCAGCTGTACCAGTGATTGTCTGAGGTGAGCTTCTTGCCTCTTCCTCCTCATGTTGGTATTCAGGATTGGGACCAGGATGGACATGAGCTGCAGCTCTTCTAATGGAAGTTGAGGTTATTTCTTCACCTCGTGTTGAGGTTCAAAGTTTTAACCACTTCCCCCATGCTTTTTCCTATAACCCCCCCCCCGCCCCCACACACAGAAACAGACGCACACACACGTATTTAACACACAAATGCACACAGATGCACGCACGTACAAACACACACACCTTCAACATCTCAGGTGGGTCTTAGTTACACTCAATGCAATGTCATGTCATCACCGTAACGATAAACTATAAAACCTTACCCACAAACCCCCAGCTAGGCCCAACAAGGAACAACCAATTTTACCCCTCATTGGGTTAACACATTTTAGGAGACGCTATTCATGGCCCAATTGCACCGAGTCCCATAAATGTGCATTCCCTAGAGGGAAGGCGTTGTTAGCAACACGAAGTAGAATATATGTCAGAGGGTTAGTGGCCATGGGTTTAACACTAGACAGGCCTTGAGTACTATAGACTCTGTATGGAAGCAAATTCTTTCAGTGGATTAAAGTCATGGCCATGTATAGTAAATTACATTCTTGGAGGAATTATGATATTGTTTCAATGACGTGTATTGTGTGCAATGCACAGCTTGAAACACATGCAGGACCCTTGAAGCGATGTATCTGTTCTTGTCATGATTTTGATGGTTGTATTTATCATATGGTTGCAGGACTTGACTCTATCACACGTTCTCTCTCACTTGCTGTCTTTTTCTCAATCTACTCTCTTTCTATTCTTCTTTCTCATTGTCTCTATTCACCCTAACCACCTCTGTCCTGCCTCTCTCTCTCTCTCCTTGTCTCTCGCTCTGTCTCTCTCTCCTTCTCTCTCTCTCTCTATCTCTCTCTCACTCTCTCAGGACTTCCACTTACTTCCTGTCCCCACATAGATTGTGGCAGCAGGGACCTCTTACCCAGAGTCTCCTCACTGGAGGTCTCTGCTGTAGTCTAATCATTTACATTTGACCTTCCTCTTCCTTCCCCTCACATTTTTAGACACATACACACCGTCACCGACACACACTAGTCCAGTCTGTATTATTCTCTGGACCTGCTTTTCATTATAGTGAGAAAGTATTTAAAAAGCCTAATTTTACTGGGAACAAACCAGAATTTGCTTCTCTGTCTCTATGTGCTCAGCAGCCCAACCATGGGAATGGTGCCCTGCTTCTCATCCAGATCTATTCTGAAACAGTTAAAGAAAGATGCCCCTCTGCCCATTTATGCAATTAAAGAATATTGCTGATTACCAAAAACATTTGTAACAATCTATGATCACTGGGGCATCTTAAAAAGGCTATACAGAATGTTTTCCTCTGGTGGTGCTCTTGAGTCAAAAGGGGTCCCCTTAAATGGACAGACATTATTGTCCTGAAATTACCTCATTAAACAAAAAGGGCCAAACCTCCCCACACCCATGAGCAAGATAATATATTGTTTTCCTAAAACTACGTTTTTGTGGGGTTTTAGGAGATAAGAAATTGATTAATGTATGGGAACCTTACAGAAAACATTAAAGCAAAAATGTGACATAAATATTAGCAATTAAATATCCTAAATGCATCTTGTACAAACTAATAATATGATTTGCCTCTATGATCAGACCTAGTGAAATTCCTCGGTGTAATGTCTGTACAACATTAGCTTATTCCAAACCCTAATAATATATATTTTTTAATGAAATTGCACATTTTGTCTTGGGAGGGGTGTCCTTTTATTTTACAAACATGGATGTTATCAGGCAGGGCTTTGGATTGGAAAACATACGTGGGGTGTGCTCCAAATGAAATAAGAAACAATGGTAAATGTGTTCATTACTGTGGCTGATATCAGAGAAATAGGCTCCAATCTGGTAAGAAAAACAGAGATAAGATAGGATTTACGCAGGGCTGGATTCTCTATCCAGGAGTGCATATGGCAACATTCTGTGGCAATTTAAGAAACCACCCCTTCATTTATTTAAGAGGAGCCCTGGGAGCTCTTTAGAACAACATGTTGATTGCTTGTTTAAAGACGCTAGCTGTTGGGATTTGTAATCAAGTACCTGTGGTCGACAAAAAGGTTAATCAAACAGCAAGAAATCCAGAAACACTGAACCACTATGAGACAAATATTTGATAGACATCGGTAAAAGCTGTCCTGGAGGGTGGGGGTTGTACTTTAAAGCTTTAGGACCATAAAGCTGTCAGTTACCGCTGGCAACCGGGTTACCTCCTGTAGTCTGTACTGTTAAAATGTCAGAAACTTGTCAAGTGATCCCTCTGGTCTCTTCTTAGCAGCTGATCGGTCACCCAACAGGAGCGCTTTTTTCTGATTGGTCAAGAGTGAGTTTTATGGCATAAATAAAATTTCAATGACATGTTGGTTATACAGTTGAAGTCGGAAGTTTACATACACTTAGGTTGAAGTCATTAAAACTTGTTTTTCAACCACTCCACAAATGTCTTGTTAACAAACTATAGTTTTGGCAAGTTGGTTAGGACATCTAGTTTGTGCATGACACAAGTACTTTTTCCAACAATTGTTTACAGACAGATTATTTCACTGATAATTCACTGTATCACAATTCCAATGGGTCAGAAGTTTACATACACTAAGTTAACTGTGCTTGGAAAATTCCAGAAAATTATGTCATGGCTTTAGAAACTTCTGAGTCAATTGGAGGTGTACCTGTGGATGTACAGTCATGGCCAAAAGTTTTGAGAATGACACAAATATTAATTTTGACAAAGTCTGCTGCCTCAGTTTGTATGATAGCAATTTCCATATACTCCAGAATGTTATGAAGAGTGATCAGATGAATTGGTGCTTGGAATCATTGTTCTTCCTCTGTCAACCATGGTTAACTACAAGGAAACACGTGCCGTCATCATTGCTTTGCACAAAAAGGGCTTCACAGGCAAGGATATTGCTGCCAGTAAGATTGCACCTAAATCAACCATTTATCGGATCATCAAGAACTTCAAGGAGAGCGGTTCAATTGTTGTGAAGAAGGCTTCAGGGCGCCCAAGAAAGTCCAGCAAGCACCAGGACCGTCTCCTAAAGTTGATTCAGCTGCGGGATCGGGGCACCACCAGTACAGAGCTTGCTCAGGAATGGCAGCAGGCAGGTGTGAGTGCATCTGCATGCACAGTGAGGTGAAGACTTTTGGAGGATGGCCTGGTGTCAAGAAGGGCAGCAAAGAAGCCACTTCTCTCCAGGAAAAACATCAGGGACATACTGATGTTCTGCAAAAGGTACAGGGATTGGACTGTAGAGGACTGGTGTAAAGTAATTTTCTCTGATGAATCCCCTTTCCGATGTTTGGGGCATCCGGAAAAAAGCTTGTCCGGAGAAGACAAGGTGAGTGCTACCATCAGTTCTGTGTCATGCCAACAGTAAAGCATCCTGAGACCATTCATGTGTGGGGTTGCTTCTCAGCCAAGGGCGTGGGCTCATTCACAATTTTGCCTAAGAACACAGCCATGAATAAAGAATGGTACCAACACATCCTCCGAGAGCAACTTCTCCCAACATCCAGGAACAGTTTGGTGATGAACAATGCCTTTTCCAGCATGATGGAGCACCTTGCCATAAGGCAGAAGTTATAACTAAGTGGCTCGGGAACAAAATATCGATATTTTGGGTCCATGGCCAGGAAACTCCCCAGACATTAATCCCATTGAGAACTTGTGGTCAATCCTTAACCTGTTGGGTCTAGGGGGCAGCATTTGCACGTCTGGATAAAAAAAATGTACCCGATTTAATCTGGTTACTAATCCTACCCAGTAACTAGAATATGCATATACTTATTATATATGGATAGAAAACACTCTAAAGTTTCTAAAACTGTTTGAATGGTGTCTGTGAGTATAACAGAACTCATTTGGCAGGCAAAACCCTGAGACATTTTCTGACAGGAAGTGGATACCTGATGTGTTGTATTGACTTTAAACCTATCCCATTGAAAAACACAGGGGCTTAGGAATATTTTGGCACTTCCTATTGCTTACACTAGATGTCACCAGCCTTTACAAAGTGTTTTGAGTCTTCTGGAGCGAGATCTGACCGAACAAGAGCCATGGAACGATGATGTCCCATTAGACACCTGGCGCGCGAGTTCATGTTGGGTACCCTCGTTCCAATACGTTATAAAAGAGTATGCATTCGTCCACCTTGAATATTATTCATGTTCTGGTTAAAAAAGGCCCTAATGATTTATGCTATACAACGTTTGACATGTTTGAACGAACGGAAATATATTTTTTCCCCTCGTTCATGACGAGAAGTCCGGCTGGCTTACATCATGTGCTAACGAGACGGAGATTTTTGGACATAAATGATGAGCTTTTTTGAACAAAACTACATTCGTTATGGACCTGTGATACCTGGAAGTGACATCTGATGAAGAGAATCAAAGGTAATGGATTATTTACATAGTATTTTCGATTTTAGATCTCCCCAACATGACGTCTAGTCTGTATCGCAACGCGTATTTTTCTGGGCGCAGTGCTCAGATTATTGCAAAGTGTGATTTCCCAGTAAGGTTATTTTTAAATCTGGCAAGTTGATTGCGTTCAAGAGATGTAAATCTATAATTCTTTAAATGACAATATAATATTTTACCAATGTTTTCTAATTTTAATTATTTAATTTGTGACGCTGACTTGACTGCCGGTTATTGGAGGGAAACGATTTCCTCAACATCAATGCCATAGTAAAACGCTGTTTTTGGATATAAATATGAACTTGATAGAACTAAAAATGCATGCATTGTCTAACATAATGTCCTAGGAGTGTCATCTGATGGAGATTGTAAAAGGTTAGTGCATCATTTTAGCTGGTTTTATGGTTTTGGTGACCCTGTCTTTGACTTGACAAAACATTACACACAACTCTTGTAAATGTACTGTCCTAACATACTCTAAATTTATGCTTTCGCCGTAAAACCTTTTTGAAATCGTAAAACGTGGTTAGATTAAGGAGATGTTTATCTTTCAAATGGTGTAAAATAGTTGTATTTTTGACAAATTTGAATTTTGACATTTATTTGGATTCAAATTTGCCGCTCTTGAAATGCACCTGCTGTCGATGGAGTGCACCACGGGTGAAACGCTAGCGTCCCACCTAGCCCCAAGAGGTTAAGAGGCGGGTGGACAAACAAAAACCCACAAATTCTGACAAACTTCCTAGCATTGATTATGCAAGAATGGGCTGCTATCAGTCAGGATGTGGCCCAGAAGTTAATTGACAGCATGCCAGGGCGGATTGCAGAGGTCTTGAAAAAGAAGTATCAACACTGCAAATATTGACTCTTTGCATCAACTTCATGTAATTGTCAACACTTATGAAATGCTTGTAATTATACTTCAGTATTCCATAGTAACATCTGACAAAAAAATCTAAAGACACTGTGGCAGCAGACTTTGTGAAAATTAATATTTGTGTCATTCTCCAAACTTTTGGCCATGACTGTATTTCAAGGCCTACCTTCAAACTCAGTGCCTCTTTGCATGACATCATGGGAAGATCAAAATAAATCAGCCAAGACCTCAGAAGAAAATTGTAGACTTCCACAAGTCTGCTTCATCCTTAGGAGCAATTTCCAAACACCTGAAGGTACCATGTTCATCTGTACTAACAATAGTACGCAAGTATAAACACCACGGGACCACGCAGCGGTCCTACTGCTCAGGAAGGAGAAGTGTTCTGTCTCCTAGAGATGAAGGTACTTTGGTGCGAAAAGCGCAAATCAATCCCAGAACAACAGCAAAGGACCTTGTGAAGATGCTGGAGGAAACAGGTACAAAAGTATCTATTTCCACAGTAAAACGAGTCCTATATCGACATAACCTGAAAGGCCGCTCAGCAAGGAAGAAGCCACTGCTCCAAAACCGCCATAAAAAAAAGCCAGACTACGGTTTGCAACTGCACATGAGGACAAAGATCGTACTTTTTGGAGAAATGTCCACTGGTATGATGAAACAAAAATAGAACACTTTTGTTTGGAGGAAAAAGGGGGACCAAGCTGAAGAACACCATCCTAACCGTGAAGCACAGGGGTGGCAGCATCATGTTGTGGGGGTGCTTTGCTGCAGGAGGGACTGGTGCACTTCACAAAATAGATGGCATCATGAGGGAGGAAAATTATGTGGATATATTGAAGCAACATCTCAAGACATCAATCAGGAAGTTAAGGCTTGGTCGCAAATGGGTCTTCCAAATGAACAATGACCCCAAGCAAGTTGTGGCAAAATGGCTTAAGGACAACAAAGTCAAGGTATTGGAGTGGCCATCACAAAGCCCTGACCTCAACCCTATAGAAAATGTGTGTGCGATCAAGGAGGCCTACAAACCTGACTCAGTTACACCAGCTCTGTCAGGAGGAATGGGCCACAATTCACCCAACTTATATTGGGAAACTTGTGGAAGCCTACCCGAAACGTTTGACCCAAGTTAAACAATTTAAAGGCAATGCTACCAAATACTCATTGAGTGTATGTATACTTCTGACCCACTGGGAATGTGATGAAAGAAATACAAGTTGAAATAAGTCATTCTCTCTACTATTATTCTGACATTTCATATTCTTAAAATAAAGTGGTGATCCTAACTGACATGGAATTTGTACTAGGATTAAATGTCAGGAATTGTGAAAAACTGAGTTTAAATGTATTTGGCTAAGGTGTATGTAAACTTCCGACTTCAACTGTACCACTAACTGATAAGAACATTGGCTTGATGGCAGAAATGTAAAGCTTCATGACGCTTGAAGGGAAATAACATTTTAAATAGGTTAATGTGTAATGAATGTGTAAAGTCTGTATAAAAATTGTACAATTCAATATGCATTTCTATAACTTGTTTCACCCCTATAAAAAAGTGATAGGACTCACAGGAAGCTTGTAGGGATGACCTCAATGTCATAAATAAAATGAATTGCCTAGTGGTGTGATACACACTGCACCGTACATTTTTCTGCATTCCCCTGAGAGTTAGCAGCATTGTGGGATGTTCCCCTCTTTGGTTTGAAGGAGATAGCGGAATTCATCAGTCTGTAAAAGTTTAATCCTGTAAAGGTATTCCTTTCAACTTTTGTCAGTTTCTCCTTCTGAACCAAAGAAAACTAGAAGCTTGTAAGTATTACTGACTTTTAAAAGGTGTTCTGATTATCCTTGTAGGTAATCCATTAATAAATATTATGTTGACATTTTATTCACATAAAAATCTTTAAAGGGAGGTACACCAAGTTACAAACAAATGGATTTGGTTTGCTTTACACTGTAAGCAGTCTATGGACAAGATATGACAGCAATCCATGCTTTGGTCTTGTTTAGTCTCGTGTCTCTAAATGCTGCATTTGTATGGATTGTTGTCATACGGTAATTTTGTAATTTGGGTGAACTATCCCTTCAAAGCAGAAAACACAGTAGTTCTTTAGTTGAGAGAGGTGCTCTGTTGTCTTCTTTCAATTCTGGCCCATCTGATAGCACCTCAAAGAGTCACTGGGGGACGATGAAAGAATGACTGTTTGCAATCCAGTTTCTCCATTTCCAAAACATACATTTGTATAAATTCAACATATATAATTTAAAAGGACACTGGGCTCATGAACAATTATTACAGGTTATTTTTTTTACAATCCTAAGAATTCAGATAATCATCAGTGTGATATGGTCACAAATCGTAAGTTACTGTTGGCTCTACTTTTGCCTTTCATCTGAAAATGAGTAGATTTCTCGACAAAGTGGAGCTCCTTATTTCAACACTCTTAATTTCTACCATACAAATAATTTTCTCTCTATGTTAGAGCAATTAATTTTATTATTTTATTTTAGCATTATTTTACCAGGTTGGTGTCATTAAGATTGACAATCTATTTTACAAGAGAGACCTGGCCAAAATAGCAGCACACAAAGTTACAGACACATTTAAAATAGAAGCACTACAATTTTAAAAAACCCATCAATTTACACATTGGTGATGGTTTGGGGAAGTATGGTGCAACTATGACCCAAAGTATGGTGCATGACAATGACCCAAATGCAACAAAGGAGTGGCTCAAGAAGAAGCACATTAAGGTCTCCAGACCTTAATCCCATAGAAAATCTGTGGAGGGAGCTGAAGGTTAGAGTTGCCAAACGTCAGCCTCGAAACCTTAATGACTTGGAGAAGATCTGCAAAGAGGAGTGGGACAAAATCCCTCCTGAGATGTGTGCAAAGTTGGTGGCCAACTACAAGAAACGTCTGACCTCTGTGATTGCCAACAAGGGTTTTGCCACCAAGTACTAAGTAATGTTTTGCAGAGGGGTCAAATACTTATTTCCCTCATTAAAATGCAAATCAATTTATAACATTTTTGACATGCGTTTTTCTGGATTTTTTTGTTGTTATTCTGTCTCTCACTGTTCATATAAACCTACCATTAAAATTATAGACTGATCATTTCTTTGTAAGTGGGCAAACGTACAAAATCAGCAGGGGATCAAATACTTTTTTCCCCCACTGTATCCCGCAGCAGCTACTCTTCCTGTGGTCCAAACACATTAAGGCACTTACATTTCACATAAAACAAAAGATAAAACAGTACATCATATAACGTTATTACACCACTACATATCTACAATACAAAATGTATAATACCACCATACAACGTTATTTCAATGTACGTGTGTGTAGAGTGCTAGCTTTTGTGTGTGTGTGCGTGTCTGTACCTGTGTGTGTGTGTGTCTCTTCACAGTCCCCGATGTTCCATAAGGTGTATTTTTACCTGTTTTTTTAAAAATGATCTGATTCTACTGCTTGCGTCAGTTACCTAATGTGGAATACAGTTCCATGTAGCCATGTCTCTATGTAGTAGAGTGGAACGGCAGGTAGCCTAGTGGTTAGAGCGTTGGGCCAGTAACCGAAAGGTTGCTGGATTGAATCCCAAGCTGACAAGGTAAAAATCGGTCATTCTGCCACTGAACAAGGCACTGTTCCCTGGTAGGCTGTCATTGTAAATAAGAATTTGTTCTGAACTGACTTGCCTAGTTAAATAAAGGTAACATAGTACTGTGCACCTCCCATAGTCTGTTCTGGACTTGGGGATTGTGAAGAGACCTCTGGTGGCTTGTCTTGTGGGGTATGCATGGGTGTCTGAGCTGTGTGCTAGTAAACAGACAGCTTGGTGCATTCAGCTTGTCAACACTTCTTACAAGAACAAGTAATGATGATGTCAATCTCTCCTCTACTTTGAGCCATGAGAGATTGGCATGCATATTAATAATGTTAGCTCACAAGGGCCAGCCGTCCTGCTTTGTTCTGAGCCAATTGTAATTTTGTCTTGTCACCGAAAACCCTCACTAACTTTTACAGGTGCACAATCGAGAGCATCCTGTTGGGCTGTATCACCGCCTGGTACAGCAACCGCACCGTCCACAACCGCAGGGCTCTCCAGAGGGTGGTGTAGTCTGCAAACTACCTGCCGCCCAGGACACTTACAACACCCGATGTCACAGGAAGGCAAAAAAAGAACCACCCAGCCATCAGATTTTTAAACAGCCATCACTAGCACAGAGAGGCGGCTGCCTACCTACAGACTTGATATCATTGGCCACTTGGAACACTAGTCACTTTAATAATGCCACTTTAAGAATGTTTACATATCTCGCATTACTTATCTCATATGTATAAACTGTATACTGTATCCTACACTATTTATTGCATTTTAGCCACTCTGTCACTGCTCATCCATATATTTTATATTTATATATTCTTATCCCTTATCCCTTTTCTAGATTGTGTGTGTTAGGTTTTGTTGTGGAATTTGTAGATATTCGGTTTTGTTTTAGAATTGTTAGATACTGCTGCACTGTCGGATCTAGAAGCATAAGCCTTTCGCTACACTCGCAATAACATCTGCTAACCATGTGTATGTGACCAATAAAATTTGATTTGATTTGATTTACTTGGAAGCTTAGCAGAAGTAGACATGCTCATATTATTTATTTTAATGCAGGGGGAACTGCACACAGTGGACGTCCTACTAGATCACGCCACCTCAGTGCTAACAGTATACCTCTAGTTCATAGGCACATGATTACTGCATACAATTGCATACAATCACACCCTAATCTGTTTCGCCTGTCTTGTGCTTGTCTCCACCCCACACCAGGTGTTTCCCATTTGTCCCCATTATCGCCTGTGTATTTATACATGCCTTTCAGTTTATCTGTTGCCAGTTTGTCTTGTCATGTCCTACCAGCATGTTCCCGTATTGCCGGTGTGCTAGTTTTGTTTTTCTTAGTCGTCCCAGTTCTGACCTTTCTGCCTGTCCTGATCCTGCCTGTCCTGATCCTGCCTGGCATCCTGTAACCTGCCTGACTCTGATTTGGATTACAACTCTTTGCCTGCCTTGACCTACCTTTTGCCTGCCCCTTGAACTATAATAAACTCTGAGACTCGTACTATCCGCCTCCTGTTTCTACATCTGGGTTTTAGCCTGAGCCGTGATAGTAGGATCAGCAGAGGCAGTTAGAGAGACATAAATTAGGTTAATTACATTGTCTACCAATGCCCATTGGTATAATGTACATTTGCTGAAGTATTATAATACCTCAGTGACACAATGGTAGGGAGTAACTGAGCTGGGCTTGGGTCATTGATAAGACATTGTCTCAACGCAGCCTTATAATTCTTTGAAAAGATCCAGGAATCCAAATTATTCAGGTGAATCCCATCCTCCTTATAAAATATGTTTTGCTTCAAAAATGTATTGAAATTATCAACAAAAGTTACACCCATTGAGCTGCAATAATTACTTAGCCAGTAGTGAAGAGAAAGAATCCTGCTAAAGCGTTCAATGCCACAGTTCAGAGAGGGCACAGGGCCAGATATGATGGGTCTTTTATTAGTGTCTAGCAGAGAATCAATCAGCTCTTTAAAATTCAGATTCAACTGTTCAGAGTTGCCAACTGTTCAGAGACCGCTGTCTTCGGCTTCCACGGCTCGTGACATGCGACCATCGTTGATTGGCATGCTCTTTCAACTCCGCTATCAGATGTGGGAGGAAAGGCAGTCAAAGGTCCACTGGCGAACGAACTACGGGAAACACCGGCCAGTCGGACAACGACAAACGCCAAGGCAGAGATGCATCCAACAAGCGATAACGTTGTCCAGCCACCGGCGTGGAATAGGTAAACATTCCACTCTACGTTTTCCCCAGTTTCTTACGTAGGCTGGTGACCTGCTTGTTAACCTCTTACATCTAGACGTTCCGCTAGCGGAACACCTGCTCCAATATCCAATGATAGGCGTGGCGCGAATTACAAATTCCTCAAAAATACAAAAACTTCAATTTTTCAAACATATGACTATTTTACAGCATTTTAACATTCACTGTCTTCTTGGTAAGCAACTCCAGCGTAGATTTGGCCTTGTGTTTTAGGTTATTGTACTGCTGAAAGTTGAATTAATCTCCCAGTGTCTGGTGGAAAGCAGACTGAACCAGGTTTTCCTCTAGGATTTCACCTGTGCTTAGCTCCATTCCATTTCTTTTTTATACTGAACAACTCCCCAGTCAACCTGTTGGGGCTATGGGGCAGTATTTTCACGGCCGGATGAAAAACGTACCCAATTTGAACAGGTTACTACTCTGGCCCAGAAACTAGAATATGCATATTATTAGTAAACACTCTGGATAGAAAACACTCTGAAGTTTCTAAAACTGTTTGAATGGTGTCTGTGAGTATAACAGAACTCATATGGCAGGCAAAAACCTGAGAAAACGTCAAGCAGGAAGTGGAAAATCTGAGGTTGTAGTTTTTTCAAGTGATTGCCTTGACTGCATACAGTGACTTAGGGTTCATTTTACACTTCCTAAAGCTTCCACTAGATGTCAACAGTTTTTAGAACAGTGTTTGAAGATTCTATGGTGAATTTGATGGGTATAACAGCACAAGGAAGTAGGTGTCCCATTATAAGGCATGGGCTCAGTCACGCGCAAGGACTTGGGAGCGAGCTGAGTTCATATTCACTCCTAAAGAGAACGGATAGGTCCGGTTGGAATTTTATTCAAGATATATGATAAAAACAACCTAAAGATTGATTCTATACATCGTTTGACATGTTTCTACAAACTGTATTATGACTTTTTTGACTTTTCGTCTGGACTAAGTAAGCATGCGCATTGTGGATTTGGATAGTGAACCTAACGCGCGAACAAAATGGATTATTTGGACATAAATATGAACTTTATCGAACATTTATTGTGGAGCTGGGGTTCCTGGGAGTGCCTTCTGATGAAGATAATCAAAGGTAAGTGAATATTTATAATGTAATTTCTTAGTTTTATTGACTCCAAGATGGCGGGTTTCTGTTTGCTTGTTATTGGTGTCTTCTGCGCTGTACTCAGATTATTGCAAATTGTGCTTTCGCCATGAACCTTTTTTGAAATCTGACAAAGCGGTTACATTTAGGAGAAGTGTATCTATAATTCAGTGCATAACACTTCTATATTGATCAAAGTTTATGATGAGTATTTCTGTAATATGTGTGCTCATTGTGCTCATTCACCGGGGGGTTTGGAGGGAAAACATTTCTCAACATTACACGCCAATGTAAAATGCTGTTTTTGGATATAAATATGAACTTTATCGAGCAAAACATACATGTATTGTGTAACATAATGTCCTAGGAGTGTCATCTGATGAAGATCGTCAAAGGTTAGTGCATCATTTTAGCTGAATTTCTGGTATTTGTGACGCCTGTCCTTGCTAGGAAAATGGCTGTGTGGTTTTTCTAGTGTTGGAACTGTCCTAACATAATCAAATTTTATGCTTTCGCCGTAAAGCCTTTTTGAAATCGGACAATGTGGTTGGATTAACGAGAAGTTCATCTTTAAAATGGTGTAAAATAGTTGACTGTTTGAGAAAATGGAATTATGTGATTTTAGCTGTTTTGAATTTGGCGCTCTGATTTTCCACTGGCTGTTGTCAAAATCAATTCCGTTAACGGGATAAGAACGGGAAGGGGTCCCCTAGAGGTTAACAATTACAAGCATACCCATAACATGATGCAGCCACCACTATACTTGAAAATATGGAGAATGCTACTCATTAATATGTTGTATTGGATTTGTCAAAACACGCCTTTTTCAATTTAGGACAAAAAGTGAATTGCTTTGCCACATGTTTTGCAGTATTACTTAAGTGCCTTGTTGCAAACAGTATACATATATTCTGTACAAGCTTCCTTCTTTTCACTCTGTCAACTAGGTTATAATTGTGGAATAACTACAATGTTGTTGATCCATCCTCAGTTTTCTCCTATCACAGCCATTAAACTCTGTAACTGTTTTAGTCACCATTGGCCTCTTGGTGAAATCCCTGAGCAGTTTCCTTTACCTGGCAACTGAGTTAGGCAGGACGCCTGTATTGATACACCATCCAAAGTGTAATGAATAACTTCACCATGCTTCTTTGTGAGGTATTGGAAAACCTCCCTGATCTTTGTGGTTGAATCTGTGTTTGAAATTCACTGCTCGACTGAGGTAAGTTACAGATAATTGTATGTGTGGGGTAAAGAGATGACGTAGTCATTTTAAAAAATCATGTTTAACACTATTATGGCACAAAGAGTGAGTCCATGCAACTTATTGTGACTTGTTAAGCAACATTTTACTCCTGAACTTATTTAGGCTTGCCATAACAAAATATTTGAATACTTATTGACTCAAGACAATAAGTATTCCATTCGTAAACATTTCGAAAAACATTTCCACTTTGACATTATGGAGTGTTGTGTATAAGCCAGTGACAAAAACATATATATTTAAATGTAGGCTGTAACACAACAAAATTGTGGAAGGGGTGTGAATACTTTCTGAAGACACTGTACTTAAACATGTATTGGAAATGCATTATTTGGTATTATGGTGTTGCAATGTGAACAAACACATTTCCACTAACTGGATTCAGCAATGTCAGATTGCCCCTTTAGAGGTATGCAATACTGATAGTATTAGTACTTCTGTAATAGGAGACTTCAGAAAAATCTAAATGTCGCACTTCTGAACATTTCATTAGATATCAATATATATGATCATTGCCATGTGCGGTATTTTGCCATGGAGCGACAAAAAGTAAATGTCATATATTGCAGAATGACTACGAAATTACCAAGCTGTCGAGTTACCCCACCCTATAGTCAATTTTCTTTCTCATGTCTATAAATGCTACTGATTCATAAGAGCTGAGACCTAAAACGGGAAAATAAATCAGCCTTATCACACTCAGACAATCGAAACAGTGAGGATGTCATGCAGTTAGGCCATTTATATTATGGTACCCTCTGCCAGTCTGTGGTGAGTCTTTCCCCCCAGTGGTGATTGTGCAGGTGGAGAGCATTACGAATTGTAAGGCAGGTTATGACCCCACCGTTCACAATCCTTAAAGAATGGCAGAATCACAAGAGACACCACCTGGTGAAGTAAGTTTAGTTTTTTTCAAGCGGCCATCTTATCTTCAATTGTACCTCTACCTCAGATGAGGCTGGTGGGAGGAGCTATAGGAGGACAGGCTCATTGTAATTGCTGGAATGGAATGAGTGGAATGAAGTCAAACGTGGTTTCCATATGTTTGATGTGTTTGATATCGGTCCATTAATTCCATTCCAGCCATTATAATGAGCCCATCCTCCCATAGCTCTCCCAACAGCCTCCTCTGAGGTACAGTTACAGTAGAAGATTGAAAAAAACTAAACTTACTTCACCAGCTGGTGTCTCTTGTGATTCAGCCAAATGGGCCAAACGAGCTGTATCTAGCTAAAAACCAAATGGAAAATACACACTGCCGTGAAGTGTTCATCCATGTATATGGGTCCATGTATATGGGTAAGAGTCTAGCTACATTTTCAGATATTAAACATTTCTAATTTTGTCAGGAAGTCATTTTCATTGCAATTTAAAGCGTACTGCTAGCTAACGTTAGTTTGCTGGCTCACTAGCTAATGTTATGTGTATGATCTGGGTAGTAATATTATTCGTATCACAGAAATCATTTGCATTGCTGGTTATAGCCTAATGTTAGCTAGCTAGCTAATATTGAACCTAGTAGGTAAGCTTTAGCTACCTACAGATTCATACCACAGCATTTCATGCATAGTGGCTAGCTATGACAATCAGTTTGTACTGTAGCTATGGGTTGGGATTATTGTTCATTGTTTAGCTAGCTAGCTAGCAAGCTAGCTACATGTCTAAACAAAAGACTACACTTCGCCAGATGATTACATGACCCATCAAGTTAGTCAGGTGTGTCTGGGGTTGATTACTGCCATCTATTGTATTTCATGAACATGTGTACAATAGTCTAGACAATAGTGACCCATCCACTTAGCTAAATGTGACTGGGGGATGGTTATAGCATTTCTTTCACATGACCCATAATTTTAGACACGTGTGTCTGGGTAAGCATCATCTAATAATTAGAAAATATTATAATATCTGGTTAAAACACACTATATCAAATCAAATCAAAGTTTATTTGTCACATGCACAGGATACAGAAGGTGTAAACGGTACAGTGAAATGGTTACTTGCATATTTGCATAGTAGCAATATCCAGATAAAAATGTGAAGAACAACATGACCTGAACCAAAGAGAGTAGGATATAGGCTAAGGACTAGATAAAGTATATTTTTACCTGGAGTTAAAAATATTGTAAGCTGCTACTTTTATCACTTTTGGTCTTGAAATCTTTGGTTGTTTACTACACTACCTTACTCACTCTGTTTAGCACATGGCTTCACATGTGAATCCTTAAAGAGTTGAGTGGAGATAAGGCTTAAGAGGTGGTAAACGATGCTGAATAGGTGTAGACAAAGAAGACCTCTCCAGTAGGTGTAACAAAACATTCCAGGGCCATTTTCTCAGAATTAGGGTTACAAGTTTATCAACTTTCAAAGCAGAATTAGTTTCTCATTGTTCCTCAACTGCAGTGTATGATATACCATTTTGTAGCGCTGAGTCTATACTTTTATCCAGTGTAAAAAACACTATTCCAAAAGACCGAATCGAGGCGGTCGGCCACATATGTAATATTATTGAGATTTGGGGTTACCAGGCTTTACCAACCAACAAAATGAAAGGAATTTATTTTGAAAAGATCAAATTTATAATACGAACTTTGACGGATGCTGACCTACACTCCACAACAGTGGTGGGAAAAGTATGAAATTGTCATACTTGAGTAAAAGTTGTGAAAATCAGACAGTACTTGAGTAAAAGTCTAAAAGTATTTGGTTTAAAATATACTTAAGTATCGAAAGTAAAAGTATAAATCATTTAAAATTCTTTATATTAAGCAAAGCAGACGGCACCATTTTCTTGTTTTTACAATTTACAGATAGCCAGGAGCACACTCCAACTCTCAGACATTATTTACAAAAGATGCATTTGTGT
Organism: Salmo salar; assembly: GCF_965601325.2. Lineage (NCBI taxonomy): Eukaryota > Metazoa > Chordata > Actinopteri > Salmoniformes > Salmonidae > Salmo > Salmo salar. The sequence goes on along the minus strand of NC_138302.1, from coordinate 42,149,543 downwards.
TTAGTGAGTCCGCCAGGCCAGAGGCAGTAGGGATGACCACGTAATAGTAAAATAAATCACACTACTACTCCACAATCCCAAACAGAAAACCTGTGATTGATTTGGCAGATCTTGTCTTACTACCAGGAAGGGTTTGAACTGCCAAAATGGTCAGTTGAAACAGTCAAACAGGAAGTCATTGAGAAGGTGTTAACCTTTCACTCCATGTCTCAATCTGTTGCTATGAATGTGTCCTTTGGGTGTGATATAGAGACTCTGCTCTGCTCCCCAGACAGCAATCAAGGCAACAGAAATCCAACCTCCTCCTCCTTCACCTTCTCCTCCACATCCTACCACCACTCAGGCCACTGAAGATTGACTTGGAGTCAACTGTCGGAGTGTGATTTGACATAAGGGCTATGACTTTGCTGTAAAACAACCAAGTAAAAATCAACATAAAAAGACACCAAACAGCATGATGACCACCACATGCAAGAGTTGAAAAAGAATGCAGAATAAAATATATCACTAATGTTCCCACAGGAAAGGTGAAAGGGGTAGTTTATGATTTTCACTTGCTGAAAGTCCTGATTTCAGTCAAAATAGAATATTCAAGAACCTTCACCACGCTTCTCTCCCAGTTCTCATGAGAATAATTTTAAGCAGGGCAAAAAGTCACTCCCTGTGACCTCTCTCCCTAAGGACTGCAACAGCCGCAACATAAAATACAAGACAAACTATGCCAAAAATAAGGATCATGTAGAAAATAAATAAAGGGCAAAGAGGTGCAGTATACAAAAAATGGTTTCACCAACGAGCTGCATGCTATGGTATATTTGCTGACTACAGTAGAACTCGATGAGGGTGTATACTCTATTACTCTATACTCTATACTCTATTACAAATGTTTTATTCAGGAAATTGCAAAATTACATATTTTCATTTAGTTGACTGATAAGAATATGCTAATTTGGCATGCTCTCAAAAGTTTAGATGCATATGAATTAATCAATACTTCAGAAAACAGTGAAAAGTGACCAAAAGTGCCTTAGAAAAAAAAGCAACAAGCCCTGCTTCATGTGCATTTACTTATGTATGTTTCCTAACCTGTGCTGAAACGGGGAGAGACCATACATGGCATCTTTAGCCCCAGAGTGGACAGAGCAGATTAGTGGAGCGAAGAGACGGGGTGATCTAATAGACCTCCCTCAGCTCTCCCCCTCCCCCCAACCCTCAGATAAGAGGGGGCAGAACTATTTCACTTTGGCCATTTCTGAAACTCGACCCACTGGAGTGGGATGGGAGGAAAGCATTTCTCTCTTTTTTGGACATTGAAGATTGAGACTCATTTGGAGCTGCTCTCTCTCTCTCTCTCTCTCTCTCTCTCACTCTCTTGTTCTCTTTCTGTCTCTCTCCCCCTCCCTCTCTCTTTCTCTGTGGCTATTTAGGGGTCAATGTTTGTGTCTGTTCACTTACGTAGCACAGGGGCCAGGGAAAGTTTAGAGGAAACAGGGACCTGCGGGGAGAAAAACAGGACTTTATCAAGAATAATAAGAACCAAAGCACAGTCAAAATACATCTAAATTAAGAAGAAGAGAACACAAGGGCTTCCTCTCCTTTTTCTGCTTGGAACCATGTGCATCCATATCTCAAGTGAGTGAGTGAAGTGGGGGGGAGGGGGCACTTTTATCACAACACCTCGGCACAGGTGCTACTACCTGGGCGTTAAGGGGTGGGGAGCACCATGAGGAAAATCCTGTTGGGTTGGGGGCTGATGCTGGTGGCTGGGGTAATGGGGGCTAGCGTAGTGGGTGCTAGTGGAGGAGGAGGAGGTGGTAGAGGGCAGAGGCGCAGAGGAGAAAAGCGCAGGGGGCTCCATCGTGTCCAGCACGGCCACTGCAGCTACACCTTCATCCTACCAGAGATGGAGCGCTGTCAGGCCAGCCCGGACCAATACGGCAGCACCAACATGGTTCAAAGGGACACACCACCCCATGCAGAGAGTGAATGGTCTGCACAGAAATTGCAGCACCTGGAGACGGCCATGGAGAACAACACGCAGTGGCTGCAGAAGGTAAGAGCTGATACCAGTACCTTTATTTTTCCTTTATTTAACTAGGCAAGTCATTTAAGAACAAATTCTTATTTACAATGACGGCCTACCCTGGCCAACACTGGGCAAATTGTGCACCGCCCTATGGGACTCCCTATCACAGCCGGGTGTGATATAGCCTAGATTTGAACCAGGGACTGTAGTGACGCCCTCTTGCACTGAGATGCAGTGCCTTAGACCGCTGCACCAATCGGAGCCAAATATATTGTTCTGATATTGTGAGTTTAGAAAGAGGACCAAGAGCAGAGCAAAGAGCAGTAGATCAGATGTATCATGAGCAGTGGTCCTCAGTGAGCAATGGTGAATGTAGACCACACGCAAGTTTCCCTTGTTTTATTGTTCTTACTTAATTGATCGCATTAAAACATTAGCTTCCACATGGTGTTTTGGCTGAATCTCTCTGTGCTTGCTTCCAATAAATGAAATAACCAACAACAAAAGTTAAATTGGAATCTGTATAGGGGAGAGTGAGGTAAGTTGAGCCAAAGTGGTAAGTTGAGATACCCTTCTTTCAAGGAAACCATACACAAAATGTATAATTTGACCAAATATTTGGAGTCTATGATGAAAAAAACACATGGAAATGTGGTAAACAAGTTAGGTTAGAAAAACTGATTTTAAGCCAGTCAAATGGATTTATTGTGTTCAAGGTTTCATAATGCTTGTATCTAAACCAAAGTAGATCATTTAAACATTACATCAGTTGGAGTCTCTATAAGCTTCAATAGGAGGTCCTAAACCTAGCCTGAAAGTGCATCCTTGTAGTTGTGTTTGCCTTGGGGTAAGTTGAGCCAATGGTGGAACCAATGGCAAATTGAGCAAATTGAAGTCTTTCTTCCCAGGCGTAATGCAAGACATTATCGCTGGGATATGAAGTAACATCAGTGCCTAGCCTATGTTAAAAGGGTTTAAAAAGTATGAAGTGTATGTTAAGCCTGTGTTAAAATATGCTTAAAATTATTAAAAGACAAAAATGTGATTGTGATGAATTGTGTTTGGGAAATAAATATACACATGGTTTTACAAAGGTAGTGGTAATATTTCATTTAATACAGAAATGTGTAGGCGGCTTAACTTAACCTGTCCCTTGGCTCAACTTACCCCATGCCTGGGGTAAGTTGTGCCAAGAGACCACTTTTGTTGTACAAGCTATGCTTTCAAAACTGTAATGTTTACATGAATTCTGATTTATTTCCAGGTATACACAACATCATGAAATATACAGTGCATTCTAAAGGATGGCATTCAAGCCATACTCCATTTTACAATAAGGCTGTAACGTAACTGTCACGTCCTGACCATAGAGTGCTCTTATTTTCTATGGTAAAGTAGGTCAGGGAGTGACTGGGGGGTTTATCTAGTTTCTTTTTTATATGTTGTGCTCTAGTTTCTTTTTTCTATGGTGGGTTTTTTGTATGATTCCCAATTAGAGGCAGCTGGTCATCGTTGTCTCTAATTGGGGATCATATTGAAGTAGTTGTTTTTCCCACCTGTGTTTGTGGGAGATTATTTTGAGTTAGTGCATGTTGCACCTTTGTCGTCACGGTTTGTGTTTTGTTTATAATTTATTGTTTGTTTGGCTAAGTTTCACAACATAATAAAGATGTGTAATGATACTCACGCTGCGCCTTGGTCCGTTTCTACACACAAGCGTGACAGAATCTCCCACCACCAGAGGACCAAGCAGCGTGGCCAGGAGGAGTGGACATGGGAGGAGATCCTGGACGGCAAGGGGCCCTGGACGCACATTGGGGAGTATCGCCGTCCAAGGGAGGAGATAGAGGCAGCAAAAGAGGAACGGCGACGATACGAGGAATTAGCACGGCAACGACGTAAGCCCGAGAGGGGGGGGGGGTAGGCACACGGGGAGATTGGCGGAGTCAGGTTTTAGACCTGAGCCAACTCCCCGTGCTTACCGTGGGGAGCGTGTGACCAGTCAGGCACTGTGTTTTGCTGTGATGTGCACCGTATCTCCAGTGCGCATTCACAGCCCGGTGTGCTCGTTGCCGGCTCCCCACATTTGCTGGGCAAAAGTGAGCATTCAGCCAGGATGGGTTATGCCGGCTCAGCACTCCTGGTCTCCAGTGCGTCTCCTCGGTCCAGGATATCCTGCACCGGCTCTACACACTGTGTTGCCAGTGCGCCTTCACAGCCCAGTGCGTCCTGTGCCAGCGCCCCGCACTTGCCGGGCTAAAGTGAGCATTCAGCCAAGACAGGCTGTGCCAGCTCTACGCTCCAGCCCTCCAGTGCGCCTCCACGGTCCAGTATATCCTGCACCGGTTCTACGCACCAGGTCTCCAGTGCGCCTCCACAGCCCAGTACGTCCTGTGCCTTCTCTTCGCACTCTCCCTGAAGTGCGTGTCCTCAGTCAGATACGTCCTGTGCCTGCTCTCCGCACTCGCCCTGAGGTGCGTGTTACCAGTCTGGCGCCACCTGTGCCGGTCCCACGCCTCAGGCCTCCAGTGCGCCTTCCTGTTCCAGAGCTTCCGGCGACAGTTTCCAGTCCAGCGCTTCCGGCGACAGTTCCCAGTCCAGAGCTTCCGGCGACAGTTCCCAGTCCAGAGCTGCCAACGACGGTCCACAGCCCGGAGCCTCCTGAGATGGTCCACAGCCCGGAGCCTCCTGAGATGGTCCGGAGCCTCCTGAGACGGTCCTCGGCCCGGAGCCTCCTGAGACGGTCCGCGACCCGGAGCCTCCTGAGACGGTCCGCAGCCCGGAGCCTCCTGAGACGGTCTGGAGTCTCCAGTGACGGCCCGGAGCCTCCAGCGACGGTCCGGAGTCTCCAGTGACGGCCCGGAGCCTCCACTGATGCTGGCGGATTTGCAGGATGAGAGGGTTCTTCGTCCTGCACCAGAGCCGCCTCCAATGTTGGCGAATTCGCAGGATGAGAAGGTTCTTCGTCCTGCACCAGAGCCGCCACCAACACTAGACACCCCCCCAACCCTCCCTTTTGGTTACAGGTTTTGCGGCCGGAGTCCGCACCTTTGGGGGGGGGGGGGGGGGTACTGTCACGTCCTGACCATAGAGTGCTCTTATTTTCTATGGTAGAGTAGGTCAGGGCGTGACTGGGGAGTTTACCTAGTTTCTTTTTTATATGTTGTGCTCTAGTTTCTTTTTTCTATGCTGTGTTGTAGTTTCCCAATTAGAGGCAGTTGGTCATCGTTGTCTCTAATTGGGGATCATATTTAAGTAGTTGTTTTTCCCACCTGTGTTTGTGGGAGATTATTTTGAGTTAGTGCATGTTGCACCTCTGTCGTCACGGTTTGTGTTTTGTTTATAGTTTATTGTTTGTTTGGCTAAGTTTCACAATATAATAAAGATGTGGAACGATACTCACGGTGCGCCTTGGTCTGTTTCTACACACAAGCGTGACAGTAACAAAATGTGGAAAAAGTCAAGGGGTCTGAATACTTTCCGAATGCACTGTATGTAGATATCTTTGTTAAAAATAATATTATATTTCCCTTGACGGAGTGATGCTTAACGTAAGAGGCTCAACTTACCCCACTCTCCCCTACGGTCTACATTCATCATCATTACAATGCTGCACAAGAGTAACAACGGTAATCAAGCCTGAACAATATGCAAATTTTTTGTTACGGTGCTGCTTTTGAAAATCATATCTCAGGAGAATTACTTTAATGAACCAAATGAACGTTTCATTATTTCCACTATAATTGGCCCTATAAGTAAATTCAAACTGTGCTCAACCAATGGGAAACCGACACCGAAGAAGAAATGGAAATTAATTGCTTTGAAATACCTCAGTTCTAATCTATATTCTGCATTCTGGAGTGTGAAGACCAGTTCAATTTGATTTATTGGGATTATGCTTATGGGGATTCATCGAACAAATGATGAAAAGAAGAATAAAGTACTGTGTGTGTGTATGTGAGTGAGTTTGAGCATGTGCAAATCGATTGTGTGCGTTGTACCTCCCACTTCGATAAAACATGCAAAGGATTAAGTAAAAGAGCTCAAGACTGCCTCACCTCAACAGGAGAGAGGAGGATGACCCTTGACCTTCTGGGTTCACAGAGGTCAGTTTACCATATCAAATCACTGCAGAAAATGTAGGTATTTTACCCAACCTTCAACAAAAAATGTACCATTGCATTTGACTTTTTCCTACTGAATATTCTAACGCTCTGAATGCATCAGTGTTTGTGGAGAATAATATTGAATTTACATGTTTCCTTGTAAACACCAGTAAGTGAGGTAGTTAACAGCAGGTTGTTTAGCTTGCTGCCAAATGACTGACTTCAAATGAGGCTCTCATTCATGGGACCCAGCCTGGTATGGACAGAGTGGAGTCTCCCTTTGATGTGGCAGAGTGCTCTTTCCCTGATAGCCAGCACGAATCACTGGCTACAGAAAGTGTAGATCGGCTCCAAAGAATGGAGAGAGAAAGAATGGAGAAGGCAGAAGCCATTTGAAGTTTCAGCTTTTTTTATGGCTGTAGTCCAAAAAGGCTTCTCTGGAAAAGAGCTCTGCCACCATCAAAGACACAGGGAACGGTGATTGTATGTTCTATTTGAAAGAGCTTGAGATATGGTCGGGACTCAGGTTGTACTGAGTGAAAATTCTGCCACTTGCCAAGTGGGGAAAATCACATTTACGATGCGCAGCCCTCACAGTTAAAAAATAAATACAAATATTTAACTAGGCAAGTCAGTTAAGAACAAATTGTTATTTACAATGACATCCTACACCGGCCAAACCCGAACGACACTGGGCCAATTGTGCACGGCCCTACAGACGGTTGTGATACAGCCTGGATTCGAACCATCTAGCACTGAGATGCAGTGCCTTAGACCGTTGCACCACTCGGGATGCCCACCACTTCATATGATTAGGGCTTTCTAGTGACATACTGTAGTGGAACCATAAACTTTCAATATGAACATGGAAATGCTTGCTACTTTGCACCTGCTGATTTCCCTGTGCCTCATTATAAATTACAATGCTCTTTAGAGTGTTGGGCCAGTAACCGAAAGGTTCCTAGATCGAATCCCCGAGCTGAAAATGTACAAATCTGTTGTTCTGCCCTGAACAAGGCAGTTAACCCACTGTTCCTAGGCCGTCATTGTAAATAAGAATTTACTCTTAACTGACTTGCCTAGTTAAATAAAGGATTTTTTTTTTAATGGGACCACACACCATGCTATTTTAGACATTCCCTAATGTGTTCACAAAACAAGACAGACCTTAATTAACCAGTTGAGCTGACAGCCCTGTTTCGCAATGGCTTTAGTCATCAATCTAGCAAGAGGGCAATATTTTATTAACGTAGTAGTGCCCCCCCCCCCCCCCCCTAGAAAAATATGACCTTTGGCTTTCACCTGGAATTGTTTATTTACTGTGTATTCGGAAAGTATGCAGACCCCTTGACTTTTTCAACATTTTGTTACGTTGCAGCATTGTTCTAAAATGTATTGAGATCTTCTTTTCCCTCATCAATCTACACACAATACCCCATAAAAACAGAATTTAGTATTTGTTTGCAAATTTATTAAAAATACAAACCTGAAATATCAAGCTTGGCACACCTGTATTTGGGGAGTTACTCCCATCCTTCTCTGTAGATGGGGAGTGTCGCTGCACAGCTATTTTCAGGTCTCTCCAGAGATGTTAGATCAGGTTCAAGTCCGGGCTCTGGCTGGGCCACTCAAGGACATTCAGAGACTTGTCCTTGAGTGGCCCGAAGCCACTCCTCCGCTGTCTTGGCTGTGTGCTTAGTGTTGTTGTCCTGTCTGAGGTACTGAGCGTTCTGGAGCAGGTTTTCATCAAAGATCTCTCTGTACTTTGCTCCGTTCATCTTTCCCTTGATCCTGACTAGTCTCCCAGTCCCTGCCGCTGAAAAACATCCCCGCAGCATGATGCTGCCACCATCATGCTTCACCGTAGGGATGGTGCCTGTTTTCCTCCAGTTGTGAATTTTGGCATTCTGGCCAAAGAATTCAATCTTGGTTTCATCAAACGAGAGAATCTTGTTTCTCATGATCTGAGTCCTTTTGGCAATGTCTCAGCAGGCTGTCATGTGCATTTTAATGAGGAGTGGCTTCTGCCTGGCCACTCGACCATAAAGGCCTGATTGGTGGAGTCCTGTAGAGATGGTTGTCCTTCAGGAAGGTTCTCCCATCTCCACAGAGGAACTCTGGGAACATCGGGTTCTTGGTCACCTCCCTCAGTTTGGCCGGGTGGACAGCTCTAGGAAGAGTCTTGGTGGTTCCAAACTTTTAAGAATGATGGAGGCCACTGTGTTCTTGGGGACCTTTGTACCCTTCCGCAGATCTGTGCCTCGACACAATCCTGTCTCGGAGCTCTACGGACAATACCTTCGACCTCATGACTTGCTTTTTGCTCTGACATGCACTGTCAACTGTGGGATCTTATATAGACAGGTGTGTGCCTTTCCAAATCATGTCCAATCAACTGAATTTACCACAGGTGGACCCAATCAAGTTGTAGAAACATCTCAAGGATGATCAATTGAAACAGGATGCACCTGAACTCAATTTTGAGTCTCATAGCAAAGGGTCTGAATATTTATGTAAATAAGCTATTTCTGTATTTAAATTTTTATACATTTGCAAAAATGTCTAAAAACCTGTTTTCGCTTTGTTATTATGGGGTATTGTGTGTAGCTTGATGAGGGAAAAAAATCGATTTAATCAATTTTAGAGTAATGCTGTAACGTAACAAAATGTGGAAAAAGTGAAGGGATCTGAATACTTTCTGAATGCACTGTATAGTTATCTGGTTTAGGAACATCCATATTACACCTTCTTTACTATTTTTCCAAACATATCATGACATTAGTGATAGTCAAAATCTGTTAAATTAGTGAATGTCTAAATCAACATTTGGGCCATTCAAACAGTGTGCATCCCTCCTATAGACAATGGGAGAAGGGATATGTAAAGGTCTAGATTTAGTTGTTCTGAGCATGTTCAATATGTCTACCTCCAACATAATACAAATGTTTGACTTCCACACAAAATTACTTCTTTATTTATTTTAGGTTTAAGGAAGTGTGTAGTTGCATTCTTTATCTTAGAGCTATGAAAGTTATGTATTTAGATCCACATGCTCAAGACAAATTCAGCAATTGCTTTCCCATGTCTGTGCCACGAAGCAGTCGAGCTGGATAAATGTTTTTCTAAGGACCGCCCCTTTGATGTAAAGTTGTAGTGAAGTGATATAAATGGATGGAGTGATGCAGCCAACCTTCAGGGGGAGGCAAAAACAAGTTAATTCGACATAAGACATTTACATGGTCCTAGGAAGGTCTGGAATGCTGTCTTCTGACTTATAACATTGTGGGAAATCAATCAAAAAAGTTATGTAAACATATACACTACCAGTTTAAAGTTTGGACACACCTACTCCTTCAAGGGTTTTTCTTTATTTGTACTATTTTCTACATTGTAGAATAATAGTGAAGACATCAAAATTATGAAATAACACATATGGACACATTTGTTAAACAAATAAAAATATATGTTATATTTGAGAATCTTCAAAGTAGCCACCCTTTGCCTTGATGACACTGTTGGCATTCTCTCAATCAGCTTCACCTGGAATGCATTTCCAACGGTCTTGAAGGAGTTCCCACATATGCTAAGCACTTGTTGGCTGCTTTTTCTTGACTCTGCGGTCCAACTCATCCCAAACCATCTCAAATGGGTTGCTTGTGGAGGCCAGGTCATCTGATGCACCCCTCCATCACTCTCCATCTTGGTAAAATAGCCCTTACACAGCCTGGATGTGTGTTGGGTCATTGTCCTGTTGAAAAACAAATTATATTCTCACTAAGCGCAAACCAGATGGGATGGCGTATCGCTGCAGAATACTGTGGTAGCCATGCTGGTTAAGTGTGCCTTGAAATCTAAATAAATCACAGACAGCATCACCAGCAAAGACACCCGCACACCATCACATCTCCTCCTCCATGCTTCACGGTGGGAACCACGCATTCGAGATTATCCGTGCACCTACTCTACGTCTCACAAAGACACATCGCATATTTGGATTCATCAGACCAAAGGACAGATTTCCACCGGTCTAATGTCCATTGCTCGTGTTTCTTGGCCCCAGCAAGTCTCTTCTTATTATTGGTGTCCTTTAGTGGTTTCTTTGCAGAAATTCGACCCTGAAGGCCTGATTCACACCATCTCCTCTGAACAGTTGATGTTGAGCTGTGTCTGCTACTTAAACTCTGTGAAGTATTTATTTGGGCTGGTAACTCTAATGAACTTATCCTCTGCAATAGAGGTAACTCTGGGTCTTCCTTTCTTGTGGCGGTCCTCATGAGAGCCAGGTTCATCATAGCGCTTGATGGTTTTTGCGACTGCACAAATTTTCCACATTGACTGACCTTCATTTCTTAAAATAATGATGGTATGTCGATTCTCTTTGCTTATTTGAGCTGTTCTTGCCATAATATGGACGTGGTCTTTTACCAAATAGGGCTATCTTCTGTATACCACCCCTACCATGTCACAATACTTATAATCGCTCAAACGTATTAAGAAGGAAGGAAATTCCACATATTAACTTTTAACAAGGCACACCTGTTGATTTAAATGCATTCCAGGTGACTACCTCATGAAGCTGGTTGAGAGAATGCCAAGAGTGTGCAAAGGTGTCATCAAGGCAAAGGGTGGCTACTTTGAAGAATCTAAAATCTATTTTGATTTGCTTAAATCTTTTTTGGTTACTACATGATTCCATGTGTGTTATTTCATAGTTTTAATGTCTTCACTATTATTCTACAATTTAGAAAATAGAAAAAATAAAGAAAAACCCTTGAATGAGTAGGTGTGTCCAAACCTTTGACTGGTACTGTACTTATTTTTTAAAGTAATTATAGTGCCCAATTGCAGGTACTGACAGCTTAAAGTGAATTTCTTTACATAAATCTTATGGGTTTGGAGTTTGTTGGCAACCCCTAGAGTTTGAACGATCTCGCTCTCTTTCCATCTTGCCTTTGGAGAAGAGAACCCACAAACTTTGATGCAGAAAGAAACGTAGAAACCAACTAGAAACCAAAGTTGTAAAGTATATAATTACTACTACAGAAGAATCAAGTGCTTAGATAATAAGTGTGCTGAACCAGAAGGTAATTGGGAGTCTTTTCCTTTGATGTTGTGAACGAAGAATCTTGGTGAGTTAGCTAGCTTTGTGCTAGCTGAGTTCTATGCCTGTCTTGATGAATAACTAAGGTGTACATAATATTTTGGATCTAAAACCAGTAAGGATATTTACATAAGCATGAATGCTTTTAATATTGATGATCATTTTGCATTTTACAGAGGCTCGTCATCTGCAGCTTCTACAATCCTCATCATCACCTTATCTCTAGAGGGACATTTGACTGGTACATCGTGATAGGAACTGAACTGAACTGAGAAAATTGAGTGCACTCACATTTAATTTTTATTGGGTACCCAGTTTATTATTTTGTATTATCGTTTTGGACAAAACTGTATTGTTGTGAATGAATGGTCATTGCGTCTGTGATACTTTGTTGTGCATTGAACTTTGAACATAAGAAAACAGCAAAAACAAACTATTTCAATAATAGATCAACTTCAACTTCAAACGTATATCACTGAGTCATTGTAGTATTCTTCCTTCACAGATTATCTGTTTGAGTATACTTTGACAATGTCCCAGTGCCGTCATTCTTTATAGTGTACTTCAAACAGGTTCTATCAATCTCTATATGCCAGCTCTAATAATACTTAATTAATAGCAATGATTCTTTGAATACGCAGAGTTTCTCCTCCTTTAATAGTGCATTAACTAGTCCCTGAAGCCTTAGTTAACAGATTTTGTCTCTCGGTTCTCGCTGGTTTCATTTCCCTGCAGGGAGTGAATTGGAGTGATTATTAAAAATGGGAGGAAATGTTGGGAATAGTTTGAGAATGTTTTCACTGCAGGCTGTGGAGTTTATGGAGAGGGGAGTGCGTTTGCAGTGTCTTTAGCGACCTCGTAAAGGCCTTTGTTACGGGACTCCCCTCTAACGCCAGATCTCAGATCAGCCTCTGCTGATTACCAGCTTATCAATCAGAAGGATCTGACTTCTGCAGAAACACATCAAAAGCTCTTACAGCTTTAATTTGCCACATGTTGATGACGAGAACCCTTGTTCAAAGCCCCATACGAAATGCCATGCCCTTGACAATATGTGAAGTTCATTCTGGGAAAAGAAGGAAGTCTTAGAGGGATTCTGCTGTAGTTTGTGTAATTTGTACAGTTTGAGAGGCTGAAAGATCCTACAGTAACATGTCTCATAACGGAAATTCAATCCCGGAGTAAAAGTTTAGAAGCTTGCTTTCCATGTGGCATTGTCAGACAACATTAAAGAAAGAGTGCGTAGATGGTGAAATACATATGATATATAAAAATACGGCAACATTTTACAGCATTTGATTAAAAGTCTGCCCTTGCGGTTTGTTTGAATCCTAGCCTTAATCCAGTGTGTGCCAATGTCACAGTCATAACCAGACGTTGGCTGAATTTAGACAGGCAGCCCAATTCTGATATTTTTTTCACTATTTGGTCTTTTGGCCAATCAGATCAGCTCTGAAAAAGATCTGATGTGAAAAGATCTGATGTGATTGGTCAAAAGACCAATTAGTGTAAAAAAGATCAGAATTGGGCTGGCTGCCTGTTGCTGCCTGTTTGTGTACATTGGGTTGACTCAGATCAGTGGAGGAGGCCGCCATGTGCTAAATAAACATTTCTCCCATGATTATCATTCTTGAGGAAGTGTCTCAGAAATCTCCAAGACCGTGATGGTCGAGAGGGGCTGCACTCCCAGAGTTGTCGCCTGCAACGACATCAGTCAACATTGGAGTGGAAGGAACCATCCCCACTATCAGTCTCCCAGACAGTGATAAGGACGTCTCTTAAATCCCTCGTAAATCGTTGGCTTGAGTGTTGCTTCTGTCTCCGTTCCAACTGGTTTATGTTCGAACTATGACCGACAGAGCCAGGCTGGAGCTTCTATGGCTGTCTCTAAAGTCAGATAGATGTTAATGCATATGTGACTGTATCAATGATAATACTGTAAAATGGTGATACAATACTGTCTGTAATATCTGATATTCATTGCTCAAAACTAAATTGTATCTTCTGTTTGTCATGTACGCTGGCAAGAATGAGGGTTTATACATGCTGTCTGGCCTTGCCTTCTGCTTTGTAAAGTCCTTGAGCTTTTAAACAATGCTAAAATAGCCAAATACATTAGCAACCCCTGTGTACACTGGTTCACTAATCAACCAACAGATTTCCCATTGTACGAACATACTTACAAGATTCATTTGTCAATTGGCCTTTCCTATAGAAAGGTTATTGAAGGAAGCAGTTGGCAGAAACAAAAACATAACTTTCCCATTATTTCCTTGACAGCAACGTCGAGCACTTGGAAGCAGACAGGGCGTGACATTGCTCTACCAGAATCTGATCTGAAATCAGATATATTAGCTCTTAATCAAGCACGTTATCTGGAGTCTATGCCTGTAATGCCTGGAGATCACATGTAAATAATGTAATGCAAGAGGCACACTAGCAGGCTGGCTTACCATAAGGATGGCTTGGAACAGAGCTTAAGGTAGGCCTATCAGTATGTTTGATGATGCTAGCTCCCTACACAGACACAAACTTGGTTTGTTGCTTGGATTTTAAAGCTAGACTTTGGTCAGTGTGTACTTTACCTGCTATTACTTATTCCCTTTTAGAGGGGCTGAGGTTGGTAGACACAAACTGTGTTTGCTGCTTGGATTTAAAAGTTAGACGCTGCTCAGAGTATAGTTTAACTGGTATTCCTTATTGCCTGTTTGAGGGTGCCAAGTGACACCCACTCCAAATTACTCTGAAACCAACTCCAAGTGACTCTGACACGACTTCCAAGGATGTGTGACGTACATGTGGGGGTTGGTAGCCCAAAGGCAGACAGTGTTAGCTGTAAATATACTGTGTCATGTTAATAGGTGTCATGCTAATGGATCTGACACCATGGTTGCATCCCAAATGGAACCCTATTCTTTAATAGTGCACTACTTTTGATCAGAGCCCATCTAAGTGCACTATGTAGGGAATAGGGTGCCATTTGGGACGCATCCCATGACTCAGAATAAAATTAGTGAGGATTCAACTACCAGTAAAACAGTGCGTCTGCCAAACAGTGAGGGTCTGGCATCCAATCAGACTTTGACAACAATACTAATATTTAATCATTCATTAGAGTAATGCAAACGCACTTGCTGTTGGATAGATTCTCGTTTCGTTTCATGAAGACAATCTATCAACAACTGCTTTGCCTTCCTCACTTGCCAGGTACAATAAATACATATGATAGCAATTTTGATTTTGAGAATACGTTGTAGGAGAAATTTCTGAATTCCAAATGATTCTGTTGAGAGTTCAAACTGCACATTACTGTGATATTATGAAACATTAGATGGATTCAAATAGCTGTTTTTACAAGACATGAAACTCTGGTTGAAGAAAAGTAAAGAACACATGAACTGAACACCATCATTTGGCCATTACTGTAGCAAAACATTCTTCCAGGGCTTTTAATAACAAATATGTGCAGAGTTTCTTTCCAAAACGCTATAAACTAAGCGGCCAGTTAATTAGGTACACCACTCCGTTCACAAAAAAACATTTCAGAGTCATGTGGCCACGTGAGGCATCGAGGCATTCAGTTACTGTTCGATTGAACGTTAGAATGGACAAAACGAGTGACCTAATCGACTTTGATCGTCAGTGCCAGGCGCACCGGTTCCAGTATCTCTGAAATGGTCGACCTCCTGGGCTTTTCACACACAACAGTGTCTGGGGTTTACAGAGAATGGTGCGACAAACAAAAAACTTCCAGTCAGCGGCAGTCCTGTGGACAAAAACAGCTTGTGATGAGCAGTCGAAGGAGAATGGCAAGAATTGAGCAAGCTAACAGGCGGCTCAAAACAGTGGTGTGCAGAACGGCATGTCGGAACACACAACTCGCCGGTCCTTGTCACGTATGGGCTATTGCAGCAAACGACCACACCGTGTTCCACTCCTATCAGCTAAAAACAAGAAGAAAGCGGCTCCAGTGGGCATGCGATCACCAACACTGGACAATTGAGGAGTGGCGAAAATATATATTGCCTGTTCTGACGAATCATGGTTCCTGTTGCGTCATGCTGATGGCAGAGTCAGGATTTGCCGCCCCATGCTGCCTGGTGTCAACGGTACAGGCTGATGGCAGTGGTGTAATGGTGTGGGGAATGTTTTGTTGGCACACGTTAGGTCCCTTGATACCAATTGAGCAACAGTTCCATGCCCCGGAGAATTCAGGTTGTTCTGGAGGCAAAATAAAATCAAATCAAAATTATTTAAATAGCCCTTCGTACATCAGCTGATATCTCAAAGTGCTGTACAGAAACCCAGCCTAAAACCCCAAACAGCAAGCAATGCATGTGAAAGAAGCACGGTGGCTAGGAAAAACTCCCTAGGAAAAACTCCCTAGAAAGGCCAAAAACCTAGGAAGAAACCTAGAGAGGAACCAGGCTATGAGGGGTGGCCAGTCCTCTTCTGGCTGTGCCGGGTGGATATTATAACAGAACATGGTCAAGATGTTAAAATGTTCATAAATGACCAGCATGGTCAAATAATAATAATCATAGTAGTTGTCGAGGGTGCAACAAGCACGTCCGGTGAACAGGTCAGGGTTCCATAGCCGCAGGCAGAACAGTTGAAACTGGAGCAGCAGCACGGCCAGGTGGACTGGGGACAGCAAGGAGTCATCATGCCAGGTAGTCCTGAGGCATGGTCCTAGGGCTCAGGTCCTCCGAGAGAAAGAAAGAAAGAGAGAATTAGAGAGAGCATATTTAAATTCACACAGGACACCGGATAAGACAAGAGAAATACTCCAGATGTAACAGACTGACCCTAGCCCCCCGACACATAAACTACTGCAGCATAAATACTGGAGGCTGAGACAGGAGGGATCAGAAGACACTGTGGCCCCATCCGATGATACCTCCGGACAGGGCAAAGGGGCGTCCGACATGGTACTAGATGAGAGTACCTAATAAACTGTACACGGAGTGTATATCCATTTTCAGAAATGTTGGTAAATTAGCTTTTATTGTTAAAATAACTAATGAAAGAGGTAGGTTTGATTTTTCACTATCTAATTATGGCATGGGCTTGTTCAATGACAGACATGTATTTGTTTGAATCTATCACTTTATGGTTTTATTTTAGAGAGACTAATGATCATGTTTCTTTTGCAAAACCCTATATATCTGCCTCACTCTCAGAGAAATAAGTAGTACTACTAGGTTTTACACAGTCAAATGTAAAAAAAAAAAAACTATATATTTGTGACATCAATATAAAAAAAATTGTCAAAACAGTAATATGAGATTTGTACATAAAACGTTTACATTTGCCATTTTACTCATTTAGCAGATGCTCTTATCAAGGGCGACTTACAGTTACAGTGCATTCATCTTAAGATAGCTAGGTGAGACTACCACAGAGAGTCAAATATACAAGTTACATCAATAAGAATCATAGCTTTCACCTAGATTCACCTGGTCAGTCTATGTCATAGAAAAAGCAGGTGTTCTTAATATTTTGTATAGTATTTTGCAAAATAATATATATACAGTACCAGTCAAAAGTTTGGACACACCTACTCATTCAAGGGCTTCTACATTGTAGAATAATAGTGAAGACATCAAAACTATAAATAACACATAGAATCAACTGTTAAATAAATCAAAATAGATTTTAGATTTTAGATTCTTCAAAGTAGCCACCCTTTGCCTTGATGACAGCTTTGCACACTCTTGGCATTCTCTCAACCAGCTTCACCTGGAATGCATTTCCAACAGTCCTGAAGGAGTTCCCACATATGCTGAGCACTTCTTGGCTGCTTTTCCTTCACTCTGCGGTCCAACTCATCCCAAACCATCTCAATTGGGTTGAGGTTGGTTGATTGTGGAGGCCAGATCATCTGATCAATCAATCAATCAATCAATCAATCAATCAATCAATCAATCAATCAATCAATCAAATGTATTCATAAAGTCCTTTTTTACATCAGCAGATGTCAAAGTACTATACAGAAACCCAGCCTAAAACCCCAAACAGCAAGCAATGCAGATGTAGAAGCACGGTGGCTAGGAAAAACTCCTTAGAAAGGCAGGAACCTAGGAAGAAACCTAGAGAGGAACCATGCTCTGAGGGGTGGCCAGTTTTCTTCTGGTTTTGCTGGGTGGAGATTATAAGAGTACATGGCCATTTAAGGCCAGATTGTTCTTCGAGATGTTCAAACGTTCATAGATAACAAGCAGGGTCAAATAATAAAAATAGTGGTTGTAAAGGGTGCAACACGTCAGTACCTCAGAAGTTAATTTCAGTTGGCGTTTCATAGCCGAGCATTCAAAGGTTGAGACAGCAGGTGCAGTAGAGAGAGAGTCGGAAACAGCAGGTTCGGGACAAGGTAGCACATCCGATGAACAGGTTAGGGTTCACTAGCTGCATGCAGAAGAGTTCAAACTGGAGCAGCAGTACGACCGGGTGGACTGCGGACAGCCAGGAGTCATCAGGCCAAGTATTCCTGAGGCATGATCCTAGGACTCAGGTCCTCCGGGAGGGAAGGGAGAGCAGGAGAGAGAGAGAATTAGAGGGAGCATATTAAAATTCACACAGGACACCAGATAAGACAGAAGAATTATATCAAGTATAACAGACTGACCCTATCCCCCCCGGCACATAGAGTATTGCAGCATAGATACTGGAGACTGGAGATTGAGACCGGGGTTGGGTCGGGGGACATTGTGGCCCAGTCCGACGATACCCCCGGACAGGGCCAACCAGGCAGGATATAACCCCACCCACTTTGCCAAAGCACAGGCTCCACACCACTAGAGGGATATCAACAGATCACCAACTTACTACCCTGAGACAAGGCTGAGTATAGACCACGAATATCTCCTCCACAGTAAGGAGGCCTGCGTCTTGTGATCGTTGCGTACGTGTAAGTGTGTATGGCAGGACCAAATCAGAGAGATAGGTAGGAGACAGCCCATGTAATGCTTTGTAGGTTAGCAGTAAAACCTTGAAATCAGCCTTCGCCTTAACAGGAACGCCAATGTAGAGAGGCTAGCACTGGAGTAATGTGATCACATTTTTGGGTTCTAGTCAGGATTCTAGTAGCCGTGTTTAGCACTAACTGAAGTTTATTTAGTGCTTTATCTGGGTAGCCGGAGAGTACAGCATTGCAGTAGTCTAATCTAGAAGTGACAAAAGCATAGATTTGTTTTTTTGCATCATTTTTGGAAAAATGTTTCTGATTTTCGCAATGTTGTGGAGATGGAAAAAAGCTGTCCTTGAAATATTCTTGATATTGTGGCGTACAGCAGATCAGCCACCAGGGGGAGACTCGTCGAGGCCTGGTGACAGACGAAGTATACATCACGAGGCGATGGTTCCATCTGCTGGACGTGCCAGGTCTCGACAGGCTTTCCGGCCAGGACTAATTGGGGCAGATTGGGGATTGGTGAGTAATCAAGGGCTGATTGCTCACCAGCTGTACAACTCCCATGAAGCTGCCAGAAGGGAAGCACATGGGGGAGAGACTGGGGGAGGAAAGGACTCCGGTATAGTTAGGGACGGTACCAGCGGTAACAGGAGGGAGTTCAGTTTTTGATGCCCACAGGATCCAGCAAGACCCGGAGCCCAGAAGACGGTATCCCATAGAGGGTCTCTTGGGGGAGACCTATTCTTTTCTTTTGGATTATTATTTTAATAAACACCTTTGAAACTGACCTAATCCTACTCTGTCCGTGTCTGATCTGTGTAAACGTTTTGACCCGACCCCCTGGTCTGCCACAATATGTTCGTCAAAAGAGAGATCAGGATCCAGAGTAACGCCGAGGTCCTTCACAGTTTTATTTGAGATGACTCTACAACAATCAAGATTAATTGTCAGATCCAACAGCAGCTCTCTTTGTTTATTGGGACCTAGAACTAGCTTCTCTGTTTTTTCTGAGTTTAAAAGTAAAACATTTGCAACCATCCCTTCCTTATGTCTGAAACACAGGCTTCCAGGGGGTTGAGGTCAGGTGATTGTGGAGGCCAGGTCATCTGATGCACCACTCCATCACTCTTCTTCTTGGTCAAATAGCCCTTACACAGCCTGGAGGTGTGTTTTGGGTCATTGTCCTGTTGAAAAACAAATGATAGTTCCACTATGCGTAAA
This sequence comes from Salmo salar, assembly GCF_965601325.2. NCBI lineage: Eukaryota > Metazoa > Chordata > Actinopteri > Salmoniformes > Salmonidae > Salmo > Salmo salar. The sequence goes on along the minus strand of NC_138302.1, from coordinate 42,130,176 downwards.
CCAGATGGGATGGCGTATCATTGCAGAATGCTGCGGTACCATGCTGGTTAAGTCTTTCTTGAATTCTAAATAAATCACTGACAGTGTCACCAGCAAAGCACCCCCAAACCATCATACCTCCTCCTCAACGCATCACGGTGGAAACCACACATGCGAAGATCATCCGTTCACCTACTCTGCGTCTCGCAAAGACACGGCAGTTGAAACCAAAAATTGCAAATTTTGACTCATTAGACCAAAGGACAGATTTCCACTGTTCTAATGTCCATTGCTTGTGTTTCATGGCCCAAGCAAGTCTCTTCTTCTTATTGGTATCCTTTAGTAGTGGTTTCTTTGCAGCAATTCGACCATGAAGGCCTAATTCACACAGTCTGCTCTGAACAGTTGATGTTGAGATGTGTCTGTTACTTGAACTCTGTGAAACATTTGTTTGGGCTGCAATCTGAGGTGCAGTTAACTCTAATGAGTTTATCCTCTGCAGCAGAGGTAACTCTGGGTCTTCCTTTCCTGTGGTGGTCCTCATGAGAGCCAGTTTCATCACAGCACTTGATGGTTTTTGCGACTGCACTTGAAGAAACTTTAAAGGTTATTGAAATTTTCCACATTGACTGACCTTCATGTCTTTAAGTAATGATGGACTGTCATTTCTCTTTGTTTATTTGAGCTTTTCTTGACATAATATGGACTTGGTATTTTACTAAATAGGGCTATCTTCTGTATCCTAACCCTACCTTGTCACAACACAACTGGCTCAAATGCATTAAGAAGGAAATAAATTCCACATATTAACTTTCAACAAGGCACACCTATTAATTGAAATGCATTCCAGGTGACTACCTCATGAAGCTGGTTGAGAGAATGCCAAGAGTGTGCAAAGTTGTCAAGGCAAAGGGTGGCTACTTTGAAGAATCTCAAATATTAAATGTATTTTGATTTGTTTAACACTTTTTTGGTTACTACATGATTCCATATGTGTTATTACATAGTGTTGACATCTTAACTGATATTCTATAATGTAGAAAATAGTAAAAAATAAAGAAAAAGCCTTGAATGAGTAGGTGTATCCAAACTTTTGACTGGTACTGTATATTATACGCACCTAAAATATATGAACAAAAATTGGAGAACGTTAATATTTTACATACACATGAAGGTACCCATAAGCAATCATTTCTGGTTAAAAAACACACGTGAAAAATGTGTGGATGTAACGTTTTAGAAATAAACTTCATGTATTGCTTATAAGATGTCTTTACCATCATGATTCAAAGAAATATATGAGCAGTTGACATCTTCACAAGGATCTGACATCATGTAACAGTAATATGAGTTTAATCAGACTCAAAATAAAAATAACACAGGGTTTAACATAATCCAATAGTTTGCAAACAGTTGTTTTCTGTCACGCCTGCTCCCGCTCTTCCCCCTGGCGCTCGAGGGCGCAGCATTACGTACTCCTGCCACCATCATTACGCACACCTGCCTTCCCTGTCACGCGCATTAGCAATTATTGGACTCACCTGGACTCAATCACCTCTGTCATTACCTCCCCTTTATCTGTCTGTTCCCCCGCTCTGTTCCCCGCTTCAGCATTGATTGTCATGTGTCCTTGTATACCCATGTGCTGACGCTGTTCCTGTCTTGTTTCATGTCTGTTCTGATTAAATGTTTGACTCCCCGTACCTGCTTCTCTACTCCAGAATTATGCTGAAGCCACCAAATGAAGCATCGGGGAGTGCTGTCTTTCCGGTTGGTGGTAACGTCGGGTCTGGGGGCCGCCACCGATGGAACCGGGGGTGCCTAAGCCAGCTCGTCAGGCTGTCACACCCTAGCTGGCTTGAGAGGTTTCGTGCGGGAAGGCGTCCATCCCACGTCAGTCCTCAGCCGGATCGTCAGGTTATCACACTCAGCCGGCTAGTCAGGTTGCTACGCCTCTGTCGGATCATCGGGCTCCCACGCCTCAGCCGGGTCGTCAGACTCCTATGCCTCAGCCGGCTCGCCAGGCACTCACGCCTCTGCCGGTTCGTCGGGTTTTCACGCCCTGCCGGCTTGTCCAGCGCCGTGCCTCGGCCGGCCCGTCAGGCTCGCCCAGGTGGGATGCTGGATGGTGCCCCTAGAGGGGACAGGACTGTCACGCCTGCTCCCGTTCTTCCCCCCTGGCGCTCAGGCTCTCCAGCATTACACACTCCTGCCACCATCATTACGCACACCTGCCTTCCCCCGGCACGTTCATCAACGATTACTGGACTCACCTGGACTCAATCACCTCTGTTATTACCTCCCCTATATCTGTCTGTTCCCCCGCTCTGTTTCCCGATTCAGCATTGATTGTCATTTGTCCTTGTATACCCGTGTGCTGATGCTGTGCCTGTCTTGTTTCAGGTCTGTTCCGATTAAATGTTTGACTCCCCGTACCTGCTTCTCTACTCCAGCGTCAGCCTTTACAGTTTTCACTCTGCCAGGCTACCATAGCATGGTATCCTCTGATTTATTTACCACAAATACTATGTTGTAGTTCAGACCATTTCTGGATCTGTACTTATCTTTTCAAAGATGATGGTGTTTCTCATAAACTCTAACTACCCCTCACTCTTTTCACTCTTTAGGCTCTCTTCCATTGAAGTTTACTCAGTCTTAGCCTTAGCAGTGTCTATTAGGCATTGTGTGTTTGTTTATGTTCGCTTAGGGAGAGGAATCTTTGCACTTGCACTAAAGCACTGCACTTTCCCTTTGCACAGGGTCAGCTCTCGCCTTGCGATTGGTCGCAGCATGATTTTAATTGCTAAGTAAACATGGTTTGCTTCCAGCTGACTTGTAACTTTGATAATGATAATTAATGCTGGAATCTGGTTCAATCAAATATGGTCTTAACCCTCCACCTCATAAATTATTGAAAGTGAAGGGAAACAATGAAATCGTTTTTGGGGTACTGTTTGCTTTGCTCTTAGTTCTCCTCTATACAAACCGAGATTGTAGTGATGGCGTCCTCAGTGTGTCTCTTCATAACATTTTCACATCCTGTTTTTCCTATGATTGTTGATTTCTTTAGTGACACTCTTTGTAATGAAGAGGTGTGCCTAAACAGAAACAAACAATGGCGTAGAGGATGTGTCATGCCTTTATGTCCGTACATATTTTTTTAAATAGATATTTTGTAACACTTTACCTTAAAGCCGACAGGTACAGTAAATGTAAAACTTCCTATAAGCATGTAAGAAACCCCTTGTAATGTCTTACTCCTATTTCATAATGATCCCGACTAAATAACAGCTATTTTCAGTCTATTCAAATATTATTAACCCGATAAGCTTAATAAGACATTGTACGGGTTCGTATAAATGCTCATAACAAGCCTGTGATCTGTCACTTCTCTATCAGAAATGTTCAAGAATTGCTCAAGAATCTATGTCAGACAGTAAAATGTTCATGCATCAATACACAATGTGTCAATATGAACATACATATTTCAATCATATGCATGACGTGGAAAACATTCAATATAGCCTTTAAGTCTATCCTATCTAATCCATGCAATTGTTATAACAGATATACCAATCAGCATTTGTATAATATGGATGATTCTCTACAATTCAGAGTTGATCAACATGTGTTAACTTGAACAAAATTACCGTAAAATAATAAAAAAATGCAATATTTACTTTAAAACCTTCTATAAATCCTCTTATTTTACTGCATATTTATCAATGAACGTGATGGATGATTTTATGACTACATCCTCTGATGGTGGCTCATATTTTCAGACCATCTTTTACATTCGCTGGATTTTTTTACCTTCGGCAAATAGGATTCAGTATATTATGTCTCTGACTGTTTCTTTGAATTTTGGGAATCATTTTACGCTTCACTATAACCTTTCACAACTCTTTGATGCACCTTCAACTCTGAGAGGGTCCCAATATGATAAAGCCATTAGTCATGGCAATTTTAACTGAACAAGCTTTTTAAATGCTGCATGGCAAGCCATTGGAAGAGCTCTATATGGCAACATTATGGCTCATTAACATATTCCATTCTGTAAGGAAGATTCTCAGACCAAGAACTGGACTCCAGTCCTTCCTTTCATGTTGAATTACAATGAATAAATTGTGGACACATTCCAGAGTATGATGTGCATGTGGCTTCAATGTTAGGCTCCCTTTTAAGATATACTGTCATATTATATGAAGAAAGTGCTGTCGAACAAGCACATGCCGTGAGATTTATCTATGTCCAAAAGGCCAAGTATTTGTCTTTAACATGGACATGTGTTATCAGCGGCAGAGCTAAAAAGTCAGACTCTTTTTGATGAAAATAACTTATTTCTATGAGGCTTATTGGCAGCCAAGGAGCTTTCTGTAGCCATGGAAATAGTATGATCAGATGGGGAGTGTTGCAGTGGCGATATCAGAGTTTGAGGGTTGGGGGGGTTGATGGGTTGGGAATGGGGGGAGATTCCCAGTACATGTGGCAGAGCGCCAGTCTGCTCACAACCATGCAGGGTCTCTAGAGACACCCCTCTCCATACCCTGGAGCCAGGCCAAGCGCCTAAAACATTCCCTTTTTATCACAGAGAACCAACAAGCCTTGTTCACGCTCTACCATCCACGGCAAGGTCTCCTCAGCAGGACAGCATATAGTTGGACAATGAAACCCCATGGCTGATGTTGGCCACACTTTATTTGTGTAATCCGGATAGCCCATCTGTAGATGCTCTACATATGGTCATACTATCAACAAACTATCTGTTGATAAGCAACTGCTTGGTTTAGACTAAGGGTAAGGGTTAAGTTTAGGGCTAGGGTAATGGTTAAGTTTAGGGTTAGGTTAAGGGTTAGGGTTAGTACATAGTTTGTTGAAATGTTACTGATAGTCTGTAGATAGACAGATAGTGTACAGATGGACGATCCAAATAAAGTGTTACCCTGATTTTAATTAGATAGACAGATCTAGGTTGACTTTGTCCCGTTCCTTGTTGTCAACATGATTTCTAGTTCAGTGTGTAATGTAGTGCCACTCTGGGGGAAAGTGCACTTTCCTGAGATGCTATCCAGGCTAATTGAGCATGTTACATGAGTTCAAGACACAAGGCAAGGTAAAACAGCGTAGAGATGTTGGATCTTAATTTGAGCCAGTTTGCTACAGCAGGAAATGTGAATTATTATGTGGATTATAATTAATGGAAATGTCTGTATGGCTTGATACATTTTTCGTTTGTCAAGTCTGACATTTCAAAGTGAAAATTACAAACTTTAGAAGCCTTTTTAAAACTCAAATGCACTACTACTTCGCATTTCCTGCCTTGCAGGGAAATTCTCAGTAACAAAATAGTGATCAAATTAAGATCCTACATCTGTAGATGGACAGACTCAACAGTACCTGAGTTACAAAACATTGTTAATCTTAGATGTCCGTCAAATGCCATCTGTGAAAATACATTGACAACGGAGTTTGTTAATAGCTATTATTAATAGTCATGTGGGGGCTATTTATTATCATAGTTCATAAAATAAGTAGGGCTACATCTAACGTCAAATCCCTGTGTTTCAAAAATGAAGTAATCTGTGTGCCAAGTCAAATGGCTTGAAATAATAGGTCTTTGATTAACAAGGTTGATAAGCAGGACCTTTATGTGTTTTGGGTTTGAACTCCATATGCATATACACAGTAGTGTATGGTCATATGGTCAGTTTAAAACCATATCCTCCCAACCAGGGTTTGAGTGTAACTGATGTTACATGTAATCTGAGTACAATTTTTGTTAAACTGTAATCAGTTACGTTACCAGCAAAAGTACTTATAATCAGATTACAGATACTTTCGAAAAACTAGATGATTACTTTTTAGGATGTTTTTGCGAAAAAATACATTGACACCTGTCTGTTTTCTCAATGACATTCAATTCATTATTATAAAAAGGCGGAAGTTTAAGTTTGTTCCACCTGAGCAAGTCTGACCACAAGTCAGAGACTACTATGATGACACACCAAATACGTTTGATGGATCCTCTTTGTCTTCTTCTAATGCCTCTTGAGTAAAGTAATCCAAAAGTAACTGAAAGTAGTCAGATTATGTTACTGAGTTTGGGTAATCCAAAAGTTATGTTACTGGTTAGAATTTTGGACAGTAACTAGTAACTGTAATGGATTACATTTAGAAAGTAACATACCCAACCCTGCCCCCAACCAGGCATTCATATAGTACAGTGTGCGGGTTATGGCCCTGCACCATAGCAAATAATGCCTTTCTCACCCAACCATCACCTACTTCCCTCTTCGGGTAACATTTGCCATGAATGGAAGCTGAGGAGGACAAATGGGGTGTGAGATTGATGCATTATTACACTAGTCTTTGAAACAAGGCACTGTCGCCAAACCCACTGGCTCCAGGTCATCTACAAGACCCTGCTAGGTAAAGTCCCCCCTTATCTCCGCTCACTGGTCACCATAGCAGCACCCACCTGTAGCACGCGCTCCAGCAGGTATATCTCTCTGGTCACACCCAAAGCCAATTCCTCCTTTGGCCGTCTCTCTTTCCAGTTCTCTGCTGCCAATGACTGGAACGAACTACAAAAATCTCTGAAACTGGAAACACTTATCTCCCTCACTAGCTTTAAGCACCAGCTGTCAGAGCAGCTCACAGATCACTGCACCTGTACATAGCCCATCTATAATTTAGCCCAAACAACTACCTCTTCCCCTACTGTATTTATTTATTTTGTTTATTTTATTTTGCTCCTTTGCACCCCATTATCTCTATTTCTACTTTGCACTTTCTTCTACTACAAATCTACAAATCTACAAATCTAAATCTAGTGTTTTACTTGCTATATTGTATTTACTTTGCCACCATGGAATTTTTTTGCCTTTACCTCCCTTATCTCACCTCATTTGTCCTTGTGTGGCCCAGCCAGAGCCTGGACTTTAACCCAATTGAACATCTCTGGAGAGACCTGAAAATAGCTGTGCATCGACGCTCCCCATCCAACCTGACAGAGCTTGAGAGGATCTGCAGAGAAGAATGGGAGAAACTCCCCAAATATAGGTGTGCCAAGCTTGTAGCTTCATACCCGAATATGACTTGAGGCAGTAATCGCTGCCAAGGTGCTTCAACAAAGTACTGAGTAAAGGGTCTGAATACTTATGTAAATGTGAACTTTTTAATACATTTGCAAACATTTCAAAAAATCTGTTTTTTGCTTTGTCATTATGGGGTATTGTGTGTAGATTGGTGAAGCGGAAAAAACAATTTAATCAATTTTAGAATAAGGCTGTAATGTAACAAAATATGGAAAAAGTCAAGGGGTCTGAATACTTTCTGAATGCACTGTATATGTTGACAGAGCTAGAGAAAGGGCATAAAACAAGACCTTTAGCTTGCTTGCAGTACCCATTGTTGACTTTGTCCATCTGGTCCTGATTTGGGCCTGGATGAGTGAGATGTTTGTTGCAGCTTGTTTGTAGGGGATTAGCAACCTCCCCCTGACCCTCCCACATACTCAGAGAGTGTTGCGAGGCTTACACGGTACAGTCATAGTCATTATATGTTTTAGGTTGCAGCAACACAACAGTACAATGTGATAGGAATGGACTTGAATGCTGTGTACACTAAACAGATAATATTCTACATAACAATATGTTTTTGATTACCTGTTATTGTGGATAGTTTTCAGCTAGAGGATTGTGGGTAATGAAGAATCCACAGTGGTCACTTTTCATCAGGGATTAGATGTTGCTTGGCACCACGTAAAATGGAAGGTATGTTTAGGTCAATATTAGCATAGCCCACTTCCATACATAAGACCCTAAAGCTTTGTAAACACGCCAGCTCTTCTCAATCATCAGTACATCATTGTATCTTGTGCCTGCCAACTGCCACCTGGTGTTGAGTAACTGTTTTGCCCTTCTTTACTCAAACATCTATGGTAATAAGAAATACCCAAATAAGAGTTGCTAAACTCATTTTAAAGGTTGTAGCTTCAGTGGTTGGTCATTGTTTATTTTCAGTGTGTGGTGGAAGATGATGTACTAGAGTTTAGATAATCATATAAAATTAAAATAAGTTTAGCCCAAATTAGGCCTCCACAAAACTCCCACAACTGCATACAATTAGATTCAAACCAGCATACAAAAGATGCTGAAACTGCTTCTCTAACAGAGTGATGAAAAAGAGGAACACTTGAACATTCAACAACATGACTCTCTGTAAAAACTATGCTGTCCTATGAACACAAATTAAACAATATTTTAAAAACCATTATACATAACAATAACATTTACATAATGTTGTTGCAGAACACTCTTTTAGAGTGACATTTGAAGGCGGACAATGTTTCCATCCAACATAAACACATTTGGTTTGTATTGAGGTTAAACTGAGCAATGTTCAGGGGAGTTTTCCATGCATCTCCCAGATGATACCAAAACATCCACATTGTGGACTTTCAGCAATAAGAATGCTTCATGCTGTGTTTTTTTCAATTGGAATATGTTTGTGCAGCACCCAAGATGGCTCTGTCCGTATTCTATAGCAACATCTTTATCCCATATCATGTAGAACCAGCTGATCTTTTAACCCTCTCCATTTTCTCTCTATGAGAAATAAAAAGAGAGGAAAAAATAACACCTTTATGAAACCAGCCATAAGACCTTTATGAGTGTTGCAGTATCATTCATAACAATCGTCTTAACACATTCATTCAACATCATTTGTAAGGATTTTTTTTAAGTCCCCTCAAATAGCTATATTTATTTTTGCTGTCACCCCCCTGACCACACTATTCATGCATGAGAGCACCAGGTTAGTCACAGACCATTACCCAGGTAGCTTTAGGGGTTTATTTACTTTGCTCAAGGCCACAATGGTGGTAGGGGTTGGAACAAGACCTGAGTGTAAATAGTATATTTCAAATACTCTAACTAGCATTTCTTGATGATTGATCTTGCCTGGCGCAATGGAACCAATGGAATAGTCCCAAAAGTGCAAACCCCATCCATCTGGCACTCCAGCTGGCTCAAAATGCTCAACAAATTTGAACAATTTCAGATATTATCTGAACCCAGGTTTGGATGGGGAGCAATAGTGGACATGCACAAAGATGGTGGCCTCCATGCACTTACCACAAATGCCTTGTTTTTCCTAATTCATCGTATTGTAGCTTGCTTTCTTTTACTCTTTTTTGTATCTGCATCAGCATAGTATACATGATCCCAATTCTAGTTCAAGTCACCAGCAATTAAAAAAAACGAGGTGCATTACATTTAACATTTACATTTAAGTAATTTAGCAGACGCTCTTATCCAGAGCGACTTACAAATTGGTGCATTCACCTTATGATATCCAGTGGAACAACCACTTTACAATAGTGCATCTAAATCTTTTAAGGGGGAGGGGGGGTTAGAAGGATTACTTTATCCTATCCTAGGTATTCCTTAAAGAGGTGGGGTTTCAGGTGTCTCCGGAAGGTGGTGATTGACTCCGCTGTCCTGGCGTCGTGAGGAAGCTTGTTCCACCATTGGGGTGCCAGAGCAGCGAACAGTTTTCACTGGGCTGAGCGGGAACTGTGCTTCCTCAGAGGTAGGGAGGCGAGCAGGCCAGAGGTGGATGAACGCAGTGCCCTTGTTTGGGTGTAGGGCCTGATCAGAGCCTGAAGGTACGGAGGTGCCGTTCCCCTCACAGCTCCGTAGGCAAGCACCATGGTCTTGTAGCAGATGCGAGCTTCAACTAGAAGCCAGTGGAGAGAGCGGAGGAGCGGGGTGACGTGAGAGAACTTGGGAAGGTTGAACACCAGACGGGCTGCGGTGTTCTGGATGAGTTGTAGGAGTTTAATGGCACAGGCAGGGAGCCCAGCCAACAGCGAGTTGCAGTAATCCAGACGGGAGATGACAAGTGCCTGGATTAGGACCTGCGCCGCTTCCTGTGTGAGGCAGGGTCGTACTCTGCGAATGTTGTAGAGCATGAACCTACAGGATCGGGTCACCGCCTTGATGTTAGTGGAGAACGACAGGGTGTTGTCCAGGGTCACGCCAAGGTTCTTAGCACTCTGGGAGGAGGACACAATGGAGTTGTCAACCGTGATGGTGAGATCATGGAACGGGAAGTCCTTCCCCGGGAGGAAGAGCAGCTCCGTCTTGCCGAGGTTCAGCTTGAGGTGGTGATCCGTCATCCACACTGATATGTCTGCCAGACATGCAGAGATGCGATTCGCCACCTGGTTATCAGAAGGGGGAAAGGAGAAGATTAATTGTGTGTCGTCTGCATAGCAATGATAGGAGAGACCATGTGAGGATATGACAGAGCCAAGTGACTTGGTGTATAGCGAGAATAGGAGAGGGCCTAGAACTGAGCCCTGGGGGACACCAGTGGTGAGAGCACGTGGTGCGGAGACAGATTCTCGCCACGCCACCTGGTAGGAGCGACCTGTCAGGTAGGACGCAATCCAAGCGTGGGCCGCGCCGGAGATGCCCAACTCGGAGAGGGTGGAGAGGAGGATCTGATGGTTCACAGTATCAAAGGCAGCCGATAGGTCTAGAAGGATGAAAGCAGAGGAGAGAGAGTTAGCTTTAGCAGTGCGGAGAGCCTCCGTGACACAGAGAAGAGCAGTCTCAGTTGAATGACCAGTCTTGAAACCTGACTGATTTGGATCAAGAAGGTCATTCTGAGAGAGATAGCAGGAGAGCTGGCCAAGGTCGGCACGTTCAAGAGTTTTGGAGAGAAAAGAAAGAAGGGATACTGGTCTGTAGTTGTTGACATCGGAGGGATCGAGTGTAGGTTTTTTGAGAAGGGGTGCAACTCTCGCTCTCTTGAAGACGTCAGGGACGTAGCCAGCGGTCAAGGATGAGTTGATGAGCGAGGTGAGGTAAGGGAGAAGGTCTCCGGAAATGGTCTGGAGAAGAGAGGAGGGGATAGGGTCAAGCGGGCAGGTTGTTGGGCGGCCGGCCGTCACAAGACGCGAGATTTCATCTGGAGAGAGAGGGGAGAAAGAGGTCAAAGCACAGGGTAGGGCAGTGTGAGCAGGACCAGCAGTGTCGTTTGACTTAGCAAACGAGGATCGGATGTCGTCGACCTTCTTTTCAAAATGGTTGACGAAGTCATCCGCAGAGAGGGAGGAGGGGGGGGAGGGGGAGGAGAATTCAGGAGGGAGGAGAAGGTGGCAAAGAGCTTCCTAGGGTTAGAGGCAGATGCTTGGAATTTAGAGTGGTAGAAAGTGGCTTTAGCAGCAGAGACAGAAGAGGAAAATGTAGAGAGGAGGGAGTGAAAGGATGCCAGGTCCGCAGGGAGGTGAGTTTTCCTCCATTTCCGCTCGGCTGCCCGGAGCCCTGTTCTGTGAGCTCGCAAAGAGTAGTCAAGCCACGGAGCAGGAGGGGAGAACCGAGCCGGCTTGGAGGATAAGGGACATAGAGAGTCAAAGGATGCAGAAAGGGAGGAGAGGAGAGGAGGGTTGAGGAGGCAGAATCAGGAGATAGGTTGGAGAAGGTACAGCAGAGGGAAGAGATGATAGGATGGAAGAGGAGAGAGTAGCGGGGGAGAGAGAGCGAAGGTTGGGACGGCGCAATACCATCCGAGTAGGGGCAGATTGAGAAGTGTTGGATGAGAGCGAGAGGGAAAAGGATACAAGGTAGTGGTCGGAGACTTGGAGGGGAGTTGCAATGAGATTAGTGGAAGAACAGCATCTAGTAAAGATGAGGTCAAGCGTATTGCCTGCCTTGTGAGTAGGGGGGGGGAGGTGAGAGGGTGAGGTCAAAAGAGGAGAGGAGTGGAAAGAAGGAGGCAGAGAGGAATGAGTCAAAGGTAGACGTGGGGAGGTTAAAGTCACCCAGAACTGTGAGAGGTGAGCCATCCTCAGGAAAGGAACTTATCAAGGCGTCAAGCTCATTGATGAACTCTCCAAGGGAACCTGGAGGGCGATAAATGATAAGGATGTTAACCTCTCTAGATAGGTGGCACCAAATCGTCCCACCTATGTAACAGCCAGTGTAATCCCGTATTCAAAAACCTCAAAAATGCAAAAACTTCAATTTTTCAAACATATGACTATTTTACAGCATTTTAAAGACAAGACTCTCGTTAATCTAACCACACTGTCCGATTTCAAAAAGGCTTTACAACGAAAGCAAAACATTACATTATGTCAGCAGAGTACCCAGCCAGAAATAATCAGACACCCATTTTTCAAGCTAGCATATAATGTCACATAAACCCAAACCACAGCTAAATGCAGCACTAACCTTTGATGATCTTCATCAGATGACACTTCTAGGACATTATGTTATACAATACATGCATGTTTTGTTCAATCAAGTTCATATTTATATCAAAAACCAGCTTTTTACATTAGCATGTGACTAGCATGTGACTAGCATTCCCACCGAACACTGCCTGCCGGTGAATTTACTAAATTACTCACGATAAACGTTCACAAAAAGCATAACAATTATTTTAAGAATTATAGACACAGAACTCCTCTATGCACTCGATATGTCCGATTTTAAAATAGCTTTTCGGTGAAAGCACATTTTGCAATATTCTCAGTAGATAGCCCGGCATCACAGGGCTAGCTATTTAGACACCCAGCAAGTTTAGCACTCAGAAAAATCACATTTACTATAAGAAAAATGTTATTACCTTTGCTGTCTTCGTCAGAATGCACTCCCAGGACTTCTACTTCAATAACAAATGTTGGTTTGGTTCAAAATAATCCATAGTTATATCCAAACAGCGGCGTTTTGTTCGTGCGTTCAAGACACTATCCGAAAGGGTAAATAAGGGTGACGAGCATGGCGCAATTCGTGACAAAAAAATTCTAAATATTCCATTACCGTACTTCGAAGCATGTCAACCGCTGTTTAAAATCAATTTTTATGCCATTTTTCTCATAAAAAAAGCGATAATATTCCGACCGGGAATCTGCGTTTAGGTAAACAGACAAAAGAAAATAAAGCATTCGGTCGACTTGGGCACGCGCCTAAGCCCATTGTACTCTGATCGGCCACTTGCCAAAAGCGATAATGTGTTTCAGCCAGAGCCTGCCTCGATATCGTTCAGCTTTTTCCCGGGCTCTGAGAGCCTATGGGAGCCGTAGGAAGTGTCACATTAGAGCAAAGATCCTCAGTCTTCAATAAAAAGAGCCAAGATGAAACACCACTTGTCAGACAGGCCACTTCCTGCATGGAATCTTCTCAGGTTTTGGCCTGCCATTTGAGTTCTGTTATACTCACAGACACCATTCAAACAGTTTTAGAAACTTTAGGGTGTTTTCTATCCAAAGCCAATAATTATATGCATATTCTCGTTACTCGGCAGGAGTAGTAACCAGATTAAATCGGGTACGTTTTTTATCCGGCCGTGTCAATACTGCCCCCTAGCCCTAACAGGTTAAGCTTGAAAGGGCTGGTAACTGTGACAGCATGGAATTCAAAGGAGGCGATAGACAGATGGGTCAGGGGAGAAAGAGAGAATGTCCACTTGGGAGAGATGATGATCCCAGTGCCACCACCCCGCTGACCAGAAGCTCTCGGGGTGTGCGAGAACACGTGGGCAGACGAGGAGAGAGCAGTAGGAGTAGCAGTGTTATCTGTGGTAATCCATGTTTCCGTCAGCGCCAAGAAGTCGAGGGACTGGAGGGTAGCATAGGCTGAGATGAACTCTGCCTTGTTGGCCGCAGACCGGCAGTTCCAGAGGCTGCCGGAGACCTGGAACTCCACGTGGGTCGTGCTCGCTGGGACCACCAGGTTAGAGTGGCAGCGGCCACGCGGTGTGAAGCGTTTGTATGGCCTGTGCAGAGGGGAGAGAACAGGGATAGACAGACACATAATTGACAGGCTACAGAAGAGGCTACGCTAATGCAAAGGAGATTGGAATGACAAGTGGACTACACGTCTCGAATGTTCAGAAAGTTAAGCTTACGTTGCAAAAATCTTATTGACTAATGATTAAAATGATACAGTACTGCTGGCTGGTGAAGTAGGCTAGCTAGCCGTGGCTGCGTTGTTGACTTTGTTTGAAAGTGTAGCTGGCTAGGTAACCTCGATAGTTTCAGTGCTACACCTTATCATGATAAAAAGGCAACTATGTAGCTAGCTAACACTAGCTAACCTGGCTAGCTAACCTCGATAATTACTCTAAACTACACAATTATCTTAGATACAAAGACAGCAAAGGCAACTATGTAGCTAGCTAACACTACACTAATCAAATCGTTCCGTTGTAATGTATTAGTTTCTAGAGTGCTGCTAGTCGGTAGAAGTTGGCTAGCTAGCTAGCAGTTGTTGACTAAGTAGGAGAACGGTGGCGCGGCGCGGCGGACGAAAATAGCTGGCTAGCTAACCTCGATAATTACTCTAAACTACACAATTATCTTAGATACAAAGACAGCAAAGACAACTATGTAGCTAGCTAACACTACACTAATCAAATCGTTGAGCACCGTAGTTCAAAAACTCTGTGGATAGTGTTAAAACAATGACGTCATATCTGTATTCAGCCATCTTTATGCACTTTTGCCATTGATGTCCTTGTAACGTGTTGAGAAACCTTGCCTGAGAACAGAATAGTTGCGTTAGCTCCACAAACTAATGCAATGGCTTATGCTCAGCAGAGGCTAACACAGTTATAACCAAACCAGATCTTGGCCATGAAAAGTCCAGAACTTTCCCAGCAAGATAAATGCAGCTCACATTCAGTCCAAAAGTGGGCCAGCAACTACAGGAAGCTGTTCGGGCCACTTACCTCAAGCCAGATCTGGCCCATAGGAAAGTGTGAATATCCCACATTCAGACAATGTCTGAGCCATATGATGTGCACTGACCCATTTGTGTCACAAAACAACCAGATATGCCCCGCAGACGGTTGCTGTCTGGGCTTATTACTTTACAAAATGTCATTGTAGTTGAAGGTATAATGTGTGGTATTGCAATTAGATGATGCAGACAAGGGGTTTAATGTCAAAGCTGGAGGTTTTAATATATTTTAAATGGATACAGTCACAGTCTACAAAATCAAATCAGCCTAGCTGAAATTTGAATGACTCTAACGACTCTAAAGTTTCTAAGTGTCTAAAATACTTCCCTCGATTCCACCATGTCTTCATGAATACCAGTGAACACATAATGCAACATTAGTTTTTAATCAAGTTCTTGGAATATCCACTCTTATCCCAATTTATCTGAGGTTTACCACACTTTCTTATCTTTATTAGGAAATGAATTATTCAAATCAATCTAATTTTCCTAGTTTAACGGAGGCCTTCCTCCATGCCACTGGAAGTGAATTTAGCAACAGAACCTCAGGCCATTGCTTCAGTCCGTGTTTGGGCTTGTCATATGAGAGTGAAGTGATGGAGGATTAAAATGGTTTTACTACTAACAGTTCTACTGGAAAGCAGTCAAGAGCCCAGGAGCAGGAAGTTATTGTTTTGTTCAGCCGAGTGGAGTGGTTGACTTCAGGCAGCAACCTAGACAGAGGCAAACCCAAAGATATTAAGGATTTGGGGGGATTACAGAGAAACGTGTGCGACTGGCCAAGGATACTGTATGTGTTTTAGCTTTGGACTCATTTGCAAAATGTCTTAAGTTGGAGAACTTTTGTTTCGGTTACCCTGTGTCCCCAATTTCAGGAATTGTATTTTCAAATGTAATAATCATACGATGAATTATAGCAAATTAATTCTGAGAGTATTTTCAACAGTGTTTCACAGTTTACGACAAACCTGGCTTCAAATAGTATTACAAATCTTTAAAATACTTTACCTGTGCTTGATTGAGTTTGCCTTGTACAATGGAACCAATTGAATAGTCAAAAAAAGTACAAACCCACCCATCTGGCACCCCAGACACGCTCGAGCAAACACTATTTGAACCCAGGTATGCGTGATAGTGGGATGAATCCATGTCTGTTGTTTAAATTGATGTACCCTAATGGTTAAAAAAAAAATGTAATCTAGGCCTATCTCTAATCCTAACCTTAACTAGTTTCCATGCTTTACCCAAAATCACTAACTAATCCCTAACCCACCCCTAACCATTCGCTAACCACTCACTTACTTGCTAAATTGGACGTTTTGAATATGCAGGTTTTTTCATTTTTGTGGCAGTGATTTTCAACTAATGTGTGCATTCTTTGAGGGATCATCTTGATGTGTCCACTTGTCATGCAATGAGACCATTTGGTATGACTGTGTATGATTGACCTGTAATGTCTCACAAATGCTGGGATGGAGATTTATTGTATGTGATACCAGCCTTCACAACAGCTTGAAGGTTACAAGTAAGTGCTAATAAAATAGGGGGTGTCAATTGGGTGTGGCAGGGCAGTCACCATACCTTAGCAACACCAACAGTTTAAAATAGGATACTAAAATCATTACAATCTTGATAAATAGACAAATACAGTTTAGCGGTATTAGCCCGACTGACTTTAGGACCATGCAAACACCTGGGAGCGGGAGGGAAGGCTGTTTGTATGGCTGGCTGGCTGGCTTCATGGAGAGCCCATCGACTCAGCTGCAGGAAACAGCGCAATCTTTTCTCAAAACAGAGCAGATGCTGAGCTAGTGCGTAGCAGATAATTCTTGTAGGACATGGGTTTGTAGAACGTTAAGTCCCCTATTGACTGAGGTGAATGAAGCTACCCTGTAGCTCAGTTGGTAGAGCATGGTGTTTGCAATGCGGGGGGCCAGCACAGAAAAAAAAAAAATGTATGAAATGTATGCATTCACTACTGTAAGTTGCTCTGGATAAGAGCGTCTGCTAAATTACTAAAATGTAAATGTAACAAGGTGATAATGGCTGGAGTTGTTTTTGCTGTTCTCCAAAATAAATTATTCAAGTTTTTAAATTGTGTAGAAATGCAGTAAATGAGCTTCAATTTTATAACAATTCCTTGGAGGGAAATTCCCTATCACACTGCCATACCCTAGGTTTAGCTTAAATGACTAGTTCCAGACACACTTCTATACAGTTGTTACCTAGTTCTTTATCAGTGCCAGTTCCCTTTTTTTTATTGGGGCTGTTTGGTCACACAGTCACTCCGAGGTACTAGGATCAGAAAGAACGAGACATCTGGTTTAAATTAACAGCAGTTTAACAGACCCTTAGAAAGTGTAGCTGTGTTCCCAAACTCATATTATGGGCAGGTCTTGTGTAATTTTAATCCAAAGGCAGGAAGCGAGGGTCAATTAACCAGTGAAAGCACACTGTGTCTTTGGGGAACCAACAAAAAAACTTGACCTTTTTGTTTCTTGTTTATGTCAATTAATTTCCCCCCACTAAACCTCCGGTCCCTGCCATGGCTGAATCAGGTGGAGTTATTAGCCATTGCAAAAGTAATTAGAGTGTCAAGGGAACCTTGACGAGGAAAATTGGCCATATTCCATCTACTTCCTCTAGTTGTTTTTGTCTTGTCAACAAAACCAAGGGCACACTGATGCCTGTGAATAACTTGAACCTTTAAAATGCTATCATTCTAATGTTCTACTGACCACATTAGAAATATACCCCAGGGATTCCTGTGTTTATTACAGTTAAGATAAATGTATCTGCTCCCTCTGCTTCTCAGTGTTTTCTGATATCGTGGGGACAGAGTATTTATTTGTGCTGAGTTTGACTTAGAGGCCACTTCTCCGCACCTTTGCTGGCACCAGTGCATGTTCCCAAAGAGCCCAGGTCATAAGATGACTGCAAAGAGGGATGCAGTATCTCTCTTATAACAAACAGCCTGTCCCCACCCTGGGGTGCTCAGGCATTGTGGTTATTTAAAGCAATGTAGAAATTTGTGCCACTCTGACTGAACTCAATGACTGGAAATGTTGAGACTTCAGATCATCTGTCACTGTGTGTGAGGGATAAAAATTATTTTAAAATATACATTTTTCACAACAACCTTTTCCTAACTTATGCATCATTTGTTTCCATACTTACCCTCCAAAATATGGAACAATTACTGCACAAGGTGGGAAGGTAAACTGAAATTAATCTACTGTGGAATACAAAAACCTGGGGCTCTAGAAGTTAAACATTTTTTTTGTGTGTGTCTGCAGCTAGAAAAGTATATCCAGGAAAATATCAAGATGGAGATGGTGCATATTCAAGACCATGCAGTACACAACCAGACTGCTACCATGCTGGAAATCGGAACTAACCTGTTGACTCAGACTGCAGAACAGACCCACAAGTTAAACGTTGTCGAGGCTAAGGTAATGGCTACATCTGAGTTATATGTGATCATAATCTCAAAGATGCTTCTTAAATGAGATGTTCCATAAAACTAATTAACAATGAGGATAAGCATGAAACAAAAACGTATACTGTACAAAAATATATCCTAAGAGACACACTATGGAACTTAAGTTGCTAATAGACGTTAATATTTGGCTTGAATGTCTGCTGTTTGGTTCAAATGATATACACTACACAAAAATATAAACACAACATGTAAAGTGCTGGTCCCATATTTCATGAGCTGAAATAAAAGATCCCAGAAATGTTTGATACACACAAAAAGTTTATTTCTCTAAAATGTTGTGCACAAATTTGTTTACATCCCTGTTAGTAAGTATTTCTCCTTTGCCAAGATAATCCATTCACCTGACAGGTGGGGCATATCAAGAAGCTGATTAAACCGCATGATAATTACACAGGTGCACCTTGTGCTTGGGACAATAAAAGGCTACTCTAAGATGTGCGGTTTTGTCACACAACACATTGCCACAGATTGGCATGCTGACTGCAGGAATTTCCACCAGAGCTGTTGCCAGAGAATTTAATATTAATTTCTCTACCAGAGAGAATTTAGAGAATTTTGCAGTACATCCAACCGGCCTCACAACAACAGATCTTGTGTATGGCATCGTGTGGGAGAGCGGTTTGCTGATGTCAACGTTGTGAACAGAGTGCCACATGGGGGGTTTGGTATGGGCAGGCAGGCATAAGCTACGGACAATGAACACAATTGCATTTTATTGATGGCAATTTGAATGCACAAAATACTGTGACGAAATCCTGAGGCCCATTGTGAAGGTATCTGTGAGCAGATGCATGTCTGTATTTCCAGTCATGCGAAACCCATAGATTGGGTTCTAATTTATTTATTTAATCATATGAACTGTAACTCAATAAAATCTTTGAAATTGTTACATGTTGCATTTATATTTTTGTTCAGTATAATATAAATCAATTTGTTGAAACCACACCAATCCTTAGTTTTAGGCAAAATGTTTGCTCATTTGTTTAGGGAAGATTGCCGCTCTCTGTCCAATAAGGTCATTTCTGGTAAATATTTCTATCCAATTATAGGACACCTTTTGGCTCAAGAACACCATCAGAGGTAGAAGTTCTGCATAGCCTCATAACGCTAATTTGTCTCTCTGGTCAACAGAATAAAACTGTGGAATGTATTTTTTTTTAACATTGCTCACAAGTTGGTGGAATCTGTTTATTTGGTAACACTTTATTTATATTGGTGACATAGTAATCATTAAGGAAGGGATAAAGGCTGACGTTCTGTACATTACCTTGGAAATAATTGACGACGCAGTGAGACGAGGCTTTATGAATGCTACATATCACCACTCTAAGTAAAGTGTTACCATTTATTGTCATTATGTGTAGGTTATGAACCAGACATCAAGAATTGAGATCAAGTTGTTGGCGAACTCATTATCTACAAACAAACTGGAAAAGGAATTATTGGTACAGACTTCTAAAATCACTAAACTGCAAGACAAGAACAGGTACAGTATAACATTTTGATATCTGCATAAGTTTGATATTTCCTCATTAAGACATGGTACAATCTCAATTAAAATAGCTGTTACATATTTCTGCAGCTTTGAGCTGAAAATAATTTATGTTGAAAAGACATATCAGTGCAAAGAACCATGTTTGAAACCATAATATTATTCCTGTACTGAGGAATCTTGGACAGTGCACATTGCAGTAAAATGTATGTAATGAGAAATTCAAAATAATGCTTCAAATCTACAATATAAACTTTTATTTCACCTTTATTTAACCAGGTAGGCCAGTTGAGAACAAGTTCTCATTTACAACTGCGACCTGGCCAAGATTAAGCAAAGCAGTGCGACAAAAACAACAACACGGAGTTACACTTTTTACACTTTCTTTCTTTACACTTACACTTTCTTTTTTTCCCCAAGATGGCGTAGCAGTTCAGACGTCCTCTACCCTCCTCTTGTCGTGTCCTGTGTATATATATATTTACATATTTTTTTCTTCACTTATCTTTTTATATATATATATATTTTTAATTATAAAAACTCAACCTCAAAGCACTCTCCTGCAACCCGCCTCACCAATTTAAAAAAGAAAGTATTATTTACCTCATCTGAATTCCACAACAGAAGCTAGCAAGAGGTTAGCCATTTTCACTGGCTAACATTGAAGTTCAGCTAGCCACGGTTAGCTGTCCTCAGCTATCCATTAGCTCGAAAAGCTATCGCCAGTTTTTGTACAGCGCGACTCAGACCAGAGCATACCGGACCTATTCTCTCTCCTTTCCCCGATTTCTACCGCAGGCTCTGGACATTTACACCTGGATCTTGCAGCTAACTAGCTGCTACCTGAGTGACTATTGGCAACGTCGGTCACGGAATTAACACACATTATTACGGAGCTAGCCAGCTGAAGAGTTCCGTCAGCCACTCCTGGGCTATTCCTGAGCTAGCCAGCTGAAGTGTCTCCTGGGCTACAACTCACCTATCCTGACCCGTTTTACTGCCGATGCGGAGCCCCATCGGGTCTTCACGACTGGACCACCGACGTTATCTGCCCGAGGGAGTTATCCAACTGGCCCCTCCGTCGCGACGTAACCTGATCGCCCATCTGCGGCCCGCTAATCGTTAGCTGTCTTTTCGGCTGCGATCTGAATAGGTCTATCAGACACTTTTCTTGGGCCACTATAACTAACTATTTTGCCAACTTGGACTGGTCCCCCCTTCCACACGGAACCCCACAGACGGAAACGCACGAGGTGGCTAAAAACAGACCTCCCTCCCATCTTCCACCAGCTTGCTACCTATGGCCCGGCTAGCTGTCTGAATCTCACTGGACCCTTTGATCACTCGGCTAAGCATGCCTCTCCTTAATGTCAATATGCCTTCTCCATTGCTGTTCTGGTTAGTGTTTATTGGCTTATTTCACTGTAGAGCCTCTAGCCCTGCTCATTATACCTTATCCAACCTCTCAGTTCCTCCACCCACACATGCTATGTCATCTTCTGGTTTCAATGATGTTTCTAGAGACAATACCTCTCTCATAATCACTAAATGCCTAGGTTTACCTCCTCTGTACTCACATCCCACCATACCTTTGTCTGTACATTATACCTTGAAGCTATTTTATCGCCCCCAGAAACCTGCTCCTTTTTCTCTCTATTCTGGACGTCACAGACGACCAATTCTTATAGCTTTTAGCCGTACCCTCATACTTATTCTTCTCTGCTCCTCTGGGGATGTAGAGGTGAATCCAGGCCCTGCAGTGCCTGGCTCCACTCCTACCCCCCAGGTGCTCTCTTTTGATGACTTCTGTAACCGTAATAACCTTGGTTTCATGCATGTTAACATTAGAAGCCTCCTCCCTAAGTTTGTTTTATTCACTGCTTTAGCACACTCTGCCAACCCGGATGTCCTAGCTGTGTCTGAATCTTGGCTTAGGAAGTCCACCAAAAACGACCAAAGGGGGCGGTGTTGCAATCTACTGCAGAGATAGCCTGCAGAGTTCTGTCCTGCTATCCAGGTCTGTACCCAAACAATTTGAACTTCTACTTTTAAAAATCCACCTCTCCAAAAACAAGTCTCTCACCGTTGCCGCCTGCTATAGACCCCCCTCGGCCCCTAGTTGTGCTCTGGACACCATATGTGAACTGATTGCCCCCCATCTATCTTCAGAGCTCGTGCTACTAGGTGACCTAAACTGGGACATGCTTAACACCCCAGCCATCCTACAATCCAAGCTTGATGCCCTCAATCTCACACAAATTATTAATGAACCCACCAGGTACAACCCCAAAGCTGCAAACACTGGCACCCTCATAGATATCATCCTAACCAACGTGCCCTCTAAATACACCTCTGCTGTTTTCAACCAAGATCTCAGCGATCACTGCCTCATTGCCTGCACCCGTAATGGGTCAGCGGTCAAACGACCTCCACTCATCACTGTCAAACGCTCCCTGAAACATTTCAACGAGCAAGCCTTTCTAATCGACCTGGCCCTGGTATCCTGGAAGGATATTGACCTCATCCCGTCAGTAGAGGATGCCTGGTTATTTTTTTTAAATGCCTTCCTCTCCATCTTAAATAAGCATGCCCCTTTCAAGAAATTTAGAACCAGGAACAGATATAGCCCTTGGTTCTCCCCAGACCTGACTGCCCTTAACCAACACAAAAATATCCTGTGGCGTTCTGCATTAGCATCGAACTGCCCCCGCGATATGCAACTTTTTAGGGAAGTTAGAAACCAATACACACAGGCAGTTAGAAACGCCAAGGCTAGCTTTTTCAAACAGAAATTCGCTTCGTGCAACTCCAACTCTAAAAAGTTCTGGGACATTGTAAAGTCCATGGAGAATAAGAACACCTCCTCCCAACTGCCCACTGCACTGAGGATAGGAAACTCTGTCACCACCGATAAGCCCACTATAATTGAGAATTTCAACAAGCATTTTTCTACGGCTGGCCATGCTTTCCACCTAACTACCCCTACTGCATTCAACAGCACTGCACCCCCCACAGCTACTCGCCCAAGCCTCCCCCATTTCTCCTTCTCCCAAATCCATTCAGCTGATGTTCTGAAAGAGCTGCAAAATCTGGACCCCTACAAATCAGCTGGGCTTGACAATCTGGACCCTTTCTTTCTAAAATTATCTGCCGAAATTATTGCAACCCCTATTACTAGCCTGTTCAACCTCTCTTTCGTGTCGTCTGAGATTCCCATAGATTGGAAAGCAGCTGCTGTCATCCCCCTCTTCAAAGGAGGTGACACTCTTGACCCAAATTGCTACAGACCTATATCCATCCTACCCTGTCTTTCTAAGGTCTTCGAAAGCCAAGTTAACAAACAGATTACCGACCATTTCGAATCCCACCGCACCCTCTCCGCTATGCAATCTGGTTTCAGAGCTGGTCATGGGTGCACCTCAGCCACGCTCAAGGTCCTAAACGACATCGTAACCGCCATCGATAAGAAACAATACTGTGCTGCCGTATTCATTGACCTGGCCAAAGCTTTTGACTCTGTTAATCACCACATCCTCATCGGCAGACTCAGTAGCCTTGGTTTCTCAAACGATTGCGTCGCCTGGTTCACCAACTACTTCTCTGACAGAGTTCAGTGTGTCAAATCAGAGGGCCTACTGGCTGGACCTCTGGCAGTCTCTATGGGGGTACCACAGGATTCAATTCTTGGGCCAACTCTTTTCTCTGTATACATAAATGATGTCGCTCTTGCTGCTGGTGAATCTCTGATCCACCTCCACGCAGACGACACCATTCTGTACACTTCTGGCCCTTCTTTGGACACTGTGTTAACAACCCTCTAGACGAGCTTCAATGCCATTCAACTCTCCTTCCGTGGTCTCCAACTGCTCCTAAACACAAGTAAAACTAAATGCATGCTCTTCAACCGATCGCTGCCTGCACCTGCCCGCCTGTCCAGCATCACTTCTCTGGACGGTTCTAACTTAGAATTTGTGGACAACTACAAATACCTAGGTGTCTGGTTAAACTGTAAACTCTCCTTCCAGACTCACATCAATCATCTCCAATCCAAAGTGAAATCTCGAATTGGCTTCCTATTTTGCAACAAAGCATCCTTCACTCATGCTGCCAAACATACCCTCGTAAAACTGACCATCCAACCAATCCTCGACTTCGGCGATGTCATTTACAAAATAGCTTCCAATACCCTACTCAACAAGCTGGATGCAGTCTATCACAGTGCCATCCGTTTTGTCACCAAAGCCCCATATACTACCCACCACTGCGACCTGTACGCTCTCGTTGGCTGGCCTTCGCTTCATAATCGTCGCCAAACACATTGGCTCCAGGTCATCTACAAGACCCTGCTAGGTAAAGTCCCCCCTTATCTCCGCTCACTGGTCACCATAGCAGCACCCACCTGTAGCACGCGCTGCAGCAGGTATATCTCTCTGGTCACCCCTAAAGCCAACTCCTCCTTTGGTCGTCTCTCCTTCCAGTTCTCTGCTGCCAATGACTGGAACGAACTACAAAAATCTCTGAAACTGGAAACACTTATCTCCCTCACTAGCTTTAAGCACCAGCTGTCAGAGCAGCTCACAGATCACTGCACCTGTACATAGCCCATCTATAATTTAGCCCGAACTACTACCTCTTCCCCTACTGTATTTATTTATTTTATTTATTTTGCTCCTTTGCACCATATTTATGTTTTATCTCTGAACTTCCTTCAAACTACAAATCTACCATTCCAGTGTTTTTCTTGCTATACTTTATTTACTTTGCCACCATGGCATTTTTTTGCCTTTACCTCCCTTATCTCACATCATTTGCTCACATTGTATATAATCTTATTTTTATTTTTTTCTACTGCATCATTGACTGTATGTTTGTTTATTCCATGTGTAACTCTGTGTTTTTGTATGTTGTCGAACTGCTTTGCTTTATCTTGGCCAGGTCGCAATTGTAAATGAGAACTTGTTCTCAACTTGCCTACCTGGTTAAATAAAGGTGAAATAAAAATAAATAAAATAAAACACAAGGGATAAACAAACGTACAGACAATTACACAATAGAAAAATCTATGTACAGTGTGTGCAAATGTAGTAAGGTTAGGGAGGTAAGGCAATAAATAGGCCATAGTGGCGAAATAATTACAAGTTAGCATTAACACTGAAGTGATAGATGTGTAGATGATGATGTGCAAGTAGAGATACTGGGGTGCAAAATAGCAAAAAAATAAATAACAATATGGGGATGAGGTAGTTGGGTACAGTTTTCATTGAGAAATGTGACAGATTTCCCATAAAAGTTCTAGATGTAACAGATAGACTAATGTAATTTGTCTTAAATGAGAACATGGGGCTCACAGCTGAATCTTGTTTTGCACTCTGTTTTGGTTACACAGCAGTCCATATGGGGTACCGTAGACAAATATAATGGGCCACTACATCATACGGAAATGGACTCTATAAGGGGATCCTTTCTCAGCTTCTTGATCACCATTACAACTGAACTGGTGCCCATAATCAACAGCAGCAGGCCACAGCAACATAAAAATTATTCACTGCACATAAATTTGCATTAGGAATAATCATAATTTATGTTGCTTTGCAATGGTCAGCATGTTGAATTTATAATTTTGCACAAATATAGTTTGGCTCTGACATCCACTAAAGCTATGAAATCAGTCATACGGTATGCGGTATAGGATAATGATACAATGGATTTAAGTCTATGTGCCTCAACTCAGATCTCACGTTGCCAATGTAAGGGTTTTGAATGCCCAAGTCACTTAGTGTTGCTATGACTATTATTTACATGGTTTTTGGTATTTACATAGTTCCGGTGTAATTACAGTGAATGTACAAATTGTTACATGTAGGGATTACAACAATAATATCTGTGTGCAGTTTCAACCAAACTCATAATTACCCTGCTAGGATCTTACCCTCGTTTGAGATATTTTCATATACAGTATGTGTAACGTCAATGTGATGTCTATGTATGAATGTCAACAGGTTTACTGAGCTATGCATATAGTTACATTATGCCTGTATCACGTTTTAAGGTATGACCCAGCTGCAGACAGTGTTGAAGAAACAAAAGTTTATTCTTTAAAGAGGAGCAGGCAAACGACAGGTCAGGTCAGGCAGAGGTCAGTAACCCAGAGTAGTGTGGCAAAGGTACAGGAAGACAGTGTCATAAGCTTCGTCTTCTGATAAGGAGAAATCAGTATCGGACCAATACGCAGCGGATTGAGTGCTCATATTTACTTTTAATTTGCAAAGTGAACACGGAAAAAAAATAAACAAAGAACGACAGTTTCGCAGGCTATACACAGCAGTGCAAAAACAATCTCCCACAAAGGGACAGGTGGAAAACAGGCTCCCTAAGTATGACTCTCAATCAGAAACATCGATGTACAGCTGTTCCTGATTGAGAGCCACACCAGGCCAACAAAGAAATACACAACATAGAAACCCTAGAATCAGGGGCGAAAATCTGATATCAACTTTGGAGGGGACAATTACATTACATTTTCTCAAGAGCAATTCCTGAGGGGGACACCAAAAGTAGTGCTGTAACACATAGCCTACGTTTAATATGGTAAATGTACACTGCTCAAAAAAATAAAGGGAACACTTAAACAACACAATGTAACTCCAAGTCAATCACACTTCTGTGAAATCAAACTGTCCACTTAGGAAGCAACACTGATTGACAATAAATTTCACATGCTGTTGTGCAAATGGAATAGACAACAGGTGGTAATTATAGGCAATTAGCAAGACACCCCCAATAAAGGAGTGGTTCTGCAGGTGGGGACCACAGACCACTTCTCAGTTCCTATGCTTCCTGGCTGATGTTTTGGTCACTTTTGAATGCTGGCGGTGCTTTCACTCTAGTGGTAGCACGAGACGGAGTCTACAACCCACATAAGTGGCTCAGGTAGTGCAGCTCATCCAGGATGGCACATCAATGCGAGCTGTGGCAAGAAGGTTTGCTGTGTCTGTCAGCGTAGTGTCCAGAGCATGGAGGCGCTACCAGGAGACAGGCCAGTACATCAGGAGACGTGGAGGAGGCCGTAGGAAGGCAACAACCCAGCAGCAGGACCGCTACCTCCGCCTTTGTGCAAGGAGGAGCAGGAGAAGCACTGCCAGAGCCCTGCAAAATGACCTCCAGCAGGCCACAAATGTGCATGTGTCTGCTCAAACGGTCAGAAACAGACTCTATGAGGGTGCTATGAGGGCCCAACGTCCACAGGTGGGGGTTGTGTTTACAGCCCAACACCGTGCAGGACGTTTGGCATTTGCCAGAGAACACCAACATTGGCAAATTCGCCACTGGCGCCCTGTGCTCTTCACAGATGAAAGCAGGTTCACACTGAGCACGTGACAGACGTGACAGAGTCTGGAGACGCTGTGGAGAACGTTCTGCTGCCTGCAACATCCTCCAGCATGACCGGTTTGGCGGTGGGTCAGTCATGGTGTGGGGTGGCATTTCTTTGGGGGGCCGCACAGCCCTCCATGTGCTCGCCAGAGGTAGCCTGACTGCCATTAGGTACCGAGATGAGATCCTCAGACCCCTTGTGAGACCATATGCTGGTGCGGTTGGCCCTGGGTTCCTCCTAATGCAAGACAATGCTAGACCTCATGTGGCTGGAGTGTGTCAGCAGTTCCTGCAAGAGGAAGGCATTAATGCTATGGAATGGCCCGCCCGTTCCCCAGACCTGAATCCAATTGAGCACATCTGGGACATCATGTCTCGCTCCATCCACCAACGCCACGTTGCACCACAGACTGTCCAGGAGTTGGCAGATGCTTTAGTCCAGGTCTGGGAGGAGATCCCTCAGGAGACCATCCGCCACCTCATCAGGAGCATGCCCAGGCGTTGTAGGGAGGTCATACAGGCACGTGGAGGCCACACACACTACTGAGCCTCATTTTGACTTGTTTTAAGGACATTACATCAAAGTTGGATCAGCCTGTAGTGTGGTTTTCCACTTTCATTTTGAGTGTGACTCCAAATCCAGACCTCCATGGGTTGATAAATTGGATTTCCATTGATTATTTTTGTGTGATTTTTGTTGTCAGCACATTCAACCATGTAAAGAAAAAAGTATTTAATACGATTATTTCTTTCATTCAGATCTAGGATGTGTTGTTTAAGTGTTCCCTTTATTTTTTTGAGCAGTATATATTGAGGAACCAAAGAAATAAGGTGTTTGCCGTACTCCTAACTACCAGTACCCAAAACTACATAACTAATCACAACAGCAATACCATTGCCTTTAACAAATCTTAGTTCAGTCACCAGTTTAAGTTGAGAGTGGGGGTATCCATGACATTTTCCAATTATGTTCCTATTTTACAAGATAAAAAAATTGAGAACCTTTCATAATGTTGCCAAACAAAGACTCAACAAACTTACCTGAGACTCCCTGTCTCTGCCAGTCTGTCCCTGCATATCTGTCCCCAACTCTGCTGTCTGTGTGCCATCCGTTGCCTGCTCTGCCTAATGACATCATTGTGAAACATTTCCATTAGAATTTCATTTCTTTCTTATGAACATTTGATCAACTAGTCTTTGAGATATTAGGCTACTAGGGTTCTTACTTTGCGTTTTGGTGTACTGAAAAATACTCTGATGTCCGTCTTTTTTCTGCCATTTTTCTGCCATTTTTCTACCTGGTTGGCTACACACACACAGTATGTAGGTTATTTACATATGATGCAACCTTTTGTAATGTTAATCGTTTGTTTCATATTGGCTGGCTTCTAACAATAGCTGAATTTGCAAAGCTAGCGAGCACCAATTCAGTGGTGTTTGCTATAATCTTTGCTACCCGGGTTAAATAAAGGTGAAATAAAATATATAAATAAAAGTTCCCTTGCGACAATTTAGCTTTTGCAACGAGACCATTAAATATATTTAAAACAATGGTAGAAGAGAGTGTAGTTCTGTTCAGTTTATCGCTAACCTTATCACAGGGACTTTGAAGCACTAACTTACATGCATGCTGATCTTGGAATAAATTGACGATAGCAAAGATTCCATCTTTGACGACGCCACATAAATGGAATAGGTACTAGCTAGCTTAATAGTTCATATTTGCGCGCTAGCTCTGCATATTCAGCTAGTGTGTGTGCGCGATTGACTGGATTAACCTCACGTCAGTTACGTGCATTGAGTGCCTTTCAAACAGTAGATACGACCTCTACGTTACCTCGCAAGCTAAGGAACTGGCAGTGGATCAAACCATTGTGAGGCAAAGGGTGGGGGGGGTCGCAATCTTTTGAAACTTAAAAACGAGCTATTAAGTGTCTATAATCAGCACAATTGCTTTCATTGCGTATTATTAATATTATTTAAATTACATAGTTATGTTTCAGTGATATATTGGGGGGGACAAATCATATTTTTTCCAGGATGGGGGGGTCGTGTCCCCCCCGTCCCCCCCGGGATTTCCACCCCTGCCTAGAATACAAAACAAGAACATAAACCAAAAACCCCGGAACACATAAATCCAACACCCCTCTACATACACACACACCCCGAACCATATAAAACAAATACCCCTCTACCTAAATACATAGCCCAAACCACATGAAACAAACACCCCCTGCCACGTCCTGACCAAACTATAATAACAAATAACCCCTATTACTGGTCAGGACGTGACAGTAACCCCCCCAAAGGTGCAGACCCCGGATGCACCTCACACAAATAACCAAAAATAACCCCCAAAAAATAAATCCCAAATCTAAAGGGAGTGAAGGGAGGGTGGCTGCCGTCACCGATGGCTCCTGTGCTACACCCCCCCTCACCAAACCTCCTACAGTGGAAGTGGCTTAGGCTCAGGCCTTAATCCCCTACCGGACCAAACCACCCCCACTGCATACCTCTGCCTGAGGCCAGTCACTGAAGACCCTGGACTGGGCTCTGGGAGCTCTGGACTGTAGGGCGACTCTAGGAGCTCTGGACTGTAGGCCGACTCACTCGGTTCCGGACTGTAGGCAGACTCACTCGGTTCCGGACTGTAGGCCGTCTCACTCGGTGCCGGACTGTAGGCCGTCTCACTCGGTGCCGGACTGTAGGCCGTCTCACTCGGTGCCGGACTGTAGGCCGTCTCACTCGGTGCCGGACTGTAGGCCGTCTCACTCGGTGCCGGACTGTAGGCCGTCTCACTCGGTGCCGGACTGTAGGCCGTCTCACTCGGTGCCGGACAGTAGGCCGTCTCACTCGGTTCCGGACAGTAGGCCGTCTCACTCGGTTCCGGACAGTAGGCCGTCTCACTCGGTTCCGGACAAGACACTGTTACCGGTTACTCTAGACGAGGTACTGTTGCCGGACACTCTGGACGAGGTACTGTTGCCGGACACTCTGGACGAGGTACTGTTGCCGGACACTCTGGACGAGGTACTGTTGCCGGACACTCTGGACGAGGTACTGTTGCCGGACACTCTGGACGAGGTACTGTTGCCGGACACTCTGGACTGGGACTGGGCTGACGCACTGGAAGCCTAATGCGTGGGGCTGGTAGTGGAGGTACCAGACTGGGGACACGCACCTCAGGGCTAGTGCGGGGAGCAGGAACAGGACGAGTTGGACTGGGCTGACGCACTGGAAGCCTGGTGCGTGGTGCTGGTTTAGGAGACGCCAGACTACACACCTCAGGGTCAGCACGAGAAGCAGGAACTGGATACACCGGGACATGGGTAAGCACTGGAGGTCTGGAGTGCACCTCTTGCACAACCCGTCCTGGCTGGATGGAAATAGCAGCCCTGCACAAGCGGAGTGCTGGTACAGGGCGAACTGGGCTGTGCAGAGGCCTGATGGTTGCCGTGCGTAGAGCAGGCGTAGGGTAGCCTGGGCCTAGGAGGCGCACTGGTGGCCAGATGCGTTGTGCAGGCATCCTCCTTCCAGGCTGGATGCCTACTCTAGCACGGCACTTGAGAGGGGCTGGGATCTCTCGCACCGGACTGTGCGTGCGCATAGGCGAGATCGTGCGCACTTCCGCATACTCCGGCGCTCTCCCCTCCAGTTGCTTCCCATAATAAGCACGGGGAGCTGGCTTAGGGCTCACCCTTGACCCAGCCAAACTACCCGTGTGACCCCCCCAAAAAAATTATTGGGGGTGCCTCTCATGCTTCCCCATCGGCGCGTACACAGCTTCATACCAGCGCCTCTCCGTCTTGGCTGCCTCTATCTCCTCCGGTGGGCAACGATATTCCCCAGCCTGGTGCCAAGGTCCAGCCCCGTCCAGAATTTCCTCCCATGTCCATGATTCTACTGGGCACTGTTGCTGCTCCCTTCTCCGCTGCTTGGTCCGTGGTTGGTGGGAGATTCTGTCATAAGCTTCGTCTTCTGATAAGGAGAAATCAGTATCGGACCAATACGCAGCGGATTGAGTGCTCATATTTACTTTTAATTCGTAAAGTGAACATGAAAAAAACTATAAACAAAGAACGACAGTTTCGCAGGCTATACACAGCAGTGCAAAAACAAGCTCCCACAAAGGGACAGGTGGAAAACAGGCTCCCTAAGTATCAGAAACAACGATGTACAGATGTTCCTGATTGAGAGCCACACCAGGCCAACAAAGAAATACACAACATAGAAACCCTAGAATACAAAACAAGAACATAAACCAAAAACCCCGGAACACATAAATCCAACACCCCTCTACATACACACACACCCCGAACCATATAAAACAAATACCCCTCTACCTAAATACATAGCCCAAACCACATGAAACAAACACCCCCTGCCACGTCCTGACCAAACTATAATAACAAATAACCCCTATTACTGGTCAGGACGTGACAGACAGGCAGGCTCAGGGTCAGGGTAGGCAGAACAGTCAGAGACGGGAAACTAGAAAACAGGAGCAAGGAACAGGGGAACAAAACGCTGGTAGGTTCTACAAACAAAACAAACTGGCAACAGACAAACAGAGAACACAGGTATAAATACACAGGAAATGATGGGGAAGATGGGCGACACCTAGAGGGGGGTGGAAACAAGCACAAAGACAGGTGAAACAGCTCAGGGCGTAACAGCCTGCCCATGTAAATACATTGTTTTAGAAGCACAAATGAAGGTTAGCCTTGTTTCACTCCAACAGCAGTTGTGGGAAGATGTAATTGAAGCAGGTTACATCTTTATAAAACCACTGATATACACTGACCTGCCTGTTTCATCCACTCTTTGAGCTAAATTTAGAATCACCAGATGTGTGCTTTGGCCAAACATTCAGTTGCAGTGTTGTTCATCTAGTGCTATGTTCACTTTGCTATCCTCTCATCAAGTTACATACATTTGGCTTGTTTCAGTGTTTAGTCAACCAGAGTCCACATCTATTTTCAGCTACGACCCTAGAGCATGGGTTTATCTACTCGATGGTTAGTGTTTTTTTGGAGTTACTTACAGATGGAAGTAGTGAAAGTTAATTAGTTAGCTTGGTTGTCAAGAGACTACGGGGCCTGTTCAAATACTTATTTGTCCTTCTATCATTGTGGCTATCACCTTAAATGTGGTTATTCTGGTAAAGCAAGGGTTCAAGTTTACACCAAAACTGTAGATTAATGATTACTCAACGTAGGGCAGGTACAGTAGGGAGGTAGAATGCTTTATCAAAGCACATAGTATATCATTTAAAGTCAACAGACATGCAGTTGACATGTTGCTGATAGTTTGTAGAGCATCTACAGATGGACTATCCAAATAAAACCCGGCCCCTTTTGCTGAGTAATTTAGAGAACAAGCGACAAAAGAAGGCTTGATAATCAAGATACTACGAAATATACTTTTCAACTATCTTCTCAGTCACTTGGAGAACAAGGTGCAGGTGTTGGAGTCACAGCAGCGGGGCGAGCTGGAGGACATGAGGGAGGAGAAGAATAAGCTACAAGGATTGGTGAGAACCCAGATGACAGCCATCGAGGCTCTAGAGAGACAGCTGAGGGTGGCCAGCACCAACAACTCAGCCCTGCAAAGGCAGCATCAGCAGCTCATGGAGTCGGTCCACACGCTCATCAACATGGTGTCTACCGGTACAGGTAGGAACACATTCAGAAGCTCAGGTTTTGTCAAATGCAGTTGCTTTCTGATAAGTCCACACTCGGCTGAAGAGATCAGAGTCGAACAACCTTTTGTTGTTTTAATTGTTTTTTCGACAGGACAGTATGAAGTTAGGGGAACAGACAATAAAGCAGGAATGACGGGAAGGAAGGCCACAGACAGCGACCAAACCAAGGCTCAAACCACATTGCAGAGGTGCATACATGGTCCGGGAGTTGAGTGTTATAACTCAACCAGACTCCGGCACTCTGTTGAAGTGTCAATTCAAATCCAGTACACTCCAGTGTCTAACTCCAGATAGATAGAATGTTCATAATGTCATTGTGACATATGTCTACAGACAGACAGTTGATAGACATGCTGTAAACCACCATTAGTGCACACTTTCACGACAATGAAAAGATCAAACATTATCAAGCATCAACACCTAGGTCTGTTCTGGTGAAATAGAATCCACTGATGGATCAAAGCCAGTTCCTCTGTCACGACTTCCGCCAAAGTCGGTCCCTCTCCTTGTTTGGGCGGCGTTCGGCGGTTGACGTCACCGGTCTTCTAGCCATCGCTGATCCACCTTTCATTTTCCATTTGTTTTGTCTTTGTTTTCTACACACCTGGTTTCATTCCCCAATTACATGTTCATGTATTTAACCCTCTGTTTCCCCCATGTTTTTGTGCGTGATTGTTTCTATGTTCATTCGGTACGTTATGGCTGGATTTCAACGGGTGCTGTTTTCACCCGTGCGTAATTGATTACCGTTTATTGTTGGTCAAGTGTATTGTTACCTTGTGCCTTTATTTTGAGTAAAGTACGTTGCTCACTCATTCTGCTCTCCTGCACCTGACTTCATGCACCAGCTACACCCACCTTCTGACATCCTCTCTAGAGTCACAGCTTAAGGCTGGGTTGGAGCTAAAGACGTGGCTTGTTTGTTTGATGGGTCAACATGAAAATGTAAAGACTTTGGGTGGGCCACAATGTGTACAAGTTTGGGGACCATTGCACATTAATAAATTCAGATAAAACTAACATTCGGGAAAATGTGTTGTGCGGTCTTAATGACATCCAGTCGTTAATGATACAGAGAGCGAGAGAAGGAGATGCGGCCATGGTTGGGAGCTGTCTTCATGATGTTTTTGGCCGTGTTGAGTCAAGTCTTGGATTCACTTCACATGCTTCCGAACCACACACTTTGATAACTCCCATTTGAACTTCCCAATCAACATCTTGCCTGAGTAGGACATGTCTGCATCTGTTTCTGGAGACATTCCCAACTCAAATGAGACTGCTTTCAATTATTGTCATAAGATGGTTGTCTACCCTTTGTAGATTTTTAACAAAACACTTATTTGTGGCTTTGTTTCAAAATGTGTGTGTGTGTGCAGGGATATTGCTGAGAGACCAGAGGTTTTGTGATTGTGCAGAAGCCTATAAAGCAGGACACAACATCAGTGGAGTCTACTACATATACATCAGTAACATGACCGAACCCACCCAGGTGAATAAATAACACTGTCATCATCCTCACGATCCATCATGAGTATACTGCATGTTTCAATCCAACTCTTAAGTTGTCAAGTTTCTCGGTTCAAGTTTTTCCAAGTACAGCTGTTAGAGCAAAGTTTTTTGAGTGGTGCCTCTGTCGTTGCTGAGTGCAATGACTAGATTTTAGTTATTGTTTCACCAGGTGTTTTGTGACATGGAGACTAGTGGTGGAGGCTGGACATTGTTCCAGCGCAGGGTCAACGGCAGTGTGGACTTCCAGAGAACATGGAAGGAATACAAAATGGTGGGTACTCCTGACATCCTCCAACCTTGGAGTTCACAGCTGACGTTAGGGATGTTACTGTACTGTACCTACATGTGTTAGATTTGTTGTGCAGGTGCTGAGAATAATGTTCTTGTCCCAATAAAGCCTTGTGTAAAATGTTTTCCCATTCATCCATTGGACAGCTTGGACACCTATTCATCCATTGGCAGACCAGTTCAGATGCCAAGAGCTGACAAAGCATCAAATATGGACTACTTGAACTTAAAATATAGATGTAAGATGCCCTTGTGTAATGGTGTGATCATCCGATGTTTGTCTGTAGGGTTTTGGGGACCCTGCGGGAGAGCACTGGCTTGGGAATGAGCTGGCGTTTCAGATGACCAGTCAGACCCAGTATGCCCTGAGAGTGGAGCTGAGAGACTGGGAGGGGAACACACCCTACTCCCACTATGACAAGTTCCAACTGGCCAGTGAGAAACAACAATACAGGTACAGTACTCTACCTTATGACTTCACGATGTCCATATGGAAAACGTAGCTCTTTCTAAACATATTTTTCATGGCTGAACACAATTTTTTACTTCCCAGTAGGGTGCTGAGGATGCTGCAGCACCCGCTGAAAAATCTGAATTAAAAACAATATTTATCCAAAAATATAACAATAAAAGATAAGGTAATTTTTTCACAAAAGTAGTGCACTTGGCCTTTACTAGTATTAGCAGACCGATAGAACAGTATCTTGTAGGATTCAATAGTTGGAATTGTAATAGTTGTTGCCCTGTCCCTTTCTCTGCAAATTGTAATTCTATTGGAATACAGAAATAACAATACCCTGTCCTCAAACACATCAAAAAGGTGAAAAGTTATGGGCATAGACACAAAACATCCACATCAAATTAAATATTTTTCTTGATCAAATAACATGGAAAACAACCACTTTTGTGCAGTATTAATTTACCATCCTTACAAACGACTTCATGTAAATGTACATTACTGTATTGTACATAGGCTGGTTATCTAGGTTTGTACCTGTAGACTTTCCATCACCATGAAGAAAAACTATGCACACTACAGTAATTGAGTACATTGAGACATCAAGTGGTTTTTGATGATGTGGCTCAGTTGGTAGAGCATGTTGCTTTTTGTATTTTTATTTAACTAGGCAAGTCAGTTAAGAGCAAATTCTTATTTACAATGACAGCCTACACTGGTCAAACCCGGAAGACACTGGGTCAATTGTGCGCCGCCCTATGAGACTCCCAATCACGGCCGGTTGTGCTACAGCCTGGAATTGAACCAGGGTGTCTGTAGTGACGCCTCAAGCACTGAGATGCAGTGCCTTACACTGCTGCGCCACTCAGGAGCCACAAAGGTAGTGCCCAACGTGGGGCTTGCAATGCTAGGGTTTTTATATTCCACAAGTAAACACTCAAATACATTTGGTTGAAATGTTTTTGCCTTTAGTAGTCCTGTATTAGTGGACCAATATAGACTTCTTCAGTGCAGGCATTTTTTTCCCCTGCCTGAACCACGAGTAACACTGAGTCACAATGTCGATGTGGTCATTTCTTTATCTGACTCAAAGGACCACAACAAATAAAGCATATAAGCCAGAGCTAGGCTGCCAGTATAGAAATAGGTACAGTCACAGGATTTCTGGCAAGAACCATGCAAATATGTACACAGTTCAAGTTTACTATGTCTTTGCCACCACAACAAAACTCATTGCACATGAAGAATCCTGGATCTAATGATATAGGAATACATATCAATGTTGTTATTAATCATATATCACCTTTCCTTTACAAGGAAAATAATAGTGCTTATTGTATATCTGAAAGCCATGTAAAATGACTTTGAAAAAAAGTCTACAGTATTCGCTTTTTCCTTCAACTTTCCTCACAATATTATCTCATAGCTATTTTCTTGTATGGAATTCTAAATGTGATTTTGGCATAAGAAATCCATCAGTCCCAGTCAAGCTGACGTTCCCATCTGCAGGCTGTTCTTGTGGGGCTACAGTGGAACAGCAGGAGAGCAGAGCAGCCTGGTATCGCATGGCACCAGCTTCAGCACCCGTGACGCCGACAACGACAACTGCCTGTGCAAGTGTGCCCTCATGCTGACTGGGGGTAAGGGTTAAAACTTCTCCTCCATGAGGGAATTTAGGGCATTATGTTATGTGAAAGTGACATACAAGCAGTAACCCCTTTTCTTACAGCTAGCTGACTTGAGGCATGCTGCCAGTATGACTTCTCACTCTTGTAAATTAATAACATAGCTAATGCCTTTCATGTCATGATATAAATATATGTTTTTGTTTTCATCAAATTACCTGGGTTTCAACATGTCATAACATGCCATCAGTTTTTTATGACGTGTTGTGACATGTATTGTTGACCTTGCAGCAATGTTATGACAAGAAAAACACAGTATAAGCTCAAGTAAAGTTAATCAGTTGTTTTAATTGTTAAGTACCTTGGTGTGACATATACATTGGGGAAAGAAAGTATTTAGTCAGCCACCAATTGTGCAAGTTCTCCCACTTAAAAAGATAAGAGAGGCCTGTAATTTTCATCATAGGTACACGTCAACTATGACAGACAAAATGAGAAAAAAAATCCAGAAAATCACATTGTAGGATTTTTTATGAATTTATTTGCAAATTATGGTGGAAAATAAGTATTTGGTCACCTACAAGCAAGCAAGATTTCTGGCTCTCACAGACCTGTAACTTCTTCTTTAAGAGGCTCCTCTGTCCTCCACTCGTTACCTGTATTAATGGCACCTGTTTGAACTTGTTATCAGTATAAAAGACACCTGTCCACAACCTCAAACAGTCCCATTCCAAACTCCACTATGGCCAAGACCAAAGAGCTGTCAAAGGACACCAGAAACAAAATTGTAGACCTGTACCAGGCTGGGAAGACTGAATCTGCAATAGGTAAGCAGCTTGGTTTGAAGAAAT
The DNA here is from genome assembly GCF_965601325.2 of Salmo salar. NCBI lineage: Eukaryota > Metazoa > Chordata > Actinopteri > Salmoniformes > Salmonidae > Salmo > Salmo salar. Next base: position 42,092,642 of record NC_138302.1, on the reverse strand, counting down.
CAACTGTGGGAGCAATTATTAGGAAATGGAAGACATACAAGACCACTGATAATCTCCCTCGATCTGGGGCTCCACGCAAGATCTCACCCCGTGGGGTCAAAATGATCACAAGAACAGTGAGCAAAAATCCCAGAACCACACGGGGGGACCTAGTGAATGACCTGCAGAGAGCTGGGACCAAAGTAACAAAGCCTACCATCAGTAACACACTACGCCGCCAGGGACTCAAATCATGCAGTGCCAGACGTGTCCCCCTGCTTAACCTGTTTGGGCTAGGGGGCAGTATTGAGAATTTTGGAAAAAATATGTGCCCATTTTTAACTGCCTCCTACACCAACTCAGAAGCTAGAATATGCATATTATTGTTCAGGTTTGGATAGAAAACACCCTAAAGTTTCTAAAACTGTTTGAATGGTGTCTGTGAGTATAACAGAACTCCTATGGCAGGCAAAAACCTGACAAGGTTTCATGCAGGAAGTGGCCTGTCTGACAAGGAGTCGTGCGTCTTGCATCTGTTTATTGAAGAGTAAGGATCTTAGCTGTAACGTGACAATTCCCAGGGCTCCAATAGGCTCTCAGAAGCCGGGAAAATCCTGAAGGATGACGAGGCAGCCTCAGGCTGAAACAGATTATCACCTTATCCAAGTGGCCGATCAGAGGACCATTGAATGAGGCGCGTGCGCGATTAGCCCCCGTGGAGTATATTCATTAGGCTGTTTAGCTTATTGCAGATTCCCGGTCGGAATATTATCGCTTTTCTACGAGATAAATTGCATAAAAATTTATTTTAAACAGCGGTTGACATGCTTCGAAGTACGGTAATGGAATATTTAGAATTTTTTTGTCACGTTCTGCGCCATGCGCGCGACCGTGGATTACCATTCTGATAGTGTCTAGAACGCACGAACAAAACGACGCTATTTGGATATAAAGATGGATTATTTGGGACCAAACCTACATTTGTTATTGAAGTAGAAGTCCTGGGAGTGCATTCTGACGAAGACAACAAAAGGTAATCAAACTTTTATAATAGTAAATCTGATATTGGTGAAGGCTAAACGTGCTGGGTGTCTAAATAGCTAGCCCTTGATGGCTGGGCTATGTACTTAGAATATTGCAAAATGTGCTTCATCCGAAAAGCTATTTTAAAATCGGACATAACGAGTGCATAGAGGAGTAATGTATCTATAATTCTTAAAATAATTGTTATGCTTTTTGTGAACGTTTATCGTGAGTAATTTAGTAAAATTGTTAGTAAATTCACTGGAAGTTTGCGGGGGGTATGCTAGTTCTGAACGTCACATGCTAATGTAAAAAGCTGTTTTTTGATATAAATATGAACTTGATTGAACAGACATGCATGTATTGTATAACATAATGTCCTAGGTGTGTCATCTGATGAAGATCATAAAAGGTTAGTGCTGCATTTAGCTGTGGCTTTGGGTTTATGTGACATTGTATGCTAGCTTGAAAAATGGGTGTCTGATTATTTCTGGCTGGGCACTCTCCTGACATAATCTAATGTTTTGCTTTCGTTGTAAAGCCTTTTTGAAATCGGACAGTGTGGTTAGATAAACGAGAGTCTTGTCTTTAAATAGCTGTAAAATAGTCATATGTTTGAGAAATTGAAGTAATAGTATTTCAAACGATTCAAAAATCGCGCCACTGGATTAGACTGGCTGTTACGTAGGTGGGACGAATTCGTCCCGCCTAGCCCATAGAGGTTAAGCCAGTACATGTCCAGGCCCGTCTGAAGTTTGCTAGAGAGCATTTTGATGATCCAGAAGAGGATTGGGAGAATGTCATATGGTCAGATGAAACCAAAATAGAACTTTTTGGTAAAAACTCAACTCATCGTGTTTGGAGGACAAAGAATGCTGAATTGCATCCAAAGAACACCATACCTACTGTGAAGCATGGGGGTGGAAACATCATGCTTTGGAGCTGTATTTCTGCAAAGGGACCAGGACGACTGATCTGTGTAAAGGAAAGAATGAATGGGGCCATGTATCGTGAGATTTTGAGTGAAAACCTCCTTCCATCAGCAAGGGCATTGAAGATGAAACGTGGCTGGGTCTTTCAGCATGACAATGATCCCAAACACACCGCCCGGGCAACGAAGGAGTGGCTTCGTAAGAAGCATTTCAAGGTCCTGGAGTGGCCTAGCCAGTCTCCAGATCTCAACCCCATAGAAAACCTTTGAAGGGAGTTGAAAGTCCGTGTTGCCCAGCGACAGCCCCAAAACATCACTGCTCTAGAGGAGATCTGCATGGAGGAATGGGCCAAAATACCAGCAACAGTGTGTGAAAACCTTGTGAAGACTTACAGAAAACGTTTGACCTGTTTCATTGCCAACAAAGTGTATATAACAAAGTATTGAGATAAACTTTTGTTATTGACCAAATACTTATTTTCCACCATAATTTGCAAATATATTCATTAAAAATCCTACAATGTGATTTTCTGGATTTTCTTTTCTCATTTTCTCTGAAAATGAAAATTACAGGCCTCATCTTTTTAAGTGGGAGAACTTGCACAATTGGTGGCTGACTAAATACTTTTTTCCCCCACTGTACAGTGGGCTCTGAAATTATTGACACCCTTCATAAAGATTAGCAAAAATGACAGGGTATAATAAATAATTCAAATACTGAGCTATATTGTATTTCCAAAACATTAAAATTGTTATTTTACACTAATACAATTGCTCAAAAAAATAGATTTTGTTTACCAAGGAATATTTCTTTTTTTCAAAAAGGTAGGGGACAAAATTATCAACACCCCTATTTTCAATACCTCACCAGCTAATGGCAGTGAGCCTATTTATAAAATGTTTTATGATATTGGAGAACACGTTTGGAGTGATATTAGACTATGCCTCCAGACAGAATCATTCCAGATCCATGATATTTCTTTGTCTGTGCTTATGGACTGCCCTCTTCAATTCAAACCACAGGTTTTCAATGGCAATGGCATTCAAGTCCGGAGACATAGATGGCCATTGCAAAATGTTGATTTTGTTGTCAATTAACCATTTCTTTGTGGATTTTGATATGTGTTTGGGGTTATTGTCTTGCTGATGGATCCACTTGCGGCCAAGTTTCAGTCTCCTGGTAGAGGTAACCAGGTTTTTTAAAGTTCATGAAAAAAATGGGGGAAAAATTTATGAAACGTATGCATTCACTACTGTAAGTCGCTCTGGATAAGAGCGTCTGCTAAATTACTAAAATGTAATGATGCTGTTGACCTTAACAAGGGCCCAAATATCAGTGGAAGCAAAATAGCCCCATAACATCAAAAATCCACCACCATATTTTACACTAGGTATGTGGTTCTTTTCTGCATATGATTCCTCTTTTCAACACCAAAACCGACCACTTGTGTGCATGGCCAAAGAGCTTTATTTTCATGTTATTCAACAAATGTAAACGGCTAGAGTTTGCTAAACGGCATTGACACTTGGATTGGAACCGGTGCTACGGTAAGATGGCATGAAAACAGAGCTCTTTTGGCCCAATATGTCCTCCAATCTCATAAAACATTTTAGGCTAAGTGCCGTTATCCTCGCCAGGTTAGTTATTGAAAGTTATTATAGAAAACAGGGATGTTCATTTTAACCCCTACATTTTTTGTATATATATATATATATATATTTATTATTATTATTATTTTATTTTTTTACTTAAACAAAATCAATTTTTCTGAGCAATTGTATTAGTTAGTATAAAATAATATATTTCCCAATTTTATTGAGCGTACAATATACTGTAGCTCAGTATTTGAATTATTTACTTTATACAGTAATTCTTGCTCATCTTTATCAATGCTGTCAATCATTTCGGACCCACTGTAAATACCTACATACTAAAAAAAAATGTTTTTCCAGTCTACATGTTTGTATATAACTATTATTTTGTTTGTGGTACTATAGTATTGGTCAAATACTGATTCAAAGGGTCACAGATCATTTAATTTTACTCTTTGTTGTGTAACACCCTGATAAACTCATTGCACTCCATACAGCAGTTTCAATCTGAATGGCTTACTCTCTTGACTCCACTGGGCACAGACATCATTTCAACTTCTAGTTTTAATTTACTTTGGGTTGAGTTGTCAACTTATTTCAATTCAATGTGAAATCAACCAAAAAGTTCACCCTGTCATTGGATTTAGGTTAAAAGTTGGGTGAAACATTTTTGAAGTTCTCTTACTGTCACGGTTGTGTGTAGAGACGGACCAAGGCGCAGCGTGCTTTGAGTTCCACATCTTTTATTTAAAGAAACTCACAAAACAAAAGGAAACAAACAACAAACCGTGACGACAGAGGTGCTACATGCACTTACTCAAAATAAGATACCACAAAACACAGTGGGGAAATGGCTGCCTAAATATGATCCCCAATCAGAGACAACGATAAACAGCTGCCTCTGATTGGGAACCATACCAGGCCAACATAGAAAAAACAACCTAGATAACCCACCCTAGTCACACCCTGACCTAACCAACATAGAGAATAAAAGGCTCTCTATGGTCAGGGCGTGACACTTACGTAGATGAATTATTGCAAATCCAATCAGTTTTCCACATTGATTCAACGTCATCCCATACATATTTTTTTGGTTTAAATGACATGGAAACAACGTTAATTAAATAATTTTTTGCCCAGGGGGTCTTGACTCTAGGCCCAGAGCTAAAGACAACAAGACAAGGCATTAACGCAATTTCTGTGATCTTCACCAGATACAAGCATTCCAGCTCCTATCTCCTAAGTGCTATGTAAAACACATCCCGCCTCAAACCATTCCCTCAGTCATACATAGTCCCCAATCAAGTATATTTATTCTACAGCTAAGGAGAGAGGGAAACTCCAAGATAAATAGCTTTTAAATACTAAAACTTTGATTGATTCTGAAAGTTGTTTAAGTTAATTGCTCCAGCACAGCTGGAACCCCTTTCAAAATGTTTGAAACTATAGTCATCCATAATCAAACCACTTATGGATACAACCTCTTGACACATGCCATCCAAAGCAAACAGCAGTGAAGTGATATTAGATTAATCAGAGATGAATTTGCAGTATCTCTCCGAGGCGCGAGTGTGGTTCTCATAGCAGGATCCATGTTTGCTTTGAAATGGAATAAGAACCGTATGCACAGCAGGTTAGCACACCACTACCATGAGTCAAAACACCACATTTGGTGAGAGAGAAAGAATTTGGTTGGAAAAGGGGGGGGAAAAATGATTAATTGAGGCTTAAGGACTGTATGGCAAGCTGTTCACAAGTGTCGGTTTCACTTTAATTGCTGTAACCATTTTGCTAACACAAAGACATATCTCCCTGAGTCCATCCTGCTATAACCCAACCACTCTTTCTGTTCTTTAGGTTGGTGGTTTGATGCTTGTGGCTTGTCCAACCTCAATGGCATTTACTACACCGTGGGCCACAACATCCGCAAGCTGAACGGCATAAAGTGGCATCACTTTCGGGGACCGAGTTATTCACTTAGTTCGACAGCCATGATGATCCGACCATCCGACTTCTAAGACCGGACAGTAATTTGGAGAGGAGAAGGGCTGTGAATGGGAAAGGGACAGAAATTTCTTTGCCTCATTGTCTCCAGGACAAAGACAAACAGGTGTACATTTAAGTTTTTAATAACAAACAATCAATCAGTCATTGTGTGACTGGGTGTTATTTAGTACAAGCGAAAACGTTGGGAGTCACCAGAAGAGACCAGACTGATAGTCTCCATCACTTGGCATCTTTATGCAGTGTAGATCTGGCCTCAGCTCTTTTTAATATATACTATAATGTGCCAGATTCGCAGTCCTCTGATGTCTTGCTTTACCACATTGTACTAGTGATGTCAAAAATACACATCTACACAGCTCCCTCACACCCTCAGTGTTTATTCCAGAACATTCTGAAGTTGTCATCATCAAGACAACATCAAATGAATGTATAGGAATGTCTCATATCCATGAGCCAAGAGGACTATTTTAAATAAACCACAGAGAAAGACACCAAGACAAGTAAATAACAAAAAGCTAATAACTTGAAAAGAAATGGAGGACATTTTGGCCAGAATGTGCCAGAATATTTTATGATTGACAAGATGTGATATGGACAGATCATACTGTGAGGTCTGCTTATGAAATATTTCAACGTTCCTACTTTTTTTTGCAAAATTGTATTTGCGTGCTGTAAATGTGAGCTAAACGTTGACTTAATTGTTTTGCATAACTGGATTGTATGTTTAAAGTTTGGGTTCATTGCTCTGCCATTTCGTGTGAATCTGTTAATATTTCTCTAAGCTTGTTTTTTCTATTATCTCTACAGTAACACATGAGTTAAGCGTGCATAAAAGGAACGTAATTCCCTTTTTATGTACTTTTCTCTATATGCGCATTCTGACCTTGAATTTAAGCATGAGTATAGAATGCTAATCACCCACTATAAGTTTGGGGTGGAGATGAAATAAATGAAGTTGTGGCGGAGGTGTGTCTACAGATACGCTGTATTCTGACCTTGACTTAATTCCCTAATAATTCAACCACATTTATGCGTGAGGAAACCATTAATAAAGTTTAGCGAACCAGTTCCAAGTGGAAAAAGCATCTTCTATATTTTTTCAGATAGAAATAACACCATTCTCCATGCACTGTAAATTACAACTTGAGCTATTGATACGAGCTAAAAGACATGTAGTCTAATTAAATCGTTATGGAGCAGCGAGCAGACCAAGCCATAACAGTTTGAACCTGAGGCATGGCCGTCATCACACAGTTCCATGATTAGTGCAGGCAATAGACAAGGGTATAACCTACTATAGTACACTATTCTCCCTATTATAATTCTATAATATACACTCATCTTCCAACATTACCATGGGTTGAAAAACTGAATGTGGCAATTTTAAGAATGATTCAAACCACCGTGTTCTTTATTTTGTGCGTAAAGGCTCTCCAAACCTGTTTTTTTATGATTCATAAATACTTTCCTAAAACTAAATAATCTACAAAATCATAATATTTTTAAATATACCAAATGGTCTGGAAACCGAGACGGATACTGTTAAACTTCAATTAAACGCTCAGTCTCAAATAGCTGCCTGTCCCTTTTAATAGCCGGGCAATGTCACATATTTCATCAAATTAACGGCTGTTTCAAATAGGGTATTTAGGAATTGTTTATGAGGTTAACATGACTATTTTAAGGTCTCTCCAGAGATGTTCGATCAGGTTCAAGTCCGGGTTCTGGCTGGACCACTCGAGGACATTCAGAGACTTGTCCCGAAGCCAATCCTGCATTGTCTTGGCTATGTGTTTAGGGTCATTGTCCTGTTGGAAGATGAACCTTCACCCCAGTCTGAGGTCCTGAGCGCTCTGGAGCAGGTTTATTAGTCTCCCAGTCCCTGCCGCTGAAAAACATCCCAACAGCATGATGCTGCCACCACCATGCTTCACCGTAGGGATGGTGCTAGGTTTCCTTCAGACGTGACGCTTGGCATTCAGGCCAAAGAGTTCAATCTTGGTTTAATCAGACCATAGAATTTTGTTTCTCATGTTCTGAGAGTCTTCAGTTGCCTTTGGCAAACTACAAGTCGGCTGTCATGTGCCTTTTACTGAGGAGTGGCTTCCGTCTGCCCACTTTACCATAAAGGCCTGATTGGTAGAGTGCTGCAGAGATCATTGTCCTTCTGGAAGGTTCTCACATCTCCACAGAGGAACTCCGGAGCTCTGTCAGAGTGACCATCGGGTTCTTGGTCACCTCCCTGACCAAGGCCCTTCTTCCCCGATTGCTCAGTTTGGCTGGATGTCCAGCTCTAGGAAGAGTCTTGGTGGTTCCAAACTTCTTCCATTTAAGTATGATAGAGGTCACTGTGTTCTTGGGGACCTTCAATGCTGCATACATTTTTTGGTACCCTTCCCCAGATCTGTGCCTTGACACAATCCTGTCTCGGAGCTCTACAGACAATTCCTTCTACCACATGTCTTAGTTTTTGCTCTGACATGCACTGTCAACTGTGGGACCTTATATAGCCTTTCCAAATAATGTCCAATCAATTGAATTTATCACAGGTGGAGTCCAATCAAGTTGTAGAAACTTCAAGGATTATCAATGGAAATAGGATGCACCTGAGTTCAATTTCGTATCTCATAGCAAAGGGTCTGAATACCTATGTAAATAAGGTATTTCTGTTTTTTATTTTTTATTTGCAAACCTTTCTAAAACTGTTTCGCTTTGTTATTATGGGGTATTGTGTGCAGATTGAGGAGGGAAATTAATTAATTAATTTCATACATTTTAGAATAAGTCTATAACATAACAAAATATGGAAAAAGTCAAGGGGTCTGAATCAAAATAAAAGTGACACAGTGTGTAAAAGGATAACACATTAGTGCAGGAAATGAAGAAATTGATTAAAATGCTGAAAGTGAGTGCTGGAATTAAACAATGAACTATGCAAATTATCAAAAGCTATGTACATTAAAGAAATAGACACCTGGCTCAAATAGAAGCATGTCTCTAATAAGGGCCTGTTGTGTTCAGTGATTAATGGAAGTTTTATGGTATATTTAGATGGCTTTCTTTCATTGATCCCTAATATTCTGAACCCATTCTCGCTATATATTCTAGTGAGTCTGTCGACAAAATTCGAACTAAAAGGTACACCATATTTAAAGGAGCACTGTGGAGAAATCGCTCCACCATTTCCTGGTTGCAAAAACTGTAATATTTAGCCTAATTTCAGTTTATTGACAAAACAAGTTTCAAGTTTTATTGTCACATGAACAAGTCCAGTGAAATGCCTTGCAAACTCAAAACCCAGCAATGCAATAATCAATAGACGTTCCGCTAGCGGAACACCACTCCAATATCCAATGATAAGGCGTGGCGCGAAATACAAACTCCTCGAAAATCCGAAAACTTCAATTTTTCAAACATTTGACTATTTTACACCATTTTAAAGACAAGACTCTCCTTTATCTAACCACACTGTCCAATTTCAAAAAGGCTTTACAACGAAAGCAAAACATGAGATTATGTCAGGAGAGTACTCAGCCAGAAATAATCAGACACCCATTTTTCAAGCTAGCATATAATGTCACAAAAACCAAAACCACAGCTAAATGCAGCACTAACCTTTTATGATCTTCATCAGATGAAATCCTAGGACATTATGTTATACAATACATGCATGTTTTGTTCAATCAAGTACATATTTATATCAAAAAACAGCTTTTTACATTAGCATGTGACGTTCAGAACTAGCATTCCCACCGAACACTTCCGGTGAATTTACTAAATTACTCACGATAAACGTTCACAAAAAACATAACAATTATTTTAAGAATTATAGATACAGAACTCATTTATGCAATCGTTGTGTCCGATTTTAAAATAGCTTTTCGGTGAAAGCACATTTTGCAATATTCTGAGTAGATAGCTCGCCATCACGGGCTAGCTAATTTGACACCCACCAAGTTTGGTACTCACCAAACTCAGATTTACTATAAGAAAAATTGCATTACCTTTGCTGTTCTTCGTCAGAATGCACTCCCAGGACTTCTACTTCAACAACAAATGTTGGTTTGGTTCCAAATAATCCATAGTTATATCCAAATAGCGGCGTTTTGTTCGTGTGTTCAAGACACTATCCGAAGGGTAACGAAGGGTGACGCACGGACGCGTATCGTGACAAAAAATTTCAAAATATTCCATTACTGTACTTCGAAGCATGTCAAACGCTGTTTAAAATCAATTTTTATGCGATTTTTCTCGTAAAATACCGATAATATTCCGACCAGGAGTCGTTGTTTTCGTTCAAAGACTGAAAATGTAAAATGGCCTTTTCATGTGCACGTGCACACCCGTCTCATTGTTCTCAGATCGACCACTATCCAAATGCACTACTGTTTTTCAGCCAGAGACTGCAGAGTCATCATTCAACGTTCTGGTGCCTTCTGTGAGCCTACGGGAGCCTTAGAAAGTGTCACGTTACAGCAGAGATCCTCTGTTTTGGATAGAGATGACAAAGAAGGCCAAGAAATGGTCAGACAGGGTACTTCCTGTACAGAATCTTCTCAGGTTTTGGCCTGCCATTTGAGTTCTGTTATACTCACAGACACCATTCAAACAGTTTTAGAAACTTTGGAGTGTTTTCTATCCAAAGCTACTAATTATATGCATATTCTAGTTTCTGGGCAGGAGTAATAACCAGATTAAATCGGGTACGTTTTTTATCCGGCCGTGAAAATACTGCCCCCTATCCATAACAAGTTAAGATGGAATAAACTGTTTTCAGTACCGGAGAAAAACAACAAGGAGCGCGCCCTCATTCACGCGCACCAAAACACTAGAGTCCACCTGAGTGACACTTAAAAAGAATACAAATACTTCTTCATTTTTCAAAAAAAAAATCGAACAATTTCTAAAGACTGTTGACATCTAGTGGACGCCATATGAACTGCAATCTTGGTCCTAATATTTAGGCTTTCTCATAGAAAAGCATTGGAAAATCCAATGACCTCAACAACAAAAAATTCCTGGATGGATTGTCCTCGGCAGGCGAAACCCCAAATCGGTTCTGTTATACTCAAAGACATTATCTTAACAGTTTTAGAAACTGTAGAGTGTTTTCTATCCAATACTACCATGCATATGCATATCCTAGCTTCTGGGCCTGAGTAACAGGCAGTTTACTTTGGGCACCTCAGTCATCCAAACTTTCGAATACTGCCCCCTAGCCTTAAGAAGTTTTAATTGTAGTGTGACAGTGAGGCAGCCCTTACATGATTTTATTGTAACATTTGACTGCTATGTTATTATCACTTTTGTATTGTTAATATTGTCATTGATTTGAATGAAAAGCAAAAACATACATGTGAACTCATGTTAATGCCAGCTGTGCTAATGTATGGAACTTAATTATTAGGCCTCTTACGCCATTGTGCTGATGCAGTATTCTCTTCCCCATCAGTACAGAAGTAAAATATTTGGAAACATAGGCCTATACAAAACAAGGAGCACTGAATAAAAGGTATTATACTGTAAATTGTCTCTTAGTACAGCAATATTCCAGTGAGTTGTTTTCTCATAAGTGCACATGATAGATCTTTATTTGAACTGTAACATTTGAACCCGCCAACAATATGTCATATAAATGAGAATTATGTATTGGTTGATTGCAAAGAGCTCAGCAGGATTGTAAAGAAAGGTAATGTATTCCTCTGTCTTAAAAACTGGTTCCATTTGTTCGTACTAAATTATTTTGTACAAGCCAACACAAACAGTAGCATATGAAACAATCCCTGTTGAAAACACAGTTAAGACCCCAAAATCTCCCTAACACACCAATTCTATCTCTGCAGCTATATAATGTTTACTTGTAACATCTCAGTCAAATATTGATATCGCTTTTAAATTGGAAAATAATTGTTTCTATGCTCTTTGTTGCGGTGAAGATGACTGCCTTTGCTAATAAAAACAGTATTATGACATTGAATGTTTGCTTTTTTACTTGTGTGTTATAACTATAAAAACATAATCATCATTACATTTTTATTTTCATTTATATTTTGTAAGTCAAGATCAATTGCAATGGTCATTAGTGATTAACATTTTCATTGACACTAAAGGGCTTTGTTATCATTGAAACAAGGAAAATGCATCTTATCGATGATTGTAATTCCATGTTGGCAGAGCCTTTATTTCACGGTTCCCGTCGTCTTCTCGCTCAGAACTTGAACAATACCAGGTCTCTCTATTATGTAGCTCTCCAATGTGTAGATGGAGGGGATAACATCCATGTGGAAGTACTTATGCTCCATTGATTGTATCTATCCAGTGCTGTTGTTGTCCCAATTCATTTAACTTTTTTCATAATGTGTTAGATAATTTAACAAAGGACTATTGACAAAGAACAAGTCATTTTAGTAGCATTAGATTGAATCGTCCGTCTCATTTTTAATTCAGCCTAAACGTGAAAGTTGGTTTGGTGTCTCAAACTTGAACGGTTCAAGAGTTACTGTTGGTGAGTTATTTGATGCACATTTATGCAAATGTGTATAGTTATAGTGGATTAAAGTTTTGAAGAGTTGGAAGTTAGGATAGCTTGAACATGTGAAAGTTAGTTTGGCGTCTCTAGCTTGAACTTTTAGAACCCAATATAATTCTAGAATGCTGCTGTAGATTACTGAGAATTTTCAAGATAAAGCTCAATTTCTCACACATTTCAAACAAACAGACATAGCTCAAAACAAAGAACAAATTACAATTACAAGTTAACTTAGTTTTAAAGAGCACAACCTCTTCTTTAATATGACACCACGATCCATGGAAATGTAGGGTCTCCTCTCTGGTGTGCTCTACCTCTTCCTCTCCCTTTGCTTCCTACTCTCCCTCTGCTTCTTCCTCTCCCTCTTCCTCTCCCTTTTCCTCCTCTTCTACCTCGGATTCCTCCTCTCCGTGTTCCTCTTCGTCTCTATATTCCTTTCCCTCCACTCTCCTCTCCCTCCTCTTCATTCTCCTCTTTCTCTCTCCCTCAACTCCTACCTCCACATCTCTATCCCTCCAATCATCTCTAACTCCTCTTCCTCCCTGTCTTTTGCTGCTGAGCCCTGACTCTCCACATCACTTCCCTCGCTTTCACTGACCTAGAGGAACAGGGAGAGAAAGAAAGGAGCGGAGCAACAAATAGGATACAATTGTGGTCAGGAACATAATCTCTCTCTTCCTTCCTCTCTTTTTCTCAAGCATACACATACTCACTTCCTAATAATCCCATCTGAGAGGTTTCCGTAATAAATTGTGTGATACACAATTGAGTTACACGCCTCCTATTACACACACACACACACACACACACACACACACACACACACACACACACACACACACACACACACACACACACACACACACACACACACACACACACACACACCACACACACACACACACACACACACACACACACACACACACACACAGTAAACAGTATCATCATGATGCTATACAGCACTTTCAATCAATCAATCAATTAAAGTTATTTTATGAACCCCTTGGTGGCCAGATTGTTTCTCAGTTCATGGTGTGCATATGTATGTCAGACTGATGAATAATTATACAGGATAGATTACACAAAAAATGTATGAATATGTTCATAGATGGGTCAGATTATAACTACAGATTATAACTAAGGATATAAAGGGTACACACACCTCAAGATTCACGATTAGATTACTTTTCATAGATGGTAAGAAGTCAACACACCCTTAGCCAAACAGGTTTGGAATATTTCTTCATCTATAATAATTCTTCATCGATGGGCATAGTTTGCTGGTTGTCTTTGAGACGATAATGTTTGTGTTCGTAAATTCCCTCTGGCTATCTAATCAGATTTCAGCACACTGTCATCTGAGTGTGCCAGAGCGCAGAATAAGTGACGAATTTACGAAAGCTCAACATCCATTGAATAGGGCCGGTATCAGTAAACGTCAGCAAAAAAGCATAATTAAATTGTTGCCAGCAGCACAGTTACAGTCACCAACGCTCAGGATAACATGAAAACTGCCCAACCAGCTCTGCTAGGGCGAGTAAAATGGTCAGAGTGAGGTGTTCTCCCATTTGTGTCTGGAAGTAGCTAGCAAGCTAGCCAATGTTAGCCAGTTAGCTTGGGTGCTTGACTGCCGTTGTGAGGCCAGAACGCTCGGATCACTCCTCGACCAGAGCATCCAGTGTGTGTTCTGAATGCTCCGAGAGCGAAACGCCCTGAATTTACGAATGGACAATCTAACAACGCTCTGAATTTAGGAACGCCCAGAGGGCACTCTGAGCACACTCTGGCACTCCAGATTGAATTTACGAACGCACCCCAAGTGTGACAGCATCGCGAGCGAAGCACAATGTTGCCTCCAGACCAACTACAGAGTTCGCCCAAGATAGCTATTAGATTAGTTACGAAGCTGGGACAGTCTCCAAATGAATTGCATAGGTAGAAACAGGACAAAACAAGCAACTTGTTAGCTGGCTATGTAAATAAATCACTGCAACTCAATTGTCACGTCCTGACCAGTAAAAGGGATTGTTTGTTATTGTAGTTTGGTCAGTGCGTGACAGGGGGTGTTTGTTTAGTGTGTTTCGGTTTTTTTGGGGCAATGTTCTATCTTAATATATTTCTATGTCTGTGTCTATTTAGTCTATTTCTATGTTCAGGGTTTTTGGTTTGGCCTTCAATTAGAAGCAGCTGTTCTTCGTTGCTTTTAATTGGAGGCCATATTTAAGTAGGGTTCTCTGTCACTGTGTTGGTGGGTAGTTGTTCCGTGTATAGCTGTGAGCCTTACAGGACTGGTTTTCGTCGTTGTTTTTGTATAAGTGTTTTGTTTTGGGTTTTTTCTTCTAATAAAAGAAGATGAGTATACACATTCCCACTGCATTTTGGTCTACTCCATACGACGAACGTGACATCAATATCATATGACCCAGCTAGCAATGAGGAATCGGCCCCGAATCGGGTTTCGGACTAGGCCCGGAATCAAAATGAATGACTGCCCAGAATTGGCCCAAGCACATCGGCCGTTTCCGTCTATCGAAATTCAGCCAACTTTGCCGGCATCTTACCAGAATCCCCCCAGATGCGGCCCGATGCAAATTTCATTATTTTAAATTACTATTATACATTCATTTAAATGTTAATTGTATTTTTTTATCAAATAGACAATGAGGAAAATATGGAAAAATAAATGAATAATGAAATGTTAATTATATAAAGCAGCCCGTGTAATCATCTGCCAGAGAGTAGCATTTGGGCCATATAACGCTCACCAGAATTGGCCCGAGCCCCAAGTAATACATTTGGGCCAGATAACTCACATTGGAATCGGCCCAAGCTCAATCCCCGCATCCTAGCTATAAGTAACACTGCTGAAGGCGGCCCAGACTCGGGCCACATGACATCGGCTGAGTCTGACTCTCAGCCGGAATCAGCCCAGATCCACTGTGCTAGCTGCGGAGCTCCACTGGGTGGGCATCTACAGTGGTTCCTCCTTTAAAAGTTGCGAGCTTACGCCGCAGGACTTAGAGGTACCCAGCGTCACAGCTTCATTGCTCCAGACCACAGTAGGGGGCAGTTAGAGCACTCATTATGCATTTGGGCAGTAGCGGATTTAGGTATGGGAGACATGGGCAGCTGCCCATGGCGGCATCTTGCTGGGGGCAGCACGGGGTGCCCGCACAAAATGTTTTGGAATGGTGACATTTGCGCGATCGGTGTTCTATCGCTTATTTGCACGTCACGTCAATGATATCATGTCTCCGTGTGGGACTGTGGGTCAATTAACCTTGTCGGAGTGGGCAACCTGATTCTAGTTTGTGAGCTAGACAGGCTACTGCCTGGGAAGGTCTTCCACACAGAAGTACGAGATGGGGAGGGGAACGGGGGTAGGTTGACCTCAGGTCTCCCCACTGGAAGCCCGAGGTAGGGGGAGAGGGGGAATCTATCAAATAGCGACATCTAACTTTGTACAGTACTAATGCAGTTAGTAAAACCAGTCACATTATGAAATGCTACCAAATAAACCACAATTTATTCATAATACTGTACAAATACTTATTCATAATACTGTATGCAACTATTGTTGAATTTTTTTTCTGTTTTTTTCTGGGCTGGGGGGGGGGGGGGGTCGCCCAGGGAGCCAAACAAGCTAGAACCGCCACAGCATTTGGGTCCCAAGGTTTTTATATGACCAGCAAAGATGTCTGACAAAAACATTACAGTGGAAGCAAATGTAAATAATTTCAACGTAATAAAGAGTCAAGCAAAAAATGAGCAATTGAGAGGAATATGTTAGCTAATTTAGAGATAAAAATCAATATTTAGCAAGTTGTTTTTCAGTCATATCCAATACCAGCTCCTGGGACATCAATGATTACACATTGTAACTATGTAATAGACTAGAAACATGATTTACGTAAAGGCTGATTTGTAATTCATCTACAGTTGAAGTCGGAAGTTTACATACACTTAGGTTGGAGTCATTAAAACTCATTTTTCAACCACTCCACAAATTTCTTGTTAAAAAAACTATAGTTTTGGCAAGTCAGTTAGGACATCTAGTTTCTGCATGTCACAAGTCATTTTTCCAACAATTGTTTACAAACAGATTATTTCACCTATAATTCACTGTATCACAATTCCAGTGGATCAGACTTTTGCATACACTAAGTTGACTGTGCCTTTAAACAGCTTGGAAAATTCCAGAAAATGATGTCATGGCTTTAGAAGCTTCTGATAGGCTAATTGACATAATTTGAGTCAATTGGAAGTGTACCTGTGGATGTATTTCAAGACATACCTTGAAACTCAGTGCCTCTTTGATTGACATCATGGGAAAATCAAAAGAAACCAGCCAAGACCTCAGAAAAAAATTGTAGACCTCCACAAGTCTGGTTCATCCTTGGGAGCAATTTTCCAAATGCCTGATGGTACCACGTTCATCTGTACAAACAATAGTACGCAAGTATAAACACCATGGGACTATGCAGCCGTCATACCGCTCAGGAAGGAGACGCGTTCTGTCTCCTAGAGATGAACGTACTTTGGCGTGAAAAGTGCAAATCAATCCCAGAACAACAGCAAAGGATCTTGTGAAGATGCTGGAGGGAACTGTTAGGGTTCAACTGGCTATTTGTTTGCATAACCTATATAATATACCGGGAAAGATATGCTACAATATTAAGTATATAAACTACGGATAAGTCAACTGCTGAAGACGAGAACTACACCAGGCGACAGGAAGTGCGTCACGAGGCTGGGACCAGCCTGCAAGCCGACAATAGGATGAGGAAGTTTAAACATGCTCATCCTCGCTCTGACAGGCCAGCAATGAGCGGGAACTATCTCTGTCAGAGTATTTAAGGATGAACAAAAGATGTGTCGCTCTCTTCTCTGTCTGCCCTGCGTGGTGTTACAATGAGAGCGTAATTACAAACATCATATTTTCCATTTGTACTATCATTCTATTTATGATTTAAATAATCATTGCAAAACTAAGTTGCATGGTTTGTTTATATCCTAATACCAGATTCGAATTGACGCGACTTGACAAATGGTGACCCCGACGTGATTCTGGTAGAAGGACTTCGTTGGAATTTGTCCGGCCGATTGGCCATCGCTGTCGTCGGACAGTGTGTTTCACAAATCCTGACCAGTCAAATAAAAAGGTAAGCAGACACCTATTGTGAATAACTAAAGTTCTGCATATTGGACTTATCCAAATTTATTTTGTGAGACACCTGTTTGATGTAAGTGACTAAATTACAACATATAACTTAAAATTGATGAAGTAATGATATCTCTAATATGGTAAATGTGATTGTTGAAAACCATGGTGAAATAAGAATATTGTCTTACCGGCAAGATCCGTAATTATAAAGATATTACGGTTAGGTTCGGAGAAATATTCAAACAATTGGTGTATTGTCTTACCGGCAAGGTCCGTAATCAAGACATATTACGGCTGGGTTCGGAGAAATACATAAACTTTTAGACAAGGTCCTGTAGGTCGTGAACGTACCACAGGCTAGGTTCTAAAAGTACAGGGAACTATTGGAAAGGAATATTGTCCTACCGGCAAGATCCGTAAATATGGATATATATTACGGTTAGGTTCGAAGGAAATATTAAAAATTTTAGGAATAATAATATTGTCCTACCGGTAAGGTCCGTAAGTGTGAACATATTACGGCGAGGTTCGGGGAAATATTTAATGTTTTAGGTTCTATAGATCCGTAATTGTGAACACATTGCGGCTAAGTTAAAAAAATGTAAACATTTAAAAAATATATTTTAAAAAGAAATATTAGAAATGTTTTGGACTAACGGGTGATGTCTGTAAACGAGTCGGAGAATACTTAATGTTTTAGATGCTGTATAAACTAACGGATAAAATTCGGGGAAGAAGTGGGGGATGATAAAGTAGTAGTACATTTTGAAAAGTTATTAGTTAACAACCGAAAAGCATACATGGTGGGGCGGGAAATGGAGCGGATATTGAAGGCCCTAATATCTACACTAGAAGTAAACGGGGGAAAAGACGGTAAGGAGTGGAAAAGAAGAGGAGAAAAATTGTAAAAAGGATGGGTGGATGATGGCTGTATCGCATCACCTGAAGGAGTCCCAGTAGAGGGGGAACCAGGACGAATATTAGAGACGCTGAAAAGAAAAACAGCAAAAGCTGAAGGAGAATGGAAACAAGAGGGAGAGCCACGAAAAGGAAAGCACAAGGAAGTGATGGAAAAAGCTAGGTTAAGGGAGCGCATAGGTTTGGCGATGCTGGAAAAACGAAAGAAAATGTGGAAAGAAGAACAAGAACAATTGAAACGATCCAGGCTCTATCCTGCCCTTCCCTCAGCACCCCCGCCGTATGAAATTCCAAAGATCATGGCTCCAGTTTTAGATGTGTCAGCAGCGGTCAGCTACCACAAACGCCCGGATAAAGAGGAAGGGGAGCAGTGGTGCAAGGTGAGCGATAGGAGGGAGGAGGTTTCTGCTCTACTTGAGACAGCAAAAGCGATGAGAGACGGGGTGAACAACCTGAGCAGACTGGGAGCTGGCATTGAAAGCATGAGCCTAGTAGGAAGAAGCGAAAGTGGCAGCGTAGTATCAGATGACCTGATACAGTGGAAGGACCCCGAGACGACAGAGAGAGAGTGGAAGCCGAGAGACAAAGACGCAGAAAGTTGGAAGAAATGGAAGAGGAAGTGAAACAAGGAGAAGTACAGATAAGAATACTAGAAAAGACTGAGAACTTGACGAAGAGCAAGATCGAAGTGACAGACCAGGCCACCTAGAAAGGGGCCACTGCATAGACATAGGAGGGAAAAAGAAGGAGAGAGAGAACTCAAAGTTCTATGTGGAAAATTTGAAGGGGACATGTGGAACCCGGGGGATGCCCCAACATACCACACGAGAAGCAGGAGTCATGAAAGGATGACAATGGGGCCGTATCCGCTGAGGGATACACCCGGAGGTACAGCAGTGTATAAGCCATGGGCTCAACGGGAGATACAGACCCTAATCGATAGCCTGCCTGCGCCTGAGGAGTCAGGGGATAGATGGGTAAAAGCATTTGAAAGTCGGACGGCGGCTGACGAACTCACGGTAGGTGATATGGCCGCGGAAATTAACAGGTATATGGGAGACCAAGAATACAGAGAGGTCATGACTGCTGCAGGACTAAGAGGAATGGTGGGAGCAGCTACCAGGTTTGATCAATACCGAGGACAAGCATGGGACGCTGTCAGTCGCAAGTACCCGACCCAGCCAAGACCTCAGCTGATGCGGACACTGACACTGGAGGAAGAGGAGAGTGTGCCCGTATACATGAAAAAGGCAAGGGGCCTCTGGAGGCAGGCTTGGAATGAAGAACCAGGGAAAGACACCATGAAGCACTTATTTCTTGCTAACTGCATGCAAGGGTTGCCAGACCAGGTGAGGGTGGAATGTGAAAAGGTGGTGGGAATCGCAGCTAAGAGTGTGCTGGAATTCACAGAGATCGCTCAACACCATGTTGAGCAATGGAGTGAGGGAGTGAGTGAGAGAGGCATATTTCTACCAAATTGAAAAAGGACTGGAAATGTTGTTTGTTTTTAACTAGGGTTAGCAAATACCCATACACAACAAATCGTGTATAACTATTTGTTGGTATCTTTAAAATACTATGTTGGGATATGCTATTTCTTTTGGATTTGGTGAGATTTCAATTTGCTGTACACCTAGAAGACACAATATCTTAAAAAGGGATACACACACACATATGGAATCTTAGAAGTTATACATACATGGAGCCGTTGAAGTTTTGTTTTCTGAGTTTTAATTAAACACGTGAAGTCTTTGGATAAGGGAAATGTTCTGGGAACCTGAGATAAAATATGTAGAAAATTATGCCGTTTTTTTTAAATTGGTCTAATGTAGTAAGGAACATTGTTCTGAAAGGGTGGTATGACTTTTGACCTCTATCAGGGCTCCCCCTTGTGGTCTGATCAGCCACAATGAGAAGCCAATTGGATAGTGAATTTAAGGTCATTGGTGATATTGATTTTAAGGAAATTTGTAGAACTAATAATTATGATGGAGTTAAAGTTCAAAGACACAATTGATAATTTGAACCAATGTGAAGACAGAATGACGATAAGGGTATAATACATTTTCTTTGTGGAGTAGTTCAGATTAATAAGCAGGGGTATTTTTTACATTATCTAGATAAGTATTGTCCCTTAGGAAGTCAGCTGTGGTTGTAAGCAGTGTAAGAGATTTAACACAACAAGGCTGTGGAATTGACATAATAGTATCATTATATTTTGTTGTGAATAAGTTTAATAATGGTAGACTTATGTCAACAGGACAGAGATATATGACATTTGTAGGTGATCCAGGATCATTGAGGGTATCGAGATAAAAATTAAGTAGATATGCAATAACTAGACAGGTTGATTTTTTTTTTTAAATCAGAAGTGCAACAGGGGAGACCATGAGACATTTAGTCAATATTTGGAAACAAACCATATTTGATACTGACAGTTAGGAGAAAGTCAGACAGACAGATAGAAGGAAGGGCAGATGGAGAAGTCCTCCCCTGCACTGCTGAGACCTTGATGGGTTGGAAGTAGCAGGAGGAGAGCATAAGCCAGGAAGAGAAGATAAAAGTGACAGAAGAATTAGATAACGGTTAGTGAGTGAAGACCAACATAGTTAAATTATAAACAGGTGAGGACAGAAATAACAATGGGACAGACAGAAAAGACATAAGAATAGAAGATAGGAGGATAATTTAGTTTGGTTCGCTTAGTTAGGATATTAATACATGGAGGGACTATCGGCTCCATTGGCATGTATTTTAGTTTTGATTTTAAGTTTATGTTTGGTAAATTCTCTAAGAAGAGATATGACTATTTACACAGACAAGCACATAGGCATTAAAAACCATACAAAGCAGACAGATAAATCTTGAATAAGACAATTGACAGAGAATTGTTACAGGGTAACTAAGGATGAATGCCCCAGGGAGAGTTGGACATGTGGACAATGAAAGGGGGCAATCCTACAAGAGAAGGGCTGACATAAGGATAGTTTACTGATCTTACCAAAGACATTGTTTAGATACGCAGCAAAATTGATACATGGCTTGAGCCATGTATAAATAGGGGGAGTATAGTAGAGCAGGTGATAGAACAGGTTAGGATAATTACTTAAACAAGAACATATTACTTAAACAAAAACATTTTTGTAGAATATCCATTCCAACATTTGGAAATTGACTTATTGAACTATTCCGAATTGAGGGGAAGAAGGGGTGTTTAACAATAACAGATAAGTATAGCAAATGGGTAGAAGCGTTCCCAACTTACTTGGTGGACATGATTATGGTAACTAAAATATGAGGTCAAGATATTATCCCTAGAGTTGGTTTACTGGGATCTATCTCTTTAAATGATGGATGACATTTTAGCTAATCAGGTAGAGCCTATAGAATGCCAGAGTTAGGGAGAATAGAGATACCAGAACAGGTAGACACAGAAGTTGAAGAAATACTAACAGAACACATGAGAAGACTGTTTGTTAACCAAATCCGTATGTCCAAGATTTTGTGTCCAACAGGTGAATCACAGGAGAAGGGGATTCACTCAGTACAACCAGGAGACTGGGTGTGGATCCAGTCCCTGAGGAGAAAAGACGGGAAGCAGCCCCGTTGGGAAGGCCCATGCCAGGTTCTGTTAAACCATTGCCTTTGCCATTAGAAAAGCTGAGAGAGTTACTTGGGTCCACGTTATCCACTGCAGGAAGGTATGTACACATATGAGCACTGCTGATCACACACAGAGTTAGGAGAAGAACCAAGTACCAACAGGGTCCGGGGGCTACCTCATTAACGAAGATTTCCTATCCTGACCATTCATCACTGTGTGTGCTCCTAGAGGTGTGAGTATGGGGTGGTACCAAGCAGAGAGACTAAGGGCAGGAGAGGGTTGGCGGTTTTTGGGAAGAGTAGAGACTCTGAGATGCATCATAGTCTAATCTTTCTGATACATTCAGATCCACCACCTTCCGGTACTAATCATACGATACCGTTGTCATTGAGAAGAAGTAGAAGATAAACTATATAATACACTGATGCAGAATAAGGAATCAGAAAAGATCAAGATGTAGAATTTAAGGTAAACATTAAACAACTTCCTGGGAAAGCAGACAACTGTAGAGGGACTGGGTGGGCCAGATTGAAGTACTCAGCCAAACCACCTAGGTTCACTTAAATTCCTGATGAGCACCAGTGTCGTAGATATAAGAATGGCACCGAGAACTTGGATGATTTTAGTAGCTGGAAAGTAATTGTTAATGTGACTGACTTAGGTTTGAAAGATGAATAGAAAATTCTTAACCTCACAGCACCTATAACTGATGTAGGGTGGGCTAGTACCAGCAAAGGACGCATACGACAGAAATTACCACAAAGGGTGGTTAGGAACTTGCGCCCTGGGGTTATTGGTCCAACCAGTTCGAGTTAGTCATCAGAGGCCAGTTATAGGAGGCTAAAGTAGGCGCAGGAGGAGTTTTGACCAGGATGGGATTAGCCTTGTCTAGATGGATGCTATTGGCATCCTCAGGGAATTGCCAGATGAATACAAAGCTATGAATCAAATATGTGAAGGCTTTAACACTACATTATTATGGTAGTTGACAATAAATAAAAATGTGGATTGGATTAATGACATCTTTTATAATCAACAGAGATTCATGAATGAAACCGAGGATGCAGTAAAGAGGTTCTCTGACCAATTATCCGCCACCTCCCTCATGACCTGGTAAAATAGACTGACTCTCGATAGGTTATTGGCAAAAGAGGATGGTGTAGGTAGAATGAGTAAGTTCATTGCTGTTAGTACATTCCTGATAACACAGCTCATGTTTGGGAAATGGAAAAGTGTTGTAAGAACTGTATTATGGGCTGCTTTCACCTGTATGAGGTTTAATCACCAGAATTATAGGGAGATCGATAACAGAGCAGATGGTGAGATACGGACCGAGTCAAAGTTCAGACCAGTGGGACGACAAATACCTACCGCCGTGCCAGGTGGAGGATTCATTCAATTATGAGGAGCACATGTTAGATGAGACCATCTTTAGAGTTTCCTGAATTGGTTTGATTTTGTGTGAAATTTCTGAATCCAATAAAAATAGATGTGTTATAATGGATGTGAAATGTTTATCCAATCAGGTGGATTGTAATGGAAATTATATGATTTTAAGCCCTACTGAGACTTGACAAGCTATCTGCTAAAATGAAGGTGTAGCGGGGGTAGAGGAGTGGAATTGAATGAATATATTTTTTGGCAAGTACACATCTATGCTGGTTACTGGAATTCTGACCCTAGTGCTTGTGTTCCTATTATTGATATGTTGTGCTGCCTGTATAATCCCTTGCTTAAGAAAGTATTTTACAGTTGTCAGAGCAACCGGAGTGATGCCTTTGATGGAATTGACCCCGGAGAACACTAAATCCAGCTCTGGGCAAAAGATGGGTCTGTCCGAGGACGATCCTTGGTTTGCTGTTAAGGAAGTGGTTGAATAATGCCTATCCACAGTAATTTCATATGTATTGAATGTAGTGGCAGGTGGATGTGAAGGTTTAAAGTACTGGGACAAAGTGTCTGTCCCACACATGTTAGGTGTAGCCACTGTCACAAGAAGGTCTTCTTTTTATACGTTTTTTATATAATATGTTTTGAATTTATCCTGTGTACTATTTGTCTTTCCTTATGTGAAGGTTTGAAGTTCCTGGGTGACTGATAGTCAACCTAGTACAAGTGAGGTGTAGCCGGAAGGATGTGAGGGTTTTTAACTAATTATCTAATCATTAAAATGGAGATATACAAATTGTGTTGAGTGACACCCTAGGGGGTGTCAAAAGGGGGAATCCTAAATTTCTCTGAAATTTCTTCTTGGAGTATGTTCACACCCCAGGGGGTGTGAAAAGGGGGATTGTTACGGTTGAACTGGCTATTTGTTTGCATAACCTATATAATATACCGGGGAAGCTATTCTACAATATTAAGTATATAAACTACGGATAAGTCAACTGCTGAAGACAAGAACTACACCCGGCGACAGGAAGTGCGTCACGAGGCTGGAACCAGCCTGCACGCCGACGATAGGATGAGGAAGTTTAAACCACGCTCATCCTCGCTCTGACAGGCCAGCAATGAGCGGGAACTATCTCTGTCAGAGTATTTAAGGATGAACAAAGGATGTGTCGCTCTCTTCTCTGTCTGCCCTGCGTGGTGTTACAAGGAGAGTGTATATATGAACATCATATTTTCCATTTGTACTATCATTCTGTTTATGAATTAAATAATCATTGCAAAACTAAGTTGCATGGTTTGTTTATATCCTAATACCAGATTCGAATTGACGCGACTTGACAGAACAGGTACAAAAGTATCTATATCCACAGTAAAACAAGTCCTATATCGACATAACCTGAAAAGCCGCTTAGCAAGGAAGAAGCCACTGCTCCAAAACCGTCATAAAAAAAGCCAGACTACGGTTTGCAACTGCACATGGGGACAAAGATTGTACTTGTTGGAGAAATGTCCTCTGGTCTGATGAAACAAAAATAGAACTGTTTTGCCATAATGACCATCGTTATGTTTGGAGGGAAAAGGGGGAGGCCGAAGAACACCCTCCCAACCATGAAGCACGGCGGTGGCAGCGTCATGTTGTGTGCGTGCTTTGCTGCAGGAGGGACTGGTGCACTTCACAAAATAGATGGCAACATGAGGAGGAAAATGATGTAGATATATTGAAGCAACTTCTCAAGACATCAGTCAGGATGTTAAAGCATGGTCGCAAATGGGTCTTCCAAATGGACAATGACCCCAAGCATACTTCCAAAGTTGTGGCAAAATGGCTTAAGGACAACAAAGTCAAGGTATTGGAGTGGCCATCACAAAGCCCTGACCCCAATCCTATAGAAAAGGAGGCCTATAAACCTGACTCAGTTACACCAGCTCTGTCAGGAGGAATGGGCCAAAATTCACCCAATTTATTGTGGGAAGCTTGTGGAAGGCTACCCGAAACATTTTCCCCAAGTTAAACAGTTTAAAGGCAATGCTACCGAATACAAATTGAGTGTATGTAAACTTCTGACCCACTGGGAATGTGATGAAAGAAATAAAAGCTGAAATAAATAATTCTCTCTACTATTATTCTGACATTTCACAGTCTTAAAATAAAGTGGTGATCCTAACTGACCTAAACAAGGGAATTCTTACTAGGATTAAATGTCAGGAATTGTGAAAAACTGAGTTTAAATGTATTTGGCTAAGGTGTATACGGCTTCAACTGTATACAGAAAATAAACAGTACACTACACTTCCTATGCATATCTAACTCCCTTCATCTGCATTAATCTGAGGAGGTTCTCCCAGCCATGTAGACGATTGAAAACAGGGCAGCAAAGTTTGTTTGTCACCAGAGAGGTTTAGAGCATATTACTATTTGCCTGTGAATAACCAGACCTTCATACAAACTTGCTATGCTGAATTCTTGACGCACAACCGAAGATGCTTCCATATCCTGCCAGCACGCCCACAAGCTAGCCACTCAGGGGGAGAATGACGCATGGAATGTCACGACTACTGCCGAGGGTGGTTCCTCTCCCTGTTCGGGTGGCGCTCGGCGGTCGTCGTCACCGGCCTACTAGCTGCCATCGATCCCCTTTTTGTTTTTCTGTTAGTTATGTCTTTATTAGTTGCACCTGTGTTCATTTAGTTAATTAGTGGTGTTATTTAAGCCCGCCTCTCCACCTGTTCTGTGTGCAGGCTTGTTACGTGTTTTCACTGTGTTTGTGTCGTGAATCGTGTTGTTGGACTTTGGGTTTGTTTCGCCCTGTTTTTGTTTGGGCATTTTTCTCTTTTGTGGTACTTATTAAATATGTATTGTAACCCCAAAAAATGTGCCTCCTGTGCCTGACTCCACACCCACGACGTCCAAGCGTTACAGAAGCCCGCACCACCGACATGGAGTCAGCAGAAGCAGCCACCACTCCTCTACCATCGATGGAAGAACGGGTCCTCCATCACACCACCTTCCTCCATCGGATTGGGTCAGCCATGGACCAGATGATGGAGAGGATGGGAGAGGAGTGGTCTCCTTTCACCTCCGGCTCACCCGACGAGTCCACCTACTCCACTTCCTTCCCCGTCTGGATCTGGGGCACTGCGTCTTACGCCTCCGAGGAAGTAATATGGAGCAGCGGCAGGGTGCCAGGGATTTCTATTACAACTAGAGTTTTACCTGGCGACCGTGAGGCCGACTCCCTCGGGGGTGGAGAGTGTGAGCCTCCTCATCTCCTGCCTGATGGGTCGAGCATTGGAGTGGGCCAACGCTGTTTGGAATGGACCAGACTCATTGAGGAATAACTACCCTGAGTTCACCCGCCGTTTCAGGGATGTATTCGATCACCCCCCAGAAGGACGAGCGGCGGGTGAACGACTGTTTCACCTCAGACAGGAGATGAGGAGCGCGCAAGATTTTGCCCTAGAGTTCCGGACCTTGGCGGCTGGGGCTGGGTGGAACGACAGAGCCCTAATGGACAACTACCAGTGTAGCCTCCGGGAGGACGTCCGCAGGGAGCTAATGTGTCGGGATACTACACTCTCCCTAGATGAACTCATCGACATGTCTATACGACTGGACAATCTGCTGGCTGCCCGCGGGGGTTCAGAAAGGGTCCTGTTAGTTCCATCTCCTAGCCTGCCTGCGCCCATTCCTATGGAGCTAGGGGGAACCGCATCAAGGGGAACCGGAGGAGGGCACCCCTCCTGCACCAAATGTGGTCGACGAGAACACACGGCCGACCGGTGCTGGGGGGGTCCCTCTGGGAGTCGAGAAGGCAGGCAGAACACTCCTCGTTCATCCCAGGTGAGTCAGCACCACACTCACCCAGAATCCTCTGTTGGTCACATGTTTGTCTTAATTTTTTTTCTTAATTTTGTTTCCTTTTCCCAGCATAAGGCGCTAGTCGATTCAGGCGCAGCTGGGAACTTTATGGATAGCGGACTCGCCCTTAAGTTGGGAATTCCGCTGGTACCGTTAGATTCCCCTTTCCCCGTGCACTCCTTAGATAGCCGACCATTAGGGTCAGGGATGGTCAGGGAGGCCACGGTGCCACTGGACATGGTAAGACAGGGGAATCATAAGGAACAAATTTGTTTCTTATCGATTCACCTGCGTTTCCAGTGGTGCTGGGGGTGCCCTGGCTAGCCAGTCACAATCCCAAGATTTTGTGGAAACAGTGGATTCTCCAGGGATGGTCAGAGGAGTGTTCAGGTAGGTGTCTGGGTGATTCCATTGGTGCCACGTCGGTGGAGAGTCCAGACCAGGTTTACACTGTGCGCATTCCCCCTGAGTATGCCGATTTGGCTCTCGCCTTCTGTAAGGCGACTAAATTACCACCTCATCGACAGGGGGATTGTGCGATAGAACTCCAGGGTAATGCTGCGCTTCCCAAGAGTCACGTGTACCCATTGTCCCAGGAGGAGACGTTGGCTATGGAGACATATGTCACGGAATCTCTGGGGCAGGGGTACATTCCGCCCCTCCATTTCACCCGTCTCCTCGAGTTTATTTTTTGTGAAGAAAAAGGGGGGAGGTTTGCGTCCATGCATTGATTATAGAGGTCTCAATTCCATTACAGTGGGGTTCAGTTACCCGCTACCTCTCATTGCTACGGCGGTGGAATCATTTCACGGAGCGCGTTTTTTCACGAAACTGGATCTCAGGAGCGCGTATAATCTGGTGGGTATTCGGAAGGGAGACAAGTGGAAAACCGCATTTAGTACCACATCGGGCCACTATGAGTACCTCGTCATGCTGTATGGGTTGAAGAATGCTCCAGCCGTCTTTCAATCTTTTGTCGATGAGATTCTCAGGGACCTGCACAGGCAGAGAGTGATTGTGTATATCGACGATATCTTGATTTACTCCTCCACACGCGCAGAGAATGTGTCTCTAGTACGCAAGGTGCTTGGTAGACTGCTGGAGCATGATCTATACGTCAAGGCTGAGAAGTGTGAGTTCTTCAAAAGAGCCGTCTCCTTTCTGGGTTATCGCATTTCCACCTCAGGGATGGTGATGGAGTGTGACCGCGTTAACCTCTCTGGGCTAGGTGGGACGTTAGCGTCCCACTCTATTCACCAGCCAGTGGAATCGCATGGGCGAAATGCAAATACCTCAAAAATGCTATAACTTCAATTTCTCAAACATATGACTATTTTACACCATTTGAAAGATAAGACTTTCGTTAATCCAACCACATTGTCCGATTTCAAAAAGGCTTTACAGCGAAAGCAAAACATTAGATTATGTCAGGAGAGTACCCAGCCAAAAATAATCACACAGCCATTTTCAAAGCAAGCATATATGTCACAAAAACCCAAACCACAGCTAAATGCAGCACTAACCTTTGATGATCTTCATCAGATGACACTACTAGGACATTATGTGATAACTCCTTTATGCAATCGCTATGTCAGATTTTAAAATAGCTTTTCGGCGAAAGCACATTTTGCAATATTCTGAGTACATAGCTCATCCATCACAGGCTAACTATTCAGACACCCGCCAACTTCGGGGCTCACTAAACTCAGAATTACTATTAGAAAAATTTGATTACCTTTGCTGTTCTTTGTCAGAATGCACTCCCAGGACTTCTACTTCAACAACAAATGTTGTTTTGGTTCCAAATAATCCATAGTTATATCCAAATACCTCCGTTTTGTTCGTGCGTTCAGGTTACTATCCAAAGGGTAATGCGCGAGTGCATTTCGTGACAAAGAAATTCAAAATGTTCCTTTACCGTACTTAGAAGCATGTCAAACGCTGTTTAAAATAAATTTTTATGCTATTTTTCTCGTAAAATAGCGATAATATTCCAACCGGACAACGTTGTATTCATTCAAAGAGGGAAAGAAAAAAATGGCGAGGTCTCGTGAACGCGCATCTCCAGTCTCTCTGTCACCAGGCAGTCCACTGACAAACTGAGCTGCTGTTATCTGCCCAGAGACAGGAGACGCGTCAATCCGGTTTCTGAAGGCTTTAGAGAGCCAATGGAAGTCTTAGAAAGTGTCACGTAACAGCACAGATACTGTAATTTTGATAGAGATACCAACAGAAGGACTACAAATTGTCAGACAGGCCACTTCCTGCTTGGAATCTTCTCAGGTTTTTGCCTGCCATATGAGTTCTGTTATACTCACAGACACCATTCAAACAGTTTTAGAAACTTTACTGTTTCCTATACAAATCTACTAATAATATGCATATTCTCGTTTCTGGGCAAGAGTAGAAACCATTTTAAATCGGGTATGTTTTTTATCCGGCCGTGAAAATACTGCCCCCTATCCCAGACAGGTTATGGCCGTGCGTAATTGGCTGACTCCAACCACGGTGAAGGAAGTGCAGCGGTTTTTGGGTTTTGCCAATTACTACCGGAGGTTTATCTGGGGTTTTGGCCAGGTGGCGGCTCCCATTACCTCACTATTGAAGGGGGGACCGGTGCGTTTACGGTGGTCAACAGAGGCGGACAGAGCCTTCAACCAGTTGAAGGCGCTGTTCACTGATGCGCCCGTGTTGGCGCACCCGGACCCCTCTTTGCTGTTCATAGTGGAGATGGATGCATCCGAGGCTGGGGTGGGTGCCGTTCTATCACAGCACTCGGGTGCGCCACCGAAACTCCGCCACTGCGTTTACTTCTCTAGGAAGCTCAGTCCGGCGGAGCGGAACTATGATGTGGGGGACCGTGAGTTGTTAGCTGTGGTCAAGGCTCTGACCGTGTGGAGACATTGGCTTGAGGGGGCTAGACACCCTTTTCTCATCTGGACTGACCACCGGAACCTGGAGTATATCCAGGCAGCCCAGAGACTGAATCCGCGTCAGGCACAGTGGGCCATGTTTTTCACACGATTTCAGTTCAGGATTTCATATAGACCAGGCTCTGGTCTATATGAACACCAAGGCTGACGCGCTGTCCCGTCTCTATGACACTGAGGATAGACCCATCGATCCTACTCCCATCCTTCCGGCTTCTAAGCTGGTAGCACCAGTGGTATGGGAGGTGGATGCGGACATTGAGAGGGCGTTACAGATGGAGCCTGCGCCTTCTAATTATCCTACAGGTCGTAAGTACGTTCCGCTTGGTGTCCGTGATCAATTGATTCGATGGGCTCATACGCTACCCTCGTCTGGTCATCCTGGGGTGGCGAGGAGAGTGCAAGGCCTTAGGGGGAGGTACTGGTGGCCCACCTTGGCTAAGGACGTGAGGTTTTATGTCTCTTCCTGTTTGGTATGCGTCCTGAGCAAGGCTCCTAGGCACCTTCCTAGAGGGAAGCTACAACCCCTCCCCGTTCCACAAAGGCCGTGGTCTCACCTGTCGGTGGACTTTCATACCGATCTTCCCCCGTCTCAGGGGAGTACCACGGTTCTGGTAGTTGTGGATACTCCCGTTGCCCGGTCTCCCTACGGCCCTATAGACTGCGGAGGCTCTATTCACCCATGTCTTCCGGCATTACGGGGTGCCGGAGGACATTGTCTTTGATCGGGGTCCCCAGTTCACATCCCGTGTATGGAGGGCGTTTATGGAGCGTTTGGGGGTCTCGGTCAGCTTGACCTCCGGTTATCACCCCGAGAGCAATGGGCAAGTGGAGCGAGTGAACCAGGAGGTGGGTAGGTTTCTGCAGTTGTACTGCCAGGACCGGCCAGGTGAGTGGTCGAGGTACCTACCATGGGCTGAGTTGGCGCAAAACTCACTCCGCCACTCATCCACTAACATATCACCTTTCCAGTGTGTGTTAGGCTACCAGCCGGTCCTGGCACCATGGCATCAGAGTCAGACCGAGGCTCCTGCGGTGGAGGATTGGGTGCAGCGCTCCAAGGACACCTGGAGGGCTGTCGAGGAATCCCTGAAGCAAGCCGGAAGACGGCAGAAGAGGAGTGCTGACCGCCACCGCAGTGAGGCCCCCATATTCGCACCGGGAGACAGGGTCTGGCTCTCGACCCGAAACCTGCCCCTCCGCTTGCCCTGCCGGAAGCTGTGTCCGCAGCGTGTAGGGCCCTTCAAAGTCCTGAGGAGAATAAACGAGGTGTGTTATAGATTAAAACTCCCTTCTTATTATTGTATTAACCCCTCGTTTCATGTGTCTCTCCTCAGGCCGGTGGTAGCTGGTCCCCTTCAAGAAGGTGAGGTGCCGGAGGTCCCTCCGCCCCCTCTAGACATCGAGGGGTCCCCGGCGTATACAGTACGCACCGTTCTGGACTCAAGACGCCGGGTAGGGGGCCTACAGTACCTCGTGGACTGGGAGGGATACGGTCCGGAGGAGAGGTGCTGGGTACCGGAGGGGGACATACTGGATCCATCACTATTAGAGGATTTCCATCGTCTCCATCCGGATCGCCCCGCGCCACGTCCTCCGGGTCGACCCTGAGGCAGATGTCGGGGCGCTGCGGGAGCCGTGCGTCGGGGGGGGGGGGTACTGTCATGGCTACTGCCTAGAGTGGTTCCTCTCCCTGTTCGGGTGGCGCTCGGCGGTCGTCGTCACCAGCCTACTAGCTGCCATCGATCCCCTTTTCGTTTTTCTGTTAGTTATGTCTTTATTAGTTGCACCTGTGTTCATTTAGTTAATTAGTGGTGTTATTTAAGCCCGCCTCTCCACCTGTTCTGTGTGCGGGCTTGTTACGTGTTTTCACTGTGTTTGTGTCGTGAATCGTGTTGTTGGACTTTGGGTTTGTTTCACCCTGTTTTTGTTTGGGCATTTTTCTCTTTTGTGGTACTTATTAAATATGTATTCTACCAAACATTTTTTTGCCTCCTGCGCCTGACTCCACACCCACGACGTCCAAGCGTTACATGGAAGAGGGCAAGGGACGAGATGGGAGGAAAAATCCAAGCTATTTGCTCTGAGACCGGCATAATGATGTAATGAAACAAGCAGGGAGCAGGTTTCGAACCTTCAACATTCTAGCCCAAAGTCCAGCACGCTATCGACTGTGCCCAAATGTATTAACTGGGGTTGGGGTCGATTGTTGCTAAAAACACTTTATCAATTGGAGTCTTTAGCAAGTGGAAAGGGGAAAAACTATTATTCGTTTTTCACAAGCGTAGCAGGCTGTGAATTCTGCTAACAACATTTCTAGGATGGGCTTTTAGCTGAACAATAGACTATTCAACCTTTACTAAAGAATTGACTCATAGCCAACCTAGGTTTGAAACCCCCCCCCCCCCCCCCCATCCCCAATTTGAGCTAGGTGGGAAACCCCCAACTTACAACAAATCATTTATATCTACCTTTCCACATCCACCTACACACACACACACACACACACACACACACACACACATATCTACCTACACACAGTTAATGTTCTGAAAAAATATATATATATACACTACCGTTCAAAAGTTTGGGGTCACTTAGAAACGTCCTTGTTTTTGAAAGAAAATAAAAACATTTGGCCATTTAAAATAACATCAAATTGATCAGAAATACAGTGTAGACATTGTTAATGTTGTAAATGATTATTGTAGCTGGAAACGGCAGATGGAATATCTACATAGGTGTACAGAGGCCCATTATCAGCAACCATCTGTGTTCCAATGGCATGTTGTGTTAGCTAATCCAAGTTTATCATTTTAAAAAGGCTAATTGATCATTATAAAACCCTTTTGCAATTATGTTAGCACAGCTGAAAACTGTAGTGCTGATTAAAGAAGCAATAAAACTGGCCTTCTTTAGAATAGTTGAGTATCTGGAGCATCAGCATTTGTGGGTTTGATTAAAGGCTCAAAATGGCTAGAAATAAAGAACTTTCTTCTGAAACTCATCAGTCTATTCTTGTTCTGAGAAATGAAGGCTATTCCATGCGAGAAATTGCCAAGAAACTGAAGATCTCATACAACACTGTGTACTACTCCCTTCACAGAACAGCGCAAACTGGCGCTAACCAGAATAGAAAGAGGAGTGGGAGGCCCCGTTGCACAACTGAGCAAGAGGACAAGTACACTAGAGTGTGTATTTTGAGAAACAGACACCTCAAGTCCTCAACTGGCAGCTTCATTAAATAGTACCCGCAAAACACCTGTCTCAACGTCAACAGTGAAGAGGTGACTTTGAGATGCTGTCATCAAAGTGTGTCATCAAAGTCTGGCATTCTCTGGATTTATGTTGCTTTCAACTGGGAACTCAGAGAAAAATACAAGGTTGAATCATGGTGTCAGTGATCTTCAGGTTGGAGCTCTAGAAAGAGGTGTGAGTTTCCTACTTGGAATTCCGAGTTGGATGACCGTTCAAAATGTTTTTTCCCAGTCTGAGCTCTTTTTTCCCTAGTTCCCAGTTGTCTTCAACTCATTGAAGTCTGAGATTTCCCAGTTCCCAAGTTTCCAGTTGTTTTGAACGCAGCAGAAGTCATGCTGGAATGTTGAACGTTTATCCTTTTAAGCTTGGAAAAGAGACCCTTAAACCCAGACTTGGAAGACACACCCACTCCACTGAATAACAGGCTTGTGATTGCTTTGCAATGTTTGCAGTTAGCCATTGATTCCTTCCAAACCACTCATTGTTGAATTTGCGATTTCTAACTTGTTTTGTAATGTTTATGTCCAATTGCCGATGAGCACGATACATTTTATCTATAATTTCTCTTCATAATTTCTCTTAATATGACAAGAATTGAAAAGGATTTGCCAGTATATTGTCGATTTGATTCATGATGATGACTGCTAGCTTGCTAGCTAAGATTTTGAAAGTATGATGTTGACATGATCAGTCCAATCAAAGCAACGGTAGACATAATGTGATATGACGTAATTTTATCTGTGGCCAATGACCTTGAGCCTTCTTGGATGGGCACTTCTGATGTAACTCTATGGCAGCAACCAAGGGGCTTGAATTTTCGAGATCTCCCTGTAGATTTTGCTGCGACGTAGTGTCCCCACGAGTGACAGAACACTGAGCCAGTCACAGCGCAACTAGAGAACATGACCAACCCCTATGCTCCGTATTTTCTGCTGGCTGGCCCACCACCACAGAAAGCACTGAGCTAGGTTGAAACACCTGCATTTTGGAGCTGCCTTACTCAAGAAAGCAAAAAAGAGACCATGTTTATATGTGGCTTTATTAACACAATGTTTATTTATTTTTTTTACATTGTTTGCAAACTTATATGTGTCATGTATTAATTCCAAAATAACTTGCAAAACAGGCCAACAATATATATATACTGTACCAGTCAAAAGTTTGAACACACCTACTCATTCAAGTGTTTTTCTTTATCGTGTTAGGGCTAGGGGGCAGTATTGACACGGCTGGATAAAAAACATACCCGATTTAATCTGGTTACCACTCCTACCCAGTAACTAGAATATGCATATACTTATTACATATGGATAGAAAACACCCTAAAGTTTCTAAAACTGTTTGAATGGTGTCTGTGAGTATAACAGAACTCAAATAGCAGGTCAAAACCTGAGAGATTCCTTTACAGGAAGTGGCCTGTCTGACCATTTCTTGAACTTCTTTTCCATCTCTATCTTTTACTAAGGATCTCTGCTCTAACGTGACACTTCCTACGTCGTCCATAGGCGCTCAGAGCCCGGGAAAAACCTGAATGTCGTCATCCCAGCCCCAGGCTGAAACACATTATCGCCTTTCTCAAGTGGCCGATCAAGGGACTCTGGGCTTAGGCGCGTGACCTGACCGCCCCCGTCTTTGTGATTTTTTCCTCTGTTTGCCGAAAAGGAGATTCCCGGTCGGAATATTATCGCTTTTCTACGAGAAAAATGGCATAAAAATTGATTTTAAACAGTGGTTGACATGCTTCGAAGTACGGTAATGGAATATTTTGAATTTTTTTGTTACGAATTGCGCCATGCGCGCGACCCTTCTTTACCATTTCGGATAGTGTCTGGAACGCACGAACAAAACGCCGCTATTCGGATATAATGATGGATTATTTTGGACCAAACCAACATTTGTTATTGAAGTAGCAGTCCTGGGAGTGCATTCTGACGAAGACAACAAAAGGTAATCAAACTTTTATAATAGTAAATATGATTATGGTGAGTGCTAAACTTGCCGGGTGTCTAAATAGCTAGCCCGTGATGCCTGGGCTATGTACTTAGAATATTGCAAAATGTGCTTTCACCAAAAAGCTATTTTAAAATCGGACATATCGAGTGCATAGAGGAGGTCTGTATCTATAATTCTTAAAATAATTGTTATGCTTTTTGTGAACGTTTATCGTGAGTAATTTAGTAAAATGTTAGCGAATTCCCCGGAAGTTTGCGGGGGGTATGCTAGTTCTGAACGACACATGCTAATGTAAAAAGCTGGTTTTTGATATAAATATGAACTTGATTGAACAAAACATGCATGTATTGTATAACATAATGTCCTAGGGTTGTCATCTGATGAAGATAATCAAAGGTTAGTGCTGCATTTAGCTGTCTTCTGGGTTTTTGTGACATTATATGCTAGCTTGAAAAATGGGTGTCTGATTATTTCTGGCTGGGTACTCTGCTGACATAATCTAATGTTTTGCTTTCGTTGTAAAGCCTTTTTGAAATCGGACAGTGTGGTTAGATTAACGAGAGTCTTGTCTTTAAATAGCTGTAAAATAGTCATATGTTTGAGAAATTGAAGTAATAGGATTTTTAAGGTTTTGAAAATCACGCCACAGGCTTCAAGTGGCTGTTACGTAGGTGGGACGAATTCGTCCCGCCTAGCCCAGAGAGGTTAACTTCTATGGGCTACGTGGGATGCTAGCAGGACACAGCCAGTGAAATATCAGGGCGGCAAATTCAAAAACAACAAAATGTCATAATTCAAATTTCTCAAACATACAAGTATTTTACACCATGTTAAAGATACACTTCTCCTTGATGTAACCACATTGTCCAATTTCAAAAAGGCTTTACAGCGAAAGCAAAACATTAGATTATGTTAGGAGAGTACATAGACAAAAATAATCACACAGCCATTTTCCAAGCAAGGACATGTGTCAATAAAACCCAAAACACAGGTAAATGAAGCACTAACCTTTGACGATCTTCATCAGATGACACTCCTAGGACATCATGTTACACAATACATGTATGTTTTGTTCGATAAAGTTCATATTTATATCCAAAAACAGCATTTTACATTGGCGCGTGATGTTCAGAAAATGTATTCCCACCAAAACGTCCGGTGAATGTGAACATCAATTTACAAAAATACTCATCATAAACGTTGACAAAATATATAACAATTATTTAAAGAATTATAGATAGACTACCCCTGGATGCAACCGCTGTGTCAGATTTTAAAATAGCTTTACGGAGAAAGCACATTTTTCAATATTCTGAATACATAGCTCAGCCATCACGGTGAGCTATACAGACACCCGCCAAGTTCGGGGCAACCTAAACTCAGAATTAGTATTAGAAATATTCTCTTACCTTTGGTGATCTTCATCAGAATGCACTCCCAGGACTGCTACTTCCACAAGAAATGTTGTTTTTGTTCCAAATAATCCATATTTATGTCCAAATACCTCTGTTTTGTTCATGCGTACAGATCACTTATCCAAAGGCATAACGCGCGAGCGCAGAACCAGAGACGTAAAGTCAAAATGTTCCATTACCGTACTTAGAAGCATGTCAAACGCTGTTTAAATTCAATCTCTATGGTATTTTTTGCGTAAAATTGCGATAATATTCCAACCGGACAATACCGTATTCATTCAGGGAGAAAAAGAAGGAACAGCATGCTCGTGTGACCGCGCATATCCAATCCCTTTGTTGCCAGGCAGTCCACTCAGAAACTGAGCTCCTATTATCTGCCCAGTGACAGGAGAATGCTCAAACCACTTTCTGAAGGCTTTAGACAGCCAATGGAAGCCTTAGGAAGTGCAACGTAACCCCACGGATACTCTAGTTTCGAAAGGGACTAGAAAGAAGAACTACAATTCTCAGATCCTCCACTTCCTGGTTGACTTTTTCTCAAGTTTTTGCCTGCCATATGAGTTCTGTTATACTCACAGACACCATTCAAACTGTTTTAGAAACTTCAGAGTGTTTTCTATCCAAATCTACTAATAATATGCATATTCTAGTTTCTGGGCCAGAGTAGTAACCTGTTTAAATTGGGTACGTTTTTCATCCGGCCGTGAAAATACTGCCCCCTAGCCCAGACAGGTTATTTGATTTGATATTCTTCAAAGTATACACCCTTTGCCTTGATGACACTCTTGGCATTCTCTCAACCAGCTTCACCTGGAATGCTTTTCCAACAGTCTTGAAAGAGTTCCCACATATGATGAGCACTTGTTGGCTGCTTTTCCTTCACTCTGCAGTCCAACTTATCCCAAACCATCTTGTTTGGGTTGAGGTCAAGTGATTGTGGAGGCCAGGTCATCTGATGCAGCACTCCATCACTCTCCTTCTTGGTAAAATAGGCCTTACACAGCCTGGAGGTGTGTTGGGTCATTGTCCTGTTGAAAAATAAATGATAGTCCCACTAAGCGCAAACCAGATGGGATGGCGTATCACTGCAGAATGCTGTGGTAGCCACGCTGTTTAATTGTGACTTGAATTCTAAATAAATCAATGACAGTGTCACCAGCAAGGCACCCCGACACCATCACACCTCCTCCTACATGCTTCACGGTTGGAACCACACATGCAGAGATCATCTGTTCACGTACTCTGCGTCTCACAAAGACACGGCGGTTGGAACCAAAAATCGCAAATTTGGATTCATCAGACCAAAGGACAGATTTCCACCGGTCTAATGTCCATTGCTCGTGTTTCTTGGCCCAAGCATGTCTCTCCTTCTTATTGGTGTCCTTTAGTAGTGGTTTCTTTGCAGCAATTCGACCATGAAGGCCTGATCCATGCAGTCTTCTCTTAACAGTTGATGTTGAGATGTGTCTGTTCCTTGAACTCTGTGAAGCATTTATTTGGGCTGCAATTTTGGAGGCTGGTAACTCAAATGAACTTATCTTCTACAGCAGAGGTAACTCTGGGTCTTCCTTTCCTGTGGCGGTCCTCATGAAAGCCAGTTTCATCATAGCGTTGGATGGTTTTTGCGACTGCACTTGAAGAAACTTTCAAAGTTCTTGAAATTTTCCGGATTGACTGACCTTCATGTCTTAAAGTAATGATGGACTGTCGTTTATTTTTGCTTATTTGAGCTGTTCTTGCCATACTATGCACTTGGTCTTTTACCAAATAGGGATATCTTCTGTATACCATCCCAACCTATACCATCCCAACACAGCTGATTGGCTCAAATACATTAAAAATAAAATAAATGTACTTTTATCAAGGCACACCTGTTAATTGAAATGCATTCCAGGTGACTACCTCATGAAGCTGGTTGAGAGAATGCCAAGATTGTGCAATACTGTCATCAAGGCAGATTACTTTTAAACTCGGACAAAACAGAGATGCTTGTTCTAGGTCCCAAGAAACAAAGATATCTTCTGTTGAATCTGACAATTAATCTGGATGTTTAATGGTTTATTTGAGTCGTCTCAAATAAAACTGTGAAGGACCTCGGCGTTACTCTGGACCCTGATCTCTCTTTTGAAGAACATATCAAGACTGTTTCAAGGACAGCTTTTTTGCATCTACGTAACATTGCAAAAATCAGAAACTTTCTGTTCAAAAATGACGCAGAAAAATTAATCCATGCTTTTGTTACTTCTAGGCTGGACTACTGCAATGCTCTACTTTCCGGCTACCCGGATAAAGCACTAAATAAACTTCAGTTAGTGCTAAATACGGCTGCTAGAATCCTGACTAGAACCAAAAAATTTGATCATATTACTCCAGTGCTAGCCTCCCTACACTGGCTTCCTGCTAACCTCTCTGGGCTAGGCGGGACGAATTCGTCCCACCTACGTAACAGCCAATTGCAACCTGTGGCGCGATTTTCAAAACCTTAAAAATCCTATTACTTCAATTTCTCAAACATATGACTATTTTACAGCTATTTAAAGACAAGACTCTCGTTAATCTAACCACACTGTCCGATTTCAAAAAGGCTTTACAACGAAAGCAAAACATTAGATTATGTCAGCAGAGTACCAAGCCAGAAATAATCAGACACCCATTTTTCAAGCCAGCATATAATGGCACCAAAACCCAGAAGACGGCTAAATGCAGCACTCACCTTTGATGATCTTCATCAGATGACAACCCTAGGACATTATGTTATACAATACATGCATGTTTTGTTCAATCAAGTTCATATTTATATCAAAAACCAGCTTTTTACATTAGCATGTGACGTTCAGAACTAGCATACCCCCCGCAAACTTCCGGGGAATTCGCTAACATTTTACTAAATTACTCACGATAAACGTTCACAAAAAGCATAACAATTATTTTAAGAATTATAGATACAGACCTCCTCTATGCACTCGATATGTCTGATTTTAAAATAGCTTTTTGGTGAAAGCACATTTTGCAATATTCTAAGTACATAGCCCAGGCATCACGGGCTCGCTATTTAGACACCCGGCAAGTTTAGCACTCACCATAATCATATTTACTATTATAAAAGTTTGATTACCTTTTGTTGTCTTCGTCAGAATGCACACCCAGGACTGCTACTTC
Organism: Salmo salar; assembly: GCF_965601325.2. Taxonomy (NCBI): domain Eukaryota; kingdom Metazoa; phylum Chordata; class Actinopteri; order Salmoniformes; family Salmonidae; genus Salmo; species Salmo salar. The sequence goes on along the minus strand of NC_138302.1, from coordinate 42,052,925 downwards.
AATAACAAATGTTGGTTTGGTCCAAAATAATCCATCGTTATATCCGAATAGCGGCGTTTTGTTCGTGCGTTCCAGACACTATCCGAAATAGTAAAGAAGTGTCGCGCGCATGGCGCAATTCGTGACAATAAAATTCTAAATATTCCATTACCGTACTTCGAAGCATGTCAACCGCTGTTTAAAACCAATTTTTATGCCATTTATCTCGTAGAAAAGCGATAATATTCCGACCGGGAATCTGCAATAAACTAAACAGCCGAATTAAAATACTCCACGGGGGCTAATCGCGCACGCGCCTCACTCCATTGTCACCTAATGGGACACTTGAATAAGGCAAAAATCTGTTTCAGCCTGAGGCTGCCTCGTCAACCTTCATGATTTTCCCGCGTCCTGAGAGCCTATTGGAGCCCTGGGAATTGTCACGTTACAGCTAAGATCCTTACTTTTCAATAAACAGATGCAAGACGCACGACTCCTTGTCAGACAGGCCACTTCCTGCATGAAACCTTGTCAGGTTTTTGCCTGCCATAGGAGTTCTGTTATACTCACAGACACCATTCAAACAGTTTTAGAAACTTCAGGGTGTTTTCTATCCAAACCTGAACAATAATATGCATATTCTAGCTTCTGAGTTGGTGTAGGAGGCAGTTAAAAATGGGCACATATTTTTTCCAAAATTCTCAATACTGCCCCCTAGCCCACACAGATTAAGGCAAGGGCTGATTTCAAGGTTTTACTGCTAACCTACAAATTATTACATGGGCTTGCTCCTACCTATCTTTCTGATTTGGTCCTGCCGTACATACCTACACGTACGCTACGGTCACAAGACGCAGGCCTCCTAATTGTCCCTAGAATTTCTAAGCAAACGGCTGGAGGTAGGGCTTTCTCCTATAGAGCTCCATTTTTATGGAATGGTCTGCCTACCAATGTGAGAGACGCAGACTCAGTCTCAACCTTTAAGTCTTTACTGAAGACTTATCTCTTCAGTAGGTCCTATGATTAAGTATAGTCTGGCCCAGGAGTGTGAAGGTGAACGGAAAGGCTGGAGCAACGAACCGCCCTTGCTGTCTCTGCCTTGCCGGTTCCCCTCTTTCCACTGGGATTCTCTGCCTCTAACCCTTTTACAGGGGCTGAGTCACTGGCTTACTGGTGTTCTTCCATGCCGTCCATGGGAGGGGTGCGTCACTTGAGTGGGTTGAGTCACTGACGTGGTCTTCCTGTCTGGGTTGGCGCCCCCCCTTTGGGTTGTGCCATGGCGGAGATCGTTGTGGGCTATACTCGGCCTTGTCTTAGGACGGTAAGTTGGTGGTTGGAGACATCCCTCTAGTGGTGTGGGGGCTGTGCTTTGGAAAAGTGGGTGGGGTTATATCCTGCCTGTTTGGCCCTGTCCGGGGGTATCATCGGATGGGGCCACAGTGTCTTCTGATCCCTCCTGTCTCAGCCTCCAGTATTTATGCTGCAGTAGTTTATGTGTCGGGGGGCTAGGGTCAGTCTGTTACATCTGGAGTATTTCTCTTGTCTTATCCGGTATCCTGTGTGAATTTAAATATGCTCTCTCTAATTCTCTCTTTCTCTCTTTCTGTCTTTCTCTCTGAGGACCTGAGCCCTAGGACCATGCCTCAGGACTACCTGGTATGATGACTCCTTGCTGTCCCCAGTCCACCTGGCCGTGCTGCTGCTCCAGTTTCAACTGTTCTGCCTGCGGCTATGGAACCCTGACCTGTTCACCGGACGTGCTTGTTGCACCCTCGACAACTACTATGATTATTATTACTTGACCATGCTGGTCATTTATGAACATTTTAACATTTTAACATCTTGACCATGTTCTGTTATAATATCCACCCTGCACAGCCAGAAGAGGACTGGCCACCCCTCATAGCCTGGTTCCTCTCTAGGTTTCTTCCTAGGTTTTTGGCCTTTCTAGGGAGTTTTTCCTAGGGAGTTTTTCCTAGCCACCGTGCTTCTTTCACATGCTTTGCTTGCTGTTTGGGGTTTTAGGCTGGGTTTCTGTACAGCACTTTGAGATATCAGCTGATGTACGAAGGGCTATATAAAAATAAATTTGATTGATTGATTTGATTTGTTTAACACTTTTTTGGTTACTACGTAATTCCATATGTATTATTTCATAGTTTTGATGTCTTCACTATTATTCTACAATGTAGAAAATAGTAACAATAAAGAAAAACCCTGGAATGAGTAGGTGTGTTCAAACTTTCGACTGGTACGGTATATATTTTTTTGCTAAACAGGTGGGGCAGAAATGGTTAATTTATTCATATTATTTCCTCCATCCACAAGATATAGACCCGCCACAAATCTAGGATTGCTAGCATAGCTGGCTGGTCGTTCATTCTACCGGTTTGGTTGCCAGAGACGCAACCCAGTCGTTCAGTCTTTTTGTTGTGTGTCTATGGACGCAACCCAGTCGTTCGTTCTAAATGTTCCATTGCCATACTGGCTGGCAATGTTCTTATCCCTTGCTTGCTACAGTAGCTATCCAATGACGGTTAACTTACAGTCACGTCAAACATTGCAGCCAGTATAACAGCAAAGTAGCCGCATTTGCATTCATTTAAGCTGTTTTCTAGTGACATTTATTTGGATACATAAATAACAAGGAGCTAATGAGGTGTGATTTTGCCTAGCAAAGACAATGTTCTCACTCGTCAGGATATTGTTGTTGTCACGACTTCTGCCGAAGTCGATGCCCCTCCTTGTTCGGGTGGTGCTCGGCGGTCGACGTCACCAGTCTTCTAGCCATCACTCATTTTTCATTTTCCATTGGTTTTGTCTTGTTTTCCTACATACCTGTTTCCAATCCCATTCATTACATGTTGTGTATTTAACCCTCTGTTTTCCCTCATGTCCTTGTTCGAGATTGTTTTGTTTGTTATTGATTTCGTGTATTTTTGTATTGGTGAGCTGCGGGTATTTTTACCCATGTTATTTTTATGTACGTTGGTTTTGGAGTTTGTGTTTGTTTATTATTTATTAAACAACTCCAGTTAAAACAAGTTGGTTTCCCCTGCGCCTGACTTCCTTGTCACCTACACACATGACGATGACAGTTGTCCAGAGGAGCTTGCCAGCAACACAGCTACAGTAAAACAATGACTTCAAACGGAAGCTGGAAAGACTGTAATCTAGCTGCTAAAAATTATGCCAGCTGATTCATGATTTCGACTGGCTGAGAAACGCTGCCTGCTTGTCTGTCTCGTCCCGAATTGTTCATATGGGACAGCAGGAGATCGAATTTGAATACTGAAACAATGCTGCAAATGTCAGAGAGACAGAGCAAGGTTTACACAAATCTCCGCTGTTGAAAACTAAATGTTGGTCTAAAGGAAATGTGACCATGTCTAGATGCTTTTTAGTTTATAAGTTGACTGGCAGGGCTGATGAGACAGTCAGATGGAACAGAGTAAATAGGCATTTTAACATCATAGATTTAGCCGGTGGTAACTTGTGGAATGCAAACCGGCTATTTTGACAAGCAAAAGTACTCTTTACATTTTGAATGCTTAGTAGGACAGGAAAATTGTCTAATTCACGCACTTATCAAGAGAACATCCCTGGTCATCCCTACTGCCTCTGATCTGGAAGACTCACTAAACACAAATGCTTCATTTGTAAATTTTGTCTGAGTGTTGAATTGTGTCCATGGCTATCCGTAAACAAAAAAAAACAAAAAAGAAAATAGTTTTGTCTGGTTTGCTTAATACAATACATTTTAAAATATTTATACTTTTACTTTTGATACTTAAGTACATTTAAAATCAAATACCTTTAGGATTTTACTGAAGTAGCATTTTACTGAAGTAAAAGTGAAAGTCACTTTTACTTGAGTTTTCTTTTAAAGTATCTTTACTTTTATTCAACCATGAAAATGAGGTACTTTTTCCACAACTGCAGGCTGCTGATGCTGAATGAGTGAGTGGTGACTGGGAAGGAGCTTCATACAGTCATTGAAATAGAAGGGCGGGCTGGAGAGGTGTGTGTAGTACTGTTGCGTCAGAGAGCGCTTCTGCTGCAGCAGGTAGCTCAGCTGAGTCACATCAGTGAGAGGAGAGGAGCATGCGCACAAATAATGGCAAGTGTGAGATTCAACAATGAACAGAAGCACTAGCTAGCTAACTACATACTTCTCCCTCAAAATTCTTCTTTGCTTTGTTCTTTGTATCCTGACCGCCCCCAGTCCTACCAATCATTACAGCCAACACAGCAAAGGACAGGAACTGAGAAATAATCATCCAACAGTTTCACAGGGAGAAAGGATCGAACAACGTGCTTTCTCTCTGTGTATGTAGCTAGCTAGCTAACATTGATCAGAAAGTTGAAGTCAGAGGAGAGAGGGAGCAACGTGCAGAGATGAGGACGGAGGAACAAACCGATTTAACACGCTAGTTTACTGGCTATACACGATTCTACTGTCAGTATGCCAGGTAATGGGCAAAATATGGGCCAAAATATTGCAAAGACTGGGAAAGAGAATGGGGTATAATGGATCATGAGCATCCCAGGAGATGACAAAAAAGCTTACTGTAGGTATTGCAAATCAGAAATGTGAGCCCACCCCGCAGATCTTATTTCTCATGCACAAACGGAGAAACACAAGAGAAATGATGCCCCATTTTCTAATGCAAGAACATTGTTTGACACAGGAACTACATTTGTAAGTGAGAATAACACAGTTATACCAAAAAAATGTATAACTAAACTGAGATAGACCACAGCCTGATGTTTTCCATGGGAACAAATTAGTCATAGTGGGCAGAACAAGCAAGGTGGGCAGAGCCAAGCACAAGGTCCTGTTGGTGTGTTCTAGGTATGCGCTATTGTCCGGTTGAAATATTATCGATTATTTAAACAATTGACAACCTGAGGATTAATCATAAACATCGTTTGACATGTTTCGACGAACTTTACCGATACTATTAGGATGTATTCGTCAGCATGTTTTGACCGCCTTTGAGCCAGTGGATTACTGAACAAAACGCGCCAACAAAACAGAGTTTTTGGGATATAAAGAGGGACTTTATCGAACAAAACGAACATTTATTGTGTAGCTGGGACTCTTGTGACTGCAACCATATGAAGATCTTCAAAGGTAAGTGATTCATTTTATCGATATTTCTGACTTTTGTAATTCCTTTACTTGGTTGTAAAATGTTTGTATGGTTTTGTAAGCGGGGCGCTGTCCTCAGATAATCGCATGGTATGCTTTCACCGTAAAGCCTTTTTGAAATCTGACAAAGTGGCTGGATTAACAAGAAGTTAATCTTTAAGCCGATGTATAACACTTGTATTTTCTATGAATGTTTATTATGACTGTTTCTGTATTTTGAATTTGGCGCTCTGCAATTTCACCGGATGTTGTCGAGGTGGGTCGCTAGCGGAACGCCTGCGTCAGAAAGGCTAACAAGTAATCTAACAATTCCACAACTACTACCTTATACACACAAGTGTAAAGGAACGAATAAGAATATGTACATAAAAATATATGGATGAGCGATGGCCGAACAGCATAGGCAAGATGCAGTAGATGGTATAGTGTACAGTATATACATATGAGATGAGTAATGTAGGGTATGTAAACATTATATAAAGTGGCATTGTTTAACCTCTTACATCTAGACGTTCCGCTAGCGGAACACCTGCTCCAATATCCAATGATAGGCGTGGCGCGAATGACAAATTCCTCAAAAATACAAAAAATTCAATTTTTCAAACATATGACTATTTCACAGCATTTTAAAGACAAGACTCTCCTTTATCTAACCACACTGTCCGATTTCAAAAAGGCTTTACAACGAAAGCAAAACATTAGATTATGTCAGCAGAGTACCCAGCCAGAAATAATCAGACACCCATTTTTCAAGCTAGCATATAATGTCACAAAAACCCAGAAGACAGCTAAATGCAGCACTAACCTTTGATGATCTTCATCAGATGACAACCCTAGGACATTATGTTATACAATACATGCATGTTTTGTTCAATCAAGTTCATATTTATATCAAAAACCAGCTTTTTACATTAGCATGTGACGTTCAGAACTAGCATTAGCATGTGAACGTTACATTAGCATGTGACGTTTAGAACTAGCAAACCTCCGGTGAATTTACTAAATTACTCACGATAAACGTTCACAAAAAGCATAACAATTATTTTAAGAATTATAGATACAGAACTCCTCTATGCACTCGATATGTCCAATTTTAAAATAGCTTTTCGGTGAAAGCACATTTTACAATATTCTCAGTAGATAGCCCGGCATCACAGGGCTAGCTAATTAGACACCCAGCAAATTTAGCACTCACCAAAGTCAGATTTACTATAAGAAAAATGTTATTACCTTTGGTGTTCTTCGTCAGAATGCACTCCCAGGACTTCTACTTCAACAACAAATGTTGGTTTGGTTCAAAATAATCCATCGTTATATCCAAATAGCGGCGTTTTGTTCGTGCGTTCAAGACACTATCCGAAAGGGTAAATAAGGGTTACGAGCATGGCGCATCTCGTGACAAAAAAATTCTAAATATTCCATTACCGTACTTCGAAGCATGTCAACCGCTGTTTAAAATCAATTTTTATGCCATTTTTCTCGTAAAAAAGCAATAATATTCCGACCGGGAATCTGCATTTAGGTAAACAGACGAAAGAAAATAAAGCATTCGGTCGACTCGGGCACGCGCCTAAGCCCATAGTACTCTGATCGGCCACTTGCCAAAAGCGATAATGTGTTTCAGCCAGAGGCTGCCTCGATATCGTTCAGCTTTTTCCCGGGCTCTGAGAGCCTATGGGAGCCGTAGGAAGTGTCACGTTAGAGCAAAGATCCTCAGTCTTCAATAAAAAGAGCCAAGATGAAACACAGCTTGTCAGACAGGCCACTTCCCATATAGAATCCTCTCAGATTTTTGCCTGCCATGTGAGTTCTGTTATACTCACAGACACCATTCAAACAGTTTTAGAAACTTTAGGGTGTTTTCTATCCAAAGCCAATAATTATATGCATATTCTAGTTAATGGGCAGGAGTAGTAACCAGATTAAATCGGGTACGTTTTTTATCCGGCCGTGTAAATACTGCCCCCTATCCCCAACAGGTTAAACTCGGTGTTATACCGTGTCAATCACCAAACACAAAATAATTGATAAATCACCCCGCTTCTAGCCCACCTATCTAAACTTGGTGTTCGTACACTTGACAAATACCAGATATCAACAAAATCAATAAATCAAACCATTCTACACCATCAAACATTTAAACATTAAAACAGCAAATTAATTGATAAATCAACCCGTTTTAGCCCCCCTTATTCAAACGTGGTGCCTTTGTACCATCAACCATTGAACATAAATCAATTGATAAATCCCCAGCAGTGCCCACGATAACCCATCAATTAAAACATATACTTCTTCAAACTTAACCATACCCTTAGTATATCAAAATCACATTACCCCACCATTCAAAACATACGTTACAACCCAAGGCACGCCTGCAGTACGTGCCTTACCAATAGCCACAATTATCGTCCTATCTAAAATATTCCTCCAGTCCTTTTACTGGCCTTTAAGTTCCTAAATTATTAGCCCCCTTTTATCACTCCTAGGACCTCACCTCCTTTCCTAAGAATTACCCTTTATCCCCGGGTCGCACCCTATATGTTACGATCCCAGCCGGAGATTTCAGTATTCAATTAGTCCCTATATCCCCGGGTCGCACCCTTCCCGTGACGATCCCAGCCGGAGATTTCAGTTTCTATTTTTATATCCCCGGGTCGCACCCTATATGTTACGATCCCAGCCGGAGATTTCAGTTTCTATTTTTATATCCCCGGGTCGCACCCAATATGTTACGATCCCAGCCGGAGATTTCAGTATTCAATTAGTCCCTATATCCCCGGGTCGCACCCTTAACGTGACGATCCCAGCCGGAGATTTCAGTATTCTCCCTGAACCCAACCGCACCTATATATTTACGGATCTTGCCAGTGGACCAATACTCAAAGTTACCAAGGTAATAACAACCCATTCACCATGAGTTTGCATGTCACAATAATGACTCTATAATATTTCTTATCTACTCATAATAATTCATAATTTGGTTCACTTACATCGAACAGGTGCTTCACAAAATTAATTTGGTTAAAGCCAATATGCAGATCTTTAGTTATTATAACAATAGGTGTCTGCTTACCTGTTTTTAGTTGTCCGGACTCATTGTGAAGCACACCGTTCCCCGAAAGCGAATTCCAATTGGCTGATCAATGCTCAGCGAAGACGTTCTTTCTACCAGACCGTCGGGGTTACCATGTTAAAGTTGCATCAATTCGTTTCTGGTATCAGAACAAAATAGTCAGCACATAGTATCTTCTGATTTAGCTGTACTTTAATTAATGCAAATGGTAAATATGTCGTTTGTATACGGTCTCTCTGTGACACCTCGCAGGGCAGACAGGAAAAAGGACGACACATCCTTTGTTCTCTCTTATATACTCTGACAGAGATAGTTCCCGCTCAATGCTGGCCTGTCAGAGGGAGGAGGAGCGTGGTTTAAACTTGCTCCTCCTATCGTCGGCGTGCAGGCTGGTCCCAGCCTCGTGACGCACTTCCTGTCGCCGGGTGTAGTTCTTGTCTTCAGCAGTTGATTTATCTGTAGTTTATATATTTAATATTGTAGCATAGCTTCCCCGGTATATTATATAAGTTATGTAAACAAATAGCCATTTCAACCCTAACATCAGCCAGGTCATGTCTTTTTCATTGTGCCATGGTGATTGTCCCTTTTTGGCCAGAGTTTTGCAGTCAGAAATAGAGTGCTAGTGACAAGCTCAGATGAGGAAGATAATCATAAGGGAAACGTCAGTGTATAGGCAGCTCAGGATTTATTTTTCACCTATAATGCTAACTAAATGTAAATTGTGGAATGAAAATGGCAAAGCTTAAGTTCTGAAATCTGATTAACATTCTACACTGCCACTGAATGATATAGCTGATTATATTTCAAATTGTTGTATTGATATTGGTTCTCATATTGGAAATGTTTAAGAAAACCGGCATCAAAGGGCAGAGCAGACAACAGAGCATGGAGCTACAGAAAATTCAGCAACAGAGCAGAGCTACAGGATGGTCATCAACAGAGAGGGGAGCTACAGAGCAGAGAGCTACAGGAGGATCAACAACAGAGCAGAGGGCTACAGGAGGATCAACAACAGAGCAGGGGGCTACAGGAGGATCAACAACAGAGCAGAGGGCTACAGGAGGATCAACAACAGAGCAGAGAGCTACAGGAGGGTCAACAATAGAACAGGGAGCTACAGGATGGTCATCAACAGTAGAGGTCGACCGACTAATCGGAATGGCCGATTAATTAGGGCCGATTTCAAGTTTTCATAACAATCGGAAAGCATTTTTGGACACCGACTGTGGACGATTTTTTTACTTATTATTATTTATTTTTTTATTATTATTTTTTATTTAACTAGGCAAGTCAGTTTAACAACAAATTCTTATTTTCAATGACTGCCTAGGAACGGTGGGTTAACTGCCTTGTTCAGGGGCAGAACGACAGATTTTTACCTTGTCAGCTCGGGTATTCAATCTTGCAACCTTCTGGTTACTAACCACCTGCCTTACATTGCATTCCACGAGGAGCCTGCGTGGCAGGTAAGTTGCTAGTTAGCATTAAACTTATCTTATAAAAAACAATCAATCTTAACTACACATGGTTGATGATATTACTAGTTTATCTAGCATGTCCTGCATTGCATATAATCAATGCTGTGCGCATTTGCGAAAAAAGCACTGTCTTTGCGCCAATGTGTTCCTAACCATAAACATCAATGCCTTTCTTTAAAATCAATACACAAGTATATATTTTTAAACCTGCATATTTAGTTAATATTGCCTGCTAACATGAATTTCTTTGAACTAGGGAAATTGTGTCACTTTTCTTGCGTTCCGTGCAAGCAGTCATGGTATATGCAGCAGTTTGGGCCGCCTGGCTCGTTGCGAACTGTGTGAAGACCATTTCTTCCTAACAAAGACAGTAATTAATTTGCCAGAATTGTACATAATTATGACATAACATTGAAGGTTGTACAATGTAACAGCAATATGTAGACTTAGGGATGCCACCCGTTAGATATGATACGGAACAGTTTCGTATTTCACTGAAGAATAAACGTTTTGTTTTTCGAAATGATAGTTTCTGGATTTGACCATATTAATGACCTAAGGCTCGTATTTCTGTGTGTTATTATATTATAATTAAGTCTATGATTTGATATTTGACAGAGCAGTCTGACTGAGCGGTGGTAGGCAGCAGCAGGCTCTTAAGCATTCATTCAAACAGCACATTCGTGCGTTTGCCAGCAGAACTTCGCAATGCTTCAATGCTGTTTATGACTTCAAGCCTATCAACTCCCGAGATTAGGCTGGTGTAACCGACGTGAAATGGCTAGCTAGCTAATTAGCGGGGTGCTCGCTAATAGTGTTTTAATCGGTGGCGGCACTCGCTCTGAGATCTTGAAGTAGCTGTTCCCCTTGCTCTGCAAGAGCCACGGCTTTTGTGGAGTGATGGGTAACGATGCTTCGAGGGCGGCTGTTGTCGATGTGTTCCTGGTTCGAGCACAGGTAGGGGCGAGGAGAGGTACGGAAGCTATACTGTTACACTGGCAATACTAAAGTGCCTATAAGAACATCCAATAGTCAAAGGTATATGAAATACAAATGGTATAGACAGAAATAGTCCTATAATTCCTATAATAACTACAACCTAAAACTTCTTACCTGGGAATATTGAAGACTCATGTTAAAAGGAACCACCAGCTTTCATATGGTCTCATGTTCTGAGCAAGGAACTTAAACGTTAGCTTTTTTACATGGCACATATTGCACTTTTACTTTATTTTCCAACACTGTGTTTTTGTATTATTTAAACCAAATTGAACATGTTTCATTATTTATTTGAGGCTAATATATTTTATTGATGTATTAAGTTAAAATAAGTGTTCATTCAGTATTATTGTAATCATTATTACAAATAAATACAATTTTAAAAATCGTCCGATTAATCGGTATCAGGGTTTTTGTAGACAGATTTCAAGCATGATCAACCGGGGCAGCCCAGCGCAACCTCTCTCTCTGTCTCTCTGTGTGTTTGCGTGTGTGTCTAAAAGTAATTCTATGTTTTTATGTCTAGGCCTATAAGCAAACTGTCATCATCTCAGTAAGCTGTTTGTGCCATTATACTAGAATTCTATATATTTTTTTGTGTCTTAATTTACAGCTTGTTGCGGCACAAATGAGGGTGAGGAGAAGGGGCCTGCCAAGAAGAGAAAATACCCTTCACAGTGGAAAGGAGAGGTTCAGAAGAGGTGGATGGAGGGTAAAGCCTACCTTGGCAGGAAAAAGGATGAAAGGTTGGTGACGAGAGAGCCACGCAATATGGGACGAGGATGTGTGTCAGAGGGATGCCGAAAGTCCTCCAAGCGCTTCTGCAATGCAATCAGTGTTGAGGACAGAGAAGATTTTCCAGTTCTTCTGGAAAAGGTTGGACTGGGATGAGAGAAAGGTGTATGTTTGCAGCGCAGGTCTGAGAATGTGGACATCTACACTAGCATACCTTCTTAAAGTTGGTGATGAGAAGAGGGTATATAAAAACATGTTCCTTTCAACTCTTGGCTTGCAAGCAAATGAGCCTGAAGGAGACTGACGTCAGATCAACATGCGTCATACTTAGTTTGCCCCCTGCAGGGAACAATGTCCTGAAATTAATTCATTGATTAGGTTTCGTCCTTCTTTAATGATGAGTCTTCAGTGGTTATTGTTCAAATTGTCAGGCATGTTTGACATTTTGGCTAGGTATGTACACAGTTTTTTTTATGATGGTTCTCGCTGTGCTCAGTGACTCAGCCATGCTTATAGGCCCCAGGTCATTTCTATCTAGCAGATACCCAGAAGTTCCCGAAAATGATGTCATGGCTTAAGCAGCTTCTGATAGGATAATTGACATCATTTGAGTCAATTGGAGGTGTACCTGTGGATATATTTCAAGGCCTACCTTCAAACTCAGTGCCTGGTTCATCCTTGGGAGCAATTTCCAAATGCCTGAAGGTACCACGTTCATCTGTAGAAACAATAGTTCGCAAGTATAAACACCATGGGACCACGCAGCCGTCATACAGCTCAGGAAGGGGACACGTTCTGTCTCCTAGAGATGAACGTACTTTGGTGTGAAAAGTGCAAATCAATCCCAGAACAGCAGCAAATGACTTGTGAAGATGCTGGAGGAAACGGGTACAAAAATATATATATCGTTTTACTCAAGTATGACAATTGAGTACTTTTTACACCACTAATTAAGAGGTATGTTTTTTTTCAGAAAACATTCTTGTGAAATGGTGTTAATACAGTGTTAATCATTGTGAAATAGTGTTGATACAAGTCACATTGCTCTAAAATAATTGTAAGAGGTGCGTAACCAGTGGCAGGGAAGTCAGACGCAGGAGAGCAGAACTAGGTAATAGCCGAAGCAGTTTAATAGCAAAACCAACGGCATAAAAAGTAACAAGACATGGGTACAAAACCCGTCGCACACCAGTCAACATGTGCACAAGCACTTACAATAAACAATTCCGCACAAAGACATGGGGGGAACCGAGGGTTAAATACATAACACGTTATGAGGGAATGAAAACCAGGTGTGTGGGAAGACAAGACAAGACAAAGCAAATGGAAATGAAAAATGTATCGGTGATGGCTAGAAGACCGGTGACGTCGACCGCCCGAACAAGGAGACAAACCGACTTCGGTAGAAGTCGTGACAATAATCATATTCCTTTAAACTGGAGTATAAAAATCTGAAAGCCCCAGCATTTTGCTTTTTGGCTTCTTTTATTTCATAATACATTTTAATTAATGTGTAGAGATAAGTACTCACTAAAACAGTAGTGCTGGTTTGGTAGTAGCCTCTAGAGGATGAGGTGATCCCCATACAAGTTGGTGCTGCTGCTGCCATTCCCCATATGTGACCTCCTGGCTCGATTCGGTCTTATGTAGAAACATTTGAAATGGTGTGTTTTTTACATTGGATAAAATTTGAGACTCAGAGCTAGAAAATGGTATATCATACACTACAGTTGAGGAGCAATGGGAAAGTAATTCTGCTTTGAAAGTTGTTATAAACTTGTAACCTCACTTTTGAGAAATGGCCTTGAATGTTTTGGTAAACCTACTGGAGAGCTCTTTGTCTACACCCATTCAGCGTTGCTCACACTCTTAAGCCTTAGCCCCACCCATCTCTTTAATCACATGTGAGGCCACACATGTGAGGCCATATAATAAACAACCAGATTTCAAGACTAAAGGCTGGTTTATAAATTCAATAAGTTTGTCAATTCAATCTGGAGTGCCAGAGTGCGCTCAGAGTGCACTCTGGATGTTCGTAAACTCAGAGGGCTGTCAGATTGTCCATTCCTAAATTCAGAGTGTTTCGCTCTCGGAGCGTTCAGTGCACACACCGAGGAGTAGGGTTGATCCGAGCGTTCTGACCTAACAACACCAGTCAAACACCCAAGCTAACTGGCCAATGTTGGCTAGCTTGCTAGATACTGATCCCGTGTGGCTCAGTTGGTAGAGCATGGTGTTTGCAACGCCAGGGTTGTGGGTTTGTTTCCCACGGGGGACCAGTACGGAGAAAAAAAATGTATGAAATGTATGCATTCACTACTGTAAGTCTCTCTGGATAAGAGCGTCTGCTAAATTACTAAAATGTAAAAATGTAAAATGATACTTCCAGACACATGAGAGAACAGCTCATTCTGACCTTTTTACTCGCCCTAGCAGAGCTGGTTAGGCAGTTTTTATGTTATCCAGAGTGTTGGTGACCTTGACTGTGCTGCTGGCAGGAATTTAATTATGCTTTTTTGCCAACATTTACTGACATCGGCCATATTCAACGGGTATTGAGCGTTCGTAAATTTGTTAGTTATTCCCAGCAACGTCTATCAACAGTTGTCGCAGTGATATCATGAACAGTCTATTGAAATGGTTACTTGCATAGTGGTCTTTTGTTTAGACATGTAGCTAGCTAAACAATGAACCATAATCTCAACTCATAACGTTACTACCCTGCATGAATCTGCAGGTAGCTAACCAACCTCAATGTTAGTTAGCTAGCTAGCTAACATCAGGCTATAACTAACAATGCAAATGCCTCTGAGATACGAATAATATTACTACACAGCTCATACACGTAACGTTAGCTAGCGAGCCAGCCAGCTAACGTTAGCTTAACAGTACACTTATATTTGAAATTAAAAGGATTTTCTGACAAAATTTGAAACGTGTAATATCTGAAAATGTAGCTATCTTACCCATATATATGGATGGATGCTTCTCCCTCTCTGTCACGGATGCCATGGTTGCCCTTAGTTTGAAGATGTAATCCGGAGACAGGTGTTTTATACAACAGCCTTCTGTGTGTCCTCTTTTCAACTCCCTCTGCATATTTGCAATCAAACACCAGAATTTGCTTCATCTCCTTAGCTATCATACTCCAATTCCACCAGGCATTCCACTGATTTCAACTCAGTCCTCCAGAAAGTGGAGGGCAACACTTTTGCAGTTCTATTACGTGATATTTTTTAAAGCTGCGTTAGAAAGGATTACCTACACCAGCTCATGTTATAGACAGAAGCATTCTACATGGCAGACCATTTCGAACTCATCTCTGGGCATGTCGAGCCCATCCATTATCTCAGGTTCCTGTCTTTTTCCATGGCTAAACCAACTAGGCTCTTAATTTAACAATTGTATTCGTATTTACAGATGGCATACAACTTTGTTATTGAGGCACATGAAAGATAACATGTTCCAGAATGCATTTCTGCCCTAAAACGCATTTTGATAAAAACAAATTGTAAAAAAAACCTTCAAATGGCTCCTGTGAAGTAGTGACGTGCGACATCTGCCTAGTTTCTTGAAACGAGTCCCATATGTTGCTCTACAGAGAGTAGAGGAACAGACAGCGATATAATGAGGGATGAGTTAGATAAACAGGGGGAATGAGACTTTACAGACAGATGGAGGAAGTGTGTGTGTGTGTGTGTGTGTGTGTGTGTGTGTGTGTGTGTGTGTGTGTGTGTGTGTGTGTGTGTGTGTGTGTGTGTGTGTGTGTGTGTGTGTGTGTGTGTGTGTGTGTGTGTGTGTGGTCTGCTCACCCCCAAAATTCTGGGTTAGGCTAACCAGGAGCCGCACTACCAGGTTGAAGCCATTTCTTGGACTTTAGGGGGACACTCAGCAACACGGTTCCAGCCAGTGAGGGGCCGAAGGAGGTAAATGCTGGTGATCCCCATATAAGCTGGTGCTGCTGCCATTCCCCATCCCCACGTAACAAAGACAGAAAGTAGAGGAACATACAGTGATATAATGAGGGATGAGTTAGAGAAACAGGGGGTATGAGACTTTACAAACAGATAACTGAAAGAAGTGTGAGAGGGTGTAGACAAAGAAAATTACGCTTGTAAAAGTTACCCTGCTTTTTTGTTGTTGTTGAGTTTCTTGCTGTGGTATCTTATTGCTTCTTGGTTGTGACATCAGTACTTTCATCTATAATCAATGAGTATGACTCATTCCCAATGTCCTTTATTAGTTCCTCATGCACTGCAGGCCCTACAACTGCATTTATGAGTGCTGTGCATTTTGTTCTGTGGATATTGATTCCTTTCTTTGCAATGTATTCAACAACACATCACAGGTGATCTAAAGTTGCAATGCTGGAGTGGCATGCAATTTGTGCAGCCATCTGTAACTGATTGTTCCATCCGTAGTTAAACAATCAGACAGATATTTCACTGGATGTATAAATGTGAAGCACATATGGTAGTGAGAGGAAGCCCACTGGCAGGCAGTTGGAGAAGATGGAAAGAGGGATTTTGGCCGACTTTTTGCAAATATCGATGAAACATTTGATCTCAACAGTTCTTTTCCCAAAACAAGAATCTGTTATAAACAGAGTGGACTAAGTTTTGTAGACTTCACCCTTTTCAAAGGTTTTTTAAAAATCGTGTTGTTTAGGTGTGCAAAGGCAAATTTAGTTATTGCACACACACACTTCACAGAGTAGGTGTTCCCTAACGGAAATATGCAGATGCATACCTAGAACACGCCAATAGGATCTCACTAGCTCATGCTTGGCTCTGCACATCTCCTTGCTTGTTCAGCTCACTATGACTAATTTGTTCCCATTGGAAACGACAGGCAGTTGTCTATCTTGGCTTAGTTATAAAAAAATCTTTGTTATTCTCTCTTACAAATGTAGTTCCTGTGTCAAACAATGTTATTGCATTAGAAAATGGAGCAGCATTTCTCTTGTTTCTCCATTTTGTGTATGAGAAATAAGATCAGTGTGGTGGGCTCGCATTTTTGATTTGCAATACCATCAGTAAGCTTTTCTGTCATCTCCTGGTATGCTCTTAATCCATTATACCCCATTCTCTTTCCCAGTTTTTGCAATATTTTCTCCCATATTTTGCCTATTTACCTGGCGTACTGACAGTAGAATCGTGTCTAGCCAGTAAACTAGCGTGTCAAATCGGTTTGTTCCTCTGTCCTCATCTCTGCACCTCTCTCCTCTGACTTCAACTTTCTGGCCAATGTTAGCTACATACCCAGAGAGAAAGCACAATGTTGAATCTTTTTTCCCTACCTCTGAAACTGTTGGATGATTATTTCTCAGCATCTCTCCCTTGCTGTGTTGGCTGTAATGATTGGTAGGACTGGGGGACGGTCAGGATACAAAGAATGAAGCAAAGGAGAACTGAGGGAGAAGTATGTAGTTAGCTAGCTAGTGCTGCTGTTCGTTGAATCTCACATCACTTGTCATTATGTGCACGCATGATGCTCTCCTCTCACTGACTTGACTCAGCTGAGCTACCTGCTGCAGCAGAATGCTCTCCTTCTCAACAGTAATACACACTCACCCCTCCGGCCTGCCCCTCCCTTCCAATAACTGTATGAAGCTCCTATACCTCCACCACTCACTCACTCAGCAACAGCAGCCCGTCTCACTGCCTGATAGTCAGCAGCAGCAGGTCATTGTAAAATATATAGATAATAAAAAGAGAAACGCCATGGAGGCCGCGGTGCAATTTAGAAAAGTAAAAAACGGATCTTATTTACGTAAGTATTCAGACCCTTTTCTATGAGACTCGAAATGAAGCTCAAGTGCATCCTGGTTCCATTGATCATCCTTGAGATGTTTCTACAACTTGATTGGAGTCCTCCTGTGGTACATTCAATTGATTGGACATGATTTGGAAAGGCACACAACTGTCTATAAAAGGTCCCACAGTTGACCGTGCATGTCACAGCAAAAACCAAGCCATGAGGTCAAAGGAATTGTTCGTAGAGCTCCGAGACAGGATTGTGTCGAGGCACAGATCTGGGGAAGGGTACCAAAAAATGACTGCAGCGTTGAAGGTCTCCAAGAACACAGTGCCCCCATCATTCTTAAATGGAAGAAGTTTGGAACCACCAAGACTCTTCTTAGAGCTGGCTGCCTGGCCAAACTGAGCAATCGGGGGAGATGTTCCTTGGTCAGGGAGGTGACCAAGTACCCGATGGTCACTCTGACAGAGCTCTAAAGTTCCTCTCTAGAGATGGTTGTCCTTCTGGAAGGTTCTCCCATCTCTGCAGCACTCCACCAATCAGACCTTTAAGGTAGAGTGGCCAGACGGAAGCCACTTCTCAGTAAAAAGCAAATGACATCCCTGTTGGAGTTTGCCAAAAGGCAACTAAAGACTCTCTGGTCTGATGAAACCAAGATTGAACTCCTTGGCCTGAGTGCCAACCGTCACGTCTGGAGAAACCTGGCAGCATCAGGCTATGGAGATGTTTTTCAGTGGCAGGGACTGGGAGACTAGTCAGGATCGTGGCAAAAATGAACGGAGCAAAGTACAGAGATCCTTGATGAAAACCTGCTCCAGAGTGCTCAGGACCTCAGAATGGGTCGAAGGTTCACCTACCAACAGGACAATGATCCTAAGCACACAGCCAAGACAACGCAGGGGTGCCTTCGGGGCAAGTCTCTGAATGTCCTTGAGTGACCCAGCCAGAGCCCGGACTTGAACCCGATCAAACTTCACTGGAGAGACCTGAAAATAGTTGTGCAGCAACGCTCCCCATCCAACCTGACAGAGTTTGAGAGGATCTGCAGAGAAGAATGGGAGAAACACCCCAAATACAGGTGTGCCAAGCTGGTAGCGTCATACCCAAGAAGACTCAAAGCTGTAGTCGCTGCCAAAGGTGATTCCACAAAGTACTGAATAAAGGGTCTGAATACTTATGTGATAGTTCAGGTTTTATTTTAAATTAGCAAACATTTCTAAAACCCTGTTTTTGCTTTGTCAAAATGGAGTATTGTTTGTAGATTGAGGGGAAAAAACGGTTTTAATTTTAGAATAAGTCTGTAATGTAACAAAATTTGGAAAAATTCAAGGGGTCTGAATACTTCCCGAAGGCATTGTAAATCTAGGTATGGGGTACAGAGATGAGGTAGTCATTCAAAAATCATATTACACAATATTATTAGTCCCTACAACTTATTATGTAACTTGTTAACCACATTTGTACCCCTGAACATATTTAGGCTTGCCATAACAAAGGGGTTGAATACTAATTGACTCAAGACATTTCAGCTTTTCATTTTTAATTAATTTGTAAAAACATAACATTTCAAAGTGGAATTATGGGGTATTGTGTATAAGCCAGTGACACAAAATCGCAATTTTATCAATTTTAAATTCAGGCTATAACACAACAAAATGTGAAAATAATCAAGGGGTGTGAATACCTTCTGAAGGCACTAACAGCAACATTCACACGAAAAGACACACATACTATAATAGATGTACAACGAACATTTTACAAGAATTTCATGTTATTTAAATGTAATGAAAATTCTGCTTCAAGGGACACTATTAGGTACTAAACATAATAACCATGAGGTTTAAGCAGGATGAGCAAGTGCCCATATGTAACAACCATCAACATTGTGCAAAAGCCATTCATGAAAGCCATTCATGGTAACGTACACTCTTAAAATAAATGTACTCACAAGAGGCAACATCTCTTTCAAACAGCAGCCACCAAAAGTAAAGTCTATATATAAACCAATCAGCATCACTCAAACCTGGTTGAACCCACAATGCTTTTTGCTTCGTTTCCGCAGACTGCTAAGTAAACAAAACAGTGCCTTAACTTTGTCAAACGATGTCTCCATAAATTCCCCAGGGGCCGATTGATTATACAGAGATTACTATCACTTCTCAATGGACAATGTTTTTTGTATTGTGGCGATAGTCTCGAGTGCAAGATGAATCACGTTTTCTTCAATAAAGGGTACTATATCAAATAGGGATGCACAATATATTGGTGAACATATCAGAATCCGCTGATATTAGCTAAAAATGCCAACATCGGTATCGGTCAATGTCTAGTTTAACGCCCCAATGTGCAAAACTGGTGTCAAAGCTGACGTGCATACCTATATAACGTAGGTACATGACGTAATAACATCACAAAATGTTGCACTATACATGCAACACAGCATTCCTAAACTAGCCCACAATTTCTGCAGTGTGGATCGAGCAGTCATTTGAAAGCGTAACAGAATTTCAGCGAGACAACTCAAAGGCGAAATCCATTGCCCTTGACAATCAACCGTTCTCTGTCATGGGTGATGTTGGCTTTCGCTGACTGGTCGAGCACCGGTACACACTACCAAGTGTGCTATTTTTCAGATGTTGCCCTACTGGAGTTACACAGTAATCGTATCACTGCTATTAGCTTCACGACATACATACTATGGGACGCCGTTTGGGTCTTTGCGTGTCAAAAAAGATACACTAGCACTGTCAAAGCTGTACAAAAAAATCTGCAAACAAGCAAACACCAGCCACGAACAATGTGTTTACAATACCGTGTTGGTAATAAAGCATAATTTGTTTGACCGCAACTTCAGGGGTAGCTTGTTGTTCGCCTATTGAAATTGAACTTCAGTTCATGAAAATAAATAGCTAGTCAGCAACTTAGCTTTGAGCAACAGGGTTAACGTTATAAGCAGCCAGCTAGCTTCATTTGGCTAGTGAGGCTAGTGTTGTGAAGCTAGCCACATTAAGGATTAGGCAATATAGTGGAACTTGCGGTTTGCCTTCAAAATAAAATTGTCATTGACAGTAATGCAAATTAATACAAATTGTAGAATTATGCCATACTTTTATTTTGAAGGCTAAACGCAAAGTCCACTATTGTGGCTAATCCTTATTATGGCTAGCTTCACATAGATGGGTCCGACCACCATTAATCCAATAAGAACTGTTTTATAAATTAGGGTTATTTTCAATGATGACACCTTGCTATATAGATAGCTAGCTAACTATAGCTACTGAAACAGATGTTGTGTTATTTGACACGTCAAATAGTGTTATTTGACGTATCTTTTTTGACACGCAGAGACCCAAATGACGTTCCATAATAATCCTGGTTGAGAATGAAACGACTGAACAAATTAACAACGAAACAGCACAGCAAATAAGTGAAAGAAATAGGTTTTGATTATGTTTTACTGATAACGGGGACATACGTAAATGCCAACAAAATAACTTTTTGGTCAGTGGTGTGTGTAACCTTTATTTAACTAGGCAAGTCCGTTAAGAACAAATTCTTATTTACAATGACGGCCCGGACGCTGGGCCAATTGTGCGCCACACAAGGGTCTGAGTACTTATGTAAATAAGATATCAGTTTTTTACTTTTGATACATTTGCTAAAATTAAAAAAAATCGTTTTTTGTTTTGTCAGCATTTGTTTTTTTGTTTTTTTTAATCCATTTTATAATAAGGCTGTAATGTACATTTTTGGGGGGAAAAAGTCAAGGGGTCTGAATATTTTCCGAAGGCACTTTCTCTGTAAGACCCCTCCGTCAAGCAGTGATTTTCACAGATTCAACCACAAAGGCCAGGGACTCGGACCACACAGGCCCAATTCTGTGCCGCCCAATCACAGCCTGGATTCGAACCAGGGACTGTAGTGACGCCTCTAGCACTGAGATGCAGTGCCTTAGACCGCTGTGTGTGTGTGTGTGTGTGTGTGTGTGTGTGTGTGTGTGTGTGTGTGTGTGTGTGTGTGTGTGTGTGTGTGTGTGTGTGTGAACTATTTACTGTACTAGAACGCTTAAAAGGCTGCTAAAATTGTAAATATCAGTCATATCGGTGCATCACTAGTATCAAAAATAACATCAAACAAAATGGAGTGATGGTAATTCAACATCCTTTGTCGAAATATAGATAAGATTAGAGGGAAATGTTTGCTGCTGTTTAATGACAGTTTATAATTGTTGTCATTCCCACTCTCTTGTCCTCCCATGAAATGTAAGTGTTTTCATGAAAGCTGAAGAGCTTCATTAATACTATAATGTCGTTAACAACAAAGCAGTTGTTCTCTTAAATAATTATGAATAGATCCACCATTGAGCACAAATACAACACTTGTTACAGAATATTTTACATCTCTTAAATAATTATGAATAGATCCACCATTGAGCACAAAAACAACACTTGTTACAGAATATTTTACATCTCTTAAATAATTATGAATAGATCCACCATTGAGCACAAAAACAACACTTGTTACAGAATATTTTACATCTCTTAAATAATTATGAATAGATCCACCATTGAGCACAAAAACAACACTTGTTACAGAATATTTTACATAGAAATAACAAGACTGCAAAAACTGAAAACAGCAATCAACTTACAGGTTAGTGTCAATGCAATATCAAGAGATTTTTGTGTGGCCTTGATACCATTTCAGTGATAAAGCATTGTTGATGTAGGCCTACCACAACTTTGATTTGGCTGTCTCTTGCATTTGTACATTTTGGTTCTTTCCATACTCCTTCAGAATTATTATATTCCTCTCCATTCCGGAGCACATCCACATCCACCTCCCGTTGAATGATTTGATGTCCCAAAAAACCCAAACCCATTGAGCATTGAGTCATGCATAATAGTGTATCACAGAAAGAGGCCAGCGATAATCACCTTAGAGACGCTGCTCCGTGCACTGATATGGTTACATCAAGTCATAAAAGTAGCATCCAAAAAACCGCAGAACTAAAAGAATCCCTATTTTGCAAACAGTGTAAAAACCAGAACATTGTTCCAATTGCAAGATAGGATAAATGCAACATTCTTTCAACATAGTGTAAGCATGCTCCCAGTATGTAAGAGCCCAGTGGACACACAGTAGTTGAATCAAGGTTGTTTACACATCATTTCAATTAAATTACATTGAACCAACGTGGAATAGACATTGAATTGACATCTGTGCCTAGTGGGATGTGACCCCCTGCCAAGAAGTCTTGACCTTTGTGGCACAAGTGGTAGTGTGCTTGTCCAGGGTTGACAGTTCAAGCACCAATCTTAGCGGAAAGACATTTCTGCTTTGCGGGGGTAGGGCGTTACTTAAAGGGATACTGCGAAATGTCAATATTTAGGTAATTTATCTACTTACCCAGTCAGACGAACTCATGGATACCATTTTTATGTCTCTGTGTGCAGTTTAGAGATGATTGAAGTTAGCTTCGTTAGCTTCGCGTAAATGCTTGAAGTCTCCCGGTAAAGTAGCCAGCTCCTCTCAAAAGTAGGGGAATAGACCTTCTACTACTCCAAAACTGGCTGGTTGGTCATTTTATAGTCTTACAAAGCTATACATGGTAATGAATATTTTATAAATTCATTAATTTCACTGATAATCATAAGAAATGAGATTCTATCCACTTCCTAATTCCTTCCCCGTTGTCGCATAAAGGTGTATTGAGATCGCAACATTGTATCTGTCCCATTATGGCATCTGTGAATGCACTGGCAGTGCAATTGAGACTGATACAACGCTAGTCAATAAAGATGAAATTGCATTGATGCAAAATGAATCAGATGATCCAATGATCATCACAGAAGGTGAGTAATGCCGTACATTATTGTCACTGTCTAGATATGGAATAGATTTCAGTATCTGTGAGTCCAGTGTATCTGACCTCTTCAGGCTGTGGCTAAAATTAATGGGGAGGAGCTGAATGGAAGATGGGTCAATGTGGGCCGCCCAGAAGAAAGGAGAGCGCCGGACAGAGCCGATACACAAGTTTAAGCAGATGAAGCAGGACGATCACTGGGATGATGAGCGTCTTCGCAAGGAGTTTTCCCAGTTTTGGGACGATCATGAATGCAATGGTGATGATGACAGAGGGTGGCCGCAGCAAGGGTTTCGGCTTTGTCTCAATGGAGGGGTGCGTATATCTGAGGATGCAGCCCCTCATACCTAAATGATCCCATAACATTTACAGTCTGTAGTTGGAAAAATGCATTAGTGATATAACTGGCTATAATCACATATTTTCTTTAATCGTGAATATCTAGTCCTCAGCATTGTACAAGTAACGTTACAAGTACCCAGGCAGTGTACAGAACCCATTGCATCATATGATTGCCAAGCCATAGGCCCCCATGCAGCAGCCTGCTGTCCAAGGCCAGGAGCCTTTGATGGCCTCCATGCTGGCAACTGCTTGTCCTCAGGAACAGAAACAGATGCTTGGTGAGTTTGGCATCCTTCTGTTCAGTTGACTTTATTAGCCTCATACTGG
Organism: Salmo salar; assembly: GCF_965601325.2. Lineage (NCBI taxonomy): Eukaryota > Metazoa > Chordata > Actinopteri > Salmoniformes > Salmonidae > Salmo > Salmo salar. The sequence goes on along the minus strand of NC_138302.1, from coordinate 42,029,208 downwards.
AATTTTGCAATCCTCCAGTGTAAAGTACTTTATGATGGTTTGTTTTGTTCCCCATTTCTCGAGGTGAGCATCTCTCACCCAGATCACGCACCTCAGTCTGGCTGGGAAGATCACAGGCATACTTCTGGAGTTAGACAACTACACGCTGCTCCACGAGTCCCCAGAGATCTGCATTCCAAGGTGGATGAGGCGGTGGCTGTGTACCAAGCCCGCTAAAGAGGCCATACAGATAGCTGTCCCCATCTCAACTTGAAACTTCCTTTAGTGAAGAGAAAAGTAGAAGATAACTAAATTTAAAAAACTAAAACTCAATATAGAGGTCTAAAGAGAGTTTTTTGTTTAAATGTATTGATTGCCTATTGAAATAATGGTAAATAATTTTAAGCAAGGTCATAGAGAAATGTGTTAGTTGTTTAATATATTTACTGTTGCAAGAAAAATGATTTTATATCAACAAACAGTTCAGTGGAAATCTGAATATGTAAGACTAATCACTCTTTCAACCGATTATTGAAGACGTCGATTAATTCTGCAGTTGATGCAAACCATACAACAGATCAATGTAAATAAACTGTTCTAACATTTTTGGTATTAGATTTATAACCCTTCATTTTGCCTATCATAACACTTGACATTGTGCTCATAATGCCCCCAATTCTATGTCAGTGATACTAGTTATTTTTTTTAACAATATCAAAATGTGAAAGTTATCATGTTGAAGATGATGTTATTAGCAGAATTTGGCAAGGCAGGCTAAGGTTAATCGTGAAATAAATAAAATACCATAGCCTCTAGTACACCCTGCTGGCTGTTTCATAGCGTCACAGCACCACAGTCAAGAGCACCATTATAGGGGTTGTCTTAACGTTAAAAGGGATACTTCGGGATTTTGGCAATGAGGTCATTTATCTACTTCCCCTGAGTCAGATGAACTTGTGAATAAAAACTGCATGTCTCTGTGCCCAGTATGAAGGAAGTTAGAGGTAGTTTTGCGAGCCAATGCTAAGTAGTGTTGCATCCCTGAAGTATCCCTTTAACCAGACTGCTAACCTTATGCCTAACCCTAACCTTAAATTAAGACCAAAAAGCAAATTTTTGTTTTCATACATTTTTACAATACAGCCAATTTTGACTTTGAAGCTTGGCCATCTAGTGGGAACCACTCGTAGGTCATTGATACGAGTCCATTGCAAACACTGGTATAAAACATTTGTACCCAAGACTTGAGGCTTATCATCTTCCCGGTACAGTGAAGAGCATACTTCTCCAGCGTGCCAGCGGCCATTGAAGGTGAGCATTTGCCCACTGAAGTCAGTTACATCGCCGAACTACAGTCAGGTCAAGACTGACTGCAGTCGAGCACGCAGATAAGCTTCCCTGAGATGGTTTCTGACAGTTTGTGCAGAAATGATTAGGTTGTGCAAACCCACAGTTTCATCAGCTGTCCGAGTGGCTGGTCTCAGATGATCCCGCAGGTGAACAAGCCGGATGTGAAGATCCTGGGCTGGCGTGGTTAAACGTGGTCTGCGGTTGTGAGGCCGGTTGGACGTACTGCCAAATTCTCGAAAATGACACACCTGTCAGGTGGATGGATTCTCTTGGCAAAGGAGAAAAGCTCACTAACATGGATATAAACAAATTTGTGCATAAAATTTGAGAGAAAATCTTTTTGTGTTTATGGAAAAAATCTGGGAAATTTTATTTAAAATCAAATCAAATTTTATTGGTCACATACACATGGTTAACAGATGTTAATGGGAGTGTAGCAAAGTGCTTGTGCTTCTAGTTCCGACAGTGCAGTAATATCTAACAAGTAATCTAACAATTCCACAACAACTACCTAATACACACAGATCAAAAGAGATGTAATAAGAATATGTGTATATATATATATATAAATATATGGATGAGCGATGACCGAGCGGCATAGGCAAGATGGAATAGATGGTATAAAATACAGTATATACATGTGAGATGAGTATGTAAGATATGTAGACATTATCCAAGTGGCATTATTAAAGTGACTAGTGATCCATTTATTAAAGTGGCCAATGATTTTGAGTCTGTATGTAGGCAGCAGCCTCTCTGTGTTAGTGATGGCTGTTTAACAGTCTGATGGCCTTGAGATAGAAGCTGTTTTTCAGTCTTTCGGTCCTGGTTTTGATGCACCTGTACTGACCTCGCCTTCTGGATGGTAGCGAGGTGAACAGGCAGTGGCTCGGGTGGTTGTTGTCCTTGATGATCTTTTTGGCCTTCTTGTGACATCGGGTGTTGTAGTTGTCCTGGAGGGCAGGTAGTTTGCACCCGGTAATGCGTTGTGCAGACCGCACCACCATCTGGAGAGCCTTGCGGTTGTGGGCGGTGCAGTTGCCGTAAAAGGCTGGGATACAGCCCGACAAGATGCTCTCAATTGTGAATCTGTAAAAGTTTGAGTGTTTTAGGTGACAAGCCAAATTTCTTCAGCCTCCTGAGGTTGAAGAGGTGCTGTTGCGCCTTCTTCACCACACTGTATGTGTGGGTGGACCATTTGTTTGTCCATGATGTGTACGCTGAGGAACCTCTACGGGATCGGTACGCCGAGGAACCAACCGCAGGACGGTTAAGCTAATGTGCGCTAATGTGATTAGCATGACGTTGTCAGTAACAAGAACATTTCCTAGGACATAGACATATCTGATATGGGCAGAAAGATTCCCAAGAATTTAAGTTAATTACAATGTCCAATTTACATTAACTATTACAGTGAAAGAATGCCATGCTATTGTTTGAGGAGAGTGCACAGTTATGAACTTGAAAATGTATCAATAAACCAATTAGGCACATTTTGGCAGACTTTATACAACATTTTGAACGGAAATGCAATGGTTCATTGGATCAGTCTAAAACTTTGCACACACACTGCTGCCATCTAGTGGCCAAAATCTACATTGCGCCTAAACTGGAATAAAACATTGTGGCCTTTCTCTTGCATTTCAAAGATAATAAAAAAGTGTTTTCTTTGTATTATCTTTTACAAGATATAATGTGTTATATTCTCCTACATTAATTTAACATTTCCAGAAATGTCAAAGTGTTTCCTTTCAAATGGTATCAAGAATATGCATATCCTTGCTTCAGGTCCTGAGCTACAGGCAGTTATATTTGGGTATGTCATTTTAGGCGAAAATTGAAAAAAGGGTCTGATCCTTAAGGGGTTCCACCTTCTCCACTGCTGTCCCGTCGATGTGGATAGGGGGGTGCTCCCTCTGCTGTTTCCTGAAGTCCACAATCATCTCCTTTTGTTTTGTTGAGTGAGAGGTTGTTTTCCTGACACCATACTCCGAGTGCCCTCACCTCCTCCCTGTAGGCTCGTCGTTGTTGGTAATCAAGCGCACGACTGTTGTGTTGTCTGCAAACTTGATGATTGAATTGGAGGTGTGCATGGCTATGCAGTCATGGGTGAACAGGGAGTACAGGAGGGGGCTGAGCACGCACCCTTATGGGGCACCAGTGTTGAGGACCTTCACCACCTGGGGGCGGCCTGTCAGAAAATCCAGGACCCAATTGCACAGGGTATGGTTGAGACCCAGGGCCTCAAGCTAAATGATGAGCTTGGAGGGTACTACGGTGTTGAATGCTGAGCTGTAGTCAATGAACAGCATTCTTACATAGGTATTCCTCTTTTCCAGATGGGATAGGGCAGTGTAATGGCGATTGCATCGTCAGTGGACCTATTGGGGCGGTAAGCAAATTGGAGTGGGTCTAGGGTACCCGGTAGGGTGGAGGTGATATGGTCCTTGACTAGTCTCTCAAAGCACTTCATGATGACAGAAGTGAGTGCAATGGGGCGATAGTCATTTAGTTCAGTTACCTTAGCTTTCTTGGGAACAGGAACAATGGTGGCCATCTTGAAACATGTGAGGACAACAAACTGTGATAGGGATTGGTTGAATATGTCCATAAACACACCAGCCAGTTGGTCTGCGCATGCTCTGAGGACAGGGCTAGGCATGCCGTCTGGGCCGGCAGCCATGCAAGAGTTAACACGTTTAAATGTTTTACTCACGTTGGCCATGGAGAAGGAGAGCCCACAGGCTTTGTTAGCAGGCTGTGTCAGTGGCACTGTATTGTCCTCAAAGCAAGCAAACAAGTTGTTTAATTTGTCTGGGAGCCAGACGTCAGTGTCCGCGACAGGGCTGGTTTTCTTTTTGTAATCCGTGATTGACTGTAGACCCTGCCACATACGTCTCGTGTTTGAGCCGTTAAATTGCGACTCTACTTTGTCTCTATATTGACACGTTGCTTGTTTGATTGCCTTGCGGAGGGAATAGCTGCACTGTTTGTATTCGGTCGTGTTTACGGTCACCTTGCTATGATTAAAAGCGATGGTTCGCACTTTCAGTTTCGTGCGAATACTGCCATCAATTCATGCTTTCTGGTTAGGGATGGTTTTAATAGTCACAGAAGGTACGACATTTCCAATGCACTTGCTAATAAACTCGCTCAAAGAGTTAGCATATACATCAATGTTATTGTCCGAGGCTATCCGGAACATATCCCAGTCCACGTGATCGAAGCAATCTTGAAGCGTGGAATCCGATTGGTCAGACCAGCGTTGTATTGACCTGAGTGCGGGCGTTGTGGACCTCTTGGGGCTGTATGCAAATTGAAGTGGGTCTATGGTGGCAGGTAAGGTGGAGGTGCTATGATCCTTGACTGGTCTCTCAAAGAACTTCATGATGACAGAAGTGAGTGCTATGGGGCAATAGTAGCCAGCCAGCTAATGTTAGCTAGTTAAACAACAATGAACAAAGTGGCAACAATGCCACAGTGCTGGGAGCTAACCAACCAGGTCCAAAGTTAGCTAGCTAACATTATGTTCTATCTAGAAAAGCAAACGGCTCTGGGAAACAAATAACGTCAGCTAGGGAGCCAGCCAGCTAACGTTAGCTAGCTAGCTAACAGTACACTTTAGCTTGAAATCAAAATCTGTCAAAATTAGAATTGTGTAATATGACAATGTAGCTAACTATCTTACCTGTATACATCAACATGCATCATGGACGCATCTCCCTGTCAGGAATGCCATACCACGGTGGGTTGCCCTTAGTTTGAACATATAATGATGTTGTTCTGATTTAAAGAAGCAATAAAACTGGCCTTCTTTAGACTAGTTGAGTATCTGGAGCATCAGCATTTGTGGGTTTGATTACAGGCTCAAAATGGCCAGAAACAAAGAACTTTCTGCTGAAACTCGTCAGTCTATTCTTGTTCTGAGAAATGAAGGCTATACCATGTGAGAAATCGTCAAGAAACTGAAGATCTCGTACAACGCTAATAGAAACAGGAGTGGGAGGCATCGGTGCACAACTGAGCAAGAGGACAAATACATTAGTGTCTAGTTTGAGAAACAGACGCCTCACAAGTCCTCAACTGGCAGCTTCATCAAATAGTATCCGCAAAACATCAGTCTCAACGTCAACAGTGAAAAGGTGGCTCCGGGATGCTGGCCTTCTAGGCAGAGTTGCAAAGAATAAAGCCATATCTCAGACTGGCCAATAAATATAAAAGATTAAGATGGGCAAAAGAACACAGACACTGGACAGAGGAACTCTGCCTAGAAGGTTAAACACTGGACAGAGGAACTCTGCCTAGAAGGCCAGCATCCCACTATTATTCTAGAATAATAGTGAAAACATCAAATGATGAAATATCACATATGGAATCATGTAGTAACCAAAAAGATGTAAAAAAAAATCAAAAGATATTTTAGATTCTTCAAAGTAGCCACCCTTTGCCTTTGACAGCTTTGCACACTCTTGACATTCTCTCAGCCAGCTTCACCTGGAATGCTTTTCCAACAGTCTTGAAGGAGTTCCCACATATGCTGAGCACTTGTTGGCTGCTTTTCCTTCACTCTGCGGTCCAACTCATCCCAAACCATCTCAATTGGGTTGAGGTTGGGTGATTGTGTAGGCCAGGTCATCTGATGCAGCACTCCATCACTCTCCTTCTGTCATGGTTCCACCTGTCACCAGAGGGTGGCAGAGACAGTCCTAGAGAAATTGACGATTTACTTATTATGATTTCCCTGTTAAAAGAGGTGGGTTTTCTGTTGTCCTTTGCTGAATCTTGAATTATGTGCCATGTGCGTTTTGTCTCCTGAATTGAGTTTTCAAGATTTAGTGTTTGTTGTTTTCCCAGTGTTACTGTGATCCTTCCATTACCGTTTCTCAGTAAAGTATTATGTTTATCCTTAACCGCTGATTCCTCGTCTGGTCTCTTCTCTACACCTGGGTCCAACCTCACCATGTCACACATTATTGGTCAAATAGCCCTTACACAGCCTGGAGGTGTGTTGGGTCATTGTCCTGTTGAAAAACAAATTATAGTCCCACTAAGCGCAAACCAGATGGGATGGCGTATCGCTGCGTAATGCTGTGGTAGCCATGCTGGTTAAGTGTGCTTTGAATTCTAAATAAATCCCTGACAGTGTCACCAGCAAAGCACCCCCACACCATCACACCTCCTCCTCCATGCTTCACGGTGGGAACCACACATGCAAAGATCATCCGTTCACCTACTCTGCATCTCACAAAGACACGGCAGTTGAAACCAAAAATCTCAAATTTGGACTCATCAGACCAAAGGACAGATTTCCACCGGTCTAATGTCCATTGCTTGTGTTTCTTGGCCCAAGCAAGTCTCTTATTATTATTGTTGTCCTTTAGTAGTGGTTTCTTTGAAGCAATTTGACCATGAAGGCCTGATTCACGCAGTCTCCTCTGAACAGTTGATGTTGGGATGTGTCTGTTACTTGAACTCTGTGAAGCATTTATTTGGGCTGCAAATGTATTCATACATTTTTTATTTATTCAAAATCAAAAACAGAAGTAACTTATTTACATAAGTATTCAGACCCTTTGCTATGAGACTCGAAATTTTGCTCAGGTGCATCTAGTTTCTATTGATCATCCTTGAGATGTTTCTACAACTTGATTAGAGTCTGTGGTAAATTAAATTGATTGGACATAATTTGGAAAGGTCTACATAAGGTACCACAGTTGACAGTGTATGTCAGAGCAAAAACCAAGCCATGAGGTCGAAGGAATTGTCTGTAGAGCCCCAAGACAGGAATGTCTGCAGCATTGAAGGTCTCCAAGAACACAATGGCCTCCATCTTTCTTAACCTCTATGGGCTAGGTGGGACGCTTGCGTCCCACCTACTCAACAGCCAGTGTAATCCCGTGGCGCGATATTCAAATACCTCAAAAATGCAAAAACTTTAATTTTTCAAACATATGACTATTTTACATCATTATAAAGACAAGACTCTCGTTAATCTAACCACACTGTCCGATTTCAAAAAGGCTTTACAACGAAAGCAAAACATTAGATTATGTCAGCAGAGTACCCAGCCAGAAATAATCAGACACCCATTTTTCAAGCTAGCATATAATGTCACATAAACCCAAACCACAGCTAAATGCAGCACTCACCTTTGATGATCTTCATCAGATGACAACCCTAGGACATTATGTTATACAATACATGCATGTTTTGTTCAATCAAGTTCATATTTATATCAAAAACCAGCTTTTTACATTAGCATGTGACTAGCATGTGACTAGCATTCCCACCGAACACTGCCGGTGAATTTACTAAATTACTCACGATAAACGTTCACAAAAAACACAACAATTATTTTAAGAATTATAGATACAGAACTCCTCTATGCACTCGATATGTCCGATTTTAAAATAGCTTTTCGGTGAAAGCACATTTTGCAATATTCTCAGTAGATAGCCCGGCATCACAGGGCTAGCTATTTAGACACCCAGCAAGTTTAGCACTCACCAAAGTCAGATTTACTATAAGAAAAATGTTATTACCTTTGCTGTTCTTCGTCAGAATGCACTCCCAGGACTTCTATTTCAATAACAAATGTTGGTTTGGTCCCAAATAATCCATTGTTATATCCAAATAGCGGCGTTTTGTTCATGCGTTCAAGACACTATCCGAAAGGGTAAATAAGGGTGACGAGCATGGGGCATTTCGTGACAAAAAATGTCTAAATATTCCATTACCGTACTTCGAAGCATGTCAACCGCTGTTTAAAATCAATTTTTATGCCATTTTTCTCGTAAAAAAGCGATAATATTCCGACCGGGAATCTGCGTTTAGGTAAAAAGAGGAAAGAAAATAAAGCACGGGGTCGACTCGTGCACGCGCCTAAGCCCATTGTCCTCTGATCGGCCACTTGCCAAACGCGATAATGTGTTTCAGCCAGAGGCTGCCTCGATATCATTCAGCTTTTTCCAGGGCTCTGAGAGCCTATGGGAGCCGTAGGAAGTGTCACGTTACAGCAAAGATCCTCAGTCTTCAATAAAAAGAGCCAAGATGAACAACAACTTGTCAGACAGGCCACTTCCTGTTCAGAATCTTCTCAGGTTTTTGCCTGCCATATGAGTTCTGTTATACTCACAGACACCATTCAAACAGTTTTAGAAACTTTGGGGTGTTTTCTATCCAAAGCCAATAATTATATGCATATTCTAGTTACTGGGCAGGAGTAGTAACCAGATTATATCGGGTACATTTGTTATCCGGCCGTGTCAATACTGCCCCCTAGCCCTAACAGGTTAAATGGAAAAAGTTTGGAACCACCAAGACTCTTCTTAGAGCTGGCCACCCAGCCAAACTTATGAAACCACTATTCTCAGAGGCGACCTGGAACATTTCACAGTCGGCATGATCAAAACAATCTTGAAGCATAAACTTAAATTGGTCAGACGAACGTTGAACAGAAGGGCCTTGGTCAGGGACGTGACCAAGAACCCAATGGTCACTCTGACAGAGCTCCAGAGTTCCTCTGTGGAAATGGGAGAACCTTCCAGAAGGACAACTACAGCACTCCACCAATCAGGCTTTTATGGTAGAGTGGCCAGATGGAAGCCACTCCTCAGTAAAAGGCATATGACAGCCCGCTTGAAGTTTGCCAAAAGGCACCTAAAGGACTCTATGAGAAACAAGATTCTCTGGTCTGATGAAACCAATATTGAACTCTTTGGCCTGAATGCCAAACGTCACATCTGGATGAGACCTGGCACCATCCCTACGGTGAAGCATGGTGGTGGCAGCATCATGCTGTGGGGATGTTTTTCAGTGGCTGGGAGACTTAGTCAGGATCGAGGAAAAGATGAACGGCGCAAAGTACAGAGAGATCCTTGATGAAAACCTGCTCGAGCGCTCAGGACCTCAGACTGGGTTGAAGGTTCACCTACCAACAGGACAACGACCCTAAGCACACAGCCAAGACAACGCTGTAGTGGCTTAGGGACAAGTCTCTGAATGTCCTTGAGTGGCCCAGCCAGAACCCGGACTTGAACCCGATCAAACATCTCTGGAGAGACCTGAAAAAAGCTGTGCAGTGATGCTCCCCATCCAACCTGACAGAGCTTGAGAGGATCTGCAGAGAAGAATGGGAGAAACTCCCCAAATACAGGTATGCCAAGCTTGTAGTGTCATACCCAAGAAGGCTTGAGGCTGCAATCACTGCCAAAGGTACTTCAACAAAGTTCTGAGTAAAGAGTCTGAATACTTACGTTAATGCAATATTTAAGTTTTAAAATGTTAACAAATTCGCAAACATTTCTAAAATCCTGTTTTTGCTTTGTCATTATGGGGTATTGTGTGTAGATTGGTAAGGGGAAAAAAACTTTAAACACATTTAGAATAAGGTTGTAACGTAACAAAATGTGGAAAAAGTTAAGGGGTCTGAATACTTTCCGAATGCACTGTATACACACAAAAATATAAACGCAACATATAAAATATAAATGTATTGACCCTTGAGAGCAGCAGGGTCCCACGTTGGCGGTTTGGTGTTGTTTTCCTTGAAGCGGGTGACGAAGGTGTTTAGCTTGTCCCGGAGCAAGGCATTGGTGTCCAGACAATCCGTGGTTGTCTGGAATCCCTGCCACATATATCTCATGTCTGAGTTGTTGAATTGCTACTCCACTTTGTCCCTGTACTTTCGTTTTGCCTCTTTGATTGCCTTATGGAGGTCATAGCTGGTCTGTTTGTTTACGTCCATGTTCCCAGTCACCTTGTCGAGGTTCAGTTATCGCGAATTCTGCCATCTATCTCGGTTTTTGGTTTGGATAAGTTCTAATCATCACAGTAGGAACAACATACTCTATGCACTTCCTGATGAACCCAGTCACCGAGTCAGTGTATATGTCGATACTATTCTCAGGGGCGACCTGGAACAATCGTGAACATTTCACAGTCAGCATTATCAAAACAATCTTGAAGCATAGATTTCGATTGGTCAGACAAACGTTGAACAGTCCTTAACATGGGTACTTCCTCCTTAAGTTTCTTCCTGTAGGTGGGGAAGAGTGGAATGGAGGCATGATTTGATTTACCGAAAGAAGGGCGGGGGAGGGCTTTGTAGCCATCCCGGAAGGGAGAGTAGCAATGATCCAGAGTGTTCGTTGCGTGTGTAGTGTAACCGATGTGAAATGGCTAGTTAGTTAGCGGTGGTGCGCGCTAATAGCGTTTCAATCAGTGACGTCACTCGCTCTGAGACTTGAAGTAGGGTTTCCCCTTGCGTTGCAAGGGCCGTGGCTTTTGTGGCGCGATGGGTAACGATGCTTCGTGGGTGTCAGTTGTTGATGTGTGCAAGGGTCCCTGGTTCGAGCCCGGGTTGGGGCGAAGAGAGGGACGGAACCTGCACTGTTATAGTAGCACAGGAGATTATATAATTTCAGTACTGATTTCCTCACATTTATTTTTCCTTTATTAATGTCTTCATTGACTTGATTGGTCGGAAAACATTTACATTTATATATTATTCACAATCTTCTCTCGGATCAACTCTTTAGTGATTTGGATGGGAGGCCCCCAAACAGTAAACTCTCCTTCCAGACTCACATTAAGCATCTCCAATCCAAAATTAAATCTAGAATCGGCTTCCTATTTTGCAACAAAGCATCCTTCACTCATGCTGCCAAGCATACCCTCGTAAAACTGACTCTCCTACCGATCCTTGACTTCGGCGATGTCATTTACAAAATAGCCTCCAACACTCTACTCAGCAAATTGGATGCAGTCTATCACAGCGCCATCCGTTTTGTATATACTACCCACCACTGCGACCTGAATGCTCTCGTTGGCTGGCCCTCGCTTCATATTCGTTGCCAAACCCACTGGCTCCAGGTCATCTATAAGTCTTTGCTAGGTAAAGCCCCGCCTTATCTCAGCTCACTGGTCACCATAGCAGCACCCACCCATAGCATGCGCTTTGGCCGCCTTTCCTTCCAGTTCTCTGCTGCCAATGACTGGAACGAATTGCAAAAATCACTGAAGCTGGAGACTTGTATTTCTCTCACTAACTTTAAGCATCAGCTGTCAGAGCAGCTTACCGATCATTGCACCTGTACATAGTACATCTGTAAATAGCCCATCCAACTACCTCATCCCCATTTTGTTTTTTTTGCTCCTTTGCACCACAGTATCTCTACTTGCACATTCATCTTCTGCACATCTATCACTCCAGTGTTAGTTGCTAAATTGTAATTACTTCGCCACTATGGCCTATTTATTGCCTTACCTCCCTAATCTTACCTCATTTGTACACACTGTATATAGATTGTTTTATATTGTGTTATTGACTGTACGTTTGTTTATTCCATGTGTAACTCTGTGTTGTTTGTGTTGCACTGCTTTGCTTTATCTTGGCCAGGTTGCAGTTGTAAATGAGAACTTGTTCTCAACTGGCCTACCTGGTTAAATAAAGGTGAAATAAAAAAGTAAAACGAATAAAATGTAAATATACACTGCTCAAAAAAATAAAGGGAACACTTAAACAACACATCCTAGATCTGAATGAAAGAAATAATCTTATTAAATACTTTTTTCTTTACATAGTTGAATGTGCTGACAACAAAATCACACAAAAAGAATCAATGGACATCCAATTTATCAACCCATGGAGGTCTGAATTTGGAGTCACACTCAAAATGAAAGTGGAAAACCACACTACAGGCTGATCCAACTTTGATGTAATGTCCTTAAAACAAGTCAAAATGAGGCTCAGTAGTGTGTGTGTGGCCTCCACGTGCCTGTATGACCTCCCAACAATGCCTGGGCATGCTCCTGATGAGGTGGCGGATGGTCTCCTGAGGGATCTCCTCCCAGACCTGGACTAAAGCATCCGCCAACTCCTGGACAGTCTGTGGTGCAACGTGGCGTTGGTGGATGGAGCGAGACATGATGTCCCAGATGTGCTCAATTGGATTCAGGTCTGGGGAACAGGCGGGCCAGTCCATAGCATCAATGCCTTCCTCTTGCAGGAACTGCTGACACACTCCAGCCACATGAGGTCTAGCATTGTCTTGCATTAGGAGGAACCCAGGGCCAACCGCACCAGCATATGGTCTCACAAGGGGTCTGAGGATCTCATCTCGGTACCTAATGGTAGTCAGGCTACCTCTGGCGAGCACATGGAGGGCTGTGCGGCCCCCCAAAGAAATGCCACCCCACACCATGACTGACCCACCGCCAAACCGGTCATGCTGGAGGATGTTGCAGGCAGCAGAACGTTCTCCACGGCGTCTCCAGAGTCTGTCACGTCTGTCACGTGCTCAGTGTGAACCTGCTTTCATCTGTGAAGAGCACAGGGCGCCAGCGGCGAATTTGCCAGTCTTGGTGTTCTCTGGCAAATGCCAAACGCCCTGCACGGTGTTGGGCTGTAAGCACAACCCCCGCCTGTGGACGTCGGGCCCTCATACCACCCTCATGGAGTCTGTTTCTGACCGTTTGAGCAGACACATGCACATTTGTGGACTGCTGGAGGTCATTTTGCAGGGCTCTGGCAGTGCTCCTCCTGCTCCTCCTTGCACAAAGGCGGAGGTAGCGGTCCTGCTGTTGGGTTGTTGCCCTCCTACGGCCTCCTCCACGTCTCCTGATGTACTGGCCTGTCTCCTGGTAGCGCCTCCATGCTCTGGACACTACGCTGACAGACACAGCAAACCTTCTTGCCACAGCTCGCATTGATGTACCATCCTGGATGAGCTGCACTACCTGAGCCACTTGTGTGGGTTGTAGACTATGCTACCACTAGAGTGAAAGCACCGGCAGCATTCAAAAGTGACCAAAACATCAGCCAGGAAGTATAGGAACTGAGAAGTGGTCTGTGGTCTCCACCTGCAGAACCACTCCTTTATTGGGGGTGTCTTGCTTATTGCCTATAATTTCCACCTGTTGTCTATTCCATTGGCACAACAGCATGTGAAATGTATTGTCAATCAGTGTTGCTTCCTAAGTGGACAGTTTGATTTCACAGAAGTGTGATTGACTTGGAGTTACATTGTGTTGTTTAAGTGTTCCCTTTATTTTTTTGAGCAGTATACATTCATTTGAACTCTGAGGTATGAGTTTCCGACATGATGTAAACGTGGCAAATTTCCAACATCATATGAACGCAGCATAACATCTGACTGTCAGCTGTCTCTTGGAGACAGTAACCACAGATTATCCATTGTATTGACCATATACTCCACACAATGAAAATAAATATCTTCAAAAATGGAAGGCAGTCGGGAGGAGGCAATATCAGGTGGAACCAGCATAGCCAATATTCTGTGTGGACAACAGGCACAATGGTTTCCTAGTTACCACAGCCACAAAGTCAAAATTGGCTATCGAGAAATTAATGACAACAATGTGCTTTTGGGTTTTTAATTTAAAAGTTAGGCATAAGGTTAGCAGTGTAGGTTAAGGTTCGTGTTAGGTTTAAAATCATATTTTAGAAGGGAGATTGTAGAAATAGGCGGGGTTTATGACTTTGTGTTCGTGTAGTGACGATCAGGCACAAGTCTGATACACAGGTTTTTTTTCTCAGTTTCCAGGATGTCACGTGTCCTACTTACACTCGTAGCTACCTTAATCGTTACGAAACTTATATTATATCAAGTAAGCCACACGTAGCAAATAAGACATACATTTTATTATTACAAAATGTGACACTCCCATTGACCTCCATACAAAATCTTCTCGCTTGGTGAGCCCCCCCCCCCCCAAAAAAAAGAAATTGGCCCAGTTATCCCTCTTGTGTAGGTCGTCATTGTAAATAATAATTTGTTCTTAACTGACTTGCCTAGTTAAACAAAGGTTCATTGTAAAAACATGTTTTGCTTCGCCTCTTCTCTGCAGTAACTATGGTGACCACTACGTCATTCTGTAGTGGTTCCCGTAGCCTTTATGACGTCAACGACCCTGTACAACGCTCTGAAAACCCCGGAGTGCTGTTACCATAGATACTGGCGGAGGAGGGTGGGGTTTAGAGGAAGCGGAAGTGTCAGCACAGGCGGAAGTGGTACTGCCCTGAATATCCCGAGCAGCGAACCGAGGACAGCTTGATACTCCCATCGTTCAGAGAAAAAAAAGCAAGATTCAAAATACATTCTAATTGTGAGTTTACTTGCATAAAGTTGATTCTAGTATTATTTCCTGGTTAAGGTAGAGAATTTTGGGCCCATAATAACCCAACAATGGCTCAAATCGCTATCTATGGCGGAAGGTGCCTATTGTGGTTTGGGGCTTTGTACAATGACTTAGGCCGAGACGTGTGATTGAATGGCGAACTAGAGCTCACAAACAAGCTAGGATGTAGATTATTGTAAACCAATAGGGGAGATCTGCCATGGAATATATGAATCAAAAATTGTTCCATTATGAAATGTGTATAGAGACTGAAAAACACAGTTTGCCAGGCTAACGTTCCCATCCTGGTCGTCGTGAAATCAAGATATCTTACCAGCGCTAGCAAGCTAATGCTAACTTGACGATATCTCCAGCGAATTTTACAAGTGACTGGACTGCAATACACAGGCCTTTGCGATTCATGAACAATAAAATAAATCAGGTGCTTATAACGAATTAAAATGACATTTTAGTAAATCCAACTCATTCGTAGCATTCAATTACGCTAGCTAACGTTAGTTGGTTTGCTAACGGTATCGCTCCATCTTAAAATTCCGCAAGGGAATGCGACAGAGGGCGTAGCTAG
The DNA here is from genome assembly GCF_965601325.2 of Salmo salar. NCBI lineage: Eukaryota > Metazoa > Chordata > Actinopteri > Salmoniformes > Salmonidae > Salmo > Salmo salar. The sequence continues at coordinate 42,014,153 of NC_138302.1, read as the reverse complement.
CCAACTACCAACATCTTCAATGGACTGGAATATAGCACGCTAGCTAGCGCCATAGCAATGAGGTTGCCTACGGATCTTATAGGGCAATGCTGCAGTTTTTCCGCCATGGACGTTCCATTGCTAAATCCGTGATTAAAGAATAGCAGGTTGTCATGTTATCGGGTTTATAGCGATAATAACTAATGTACTGGCAATTAAGACGTTTGTCCTTGGTATTTTAGGATACCATACTTTCATAGTACTCCAGGCATTGTAAATAAACTAACGCAAGTGACAGATCAGAGTCAAAATTGACTTAGCGGCCATAATAAGCTTGTAGTTAACATGGCCATAATAATACATTGGTTAAACAATAGGTCCTATTAATTATATGGGTAAAACAATATAGCTAAGATCCCCTGCGGCGTTGTCACTGAGTACTGTGACCATTTCATGTTATTTTCTATTGGTGTCTAGGGCATTAGAAACATTCCTTGCTCTAGGTGTAAGTCTAGAGCTGTGTTTCACCTCTAACCTTATCACTTTGTTTACATTTTTATTTACTATAATGGTTATTTGTTACAGGGTTTCCAAAATTCGGTCCTGGGGTCCTCCTTGGGGACACATTTAGGTTTTTGCCCTAGCACTACACAACTGATTAAAATAACCCACTCATCATCAAGCTGATTCAGATAATCAAAGCTTGATGATTTGGTTATTTTAATCAGTTGTGTAGTGCTAGGGCAAAAACCTAAATGTGCACACAGGGACTGAGTTTGGGAAACCCTTGTTTAACCTCTTACATCTAGACGTTCCGCTAGCGGAACACCTGCTCCAATATCCAATGATACGCGTGGCGCGAATTACAAATTCCTCAAAAATACAAAAACTTCAATTTTTCAAACATATGATATTTTTACAGCATTTTAAAGACAAGACTCTCCTTTATCTAACCACACTGTCCGATTTCAAAAAGGCTTTACAGCGAAAGCAAAACATTAGATTATGTCAGCAGAGTACCCAGCCAGAAATAATCAGACACCCATTTTTCAAGCTAGCATATAATGTCACAAAAAACAAAACCACAGCTAAATGCAGCACTAACCTTTGATCTTCATCAGATGACACACCTAGGACATTATGTTATACAATACATGTGACGTTCAGAACTAGCATACCCCCCGCAAACCTCCGGTGAATTTACTAAATTACTCACGATAAACGTTCACAAAAAACATAACAATTATTTTAAGAATTATAGATACAGAACTCCTTTGTGCAATCGAGGTGTCCGATTTTAAAATAGCTTTTCGGTGAAAGCACATTTTGCAATATTCTGAGTAGATAGCCTAGCCATCACGGCTAGCCATTTAGACACCCACCAAGTTTAGCCCTGACCAAACTCCGATTTACTATTAGAAAAGTTTGATTACCTTTGGTGTTCTTCGTCAGAATGCACTCCCAGGACTGCTACTTAAATAACAAATGTTGGTTTGGTTCAAAATAATCCATTGTTATATCCAAATAGCGGCGTTTTGTTCGTGCGTTCAAGACACTATCCGAAGTGTAAATAAGGGTCACGAGCACGACGCATTTCGTGACAAAAGATTTCTAAATATTCCATTACCGTACTTCAAAGCATGTCAACCGCTGTTTAAAATCAATTTTTATGCCATTTTTCTCGTAAAAAAGCGATAATATTCCGACCGGGAAAGCGTGTATACGTACAAAGAGAGAAAATAAAAGCATGGGATCCCCTCGTGCACGAGCCTGAGTCTCACAGTACTGTGACCAGCCACTATCCAAACGCGCTACTTTTTTTCAGCCAGAGCCTGCAAAGCCACGATTCAGCTTTTTGCCGCCTTCTGAGAGCCCATGGGAGCCGTAGGAAGTGTCACGTAACAGCAGAGATCCCCTGTAATGGATAGAGATAATCAAGAAGGGCAAGAAATGGTCAGACAGGGCACTTCCTGTAAGGAATCTTCAGGTTTTGGCCTGCCAAATGAGTTCTGTTATACTCACAGACACCATTCAAACCGTTTTAGAAACTTTGGAGTGTTTTCTATCCAAAGCTAATAATTATATGCATATTCTAGTTTCTGGGCAGGAGTAATAATCAGATTAAATCGGGGACGTTTTTTATCCGGCCGTGAAAATACTGCCCCCTAGCCATAACAGGTTAAAGATGGTCTTCTGATTATGGCCTAAAACTTCCTAGAGCCCCAATGGGACTTGATCAACAGTTGAATGAGTTTAGCATCTGCAAGATAAATTTACGATTCCGTCAGCCTTTTTCACAAACACACTGCTAGGGCCTAATAATGTCTTAGCATATGAGGCTGCATGGATGTGTATACTTGCCTACGAGTGGGTTATGCCTACAGCGTTTTTATAATAATAATCTAGCCTTTCTTGTCACGTGTAAATGGCAGGGCATAACATTTACTTTTTGGTACACCAGCCTCTGTGACAGGTAGATTTAAAAATCTACCAGCCTCTCAGATTTTTTTACCAGCCAACATATTTTTTCACACAAATTTCACCAAGAAAACACAAACGAACAGATGAGCATGCTTTGTAATGTTTCTAAAACAAATGTATTATTAATAAGAAGTAATGTGGGTTATTGTTTTTCATTTTTTGTGATGTTTAACCAAAATATCACAGATTAGACAAAAATGCTCCTTTAAGGGCGTGAGGTTACCGTTGTAGTGCGACTCAAGTCATGTTTGTGCCTGTGAGATTGTCTGACTAGTAGAAGTGTTGTCTTCTTTCCCCTAGCAGTTAAAGCTCAAACATAGAAAAACAACCTAGCATGTGAACAAAACAATGTAAATAGCCAAGAAACACAAGGACAAAGTCTCACTTGAGTAGATGTTTGTTTTAGACCAAGTTTTATGCCTGTGCGCAGCACTTCTAAAAAATCTGAATCTTTCACGCTGCTCTTCATGTGCGCACAGCCCCCAGCCAGGCAGTGTTGCAGAGCGAGGTGGAATAGGCTATATAGGATTCGTAGTTCTTTGACTTTGTGCAATTAATTTACCAGCTATGAAACAAAACGGCAGAAATACTTTGAAAACAGCTACTGCAGAATTTATTTTACTATAAATGTGATCATACATTACTTTCTATTCACAAATGTGAGTGAAATACTCACACTGTGGAGCCCTAACCACCCGCCAACGTGGCTGGTGAAATAGACATTTAACCCGCCAACACCAAAATCTACTCGCATTTGGCAGGTGTTTATTTTAGGCCCTGGTAAATTGGCTGGTCAGGCTAGGTTCACCAAGTGTCCAGTAGAGGGCGCAGCTACTCCAAGAATTCACTGAGGTGAAACCTGGCTTAAAAACGAATGAAGCCGATGCAGTAAAAGACACAAAATCTGATCATGCTTTCCTGCAACACAAGCTGTTGACTGACTGGCCTAGCCTATAGACATTCAGATCAACAATAGAGCTATCTTCATTGTCATGGATGTGTTTTTAGCTTGGCTAGCATATCGTGTCCAAAAATGGTGTTGATATAGGCTAGCCTACTATAGGTTGAACGTTGCACGCATTCACACCATATGGTGTCTTCCTTGCTATAGCCTATTGCATATGGAACTTTAGTGTAGCCTACACTTCAAGTATTTATTAGGCCTACATTAATTGTGGTTGTATTGTGAATCGAAGAGCAGGCAACACTTAGTCAATTAATAATATGAAAGGAGCATCTTGGAGTTACTCAGACCAAAACACAGGCTATATGATAGGCGTAATACAGAAATGTTCATCACTACAATGAATATACCGGAAATTACGTAGATGTGTACACTTAATTATACAAGGTTTTATATGCATCTCGATTCTCTACTTCGTCACATTTGCACTATTTCACTCGAGGACCAGCAGTGGAGGCTTTCCTCCTTAAAAATAATCTTCTATTTGACAACACACAATGTCTCAATACAAAGTTATATAATGTGCCTACTTTTTTTGTGAAAGTACATGGATGTGTGATAAACGGATGAGCAAAAACATGTAATTTGGTCATGTACACTACCGGTCAAAAGTTTTAGAACACCTACTCATTCAAGGATTTTTCTTTATTTTTACTATTTTCTACATTGTAGAATAATAGTGAGACATCAAAACTATGAAATAACACATATGGAATCATGTAGTAACCAAAAAAGTGTTAAACAAATAAAAATATATTTGAGATTCTTCAAATAACCACCCTTTGACTTGACAGCTTTGCACACTCTTGGCACTCTCTCAACCAGCTTCACCTGGAATACTTTTCCAACAGTCTTGAAGGAGTTCCCACATATGCTGAGCACTTGTTGGCTGCTTTTCCTTCAGTCTGCGGTCATGCTCATCCCAAACAATGGTTTGAGAGAATGCCAAGTGTGCAAAGCTGTCTGCAAATGGTGGCTACTTTGAAGAGTCTCATATAAAATATATTTTGATTTGTTTAACACTTTTTGGGGGGTTACTACATGATTCCATATGTTATTTAATAATTTTGATGTCTTCACTATTATTCTACAGTGTAGAAAATAGTAAAAAATTAAGAAAAACCCTTGAATGAGTAGGTGTTCTAAAACTTTTGACGGGTAGTGTATGCGAAAACCTTTTAGAATTTTGTATGATGTCAGTAGCCTAGTCAAAGGCAGCATTATGCTAAAATATATTGGCACACTCCATTTTAGACCATAGGTAACAAATTAAACCAAGTATTTGAATGTTAAACAATCTGCCTCTAGTGGCCTAATGGAACAAATGCAATTGGATGGTGGCTCTACTGTTTAAGGTCTCTGATAGGTTGTTATTTTGTTACCGGATATAATTATCTGCTCAGCTGGTTAATTTGGCCAGGATGGCCTATGAGAAAAGCTAGCAGCTAACCATTTTAGACCAATGGTTTAAACCATGGTCTAAGCAAAGTTCACAAGTATGGCCCCTAAGGAAATAACTTTGGAGTAACTCCTGAGTGGTGTCTGAAAGGTTTTTCATGTTGACATATAATGTTCAGATTTTATTAATCAGTTTTAATACATAGCCTATTGAATAATCAGTAATTAGGCCAAATATTAGTATATACTTCTCACTCAGTTAAAGGAGGGCCTCATTTCTGAGATATAGGCAACCCAATAGCATGTCCAGAGTTGTTCCGGGGTTGATGTCAATTCCATTTCAATTCAATCAGGAAGTAAACTGAAATTAAAAAGCATTGAAAGGCAAGTTTACTGAAGTTTATTTCATTTCAGTCATTGTCAGTTGACTGAATTGACAATGGCCCCAGTGTTTCTCAATTTTTATGATGGCTATGTTGCTTGCTGTGACTATGACCTCAACTCTGTGCCCTTTCACAGTCTCGACATGGACAAGAACGACCTGGTACAGAAGGCTAAGCTGGCCGAGCAGGCCGAGCGCTATGACGACATGGCGGCGGCTATGAAGGCGGTGACGGAGCAGGGCGGCGAGCTCTCCAACGAGGAGCGCAACCTGCTGTCGGTGGCCTACAAGAACGTGGTGGGTGCGCGTCGCTCCTCCTGGCGTGTCATCTCCAGCATCGAGCAGAAGACCGAGGGCAATGAGAAGAAGCAGCAGATGGCACGCGAGTACCGCGAGAAGATTGAGGCTGAGCTGCAGGACATCTGCAAGGACGTGCTGGTGAGAGAGCGCGGCCGCTTGCTACTCCCTATGGGCCCCCCTCGCTCTTAAATGAAGGGTCCCATGATGTTATGGGGATGGGTGTAACACTGGGGCTTTATTTCAATTCATTTATAGTCTGTTCATTTAGAGTCCAGGCAATTTGGGAGTGCCCTATACTCAACAGGCATTTTTCATTAGGCATTCTGATTGTGAGCTGGAATGAATTTGACCCCAAAGCCAGGTTACAAAGCATAATCTATTTTGGGTTCATCTTTTGTTTGGTCCTGTGTGTTGAAAGGGCGGACTTGAATTGACTGACACCCAACCAACCCCTCTTTTTTTCTGTTTTAGGCACTCCTCGACAATTACCTCATCGCCAATGCGACTCAGGCAGAAAGCAAGGTGTTCTACCTTAAAATGAAAGGTGACTACTACAGATATCTGTCTGAGGTGGCATCTGGAGAATCAAAGAAGAGTAAGTTGATCATCTCTGTCCAATGGGGAAGCTTCTGAGTCACCCATATTCGTTAATCAGCCACTTTTCTTCAACCTCTGATTTTCATAGAAATAAGCAAAACCTCCCATTTGATGTCCGCATAGTACATTTATTTATTTTATTTAACCTTTATTCAACTAGGCAAGTCAGTTGAGAACAAATTCTTATTTACAATTACGGCCAAGGAACAGTGGGTTAACTGCCTTATTCAGGGACAGAACGACAGATTTTTACCTTGTTAGCTCGGGGATTTGATCTAGCAACCTTTCGGTCACTGGCTCAACGCTCTAACCATTAGGCTATGTGCCGCCCCGTAAGATCTAGACAATGTTTAATCAGTATCCATTATACAGGAGATGGGCAGTGAAATTAAACATGAATTAACTTCAACAAAAGCATGATGCCGTTAATTAATTGGACCTCTTCTCCCTCTCTGTCACAGCCACAGTGGAGAACTCCCAGCAGGCCTACCAGGAGGCCTTTGACATCAGCAAGAAGGACATGCAGCCGACACACCCCATCAGGCTGGGGCTCGCTCTCAACTTTTCTGTCTTCTACTATGAGATCCTCAACTCCCCCGAGCAGGCCTGCAGTTTGGCGAAGGCGGTGGGGCACCGTTATACACTGTCTCTCTCGCACAAACACACACACGTTCCTCCATCACACAGCAGCGCCTGTGTGATCAGCATGAGTCTGGCCTAACCGAATCAATACAGAGCACAAACACGCCCCTCCTGCTCAGCTACACTATAGATACAAAAGTATGTGGACACCCCTTCAAATTAGTGGATTCCGCTATTTCAGCCACACCAGTTGCTGACAGATGTATAAAATTGAGCACACAGCCATGCAATCCCCATAGACAAACATTCACAGTAGAATGGCCTTACTGAAGAGCTTAGTAACTTTCAACGTTGCACCATCATAGGATGCAACCTTTCCAACAAGTCAGTTTGTCAAATTTCTGCCCTTCTAGAGCTGCCCCGGTCAACTGCAGGTGCTGTTATTGTGAAGTGGAAACTTCTAGGAGCAACAATGGCTCAGCTGCGAAGTAGTAGGACAAAGAAGCACACAGAACGGGTAAAGGGTAAAAAATGGTCTGTCCTCGGTTGCAACACTCACTACTGAGTTCCAAACTGCCTCTGGAAGCAACATCAGCAAAATAACTGTTCGCCAGGAGCTTCATGAAATGGGTTTCCATGACTGAGCAGCCACACACAAGCCTAAGATCACCATGCGCGATGCCAAGCGTCGGCTGGAGTGGTGTAAAGCTCGCCACCATTAGACTATGGAGCAGTGGAAACACGTTCTCTGCAGTGAGGAATCACGCTTCACCATCTGGCAGTCTGACGGACGAACCTGGGTTTGGCGGATGCCAGGGAAACGCTACCTGCCCAAATGAATAGTGCCAACTGTAAAGTTTGGTGGAGGCGGAATAATGGTCTGGGGTTGTTTTTCATGTTTCGGGCTAGGCCCCTTAGTTCCAGTGAAGGAAAATGTTAATGCTACAGCATACACTGACAGTCTACACGATTCTGTGCTTCCAATGTTGTGGCAACAGTTTGGGGAAGGCCCTTTCTTGTTTCAGCATGACAATGCCCCCGTGCACAAAGCGAGGTCCATACAGAAATGGTTTGTCGAGATCGGTGTTGAAGACCTTGACTGGCCTGCACAGAGCACTGACCTCAACCTCACCCAACATCAGTGCCCGACCTCACTAATGCTCAGCGACGTTCCAACATCTAGTGGAAAGCCTTCCTAGAAGAGTGGAGGCTGTTTTAGCAGCAAAGGGGGGGACCAACTCCATATTAATGCCAATGATTTTGAAATGAGATGTCCGATGACCAGGTGTCCACATACTTTTGGTCTGACACAAACCTGCTCGTTAACACCGGTGCTCGTGCTGTTGGCGTTTGCCAGATATTGAATAAAAAATTGACTTTAATGATTGGTGCTTTGTCATCTGGTATGCCAAGATTTGTCAGTTGGTAAGCCCTTTTTAGGGGTAATACATTTAAAACGTGTTTTGGAGGCATTGTAGGTTTTCGTATTCTGGGTCTTTCAGAACATGTTTTTTACCCCCTTCCATATGCCTCTTTTCCCTCTAGGCTTTCGACGAAGCGATCGCCGAGCTTGACACCTTGAACGAGGACTCTTACAAAGACAGCACCCTGATCATGCAGCTACTAAGGGACAACCTCACTGTAAGTGCTTACAATACACGCCTTGTCCATGTAATGCCATTCAAATGCATAATAGTTTGATACTCTTGGAACTGTATACCTCGAGTGTATGAATCCAATGAACTCAATGGTTGGATTTGTTTTTCTACCCCTCTGCAGCTGTGGACATCAGAAAACCAGGGTGATGAGGGGGATGCCGGCGAAGGGGAGAACTAAAGGCGTTGCACTTCACTGTTAATCCACCCACACCCTTCTCTCTCTTCTCTTACACATATACAGCCCGTACATTCCCGCTCCATCCAGCCTCTTCCTTTCTGTATGACAAGCAGCATGAATTGTACCTGACCTACCAGTTGTGCCCTTTCTCCGATATGCTCCAAGGCAACAGGGTAACACTCAGTTGTTAACAAGCCGAGTCTTGTTTTGTGAGGAGAAAAACAATTCTAAAATTGCCCAGTTGAGTGGCATGGCCATTCCCTCCTCCACCTCCCTTCCTTTTGATTCCCTCCAAACATTTAAAAAATATGTTCTTTCACCGAGCAAGTTATGCACTTATAGTATCCATTTTTTGCTTTCCTGGTGTACTAGCGATGGCTGGTTTGACTCAGAAAATGTATTAAACTGTCTGTTTATTTTCAACAAACACTGTGATGCTTAGTTATTCTCCACATAATCACATTCTGGATGATAAAATTCAGGACTGTATGGTTTGAGTAGCAGTGCAATTCTGCTGTGGCCTCATACAGAATGGTAAAACGGGCTGTATTGTGACACTGACTAACATGCGTATTGTTTGTTTATTTTGCATATGGAATTAAAATGAATAAAAGGGACCCTACTGTAGGTTTTGCCATTCCACATCTGTCCAGTTAAAAATAAGAAAAATATATCATTCCATCAGAACCTAACATTAAGACAATATACCTTTTTTGAACAAACCTGGAACATTCTCCTATTCAGCTGTCATAAAGGTGCTGTTTGAAATCAGTACAATGATCCTGGTTTGTTCTTAAATGTTACTTTTTGCTTTGTGTAATAATGACTCACACTTTGGCTCAACTGTAAATTGTAAACATTTGCGGTAAATATAAATCTGTCTTAAATGTAATGTTAACCTGCTTGCAAAGAAACACCTTAAAGCTGTTGCGTTGAACTTTGACGTCTTGGTTATTCAAGCCTATCTTGATAGCCTTATGCTGACAGTACAAACTGACCAGTTTCCTTCATGAAATGATATCTAAGCGAATGTATGCTTTTGCCCACGACGAGTGTGTAAGCAAGTCCCCTAATGTAAGTTGTGTAAGGAGGTTGTCTATCATAGTCAGAGATGGCATTGATGCTTTTGTTTTGTGTATCTCCAGAGGAGACCATATTATAGTGGAATGCGGTCAGTGGATGGGATAGATTCTGGAGTAGTGCAAGGACCCTTAAGAGGTAGCTGAATTCACTCAGTGTCACAATACCTTGTCATCACCATAACATTCCACTTAGGTGTAGAATTGATCTGTCTCAGTCGGTCTTGCTGAAGACAATGTTTCATGCACTGAAGAAAAATCTCCCCTTTTAGCTGAACAAATGGCAGTTATTCTACGCTTGATTAAAAAAAAAAATGCAGTAGTGAATGTGGAACCGAGCCTGTCTGTATATCTGGTATCTCCAATTGCTTTATTTTTACTGACCGGTATTCTGCCTAAAGTTTGCTTCTGTGACGGTTTTATTGCTTAGTGCGCACGTGGTTGTGACATTTTAGACTAGCATTAAAAAAATACAAACAAACAAAAAAACTGGTTATTGACGTAAAACAACATTTGTGTATGTCTTTTAAAACAGTTCTAGTTTCACCTTACATGTTATCAGGAAATGTAAAAGACAATTTAAAGTGAAATAAAAGTTTTATCAGTTCCAAATGTTCCTGTTTTGTTTTTATAATCACTGGTTTGTGTCTATGACGGAGTTGCTGCCTAAAACACTAGTTGAAAACCCTCAAATTTTTCCTTGAAAAAGTCTTAAGTGTTATTTAATGTCCAATTAAAACATTGGCTACTTATTTGACAGAAAAATTGCATTCCACCTCAGAAAGAAGGCTTAATCTTTTCCTCAGGCGTCCTATTTTTATTTATTCCTGTCTCCTAAGGGCTCTTGAATATTTTAAACCGGGTAGTTTGGGTCCTGGATGCTGATTGGGTGAAAGCTGTGGTATATCAGACCGTATACCACTGGTATGACAAAACATTTATTTTTACTTCTCTAAATAGGTTGGTAACCAGTTTATAATAGCAATAAGGCACCTCAGGGGTTTGTGGTATATGGGCGAAATACCATGGTCACACCTCCTCGGGCATTATTGCTTAAATATACTATTACACACAACCTAAAAATGTAAATGAAGCATCAGGGCATTACACTATATATACAAAAGTATGTGAACACCCCTTCAAATGAGTGGATTCGGCTATCTCAGCCACACCCTTTGGTGACAGGTGTATAAAATCGAGCACAGTCATGCAATCTCCATAGACAAACATTGGCAGTAGAATGGCGTTACTGAAGAGCTCAGTGACTTTCAACATAGCACTGTCATAGGATGCCACCTTTCCAACAAATCAGTTCAACAAATTTCTGCCCTGCTAGAGCTGCCCTGGTCAACTGTAAGTGCTGTTATTGTGAAGTGGAAACGTCTAGGAGCAACAATGGCTCAGCCGCAAAGTGGTAGGCCGAGTGCTGAAGCGCGTAGTGCGTACAAATCATCTGTACTCTTGCAACACACAACCGAGTTCCAAACAGCCTCAGGAAGCAACGTCAGCTCAAGAACTGTTCGTCAGGAGCTTCATGGTCGGGCAGCCGCTCACAAGCCTAAGATCACCATGCCAAGTGCCGGCTGGAGTGGGGTAAAGCTCGTCGCCATTGGACTCTAAAGCAGTGGAAACGCGTTCTCTGGGGTGATGAATCACACTTATCCATCTGGGTTTGGCAGATGCCAGGAGAACACTACCTGCCCCAATGCATCTTACGGCTACAGCATGCAATGACATTCTAGACGATTCTGTGCTTCCAACTTTGTGGCAAGTTTGGGGAAGGCCATTTCCTGTTTCAGCATGACAATGCCCCCTTGCACAAAGCGAGGTCCATACAGAAATGGTTTGTCGAGATCGGTGTGGAAGAACTTGACTGGCCTGCACAGAGCCCTGACCTCAACCACATCGAACACCTTTGGGATGAATTGGAGCGCTGACTTCGAGCCAGGCCTAATCGCCCAACATCAGTGCTCGACCTCACTAATGCTCGTGGCTGAATGGAAGCAAGTCCCTGCATCAATGTTCCAACATCTAGTGGAAATCTGTCCCAGAAGAGTGGAGGCTGTTATAGCAGCAAATGGGGGACCAACTCCATATTAATGCCCATGATTTTGGAATGAGATGTTCGACGAGCAGGAGTCCACATACTTTTGGTCATATAGTGTATATCCTCAAGTGCACCCATTGGCAACAATGAAGATACATGGTGCAACAAAATAACGATTTCACTTAACAAAAGGTTTGCCAAATATCCAAGTTGATTGAATAGCCTCAGGAAATGCCTCCCAGTTCTGAAAATAGGAGGATGGGCTTCCCATTGAGATATTGACCACGCTTAAATGCACACCAATATCCCGTTATTATTTGGGATACTCAAGTATTCTCTTTTTGAGTTGATATAAACATCATGTCCATTTACAATAACCCGGATAAGATGCCTGGAATATGCTGATTTTAGACTGGATACTGTGGCATGTCTTATACTGTTTACTGTTGTTTTTCGCTGTCTGCGCAGGCTCAGCTTTGCATATAATAGGTGTTGTGTGATGATATTTTCATCTGATTGTCAAACAAATCCCTTCAAAAAGTAGGCTACCTGCACCATAATAATTTGTTTTTCTGATACTCGGTACTGGACCATATAGCCTACTGGCTTAGGCTACTTTCACCCCTAATTTAGCAATACATTCCTGTTTGTCATTTCCAACGTTTGGTAGGCCATATTATAATTTCCCATTTCTGCTTATGGGGAACACTATGGCTCCTAATTCCTATATCTAGGAAGGCTTGAAAAACAGGTGGTGCTGAATTCAGACCTTAACGCATTTCCCTCCAATGTTCTCTTAATGACATTATGGTGATCTATACAGTGACCCAGGAAGAACTTTTGGAATTCCATGCTTATCTAAAGTTTATGAATAAACACCTTAATTTCACCATTAACTATGACCTATCACAAATCCATTTTCTCTCTACAGATCTCTATAGGGAACCTACAGACAGGAAATACCCTCCTTAGAGGTGACAGTTTTCATCCATGTCCACTTATTAAAAGTCTCCCTATAAGTCAATTCAGTCGCATCAGAAGAATATGCAGCTCTGATGCTTCTTATCAGAAACAGACCATGGACCTCACACAACGGTTTAAGGAAAGGGGGTACAAAGACAATTGGGTAAAACATGCAAATGGTCGTTCTGAAGGACTAACAGTTGGAAAGCCTTCAACCAAAAGTTGAAGAAAAAGCAGAACATGTCCCCTCATGCTTCACCCAATACTCACCATTGGGGAAGGCATTTGAGGACATTATCAGGAAGCACTGGTACATTATTGACACTGATCCACAATTGAAACCCATTTTTAAATATCACCCACGTATGGTCTTTAAAAGACCCCCAAATGTGAGAGGCATTGTGGTTAAATCTGATTAGCCACCAGAGAAAAGGGAAACTTTCTTGGACAAGGTTCCAGAGGGTAATTACAAATGTGGCCAATGTGCTCAATGCAGCTTCACGTTCAAATGCAACTCATTTACCCAGCCAGCACAGAACAAAGATTTAAGATCAAAGGCTTGATTACCTGCACGTCCACCAATGTTATTTACATGTTGAAATGTCCTTATGGTCTGTCTTACATAGGGAATACCCATAGAAGCCTTAAGACACGGATCAGTGAGCACCGCACCAATATACGGACAGGTGAGACAAAAAAATCTGGTTGCTGTTCATTTTGTACAAGATAAACATCCTATTAGTTCTCTGAGATACATTGGAATAGAAATGGTCAAGACGTCACACAGGGGAGGGGTTCATTGAGAGGAAACTTCTTCAAAGGGAATCTGAAGAAGTTTGACATAAAACCGTTTTTATAAAATGTCCAAATTGTGGGTTTTTTTTTATCCAAATGCTTGCTCATTTGGATGCCTGGGTTAATGTTGAGCACTTTCTGGGAGTGGGAATGCCATTTCCACTTCCACCAGCTCACGTTTATTGCCTATGGTGATGTTCCTCTTCCCAGATGTTGCTGAACTTACAATGCCTGGATAGGTATTTTACGCTTTGCGTCGTGTGTAAGAACAGCCCTTAGCCGTGGTATATTGGCCATATACCACACCCCCTCATGCCTTATTGCTTAAATATACTGAGATGACATTGCTGAAACTTAAAATATTGATAATCCGAAAATACATTTACCAAAAAATATGTTCAAACATCTTGTAATTGAAGCAATAACTGGACAATGGAAAACCATTGGTTTCAAAACTGGTATCATCTAATTCAGCCCCCATCACGGAGGATGAGTGTCTCTGATTTGTCCCCCATTTGTTTCCCCAAATCGAAATCTGCCATAAAACTACATCTAAAGATTATGCATTACTGATAGAATTGTCAACATGTCAGGTGATATAGATGGTAATATGTTTCAATATGCTCGTAAATGCAACTATACTGAAATAAAATATCCCCAAAAAAATGTCATACGCATGAAAAGGAAATTTCTCTCAAATTTTGTGCACAAATTTGTTTACATCCCTGTTAGTGAGCATTTCTCCTTTGTCAAGATAATCCATCCACCTGACAGGTGTGGCATATCAAGAAGCTGATTAAACAGTATCATTACACAGGTGCACCTTGTGCTGGGGGCAATAAAAAGCCACTAAAATGTGCAGTTTTGTCACACAACACAATACCACAGATGTTTCAAGTTTTGAGGCAGTGTGCAATTGGCATGCTGACTGCAGGAATGTCCACTACAGCTGTTGCAAGATCATTTAATGTTAATTTCTCTACCATAAGCCGCCTCCAACTTCAATTTTGAGAATTTGGCAGTATCTCACAACTCAAATCAAATCAAATGTATTTATAAAGCCATTCTTACATCAGCTGATATCTCAAAGTGCTGTACGGAAACCCAGCCTAAAACCCCAAACAGCAAGCAATGCAGGTGTAGAAGCACGGTGGCTAGGAAAAACTCCCTAGAAAGGCCAGAACCTAGGAAGAAACCTAGAGAGGAACCAGGCTATGAGGGGTGGCCAGGCCTCTTCTGGCTGTGCCGGGTGGAGATTATATAACAGAACATGGCCAAGATGTTCAAATGTTCATAGATGACCAGCAGGGTCAAATAATAATAATCACAGTGGTTGTCGAGGGTACAACAGGTTAGCACCTCAGGAGTAAATATCAGTTGGCTTTTCATAGCCAATCATTCAGAGTATCTCTACCGCCCCTGCTGTCTCTAGAGAGTTGAAAACAACAGGACTGGGACAGGTAGCACGTCCGGTGAACAGGTCAGGGTTCCATAGCCGCAGGCAGAACAGTTGAAACTGGAGCAGCAGCACAGCCAGGTGGACTGGGGACAGCAAGGAGTCATCAGGCCAGGTTGTCCTGAGGCATGGTCCTAGGGCTCAGGTCCTCCGAGAGAGAGAAAGAAAGAATTTAAGAGAGCAAACTTAAATTCACACAGGACACCGGATAAGACAGGAGAAATACTCCAGATATAACAGACAGACCCTAGCCCCCCGACACATAAACTAGTGCAGCATAAATACTGGAGGCTGAGACAGGAGGGGTCGGGAGACACTGTGGCCCCGTCCGACGATACCCCCGGACAGGGCCAAACAGGCAGGATATAACCCCACCCACTTTGCCAAAGCACAGCCCCCACACCACTAGAGGGATATCTTCAACCACCAACTTACCTTCCTGAGACAAGGCCGAGTATAGCCCACAAAGATCTCCGCCACGGCACAACCCAAGGGGGGGCGCTAACCCAGACAGGAAGATCACGTCAGTGACTCAACCCACTCAAGTGACACACCCCTCCTAGGGACAGTATGGAAGAGCACCAGTAAGCCAGTGACTCAGCCCCTGTAATAGGGTTAGAGGCAGAGAATCCCAGTGGAGAGAGGGGAACCGGCCAGGCAGAGACAGCAAGGGTGGTTCGTTGCTCCAGTGCCTTTCCGTTCACCTTCACACTCCTGGGCCAGACTACACTCAATCATAGGACCTACTGAAGAGATGAGTCTTCAATAAAGACTTAAAAGTTGAGACCGAGTCTGCGTCTCTCACATGGGTAGGCAGACCATTCCATAAAAAATGGAGCTCTATAGGAGAAAGCCCTGCCTCCAGCTGTTTGCTTAGAAATTCTAGGGACAGTTAGGAGGCCTGCGTCTTGTGACCGTAGCGTATGTGTAGTTATGTACGGCAGGACCAAATCGGAAAGATAGGTAGGAGCAAGCCCATGTAATGCTTTGTAGGTTAGCAGTAAAACCTTGAAATCAGCCCTTGCCTTAACAGGAATCCAGTGTAGAGACGATAGCACTGGAGTAATATGATCAAATATTTTTGGTTCTAGTCAAGATTCTAGCAGCAATGTTTAGCACTAACTGAAGTTTATTTAGTGCTTTATCTGGGTAGCCGGAAAGTAGAGCATTGTAGTAGTCTAACCTAGAAGTGACAAAAGAATGGATTAATATTTCTGCATCATTTTTGGACAGAAAGTTTCTGATTTTTGCAATGTTAACCAGATGGAAAAAAGCTGTCCTTGAAACAGTCTTGATATGTTCGTCAAAAGAGAGATCTGAGTCCAGAGTAACGCCGAGGTCCTTCACAGTTTTATTTGAGACGACTGTACAACCATAAAGATTAATGGTCAGATTAAACAGAAGATCTCTTTGTTTCTTGGGACCTAGAACAAACATCTCTGTTTTGTCCGAGTTTAAAAGTAGAAAAATTGCAGCCATCCACTTCCTTATGTCTGAAACACAGGCTTTCAGCAAGGGCAATTTTGGGGCTTCACCATGTTTCATCGAAATGTACAGCTGTGTGTCATCTGCATAGCAGTGAAAGTTAACATTATGTTTCTGAATGACATCACCAAGAGGTAAAATATATAGTGAAAACAATAGTGGTCCTAAAACTGAACCTTGAGGAACACCGAAATTTACAGTTGATTTGTCAGAGGACAAGCCATCCACAGACAGACACAAACTGATTTCTTTCCGACAAATAAGATCTAAACCAGGCCAGAACTTGTCTGTGTAGACCAATTTGGGTTTCCAATCTCTCTAAAATAATGTGGTGATCGATGGTATCAAAAGCAGCACTAAGGTCTAGGAACACGAGGACAGATGCAGAGCCTCGGTCTGATGCCATTAAAAGGTAATTTACCACCTTCACAAGTGCAGTCTCAGTGCTATGATGGGGTCGAAAACCAGACTGAAGCATTTCGTATACATTGTTTGTCTTCAGGAAGGCAGTGAGCTGCTGCGCAACAGCTTTTTCAAACATTAATGAGAGGAATGGGAGATTCGATATAGGCCGATAGTTTTTTATATTTTCTGGGTCAAGGTTTGGCTTTTTCCAGAGAGGCTTTATTACTGCCACTTTTAGTGAGTTGGGTACACATCCGGTGGATAGAGAGCCGTTTATTATGTGCAACATAGGAGGGCCAAGCACAGGAAGCAGCTCTTTCAGTAGTTTAGTTGGAATAGGGTCCAGTATACAGCTTGAATTATTTTCATCATTGTGTCAAGAGATATAGTACTAAAACAATTGAGTGTTTCCCTTGATCCTAGGTCCTGGCAGAGTTGTGCAGACTCAGGACAACTGAGCTTTGGAGGAATACGCAGATTTAAAGAGGAGTCCGTAATTTGCTTTCTAATAATCATGATCTTTTCCTCAAAGATGTACATGAATTTATCACTGCTGAAGTGAAAGCCATCCTCTCTTGGGGAATGCTGCTTTTTAGTTAGCTTTGCGACTGTATCAAAAATAAATGTAGGATTGTTCTTATTTTCCTCAATTATGTTGGAAAAATAGGATGATCGAGCAGCAGTGAGGGCTCTTCGATACTGCACGGTACTGTCTTTCCAAGCTAGTTGGAAGACCTCCAGTTTGGTGTGGCGCCATTTTCGTTCCAATTTTCTGGAAGCTTGCTTCAGAGCTCGGGTATTTTCTGTATACCAGGGAGCTAGTTTCTTATGACAAATGTTTTTGGTTTTTAAGGGTGCGACTGCATCTAGGGTATTGCGCAAGGTTAAATTGAGTTCCTCAGTTAGGTGGTTAACTGATTTTTGCACTCTGACGTCCTTGGGTAGGCGGAGGGAGTCTGGAAGGGCATCTAGGAATTTTGGGGTTGTCCGAGAATTTCTAGCACGACTTTTGATGATCCTTGGTTGGGGTCTGAGCAGATTATTTGTTGCGATTGCAAACGTAATAAAATGGTGGTCCGATAGTCCAGGATTATGAGGAAAAACATTAAGATCCACAACATTTATTCCATGGGACAAAACTAGGTCCAGAGTATGGCAGTGAGTAGGTCCGGAGACATGTTGGGCAAAACCCACTGAGTCGATGATGGCTCCGAAAGCCTTTTGGAGTGGGTCTGTGGACTTTTCCATGTGAATATTAAAGTCACCAAAAATTTGAATATTATCTGCCATGACTACAAGGTCCGATAGGAATTCAGGGAACTCAGTGAGGAACGCTGTATATGGCCCAGGAGGCCTGTAAACAATAGCTATAAAAAATGATTGAGTAGGCTGCAAAGATTTCATGACTAGTAGGTCAAAAGACGAAAACAACGTTTTTTTTTGTAAATTGAAATTTGCTATCATAAATTTAGCAACACCTCTGCCTTTGCGGGATGCGCAGGTGATATAGTCACTAGTGTAACCAGGAGGTGAGGCCTCATTTAACACAGTAAATTCATCTGGCTTAAGCCATGTTTCAGTCAGGCCAATCACATCAAGATTATGATCAGTGATTAGTTAATTGACTATAACTGCCTTGAAAGTGAGGGATCTAACAATAAGTAGCCCTGTTTTGAGATGTGAGGTATCACAATCTCTTTCAATAATGGCAGGAATGGAGGAGGTCTTTATTCCAGTGAGATTGCTAAGGTGAACACCGCCATATTTTGGTTTTGCCCAACCTAAATCGAACATGATTCTCTGGTCTGATGAAACCAAGATTGAACTCTTTGGCCTCAATGCCAAGCGTAACGTCTGGAGGAAACCTGGCACCACCCCTATGGTGAAGCATGGTAGTGACATCATCGTGCTATGGGTATGTTTTTCAGCGGCAGGGACTGAGAGACTAGTCAAGATCGAGGGAAAGATGAACAGAGCTAAGCAAAGAGAGATCCTTGATGAAAACCTGCTCCAGAGTTCTCAGGACCTCAGGCTGGGGCAAAGGTTAACCTTCCAACAGGACAACGACCCTAAGCACACAGCAAAGACAACGCAGGAATGTCTTCGGGACAATTCTCTGAATGTCCTTGAGTGGCCTAGCCAGAGCCCGGACATTATGACAATAGTTTGAGAGGATCTGCAGAGAAGAATGGAAGAAACTCCCCAAATACAGGTGTGCCAAGCTTGTACTGTTATACCCAAGAAGACTCTAGGCTGTAATTGCTGCCAAAGGTACTTCAACTAAGTACTAAGTGTCTGAATACTTATGTAAATGTCATCATTCTGTAAATGTTTTATTGTGGGGTATTGTGTGTAGATTGAGGGAAAGAAACAATAGGCTGTAATGTAACAAAATGTGGAAAAAGTCAAAGGGTCTGAATACTTTCGAATGCACAGTAGGTACCATTGACTTGCATTGGATTTGTGCCACAACTGCTAAAAAGTTAGCATTTGAAACAGTGGCCAGGTAAACAAAAGCAACGCATGGATTGTTATCATACCTTGTCTATAGACTGGTATGATAAGTACTGTAGAACTTGGTTCTAAAGCTGTATCCGTACCCATTGGATGCAGTGATCCACAATATAGTGGCTATATCCAGGAGGGCCAAAGTTCCAACAGCTGGGCCTAAAATAGTGTATAAAGATCATACGAAAGATTTTGCTGTGACTCTTATGTGGATGATTTTAAAAATATTTGTTGGTCTGATTAATGAGCATCCAGACGCTGCACTTGATGAATTTATGAAATTGCTTCTTCTAATTATTTATAAACATGCACCTGTTAAGAAACTGACTATTAGAACAGTTAATCAAGGCTCCATGGATTGATAAGGAATTGAAAAACTGTATGGTTGAAAGAGATGGGGCAAAAGGAGTGGCTGTACATCGGACTGGCTGACTTACTGAAAATTGAGAAATTATGTGACTAAACTCAACAAATAGAAGAATAAACTGTATTATGAAGCCAAGATCAATGATATAAAGAATGATGGGAAAAAAACTTTGGAGTACTTTAAATGAAATAATGGGCAGAAAGACTGAGGATGGTAGTTGACTCTATAGCCACTCCTATCTGTCATATTTTTAATCTGAGCCTAGAGGAAAGTGTCTGTCCTCAGGCCTGGAGGGAAGCTAAAGTAATTCCACTACCCAGGAGTGGTAAAGTGGCCTTTACTGGCTCTAACAGCAGACCTATAAGCTTGCTGCCAGCTCTTAGCAAACTGTTGGGAATTTTTTGGGGGGCCAAATACAAGGATATTTCTCTGTAAACAAATTAACAACAGACTTTCAGCATGCTTATAGAGAAGGGCACTCAACATGTACTGCATTGACACAAATGACTGATGATTGGTTGAAAGAAATTGATAATAATTAGATTGTTGGAGCTCTACTGTTAGATTTCAGTGCATCCTTTGATATTATTGACCATAACCTGTTGTTGAAAAAACTTGTGTTATGGCTTTTCAACCTCTGCCATATCGTGGATTCAGAGCAATCTATCTAATAGAACTCAAAGGATTTTCTTTAATGGAAGCTTCTCTAATGTCAAGCTCTCTAGGCCCTCTACTCTTTTCTATTTTTACCAATGGCCTGCCACTGGCATTAAACAAAGCTTGTGTCCCCATGTATGCTGATGATTCAACCATATACACATCAGCAACCACAGCTAATGAAGTCACTGAAACCCTTAACAAAGAGTTAGTCTGTTTTGGAATGAGTGGCCAGTAATAAACTGGTCCTGATCATCTCTAAAACTAAGATCATTGTATTTGGTACAAATCATTCAAGTTCTAGACCTCAGGTGAATCTGGTAATGAATGGTGTGGCTGTTGAACAAGTTGAGGAGACTAAATTACTTGGTGTTACTTTAGATTGTAAACTGTCAAGATCAAAACATATAGATTCAATGGTTGTAAAGATGGGGAGAGGTCTGTCCGTAATAAAGAGATGCTTGCTTTTTTGACACCACACTCCAAAAACCAAGTTCTGCAGGCTCTGGTTTTGTCTAATCTTGATTATTGTCCAGTCGTGTGGGCCAATGCTGCAAGGAAAGACCTAGTTAAGCTGCAGCTGGCCCAGAACAGAGCGGCACATTTTGCTCTTCATTGTAAATCAGAGGGCTGATATAAATACTATGCATGCCAGTCTCTCTTGTATTTATATCAGCCCTCTGACTTACAATGAAGAGCAAAATGTGCAGTTTGAGGAGAGACTGACTGCATCACTTCTTTTCATAAGAAACATGTTTCTGTTGGAAATCCCAAATTCTCAACTTACCCCACCAGGGGCCTTTTCACAGCCCCCAAATCCAGAACAAATTCAAGAAAGCATACAATATTATATAGAGCCCTTATTGCTTGAACTTCCTTCCATCTCATATTGCACAAATAAAGAGCAAACCTTGTTTCAAGAAAACACCTCTCCCCTATTTGACCTAGACATTTAGTGTGTATGCATTGATATGTAGGCTACACGTGCCTTTCAAAAAATGTATATAGTTCTGTCCTTGTCTATTGATGTTCTGTCATGTTTCATGTTTTGTGTGGACCCCAGGATGAGTAGATGGGGATCCTAATAAAATACCAAACCAATATGTAATTTTGTTATTTGGGTGAATTATCCCTTTAATTACAACAGTCATTTTATTGATCACGACATGACTAAGATAAATGAAACATGTTTATCGAACAATCTCTTATTATACTAGTGGAAATACAGTACAGATGCATAGTCCTTGTTATTAAACAATTGTTGAATGCTATATTTCCAGTTTCATGCAGTGATTGCATGATGTATATGAAAGCTAAATATGCAATGCATTAACTGGGCTTCCTCTTTAGTAGTCACAGCAATACTCCAACTTGAGTGGGTTTAACAGATACTTATTTTTTTACAACCAAATCTAAAACAATTGTAATGTAAATTTCATGTCACAGAAGGGTCCAGACACCTATTCAGGCACTTCAGGCATGTACACCAGGTCAGCATAGGGTCCTTCACATCCACAGGCATCTGAATCACAAGCTCACTTTTTATTTTGCACTTTCAGCAGTAAATTCTGTGCTGCTGTGTTCTTTGGCTCAACCTTCAGCAAGATGTTGAGATCTTCAACGCAAGCTTTGTAGTCCTGAAGGGAAAAATTAACACAAATCAAACAAAATGCAAAAACAGGTACATACAATGTATACAGTGCATTTTTTGTTCATCGGAAAGTCTCTCACTTTCAGCTCCTTGTGTGCTTGAGCTTGTCTGTACAGTGCCTTGATATTAGCGGAGTCGAGCTGCAGGGCCTCTTCACAATCTCGCACTACCTCCTTGTACATCTTTACAGAGAGGTAGCAGAGTGCCCTATTCAGTACAAAGGTACAAATTAGTCCCCATATAGGAATTATGCACATCCCAAGCCTGACAGGAGCTGGGCAATTTTACAGGATTATATGACAATGCAGAGATGGGAATACAACTCCCATACAAGGTTTCTTTGGTATTTGTCTACATACCAGACAGACATAAGCCTCACCTATTTGTGTACGTTGTGATTTCTGAGGGATTGTGTTTGAGGCTCTGAGTGTATTTCTCTATGGCTTTCTTGTACTCTGCTTTTTTCACCAGTGCATTGCCTTCCTCTTTCAGGCATAGGGCTTTTTTAATGGCATCCTCTCCTGGGACTGAAAAAAAAAAATTGACATCTTATTTCTAGGACTACTATTTCTGTACACTTGTGTCTATATATGTTACAGGTTGTACAAAGAAGATTATTAACAGTGTTCTGTTTCTATTCATATTTGGACAGCAAAACCAGACAATCATATGAAAGACAAACCAGATGTATATTTTTCTCTGGTGCATTTGTGTTGTGCCATTTGGCATGTTGCCTGAGAAAAGTTTTCTTTGACGGCCATTGGAACAATGGGAATGGGTGGGAGCTTCTCTCGCCATGAGTGTCCATCCACCTCTGTCAGACACTTTGTCATTCTGGAAGGAAAAGGGGTTATCCAGTTGTACACAATTCCACCATCTTGATTATGTCCACTACGCATGAGATGGAGAAGTTTTCAGAAGTTAAAGGACTTGAAGGCTTTTAGTGAACAAAAATAAGTTAAAAATGGATACGTGCAACATGTTATACCTGTTGGTACCATCTTGGGCTGCAGGTATGTGACAGTCTATCTGTAAGGCCGTCTTGTAGTCCACGTAGGCTAATCTGTATCTCTCAAGGGCTTCATACGCTGCACCCCGGCGAAGGAGAGGCTTGATGCCAAACGGAACCAAGTCAAGAGAGCTAGAATATAAAAAAAGGTTTTAGGTACGAGTGTTGCTGCAGTAGTATGTACAAAAAAATACAGAACCTATTCAACAGCACATAACAGCACACAAAGTAATGAGCTACTTGGGAAAAGATGCTGTTGATTAGTTTTAGTTAAAAGTGTTACTTCAGCAGTATGAACCACCTGTAGCCCTCGATCGTGACTCTCAGTTCCATTACATTACACATAAAAATCATTGGATGAAGGTGTTTTCTGTAGGGGGGAGTTTTGTTAAGAGCCACGACGCTCTGTCTTAACATTAACACGCATTGCTTGCAGTACGGTTTTGGAAGAATAAAGACCTTTCATATCGGCGAGAAATAATTTTCAAAAAACAAAAAGGTTAAATTGATACACACCTTTCCATATCACAGCTCTTGTTTAAAGAAAACAGATGGGAAAACGGAGTGGACTACCTGTGATAATTAGTTATCTGCGTCTGAACACCTGCGTGTAAACGGAAGATAGACACCACAAACGTGTTGTCACTGAAAAATATTGTGCAACTGTTAAAACTGGTTAAAAGTGTACTATATTTTGCATTTGTGAAATTATTTTGATTTGAGGGATTTACATTTCTAGAACCGTACTGCAGTAGAGAATCGATTCACGTTTTGATGGAGTATTTCACTGTTTTGGCTTCCAGAGCCAATTCACCCTTTAAACAAAACATGTAAGGTCCTTGGACTAAGGAGTAACATTGTGCACCTTTAGTCCAATATTGGGCTAGAACTACCTGTAGAGCAGAAGATCTAGGTCTGCGTGGCCTACCACAAAACATCATGTCTACAATGTAGGCTACTTACACTGTGCAGTCCTTCACACACTCCCCGCAATTTCCATCCTTCAGATAACTGGCTGCACGGTTAGAATACAGGATACTAAGATCCTCTGAATTCTTTCCTGCAAATTAATTTACAGTGGTAACAATCTATCAGAACATGGAAAGCTTGTGCTGGTTTCAGAAAACTTGTCTTAATTTATGCACAATATAAAAACACACGTAGTTAGATCAGAGAAAACACTAGATTCTAATCTAGAATATTGAGCCAATTATTCTGACTGGTTAGCTGACTAGTTAGCTACCTACCTGACCTCTCCACTTCTTTGATCGCCTGGCTGTAAAGACAGACAGCCTCCCCATACTGTCCAGTTTTAAAGCATTCGTTGCCTGCTTTTTTCAACTCTGTCCAAGACGGGGAACGACGCTTATGTGGCATATTTGATTTGCTGTAACAAGACAGACACAAGAAAGGTTAGCTAGCTAACGTTAGCTTGCTAGCTAGCCAACTTTTACAAACCAAAACAACTTATTATCCATTCTAAACTGAGCCAGCCGGCAAATTAGCTACATACTTACCTTGAAAAATGAATATAATTGTATAAATATATGTCTGGCTAGCTAGTTAATTCCTTAGAAGTGGTTAGCCAGCAGCTAGCCTATGTGTCGACTTACCAATTACTGAATGTAATGTTGATAGCTGGGCAAACTGTTGGTTGTGTAGCTATCTATACTCTAACTAACAAATAACGTAGAACGTAAAACCAAGATCTTAAACAATATAGCTAGATGCGTAAAATGTGTCTTTATGCACGCTAACCAACATCAGCGTGTCATCAGCAACAATAAAGAACTTCCGGGTCACGTAATTTTGAAACATTTCTAAATAAAAGCCATCCACTTAATAGTAGAAACTTGTCAATGACCTGTATTATTCATGATCTATAAAAAAAATAAATGTTTAAACATTAACAATGATTCATATTTGTTCCTATTTAAGTGACATTTGCATAGAATGTGGGTTTTAATATATGTTCCATGTTCCAAGTTCGAATTCGTAGACGAGTGAGTAAACCCCCTCTACCATCAGTCCTATTAGCCAACGTGCAATCATTGGATAACAAAATGGATGAGCTCCGATCAAGGACATCCTACCAACGGTACATTAATATCCTATGTTTCACAGAGTCGTGGCTGAACAACAACATGGATAACATACAGCTGGCGGGGTTTTCGGTCCATTGGCAAGATAGAACAGCTGCCTCCGGTAAGACAAGGGGTGGGGATCTGTGTCTATTTGTAAACAACAGCTGGTGCATGAAATCAAATATTAAGAAAGTCTCAAGATTTTGCTCACTTGAGGTAGAGTATCTCATGATAAGCTGTTGACCACACTATTTACCAAGAGAGTTTTCATCTATATTTTTCGTGGCTGTCTATTTCCCACCACAACCCGATACTGGCACTAAGACTAGCTGTATAGGGCCATAAGCAAACAGGAAAATGCTCATCCAGAGGCGGCGCTCCTAGTGGCTGGGGACTTTAATGCAGGGAAACTTAAATCCGTTTTACCTAATTTCTACCAGCATGTTACATTTGTAACTGTTAACAATACTCTTTCTAGCAATCAATCTGGCTTCAGACCTAAACACAGTACAATTACGGCCACTGTACGTGTTGTAAATTATATCTCTAATGTCCTAGATAATAGAAAGTACTGTGCCGCCTTGTAGATTTGTCTAAAGCTTTTGACACTGTAGACCATGCAATACTTTTGGGTAAGCTGTCATTAATAGGACTGGGATCGGATGCCTGTCGTTGGTTTCATGACTATCTAAAGGATAGAAGTCAGGCTGTTAGAGTCGACGGCATCCAGTCGGAGCCATTGGAGTTGGTTAAAGGGGTCCCACAAGGTTCTATACTTGGTCCATTACTGTTCACCCTCTACATAAACAATATTGGTGATGAGATAAGAAAGTGTCAAATTAATTTATATGCTGATAACACTATCATGTACTCTATCGCTTCAACGGCTGACCAAGCATTATTACAATTGGAGACAGATTTTAAGATATTACAAGGGTCTTTTTATACAGCTGAAACTTGTTTTAAATGCAAAGAAAACACATTTTATGATTTTGAATAGGTTCAAAAAGTTTTTGAAAATACACTTGCACTTACGAGCTTAGATGGCTCTTGAATTAATCAGGTCTCTGCATATAAATACTTAGGGATATGGTTGGATGATAAACTTTCTTTTAAAAAACATGTTGACGAACTTTGTAAACAGCTAAAAATCAAGCTAGGCTTCCTCTATAGAAACAGGACAAGTTTGTCCTCTATAAATAGAAGACAAATTGTGCAAGCTACTTTTATGTCTGTTATAGATTATGGGGATATTATCTACATGCATGCTACGGCATCCACACTTAAATCGCTGGATGCTACTTATCGTTGCGCATTTAGGTTTATTATGGGTGCTAGCTACAGAAATCACCACTGTGTTTTATATCAAAATGTGGGTTGGACTTCGCTGTCCATGAGACGAGAACAACATGCTCTCGTGTTTGTCTATAAAGCACTTCTGAATAAACTACCTTCTTATTTATCATCACTCATCAACATAAAATTATAATTCCTAAAACTAGGTCTGAAGCACGGATTACACTTGAGGCCCATGCGAATTCCACATAGTTGGGTATGGCTGCCTTTTCCTGTTACACTCCTTGCCTATGGAATAGCCTGCAGACTAAACTTAAACTTGAGACTCTTGTCCATTTTAAACATTTATTGGAGGATTTTTATTCTTGTATTGCTTGTAACTGCTGTGTTCCTTGTTGAAATAAAGGTATAATAATAATAAAAATGTGCAACCAGAGGAAAAAAAACTCTAGACCACCTTTACTCCACACACATGTTATTTGATTTTGATTCCATTGGCCACAATGCGAATCACTGTATATGGAGCACATTGATTAAAATGTGATTTGTTTGTCACTGGCCTACACACAATACCCCATAATGTCATGGGGGAATAATATTTGTAAAAATGTTTACTAATTCATTAAAAATGAAAATCTGAAATGTCTTGAGTCAATAAGTATTCAACCCCTTTGTTATGGCATGCCGAAATAAGTTCAGGAGTAAAGAATGTGCTTAACAAGTCATGCAAGTTGCATGGAATCACTCTTTGTGCAATAATGGTGTTTAACATGATGTTTGAAAGACTACCTCATCTCTGTACCCCACACATACAATTATCTGTAAGGTCCCTCATTCGAGCAGTGAGATTCAACCACAAAGACCAGGGAGGTTTTCCAATGTCTCACAAAGAAGGGGACCTAGACATTGAATATCCCTTTGAGCATAGCATGGTGAAGTTATTAATTACACTTTGGATGGTGTATCAATACACCCAGTCACTACTACTATGCAGATGTCCTTCCTAACTCAGTTGCCGGAGGGGAAGGAAACCGCTCAGGGAAATCACCATGAGGCCAATGGTGACTTTAAAACAGTTACAGAATTGAATGGCTGTGCTAGTTTTCTCCTGAGGATGGATGAACAACATTGTAGTTACTCCACAATTCTAATCTAAATGACAGTGAAACGAAGGAAGCCTGTACAGGATAAAAATATTCCAAAACATGCATCCTGTTTGCAAGAAAGCATTAAAGTAATACTGTAAAAAATGTGGCAAAGCGTCATGTTTGGGGCAAATCCAATGCAACACATTACTGAGTATCACTCTCCATATTTCAAGCTATGTGGTGGCTGCATCATATTATGGGCATGCTTGTAATCGTTAAGGACTGGGTAGTTTTTCCAGATAAAAAATAAACAGAATTGAGCTTAGCACAGGCAAAATCCTAGAGGAAAACCTGGTTTAGTCTGCTTTCCACCAGACACTGGGAGATGAATTCACCTTTCAGCAGGACTATAAGCTAAAACACAAGGCCAAATCTACACTGGAGTTGCTTACCAAGAATACAGTGAATGATTCTGAGTCTCCGAGTTACAATTTTGACTTAAATCTACAGCCACACACTATTGTTTAGCACACAGTATTATTCAGAGCCCCATGAAATAACATCATATATAGATTCTACAGATCTTACTAAGTATTCCCAACCCCACTTTTACATTGGCACATAGAATAGCATATTCCTCTCTCTATAAGCCAATATGTAATTTATAGTCCTACAGTGTATTGCATTGGGACCAATGGAATGGGTGGAGTAGAAAGGCCTGCTGAGTATTTAGACCCCTGGCATCCAAGAAATAACACCATATATAGATCAATTGGGTCTGTAGAATATTATGTTCTTTACATTCATTTACTTAATCTCCAACAATGTCTCAGTGTGCTCCACCTTTTAATATTATGTATCTTATATAAAGTAGTAATTCGCTTTAGTTTAGAAAGTGTTTTTTAACATTCTTTTCACATTATGCGTTATGCAAAGCTGAAAAAATTATTGATTTCGTATTGTATCATAGAAAGAGCGTTTTACCGCAGACCTTTATTTTGAAGGCAAAATCGAAAAACCGGAAGTGATAATGTTGCTGCTGGGACACTAATGTTGCATTCATGACGCTAATCTAACCAACCACCAGCCTCTTTTCAGAAGCAAGTTCACTTCTGTTCTGGGAAAGGAGGCGCAGGCTATCTCAAGAACATGTACTTGCTCAAGTAGGTTCTTGTATGGTGTTAGATTTCATTTTCGGTTCTTCCAGTCGTTGGACATGGGCTTGCCTCATTTCTATTTGAAGATCAGGCTGGATGACCAGTAACCCATCCAGTGTCACTTTCACCAGCAGCCTAGAGTCACATGTAGCTAAAATCCTTAACAGAAAAACACAGAACAGTTTGTCCTTGAAATTAAACAGTTAAAAAGAGAGTTTCTATTGGAGAAATTCTAGGTAGGTCCCTCCCCATTCCGTTCGCTTCCGTTTAAGAAACGTTTTGCAACAAAATATGCGTAATGAATACGCCCCAGCTGTCATACTTTCTCTCAATTACTTTCTCCACTGCTCATGAGGCCACTCAGGGTTCTGGGGCCAATCACCTGAACAACACTGCTGTTAGTAGGCCTATCAGTCAAGGAAAAGTATGTAAGTCCTTTTTTACATTGGTTGAAGTACTTTACATCATGACAATAACCCAGGGTTATGTCTAGAAATGATACAGCGTTTGTCAAATTGATTTCAACGTTTTTTATTTTAGTTAACACTTTTCCTAACCTGAACCAAATTATCCTAACTTGCTACATTAATTATCCTAACCTGCTGTGTAAATTCTCCTAAACCTGCTACGAAAAGCCAAATTTGACTAAAGCTGTATTCTAGACTAAACCATAACACAGCCCTGCGCCATATACCCAGCCTAAAGAGCAAGCAGAAGCAGGTGGCAAGCAAAAACTACATGGAAGGAATATATGGGTTGTTCCACAAATTGAGTGCCTTTTGGGACCCTTTGATATTTTAAGTAGAAATTGTGCACAAGTATTACATTTTAAAAGAGGTTATATTAAGTGCCCTTTAGACCACATGGTCTTAGGGGGCCTGGCCCGCCCACCCTACCGTTCCTCCTTTCCCATCCTAAATAAAATATAGAAATATTAATAATTTATTTGATGAAGACACGCACAGACAGAAAGACTCATCAATCTAAAGCCTCCGAGTGAGCAAAACAGCGCCCCTCTGTGTCAGTATATGTAGCCCATGTATCTGATGCTGTCTAGACCAAAAGAGTATGGCATGTCATGTTCCTTTTAGTCAGACAGTATCAGATACATGGGCTACATATAGCAAGACAGAGGGGCACTGTTTCGTTTGCTCAGAAGCCTTTACTGGTGAGATAGTGTCAGCAGAGAGGAAGAGTGCTCACTCTGATCAAAATCTGTCCAGAATAAGCTCAATGCGTTTCTATGGGCTTAATATGCAGACCTAAACTTGTCCCCTGCCTTCCCTTCTTTGGGATGACTCCGATTGTTAGGGCGGAGACATGATCATATACCAATCTCTGGTTTCACACAGCCAATTGGAAAGGAAAGTTGGCGTGTGCACAGTGCACTGTTCGGATGCCGGTAAATTGATGTTTTGCCATAATTACATAATTACTCCTGTCTAAATAAAATCATTCAAAATACTATACCAGAGAGCATGACTTAGCCACAGAGGATCATTAGCTTCTTTAAAAAATAGCTGTGGATTGTTTCAAATTTACGGAAGTCCATATGATAAAAATAAATATCCCTCGTTATTTCGAGATTACGACTTATTTATCTCATGATCACTACATAACAAATGTTGTTTTGTCGAGATTACAAGAAAATCAAAAGTACAATGCATCATCCCTTCATTTGTTCAGATGTACATTAACCACAAATATATATATATATACACTACCGGTCAAATGTTTTATAACACCTACTCATTCAAGGGTTTTTCTTTATTTTTACTATTTTCTAAATTGTAGAATAATAGTGAAGACATCAAAACTATGAAATAACACACATGGAATCACGTAGTATCCCAAAACGTTTTAAACAAATTAAAATACATTTTATGTTTGAGATTCTTCAAAGTAGCCACCCTTTGTCTTGATGACAGCTTTGCACACTCTTGGCATTCTCTCAACCAGCTTCACCTGGAATCCTTTTCCAACATTCTTGAAGGAGTTCCCACATATGCTGAGCACATGTTGGCTGCTTTTTCTTCACTCTGCAGTCCAACTCATCCCAAACCATCTCAATTGGGTTGAGGTCAGGTGATTGTGGAATAGCCCTTACACAGCCTGGAGGTGTGTTTTGGGTCATTGTCCTGTTGAAAAACAAATGATAGTCCTACTAAGCGCAAACCAGATGATATGGTGTATCGCTGAAGAATGCTGTGGTAGCCATGCTGGTTAATTGTGCCTTGAATTCTAAATGAATCACTGACAGTGTCACCAGCAAAGCACCCCCACACAATCACACCTGCTCCTCCATGCTTCACAGTGGGAACCACACATGTGGAGATCATCCGTTCACCTACTCTGCATCTCAAAAAGACACAGCAGTTGGAACCAAAAATCTCAAATAGGGAGTCATCAGACCAAAGGACAGATTTCCACTGGTCTAATGTCCATTGCTCGTGTTTCTTGGCCCCTGCAAGTCTCTTCTTCTTATTTGTGTCCTTTAGTAGTGGTTTCTTAGCAGTAATTCAACCATGAAGGCCTGATTCACTCAGTCTCCTCTGAACAGTTGAAGTTGAGATGTGTCTGTTACTTGAAATCTGTGAAGCATTTATTTGGTCTGCAATCTGAGGTGCAGTTAACTCTAATGAACTTATCCTCTGTAGCAGAGGTAACTCTGGGTCTTCCTTTCCTGTAGCGGTCCTCATGAGAGCCAGTTTCATCATATCGCTTGATGGTTTTTGCGACTTCACAAAGTTCTTGAAATTTTCCGGATTGACTGACCTTCATGTCTTAAAGTAATGATGGATTGTCATTTCTCTTTGCTTATTTGAGCTGTTTTTGTCATAATATGGACTTGGTATTTTACCAACTAAGGCTATCTTCTGTGTACCCATACCTTGTCACAACACAACTGATTGGCTCAAATGCATTAAGAAGGAAAGGAATTCCACAAATGAACTTTTAACAAGGCACACCTGTTAATTGATATGAATTTCACACCTGCTCCTGTGCGTCCACTATTTGGATCCTTGGATTAATCTTTGAAAAGCGCTAAAAATACATAAAAACTTCTATCAATGCAATTATCAACCAGTTTCCCTATATCACTGACTTCTGACCAATCTTTCCTTTTCTCTACCAAGGTTCGATCAACAAGCTATGCGAGGGTGGGGGAGTTGAAATATGCCTTGCATGGCTACACAAGTATATTGCTAGCTGAAGTATCTGCCTTCTTAACAACACTATCAACAAAGCAGGTCCTACAGGCCCTAGTTTTCTTGCAAACACAGTTCACTATTTTATCTTTCGTTTTATATGTAATGTGGGTGCTTTGGTGTGTTTGAACCCCAGCTGCCTAGGCAGCAGCTAATGGGGATCCTTAATAAATACAAATTCAAATATTAAAAGTAGTTAAACCTAAGCCCGGTTTGTAATTATACAAGGAACAAACATAACATGGTGTCAGATTGGTAGTCACTATGAAGAGAGAGAAAAAAGAAAGGATTAACTCTGCAAATTTCCACGACGAAAATTGAACATTCTGTCACAAGTGACGTGAGTAGTCGAAGATGCTAGCTAGCAAGAGCGATGCCAACGAGCCGCAGCATTGAGAGTGACAGCAGTGAGAACGGGGCTGCTGCATTGGAATCTGTTGATGAGCAACCTACTGAAGTAAGAGAAATTGAAACTGTACCTGTTCCCTGAGTGTTTCCCTTCATGGATAGGCTTAGTCCTCCTACTCCTATGCAGTTAATAGACAATCTAGCTGACAATTGGAAACGTTTAACAGGCAGAGATTCAATATCTACCTAGCAGCCAGTGGAGCAGGGGGAGATGATGACAAATTGAAAGAGGATGCATTGGACATTTACAATAGTTTTCAGCTAGACGAGGCAAACTTGACATTGACTGTACTCATGGCTACATTTTAGGAGTACTTAATACCAAACCAGAACATCACGTTTGAGAGGTACAGGTTTTTCTCTCATGATGAGAAACAGGGAGTCAGTTTTGACCAGTACTTGGCTGAGCTGAACACACTGAGCAAAACATGTCAATTAGAAAATCTGAAAGACTCACTAGAGAAAGACAGGATAGTCTGTGGCATACTTGGTAATGGACTCAAGGAGAGATTGCTGCGTGAGCAAGATTTAACGTTGGATAAACCCGTGAATATGTATTGAGCAGCTGAAACCACCAGTGCACAAGCTATAGAGCTGCACAAGGATGAGACATCAGTGCAATAAAAAGAGAGGTACCCACACAAGGCTTTACAAAACAAAAACAAGCAAAAGACAAAAATAAAAACACTATATATGGAAAATGTGGAGTTAACCACTAGCCAAAAAATTGCCCTGCATATGGAAAATAGTGTAACAACTGTGGGAAAAGGAATCATTTCTCAAAATGCTGCAAAGCTGAGGCTACAAAGAAAAAGGTTCACACAGTCAAAGAGGAGACTGAAGAGTTCTTTGTTGATTCTGTGGAAATATACAATGCAGTTAAAGCTGAATGGATTGTGCCATTGACTGTGAATTAAACTATAATACCCTTCAAGCTCGATACTGGACCTCAGGTAAACCTGTTGTCGCTGGATGACTAAAAACAATGAAAGTGAAGAGCAAAATACACCCTGTGAAAATCAAGGTTACTGGTTATACTGGGGAGCACGTACCAGTCAAAGGAAAGCACAGCTGTTGATCATGGAAAAGAGTGTACAGCCTATCCGAGGAATCAGCTCAATTTAGTGAAGAGTGTATGTTGTGACATCACAGACTGAAAATGACCAAGAATGCCTACTGACTGAGTACGAGGACGTGTTTGAGGGTCTCGGATGTTTACATTTACATTTACATTTAAGTCATTTAGCAGACGCTCTTATCCAGAGCGACTTACAAATTGGTGCATTCACCTTATAATATCCAGTGGAACAACCACTTTACAATAGTGCATCTAAATCTTTAAGGGGGGGTTAGAAGGATTACTTTATCCTATCCCAGGTATTCCTTAAAGAGGTGGGGTTTCAGGTGACTCCGGAAGGTGGTGATTGACTCCGCTGTCCTGGCGTCGTGAGGGAGCTTGTTCCACCATTGGGGTGCCAGAGCAGCGAACAGTTTTGACTGGGCTGAGCGGGAACTGTGCTTCCGCAGAGGTAGGGAGGCGAGCAGGCCAGAGGTGGATGAACGCAGTGCCCTTCTTTGGGTGTAGGGACTGATCAGAGCCTGAAGGTACGGAGGTGCCGTTCCCCTCACAGCTCCATAGGCAAGCACCATGGTCTTGTAGCGGATGCGAGCTTCGACTGGAAGCCAGTGGAGAGCGCGGAGGAGCGGGGTGACGTGAGAGAACTTGGGAAGGTTGAACACCAGACGGGCTGCGGTGTTCTGGATGAGTTGTAGGGGTTTAATGGCACAGGCAGGGAGCCCAGCCAACAACGAGTTGCAGTAATCCAGACGGGAGATGACAAGTGCCTGGATTAGGACCTGCGCCGCTTCCTGTGTGAGGCAGGGTCGTACTCTGCGAATGTTGTAGAGCATGAACCTACAGGATCGGGTCACCGCCTTGATGTTAGTGGAGAACGACAGGGTGTTGTCCAGGGTCACGCCGAGGCTCTTAGCACTCTGGGAGGAGGACACAAGGGAGTTGTCAACCGTGATGGCGAGGTCATGGAACGGGCAGTCCTTCCCCGGGAGGAAGAGCAGCTCCGTCTTGCCGAGGTTCAGCTTGAGGTGGTGATCCGTCATCCACACTGATATGTCTGCCAGACATGCAGAGATGCGATTTGCCACCTGGTTGTCAGAAGGGGGAAAGGAGAAGATTAATTGTGTGTCATCTGCATAGCAATGATATGAGAGACCATGTGAGGATATGACAGAGCCAAGTGACTTGGTGTATAGCGAGAATAGGAGAGGGCCTAGAACAGAGCCCTGGGCGACACCAGTGGTGAGAGCACGTGGTGCGGAGACAGATTCTCGCCACGCCACCTGGTAGGAGCGACCTGACAGGTAGGACGCAATCCAAGCGTGGGCCGTGCCGGAGATGCCCAGCTCGGAGAGGGTGGAGAGGAGGATCTGATGGTTCACAGTATCAAAGGCAGCAGATAGGTCTAGAAGGATGAGAGCAGAGGAGAGAGAGTTAGCTTTAGCAGTGCGGAGAGCCTCCGTGATACAGAGAAGAGCAGTCTCAGTTGAATGCCCAGTCTTGAAACCTGACTGATTAGGATCAAGAAGGTCATTCTGAGAGAGATAGCAAGAGAGCTGGCCAAGGACGGCACGTTCAAGAGTTTTGGAGAGAAAGAAAAGAAGGGATACTGGTCTGTAGTTGTTGACATCGGAGGGATCGAGTGTAGGTTTTTTCAGAAGGGGTGCAACTCTCGCTCTCTTGAAGACGGAAGGGACGTAGCCAGCGGTCAAGGATGAGTTGATGAGCGAGGTGAGGTAGGGGAGAAGGTCTCCGGAAATGGTCTGGAGAAGAGAGGAGGGGATAGGGTCAAGTGGGCAGGTTGTTGGGCGGCCGGCCGTCACAAGACGCGAGATTTCATCGGGAGAGAGAGGGGAGAAAGAGGTCAAAGCACAGGGTAGGGCAGTGTGAGCAGGACCAGCGGTGTCGTTTGACTTAGCAAACGAGGATCGGATGTCATCAACCTTCTTTTACCTGGAGAACACAAAATATATACTGATGACAAAATTACTCCAGTTGTGTATGCATGCAGAAAAATTCTATTTGCACTGAGGAAAAAGCTCAAGGGGGAACTCGGACACATGGAAAAGTTGGACGTCATCACAAAAATGGATGAACTTACAGATTGGGTAAGCTCACTGGTTATTGGCTTGAAAAAGAATGGCAATCTCAGGATATGTCTAGACTTGAGAGATCTCAACAAAGCTATCAAGCAAGAGCATTTGAAGTTGCCAACCAGAGAAGAGATAATGTCACAGTTTGCTGGAGCAAAGTGGTTCAGTAAGCTTGATGCCTCATCAGGATTCTGGCAAATGAAGCTAGATGATGCAAGCTCAAAGCTATGCACATTCAACACACCTGAGGGCAAGTACAGATTTCTGTGTCTACCATATGGGATTCGCTCAGCGCCAGAGGTCTACCACAAAACAATCCACATGATCTTTGAGCACATTCCAGGAGTAGAGACCATGATGGACAACATCATCGTCTGGGGGTCCACAAAAGAAAAACACAACGCGAGAGTAAGACAAGTGCCGGACCTGACACGGAAAGTCAACCTGAAATTAAGCAAAGACAAATGCGAGTTTGGTGTGAAAACACTTCCCTTCGTGGAAGATGTACTTTCAGAGGATGGTGTCAAACCAGACCCAAGGAAAACATCAGTAATCAAAAACATGGAGTGCCCGGAGATGAAGGACGACGTGAGACTCTTCATGGGCATGATCACCTACCTTGCAAAGTTCATACCTCAACTGTCAACACAGTCCGCTCCACTCAGATGTCTTCTGGAACAGAAAAACGGATGGGAATGGTCCCATGAGAGCAGGCAAACTGCTTCAAAAACCTGAAGAAGAAAATCACAGAAGAGCCAGTGCTGAGGTTCTATGATCCAGAGAAAAGCACAAGGATTTCTGCAGATGCATCATAGGTTGGCCTGGGAGCAGTTCTTCTGCAACAGCATGATGACACATGGCAAACTGTCGCTTATGCGTCCAGAGCCTTGACAGGCGCAGAAACAAGGTGTGCACAAATAGAGCACAAGTGTTTGAGTAACTAAATTAGCCAGCTGCATTTTCTAGCTAAGAAACATTAAGTGAAACTGAAACAATTAGAATCTCTCACTCTTTCTTGCTTCTCCTTCAATTAATTTGTTAAAAACTGTTCAACTATTGTCTTTCTCTCTCTTTGAGTCAACTATTCACCACATTTTATGCACTGCAGTGCTAGCTAACTGTAGCTTATGCTTTCAGTACTAGATTCATTCACTGATCCCTTGATTGGGTGGACAACATGTCAGTTCATGCTGCAAGAGCTCTGATAGGTTGGAGGACGTCCTCCGGAAGTTGTCATAATTACTGTGTAAGTCTATGGAAGGGGGTAAGAACAACGAGCCTCCTAGGTTTTGCATTGAAGCCAATGTACCAAGAGGAGGACGGAAGCTAGCTGTTCTCCGGCTACACCATGATGCTACCCTACAGAATGCTGTTGAGGCTACTTGTAGACCTTGTAGACCAGTCTTAATCAATTATTTGGTGACGTGAATATATTTAGTATAGTTTTATCTAAAAAGGATAACTTTTTTAATGTTTCAGAGGATAGTCCCCCCTTCCTCCTCTGAGGAGCCTCCACGGATTACTGCACATTTCCAACAAGAAGAGTATAACCCCCTCACTTCAAATCTTATTAAATAATCCCAGGAGAACATGTATGACCTCATCAGGTGGACGCTTAAAAATTACACTGCACAACTGATCATGACCTGGGGCTGTCACACCCTGATCTGTTTCACTTGTCCTTGTGATTGTCTCCACCCCCTCCAGGTGTCGCTTATTATCCCCGGTGTATATATCCCTGTGTTTCCTCTCTCTCTGTGCCAGTTCATCTTGTTTGCCAAGTTAACCAGCAGTTTTCCTTGCTCCTATTTTTTCCCAGTCTCTTTTGGTTCTAGTCTTCCTGGTTTTGACCCTTGCCTGTCCTGACTCCGAACTCGCCTGCCTGACTGTTCTGTCTTCGAGCCTGCCTATCACCTTGTACTGTTTGGACTCTGATCTAGTTACTGAACCCCTGCCTGCCCTGACCTCGAGACTGCCTTTCGTCTGGTACTGTTTTGGACTCTGACCCGGTTTATCAACTCTTGCCTGTCCCCGACCTACCTTTTGCCTACCCCTTGGATTAATAAATATTGACGCTCAACCATCTGCTTCCTGTGTCTGCATTTGGGTCCCCCCTTGTGTCCTTATAGTACTAACTTGACATGACAGACCCAGCAGACTTGGACCAGCTCCGTCACGCTGCCTCCCTGCAGGGAGCCACTACTGGGAGGCATGAGGAGCTACTTCAAAGCCCTTTGGAAGGGCTGCATTCCCTGACAGAACGCCACGACCAAGGGTTCAAGGCTATAACGGAGCAAATCTGTGAATCAGCTCATAGGCAGCACGTCCCCTTTGAGACCTCCCAACCACCCAGTAACCTTTTTACTACTGGTAGATTTGGTCAACCTACTCCGGCTCCACGAGAACCCCGCTTACCTCCTCCGGAGCGTTATGCAGGTGATTTTGGTACCTGCCGGGCGTTCCTTTCCCAGTACTCCCTCATCTTTGAACTCCATCCCTCTTCATTCCCGTTGGACCGATCGAAGATGGTGTATTTAATCACACTAATGTCTGGAAGGGTGCTCTCCTGGGCAACAGCTGTGTGGGAGCAGCAATCCTCTGTGTGCCAGAGCCTGGATGAATTCATGGCAGAAGTGAGGAAGTTTTTTGATTCTCCGGTGCCCAGGAGGGAGGTGGCTCAACTACTGCAGGTACATCAGAACTCCCATAGTGTGACAGACTACACAGTAGATTTTTGCACATTGGCCACTGAGAGTTCATGGAATCCGGAGGCTCTGTTTGACACCGTCCACCATGGACTGTCGGAGGGGATAAAGGATGAGCTCGCAGCTCGGGAAATATCACTGGATCTCGATTCCCTTATCACCCTTTCGATTAGGATTGATGGGCGCCTACGAGAAAGCTGGTGTGAGAGGAGGTCAGGCCTCGGGAACACTCGTTTGTCTGATGCTGGCACTCGTCCTAAGGAATCCGGAAATCCTCGAAGTGTGTATTTCCGAGGAGAGCCGAAGACACCCGAGGTTCCCCGAGAATCATCAACGACGGGTGAGTTGGATACTCCTGAGCCTATGCAACTGTGAAGAGCTAGATTATCGGTTGGGGAACGCTCACGTAGGCTGAGTTCAAACTGTTGTCTGTACTGTGGAGGGGCAGGACCTTATATAGCTACCTGCCCTGTTAGGAAACCTTTGTCTCTGGTGGGTACAAGTACTCTGGTGAGCCAGACTGGGTTCCCTAATTCCCATCACCCGCACACCTTTTTTTGTGATTTTGCTGTGGGGAGACCAGTCTAAGTCTCTCCGAGTACTCATTGACTCTGGGGCTGATAAATCTTATGGATGCCACGATAGCTTCGGAGCTTGGTATTCCCACTCAGCCTCTCTCTGTGCCCATGGATGCTAGGGCACTGGACGGCCACTCTATAGGGGAAGTCACCCATAGTACTGTGCCCGTTCAATTACGGGTTTCTGGTAACCACAGTGAGACAATACAGTTCCTCATTACATCTCCCCATGTTCTGGTTGTTTTGGGATTTTCCTGGCTTCAAAACACAATCCGACGATTGATTGGACCACAAGCTCCATCCTGGGTTGGAGCCTATTTTGCCATTCCCACTGCCTTCAAGAAGCACAGCCTTCCTCAAGTCATCTTCCTCAGGATGTTAGCAAGTGGATGTCTCTGCTATCCCCACAGAACACCTTGACCTTCTGAAAGTGTTCAGTAAAGCACGTGCTACTTCCCTTCCCCCGCACCGTCCTTATGATTGTGCCATTGATCTTCTCCCAGGCACTACACCACCTCGGGGTCAATTGTGTTCTCTGTCTGGACCAGAGACCAAAGCTATGGAGGAGTACATAGAGGAGTCTCTGGCCACTGGGGCAGTCCGTCCGTCTGCATCTCCTGCCGGCACAGGGTTTTTCTTTGTGGAGAAGAAGGACAAGACCCCACGTCCATGCATTGACTACCGGGGACTTAATGACATTACTGTCAAGAATCGCTACCCCCTACCTCTCCTCGGTGTTTGAACCTCTCCAGAGGGCTACCATATTATCCAAGTTGGACCTTCGAAATGCCTACCACCTGGTTCGGATACGTGAGGGGGATGAGTGGAAGACAGCCTTCAACACAGCCAGTGTTGAAGTACAAGGTCATGCCATTTGGACTCACCAACACCCCCGCTGTTTTCCAGGCTTTGGTCAATGATGTGCTCCGGGACATGCTAAACCGGTTTGTGTTTGTGTACCTTGACGACATCCTGTTTTTTTCCTTATCTGCACAAGAACATGTTCTTCATGTCAGACAGGTCCTTCAGCGCCTCCTGGAGAACCAACTGTTCGTGAAAGCTGAGAAGTGAGTTCCACCGCTCTACCATCACCTTTCTGGGATATGTCATTGCTGAGGGGAATGTTCAGATGGATCCTGAAAAGGTGAAAGCAGTGGTGGATTGGCCTCAACCAACATCCAGGGTGCAGTTGCAACGGATTCTTGGTTTTTGCAAACTTCTACCGCCGTTTCATTTGGGACTACAGCACCCTGGCGGCCCCCCTCTCGGCACTCACCTCTCCCAAGGTACCGTTCAAATGGTCTCCAGCTGTCGACAAAGCCTTTGTGGACCTGAAGCATCGGTTCGCAACAGCACCCATCCTCATCCATCCGGACCCCTCGTGTCAAATTGTGGTGGAAGTGGATGCTTCAGATGTTGGAGTGGGGTCCATCCTGTCCCAGCGATCTGCCCAGGACCAGAAGCTTCATCCCTGTGCCTTCCTGTCCCATCGTCTCAATCCTGCTGAAAGGAACTACGATGTTGGCAACCGAGAACCCCTGGCGGTGAAGATGGTGTAGAAGAGTGGAGGCACTGGCTGGAAGGAGCAGAACAGCCATTCCTGGTCTGGACCGACCATAAAAACCTGGCATATCTCCGTACAGCCAAGCGCCTCAACTCCAGGCAGGCCCGGTGGGCCCTCCTGTTCACCAGATTTAACTTCACCATCTCCTACCGCCCAGGGTCAAAGAATGTGAAGCCTGACTCCCTCTCCTGCCTATACAATTCCTCTGCCACACCCTCGACCTCTGAAACCATTCTCCCTACCTCATGCCTTGCTGCCACTGTGGATTGGGGTATTGAGAACCTGGACCGCGAGGCACAACGCTCCCAGCCTGAACCTGAAGGAGGCCCGGCTAACCATCTGTTTGTCCCTAATCCAGTCTGGTCCTGGAATGGGCTCATTCCTCCAGGCTGACCTGTCATCCAGGGTCCCGTCGTACACTAGCCTGCCTTAGACAATGTTTCTGGTGGCCCACAAGCTCCTTCTGGCCTCCTGCAGCCACTGGAGGCCGTCCCTGGTCTCATATATCTCTGGACTTTGTCACTGGGCTCCCTCTGTCTGGTGGCAACACTGTCATTCTGATGGGAGTCGACCGGTTCTCCAAGGCCGCCCATTTCATCCCTCTCCCCAAACTACCTTTTGCCAAGGACACGGCCCAGCTTATGGTGCAGCATGTCTTCCGGATCCATGGACTCCCAGTAGACATGGTCTCCGATTGGGGTTCTCGTCTCAGTTCTGGAAGGCATTCTGCACCCTTATTGGGTCGTCGGCCAGCCTGTCATCCGGATTCCATCCCCAAACTAACGGTCAGTCAGAGTGAGCCAACCAAGACCTCAAGACCACCTTAAGGTGCCTGGTCTCAACCAACCCAACTACCTGGAGCCGTCAACTGGTCTGGGTGGAGTATGCCCGGAACACTCTTCTCAGTTCTGCCACGGGACTCTCCCCTTTCGAGTGCTCCATGGGGTATCAGCCTCCACTCTTCCCTGAACAAAAGCAGGAGGTCAGCTTACCCTTGGCCCAGATGTTTGTCCGCCACTGTCGACGTATCTGAAGAAGAGCTAGGGCGGCTATTCTCAAGACCAACTCCAGGTATCGTCAACAAGCTGACCGTCGCCGGACCCCAGCTCCTCGCTATCGCATTGGGCAGAGGGTATGGCTGCCCACACGGGACCTGCCCCTTCGGGTAGAGTCCCGCAAACTGTCCCCTCGTTTCATTGGTCCTTTTCCCATCTCCAGAGTCCTGAGTTACACTGTCCGTCTTGTGTTGCCCCGTACCCTCCGTATTCACCCTACCTTCCATGTGTCTAAGATTAAGCCTGTGTATCACTGTTCTTTGTCTTCTGTCCCCAAAAAAGGTTTTGTAAAACAAACGTATCTTGTTTTTTAAGGCCTCTGACAACAACAGGAGTGCCACAGTCATGGAGTCATTCGAAGCAGCCATCACCAGCTACGGAGTACCATCCCAGGTGAGATGTGACCGGGTGGTGAAAACAACTGTATCTGTGCCTTCATGGAGCAGTTCAGGGGTGGTGAGAGGGGAAGTGCCCTAAGAGGAAGGAGCACTCACAACCAGAGGATAGAGCGGCTGTGGGGGGGACGTCTGGCATGGAGTCTCCAACGTTTACCATGACCTGATCACCTTCTTGGAGACGGAGCAGATCATTGACATCAACAATGAGGTGCACCTGTGGGCACTGCACTTTGTGTTCCTGCCACAGGTGAACAGAGATCTTGCTGTGTTTGCCAGTCAGTGGAACCACCATGGGCTGAGGACTGAACAACGACAGTCACCTCTGCAGTTGTTCGTCTTGGGTTCCCTGGCAATGCAAAGGGCCAATCTGACAGCAATAAGGGATTTGTTCACCCCAAATTCAACCACCATCAGCTCTCAAGCCACCACCTCAGGTCCTCCAACCACCACCTCAGCTCCCCCAACCACTGGCGCCGCAGCTCTTTATTGGTCGGAATGGGTGATTGTGCCACAAATCCAGCTCACCATCAGCAACACACAGATGGAACTGTTGCGGACAATAATTCCATTGGAAGGCCCCAGAGGCAGCCTGGGAGTTGACAATCTACATACGGTTATGGCAGTTATATCTTCAGCGCCACTCGTTCCTACTCCAACCTGACTTACTATACATACACCCCTGATACTCCCACACTGGGATGAGGGATTGGACACTATATCTTCAGTGCCACTCGTTCCTTTGAATCAGTTCATTTTTATAATACTAACATTCCCCTTCTTTCACACACTGTATGATTTGGTCTCTAGAAAGGTACGATAGACATCTTCAACTCTAAACGGATGGGGACCAGAGTTTAGACACAGGTGGCCTTAACAAAAGTTAAGTACTTCCCCATTCCAGTACGATTCTGTCTGGTCATATTTGGAGGGAGTCAGGTACTGTTAAGATATACGGCCTATGGTTATTGTATTTTGCTCTATGGCGCTTTAGCACAGCATTCCATCTGCTGACACAATATTTTTCTTCCACTCAGTACAACACGACCCAGGAGAGGCCTACTGCAAGCACTAGATTGGAGCCTTCAGAGCGTGCCTGCCGTGGGAGGACAACAGAACATTCTGAATGGACATTATTAATACAGAACTTACATAATGCCCAATTGGGATTTTTATAAATTGTTAAAATAAATAATTGTGTGGAGAACGCCCTATAGTTATAAAAAAAAAAAAAATATGACGATAATGGTCCGCCCCCGTTACATTTGATATAATTGTGATTAACAGCAACCTATTACAGTTAGTAACATAATATTGTTGACACATTGTGACAGCTCAAATTATGTGGTTGAAGATGGACTAGTGCAGGGCTCCTAACCTTGTTTGGAGAGCTAATGTCTTGTAGGTTCACTCCGACCCTAATCTAGTGCACCTGATTTTAATAATGACCTGCTTAATAAGTTAATGAGGTTAGTTACAACTGAGGTTGGATTGAAAACCTACAGGAGGGTAGCTCTCCAGGATTGGAGAGCCTAGGACTAATGGATCTAGTTCTTAGATCAATGCATTTGAAATTCAATAAGTCACTACGAAGGTGCAGTTCCCAGAAGTGGAGCTGTCACTTAATTCAGTGGATGGGAAGCCTTGTTTCATGTAGTTCTAATTAAAATGATAATGGCTGAAGTTAATTTGTTCTTAATGTAGGACATCAAATTATCAGATTTGGATGAGTTGGCTGCAATATGGCAGCAGTACTTCAGTCAATATCAGCAACGGATATTGGTTATTAGCGAAGTGTCAGTAAAGTGTTTCTAAAAAAACTAAACCTTAACACCGAGACAAGCAATATGGATTGGATAATTTAATTTTAATGATCATTAAGTGAACAATAACAGCCAATATGGAAATACAGTGCATTTGGAAAGTATTCAGACCCCTTGACTTTTTCCACATTTTGTTACATTAGAGCCGTATTCTAAAATGTATTAAATAAAAATGTAGGGTCATACCCAAGAAGACTCTATGGTGTAATCGCTGCCAAAGGTGCTTCAGAAAAGTACTGAGTAAAGGGTCATAAATGTAATATTTCATTTTTTTTATACATTTGCAAAAATGTCAACCTGTTTTTGCTTTCTCATTATCGGGTATTGTGTGTAGATTGATGAGGAAAAAATTATTGTATCCATTTTTGAATAAGGCTGTAACGTAATAAAATGTGGAAAAAGTCAAGGGGTCTTAATACATTCCGAATGCACAGTAAAAACAATACAGATGTAAGTAGATAATGCTTAAATGTTGATGTGCAGTTACATTTTCAAACACTCAATTGCTACTGTAGTTTAGTGCTACTAGATACAATTATGTATCGTAAAAATGTTTTTATGCAACACTGAAATGTGGGGAATTCACAATACCGGAGGTCATGAATTCCCTAAAGGCATTGTAGGTGCTATGAAGAGGGAGCCTTAGTGTCACAGCACACGTGTTTGCCTCTGGGTACTTTTTCTTCTGCTGCCCAGCGAGACGCCCTCGCGCTGTGTGGAGGAATTCGATGGTCGGGGTGTCCTCAAACCCAAGGGGTGGCACCACCGTTGCCCCAGTAGCAAACTCCAACACCATCGCCACTGTTAGAGGAGGACATTCTCTATCTGAGGAGTACACAGTAAAACATTTAAAATACACATTTAAATCACAAAAGTGAATAATATGCAGTTACCGATAAACTTGAACAATTTACTATTTTACCTTGCACCTCAGCCAGCCAGTTGAACCAGTTGGAAATGGTGTCGTTCTCCAAACACCGCCGGTTGCCGCCAGGTATGGAATAGGTTACTTTAAACAGGTTCCGCAGGTCCCTGGCAATGGGAGGCTTTATGGAGTCCACAAAAAGTGCTCGGAAGCTGTCTGGGTGGTTCCTCAATGCTTCGAGCAGCCCAAGAGAGTTGAGACGATATTTGAACCTGTTATGGTTTAGAGACAGTATTTATATTTAAAATAAGTGTTAAGGACAATATAGTGATGTGTATTGATTTAGGGAGGTGGACTGATTAATAATACTTATGTTAGAGGAGGTAATGACAAGTACTTCACAGATTTATGACAGTTGACTTACTGCTCCAAGGCCACCTGCATGCTTCCTTGGACAAATTGTTGAGCCACCAAT
This sequence comes from Salmo salar, assembly GCF_965601325.2. Taxonomy (NCBI): domain Eukaryota; kingdom Metazoa; phylum Chordata; class Actinopteri; order Salmoniformes; family Salmonidae; genus Salmo; species Salmo salar. The sequence continues at coordinate 41,969,342 of NC_138302.1, read as the reverse complement.
TCAACCACACCATCTCTGTCCTCCAATGTCTTGACAATAATCCTTTTTTTGAAGGGGAACGAGCCTCCTGTTTGTCTTAAAGGCCTCTACATTTGGATTAATCTGGGAGAATGTTTCCCCCAAAACCTTCAAGAAGCTGCTCTACTCCTGACCATAGGGCTCTTTGATCTGCCTCACAGGATACTCTAAAGATACTGAGATATGGAAACATTTAAATCTAATAAAACAGGGAAATAGTCCATGATCTTTAAATCAGTAAAATAACCTACAATAAGTCTATGTTTAATCACAAGATAGATTCACACCTAGCTTACTTACAAAGCAAGCACTGTGCCTCATGTACTACATGGATATAGGGAAAATGTTCCTATCCTGTTCAGCTGCCGGATGGTAGGGTCAGTTATCATAGTTATCCTCATAGTTATCATCCTGCTTCTCCCGGTTTGCCGCCTTTGGACTCCAGCATTATTCCGTCTCCTGAACGATTGAAATCTGACGTGCAAACGTTATAAAAATTAGAATAATGGCACTCAGCATAATCAACGCCGCCCATACTCGCACACCCCACGGTAGCTGTTGCAATTATTAGCAAGCTAACATTACTAGGTAGTTGTGCCAGTTAATGTTGACTTTTGCCAGGTATTACATTTACATTACATTACATTTAAGTCATTTAGCAGACGCTCTTATCCAGAGCGACTTACAAAATGGTGCATTCACCTTATGATATCCAGTGGAACAACCACTTTACAATAGTGCATCTAAATCTTTTAAGGGAGGGGGGGGGGGGGGGTTAGAAGGATTACTTTATCCTATCCTAGGTATTCCTTAAAGAGGTGGGGTTTCAGGTGTCTCCGGAAGGTGGTGATTGACTCCGCTGTCCTGGCGTCGTGAGGGAGCTTGTTCCACCATTGGGGTGCCAGAGCAGCGAACAGTTTTGACTGGGCTGAGCAGGAACTGTGCTTCCTCAGAGGTAGGGGGGCCAGCAGGCCAGTGGTGGATGAACGCAGTGCCCTTGTTTGGGTGTAGGGCCTGATCAGAGCCTGAAGGTATGGAGGTGCCGTTCCCTTCACAGCTCCGTAGGCAATCACCATGGTCTTGTAGCGGATGCGAGCTTCAACTGGAAGCCAGTGGAGAGAGCGGAGGAGCGGGGTGACGTGAGAGAACTTGGGAAGGTTGAACACCAGACGGGCTGCGGCGTTCTGGATGAGTTGTAGGGGTTTAATGGCACAGGCAGGGAGCCCAGCCAACAGCGAGTTGCAGTAATCCAGACGGGAGATGACAAGTGCCTGGATTAGGACCTGCGCCGCTTCCTGTGTGAGGCAGGGTCGTACTCTGCGAATGTTGTAGAGCATGAACCTACAGGATCGGATCACCGCCTTGATGTTAGTGGAGAACGACAGGGTGTTGTCCAGGATCACGCCAAGGTTCTTAGCACTCTGGGAGGAGGACACAAGGGAGTTGTCAACCGTGATGGCGAGATCATGGAAGGGGCAGTCCTTCCCCGGGAGGAAGAGCAGCTCCGTCTTGCCGAGGTTCAGCTTGAGCTGGTGATCCGTCATCCACACTGATATGTCTGACAGACATGCAGAGATGCGATTCGCCGCCTGGTTATCAGAAGAGGGAAAGGAGAAGATTAATTGTGTGTCGTCTGCATAGCAATGATAGGAGAGACCATGTGAGGATATGACAGAGCCAAGTGACTTGGTGTATAGCGAGAATAGGAGAGGGCCTAGAACAGAGCCCTGGGGGACACCAGTGGTGAGAGCGCATGGTGCGGAGACAGATTCTCGCCACGCCACCTGGTAGGAGCGACCTGTCAGGTAGGATGCAATCCAAGCGTGGGCCGCGCCGGAGATGCCCAGCTCGGAGAGGGTGGAGAGGAGGATCTGATGGTTCACAGTATCAAAGGCAGCAGATAGGTCTAGAAGGATGAGAGCAGAGGAGAGAGAGTTAGCTTTAGCAGTGCGGAGAGCCTCCGTGACACAGAGAAGAGCAGTCTCAGTTGAATGCCCAGTCTTGAAACCTGACTGATTAGGATCAAGAAGGTCATTCTGAGAGAGATAGCAGGAGAGCTGGCCAAGGACGGCACGTTCAAGAGTTTTGGAGAGAAAAGAAAGAAGGGATACTGGTCTGTAGTTGTTGACATCGGAGGGATCGAGTGTAGGTTTTTTCAGAAGGGGTGCAACTCTCGCTCTCTTGAAGACGGAAGGGACGTAGCCAGCGGTCAAGGATGAGTTGATGAGCGAGGTGAGGAAGGGGAGAAGGTCTCCGGAAATGGTCTGGAGAAGAGAGGAGGGGATAGGGTCAAGTGGGCAGGTTGTTGGGCGGCCGGCCGTCACAAGACGCGAGATTTCATCTGGAGAGAGAGGGGAGAAAGAGGTCAAAGCACAGGGTAGGGCAGTGTGAGCAGGACCAGCGGTGTCGTTTGAATTACTATTATTACCTAACCTACCAGAATTAATCCTACCTTTGAACCACCCGATCCTCCTGGGGTGGTTGTAAAGGTGGTTGCACTTGGCTGGCAAAACTTAAAAAGCGGTCTCTCATGTTGTCAAGGTTCGACATGACTTAGTTGTTTGTTGGTGATGATGAATGAGAGGTTTTTCATATAGTGATTGGCCAACATTTGCAAATAGTTTACATATTATTTGACGCAATAGTGTTATTTGACGTGTATCTTTTGGCACGCAAAAGACCCAAATGGCGTTCCATAGGATACTACAGTTATTAAGTCTTATTGAAACATTCAGTAAAAGTTAGTAAAAAACCTCCAAATAACCTTTAAATGTCATTGAAAACACTCATAACATTTGGAGAATGTCCTCTGAAGATTATTTAATTACCTTCAAATAACTTATAATTTTCTGTCACGCCCTGACCTTAGAGAGCCTTTTCATTTCTCTATTTGGTTAGGTCAGGGTGTGATTTGGGTGGGCATTCTAGTTTTTCTATTTCTTTGTTGGCCGGGTTTGGTTCCCAATCAGAGGCAGCTGTCTATCATTGTCTGATTGGGGATCATACTTAGGCAGCCTTTTTCCCACCTTAGTTTGTGGGATCTTGTTTTTGGTACTGTGCTGTATGCCCTACTGAACGTTACGGTTTCGTTTGTGTTTTGGTGTTCATTTAATACATTTAAAATGTACGCCTACCATGCTGCACCTTGGTTCGATCCTTCCATCAACGAATGTAACATTTTCATTCTCAGAACGTTAATAAAACCTTCCAGGACAACTTTCAGGGAACCATAGTGAAATGTTATCAGAACCTCCCTGCAATCTAAAAATGTACGTTCCCAGAACAGGCAAAATGTTCACTTCTGTTCTCAGAACATTTCAAAAAAACGTTCCGTTTTACCGGTCAGGAAACATATGGCTTCGTTCCCAGAACCAATGGAAAACCAAAAACATCTGTTCCCATAATCTCCAAGGAACCAAATGTGCGAGCTAATTGGCCTACAAATGCATAGGCCTAAATCATATGCATTGTGACAGCACTGTTAAGCCATTGGCACATTGGGATTTTGTGTCCGAGAATTTCGATGGAGCCAATACATTGTCAATAGGAGTCATCCATGCTGGATGAATGACAACAGATGATGTCCGACAAAAAACTCACAACACTTGAAGATTCTAAAGTCGGATGACTTTTCAGCAAGGTAGCATGCCCAGTAAAGTCAGATCAGGGGTCCAGCTGCAGTCAGAACAGCAGCATGGGATCAGTAGCATGACCAGGTGGATTGGGGACAGGAACAGCCAGGAATCCTCAGGCTAGTTCGTTCTCAGGTTGGGCTCAAGGTGGGTTGATCGAAATGCAGGGTAGAACTCGCACGAAAAGCCAGGCCCTATAGCAGGGGTCACCAACCTTTTTGAAACTGAGAGCTACTTCATGGGTACTGAGTCATACGAAGGACTACCAGTTTGATACGCTCTTCTGAAATAACAAATTTGCTCAGTTTGCCTTTAGTTATACGTTATTAATAATGATTAATGATACTCATCTATGTGAAGACACTGATCACATTAATAATTTCTCACAATAATTATCAACAATGACAATAAGGTGGGAAACAGATATCAATATTCAGCACTTTAATCTCAGTAATTGTTAAATTTTCAGATGATCACTTACATCACTACATTTCATAGGAAAAATGTCCCATTTTCACTAGCCACTGACAAACCCTTTTAACAAATCATGAGCTATGTTGCACTATGTTTCAAAAAGTTATCAATTATGTAATGTTAGAAAAATCAACTTATTTTTAAATAAATCTTGTCACATTTTGAACTAATGACCAAATCTGCTGCATTTTTTAACACACTTTTAAATTGAACACAATTCTTCAATATTTTAATTCAACTTCGCCATGGCACTGCCATGTTGCCACTGACAACATCTGGTATCTGTTTCTTTGTTAGTGGGAAGACTGGCATTGCATGCTGTTCACCAGTGCATTGTAATCTGGTGTGTAACTTGACACTGCAATTGTGAGTGAGTCTTTCAGATGTACATCAGTGAGGCGTGTTCTGTGTTTGTTCTTGATGAAGTTCATGTCAGAAAACGCTGATTCACAGAGATAGGTTGAACCAAACAGGCTAGTAACCTTCATAGCTGCTGTGCATACTCCACTGTACTTCTCTGTGTCAACAAGGCACCAAAAGTTTTGTGCAGCCTGGTAGGCTTTGAGGTGGAGGTCATTTTGCAATGTTATGATTTCAATCTCCACCTGTCCAGCATCCAAGTTGAACGTTGCACTTAGTTGCTCAGCAAAGAATGTTGTGTCCACATTCATGAAAGGATTGGAAATGAATGACACACATGGCTCAAGCTGATGAAGGTCACAAAACCTATTCTCAAACTCTTGCCCATGCCTGTTTATGACTTCACAGTACTTTTTCTGCAACTTTGGCAAACGTCTCAGATGCAGAAGCATTGTCTTTCAGCACCGACTGCACAGAGGGAAAGTGCAGCACCTTTTTTTCTGTAAATCCACAGAGAAAATGTTCATCTTGGCTTTAAATGCATTTGAAGCACTTATCAGATCAACAACAGTCTTACCTTTGCCTTGCAGCTTGCAGTTCAAGTCGTTTAGTTTCCCAGTAATGTCCGTCAAAAATGCAAGGTCAAGTGTCCACTCTGTGTCCTCTATCAGTGAGACGTCTTCGCCTTTGGACTGCTTGAACTCTTTGACTTCACCCAAAAGTGACAAAAAACGAAGTAAAACTCGTCCTCTGCTGAGCCATCGGATTTCTGTGTGTAGCAGCAGGTCACCATATTCAGCTGACATCTACTCCAATAGCACCTTGAAAATCCTGTGCTGTTTTGCTTTGGAGCGGATGTTGTTTATGATTTTTACAACGGGAGTCATCACGTGCTCAAAGCCGATCACTTTTGCACATAACGCCTGCTGGTGAATGATGCAGTGGTAATGCAGAAATGTTGGGAAGTCTGGGTCACTTTTACAGTGAGCGATGAAACCTGTATGTCGGCCGATCATAGCAGGAGCCCCGTCTGTAGTCACCGCTACCAGCTTTTCCAATGGTACCTTTTTCTGCACGAAAAACTCCTTCACCGTGTTATAAATGTCAACTCCCCTCGTAGTTGTCTTTAAGGGCAGTAGTGCCAGGATTCTTCTCTTGTGGAGAAATCTTCAAACACCATCCGGAGTAAAAAGAATAGCAACAGAATACAATTCAATTTCAGACGCGGCTCACTAGTGAGTTGTGCTATTTTTAGACCAGGCCTGCAGGCGACTCATGTGGTCCCTGGGGGCGACCGTGTTGGTGTTGGTGACCCCTGATCTATACCATAGACATCAGTGGAGGCTGCTGAGGGGAGGACGGCTCATAATAATTGCTGGAATGGCATAATGGAATGGTATCCAAAATATCAAACATGTGGTTGATGCCATTCCATTGACTCTATCCCAGCCATTATTATATGCCGTCCTCACCTCAACAGCCTCCTCTGATAGACATTAAAACCAGTACATTTGATATTTTAGTCATTTAGCAGACACTCTTATCCAGAGCAACTTACAGTAGTGAATAGATACATTTAAGACATTTTTTCCCCCATACTGGTCCCCCGTGGGAATTGAACCCACAACCCTGGTGTTGCAAACACCATGCTCTACCAACTGAGCCACACGGGACCAGTAGTTAATGACAGCGCTGATGGGGCATGATGCAGGAAGTATTTGAATTTGAAGCGTGCCATATTGCTGAATGGAATTGAATGGCACCAAAAAATCACTAAGGATCATGGTGAAAGTGGCCGTAACTAGCAAAGGATGATGGTCGATGTAGTTATTTTCATCCTGCCTGAGCGACACGTGCAAAAAGCGTGCATGGGGGCGCAAGCCCGTGATTGGTGTGTGTCAGCACGTGGTCCTGTGTGACTAAATGTAGTAGCCAGAATGTTTCACTATTTTTTTTAAATATCTCGATTTGTAGCGAATTTTAAAATGATTCACCGTGTGGATCGAACTTGATCATAATTATTTCTTTAATTGCCCAAAATGCGTGTCATTTTTGGGGGCTTGGAATTTCTGACGATTGTAATTTACATATACTTTCTAGGGCAGAACAGGGCTTTTAGCACCGCTAGGTTGCTACGCAGTAGCCGACCAGCAAGAGCTCATGATTTCACTCTCCAGACCAGACACTGGGGGCCTGGTCTATACCAAGGGGCCAGGTTCCAGTCTAGAAGCACTTACAGTTTTGCTTCAATTTCCATAAACGGTCACATAGAGAAGTCAGATTTTAAAATTCCTAATAAGACACTTTAGTCATCAGCTTTGTCCACCAAACATCCATTGAAATATTTAAATAATTGTCGCTGAGGCCACACATTTTTTTTCATCACTCACACTGACGATATTAACATTATATATTAATCCAATATCTGACATGTTTTGGGATGACGTGATGATTACATAGCTGCTCGTGCAGCTCGCTGTGTGCACCGAGTGCTAGTGCGCATGGGATGTTGGACGGTATAAACAAGATGAAACCCGGATTTAGAAGGTCCATGAATCGACCTATGCAAATATGAGTAGATTACCTTGAAAACAAGGTCGGATCTTGGACATAGTCTCCAATTAACATTATACCTCTATGGTCTATACACCATGAGTCATTGATGCCAGTAAAAAACGTCAGCAATGACATCATCAGGTATACTGATATATTTCATGTTTTTTTTTTTAAATGTTATGTTAGTTTATTGCACCATAAAGAATATAAGTAGGAATCACTAGGGCATCTCTGATGATCATTCTTGTGCGCTGATACTTCTATCGATGGATATTTCTCGAGTCCTGGGTTTTTCCCGTAGTATTCCTTCTGCAAGATTGTCGGTCTTCACTAGTTACCACAGCCACAAAGTCATATACCCTGCATATTTCTACAATCTTCTTAAAATTTGATTTTAAACCTAACCTTAACCCTAAACTTAACCACACTGCTAACCATATGCCTAACCCTAACCTTTAAATTAAGACCAAAAAAGCTCATTTTTGTTTCCATTAATGTATCTCGTAAAAACCAAGATTGTCCCTTCGCAAGACCAATTCCTTACATCACCCGTCCCTTTCCCTTTCCTTTTGTGCCACAACGTCAAAGAGTTTCATAACTAAACCAAGATAGACCACAGCCTGTCGTTTCCAATGGGAACAGATTAGTCATAGTGGGCAGAACAAGCAAGGAGGTGGGCAGAGCCAAGCACGAGTTAGCAAGATCCTATTGGCCCGTTCTAGCATACATCTGCATATATCTATTTAGAGAACGGAAACTGTATTGAGATCAAATGTTTCATCAATGACAAAATTTGCAGAATCTAGGCCAAAATCCATCTTCTCCCACTGCCCATGGGCTTCCTCTCACTACCATATATATGAATATGAATAGGGAAGCCGACCGACCGACCTCCAGTACAGTAAGTGGCGGTGTATGCGCCTTTCAGTTGGTTGCGATCCGCCAATACAAATTTAAAGAAGAATAAATATTCCATCCTCATAAATCCGAAAGATCAACGCATCAGAGGTGCGTTAACACATTTTGGTGAAGGTCGTGAGTGCTTGTAAGTATTTAGTAAATGTGAAACATGTACAGACAATATATACTTAAAGTTGTTTAAATGTTATGATTCTCTCCATTACATGGTAAATTTGTAATTGTCGACATTACCCGTTAGTTTGTTGCTAAGTTTGCTAACCTCTCGATAGGTTCTCTTTTCAATGTTTCAGTTGTTGGTGTAGTACTTTTACTGGCAGAATACACAGATATATATATCTAGCCAATTGCAGCTAACATTTAGTTAATTATGTTGACATTCTTTTCTTTACTAAAATTAGCGGCCGACACCTACGTTAGCTAGCTAAGCTAAGGAGCTTGTTAGCATTACATTTTACATAAGTCATGACATTGATAGTTTTAATGGTTCTCAGAAAATGTCACGCTAAGGTAAGTAAGTAGGTAGGTAGGTAGGTAGGTAAACATTGGCATAACTAGCTGCCAGTAGTTAACGAAGGTAGCACTTGATTCTGTACCAGCACACACATTGGCTAGACTGATATAGCTAACCATACATTTTCTAAGGGGCTATTTCTAAATAGAGGCATTTTACATGTAATATATATGGATCATATATGGATCACATTGGCCAATGTCAATAGCATCACCAGATGGAGATATTCAACCATGTTTTTCTGAATTGCCAATCCGATTGGTGTCCTTTCTTTTGAAGGGGAATCTGCTAGCTACCACTTGGGATTGATCCAAATGTGACTTGGATGTTGGTCACACAGCTAAATGCCTGATTAAACTTCACCACACAGCAAATTCATTACAATCAACCTAAGTACGATCATAAGTACAACCAATATATTTCTTGACATAAGGACATTTCTGAAAGCAGCATTGTTGTACTTCAACCCAAGTAAATTATGTGCCATTTCTCTTCTGAACATTCCAGGAATTCCACAATGACTCTGGCTAAGCCTGCAATGCGAGGACTCCTTGGGAAGCGTCTGCGGTTCCATTTGCCCATTGCCTTCGCTCTGTCATTGGTGGCTGCAGCAGCTTTCAAGGTCAGCTGACAATCTTGTTTTTGTTTTAGGCGTCCCAGGATTTCAGCAAGGCGGCCACCTTAACATTTTCTATGTAGGAAAAGCCCTGGTGAGAGAAGTATGGAATGGTTAAAGTCCATCATGGACTTTATCACATTGAATGGATATCGTCAGCAACGGGCATGTTTTTGTATTCATAAGTAAATACTTCCTTCTGATGTAATTTTGTCTTCTCAGTACGGTGTAACAGAGCCCAGGAAACAGGCCTATGCCGATTTCTACAAACAATATGACACCACAAAGGAGTTCAACAACATGAGGGAAGCTGGTGTTTTTGAAAGTGTCAGGCCAACTGGCAAATAAACCCCTGTGAGTATTTTGCAACCAATGAGGCATCATTTTATCTATCTATTAGGCCAGTGTTCTTCACTCCTTGTCCTGGAGAGCTGCAGTGGGTGCAGGCTTTTGTCCCAGCCAGCCCCACATTGGCACACCTCGGTTGTGTTCTGTAGGCACAAATCAGAACATTTGTCAAAATGTTCAACTTGTCCTGTAAGAGTGCAAATGTTTCTAAAATGTTTCAGAACATTGTTGCCTACTGAACAAGCCCTTGAATTTGCTAAACAAGGTCTCACTGATTTGTTGAGCCAAGTTTTTTTGGTGCTAACCTTAACAAGGAGGATAAAAGAATGCTGCAATCCTCTTGGACCATGAGTGGATGGGTTTTATAATAATTTGTCAATGTTATAGCTGCAATTCTGCAATGTGTTATTTCCCTTTCTCTATTACAGCTGGTGTCCCATTGTGCATTCCTGGTCTGATGTTCCAGCTCTGTGATTTACTCATCAAACACTGCGGTTATGTTCTCAAGAATAAATGATTCTCTATGCGTGCCAGTGCCTCATTATGATTAATCTGTTATTGTGATAAACTGTTTTAAAACATTTTTGATTAAGAATGCTTTCATTCCCAAAGAATACCGGGAGTGTATTCATTACGTCTTGCAACGGAAACCATTTACGAACCAAACCGATGCAATCAGAAAGATTGAGCAAAACATTTTTTAGCAACCGAATCGGCATAAATCAAAATACACTTCAGTTGAAGTCATGCGAGTAAAGTTGTACCATAATAAAAAAATCATGACAGCTGTGATGGAAACTAGAACTTTCAATTTTATAAATGGCAACAGAATTTGATTGTTTGACATGGTGGGATGTTTTTGTGTTGGGTAAAAACAATTATGTGAGAAATGCTGGTGGGAACACCTTTATTCACAAACATTGAGAACGAAGTTAAACTTGTAGTCATGCGATAATGTGTGTGTGTGGTCCTCCCACTAAGACTCAGGGAAACCATGCTGTTTATTATTAGGCTACAGATTAAATATATGCTTCTCAGGGTGGTGAGCCTGATGCACCTTTTCAATAAATATCGAGGGTCTTATTGTGGAGACAGTATCGATGCTTGACTGCATTTTTCACAAAGTCTGCTCTTATCGATAATCTCATGTAGACTAGCCTACCCACATTGTGCTCTAGCCAACAGTTTACAGATACAAGTGCCAAACTCAGAGTAGGCATATTTGCTATTTAATGCAACAGTTTTTGTGACGACGAGGTAGAGTTGAAAATGCGATGGGAACACATTTAACTTTTTTATTTTGTACATGACAGTACATGTGTGCTATTCGTCATCACGCACTGCTTTTTATCCACAAGTCTGTTTGGTGGAGGATACACTGGTGGGAAAATGTACATTTTCTTCACACTGGTTTTATAATATTCACATGAAAGTCTGTCGCCAAATGGATGGAAACCAATTGTGTGATTTCTATAGGTCGTTATCATAAAAATGTCACAAGGTGCTGAGCGTTAGATTTGCCAGGTGTGTGGGGAGGGGACACCCAGCTCCAATAAAATCATTGACTGGAAAAAAAACGTTCATTTACAGTGTCAAGTAACACGTGAGAATATTTTTTGTGAACAAATGTTTAATTTTCGCGGTAAGGTTGGTAGCAACATGGAACATCGTTGTGGAAATCAGTTGCAACTCAAATCGACAATGAAATGCTAGCAAGCAAGCGTAGCCACACGCATGTAACGTAGCTAGTTGGCTCTAAAATCGCTTTAACAAACTGCACTATCAATGTAGGGGTCTACAATCTCACCATGTTCAACCTGCAGATCAATGCCACTCAAGAGTTGCACTCTAACATTAGCAACTGCAGGTATACTTTTGAGGAGATGGGAAACGTATCCCATTCTACGTTAATGAACCGCGCTCTCCTTCAAGTTTTGAATGAAGGTCTTTTGGGCGCTAAATCAGAAAACCAACATTAGCACGAATTTCGTCAACAAGAAGTACAACATTACAAATATTTTCCTGGATGTGAGATAATTAACTTGCTATCTGTAGTATTGTATAGCTCTGGAATCGTGACATTACATACGTTCGAGGAAAAATAGGGACGTTTCGCGACATATACACTGACTTTGAGAAGGGATTGCGTGACGATTAGTTTAAAAACTGCATGACAACGTGAACGCGATTAGGTTGACCGGCTGGATATCTCCTTTCAATAATATCGCTGGCAATGGTACCATGCAATGCACCTTGGACTAAAGAGGCATATAAATAGGAAACGTGCTAGACACACCGTTAAATTAGACATTTCTCGAGGTAGGAATGTCGAAAAAATATGATCAACGTCTCATTCGAGAGATGACATCCTCCCGATTTATGACATCGGCCATTATTGAAATCTGACATGTATGATATGCGTTTTAGGATCTAAAAGCCGAATTCCTATTAACTTAAAATGTAGTGAGAGCGACTTTTATCACGCTGCTGCTTCATACCGGCCGGATGTCTGCCTGCTTGAACGCCAATACTTCAGATATACATGAAAACATGCAATGACCCAGCGATTCGATAGAACATCACTCGGAGATGCACAACAACAGTATAACATTCAAAACGGGTGAACCATTCCTTTAAGGGATTGTTAAAACTGCAATATGTAACCTTTTGGGCGACACCACAATATTCACATATTTATAAATAAGTTATAGATCTGTCACTTATTGAAAGCAAGTCTAAGAAGAGGTAGTTCTGATCTATATGCGATATTTCTATTCTTTCCGTTGTTAAATTTCGTTTTTGCATCTTTTACTTTCTGTTTTGTACACCAGTTTAAAACAGCTGAAACTATATTTTTGGTTATGGAAAGTATATTTCACCGCGGTTTAGGTGGTATGATTATCTGCTTGTTTTGTCACAAACTGAAATTAGGCGAACTATTAGAATTTTAGCAACCAGGAAATTGAGCGATTTCTGCATAGTGCATCTTTAAATAAATGTGAATTATTTGACTGTAATATCATCACATCTTGAAGAGCATAGTCAGAACTACACATTTCCGATTATTCCATGGAATATAATTACACACATTTAGCTAAATTAAAGTTATACAGCAAGTAACTGCATGCTTTTCATGATCAGTAAACATCAATTGATCATGTAATTTCAGATATGTGAGGGTTGCCTCACGATATCTCTCAATATTGGCCACCGTTAATTTGATATTTCAGTGATATAAATGCAACATGCAACAATTTCATTGTTTTTACTGAGTTGCAGTTCATATGAGTCAATTGAAATAAATACATTAGGCCCTAATCTATGGATTTCACATGACTGGGAATACAGATAATTAAAAAATGGACCTCACAATGGGCCCCAGGATCTCGCCACAGTATTTTTGTGCATTCAAACTGCCATCGATAAAATGAAATTGTGTTTGTTGTCCGTAGCTTATGCCTGCCAATACCATAACCCCACCATCATCATGGGGCACATCAGCAAACTGCTCGCCCACACGACGCCATACATGTGATTTGTGGGTGTGAGGCTGTTTGGACCTACTAAAAATTCTCTAAAATGACATTGAAGGTGGCTTATGGTAGAGAAATTAAAATGTAATTCTCTGGCAACAGCTCTGGTAGACATTCCTGCAGTCAGCATGCCAATTGCATGCTCCCTCAAAACTTGAGACATCTGTGGCTGTAATGGGGTGCGTAACTGGTGGCAGGGAAGTCAGACGCAGGAGAGCAGAACTAGGTAATAGCCAGAGCAGTTTAATAGTAAAACCAACGGCATAAGAAATACAAAATATGGGCACAATAACCCGATGCGCACCAGTCAAACAAGTGTGCACAAGCACTTACAACAAACAATACAACACAAAGACATAGGGCGAACAGAGGGTTAAATACACAACACGTAATGAGGGAATGAAAACCAGGTGTGTGGGAAAACAAGACAAAACAAATGAAAAATGGATCGGCGATGGCTAGAAGACCTGCGACGTCGACGGCCAAACACCAACCGAACAAGGAGAGGCACCGACTTCGGCAGAAGTCGCATTGTATTGAGTGAAAACTGCACATTTTAGAGTGGCCTTTTATTGTCCCCAGCACAAGGTGCACCTGTGTAATTATCATGCTGTTTAGTCAGCTTCTTGATATTCCACACCTGTTAGATGGATGGAATATCTTGGCAAAGGAGAAATGCTCACTAACAGGGATGTAAAAAAAATATGTGCACAGAATGAGAGAAAAAAAGTTTTTGTGCATATGGAACATTTCTGGGATCTTTTATTTCAGCTCATAAAAGATGGGACCAACACTTTACATATTGCGTTTATATTTTTGTTCAGTGTATATGTGCCTGACAGGTTTGAGGGGTTTAGGTTCATTTCCCGTCCTTTGTGGGCTCTGCCTGTCAAGCAGAAGGGCGCATTTGTCGATGTATTGTCAGCTGATGTTAACTTTGCAAGCTACCGGTAGAAACTTTGTAGTTGTCTAAACATAGTGGTAAGAAGACCTAATCTACTTTTTTCTTCAACCAACATAAGCCTACCTAGTGAAGTTAGCTAACCTTATCCCCTTTTTAACATTGTTTTAAGATTGTTTAATTACGATGGCTGCTGACAGACATAATAAGCTACATTGATTGATGAACCACGTCAAATTAGCTAGCTAGCTAATAACATATTTGGTATTTTTGGTATTTTATTAGGATCCCCATTAGGTGTTACAAAAGCAGAAGCTACTCTTCCTGGGGTCCACACAAAACATGAAACATGACATAATACAGAACATTAGTAGACAAGAACAGCTCAAGGAGAGAACTATATAATATTTTTAAAAAGGCACACGTAGCCGACATATCAATGCATACACACAAACTATCTAGGTCAAATAGGGGAGATGCGTTGTGTCGTGAGGTGTTGCTTTATTTGTTTTTTGAAACCAGGTTTGCTGTTTATTTGAGCAATGTGAGATGGAAGGAAGTTCCATGCAATAAGGGCTCTATATAGTACTGTACGTTTTCTTGAATTTGTTTTGGATTTGGGAACTGTGAAAAGACACCTGGTGGCATGTCTGGTGGGGTAAGTGTGTGTGTGTCAGAGCTGTGTGTAAGGTGACTATGCAAACAATGTGGGATTTCCAACACATTAATGTTTCTTATAAAAATAAGTGATGTAGTCAGTCGCTCCTCAACTCTTAGCCAAGAGAGACTGGCATGCATAGTATTTATATCAGCCCTCTGATTTACGATGAAGAGCAAAACGTGCTGCTCTGTTCTGGGCCAGCTGCAGCTTAACTAGGTCTTTCTTGCAGCACTGGACCACATGACTGGATAATAATCAAGATTAGACAAAACTAGAGCCTGCAGAACTTGGTTTTTGGAGTGTGGTGTCGAAAAAGCAGAGCATCTCTTTTTTACGGACAGACCTCTCCCCATCTTTACAACCATTGAATCTACAGTTGAAGTCCGAAGTTTACATACACCTTAGAGCCAAATAAGAAAAAGAGAGAAAAAAAGAAGCCATATCTCAGACTGGGCAAAATAACACAGACACTGGACAGGGATATGGCTTTTTTTTTGCAACTTTGCAAGCTTAAAAGGGTGTAAACGATGCTGAATGGGTGTAGACAAAGAAAAGCTCTCCAGTAGACGCCGCACAAGTCCTCAACTGGCAGGTTCATTAAATGGTACCCACAAAACACCAGTCTCAACGTCAACAGTGAAGAGGTGACTCCGGGATGCTGGCCTTCTAGGCAGAGTTTCAAAGAAAAAGCCATATCTTAGGCCAATAGAATAAAATATTAAGATGTCCAGACACTGGACAGAGGAACTCTGCCTAGAAGGCCAGCATCCCGGAGTCGCCTCTTCACTGTTGACGTTGAGACTGGTGTTTCGCGGGTACTATTTAATGAAGCTCCCAGTTGAGGACTTGTGAGGCGTCTGTTTCTCAAACTAGACTCTCTAATGTACTTGTCCTCTTGCTCAGTTGTGCACTGGGGCCTCCCACTCCTTTTTCTATTCTGGTTAGCGCCAGTTTGCGCTGTTATGTGAAGGGAGTAGTACACAGCGTTGTACGAGATCTTCCGTTTCTTGGCAATTTCTCGCAATGAATGGCCTTCATTTCTCAGAACAAGAATAGACTGATGAGTTTCAGGCCATTTTGAGCCTGTAATCGAACCCACAAATGCTGATGCTCCAGATAGTCTAAAAAAAGCCAGTTTTATTGCTTCTTTAATCATGACAACAGTTTTCAGCTGTGCTAACAATTGCAAAAGGGTTTTCTAATGATCAATTAGCCTTTTAAAATGTATGTAGAGATCCCATTAAAAAAATCAGCCGTTTCCAGCTAGAGTAGTCATTTACAACATTAACAATGTCTACACTGTATTTCTGATCAATTTGATGTTATTTTAATGGACAACATTTTTTGCTTTTCTTTAAAAAACAAGGGCATTTCTATGTGACCCCAAACTTTTGAACGGTAGTGTACGTTTTTTCATCAGCAAACTATGATCGATAATGTCAAAAGACGCACAAAAGTCTAACAAAACAGTAAATCATAAGTCATTTGTGTAAGTGCCATGCTTGTTGAATGTCCTTCCCTATAAGCATGCTAAAAGCCTGTTGTCAATTTGTTTACAGTAAAATAACATTGTATCTGGTCAAACAACATTTCTTCAAAAAGTTTACTAAGGGTTGGTGACAGACTGATTGGTGTCTGAGAAATTCTATAGGAAGGGAGAGACTGCAGATTCTTTCAAACAACACTTTTATAAGATTAGCAAAAATGAAGCAATCAACCATAACCAAGAAGGGCTTAAAAGCTTAACAAACATAGCCGGGTCTCTGCTTTAATAGAGAAAATACAACCCCTTTCGGTATACGTGGCAGTCAGCAGAGAGTGTGTAAAAGGTAATTAGTTGTCAGTGCAGACTTAAGATAGCACGAGGTTAATAGCCCGAGGGTTCAACCATCTAACTGCATTCACAACAACAAACACTATAATGTACTCCTTTCTGCAAGTTTCCATACATGTGACTTTCTGTAGATAGTAAACCCACGGGATGTCACATACTACGGTTGCACCCAAACGGCTCTTATCTGTAAGCCCAGTCTTATGACTAAGTCACACCAAGACAAGTTTGTATCAGGTTAGAAAAAAACACTAGCATATAACAAGAGACTATTCTTTAAGCAGTAAAACACAGAATAGCATGACTAATTCTGTAATTTTCCATGACATAACCTCCCTTTTGATACTAAGTCTCAACCTAATAGAAAATGACTTAGTTTCAAAACTTTCACATAGTGCAATTTATTCTCAGAAGGGGAAAAGGAACATTTGAATTTAAACATCAGTACATACTTTATCACCACACACAAGGCAATTGCTTCGTTGAGACTGTCCATATTGCCTGTTGTCAATTTGTTTACAGTAAAATAGCATTGTATCTGGTCAAACAAATTTATTTCTAAAAGTTTACTAAGGGTTGGTGACAGGCTGATTAGGCAGCTACTTGAGCCAGTAAAGGTGGCTTTACTATTCTTAGGTAGCGGAATTACTTTTGCTTCCCTCCAGGCCTGAGGGCACACACTTTCTAGTAGGCTTAGATTGAAGATATGGCAGATAGGAGTGGCAATATCATCCGTTATTATCCTCAGTAATTTTCCATCCAAGTTGTCAGTCTCCAGTGGCTTGTCATTGTAGATAGACCAATAAAAATTCACCTCTTCCACACTCACTTTACGGAATTCAAAATTACACTGTTATCTTTCATAATTTGATTAGTTATACATGGATTTGTTGTGTCAGCATTTTTTGCTGGCATGTCATGCCTTAGTTTGTTAATCTAAAATCATTAAAGTAATATGCAATTTCAGTGGGTTTTGGGATGAATGAGCCACCTGATTCAATGAATAATGGATCTGAGTTTGCCTTTTTGCCCTTCATTTTAAGGTGCTCCAAAGCTTTTTACTATCAATCTTTATATAATTTCTTCTTGTTTCATAGTATAGTTTATTATTTCTATTCCGTTTAGTCACATAATTTCTCAATTTGCAGTATGTTTGCCAATCGGTTGTGCAGTCAGACTTATTTGACATTCCCTTTGCCGCTCAACCATACTTTTGCCGCTCAACCATACCATTTTTCAATTCCTCATCCATTCACAGGGATTTAACAGTTTTTACATACATTTTCTTAATGGGTGCATGCTTATTAGTAACTGGAATAAGCAATGTCTTAAATAAGTCAAGTGCAGCGTCTGGTTGCTCCTCAATACACACCACAGAACAACAAATATTCTTTACATCAACAACATAGGAGTCACTACAAAACTTTGTATTACCTCTTATACACTACATTAGGCCCAGACTTTGGAGCTTCGGTTTTCCTAGATATGCCTACTATATTGTGATCACTACATCCGATGGATTTGGATACTGTTTTAAAGCAAATTTCTACAGCATTAGTAAAGATGTTATCAATACATGTTGATGATTTCATTCCTGTGCTGTTTGTAACTATCCTGGTAGGTTGACTGATAACCTAAACCAGGTTGCAGGCACTAGTTACAGTTTGCAGCTTTTTCTTTAGTGAGCAGCTTGATGAAAGCCAGTCAATATTGAAATCACCCATAAAATATACCTCTCTGTTGATATCACACACATTATCAAGCATTTCACACATGTTATCCAGATACTGACTGTTATACACTTGGTGGTCTATAGCAGCTTCCCACCAGCATGGGCTTTAGGTGAGGCAGATAAACCTGTAGCCGTATTTCTTCAACAGTATTTAACATGAGATCCTCTCTAAACTTTACAGGAATGTGGTTCTGAACATACAGTAAACAGCAACATCTCCACATTGGCATTCATGTATTTTCTGTAGATGTTATAACCATGTACCACTGTATCATCAAAGGTATTATCTAAGTGGGTTTCAGAGATTGTCAGAATATGAATGTCATCTGTTACTAGCAAGTTATTCATTTCATGAACCTTGTCACTTAAGCTACATATGTTAACATGGGCTATTTTTAGCAATTTTCTGGGATGCTTGATTGTTTTCATTGCTTTACTGGGAAGCTTAGCAGAAGTAGAAATGCTCATAGGCACATGATTACTGCATAAAATAGCTGTAGGCGAAGCAGAGGCATTCAGGGCAGCTAGAGGGACATAAATTAGGTTACTTGATAAGTCATTGTCTCAATGCAGCCTTATAATGCTGTGAAAGAATCCAGGAACCCAAATGATTTGGGTAGATCCCATCCTCCTTATAAAATTAGCTTTGTTTCAAGAAGGTAACAAAATTGTCAATAAATGCTGCAATAGTCACTAAGCCAGTTACGGAGTGCTAAAAGACTGTTGAAACGTTCAATGCCACGATTTAGGGAGGGTACATGGCCAGATATTATGGGGCATTTGTTGGTGTCAAGCAGAGACCCAATCAGTTATTTATAATACATCTTCAGCTGTTCTGTGATGCCCTTCCTAATGTCATTGAATGCCACATGAACTATGATATACTATATTTCCTGATACAGGTTTAAAATGTTTGGGAGCAGCTTATTGATGTCCTATACTCATGATCCAGGATAGCACAAAATATTTGCTCCAGGGACTGAGACATTTCTCACCATTGAACTTCCCAATAAAATGGCCGGAGAAGGGAATGGAAAAATCTGCCCATTCCTACCCCTCACACAATTTGTGGAACCTTTCACAGGCCCACAAGAAGCAGGATAGCGTACGCCCGCAGCTCTCGGCAATAGGTCCAGTCCTCCCACAGCAGGCAGAGCCCCTTCAGACCCAGAGAGAGGGAAAGGAGCCAAACTCAAAGACAAAGTCGCTGTTAGAGTCATCACAGTTGGAGTCAGCACAGCTGTCGCAGACACAGGCAGTCCAAGCAAAGAAGGCGCTGGTAGATTAGGCACCAGGCCTGCAAAGTTATTCTTCATGTTGATCTGCTCCAGACCTCTCTCAGACACTCTACTCCATTTAGCAGCATGCCGCTGCCTTCGGTTTCCACGACTTGTGACATGGGACCAGCACTGATTGGAACAATCCTCTTGCTGTTCTCCGTCTACTCCACTAGAAGATGGAGGAGAAGAAGCAGATGGAGCCAACTTCCTTGGCAGACAAGTTCCAGCTAGCACAGGCCATCTGGATAGGGACATATGACAAGAAGGGGATACATCCATCAAGCCCAAGCAAAGTCCAGCCACAGGAGTTGAGAATCTTCCAGTTTGCGTTTTCCCCATAAGTTCACGCAGAATTGACTTTTGCTTGCTAAGGATAGCATCCTCATTCCTGTAATCCTCCGCAAGCAAACAATTGGCGCATTGGAACTCAATTAGCGCATTGGAACACAATATTGTCCCGGACAAGAGTGTAAATTTCGATTTTTTATTTAACCCAGTAAGTTGACTGAGAACACATTCTTATTATTTACAGTAACAACCTGGGGAATAGTTACAGGAGAGAGGAGATGAATGAGCCAATTGTAAGCTGGGGATGATTACAATTGGCTCATTCATTCAGGTGTTGGTATGAGGGCCAGATTGTGAATTTAGCCAGGACACCGGGGTTAACACCCCTACTCTTACAATAAGTGCCATGGGATCTTTAGTGACCACATAGAGTCAGGACACCCATTTAACGTCCCATCCGAAAGCCGGCACCGTACACAGGGCAATGTCCCCGATCATTGCCCTGGGGCATTGGGATATTTTTTTTTAGGCCAGAGGAAAGGGTGTCTCCTACTGGCCCTCCAACACCACTTCCAGCAGCATCTAGTCTCCCGTCCTGGGACTGACCGGGACCAACCTTGCTAAGCTTCAGAAGCAAGCCAGCAGTGGGATGCAGGGTGGTATGCTGCTGGCAATAAACATAGCTTCCACAGCGCTGGAAACGTTTGTTAGCTATTCCAGACGAAGCGGGCTCCATTGTAACTTTGACCTTCACATGCTGGAGGTAACAATACAAAAACTCAGGACTAGCTAGCTGGCTAGTAATATTGTCCTGGACATACAGTCCAAACCAGCAGGTTTTGACACAATAGCTAGTTATGGTCAGTAGTTGTGGTCAGTAGTGGTCAGTTGTTTTGGTCTGTAGTTTTGGTCTGTAATTGGTAGTTCATTGGTTGTGGTCAGCAGTTGTGTGTTTGTGGTCAGTAGTTGTGTTCAGTGGCGGTCAGTAGTTGTGGTCAATAGATTTGTGGTTGTGGTCAGTAGTCATGCTTTAGTGATTGTAATCATTTGTTGTTTTGTTTAGTTTGTTAGCTGTGGTCGGTAGTTGTGGTCAGGAGTAGTGGTCAGCAGTTGTGTGGTTGTGGTCATTAGTTATGTGGTTCAATAGTTGTGTGGTCAGTAGTTTTGTGGTCCGTAGTTGTGTGGTTGTGGTCAATAGTTGTGGTCAGTAATTGTGTGTTTGTGGTCGGAGTTGTGGTCAGTAGTTGTAGTAAGTATTTGTGGTTTAGTAGTTGTGTTCAGTAATTGTGGTTATGGTCAGTAGCTGTAGTCAGTAGTTGTGGTTAGTAGTTGTTGGCAGTAGTTTCGTAGTTGTGGTCAGTAGTTTTGGTCAGTAGTTGTGTGGTTGTGGTCATTTGTTTTGCGGTTCAGTAGATTGTAGTTCAGTAGTTGTGGGGTTGTGGTCATCAGTTGTATGGTTCAGTAGTTGTGTGATCAGTAGTTGTGGTGAGTAGTTGCGGTCAGTTATGGTCAGTAGTTGTGGCCAGTAGTTTGTAGTTGTGGTCATTAGTTGTGCTCATCAGTAGTTGTGTGGTCAGTAGTTGTGTGGTTGTGGTTAGTAGTTCTGGTGAGTATTTTGTGGTTGTGGTCAGTAGTTGACATCAATAGTTGTGTGGTTGTGGTCATTAGTTGTGTAGTTCAGCTGTTGTGTGATCAGTAGTTGTGTAGTTGTGGTCAGTACTCATCAGTAGTGTTGGTAAGTAGGTGTGTGGTCAGTAGGTAAGGTCAATAGTTTTGGTCTTGTAAGGGCTGTCTGAAGAGAGAGTGGACCAAGGTGCAGCGGAGTTAGTGTTCATCATTTAATATTTAATTGAACAACTTGAACACTATACAAAAACAAGAAAAGAGCAAACCGACAGCCAACAGTTCTGTCAGGTGCAAACACAAACAGAAACAATTACCCACAAAACCCAAAGGAAAAACATGCTCCTTATGTGTGACTCCCAATCAGCAACAACGAGCTTCAGCTGTGCCTGATTGGGAGCCACACACAGCCCAAAACAAAGAAATACAAAAACATAGAAAAAGGAACATAGAACGCCCACCCAATGTAACACCCTGGCCTAACCAAAATAAAGAACAAAAAAACCCTCTCTATGGCCAGGGCGTTACAGGTCTGTAGTTTTGGTTAGTAGTTGTGTGGTTCATTAGTTGTGGTCAGTAGTTGTGGTTAGTAGTGGTCAGTAGTTGTGGTCAGTAGTTTTGTAGTCGTGGTCAGTAGTCCAGTATTTGTAGTCAGTAGTTGTGGTTCAGTAGTTGTGGTTCAGTAGTTGTGTGGTTGTACTCCAGTATTTGTAGTCAGTAGTTTTGGTGAGTAGTTGCGGTCAGTAGTGGTCAGTTGTTTTGGTCATTAGTTGTGGTCAGTATTTGTTGTGTTCAGTAGTTGTGGTCAGTAGTTGTGTGGTTGTGGACAGTAGTTGTGGACAGTAGTTGTGGTCAGTAGTAGTCAGTAATTGTTGTCTGTAGTTGTGTGGTTGTGGTCATTAGTTGTGGTTGTTTTCATTAACAACCAGCCTTTTTGTTTCGCAACTTAAGAACCCCAGAACTAACAACTGGCCCAAGCTATATATTCTGGTGGAAGGATAAAATAAAATCGAATTTACTCATTAAAATATTGTTTTCAATGAAAACGTCATTATTCTTTAAAAAAAATATGTTGGCAACCGTTTTATAAAATCAGTAAGGCCCACCAACCCGGGAATTATCGTGTGATGACTCCCTCCTAAGGGCTGTTTCCCGGCCCTTGTCTTCACCTAGGGCCTAAAAACAAACATTATTCGGAATTTACACATGATAATCCCTGGGTCGTCATGCCTAATTGCTTAATACTACAGTATTTTTACTACAGTATTCATACTATAGTATAGTGTAAATACTACAGTATAATCTGCAAAAACACTATAGTAAATACTACAGTCCGCAAAAACATTAGTGTGCGCGCAAAAACACTACAGTTTTTAACTATAGTAATACTACAGTATTTATATTCTAGTAAACTATAGTATTTTTGCATGTGGGAGATCACAACAAGCAATCCCCATTAACATTATTCTCATATTTCTCTCTTTGGGATTCCTTTCAGACAGCATATTTCACCATCACCAAGCTGTGCGCAGCTTCTCAATTGATCTGCGATCCCCCAGTCTCCAGCCCAGAGGTACAGTTTGCTGTTTGATACGAGGGTGATGAGTTATTGGAAAAGGCCTCTGCTATAAGAGCAGACCGGCTGGACAGTAGCCTATTTTATCCTCACAGTGGAACACACAGAGCCAGGGGGCTCTGAACTTCACTGTATGGAGCAGACCTGTTGACACAGCCAGAAGAATCCTCCAGGGGCTTTATCACTGGCTCAACACTGCAGGATAATACACGCACGCTGGGCTTGATGACTTGTTTTTATGAGGACGAAATGGACTTCTCGGGTTCCTTGAAGACCCGTTTTATAAAATAGGAGGGGGAAAGATAGAATGGGGGAGTGGGGTCTTTCTAGAAATAATGGGGCCAATGTGTAACATTCGGATCAACATTTGAAACAAAAATACAAATTATTTTCATCCACATGTAAGGAATAAAAGTGAATATATGCAGATTAACCTATAACTCCACCTACACAAAAACATATGAAAACATGAGCACATTACCTTGATGCTTTCTCTGCTAAATCTAACAAGCCCCTGCTGCAAATCAAGCACACAACAACAGATGATCAACCTCAATTCACTATGGATACTAGATCCAACGTGGATCCAGGCACAACTGTCTTCACTGGTGAAACGAATGAGACACCAAAATATTCTGGACATTTGTCACAAACACCTTTGTTCCAGCACTTGGGCTGTTGTTGCATTACATGCGGTATCACAACAGCTGTTTGTCACTTGACTGTCATTCGTAAAATTCCTTTCTGGATCAGATGAGGATGTGTGGAAATCACGGCTGTCACGTCCTGACCCTTGTAAGAGGTCATTTTCTATAGTAGAGTGGTCAGGGCGTGACAGGGGGGTGTTTTGGGTGGTTTTTCTATGTTGTCTATTTCTATGTTTAAGTTCTAGTTTGTCTATTTCTATGTTGGGGTTGATCTCGAATTGGAGGCAGCTGATCCTCGTTACCTCTAATTGGAGGTCATATTTATGTTGATGTCTGTCCCACCTGTTTTTGTGGGTGATAATGTTTTGAGTAGTGTGTTTTCCTCTCTGCGTCACGGTTTGTTGTTTTTGTGTTTCAAGTATTTAGTGTATTGCATTTAGTTTCACGGAATAAATAAATATGTGGAACTACGAAGACGCTGCATTTTGGTCCGATCCTTTGAACAGCCGTGACAGAATCACCCACCAAAATTGACCAAGCAGCGTGCCCAGGAGGAGCAGGGATCCTGGGCCAGGGAAAGGAGAGAATGGAGGACGTCCTGGACATGGGAGGAGGTAATGGCAGGGGACAAGACCCTGCCATGGAAGCAGGTGGAGGCAGCAAGGGAGGAACGGCGACATAACGAGGAGCTAGCCCAACGAAGGAAGCATGAGAGGCATCCTCAAATTTCTTTTGGGGGGGGCACACGAAGTTTGGCAGAGTCAGGGTGGAGACCTGAGCCAACTCCCCGTGCTTACTGTGGGGAGCGGGTGATGAGGAAAGCACTGAGCTATGCGGTGATGAACACTGTATCGCCAGTGTGCATTCACAGGCCGGTGCGATCCGTGCCCGCACCCTGCATTAGTCGAGCTAGGTTGAGCATCCAGCCAGAACGGGTTGTGCCAGCTCTACGCTCGAGAGCTCCAGTGCGCCTTCACGCCCCAGTATATCCTATGCCAGCCCCACACATCAGGCCTCCACTGCGCCTGCCCAGTCCGGGGTGTCCTGTTCCTGCTCCCCGCACTCACCCTGAGGTGCGTGTTACTAGTCTGGCGCCTCCTATGCCAGCCCCACGCATCAGGCCTCCAGTGTGCATCCTCAGTCCGGAGCCTCCAGCGACGCTCACCAGTCCGGAGCCTCCAGCGACGCTCACCAGTCCGGAGCCTCCAGCGACGCTCACCAGTCCGGAGCCTCCAGCGACGCTCACCAGTCCGGAGCCTCCAGCGACGCTCACCAGTCCGGAGCCTCCAGCGGCGCTCACCAGTCCGGAGCCTCCAGCGGCGCTCACCAGTCCGGAGCCTCCAGCGGCGCTCACCAGTCCGGAGCCTCCAGCGGCGCTCACCAGTCCGGAGCCTCCAGCGGCGCTCACCAGTCCGGAGCCTTCAGCGGCGCTCACCAGTCCGGAGCCTCCAGCGGCGCTCCGCAGCCCGGAGCCTCCAGCGGCGGCCTGCAGCCCGGAGCCTCCAGCGGCGGCCTGCAGCCCGGAACTTCCAGCGGCGGCCCGGAGCTTCCGGTAATGATCTACAGTCCGATTCCTCTGATAATGATCCACAGGCCGGTGTTACAGAAGCGGAGGGATCTGCGGGCGGAATGGGGGTTACGCCCTGAGCCGGAGCCACCTCCAATGCTGGAGGATCGGAGGGAGAGGAGGGTTCTGGGTGTAGCACTAGAGCCGCCATAGACTTTTGTCACCCTCCCTACCCTCCCTTTGTGTTTTGTGGTTGTTTTGTTGGGTTTTGTTTGTGTGCAGTCAGGGTCTGCACCTTTGGGGGGGGGGTACTGTCACGTCCTGACCCTTGTAAGAGGTAATTTTCTATAGTAGAGTGGTTAGGGCGTGACAGGGGGGGTGTTTTTTCTATGTTGTCTATTTCTATGTTTAAGTTCTAGTTTGTCTATTTCTATGTTGGGGTTGTTTGGGTTCATCTCCAGTTGGAGGCAGCTGATCCTCATTACCTCTAATTGGAGGTCATATTTATGTTGATGTTTGTCCCACCTATTTTTGTGGGTGATAATGTTTTGAGTAGTGTGTTTTCCTCTCTGCGTCACGGTTTGTTGTTTTTGTGTTTCAAGTATTTAGTGTATTGCATTTAGTTTCACGGAATAAATAAATATGTGGAACTACGAAGACGCTGCATTTTGGTCCGATCCTTTGAACAGCCGTGACAACGACGTAACTAATCAGCTGGACACCAAATGCGCCTCCATTAGTATTATACATAATTATTGAAGAACCACGTTTAATGACAGTATCAATTTAGGTTTTAACCATCAAGGTAAGGTGACTCTTTTGGTTAGAAGCATTCCATTTTGCCATCACATTTATTATTTGGGATTTATGTGCCCATGAAAACTGTTTTCATCGCGTAACATAAGGAGACATGAATATTATAGTTACACTGCATTTCTGAGATCGCTATACAAAATTTTTTTCAGACAGCTAGATCCAGGATTCTTACAGGGTTGAAGTTCAATGTCTAATTTAACTGATTAATGCTTAATATATGATATAACAACAACTTACACTGCCATAAATGCAAGGACAGTAAAGTACTGTTTAATGTCAAATGATTTAAAGGGTTAAACATATGTTTTAAATACATTTTATTGAAAATAGCTATGATTCCCCCTCATATCCTAATGGAACGACATGAAAAAATTGGCTGATTATTATCAATGACTTATCAACAGTTGTAACAAGTTGTCCAGTGTAAGAAATCCTCACTGGTACCCTAGTTTATAGAAAGACCCAAGTGCAAGAACGGGCCCTTTCATGTTGCGGGTTTGAGGAGTTCTTTATTCTTCAACACATTAAACAGTTTAGGGGGACCACAGCCAGTTGGCCTCCTCTCACGCATGTTTGTCTTGTTAATGACGAAAGGAAGAGAGGCACATCTCTTTTCCCTCCAGACAATCACACGTAATTTTGGAGTTCCTATAGAGCCTACACCGGTAGCACTTTCTAATAACTCCACGTAATAAAGCATTCATAATGGATACGTCGTTTTTTTTTTAGCATTTGTTAATCATTACTCCATTCATACAATGTTTAATATGGGTCCTTATAAACAATTTACTAAATAATTAGTTAAGTCTTGCGTGGCCTAATCTAGTGTGGGCTATTTATACTTTACAAATACTTTATAAAATGTTTTGAGTGACCAGTGTTATTTCTCACAAAAGATGGGCATGCCATTGGTAGACATTGTCTCCTAGAACATATCAATAAGCATGCAATACAAAGGATGTTTAAATATATTAAACATTTTATTCCAAAACAGTCAAACTGTTGGAATAGCGTGATGTGTAACATCAGACACACTCTAGGCTGAGTAAAATAACGTTTTTCACCCGAAAATGCTAACATTAGTGTTTCTTGGCAGTGACTTCAGTCAAAACCAAAGTGTGGATTGCTGTCACTAATTAGACAAGTTCACAGACTGCTTACGAGGTAAGGAAACAAATATCTGAGCACATAATTTCGCTGAACTATCCCATTATGTTTAAAGAGTTACTACCTTTAAAGGTCCAGTAAAAGTGCAGCTAAATAAAGCCATGTGTGAAAATTGTCTGAAGAACTGGAATCATTTAAAGGTTACAATTTACATCTAACATTTCTATCTCAATCACATATCGGTAGTAATGAAGGAATAAAAATCCACTAAGGAAAACTTTCTGGTCCAGCCAGCTGTTGTGTGTAGGCTACATTTCCCTGTTTTATCATTAGTTTGCATTCACAAGGTTAGCAAAACCTTCACATTTAAACTCTTCTGCAGGTCCTAACAACAGTGGTTTTACAACAGATTTTGTGAATACAAACTACCAAAAATGTTCTGGTAGTATCAATATCACTGAACACATCACATCATAGATGATTTGCCCAGAGTGACACACACTGCCTGGTTAGTGTGTGACACAAGGCTGTATTGTTCTCGTTCTCAGGCCTGACAGACAGATTATTTCTGTCCCTCAATTCCAGTGGGTCAGAAGTTTACATACACTAAGTTGACTGTGCCTTTAAATAGCTTGGAAAATTCCAGAAAATGATGGCATGGCTTTAGAAGCTTCTGATAGGCTAATTGACATAATTTGAGTCAATTAGAGGTGTACCTGTGGATGTATTTCAAGGCTTACCTTCAAACTCAGTACCTCTTTGCTTGACATCATGGGGGAAAAAAAAGAATCAGCCAAGACCTCAGAAAAATAAATGTAGACCTCCACAAGTCTCGTTCATGCTTTCCTTGTCAAAAGGTTAATTAAGAAAGATTACTATAAAATGTCTATTACAGCGACAGGGTTGATCATGAAAGGGTTGTGGATTTCATCTTGAATCAGCAATATCTCCCCTTGTGAGAGGGGGAATGGGAGCTTTTGTGTGCGGGGGGGGGGGGGGGGGGGGCAATTTTATGTAACCTTAACAAAAATGCTTACTTGTTAATACATTTCTATCTATGGATAACAGGGTTGATGTGTTAGGCTCAACGTGCTTAGTTTTCCAATACAAAATACCAGGAAATGTCCAAAAAGAGTAGAACCAGCTCACCTGAGGGACACATGCACATTAATTACTAACCACATTATATAAGTACAAAATCGTTCGAAATTTCTTTCCCAAAGCAACAAAATAACTAGGGCTTCAAAATGATAGTAAAAACTTGGTGAAATCTTGGGGTTAAGTGGGTTAACTTCTTCCTAGAAGTTGGACGTACATGACGTGGGACATGCCAAAATGGGGATTTACAGAGAAAACAAATAACTTATTTTAATGAAAACAGTAGTAACTTAACTGCATTGATGTATTCATTTTTTTAAATGTATCCTTTATTTAACTAGGCAAGTCAGTTAAGAACAAATTCTTATTTGCAATGACAGCCTACCCCGGCGAAACCCTAACCCAGATGACGCTGGGCACATTGTGCGCCGCCCTATGGGACTCCCAATCACAGCCGGTTGTGATACAGCCTGGAATTGAACCAGGGTCTGTAGTGACACCTCTAACACTGAGATGCAGTGCCTTAGAGAGCTGTGCCACTCGGGAGCCTCGGGAGCACTATGTATGCATGTGATCCAACTGTTCAATTGAGTGTTTAGCAAAATGTAC
This sequence comes from Salmo salar, assembly GCF_965601325.2. Taxonomy (NCBI): domain Eukaryota; kingdom Metazoa; phylum Chordata; class Actinopteri; order Salmoniformes; family Salmonidae; genus Salmo; species Salmo salar. Next base: position 41,940,697 of record NC_138302.1, on the reverse strand, counting down.
ATACATAATTCCTGAGGGACATAAAAAGCACTCTATTTGTGAAACAACCCTACTGTGGGGGAAAAAAAGAAGGGAAAAAAAGGAATGAGCTGCTCTCAGGAATATGGTGGAAACATGCTTGCTCCAATCCAATGCTTTTAAATGCAGGAGGGGGAGTGAATGAGTGCACACCTCAGGAGAAGGGTAAAGAATCGTAATGCAGCCCAGCTCTACTAGCTAGTTCTGCATGAACAAGTGGAAGTTGGTGCGTGTGAACTCTTGGTGGATGAAGTCTATGAGAGTGTCAGACTCTGGGGCATTTTGCAGTGCCCCTCTGGCCTGCGGGGGGGTGTTGTGTTCAGGGGTGTAGGTGAAGCTGAAGGTGCTCCTGTAGATCAGACCGTCCAGACGGATGAGGGACAGAGGTACGGTGATGGGGTGCCGCAGCCATCTCCACTCCCCACTGAACACGGACACGTCTGGAACCACACACAGCATGGACTTTGGTGACCTGCAGTGACACAATAGAGAGGTGAGTCGGGCAGCTCTTGCTGTAGATTCCAGGCCTGATCGCTTATTGCTAAATAAGTTGTGGTTTAAGTTAGAATTAATGCAGAGTTGTTTAGAAGAAAATCTGAAAGTTTTTTGGATTAAACTGGTTAATCAAAATGTGCTTCTTTTGAAGGAATAGACTGTTTATGGTCTCCCCAATACTAGATTAGACAGGGTTTTAGGCCAGGATTCAAAGACAGAGAAACAATGGACTGCAGCGATTTCAGCTTGAGCTGACATCTACAGGACCCACAGGGAATGCGCACATTGTTGCAATTGAATACATCACTGACAATCTGAAATGATCCCCCACACAGACAGTGTGGTGAAGAAGAAGCAACAGTGCCTCTTCAACCTCAGGAGGCTGAAGAAATTTGGCTTGACCCCTAAGACCAAGGTGGTTGAGGTGATTGCGGCGCATGAATGGCACGACAATTGTCCTCAAGATCTTGTCACAGTATCTCTATGCATTCAGACTTCCATCGACAAAATACAAATGTGTTAGTTGTCCGTAGCTTATGCCTGCTCATACCATAACCCAACCGCCACCACGGGGCACTCTGTTCGCAACGTTGACCTCAGCAAACTGCTCGACCACACGGCGCCAAACACATTGTCTGCCATCTGCCCGGTACAGTTGAAACCGGGATTCATCCGTGAAGAGCACACTTCTCCAGCGTGCCAGTAGCCATCGAAGGTCAGCATTTGCCCACTGATGTCAGTTATGATGCAGAACTGCAGTCAGGTCAAGACCCTGGTGAGGACTGGCACGTAGATGAGCTTCCCTGAGACGGTTTCTGACAGTTTGTGCAGAAATTCTTTGGTTGTGCAAACCCAGTTTCATCAGCTGTCCAGGTGGCTCTAAGATGATCCTGCAGGTGAAGAAGCCGGATGTGGAGGTCCGGGGCTGGCGTGGTTACACTTGGTCTGCGGTTGTGAGGCTGGTTGGACGTACTACCAAATTCTCTAAAACAACGTTGGAGGTGGCTTATGGTAGAGAAATTAACATTCAATTCTCTGGCAACAGCTCTGGGGGACATTCCTGCAGTCAGCATGCCAAATGCATGCTCCCTCAAAACCTGAGACATCTGCAGCATTGTGCTGTGACAAAACTGCACATTTTAGAGTTGCCTTATATTTTCCCCAGCACACGATGCACCTGTGTAATTATCATGCTGTTTAATTAATCATCTTCTTGATATGCCACACCTGTCAGGTGGATGGACTATCTTGGCAAAGGAGAAATGCTCACTAACAAGGATGTAAACACATTTGTGCACAACATTTGAGAGAAAAAAGCTTTTGTGGGATATATTGTTTCAGCTCATGAAACAATGGACCAACACTTTACATGTTGCATTGATATATCTGGTCAGTATAGAATGTGGTGACATAAAACTAGTTATTGGTAAGTAGTTACCCCATCAATTGCCAAACTTAAAAAAGTGATTTAGCTATATGACAGTCTGTTAATACAAATCAGTCTGAAAGTACTTTGACAGAATTTCTATCTAAAGGAAGTATGGTTTGAAGTCACTGAAATGATTCAGAAAGATATTGGAAAGTGATAAGAAGATCACCAGGCAATAATTGTGTATGATCTTCTGTGTAGAAAATAACATTATTGCGGTGCTTTTCCCCCAGTCTGATTATGCCTGGTCCTGTCCACTCTCTTCTCTAACAAGTTCTACACAGCTTGTGTTCCTAAGAATCTTAGGTTTCACAGGAATGGGGTCATAATAAACTTATAGCTCCAACTGTTAAAAAATTAGAGCCATATTTGCAGGACAAAAACAAAAAGCCCTCTGTTTATCACAACCAAATTCTATTAACGGCTGTATTAAATTAGGGACACATTTTTATTTTATAAATGTTCAAATCTGTCGAAGCATTTGGGAAAGGCGGCAATGACAGTCGGGTTGCCACCCACAATGTAAACTGTAACATTTCCAGCCTACACTTTCCATGGGGATCCAGTTAGCAAGGTAGCTAGCTAGCTTCGACCGTAGGATACTGACATGACGTTCCTTTACTTAGGTACCTGTACATAATGAAGCAATGTCAGAATCGCTAATATAGCAAAATGTCTCGTCAGTATCCTAGTGTTATTGTATAAGTTAGCTAACGCACTTTTGTACATCATGCTGTTACGTACATTTGACCTTATTTTAGCGCCCCAAAAACATAATACTTCCAGGTAAACTTTAATATGAATACCATTGTAAAGCACAATTTCTCCCCTTGCCAGCAAAATCAATGACAAGACCTTCATCTCTGCATGATTGAAGAAGGCAATGGAGCTCCGCCGGGTCTTTTTAAAATGGTGGGTGGGGAAGCGAAAGCTACTGCGTAATAGTGCAAGGGGGAGATATGTTGTGTGGGAAAACTTCTTTTTTCACCTGATTTGTCCAACTTATCACCTCTAAAATGTAAATAAAACACTATATAATGTCTCATTACATACCTATTTGAAGGTTTGTGTCGAATTTGAACAGGGTTTTTAGGCCAGCGCTAAATGTATCTTCACAATTAAACTGCTGCTGACACAGTTTTAGAGTCATGATGTGATTACACAAAAAAAGAACAACTTGATTGATTGATGAACTCACAACAAGTAATTCACTTTACAATCACCATTACACTCACCATTGATCGTTTCTTGTTTTTAGTCTGCGAGAAGCACTACACCTGGTGGAAAGAGGCTGTATGGCACAGAATGAGTTTCATAATGCATGCCGTACATTACGTTGTGACACGTCACAATTAAACGTACAGCGTCATAGGGGTCAGTTTTTTCAACTTTTCTCCAATACTATTGTTCCATTACCATGTCAATCAACGCTTGAATAGAAACATAGTTCACACCCCGCATTTTGATGCCAATGCAGTCGCTACATTAGTTTTCACTGCAGCCTCGTTTGAATGCCGCAGTTGCGCAAATGTGAACGAATCGGTGTTAGTCACGTTACCTAACTAACCATCTTCCTACAAGCTAACGTTAGCAAGCTGAATCCCAGACATAGGGGAAAAGTGTAGCTGGCTATTTGGGAACATTGTTTACATTGTGGGAGGCAATGTCTGACTTGTTTCCGACATTACTTTTTATGTAGCTAGCTACAGGTACCTATGTCAGTAGATACTTAGCCATCCTAGTTGCGGTCAAGGCTAGTAGTTAGCTAGCTAGCCTGTTGGGGCTTGGGGGCAGTATTGAGAATTTTGAAAAAAATATGTGCCCATTTTTAACTGCCTCCTACACCAACTCAGAAGCTAGAATATGCATATTATTGTTCAGGTTTGGATAGAAAACACTCTGAATTTTCTAAAACTGTTTGAATGGTGTCTGTAAGTATAACAGAACTCATATGGCAGTCAAAACCCTGAGACAAATTCTGACAGGAAGTGGATACCTGATGTGTTGAATTACCTTTAAGCCTATGCCATTGAAACACACAGGGGCATATTAATCGTTGAGCACTTCCTATGGCTTCCACTAGATGTCACCAGTCTTTACAAAGTGTTTTGAGTCTTATACTGTGAGATCTGACAGAACAAGAGCCTTGGAACGGTGGTGGCCGATTAGACTCTGGCGCGCGAGTTCATGTTGGGTACTCTCGTTCCAATACGTTTTAAAAGAGAATGCAATCGTCCGCCTTGAATATTATTCATGTTCTGGTTAAAAAAGGCACTAATGATTTATGCTATACAACGTTTGACATGTTTGAACGAACGTAAATATTTTTTTCCCCCTCGTTCATGAAGAGAAGTCCGGCGGGCATAGATCATGTGCTAACAACACGGAGCTTTTTGGGCATAAATTATTAGCTTTTTCGAACAAAACTACATTTGTTATGGACCTGGGATTCCTGGAAGTGACATCTGATGAAGAGAATCAAAGGTAATGGATTATTTACATAGTATTTTCGATTTTAGATCTCTCCAACATGGCGGTTAGTCTGTATCGCAAAGCGTATTTTTCTGGGCGCAGTGCTCAGATTATTGCAAAGTGTGATTTCCCAGTAAGGTTATTTTTAAATCTGGCAATCCGGTTGCGTTCAAGAGATGTAAATCTATAACTCTTTGAATGACAATATAATATTTTACCAATGTTTTCGAATAGTAATTATTTAATTTGTTGTGCTGGTTGACTGGCGGTTATTGGAGGGAAACGATTTCCTCAACATCAACGCCATAGTAAAACGCTGTTTTTGGATATAAATATGAACTTGATAGAACAAAAAATGCATGTATTGTCTAACATAATGTCCTAGGAGTGTCATCTGATGGAGATTGTCAAAGGTTAGTGCATAATTTTAGCTGGTTTTCTGCTTTTGGTGACGCCTGTCTTTGAATTGACAAAACATTACACACAGCTATTGTCAATGTACTCTCCTAACATAATCTAACTTTATGCTTTCGCCGTAAAGCCTTTTTGAAATCGGACAACGTGGTTAGATTAAGGAGATGTTTATCTTTCAAAGGGTGTAAGATAATTGTATGTTTGAGAAATTTGAATTATGACATTTAATTGTTTTCAAATTTGGCGCTCTTGATATTTCACCTGTTGTTGATAGGGTGTACCAGGGGTGGGACGCTTGCGTCCCACATAGCCCATAGAGGCTAGAACTACAATATCATGTTCTTTACTTTTAATAATAATAAGTAGGTAGAAGAAGAACTATTTAGAGACTTACTTCTTGCAAGGTTGCTCCCGGCTGCCACCTGCCGGATGCTAGATGTATGGGACAGAACCTTGATGGACGATGACAGCTGTAAATTCACTGGCTGGTGTAAGTGTAGCTAGCTAGCTAACTTGTTGAAGTTTGCTGTGCATATGCCAAATCAGACAAAGTGATTGTTCTGATGGAAGACAAACAAGTGGAAGTGCAAACAAACAATTGCTGCCTTGTAGCCAACAACTACTGTACAATCTCTAAATGCTTTTAGCCATGCTTAACTACCTACCTCTCTCCTGTGCATGTCAACATGAGAAGTACCAATTTGATTGTGTGGGACCGGTAATGGGAGAAACGCAAATCAAAGATGAACTAAAATTCCTGGCATTTTTTTCCCCCCAACTGCTCTTAAGCAAAAAGAGCTTGTGTGGCTCAGTGTGTGTGTGAGGGTAGAGCACGGTCCCGTGTGGCTCAGTTGGTAGAGCATGGTGTTTGCAACGCAAAGGTTGTGGGTTCGATTCCCATGGGGGACCAGTTCGGGAAAAAAATGTATGAAATGTATGCATTCACTATTGTAAGTCGCTCTGGATAAGAGTCTGCTAAATGACTAAAATGTAAACGTAATAAAGGCATGTTCGCAATTTCAGAGTGTAATTTTGACCTCATAGTGTGGAAATGAAAAAATACATTTTTACCGCACTGCCCCTTTAAAGACCCTTCTGTTCACCTGAATACCTATGTACATCACAAAATGGCTACTTTCATATTTGGGTCAAGCATCTGGGGCAGCATTGTAATCCTATGGCCAAGCCCCATGGGAAAATGTCCTCCAAATGTACATTTCAGAAATGTTTTATTACAAACCAAGCTCTAACGGCCTTGTTTAAATGTAACTCAAAGTCCTGTATACTTGTGCTGTCCCATGTACCACCTGGAGTTCATGTGGTAAAATTAATGAGAGCGGAAGTCTTAAATAAGACTGGGGACTCTCCAAGTGTTCTTTGGCATGCTTGTAATCCTCAGGAACAGTCTACGTTCACCTGGAAGTGGCCATAAAAAGCAACTAAGCAATACAAACTAAAGTAGGCCAGAGGGCCATTATTAAGCCTATATCCCTGGTAACTACAACAATTACATAGGTATTAGTAAATTGAAACAAGTTTGCACTGTGCATTTTATATGTGTCCTCCTTTGCACCTTTGTAAGGACACCACACTGGTCTGGTTGAGGCATTGCATTTACTTGATTATGGAACAAGAACAGTTACTTGTGAGATTTAAAATGTACCTTAACATAGTTTCTGCCTCCACATTTCCAAACCAAACTTTCAGATGGGGACCAAAGTTTTCTCCATTTACTTCTAGCATGGCTACATGTCCTCCACCATTCACCTAAAAGGACACATTCAACATTAATTCAATCCAACCATCATATCAACATTAAACTTATTTTACTACCCTCACACACACACTTCTTATTCTGTAAACTGGAATGATCTACCTACAAGGGGAGTCTACCAATAGTAGTAGTTTTATCACTGTATTATTTAGGTACTGTATTGTACAGTGCTCTTACAGTACTCATTTCCACCCATCCACATCTCTTAAATGTTACTGTGTGCAATTTACATAAAAAAAACAATCTGTCTTACTGACAGGAACAGAAAACAAGGCTGATTTGCAGCCTTGAATCACTGCAGGTCTTTATTCCTCAATGGATTTTTTTTGTCAGCTTCAGTAGTGTTAAGACCGCACCTCCAGTCCTGTGATGACAGGTATTGGGCTGACGGAGCCCTGAACGCAGGCCAAGCCCTCACAGAACGTATACTCCACTGCCTCTGTACCGATGATGGTCCAACATGATCCATCGTTCAGCACCTCTCTGCTCTGCTCCCTCAGACTGGATGAAACCTGGGAAGACCCAAGTTAAAAAAGTTAACTTCTCCATGCCCCATTCCCATCGAACCCCCCCATTCCACAACTGTCTCACTGCTCGTGAACCCAGGGCCTGAGGAATAGGTTCAGTGACACTATCCCTTAGCTACTAATTTAGGTATGTGACCTAATTCTGGGCTAAATAATGATTGCAAGTGCTAGCGAATGTTATAGCATGGACATGTATCATCATGTCCCACAAGTGACATTTTACCTCTCATGGGGGTTTCTTACACTACTGAGTCAAACCAAGCAAAGCCAAACCAAACTGTACTAAGCTGGTCTGGTTACCCAATACCACCCACTATTGCAAGAACCGTGTTGAAAAGCATAATGAGAAGAGAAAATATCAGAGCAAGCGCAGGTTTGGGTCGGCACAATCGTGTGAATAGGGTAATATTAACCTGGTACTGTATGATTCTCTCGTTAGACAGACAGAGGTACATCTGGCTGTTGTCCTTGAACTGGAAGGCACACTTGTGAAGCTGGGAGACGGGCTCATCCACATCCAGGATGGCGTGCTGCTTGTTCACTTTGCGGATCACCTGGAGGGAATCCAAAAACAACAAGGATCTAACGGAATCCATCATCCTTTTGACACATCGTTGGCCTCCTCTCTATAAAAAAAATAAACAGCGACAATAAGAAATATATGTACTAGTATGATAGGAATCTAATGGAATCTATATTCGAATATGACAAATCATTGGCTTACTCTCTTTTTAAAATAAACTGGACCTCTATTAAATCTATGTACGACATGATAGCTTTGTTAATAACATGACTTAGATGGGCTTAGATGATGTTATGTCTGGAGGAGGCCCCTGAATAAGATTGTGTCTTCCTTTCCACAGAGGGTTCAACATGGAACCCAAAGGGTTCTACCTGGAACCAAAAAAGGTTCTTCAAAGGAGAACTATGTGGACAGCCAAATAACCCTTTTGGAACCATTTTGTCTAAGAGTGTACCAGAGAGAGCATCACTGGGGTTGCGGTCTCAGCACGACAGTGGGCTAGCACTATTTCATTTCCCTCCAAAGGCCTGAGCTGAACCAAACTGTAAGCAAACACAGTAAATGTGGTGGAGAGCACTCTAGAGTTTAAATAGGAAAATATACAAGCATCTCCCAACAACAACAAAAAATGTCAGCAAATTGCCTCAACTTAAATAAAATGTATATGTGTACAATGTAGGTGAATGTTACTCTAAACCATCAGCTGTATTATTCAAACACCAATTTGGGGGTACATGAAAGGGGTCTGATCAGCGAATTGCCATGAAGGGTTGCCTAAAAATAATCCCATCCTATGAACATGAGTAAGACAATAATAACAATAGAATCCTGCTGTACAGCAAACCATATAACATCTGCTCAGAGTTCTTATGAGGAGGAAAAACTATAACACATTATTATATACCCCAATTATGAAATACAGTGGAATTAAGGTGGTCAGACTACAGACTACTGCAGCTATCAAGGTCTCCAGTATAATGGTACCATTGAGGTGATATCCGATTATATTGCATGTGTGTGTTTACCATGGGGGGCAGGGCCACCCCGGAGTCAGTGCAGACCAGCTGAACCACACAGCCGTAGCAGATGAATCCCTCACACACCGTGAACTCCTCTGAGTCAGCATGCTGGTCCTCCACTGCGCAGACAGACAGACAGACAGACAAGAAGTTAAAACAATGTAAGTGAATGAATAGCAGTAGGATGAAAACATGAAAAACAGATGAGTCTATTGAGTCTACTTCTGAGGTGAGCTTGATCTTAGTTTTTGGGATCTGACTCCAATCAGAGAAAGGTTGAAAATCCATCTTGGAATGTATTAGCAGATGTTTTTTTATTTCATGATGGAAAACAAATATTGTCCCAGCATTACCACCAGCTAGAAGATTTACTTCTTCCTTTCATAAGGGCTCTGACAACCCATTCTGCCCACAGCAGTAAAGAGAGAGAGAGAGAGAGAGTGGGTAGATGGAGGACTGAGAGACAGTGGTTCAGACAACCGTTCATACCTAGAGTGACTGTAAATGCAGTCCACTGTCTGGCGCTGGCTACAAAGGCCCCTCGTTCTACGGCCAGGTAACGTGTGCTGACCGTTTGTGACCGCAAGCGGTTGAACAGAGCCACCCTCGACCCCGTGGAAATACACACTGCAAATGGACACACACGCAAACATACAGACGTGTGTACACACATGCATGCGCACACAAACACACAGCCGTAGTATGCAGCATGACAAATACATTTCGTTTTCACATGTTGTGTACATGACACATTTCCCTACCTTAAATACAGAAATATACACCACAAATAAGCCCATAAATAAGCATACACCATTCTCATTAATGACTGATGCAGCATGACAATTGCAGGTATTTCCTTTCGCACACAGTGCACTGTGACACATTCTCCTATGGCAAGGTGAGAAATTCAATGTCACCCCACTTTTGATCTCAGCTGTCAAACCTCTCTGGGGCCTTTCCTTTTTATCTCGCAAGGGGTAGGAGCCTATGTCAATACAACTGGACTCGTAGTGTGTGCTCCTGGATCAAAAGGACAAATGTCTGGCCTAATTAGAAGTGGCAATCTGCACCTCCACTCTAGCCTTACCGTGACCCTGGGGATTGTGGCACCTTAGGATCACCTTTCACTCACAGTCAGCATTCTTCATAGACTGCCTCTTCTGGGACGGTTTGGAGATAACTTTGATCAGCTTACTGAGGAAGGAGCCAATCTCCTGCCCGTTACCAAGAAAGAGCTTGAGGACCAGGCGAAAGTGCTTCCTTTTGTCTGTGTCAGAGATGTACAGGGACTTGGCGCAGGCAAACATCTGTTAAAAAAGAAAGCAAACATTCAGAAGAGCCTCATTCGCTGTGTTTGCTCTGTTAACGGTCTCTTGTAATAAAATGTTTTGAAACCTCGTCTGGGTCAATATAGTGGCAGGGTAGGTTACTTACTTCAAATGTTGTACCCCATCAGAACCCAAAATAGAACACAAGCTTGTTTTACTCCAATGTTTGTAACAAAATAAATGTAATTAAACACTATATAACCAAAACATGGTTAAAACTATAATTATTATATCATGGATAGTCAGTCCTTGCATCCATAGCTCTGTCTATGAATTTGAGAGTGGTTAAAAATGTAATATGTAACTTTTTGGGCGACCCAATCAAATTGAAATAGAAATGTGTCTTATAGATCTGTCATTGAAAGCAAGTCTAAGAAGCTGACTTTGAAAAGGCTTTTGATAAAGTATGACTGGAATTTATATATACATGCCTGGAATATCTCAATTTTGGAGAATTTATTATACAATGGGTTAAAGTTATGTAAGTAACCCTAGGTGTAAAATAGTAAATAATGGCTACTTCTCAGAAAGTATTGTCAAGAGGAGTAAAACAAGGTTGTCCACTACTGGCATATCATATTATGGCCATCGAAATGTTAGCTATTAAAATCAGATCCAACAATAATATCAAGGGGCTAGAAATCCAGGGCTTAAATAGAAAAGGCGTCATTGTACGCTGATGATTCATGTTCTTTTAAATCCACAATTTGGATCCCTCCACAGCCTCATAGAGGATCTAGATAATTGTTCTAACCTCTCTGGATTACAAGAAAATTATAATAAGTGTACTATATTACGCATTGGATCACTAAAGAAAATAGAACTTTCACATTATCGTGTAGTTTATCAATAAAATGGTCTGATGGTGAACTGGACATACTCGGCATTCATATCCCAGAAGAAATACATTCTCACTACTATACATTTTAATATAAAGTTAGCAAAAATGATTTAGATCTTTCTACCATGTAAGGAAAATAGCTGTCTATTTGTAGAAAAATCACCCTGATTAACTCATATCCTAGTTTAGCTATTTGCTTATGGCCCTGTGTACACCTAAAAACTATTTTTTTAATTATATGAGCAAAAAATATTCAATTTTATTTGTAATGGCAAGATAGACAAAATTAAACAGAGCTATTTATATAATGAATATGAATTCGGAGGGCAGAAATGATTAAATATTAAAGTATTAGACCTCTCACTAAAGGCTTCAGTCATACAAAATCTATACTTAAATGCAAAAATGGTTCTCTAATAGATTAGTAAGAATGGCTCCCCCTGTGCTCATGAATGGACTTTTTCTCTTTATTCAGATTTCAACCTCTCACTTTGAAATCATTTCCAAAATATCGCTATTTTTAAAACAAGCCACAGAAAGTTGGTTGCAATTTTAGTTTAATCAACCAGAAAAGATGGAACAAATTTGAAAAAAAATATTATGGTTAAACTCAAATAAAGTAATTGCAAAAAAATATTTTGGGAATAAATGTTTAAAAACGGTATAATATTTGTAAATGATATCATAAATAGGACTGGTGGAGTTATGTCACACATGCAGCTAACACAAATCTATGGAAATGTCTGCTCTATCCAAAACGAATTGCAGCATTACTGCAAAAATGGAAGAGGCCAGTGGAAGGGGAGAAAGTAAGGAACTTGTCTGTCATCCCTGCTTTAAAGACCAAAATTGGTTAAAGAAAATTGTGATAAATAAAAAAGTATACAAGTTTCATTTAAGGACCAAAAAAAAAACAGCTGTGCCATACACATTGCAAAATAGTTGGGAAGAGATTTTCGATGTACCAATTATATATATGAATCCGGTGTTGTTTTGTGTATCAGCTTATATACACTGCTCAAAAAAATAAAGGGAACACTTAAACAACACAATGTAACTCCAAGTCAATCACACTTCTGTGAAATCAAACTGTCCACTTAGGAAGCAACACTGATTGACAATAAATTTCACATGCTGTTGTGCAAATGGAATAGACAACAGGTGGAAATTATAGGCAATTAGCAAGACACCCCCAATAAAGGAGTGGTTCTGCAGGTGGTGACCACAGACCACTTCTCAGTTCCTATGCTTCCTGGCTGATGTTTTGGTCACTTTTGAATGCTGGCGGTGCTTTCAATATAGTGGTAGCATAAGACGGAGTCTACAACCCACACAAGTGGCTCAGGTAGTGCAGCTCATCCAGGATGGCACATCAATGCGAGCTGTGGCAAGAAGGTTTGCTGTGTCTGTCAGCGTAGTGTCCAGAGCATGGAGGCGCTACCAGGAGACAGGCCAGTACATCAGGAGACGTGGAGGAGGCCGTAGGAGGGCAACAACCCAGCAGTAGGACCGCTACCTCCACCTTTGTGCAAGGAGGAGCAGGAGGAGCACTGTCAGAGCCCTGCAAAATTACCTCCAACAGGTCACAAATGTGCATGTGTCTGCTCAAACGGTCAGAAACAGACTCCATGGCGGTAGTATGAGGGCCCGACGTCCACAGGTGGGGGTTGTGCTTACAGCCCAACACCGTGCAGGATGTTTGGCATTTGCCAGAGAACACCAAGATTGGCAAATTCGCCACTGGCGCCCTGTGCTCTTCACAGATGAAAGCAGGTTCACACTGAGCAAACGTGACAGAGTCTGGAGACGCCGTGGAGAACGTTCTGCTGCCTGCAACATCCTCCAGCATGACCGGTTTGGCGGTGGGTCAGTCATGGTGTGGGGTGGCATTTCTTTGGGGGGCCGCACAGCCCTCCATGTGCTCGCCAGAGGTAGCCTGACTGCCATTAGGTACCGAGATGAGATCCTCAGACCCCTTGTGAGACCATATGCTGGTGCGGTTGGCCCTGTGTTCCTCATAATGCAAGACAATGCTAGACCTCATGTGGCTGGAGTGTGTCAGCAGTTCCTGCAAGAGGAAGGCACTGATGCTATGGACTGGCCCGCCCGTTCCCCAGACCTGAATCCAATTGAGCACATCTGGGACATCATGTCTCGCTCCATCCACCAACGCCACGTTGCACCACAGACTGTCCATGAGTTGGCGGATGCTTTAGTCCAGGTCTGGGAGGAGATCCCTCAGGAGAACATCCGCCACCTCATCAGGAGCATGCCCAGGCATTGTAGGGAGGTCATACAGGCACGTGGAGGCCACACATACTACTGAGCCTCATTTTGACTTGTTTTAAGGACATGACAAAGTTGGATCAGCCTGTAGTGTGGTTTTCCACTTTAATTTTGAGTGTGACTCCAAATCCAGACCTCCATGGGTTGATAAATTGGATTTCCATTGATTATTTTTGTGTGATTTTGTTGTCAGCACATTCAACTATGTAAAGAAAAAAGTATTTAATAAGATTATTTCATTCATTCAGATCTATGATGTGTTATTTTAGTATTCCCTTTATTTTTTTGAGCAGTGTATATATTTTTTTTAAATAATTTCTCTCTATATATATATATACACACATACACAAATCACTACAAATCATTAAAATCCAGACAGAAAATATTTACACAAGAAGCAACTTAATATCACACAGTCAACCTATATACACAGTTGAAGTTGGAAGTTTACATACACCTTAGCCAAATACATTTAAACTCAGTTTTTCACAATTCCTGACATTTAATCCTAGTAAACATTCCCTGTCTTAGGACAGTTAGGATCACCACTTTATTTTAAGAATGTGAAATGTCATAATAATAGTAGAGAGAATTATTTATTTCAGCTTTTATTTCTTTCATCACATTCCCAGTGGGTCAGACGTTTACATACACTCAATTAGTATTTTGGTAGCATTGTCTTTAAATTGTTTAACTTGGGTAAAACGTTTTGGCTAGCCTTCGACAAGCTTCCAACAATAAGTTGGGTGAATTTTGGCCCATTCCTCCTGACAGAGCGGGTGTAACTGAGTCAGGTTTGTAGGCCTCCTTGCTCACATGCGCTTTTTCAGTTCTGCCCACAAATTTTCTATGGGATTGAGGTCAGGGCTTTGTGATGGCCACTCCAATACCTTGACTTTGTTGTCCGTATACCCTTTTGCCACAACTTTGGAAGTATGCTTGGGGTTATTGTCCATTTGGAAGACCCATTTGAAACCAAGCTTTAACTTCTTGACTGATGTCTTGAGATGTTGCTTCAATATATCCACATCATTTTCCTCCTCATGATGCCATCTATTTTGTGAAGCGCACCAGTCCCTCCTTCAGCAAAGCACCCCCACAACATGATGCTGCCACCCCCGTGCTTCACAGTTGGGATGTTGTTCGTTTGGCTTGCAAGCCTCCCCCTTTTTCCTCCAAACATAACGATGGTCATTATGGACAAATAGTTCTATTTTTGTTTCATCAGACCAGAGGACATTTCTCCAAAATGTACGATCTTTGTCCCCATGTGCAGTTGCAATCCATAGTCTGGCTTTTTAATGGTGGTTTTGGAGCAGTGGCTTCTTCCTTCCTGAGCGGCCTTTCAGGTTGTGTTGATATAGGACTCGTTTTACTGTGGATATAGAGACTTTTGTACCTGTTTTCTCCAGTATCTTCACAAGGTCCTTTGCTTTTGTTCTGGGATTGATTTGCACTTTTCGCACCAAAGTACGTTCATCTCTAGGAGACAGAACACGTCTCCTTCCTGAGTGGTATGACGGCTGCGTGGTGTTTATACTTGTGTACTATTGTTTGTACAGATGAACGTGGTACCTTCAGGCATTTGGAAATTGCTCCCAAGCTCTTTAAAAGGCACAGTCAACTTAATGTATGTAAACTTCTGACCCACTGGAATTGTGATACATTGAATTCTAAGTGAAATATTCTGTCTGTAAACAATTGTTGGAAAAATTACAAAGTAGATGTCCTAACCGACTTGCCAAACTAGAGTTTATTAACAAGAAATTTGTGGAGTGGTTGAAAAACGAGTTTTAATGACTCCAACCTAAGTCTATGTAAATGTCAGACTTCAACTGTATATACACACCAGTAACAGTCAAAGTTTGGACACACCTACTTATTACATTTTTTGTATTTTGTTTTTACTATTTTCTACATTGTAGATTATTAGTGAAGACTTCAAAATTATGAAATAATACATATGGAATCATGTAGTAACCAAAAAAGTTTTAAACAAATCAAAATATATCCCGATTACAGTTACAGGTTTTTTGTAATCAGATTACATGTAATCAGTTACTCCCCAGCCCTGTATATCGGTCAGTCTTGAGGTTGGGCTGGAAACACAGGACGCCATGTGTTTGTCATAAAACGGGAGACCATTTTCACCTTGATACATTTTGATTTTGATTCCCCCTCTCACCCTGGCATCAGGCTGGTCCTCGAAGGCTAGTTTGGAGGTGTCTGCCTGGGCCACACAGGAGCTGTCCAGGCCCATATAACCATAGAGTCTGTAGCAGGAGTCCCCTGCACCAGTCGCTGGGTAGGATAACAGAGCTTAAGTCAGATCATGTAGTACAGTACTTTAATTGCTTACTGGATAAATAAATGCCAAATGTGTGGGAGAACATGTATCCTCGGGCTCACCATTCAAAAGGTCTTGTTTCAGTTTCCATCCTGAGCCACTGATGTAAACACAAGGAGGAGGGCAGAAGAACCTATTGTATGTAGACACACAATGTTCCTTCATACCATACAAAAAGCAACTGCAATCTGGCTAAGGCTAGTTTGCCAACAATCTAACCCAATAAACTCCCTGCATGTATCACCGACATCAGTGTGCTAGCTTAGCATATAGCGCTGCCTCCCTAAACATTCCTCTGACTGAGCTTGAACAAGGGTCCTTTACCTCGTAAAACACACGTGACCACCCGCTTTTCAACGTGCAAATAACGTGTGGATAGCTCCATTGGCGACATTTCAAGTTAGCAGTGGAGAGAGGTTACGTTACATTCTTAACTCCATTACACATGTGTCATGATGACATGACCATGTTAAGTCTATTGGGTCTTGTCGACTTACCGTTTCTCGTTGCCATATGATTTCTGGGCGACCTTTGCATGGAGTATTCGCACAGATTGGTCAGGGGGAAACTGCAGATACTGTCTCACTGACTCCCTGGTCACTCTGGGCAGTGGAGAGAAACTTTGGTCCAATCTGCTGAATGAATAGAAAATCAATTAAAAAGAGACACACTACATTGTTGTTCCTCTTTTAGATGAGTGACGTTATGAAAAGGGTTGACACTTCTTAAAATGTAGAGTACTATTCAGAATTCAAGATTTTGCCATAATATCCCGATCATTTCAACAGCTATACAATCCCATAATTGATTTAGGTGAACATATTAAAGTAAAAGAACAAATTAGCCTACCATTATAAAAAAGTGTTATTGCTTTCTTGATTGCCATTGACGGGAAATGTGGGTTTAAAGGGATATTGCAACATTTTGGCAATTTTGGCCCTTTTTTACTCACCCAGAGTCAGATGAACTCATGGGTACCATTTTTATGTACCTGTGTGCAGTTTGAAGGAAGTTGAAGGTAGTTTCGCAAGTCATTGCTAACTAGCATTAGCGCAATGACTGGAAGTCTACTAGAACAGATAGCATGTTGACTCTGGGTAAGTAGAAAAAAAGCTTAATAGGCAAAATGTTGCACTATCCCTTTAATTGACATGCCTTCACTCCGAGATATTCTGAACCCACTATGCTATAAAGCATATTCCCAAAGGAGTAATACAGGTACCTGGCAAAGAAATAAGGTTACAATGTATACAACAAAATGCTGAAGATAGTTTCCACTATGATGTTAGGTGTGCATACGGTTAGAAAAGAGAAAGTGGATGTTTTAATTCCTGAACAATGCAGTGGCAGGAAACCTCTTCTCTACTAGACTAAGGGATACGGTTCACACACACACACACACACACACACACACACACACACACACACACACACACACACACACACACACACACACACACACACACACACACACACACACACACACACACACACACACACACACACACACACACACACACACACACACACACACACACACACACACACACACACACACACACACACACACACACACACACACACACACACACGATCCTCTTGCTCAGACATAATTGCATTCCTTTCGCTACACAGTCCATGGAGTGATCAAATCAAATAACATTTTATTTGTCACATGCGCCGAATACAACAGTGAAATGCTTACTTACAAGCCCTTAACCAAAAATGCAGTTAAGAAAAAATAAGTGTTAAGAAAAAATACAAAATAACAGTAACAAATAATTAAAGAGCAGCAGTAAAATAGCAATAGCGAGGATATATACAGGGGTACCGGTACAGAGTCAATGTGCGGGGGCATCGGTTGGTCGAGGTAATTTAGGTAATATGTACACTACCGTTCAAAAGTTTGGGGTCACTTAAAAATGTCCTTGTTTTTGAAGGAAAAGCAATTGTTTTGTCCATTAAAATAACATCAAGTTGATCAGAAATACAGTGTAGACATTGTTAATGGTGTAAATGACTATTGTAGCAGGAAACGGCTGATTTTTACTGGAATATCTACATAGGCGTACAGAGGTCCATTATTAGCAACCATCACTCCTGTGTTCCAATGGCACGTTGTGTTAGCTAATCCAAGTTTATCATTTTAAAAGGCGAATTGATCATTAGAAAACCCTTTTGCAACTATGTTAGCACAGCTGAAAACTGTTGTCTTGATTAAAGAAGCAATAAAACTTGCCTTCTTCAGACTAGTTGAGTATCTGGAGCGTCAGCATTTGTGGGTTCGATTACAGGCTCAAAATGTCCAGAAACAAAGTCTTTCTTCTGAAAGTCATCAGTCTATTCTTGTTCTGAGAAATGATGGCTATTCCATGTGAGAAATTGCCAAGAAATTGAAGATCTCGTACAACGCTGTGTACTACTCCCTTCACAGAACAGCGCAAACTGGCTCTAACCAGAATATAAATCATCTGCAATATATTCTGTTCTTATGAAAGACACATTATGCTTGATTAAATCTTCCTTCACCCATAAGGTGATGAGATAGAAAACACTTGTTTTTACAAAATTTCCAAAATGTTCTTGTTTAATTAACAAATTAACAACATGTTGCCATCAGAACAAAGACTAACTAAATAGCACTGCACAGCTCTCTGAACAAAGATTTGAGAATTCTCTTTCCAATAATCATCGCCAGCTTCCAATTGGCTCATTCCCCCTGCTCTCTCCTATAACTATTCCCCAGGTCGTTGCTGTGAATGAGAATGTGTTCTCAGTAAATTGACCTGGTAAAATAAGGGTTAAATAAACAATAAAATAAAACAAAATATTCTAAGGAATAATGAGAGAGAGAGAGAGAGAGAGAAAGAGCTATTTTCTTATTAACCACAGGGCTAGGGCCATAGAATGTGCCTTTTATAATTTGGTGTGTTGAAAAGGTTATCTGATACGAGTGGTAGGGTGAACATAGAGACGGGAAAGAGGGAAAATAAACCAAGGATACTGTTGTGAAGATGGAGGACCCATAATTGGTACTGACACACTCTTGCTGTGGCTATTGTGCAGACGACCTAGGTAAACGAGTTCCTCGTAAATTCCCAGAGGTCAAACTAGACAACCAAAGACACTGTGAGAGAACTCCAAGATGAGTGCTTAGATAGCAGATCAGTATAATACAATTGGGACATGAACACACTGGACAACAACTGTCAATCACAGGCAAACCCACAAGCCAAACACATCATAACAATACAATAAAAACATCCAAGTTTTCCCACTGACTTTATGTACCAGTGGAATATGTTCAGTTTTATATACTGGCCTCAGTTTCTATTGACATAGCTATTGATGTTAAAATGTCTCATAGAATTGTCACACTATAACTTCACTGTCATTTTCCCCTCGTATAGACTTTAAAGGGCCAATCTACAGTTGCGATATCCCTTTTTGGACATTCATTAATCATTTGTACCCATTGATTCTTAAAATATAACCTATAAAACCTATACATAACTGTCATTCCCCATCAGAATCCAAAGTAAAAGTAAATGTAAACAAACACTGTATAGCCTCAAAACATGGTTAAAATTATACTTTTGATATCATGGATGGTCAGTCTTGGCATCCATATATAAATTTGAGAGTGGTTACTTTTCTCCAGCCTCATCCCTCAGCTTTTTATCAAAACAGTGGGGGAGGGGGTGCTTTGTTATTGTTTCAACAGCGGATAACCCCTATAAGAGGTGACTGGGGCTCTTATTTGACCCTGGCTTCACTGTGTCAGGAGTTTAAAATGAGACATTCTCCACATTGTCAGGAGCACAGACGTAGTGGTATTTCACACCATGGCCAAATAAGGCTGAAATACACTCCAGCAGTTACACAACTAAGCCAAATCTATGCAAAATTACTTTTATTGTTGTTATTGTTAAGTTGTTGATACAGTTTTAACATTTGCCATTAGAAAAAGCACAATGGGTAGCCTATTATTACAACTTTAGAAATGCCATAAATGCTACACATTTTATTAATGCTAAATGCAGTGGTGTAAAGTACTTAAGTAAAAATACTTTCACTTTTGATACTTAAGTATATTTTAAATCAAATACTTTTAGACTTTTACTCAAGTAGTATTTTACTGGGTTAATTTCACTTTTACTTGGGTCATTTTCTATTAACGTATCTTTACTTTTACTCAAGTATGACAATTTGGTACTTTTTCCAACACTGGCTAAATGTACCCAACTTTTATTTACTAACGTAATAAGCTCAAATTTATTGTAGCCTATTCTACACTGTACAAAAGGCACAAGAGCATCCCAGTCCTGGCATGCGCCCCCAGCTGTTCCTATTTCTAAGGTGGGTGGGGTCTACACTTCAACTCTCATTCCCTGGTTTTTAATACCTGCACGAGCCTCCGCTTCTTCATTCCATGACAAAATAATTATTGAGACAAGGCTAAACAACCGCACAACATAAAAGGACGATCTTTCCATTCACTTTTTGCAGAGGAAATCAAATCTTTCCCAGCTTGGTGACTTTGGAGAGGCTTGGATACCACTGCTTTTGCATGGACATTTTGTGAGTCACAGCGGGAGTTTTGTGTGTGTGGAAGTCACATTTACCGCAGTACCTGTTCCATTCCAACAGCCGAGGTTCTGTCCTACCCAGCGCCGTCTCCAGGTGAGTTACCGAATCCCAGGGTTGGTACGTGTGGGCGGTGTCCAAGGAATCCGTTATCTGCAATGATGCTGAAAATTTAATGGAGAGAGTGCGTTTGTGTCATTTGTCAGTATTCACTGAGTCTGACTCCGTCTCTATAGGTCAGTGTATATTTCAAATAAGAAAACAAACATGTGTTTTGTTTTGCTACTCGTCTATAGGCTAATAAATAGTTTGGTTAACCAGGCAACATGACCCAGTGACGAAATGCCTGTCTGATCCTTCATTAGTGCTGCTGTGGGATTGTTTTAGGTGTTCTGATGACATTTCTGATTTTGCCACCATAGGGTAGTAATAAGAGTTGGCAAAATGCAGTCTAGACCTGAGGTGTAGCTAATTTATACAGAGCCATACACTCTTAGGAAAAAAGGTGCTAAGGTGCTTCTTTGCCTGTCCCCAACACCTTTGAAGAACCCTTTTTGGTTCCAGGTAGAACCCTTTCCACAGAGGGTTCTACATGGAACGCAAACTAGTTCTACTTGGAACCCAAAAGGGTTCTCCTATGGAGACAGCCGAAGAACCCCTTTGGAACCCTTTTTTCTAAGAGTGTATTATGAAAGTCAAACTTAATTGATATGACTAAAGTTTGATTTGATTTACTAATACTACAACTTATATTGTTTTATAGTAGTAGAAATAGTAGCAGTAGTTGCTGGTAGCCTATATCTGTTTGTGCTGGACTAGATGGTTGTCTTTTGGAGAGTTCCTGGGGATGGTATAGAATTAGAAAAATCTGTATTTGCCAATCTAATTTGATGAAATGCTATTATTAAATTGAAACGTATACCTTAAACAACACTTGGCTTACACTATATTATTTAGTTTTGAAATATTGCATTCTACTATCATCAAACAGGATAGTATACAACAAACCCACATCTCAAAACATGCCTTCTTTACCACCTGGCAACCAACTCAACATTGTGTACTGTAGCGTGAGAGTATGTGGAGGGTGCTGACTGGCTGTATTTGCTTGGTGCACAGTGGTTGCCTGGAGGTGAGGAGGTTAGGAGACAGGAGAAACTGCTAACAGTAGCAAAGTCCACATCTGCTTCCAATCGAGCAAGAACAAGAAGCTGCTGTGTCTTAATCTGAATATGGGCTCAAGCTGTCACTCAACTCCCTACCAGCCACATAACTGCTCTCTTCACTCATTCCAAATGTGTCGCTCACTTTCCCGGTCTCTCCCTCCCTCTCTCCCCATTCCTCTCCCACCTCTCTCTTCCCCCTACCTCTCACTTCCTCCTTTGCTTTCTATCAGCCTCCCCCTTGTGCCTGAGCCCCCTGTCAAACTCAAACTGAAGAATGCTTTAACTGTCAGGACTTACCCCTTGGAGATCCTTCGGGTTAAGCAGATTTTTTATGTAGAGCATAAACAGATATCCCATAGTGAAATGTAGGCCTTCAGCTAACTTGCAGCATGCACACTCTCTTCCTCCCTATCCCCTCCTTATTTCCCCCTTCTCATCTCCCCTAGCCCCAGGTAGACGTTGCTCTTAGGCACAGATCTAGAGATAGCTCAGTCTTCACAAATCCTGATCTTGATGATTACAGGGAAAATGCAAACAATGACCTTCATTTATTTTATTTTTTGGGCAACCCATCTGGCTTATCCATTCCTCCTTCTATGTGGCTTATTCTGGAGCTGGTTCACTTACCTTCTTGCCTCTCTTCCCCAGTTTCTGCCTCCCTGATGAGGCTCTGCATGGTCTGGTAGCAGTGCTAAATCTGAAAAGAGGAAGTCCTTTTGTAGCTACACCATGCATGTCCCAACAACAGGGGTTCTGCTGCTACTGTGCTTTACTTCCTCAGAGAAGCCACTCCGCTCCATTCAATACAGCTCTGCCTGTGAATTCACTGTGACTCACTAATATGGATACTGTGTGTTAGCGCTAATGTTAGTGTATTACTGTTACCCCCACCCCTTTCTCCATTCCGGATCTCTTATTCCAGTGGCAGTGTGTGTGTGTCTCCATTTGTTTGTATTGAGAGATAGTCACCTGTTTCTCAGGTGCAGGGTTCTCACAGCCCTCTTGCTTCTGCAAACACTGCAGGAGATAGCAAGAGAATGCCCAAAGAGTGACGTCCAACCAGACAGTGAGTGCTTGTCTAACAGCTATGCAGTAGCTTCTAATTGCATTAAGAATTGAGTGGTGTGTCTCTGAAAATAAATGGCGAGAATAAGACACCTGTGTTTTATATCAAGTAGGAAACCAGAATAAAAGTAATCTGCACTTCCAGGGAGCCACAACCCACACAGTAGAACTGATAGTTTACTGTGAACTCAGGGCATATGGGGGCCGGTGTAAGGGAAGTATGGAAGTTGCATTAGTGGCATTGCTCCCCAAGGGTGAGCACTGACATCTAAGCCTGTTATTTTAGACTCGTCAGCAATATATGCTACATGGTTTTTGAAAAGTTTCACAGAAGAGCTGTAGAAAGCTGCAGAAAGAATGTACAGTTGAAGTCAGAAGTTTACATACACTTAGGTTGGAGTCTTTCAAACTCGTTTTACAATCACTCTACAAATGTCTTGTTAACAAACTATAGTTTTGGCAAGTCGGTTAGGACATCTACTTTGTGCATGACACAAGTAATTATTCCAACAATTGTTTACAGACAGATTATTTCACTTATAATTAATTGTATCACAATCCCAGTGGGTCAGAAGTTTACATACACTAAGTTGACTGTGCCTTTAAACAGCTTGGAAAAGTCCAGAAAACGATGTCATGGCTTTAGAAACTTCTGATAGGCTAATAGACATAATTTGAGTAAATTGGAGGTGTACCTGTGGATGTATTTCAAGGCTTACCTTCAAACTCAGTGCCTCTTTGCTTGACATCATGGGAAAATCAAGAGAAATCAGCCATGACCTCAGAAAAAAATCCTCCACAAGTCTGGTTCATCCTTGGGAACAATTTCCAAACGCCTGAGGTACCACGTTCATCTGTACAAACAATAGTACGCAAGTATAAACACCATGGGACCACACAGCAAAGGACCTTGTGAAGATGCGAGTTAACAGGTACAAAAGTATCTATATCCACAGTAAAACGAGTCCTATATCGACATAACCTGAAAGGCCGCTCAGCAAGGAAGAAGTCACTGCTCCAAAACCGCCATAAAAAGCCAGACTACGGTTTGCAACTGCACATGGGGACAAAGATCATACTTTTTGGAGAAATGTCCTCTGATCTAATGAACAAAATATTGAACTGTTTGGCCATAATGACCATCGTTATGTTTGGAGGAAATCCTGTAGAAAATTTGTGGGCAGAACTGAAAAAGCGCATGCGAGCAAGGAGGCCTACAAAACCTGACTCGGTTACATCAGCTGTCAGGAGGAATGGGCCAAAATTCACCCAACTTATTGTGGGAAGCTTGTGGAAGACTAGCCAAAAGGTTTAACCCAAGTTAAACAATTTAAAGGCAATGCTACCAAATACTAATTGATTGTATGCACATTTCTGACCCACTGGGAATGTGATGAAAGAAATAAAAGCTGAAATAAATCATTCTCTCTACTATTATTCTGACATTTCACATTCTTTAAATAAAGTGGTGATCCTAACTGACCTAAGACAGGGAATTTTTACTAGGATTAAATGTCAGGAATTGTGAAAAGCTGAGTTTAAATGTATTTGACTGAGGTGTATGTAAACTTCCGACTTCAACTGTACATATCTTCTTCCATTCTACTTTAGCTACTCCCATGTGATGAAGAATCATATGCAGAGTTCAATCTGTTCATTTTCATACTTACACTGAACAAAAATATAAATGCAACATTTTCTATACGCACAAAAGGTTATTTCTCTCAAATGTTGTAAACATATTTGTGCACATCCCTGTTAGTGAGTATTTCTCTTTTTCCAAGATAATCCATCCACCTGACAGGTGTGGCATATCAAGAAGCTGAATAAACAGCATGATCATTACACAGGTGCACCTTGTGCTGGGGACAATAAAAGGCCAATCTAAAATCTGCAGTTTTGTCACACAACACAATGCCACGGATGTCTCCAGTTGAGGGAGCTTGCAATTCGCATGCTGGCTGCAGGAATGTCCACCAGAGCTTTGCAGACCATGTGCATGGCGTCGTGTGGGCGAGCGGTTTGCTGATGTCAACGTTGTGAACCAGAGTGCCCAATGGTGGTGGTGGGGTTATGGTACGGATAGGCATAAGCTACGGACAACACACACAATTGCATTTTATCGACAGCAATTTGAATGCACAAAAATACCGTGATGAAATCCTCAAGTGAAGTACATTTTTTTTAAAGGTATCTGTGACCAACAGATGCATATCTGTATTCCCAGTCATGTGAAATCCATAGATTCGGGCCTAATTAATTCATTTCAATTGATTGATTTCTTCATATGAACTGTAACTAAATTGTTGCATGTTGCATTCATATTTTCATTCAGAATAGTAGGCTAGGCTAGGTCTTCTTTTGTCAATTGAGCTATAATTGCTTGATTACTGCTCCAGTATTTAGCATCCAATTACGTATTATACTGTATGCAATTCACAACTCATACCATTACATAATGTAGAATTCCACCACCCGTATAGACACTGTATCAGTCCATTCAGTGCAGTGGATTAACAGGGGAATAGTAAAGTGCACTGAATGTTTTTCTTAATGCATAATTATAGTGTATTTGTTGTGGTGTGACCTGTGAGAATAGGGGCCCTGGTAGTATCAAATCAAATCAAATGTATTTGTCACATAGCAGGTGTTAGCAGGTGTCACATAGCAGGGGTTAGCAGGTGTTAATGCAAGTGTAGCGAAATGCTTGAGCTTCTAGTTCCGACCATGCAGTAATATCTAACAAGTAATTTAACCTAACAATTTCACAACAACTACCTTATACACACAAGTGTAAAGGAATGAATACGAATATGTACATAAAAATATATAAATGAGTGACGGCCGAACGGCATAGGCAAGATGCAGTAGATGGTATAGAGTACAGTATTTACATATGAGATGAGCAATGCAGGGTATGAAAACATTATATGAAGTGACATTGTTTAAAGTGGCTAGTGATACATTACATCAAGATGGCAAGATGCAGTAGATGGTATAGCGTACAGTATATACATAAGAGATGAGTAGTGTAAGTAAACATTATATAATATAAAGTGGCTAGTGATAAATTTATTACATCAATTTTACCATTATTAAAGTGGGTGGAGTTGAGTCAGTATGTTGGCAGCAGCCACTCAATGTTAGTGATGGCTGTTTAACAGTCTGATGGCCTTGAGATAGAGACTGAAAAACAGCTTCTCGGTCCCCGCTTTGATGCACCTGTACTGACCTCGCCTTCTGGGTGATAGCAGGGTGAACAGGCAGTGGCTCGGGTGGTTGCTGTCCTTGATGATCTTTTTGGCCTTCCTGTGACATTGGGTGGTGTAGGTGTCCTGGAGGGCAGGTAGTTTGCACCCGGTGATGCGTTGTGCAGACCTCACTACCCTCTGGAGAACCTTCCGGTTATGGGCGGAGCAGCTGCCGTACCAGGCGGTGATACAGCCCGACAGGATGCTCTCGATTGTGCATCTGTGAGTGTTTTTGGTGACGAGACGAATTTCTTCAGCCTCCTGAGGTTGAAGAGGCACTGCTGCGCCTTCTTCACCACGCTGTCTGTGTGGGTGGACCATTTCAGTTTGTCCGTGATGTGTACACCGAGGAACTTAAAACTCTCCACCCTCTCCACTACTGTCCCGTCAATGTAGATAGGGGGCTGCTCCCTCTGCTGTTTCCTGAAGTCCACAATCATCTCTTTTGTTTTGTTGACATTGAGTGTGAGGTTATTTTCCTGACACCACACTCTGAGAGCCCTCACCCTGTAGGCCGTCTTGTCGTTGTTGGTAATCAAGACTACCACTGTAGTGTCGTCTGCAAACTTGATGATTGAGTTGGAGGCGTGCATGGCCACGTAGTCATGGGTGAACAGGGAGTACAGTAGAGGGCTGAGAACGCACCCTTGTGGGGACCCAGTGTAGAGGATCAGCGGGGTGGAGATGTTGTTACCTACCCTCACCACCTGGGGGCAGCCCGTCAGGAAGTTCAGGACCCAGTTGCACAGGGCGGGGTCGAGACCCCGTATGGGCACTGCTGTGTTAGTTAGGAAGTAGTGGGGCACACTGAGGCATCTTTGTACCTGCACACATTCACTTTTTTATTTATTTCACCTTTATTTAACCAGGTAGGCAAGTTGAGAACAAGTTCTCATTTACAATTGCGACCTGGCCAAGATAAAGCAAAGCAGTTTGACACATACAACACAGAGTTACACATGGAGTAAAACAAACATACAGTCAATAATACAGTAGAAAAATAAGTCTATATACAATGTGAGCAAATGAGGTGAGATAAGGGAGGTAAAGGCAAAAAAGCCATGGTGGCAAAGTAAATACAATATAGCAAGTAAAACACTGGAATGGTAGATTTGTAGTGGAAGAAAGTGCAAAGTAGAAATAGAAATAATGGGGTGCAAAGGAGCAAAATAAATAAATAAATAAATGTAGTTCTACTTGTGTTTAAGAGCAGTTGGAGGCTACGGATGGAGAGTTGTATGGCATTAATGCTCGTCTGGAGGGTTGTTAACACAGTGTCTAAAGAAGGGCCAGAAGTATACAGAATGGTGTCGTCTGCATAGAGGTGGATCAGAGACTCACCAGCAGCAAGAGCGACATCATTGATGTATACAGAGAAAAGAGTTGGCCCAAGAATTGAACCCTGTGGCACCCCCATAGAGACTACCAGAGGTCCGGACAACAGGCCCTCTGATTTGACACACTGAACTCTATCAGAGAAGTAGTTGGTGAACCAGGCGAGGCAATCATTTGAGAAACCAAGGCTATTGAGTCTGCCGATGAGGATGTGGTGATTGACAGAGTCGAAAGCCTTGGCCAGGTCAATGAATACGGAAGCACAGTATTGTTTCTTATCGATGGCGGTTACGATATCGTTTAGGACCTTGAGCGTGGCTGAGGTGCACCCATGACCAGCTCTGAAACCAGATTGCATAGCGAAGAAGGTGCGGTGGGATTCGAAATGGTCGGTAATATGTTTGTTGACTTGGCTTTCGAAGACCTTAGAAAGGCAGGGTAGGATAGATATAGGTCTGTAGCAGTTTGGGGTCAAGAGTGTCCCCTCCTTTGAAGAGGGGGATGACAGCAGCTGCTTTCCAATCTTTTGGAATCTCAGACGACACGAAAGGGTGCTTGAGCAGGCTAGTAATAGGGGTTGCAACAATTTCGGCAGATCATTTTAGAAAGAAAGGGTCCAGATTGTCTAGCCCGGCTGATTTGTAGGGGTCCAGATTTTGCAGCTCTTTCAGAACATCAGCTGACTGGATTTGGGAGAAGGAGAAATGGGGAAGGCTTGGGTGAGTAGCTGTGGGGGGTGCAGTGCTATTGACTGCGGTAGGGATAGCCATGTGGAAAGCATGGCCAGCCGTAGAAAAATGCTTATTGAAATTCTCAATGATAGTGGATTTATCGGAGTTGACAGAGTTTCCTATCCTCAGTGCAGTGGGCAGCTGGGAGGAGGTGTTCTTATTCTCCATGGAATTTACTGTGTCCCAGAACTTTTTCGAGTTTGTGTTGCAGGAAGCAAATTTCTGCTTGAAAAAGCTAGCCTTGGCTTTTCTAACTGCCTGTGTATATTGGTTTCTAACTTCCCTGAAAAGTTGCATATCACGGGGGCTGTTCGATGCTAATGCAGAACGCCACAGGATGTTTTTGTGTTGGTTAAGGGCAGTCAGGTCTGGGGAGAACCAAGGGCTATATCTGTTCCTGGTTCTAAATTTCTTGAAAGGGGCATGCTTATTTAAGATGGTGAGGAAGGCATTTAAAAAAAATAACCAGGCATCCTCTACTGATGGGATGAGGTCAATATCCTTCCAGGATACCCGGGCCAGGTCGATTAGAAAGGCTTGCTAGTTGAAATGTTTCAGGGAGCGTTTGACAGTGATGAGTGGAGGTCGTTTGACCGCTGACCCATTACGGATGCAGGCAATGAGGCAGTGATCGCTGAGATCTTGGTTGAAAACAGCAGAGGTATATTTAGAGGGCAAGTTGGTTAGGTTGATATTTATGAGGGTGCCCGTCTTTATGGCTTTGGGGTGGTACATGGTAGGTATATTAATAATTTGTGTGAGATTGAGAGCATCAAGCTTAGATTGTAGGATGGCTGGGGTGTTAAGCATGTTCCAGTTTAGGTCACCTAGCAGCATGAGCTCTGAAGATAGATGGGGGGGCAATGAGTTCACATATGGTGTCCAGAGCACAGCTGGGGGCACCTACTCAACAGCCAGTGTAATCCCGTGGCGCGATATTCAAATACCTCAAAAATGCAAAAACTTCAATTTTTCAAACATATGACTATTTTACACCATTTTAAAGACAAGACTCTCATTAATCTAACCACACTGTCCGATTTCAAAAAGGCTTTACAACGAAAGCAAAACATTAGATTATGTCAGCAGAGTACCCAGCCAGAAATAATCAGACACCCATTTTTGAAGCTAGCATATAATGTCACATAAACCCAAACCACAGCTAAATGCAGCACTAACCTTTGATGATCTTCATCAAATGACAACCCTAGGACATTATGTTATACAATACATGCATGTTTTGTTCAATCAAGTTCATATTTATATCAAAAACCAGCTTTTTACATTAGCATGTGACTAGCATGTGACTAGCATTCCCACCGAACACTGCCGGTGAATTTACTAAATTACTCACGATAAACGTTCACAAAAAACATTACAATTATTTTAAGAATTATAGATACAGAACTCCTCTATGCACTCGATATGTCCGATTTTAAAATAGCTTTTCGGTGAAAGCACATTTTGCAATATTCTAAGTAGATAGCCCGGCATCACAGGGCTAGCTATTTAGACACCCAGCAAGTTTAGCACTCACCAAAGTCAGATTTACTATAAGAAAAATGTTATTACCTTTGCTGTTCTTCGTCAGAATGCACTCCCAGGACTTCTACTTCAATAACAAATGTTGGTTTGGTCCCAAATAATCCATTGTTATATCCAAATAGTGACGTTTTGTTCGTGCGTTCAAGACACTATCCGAAAGGGTAAATAAGGGTGACGAGCATGGCGCATTTCGTGACAAAAAATGTCTAAATATTCCATTACCGTACTGCGAAGCATGTCAACCGCTGTTTAAAATTAATTTTTTTATGCAATTTTTCTCGTAAAAAAGTGATAATATTCCGACCGGGAAATCGTTTTTTTATTACAAAGAGAGTGAAAGTAAAAGCATGCTATCCCCTCATGCACGAGCCTCAGTCTAATGGCCCTCTGATAGAGCACTTGCCAAACGCGCTAATGTGTTTCAGCCTGGGGATGGAATTACATCGTTCAGCTTTTTCCCGCCTTCTGAGAGCCCATGGGAGCCGTAGGAAGTGTCACGTCATGCCAGAGATCCCCTGTATTTGTTAGAGATGATCAAGGAGGGCAAGAAATGGTCAGACAGGCCACTTCCTGTAAGGAATCTTCTCAGGTTTTGGCCTGCCAAATGAGTTCTGTCATACTCACAGACACCATTCAAACAGTTTTAGAAACTTTAGGGTATTTTCTATCCAAAGCCAATAATTATATGCATATTCTAGTTACTGGGCAGGAGTAGTAACCAGATTAAATCGGGTACGTTTTTTATCCGGCCGTGCAAATACTGCCCCCTAGCCCCAACTGGTTAATAAACCTCTGTCTGTCTACCCCTTAATTTGCTCTAACTATATCAAATCAAATTTTATTTGTCACATGCGCCGAATACAGGTGTAGACCATACAGTGAAATGCTTACTAAACCAACAATGCAGTTAAGTAAAAACTTGAAAAAGAACAAATAATTAAATAAGAGGCTATTTACAGGGGGTTAGTCAAGGTAATATGTACACTATCATTCAAAAGTTTGGGGTCACTTAGAAATGTCCTTGTTTTTGAAAGAAAAGCACATTTTCTGATTTGATTTGCTGATCACCATTTGATTAGCTGTTCAGTAGTCTTATAGCTTGGGGGTAGAAGCTGTTAAGAAGCCTTTTGGACATAGACTTGGCGCTCCGGTACCGCTTGCCGTGCGGTAGCAGAGAGAACAGTCTATGACTAGGTTGGCTGGAGTCATTGACAATTTTTAGGGCCTTCCTCTGACACCGCCTGGTATGGAGATCCTGGATGGCAGGATACTTGGCCCTAATGATGTACTGGGCCGTATGCACTACCCTCTGTAGAGCCTTGTGGTCGGAGGCCAAGCAGTTGCCATACCAGGCAGTGATGCAACCAGTCAGGATGCTCTCGATGGTGCAGCTGTAGAACTTTTTGAGGATCTGAGGAC
Source organism: Salmo salar (assembly GCF_965601325.2). Classification (NCBI taxonomy): domain Eukaryota; kingdom Metazoa; phylum Chordata; class Actinopteri; order Salmoniformes; family Salmonidae; genus Salmo; species Salmo salar. The sequence goes on along the minus strand of NC_138302.1, from coordinate 41,910,125 downwards.
CCATGCCAAATCCTTTCGGTCTCCTGAGGGGGAATAGGCTTTGTCGTACTCTGTCGGGTCCTCTTCACGACTGTCTAGCTAGGTTTCCATCCAATTGGTGACAGATTTTCATGTAAACATTCTACATTTTGTGCAAATATTCAGCGCCTCATCTGTAGCCAAATAAACTGCATGCTTTCTTGACGAGTCGTAGTGGGAGGACCACACAACATATCAAGTGACTAAGTTTACTCGATATGATGGTTATATCAATATTTGTGCATAAAAGCGTTTCCACCAACATTTCTCGCATAATTCATTTTACCGACAAAAAGATCCCACCTTGTCTAGCGTCTTTTTGTTTTGTCGACATTTGAAAAAATTAGAGTAGGATGGAAACCTGATTACTTTCCATCTCACTTTATTCTGCTGTATCCGTCTTTTCTTTCTATCGCTTTCTTGCTATCTATGAAATTAGTCTGTTGGCTTTGACATCCATTTTCATATCAGAGAGCTTGCCGGCTCATGTCAATTGGCATTGGTTTAATGTTTCCTTCACTCAAACTTCACTGCCAAGTAGGCAAAGCACATGGCACAGTTGTCTTTGATGTGATGTCTGTCTACGCGCTCTGAGGAAGTTGTTCCCATTGGGCATTCACAAATTGACCAAAATGAGGCCAATGAATGACTAATATTCAAGGTACAAATTATCTGAGCGATAACGATACATTTCACCTGGACACCTCTCTCAGGACTGAAGAAGAGAAGTTTATTTTATAATGCCTGTTTTGAATTGACAGCATGCCTTTCGCAGATTAGTCCTGTGTGCAGCCGTCTATTAGGGTAGGAATTACTCCTCTGTACCTCCGCCATCTGATTGGTATCAAGGTTTTTATCGCAGGAATGTGCTGGTGGTAAAGTACTCTAGATTACCTGTTTTGTTCTGTGTTCTCTCGTTGCGGTGCAGTGTGAAGCCTGCCCAAACTCAGCCCCGAGAGGTCCGGCTCCCAGACCAGCACCCTTTACATGAGACAGCTGTGTGTCTGTGTGTCTGTCCTGCTAGCCTTGGCCACCATGGCTGTAGCTAGGTCTAAAGCAGGTTAGCCAAGTCCAACTGAAGTAATAAAAAGACCATGAATGGATTGCAGTTCAGCCCACATTCAATTGCTTCTTGCATTTTATATTTTATTCCAAGATTACATCAAAATGAGAACTGGCTTTGCAAGGAAGTTAATGAAATTAATACAAAACTACTGTTTAATTATCTGCTTATGCCGTAGCTAATGTGATATTCATGATTTCCCACTCTGGCTTCACACTTTCTCACATCGCCTAAACCAGGACCAGAGCAGAAGTGCAAGTCCTGCCCAGTGGACCTCATGTTCATTATTGACAGCTCTCGAAGTGTGCGGCCCCACGAGTTTGAGACCATGCGCAAGTTCATGATTGACATCATCCACACACTGGACATGGAGGCAAATGCCACCCGAGTGGGCGTGGTGCAGTACTCCAGCCAGGTAAACAACCTCTTGTCAACTTCACAATTTATCCTTTTGTTTATACACATTAGTGAAGAACTACGCTTGGAAAGGGAAGATCATTCTTGATGAATTCTTAGCTTGGCTTCCCTTTCCAATTGTAGTTCTTGTAAAGGCTAAATGCCACTGGTGAAGACTCAGTTTCACCTAAATAGAGAGCTAGACATGCAAACCCTGCATATGAAGAGGTGACTGATTCTTTGCATGTTTCAATGACTCTAGGTCCAGAATGAATTCTCTCTCAAGACCCACAGCAAGCTGCAGGGCATGGTGAAAGGCATCAATGAGATCCTCCCCCTGGCGCAGGGCACCATAACTGGCCTGGCCATCAAGTATGTTATGAACCATGCCTTCACGGCAGCCGAGGGCGACCGACCCAAGGTGCCCAATGTGGCCATCATCGTAACAGACGGGCGGCCCCAGGACCGCGTGGCGGAGGTAGCAGCCGAGGCTCGAGACAAAGGAATCGAGATCTATGCGGTGGGTGTCGCCCGGGCGGATATGACCTCGCTGCGTGCTATGGTGTCACCGCCCATCGAGGACCATGTCTTCCTGGTGGAGTCTTTTGACCTGATCTACCAGTTTGGCCTGCAGTTCCAGGACAAGCTCTGCGGTAGGTTGGGTCGATAAGCGATGTTATCGAATTATTGTAAAAAGTTTGGACACACCTTCTCATTCAAGGGTTTTTCTTTATTTGTACTATTTTCGACATTGTATAAAAATAGTGAAGAAATCAAAACTATGAAATAATGTAGTAACCAATAAAGTGTTCAACAAAACAAAATATATTTTAGATTTTAGATTCTTCAAAGCAGCCACCCTTTACCTTGATGACAGCTTTGCACACTCTTGGCATTCTCTCAACCAGCTTCTTGAGGAATGCTTTTCCAACAGTCTTGAAGGCTGACCCACATGCTGAGCACTTGTTGGCTGCTTTTCCTTCACTCAACAGTCCAACTCATCCCAAACCATCTAAATTGGGTTGCGCTTGGGTGATTGTGGAGGCCAGGTCATCTGATGCAGCACTCCATCACTCTCAGTCTTGGTCAAATAGCCCTTACACAGCCTGGAGGGGTGTTCGATCACTGTCCTGTTGAAAAAGAAATGATAGTCCCACTAAGCCCAAACCAGATGGGATGGCGTATCGCTGCAGAATGCTGTCGTAGCCATGCTGGTTAAGTGTGCCTTGAATTCTAAATAAATCACTGACAGTGTCACCAGCAAAGCACCCCCACACCATCACACCTCCTCCTCCATGCTTCACGGTGGGATCCACATATGCGGAGATCATCCGTTCACCTACTCTGCGTCTCACAAAGACACAGCGGTTGGAACCAAAAATCTAAAATTTGGACTCATTGGATCAAAGGACACATTTCCATTGCTCGTGTTTCTTGGCCCAAGCAAGTCTCTTCTTCTTATTGGTGTCCTTTAGTAGTGGTTTTATTGCAGCAATTCGACCATGAAGGCCTGATTCACGCAGTCTCCTCTGAACAGTTGATGTTGAGATGTGTCTGTTACTTGAACTCTGTGAAGCATTTATTTGGGTTGCAATATGAGGTGAGCTGTTCTTGCAATAATATAGACTTAGCCCTATTTGGTAAAAGACCATCTTCTGTATACCACCCCTACCTTGCCACAACACAAATGATTGGCTCAAACACATTAAGATGGAAAGAAATTCCACAAATTTACTTTTAACAAGGCACACCTGTTAATTGAAATGCATTCCAGGTGACTACCTCATGAAGCTGGTTGAGAGAATGCCAAGAGTGTGCAATGCTGTCGCAAAGGGTGGCTACTTTGAAGAATCTGAAATCTAAAATATATTTTAATTTGTTAAAAAAAAATTATATTACTGCATGATTCGATGTGTTGTTTTGATGTCTTCACTATTATTCTACTATGTAGAAAATAGTAAAAATAAAAGAAATCCTTGAATGAGTCGGTGTGACAAAACTTTTGACTGGTACTGTGTATGTTCAGCGATATGCGCAATATAAACATTACTCCGTTTCCATGATAAATCAAAGTTATTGTTCCAACTGTAGTATCCCACTTTACAAATCCCACTTTACTGTTGCTGAAGTGAGTCAAGATCGCCAGTGTCCACAAAGGTTTGTATTCGTACTAGAGACTTTCAAAGCTTGTAAAATGTTCCCGAGTGGCGCAGCAGTTTAAGGCATCGCATCTCAGTGCTAGAGGCATCACTACAGACCCTGGTTCAAATCCAGGCTGTATCACAACTGGCCGTGATTGGGAGTCCCATAGGGCGGTGCACAATTGACCCAGCGTTGTTAGGGTTTGGCTGGAGTAGGCCGTCATTATAAATAAGAATTTGTTCTTTATTTAACTAGGTAAGTCAGTTAAGGTTACATAAATTAAATAAAAAATATACTCAACTCAGAATAAAGCTCTGTGGGATTTTTAGCTCTCGCTATTAGTTGCATCCTTGGCAGCACAATATCAAGCATCTAATTCTCACAAGAGCATCACTAGCTTTTGGGAACTTGACAGTCTTTCAAAACAGTATGAGGAAATCCTTATATTTCCTAATGCCAATATTATCAGAGTGATTAAAGGTTGAATTGTTGTTTGTCTGCTGGGGTTCCAGGGATGGATCTGTGCCTGGAGTCGGACCATGGCTGTGTGCACCTCTGTGAGAGCTCCCCTGGTTCTTTCCACTGCCTGTGTCTGCCAGGGTACACTCTCAACGAGGATGGCAAAACCTGTAAAGGTATAGGCTGTCGATGGGGCTAGAAATGAGCCAACTTAATCATTTTGTATTATTATTAATGAACTATACACTGAATATACCTAATATTGAGTTGCACTCCTCCCACACACACACTTTTGCCCTTAGAACAGCCTACATTTTTGGGGGCATGGACTCTACAAGGTGTCGAAGCGTTCCAAAGGGATTCTGGCACATGTTGACTCCAATGCTTCCCACAGTTGAGTCAAGTTGGCTGGATGTCCTTTGGGTGGTGGACCATTCTTCATACACACGGGAAACTGTTGAGCAAACCAGCAGCATTGCAGTTCTTGGCACAAACCGGTGCGCCTGGCACCTACTACCACACCCTGTTCAATGGCACTTAAATATTTTGTCTTGCCCATTCACCCTTTGAATGGCACACATACCCAATCCATGTCTCAATTGTCTCAAGACTTAAATCCTTCTTTAACCTGTCTCCTCCCCTTCAGCTACAATGTTTGAAGTGGATTTAGTAAGTGACATCAATAAGGGATCATAGCTTTCACCTGGTCAGTCTATGTCATTAAAAGAGCAGGTGTTGTTCATATTTTGTATACTCAGTATATATGTCAGTCAAGTGCATGCATAGCATGACACACAATTAATCTTCTCCTTTCCCCCTTCTGACAACCAGGTGGCGAATCGCATCTCTGCATGTCTGGCAGACATATCAGTGTGGATGACGGATCACCACCTCAAGCTGAACCTCGGCAAGACGGAGCTGCTCTTCCTCCCGGGGAAGGACTGCCCGTTCCATGATCTCGCCATCACGGTTGACAACTCCCTTGTGTCCTCCTCCCAGAGTGCTAAGAGCCTTGGCGTGACCCTGGACAACACCCTGTCGTTCTCCACCAACATCAAGGCGGTGACCCGATCCTGTAGGTTCATGCTCTACAACATTCGCAGAGTACGACCCTGCCTCACACAGGAAGCGGCGCAGGTCCTAATCCAGGCCCTTGTCATCTCCCGTCTGGATTATTGCAACTCGCTGTTGGCTGGGCTCCCTGCCTGTGCCATTAAACCCCTACAACTCATCCAGAACGCCGCAGCCCGTCTGGTGTTCAACCTTCCCAAGTTCTCTCACGTCACCCCGCTCCTCCGCTCTCTCCACTGGCTTCCAGTCGAAGCTCGCATCCGCTACAAGACCATGGTGCTTGCCTACGGAGCTGTGAGGGGAACGGCACCTCCATACCTTCAGGCTCTGATCAGGCCCTACACCCAAACAAGGGCACTCCGTTCATCCACATCTGGCCTGCTCGCCTCCCTACCTCTGAGGAAGCACAGTTCCCGCTCAGCCCAGTCAAAACTGTTCGCTGCTCTGGCACCCCAATGGTGGAACAAGCTCCCTCACGACGCCAGGACAGCGGAGTCAATCACCACCTTCCGGAGACACCTGAATCCCCACCTCTTCAAGGAATACCTGGGATAGGATAAAGTAATCCTTCTAACCCCCCCCTTAAAAGATTTAGATGCACTATTGTAAAGTGGTTGTTCCACTGGATATTATAGGTGAATGCACCAATTTGTAAGTCGCTCTGGATAAGAGCGTCTGCTAAATGACTAAAATGTAAAATGTAAATGTCTGTAACTGGGTCTGGTTCTTGAGAACCATGAGCCAGAAATGAGTCAGAAATTGTGAGCATGTAGGAAAGGTCAAGTTAAAATTCAGCAGTTACTGACTTAACAGCAACAGTGATTTTTGTCTCTTTGTATGATACAGTCATAGACCCGTGTGCTGAGGGGAAGCATGACTGTGAGCAGATCTGTATCCCCTCCCCTGGAGCCTTCACCTGCGGCTGCAACACTGGCTACACCCTTAACGACGACAAGAAGACCTGTACAAGTTAGTGAAGCCATCGGCAGGCCAAACAATACAATGCACTAAAAGCAACATGGTTAGCATAATCCTCCCATCCCAATGGAGATATATAGACCAAAATATACATACACACACAGGCTGGCCCCCGCCCACACACACATGCACATGCAAGCACACAGGAATGTACACACGTATGCGCACACTCTCTCTCACACACACACTTAAGCACTCAGAGAAATTATTAGACATTTCATCAGCTTTCACTGGGTACTGTAGGACGCAATTTATGTGTTTACAACCTAGTGAGGACTGAAAGTTAGGAGATGTCTTGATTCAGCTCAGGCCCTAGAGAACTATAAGTCAATGTTCCTGGCTACAGATTTTCTGTGTTGCAATGCAAAAATGCACCTTGCTGAGAAAAAAAGCTGTGAACTTAGATTTAATAGGATGTTATAGACCTCCATCTGCAAAAGAAGAATCCCTGAATACTCTGGCTAACCTACAGCATGGTTGGGGGAAAAATGAAATGGTTCTCATGGGCGATTTAAACTGGGACTGGTTATTTCCAAACTCCGAGACCACAAGAGGACTGTGCAAAACATTGAATTTTACTCAATTGATAAATACAGTCACAAGACCCAATCCAAAATACATCTCCAAGTCAACACTTATTGATGTTATTCTAAATAACAATCCGCATAAGTACTTGGCCGTTGGTATTTTCCCTAATGATTTAAGCGATTATTATGCAGTTGCTTGCATTAGAGAAACTAAAATCCCTAAAGTGCCCCCTCGGTACATAGTCAAACAACATTTTAAGCAGTTCTGTAAGCAGGCATTCCTGCATGAACTTTACACATGCAACTGGGACAGGATTGCTGTTTTTGCCAGACAGAGGAGGCATTCTCCTATTTTCATTCCATGTTTTCTAGTATCTGTGATAAACATGCCCCTCTCAAAAAGTACTGGGTAAGAGGTAGAGACAATCCCTGGTTTACAGAGGAATTATCTGATTTGATCCAAAAGCAAAATACACAAATGGACTAAAGCCAAAAAGGTTAACTCCCAGGCTGAATGGCTGTTATTCAGGGCACTGAGAAACAAGTGCTCTTTGTTAATACAGAAATGCAAATCTAACTTCTATTACGAATCTACCAAGGCAAACCTCAATAACCGGACAAAATGATGGAAAACCATTAAGTGACAGACAAGAAACAACTGCTTGATATTTTTTATGAGCATTTTGCTAAGGCTGGGCATTTATTTGATAATGAACTCCATCCTAACATCTCGAATGAGGCTGTGAATGAAACTGCCGCCTGCCGGCCTACGGTTCATCCATTTCATTATACCGAGACTGAGTTTTCAGAAGTTGTAAAGGCACTCAAATCTATTGATATTAAGTAGCTGGAATTTAACCCTTATTTAAAAAAAATTGCTGCCCCTCTCACTCATATATTAACATCTTTCATTGGTGAATAATACAATTCCAAAAGTCTGGAACGCACTTTTACATAAGGGTGAAATCCATCCCAGTTGGATAACTATCGTCCCATATCAAAACTGTCTGCACTGGAAAAGGTCTTGGACAACCTGGTGAACTGACAATTGAAATACTTTCTTTATAAGTTCTCAATTCCAGTCGGTTTTAGAGCCAAGCATAGTACCATTACTGCGGTAACTAAAGTTATAGGTGATATTCTAGATGCTCAGGACAAGAAACATCACTGTTTCACTTTTTATTGAATTATCAAAGGCTTTCGACACTGACCTTGCCCTGCGTTGTATAACCAAAAAATTTTTGGCTTAAGTGTTGAAGAATTGGATTGGTTCTAACACTACTTTTGTGGCAGAACAGTGTTTAGCACAGCAGGGAATGAAATCGGAGTTTCGAAGGCTTACGAAAGGAGTTCCCCAGGGCTCAATTTTAGGTCCGATCCTTTTTACACTGTATATAACTTATATATGGAAGACTGTTGACTTTGCAAATCTCCATCTGAATGCTGATGACACTATTTATTCTAGCACATGTAATATTGAGAAGGCTTTTCAGGATAGTTGGCTTTTGATGCTGTTCAAAAGCAACTTTCCGAATTGAAACTGGTGCTTAATGCAAGGCAAACTAAATATATGATTTTCTCTTCTCTGAAAGTAGATAGGAGTCACTTGCAGAGTTTAACTCTAAAAGGCCAGCAAATTAATAGGGTCACCTTCTATACATTTCTTGGGATTTGGTTAGATGAAAGCTGAATTTTAAACAGCACATTGATAACTTGACCAAGAAACTGAAGTTGAAATGTGGTTTTTATTTTAGGAGCAAATCTTGTTTTTCAATGTCAGTCAGAAAGGATCTTGTTCAAAGCACTTTTAAATCAGTGCTGGATTATAGTGATGTTGTCTATCTGAAGGTCTCAGCAAGTACCTTAAACCAGTTAAATGTAAGTAAGGATTGGTTGCACCAACATGGATTAGAGCTAATCTAGGTTTTGTAAATCTAGGTTTCTAATTAATCAGAGCTGTGTTGCACCACTTAATTTTAAATCTGGATCAGTAAATCTATGAATAACGGTTTTAAACTATGATTAGTGACATGTTACACCAATATGAGGTATTTTGTGAGTTGAAACGAAGTAGCTAGCCTACTTGACAAATGAGGCCACAAAGTTGCTGTTTCTTGATAAAAGGGTTGGCTGATATGAAATAAAATCCGTTATTTGCCAGTACCAGACAGAAAACGAATTTGTTAGCTAACTTTAGCTAGCTAGTTTATAAACTAAAAGCGGAAGCCAAAAAGGATGTGGCAGAGGAGAGGCGGGGGCTATTTCAAACTGGAGCCGGAGGGGGGCCTACATCCAAGTAAATATCAATGCCTATAATGCACATTAAAACTAATGTTAATGCTACTTCACTACAATGTTACCGTTATCAGGCCATTTATAGCATGTTGCATAACATCATTCGTACCAAGGCTGGGCATATCATAAACTCCAATTTAATTGTTGCACAAAATGGGCACGTAAATAGCCTACTAATAATGAGTTAATTATCATAAAACTCTACAGGATTCAACCTGTTTCTAATTATTCTCTGAGGAACTCGTTTTGGTCTCTCCACAGTAGATATGCTGCCATTTTATCAGTTAAACCCCTTCAAGTGGCAGTTTAGAATTAATCTCCAATTTAAGTTTATATATTTTTTTTTTTATTAATTGAGCAATAGGCTTAAAATTAATCTAGGTTTAAACTTAGATTAGAGGAAGGATTTCATTTAACTAAGATTAATTTAAAACTAGGTTTAAAAATTGTTCCAACAAGATAAACAGATAAACCTTGATTTAACCCAGTTTAAAAGTTAATCCATGTTGGTTCAACCCACCCTAAATGTAATCGAAAATGTAATCTACCAGAATGACTCAATAGACGTGGCTGGTAGGAAGGCAATGAGGAGGAACAATGACAGGTACACAGTTTAACCTAGGCTAGCATATTTATTCAAAATAAAAGGTTCACAAATCTGGTTCTCAAACATTAACAGAAAACAAAACTCTCCCACTCCACTTACCTGAACCTAGTGATAGCCTTAACTTTAAAGAAAACTAGCTGGGCTGCTACCCAGTTTACGAGATTCACTTGTAGACCGGTCACTTCTTCCTGTGGAGAACACAATGTCCGTAGAGCTCAGCCTCCGGCATCCAGCCCCTGTGCTAAACTAAAGCAGCCACTTAAATTTCCCCAGGTGCATTGCAGCCTAACGAGGCCGAGTGGCCTCAGGTGTGGGCGTATCCCTGTAGCCAAGCTTGCTGCCACCTACATTGCGGGTTGTGGGACATGGCTGACACTCAAAACAGTGTCTTTCCCCGGCCACATAACCGGGGGCGCCACACTACGTAATCCCCAAAAGTAATTGTTTATCATGAAAGGGCCATAAAGGATAACTAGCAGTGGTGTAAAGTACTTAAGTACCACTTTAAAGTAATTTTTCTTATGCAGTTTGGGGTCTTTCTTCTTACTTTACTATTTATATTTGTGGCAACTTTTACTTTTACTTCACTACATTCCTAAAGAAAATAAGGTACTTTTTACTCCATACATTTTCCCTGACACCCAAAAGTACTCTTTATATTTTGACAGGAAAATGGTCCAATTCATACACTGGTCATCCCTACTGCCTCTGATCTGGCGGACTCACTAAACACAAATGCTTTGTTTGTAAATGATGTCTGAGTTATGGAGTGTGCCCCTGGCTATCCGTAAAAAAAAATGAAAAAAAGAAAACGGTGCCGTCAGGTTTGCTTAACATAAAGAATTTGAAATGATTTATACTTGTACTTTTACTTTTCATACTTAAAACCAAATACTTTTAGACATTTACTCAAGTAGTATTTTACTGGGTGACTTTCACCTGAGTCATTTTCTGTTAAGCTATCTTTACTTTGACTCAAGTATGAAAATGTAGTTATTTTTCCACCACTGATAAATAGTAATGCTGCATACTCCAAGAAAGGTTAAAATCTCACCTTGCTGGTAAAAATTGTAACGAATTGCTGAGGCGTAGTCACGATTGAGGACACAAGCTCAAGTACACAGTACAAATATGTATTTTTTTTAATATGAAAATATGAAATATTTTATGATGTATTTCCTATTCAACAAAACAGTATGAATACGGCTTAGGTTGGAGTCATTTTGGCAAGTCAATTAGGACATCTACTTTGTGCATGACACAAGTAATTTTTCCAACAATTGTTTACAGACAGATTATTTCACTTAGAATTCACTGTATCACAATTCCAGTGGGTCAGAAGTTTACACACACTAAGTTGACTGTGCCTTTAAACAGCTTGGAAAATTCCAGAAAATGATGTCATGGCTTTAGAAGCTTCTGATAGGCTAATTTACATAATTTGAGTCAACTGGAAGTGTACCTGTGGATGTATTTCAATGCCTACCTTCAAACTCAGTGCCTCTTTGCTTGACATCATGGGAAAATCAAAAGAAATCAGCCATGACCTCAGAAAAATAATTGTAGACATCCACAAGTCTGGTTCATCCTTGGGAGCAATTTCCAAACGCCTGAAGGTACCACGTTCATCTGTACAAACAATAGTACGCAAGTATAAACACCATGGGACCACGCAGCCGTCATAGCGCTCAGGAAGGAGACGCGTTCTGTCTCCTAGCGATGAACGTACTTTGGTGCGAAAAGTGCAAATCAATCCCAGAACAACCGCAAAGGACCTTGTGAAGATGCTGGAGGAAACAGGTAAAAAAGTATCTATATAGCCAGACTACGGTTTGCAACTGCACATGGGGACAAAGATCGTACTTTTTGGAGAAATGTCCTCTGGTCTGATGAAACAAAAATATAACTGTTGATAACATTTATGATAGCAAATTTAAATTTACCAACAAAAAAAACAACAACGACGTTTTCGTCTTTTGAGCTTCTAGTCATGAAATCTATGCAGCCTACTCAATCACTTTATATAGCTACTGTTTACAGGCCTCCTGGGCCATATGCAGCGTTCCTCACTGAGTTCCCTGAATTCCTATCGGACCTTGTAGTCATCGCAGATAATATTCTAATTTTTGGTGACTTTAATATTCACATGGAAAAGTCCACAGACCCAATCCAAAAGGCTTTCGGAGCCATCATCAACTCAGTGGGTTTTGTCCAACATGTCTCTGGACCTACTCACTGCCACAGTCATACTCTGGACCTAGTTTTGTCCCATTGAATAAATGTTGTGGATCTTAATGTTTTTCCTCATAATCCTGGACTATCGGACCACCATTTTATTACGTTTGCAATCGCAACAAATAATCTGCTCAGACCCCAACCAAGAAGCATTAAAAGTCGTGCTATAAATTCTCAGACAACCCAAAGATTACTTGATGCCCTTCCAGACTCCCTCTGCCTACCCAAGGACGTCAGAGGACAAAAATCAGTTAACCACCTAACCGAGGAACTCAATTTAACCTTGCGCAATACCCTAGAACCAATACCCTAAACTAGCTCCCTGGTATACAGAAAATACACGAGCTCTGAAGCAAGCTTCCAGAAAATTGGAACGGAAACGGCGCCACACCAAACTGGAAGTCTTCCGACTAGCTTGGAAAGACAGTACCGTGCAGTATCGAAGAGCCCTCACTGCTGCTCGATCATCCTATTCTTCCAACTTAATTGAGGAAAATAAGAACAATCCGACATTTATTTTTGATACTGTCGCAAAGTTAACTAAAAACCAGCATTCCCCAAGAGAGGATGGCTCTCACTTCAGCAGTGATGAATTCATTAACTTCTTTGAGGAAAAGATCATGATCATTAGAAAGCAAATTACGGACTCCTCTTTAAATCTGCGTATTCCTCCAAAGCTCTGTTGTCCTGAGTCTGCACAACCCTGCCAGGACCTAGGATCAAGGGAGACACTAAAGTGTTTTAGTGCTATATCTCTTGACACAATGATGAAAATAATCATGGCCTCTAAACCTTCAAGCTGCATACTGGACCCTATTCCAACTAAACTACTGAAAGAGCTGCTTTCTGTGCTTGGCCCTCCTATGTTGAACATAATAAACGGCTCTCTATCCACCGGATGTGTATCAAACTCACTAAAAGTGGCAGTAATAAAGCCTCTCTTGAAAAAGCCAAATCTTGACCCAGAAATTATAAAAAACTATCGGCCTATATCGAATCTTCCATTCCTCTCAACATTTTTTGAAAAAGCTGTTGCGCAGCAGCTCACTGCCTTCCTGAAGACAAACAATGTATACGAAACGCTTCAGTCTGGTTTTAGACCCCATCATAGCACTGAGACTGTTCTTGTGAAGGTGGTAAATTACCTTTTAATGACGTCAGACCGAGGTTCTGCGTCTGTCCTTGTGCTCCTAGGTCTCAGTGCTGCTTTTGATACCATCGATCACCACATTCGTTTGGAAAGATTGGAAACCCAAATTGGTCTACATGGACAAGTTATGGCCTGGTTTAGGTCTTATCTGTCGGAAAGATATCAGTTTGTCTCTGTGAATGGTTTGTCCTCTGACAAATCAACTGTAAATTTCGGTGTTCCTCAAGGTTCCGTTTTAGGACCACTATTGTTTTCACTATATATTTTACCTCTTGGGGATGTCATTCGAAAACATAATGTTAAATTTCACTGCTATGCGGATGACACACAGCTGTACATTTCAATGAAACATGGTGAAGCCCCAAAATTGCCCTCGCTCGAAGCCTGTGTCTCAGACATAAGGAAGTGGATGGCTGCAAACGTTCTACTCTTAAACTCAGACAAAACAGAGATGCTTGTTCTAGGTCCCAAGAAACAAAGAGATCTTCTGTTGAATCTGACAATTAATCTGGATGGTTGTACAGTCGTCTCAAATAAAACTGTGAAGGACCTCGGCGTTACTCTGGACCCTGATCTCTCTTTTGAAGAACATATCAAGACTGTGTCAAGGAAAGCTTTTTTCCATCTACGTAACATTGCAAAAATCAGAAACTTTCTGTCCAAAAATGACGACAGAAAAATGTATCCATGCCTTTGTTACTTCTAGGTTGGACTACTGCAATGCTCTACTTTCCGGCTACCCGGATAAAGCACTAAATAAACTTCAGTTAGTGCTAAATACGGCAGCTAGAATCCTGACTAGAACCAAAAAATGTGATCATATTACTCCAGTGCTAGCCTCCCTACACTGGCTTCCTGTTAAGGCAAGGGCTGATTTCAAGGTTTTACTGCTAACCTACAAAGCATTACATGGGCTTGCTCCTACCTATCTTTCCGATTTGGTCCTGCCGTACATACCTACACGTACGCTACGGTCACAAGACGTGGGCCTCCTAATTGTTCCTAGAATTTCTAAGCAAACAGCTGGAGGCAGGGCTTTCTCCTATAGAGCTCCAATTTTATGTAATAGTCTGCCTACCCATGTGAGAGACGCAGACTCAGTCTCAACCTTTAAGTCTTTACTGAAGACACATCTCTTCAGTAGGTCCTATGATTAAGTGTAGTCTGGCCCAGGGGTGTGAAGGTGAACAGAAATGCTGGAGCAACGAACCGCCCTTGCTGTCTCTGCCTGGCCGGTTTCCCCTCTTTCCACTGGGATTCTCTGCCTCTACCCCTATTACGGGGGCTGAGTCACTGGCTTACTGGTGTTCTTCCATGCCGTCCCTGGGAGGGGTGCGTCACTTGAGTGGGTTGAGTCACTGATGTGGTCTTCCTGTCTGGGTTGGCGCCCCCCCTTGGGCTGTGCCGGGGCGGAGATCTTTGTGGGCTATACTCGGCCTTGTCCCGGGATGTTATGTTGGTGGTTGGAGATATCCCTCCAGTGGTGTGGAGGATGTGCTTTGGCAAAGTGGGTGGGGTTATATCCTACCTGTTTGGCCCTGTCCAGGGGTTTCATCGGATGGGGCCACAGTGTCTCCTGACCCCTCCTGTCTCAGCCTCCAGTATTTATGCTGTAGTAGTTTATGTGTCGGGGGGCTAGGGTCAGTCTGTCACATCTGGAGTATTTCTCTTGTCTTTTCCGGTGTCCTGTATGAATTTAAATATGCTGTCTCTAATTCTCTCTTTCTCTTTCTTTCTTTCTTTCTTTCTCTCTCTCGGAGTTCCTGAGCCCTAGGACCATGCCTCAGGACTACCTGGCTTGATGACTCCTTGCTGTCCCCAGGTCACCTGGCCGTGCTGCTGCTCCAGTTCCAACTGTTCTGCCTGCAGCTATGGAACCCTGACCTGTTCACCGGACGTGCTACCTGTCCCAGACCTGCTGTCCCAGACCTGCTGGAACCCTGACCTATTCACCGGACGTGCTACCTGTCCCAGACCTGCTGTTTTCAACTCTCTAGAGACAGCAGGAGCGGTAGAGATACTCTCAAAGATCGGCTATGAAAAATCCAACTGACATTTACTCTTGTTTTACTGACTTGTTGCTCCCTCGACAACTACTATGATTATTATTATTTGACCATGCTGGTCATTTATGAACATTTAAACATCTAGGCCATGTGCTGTTATAATCTCCACCCGGCACAGCCAGAAGAGGACTGGCCACCCCTCATAGCCTGGTTCCTCTCTAGGTGTTTTCCTAGGTTTTGGCCTTTCTATGGAGTTTTTCCTAGCCACCGTGCTTCTACACCTGCATTGCCCGCTGTTTGGGGTTTTAGGCTGGGTTTCTGTACAGCACTTTATATCAGCTGATGTAAGAAGGGCTATATAAATACATTTGATTTGATTTGAACTGTTTGGCCATAATGACCATCGTTATGTTTGGAGGAAAAAGGGGGAGGCTTGCAAGCCGAAGAACACCATCCCAACCGTGAAGCATGGGGGTGGCAGCATCATGTGGGGGTGCTTTTCTGTGGGAGGGACTGGTGCACTTCACAAAATAGATGGCATCATGAAAAGGAAAATTATGTGGATATATTGAAGCAACATCTCAAGACATCAATCAGGAAGTTAAGGCTTGGTCGCAAATGGGTCTTCCAAATGGACAATGACCCCAAGCATACTTCCAAAGTTGTGGCAAAATGGCTTAAAGACAACAAAGTCAAGTTATTGGAGTGGCCATGACCTGAAGCCTATAGAAAATGTATTGGCAGAACTGAAAAAGCATGTGCGAGCAATGAGGCATACAAACCTGACTCAGTTACACCAGCTCTGTCAGGAGGAATGGGCCAAAATTCACCCAACTTATTGTGGGAAGCTTGTGGAAGGTTAGCCGAAACGTTTGACCCAAGTTAAACAATTTAAAGGCAATGCTACCGAGTACTAATTGAGTGTATGTAAACTTCTGACCCACTGGGAATGTGATGAAAGAAATAAAAGCTGAAATAAATCATTCTCTCTACTATTATTCTGACATTTCACATTCTTAAAATAAAGTGGTGATCCTAACTGACCTAAGACAGGGAATTGTTACTAGGATTAAAACGGAGTTGAAATGTAGTTGGCTAAACTGCATTTACTCTTCTGATTTCAACTGTTGTATAATCAAATTATAAAATTACTAACTATAAGATTTCACCTTCCTTATAACTTTTAAATATATATGTGTGTTTAGTGTTAGAGAAAATGTGAATATTTTAGCTTGGCTTCGTGAACTCGTTAGGAACGTGCCTTTCATCTCATAGTAATATTGCCCATCTGTGACAAACAGAAAGTGTTTTTTGTTTAAAATCTATGAACTATTTTAGATTAATGGTGTTAGCAGTTGACGTTACTCTTCAATAACACAGACCCCAAAGCAAATCAGGGTGAGAAAAATAGGTTTATTCAAAGAGGAGATGTTATGCTGAGAGGTAGATGTTCATTCTCCCCTGTCCTCAGGAATTCTCTTCAGTGATTCTCTCCTATGATTATCTCCACAGAACAAAGGGACAGGGTGTACTTTATAACCCAGCCCTAGCCTGTGGTTGACCAATTAGAATTCCTTGCAATAAAACTGGGCCAATGGCCAAATAACAAGTTTCCTATTTCAGGTTCAATGTATAAACAATCTGTTCCAATGAGAACTTGCCATGTAGCTATGAGTTGACTTTTAGTTCTCTTGACCTCTCGTCCTTTGCATTGTGTATTTATCTTCAAAATATTCTTACAATTGCTATAAATTGATGTCTGAATGTGCTACACCAATGGAACCACTCTCTCCTGCTGCACTATGATGTATGGATCGCAAGCATGTGCTTTGTCAGTGGCTGTGATGTAGGGTTCAGACAGGAGTTGATGGACAGTCAGAAGAGCAAATTAAATGGTAGGAGGGACAGCACAGCTTCAAGTGGTTTCAGATTTCACATCCTACGTCACACAGGCTCTACTGTGTCCATGGGAACCAGGGCTATTGCTCAATGCAAGCCATTTCGATCGGAGGTGTCCACAGATCAATTTATAAGTGAAAATGTCGGTCGGAACCAGAACCATGACGGTCCCATAAACAGTGGACTTCTTTAGATCTAAGAGGATTATTAAATACTCTGGACACAGTATTTTGTATGCCATGGTGAAAACCTGGGTTTTAAAAACAGTAAATCCACTGTAAGTATACTTCCACTCAGAAACATTATTCATTATACTAAAGATCATTATTGAATTACTATTTCATATTATGCATTATAACTTTATAGAATTTCTAGAATCATATGAATAATTTTTCAATGCCATATTTCATTTGCTTTGCTGCTTTTGCATATCATTTAATTGCATTCTTCTCTCCTTCAGTGATTGACTACTGTTCGTTTGGGAATCACAGCTGTCAGCATGAGTGTGTGAATGTCCTCAATGGCTATTTCTGCCACTGTAATGAGGGATACACACTCCAGGAGGATGGAAAGACCTGCCAGAGTAAGTTCGACAGACTGTAAGATGATTTAACCTTTTGTTACAGCTTGGTAATCGTGGAGGAGGAATGAGGCGCAGGAAGCAACGAACACAGCGTAGTGGTGTTTTTAATATACACTCACACAAAAAACAAATGTTCCCACACACAGGGGAGAAAATACATACGGCGTCCAACAACGTCGACACGAACATAAGCCGTCTGACAAGAAACAATCATTAATCCCGCACGAACAGGAGCGGGCCAGCTAAACTAAATAGCCCCTCTAATGGCTAATTGACCACAGGTGTCACAAAATAAAAAAAGGGAAAAGCAAAAGGGAATCGGTGGCAGCTAATAGGCCGGTGACGACGACCGCTGAGCGCCACCCGAGCAGGAGGGGGCGCCACCGTCGGTGGGAATCGTGACAGTACCCCCCTCCTGACGCGCGGCTCCCGCAGCGTGCCGACACCGGCCTCGAGGTCGACCCGGAGGGCGAGGCGCAGGGCGATCCGGACGGAGGTGGTGGAACTCCCTCAACATAGATGGGTCCAGGACATCCGCCGCCGGCACCCAGCACCTCTCCTCCGGGCCGTACCCCTCCCAGTCCACGAGGTACTGTAGGCCCCTCGCCCGGCGTCTCGAGTCCAGAATGGCCCGTACGCTGTACGCCGGGAACCCCCCGATGTCCAGAGGGGGCGGAGGGACCTCCGGCACCTCATCTTCGTGAAGGGGACCAGCTACCACCGGCCTGAGGAGAGACACATGAAACGAGGGGTTAATACGGTAATAGGAAGGGAGTTGCAACCGATAACACACCTCGTTTATCCTCCTCAGGACTTTGAAGGGCCCCACACCCTGCGGCCCCAGCTTCCGGCAGGGCACGCGGAGGGGCAGGTTCCGGGTCGAGAGCCAGACCCTGTCTCCCGGTGCGAACACGGGCGCCTCACTGCGGTGGCGGTCAGCACTCCTCTTCTGCCGCGCACTGGCCTCCTTTAGTGAGTCCTGGACGGCTCTCCAGGTCTCCTTGGTGTGCTGGACCCAGTCCTCCACCGCAGGAGCCTCGGTCTGACTCCGGTGCCATGGTGCCAGGACCGGCTGGTAACCTAACACACACTGAAAGGGTGATATGTTAGTAGAGGAGTGGCGAAGTGAGTTCTGGGCTAACTCAGCCCAGGGAATATACCTCGCCCACTCCCCTGGCCGGTCCTGGCAATACGACCTCAGGAACCTGCCCACCTCCTGGTTCACCCTCTCCGCCTGCCCATTGCTCTCGGGGTGATAACCGGAGGTCAAACTGACCGAGACCCCCAGCCGCTCCATAAACGCTCTCCAGACCCTGGATGTGAACAGAGACAATGTCCTCCGGCACCCCGTAGTGCCGGAAGACGTGGGTAAATAGGGCCTCCGCAGTCTGCAGGGCCGTAGGGAGACCGGGCAATGGGAGGAGACGGCGGGACTTAGAGAACCGATCCACAACCACCAGAATCGCCGTGTTCCCCTGAGAGGGGGGAAGATCTGTCAGGAAGTCGATGGACAGGTGCGACCATGGTCGTTGTGGAACGGGGAGGGGCTGTAACTTCCCTCTTGGTAGATGCCTAGGAGCCTTACTCTGGGCACATACCGAACAGGAAGAGACATAGGACCTCACGTCCTTAGCTAACCTCTTACATCTAGACGTTCCGCTAGCGGAACACCTGCTCCAATATTCAATGATAGGCGTGGCGCGAATTACAAATTCCTCAAAAATACAAAAACTTCAATTTTTCAAACATATTACTATTTTACACCATTATAAAGACAAGACTCTCCTTTATCTAACCACACTGTCCGATTTCAAAAAGGCTTTACAGCGAAAGCAAAACATTAGATTATGTCAGCAGAGTACCAAGCCAGAAATAATCAGACACCCATTTTTCAAGCTAGCATATAATGTCACAAAAACCCAGAAGACAGCTAAATGCAGCACTAACCTTTGATGATCTTCATCAGATGACACACCTAGGACATTATGTTATACAATACATGCATGTTTTGTTCAATCAAGTTCATATTTATATCAAAAAACAGCTTTTTACATTAGCATGTGACGTTCAGAACTAGCATACCCCCCGCAAACTTCCGGAGGAATTTGCTAATAATTTACTAAATTACTCACGATAAACGTTCACAAAAAGCATAACAATTATTTTAAGAATTATAGATACAGAACTCCTCTATGCACTCGATATGTCCGATTTTAAAATAGCTTTTTGGTGAAAGCACATTTTGCAATATTCTAAGTACATAGCCCAGCCATCACGGGCTAGCTATTTAGACACCCGGCAAGTTTAGCACTCACCAATATCAGATTTACTATTATAAACGTTTGATTACCTTTTGTTGTCTTCGTCAGAATGCACTCCCAGGACTGCTACTTCAATAACAAATGTTGGTTTGGTCCAAAATAATCCATCGTTATATCCGAATAGCGGCGTTTTGTTCGTGCGTCCCAGACACTATCCGAAATGGTAAATCAGGGTCGCGTGCATGGCGCAATTCGTGACAAAAAAATTCTAAATATTCCATTACCGTACTTCGAAGCATGTCAACCGCTGTTTAAAATCAATTTTTATGCCATTTTTCTCGTAGAAAAGCGATAATATTCCGACCGGGAATCTCCTTTTCGGCAAACAGAGGAAAAAATCACAAAGACGGGGGCGGCCAGGTCAAGCGCCTAAGCCCACAGTCCCTTGATCGGCCACTTGAGAAAGGCGATAATGTTTTCAGCCTGGGGCTGGGATGACGACATTCTGTTTTTTCCCGGGCTCTGAGCGCCCATGGACGACGTAGGAAGTGTCACGTTAGAGCAGAGATCCTTTGTAAAAGATAGAGATGGCAAAGAAGTTCAAGAAATGGTCAGACAGGCCACTTCCTGTAAAGGAATCTCTCAGGTTTTGACCTGCCATTTGAGTTCTGTTATACTCACAGACACCATTCAAACAGTTTTAGAAACTTTAGGGTGTTTTCTATCCATATATAATAAGTATATGCATATTCTAGTTACTGGGTAGGATTAGTAACCAGATTAAATCGGGTACGTTTTTTATCCAGCCGTGAAAATACTGCCCCCTAGCCATAAGAGGCTAAGGTGGGCCACCAGTACTTCCCCCTTAGACTCCCCACTGTCCTCGCCTCACCAGGATGACCCGCAGTAGGTAGCGTGTGCGCCCACCGAATCAAACGATGACGAACACCGAGCGGCACATACATGCGCCCCACGGGCACCTGCGCAGGCGCAGGTTCCAACACCAATGCCCGCTCGATGTCCGCGTCCACCTCCCATACCACAGGTGCCACCAGCCTAGACGCTGGAATGATGGGAGTTGGATCGATGGGCCGGTCCTCCGTGTCATAGAGACGGGACAGCGCGTCGGCCTTAGTATTCAGGGAACCCGGTCTATAGGAGATGGTAAACCTAAACCGGGCGAAGAACATGGCCCACCTCGCCTGACGTGGATTCAGTCTCCTCGCTGCCCGGATGTACTCCAGGTTTCGGTGGTCGGTCCAGATGAGAAAGGGGTGTTTAGCCCCCTCAAGCCAGTGCCGCCACACCCTCAGAGCTTTAACCACTGCTAGCAACTCCCTGTCCCCCACATCGTAGTTACGCTCCGCCGAACTGAGCTTCTTCGAAAAGAAAGCGCAGGGGCGGAGTTTCAATGGCGCACCCGAGCGCTGTGATAGCACGGCACCCACCCCAGCCTCGGATGCATCCACCTCCACTACGAACGCTAAAGACGGGTCCGGGTGCGCCAACACGGGTGCGTCGGTGAACAGCTTCTTCAACTTCTTGAAGGCTCCGTCCGCCTCCGTCGACCATCGCAAACGCACCGGCCCCCCCTTCAGCAGTGAGGTAATGGGAGCCGCTACCTGGCCAAAACCCCGGATAAACCTCCGGTAGTAATTGGCAAAGCCTAAAAACCGCTGCACCTCCTTCACCATGGTTGGAGTCGGCCAATTACGCACGGCCTTAACGCGGTCACACTCCATCACCACCCCCGTGGTGGAAATGCGATAACCCAGAAAGGAGACGGCTCGTTTGGAAAACTCACACTTCTCAGCCTTAACGTATAGGTCATGCTCCAGCAGTCTACCAAGCACCTTGCGGAGTGGGTGGCGGAATATATCAGAATGTCATCGATATAGACAATCACGCCCTGCCCGTGCAGGTCCCTGAGAATCTCATCAACAAAGGCTTGAAAGACGGCTGGAAGCAGCGAACACAGGGTAGTGGTGTTTTTAATATACACTCACACAAAAAACAAATGTTCCCACACACAGGGGAGAAAATACATACGGCGTCCAACAACGTCGACACGAACATAAGCCGTCTGACAAGAAACAATCATTAATCCCGCACGAACAGGAGCGGGCCAGCTAAACTAAATAGCCCCTCTAATGGCTAATTGACCACAGGTGTCACAAAATAAAAAAAGGGAAAAGCAAAAGGGAATCGGTGGCAGCTAATAGGCCGGTGACGACGACCGCCGAGCGCCACCCGAGCAAGAGGGGGCGCCACCGTCGGTGGGAATCGTGACACCTTTATAATGCCAAAGGTCTACTTCAGCAGAAACTGACAAATAGAAACAAATATTTAGCCCAAATACCGAAGCGAAGTCTTTATGTAAGATACATTGACTTGTTTTACATTAGTCTACACAGCCATTTGGATGGGGAAAAAATTTACTGTAATTTGGATGTTCATTAAAAATGGTGACCAATATCTGTGTGTACTGTTACATCTTACTGTTTTATGTTCTGAACCAACACTAGCTTAATAAGCTTCATGACATTTATGACCTCCTCTCTACTTAAAAAAAACATTAAAAAAATCTATCCAGCCAAACCTTTGTTATACAATTTGCTTTCATTGAGTTATGCAACTCACTTAAATCCATTTTTCTCAACTTGATATGTTCACTTGCCTAGTAAAACTCAAAGTCTCAAGAATGTTCAGATCAACAAAACCATTCTTTCAAAGATAGGTCCCTTGAAGTGAAACCTAAGATTATTCCCAGACCACATCCATAGATGTCTATACCGCCAAACATATCAAAGACTTTATTAATTTATTACTTCATTATACAGTACATCTGCTCCCACTGGTCCATCAAATGCACTCACACAAATGTATGCAATTATCTCCTAGTAATGCATATTTACCATAGCAATACTTTTGTACACATATTTGATTTTAAATATACTTAAGTATCAAAAATAAAAGTAAAATAATTACAAGTTCCTTATATTAAGCAAACCTGATGGCACAATATACATTTTTAATTGACGGATAGCCAGGGGCACACTCCAACACTCAGACATAATTTACAAACAAAGCATTTGTGTTTAGTGAGTCCGCCAGATCAGAGGCAGTAGGGGTGACCAGGGATGTTCTCTTGATAAGTGTGTGAATTGGATCATTTTGCTGTACTTTCGGGTGTTAGGAAAATGTATGAAGTAAAAAGTACATTCGTTTTTTAGGAATGTAGTGAAGTAAAAGTAAAAGTTGCCAAAAATATAAATAATAAAGTACAGATACTCTAAAAAAAATACTTAAGTAGTACTTTAAAGTATTTTTACTTAAGTACGTTACACCACTTCAAAATATATTGGTGAATCAAAAGTACAGTGGTTTGATTCATCCTGAAAGTTGCCATATTCAAGCCATGAAATATTGGAAAGTGACATTGGTTGAACAGTAGTCCTATACATCTACCCTAATAATCCTCACTAGTTACGGAACTGTGATAACAACGATCCAGTTGTCATGAAGCGTGCTCCAGGTTTAAACTGCTATGTATGGTCTGCGTTCCATAATGATTCAAATAGGCTACATGTCCCAAATTATTGCACAACTTGTAATACTTCAGCCTAATATGATTCACTATTGCTCACAATACTCAGGAGCTACCACATGAATGTGACAGAGGAAGAAAGATAAACTAACAATGTAATGGAACAATGCAAAATGTTAAGAAACTAACGCTAATGTACAGTGCATTCAGAAAGTATTCAGACCCCTTGACTTTTTCCACATCATCCTTGAGATGGTTCTCCAACTTGATTGGAGTCCTCCTGTGGTAAATTCCTGCACCCATCTCCTGACCCTTTTATAGCAATGTGACAGCCCAGCCAAACTGAGCAATCGGGGGAGAGGAGGGAGGTGACCAAGAACCCGATGGTTGCTCTGATAGAGCTCCAAAGTTCCTCTGTGGAGATTGGAGAACCTTCCAGAAGGACAACCATCTCTGCAGCACTCCACCAATCAAGCCTTTATGGTAGATTGGCCAGACGGAAGCCACTTCTCAGTGAAAGGCACATGACAGCCCGCTTGGAGTTTGCCAAAAGGCACCTAAAGGACTCTCAGACCATGATAAACAAGATACTCTGGTCTGATTGAACTCTTTAGCCTGAATGCCAAGTGTCAACTCTGGAGGAAACCTGTCACCATCTCTACGGTGAAGCATGGTGGTGGCAGCATCATGCTGTGGGGATGTTTTTTAGCAGCAGGGACTGGGAGACTAGTCAGGATGGAGGAAAAGATGAACGAAGAAAAGTACAGAGAGATCCTTGATGAAAACCTGCTCCAGAGTGCTCAGGTCCTCAGACTGGGGCAAAGGTCCACCTTCCAACAGGACATTGACCTAAACACACAGCCAAGATATCGCAGAGTGGCTTCAGGAAAAGTCTCTGAATTTCCTTGAGTGGCCCAGCCAGAGCCCGGACTTGAACCCGAATGAACATCTCTGGAGAGGCCTGAAAATAGCTTTGCAGTGACGCTCACCATCCAACCTGACAGAGCTCGAGAGGATCTGCAGAGAAGAATGGGAGAAACTCCCCAAATACAAGTGTGCCAAGCTTGTAGCGTCATACCCAAGAAGACTCGAGGCTGTAATCGCTACCAAAGGTTCTTCAACAAAGTACTGAGTAAAGGATCTGAATACATATGTAAATTTGATTTCAGTTTCAGTTTTTTCATTTCTAAAAACCTGTTTTTGTTTTCTCATGGGGTCATGGGGTATTTCATTGATTCATCATCCTTCAGCAGCTTTTGTCCATCTTTGGTTTGAAGGATATTCCCCCAGAATATCATTGTTAAGTCTGGGCCAGCTCAATCTATTTTGCATCCTATTTTTTTATTTCATCAGTCTAATGGACATTGTGGAGCGGATGAGGTGAGGGTCTGTACAACAGTTGCCTGTACTAGTCATCAAATTAGCTTAATTATTTATTTACTAACTAACTAATCACACAGAAATACATAAACACACAAACAGGATAGATTACACGTTGATTACTACATAATGCAATGAAAATCCCCTAGTGGACTAACCCTATATGACGGCTTGTTACACAATGAAAAGGGAGTGGCACGTAAGAAAGAGCGGGAGAAGAAGAGACAAAGGAATTCACCTATCGTACATACAGTTGAATAATACGCTCATCTTAAATATGTATATTTAGCACCCCAACAACTGCTCATTTGGATTTATAAATTAAATGTACTTAAACTCAGCAAAACAAGAAACATCCCTTTTTTAGGACCCTGTCTTTCAAAGATAATTCGTAAATATCCAAATAACTTCACAGATCTTCATTGTAAAGGGTTTAAACACTGTTTCCCATGCTTGTTCAATGAACCATAAACAATTAATGAACATGCACCTGTGGAACGGTCGTTAAGACACTAACAGCTTACAGACAGTAGGCAATTAAGGTCACAGTTATGAAAGCTTAGGACACTAAAGAGGCCTTTCTACTGACTCTGAAAAACACCAAGAGAAAGATGCCCAGGGTCCCTGCTCATCTGCGTGAATGTGCCTCAGGCATGCTGCAAGGAGGCCTGAGGACTGCAGATGTGGCCAGGGCAATAAATTGCAATGTCCGTACTGTGAGACGCCTAAGACAGCGCTACAGGGAGACAGGATGGACAGCTGATCGTCCTCGCAGTGGCAGACCACGTGTAACAACACGGATCGGTATACTCGAACATCATACCTGCGGGACAGGTACAGGATGAAAACAACAACTCCTCGAGTTACACCAGGAACGCACAATCCCTCCATCAGTGCTCAGACTGTCCGCAATAGGCTGAGAGAGGCTGGACTGAGGGCTTGTAGGCCTGTTGTAAGGCAGGTCCTCACCAGACATCACCGGCAACAACGTCGCCTATGGGCACAAACCCACCGTCGCTGGACCAGACAGGACTGTCAAAGTGCTCTTCGCTGACGAGTCACAGTTTTGTCTCACCAGGGGTGATGGTTGGATTCGCGTTTATCGTTGAAGGAATGAGTGTTACACCGAAGCCTGTACTCTGGAGCGGGATCGATTTGGAGGTGGAGAGTCCGTCATGGTCTGGGGTGGTGTGTCACAGCATCATTGGACTGTACTTGTTGTCATTGCAGGCAATCGCAACGCTGTGCGTTACAGGGAAGACCTCCTCCTCCCTCTTGTGGTACCCTTCCTGTAGTCTCATCCTGACATGACCCTCCAGCATGACAATTCCACCAGCCATACTGCTCATTCTGTGCATGATTTCCTGCAAGACAGGAATGTCAGTGTTCTGCCATGGCCAGGGAAGAGCCTGGATAACTATCCCATTGAGAACGTCTGGGACCTGTTGGATCAGAGGGTGAGAGCTTGGGCCATTTACCCCCAGAAATGTCCAGGAACTTGCAGGTGTCTTGCAAGAACTGGCAAATCTGGTGCAGTCCATGAGGGGGAGATGCACCGCAGTACTTAATGCAGCTGGTGGCCACACCAGATACTGACTGTTACTTTTGATTTTGACCCCTCCTTTGTTCATGGACACATTATTCAATTTCTGTTAGTCACATATCTGTGGAACTTGTTCAGTTTATTTCTCAGTTGTTGAATCTTATTATGTTCATACAAATATTTACACATGTTAAGTTTGCTGAAATTAAACGCATTTGACAGGGAGTGGACGTTTCTTTTTTTGTTGAGTTTATCAGCATTTTAATGTCATATTCAACAAATCACATGTACACTGAACAACTATATAAACACAACAGGTAAAGTGTTGGTTCCATGTTTCATGAGCTGAAATAATAGATTCCAGAAATGTTCCATAAGCACAAAAAACGTATTTCTCAAAAATGTTCACTGAATATATCATCAAAGTGAATTTTATTTCAGGTTGATGTTTTGTGTGCGTTGTAGAATTGCTACCCCGTTAAAAAGAACAACGAGAAAAGTATTGAGTTGCTAGCAAATTCCCATTTTTTTTATTAATTAACTGCGATATTATAACTAAGGAATGTATAGTCTGTACTGTTGCTCTCATACAATAAAAGCGTGATTGCATTAATTTCACAGTATGATTGCAGTAGAACATATTTTGGGGTGTTTTATTATGACAAACTTTAGAGGTTTCTCTGCACAAATGGCCTCCATGCATTAGATTGAGTATTTGTATGTCATGAACCACAAATCTAAAATAAATTGTGATGATGGACGTTGCCGTTTTCCAATATACATTAGGATGTTAGTCATATATTTAGTGAATATGGCCGAAATCTACCATTACCTCAAATGTCAACTTTGACTGCATTTACACTTGCCCACTTCCTTCCAATCTCTCTGCCCCAGAATGTCAGATCCTCACAAGGTAAAATGTTTATTGTTGAGAAGTGTCTTTCTGAGTAGGATCTACAGACATCACGACAAGAAAGACAACACAACACTACATAAAGAGAGACCTAAGACAACAACATAGCAAGGCAGCAACACAACATGACAACAACATGGTAGCAACAAACAAGCACAAACAAGCACAAAACATGGTAGAAACGTTATTGGGCACAGACAACAGCACAAAGGGCAAGAAGGTAGAGACAACAACACATCATGCAAAGCCGCCACAACTGTCACTAAAAGTGTCCATGATTGAGTCTTTGAATGAAGAGATTGAGTTAAAACTGTATAGTTTGAGTAGCTGCAGCGAACTGAAAAGAGGATTGACCCAGGGATGTGTGTGCTTTGGGGACCTTTAACAGAATGTGACTGGCAGAACGGTTGTTGTATGTGGAGGATGAGAGCTGCAGTAGATATCTCAGACAGAGGGGAGTGAGGCCTAAGAGGCTTTTATAAATAAGCATCAACCAGTGGGTCTTGCGATGGGTATACAGAGATGACCAGTTTATAGGGGAGTATAGAGTGCAGTGATGTGTCCTATAAGGAGCATTGGTGGCCAATCTGATGGCCGAATGGTAAAGAACATCTAGCCACTCGAGAGCACCCTTACCTGCCGATCTATAAATGATGTCTTCGTAATCTAGCATGGGTAGGATGGTCATCTGAATCAGGGTTAGTTTAGCTGCTGGTGTGAAAGAGTAGAGATTCTGATAGAGGAAACCAAGTCTAGATTTAACTTTAGCCTGCAGCTTTGATATGTGCTGAGAGAAGGACAGTGTACCGTCTAGCCATACTCCCAAGTACTTGTATGAGGTGACTACCTCCAGCTCTAAACCCTCAGAAGTAGTAAACACACCTGTGGGGAGAGGGGCATTCTTCTTACCAAACCACATGCCCTTTGTTTTGGAGGTGTTCAGAACAAGATTAAGGGTAGAGCAAGCTTGTTGGACACTAAGAAAGCTTTGTTGTAGAGCATTTAACATAAAATCTGGGGAGGGGCCAGCTGAGTATAAGACTGTATCATCTGCATATAAATGGATGCGAGAGCTTCCTACTGCCTTCACTATGTTGTTTATGTTAATTAAGAAGAGTGTGGGGCCTAGGATTGAGCCTTGGGGTACACGCTTAGTGACAGGCAGTGGCTGAGACAGCAGATTTTCTGACTTTATACACTGCACTCTTTGAGAGAGGTAGTTAGCAAACCAGGCCAAAGACCCCTCAGAGACACCAATATTCCTTAACCGGCCCACAAGAATGGAATAGTCTACCGTATCAAAAGCTTTGTCCAAGTCAATAAAAATAGCAGCACAATATTGCTTAGAATCAAGGGCAATGGTGACATCATTGAGGACGTAATAATGACAACAGTAATTATAAATATGTTTATTCTATACTCTAAGTATGTATGTATGATTAAATAGCCTGTTTATTTTGACCCCTTAAAAATTACATTACAGTTTCAATATCCCTGGCCCAAAAAGTCAGAATCTTACGAGGTAAAGTTTTCCTGGTTCAGCGGGATCTCCCACAGTTTTCTCAGAGGGTCTATGTCATCGGAGTAGGGTCCTTGGTTGTACTACAGACCACAACTGTAGCTGAAAACATCTGAATTGTCATCCTTTCTGTATTCAGTATGTGCATGTCTTAAAGCCTAATAACTGTATGAAAAGTAACTATTAATGCATCCATTCCAAGTGTTTATGTTTGATAATCCACTCTTTTTTTAATTTATGGATATTTGAACTAATTCTATGACTATTTCCATTATGTGCGAGACCTGGAGAGGCCTACACGCCACAGTGTCTTGAACCCACTGTGAAATTTGGTGGAGGATCGGTGATGAACTGGGGGTGCTTCAGCAAGGCTGGAATCGGGCAGATTTGTCTTTGTGAAGGACGCATGAATCAAGCCACGTACAAGGTTGTCCTGGAAGAAAACTTGCTTCCTTCTGCTCTGACAATGTTCCCCAACTGTGAGGATTGGTTTTTACAGCAGGACAATGCTCGATGCCACACAGCCAGGTCAATCAAGGTGTGGATGGAGGACCATCAAATCAAGACCCTGTTATGACCAGCCCAATCTCCAGACCTGAACCCCATTGAAAACCTCTGGAATGTGATCAAGAGGAAGATGGATGGTCCCAAGCCATCAAACAAAGCTGCACTGCTTGAATTCTTGCACCAGGAGTGGCATAAAGTCACCCAACATCAATGTGAAAGACTGGTGGAGAGCATGCCAAGATGCATGAAGGCTGTGATTGAAAATCAGGGTTATTCCACCAAATATTGATTTCTGAACTCTTCCTAAGTTAAAACATTAGTATTGTGTTGTTTAAAAATGAATATTAACTTATTTTCTTTGCATTATTCGAGGTCTGACAACACTACATCTTTTTTGTTATTTTGACCAGTTGTCATTGTCTGCAAATAAATGCTCCAAATGACAATATTTTTAGTTGGGAGAAATGTTGTCAGTAGTTTATAGAATAAAACAAAAATATAATTTTACCCAAACACATACCTATAAATAGTCAGAGAAACTGATACTTTTGCAGTGGTCTCTTAATTTTTTCCAGAGCTGTATATGCATGGAATGTGCAAACCCTGATGGAGAGTGCAACCAGTGATCAACCTGAGAGACTAACTGTGATCATTCCAAAAGAACTGAGAAGATATTGGATTGACAGTGCTACACTCTCCAAAATTGATAGATGAAGGGCAACTGAAAGAGGAGAAAAAACTGCTGATTAACCCAGAATTCATGCGGTTCGGCTGGGTCCACAACCATTGGAGATGCACAAATGAAAATCAAGGTATCGGTAATACCAACTCAAATGGAAATCTTCTCCTTACCACATGACCTCATCATTAGCAACATACTCTTCGGTCAGAAATAACCTGGAAAAGCTGCTGAAGGACGATTTTATATTGGGAGAACTACATGGCAAGCACATGGCAAGCAATCTAATCCTGTCACAAAGCTGTCCAGTACTTAAAAAATATAATCTCATGTCCTGGATTCCAGTGGTTTGCAGAAGAGGATGTCTTCTTTAATCCACCCCCCATAAATGTAACGGAAATATACCAGTAGCTGTGCCAGGCCCGCCACATCTGTTGACTCATCCAGCTGTAATGCATATAATTCACTGGCTTGTATGCGAAGCAGCAATTGTTTTAAAACGTCTCCTGCCATGTCACTGATGCATTGTGAAACAGTGTTGTTTGATGAAGTCATTGTCTGTATAGTTTTTTGGGGGGCCTTTCCCCCCAGTATTGTCCTAGCCATATTCACGGCAGCAGGAAGAATTAAGTCCACTATCCGAAGTGTAAATAAGGGTCACGCGCACGACGCATTTCGTGACAAAAAAAATTCTAAATATTCCATTACCGTACTTCGAAGCATGTCAACCGCTGTTTAAAATCTATTTTTATGCAATTTTTCTCGTAAAAAAGCGATAATATTCCAACCGGGAAAGCGTGTTTACGTACAAAGAGAGAGAAAATAAAAGCATGGGATCCCCTCGTGCACGAGCCTGAGTCTCATAGTACTGTGACCGGCCACTATCCAAACGCGCTAATGTTTTTCAGCCAGGGGCTGCCTCGATATCATTCAGCTTTTTGCCGCCTTCTGAGAGCCCATGGGTGGCCGTAGGAAGTGTCACGTAACAGCTGAGATCCCCTGTATTGGATAGAGATAATCAAGAAGGCCAAGAAATGGTCAGACAGGCCACTTCCTGTACAGAATCTTCTCAGGTTTTGGCCTGCCAAATGAGTTCTGTTATACTCACAGACACCATTCAAACAGTTTTAGAAACTTTGGAGTGTTTTCTATCCAAAGCTAATAATTATATGCATATTCTAGTTTCTGGGCAGGAGTAATAATCAGATTAAATCGGGTACGTTTTTTATCCGGCCGTGAAAATACTGCCCCCTAGCCACAACAGGTTAATGGTATCTGTTGCTTTTGTACATGTCTTACTACTCGAAAGTCGTCTGTATTCTCGCTCAAATCACTCCCATGGCTTATTTTTCACATTGTCATGTTTCATTTCTAAATGTCTGCGCTAGAGTGAAGGTTTCCCACGAGAGAGTAACGGTTAATGTGATTGGATGTTAATTATTTGACTAGGCTACCTGTATTTGACATTGTGTTGATATTCGCTGAACACGAGATGGTTTCATTTTATTTTTGGAAGTGAAACGAGGCTACTCAGGCGAGAGAAAAAAACTCACCCAAATGTTTAGCCCCGTTGGAAAATATAAATGTACTGTTTAAAATGTTAAGATTTTTTTTCTTTTTATGGATCACATTTTTATTTGCCATACCCCCTGACGGCATTGCACGGTACCCCAGTTTGGGAATACCTGCTCTAGGGCATTTCAAATGGTTGTGGGAGGACCTTTTTACTGACTCCCAGCCTTGAATCCCTGTCAAAATAAAGATTAAATAAGAAATTACAGTTTCAATATCTCTGGCCCAGAAAGTCAGATTCTTGTGAGGAAAAATTATCCTGGTTCAGTGGGGTCTCCCACAGTTTTCTCAGAGAATCTACGTCATCTGAGAAGGGTCCTTGGTGGTGTTACAGACCACAACTGTAGCTGAAAACATCTGAATTGATCCTTTCTGTATATCTGCATGCCTTAAATATAACTTCAAGAAAAGTAACTATTAATGCATCCATTCCATAGTCTAACTGTTTGTTTGACAATCCACTCAGTTTTTGTTGTGAATTTCTGGATATTTGACAGAAATCTGACTATTGCCATTATTCCCATTTTCACCAGATTTGACCTTTAACCCATTGAAAATTTCCTTAAGAATCCAAATGTAAAGTGTTATCCGGCCTAACTTTGTGTATCACCCCATCATTGTTTGATCTAGCCTGTAACAAACAAAAAAGAGCAAGCACTTTTTCCGTGGTTGGCTAGTCTACGATGTGGGTTGAGAATAATTGTCCTCCTGTTGGGTCCTGTTTGTGGGTCGTTAGATGGCTGAAGGTCAATCCGAGAGATGCAGATTCTGCTGCAGTGTGGACAAGGGTATGTGATGGTGGTGGATGATTGTTGGGCCTTCTTGGTGGTAAAGCTCTCATTACGTTGTTGCCACTTGTCTTCTGCGATCCGGCAGAGATCTTGTAGAATGTGGATGGTCTTCTTCCATGTGATTCTGTCCTCCTAGTTAGTGGTGTTGATGGGGAACTTTTTCAGGTTGGTCCTGATTTTGTCCTTGTAGTGATTTTTCCATACTCCTGCGGGCCCCACTGCCCTATGTTAAGCTGGGAGTACAAGAGCTGTTTCAGAAGTTGGTGCAGGTTTCCCCATACAGTAGGGTGTAGAGAACTACGGCTTTGTAAATGAGGACTTTAGTTTAGATCTGGATATCACAATCATCAAAGACAAATTTCCCATGTCTGTCAAAGGCTCCACTGACACATTTTAGGAGGTGAAGTATTTTCGCGTCTATGTCAGCTTTGGAGGAGAGAAAGCTGGCAAGGTATCGAAAGTGATCCACATTTACACGGGTGGTATTGTCAACATATATTGTCGTGACCTGTGTTGTCTGGTATTGTCAACAAGTATTGTTGTCACCGGTGTTGTCTTGTCTGGTGGGGCTTAGTGGATGATTTGTGTCTTTTTTATGTTCAGGGCCAGACCCAGGAGTGTGTACATCTTCGCAAAGTCTTCTTCCAAGTGGGCATGGATTGCTTTGTCATGTGCATACTGGAGACATATGGCGGCTCTGAGGAGGGTGCGCGTCTTGCCGGTTCCTGCTTGACTTTGCTTTTTTATGGCTTTAAAATAAAACAATTATTACTTTGTTTGCTCCTTTGTTCATCGCACAGCGGGCTTACCTGTTGCTGTTAAACAAGATGACCAAAGGCAACACCGGTGACGAAGAAGAGGAAGGAAAGGGGTCTCCAAGTTAGTCGGACGGGCTACACAGCCTCCTTTTCCTAGTATCCTGATGGCCAATGTCCAATCCCTGGAAAATACTTTGAACTCAGAGCAAGGCTTCAATAACAGAAGGATGTGTTTTTACAGACACCTGGCTTACAGACGATACACTCGACTGCTATTCAACCAGATGGCTTTTCCCTTTTCCTTATCGATCGAACTGCGGGTTCTGGTAAGAGTAGGGGTAGACGTATGTTTCTTCATCAACAATTCCTGGTAAATCGAAGTTGAAAATATCTCGAGCTCCCGTTCTCCCAACCTGGAGTTCCTGATGCAGATTCCACTAAATGCAGAGGGAATTCACGTGTTATCACAGCTGTGTACATACTGCCACAAGCAAACACCAAGGCGAACTGTACAAGATCATTAGCCAACAAAAATCCTCTTACCTGGAAGCAGTCTTTATTGCTGAATCATGTACAAACAGACCCACTCCAATTTGCCTACTTCTCCAACAGATCCAGAAAAGATGCCATTTCCATCGCTATTCACACGGCCATAACACATCTGGACAAGAGGAGCACCTATGTGAGAATGCTTTTCATTGACCACAGTTCATCATTCACCACTATTGTTCCCTCCAAGCTCAACACCAAGCTCAGAGCCCTGGGTCTGGACACCACCCTCTGGAACTGGATCCTGGACTTCCTGAGGCAGACCACAGGCTGACACCAACTCCATCATCAAGTTTGCTGACGACACCACGGTTGTAGGCCTGATAACCAACGACAAGTCAGCCTGTAAGGAGGAGGTAATTTAACTGTCATTGTAGTGCCAGGACAACAACCTCTCCCTCAATGTCAGCAAAACAAAGGAGCTGATTGTAGACTTCAAGAAGCAGAGGAGGGAATATGCCCCAATCCACATCAATGGGACTGAAGTAGAGAGTCAGCAGTTTTAAGTTCATCTGTGTCCACCACTCTTGTAAGAGGGCGCATGAGCATCTCTACTTCCTAAGGTGGCTGAAGAAATTCAGCATGCCACACCGTGTCCTCTCCAAATTCTACCGCTGCACATTGAGAGCATCCTGACCGGTTACGTCACAGCCTTGTACGGGAATTGCTCCATCCACGGCCACAAGGCCCTCCAGCGGGTGGTGAAGACAGCCGATCACTAGAACCATGCTCCCACCCATCCAGGACATCTACTTGAAACGGTTCCTGAGAAAGGCCCCCAGCATCATCAAGGACCACACACCCCAGCTACGAGCTGTTCACTCTCTTATCGCTGTGCAGACAGTATTGGAGCGTAAGGTCTGATACCAAATCAAATCAAATGTATTTGTCACATACACATGGTTAGCAGGTGTTAACGGGGTGAACAGGCAGTGGCTCGGGTGGTTGCTGTCCTTGATCTTTTTGGCCTTCCTGTGACATCAGGTGGTGTAGGTGTCCTGGAGGGCAGGTAGTTTGCACCCGGTGATGCGTTGTGCAGACCTCACTACCCTCTGGAGAGCCTTCCCATTATGGGCGGAGCAGCTGCCGTACCAGGCTGTGATACAGCCCGACAGGATGCTCTCGATTGTGCATCTGTGAAAGTTTGAGTGTTTTTGGTGACAAGCCGAATTTCTTCAGCCTCCTGAGGTTGAAGAGGCACTGCTGCGCCTTCTTCACCACACTGTCTGTGTGGGTGGACCATTTCAGTTTGTCCGTGATGTGTACGCAGAGGAACTTAAAACTCTCCACCTTCTCCACTACTGTCCCGTCAATGTAGATAGGGGGCTGCTCCCTCTGCTGTTTCCTGAAGTCCACGATCATCTCTTTTGTTTTGTTGACATTGAGTGCGAGGTTATTTTCCTGACACCACACTCCGAGAGCCCTCACTTCCTCCCTGTAGGCCGTCTCATCGTTGTTGGTAATCAAGCCTACCACTGTAGTGTCGTCTGCAAACTTGATGATTGAGTTGGATGCGTGAATGGCCACGCAGTCGTGGGTGAACAGGGAGTACAGGAGAAGGCTGAGAACGCACCCTTGTGGGGACCCAGTGTTGAGGATCAGTGGGGTGGAGATGTTGTTACCTACCCTCACCACCTGGGGGCGGCCTGTCAGGAAGTCCAGGACCCAGTTGCACAGGGCGGGGTCGAGACCCAGGGTCTCGAGCTTAATGACGAGTTTGGAGGGTACTATGACGTTAAATGCTGAGCTGTAATCGATGAACAGCATTCTTACATAGGTATTCCTCTTGTCCAGATGGGTTAGGGCAGTGTGCAGTGTGATTGCGATTGCGTCGTCTGTGGACCTATTGGGTCGGTAAGCAAATTGGAGTGGGTCTAGGGTGTCAGGTAGGGTGGAGGTGATATGGTCCTTGACTAGTCTCTCAAAGCACTTCATGATGACGGAAGTGAGTGCTACAGGGCGGTAGTCATTTAGCTCAGTTACCTTAGCTTTCTTGGGAACAGGAACAATGGTGGCCCTCTTGAAGCATGTGGGGACAACAGACTGGGATAAGGATTGATTGAATATGTCTGTAAACACACCAGCCAGCTGGTCTGCGCATGCTCTGAGGATGCGGCCGGGGATGCCGTCTGGGCCTGCAGCCTTGCAAGGGTTAACACGTTTAAATGTTTTACTCATGTTGGCTGCAGTGAAGGAGAGCCCGCAGGTTTTGGTTGCGGGCCGTGTTAGTGGCACTGTATTGTCCTCAAAGCGAGCAAAAAAGTTGTTTAGTCTGTCTAGGAGCAAGACATCGTGATCCGCGACGGGGCTAATTTTTCTTTTGTAGTCCGTGATTGACTGTAGACCCTGCCACATACCTCTCGTGTCTGAGCCGTTGAATTGCGACTCCACTTTGTCTCTGTACTGACGCTTAGCTTGTTTGATTGCCTTGCGGAGGGAATAGCTACACTGTTTGTATTCGGTCATGTTTCCGGTCACTTTGCCCTGATTAAAAGCAGTGGTTCGCGCGTTCAGTTTTGCACGAATGCTGCCATCAATCCATGGTTTCTGGTTGGGGAATGTTTTAATAGACGCTGTTGGTACGACATCACCGATGCACTTGTTAATGAACTCGCACATCGAGTCAGCTTATTCGTCAATATTGTTGTTCGCAGCAATGCGGAACATATCCCAGTCCACGTGATTGAAGCAATCTTGAAGCATGGAATCCGATTGGTCGGACCAGCGTTGAACAGACCTGAGGGCGGGAGCTTCCTGTTTTAGCTTCTGTCTATAGGCTGGGAGCATCAAAATGGAGTCGTGGTCAGCTTTTCCAAAGGGAGGGCGGGGGAGGGCCTTATATGCGTCGCGGAAGTTAAAATAACAGTGGTCTAGGGTTTTGCCCGCCCTGGTAGCACAACCGATATGCTGATAGAATTTGGGGAGCCTTGTTTTCAGATTAGCCTTGTTAAAATCCCCGGCTACAATAAATGCAGCCTCAGGATATGTGGTTTCCAGTTTACATAGAGTCCAATGAAGTTCTTTCAGGGCCGTCAATGTGTCTGCTTGGGGGGGATATACACAACTTCAACAGGCTCGACAGTTTATCTACAAGCAATGCTGCACAATTAAAAAAAAATGCCCCCTAATCCCACGTTCCCCAAAACAAGTAAATATTGGACTGTAAATTGTGCCTTCTGTTTTATGCAAAAAAATTATATTCTACTGAGCCGTTTACTTTGTTCGTATTCTTATATGTTATTATTTCTTAATTTTGTTGTATTGTCAAGAAGTTTGCATTTCAGTGGACGGTGTATACAATGTGTATCCTGTACATACTGTACGACTAATAACACTTGAAGCTTGAGCTCCATGATAGAAGTGAATTTGCTGTTTGCCTTGACTTTATTTAGGTTGAAGAATCTGCTGTATGTTTTTACAGGATTTGGACTTCCTGAGACAGATTTTACATGTGAAGGATGGCAGCAATGAAGATTCCAAAAAGGGTGGGGCAATGATGCAGCCGTTTCATCCCAGTTTCCATCTTGAAGGGTTCCATTTTAGCACCACTGTAAATGATCAGTGTTGCCGACATGCAGAAGTTGTCATGCAGAAGTCACAGTACCCTGGTGAGCTTGTCAGGGCAGCTGATATTTTACATAGTCAAATCCTTTTGTAAGATCTATAAAAGGTAATGTAAAGTGTTTACTTTTTCTCTTGCTGTTATTGTGTTGTGAAAATAATGTCCGTTGTGCCTCTGGATGGGCGAAAGCCTCATTGTGATTCCGGGAGGGGAAGGAGTCAGTTGACCAGTATGTGATTTAAGTATTTTCCCAGTGGTGGACAGTAGGAAGTTCCCACAAATATTCCTGTCCCCCTTTTAAAGATGGTAACAATCTGAGTTCTGTGGGAATTCTCTCCTTGTGTCAGATCTTCAGGAGCAGGGCATGTATGTGGTGTAAGAAACAGCACTTAGGCTCAGGTATGTGGCCTTGCTATTTCTTACCTTCTTGATGGCATTTTGTACCTGCTCCTTCCTAAGTGGTTTTCCTAGGTCTTCCTTTATGATTCACCGAGGGGTTTGGTCGAGGATCTCCGTCTCAACGGTTGTACTTCGGTTTGAAGAGTTCTTCTAAGTGTTCTCTCCACCGGGATGTGATTGATTCATCATCCTTCAGCAGCTTTTGTCCATCTTTGCAGTCAGGTTTAGGCCACGGTAACTGGGTCTGTATACTGCCTTGGTGGCATCAAAGAAGACTTGGTTATCGCCAGAGTCTACCAGCTACTGCAATTCCAGTGCCTTACCTGTCCACCATTTTTTAGAGTCCCCTCACCCAGGTTTGGACATCCACCTTTGCTCTGGGATGAGTCTCTCTTTTGCCTTAACCTCTTACATCTAGACGTTCCGCTAGCGGAACACCTGCTCCAATATCCAATGATAGGCGTGGCGCAAATTACAAATTCCTCAAAAATACAAAAACTTCAATTTTTCAAACATATGACTATTTCACAGCATTTTAAAGACAAGACTCTCCTTTATCTAACCACACTGTCCGATTTCAAAAAGGCTTTACAGCGAAAGCAAAACATTAGATTATGTCAGCAGAGTACCAAGCCAGAAATAATCAGACACCCATTTTTCAAGCTAGAATATAATGTCACAAAAACCCAGAAGACAGCTAAATGCAGCACTAACCTTTGATGATCTTCATCAGATGACACACCTAGGACATTATGTTATACAATACATGCATGTTTTGTTCAATCAAGTTCATATTTATATCAGAAAACAGCTTTTTACATTAGCATGTGACGTTCAGAACTAGCATACCCCCCGCAAACTTCCGGGGAATTTGCTAACAATTTACTAAATTACTCACGATAAACGTTCACAAAAAGCATAACAATTATTTTAAGAATTATAGATACAGAACTCCTCTATGCACTCGATATGTCCGATTTTAAAATAGCTTTTTGGTGAAAGCACATTTTGCAATATTCTAAGTACATAGCCCAGGCATCACGGGCTAGCTATTTAGACACCCGGCAAGTTTAGCACTCACCAAAGTCAGATTTACTATAAGAATAATGTTATTACCTTTGGTGTTCTTCGTCAGAATGCACTCCCAGGACTTCTACTTCAATAACAAATGTTGGTTTGGTCCCAAATAATCCATAGTTATATCCAAACAGCGGCGTTTTGTTCGTGCGTTCAAGACACTATCCGAAAGGGTAAAGAAGGGTGACGAGCATGGCGCATTTCGTGACAAAAAAAATCTAAATATTCCATTACCGTACTTCGAAGCATGTCAACCGCTGTTTAAAATACATTTTTATGCCATTTTTCTCGTAAAAAAGCGATAATATTCCGACCGGGAATCTGCATTTAGGTAAACAGACGAAAGAAAATAAAGCACGGGGTCCACTCGGGCACGCGCCTAAGCCCATTGTCCTCTGATCGGCCACTTGCCAAAAGCGTAAATGTGTTTCAGCCTGGGGCTGCCTCGATATCATTCAGCTTTTTCCCGGGCTCTGAGAGCCTATGGGAGCCATAGGAAGTGTCACGTTACAGCAAAGATCCTCAGTCTTCAATAAAAAGAGCCAAGATGAACAACAACTTGTCAGACAGGCCACTTCCTGTACAGAATCTTCTCAGGTTTTTGCCTGCCATATGAGTTCTGTTATACTCACAGACACCATTCAAACAGTTTTAGAAACTTTAGCGTGTTTTCTATCCAAAGCCAATAATTATATGCATATTCTAGTTACTGGGCAGGAGTAGTAACCAGATTAAATCGGGTACGTTTTTTATCCGGCCGTGTCAATACTGCTCCCTACCCCCAACAGGTTAATTACTCACGATTAACGTTCACAAAATACATAACAATTATTTTAAGAATTATAGATACAGAACTCCTTTATGCAATCGCGGTGTCAGATTTTAAAATAGCTTTTCGGCAAAAGCACATTTTGCAATATTCTGAGTAGATAGCCCGGCCATCATGGCTAGCTAATTTGACACCCACCAAGTTTGGCTCTCACCAAACTTAGATTTACTATAAGAAGAATTGGATTACCTTTGCTGTTCTTCATCAGAATGCACTCCCAGGACTTCTACTTCAACAACAAATGTTGTTTTGGTTAGAAATAATCAAGTTATATTCAAATACCTCCGTTTTGTTTGTGCGTTCAGGTCAGTATCCGAAGGGTGACGCGCGAGCGCATTTCGTGACCAAAAAATTCTAAATATTCCATTACCGTACTTCGAAGCATGTCAAACGCTGTTTAAAATACATTTTTATGCGATTTTTCTCGTAAAATAGCGATAATATTCCAACCGGGCGACGTTGTATTCATTCAAAGAGAGAAAGAAAAACATGGAGAATTCACATGAAGGCGCATCTCCAGTGTCACTGTTCTCAGCCTGACCACTCACAAAATCTACTGCTGTTTTTCGCCCAGTGTCACGTCCTGACCAGTATTTAGGTATTATTTGTATTGTAGTTTGGTCAGGATGTGGCAGAGGGTATTTGTTTTGGTTGGTTCAGGGTGGTTGGTTGTGTTTAGGGTGTGTGATTTGTTAGTTCTGGGTGTTGGGTATGTTCTAGGTTGTATTTTCTACATTCTGTCTAGTTTAGTTTTTCTATGTTTAGGTTTGGGTGTGGACTCTCAATTGGAGGCAGGTGTTTCTATTTTCCTCTGATTGAGAGTCCTATATATAGGTATGTGTGTGGGTTTGTTTAGTGTGGGAGATTATATGCTTTGTATAGCGGTGTGCCTTACAAGCCTGTTAGTTGTCGTCGTCATTGTGTTTTTCTTGTGTACGTATTTTGTTTTCGGTTTTGCCTTCTTATCCAGTAATAAAGAAGATGAGTACACATAACGCCGCTGCGTATTGGTCCACTTTCTCCGACGATGATTTCTCTGTATCGTCTGACGACGAAGAGAGTTACAGAATCTCCCACCAACCAAGGACCAAGCAGCGGGGTAAGGAGTAACGGGAGAGTAATATGGACTATCGGAAAAAGTGGACGCGGGAGGAGATTATGGCCAGAGAAGGTCCATGGAGAAAATGGAGCGAAGACCGGGAACGCTACAGGGGAACATGACTGGCGTTTAAGCCGGAGAGGCACCCCCAATAAAAAAAATTTGGGGGGGCACACGGGTAGTTTGGCTAGGCCAGGCAGTAGACCTAAGCCAGCTCCCCGTGCTTTTTTTGGGAAGCGTTTGGAGTGGAGAGCGCCGAGGTATGCGGAAGTGCGCACGATCTCGCCCATATGCACGCACAGTCCGGTGCGAGTTATTCCAGCCCCTCGCAGATGCCGTGCTAGAGTGGGCATCCAGCCTGGTAGGAGGATGCCTGTGCAGTGCGTCTGGTCGCCGGTGCGCCTCCTAGGACCAGGCTACCCTACGCCCGCTCTACGCACGGTAACCATCAGGCCCCTGCACAGCCCAGTTCGCCCTGTACTAGCACCCCGCTCGTACAGGGCTACTAGTTCCATCCAGCCAGGACGGGTTGTGCAGGAGGTGCGATCGAGACCGCCAGTTTTTCTCCACGGCCCGGTATATCCAGTACCAGTACCACGTACCAGGCCTCCAATACATCAGCCCAGTCCAACTCAGCCTGTTCCTGCTCCCCGCACTAGCCATGAGGTGCGTGTCCCCAAACTGGCACTTCCAGTACCAGCTCCATGCATTAGGCTTCCAGTGCGTAATACCAGTTCCACTCGGCCGGTTCCTGCTTCCCGCACTAGCCCTGAGGTGCGTGTCCCCAGGCTGGTACCTCCACCACCAGTCCCACGCATCAGGCTTCCAGTGCGTCAGCCCAGCCTCGAGTGTCCGGAAACAGTGCCCTGTCCAGAGTGTCCGGAAACAGTGCCCCGTCCAGAGTATTCGTAAACAGTGCCCCATCCAGAGTATCCGACGACAGTTCCCCGTCCAGAGTATTCGGCAACAGTGCCCCGTCCAGAGTATCCGACAACAGTACCCCGTCATGAGTATCCGGTAAGAGTGTTAAGCCCGGAACCGAGTGAGACGGCCTACAGTTCAGAACCGAGTGAGACTGCATGCAGTCCGGAACCGAGTGAGTCTGCCTGCAGTCCGGAACCGAGTGAGTCTGCCTGCGATCCGGAACCGAGTGAGTCTGCATGCAGTCTGGAACCGAGTGAGCCTGTCAACGGT
This sequence comes from Salmo salar, assembly GCF_965601325.2. Taxonomy (NCBI): domain Eukaryota; kingdom Metazoa; phylum Chordata; class Actinopteri; order Salmoniformes; family Salmonidae; genus Salmo; species Salmo salar. The sequence continues at coordinate 41,868,517 of NC_138302.1, read as the reverse complement.
CCAGAACCAAGTGAGTCTGCCTGCGATCCGGAACTGAGTGAGTCTGCATGCAGTCCGGAACCGAGTGAGCCTGTCAACAGTCCAGAACCGAGTGAGTCTGCCTGCGATCCGGAACTGAGTGAGTCTGCCTGCGATCCGGAACCGAGTGAGTCTACTTGCAATCCAGAACCGAGTGAGTCTGCCTGCAATCCGGAACCGAGTGAATGGGTCTACAGTCCAGAACCGAGTGAGTCTGCATGCAGTCCGGAACCGAGTGAGTCTGCATGCAGTCCGGAACCGAGTGAGTCTGCCTGCAGTCCGGAACCGAGTGAGTCTGCCTGCAGTCCGGAACCGAGTGAGTCTGCCTGCGATCCGGAACTGAGTGTCTGCCTGCGATCCGGAACCGAGTGATTCTACTTGCAATCCAGAACCGAGTGAGTCTGCCTGCAATCCGGAACCGAGTGAATGGTTCTACAGTCCAGAACCGAGTGAGTCTGCATGCAGTCCGGAACCGAGTGAGTCTGCATGCAGTCCGGAACCGAGTGAGTCTGCATGCAGTCCGGAACCGAGTGAGTCTGCCTGCAGTCCGGAACCGAGTGAGTCTGCCTGCGATCCGGAACCGAGTGAGTCTGCGTGCAGTCTGGAACCGAGTGAGCCTGTCAACGGTCCAGAACCGAGTGAGTCTGCCTGCGATCCGGAACCGAGTGAGTCTGCATGCAGTCCGGAACCGAGTGAGCCTGTCAACGGTCCAGAACCGAGTGAGTCTGCCTGCGATCCGGAACTGAGTGAGTCTGCCTGCGATCCGGAACCGGGTGAGTCTGCCTGCGATCCGGAACCGAGTGAGTCTGCCTGCGATCCGGAACCGAGTGAGTCTGACTATAACTTTGAACTGTGTGAGTCTGCCTACAGCTCGGAACCGAGTGAGTCTGCCTGTGGCCCGGAACCGAGTGAGTCTGCCTATGGTCCGGAACGAAGCGAGTATGCCTACAGTCTGGGTGGCTGTAGACCAGAACCTGAGCCACCTCCAGTATAGCGGGGCTATATGAGCTAGCTGGCCCGCCTGCTCTTTGTGCGGGATTGTTTATCTGTTGTATGCTTGTGTACACGCTGGTTGTGTTTTTGCACTAGTGCGTTGGTTTTGCGGCGACTGTGTTTTCCCCTGTGTTTGGGGCACTTTGTTTTGTGTGCGCTCTCATCGCTGTTTGGGGTGGCTTGTGTTTTTCGCCATTTGGCCCATTAAAAGCCACTACCCTGTATTCACTGCTTCCTGCGTTTGATTCCTCACCCACGACGCCCGAGCATTAAAACCTCAGATTGCAGCCCAAATAAATGCTTCAAGTAACAACATCAACTGTTCAGAGGAGACTGCGTGAATCAGGCCTTCAATGGTCGAATTGCTGCAAAGAAACCACTACTAAAGGTCTTCCCTGTGGCTGTGTTGGTAGAGCATGGTGTTTGCAACGCCAGGGTTGTGGGTTCGATTCCCACGGGGGGCCAGTACGGAGAAAAAATGTAAAACAAATAAAATGTATGTGTTCACTACTGTAAGTCGCTCTGGATAAGAGCATCTGCTAAATGATGAAAATATAAATATAAAGGACACCAATAAGAAGAAGAGACTTGCTTGGGCCAAGAAACACGAATGGACATTAGACTGGTGGAAAGCTGTACTTTGGTCGGATAAGTACAAATTTGCGATTTCTGGTTCAAACTGCCATGTCTTTGTGAGACGCAGAGTCGGTGAACGGAGGATCTCCGCATGTGTGGTTCCGACCGTGAAGCGAGGAGGAGTGTGGGGGTGTTTTGCTGGTGACACTGTCAGTGATTTATTTAGAATTCAAGGCACACTTAACCAGCATGACTACCACAGCATTCTGCAGCGATACGCCATCTCTGGTTTGTGCGTAGTTGGACTATCATTTGTTTTTCAACAGGACAATGACCCAAAACACACCTGAGGTTTGGGATGAGTTGGGCCGCAGAGTGAAGGAAAATCAGACAAGTGCTCAGCATGTGGGAAGTCCTTCAAGACTGTTGGAAAAACATTCCTCATGAAGCTGGTTGAGAGAATGTCAAGAGTGTGCAAAGCTGTCGTCAAGGCAAAGGATGGCTACAGTGGTTCGTCCTTTAAAAGTTGCAGCATACTGCAGCAAAGCTTGAGTGGTGCTGCAGAATTCTATGGCACGTTATTTAAGTGTCACCCACTGGTACCATTAATGCTAGTTAGTGCTAATTTGACCACCAGAGGGCACTTTGAGAAGCATTTGACAGCCTTCAGTAGTGGCTGTGCTAGAGAATTTAAAACATTTTTTTTGTAAGAACATAGTATATGGGACTGATTAAGAAATTCTGCTCTGGGTTTCCGTTAGGATGGAACAGAAAATATGGAGCTGTACATCGTGACGGTCGGGAGTAGGCTAAAATTCTGGGCTATTTAGCTAAAGAAGAAGTTTTGTGGGCACGTGGGAGACCGGGGTTCAATTCCCTTTTGGGGAGGAAGGAGTAGGCTGCCCTTGTAAATAGGAATTTGTTCTTAACCTGTTAGGGCTAGGGGGCAGTATTGACACGGCTGGATAAAAAACATACCCGATTTAATCTGGTTACCACTCCTACCCAGTAACTAGAATATGCATATACTTATTACATATGGATAGAAAACACCCTAAAGTTTCTAAAACTGTTTGAATGGTGTCTGTGAGTATAACAGAACTCAAATGGCAGGTCAAAACCTGAGAGATTCCTTTACAGGAAGTGGCCTGTCTGACCATTTCTTGAACTTCTTTTCCATCTCTATCTTTTACTAAGGATCTCTGCTCTAATGTGACACTTCCCACGTCGTCCATAGGCGCTCAGAGCCCGGGAAAAAACAGAATGTCGTCATTCCAGCCCCAGGCTGAAACACATTATCGCCTTTCTCAAGTGGCCGATCAAGGGACTCTGGGCTTATGCGCGTGACCCGACCGCCCCCGCCTTTGTGATTTTTTCCTCTGTTTGCCGAAAAGGAGATTCCCTGTCGGAATATTATCGCTTTTCTACGAGAAAAATGCCGTAAAAATTGATTTTAAACAGCGGTTGACATGCTTCGAAGTACGGTAATGGAATATTTAGAATTTTATTGTCACGAATTGCGCCATGCGCGCGACACTTCTTTACCATTTCGGATAGTGTCTGGAACGCACGAACAAAACGCCGCTATTCGGATATAACGATGGATTATTTTGGACCAAACCAACATTTGTTATTGAAGTAGCAGTCCTGGGTGTGCATTCTGACGAAGACAACAAAAGGTAATCAAACTTTTATAATAGTAAATATGATTATGGTGAGTGCTAAACTTGCCGGGTGTCTAAATAGCGAGCCCGTGATGCCTGGGCTATGTACCTAGAATATTGCAAAATGTGCTTTCACCAAAAAGCTATTTTAAAATCGGACATATCGAGTGCATAGAGGAGGTCTGTATCTATAATTCTTAAAATAATTGTTATGCTTTTTGTGAACGTTTATCGTGAGTAATTTAGTAAAATGTTAGCGAATTCCCCGGAAGTTTGCGGGGGCTATGCTAGTTCTGAACGTCACATGCTAATGTAAAAAGCTGGTTTTTGATATAAATATGAACTTGATTGAACAAAACATGCATGTATTGTATAACATAATGTCCTAGGGTTGTCATCTGATGAAGATCATCAAAGGTGAGTGCTGCATTTAGCTGTCTTCTGGGTTTTGGTGACATTATATGCTGGCTTGAAAAATGGGTGTCTGATTATTTCTGGCTTGGTACTCTGCTGACATAATCTAATGTTTTGCTTTCGTTGTAAAGCCTTTTTGAAATCGGACAGTGTGGTTAGATTAACGAGAGTCTTGTCTTTAAATAGCTGTAAAATAGTCATATGTTTGAGAAATTGAAGTAATAGGATTTTTAAGGTTTTGAAAATCGCGCCACAGGCTGCCAGTGGCTGTTACGCAAGCGTCCCACCTAGCCCATAGAGGTTAACTGGTTCCATATGTGTTATTTCATTGTTAGGATGTCTTCACTATTATTCTACAATGTAGAAAATACAGTTGAAGTCGGAAGTTTACACACACAGGTTGGAGACATTAAAACTCGTTTTTCAACCACTCCACAAATGTCTTGTTAACAAACTATAGTTTTGGCAAGTCGGTTAGGACATCTACTTTGTGCATGACACAAGTAATTTTTCCAGCAATTGTTTACAGACAGATTCTTTCACTTTTAATTCAATGTATCACAATTCCAGTGGGTCAGAAGTTTACATACACTAAGTTGACTGTGCCTTTAAACAGCTTGGAAAATTCCAGAAAATTATGTCATGGCTTTAGAAGCTTCTGATAGGCTAATTGACATAATTTGAGTCAATTGGAGGTGTACCTGTGGAGGTATTTTAAGGCCTACCTTCAAACACAGTGCCTCTTTGCTTGACATCATGTGAAAATCAAAAGAAATCAGCCAAGGTACCACGTTCATCTGTACAAACAATAGTACGCAAGTGGAAACACCATGGGACCAGACAACCGTCATACCGCTCAGGAAGGAGACGTGTTCTGTCTCCTAGAGATGAACGTACTTTGGTGAGAAAAGTGCAAATCAATCCCAGAACAACAGCAAAGGACCTTGTGAAGATGCTGGAGGAAACAGGTACAAAAGTATCTATATCCACAGTAAAACGAGTCCAATATCGACATAACCTGAAAGGCCGCTCAGCAAGGAAGAAGCCACTGCTCTAAAATGGCCATAAAAAAGCCAGAATACGGTTTGCAACTGCACATGATGACAAACATCGTACTTTTTGGAGAAATGTCTTTGGGTCTGATGAAACAGGGGGTGGCAGCATCATGTTGTGGGGGTGCTTTGCTGCAGGAGGGGCTGGTGCACTTCACAAAATAGATAACATCATGAGAAAGGAAAATTATGTGGATATATTGAAGCAACATCTCAAGACATCAGTCAGGAAGTTAAAGCTTGGTCGCAAATGGATCTTCCAAATGGACAATGACCCCAAGCATACTTCCAAAGTTGTGGCAAAATGGCTTAAGGACAACAAAGTCAAGGTATTGGAGTGGCCATCACAAAGCACTTACCTCAATCCCATAGAAAATTTGTGGGCAGAACTGAAAAAGTGTGTGCGAGCAAGGAGGCCTACAAACCTGACTCAGTTACACCAGCTCTGCCAGGAGGAATGGGCCAAAACTCACCCAACTTATTGTGGGAAGCTTGTGAAAGGCTACCCGAAACATTTGACCCAAGTTAAACAATTTAAAGGCAATGCTGCCAAATAGTAATTGAGTGTATGTAAACTTCTGACCCTCTGGGAATGTGATGAAAGAAATAAAAACTGAAATAAATTATTCTCTCTACTATTATTCTGACATTTCACATTCTTAAAATAAAGTGGTGATCCTAACTGACCTAAGACAGGGAATTGTTACTAGGATTAAATGTCAGGAATTGTGGAAAACTGACTTTAAATGTATTTGGCTAAGGTATATGTAAACTTCCAACTTCAACTGTATCTAAAATATATTTTGATTTGTTTAGCACTTTTTTAATTACTACATGATTCCATATGTGTTATTTCATAGTTTTGATGTCTTCACTATTATTCTACAATGTAGAAAATAGTAAAAATTATGAAAAATCCTTGAATGAATAGGTGTGTCCAAACATTTGACTGTTACTGTATATGTTTAATTATTATATTGACAGAATAATGAAGTTTGAAATAACTAATTTCAATATGCATACAGTGCCTTCAGAAAGTATTTGTATTTATTAGGGATCACCATTAGCTGCTGCCACTCTTCCTGGGGTCCAAACACATTAAGTCACTTGCATCACACATAAAACAGAAGATAAAACAGTGCATCATATAACATTATTACACCACTACATATCTACAATACAAAATCTATAATACCACCATACAACAATATTACAATGTACGTGTGTGCTAGTATATATATATATATATATATATACTGCTCAAAAAAATAAAGGGAACACTTAAACAACACAATGTAACTCCAAGTCAATCACACTTCTGTGAAATCAAACTGTCCACTTAGGAAGCAACACTGATTGACAATACATTTCACATGCTGTTGTGCAAATGGAATAGACTACAGGTGGAAATTATAGGCAATTAGCAAGACACCCCCAATAAAGGAGTGGTTCTGCAGGTGTTAACCACAGACCACTTCTCAGTTCCTATGCTTCCTGGCTGATGTTTTGGTCACTTTTGAATGCTGGCGTTGCTTTCACTCTAGTGGTAGCATGAGACGGAGTCTACAACCCACACAAGTGGCTCAGGTAGTGCAGCTCATCCAGGATGGCACATCAATGCGAGCTGTGGCAAGAAGGTTTGCTGTGTCTGTCAGCGTAGTGTCCAGAGCATGGAGGCGCTACCAGGAGACAGGCCAGTACATCAGGAGACGTGGAGGAGGCCGTAGGAGGGCAACAACACAGCAGCAGGACCGCTACCTCCGCCTTTGTGCAAGGAGGAGCACTGCCAGAGCCCTGCAAAATGACCTCCAGCAGGCCACAAATGTGCATGTGTCTGCTCAAACGGTCAGAAACAGACTCCATGAGGGTGGTATGAGGGCCCGACGTCCACAGGTGGGGGTTGTGCTTACAGCCCAACACCGTGCAGGTCGTTTGGCATTTGCCAGAGAACACCAAGATTGGCAAATTCGCCACTGGCGCCCTGTGCTCTTCACAGATGAAAGCAGGTTCACACTGAGCACATGTGACAGACGTGACAGTCTGGAGACGCTGTGGAGAACGTTCTGCTGCCTGCAACATCCTCCAGCATGACCGGTTTGGCGGTGGGTGAGTCATGATGTGGGGTGGCATTTCTTTGGGGGGCCGCACAGCCCTCTATGTGCTTGCCAGAGGTAGCCTGACTGCCATTAGGTACCGAGATGAGATCCTCAGACCCCTTGTGAGACCATATGCTGGTGCGGTTGGCCCTGGGTTCCTCCTAATGCAAGACAATGCTAGACCTCATGTGGCTGGAGTGTGTCAGCAGTTCCTGCAAGAAGAAGGCATTGATGCTATGGACTGGCCCGCCCGTTCCCCAGACCTGAAACCAATTGAGCACATCTGGGACATCATGTCTCGCTCCATCCACCAACGCCACGTTGCACCACAGACTGTCTAGGAGTTGGCGGATGCTTTAGTCCAGGTCTGGGAGGAGATCCCTCAGGAGAACATCCGCCACCTCATCAGGAGCATGCCCAGGCGTTGTAGGGAGGTCATACAGGCACGTGGAGGCCACACACACTACTGAGCCTCATTTTGACTTGTTTTAAGAACATTACATCAAAGTTGGATCAGCCTGTAGTGTGGTTTTCCACTTTAATTTTGAGTGTGACTCCAAATCCAGACCTCCATGGGTTGATAAATTGGATTTCCATTGATTATTTTTGTGTGATTTTGTTGTCAGCACATTCAACTATGTAAAGATAAAAGTATTTAATAAGATTATTTCATTCATTCAGATCTAGGATGTGTTATTTTAGTGTTCCCTTTATTTTTTGAGCAGTGTATATATACATATACATAGATAGATAGATAGATGATAGATAGATAGATAGATAGATAGATAGATAGATAGATAGATAGATAGATAGATAGATAGATAGATAGATAGATAGATAGATAGATAGATAGATAGATAGATAGATAGATAGATAGATAGATAGATAGATAGATAGATAGATAGATAGATAGATAGATAGATAGATAGATAGAGTGCTCTTCTCAGTTCCATTAGGTATATTTTGATTTGTTTTTGAAATCTTATTCTACTGCTTGCATTGGTTACCTGATGTGGAATAGAGTTCCTTGTAGTCATGGCTCTATGTAAACTCAGCAAAAAAAGAATAGTCCCCTTTTCAGGACCCTGACTTTCAAAGATAATTCATAAAAATCCAAATAACTTCACAGATCTTCATTGTAAAGGGTTTAAACACTGTTTCCCATGCTTGTTCAATGAACCATAAACAATTAATGAACATGCACCTGTAGAATAGTCGTTTAGACATTAACAGCTTACAGACGGTAGGCAATTAAGGTCACAGTTAAGAAAACCTATGACAGTAAAGAGGCTTTACCTACTGACTCTGAAAAACACAAAAAGAAAGATGGCCAGGGTCCCTGCTCATCTGCATGAACGTGCCTCAGGCATGCTGCAAGGAGGCATGAGGACTGCAGATGTGCCCAGGGCAATAAATTGCAATGTCCGTACTGTGAGACGCCTAAGACAGCGATACGGACAGCTGATTGTCCTCGCAGTGGCAGACCACGTGTAACAACCTGCACAGGATCAGTACATCCGAACATCACACCTGCGGGACAGGTACAGGATGGCAACAACAACTCCCCGAGTTACACCAGGAATGCACAATCCCTCCATCAGTGCTCAGACTGTCCGCAATAGGCTGAGAGAGGCTGTACTGAGGGCTTGTAGGCCTGTTGTAAGGCAGGTCCTCACCAGACATCACTGGCAACAATGTCGCCTATGGGCTCAAACCCACCATCGCTGGACCAGACAGGACTGGCAAAAAGTGATCTTCACTGACGAGTCGCGGTTTTGTCTCACCAGGGGTGATGGTCGGATTCACGTTTATCGTCGAAGGAATGAGCGTTACACCGAGGCCTGTACTCTGGAGCGCGATCGATTTCGAGGTGGAGGTCCGTCATGGTCTGGGGCGGTGTGTCACAGCATCATCGGACTGAGCTTGTTGTCATTGCATGCAATCGCAACGCTGTGCGTTACAGGGAAGACCTCCTCCTCCCTCATGTGGTACCCTTCCTTCAGGCTCATCCTGACATGACCCTCCAGCATGACAATGCCACCAGCCATTTTGCTCGTTCTGTGCGTGATTTCCTGCAAGTGTTCTGCCATGGCCAGCAAGAGCCTGGATCTCAATCCCATTGAGCACGTCTGGGACCTGTTGGATTGGAGGGTGAGGGCTAGGGCCATTCCCCCCAGAAATGTCCAGGAACTTGCAGGTGCGTTGGTGGAAGAGTGGGGTAACATCTCACAGCAAGAACTGGCAAATTTGGTGCAGTCCATGAGGAGGAGATGCACTGCAGTTCTTAATGCAGCTGGTGGCCACACCAGATACTGACTGTTACTTTTGATTTTGACCACCCCTGTGCAACTTGTTCAGTTTATGTCTCCGTTGTTAAATCTTATTTTCATACAAATATTTACACATGTTAAGTTTTCTGAAAATAAACGCAGTTGACAGTGAGAGGACGTTTCTTTTTTTGCTGTTCTCCCTCCATAGTCTGTTCTTGACTTGGGGATTAAGAAGAGACCTCTGGTGGCCCCCCTTGACTTGTTGTTGTGTTACAGCCTGAATTTAAAATTGATTATATTTCGATTTTCTTTGTCACTGGCCTACACACAATACCCCTTAATGTCAAAGTGGAATTATGTTTTTCTGGGGGGGGTCTCAAATTAATTAAGATGAAAAGCTGAAATGTCTTAAATAAATATTCAACCCCTTTGTTATAAAGTACCTAAGTAGTTTCAGGAGTAAAAATGTGCTTAATAAGTTGCACTCAGTGAGCAAAGTACATTAAGTGAAAAAAATATGAAAAACTAGAACGTTCAATCTGCATAAACCCTTTTGAACGTGGCGAGTCCTCTTAATTTATAACATTTCCCTCACTAAGTCAACAAAACATTAGCAAAAGTTACCCAATTAGCGTGAGGGATGGGGCAACATCTTCTTGCGCACTGTAATCATGTTCAGAATGGCTTCCATTCAAAACCCATAGAGCGCTGTGAAGCTGATAAAAGAATGATCTAATAAATGTAAATGAATCAATAAACCATGATGAATTATTAAGTCATACAGCAGGTTTAATGAATAATCAATGTAATAATCAATATAGGGATCGATTAGTCTGATTAGTTCCGGAAAGTCCAGGAACCACTGGAGAGGGAAAGAAATGTGTGTATGCAATTAGTATAGAGAGATAGAGGGACAGATGGTCAAGGGAGTAAAAGCTTCAAAGAGTTCTTAACCTTGAGGGAAAAGAACAGGCTGAGCGCTGGATAGTGATAAACAGTGTGAGAAGTTTATGGGGGTTGCAGGTCACCAACGGATTGTGTGTAAATGCATGTGCGTAAGTAAGCAAGAACTATATAATGACTGTTTTGTTATCCTGACCTCAGAACGTTCTCTGAATAAAGCTACAGAAACCTTTTGCAGAAAGCTGAGTCCTTGCCTAATTATCCTCTATGGGCTAGGTGGGACGCTTGCGTCCCACCTACGTAACAGCCACTTGCAGCCTGTGGCGCGATTTTCAAAACCATAAAAATCCTATTACTTCAATTTCTCAAACATATGACTATTTTACAGCTATTTAAAGACAAGACTCTCGTTAATCTAACCACACTGTCCGATTTCAAAAAGGCTTTACAACGAAAGCAAAACATTAGATTATGTCAGCAGAGTACCAAGCCAGAAATAATCAGACACCCATTTTTCAAGCCAGCATATAATGTCACCAAAACCCAGAAGACAGCTAAATGCAGCACTCACCTTTGATGATCTTCATCAGATGACAACCCTAGGACATTATGTTATACAATACATGCATGTTTTGTTCAATCAAGTTCATATTTATATCAAAAACCAGCTTTTTACATTAGCATGTGACGTTCAGAACTAGCATACCCCCCGCAAACTTCCGGGGAATTCGCTAACATTTTACTAAATTACTCACGATAAACGTTCACAAAAAGCATAACAATTATTTTAAGAATTATAGATACAGACCTCCTCTATGCACTCGATATGTCCGATTTTAAAATAGCTTTTTGGTGAAAGCACATTTTGCAATATTCTAGGTACATAGGCCAGGCATCACGGGCTCGCTATTTAGACACCCGGCAAGTTTAGCACTCACCATAATCATATTTACTATTATAAAAGTTTGATTACCTTTTGTTGTCTTCGTCAGAATGCACACCCAGGACTGCTACTTCAATAACAAATGTTGGTTTGGTCCAAAATAATCCATCGTTATATCCGAATAGCGGCGTTTTGTTCGTGCGTTCCAGACACTATCCGAAATGGTAAAGAAGTGTCGCGCGCATGGCGCAATTCGTGACAATAAAATTCTAAATATTCCATTACCGTACTTCGAAGCATGTCAACCGCTGTTTAAAATCAATTTTTACGGCATTTTTCTCGTAGAAAAGCGATAATATTCCGACAGGGAATCTCCTTTTCGGCAAACAGAGGAAAAAATCACAAAGGCGGGGGCGGTCGGGTCACGCGCATAAGCCCAGAGTCCCTTGATCGGCCACTTGAGAAAGGCGATAATGTGTTTCAGCCTGGGGCTGGAATGACGACATTCTGTTTTTTCCCGGGCTCTGAGCGCCTATGGACGACGTGGGAAGTGTCACGTTAGAGCAGAGATCCTTAGTAAAAGATAGAGATGGAAAAGAAGTTCAAGAAATGGTCAGACAGGCCACTTCCTGTAAAGGAATCTCTCAGGTTTTGACCTGCCATTTGAGTTCTGTTATACTCACAGACACCATTCAAACAGTTTTAGAAACTTTAGGGTGTTTTCTATCCATATGTAATAAGTATATGCATATTCTAGTTACTGGGTAGGAGTGGTAACCAGATTAAATCGGGTATGTTTTTTATCCAGCCGTGTCAATACTGCCCCCTAGCCCTAACAGGTTATTATAACCCATTGTCTTACAAACCTTGGGCATTAGTCAAGGCGAATTGATTATTGATTATTATCATCAAGATATTAAATTCCTTTAACAATTCGTCCTTCGAGCCGGATTTCAAACTGCCGCTGTCGTTCCAAGGAGACACCGAAACCGTGCACGGGCGGATGAAATATCCGTAAATCAAAGACCTGGCCCTTTACTGTGGGTTCTTTACAGGCCGGTGGCAAACTGGTACGCGACAGAGGTGGTGACGAGATTCAACGAACATTGAAAACCTCAGCTGCAAATTATAAGGTTAGTAGACTTTATTCATACTTTTGGGGGATAGCACCTGTATGATTACATTAAATAAGGGGTGAGTGACATACCTATAGGTTTGCATTGCATAGTGAAATGAGTGATATACCGATAGGTTTACATTGCATGGTGAAATGAGTGATACACCTGTGTGTCTGCATTGTATGAAATACACCTGTATGTCGGCATTGTATGATGAAATGGGAAATACACCTGTATGTCTGCATTGCATGATGGAATAAGGGACACAATTGGGTGTTGGCATTTGATGAGAAAGCGATTGTTGAGAGTGAAAGGCAAAAGCGATTGTTGAGAGTGTAAGGCGAAAGATTGTTGTGAATGAAAGGCAAAAGCGATTGTTGTGAATGAAAGCAAAAGCGATTGTTGAGAGTGTAAGGCGAAAGCGATTGCTGGGAATGAAAGGCAAAAGCGATTGATAAGAGTGAAAGTAGAGGATTTTAATGTACTCTGGGTGTTAGACGCTGAATTTGGTGAATGTTATAGCTGGTTACCTGGCTTCAGAAGTTCGCGTGGAGAAAAATCGGTTTTAAAGGGAATCAAGTATTCTGCGCGGATGGAAGTTAGGAATTAGTTGTAAATTCAAAACGACGAATTCGAAAACGACGCAGGGTCCGAAATCGACCCTGGGCAACTGTGGCCACTGCATAAAACTAAACTAGGGCTTGTGGTGAGACCTGATAACGTAGCACAAGGGTCAAAAAACCATAATGGGATAGTCGGTACCTAAATACGGCTTTAGGTCTGATATCTATGGGTGAAGTGAGACCTAATATGGCGGAGTGAGAAACAGATATTAGTGTCAACAGTTACATGAAGCAACAGATAAATAGGCTGTTAACTAGGGCTTTACGACCCCTGGAAAGTAGTTTATAGTTGCATACGTATGCGACCTAATGTCTGATCGACAGTCCCCGCTGTAGATAAAGTTTCGAGAGAGATAGAGTAACTATGCTGGGATGAGGGATTGCGTGTGAGGCGAATTCTGTCAATAAATCGCGAGAAAAAGACAGACAGTACAAACCTAAAAATAAAACGGGTTGCAGTGTTTGTCTATGAGCGAGATAAAGACCGGATTAGGATAGATGCGTATAATCATTCTAGCAGAACAACTCTATATTGCGAATAGAAGGTTAATAACGAAAACATATTGCTAGAATCAACAGGCGCAAGATAAAAGCCGTTTGTCCTTTTTGAGCGATGAGATACAAGCAATTTGTAATATAGCGTGCGAATAATTATTCCCTAAATTCTAGATGAAAACATATTGCTAGACTCAACAGGCGCAAGATAAAAGCCGTTTGTCCTAATGGAGCGATGAGATAGAAGCGATTTGAAATACAGCGTGCGAATAATTATTCCCCAAATTATAGGTTTAATAACGAAAACACATTGTTAAAATCATAATGAAAACATATTGCTAGAATCAACAGGCGCAAGATAAAAGCCGTTTGTCCTTTTTGAGCGATGAGTTAGAAGCAATTTGTAAAATAGCATGCGAATAATTATTCCCCAAATTCTAGGTTAATAACGGTAAAATAGCATACACATTAAGATTAACAACGAGTAGACACTAATTGTATTTGGTTCGAAGTTGTATAAATTAAAGCACATATGAATAAAAGATAGTTTATGGTTCTTACGAATAATATTTCTAAAACTCTAGATTGGTTCCTTTAACAACATGGGTAGTAAATCCTCTAAGGAGATCCTGGTATTGACAGGAGATGAACGGTTTATGCTGGGAAAAGATAAGAGGAACATTTTATTTTGGCCCGAAATGGAGGATGGATGTTTAAATGTTGAAAGATTTGAATTAAGGATAAAACAAATACATAGGGTCTGTGGGGATAAGACAGAGAAGCAGCGTACAGAGGGCCTTGACACCGCTCGTGTTTGGCTGGCAGAAGCTAGGAAGAGAGCGGAGGGGGCCAGGGATAAGGGCGTTGCTAACAATGATTTGGGTAACAAGGGAGGTAGAGAGGAAGAGACACAGAAAAGAGAACAGGTTTTAACAAACTTATGTAGAAAGTGGATAGAACCCGAGGACAGAAAGTGCTACAACTGCAATATAACTGGCCACATGGCAGAGGATTGTAAGGCCCCACCAAGGAACCGTAGACAGAGACAGTTTAGGGATAGACAGAGAGGAGAACAGGATTTAGCAAACTTATTGAGAAAAGTGGATAGAGACACTGTAGACAGAAGGGGAAAAACAGGGAGACGCGCTGACAAAGACGGAGAGAGGATGTGTTTTAATTGCGATAGAACAGGACATTTCGCCAGAGACTGTAAAACACCCTGTAAACATTGTGACCGAGTAGGACACAACTACCGAAATTGTAAACATGAACAATAGTGCTTCAGTGGTAGAATTCTTGCCTACCATGCAGGGGGCCCGGGTTCGGTTCCCAGCCCATGCACCATGGGACTAAAATTAAATTTAATTCTTGTTATGTTATGACTGGAACCATACGGTTGTTAGTGTTTGTTTAAGATAGAAACCGAACGTTTTGATAGCTTGTTTAGTTTAAATAGAAAGACAGAGTCGATAAAGTACGTTGTTTGTGGTCTGAATGGCCTGTTTTAAGGATTTATAGAGAATGGGAGTTGTATTTGAATGACGGAATCATGGAAAAGGTAGTTACCTAAATCTAATGAATTATAAGGAGCGGAAATTAATAATTGCGACAGAATTGTGGTGATATACATGATATATATATTTTTTTAACCCTTGGACATTTCATAAGACTATAAACCAATACCTAGAGAGATTAAAGGACGTGTCCAACGCTAATAGTGGGTTAATAGAACCCCCGTTAGTGGATGGATTTGATGCCCCGTATTATCAGGAATTAAAAATTGCTTTCCTCAGTGGAAAGCGTCCCGAGATAAATCGTGCCACCAAACAGAACCTCGTAGGGTGGGGGCTAGCAGATCTGAGGGAAGTAAGAGAGGCCAAAGAGGGGGTCGAGACAAATACAAAGAGAAGGTCAGGCGCCCCCAGCCAGACTCAGAGGAGGAGGCATGACTAACTATGGAGAGCGGGGGAACAGACACTAGTGAGGGGAAGGACGATTTTCAGAATTTAGTTATAAACAGCGATTGTGAAGTTTTTGAATTGGCTACAATTGGCTACAAAAATATTTTGACCAGTAGCAGGGGTATTTTTTTTACATGATCTAGATACGTTTATTTTCCCTTAGGAAGTCAGCTGTTGTTGAATTCAGTGTAAGAGATTTAACACAACAAGGCTGTGGAATTGATATACTAGTATTACTATATTTTGTTGTGAATAAGTTTAATAATGGTAGACTTATGTCAACAGGACAGGGATACATGACATCTGTAGGTGAACCAGGATTATTGAGGGTATCGAGATAAATTTAAGTAGATATGCAATATCTAGACAGGTTGATTTTTCTAAAGTTCAGGAGTGCAACCAAGGAGACAATGAGACATTTAGTCAATATTTGGAAACAACCATATTATGAGAAAAAGCTGGAGACAGATAGAAGGGCAGACAGAGAGATCCTCCCCTGCACTGCTGAAACCTTGAGGGTTGGGGAGTAGCAGGAAGAAAGAAGGGGGGCCAGCAGGAGTAGATAGGAAGATAATTTGGTTCACTTAGCTTTAGGATATTAATTCATGGAGAGACTATCGGCTCCATTGGCAGGCATGTATTTTAGTTTTGATTTTAAGTTTATGTTTGGTAAATTCGCTAGGAGGAGATATGAAAGCTTAGTTGGTTTCAGGTGTTAGACACTGAACCATTGCCCAGACACTATTCTGCACAGTAGGCCGAAATAGTAGCATTGACTAGAACCGGTGAAATAAGAAAGGAGAGAAAAGTTACTATTTACACAGACAAGCACATAGACATTTAAAACCATACAAAGCAGCATAGATAAATCTTAAAGACGATAAGAAACTTGACAGAGGATTGTTAAATGATAGCCAAGGATGAAGGCCCCAGGGAGAATTGGACATGTGGAAAATGAAATGGGGCATCCTACAAGAAAAGGTCTGACATAAGGATAATTTACTTATCCTACCAAAGACACTGTATGGATACGCAGCAATATTGATACATAGGCTAAGCAATGTATGAAGGGGAGGGAAGTATAGTAGAGTAGTTAGGAAAGAGTGATGGCCTAGAGGATAATTCCTTAAACAAAACAAAAAATTGTAAGAAGATCCATTCCAACATTTGGAATTGGACTTATTGAAATATTCCGAAATGAGGGGAAGAAGGGGTGTTTAACAAGAATAGATAAGTATAGCAAATGGGTTGAAGCGTTCCCAACTTACTTGGTGGACATGATTATGGTAGCTAAAATATTAAGTCAAGATATTATCCCTAGAGTTGGTTGACTAGGAGCCATCTTTTTAAATGATGGATGACAGTTTAGCTAATCAGGTAGAGCCTATAGAATGCCAGAGTTAGAGATACCAGAACAGGTAGACATGGAAGTTGAAGAAATACTAGCAGAGCACATGAGAAGACTGTTTGTTAACCAAACCCGTATGTCCAAGATTTTGTGTCCAACAGGTGAATTACAGGAGAAGGTGATTCACTCAATCCAACCAGGAGACTGGGTGTGGATCCAGTCCCTGAGGAGAAAAGACTGGTAGCAGTCCCGTTGTGAAGGCCCATACCAGGTTCAGCTAAACCACTGCCTTTGCCATTAGAAAAGCTGAGAGAGTCACTTGGGTCCACGTTAACCACTGCAAGAAGGTATGTACACATATGAACACTGCTGATCACACACAGAGTTAGGAGAAGAACCGATAGCAACAGGGTCCGGGGGTTACCTCCTTAACGAAGATTTCCTATCCCGACCGTTCATCACTGTGTGTGCTCCTAGAGGTGTGAGTATGGGGTGGTACCTAGCAGAGAGACTAAGGGCAGGAGAGGGTTGGCGGTTTTTGGGAAGAGTAGAGACTCTGAGCTGCATCATAGTCTAATCTGACTGATACATTCAGATCCACCACCTTCTGGCACTAATCATACGATACCGTTGTCATTGAGAAGAAGTAGAAGATAAACTATATAATACACTGATGAGTGACTTACAGAATAAGGAGTCAAAGAAGATCAAGATGTAGGATTTAAGGTAAACATTAAACAATTTCCTGGGGAAGCAGAAAACTGTACAGGAATTGGGGTTGGCCAGATTAAAGTACTCAGCCAACCCACCTCGGTTCACCTAAATTCCTGATGAGCACCAGTGTTATAGATACAAGAATGGCACCGAGAACTAAGATGATTTTAATGGCTGAAAGGTAATCGTTAATGTGACTGACTTAGGTTTGAGAGATGAATAGAACATTCTTAACCTCACAGCACCTATAACTGATGAAGGGTGGGCTAGTACCAGTAAAGGATGCATACGACAGAAATTACCACAAAGGGTGGTTAGGAACTTGCGCCCTGGGGTTATTGGTCCAACCAGTTCGAGTTAGTCATCAGAGGCTAGTTATAGGAGGCTAAAGTAGGGACAGGAGGAGTTTTGACCAGGATGGGAGTAGCTTTGTCTAGAGGGATGCTATTGGCATCCTCAGGGAAGTTCCAGATGAATACAAAGCTATGAATCGAATATGTGAAGGCTTTAACACTACATTGTTTTGGTGGTTGACAATAAATAGAAATGTGGATTGGATTAATGACATTTTTTTATAATCAACAGAGAGTCATGAATGAAAACGGGTATGCAGTAAAGAGGTTCTCTGACCAATTATCCACCACCCCCCTCATGACCTGGTAAAATAGACTGACTCTCGAGATGTTATTGGCAGAAGAGGGCAGTGTAGGTAGAATGATTGGGTTCAGCGCTGCACGTACATTCCTGAGAACACATCCCATGTTTGGGAAATGGAAAAGTGTTGTAAGAACTGTATTATGGGCTGCTTTCACCTGTATGAGTGTGTTTGTGTTGTGTGGATGTTGTCTCGTCCCATGTGTGAGAGGTTTAATCACCAGGACTCTCGAGAGATCGATGACGCAGCAGTTGGTGAGATATGGACCGATTCCGAGCTCCGATGAGTGGGATGGCGAATGCGGGCCTCCAGGCCAGGAAGATGGCTCCGTCTCTTTTGATAACGAGGAGCCAATGTTTGATGAAACAATTTTCAACGTTTTGATTGAATTTTCAACGTTTTGATAGACTGTTCCTTTAATGAAAATTATGATGAAAATCCTGAATCAAAGTATCATAATTGGAAAGAGGCCTAGGACTGTCATTGATGGGTATAGGAGGAATAATTATGTATTAGTCTTGTTTAATCCTTGTATCACAATTAAATTCAATATAGCGTGTGATTTCACAATTACGTATTTCCATATAGCGTATGATTATTGTATTTACATATAGCGTGTGATTAATAGGGTTCTCATATAGCATCTGATCATCATGGTGAATTATTGAATCATTTAAGGGTGGAATTGATAAGAGAATTATCTAATAAATGTAAATGAATCAATAAACCATGATGAATTATTAAGTCATACAGCAGGTTTAATGAATAATCAATGTAATAATCAATATAGGGATCTATTAGTCTGATTAGTTCCGGAAAGTCCAGGAACCACTGGAGAGGGAAAGAAATGTGTGTATGCAATTAGTATAGAGAGATAGAGGGACAGATGGTCAAGGGAGTAAAAGCTTCAAAGAGTTCTTAACCTTGAGGGAAAAGAACAGGCTGAGCGCTGGATAGTGATAAACAGTGTGAGAAGTTTATGGGGGTTGCAGGTCACCAACGGATTGTGTGTAAATGCATGTGCGTAAGTAAGCAAGAACTATATAATGACTGTTTTGTTATCCTGACCTCAGAACGTTCTCTGAATAAAGCTACAGAAACCTTTTGCAGAAAGCTGAGTCCTTGCCTAATTATTATGACCCATTGTCTTACAAACCTTGGGCATTAGTCAAGGCGAATTGATTATTGATTATTATCATCAAGATATTAAATTCCTTTAACAGAAGCGCATAGCCTAAGGTCTGACGTTATGTATAGCATGTTACTGTACAGCCACTGCGTTCCAATTTAGGTGTTTATCTGTGCCAAATACTATTTTCAACCTGTATATGTGTACATGTCTAACAATTGCTTGTTTTACGTTTTGTTTGATTAAAAAGCAAGCCCGTATATGCTACCCTACTATAACAAAAGCTGGTTCAATAGCAATGCGTCTGGTGTCTTTTTTTTATCCTGGACATGCATTAGCCAAGTAGCCTATCCATAAAAGGTTTCTAAAATGGTTTACTCGTGAGGCTTTTGCATTATTCACAATTCACATAGGCATACCTGCAGTGCATAGACTACTCCATTCAGCTTGTATCCATGACCATTTCCGAAGAGCGGCTCTTGTCCAGTTACCAAATACACGCCAAACATATTCAAATTATTCAGTCATATAAAACCATGTTTTTCACTGTTGCTATTACTGGTTATTGTAATAATTAATATAGCTATTTTCTACCAACTGAGGTACTCAAAGCACTTTACATAGTAGAGGGAAACCCACCACCAATGTGAAGCACCCACCTGGGTGATGCACAGCAACCATTTTTGTGCCAGAACACTCATCACACATCAGTTTAGAAGTGATATATGCCAATTAGTAATGAGGGGGATGATTAGGTGGCCATGATGGAATGGAGCCAGGTTTGGAATTTAGCCATTACACCAGGGTTAACACCACTAATCTTACAATACGTGCCATGGGATTTTTAAATGACCACAAAGAGTCAGGACACCTGTTTAATGTCACATCTGAAAGACTGTACCCTACGCAGGGCAACGTCCCCTTCACTGCCCTTGGGAATTGGGATTTCCTTAGACTGGAGGGAAGAGTGCCCCGTACTAGCCCTCCAACACCAGATCCAGCAGCATCTGGTCTCCCATCCAGGGACTGACCCAGATCCACCCTGCTTAGCTTCAGAGGCAAGCCAGCAGTGTAATGCAGGGTGGGCTGCTATTTATTAAACTGTATCAATCCGCAATGGACTAGGAAGAGACTATTCCGTGCCCCCAGCCGAATTAAGACATCACAAAGACCGTCAGTAACCTACAGAACTTGAGACAACGGCATGTCGTATTAAGCAGTGAACAGCATTGATTGGCCTGTGAGTTTCTAAGCCCTCTTCACACCTATAATGAGTTAAACCCAACCCTTTCGCGCCACCGCCAGCTATTGCACTCAATTCCCTGTGAAAATAGCTAAAATATTTTTGATACACCCCCGGAACCTATAGCTATACCGGCAGCGCTAATATTTATCATTGCGCTAGCTTTGTAAAAATAGAACCCCTATGTCTACGATTTCTGACAATACCCCCATCCTTTTGAGACATAGTTACACACTTCTCCACGATAGTAAAGCCCAAGATAAAATGTGGTTTGCACAAGTAATCGTATGAATATTGTCAGTTCAATCGGTGATAATCCACTTCTCAAACAAAACCAAATGAAAGCTGAACTGAGCTGTATTCTCAGGTGGGCGTGGCTTGAGCCTTGCTACTGAAATGACATAACCTACAAATAAATCCAGCTCTAGAAATTTTTTAAATATTTAGCCAGGTAAGTCATTGAGAAGAAATTCTCTTTTACAATGCCGATCTGGTAAAATGCATAATAACTGCACATCCCACAGTGTTTTATGAAAGACCTACAATCCATGCATGGTAAATGAAAGGGGCATGTTACTGTATCAAAAGGGCCCTGATTACCCCCATGTTCCACCCAGCCTGCAGTTCGGCCAATATCGACCTGGTCCTCCTCATCGATGGCTCCAAGAGTGTGCGTCCCCAGAACTTTGAGCTGGTCAAGCAGTTTGTCAACCAGGTGGTGGACTCCCTGGATGTGTCCGCCCATGGGACTCGAGTGGGCCTAGTACAGTATTCCAGCCACGTGCGTACAGAGTTCGCCCTCAAAATGTACGAGAAGGCAGATGACATCAAGAAGGCGGTATTGAACGTGGAGTACATGGAGAAGGGCACCATGATGGGCCTGGCCCTCAAGCACATGGTGGAGAACAGCTTCTCGGAGGACGAGAGTGCCCGCAAGAACATCCCTCGCGTGGGCCTGGTCTTCACTGACGGCCGCTCTCAGGACGACATCACTGAGTGGGCCAAGAAGGCCAAAGAAGCAGGTCGGTGACATAAACTTATAAAGCGCCTGCAGTAATGTTTACATAAAGCCAAGGGAATGACAAAGATTGCATTAAAATGAGAATATCTTGCTTTGATAAGAGCTCATATAACATGACTAGGAAATATGGAATCAATTGGTTCATACATGAAAACAGTTTAATAACTTTTTCTTTAAAGCGTAATACGTACTACTTACAGACAACAAATGTGCCCAAATCAGCTGCCATTTGCTACTTTGGTGTGTGACTGGCTGTTTCAACAAAACAGTTCTTGCAATTAAATACAGTTTAGGACTTCATCCAACATTTTTGTGACATACTGTGTTGTCCTCCTTGTCAGGTATCACCATGTATGCTGTTGGTGTTGGGAAGGCCGTGGAGGATGAGCTGCGTGAGATTGCCTCAGAGACACTAGACAAGCACTTCTTCTATACCACTGACTTCACTTTCATCAACCAGATAGCCGAGAACCTCAAGCTCAATGTCTGTGCAGGTACTGTATTCTATGATCAAAGCAAATCACAACACATCAGAACATGTTATTTTAGAACACTATCTACAGTCAGGCAATGTTTGTGTGTGTGTGTGTGTGTGTGTGTGTGTGTGTGTGTGTGTGTGTGTGTGTGTGTGTGTGTGTGTGTGTGTGTGTGTGTGTGTGTGTGTGTGTGTGTGTGTGTGTGTGTGTGTGTGTGTCTTGTGTCTTGTGTCTTGTTTCTTGTTTCTTGTTTCTGTGTGTGTTGTGGACCCCACAAAGATAGTAAAACAAATCGCGTGTGTGTGTGTTTCAGAGGAGAGCCAGGGAGAGATTGAGGTGAAAGACCCATGTGCCTGTGAGAGTCTGGTTGAGTTCCAGCAAGCAACAATATCCACTCTGGAGCAGCTGAAAACAAAATATATCCTTCTATATACTGCACTTGTTCATTAAAGGTGCACTTTGTAGCTTGTCTTTCCCTGCTGTAGCATGACCAATTACTGTATATGCGACTCATTTCAGGAAAATATGCGTGTCGCACGCCACTACTTCACAGGAGAGGTATTTGAACTTAAACATTTATTTTTGATCAAAATGGGTTTTTGGCAGAAATGCCTTCCGGAAAATGTGAACTTTCATGTGCCTTAATAACAAACTTGTATGCCATCTGTAAATACGAATAAAATTGTTAAATTACTAGCCTAGTTGGTTTAGCCCCAGAAAAAGGGGAATCTTCCAGCTAGCCATAATTGGCTGAGATAATGGATGGGCTGGACATGCCGAGAGATGAGTTCGGATTGGTCTGTCATGTAGCATGTGCTGCCATGTAGCATGTGCTGCTCAGTATGTGTAGGTAATCCTTTCTACTGCAGCTTTTTGTGAAAGATATCGTGAAAAAGTACATAAGTGTTGCTAATGCCCTCCACTTTCTGGAGGACAATCGTGCCATGCTGACTCTCTCTGACTGAAAATGAATCAGAACATGAGAAAATCCCTGATATACGTAAAAACATTTTCAATGAACCAGACATTGTAGAGTCTTCTGAAATGGAGATCAACAGTGTTGTTGTCACGGAAGAAGTTGACCGAGTTTTGAAATCAGTGGAATACCCGCTGGAAGCAGAGTATGATAGCTAAGGAGATGGAAAAAAAATCTGGCATTTGATTGCAAAAAGAGTCAAAAAGAGAACACAGAAGGCTGTTTTATAAAACACCAGTCTCTGGATTCCATCTTCAAACTAAGGGCAACCATGGCATCTGTGACAGAGAGGGATAAGCATTCATCCATGCATACGGGTAAGAGAATCTAGCTAGCAACATTCAGATATTATACGTTTATAATTTTGTCAGAAAGTTGTTTTCATTGCAAATTAAAGCGTACTGTTAGCTAGCTAGCTAATGTTACGTGTTTGATCTGTGTAGTAATATTAGTATCTCAGAAAGAAATTTGCCTTGCTAGTTATAGCCTAATGTTAGCGAGCTAGCTAACATTGAACCTTGTTGGTTAACTTTAGCTAACTGCAGATTCATGCATGGTGGATAGCTATGACAATCAGTATGGGTTGGGATTATTGCTGCGTTCAAAACAATTGGGAACTCTGGAAAAAAAACGAGCTCCGACTGGGAAAAATCGTTTTGAACGGTCATTTAACTCGGAATTCCAACTCGGGAACTCGGGCCTGTTTCTAGAGCCCCGACTTTCCGACCTGAAGATCACTGACATCATGATTTGACCTTGTATTTTTCCCAAGTTCTCGTATTTTTCCAAGTTCCCAGTTCCCAAGAGTGTGCTAAGCTGTCATCAAGGCAGCTTTGAAGAATCTCAAATATAAAATATATTTCGATTTGTTGAACACTTTTTTGGTTACTACAGACTCCTCTTTAAATCTGGGTATTCCTCCAAAGCTCCATTGTCCTGAGTCTACACAACTCTGCCAGGACCTAGGATCAAGGGAGATACTAAAGTGTTTTAGTACTATATCTCTTGACACAATGATGAAAATAATCATGGCCTCCAAACCCTCAAGCTGCATACTGGACCCTATTCCAACTAAACTACTGAAAGAGCTGCTTCCTGTGCTTGGCCCTCCTATGTTGAACATAATAAACGGCTCTCTATCCACCGGATGTGTACCAAGCTCACTAAAAGTGGCAGTAATAAAGCCTCTCTTGAAAAAGCCGAATCTTGATCCAGAAATTATAAAAAACTATCGGCCTATATCGAATCTTCCATTCCTCTCAAATTTTTTTGAAAAAGCTGTTGCACAGCAACTCACTGCCTTCCTGAAGACAAACAATGTATACGAAACGCTTCAGTCTGGTTTTAGACCCCATCATAGCACTGAGACTGCACTTGTGAAGGTGGTAAATGACCTTTTAATGACGTCAGACCGAGGCTCTGCATCTGTCCTCGTGCTCCTAGATCTTAGTGCCGCTTTTGATACCATCAATCACCACATTCTTTTGGAGAGATTGGAAACCCAAATTGGTCTACATGGACAAGTTCTGTCCTGGTTTAGATCTTATCTGTCGGAAAGATATCAGTTTGTCTCTGTGAATGGTTTGTCCTCTGACAAATCAATTGTAAATTTCGGTGTTCCTCAAGGTTCCGTTTTAGGACCACTATTGTTTTCACTATATATTTTACCTCTTGGGGATGTCATTCGAAAACATAATGTTAAATTTCACTGCTATGCGGACGACACACAGCTGTACATTTCAATGAAACATGGTGAAGCCCCAAAATTGCCCTCGCTAGAAGCCTGTGTTTCAGACATAAAGAAGTGGATGGCTGCAAACTTTCTACTTTTAAACTCGGACAAAACAGAGATGCTTGTTCTAGGTCCCAAGAAACAAAGAGATTGTCTGTTGAATCTGACAATTAATCTGGATGGTTGTACAGTCGTCTCAAATAAAACTGTGAAGGACCTCGGCGTTACTCTGGACCCTGATCTCTCTTTTGAAGAACATATCAAGACTGTTTCAAGGACAGCTTTTTTCCATCTACGTAACATTGCAAAAATCAGAAACTTTCTGTCCAAAAATGACGCAGAAAAATTAATCCATGCTTTTGTTACTTCTAGGCTGGACTACTGCAATGCTCTACTTTCCGGCTACCCGGATAAAGCACTAAACTAACTTCAGTTAGTGCTAAATACGGCTGCTAGAATCCTGACTAGAACCCAAAAATTTGATCATATTACTCCAGTGCTAGCCTCCCTACACTGGCTTCCTGTTAAGGCAAGGGCTGATTTCAAGGTTTTACTGCTAACCTACAAAGCATTACATGGGCTTGCTCCTACCTATCTTTCCGATTTGGTCCTGCCGTACATACCTACACGTACGCTACGGTCACAAGACGCAGGCCTCCTAATTGTCCCTAGAATTTCTAAGCAAACGGCTGGAGGTAGGGCTTTCTCCTATAGAGCTCCATTTTTATGGAATGGTCTGCCTACCAATGTGAGAGACGCAGACTCAGTCTCAACCTTTAAGTCTTTACTGAAGACTTATCTCTTCAGTAGGTCCTATGATTAAGTATAGTCTGGCCCAGGAGTGTGAAGGTGAACGGAAAGGCTGGAGCAACGAACCGCCCTTGCTGTCTCTGCCTTGCCGGTTCCCCTCTTTCCACTGGGATTCTCTGCCTCTAACCCTTTTACAGGGGCTGAGTCACTGGCTTACTGGTGTTCTTCCATGCCGTCCATGGGAGGGGTGCGTCACTTGAGTGGGTTGAGTCACTGACGTGGTCTTCCTGTCTGGGTTGGCGCCCCCCCTTGGGTTGTGCCATGGCGGAGATCGTTGTGGGCTATACTCGGCCTTGTCTTAGGACGGTAAGTTGGTGGTTGGAGACATCCCTCTAGTGGTGTGGGGGCTGTGCTTTGGCAAAGTGGGTGGGGTTATATCCTGCCTGTTTGGCCCTGTCCGGGGGTATCATCGGATGGGGCCACAGTGTCTTCTGATCCCTCCTGTCTCAGCCTCCAGTATTTATGCTGCAGTAGTTTATGTGTCGGGGGGCTAGGGTCAGTCTGTTACATCTGGAGTATTTCTCTTGTCTTATCCGGTGTCCTGTGTGAATTTAAATATGCTCTCTCTAATTCTCTCTTTCTCTCTTTCTGTCTTTCTCTCGGAGGACCTGAGCCCTAGGACCATGCCTCAGGACTACCTGGTATGATGACTCCTTGCTGTCCCCAGTCCACCTGGCCGTGCTGCTGCTCCAGTTTCAACTGTTCTGCCTGCGGCTATGGAACCCTGACCTGTTCACCGGACGTGCTTGTTGCACCCTCGACAACTACTATGATTATTATTATTTGACCATGCTGGTCATTTATGAACATTTTAACATCTTGACCATGTTCTGTTATAATATCCACCCTGCACAGCCAGAAGAGGACTGGCCACCCCTCATAGCCTGGTTCCTCTCTAGGTTTCTTCCTAGGTTTTTGGCCTTTCTAGGGAGTTTTTCCTAGGGAGTTTTTCCTAGCCACCGTGCTTCTTTCACATGCTTTGCTTGCTGTTTGGGGTTTTAGGCTGGGTTTCTGTACAGCACTTTGAGATATCAGCTGATGTACGAAGGGCTATATAAATAAATTTGATTTGATTTGATTTTGATTTGATTTACATGATTCCATATGTGTTATTTCATATTTTTTATGTCTTCACTATTATTCTACAATGTAGGAAATAGTAAATATCAGGAAAAACCCTTGAATGAGTAGGTGTGCAAACTTTTGACTGGTACTGTATATATATATATATTTTTATCATTACCATAGATACTTTATAAATATGCATTTAAGTGATATACTGTAGGCCCAAATCCTAATGCCTGTGTGTGTGTGTGTGTGTGTGTGTGTGTGTGTGTGTGTGTGTGTGTGTGTGTGTGTGTGTGTGTAACTCAAGTTGTTGCAGAGATCTTCCATTGACATCAATGCATAATTTATACCAAAGTCCAAATTTTGTTCACACGTTTCAAGTTAGGATTCAGCCCAACATCAATCCAATAATGCCATCCCATTCTACTACTACTGACCACAATATCATTAAACTCAGCCCAACTTTTTTCATACAGGCCATTTGACATTAAAATTGAATGATGTGTTTATTTCCTTAACCCATTTCTACTGACAGGTATGACTGCACGATTGGAGGGCATGGAGAACCAGCTGCTGTCACGAAAATGAGGGATGTCATTCAAGTAACCCAGCAAGAATAAGGAGATGCGTTGAGCATAGAATAATTTTCCTGTCAAGAATGTAACAGTAAAAACACAAGTCCTATCAATGTCGAATTTCCATGATGTAAATGACCCAAAACAATATTTTATGTTGAATATCTCATTTCAGCGCATGAATGTGGACATGCAATGGACTTCAAGCACATCCATACTTAATGTAGACATAATCACAGGCAACTAGAAAGTATATCCATTGTTTATAACTTAAAGCTCCAATATGTAACTTTTTGGGCGACCCAACCAAATTCACATAGAAATATGAGTTATAGATCTGTCATCGAAAGTCTAAGAAGCTGGTAGATTGGTTCTATGCTTCCAGTTTTAAAGTTTTGTTTGTGTGTCTTTTTACTTTCATTTTTGTACATCTTCAAACAGCTGAAAATAAAATATTATTGGTTATGGAACATTTATTTCACAATTGTTTACATGGTACAAAGATTCTCTACACTATAATGTCACAATGAACTTAAATTAGGCAAAGTATTAGAATTTTATCAACCAGGAAATGCCGGGGCGATTTCTGCATAGTGCGTGTTAAATACACAGTATTTTTCCATTCTCACACCAGACGGTTTTTATTTGTGCTCCGTTTCAGACATAAAGACATCCTTAATATGGTTTGTTAATGTTATGTGTTTATAGCAAGTTTGATACCAGCAGTAGATAACTGGGGGAAAAAATTATTAATAAGTATTATTATTATTACCACTTCAAATTCGGACGCATTTTCTCATAGAAAGTAATATAATCCAATATTTTTTGAAGAATAAATTATAGGAGAGTCGTAAAAAGAATACAAAATTAGGGTACCTGGATTCACAAAAGTGAAACCAAGCGTCACAAAATTACCTAGATCAAAGCAAAACATTACTGTCAAGAGGGTGAGAAAGTTCTGTATTAATTTGAGCTCCAAAAAGACATCCTAAATGAGTAATTAAGATCACATTAATTGTCTTACTTTGTAACTATGTATGAAGTTGAATGAGGTCATGAATTTACTGGTATATTATGTGAAATCAAAATACCACCACAAAGGAAGGGAAGTTTATGCCCAACTATTGCTGTGGTTTACTTAAGCAATAAGGCCCGAGGAGGTGTGGTATATGTTCTTACGCATGACACAACGCGGGGGCCTGGACACAGCCCTTAGCTGTGGTATATTGGCCATATATCACAAACCCACGAGGTGCCTTATTGCTATTATGAACTGGTTGCCAATGTAATTAGAGCAGTAAAACGAAATGTTTTGTCATACCCGTCGTAAATGGTGTGATATACCACAGCTGTCAGCCAATCAGCATTCAGGGCTCGAACCACCCTGTTTATAATTTATTTTAAATGGAGTGAGCTTTTACAGTTGAACTGATTTGCCCTATCTTTGAAGGATTTTACTGCATTTTCTTGAGACCGAGAGAATGTCACTGAGCTATGTAAATGAACAAGAGGGCCTTTTAGTTTCTTGTTGTTCTTTATTTAGTCTTGTATTAAACGACCATGCGATGGAAAGATTTATACTCCTATATTTGGTTACCTGTACTTTTTGTATTTTTTCTAATAACCTTTTTTGTAATGGTTGAAGACTCTCTATTCTGGCACAGATGGTAATAAAGACTGAACTGTTCTCTGTGTTGTTTCTTCATAACTCTGAACCGACTCATAGAATCATTGCAACCAGAGAGCAGTCACCCTTTAATTGGGCTGAGAAGTGTTGTGTACCCCTGGGGGACTAAATTGACAAGTAATGTGTAATGGGATCGTGCTTCATTATTGTTTGCAAACAGAGACATACTTTATGGTGATGAACTTCAGTTCTTATCTCCATAGACGTTCTAATAAGTCCCTGGGATGCTATGTTGTCTTTCCACAAGTGTCCCGCCCTGGATGACCTTTGTCAGTAGCATCTAATTAAGGCTAATGGGACGGAGCTCCCCTTTCCATTGCCATGTTTGCCGACTCCCAGCCAAGACTGGAGAATGTGAAATGCCAGATGGTCCCCCAAGCCTTGGTAAAGACATGTTAATTGTCCCAATAGGTAGTCTGGCCTTCGACTCTCACAAGGATCTGTGGAAAAACATATGCAACTGCTTTTCAACAACAATCAGCCTCTAAAGTTTTCAGTCTGGTGTAACATTGCCAAGTGAACGGAAGAAGCAGAGGAGCTCAGACAAGGAAGTGTTGGCACACACCATATAGCTGTCTAAAAGTAAAACCACTTCCTGAGACACCTGTATTGATTCAGCTGCCCTTCATACCATGCTTTATGTGTTGGTTTACTGGGTTTGATTACAGAAATTTGAGCTGAAGAGCACAATGTTCAGCCAATCAAATCATTTATTTTGGCCTCAATGGCCATGATGGCACAAGCCCAGGCACATAACAGCCTACCTATGACCCTCCTGTGGGTCCTGAAGTGGGGCCCACTACACCTTCAATGCTAAACCGTGTGTGGCCTTGTATATTCACAGGGTGTTAAGTGCATCATGGTTGAGTTTGTTAATTTTGGATGAAAAAGAAATCAAGTGATAAATCATAGATGAGTGGACAGAATATATACCAAATTTTGGTATACCAAACATGCATGTTGCAATTAAGCACTCGGTAAACAATGCCAGCAATGTATGGAAAGACAGTTCAACAAAACAATAGCTGTTGTACATAGCTGAATATTGTGTAACCTTTTTAAAAACAGTGTATGGTCTACAGTATCAAAATGCCTTTAAGTTAGTAAACAGACTTGCACAGTGTTATTTGGAGTCTAAAGCACTGATGATATACAACTTTGGTGATTTTATTACAGCAGTTCATATTTGAGTCACCACCCTTTAGCAACTAACACATTAATAGTGATGTTTCCCCATTCAGGAACCACAAGAAACTGGTCAAATAAATTTAACAAAATGTTCAACATATGTAAATTGTGATTTTGATGAACTTTGGTGATAACAGGGATAACACCTGTTTAAACCATAGTGTTAAAGTGGCATTTGCAGTCAACTTAAACCCACTTCGACTTCTTCAGAGGTCAGTAAATACATAATGTACATCTAATGTACTCATAGGCTGTGAGCCAGAAATCTGAGTGAGAGAGGCATAGGCTCTCCACAGATCCAACTGTGGAGATTGAATATGTACAGTGTATTTGTTTAGGCTATGTCAATAAGCATGAATATATTAACATTTGTTTGGGCGTGGGCTTTGTAGCCTTCCCTTGATTATGCACAAGCTGTGAATGATCTATTCTAATGTGCTCATTGGGGATACGATTATTTTCAAGGGGATGCTGATGTGAAATTGAATGTGAGAATGACAAATATTAAATCACACCATACCCATTTATGAACTCCCAAGCAGCAGAAAAAAAAACAATTAAAGGAATGTATTTAGCTAGAAAATATCAAAGAATCTGTCTTGGGCAATCGATGACAGCCAAAGTAACTGGGAAAAAGGTGTTATATTAGATTATGAGTCAAACATCACTTAAAAAATATCATGTGAACATGTTTTTTTTTCTTCAACACCCTCATGTGGCAAAGCTGCATGTGTGAGCAATATGGCCCGTGTTAAGGGAATGACCCTCCTTGTCAGAAGCTAGTCCCAGGACTCAAATTATACTATATAAACTCATGCCAGAGATGAAGACTCACATATTATGTCAGGTTGATCTTCAGATTAGAGGACATATAGAAAGGTGAGTAGATGGTACATTACTGTACCTAACCAAGTCATTATTATAGCAAGATTTAGAAATAGCAGTAGTATGATGAACTCATGGGTGATGAGGTAAATATCTGAACTTTGAGGATGTAAATGACAAAGCTCTATCTGATTTACCTTATATTTCAGCCCAAATATTGCTAATCTACTGCATTACAGGTTGCAACTATTGAGCGATGAATTTCTCAGTCGATGGCAACGTCACACACATCTCTCTCAAGGTCAGAGACACGTTTGTCACGGCGTTGACAAAGAACATTATTGTGGTGGCGCTGTGCATCTCCATTAACTACATCAATGGCACATTTGTCCACACCTTCTTCAAATACGAGACCTTCAATGTCAACCCTCGCTACATCCTCTTCATTCACCTGGTGATCAATGACATGATCCAATTGACCATTGCTGTCTTCCTGCATGTCATAAGCTACATCCTGTTCACAATCAATGTGTCTTTTTGCTGCTTTCTTTTGATGATCGCCATTTTTACCACTTTGAATACTCCTGTGAACCTGGCTACCATGGCCTTAGAGCGCTATATAGCTGTATGTATACCGCTGCGCCATTCTCAGATATGTACAGCGCGCAGGACCTACATTCTCATTGGAATCATTTGGATCATGGGCGCCATTCCAATTTTACCTGACCTTTTCATTCTCTTGGCCACAGAACCACTTCAGTTCTTCCACTCCAACATATTCTGTAGTCGAGACTCACTTTTCCGCAACCCGTACCTGATAGAGAAGAAAAACATTTCCCACGCTGTGTATCTGACTGTTGTTTGGTTCACTCTTTTCTATACGTATTTCAGGATCATGTTCACTGCCAAGGCGGCTAATGCGGATGCCAAGAAGGCTCGCAACACCATCTTGCTTCATGCTGTACAGTTGTTAATGTGCATGTTCACCTACATAGGCCCTTTGATTGACAGCCTGTTGCTATATATATTTTCCACACATGCGCTGGAGATCCGGTTTACTAGCTATGTAATTGTTCATATTTTGCCCAGATTTATTAGTCCAATAGTTTATGGGCTTAGAGATCAGACCTTTTGTAAGTATCTGAAGAGGTACTTGATGTGTAGGGTGAATAAGCATTTATCCTCAAAATGTGTCCCTTTCAAACACCACCAGCCAAGTGAAAAGGTCTTTATAGATCACATAGCAGGATAATTCTTCTCCATGTTTATATACTCTATATTTTCAGTGGTTTATTTTGAAAGGTGTGTAACTAAATTATTTTTCTCATGATATATATAGAGAAAGGGTTTTATTGTTCTTCACCAAATAATTATGGCAGCAACTTGAATTGTAATGAAAATGTAGAAGAAAAAACAGTGTAATTCAATATCTATCTATCCACTGAGTGTAAAAAAAACATTAAGGACACCTGCTCTTTCCATGAGAGACTGACCAGGTGAATCTAGGTGAAAGCTATGATCCCTTATTGATGTTACTTGTTAAATCCCCTTCATTGTAGATAAAGGGGAGGAGACAGTTTAAAGAAGGATTTTTAAGCCTTGAGACAATTGAGACATGGATTGTCTGTGTGCCATTCAGAGGGTGAATGGGCAAGACAAAAGATTTAAGTACTTTTGAACGGGGTATGGTAATTAGTGCCAGGCACACCGGTTTGTGTCAAGAACTGCAATGCTGTTAGGTTTTTAATGCTTAACAGTTTCCTGTGTGTATTAAGAATGGTCCACCACCCAAATGACATCCAGCCAACTTGACAACTGTGGGAAGCATTGGAGTCAACATTGGCAGGCATCCCTGTGGATTGCTTTTGACACCTTATAGAGTCCATGCCCTGACGAATTGAGACTGTTCTGAGGGCAAAAGGGGGGGTGCAACTCAATATTAGGAAGGTGTCCTTAATGTTTTGTACATTCAGTATGTATGCATGTATACACACCAGTGCCTTCAGAAAGTTCACACCCCTTGACTTTTTCTTCCACATTTTGTTGTGTTAGTCTGAATTTAAAATGGCTTAAAAAAAATTGATTGTGTCACTGATCTACACACAATACCCCATCATGTCAGAGTCGATTTTCTTTTTACAAATTAATAAAAAATGTAAAGCTGAAATGTATTGAGTCAATAAGTATTCTTATGTTACGGCAAGCCTAAATAAGTTCAGGAGTAAAAAATGTCTTAACAAGTCACATAAAAAGCATAGACATGGAATAATAATGTTAAATAGGATTGTTGAATGACTACTCCATCTTTGTACCAATCACATCTGTAAGGTCCCACAGTCAAGCAGTGAATTTCAAGCACAGGTTCAACCACAAAGACCAGAGAGCTTTTCCAATGCCTCGCCAAGGGCACCTATTGGTAGATGGGCAAAAATTCTACTAAGCTAAAATATGGAATTGTTTTAAGATGGTCATACCATGGATCATTTAGCAATTTGATTTGGAATTTTAGGACCCCTTTAGGTGTACAAAAATATGTAAAAGTTATTTGATAAAATATTTTATTTGGCCTTTACTACTACAGCCCATAGAAATGTATTGAAAAACACATTCATACATTTACAAAAAAATTAATCATAAGGTTTTAAAATGCATGTCCTATGTCTAGGAGATACAAGAAAGCTCAGGAAAATATATATTTTTGTTGGCACAAAACTACCTCCATACGTCCATTCATTTGTATGGTTTAAATTCAGTCCCGTGACACTGTTTGGTGTCGTAGACCAACCATTATCATGTTTGTGAGAGTCTCCCCTTTCCAAAGTGGGGTCATATTAGTTTCAAGCCCAAATGATTTGAACGCTACAGACGTTCTCGTGAGAAGGCTGATTTTCGGGATGTCTTATGGTCTGACAAATACCACTGTAGCTCGGAGACCTTCCAACACAGATGCGGACAGTCATAAATTGACAGATTTTTGATGGGGATTGTTTTATGTTACTTAAATCCTGTTATTAATGGCTGTGATAGGAGAAAGCTGAGGATGGATTAACAATATTAGTTATTACACAATACTAACCTAATTGACAGAGTGAAAAGGAAGCCTGTACAGAATAAAAATATTCAAAACATGCACCCTATAGAACACATTACTGCGTATCACTCTCCATATTTTCAAGCTTAGTGGTGGCTGCATTATGTTATGGGTAGGGCTGTTACTATGACTGTATTACCACCACACCAGCAGTCACGAGTCATGATGGCAGTCAACTTCCGCGTGAACGTTTAGTCATGGTATACATAGGCTTCTCCAAGCGCTGATGCAGCGAATGGTCATTAGTACCCTACCAAACTTGCTAACTGCCTGGTACTCAGCACTCCATTGTCCCTCTAATCACTCTGATATCACTGCAAATGTATCGGAAATCTAAATCAAACACTTCATGTGAGAGCCCATGAGCTCATGTTGCGCAACATTTCTATAGGCTATGCAATTGGGGGCTCCCGAGTGGCGCAGTGGTCTAAGGCACTGCATCTCAGTGCTAGAGGCATCACTACAGACCTGGTTCGATTGCAGGCTGTATCACAACCGGCCGTGATTGGGAGTCCCATAGGGCGGCGCACAATTGGCCCAGCGTCATCTGGGTTAGGGCTTGGCCAGGGTAGGCCATCATTGTAAAAAATAATTTGTTCTTAACTGCCTTGACAAGTTAAATAAAGCTTAGATAAAAAATAAAAGATTGTGTAAGAAAACAGAGTGATGGCATCCATTAAAAAGAGGATCCCATCAGCTTTCTATAGGCTTGGCCTATTATATTTATTTCTCAACTTTCCTAATATTAAGCACAATGCATATCTTTACAACAGGAGGGCAATGCAAATTAGGTAAAGGAATATCTTCCTCCATTCGCTATTTAAGTGCATAGATGACATTTTTTTCCCCTGCCTGGAGACAGGTGCATGATAATGGTCCATTTTAAATCCAAACAAATTTCACACATACAGTGCATTCGGAAAGTATTCAGACCACTTCACTCTTTCCACATGTTACAGCCTTATTCTAAAAATATTAAATAAATAAAAAATCTCATCAATCTACACACAATACCCAATAATGCCAAAGCGAAAACAGGTTTTTAGAATTTTGGTGAATTTAGTACAAATAAAAAACAGAAATACCTTATTTACGTAAGTATTCAGACCCTGTGCTCTGAGACTCGAAATTGAGCTCAGGTGAATCATGTTTACATTGATCATCCTTGAGATGTTTCTACACCCTGATTGGAGTCCACCTGTGGTAAATTCAACTGATTGGACATGATTTGGAAAGGCACACACACCTTTCTATACGGTCCCACAGTTTACAGAGCATGTCAGAGCAAAAACAAAGCCATGAAACAAGATTCTCTGGTCTGATGAAAACAAGATTGAAATCTTTGCCCTGAATACCAAGTGTCATGTCTGGAGGAAACCTGCCACCATGTCTACAGTGAAACATGGTGGTGGCAGCATCATGCTGTGGGAATGTTTTTCAGTGGCAGGGACTGGGAGACTAGTCAGGATTCAGGGAAAGATGAACGGAGAAAAGTACAGCGATCCTTGATGATAACCTGCTCCAGAGCACTCAGGACCTCAGACTCGGGAGAAGGTTCACCTTCCAACAGGACAACAACCCTAAGCACACAGCCAAGACAACGCAGGAGTGGCTCTGAATGTCCTTGAGTGGCCCAGCCAGAGCCCGGACATGAACCTGTTCTAACATCTCTGGAGAACCCTGAAAAGAGCCGCGC
This sequence comes from Salmo salar, assembly GCF_965601325.2. Lineage (NCBI taxonomy): Eukaryota > Metazoa > Chordata > Actinopteri > Salmoniformes > Salmonidae > Salmo > Salmo salar. The sequence continues at coordinate 41,833,217 of NC_138302.1, read as the reverse complement.
AGCGAAGCTCTCCATTCAACCTGACAGAGCTTGAGAGGATCTGCAGAGAAGAATGGGAGAAACTCCCCAAATACAGTTGTGCCAAGGTTGTAGTGTCATACCCAAGATTTGTGGCTGTAATCGCTGCCAAAGGTGCTTCAACAAAGTACTGAGTAAAGGGTCTGAATACTTCTGTAAATGTGATCAGTTCTCTTTTTAATACATTTGCAAAAATTGTAAAAAAAAAAAACGTTTTTTTGCTTTGTCATTATGGGGTATTGTGTGTAGATAAAATATATATATATATATTTAATCAATTTTAGAATAAGGCTGTAACGTAATTTTGGGGGGGAACAGTAAGGCTGTCTGAATACTTTCCGAATGCACTGTATATTATTTACTATATGTAAAGACAAGATTAAATAAAAAAGTCTGATGGTGACAATATTAGCCTATGACTTGTGAATGATGTATTTGCCGCCGGGAAATTCAAGTCATTATCAAGTGCTTTTCAAATTGTGACTCGTTTCAGGAAACTAGATATATGTCACAAGTCACGACTTCACAGGAGAGGCATTTGAACATTTATTTTTATTTATCAAAACACCATTTTTGGCAGAAATGCCTTTTGGAACATGTGAACTTTCATGTGCCTCCATAACAAACTTGTATGCCATCTGTAAACAAGAATAAAGTCGTTAAATTATTAGCCCAGTTGGTTTAGCCACAGAAAAAGTCAGGAACCTTCCCGCTAGCCATGATTGGCTGAGATAATGAATGGGCTGGACATTCCGAGAGATGAGTTTCGGATTGGTCTGCTGTGTAGCATCTGTCTATAAAATGGAGCTGCTCGTTATGTGTAGATAACTGCAGAAGAAAGGATTTTTTTGAAAGATATAATGTTAGCCATGGAGAACTGCAAATTCGTTGCTACTGCTCTCAACCAGAGTGATTTTGACACAGTGGGCCAAGCAAGCTAAACAATAAAAACGGAACGACACAGGACGTCTTATTTAATGAAAGGGGTTGCAGTCTGCCGTGAAGCGTTCATCCATGTACAGTGCCTTGCAAAAATATTCATCCCCCCTTGGGATTTTTTCTATTTACACAGCAAGTCAACTATTTGATTGATGAAGGCATGTCATCCAACAAATGCAGCAGCGCAGTCATCAACTACATGCACCATTTCTTCACCAACTATGGAGTTGGGGAAACATGTGGACCTGAATTGTGATAATTGTAGTGGCCAAAACAAGAACAAGTTTGTGCTCTGGTATTGTACCTGGCGGACCATGCACAAGCTCCACCACAGTCTGGACCTTCACATCCTGATCACAGGCCACACCAAGTTTGCCCCCGACTGGTGCTTCAGCCTCATCAAGCAGCGCTTCAGAAAGACGAGAGTGAACACTTTGTCTGAGATTGCTGGTGTTGTGAAGGTCAGCACTGTGAAAGGGGTCAGCATCCCACAGCTAGGTGGACTGGAGTATGGTACCGTGCTGGTGGAAAGCTATTGCTGGCACCACCGGACTCTATACTTCAGACCGCTGCCACAGATCAAGCAGTACCAGCACTTCAGGTGAATATAATTTATTGCATTGTATGGGGTTATTCTTATTATCTAAACTTGGGAGGTGAATTGATGTTATGCAAGGTTGTAATGTCTTCAACTATTGTTATTTCCAATGCTCTGGAGCCTGGTGTTGTTGTCACCAAGGAGCGTTCAGACTTAGTCGGGACCAGGTTTCAGCTGCTGAGCAATGCTGACATCCTTCCTCCCATAGATGGTCTGCCTGTACAAGCACAACCTGGACTGGACACAGCTAGACAAAGGTATATTTTTGAAAAGACCAGGGAGCTTCGCGAAGGAGGCTATGGACATCACATGCCCTGCACCAAAGTCAAGGGCAGGACAGAAACAGGCTCTGCGAATATACAGTACCAGTCAAAAGTTTGTCTGGTACTGTTTAAGCATGGATTAGCATTCCAGGTGAAGCTGGTTGAGAGAATGCTAAGAGTATCCAAAGCTGTCATCAAGGCAAAGGCTGGCTACTTTGAAGAATCTCAAATATAAAATGTACTTTGATTTGTTTAACACTTTTTTGGTTACTACATGATTCCATGTGTTATTTCATAGTTTTGATGTCTTCACTATTATTCTACAATGTATAAAATAGTGAAAAGAAAAACCCTTGAATGAGTTGGTGTGTCCAAACTTTTGACTGGTACTGTAGATTATCTTGTTCATGCGTGGTTTGGATGGAGCAGATCACTCTCTCCTAACAAACGCACCATACGTTGTTGCTACAATTTTACTCATTTTTTATCCTGCTGCTCAGCCACATTACCTCTGATTGTATGCATATACCAACAGTTGAAGTCGGAAGTTTACATACACCTTAGCCAAATACATTTAAACTCAGTTTTTCACAATCCCTCACATTTAATCCTAGTAAAAATTCCCTCTTTTAGGTCAGTTAGGATCACCACTTTATTTTAAGAATGTGAAATGTCAGAATAATAGTAGAGAATTATTTATTTCAGCTTTTATTTCTTTCATCACATTCCCAGTGGGTCAGAAGTTTATATACACTCAATTAATATTTGGCAGCATTGCCTTTAAATTGTTTAATTTGGGTCAAACGTTTTGGGTAGCCTTCCACAAGCTTCCCACAATAAGTTGGGTGAATTTTGGCCCATTCCTCCTGACAGAGGATATTTGGCTAAGGTGTATGTAAGCTTCCGACTTCAGCTGTGTGCATGTATATATATACACATATACACACACATACATACATGAGTGTGCCTTCCGACTTCAGCTGTGTGCATGTATATATATACATATACACACACATACATACATGTGTGTGCCTTCCGACTTCAGCTGTGTGCATGTATATATATACATATACACACACATACATGTGTGTTCCTTTCCAAATCATGTCCAATCAAGTTGTAGAAACATCTCAAGGATGATCAATGGAAACAGGATGCACCTGAGCTCAATTTCAAGTCTCGTAGAAAAGGGTCTGAATACTTATGTAAATAAGGTTTATGTATTTTTTATATTTTATTCATTTTCAGACATTTCTAAGAACCAGTTTTTTCGCTTTGTCATTATGGGGTATTGTGTGTAGATTGAGGATTAAAAAAAATATATATTTTATAATTGTCACGTCCTGGCCAGTATAAGGTTAATTGATTTTTTTATAGTTTGGTCAGGACGTGGCAGAGGGTATTTGTTTTATGTGGTTCGGGGTGGTGTGTTTGTGTAATGGGTGTTTGATTTAGTATTTCCGGGTTTTTGGTTGATGGTCTATGTGTTTGTATTCTATGGTTAGTCTAGTGTGTGTGTTTCTATGTTTGGTTAATTGGGGTTGGGACTCTCAGTTGAAGGCAGGTGTTGTCTATCTGCCTTTGATTGAGAGTCCCATATATTAGGGTGTGTTTGTGTGTGTGATTTGTGGGTGATTGTTCTGTGTTGAGCCTATGCTTTGCAGACTGTTTGTTAGTTGTTCGTTTTTCGGTTTTGTTATTTTGTATGTTCATTTTGAGAGTAATTAAAAATCAAGATGAGCATTCACGTACCTGCTGCGTTTTGGTCCTCATTCACCGACAACAACCGTGACAATAATAAGGCTGTAACGTAACAAAATGTGGAAAAAGGGAAGGGGTCTGAATGCTTTCCGAATGCACTGTATATATTTATTTACTTACCAGCCCACCCCAAGAATATATGGCCTGGCCCTTCTGGCATTCACCCATGTCTTTTCCATCTTGTGTAAGTAATTTAAAAAAATATATTATTATTATTGAATATCCGAAACATACGAAAACACACCAGTCATCCAACAGACTCCCATTCAGAGCGGCACACACAGAAGCGTCCAGGGCCAATGCCCTGCTCAAGGGCACTTTGACAGAACTCCCACCAGGCCAAAAAATGTGAACTCGAACCCTCCAAGACCCCCCCCCCCCCCCCCCAAGAAGTAAAAAAAAATTAACAATTAATTCCATTCCCCACACCCAAGAACCAATGCACCAAGAAAATTAACTAAAGAGAAAGACAGCAAACAAATGCAAAAACAACAAAAGGACATCAAGGACAACTGAAATCATAACAGCAATGCCAACTGTATATGTTTGAGTGCATGTCTGGCACTATTACATGTGTATGCATGTATTTGAATGAGTGTGTGTATATGCATGTGTACAAACACCTGCACGGCCTCAGGCAAACAGGCATTAGCTGTAAAAACACTGCCCCTCAGTGTCATTCAAATGTACTTTTTATTATGTTTTATTTTGACTTTATTTTCTACCTTTATCTTTGACCATCATTCTATCTCCCGCACAGCAACTCCCCACTCCCACTTGTCTCCAATTCCACATCCCAACTCTCACTTTCCCACCAGCCCATCCCACCTATCTCTGCTGGCCAACCTCTTCGGATTTCTACTCAACATGTCTTTCAACTATGCTGTGATGTTTAACTTACCATTTCTATCTAATCGAATAGAATCCACAGATTGTGAGTTAAAGATAAATACTTTTACTTAGAGTGTTAGTAATTGACTGACCTGGTCTCTCCAGATCTCCTGACAGTACTATTTCTTGGGTCCATTTTAGATCAACGCTATGCATTTTCAGCTATTCCTGAACCTGAGACCAGAAACAGGCTACCTGAGGGCAATACCAAGATAAATGGTCTATTGATTCTGTATCCTCACAACAAAATCTGCAGAGCTTCGATGATTTTATGCCCCAAATATTCAACATTTTGTTGGTGGCAAGAATTCTATATAATAATTTTAGCTGAAAAGCACAGTCTTGAATTTTACGTTGTTTTATATATCAACTCATACACCCTGTACCATGGAATCAGTACAACAAAAATCTCTTCCCAACTATTTTGCAATCTGTATGGCACAGTTATCAACATCCTGGTCCTCAAATGAAACTGGTATATTTTCCTATTTATGCTATTTTTATTCCTCTGACAGTTTTGATCCTTTATATTGGGCAGACAGACCAGTTCCCTACCTCCTCCCGCTGCCTCCATTTTTGGGGTAATGCTGTAATCAATTGGTTGTATTCTTGGATTGAGCAGACCTTCCCTTACAATTCTGAGAACTCCATGAAGGACATAACTCTACCATTCCAATTTACAATATAATTTAAGAACAAAATACCCTTTTCAAACATCTTTCCCATAAATACAGGTCTTTTATGAACCAGCACATTTGAGTTCAGCCATAATATTTGTTCTATCTTTTCAGGGGGATGAAATTGAAATTGTAGCCAGCTCTGTAATGCTTGTTTGAAAAGGAGAGATACTTTGAAAAAAAGTATAATTTTCAATTAATCGAAAATGAGACATGGCAATCTGCACAAAGGCAAAAAAGCAATTTTTAAATGATGGATGAGCTTTTCTTAGTAATCTACTTGAGAACCATTTAGGGTTCAAGTAAAACTTTTGAATAAGTGAAGCTTTTAGAGGTTTTGTGCTTTTATATTTAATAATCTCAACCCACCCTATTCATTATATGGATAGGCATGCTTTATTTTGTCTGTAGCGTCTCAGATAAAGCAAAATATTTTTTGCTCATATGATTTGAAAAACGAATCATCATGAGTAGGAAGCGCCATAAGCAAGTGAGTAAACTTAGATATGACTAAGAAGTTAATCAGTGCAATTTTTCCATAAATAGACAGGTATTTACCTCTCCACCTCTTACCTCTCCAATTTCTATTGAAATTCATTGTGGAGAGCTTACTTATATCTTTTGTGATACAAATACCGAGTATGTCTACTTCACCATCATCCCATTTTATAGGTAAACTGCAGGGTAATGTAAAAGTTGTCTTTTTTAAAGATCCAATAAGAAATATTGTTCACTTATCATAATTAGGTTTTAGTCCAGAGAGTACAGAAAAGTTATCTAGATCTTCAATGAGACATTGCAGGGATCTAGCTTGCGGACTTAATATAAAACTTGAGTCATCGGCATACATGGACACCTTTGTTTTTAAGCCTTGGATTTCTAATCCTCTAATGGATCTGATTTTTAATAGCTAGCATTTCGATGGCCATAACGAATATATATGGTGACAGCGGACACCTTTGTTTAACTCCTCTTGACAATTCAAAACTCTGAGAAGTAGCCGTTATTATTTTACACCTGGGGTTGCTATACATTATTTTTACCCATTTTTTATGAGATTCACCAAAATGGAAAAAATCTAGCCATTTATAAATAAAATCCAGCCTTACTTTATCAAATGCCTTTTCAAAATCCGCTATAAATACCAGGCCTGACTTCTTAGATGTTTCATGATGTTCTATTATTTCTAGTAGTTTTCGTATATTATCTCCAATGTTTCGTCCATGTAAATAACCTGTCTGATCAGGATGAACAATTCCTGGTAAAACCCTTTTAATTCTGAGTGCTCTGCATTTCACTAGTATTTTTGCATCACAACATTCAAGTGTAAGGGGCCTCCAGTTTTTTTTAGATAGTCTCAATCTTGTTATTTGCATTATGGGTCTTGTTTTAATAATAGAGAAATCAGACCTTCCTGCTGAGTACCTGACAGACTACCATTTCTATAGGAGTAGTTAATACAATCTAACAATGGTGCTTTTAGTATATCAAAAAAGTATTGATATACTTCTATGCCATCAAGCCCTGGGGTTTTTCCAGACTGAAAGGATTTAAGAGCCTCAAAGTTATTCCTCTAATTTGGCCTTCGCACTGATCTTTCTGTACATTTGTTAATTTTACATTATTTATATTATTTGGAAAGAATTCCTTACTGTAATCTTCATTCAGTGGGAGAGGATGAGATGGAAAAGAGAACATCTGCCTAAAATATTTAGCTTCCTCTTTTAAAATATAATTCAGAGAATCATAGATGACTCTGTCTTCAGTAACACGTTTCTGCAAATTCTTTTTGTTCCTGTACTGGAGATTCAGGAAGAATTTAGCATTTTTCTCCATATTCCATCCAGTTTGCTTAATTTTTAAAAATAGATTACATTAGATCGTTCTTGAATAAGTTCCTCAAGTTCTTTTTGTTTTTCCTCTAAATTATTTTGTATCTCTGTAGTATCATTTTTATTGCTATTTATTCATGCATTTCCCCTGTTAGTCTTGTCTCTTTAGCCAGAAACTGCTTTTTTATTATTGATGAATATTGAATGACCTCTGAAGGTACATTTAAAGGTATCCCAAACAATAAGGGGATTTGCTGAACCTATACAATTTTTGTTGAAGTCTTTTCTTAGTTAAAAATAAGTTGTCCTCCAGTAAACTTTGATTTAAATTTCCAATATCCCGGTCCACGTGGAAATTCTATAAGACTTATGTGAAGGCCAATTAGATGATCCGATCGCATTCTTTCTCCTATTAAAACTTGTTTAACCTTTGATACAAGAGAGAAAGAGACAAAGTAGCCAAGCCGACTAGCTTGATTAAGTCTCCTCCATGTATATCTCACTAGGTCGGGTTTTTTTAGTCTCCAAATATCCGCTATTTCTAATGTGTCCATAAAATTTGTGATTTCCTTAAGGGCACGATTGTCTGTAAGTTCAATAAATTGTTATAAATATTTTCGAAGAAGTATGGATCATCCTGATTTGGACCATATAGATTAATGATCCAAATCTGTTTTTCGTCCACTTTCATATTCAAAAAGATCCACCTTCCTTTCGAATCATTCCTGACTATTTGCACATTCAGATCGACATTTTTGTTAATTAATATCACACCCTTTGAGTTCCTTTGTCCATGACAGAAAATGATTTCACCACCCCATTCCTTTTTCCACGCAACTATCAACGATACTACTGTAAGGTCATATGGAAGCGTTGCTTCTGCTTTTAAACTTGGCGGGATAACTATTATCAAGTCACAATCTTAAAGTTAAAAACAGACTATCTGCAAAGAAAATCGTATTGAACTTGCGGTAGCACCGTAACGCTGGCTAGCGTGTTAGCTCGTTTTGGGCCCCCACACCAAGGCTAGTTAGCGTTGCTAGCTAACAACTTAGAATAATGACCAAACTCACGCCTGGATGTGTCAATTGTCAACAACTGACCCAGAAAATTGCTGAATTGGAGGGTAGAGTGTCTACTCTTCATCAGATTAAAGAAGTTGAACAGCTGATTGACTCTTTGCTTGAGTCCGCCAAAAATGTGGTGAACGAAGCCACTTGCCCATGGCTAGTCACCGCGGGCTCGGAGGAGCCTGCGGCTGTGAGATGTGCTTTGGTCCCGCTGGAAGAGCCTTGGCCATTACCGGGAGCTGTGCTCGAGCACCCGGTCTGCTCCACTCCCTCTGCTCCACCTCAGGAGCCATGGATTACTGTACGGAAACCAAAAAACCTTGGCAGGAAAACGCCAAGGCAAAGTGATGCCTTGGAACTGGGAAACAGATACCGGGTATTGGAAGAGTTGGAGATTTCTGCCGCTGGCCCCAAAGGAACAAACAATTTTGCCCGGAAGCAAGTGGACCCCTGCCATCTAAACAATTTACAACGAAACAGCTCTATAACTAGCCCCAAACAACCTTCTAGGAGGAAGATAACTCAAGTGAGACGCAACTTTAAAAAATGTTTACCAAGCAGCAATCCCAGTGTCCTTATTGTGGGCTCATCTATGATCCAAAATGTTTCTATTAGGAAAGCAGAGACCATCTGTTACCTGGGTGCCCGAGTCCAGGACATTGACTGTATGATCCCGCTACTCATTAGTAAACACCCGACTGCTTCAGCTATCACTGTCCATGTAGGGTCAAATGATATTAAACTACAGGAATCTGAGCAACTTAAAAAGGACTTTAAATCACTGATTCATACTGTACTTAAATCAGGTAAACAATTATTAACATTATTTCAGGTCCATTCCCGTCTCCACGCTCTACGGATAATAATTTCAGTTGTATACGCCAGCTACACATCTGGCTTAAAGGTTATTGTTGTTCAATAAGCATACAATATGTGGACAATTTTACAGCTTTTCTACATTGACCAAATGTATTTCTCCGGGATGGATTACATCTGAATAGATATGGTACAAACATTCTCTCCTCAAACCTGGCTCTCACTATAGCCTCATACAGGGCATATAAGAATTGACAGTATATAGCCATGGGGGTTGATACTCGGAATTGGTCGATTCCCCATCAGGCTATACTTGCTGCTCCCCCCATAGCTTTAAATAGCTCTACAGGTGCTGCTAACATGGCTGAAACTTTTGATGGACTTTATGTTATTGTTACACTACTGTCAAGGTACCGTGTTGCCACTTCCTCGCACAGGCAGAGGGGTATTGTTAGAAGTAATCTTATCTCCATCCAACTCAGGCCTGTCAGTAGTTACACAAGGAAGCGTCGCTCATCTAGTATTACCTTGAATGCTCCATCTGACATGAGCTCTCGAAATAGTGGCCTAGGAATTATTCATTTGAATGCTAGAAGCTTGATCCAAAAGCTAGATTTGATTGAAATACTGGTCGCACAATCACATGCTGACATAATGATTATATCTGAATCCTGGCTCTGTGTCTCTGTTCCAGACTCAGATGTTCTGTTAGCTGGGTATAATGTCTACAGAGCAGACAGAGAGGGTAGAGGTATTACCATTTATGTTAAATGCAACCTAGATGTCACTGTATCCATTTCAACTTCTGTTCCGAAACAGTATGAATGCTTAGTTCTAAATGTGGTCCTTGGTCATAATGCACTATTAACGCTAGCGGGAGTTTATCGCCCACCCTCAGCTCCGGTATCTGCTCTAAGCAAATTGTTTGAGTTAATGTCTAATTATGTAAACTCTGAATTATTAATTATCGGACATCTCAATCTGGACTGGCTGATGCCAGCATCGTTTAAATTAAAAGATATTTGTAACGAACTAAATCTTACTCAACTAATAACTATACCTACCCGTCCTAATCCAAAAGACCCCCAAAAGTCTACAGACCTTATCTTAACAAATACACCTCACAAATATATAGCTAGTGGGTTATTTGCTAATGACATCAGTGACCACTGCCCTATTGCATGTATCAGAGATACTAGCCTAAAAAAACCCTGACCCCTGTATAATTCTAAAGAGAAACTATAAACACTTCTCAGAGCAAGCCTTTATCCATGACCTTTATTATTCCAAGCTTTTATCCGTAAACTGCATAATGGACCCAGTTTTAGCATTCTCTTACTTTTCATCAATTTTTACCTTCATGGCTGATAAACACGCCCTGTTAAAGCGACTTAGGGTAAAAAAAATCTAACCAATCCATGGTTCTCCTGTGATTTGAAAATCCTTTTTCTGCAAAAGAATCAAGCATGGGCCTTGGCGAGGGAAACTGGTGAAACAGCTGATTGGCTGCTTTTTAGGCAATTGAGAAATAAATGGACTGGAGAAATAAAAAAGGCAAAATCTAGGTATTTTCTTGATGCTATGACAGAGTCTGCTGGTGATCCCGCTAAATTCTGGAAAACTGCCAACTCACTTAAACGAGGAAACTCCTTGACTTCCCTGCCGAAGCAAATTACATCGGAATCTGGGATCATCAGTAACCGAACTGAAATTTTTGATGTTTTTAATAAGCATTTTATTTCTGCTGGTTTTCTTTTTGAAAAAAAAAAATGGCCAACATGATCCTGACCGGTCTATTGTTTCAGTCCCTCGGCCTTCAGCTGATGTGGAAAACAGTAAGCCGGTTTTTAATTTTCAAAAAGTCACAGAAGATGAGGTCTTATCTGCTATAGATTCTAAGAAATCATTAGGCGCTGACAATCTGGATCCATATTTACTCAAGTGTGCGGCACCTATTATTGCTGGTGTAGTGACGCATATTTTTAATCAAACATTTGTCGTAGGAAAGATTCCTAAATCTTGGAAAACAGCTTTTGTTTTACCACTCCTCAAGGGTGGTGATGGTAGTGAATTGGATAATTATCGGCCCATCTCTAAGCTCTCCTGTTTGGCTAAAATTCTAGAGTCACTGGTGAATAGGCAACTACAATCTTTTTTATACGTTAACAATTCTCTTTCTAGTAATCAATCTGGCTTTAGACCTAAACACAGTACTATTACGGCCACTGTACATGATGTAAATTATATTACTAATGCCCTAGATAATAGAAAGTACTGTGCCGCCTTGTTCATAGATTTATCTAAAGCTTTTGACACTGTAGACCATGTGATACTTTTGGGTAAGCTGTCGTCAATAGGACTGGGATTGGATGCCTGTCATTGGTTTCATGACTATCTAAAGGATAGAAGTCAGGCTGTTAGAGTCAACGGCATCTAGTCAAAGCAATTGGAGTTGGTTAAAGGGGTCCCACAAGGTTCTATACTTGGTCCATTACTGTTCACTCTCTACATAAACAATATCGGTGATGAGATAAGAAAGTGTCAAATTCATTTATATGCTGATGACACTGTCATGTACTCTATCGCTTCAACGGCTGACCAAGCATTATCACTATTGGAGACAGATTTTAAGATATTACAAGGGTCTTTTATACAGCTGAAACTTGTTTTAAATGTAAAGAAAACACATTTTATGATTTTTTAATAGGTTCAAAAAGTTGGGTGAAAATACACTTGCACTTACGAGCTTAGATGGTTCTCGAATTAATCAGGTCTCTGCATATAAATACTTAGGGATATGGTTGGATGATAAACTGTCTTTTAAAATGCATATTGACGAACTTTGTAAACGGCTAAAAATCAACCTAGGCTTCCTCTATAGAAACAAGACATGCTTGTCCTCTACAAATTGTGCAAGCTACTTTTATGTCTGTTATAGATTATGGGGATATTATCTACATGCATGCTACGGCATCCACACTTAAATCGCTGGATGCTACTTATCATTGTGCACTTAGGTTTATTACGGGTGCTAGCTACAGAACTCACCACTGTGTTTTATATCAAAATGTGGGTTGGACTTCGCTGTCCGTGAGACGAGAACAACATGCTCTCATGTTTGTCTATAAAGCACTGAATAAAGTACCTTCTTATTTATCATCACTCATCAATATTAGAATTATGATTCCTAAAACCAAGTCTCAAGCATGGATTACACTTGAGGCCAATGCGATTTCCACAGAGTTGGGTATGGCTGCCTTTTCCTGTTACACTCCTTGCCGATGGAATAGCCTGCAGACTAAACTTAAACTTGAGACTCTTGTCCCCCTTGCTCATTTTAAATATTTATTGGAGCATTTTTATTTGTGTATTGCTTGTAACTGTTTCGGGAAATGCAAGTTCTTGTGCTGTTAGAATAATAACGTATGTGTAAATTAAATCTGTTGCTGTATTTTTTTGTGTTATCTGTGATCGTTTTGTTTGTCTTGTTTAGTTTCTTAATCATTGTACCTAAACTGTATGTGTAAACATGTATATGCAGGGCCCAGCTGTAAAAGAGACCTTGGTCTCAGTCTGTGTTCCTTGTTGAAATAAAGGCATAATAATAATAATAATAATAATAATAATAATCAAAGGATGTAGAGTGAGTTTCCTGTAAACAGTATATGGTATATTCCTGTTCTTTTAGCCACGTAAAGACTGATCATCTTTTTTTAATAATCTGCTGAACTGTTACAATTATAACTGGCTATACTTATTTCACCCCTTACCATAACTAGATACTATTCTCGGTCTAAATTGACCCTAATTAGTGCTTGTACAGTTACTGCCATCAGAGATATGACAGTCAAAATTAGAGCTTTCAATTGTCTGATCATTAGAATTCAAGAAATAGGTTGTAGCAATATTTATTTTATTCCCTTGCCTGTTTGCCTGTGAGCCAATGCCACAGATGTTAGAAAATTGAGACAAGATACTATGTGTGTAGTAAATCAGAGTAGGTTGATGTGTATGAGATTGGATGTGATTTAGTGTGTGTACGATGTCTGTGTAAGAGCCTTAATATTTATGATAATTGGAATTCATATCATCGTCATAGTTGCATCATAATTACCTTTAACATAATTGAAAAACACATCCCAGCATTTCCATAGCAATTGATGTTTCACATGATCATGAAATCAAATCAAACGTATTTATATAGCCCTTCTTAGATCAGCTGATATCTCAATATGCTGTACAGAAACCCAGCCTAAAACCCCAAACAGCGAGCAATGCAGGTGTAGAAGCACGATGGCTAGGAAAAACTCCCTAGAAAGGCCAAAACCTAGGAAGAAATCTAGAGAGGAACCAGGCGATGAGGGGTGGCCAGTCCTCTTCTGGCTGTGCCGGGTGGAGATTATAACAGAACATGGCCAAGATGTACAAATGTTCATAAATGACCAGCAGGGTCAAATAATAATAATCACAGTAGTTGTCGAGGGTGCAACAGGTCAGCACCTCAGGAGTAAATGTCAGTTGGCTTTTCATAGCCAATCATTGAGAGTATCTCTACCTCTCCGGCTGTCTCTAGAGAGTTGAAAACAGCAGGTCTGGGACAGGTAGCACGTCCGGTGAACAGGTCAGGGTTCCATAGCCGCCGGCAGAACAGTTGAAACTGGAGCAGCAGCACGGCCAGGTGGACTGGGGACAGCAAGGAGTCATCATGCCAGGTAGTCCTGAGGCATGGTCCTAGGGCTCAGGTCCTCCGAGAGAGAGAAAGAACGGAGAGAAAGAGAGAGCATACTTAAATTCACAGGACACCAGATAAGACAGGAGAAATACTCCAGATATAACCGACTGACCCTAGCCCCCTGACACAAACTACTGCAGCATAAATACTGGAGGCTGAGACAGGAGGGGTCAGGAGAGACTGTGGCCCCATCCGATGATACCCCTGAACAGGGCCAAACAGGCAGGATATAACCCCACCCAATTTGCCAAAGCACACCCCCCACACCACTAGAGGGATATCTTCAACCACCAAATTACCATCCTGAGACAAGGCCGAGTATAGCCCACAAAGATCTCCGCCGCGGCACAACCCAAGGGGGGGCACCAACCCAGACAGGAAGACCACATCAGTGACTCTGCCCACTCAAGTGACGCACCCCTCCTAGGGATCCCAATGGAGAGAGGGGAACTGGCCAGGCAGAGACAGCAAGGGTGGTTCGTTGCTCCAGTGCCTTTCCGTTCACCTTCACACTCCTGTGCCAGACTACACTCAATCATAGGACCTACTGAAGAGATGAGTCTTCAATAAAGACTTAAAGGTTGAGACCGAGTCTGCGTCTCTCAGACCATTCCATAAAAATGGAGCTCTATAGGAAAAAGCCCTGCCTCCAGCTGTTTGCTTAGAAATTCTAGGGACAATTAGGAGGCTTGCGTCTTGTGACCATAGCGTATGTGTAGGTATGTACGGCAGGACCAAATCGGAAAGATAGGTAGGAGCAAGCCCATGTAATGCTTTGTAGGTTAGCAGTAAAACCTTGAAAATCAGCCCTTGCATAAACGGGAAGCCAGTGTAGGGAGGCTAGCACTGGAGTAATATGATCACATTTTTGGGTTCTAGTCAGGATTCTAGCAGCCATATTTAGCACTAACTGAAGTTTATTTAGTGCTTTATCCGGGTAGCCGGAAAGTAGAGCACTGCAGTAGTCTAACCTAGAAGTAACAAAAGCATGGATTCATTTTTCTGCATCATTTTTGGACAGAACATTTCTGATTTTTGCAATGTTACGTAGATGGAAAAAAGCTGTCCTTGAAGCAGTCTTGATATGTTCGTCAAAAGAGAGATCAGGGTCCAGAGTAACGCCGAGGTCCTTCTCAAATAAAACTGTGACGACTGTACAACCATCAAGATTACTTGTCAGATTCAACAGAAGATCTCTTTGTTTCTTGGGACCTAGAACAAGCATCTGTTTTGTCCGAGATTAAAAGTACAAAGTTTGCAGCCATCCACTTCCTTATGTCTGGGGCTTCACCATGTTTCATTGAAATGTACATCTGTGCGTCATCCGCATAGCAGTGAAAATTAACATTATGTTTTCGAATGACATCCCCAAGAGGTAAAATATATAGTGAAAACAATAGTGGTCCTAAAACGGAACCTTGAGGAACACCAAAATGTACAGTTGATTTGTCAGAGGACAAACCATCCACAGGGACAAACTGATATCTTTCCGATAGATAAGATCTAAACCAGGCCAGAACTTGTCCGTGTAGACCAATTTGGGTTTCCAATCTCTACAAAAGAATGTGGTGATTGATGGTATCAAAAGCAGCACTAAGGTCTAGGAGCACGAGGACAGATGCAGAGCCTCGATCTGATGCCATTAACTTCTTATGGGCACGTCGGACGGTAGCGTCCCACCTGGCCAACATCCGGTGAAATTGCAGAGCGCCAAATTCAAAAATACCAAATTCAAATATTTAACATTCTTGAAAATATATGTGTTATACAAAGCAAACCATGCGATTATCTGAGGACAGCACCCCGCATACAAACACATGAAAATCATATTTCAACCAGGCAGGTGCGCCACAAAAGTCAGAAATAGCTATATAATTAAGGCCTTACCTTTGAAGATCTTCTTCTGTTGGCACTCCAAAATGTCCCAGAAACATCACAAATGGTCCTTTTGTTCCATAATGTCCTTCTTTATGTCCCAAAAATGTCCATTTATTTGGCGCATTTGATTCAGAAATACACCGGTTTCAACCCACCCAACATCCCTACAAAGTATCTAATAAGTTACCTGTAATCTTGGTCCCAAACATTTCAAACAATGTTCCTAATCCAACCTCAGGTACATTAAAATGTAAATAATCAATAAAAATTTAAGATGGAATAAACTGTTTCTAATACCAGATAAAAACAACGTGAAGCACGCTCCAGTTCACGCACATCAAAACAGTAGAGTCCACCTGGAGTGACACTTACAATGAATATGACTACTTTTTCATTTCTCAAAAGAAAAATGTCAAACAATTTCTAAAGACTGTTGACATCTAGTGGAAGCCATAGGAACTGCAACCTGGTTCCTAATAATAAGGGTATCCTATAGAAAACAAATTGAAAAATCCTATGACCTCAATTTTTTTCCCCCTGGATGGTTTGTCCTCGGGGTTTCACCTGCCATATCAGTTCTATTATAATCACAGACATTATTTTAACAGTTTTAGAAACTTTGGTGTTTTCTATCCAAATCTACCAATTATATGCATATCCTAGCTTCTGGGCCTGAGTAACAGGCATTTTACTTTGGGCACACTTTTCATCCGGAGGTGAAAATACTGCCCCCTACCCAAGAGGTTAAAAGGTAATTTACCACCTTCACAAGTGCAGTCTCAGTGCTATGATGGGGTCTAAAACAACAGCTTTTTAAAAAATTGTTGAGAGGAATGGGAGATTCGTTATAGGCCATAGTTTTTTTTATATTTTCTGGGTCAAGGTTTGGCTTTTTCAAGAGAGGCTTTATTACTGCCACTTTTAGTGAGTTTGGTACACATCCGGTGGATAGAGAGCCGTTTATTATGTTCAACATAGGAGGGCCAAGCACAGAAAGCAGCTCTTTCAGTAGTTTAGTTGGAATAGGGTCCAGTGTGCAGCTTGAAGGTTGAGAGGCCATGATTATTTTCATCATTGTGTCAAGAGATATAGTACTAAAACACTTTAGTGTCTCCCTTGATCCTAGATCCTGGCAGAGTTGTGCAGACTCAGGACAACTGAGCTTTGGAGGAATACGCAGATTTATAGAGTCCGTAATTTGCTTTCTAATGATCATGATCTTTTCCTCAAAGAAGTTAATGAATTTATTACTGCTAAACTGAAAGCCATCCTCTCTTGGGGAATGCTGCTTTTTAGTTAGCTTTGCGACAGTATAAAAAATTCATTTTGGATTGTTCTTATTTTCCTCAATTAAGTTGGAAAAAATAGGATGATCGAGCAGCTAGTCGGAAGACTTCCAGTTTGGTGTGGCGCCATTTCCGTTCCAATTTTCTGGAAGCTTGCTTCAGAGCTCGGGTATTTTCTGTATACCAGGGAGCTAGTTTCTTATGACAAATGTTTTTAGTTGTTAGGGGTGCGACTGCATCTAGGGTATTGCGCAAGGTTAAATTGAGTTCCTCGGTTAGGTGGTTAACTGATTTTTGTCCTTGGGTAGGCAGAGGGAGTCTGGAAGGGCATCAAGGAATCTTTGGGTTGTCTGAGAATTTCTAGCACGACTTTTGATGATCCTTGGTTGGGGTCTGAGCAGATTATTTGTTGCGATTGCAAACGTAATAAAATGGTGGTCCGATAGTCCAGGATTATGAGGAAAAACATTAAGATCCACAACATTTATTCAATGGGACAAAACTAGGTCCAGAGTATGACTGTGGCAGTGAGTAAGTCCGGAGACATGTTGGACAAAACCCACTGAGTCGATGATGGCTCTGAAAGCCTTTTGGAGTGGGTCTGTGGACTTTTCTATGTGAATATTAAAGTCACCAAAAATTTGAATATTATCTGCTATGACTACAAGGTCCAATAGGAATTCAGGGAACTCAGTGAGGAATGCTGTATATGGCCCAGGAGGCCTGTAAACAGTAGCTATAAAAAGTGATTGAGTAGGCTGCATAGATTTCATGACTAGAAGCTCAAAAGACGAAAACATCGTTTTTTTTGTAAATTGAAATTTGCTATCGTAAATGTTAGCAACACCTCCGCCTTTGCGGGATGCGCGGGGGATATGATCACTAGTGTAACCAGGAGGTGAGGCCTCATTTAACACAGTAAATTCATCAGGCTTAAGCCATGTTTCAGTCAGGCCAATCACATCAAGATTATGATCAGTGATTTGTTCATTGACTATAACTGCCTTTGAAGTGAGGGATCTAACATTAAGTAGCCCTATTTTGAGATATGAGGTATCACGATCTCTTTCAATAATGGCAGGAATGGAGGAGTTCTTTATTCTAGTGAGATTGCTAAAGTGAACACTGCCATGTTTAGTTTTGCCCAACCTAGGTCTAGGCACAGACACGGTCTCAATGGGGATAGCTGAGCTGACTACACTGACTGTGCTAGTGGCAGACTCCACTAAGCTGGCAGGCTGGCTAACATTCTGCTGCCTGGCCTGCACCCTATTTCATTGTGTAGCTAGGGGAGTTAGAGCCCTGTCTATGTTCGTAGATAAGATGAGAGCACCCCTCCAGCTAGGATGGAATCCGTCACTCCTCAACAGGCCAGGCTTGGTCCTGTTTGTGGGTGAATCCCAGAAAGACGGCCAATTATCTACAAATTCTATCTTTTGGGAGGGGCAGAAAACAGTGTTCAACCAGCGATTGAGTTGTGAGACTCTGCTGTAGAGCTCATCACTCCCCCTAACTGGGAGGGGGCCAGAGACAATTACTCGATGCCGACACATCTTTCTAGCTGATTTACACGCTGAAGCTATGTTGCGCTTGGTGACCTCTGACTGTTTCATCCTAACATCGTTGGTGCCGACGTGGATAACAATATCCCTATACTCTCTACACTCGCCAGTTTTAGCTTTAGCCAGCACCATCTTCAGATTAGCCTTAACATCGGTAGCCCTGCCCCCTGGTAAACAGTGTATGATCGCTGGATGATTCGTTTTAAGTCTACTGCTGAGGGTAATGGAGTCGCCAATGACTAGGGTTTTCAATTTGTCAGAGCTAATGGTGGAAGGCTTCGGTGTCTCAGACCCCGTAACGGGAGGAGTAGAGACCAGAGAAGGCTCGGCCTCTGACTCCGACTCGCTGCTTAATGGAGAGAACCGGTTGAAAGTTTCTGTCGGCTGAATCAACGACACCAGTTGAGCATTCCTACTGCATTTCCCTCCAGAAGCCATGAGGAAGTTGTCCGGCTGCGGGGACCATGCGAGGGGATTTATACTACTATCTGTACTTACTGGTGGTACAGACGCCGTTTCATCCCTTCCTACACTGAAATTACTCTTGCCTAACGATTGCGTCTGAAGCTGGGCTTGCAGAACAGCTATCCTCGCCATAAGGCGATCATTCTCCTGTATATTATGAGTACAGCGACTGCAATTAGAAGGCATCATGTTAATGTTACTACTTAGCTTCGGCTGGTGGAGGTCCTGACGAGCCATGTCCAGATAAAGTGTCCGGAGTGAAAAAGTTGAATGAAAAAAGTTGAGTAAGGGAAAAACTAAAAATATAAAGGGTAATTAAAAGTAAAAACCGTAAAGGTTGTCAGGTAGCAAAGTAAGGTTAGACGATCTGGATCGCGAACATAAGGAAGTTGCAGGCGATCAATTTTACTTTTGAAACTGTTGTCACTGGCAACAGCAAAGATTTTATAATTAACCCAAGATAGACCTTGCATTCTTATAGCGATGGCTTCACTACAGTACAAATGTATTCCTTACAACATGTTATTATTCCCCAATGCCCCTATTCTATCTTCCCCTTGCTTGTTGTAAACATATTTAAACTTGAAGACAAATACATAAAAAAAGAGACAAAGAAGAAACATATTAAATTATAAAACAGTTTGACGATAGAGGTGAGGGAGAGAAGAGAGTGAGATCAGATGTCTATGTATAAGTCCGTATGTGTAAGCGAGCATGTAATTGAGTATGTGTGTTCATATCCACTTCATAGTGTTCAGATGTTTTTACAGTTCCCATACTTTCTTTTCTTCGTAAACTGAAGTCCATGTAGAATGTAGTACAGCCATGGTGTTATTGAGCTGTCTGGGAATAGCAGTCCACCTATAAAGAGTTTGTCCACAATGAGAAAGGCACGCTTACCCTTCTCCCTCTGTTGCCTCTGTACCGGATACAGTCTTTTACGACATTTGTTTATCTCCCTTGGAAATTGGTCATTGAGACCAAATGTGGTCCCTTTAAGCTCCATTCCCCTGCTTTTGATCAGCTCCTTTTGTTGGTAGTGTTCAAATTTTGCGATGATCGGTCCCATGGGTCTTCTCGCTCCAAGTATGTGTACTCGGTGGAAAGCCACCTTGTTTTCAGGCTCTATAGGAAGTTTCAAGGCGGATTGCATGAATTTTTTGATCCGCCCTCTGGATTATTGGATGTGTCCTCAGGAATCCCAGAAAAAAAATGATTTTCACACATGCTACGACTTTGTATGTCTAGCAACTCCATCACCCCGTTTTCCCTGAGTAGACAATCCATGTTGGAATCGTGGATTTTTACCTTGGCTGTGAATGCCTTGTTCTCGCCTTGGAGCGTGAGAATTTCACATTCTGGCTTACCTCAACTCCCCCTCTGCCCTGCTGCCTCCTCACACAACTTTTCCAGTGTTGCATGGATTCCAGCCAGAGCACTAGCCTCTACTTCAACGGTAAGTAAATCGTCCATGTGTGTAGATTAATCTGTTTTTCTTATTTTTGTCAGGTTAAAGTTATTTTGTGAGGTAGTCGGATCTTTCCATGATGGAGTAGGTTGTTCCTCCATTACGTAAAGCTGTTGGTACTCGTTCCTTCATTACGTAAAGCTGTTGGTACTCGTCGATTTCCCTCAGGATCTCCTTAGTATCCAGGTTGGCTCTCTACTGCAACCAGTTGTTTTACAAAAGATAACAATGAGTCTTTCTCCACGACGACAGGTGTCTGTAGTACAGTCAGTTAGTTAGCACTCGTGGAATCCACGCAAAAACACATTTGTTATTCGTATTTAATTAAAAGCGGTTTTGTTTTAATCAAAACTAACAAGCCGAGTGTTTTCCAGCATAGTGTTCAGCTGTGCACCTGTAAGTAACGTTGCCATTTTGGTGTCATGATGAAATCTGTCTTCGCAGATTTGACACATCTTAATAATCAAACCAGCTGGTTATTCACATACAGAGGTTGCGAGAATAAGGGCTGTTCAGCGTGTCTCCTATCTTGAGGCGTTGAGAAGAGTAGAAGAAGCAAGTGGCGTTGAAGACTCAATGGTAATTGAAAAAGCACCAGTGAATGTTTCTCAGCAATCAATGGTTCCTGAGATATATATATATATATACACATATACACACACACAAAAGTATGTGGACACCCTTTCAAATGAGTGGACAAGTCAGTTTGTCAAATTTGCCCCTGTCAACTGTAAGCGCTATTGTGAAGTGAAAAGTTCTAGGAGTAACAATTGCTCAGCCGCAAAGTGGTAAGCCCCACAAGCTCACAGAATGGGACTGTCGAGTGCTGAAAAATACCCTCGGTTGCAACACTCACTACCGAGTTCTAAACTGCTTCTGGAAGCAACATCAGCACAACAACGGTTTGTCGGGAGCTTCATGAAATTGGTTTCCATGGCCGAGCAGCCGCAAACAAGCCTAAGATCACCATGTGCAATGCCAAGCATCGGCTGGATTGGTGTAAAACTCGCCGCCATTGGACTCTGGGGCAGTGGAAACGTGTTCTCTGGAGTGATGAATCACACTTCACCATCTGGCAGGCCGACGGACAAATCTGGGTTTGGCAGATGCCTGGAGAACGCTACCTGCCCCAGTGCATAGTGCCAACTGTAAAGTTTGGTGGACGAGAAATAATGGTCTGGGGCTGTTTTTCATGGTTCGGGCAAGGCCCCTTAGTTCCAGTGAAGGGAAATCGTAACACTACAGCATCCAATGACATTCTATCTAGATGATTCTATGCTTCCAACCTTGTGGCAACAGTTTGGGGAAGGCACTTTCCTATTTCAGCATGGCAATGCCTCCGTGCACAAAGCGAGGTCCATACAGAAATGGTTTGTCGATCGGTGTGGAAGAACTTGACTGGCCTGCACAGAGCCCTGACCTTTACCCCATCGAACACCTTTAGGATGAATTGGAACGCCAACTGAAAGCCAGGCCTAATCGCCCAACATCTGTGTCGACCTCATTAATGCTCTTGTGGCTGAATGGAAGCAAGTCCCCACAGCAATGTTCCAACATCTAGTGGAAAGCCATATTAATGCCCATGATTTTGGAATGAGATGTTCAATGAGCAGGTGTCCACATACTTTTGGTCATATGGTATATATTACATGTGAAAAAGGTGGACTTTGTAGCATTTATTGCAATGGTCATAAACTGCACAGCACATGCAAAGAAGTCAGAGGGAATTTGAATCATTGTTGATTGCAGCCAAACACTTTTTGCGACTCAGTGAGTTTACAGCTGAGGCATTACAAGAAGTCGTGTGAAAGGATGTTCTGCCCTCACAGGCACCTGAGCCAGGAATATGACTTGAATTGGAATGTGATTATTATTATAATTGTATTTTTTTTGGGGGGGGGGGTCTATTTTTGTATTTTGTTAGCGGTCGTCGTCCCCTTTCCTACAATGGATATTTTTTTCGATAGTTTACCACCCGTACAGTAGGTGGCAGGTGCATGCACTTCTAACGCTTGCTATGCGAACCGCCATAATACCGTAGACAAAGCTTGAATTTCTGAGGCTGCTCCGGGTGGGAGCAATGGTGGAAGCTGATGTGTTGTGTGATTCTCTTGGAGCGAGTACAGTTGAGAATGAGTGGATGATGGTGAAGAAGAGTGGAATAAAAAGGGCTAAAGTTGGAAATGAACAGCAGTTTATGGTTGGAGATCGATTCACGAGCAAGGATGTTTTTTTGGGTGACCTGTTTGCGGTTTCGAAGATGGTTAAGGATGAATTCGGTAAAGTGGAATGGTCAGAGTGACCATGAGCGGTATGATGTTGATTTTTGTATGTGTCAAAAGGAGAACGCTCTGTGGCTCTACAAGATGTTGACGAATTATGATTTTCAGAGTAGGGCACTGGTTAAAGGTGTCATCTTTGGTGTCTCATTGGCAGTATGTCAAATACACAACCGCAGATCATGTGTAACCACGCCAGCCTACGACCTCCATATCCGGCTTCTTCACCTGTGGGATCGTCTGAGGCCAGCCACCCGGACAGCTGATGAAACTGTGGGTCTGCACAACCAAAGAATTTCAGCACGAACTGTCAGAAACCGTCTCGGGAATCTGCATGCTTGTCTTCATCACCAGGGTCTTGACCTGACTTCAGTTTGACATCATAACTGACTTCAGAGGGCAAATGCTCACCTTTGATGTCCACTTGCACGCTGGCGATGTGTGCTCTTCACAGATGAATCCCGGTTTCAACTCTACCAGGCAGATAGCAGACAATGTATGTGGGCGAGTAGTTTGGAATGCAGACGTCAACGTTGTGAACAGAGTGCCCCATGGTGGCGGAGGGGGTTATGGCAGTTATCAGCTATAGACAACAAACACAATTGCATTTTATCGATGGCAGTTTGAATGCACAGAGATACCGTGACGAGATCCTATGGCCCATTGTCGTGCCATTCATCATCAGCCACCGCATGTTTCAACATGATAATGCACGGCCCCATGTCGCAAGGATCTGTACACAATTCCTGGAAGCTGAAAATGTCCCAGTTCTTCCATGGCCTGAATACTCACCAGACATGTCACCCATTGAGCATATTTGGGCTACACTGTCATACGTTGATTCAGAGCATTCCAGTTCTCACCAATATCCAGCAACTTCGCACAGCCATTGAAGAGGAGTGGGACAACATTCCACTAACCACAATCAACAGCCTGATCAACTCTGCGAAGGAGATGTCGTGCTGCATGTGGCAAATGGTGGTCACACCAGATACTGTTTGGTTTTCTGATCCAGGCCCCTACTTTTGGGGGGGCCTGGATGTGGCGGTTCCGTGGGTGGCTTTTGACCTTCTCTTTGGATTTCTCATGTCTAACTCATTGTTAGAAAAAAGTTTGGTCCAAATCAGATATTAGGTACTATATTTATACAATTTTATTGGAACCCTATAATTTAAAATGGCCAATTTGGTTGCAGTCAATTAGCTTAATTTCTCAGATCAAATTATATTCAACAAAATAATGTTGCAGGGATGCTAATCCTATCTGTTTCTAACAAACAATTTCAGAACAATCTGAGATGGTGGCTGTCAATCTTTCAAATCAAATTTTTTTTTTCACATGCACCTAATACAACAGGACCTTGCAGTGAAATGCTTAACTTAATTACAAGCCCTTAACCAACAATGCTTTAACACTTTTTTTTATTTTCTTAACTTCTTAAGTAAAACATTGAAAATAAAAGTAAAATAATTCAACAGCAGCTGTGAAATAACAATAGCAAGGCTATATACAGGGGATACCGGTACAGGGTCAATATGCAGGTTCACCGGTTAGTCAAGGTAATTGAGGTAATATGGGTAGAGTAATGTGGGTAGAGTTAGTGACTGCTTGTGCTTTTTGATGTGGAACGACCCATCTTATTTGCTGCAGGTTGTGTCGATGGGTAAATTGGAAGTGTTTTACTGTATGTAAAACAGCGACAGGTAGCCTAGTGGTTAGACCAACGGTCACCAACCGGTCGATCTCCAAGGCATTTCTAGTTGATCGCCAAACATTTCTGGAAAAACCAAACGATAAAGCTTTTGTGTTCCTATTTTTTTTTTTTCGGTCTCGGTCTGTTGATGGTAGGTGCAGCCAATTCAGCTGTCCTGCGTGCCGGGTAGGCAAACTGTCATGTGTCTGAAGGTACAAATTCTTCCTTCCCGGTGGGCCTGGAAAGGAAATCAAGTGCACTATAGGCCTACCGCTGGCCAATCAGATTGCTCAGATGCCCGAGTCTGCAGTAATTTAGCAGGCATGAAAGAAAGCTACGGCAAAATTGATACTGTGAGATTTCAAAACGTTTAAAAGCATGACTAGAGAAACTGTCAACGACTACAGCAAAGAGCTGCTGTTTTTGAGTGAGTTTAAGTTCTTATTCAGCACTGTCAACACTTTAATCAACACTTTTATAAACCATAAAATGCGCTATTTCCTATTTGCACTCAGCGCTACAACAAGCAGTGCAGCAGTAATGAATGAGTAGGAAAGTATCTATAGGCTTGCGTTATTATTAGCGGCTTGGGTCTTTTTTAATATCGATGAAAATGTCACTTTCTCTGTTCATAGGAGTAACAACAATTTGTTCATGAGGCAGAAATAATGTGGTGCCACTCGAGTTTCGCCATCAGGTGGAAGACTGTCCCTTTTTGGTCAGTGTCAGTGGAGGAAAGGGAGGGGTGGGTATAATTTGTGGAACGTTCCAACAGGAATCCGTTCCAAAAACTTCGTAAATATCAAGGTTGCCAACAAACAACGCATACAAAGTCGTATAACGGTAGAATGAGATACCGGGTAGGGAGTGAGCTATTAAAACCTCTTGGGGATCCATGCCCGGTATAGGGATTCATTGTCAAGAGACCATGGCGGGAAATTCAAAACTGCAAGAATCTAATAATTTCAATTTCTCAAACAATCAACTATTTCTCACCATTTGAAAGATAAACATCTCCTAAATCCAACCACATTGTCCGATTTCAAAGAGGCTTTACGGCGAAAGCATAAAGTTAGGTTATGTTAGGAGAGTACATTGAAAATAGCTGTGTGTAATGTTTTGTCAATTCAAAGACAGGCGTCACCAAAAGCGGATAACCAGCTAGAATTATGCACTAACCTTTGACAATCTTCCTCAGATGACACTCCTAGGACATTATGTTATACAATACATGCATTTTTTGTTCCATCAAGTTCATATTTATATCCAAAAACAGCATTTTACAGTAGCGGTGAAATTCAGATTTTTTTTTCTCTCAAATGCTTCCGGTGAACAACGTTACAATTTACAAAATTACTATTCGAAAACATTGGTAAATTATAATATTGTCATTCAAATATTTATAGTTTAACATTTCGTAAATGCTACTGCATTGCCAGATTTCAAAATAACTTTACTGGGAAATCACAA
This sequence comes from Salmo salar, assembly GCF_965601325.2. Lineage (NCBI taxonomy): Eukaryota > Metazoa > Chordata > Actinopteri > Salmoniformes > Salmonidae > Salmo > Salmo salar. Next base: position 41,807,519 of record NC_138302.1, on the reverse strand, counting down.
TTTGCAATAAACCGGGTGCTGTGCTAAGAACAATAGGCTAGGCTATACAGGTTAGCACCATCTTGTAACCATGTAATATCAAAATTACTATTGTCAATAATCCCTTACCTTTGATTATCTTCATCCATTGGCACTTCCAGGAATCCCAGGTCCACAACAAATGTGGTTTCTTTCAACAAAGTTCATAATTGATGTCCAAATAACTCCAAGTTGTTAGCGCTTCGGTAGGCTACTAAAAAGTAGCGTGAGGGGGGGGGGAGTCATGGCGAAAAGTAAAAAAAATAATCTATTTAAGTTCATTCAAACATGTCAAACGTTGTTTAGCATCAATCTTTAGAGCCATTTTTAACGTGAAACATCAGTAATGTTTCAACCCGACCTCTCCTGTGTCTTGAAAAACGTTTTTGAAAAATGTCTCGCATCACATGATTGCGCAGGTGCAGCCAATAATGAAGTGACGACATCCCAGGGAGGTCAACTTCTCTTCCTTGTCATCCGGTCTCTGTTCATCATAGACGCTTCAAACAACTTTATAAAGATCGTTGACATCTAGTGGAAGCCGTAGGAAGTGCAAAATGAATCCTTTCTCACTGTGTTATCTATTAACAATGACTCAAAAAAAATAGTACAGCCACAAAATTATTTTTTTTCTCAGGTTTTTGCCTGACATATGAGTTTTGTTATACTTACAGACACCATTCAAACAGTTTTAGAAAATTCAGAGTGTTTTCTATCCAAATCTGGTAATAATATGCATATCCTAGCTTCTGAGTTGGTGTAGGAGGCAGTTAAAAATGGGCACATATTTTTTTCAAAATTCTCAATACTGCCCCCTAGCCCCAACAGGTTACACGACGTTTATTCGGAAAAATGTCTCTCTTCATTCTGGTACCCTCCACCATTCCTCGTCCGTTGGTTTAGTTATTATTTCCGGTGTTCCTGCATTCGCCGGTGAACTCTGTTGCGCCTCAATTATGGAATCGCTATGGTTGAAATGCAACTAATGACCGCTAGCCCCTGTATTCTATTAGCTAGGTGGCTTGTACACAATTGTTACCGATGATACTGTATATACCAGCCTACTCGTACTACAGAAACATAAATTGTATTTTGCCAAGTTCTCTCTGTGTTAATCCTATTTCCCAAATATAGCAGATAACTTGTGTCGATGTTGTTGAGTTCAACCTGCCTAGTTAAATAAAGATAAAATACATTTGAAAATGTAAAATATATTATTTGACCTATTTCAGGTAACCTTAAGATGCTTGATTCACTACAGCTGCTTTTGAAGAACTTTTCAGTCGTTTGTGCTTTACATTCTAACTTTTGAACGTCTGTTTATTAGACATATATATTAGTGAAAAAGAGCAACGTATGTAAAAGCATCCCATTTGTTTTAAGGTTATAGTGTGTGTGTGTGTGTGTGTGTGTGTGTGTGTGTGTGTGTGTGTGTGTGTGTGTGTGTGTGTGTGTGTGTGTGTGGTGTAGTTCCTCTTGATATCCACTACGTGTCAGCACAGTTTCAATAATGTCACACCAGGTTCACAATTGTATTTGTCACATGCGCCGAGCATACGACATGTGTAGACCTTACAGTGAAATGCTGACTTACAAGCCCTTAATTAACCAACAATTTAGTTGTAAGAAAAATATGTGTTAAGTAAAAAATAAGAAATAAAAGTCACAGATAATGAAAGAGCAGATGTAAAATAAAAATTGTGAGGCTATATACATGGGGTACCGGTACAGAGTCAATGTGTGGGGGCACCAGTTAGTCGAGGTAATTGAGGTGTTCCTTTCAAGTCCAGTGGTGTAAATTACTTAACAAAAATGTATTTAAACTACTCCACTACATTCCGTATGTAACCGATGTGAAATGGCTAGTTAGTTAGCGGTGGTGCGCGCTAATAGCGTTTCAATCGGTGACGTCACTCGCTCTGAGACTTGAGACTTGAAGTAGGGTTGCCCCTTGCGTTGCAAGGGCCGCGGCTTTTGTGGCGCGATGGGTAACGATGCTTCGTGGGGTGTCAGTTGTTGATGTGTGCAAGGGTCCCTGGTTCGAGCCCGGGTTGGGGCGAAGAGAGGGACGGAACCTACACTGTTACATTGATGCTGTTGACCCGGATCATTGGTTGCTGCGGAAAAGGAGGAGGTCAAAGGGGGGGTGAGTGTAACCGATGTGAAATGGCTAGTTAGTTAGCGGTGGTGCGCGCTAATAGCGTTTCAATCGGTGACGTCACTCGCTCTGAGACTTGAAGTAAGGTTGCCCCTTGCGTTGCAAGGGCCGCAGCTTTTGTGGCGCGATGGGTAACGATGCTTCGTGGGGTGTCAGTTGTTGATGTGATGCAAGGGCTTTTGCCATCGACAGCCATCAGTATCATTAAGCCCTGCACAACTACCGTGCTGTTTCTCATTTAACAACAGGAATAAATGATGCTCAACTGGGACCACTGGCTGATGTGATTTATTAGGGGAAAAAAACACAACGCAAGGAGAGTACGCTATACATCTGTTACACGTATATATATGTTTTTTTTGTATCTGTACTTTTACTCTTGCTGTTTCTTTACAGCTTTTAATTTTACTTCACTACATTTAAAAAATATATATATGTATTTTTTACTCCATACAATTTCCCTGGCACCCAAAAGTACATGTTGCATTTCGAATACTAAGCCAGACAGGAAATTCACACACTTATCAAGAGAACATCCCTGGTCATCCCTTCTGCCTCTGATCGAGCGGACTCACTAAACACATGCTTAGGGGGTGGGGGCTAATTCCAGTTCAGTATTCTTAGCCTGAGACATTTCATAAATGCGTACAGAGGAGTACTGTTCTACGATCAGCTTTGCCTAGATCATACTGAATCAGTTGTCTCCAGAATAAGATTATGGATAATAAGCCTCGTTTGGAGATCAACCACCATAACCACTACTCTACCAGACAGACAGAGGTAAAATGTTAAGGGGAACTTGAAAATGCACACACCAAAGACAACATTTCAGAGGGTGGAGAATGGTGTGGGGGCTTGTACTTCTTGGATATATCAACCGTTCCTCAATCTTCTTCTGATGACTACAAGCATAGAATACGAACCTTCAAAACCTACACTATAGGATGGATGTGTCTAGGAATGGGGGACGAAATTCGAAAGGCACGTGTTTCACATTGTATTGTTACTCCACGACATAATATGTTATCACAACACTATTAAAAGGACATTCTATACAAGGTGTCACTTACTTCGTGCTATTTGATGGGAACTAGCCCCTATCCCTCTACAAACCTCAAATTTGTCTTTCATGCCCAAAAAGGAAATAACAGAAAACTTTCACTATTAATTGCTCCTCTGGGATTTGAACTCTCAAACTCTCATTTGGAGAGCAACCACCTTAACCACTACTCTAACGGTCAGACTAAGTTAGCACTGAGCATTTGGATGTATTGAGACTCCTTCCCCTATTTACATGCTATTGCCTTTCAACCTTATTCTAAAATTGATTACATTAAAATTTTCCCTCAATCTACACGCAATACCCTATAATGACAAAGGTAAAATCGGGTTTATACATTTTAGCAAATTCATTACAAATAAAAAACAGAAATACCTTATTTACATAATGATTCTTCCCCTTTGCTGTGAGACTCAAATTGAGCTCAGGTGCATCCTGTTTCCATTGATCATCCTAGAGCTGTTTCTACAACTTGATTGGAGTGCACCTATGGTAAATTCAATTGATTTGACATGATTTGGAAAGGCACACACCTGCCTATATAAGGTCCCACAGTTGACACTACATGGCAGAGCAAATACCAAGCCAAATCAAATTTTATTTGTCACATGCGCCGAATACAACAGCTGTGGACCTTACCGTGAAGTGCGTACTTACAAGCCCTTAACCAACAATGCAGGTCAAGAAATAGAGTTAAGAAAAGAATTCCTAAGTAAACTAAAGTCACGTAATTAAGTAACACAAGACAATTAGATAACAATAACAAAGCTATATACATGGGGTACCGGTACCGAGTCAATGTGCAGGGGTACAGGTTAGTAATTTGTAAAGTGACATTGCATTTATAATAAACAGTGAGTAGCAGCAGTGTAAAAACACTGGGGGGGGGGGGGGTCTTTGACAATTTTTTGGCCCTTCCTGTGAGAACGCTTAGTATATAGGTCCTTGATGTCAGGGAGCTTTGCCCCAGTAATGTACTGGGTCGTACGCACTAACCTCTATAGCGCCTTATGGTCAGATGCCCAGCAGTTGCCATACCAGGCGGTTATGCAACCTCTCGGAATGCTCTCGATGGTGCAGCTGTAGAACGTTTTGAGGATCTGGGGACCCATGCTAAATATTGTCAGTCTCCTGAGGGGGAAAGGTGTTGTCATGCCCTCTTCACAACTGTGTTGGTGTGTTTCGACTATGATAGTTCGTTGGTGATGTGGACACCAAGGAACTTGAAACTCTGGACCCGCTCCACTACAGCCCCGTCGATGTTGATGGGGGCCTGTTCGGCCCTCCTTGTCCTAAAGTCCACGATCAGCCCCTTTGTCTTGCTCACATTGAGAGAGAGGTTGTTGTCATCAGGCCAGGAAGTCCTGAGGCATGGTTCCAGGGCTCAGGTCCTCTGGGAGGGAGAGGGAGAGCGAGAGAGAGATAATTAGAGGGTGCATGAGACAGAAGAAATACTCCAGATATAACAGATTGACCCTAGCCCTCTGACACAAACTATTGCAGCATAAATACTGGAGGCTGAGATACAAGGGGTAGGGAGACACTGTGGCCCGTCCTATGATACTCCTACCAGAAAACATTTAGTTCGTTTTTGCAGTTATTATGTTTTAAGTCTTACATATCCACAAAAACAACACATTTCTAAATTTTTGTCGAAGTTGGCCATTAGCTAACCACAATTTTCCTGTCAAAGACGTTCATGAACTACGGCAACTATAACTTCATGATCTGACAGTGTGGGGTAGAGAAATTCCAACTAACGGGTGAAAAATTAACCCGTTTTTTTCTGTGTATATGCAGAACAGTTTACAAATACACTAATAAATCATCCAGTCTCTGGTTATTGGTGATACTTTCCATTCTGCCCTATTGTGACATCTGATCCCTTGCAAAGGGCCTTAAATTTACACATTCTGGATGACATCCTGCCAAACTTTGTTGGTATTTCACTGTTTGATCTAGCATGTGACTATTTTTTTCCCCAGCACTTGTCCCATGTTGGCTGACCTACAGTTAAATGGAAAGGTGCTACTTGATGTAGACATGACATGTGATTTTGGATGAGGGGAAATGTCAATCAATGACAATTGAAATTGCGCATTTATTCTGGACATCGCTATATTTGTTCATGTAGACATACTTTGAATATGTTTAATATGTGGGTGAAGGATTTCATTTGTAGTCTTTCTTAATTTGTCCTTTTGAAATATATTTTACATAAATTGGTGGGATGTCTGTATGAAATCACTTATGATGATCATTATTTCAATTTAGTGTAATGACATCAAACACTCACTTCTCCTGAAGGGCGTACATAATATGATTCACTATTTGCCATAAATGTAAGAGCATTAGATTGGTGTATGCATGGCCCAAAAGGAGTTTCCACCATATTTCCTGTTCATGCAGAGAATTGAAAGGGGGCACTTTGGGAGAACTGAGATGTTTGGTACAAATTGCTGCGCAACTCCTTCCTCCCTCTTTGAAGTAATCACTGCTTAGACAGGAATGGGCAGGTGAAACCAAGGCCTCCACTACAAGTCTTTAACCTGTCTAGTCATTTCTAATCAGTGATTTCTTCTAGGGAGCAAGAAAGGAGGGATGTATGTAAAAGATTGAGCGACCCACTATTGTCAGCTGCACAACCCAATCCTGTTATTTGCATATAATATACTTTTGACCTCTGACCTGTATACTGTCTGTAACCATTCCACAGATATCTTGTACAGTGGAAACACTTGAGCCTCTGCCTCGTCCACGTCAGCAATAACTCATCACTCCTACTCCAGGTAAATTCATTAGCATGAAGTTTGATACCCATATGACCCCACTCAACCCCAGGGGCCAAGTGTCAACATTCAATCTAACCTGCGGCCTTACGTATCAAGTGTCTCAGAGTAGGAGTGTTCCTCTTGGATCAGTTTTGCAGTTTACAACAAGAATAAGATTATAGACACATCCTAGATCAGCACTGACTGTGAGATGATTCGTGGATGAAGTCCCAGGTCCCCCTCTGTCCATGTTATGTTGTTCATTTGGATCTTAACATGCCTTTTGGGGGCCCTAACCAATATTTGGTTTGGGGGCTCCCCACCTCGCTGGCAAAACGTTGTAGTGCCCCCCCCTCATGATGGAGGATAGAAATTGAAATAGTTTAATTATTTACATTTCAATTGTGGCCATTGTGCGGGGAAAGGTTTAGCAATTTTGAATACATTTCATGCAATTAGACTCATTTTGCCATGGAGCAGAGAAAAGGTGCAGTATTACAGTGAATTTGCTGCAATTCTACACATTTTGCCAAGATTTATGCAATGTTAAACATATCTGAGTGAGAGTGACTAACAAAATCATTGGGGGCCTCCTGGAGGTCAGGGCCCTTTGGCACATGCCCTGTGTGCCCAGTCGGTAACGGGCCATTATTACAAGAAGTTTAGATAACTGGCTAGACTAACTTACCAATCTAAATTTTTGTAGCTGCCATGGCTAATTGTGACTCAGTGACTGACAATGCTTGTTCTGCTATTTACTATATACATTTTTAGGATTGTGTATTTTGTATTGTTAGGTATTACTGCATTGTTGGAGCTAGAAACCAACATTTTGCTGCCTCTGCGATAACATATTGTCATGACTTCCGCCGAAGTCGGCTCCTCTCCTTGTTCGGGCGGCGTTCGGCGATTGACGTCACCGGCTTTCTAGCCATCGCCGCTCCATTTTTCATATTCCCATTTGTTTTGTCTTGTTCCATACACACCTGGTTTTTATTCCCTAATCACACTGAATGTATTTAGTCCTCTGTTCCCCACCATGTCTTTGTGTGAAATTGTTTTGATGTTATGTGGGTATTGGTACGCGCCAGACTTTTGTTTTATGTTCCGTGTTTTGAGCACGTTATATGTACTTATGTGCTTTTGTTTGGACTGGAATAAAAAGTGCGCCTGTTAACTACACTCTGCTCTCCTGCATCTGACTTCGCCTCCAGTACACACCCTTAACACGTGTATGTGACAAACTTTTATTTGCTAACCAACTGCTGATGCACAACCAAATCTCGAAATTTCACCTTGTGTATTTTACTATTGTAACACAACAGTAAGTGACTGTTGTTAAAAAATAAATAATAATGATAATAATGGTCGGTGGCCCCCTAGCTACTGCTTATGTGGATTATGCCTGCAGCCCACTGTGGTTATGCGTCATAGCGCAATTCCATCCTCCCTGGAAGTAATCAATTGCTTAGACATGATTGGGCAGGTCATGTATTTAGAAATTATCATTGATTACAGGGGGGATATGGTTAAAACATTTTTACTAATGTAATTCACTTTCAATCCATGTTCTTTACATTCAGTGTCAAATTCTGCATACTGATTCTTTCCATTCAAAAATAAGTAACTGATGTAGAATGTAACAGGTCTCAATTTAATTCTGAATGGACCCCAATCTAGCTTGGTAAACTATTTGAAGCACTAGGGGACATCTTTCCATATAACAGCCCATATAGTTAGTCTGTAACTGTCTGGAAAACTTGTCCTATGTGTCATCTCCATACTTATCAGAATGCCAAAAAGAAAGAGGGCCCCAACTTTTGATGACATTACCTCAGTTGTTAAAAGGCCTCTCACCAGACGAAGTTACAGCAGCGTGCTACCATCATGTTTTTTTTTCTGTGCTGGTCACTGAACTGGAAATGTCGAACACCCTCAGCTATCGTCGTCAACTCTACGACGTGTGGAGTAAGGGAAGGATAGCCAATGCGCAACCCCCCTCCATCTCCCACATTGCCCCATCACTAACCCAGGTCCCCCAATCAATACCCCAGCAAGTATACACCACACGCCTGCTGCCTTTAACACCAGCACAAGCAGCTGAAATGTTTGAAACGGTTGATCCCGCTAACGTATCCCACCTTCCACCACTCCACCCCAAGCCTGGAGACATTTTTATGTTTGGGGGTAGTTCCTCGTCATGTGATGACTGGAAGGCGGACCAAAAGCGATGGATTCAGGAGGGATCCCACAGCCTTCCGCGCCGTTCACCAAAACTAAGGGTGCGGTAGTATGCAGGGAAGGAAGCACCAGGGCTCCAAAAAAGGGAGTATGAGTTGCTACATCAGCCTCATACTGTGCTAGTTTACTACTTTGGTGAGGAGGCACACTCCGCTGTCCCCCACCCCCACAGCAACAGCCAACAGCAGCAAGCAAGGGATTTCATCTGATTGGCTCCCTCAATTATAGATGAAATGTCCAGGCGAAAGACTGAAACACCTGGCAAAGTATACTCATGACCAATAACCCACCACCACCCCCAAATGCATCATTCATGCCAGTTTACCAACCTCGCAACTTAGCACAATTGAAGAACACAATTCGCCGAGCAAGGGACGTCACTGTTTTGGACCAGGACTAGTTGGTGGCAACACATATGATGGGTGACATTCTCCCCGGATTTGTCACCCATATGGAGACTCGACCCGCAACCCTTCTGGTGGTGGCAGCACCAGAAATGGTTGAAGAGGCCAAGGCAGTCACTAAAAGCAAACACCAAGAAGCACACATTTTTCACTATGACACCCTGTTTGACCTGGGCAATTTTTATGTTTCACCCCTTGTTTTCCGTCATGTAGCGTTTCTAGAGGCACCTGTCCTTCCCCTGGCCTTCTTCATTCACACCACCCGGCACATGGAAAACCACAAACAGTTATTTCGCACCATCCTTTCACCCCTTCCCCAACTATCAACAGCAATCTTCTACACAGACCATGAGGCGGCTATTGAGGGGGCAATCCAGTCTGTGCTGCCACAAGCCAGGATCGTCAATTGCTAGAACCACATCTCGAACAATGTGAAGTACAAGATGGGGTCAGAGGGTGCCCAAGCTGTGGCCGATTACCAGCATCCCATCAAAAAGCTCTTGGCCTCGAAATCATGGAGTGACTACAAATGCACACTGGAGAGTGTGTGTGTCCACTGGAGCCCTGATCTCGAGGCTTATTTACATCAGTCGCTCTCCGACGCCATGGACAAGAGCACCCAATAAACAGCTTTGGCATCCAGTCAGACAAAATAACCAACAACTGCTGTAATGGAAATGTCAGTACTGAGAGAGACTTGGACAAATATTCAAACAATCATCTTTATTCAACATTGATTAATTATTGCAATAAGGAAACGGTTGACCGCACACTCTAAGTTGTGTTGCCGAGAGCTTAACTGATAATGAAAAAATAGAGATCTTATATAAGCCATAAATGCTCAGTCAGTCATTTTTACCCTTCCCATAAGCCACCTTCGTCCATCTCCTGGTTATCTGCATGGGATGTTGTTTTACTTCCAACCTGGCTTAGTTTCCCAGATGCCAGAAAGATGAGACAATGATGGATTGTTCTAAACTCTTCCAGGCTGTCTCTATCTCGGGTCACACACACCACATCTTATCTATAGAATGCCAGCTTTTAGATTTTTATCACCTAGTCATTGTCTACTCAAGCTATCCCTAGCAAAACCCACTTCCTTAACCAGACGCCCAGACTAACTGCAGGAAGCTAACTGCAGGATGCTAAAAACTCAGCATTAGCAGGCCAGTCTTTAAAAAAATTAATATTTTACCTTTATTTAACCAGGTAGGCCAGTTGAGAACAAGTTCTCATTTACAACTGCGACCTGGCCAAGATAAAGTGTGCAGTGCAACAACAACACAGAGTTACACATGGGATAAACAAATGTACAGTCAATAACACAATAGAAAAATCTCTATACAGTGTGTGCAAATGTAGTAAGATTAGGGAGGTAAGGCAATAAATAGGCCATAGTGGGGAAATAATTACAATTTAGCGTTAACACTGGAGTGATAGATGTGCAGATGATGATGTGCAAGTAGAGATACTGAGGTGCAAAAGAGCAAAAATAAATAACAATATGGGGATGAGGTAGTTGGGTGGGCTATTTACAGATGGGCTGTGTACAGGTGCAGTGATCGGTAAGCTGCTCTTACAGCTGATGTTTAAAGTTAGTGAGGGAGATATAAGTCTCCAGCTTCAGTGATTTTTGGAAGGACAGGTGGCCAAAGGAGGAGATTGCTTTGGGGATGACCAGTGAAATATACTTGCTGGTGCGCGTGCTACGGGTGGGTGTTGCTATGGCGACCAGTGAGCTGAGATAAGGTGGGGCTTTACCTAGCAAAGACTTATAGATGACTTGGAGCCAGTGGGTTTGGCGACGAATATGAAGCGAGGGCCAGCCAACGAGAGCATACAGGTCACAGTGGTGGGTAGTATATGGGGCTTTGGTGACAAAACGTATGGCACTGTGATAGACTACATCCAATTTGCTGAGTAGAGTGTTGGAGGCTATTTTGTAAATTACATCACCGAAGTCAAGGATCGGTATGAGAGTCAGTTTTACGAGGGTATGTTTAGCAGCATGAGTGAAGGAGGCTATGTTGCAAAATAGGAAGCCGATTCTAGATTTAATTTTGGATTGCAGATGCTTAATGTGAGTCTGGAAGGAGAGTTTACAGTCTAACCAGACACCTAGGTATTTGTAGTTGGCCACATATTCTAAGTCAGAACCGTCCAGAGTAGTGATGCTAGTCAGGCGGGCGGGTGCGGGCAGCGATCGGTTGAAGAGCATGCATTTAGTTTTACTAGCATTTAAGAGCAGTTGGAGGCCACAGAAGGAGTGTTGTGTGGCATTGAAGCTCATATGGAGGTTTGTTAACACAGTGTCCAAAGAAGGTCCAGAAGTGTACAGAATGGTGTCATCTGCATAGAAGTGGATCAGAGAATCACCAGCAGCAAGAGCGACATCATTGATATATACAGACAAAAGAGTCGGCCCGAGAATTGAACCCTGTGGCACCCCCATAGACTGCCAGAGGTCCGGACAACAGGCCCTCTGATTTGACACACTGAACTTGATTTGAGAAGTAGTTGGTGAACCAGGCGAGGCAGTCATATGAGAAACCAAGGCTGTTGAGTCTGCTGATAAGAATGTAGTGATTGACAGAGACGAAAGCCTTGGCCAGGTCGATGAAGATGGCTGCACAGTAGTCTTTTATCGATGGTGGTTATGATATCATTTAGGACCTTGAGCATGGCTGAGGTGCTCCCATGACCAGCTCGGTAACCAGATTGCATAGCGGAGAAGGTACGGTGGGATTCGAAATGGTCGGTGATCTGTTTGTTAACTTGGCTTTCAAAGACCATAGAAAGGCAGGGTAGGATAGATATAGGTATGTGTAACGGCTGTCGTCAAAATGAGACCAAGGTGCAGCGGAGGATGTGTTCATCTTGAAAGACTTTAATGGACTAAATGAACACTTACAAAATAAACCAAAAACGACCAAAAACGGGTTCTGTCAGGTTGTAAAACTAAACAGAAAACATTCACCCACAAACCCCAAAGGAAAAACAGGCTGCCTATGTATGACTCTCAATCAGCAACAACGATATACAGCTGTTCCTGATTGAGAGCCATACACGGCCGAAACAAAGTAATACACCAACATAGAAAACAGAACATAGAACGCCCACCCATGTCACACCCTGGCCTAACCAAAAATAGAGAACAAAAAACCCGCTCTATGGCCAGGGCGTTACAGTACCCCCCCCCCCCCCCCCAAGGTGCGGACTCCGGCCGCAAAACCTGACTCTAAAGGGGAGGGTCCGGGTGGGCCTTCCTTACGGCGGTGGCTCTGGTGCGGGACGTGGGCCCCGCTCCACCTTCGGCTTGGCCCACTTAGGTGGCGCCCTGGCTGCGCCGGAGGACTGGCGGGTGACCCTGGCTGCGCCCGGCTGGCGGGCGCCTCTGGTTGCGCCCGGCTGGCGGGCGACTCTGCATGCGCCCGGCTGGCGGGCGACTCTGGCTGCGCCCGGCTGGCGGGCGACTCTGCATGCGCCCGGCTGGCGGGCGACTCTGGCTGCGCCCGGCTGGCGGGCGACTCTGGCGGCTCCGGACAGGCGGGCGACTCTGGCAGCTCCGAACAGGCGGGCGACTCTGGCAGCTCCGAACAGGCGGGCGACTCTGGCAGCTCCGGACAGGCGGGCGACTCTGGCGGCTCCGGACAGGCGGGAGACTCTGGCGGCTCCAGACAGGCAGGCGGCTCTGGCGGCTCCGAACAGGTGGGCGGCTCCGGACAGGCGGGCGGCTCTGGCGGCTCCGGACTGGCGGGCGGCACTGGCGGCTTCGGACTGGCGGGTGGCTCTGGCGGCTCAGGACTGGTGGACGGCTCTGGCGGCTCCGGACTGGCGGGCGGCTCTGGTTGCTCCGGACTGGGGAGACCCACTGGAGGCCTGGTCCGAGGAGGAGGCACAGGATAGACCAGGATGGGGAGACCCACTGGAGGCCTGGTCCGAGGAGGAGGCACACAATAGACCAGGATGGGGAGACCCACTGGAGGCCTGGTCCGAGGAGGAGGCACAGGATAGACCAGGCTGTGGGGGAGCACTGGAGTTCTGGTGCGTAGGCTTGACACCCCTACTCCAGGCTGAATGGCCACTCTAGCCCGGCACGGGCGGAGCGCAGGCATAGGACGAACTGAGCCCTCCCATTGCCCCGGAGACACAGTGCGCAGAGCCGGCGCAGGATAGCCTGGACCGAAACGGCGCACTGGAGACCAGACGCGCTGAGCTGGCACAATCCGTCCTGGCTCGATGCCCACTCTCGCATGGCACTTGCGGGGTCTGGCATGTAGCACTCCGGGCTATCAACGCGTACTGGGGACTCCGTGCGCTTTACCGCATAACATGGTGCCTGACCAGTACTACGCTGCCTCCTGTAAGCACGGGAAGTTGGCCCAGAATTCCATCCTGGCTCTGCCATACTTCCCGTGTGCCCCCCCAAAAACTTTTTGGGGGGGCTGCCTCTCATGCCTGTTGCGCTCCCTTGCCTCATACCACCGCCTCTCAGCTTTCGCTGCCTCCAGCTCCTCTTTCGGGCGGCGATATTCCCCACCTTGCCTCCATGGTCCCTTTCCGTCCAGTAATTCCTCCCATGTCCAGGAATCCTGAACCCTGCTCCTTCCTCTCACGCTGCTTGGTCCGTTTATGGTGGGTGAATCTGTAACGGCCGTCGTCAAAATGAGACCAAGGTGCAGCGGAGGATGTGTTCATCTTGAAAGACTTTAATGGACTAAATGAACACTTACAAAATAAACCAAAAATGACCAAAAACGGGTTCTGTCAGGTTGTAAAACTAAACAGAAAACATTCACCCACAAACCCCAAAGGAAAAACAGGCTGCCTATGTATGACTCTCAATCAGCAACAACGATATACAGCTGTTCCTGATTGAGAGCCATACACGGCCGAAACAAAGTAATACACCAACATAGGAAACGGAACATAGAACGCCCACCCATGTCACACCCTGGCCTAACCAAAAATAGAGAACAAAAAACCTACTCTGTTACAGTCTGTAACAGTTTGGGTCTAGAGTGTCTCCCCCTTTGAAGAGGGGGATGACCGCGGCAGCTTTCCAATCTTTAGGGATCTCAGACGATACAAAAGAGAGGTTGAACAGGCTAGTAATAGGGGTTGCAAAAAATGCAGCAGATAATTTTAGAAAGGGAGGGTCCAGATTGTCTAGCCCAGCTGATTTGTACGGGTCCAGATTTTGCAGCTTTTTCAGAACATCAGCTATCTGGATTTGAATGAAGGAGAAGTGGATGGGGGGCTTGGGCAAGTTGCTGCGGGGGGTGCAGAGCTGTTGGCCGGGGTAGGGGTAGCCAAGTGGAAAGCATGGCCAGCCCTAGAGAAATGCTTATTGAAATTCTCAATTATCGTAGATTTATCGGTGGTGATGGTGACAGTGTTTCCTAGCCTCAGAGCAGTGGGCAGCTGGGAGGAGGTGCTCTTTTTCTCCATGGACTTTACAGTATCCCAAAACCTTTGGGAATTTGTGCTACAAAATGTACATTTCTGTTAGTCAAAGCTAGCCTTTGCTTTCCTAACTGCCTGTGTATATTAGTTCCTAACTTCCCAGAAAAGTTGCATATCGCAGGGGCTATTCGATGCTAATGCAGTACGCCACAGGATGTTTTTGTGCTGGTCAAGGGCAGTCAAGTCTAGAGTGAACCCAAGGGCTATATCAGTTTTTAGTTCTATATTTTTTGAATGGGGCATGTTTATTTAAGGTAGTGAGGAAAGCACACATATCCTCTTACATCTAGACATTCCGCTAGTGGAACGCCTCACCAATATCCAATGGTATAGCGTGGCGCGAATTACAAATACCTCAAAAATGCAAAAACTTCAATTTTTCAAACATATTACTATTTTACACCATTTTAAAGACAAGAGTCTCCTTTATCTAACCACATTGTCCGATTTCAAAAAGGCTTTACAACGAAAGCAAAACATTAGATTATGTCAGGAGAGTACCCAGCCAGAAATAATCACACACCCATTTTTCAAGCTAGCATATAAGTCACAAAAACCAAAACCACAGCTAAATGCAGCACTAACCTTTCATGATCTTCATCAGATGACACTCCTAGGACATTATGTTATACAATACATGCATGTTTTGTTCAATCAAGTTCATATTTATATCAAAAACCAGCTTTTTACATTAGCATGTTTTGTTCAGAACTAGCATACCCACCGAAAACTTCCGGTGAATTTACTAAATGACTCACGATAAACGTTCACAAAAAACATAACAATTATTACAAAAATTATAGATACAGAACTCCTTTATGCAATCGCGGTGTCCGATTTTAAAATAGCTTTTCGGTGAAAGCACATTTTGCAATATTCTGAGTAGATAGCTGGGCATCATGGCTAGCTATTTTGACACCCACCAAGTTTGGCACTCACCAAACTCAGATTTACTATAAGAAAAATTGGATTACCTTTGCTGTTCTTCGTCAGAATGCACTCCCAGGACTTCTACTTCAACACCCAATGTTGGTTTGGTTCCAAATAATCCATAGTTATATCCAAATAGCTACGTTTTGTTCTTGCGTTCAAGACACTATCCGAAGGGTGACGCGCCGGCACGTATCGTGACAAAAAAATTTCAATATATTCCATTACCGTACTTCGAAGCATGTCAAACGCTGTTTAAAATCAATTTTTATGCGATATTTCTCGTAAAATAGCGATAATATTCCAACCGGGAGACGTTATATCCGTTCAAAGACTGAAAGTAGAAAATGGAGTCGTCACATTCACGCGCACGCCAGTTTCATTGTTCTCAGAACGACCACTCTCCAAAACCCCTACTGTTTTTCGCCCAGGGACTGCAGAGTTATCATTCCACGTTCTGGCGCCTTCTGAGAGCCTATGGGAGACTTAGAAAATGTCACGTTACAGCAGAGATCCTGTATTTTCGATAAAGAGGCTACTTTTCGATAAAGACTAACACAATTACGCCCTCTGCTGGTCAGGATGTGACAGTACCCCCCCTCAAGGTGCAGACCCCGGAATGCACCTAAAAAAAAGAAAAGACAAAAAAATCCCCAATACCCCAACAAAACCAATAAACAATAACCCCTAAACAATAAGGGAGGGAAGGGAGGGAGGGTGGCTGCCGTCACCGACGGCACTGTGCTACACCCTCCCTCCCCAACCCACCTATCCTGGAGGTGGCTCAGGTGCAGGACGTGGACCTCGCTCCACCTTCGGCGTCGCCCACTTCGGTGGCGCCGATAGCTGCGCCGGGCAGACGGGCCACTAGGGCTGACCCTGGCAGACGGACCACTCTGGCTGGGCCGGAGGACAGGCGGGCCGCTCAGGCTGGGCCGGAGGACAGGCGGGCCGCTCGGGCTGGGCCGGAGGACAGGCGGGCCGCTCGGGCTGGGCCGGAGGGCAGTCGGGCCGCTCTGGCAGCTCCGGGCAGTCGGGCCGCTCTGGCAGCTCCGGGCAGTCGGGCCGCTCTGGCAGCTCCGGGCAGTCGGGCCGCTCTGGCAGCTCCGGGCAGTCGGGCCGCTCTGGCAGCTCCGGGCAGTCGGGCCGCTCTGTCAGCTCCGGGCAGTCGGGCCGCTCTGGCGCCTCTTGACTGGCGGGCAGCTCTGGCGACTCTTGACTGGCGGGCAGCTCTGGCGACTCTTGACTGGCGGGCAGCTCTGGCGACTCTTGACTGGCGGGCAGCTCTGGCGACTCTTGACTGGCGGGCAGCTCTGGCGACTCTTGACTGGCGGGCAGGTCTGGCGACTCTTGACTGGCGGGCAGCTCAGGCGACTCTTGACTGGCGGGCAGCTCAGGTGACTCTTGACTGGCGGGCAGCTCTGGCGACTCTTGACTGGCGGGCAGCTCTGGCGACTCTTGACTGGCGAGGCTGGGCTGACGCACTAGACGCCTGATGCGTGGGGCTGGTACTGGACGTGCCAGCCTGGAGACACGCACCTCCATGCTAGTGCGTATAGCGGGAAACACCGGACCGTCGAGGCGCACTGGTGGTCTTGAGCGCAGGGTTGGCATCACCCCTTCCGGCTCGAGATGGTGCGTACCTCAGCGTAACATGGCGCCCTCCACTTCATATGCACCTCCCTGTAATCACGGG
Source organism: Salmo salar (assembly GCF_965601325.2). Taxonomy (NCBI): domain Eukaryota; kingdom Metazoa; phylum Chordata; class Actinopteri; order Salmoniformes; family Salmonidae; genus Salmo; species Salmo salar. The sequence continues at coordinate 41,790,775 of NC_138302.1, read as the reverse complement.
TAGCTGGCTTACGGCTCTTCCTTGGCCTGGCCAAACTACCCGTGTGCCCCCCCAAAAACAATTCTTGGGGGTGCCTCTCCGGCTTCCTCGCCAGCCGTGTTCCAGCATAACGTTCGCGTTGGTTCCTCTGTCCAGCTGCCTCCACTCTCCTGAGTGCCTCCACCTGTTCCCATGGGAGGCGATCCCTTCCGGCCAGGATCTCTTCCAAAGTGTAGACTCCCTTGCCGTCCAGGACGTCCTCCCATGTCCATTCATCCACCCTGTTCTCCTGTGGCTTCCTCCTCTTCCTCTGCTTGGTCCTTTTGTGGTGGGTAGTTCTGTCACAACCGTCGTCAAGAAATGGACCAAGGCGCAGCGGGAATGTGGATACTCATAGTTTAATTCAAAAGAGTAAAGCATCCACAGTGAAAAAACAATAAACAAGACAGCAACAGTTTTGCAGGCTAACTAAACGCAGTGCAAAAACAACTACCCACAACCCCAAAGAAAAACACACACTCCTATATAGGACTCCCAATCAAAGGCAACTCAACACACCTGCCTTCAATTGGGAGTCCAATCACCCACACAACATTTAACAAACACAAACCCCCTGCCACATCCTGACCAAGACTAACACAATTACGCCCTCTGCTGGTCAGGACGTGACAGTAAGGAATTTGAATTGATTTATCCTTAAACTTTTAAGTTTGTTACTTAACTTCTTTGGGCTAAGGGGCAGTATTTTCACATCCGGATAAAAAACGTACCCGATTTAATCTGGTTACTACTCCTGCCCAGTAAGTAGAATATGCATATAATTATTGGCTTTGGATAGAAAACACCCTAAAGTTTCTAAAACTGTTTGAATGGTGCCTGTGAGTATAACAGAACTCAAATGGCAGGCCAAAACCTGAGAAGATTCCATGCAGGAAGTGGCCTGTCTGACAAGTTGTGTTTTATCTTGGCTCTTTTTATTGAAGACTGAGGATCTTTGCTCTAACGTGACACTTCCTACGGCTCCCATAGGCTCTCAGAGCCCGGGAAAAAGCTGAACGATATCGAGGCAGCCTCTGGCTGAAACACATTATCGCTTTTGGCAAGTGGCCGATCAGAGTACTATGGGCTTAGGCGCGTGCCCGAGTCGACCGAATGCTTTATTTTCTTTCGTCTGTTTACCTAAACGCAGATTCCCGGTCGGAATATTATCGCTTTTTTACGAGAAAAATGGCATAAAAATTGATTTTAAACAGTGGTTGACATGCTTCAAAGTACGGTAATGGAATATTTAGAAATTTTTTGTCACGAATTGCGCCATGCTCCTCACCCTTATTTACCCTTTCGGATAGTGTCTTGAACGCACAAACAAAACGCCGCTGTTTGGATATAACTATGGATTATTTTGAACCAAACCAACATTTGTTATTGAAGTAGAAGTCCTGGGAGTGCATTCTGACGAAGAACACCAAAGGTAACAAAATTTTTCTTATAGTAAAGCTGACTTTGGTGAGTGCTAAACTTGCTGGGTGTCTAAATAGCTAGCCCTGTGATGCCGGGCTATCTACTGAGAATATTGCAAAATCGGACATATCGAGTGCATGGAGGAGTTCTGTATCTATAATTCTTAAAATAATTGTTATGCTTTTTGTGAACGTTTATCGTGAGTAATTTAGTAAATTCACCGGCAGTGTTCGGTGGGAATGCTAGTCACATGCTAGTCACATGCTAATGTAAAAAGCTGGTTTTTGATATAAATATGAACTTGATTGAACAAAACATGCATGTATTGTATAACATAATGTCCTAGGGTTGTCATCTGATGAAGATCATCAAATGTTAGTGCTGCATTTAGCTGTGGTTTGGGTTTATGTGACATTATATGCTAGCTTGAAAAATGGGTGTCTGATTATTTCTGGCTGGGTACTCTGCTGACATAATCTAATGTTTTGCTTTCGTTGTAAAGTCTTTTTGAAATCGGACAGTGTGGTTAGATTAACGAGAGTCTTGTCTTTAAAATGCTGTAAAATAGTCATATGTTTGAAAAATTGAAGTTTTTGAATAACGCGCCACGGGATTACACTGGCTGTTACGTAGGTGGGACGATTTTGTGCCACCTTCCCTAGAGAGGTTAAGTATATTTTACCTATTACATTTGCTTTTGCTACTTAAGTATATTTAAAACCAAACACTTTTAGAATTTGACTCAAGTAGTATTTTACTGGGTGACTTTCACATTTACTTCAGTCATTTTCTATTAAGGTATCTTTACTTGTAGTCAAGCATGACAATTGGGTACTTTTTCCATCACTGGGTACATCTATTGTATGGTCTGGCAAAAAGATTCTTCAACCATTTCTCCAATGTCCGGCATACTATTCATAATGTTAAGTTGACCTGTCGATGTTGACACTATTGTTAATTTTATTGTCCAGTTGCATATTCATGGCTTAATTAGCTTATGTGTTCATGTTATAAATGTGGTAGGCTCTGAAGAGATAATTATGAAGCATTATTTATTTCCATTCAAGCATGCCGTCTCAATCCTGACTAGCCATTCATGTGTTATGCGACGCTATGCAGGTGTATGAATGTTGTGAGGAGAGAATGTCATAGCCTATGTATAAACCATTCATGTTTTCCTACCCAAACAGATACTGGTTTGAGGAACGAACCCACAGAACCGGCACACAATCTGCGTTCGGCAATGTTCCCTGGCAGGAGACAACAATACCACACACCAAGCAAAGAGACAGCTACAATTGTGGCGTTTATGTGCTGCTGGTAACTTCATATGCTTATTAGTTCCAAGGATAATTCAGTAGGCAAATGTGTTATGTGTTATTCAGCAGTGATAAATTCATGAACTTCTTTGAGGAAAAGATCATGATCATTAGAAAGCAAATTACAGACTCCTCTTTAAATCTGCTTATTCCTCCAAAGCTCAGTTGTCCTGAGTCTGCAGAACTCTGCCAGGACCTGGGATCAAGGGAGACACTCAAGTGTTTTAGTACTATATCTCTTGACACAATGATGAAAATAATCATGGCCTCTAAACCTTCAAGCTGCATACTGGACCCTATTCCAACTTAACTACTGAAAGAGCTGCTTCCTGTGCTTGGCCTTCCTATGTTGAACATACAGTTGAAGTCGGAAGTTTACATACACTTAGGTTGGAGTCATTAAAACTCGTTTTTCAACCACTCCACAAATTTCTTGTTAAACAAACTATAGTTTTGGCAAGTCGGTTAGGACATCTACTGTGTGCATGACACAAGTAATTTTTCCAACAATTGTTTACAGACATTATTTCACTTATAAAATTCACTGTATCACAATTCCAGTGGGTCAGAAGTTTACGTACACTAAGTTGACTGGGCCTTTAAACAGCTTGAAAAAAATCCAGAAAAGGATGTCACAGCTTTAGAAGCTTCTGATATGCTAATTGACATCATTTGAGTCAATTGGGGGTGTACCTGTGGATGTATTTCTTGGCCTACCTTCAAAATTGGTGCCTCTTTGCTTGACATCATGGGAAAATCAAAAGAAATCAGCCAAGACCTCAGAAAACAATTGTACACCTCCACAAGTCTGGTTCATCCTTGGGAGCTGGCCTGGTTTAGATCTTATCTGTCGGAAAGATATCAGTTTGTCTCTGTGGATGGTTTGTCCACAGAGACAAACCAACGGTACATTTCGGTGTTCCTCAAGGTTCCGTTTTAGGACCACTATTGTTTTCACTATATATTTTACCTCTTGGCGATGTCATTCGGAAACATAATGTTAACTTTCACGGCTATGCGGATGACACACAGCTGTACATTTCGATGAAACATGTGAAGCCGCAAAATCACCCTCGCTGGAAGCCTGTGTTTCAGACTTAAGGAAGTGGAGGGCTGCAAATGTTCTACTTTTAAACTCGGACAAAGCAGAGATACTTGTTCTAGGTCCCAAGAAGCAAGGAGATCTTCTGTTGAATCTCACAAGTAATCTTGATGGTTGTACAGTCGTCTCAAATAAAACTGTGAAGGACCTCGGCGTTACTCTGGACCCTGATCTCTCTTTTGACGAACATATCAAGACTGTTTCAAGCCCAGCTTTTTTCCTACGTAACATTGCAAAAATAAGAAACTTTCTGTCCAAAAATAATGCTGAAAAATGAATCCATTCTTTTGTCACTTCTAGGTTAGACTACAGCAATGCTCTACTTTACCCGGATAAAGCAATAAATACACTTCAGTTAGTGCTAAACATGGCTGCTAGAATCTTGACTAGAACCCCAAAAAGTGATCATATTACTCCAGTGCTAGTCTCTCTACACTGGCTTCAGCAAGGGCTGATTTCAAGGTTTTACTGCTAACCTACAAAGCGTAACTTGGGCTTGCTCCTACCTATCTTTCCGATTTGGTCCTGCCATACATACCTACACGTACGCTACGGTCACAAGACGCAGGCCTCCTAACTGTCCCTAGAATTTCTAAGCAAAGAGCTGGAGGCAGAGCTTTCTCCTATAGAGCTCCATTTTTATGGAATGGTCTGCCTACACATGTGAGAGACACAGACTCGGTCTCAACCTTTAAGTCTTTATTGAAGACTCATCTCTTCAGTAGGTCCTATGATTGAGTGTAGTCTGGCCCAGGAGTGTGAAGGTGAACAGAAAGGCACTGGAGCAACGACTCGCCCTTGCTGTCTCTGCCTGGCCAGTTCCACTCTCTCCACTGGGATTCTCTTCCTCTAACCCTATTACAGGGGCTGAGTCACTGGCTTACTGGTGCTCTTCCATGCCATCCCTAGGAGGGGACTCAACCCACTTCAGTGGGTTGAGTCACTGCCGTGATCTTCCGGTCTGGGTTGGTGCCCCCCCTTGGGTTGTGCCGTGGCGGAGATCTTTGTGGGCCATACTCGGCCTTGTCTCAGGATGGTACAGTGAGGGAAAAAAGTATTTGATCCCCTGCTGATTTTGTACGTTTGCCCACTGACAAAGAAATGATCAGTCTATCGTTTTAATGGTAGGTTTATTTGAACAGTGAGAGATGGAATAACAACAAAGAAATCCAGAAAAACACGTCAAAAATGTTATTAAATGATTTGCATTTTAATGAGGGAAATAAGTATTAGACCCCACTGCAAAACATGACTTAGTACTTGGTGGCAAAATCCTCGTTGACAATCACAGAGGTCAGACGTTTCTTGTAGTTGGCCACCAGGTTTGCACACATCTCAAGAGGGATTTTGTCCCACTCCTCTTTGCAGATCTTCTCCAAGTCATTAAGGTTTCGAGGCTGACGTTTCGCAACTCGAACCTTCAGCTCCCTCCACAGATTTTCTATGGGATTGAGGTCTGGAGACTGGCTAGGCCACTCCAGGACCTTAATGTGCTTCTTCTTGAGCCACTCCTTTGTTGCCTTGGCCCTGTGTTTTGGGTCATTGTCATGCTGGAATACCCATCCACAACCCGTTTTCAATGCCCTGGCTGAGGGAAGGAGGTTCTCACCCAAGATTTGACAGTACATGGCCCCGTCCATCGTCCCTTTGATGCGGTGAAGTTGTCCTGTCCCCTTAGCAGAAAAACACCCCCAAAGCATAATGTTTCCACCTCCCTGTTTGACGGTGGGGATGGTGTTCTTGGGGTCATAGGCAGCATTCCTCCTCCTCCAAACACGGCGAGTTGAGTTGATGCCAAAGAGCTCCATTTTGGTCTCACCTGACCACAACACTTTCACCCAGTTGTCCTCTGAATCATTCAGATGTTCATTGGCAAACTTCAGACGGGCATGTATATGTGCTTTCTTGAGCAGGGGGACCTTGCGGGCGCTGCAGGATTTCAGTCCTTCATGGCGTAGTGTGTTACCAATTGTTTTCTTGGTGACTATGGTCCCAGCTGCCTTGAGATCATTGACAAGATCCTCCCCTGTAGTTCTGGGCTGATTCCTCACCGTTCTCATGATCATTGCAACTCCACGAGGTGAGATCTTGCATGGAGCCCCAGACTGAGGGAGATTGACAGTTCTTTTGTGTTTCTTCCATTTGCGAATAATCGCAAATGGAAGAAGGGGGTATTAAGGTGGTTGTGGTTAAGGTGGTTAAGGTGGTTGCTCCCCAAATGAGAGTTTGAGAGTTCAAATCCCAGAGGAGCAATTAATAGAGAGACATTTTTGTTATTGCCTTTTTTGGGCATGAAAGACCAACTTGAGGTTTGTAGGGGGATAGGGGCTAGTTCCAATCAAATAGCACGAATGAAGTGACACCTTGTATAGAATGTCCTTTTAATAGTGTTGTGATAATATATTATGTTGTGGAGTAACAATACAATCCTTGTCAGCAAAAGCCTACTTTTACCTGGGGGCAAGCTTTGTAGACCATTAAAATGCGTTCCGATACCTGGTCCCCCTGAGAAAAAAAAACACATGTTATGATAGCTTAGAAACAGTAGTAGGCAAATGAAGGGGAAAAAGTACAATAAGAAAAATGATTGTATAAGTTTTCTAGCGTTTATTTGCTGGTAATGTGAAACACGTACCTTTCGAATTTCGTCCCCCATTCCTAGACACATCCATCCTATAGTGTAGGTTTTGAAGGTTCGTATTCTATGCTTGTAGTCATCAGAAGAAGATTGAGGAACGGTTGATAGATCCAAGAAGAACAAGCCCCCACACCATTCTCCAACCTCTGAAATGTTGTCTTTGGTGTGTGCATTTTCACGTTCCCCTTAACATTTTACCTCTGTCTGTCTGGTAGAGTAGTGGTTATGGTGGTTGATCTCCAAACGAGGCTTATTATCCATAATCTTATTCCGTAGACAACTGATTCAGTATGATCTAGGCAAAGCTGATCGTAGAACAGTACTCCTCTGTACGCATTTATGAAATGTCTCAGGCTACGAATGCTGAACTGGAATCAGCCCCTCCCCGTCAAAGTAATGTTATTATTTCTACTCAGAAATGATAAACATATCCTAGTTCAGCACTCCTACTTCCATGTACATAGCCTCCCTATTTTTATTTTACTGCTGCTCTTAAATTATTTGTTACTTTTATTTCTTATTTTTTACTTAACACATATTTTTCTTACAACTAAATTGTTGGCTAAGGGCTTGTAAGTCAGAATTTCACTGTAAGGTCTACACATGTAGTATTCGGCGCATGTGACAAATACAATTTGATATGTTACACATGAAAACATGTTGTGAACCTGGTGTGACATTATTGAAATTGTGCTGACACCTAGTGGACATCAAGAGGAACTACACACACACTATAACCTTAAACCAGATGGGATGCTTTACATACTCTTTTTTTATTAGACACTAATACATATGTCTAATAAACAGACGTTCAAAAGTCGGAATGTAAAGCACAAACGACTGGAAAGTTCTTCAAAAGCAGCTGTAGTGAATCTAGCATCTTGAGGTTACCTGAAATAGGTCAAAGCATATATTTGAAATGTTCTAATCTTTATTTAACTAGGTAAAATGAACTCAACAACATCGACACAAATTACCTGCTATAATTGGGAAATAGGATTAACACAGAGAGAACTTTGCAAAATACAATGTATGTTTCTGTAGTATGAGTAGGCTGGTATATACAGTATCATCGGTAACAATTGTGTACAAGCCACCTAGCTAATAGAATACAGGGGCTATCGGTCATTAGTTGCATTTCAACCATAGCGATTCCCTAATTGAGGCGCAACAGAGTTCACCGGCGAATGCAGGAACACCGGAAATAATAACTAAACCAATGAACGAGGAATGGTGGAGGGTACCAAAATGAAGAGAGACATTTTTCCGAATAAACGTGCTGAGTGAAAAACGTAATTAGATAGCTCACTCCCTACCCGGTATCTCATTCTACCGTTATACGACTTCGTATGCGTTGTTTGTTGGCAACCTTGATATTTACGAAGTTTTTGGAACTGATTCCTGTTGGAACGTTCCACATAAATTATACCCACCTCTTACTCAGCTGTGCCTCACAAGTAATACAACAATGGATCTTTTATCGGTGTGATCAAAGAGCCTACTTCAAATTTGGAAATATATATTTTTTAAATGTTCCAAACAACAATGCATTGGCAGGTAAATTCAAACAAAGTTAGTATGTGGTGATAATGTATTGGGCCTATAGCTTACTGCACAAACCTCATTGCTACAGTACTGTTTTAAATGGGTTAATGTTGCATAGGCTTACATTTTTTAAGTCATGTTAATAAAAAAATCTGAGTGGTAGATCTCGCATTGCATTTTGACTCAAAGTGATCTTGACACAGAAAAGGTTGGTGACCACTGGGTTAGAGCATTGGGCCAGTAACTGAAAAGTTCCCAGATCGAATCCCCGAGCTGACAAGGTAAAAATCGGTCGTTCTGCCCCTGAACAAGGCAGTTAACCCACTGTTGATAGGCTGTCATTGTAAATAAGAATTTGTTGTTAACTGAATTGCCTAGTTAAATAAAAAGTTTAGTAGTAGATTTTTTTTTTTGTTACTTATTGATCTCCTTTCCAGTATGATCACAGCCAGGTGTCCATGTTGGCAAACCGCCTTGTACAGAAGATCATGTCAGAGATCGCTGATGTTGTGATGAATGGTGATCCAGAGCAAAGATACTCAGGTGAAACACAGAGCAGGGGATGTGTGGGTAGAATTCTATTTTCCACAAGAACCATCTATATGTAATTGGCTGGTAATCTGTTCATGAAATGAGTCCCTTTATTCCTTTTTAGCTGTTATGTATGTTCTAAGTGGTGTATGAGTTAATCACATTAGAGCAATAGTATGTTGCATATGCCTACAGATTAAGTGTAGCACCTAATAGTTGGTGGATTGTACTCTGTAGTCACTTTGTGTTTAAATGTTTGTTGATCCGCTATTTAAATGTTTGTTGATCCGCTATTATTAACTTGAATGTTTTCGGTCTGACACAGGATGTATTGTTTTGTCTTATGCTTACGTGGAGGGAGGGTGTCTGATGGCCCTGAAGGATGTTGCTCTTTCATCCAGCAGGTTGGAGGCAAATTAAGAGCTATTAGATTCTTTAAAAAAAAGGTGTATATTATTTTAGATTAAGATTAGATTAGATTAGATTGTTTAGGGCTTTTAAGTTGGATCCATATAAACTCAGCAAAAAAAGAAATGTCCTCAATGTCAACTGCGTTTATTTTCAGCAAACTTAACATGTGTAAATATTTCTATGAACATAACAAGATTCAACAACTGAGACATAAACAGAACAAGTTCCATAGACATCTGACTAACAGAAATTGAATAATGTGTCCCTGAACAAAGGGGGGGTCAAAATCAAAAGTAACAGTCAGCATCTGGTGTGGCCACCAGCTGCATTAAGTACCGCAGTGCATCTCCTCCTCATGGACTGCACCGGATTTGCCAGTTCTTGCTGTGAGAGGTTACCCCACTCTTCCACCAAGGCACCTGCAAGTTCCCGGACATTTCTGGGGGGAATGGCCCTAGCCCTCACCCTCCGATCCAACAGGTCAGAGGGTGAGATCCGGGCTCTTCACTGGCCATGGCAGAACACTGACATTCCTGTCTTGCAGGAAATCACGCACAGAACGAGCAGTATGGCTGCTGGCATTGTCATGCTGGAGGGTCATGTCAGGATGAGCCTACAGGAAGGGTACCACATGAGGGAGGAGGATGTCTTCCCTGTAACGCACAGCGTTGCGATTGCCTGCAATGACAACATGCTCAGTCCGATGATGCTGTGGCACACCGCCCCACACCATCACGGACCTCCACCTCCAAATCGATCCCGCTCCAGAGTAGAGGCCTCGGTGTAACGCTCATTCCTTCGACAATAAACGCGAATCCTACCATCACTCCTGGTGAGACAAAACCGTGACTCGTCAGTGAAGAGCACTTTTTGCCAGTCCTGTCTGGTCCAGCGACGGTGGGTTTGTGCCCATTGGCGACGTTGTTGCCGGTGATGTCTGGTGAGGACCTGCCTTACAACAGGCCTACAAGCCCTCAGTCCAGCTTCTCTCAGCCTATTGCGGACAGTCTGAACACTGATGGGGGGTTTGTGCGTTCCTAGTGTAACTCGGGCAGTTGTTGCCATCCTGTACCTGTCCTGCAGGTGTGATATTTGGATGTACCGATCCTGTAAAGGTGTTACACGTGGTCTGCCACTGCGAGGGCGATCAGCTGTCTGTCCTGTCTCCCTGTAGCGCTGTCTTAGGTGTCTCACAGTACGGACATTGCAATTTATTTCCCTGGCCACATCTGCAGTCCTCATGCCTCCTTGCAGCATGCCTAAGGCACGTTCACGCAGATGAGCATGGACCCTGGGCATCTTTCTCTTGGTGTTTTTCAGTCAGTAGAAAGGCCTCTTTAGTATTCTAAGTTTTCATAACTGTGACCTAAATTGCCTACTGTCTGTAAGCTGTTAGTGTCTGAACGATCGTTCCACAGGTGCATGTTCATTAATTGTTTATGGTTCATTGAACAAGCATGGGAAACAGTGTTTAAACCCTTTACAATGAAGATCTGTGAAGTTAATTCGTAAAAATCCAAGAATCTTTGAAAGAGAGGGTCCTGAAAAGGGGACACTTTTTTTTGGTGTTGCTGACTTTATGAAACACTGTTCATACATTGATTCCATGCAATGCCTGCACCTCTGCTTCATTGGAGCCTTCATGTCAATCACCACCTTCCGGAGACACCTGAAACCCCACCTCTTTAAGGAATACCTAGGATAGGATAAAGTAATCCTTCTAACCCCCCCCCCCCCCCCCCCCCTAAAAGATTTAGATGCACTATTGTAAAGTGGTTGTTCCACTGGATATCATAAGGTGAATGCACCAATTTGTAAGTCGCTCTGGATAAGAGCGTCTGCTAAATGACTTAAATGTAATGTGTCTTGAGAGCAATTGGAACAGATGAGGACCTGGCCCACTCCTCTGTCAGATGAGTAACAGAAACACAAACCGGGGGACCTCACATTGATTGTCATGGGATTTGAAAGATGTAAACTTTCCTTTTTATTATTCCTAATTGAAAAAGAGCAGGGTCCAGAATAACATTTTGCAGCTCAATGGTATTATTTTGGTGTCTTACCTAGTCTGTTTTTGTTTCTCCAAATTGCCTGACGATTTGGAATTGGCCGATTTAGTGCAGAAGTGGACTATACAGCGGACAAGTGCATTCAGCAGGTCAAACGCCTGAGAGAGATGAGGTGAGAGATTACGAGTAGAACATTCTCATACAGAGTTTTACCAGACACAGATTAAGCCCAGTCCTGGACAACAAAGCAAACTCAATGGAGAATCTCCATTGAATTTGCTTTGTAGTTCAGGACTAGGCTTAATCTGTGTCCAGGAAACTGGCCCTTTCTAGGCCCGTGGATCACTCTCAGATATTATTAAAAACTGCAAACATTTCTCTCCACCCTAGGGCAAAATGTGTAGAATTGCAGGAAATGTGCTGTAAATCTGCACATTTTTTCTCTCCGTCCCATGGCACAATGAGTAGAATTGCATGAAATGAGTTACAAAATTGCTAAAATCTTCTCTTCACCCCATGGCAAAATATGTAGATATGCAGCAAACTTGTTTAAAATGGAAACATTCTCTCTACGCCCCATGACAAAATGTGTAGAATTGCAGGGAATTAACTCTAAACTTCAAATTTCACTTAGGGTCCCCAAAAGGCATGTGTCGGTATGGATGTGGGTACGCAGACCCGCGAGCCATTGCGGTCCTCATGAGTTCCGATTTATTTATTTTTTAATTAATTTTTTTTATTTTTTTTTTTGTGCCCACACCCCCCATCAAAGTTGCCCATCGCAGGAATGGAATACTATATATTACCCTTTTATTTTGCAACATTATCAATGCACTCTAACAGTTCTCAATGTCTTCATTGTTCTCCAACTTCTTTTTCTCTTCAGCCCCTTGTGGGAGATTATGCAAGAAAGGATCAATATAAAGAGCATTAAGTGGATGCAGCACTAGAGAAAGCCTTCAGGAAACATACCTAAGAGCATTGTGAATACTGAACTTGTTTAGTTTTCCGCCTAATATGCCACTCCTGGGATGACTGGAAATAATTTATACCGTTTAGAAACACGCACAACTTCCTGACTTATGTATGTGTAGACCTGTAAGTATATTTTGTATTGGCAGACCTGAATAATTTGTTCCTTTTGTATTTGACAAAGTATTATTATTGATACAGAAATTATGTGCTCTTAAAGCAGGAATCCGCTACCCTGCTTGTGTTGTGTGCACGGTTATTAGTATTACTGTTCGCCCCAGCAACTTTGTTTTTGTTTCACCATAGTGCTGGGTCGGACAGTAATACTAATAACCGAGCACACAACACAAGCAGTGGGGTGGTTGCAGATTCCTGACTTTAAGTATTTCAACAGCATTGACCATTGGATTTCATGACTGTCAGCAAGTTACAAAATGGTTAATTTATGTAGTACAGTTGAAGTCGGAAGGTTACTTACACTTAGGTTGGAGTCATTAAAACTCGTTTTTCAACAACTTCACAATTTACTTGTTAACAAAATATAGTTTTGGCAAGTCGGTTAGGACATCTACTATGTGCATGACACAAGTAATTTTTCCAACAATTGTTTACAGACGGATTATTTCACTTATAATTCACTGTATCACAATTCCAGTGGGTCAAAAGTTTACATACACTAAGTTGACTGCCTTTAAACAGCTTGGAAAATTCCAGAAAATTATGTCATGACTTTGGAAGCTTCTGATGGGCTAATTGACATAATTTGAGTCAATTGGAGGTGTACCTACCTTCAAACTCGGTGCCTCTTTGCTTGACATCGGAAAATCAAAAGAAATCAGCCAAGACCTCAGAAAAGAAATTGTAGACCTCCACGTCTGGTTCATCCTTGGGAGCAATTTCCAAACGCCTGAAGGTACCATGTTTATCTGTACAAACAATAGTACGCAAGTATAAACACCATGGGACCACACAGCCGTCATACCGCTTAGGAAGGAGACGCTTTCTGTCTCCTAGAGATGAACGTACTTTGCTGTTGTTCTGGGACTGATTTACACTTTTCGCACCAAAGGACCTTGTGAAGATGCTGGAGGAAATGGGTACAAAAGGATCTATATCCACAGTAAAACGAGTCCTATATCGGCATTACCTGAAAGGCCGCTAAGCAAGGAAGAATCCACTGCTCCAAAACCGCCATAAAAAAGCCAGACTACGGTTTGCAACTGCACACGGGGACAAAGATTGTACTTTTTGGAGAAATGTCCTCTGGTCTCATGAAACAAAAATACAACTGTTTGGCCATAATGATCATCGTTATGTTTGGAGGAAAAGGGGGGGCTTGCAAGCCGAAGAACACCATCCCAACCGTGAAGCACAGGGGTGGCAGCATCATGTTGTGGGGTGCTTTGCTGCAGGAGGGACTGGTGCACTTCACAAAATAGATGGCATCATGAGGAGGAGAATTATGTGGATATATTTTAGCAACATCTCAAGACATTAGTCAGGAAGTTAAAGCTTCGTCACAAATGGGTCTTCCAAATGGACAATGACCCCAAGAATACTTCCAAAATTGTGGCAAAATGGCTTAAGGACAACAAAGTCAAGGTATTGGAGTGGCCATCACAAAGCCCTGACCTCAGTCCCATAAAAGATTTGTGCAAATGTGTGTGCGAGCAAGGAGACCTACAAATCTGACTCAGTTACACCAGCTCTGTCAGGAGGAATGGGACAAAATTCACCCAACTTATTGTGGGAAGCTTGTGGAAGGCTAGCCAAAAACGTTTAACCAAGTTAAACAATTTAAAGTCCATGCTACGAAATACTAATTGAGTGTATGTAAACTTCTGACCCACTCGGAATGTGATGGAAGAAATAAAAGCTGAAATAATCATTCTCTCTTCTATTATTCTGACATTTCACATTCTTAAAATAAAGTGGTGATCCTAACTGACCTAAGACAGGGAATTTTTACTTGGATTAAATGTCAGGAATTGTGAACGGAGTTTAAATGTATTTGGCTAAGGTGTATGTAAACTTCCGACTGCAACTGTATGTGTTACATTCCATTGAGTTAATGGATCATTATTCACTATACGTTGACAACATGCAGCATGCTAATGAGGTTGACAGTAATACTGGTTTCATGTCACAGTAAAGGAGAAAATTGAGAATTTGTTTTTGCCTCGTGTGAATTTGAATCCCAACTTTGTGGAGCAATATTTGTATATCATTTTTTTTTTTATTAGGGAGAGAAATACTGACATTTCTAGCTAGCCACACAAGCAGAAGCTGTTATTTTCTTTCTAGATTTCTACATGGCGTTTGATACCATTGAACATCAATTCCTTTTTCTTACTTTGGAAAAATGTTGTTTGTTGGAAATGTTTTAAACTGTCAATGAGGACATAAGGACATTAAGTTCAGTAATTTTACAATCAAACACTATTTATCAAACGTGGGGTTCGCCAGTTATGCGGAATTTCAACTTTTCCGGTTTTGACTTTGGAATTATTATCTGTAAGTATCCTTATTGACCCATATATCAAAGGTCTATCAATATTTGGGAGAGGTTAGGATCTCACAGTTGGCTGACTATTGTCAGATTGCCAAAGCACTTGACACCTATTGATTTGTTTTTTGTTATAGGGTTAAAGTTGGAACGTCTCAAAGTGTGATCTCTGTGATAATGTAGAAACTACAATAGGTAACATTCCTGTTAGACAGTGTTGGTATCTGGGTATTCATATTACCAAAAACCACATTGTCAGACAGCAGATTAATTTCTCATCCAGACTGAAGATAGCGACTCTCCTTTTCAATAATTGATTACAAAGAGACCTGTCTATACTAGGCAGAGTTATTTTGGTGAAAGCAGAAGGGTTGTCTTGTTTCATATACCCTGCACTTTCATTATTTGTCCATGAAACTACTTGCAAAGACATTAACAAAGCCTTTGTGGATTTCTTCTGGAAGAATAAGCATAAAAATCTTAAGGAAGCAGTTAAAGCTTGGAAGAAAGCAGGAGGGTTTGATATGTTAGACTTTTTTGATGGAAATAATAACTTTTAAAGTTAACTGGATGCAGAGGTGTATCGTTGCACCTGACTCCATTTGGTACTTCGTTCCACAATATCTTTGAGAAGATTGTTGGTTAGAATTTGTTAACATGTGACTACATCTAAATTGCCCATAAAACTATCAAAACGTCATAAACAACATCTATTGGTGTGGAAGTTGAGCTTCGTACACAACTTTTCCCTTTATCAAACCAAAATCTTGAATAATGAGTTACTTCATTATAATAAAAAACATACATACATAATTTGGTGCTGTGATCAATGCAATCCCCAATGGCTTTATTCACCTAATGAGGTCATATAGGATCTGAGATTCAGTGACTTAACCATAAATGTTTAGTTGGATGAATGGATATTTATGATAAATAATGATCCAAGATGTGGTAAAACAATTAAGAGATGTTTCATTGTCAAAAGAGAGTTACCCCAAGAGAAAGTTTTATTGGAACTCAGTATTCAAGACCCAGATTGGAAAAAAGCATGGTTAATGCCTTGCATGTTTTGTATACCAAACAAGGCTAGAGAGGTCCATTAGAAGGTGCTACATTATTTACACTGTGTACAAAACATTAGGAACACCTACTCTTTCCATGGCGTAGACTGACCAGGTGAATCCAGGTGAAAGCTATGATCCCTTATTGATGTCACCTGTTAAATCCACTTTTATCAGTATAGATGAAGGGGGAGGAGACAGGTTAAAGAAGGATTTTTAAGCCTTAATGGATTGATATATAGATCAGGAAATATACAGGTAGTTCAAAGGATGCAGTCAGTGATATGGTAGGGGCAAGGGTGTATATCCCAGATTTAAATGTCAGAGTATGTAAGTGGTCAACTGATTTTAACTGATTGTGTCAGTGTATGCGGCCGAGTTGATGGCCGTGATTATAGGTTTGAGATGGGTGGAGGAGGTGAAACCCCTCCGAGTGGTGATTTGCTCTGATTCGGCTGCAGTGTTGAGTAGTGTGAAGACGGGCTGGTCAGATAGGGGAGACATGTTTGTGGAGATGATGGTGCTGTTAAAGGGATTGGAGAGGATGAGAGTGGTGGTAAGCTTTTGCTGGGTTCCTGCCCATGTGGGTGTGGAGGGTAATGAGAAGGCTGATGTGGTGGCTAAGAGTGCATGAGGAGAGGGGTTAGATATTCAGGTCCCGTTGGGCCGCAGGGAAGTCAAGTCCTTGATCTGGGCAAAAGGGCTCGATCTTTGGCAAAGGGAGTAGGATGGTGGTAGTAGTAAGGGGAGACAATTTTATCGCATCCACCGGTCAGTTAAGGAAGAGGTGGGGAGTATGGGATGTAGGAGAGGAAGCTGTGTCGAGTAGACTACAGTTTGGGCACACAGGTTTGAATGTCACGTTGTTGATAATAGAGAGACATGAAACAGGTCTGTGTGAGTGTTTAGTGGAGGAAGGGAGAGATTGTGTGACAGGGTTAGAGAGGCTGGATGGGGTTTGGGTGGTGTAGTGGGGGCAGGGAAGTGTTGTCCAGGGCTCTATTTTACTTTCTTAGAGGAACCGGACTAATGAAGACAATTGAATGTAGGTAGGCCGTGACTGGCCTCACAATCCAGTACAGTAGTTGGTAGTGTATGCACTTTAAAAGTTGGATGCGGTCCGCCAACCCAATCTAGAAGAAGACATGGATTGTGTATGTGTGCAATTCAGAGGGTGAATGGGCAAGACAAAATATTTAAGTGTCTTTGAATGGGGTATGGTGGTAGGTGCCAGGCACACCGGTTTGCTAGATGTTTCACGCTCAACAGTTTACTGTGTGTATCAAGAATGGTCTACCACCCAAAGGACATCCAGCCAACTTCACACAACTGTGGGAAGCATTGGAGTCAACATGGGCCCGCATCCCTTTGGAATGCTTTCGACACCTTGTTTTAGTCCATGCCTGATGAATTGAGGTGTTTGAGGGCAAAAGGGGTGTAACTCAATATTAGGAAATTGTTCTTAATGTTGTGTACACTCAGTGTATATCCAACAAACGCCTCTATTTAGAAGTTTATATTTTTTTTTTTTTATCAATGTAATATCCAAATTCTTGGATCTTGTTGTATATTTCTCAAATACGCAGCGTAGTCTAGTGGTTAGAGCGTTGGACTAGTAACTCAAAGGTTGCAAGATCAAATCCCCGAGCTGACAAGGTACAAGTCTTGTTCTGCCCCTGAACAAGGCAGTTAACCCACTGTTCCTAGGCCTTCATTGAAAATAAAATTTGCCTAGTTAAATAAAGGTAAAATATATATATATATATTTTAAATAAGTCTGTTTAAACCTTACCTTGAGCAACAAACAAAAAAATGTTTAACATTGATAAGCTAGATTTTATTGTTAATTTCAATACTGAGTAAATTCAAGATATGTACATTTCCCAAGAACCCAGATTTCAAGCCTTCCCCTATGAATTTGTAGCTTTTAAATTACTTCTGTTACTATGCAATTTGAAGGATCTGTACTGTTGAACATTATAATGCAACATTTTATGTATGATGTGATGTCTTTTTTATTTTATTTAAAATTGTGTACGGTGGTTTTTGATATGTTTTTGCCTGAATTGAATATTGTATTGTCTATTTATTGTTACAAAAAAGAAAAGCTACACAAGCAGAGAGAGAAGCGCAAGAGAGGAGGACGCGCCATATAATAAAGATCTGTTTGTTAACAGATATTTCGGTAAGGACCAAATAAAAACACAGCAGACAAATGCAATTACAGAGACCGTAATAATGAAATGGTTGTTACAGATTAGTGAAAATACAAACCTGCAGTTAGACATTGGGTGACTATAGCGTTAGCTAGAAGGGCTAGCTAGCTATATATTTATTTGGGGGGGGCATTTGAGATGTTCGGCCTGCCCAAATGTGGTAACGTTAGCTAACCATGTGTTTAGCGAACAACAGGCTATATCACTCATGTATTACGTTATGCTTTTCGTGAGCTTTAGAAATGTGGGAACTAGCTAGCTAGCTAAACATTTGGGTTTGCTATTCTCGTGTTTTGCTAGGTAGCTACTAGTCTGAATAACTACGTTGAAGGGCAATTTTTCTGTCTTTAGCCAATGATGCTAGCTAGCTACCCATCTTGCTAATTAACTAGCTAGCTTCTAGGTCGGAGAAGGGGTTTTCATTGCAGGACCAACGCCATATTGGCTGTCTGCTCTTAATATCAATCCAACTAACGTTAGCTAGCTAGCACGACGCCCTTGCTAGAGTAATGTGGTGCACATCCAAATGGATAGTGGCAAAGATGTTGAAATGGCTGGATATAATTTGTCTGTGGTCTCTTCCTATAGCCTTGCAGAATTTGCTGTCTTTGTACAGCCCTTCAGATTTGGAAACCTCTTGTACTGTGACATACTGAGCTTTTAGCTACGTTATTGGCAAATGTGTTTTACGTTGAAGTCTCGGATAAGGGGTTTTCATTGCAGGACCAACGCCATATTGGCTGTCTGCTCTTAATACCAATCTAACGTTAGCTAGCAAGCACGACGCCCTTGCTCGAGTAATGTGGTACACATCCAAATGGATAGTGGCAAACATGTTGAAATGGCTGGATATAATTTGTCTGTGGTCTCTTCCTGTAGCCTTGCAGAATTTGCTGTCTTTCTGCAGCCCTTCACATTTGGAAACCGCTTTAGTACTGTGACAGACTAAGCTTTTAGCTACGTTATTGGCAAATGCGTTTTACAATGAAGTCTCGTTCATGTTGACAGCGTTTTCGTGCCCATGCAATTCCATTGCTATTTCATCTATCTATTTGTCGTGACCAGAGAATGGGGGACAACAACCATGGATTGGGTAGTCCAGGGGTGTATTCATTACGTTTTGCAGCGGAAACCGTTAACCTTTTAAGAATCAAACGAAACGGGGAGGGACCTACCTGAATTTGTCCAATAGAAACTCGTTTTCGTTGGAAACGGTTTCTGTTTGGAGTGAACGATTTCTGTTGCAAAAGTTTTACAACGGTATACCCAGCAGGGGTATAACCATTAGTCCAAACATGGTTGTAATGCATAAATTGAATTTATATTTCATGATTTGAAACTGAATTGAATGAATATTGCATTCAGGTTTAAAATGTGATTTCAAATTGAATATTTATATATACTGCTCAAAAAAATAAAGGGAACACTTAAACAACACATCCTAGATCTGAATGAAATAAATAATCTTATTAAATACTTTTTTCTTTACATAGTTGAATGTGCTGACAACAAAATCACACAAAAATAATCAATGTAAATCCAATTTATCAACCCATGGAGGTCTGGATTTGGAGTCACACTCAAAATTAAAGTGGAAAACCACACTACAGGCTGATCCAACTTTGATGTAATGTCCTTAAAACAAGTCAAAATGTGTCTCAGTAGTGTGTGTGGCCTCCACGTGCCTGTATACCCTCCCTACAACGCCTGGGCATGCTCCTGATGAGGTGGCGGATGGTCTCCTGAGGGATCTCCTCCCAGACGTGGACTAAAGCATCCGCCAACTCCTGGACAGTCTGTGGTGCAACGTGGCGTTGGTGGATGGAGCGAGACATGATGTCCCAGATGTGCTCAATTGGATTCAGGTCTGGGGAACGGGCGGGCCAGTCCATAGCATCAATGCCTTCCTCTTGCAGGAACTGCTGACACACTCCAGCCACATGAGGTCTAGCATTGTCTTGCATTAGGAGGAACCCAGGGCCAACCGCACCAGCATATGGTCTCACAAGGGGTCTGAGGATCTCATCTCGGTACCTAATGGCAGTCAGGCTACCTCTGGCGAGCACATGGAGGGCTGTGCGGCCCCCCAAAGAAATGCCACCCCACACCATGACTGACCCACCGCCAAACCGGTCATGCTGGAGGATGTTGCGGGCAGCAGAACTCTGTCACGTGCTCAGTGTGAACCTGCTTTCATCTGTGAAGAGCACAGGGCGCCAGTGGCGAATTTGCCAATCTTGGTGTTCTCTGGCAAATGCCAAACGTCCTGCACGGTGTTGGGCTGTAAGCACAACCCCCACCTGTGGACGTCGGGCCCTCATACCACCCTCATGGAGTCTGTTTCTGACCGTTTGAGCAGACACATGTACATTTATGGCCTGCTGGAGGTCATTTTGCAGGGCTTTGGCAGTGCTCCTCCTGCTCCTCCTTGCACAAAGGCGGAGTAGCGGTCCTGCTGCTGGGTTGTTGCCCTCCTACGGCCTCCTCCACGTCTCCTGATGTACTGGCCTGTCTCCTGGTAGCGCCTCCATGCTCTGGACACTACGCTGACAGACACAGCAAACCTTCTTGCCACAGCTGGCATTGATGTGCCATCCTGGATGAGCTGCACTACCTGAGCCTCTTGTGTGGGTTGTAGACTCCGTCTCATGCTACCACTAGAGTGAAAGCACCGCCAGCATTCAAAAGTGACCAAAACATCAGCCAGGAAGCATAGGAACTGAGAAGCGGTCTGTGGTCCCCACCTGCAGAACCACTCCTTTATTGGGGGTGTCTTGCGAATTGCCTATCATTTCCACCTGTTGTCTATTCCATTTGCACAACAGCATGTGAAATTTATTGTCAATCAGTGTTGCTTCCTAAGTGGACAGTTTGATTTCACAGAAGTTTGATTGACTTGGAGTTACATTGTGTTGTTTAGGTGTTCCCTTTATTTTTTTGAGCAGTGTATTTTGAATATTTATATACCATATATATGGTAGATTGCATTCATAGTTTGTAAACTTGATAAAGACAATCATTTAAGTTGATCAAAGTTTCATAATTTCAAATTCAAAACCAGAGACAACACCCTCGTACTTTGCCAGCCAGGATAGGTAAAGGAGCACGTATCGGATCAAACTGTCTATGGTAAACAACAGCTTCTGGTGGTTTCTGAAGCCAATGTGGCATGATGACCACAGGCCTTGCAAGGATATTATAGAAGGGAGTGGCACAAAAAAAAAAACTTTTCACTCCATATTTAATCTTGTGACTGACTGGGTTCGAACCAGGTCTCCTGCATGTCACAAGACTGTGTTGGCCCACTTGGCTAAAGCCTATAGGGACAAGTTCAGGAAGTTAATGTAAAGGACGACGCGCTGCTTTCTTATTGAGTATTGTTTCCCCCCGATTCAGCTCATATCGAGACTCGAACTCAGGACCTCTGCCTCGCAAACACATGATACTGCCCTCTTGAAGAGTTCCAACCCCCCGCACTGTTGAAAAGGTCCTTCAATTGTGCAAGGGGTGACACTTCAGGCTGATGAGTGAGTTTCACAAATCCCCATCTGCTACATTCACCCCCCCAAACTCACTCCATAGCGACTCCAGTGGTTGAGCTGAGCGCAACTGTAGATCTGAGTCCAGTGGCACCATTGTATATGAAGATGGCGCTGACAGACATGCTTCTAGCTCCTAAGCAACTTTCCAGTTTTTTTTGTTGGTGTGATTTCTTCCATTATTAGCCCAGAACGGGTTTTGTGTTATTACATACAGACAGCAATAACTTTTGGATATCAGAGCGGCGGTAACTCGCCAGCATTACAACCAGAAATATGACTTTCCCAAATTGGATCCTTTGTTCGTACCCCCCAGGGCAACTGAACTTATCCCAGAGGCTGCTCCAAGACGCTGCTGGTGGAGAAGAGGTATTCTGAGTGGACTTGTAGTCCGACTCAGGAGGCGTGCACACCATCCACCACTTCCGAGTATATTATTCGCTAATGTTCGGTCCCTGGACAATAAAGTAGACGAGCTCAGGGCGAGGATCTCCTTCCAGAGAGACATCAGGACTGCAACATACTGTTTCATAAAATCATGGCGCTCTCCAGATATACAGTCCCCATTCATACAGCCAGCTGGGTTCTCAGTACATCGCTCAGACAGGAATAAAGAACTCTCCAGGAAGAAGGAAGGTTGTGTATGTTTCATGATTAACTACTCATAATGTGATTGTGATAATGTACAGGAACTCAAGTCCTTTTGTTCCCTCAACCTAGAATACCTCACAATCAAATGCCGACCATATTACCTCTCGAGAATTCTCTTTGGTTATAGTCACAGCCGTGTTTATTCCCCCTCAAGCCGATACCACGATGGCCCTCAAGGAATTACACTGGACTTTGTGCAAACTGGAAACCAGAATAACATTGGCGTATACAGTGACTGAGTTCACCAGGAAGTGTATAGGGGATGTGGTTCCCACTGTGACTATTAAAATCTACGCAAACCAAAAACGGTGGATAGGTGACGGCATTCGCGCAAAACCTAAAGCGCAAACCACCACATTTAACCACAGCAAGGTGACTGGGAATATGGTTGAATACAAACTGTAGTTATGCCCTCCGTAAGGCAAGCAAACAGGCAAAATGTCGGTACAGAGACAGTGGAGTAGCAATTCAATGGCTCAGACACGATACTTATATGGCAGATTTACTAATGGAAAATCAGCCAAGACACGGACACCGGCGTCTTGCTCCCGGACAAGCTAAACACCTTTGCCCACTTTGAGGATAACACAGTGCCAACGACACGGCCCACTCCCAAGGACTGGGGGCTCTCGTTCTCCGTGGCCAATGTGAGTAAGACATTTAAGCGTGTTAACCCCCCGCAAGGCTGCCGGCCCAGACGGCACCCCTAGCCAAGTCCTCAGAGCATGCGCAGACCAGCTGGCAGGAGTGTTTACCGACATTTTCAATCTCTCCCTATCCCAGTCTGCTGTTCCTACTTGCTTCAAGATGTCCACTATTGTTCCTGTACCCAAGAAAGCAACGGTAACTGAACTAAAGGACTATAGCTAAGACTTCAACACAATAGTACCCTCCAAGCGCATCATTACCTCGGGGCCCTGGGTCTGAACCCTGCCCTGTGCAACTGGGTCCTGGACCTCCTGATGGACTGACCCCAGGTGGTGAAGGTAGGAAACAACACCACCACGGCTGATCCTCAAAACAGGGGCCCCACAAGGATGAGTGCTCAGCCCCCTCCTGTACTCCCTGTTCACCCATGCACGCCTCCAACTCAATCATCGAGTTTGCAGACAACACAACAGTAGTAGGCCTGATTACCAACAATACAAAAATGACGAGACAGCCTACAGGGAGGAGGTGAGGCCCTGGCGGAGTGGTGCCAGGAAAATAACCTCAACGTCAACAAAACAAAGGAGCTGACCGTGTATTTCAGGGAACAGCAGAGGGAGCATGCCTCTATCCACATCGACGGGACCGCAGTGAAGGTGAAAAGCTTCAAGTTCCTCTGTGTACACATCGCTGACAATCTGAAATGGTCCACCAAATCAAAGTTTATTTGTCACATGCGCCGAATACAACAGGTGTAGACCTTACAGTGAAATGCTCACTTACAGGCTCTAACCAATAGTGCAAAAAAGGTATTAGGTGAACAATAGGTAAGTAAAGAAATAAAACGACAGTGAAAAATTACAGTAGCGAGGCTACATACAGACACCGGTTAGTCAGGCTGATTGAGGTAGTATGTACATGTACAGTGAGGGAAAAAAGTATTTGATCCCCTGCTGATTTTGTACGTTTGCCCACTGACAAAGAGAGGATCAGTCTATAATTTTAATGGTAGGTTTATTTTAACAGTGAGAGACAGAATAACAACAAAAATATCCAGAAAAACGCATGTCAGAAATGTTATATTGATTTGCATTTTAATGAGGGAAATAAGTATTTGACCCCCTCTCAATCAGAAAGATTTATGGCTCCCAGGTGTCTTTTATACAGGTAACGAGCTGAGATTAGGAGCACACTCTTAAAGGGAGGGCTCCTAATCTGTTTGTTACATGTATAAAAGACACCTGTCCACAGAAGCAATCAGTCAATCAGATTCCAAACTCTCCACCATGGCCAAGACCAAAGAGCTCTCCAAGGATGTCAGGGACAAGATTGTAGACCATACACAAGGCTGGAATGGGCTACAAGACCATCGCCAAGCAGCTTGGTGAGAAGGTGACAACATTTGGTGCGATTATTGGCAAATGGAAGAAACACAAAAGAACTGTCAATATCCCTCGGCCTGGGGCTCCATGCAAGATCTCACCTCGTGGAGTGGCAATGATCATGAGAACGGTGAGGAATCAGCCCAGAACTACACGGGAGGATCTTGTCAATGATCTCAAGGCAGCTGGGACCATAGTCACCAAGAAAACAATTGGTAACACACTACGCCGTGAAGGAATGAAATCCTGCAGCACCCGCAAGGTCCCCCTGCTCAAAAATACATATATGTGCCCATCTGAAGTTGTCCTCTGAATCATTCAGATGTTCATTGGCAAACTGGTGAAAGTGTTGTGGTCAGATGAGACCAAAATGGAGCTCTTTGGCATCAACTAAACTCGCCGTGTTTGGAGGAGGAGGAATGCCGCCTATGACCCCAAGAATCCCATCTCCACCGTCAAACATGGAGGTAGAAACATTATGTTTTGGGGGTGTTTTTTTTGCTAAGGGGACAGGACAACTTCACCGCATCAAAGGGACGATGGACTGGGCCATGTACCGTCAAATCTTGGGTGAGAACCTCCTTCCCTCAGCCAGGGCATTGAAAATGGGTCGTGGATGGGTATTCCAGCATGACAATGACCCAAAACACAGGGCCAAGGCAACAAAGGAGTGGCTCAAGAAGAAGCACATTAAGGTCCTGGAGTGGCCTAGCCAGTCTCCAGACCTTAATCCCATAGAAAATCTGTGGAGGGAGCTGAAGGTTCGAGTTGCCAAACGTCAGCCTCGAAACCATAATGACTTGGAGAAGATCTGCAAAGAGGAGTGGGACAAAATCCCTCCTGAGATGTGTGCAAACCCGGTGGCCAACTACAAGAAACGTCTGACCTCTGATTGCCAACAAGGGTTTTGCCACCAAGTACTAAGTCATGTTTTGCAGAGGGGTCAAATACTTATTTCCCTCATTAAAATGCAAATCATTTTATAACATTTTTGACATGCGTTTTTCTGTATTTTTTTGTTGTTTTTCTGTCTCTCACTGTTCAAATAAACCTACCATTAAAATTATAGACTGATCATTTCTTTGTAAGTGGGCAAACGTACAAAATCAGCAGGGGATCAAATACTTTTCCCCCCCACTGTACATGAATGTATAGTTAAAGTGACAATGCATATATGATAAACAGAGAGTAGCATCAGCGTAAAAGAGGGGTTGGGGGGTACACAATGCAAATAGTCCAGCTTGCCATTTGTTTACCTGTTCAGGAGTCTTATGGCTTGGGGGTAAAAACTGTTGAAGCCCTTTTGTCCTAGACTTGGCACTCCGGTACTGCTTGCCATGCGGTAGTAGAGAGAACAGTCTATGACTGGGGTGGCTGGGGTCTTTGACAATTTTTAGGGCCTTCCTCTGACACCGCCTGGTGTAGAGGTCCTGGATGGCAGGCAGCTTAGCCCCAGTGATGTACTGGGCCGTACGCACTACCCTCTGTAGTGTCTTGCGGTCGGGGGCCGAGTAATTGCCGGACCAGGCAGTGATGCAACCAGTCAGGATGCTCTTGATGTTGCAGCTGTAGAACCTTTTCAGGACCTCAGGACCCATGCCAAATCTTTTTAGTTTCCTGAGGGGGAATAGGCTTTGTTGTGCCCTCTTCACGACCGTCTTGGTTTGTTTTTGGCCATTCTAGTTTGTTGGTGATGTGGACACCAAGGAACTTGAAGCTCTCAACCTGCTCATCTACAGCCCCGTTGATGAGAATGGGGGCGTGCTCGGCCCTCCTTTTCCTTAGTCCACAATCATGTCCTTTAGTTTTGGTTACGCTGAGGGATAGGTTGTTATTCTGGCACCACCCGGACAGGTCTCTGACCTCCTCCCTAATAGGCTGTCTCGTCGGTGATCAGGCCTACCACTGTTGTGTCGTCTGCAAACTTAATGATGGGGGCCTACCACGTGTTTAAAGCGCAACTGAAGGCAATAAACAACTTATATCGATGCCACTTATCTGATAGAAAACGGCCCAAGTCAAACATTTATTCTAGTTTCAAAACCGACTAAAGTGTAAATAGGATAATTTTGCTCATAAAGTCAGTCTCGTCCAAAACATTTTTTTTTAAGTGAGTTTGTCATGACTTGAGGGTTTGGTTTTGATTTCAACAAGGCTAACTTGCCCACTAACACGGGATACACACTGCTGCGCACTATCCAATCCTACCGCAGAACACACATACAGTGAGACAGACCTGCCCAGCAGTGCAACGGATCAGAGTTTGTTTACATAAGACATGTCACACCTTGGCTTGAAGTAAAATTGCACGACTAAAACTTCCTCTGCAAAAACGTCAACTCAAGAAATCTGTAATTTATTTAATCTTAGATTGACTATTTTGAGTAAATGATACTGGCATTGTTTGGCCTCAAATTATGCTTAAAACTATGATTTTGATATCTTGGATGGCCAGTCATTGCATCAATAGCCATCTATGAATTTGAAAGTGGTTATATTTCTCCAGGCCTTTTCCTCAGTTTTTACCCAAAATAGAGGCGAGGTGCCGCTTTGTTTTTGTTTCAACTGCGGATTGCCATGTTAAGATGGCTAGGTGGGACAACCACAGTTGACCTCACTTATTGTCCATTGTTGCTGATGTGGACCATGTTGTCAGGTGCTTTCACAGGAGTGACCATTGTCCCCTGTATGTTTTGTGGAAAGATTCCCACACAATTGAGATATTGTAGTGTGCTGAAGCTTTGAGTTCACACATATGCAGGTGGTTGTTTTTTCTCTAGCATTTTGCATACAAAATAAGGAATATGCGAGGCTACATTTTAGTGTAGGCCCAGGCTTACGTTTTTCATGGGGCAGGGTCTGAATACAATCCTCAGTGCGAGACTGATGACGCAGCAGACCTGATTTTAGGTTTGTCCGTAGTATGTTCAGGAATTAGGCTTCAGAGTCTCTTGATAGTCATGATCTATATACAAAAATATTGGGAGGCAAAACATTTTAAAAATAGAAACCCGTTGACACCATCACAACAGGAAGAAAAAACAAATGCAAAAAGATTAAAAATATATTGTGTTCTGCCAACCAATGAAGGGAATACGCAGAGGAAAAAGACCTGAAATCAGATTTGACAATTATTTTCTTATAGTACAAGGTAACTCCCAGTTTGGTGTGTTTGGTGGGAGATGAGAATCAGTCTTCCAACTGACCGGTTCATTACCATATTACTATACCTTATTTGCATATGTAGGCCATATAGTTGACATCATTTTACATAAAACACTTTAGAAATGAGTAAGGATAAGCTATCGTGGGAAACTTGAGCAATGAAATACAAGTTTTCAATGGCATGGATGTTTGTTTATTTCACTCTTATGGATTTCGGTGATGAATGAAATGTATTTTCATGCTTGATGTCAACATGAGAAATTATGAGATGCATAATCTTTGTGGAATATATTAGTGAATGGCTTTTTGACGAGGCAGCCATTTGAAAGAGTTTGTGCTCTAATTGTTGAAGCCAATTTACTGCATTTCTCCTGATGCAAAACAAAAGCTGATATGGGGTTGAATCAAGAGTGTTTTGTACATGTTGTTCACTAAGGATGCCTACATTTGCCTGCTTTTTGCTCATGTTTTTGCTTCCATTTCCTATTGTTTTGTTAGTCAAGAATTTAATTAAATTGCTTGCTGTCAGGATTGGCTTGTATATCCCGTGCCACAGTTTTAACGAAGCACCATTATTACAGGTAAGCTTGTGAATATGTCCTGAACAGGCTAATTCAACTGACTTCCAGTCCAACCCCCACAACTTTGTCTGCTCTTCATGGTTTTTACCAGTAATTATTAGCTTTGTTAGGCTATATTCATTGGCCTTATTGATTCCCTTTTGGGCTAGTGTCCCTTTTGGGATAGTGTATTGTGGAAACCTCTGAAGGTGAGCAGAGCTAAGAATGACCTACCAAGGTATGAGTGGTATAGAGGAAGAGCATGGTATGTTGGTGGCTTTCTTTGACAAGATACCACATTATCCAAAAGCCCCAAGTAAATGTCTCCACTTCATGACCTGATCTCCTTCTGTTGACCACATTTTCTACTTGCTTTTTAATAGGTTGTCTTTCACCTTTAGTGTTTTAATGTTATGCATTTATGCGATAACACATGGCCTAATTTTTCTGATCCTCTCAGAATTTTAAACAATTAATTCAATTTGTATTCGCCGAATACAACAGGTGTAGGTAGACCTTAGTGAAATGATTACTTACAGTGGGGGAAAAAAGTATTTGATCCCCTGCTGATTTTGTACGTTTGCCCACTTACAAAGACATGATCAGTCTATAATTTTAATGGTAGGTTTATTTGAACAGTGAGAGACAGAATAACAAAAAAATCCAGAAAAACGCATGTCAAAAATGTTATAAAATGATTTGCATTTAATGAGGGAAATACGTATTTGACCCCTCTGCAAAACATGACTTAGTACTTGGTGGCAAAACCCTTGTTGGCAATCAGAGGTCAGATGTTTCTTGTAGTTGGCCACCAGGTTTTCACACATCTCAGGAGGGATTTTGTCCCACTCCTCTTTGCAGATCTTCTCCAAGTCATTAAGGTTTCGAGGCTGACGTTTGGCAACTTGAACCTTCAGCTCCCTCCACAGATTTTCTATGGGATTAAGGTCTGGAGACTGGCTCGGCCACTCCAGGACCTTAATGTGCTTCTTCTTGAGCCACTCCTTTTGTTGCCTTGGCCCTGTGTTTTGGGTCATTGTCATGCTGGAATACCCATCCACGACCCATTTTCAATGCCCTGGCTGAGGGAAGGAGGTTCTCACCCAAGATTTGACGGTACATGGCTCCGTCCATCGTCCCTTTGATGCGGTGAAGTTGTCATGTCCCCTTAGCAGAAAAACACCCCCAAAGCATGATGTTTCCACCTCCATGTTTGACGGTGGAGATGGTGGTCTTGGGGTCATAGGCAGCATTCCTCCTCCTCCAAACACGGCGAGTTGAGTTGATGTCAAAGAGCTCCATTTTGGTCTCATCTGACCACAACACTTTCACCAGTTGTCCTCTGAGTCATTCAGATGTTCATTGGCAAACTTCAGACGGGAATGTATATGTATTCTTGAGCAGGGGGACCTTGCGGGCGCTGCAGGATTTCAGTCCTTCACGGCGTAGTGTGTTACCAATTGTTTTCTTGGTGACTATGGTCTCAGCTGCCTTGAGATCATTGACAAGATCCTCCCGTGTAGTTCTGGGTTGATTCCTCACCGTTCTCATGATCATTGCAACTCCACGAGGTGTGATCTTGCATGGAGCCCCAGGCCGAGGGATATTGACAGTTCTTTTGTGTTTCTTCCATTTGCCAATAATCGCACCAAATGTTGTCACCTTCTCACCAAGCTGCTTGGCGATGGTCTTGTAGCCCATTCCAGCCTTGTTTAGGTCTACAGTCTTGTCCCTGACATCCTTGGAGAGCGCTTTGGTCTTGGCCATGGTGGAGAGTTTGGAATCTGATTGATTGATTGCTTCTGTGGACAGGTTTCTTTTTTACAGGTAACAAGCTGTGGTTAGGAGCACTCCCTTTAAGAGTGTGATTCTAATCTCAGCTCGTTACCTGTATAAAAGACACCTGGGAGCCAGAAATCTTTCTGATTGAGAGGGGGTCAAATACTTATTTCCCTCATTAACCTCTATGGGCTAGGTGGGACGCAGGCGTCCCCCCCGTGGTGCACTCCATCAACAGCAGGTGCATTTCAAGAGCGGCAAATTTGAATCCAAATAAATGTCAAAATTCAAATTTTTCAAACATACAACTATTTTACACCCTTTGAAAGATAAACATCTCCTTAATCTAACCACGTTTTACGATTTCAAAAAGGTTTTACGGCGAAAGCATAAATTTAGAGTATGTTAGGACAGTACATTTACAAGAGTTGTGTGTAATGTTTTGTCAATTCAAAGACAGGGTCACCAAAACCATAAAACCAGCTAAAATGATGCACTAACCTTTTACAATCTCCATCAGATGACACTCCTAGGACATTATGTTAGACAATGCATGCCTTTTTAGTTCTATCAAGTTCATATTTATATCCAAAAACAGCGTTTTACTATGGCATTGATGTTGAGGAAATCGTTTCCCTCCAATAACCGGCAGTCAAGTCAGCGTCACAAATTAAATAATTAAAATTAGAAAACATTGGTAAAATATTATATTGTCATTTAAAGAATTATAGATTTACATCTCTTGAACGCAATCAACTTGCCAGATTTAAAAATAACCTTACTGGGAAATCACACTTTGCAATAATCTGAGCACTGCGCCCAGAAAAATACGCGTTGCGATACAGACTAGTCGTCATGTTGGGGAGATCTAAAATCGAAAATACTATGTAAATAATCCATTACCTTTGATTCTCTTCATCAGATGTCACTTCCAGGTATCACAGGTCCATAACGAATGTAGTTTTGTTCAAAAAAGCTCATCATTTATGTCCAAAAATCTCCGTCTTGTTAGCACATGATCTAAGCCCGCCGGACTTCACTTCATGAACGAGGGGAAAAAATATATTTACGTTCGTTCAAACATGTCAAACGTTGTATAGCATAAATCATTAGGGCCTTTTTTAACCAGAACATGAATAATATTCAAGGTGGACGAATGCATACTCTTTTATAACGTATTGGAACGAGGGTACCCAACATGAACTCGCGCGCCAGGTGTCTAATGGGACATCATCGTTCCATGGCTCTTGTTCGGTCAGATCTCCCTCCAGAAGACTCAAAACACTTTGTAAAGGCTGGTGACATCTAGTGGAAGCAATAGGAAGTGCCAAAATATTCCTCAGCCCCTGTGTTTTTCAATGGCATAGGTTTAAAGGTAATACAACACATCAGGTATCCACTTCCTGTCAGAAAATGTCTCAGGGTTTTGCCTGCCAAATGAGTTCTGTTATACTCACAGACACCATTCAAACAGTTTTAGAAACTTTAGAGTGTTTTCTATCCATATATAATAAGTATATGCATATTCTAGTTACTGGGTAGGATTAGTAACCAGATTAAATCGGGTACATTTTTTTTATCCAGCCGTGCAAATACTGCCCCCTAGCCCTAACAGGTTAAAATGCAAATCAATTTATAACATTTCTGACATGCGTTTTTCTGGATATTTTTGTTATTCTGTCTCTCACTGTTAAAATAAACCTACCATTAAAATTCTAGACTGATCCTTTCTTTGTCAGTGGGCAAACGTACAAAATCAGCAGGGGATCAAATACTTTTTTCCCCCACTGTACAAGCCCTTAACCAACAATGCAGTTAAGAAAAATAAGTGTTAAGTAAAAAATGTAAATAACATAGTTAAAGAGCAGCAGTAAAATAACAGTAGCGAGGCTATATACAGGGGGTACCGGTACAGAGTCAGTGTGCGGGGGCATAGGTTAATTGAGGTAATATGTACATGTAGGTAGAGTTAGTGACTATGCATAGATAATAACCAGAGTACCAGCAGCATAAAAGAGGGGGTGGGGGGACAATACAAATAGTCTGGGTAGCCATTTGATTAGCTGTTCAGGAGTCTTATGTCTTGGGGGTTAAGAAGTCTTTTGGACCTAGACTTGGCGCTCCGGTACCACTTGCCGTGCGGTAGCAGAGAGAACAGTCTATGACTAGGGTGGTTGTAGTCTGACTATTTTTAGGGCCCTATGAAATCCGCTTATTTTTTCCCAAATTCCATTTTTTTCTATTTTTGTCTGAATTGTGTGTTTTACAATTTATGCTTATTTTATCATCAAAAAGAGTGTCTAATAATGTGAATGAATAAAACGTCAACAATTTAATAAGATAACAGTATATTTGTGATGATGCAATACAACATTGCACAATTTTTTTTATCAAGGCAAGTGCTTCAATACAGTTCTAAGTGTTTAATTATAAACGAAAAAAAGTCATGCAGGAATCTAGGCAACAATGCAGCATGCGATAGTCAAAACCTAGAGTTATACTTATGTACAAAAAAAACACATTGCATTCATTGTTTTTTTGTCAAAGAAAGTGTTTCATTGTAAATGGAAAGAAGAAAAAAAAGATTCAGGCAATGATGCAGCAATAGGCAAAACCTATGGAACTACCTTATGAGCTCCTATGTCTGTCCATTGTAAGTTTTCCATCTATCACAGACATCTCCATTGAAGTACATGATTGTCAGCCTATTTGTGTTGAGCTCAGTGAGTGCCTCTCGCTTGTCTGTGAGTAGAGTCTTGTATTTTCTGAAACTCCTCTCACAGTCGACTGAGCTGACTGGGAAGTAATGTAGGGCACTGCCACTTCTGAAACTCTTGGGAATCTCGCACTCAGGCCCCTCCAGTAATCAGAAAGCTCCAAAGCAGGTGAGGGCTCCCTGTACACACAAAGCTGATAGGCAATCCATTCTTCACTGAGCTCTGTTGATGGGCTTGTGATGGGTTTCAGTTGTTTGTAAGCGTCAATCTGCTTTTCCATGGCTGGAGCCTGCCTAGGATCGAACACCCTAGCCAGCCGGTAGTCCTCTGGCTGGATGTGTGTCCCAGTGCTGAGAACTTTGTGAAGGCCAAGTGGAATGCATCATGGAGATGGTCAAGTACCTCCCTCCTCTCTCCAATCCCTATCTTTCTCAATAGTTCATCTGTCTTGGCACCATTCCAACATGTTTTTGCCATTCCATTCACTAGATAAGAGCCTAGATCCTCCATGACATTGTATGCAGACACGGCTGTGGGACGGTGGGTTCCTTCCAGGATTGACAGAGCTGTCATCAGTTTGGAGCAGCCCTCTGAGATGGTTATCTTAACAGTGAGGGCCTGCACCTTCTCTGTTTCCAGCTTGCTGAGGATGTTTGACTGCCTGGGATGATGACTTTTCTGCCAACAAAAACTCTGTACAGATGAACATGCTCTGCATGGTACTTCACTGCCTCAAACCAGCTATTCCATCTGGAGCTCAATGTTTCAGGAGGAGCCTTGGCCTACACAAACTCCTTCATAATGAGGAAGCTTACCCATCTTCTGTTTCTGGCAGGCTTCTTGAAGAAGACCGATCTCATCCATGTCACAAGTGATGCAACTTCAGAGAAGTATTTGAAGTGCTGCCAGGTCTCACCCACCAAATTGATGACATGGCAGAGACAGGTTACATGAACACTGTTGGGCATCACTCCTTTCAGAACCTCCTTGCATGCCTTCAGGCAGTAGGAGGCATTATCTGTGACCACTGCCCAGGCATCATTCAGGTTCAGATCGTTGCTGTGGAGGGAGGCTAGTATAGATTGGGAAAACGTTGAGTAGTTGCATCTGTCCATGAAAATGACATCCACCAGAAAGTACTGGTTTTCAACACCTGCAATGAAACATAAGGAAAAAGTTCAATTATGTTTTAACCTAAAATAATATTGTGACATAAGTGTTATTTAAATGTCAAGTGTAAACACAATATAGATACAGTGACAGTTAGCTAGATGGCGAGGCAGACAGCTGCTGACATTATGCATCGCTATATTTCACCACGATAGCTCGTGGTTTGGAATATCACAATTTGCATGCGGACAATTCACATTGCAGAATGTAAATTGCAACGGTATATTAATAGGCTGTTAACTCACCTATGACGATGTTTAGAACGCTTCAATCCCTTGCATCTGTCTCGTCAACAACCACCGCCAACTCATATGTTGGTTGAACACATGGGGCAGGTGAGTTTGACAGAGGCTGCACTTATTTTCAGGCAACGCTTCACTAAAAACGGCTGTAGCTTTCTTTAGCTTTTCTAAGGGGATGTCAGACTCGGCGCACACAGCCACAAAGTCCTGAATAGATTGTCTTGAATCTGCTTATGCGCTTGCACTAGTAATGGTCATTTGAAGAGGCATGCTCTGGCTAACACTGCTTTTCCTTGTTTTTCACATGGGCTTTAGACTAAGTGGTCATAACACGTATTTTTACGTGTCCAATAAATAGTAAATTAAGCTGTTTTGCAAATTCTCTCATCGCCTGACTCATAGTCCTTTGGGTATTGCTCTGCTCTGAATTTAGGGGTTGGGGTCGAATTTTTGTTGTGTTTTTGATGACTCTCAGATGGCCTCTTCGACATGTTTCTCAAAGTGATAGTAAGTTGTGGTGACGTAAGGGTCCCATGCCCCCCTCTCAAAACACCCCAATCGAAAACTGATTTATTTCTCTAGGCCTACTCGTCTAACTTTACAATTATTAAATCCTTTTGGTTACTACAATTAGGCCTAATTTAGATTTTATTTCATTTCAATATTCCACATTTTACATGTTTTTATTACCAAATTCTGCGATTCCGTCCGTGTTTTCCACATCATGGAAGTCATAGGGCCTTCCTCTGACACCGCTGGTATAGAGGTCCTGGATGGCAGGAAGCTTGGCCCTAGTGATGTACTGTGCCGTACACACCCTCTTTAGTGCCTTGCTGTCGGTGGCGGAGCAGTTGCCATACCATGCAGTGATGCTCTCGATGGTGCAGCTGTAGAACCTTTTGAGGATCTGAGGACCCATGCCAAATCTTTTCAGTCGGGAATAGGCTTTATCGTGTCCTGTTCACGACTGTCTTGGTGTGTTTGGACCATGATAGTTTGTTGGTGATGTGGACACCAAGGACCTTGAAGCTCTCAACCTGCTCCACTACAGCCCCGTCGATGAGAATGGGGGCGTACTCGGTCCTCCTTTTCTTGTAGTCCACAATCATCTCATTTGTCTTGATCACGTTAAGGGAGAGGTTGATATCCTGGCACCATATGGCCAGATCTCTGACCTCCTCCCTATAGGCTGTCTCATCGTTGTCGGTGATCAGGCCTACCACTGTTGTATCGTTGGCAAACTTAATGATGGTGTTGGAGTCGTGCCTGGCCATGCAGTCATGGGTGAACAGGGAGTACTGGAGGGGACTGAGCACGCACCCCTGAGGGGGATCAGCAGGGCAGATGTGTTTTTACCTACCCTTACCACCTGGGGTCAGGAAGTCCAGGATCCAGTTGCAGAGGGAGGTGTTTAGTCCCAGGGTCCTTAGCTTAGTGGTGAGCTTTGAGGGCACTATGGTGTTGAATGCTGAGCTGTAGTCAATGAATAGCATTCTCACGTAGGTGTTCCTTTTGTCCAGGTGGGAAAGGGCAGTGTGGAGTGCAATAGAGATTGCATCTGTAGTTGCGGTATGCAAATTGGAGTGGGTCTAGTGTTTCTGGGATAATAGTGTTGATGTGAGCTATGACCAGCCTTTTAAAGCACTTCATGGCTACAGACGTGAGTGCTATGGGTCGGTATTCATTTAGGCAGGTTCTTGGGCACAGAGACTATGGTGGTCTGCTTAACATGTTGGTATTACAGACTCAGTCAGGGACAGGTTGAAAGTGTCATTGAAGACACTTGCCAGCTGGTCAGTGCATGCTCGGAGTACACGTCCTGGTAATCCGTCTGGACCCGCGGCCTGAACAGCTGATGCTCTCATGCATTCTTCAGTGTTGCTTTCCTCGAAGCGAGCATAGAAGTAATTTAGCTTGTCTGGTAAGCTTGTGTCACTGGGCAGCTCGCGGCTGTGCTTCCCTTTGTAGTCTAATAGTTTGCAAGCCTTGCAACATCCGAAGAGCGTCTGAGCCGGTGTAGTATGATTCAATCATAGTCCTGTGTAGACACTCTACCCTTTAGCACAATGCGGATGTTGCCTGTAATCCATGGCTTCTGGTTTTTGTATGTACGTACGGTCACTGTGGGAACGATGTTATCGATACACTTATTGATGAAGCCAGTGTGGTGTACTCCTCAATGTCATCGGAAGAATCCCGGAATATATTCCAGTGTGCTAGCAAAACAGTCCTGTAGTTTAGCATCTGCTTCATCTGACCACTTTTTTTTGACCGAGTCACTGGTGCTTCCTGCTTAAGATGTAGCTTGTAAGCAGGAATCAGGAGGATAGAATTATAGTCAGATTTGCAAAATGGAGGGCGAGAGAGCTTTGTACGCATCTCTGTGTGTGAAGTAAAGGTGGTCTAGAGTTCTTTTCCTCTGGTTGCACATTTAACATGCTGGTAGAAATGAGGTCAAACGGATTTAAGTTTCCTTGCATTCAAGTCCCCGGCCACTTGGAGCGCCGCCTGTTTGCTTGTGGCCGTATACAGTTCATTGAATGCGGACTTAGTGGTTTGTGGTGGTAAATATACAGCTATGAAAAATATAGATGAAAACTCTCTTGGTAAATAGTATGGTCTGCAGCTTATCATGAGATAAATGCATTTGTTTGTGTTTACCAGTTGCTACTGAGATGAGTGTCATCCAATGGCTTAGGGATACTGCATTGCAATTATATCAAATTGGCACGTCTATATTTTAAAGGTTGAGTAAGTAAGATTTTCATCCACAAATGTACCCACATTTATATTGTAAATAGTTTATAATTAGTGAATGCCAGAATGTAGTTATTTTGTTAGATACTTCTCCTTATTAGCTGAGATCAGATTTTCTCAAAGCCATTTTAGTTGTCGTGCTAAATGTTTGTTTGTTCCCAATCTAGCATAGAACCATGCGAAATTGTAACGCTATGCTGACATTGTCTCCCAACCCTCCGTGACTTCACTTGGCAACCCCTCCCCTAACCCTTAATAAATAACTCTAAACTACAACTTAATTGCTAGATTCAAGATGGTGTAGTCAGATAAAACAATGAAAGTCGACTTCAAAATGTGGTTTAGTTTTATTAGGATTTGCATCTGTTGTTGGTAAGTAATGCACCCTGTAAGCTTCTAAAACGACTTACTCAACCTTTTAAATTCATGCCCCTTCCACCTGAAATGTATTGGACATGGGCCTAATTATGTATCAGATTGATCAATTGGAAGTTGAGCTATACAGTGCATTCGGGAAGTATTTAGAACACTTGACTTTTTCCCCAAAAAGTTACGTTACGGCCTTATTCTAAAATGTATTACGTTTTATTTTTTCCTCCTCAATCTGCACACAATACCTCATAACGAAGCAAAAACTGTTTTTTAGCAATTTTAGCAAAAGTATAATACATAAAATACTTATCACATGTACATAAGTATTCAGACCCTTAACTCTGTATTTGTTGAAGCACCTTTGGTAGCGATTACAGCCTTGAGTCTTCTTGGGTATGACGCTACAAGCTTGGCACACCTGTATTTGGGGAGTTTCTCCCATTCTCTGCAGATCCTCTCAAGCTCTGTCAGGTTGGATGGGGAGCGTCACTGCACAGCTATTTTCAGGTCTTTCCAGAGGTGTTCGATCGGGTTCAAGTCCGGGCTCTGGCTGGGCCACTCAAGGACATTCAGAGACTTCCACTCCTGCTTTGTCTTGGCTGTGTGCTTAGGGTCGTTGTCCTGTTGGAAGGTGAACCTTCAACCCAGTCAGGTCCTGAGCGCTCTGGAGCAGGTTTTCATCAAGGCTCTCTCTGTACTTTGCTCCGTTCATCTTTCCCTCAATCCTGACTAGTCTCCCAGTCCCTGTCACTGAAAAACAATCCCAAAGTATGATGCTGCCACCACGCTTCACCATAAGGATGGTGCCAAGTTTCCTCCAGACTTGACGCTTGGCATTTAGGCCAAAGAGTTCAATCTTGGTTTCATCAGACCAGAGAATCTTGTTTCCCATGGTCTGAGTCCTTTAGGTGCCTTTTGGAAAACTCCAAGCGGGGTGGCATTTACCAAGGAGTGGTTTCCGTCTGGCCATTCTACCACAAAGGTCTGATTGGTGGAGTGCTGCAGAGATGGTTGTTTTTCTGGAAGGTTCTCCCATCTCCACAGAGGAACTCTGGAGATTTGTCAGAGTGACCATCGGGTTCTTGGTCACCTCCCTGACCAAGGCCTTCTCCCCTGATTTGCGCAGTTTGGCCGGATGGCCAGCTGTAGGAAGAGTCTTGGTTGCTCCAAACTTCTTCCATTTAAGAACGATGGAGGCCACTGCTCCGACATGCACTGTCAACTGTGGGACCTTACAGTTGAAGTCGGAAGTTTACATACACCTCAGCCAAATACATTTAAACTCAGTTTCACAATTCCTGACATTAAATCCTAGTAAAAATGCCCTGTCTTAGGTCAGTTAGGATCAGCACTTTATTTTAAGAATGTGAAATGTCAGAATAATAGTAGAGTGATTTTATTTCAGCTTTTATTTTGTTCTTCACATTCCCAGTGGGTCAGAAGTTTGCATACACAATTAGTATTTGGCAGCATTGCCTTTAAATTGTTTAACTTCGGTCAAACGTTTCAGGTAGCCTTCCACAAGCTTCCCACAATAAGTTGGGTGAATTTTGGCCCATTCCTCCTGACAGATGTGGTGTAACTGAGTCGGGTTTGTAGGCCTCCTTGCTCGCACACGCTTTTTCAGTTCTGCCCACAAATGTTCTTTCGGATTGAGGTCAGAGCTTTGTGAGTGCCACTCTAATACCTTGACTTTGTTGTCCTTAAGCCATTTTGCCACAACTTTGGAAGTATGCTTGGGGTCATTGTCCATTCGGAGACCCATTTGCTACCAAGCTTTCAAATCAAATTTATTTTATAGCCCTTCTTAGATCAGCTGATATCTCAAAGTACTGTACAGAAACCCAGCCTAAAACCCCAAACAGCAAGCAATGCAGGTGTAGAAGCACGGTGGCTAGGAAAAACTCCCTAGAAAGGCCAAAACCTCGGAAGAAACCTAGAGAGGAACCAGGCTATGAGGGGTGACCAGTCCTCTTCTGGCTGTGCCGGGTGGAGATTATAACAGAACATGGTCAAGATGTTCAAATGTTCATAAATGACCAGCATGGTGAAATAATAATCACAGTAGTTGTCGAGGGTGCAAAAGGTCAGCACCTCCGTGGTAAATGTCAGTTGGCTTTTCATAGCCAATCATTGAGAGTATCTCTACTGCTCCTGCTGTCTCTAGAGAGTTGAAAACAGCAGGTCTGGGACAGGTAGCACGTCCGGTGAAGAGGTCAGGGTTCCATAGCCACAGGCAGAACAGTTGAAACTGGAGCAGCAGCACAGCCAGGTGGACTGGGGACAGCAAGGAGTCATCATGCCAGGTAGTCCTGAGCATGGTCCTAGGGATCAGGTCCTCTGAAAGAAAGAGAATTAGAGAGGGCATACTTAAATTCACACAGGACACCGGATAAGACAGGATATATACTCCAGATATAACAGCCTGTGTCAGGGGGCTAGGGTCAAACTACTGCAGCATAAATACTGGAGGCTGAGACAGGAGACACTGTGGCCCCATCCGATGATACCCCCGAACAGGGCCAAACAGGCAGGATATAACCCCACCCACTTTGCCAAAGCACAGCCCCCACACCACTAGAGGGATATCTTTAACTTCCTGATGATGTCTTGAGCTGTTGCTTCAGTATATCCACCAAATTTTCCTTCCTCATGAAGCCATCTATTTTATGAAGTGCACCAGTCCCTTCTGAAGCAAAGCACCCCCACAACATGATGCTGCCACCCCCGTACTTCACGTTTGGGATGGTGTTCTTCGGCTTGCAAGCCTCCCCCTTTTCCCTCCAAACATAACGATGGTCATTATGGCCAAACAGTTCTATTTTTGTTTCATCAGACCAGAGGACTTTTCTCCATGTGCAGTTGCAAACCGTAGTCTTGATTTTTTTTTTATGGCGGTTTTGGAGCAGTGGCTTCTTCCTTGCTGAGCGGCCTTCCAGGTTATGTCGATATAGGACTCGTTTTACTGTGGATATAGATACTTTTGTTCCCGTTTCTGCCAGCATCTTCACAAGATCCTTTGGTGCGAAAAGTGTAAATCAATCCCAGAACAACAGCGAAGTACGTTCATCTCAAGGAGACAGAAAGCGTCTCCTTCCTGAGCGGTATGACGGCTGCGTGGTCCCATGGTGTTTATACTTGCGTAATATTGTTTGTACAGATGAACGTGTTACCTTAAGGCATTTGGAAATTGCTTCCAAGGATGTACCAGACTTGTGGAGGTCTAAAAAATATTTTTTTCTGAGGTGTTGCCTGATTTCTCTTGATTTTCCCATGATGTCAAGCAAAGAGGCACGGAGTTTGAAGGTAGGCCTTGAAATACATCCACAGGTACACCTCCAATTAGGCTAATTGACATCATTTGAGTTATCAGAAGCTTCTAAAGCCATGACGTATTTTTCTGGAATTTTCCAAGCTGTTTAAAACCTCTTACATCTAGATGTTCCACTAGCGGAACACCACTCCAATATCCAATGATAGGGCGTGGCGCAAAATACAAACTCCTCGAAAATCCGAAAACTTCAATTTTTCAAACATATGACTATTTTACACCATTTTAAAGACAAGACTCTCCTTTATCTAACCACACTGTCCGATTTCAAAAAGGCTTTACAACGAAAGCAAAACATGAGATTATGTCAGGAGAGTACCCAGACAGAAATAATCAGACACCCATTTTTCAAGCTAGCATATAATGTCACAAAAACCAAAACCACAGCTAAATGCAGCACTAACCTTTGATCTTCATCAGATGACACTCCTAGGACATTATGTTATACAATACATGCATGTTTTGTTCAATCAAGTACATATTTATATCAAAACCCAGCTTTTTACATTAGCATGTGACGTTCAGAACTAGCATTCCCACCGAACACTTCCGGTGAATTTACTAAATTACTCACGATAAACGTTCACAAAAAACATAACAATTATTTTAAGAATTATAGATACAGAACTCCTTTATGCAATCGCGGTGTCTGATTTTAAAATAGCTTTTTGGTGAAAGCACATTTTGCAATATTCTGAGTAGATAGCCCGGCCATCACAGGCTAGCTATTTTGACACCCACCAAGTTTGGCACTCACCAAACTCAGATTTACTATAAGAAAAATTGGATTACCTTTGCTGTTCTTCGTCAGAATGCACTCCCAGGACTTCTACTTCAACAACAAATGTTGGTTTGGTTCCAAATAATCCATAGTTATATCCAAATAGCGGTGTTTTGTTCGTGCGTTCAAGACACTATCCGAAGGGTGACGCGCGGACGCATATCGTGACAAGAAAATTCAAAATATTCCATTACCGTACTTCGAAGCATGTCAAACGCTGTTTACAATCAATTTTTATGCGATTTTCCTCGTAAAATAGCGATAATACTCCGACCGGGAGTCGTTGTTTTCGTTCAAAGACTGAAAATGTAAAATGGCCTTTTCACGTCCAAGCGCGCGCCCGTCTCATTGTTCTCAGATCGACCACTTACCAAATGCGCTACTGTTTTTCAGCCAGAGACTGCAGAGTCATCATTCAACGTTCTGGCGCCTTCTGAGAGCCTATGGGAGCCTTAGAAAGTGTCACGTTACAGCAGAGATCCTCTGTTTGGGATAGAGATGACAAAGAAGGCCAAGAAATGGTCAGACAGCGTACTTCCTGTACAGAATCTTCTCAGGTTTTGGCCTGCCATTTGAGTTCTGTTATACTCACAGACACCATTCAAACAGTTTTAGAAACTTTGGAGTGTTTTCTATCCAAAGCTACTAATTATATGCATATTCTAGTTTCTGGGCAGGAGTAATAACCAGATTAAATCGGGTACGATTTTTATCCGGCCGTGAAAATACTGCCCCCTATCCATAACAGGTTAAAGGCACAGTCAACTTAGTGTATGTAAACTTCTGGCCCACTGGAATTGTGATGCAGTGAATTATAAGTGAAATAATCCGTCTGTAAACAATTGTTGCAAGAATTACTTGTCATGCACAAAGTAGTCCTAACCGACTTGCCAAAACTATAGTTTGTTAACAAGAAATTTGTGGAGTGGTTGAAAAACTAGTTTTAATGGCTCCAACCTAAGTGTACAGTTGAAGTCGGAAGTTTACATACACTTAGGTTGGAGTCATTAAAACTAACGAGCAAGGATGCCTACAAACCTAACTCAGTTACACCAGCTCTGTAAGGAGGAATGGACCAAAATTCACCCAACTTATTGTGGGAAGCTTGTGGAAGGCTACCCAAAACGTTTGACCCAAGTTAAACAATTTAAAGGCAATGCTATCAAATACTAATTGAGTATGTAAACTTCTGAACCACTGGGAATGTGATGAAAGAAATAAATCATTCTCTCTACTATTATTCTAACATTTTACATTCTTAAAATAAAGTGGTGATCCTAACTGACCCAAGACAGGGAATTTTTACTAGGATTAAATGTCAGGAATTGTGAAAAACTGAGTTTAAATGCATTTGGATAAGGTGTATGTAAACTTCCGACTGCAACTGTATCTAGAAAGGTGTGCCTTTCCAAATCATGTCCAATCAATTGAATTTACCACAGGTGGACTCCAAGTAGTAGAAACATCAAGGATGGTCAATTGAAACAGGATGTACCTGAGCTCATCATTTGAGTCGCATCACAAAGGGTCTGCAAATTGATGAGGGGAAACATTTATTTAATGCAATTTATTATATTTACATTTACGTAATTTAGCATTCATAAGGCTTTACTGTAACAAAATGTGTAAAAAGGGAACGAGTCTGAATAGTTTCTGAATGCACTGTAGGTTTATACAATTTATTGCATTAGGCTTGGGCTGTATCCAGATTTACTTAATATCCCAGTGTGGTACAAGGTCATACTGAACACAAGGGGCGCTATTTTCATACCCCACTGAGCCTTTGTAATCCGACAGTTAGCAATGCTAACAAGTAATAGTAAAATCGCATCTAAATGCTAACATTTTATAAAGTCTCTGACCTAAAGTATTTGCAAGACAGACATCCCAACTCAGTTATTCAAGTAACAAAAAAATGCTACAGAGTTTGCTGCACACACAAAACAAATATTAGACAGCAAGGCTTTTGATCCAGTAGGGAATTGTCTGCTGTTAACCTGTCTGGGAACATGGGACGCTTGCACCCTAGTCAACAGCCAGTGGAATCGCGTCGCGCGAAATACAAATATATGCTATAACTTCAATTTCTCAAACATATGACTATTTTACACCATTTTATAGATACACCTCTCCTGAATCGAACCACGTTGTCCGATTTCAAAAAGGCTTTACAGCAAAAGCAAAACATTAGATTATGTTAGGAGAGTACCCTGCCAAAACAAATCACACTGCCATTTTCAAAGCAACTAGCATGCATCACAAATACCCAAAACACAGCTAAATGCAGCACTAACCTTTTGACAATCTGCATCAGATGACACTCCTAGGACTCCTTTTTGTTCGATAAAGTTCATATTTATATATAAAAACAGCATTTTACATCGGCGCGTGACGTTCAGAAAATATTTTCCCTCAAATGCTTCCGGTGAATCAGCGCTACAATTTACAAAATTACTAGTCAAAAACATTGTTAAAATGTAATATTGTCATTCAAAGAATTATAGATTAACATCTCGTGAATGCAACCGCATTGCCAGATTTAAAAATAACTTTACTGTGAAATCACACTTTGCAATAAACGACGTGGTATGCTCAGAAAAATAGGCTAGGCGATACATGTTAGCGCCATCTTGGAACCATCTAAAATCAAATATACTATTGTAAATATTCCCTTACCTTTGATTATCTTCATCAGAAGGCACTTTCAGGGATCCCAGGTCCACAACAAATGTAGTTTTGTTCGAAAAAGTTAATAATTTATGTCCCAATAGTTCCTTCTTGTTAGCGCGTTCCGAAGGCTACTGATAATGTACTGAAGCGCGCTGGACTTGTCGTCACGAATGTGCAAAAAATATATATTTACGTTCGTTCAAACATGTCAAACGTTGTATAACATAAATCTTTAGGGCCTTTTTGAACCAGAGCTTCAATAATATTCAAGGCGGATGATTGCATTGTCTTACAAACGTTTCGGAACAAAAGGGTTCCCATGGGCGCCCGCGTCATAGTAGTAATGGCCCTCCCACTGTGACCAACTTCCCAAGCCTCTCTTTGGGTCAGTTTCTACCATAGAAGACTCAAACCACTTTGTAAAGACTGTTGACATCTAGTGGAAGCCTTAGGAAGTGCTAAATGATTAACCTCTATGGGCTAGGTGGGACGCTAGCGTGCCACCCGTGGTGCACTCCATCAACAGCAGGTGCATTTCAAGAGCGGCAAATTTGAATCCAAATAAATGTCAAAATTCAAATTTTTCAAACATACAACTATTTTACACCCTTTGAAAGATAAACATCTCCTTAATCTAACCACGTTTTACGATTTCAAAAAGGTTTTACGGCGAAAGCATAAATTTAGAGTATGTTAGGACAGTACATTTACAAGAGTTGTGTGTAATGTTTTGTCAAGCCAAAGACAGGGTCACCAAAACCATAAAACCAGCTAAAATGATGCACTAACCTTTTACAATCTCCATCAGATGACACTCCTAGGACATTATGTTAGACAATGCATGCATTTTTAGTTCTATCAAGTTCATATTTATATCCAAAAACAGCGTTTTACTATGGCATTGATGTTGAGGAAATCGTTTCCCTCCAATAACCGGCAGTCAAGTCAGCGTCACAAATTAAATAATTAAAATTAGAAAACATTGGTAAAATATTATATTGTCATTTAAAGAATTATAGATTTACATCTCTTGAACGCAATCAACTTGCCAGATTTAAAAATAACCTTACTGGGAAATCACACTTTG
Source organism: Salmo salar (assembly GCF_965601325.2). Lineage (NCBI taxonomy): Eukaryota > Metazoa > Chordata > Actinopteri > Salmoniformes > Salmonidae > Salmo > Salmo salar. The sequence continues at coordinate 41,746,174 of NC_138302.1, read as the reverse complement.
CAATAATCTGAGCACTGCGCCCAGAAAAATACGCGTTGCGATACAGACTAGACGTCATGTTGGGGAGATCTAAAATCGAAAATACTATGTAAATAATCCATTACCTTTGATTCTCTTCATCAGATGTCACTTCCAGGTATCACAGGTCCATAACGAATGTAGTTTTGTTCAAAAAAGCTCATCATTTATGTCCAAAAATCTCCGTCTTGTTAGCACATGATCTAAGCCAGCCGGACTTCTCGTCATGAACGAGGGGAAAAAATATATTTACGTTCGTTCAAACATGTCAAACGTTGTATAGCATAAATCATTAGGGCCTTTTTTAACCAGAACATGAATAATATTCAAGGTGGACGAATGCATACTCTTTTATAACGTATTGGAACGAGGGTACCCAACATGAACTCGCGCGCCAGGTGTCTAATGGGACATCATCGTTCCATGGCTCTTGTTCGGTCAGATCTCCCTCCAGAAGACTCAAAACACTTTGTAAAGGCTGGTGACATCTAGTGGAAGCAATAGGAAGTGCCAAAATATTCCTCAGCCCCTGTGTTTTTCAATGGGATAGGTTTAAAGTCAATACAACACATCAGGTATCCACTTCCTGTCAGAAAATGTCTCAGGGTTTTGCCTGCCAAATGAGTTCTGTTATACTCACAGACACCATTCAAACAGTTTTAGAAACTTTAGAGTGTTTTCTATCCAAATCTACTAATTATATGCATATTCTAGTTACTGGGCAGGAGTAGGAACCAGATTAAATCGGGTATGTTTTTTTATCCGGCCGTGCAAATACTGCCCCCTATCCCCAACAGGTTAACAAGCAAAGCTTGATTTTGGAAGAAGCTAACCACTTAGTGAGATGGCTAACTAGCTACTAAATTAGCAAACCAAATGCACAACTGCAGAGCATTTACAACATTTTAGACAGTTAACTTAATATTTATACGATATCTAGCTTGCAAACATTTAGATGTGAATTCCATACAGTAACTAGATCACCTGGTGCGTGCTTAGCAACAGTGAGTGACTCAAGGCTCTGGTCTCTCATCGTTGTGCTTGTAAACAAACACGTGACTTGGGACTACCAACAAGCTTCATAATGAAAGATTATGTGACGGGTGAAATGAGGTTTCACAATCTTCATCTCCTAACGTATTACACAAGTTGACTGCAGGTAAACTAGCTACAAATATTCCAATTCATTAAAAAAAGTGAAAGAAATTGTTTTGACGGTAATGAAAAACCATCCTGTGGCTATTTCCAAACACCCCGCTGTTCAGTGTACCGTCCAAGCCTAAATTTCATTGAAATGTGTGGTACTATAATTATGAGCAAGATTTAGGCCTACAAGTAACATTTCTACATTCAAGATTTGCTTGTTAGACCTAGGGTCTACATAATGTCCTTGAGCCAAGGCTGATGTATGTGCTGAATGAAGCAATGTGTGGATGGCTGTGTAAGAGTGGTGATGAGTGGACAAACCGCCTAATACTTGCACATTTATTTTGAATTTCTCTGATGCAGTGGGCTCTCATCGAATATATACAAACGTAAGCCGTCTTGTAAATCATGGTTTCTCTCCTGCTCTTTGTTTCTTGTGTGTTCATTGCTCTTTCCTCTAGTCTTACGGTGGTTGCCTTTTTTTACCTGCAGGTGTGTGTTGTTTCGCCTCAGCAGCATGGCTGTGGTCATCCGCTTGCAGGGTCTCCCGATAGTGGCGGGGACCATGGACATACGCCATTTCTTCTCTGGATTGACCATCCCGGATGGTGGGGTGCATATTGTAGGGGGTGAACATGGTGAGGCTTTTATTGTTTCCGCCACAGATGAAGATGCCAGGCTTGGCATGATGCGTACAGGGGGAGCAATCAAAGGTTCAAAAGTGTCACTTTTGCTGAGCAGCAAGACCGAGATGCAGAATATGATTGAGCTTAGCCGCAGGCGTTTTGAAACTGGCAATGTAGGGGGAGGAGCAGGAAATGGTAGCAGGCCAGGTCCCCCCGTCAACACATGTGGGAGGGGCAGTTTACCCAACACTTTAAAAGGGTTCAGCAACACCAGACCAGCCACCGTCACCACAGCTGCCTCTGCACATGAAACCATAAGCAACAAAAATGTGTCCACGTTTGCCACCACTAGCATGGGAAACATGCCCCCCAGTTTCAGCAACAACTTCAGCAGCCCAAATCTCACCATGGAATCCAGTATGAGAACAGCCATGTCCTCCCTCAACTCTGTACCACCACCTATCCACCCTTTGAAAACCATGCCATCCCTGCCACCCATGCCTTCCATACCCCCCATGCCACTTCCACCACCAGTGTCCTCTGTGCCTCCTGTTCCCACTGTTTCACCTTTAACCCAAGGCCCCCCTGTCCTTCCCATGAGTCTGTCCCACATGGGCTCAATGCCACCATTCAACCCAGGTGTCCCACCCCCTAGTGGACTGGCCCCAAATCACATGTTTGTTGACCATATGAACCCTCTGTTAAATCTCCAGGCACAGATGAAGGCAGCAATAGGTAATTCAGATGAGTTATATGTCCACCTTCAAGGGCTGCCCTTCTCAGCTAGTGAAATGGATATTAGGGAGTTTTTCTGTGGGTTAGGGGTGGACTCCATCCGACTGGTCAGGGACAACTTTGGCCGGAGTTGCGGCAGGGCACTGGCCAAGTTCTTTTCCCCTCAGGACACTTTTGACGCGCTCAAAAGAAGCAGCGGAATGTTAAGGCAGAGGTACGTGGACATCTCTCCGGCCACAGAGAGCCAGTGGATGAGCGTCAGCAGTGATGGCAACGGGGTTGGAGGGCAAGCCCACTCAAAATCCAGTAATGTTCCCCAAGACCACCACCGCCGCAGCAACATGAGTTCAGCGTCTCCTTCAACCAGAGATCATGCAAGGTCTCGCTCCCCTCACAACAAGGAGTTCTGTGTTTACCTAAAAGGCCTGCCCTACGAAGCAGTAAATAAACAGATCTGTGAGTTCTTCAAAAACCTGGACATTAAGGAAGACCGCATTTACATTGCTTATGGACCCACTGGCCGAGCTATAGGTGAGGGCTTTGTCCAGTTAAAAAATGAAATTGATTACAAGGTTGCCCTCAGCTGTCACATGCAGTATATGGGAAGCCGATTCATACAAGTTCACCCCATCAGTAAGAAAGCTATGTTTGAAAAGATTGATTCCATTCGTCAAAGGATGCAGGGTGTTGATAAGAAAAACTCTGAATCAGGCAAGAGCCCTAGAAACTGTGCACACATCTCAAATATTCCATATAATGTGTCAAAGGAAGATGTCCATCTGTTTCTGGAAGGCATTGCGATAGTTGAAGAAAGTCTTAAAGTTCTGGTTGACAGCAGTGGTAAAGGTCTAGGTCAGGCTGTTGTGCAGCTCAGGGTAGAGGAGGATGCGCTAAATGCTGAGAGACTACACAGGCAGAAGTTAAATGGCAGAAATGCCTTTGTGCATTTGGTCACCTTTGAGCAGATGAAGGAAATCGAGAGAAACCCACCACAGGTTAAGAGAGGCCAGAAATTTGAAGGGAACTCTCAAGGCCAGGCACACGGCCATGCTCAGGCACAGAATCCTATTCAAGCCCAAGCTCACCCCTTTGCCGGTATAACAGGAGAAGAGTTGAACTTCATCAGAAACACTGTTGGCAATTTAGGCAATGGTCCTTTTCCTCAATTTACTGTCCCAGGTAATGGACTAGTGGGCCCTCCTCCACCCCCATTTGCAGCAAGTCCAGAGAATGTAGCCCTTAGCATTCCCCCACCCATGGTTGCCGGTCACTTGCCTGGAGCAGTTCCGACACCCCCAAGCTTCCGACCAGGTAGCAACAATGGCCCACCTGGCTTTGGACCAGAGGGCTTGAGGGGCAGGCCACCTTTTGACAACGGCTCTCGAAAGAGCGGAGGCCATAACAACCGAGGAAGTGGCCAAGGGCGTTCAGAAGTGCGCCCTCAGTCAACCAGAGGCCCTGGTAACCATCGTGGACCAACCATTGTAAAGATCCAAAACATGCCTTTCACCGTAACAGTCGATGAGATCCTAGATTTCTTTCATGGGTATCAAGTGCTGCCTGGTTCAGTCTGTCAGCAGTTCAGTGAAAAGGGCCTGTCCACTGGTGAGGCAATGGTTGCCTTTGAGTCACACGAGGAGGCATCATCTGCTGTCATGGATTTAAATGATAGGCCTATTGAGGCTAGGAAAGTGAAAATAACCCTAGGATAAGACTCCAATGTTCCCCTCTACCAATAATGATTAAGTGACACATCTGGTTTCATTAATGCAAAAGTAAGAACTTGCATTTAGGATTTAGCATTTAAGCTCCCAACTATCTTTAGCTCCTTTACCAAAGTTATCAAGTTGTTAGTAGCGTAAGAATAAAATGGCACGCTGCTATATTGATTTGATGTATAATATGATAACTAAAGTGGGATGTTTGGATTTTCAAAATGGCAAAAAGCCAACTGTTGCCATGTTGATGTAGCTTGAGTCCAATCATATTTAGAGTAAGAGCCTTGAATGATATGGTTGGATTAAGAGGATAGTCTTATTGCTGTGCTGAGATGTCACTTTCACTTGGAAGCATGTATTATTTTCAAATTCCCTGACACGTTTTGTGTTCTTGTATTTCTTCCATAGATTTAACATTCTCTTTGTGATGATTTTCTAAAGGGGGTACTTGCCAAATGCTGCAATGCATGGTGTTAGTACAGAGAACACTCATTGTGTCATGGTTAAAGCATTTGCTTATTTGCTCTTTGCTGTTTTTCACTGTTAGTAAATGCAAATCTCAATGTTGTTGCTAGCTATGTTATATGATAAATTGTACTGCTTGTTCCTGAGAAAAAAGATGTTGAACATTGCATTTGGTTTAATGGTCTGCAGAGCTCTTTAGAACTTTTTGTATCTGCCAACGTCCCCCTGCGATATACTCTTTTTGAATTTGAGCTGTTTTGCAAAGATGTAAATACTATTTGGAATGTTTTAGTTTTGTAGTGTTGTCTAACAAGAGACACTTAAGTTTTATATTTTTGGGGACGTTCCAGCTTATTTCACAAGTGTGTATATACTGTTTAGCGTACACTTTTGTCAATAAAATGACATTCCTGACAGATTTACAAGCCATTCTATTTTTCTCATTATTTTTCACTTGCTTGCTGATTTTCTATATGAACAATAAAATGGTTTTGGGAAGGCACCCAGATTTTACCAAACGTTCCAGGTATGAAATCATTTTTAAGGCCCAATGTAGCAGTTTTCAAATAATTTCTGGGTAACAATTAAGTACCTTACTGTGATTGTTTTCAATTGAAATGGTGAAAAATAAACAAAATAGCTGCGAAGAGCAACTTCTCTGTCTTGGGGGGTCAAAACGGCAGGCCAAAACCCCATCCCACCAAAACAGGTTGAAATTTCTGGCAGCCTTTTCAAACCGCTCTTACGGGGAAAAGGGCATTATCATTTTCAGGGAAATTATCATTGAATGGGAAATTTGATAGGGTTTGCCAAGAAACCCATACAGTAGGCTGGTTTTCCAGACCCAGATTTAGCCTAGTCCTGGACTAAAATGCCCTTTCAATGGCAATTCTCTGTTAAGAATTATTTTTAGAACAGGACCAGGTTTAATCTGGGTCTAGGAAACCAGCCTTTAAAGCAACTCAAACGCCAGTCCTTGAGGGCCAAGTTCTGTGGGTTTTCACTCCTCCCTTGTACTTGATTGATCAATTAAGGTAATTGATTAGCTAAAACTCCCCCTTACCTGGTTGTCTAGATCTTAATTGCAAACAAATTGAAAGGAAAAGACAAAACCAAGCAGACACATGGCCCTCCAGGAACTGAGTTGTTAAAAGGCAGGGGTGTACCTCTTGGGTAGGGGGCAGTATTTTCACGGCCGGATGAAAAACGTACCCAAATTACACAGCCTACTACTCTCGGGCCCAGGAACTAGAATATGCATATTATTAGTAGATTTGGATAGAAAACACTATGAAATGTCTAAAACTGTTTGAATGATGTCTGTGAGTGTAACAGAACTCATATGGCAGGCAAAAACCTGAGAAAAATCAAACCAGGAAGTGGGAAATCTGGTTCTTGTAGTCTTTTCAAGTCATTGCCAATCTAACACAGTGACTTAGGGTTCATTTTGCACTTCCTAAGGCTTCCACTAGATGTCAACAGTCTTTAGAAAGTTGTTGAGGCGTCTATGGTGAACAGAGAGCGAATAAAGGAAGTTGGAAGTTGTTGACTCAGGAATGCACATGAGTTCATAGGCGCGCATTCACTTGAGAGGTAGCTGTGTTCCAAAATGTTTTTCAAGACATTGGAATCGTCCGGTTGGAATATTATTGATGTTGTAAGTTAAAAAGGCCCTAAAGATTGATGCTATACAACGTTTGACATGTTTGAATGAACGTAAATAGAACTTTTACTCAATGTTTTTGTATTTTGTTCAGTAGTCCACTGTTGATATGGTCTCACATTTTTTATTTCAGCAGTTTACAGATGGAGCACTGTATATAATTATGTTCATATAGTGTGTGTGTGTGTGTGTGTGTGTGTTAAGAGAGTACACATTTATTCCACTGTCACAAGGCCCACTTTCAATTCCACTATAGATGCTAGTGGCAAACATGCCTACTATAAGGCTAAGATAACATCTGTTTCTTGTGTCTTACAAGCTAGCCTAGCGCTAAACCTAAATGTACCTTGTTTTTATCATGCAGTTTAATGGAACATTTTTGACTGATTCATATGAGTTCTCTGAACATGAATTTTATTTTGAAGTGGTGTAAAACGTATGCAGCCTTTTTTATATAGGCTACTCATCAATTAAGTTGTTTATTTCAATTTTTTAAAGCAGGGGTCACCAACCTTTTTGAAACAGAGCTACTTCATGGGTACTGAGTTATACGAAGGGCTACCAGTTTGATACGCTCTTCTGAAATAACAAATTTGCTCAGTTTGCCTTTAGTTATACGTTATTAATAATGATTAATGATACTCATCTATGTGAAGACACTGATCACGTTAATAATTTCTCACAATAATTATCAACAATGACAATAAGGTGGGAAACAGATATCAATATTCAGCACTTTAATCTCAGTAATTGTTACATTTTCAGATGATCACTTACATCACTACATTTCATAGGAAAAATGTCCCATTTTCACTAGCCACTGACAAACCCTTTTAACAAATCATGAGCTATGTTGCACTATGTTTCAAAAAGTTATCAATTATGTAATGTTAGAAAAATCAACTTATTTTTAAATAAATCTTGTCACATTTTGAACTAATGACCAAATCTGCTGCATTTTTTAACACACTTTTAAATTGAACACAATTCTTCAATATTTTAATTCAACTTCGCCATGGCACTGCCATGTTGCCACTGACAACATCTGGTATCTGTTTCTTTGTTAGTGGGAAGACTGGCATTGCATGCTGTTCACCAGTGCATTGTAATCTGGTGTGTAACTTGACACTGCAATTGTGAGTGAGTCTTTCAGATGTACATCAGTGAGGCGTGTTCTGTGTTTGTTCTTGATGAAGTTCATGTCAGAAAACGCTGATTCACAGAGATAGGTTGAACCAAACAGGCTAGTAACCTTCATAGCTGCTGTGCATACTCCACTGTACTTCTCTGTGTCAACAAGGCACCAAAAGTTTGGTGTAGGCTTTGAGGTAGGTGGAGGTCATTTTGCAATGTTATGATTTCAATCTCCACCTGTCCAGCATCGAAGTTGAACGTTGCACTTAGTTGCTCAGCAAAGAATGTTGTGTCCATATTCATGAAAGGATTGGAAATGAACGACACACATGGCTCAAGCTGATGAAGGTTACAAAACCTATTCTCAAACTCTTGCCCAAGTCTGTTTATGACTTCACAGTACTTTTCTGCAACTTTGTCAAATGTCTCAGATGCAGAAGCATTGTCTTTCAGCACCGACTGCACAGAGGGAAAGTGCAGCAACTTTTTTTTCTGTAAATCCACAGAGAAAATGTTAATCTTGGCTTTAAATGCATTTGAAGCACTTATCAGATCAACAACAGTCTTACCTTTGCCTTGCAGCTTGCAGTTCAAGTCGTTTAGTTTCCCAGTAATGTCCGTCAAAAATGCAAGGTCAAGTGTCCACTCTGTGACCTCTAGCAGTGAGACGTCTTCGCCTTTGGACTGCTTGAACTCTTTGATTTCACCCAAAAGTGACAAAAAACGAAGTAAAACTCGTCCTCTGCTGAGCCATCGGATTTCTGTGTGTAGCAGCAGGTCACCATATTCAGCTGACATCTCCTCCAATAGCACCTTGAAAATCCTGTGCTGTTTTGCTTTGGAGCGGATGTTGTTTATGATTTTTACAACGGGAGTCATCACGTGCTCAAAGCCGATCACTTTTGCACATAACGCCTGCTGGTGAATGATGCAGTGGTAATGCAGAAATTTTGGGAATTCTGGGTCACTTTTACAGTGAGTGATGAAACCTGTATGTCGGCCGATCATAGCAGGAGCCCCGTCTGTAGTCACCGCTACCAGCTTTTCCAATGGTACCTTTTTCTGCACGAAAAACTCCTTCACCGTGTTATAAATGTCAACTCCCCTCGTAGTTGTCTTTAAGGGCAGTAGTGCCAGGAGTTCTTCTCTTGTGGAGAAATCTTCAAACACCATCCGGATAAAAACTAACAGCTGAGCTATACTGCCGCTGTCCACGGACTCGTCGCACTGGATGCTAAACCAGCTGCACTTTGCCAGAAACTGCATTCAGCTAACATCTTCGCAGTGCCCGCTAGCTTACTCTCCACGAGCACTGGTTTTTTCGAGCGCACAATACTGACCTATGAACTAGAGAAGTTTAGGTGAACTCTGACCTAATCTAAACTCATGTATAATGAAAATATTTTTAAGATATTGTCATTTTTACATATATATAAATGCAAATGTGATTAAAAAGAATGGCAAAAGAATATAATTAAATTTCAGACGCGGCTCACTAGTGAGTTGTGCTATTTTTAGACCAGGCCTGCAGGCGACTCATGTGGTCCCTGGGGGCGACCTGGTGCCCGTGGGCACCGTGTTGGTGACCCCTGTTTTAAAGAGTAAAATGCTGGGTGTTCTTTGATATTTGGGATATCTGCATTTCTCACTTTGTCCTAATGAGCCCACAGATTGTGAAAGGCCTAGTATACGGCACTGTGGTGAAATGGTAGGTTGTTTTGTGGACATACATGACAACCTAGGGCTTGCTTTGAACATGCTGATGAACGTAAAGCATATTTAGAAACTGATATGGCCTGGAAGATGCCTTTTTCACTGTTAGAGCCGATGGAAAAAGCTGCTAAGTTGCAATGCAAAGCAAGTTCGGACTTACCTTTCATTCAGTATTCATACATGCCTATTTTGGTTTGCTTCCTTTTAAAAGTCACTGAGTGTGCTTCTGGATTTTACTTTATATTATGCATTACACTACTTTTTGGGTACCAAACTGTCAGGTATAAGGCAATGAGAGCCACTTGCAGAGCCAATTGGTTTACTGTTGGATTATATTTATGAATTGTGCGAGGTGACATGGTGTATAGTAGATTAAGTATTTGTGGAATTGTGCTTCCAATATCAAGGCAAAGTTTTGCTGGACATGATTTATTATGGTTGGACTTCACGATATTCCTTCTTTTCCCATCTGATCTCACACTTTTGAAATCAAGCCGTTAACCGGATTGTAATCTAAAGCAGTAGGCTATATCAGAAATTGCCATATAGCTGGTCTTTGTTGATATAATAGACACAATCCCAAATCCGGAGTGAATCTGACATGGGACGCAAGCACAGCCTTGTGCAGAATAAGCCACAGTTTCATCACTTCCAATTGACACTGGATTTCAAATGGGGACAACATTGTGATGGATATTTTTGTTCAGTAAAAAGTGTTTCCAATTGATTTGCCTAATTTGTGTCGTTCCCAATTAGTCTCAACTCTACAAATGGCTATTTATTGAGCGCAGTTGATAGGCCAACAACACTAGAAGATCGAATGTATTGGGTTGTAAATGGCTACATTATTATACAGAAAAATCATTCAGTGATGCAGTGAACAGCTAAGACTACAGTGTTGCTGGCTATTAACTAACTTAATTGCTTTACTTATTTTTGTATTAATTGATGTGCTGAACTTCAGAGTGAGCTGAAGTGTCTGTTCTACAGGATTGTATTATCATTTGAGCTGAATAGGCGTTCTGTCCAAGGATATGGGTAGAAATGCATGTATAGCTATAAAATGTATAGGTGTGGAGAAATGGATAGCCAGAATTTGAGAACAAAAATTACAGCTCAAAGTGAAAATATTAGATAGCCTACATAGGAAATAGAGCCTTGGTATTTGCTGTATACAGAAAGGGTTGTGTGCTCTCTGTGTGTGGTAGCCTAATATACAAATAACTTCAGTTAGTGGTGTTAATTTTACTTAATTGTTTACATTTAGATGAGTAGTAGTGCAGAAATAAGTTGCACACCTTTTAAACCAGTACAAAGCATAAGTGGATTATAAAAAAAAAAACTGATTTGAATGAAAACATGTATATTTTGGTGTTGAATTTTACTGCAGACGTCCATATTTTAAATTAGGTGCTTGGCAAAAATGCACCAGTTTCACAAGCTCTGCTCTCTGTAAGAATATTTTTGATCAGGACATAGTAACCTATTAATTTGCAAATTCGCAAGGTACGAGAGATCTGGGCTACGTTTCAAACTAATAAAAGATACACCTTCGTCAATTTACCATCGCCTTATGCCCTTAGGGGAATTGCCGCCCCCAATCTTGTCGTTGGTTCAAATGACGACGCAAGGGAAGTTAGCAACGTAAGACCCTCAGCCCTCGTTTTTAATGGCGTTTGCGAATGTACAATTTTATGTTCACGTCGGGCGTGAAACGCCCCATAATTCAATTCGCGATGATTGTACATCTGCTAAGAAAAGTCTGCCAAAACTTAAAACCTCAACATCAATATGGAGATGTCAACATACAAGTGTAAGTAAAAACAAATGTACATAAGTTATAAATTAAATTCACAAACACGTCTAGTAAAAGTAATGATGTTTTTGTTTTTGGAAATTGTAGAAATAAAACATTTTCCTTCTTCAGAAGTTACAGCTAGGCAGGCTAACGTTAGTTAGCTAATTAATTAGCTATTATACAGTAGGCGTTAATAATGTCATGCAATCATAATTGTCTACTTACATAGTTCATGTAAGTAGACATGCAATCATAATTGACTAGCGCATATAAACCACCAACAAGCTTCCGGTGGATGAAAACACAGTCATCGCGGGATGAACGTGTGACGAATTTCCGGGCAAGGGCGGTCCCTTTAAAAATCGTTCCTTCCTTCCTCGCCCCGCAAGTGTATACTCGTCAGACGTCATGAAACGTTATCAGAAGTGGTTAATGGCTGTTTATTGAACGGAGTTTATACGTTAACATTGTACATCGGATGGATAGGCTAATCGTAAATGGCTACATCTTTTATATCTATAGAAGAAGAAAAAAATTCACCCTGTCGCACTGGGTGTAGTTTCAACAAGGATATGCAGTCGTCACTAATTACCACAGCCACAAATGGCTAAACCACGCCTATTTCTACCATTTCTAAACCTAACCCTAAACTTAACCCTAGGCACACTGTAACATTATGACTAACCTTAATTTAAGATTAAGACCAAAAAGCACATTTTGGTTTTCATACATTTTTACTATACAGGCAATTTGTGGCTGTGGTAACTAGTGACAACCGGGATATGTGTGTAGTCACTTCCTGCACGGTCAGTACTATCCGGGATTCTTAGGACGTCCCCTACCTAACCTTAACCCTTACCTTAACCACAAATATACAAATATTTGCCTTAACCATGTTAAACTTCAACGACTTGCATGGGGTAGGGACGTCCCAAGTATTCCGGATAGCACGGACTCTTCCCCCTGCTCTGCGGGCACCGGGTGAGTGACATTCCCTCTTGTCCAATAGGAACGTTTTTTATGGTGGCTGATCATCCAATGTTGAGCTCACTTGATCATCTGCCACACCTTTTTTAGGAAACATTTCCTCGACTCCATATTCATTTCGTGTTACGGCATGGTGCTGTTCAGTTGTAAGACAAGTACAATTGTTTCATAAGAGACCTGATATTCCGTTTCGTGCGACAAGGTAATATTTGTAGGCTACTTAATTTTATAAGGTAAGCCTCTGTTAGTTTAGAGATCGAGGCAAATCCGTGTATTGTTATTTTGTGGGCGTAATGGGCCTTGGGGTTCTTGTCAGTCTTTTATTTTTTTATTTTATTTTATTTTTTAAATAATTGTTGAGTTAACTTCATAGAAAGTTCTCTCTCCATGTCGAGTCTCTACTATAAAATAAGCGTCTGGTAGTTTTCAGGGTGTCTGATTCACAGCTGAACTTTTGCTGTTAACTAGGAAGTATGTAGTTTATTGTAAATATACAGTACCAGTGTGTTGTGAACAACATTAGCGTGAGCCAGGGTTTTTAGCAGGACTACTCACAACCTGCCCAAAAGGCCTGAAAACTAGCCCAACATTTTTTTTCACAGTAAGAGAGTTAACATATTTATACAATAAACCCTTTTTTCCCCCACCATAACGTTTGAGGGAATTAAGAATAAATATCATAGTAATTTGTAACAAAATTAGATGCAAAATTCGGTTTAACTCTAAATAATAATTATTGCGAGCTATAAAGGAATTTGAATATGTCACAAGAGAAGATAATTCGCTAGTATTAAACTCCCAAGATAAATCCACATCCATTGATGGAAAATTAACTCGTTTGACTTATGATTATGCAAAAAGGCACAAGTGGGTGTGGTATGTTGCCAATACACCTCAGCTAACGCTTCAAGAACACCGATAATATGGTTGCGCAAAATAGTGTGCAGCATCATCTGGATATGTATGTATGTATGCTGATGTATGCAACAAAAGTAAAACATTCACCTTCTGTTACCGTTTCTGTCAAGCCGTGCGCATACAGTTTGACGCATACGTTCGATAACAATGCAACACACCGAATGCCCTGCAACTGCCTCTGCAACCTCATAACGAAGCAAAAACAGTTTTTTTAGCAATTTTAGCAAAAGTATAATACATAAAATACTTATCACATATACATAAGTATTCAGATCCTTAACTCTGTACTTTGTTGAAGCACCTTTGGTAGCGATTACAGCCTCGAGTCTTCTTGCGTATGACGCTACCCAAGAAGGTAGCGATCGGGTTCAAGTCCGGGCTCTGGCTGGGCCACCCAAGGATATTCAGCGCATTGTCCCAAAGCCACTCCTGCTTTGTCTTGGCTGTGTGCTTATGGTCGTTGTCCTGTTGGAAGGTGAATCTTCAACCCAGTCTGAGGTCCTGAGCGCTCTGGAGCAGGTTTTCATCAAGACTCTCTGTACTTTGCTCCGTTCATCTTTCCCTCAATCCTGACTAGTCTCCCAGTCCCTGTCACTGAAAAACATCCCCACAGTATGATGCTGCCACCACGCTTCACCATAAGGATGGTGCCAGGTTTCCTCCAGACTTGACGCTTGGCATTTAGGCCAAAGAGTTCAATCTTGGTTTCATCAGACCAGAGTATCTTGTTTCCCATGATCTGAGTCCTTTAGGTGCCTTTTGGAAAACTCCAAGCGGGGTGGCATTTACTAAGGAGTGGTTTCCGTCTGGCCATTCTACCACAAAGGTCTGATTGGTGGAGTGCTGCAGAGATGGTTGTTTTTCTGGAAGGTTCTCCCATCTCCAAAGAGGAACTCTGGAGATCTGTCAGAGTGACCATCGGGTTCTTGGTCACCTCCCTGACCAAGGCCTTCTCCCCCGATTTGCGCAGTTTGGCCGGATGGCCAGCTGTAGGAAGAGTCTTGGTTGCTCCAAACTTCTTCCATTTAAGAACGATGGAGGCCACTGCTCCGACATGCACTGTCAACTGTGGGACCTTACAGTTGAAGTCGGAAGTTTACATACACCTCAGCCAAATACATTTAAACTCACTTTCACAATTCCTGACATTAAATCCTAGTAAAAATGCCCTGTCTTAGGTCAGTTAGGATCAGCACTTTATTTTAAGAATGTGAAATGTCAGAATAATAGTAGAGTGATTTTATTTCAGCTTTTATTTCTTTCTTCACATTCCCAGTGGCTCAGAAGTTTGCATACACAATTAGTATTTGGCAGTATTGCTTCGGTCAAAAGTATTAACTTCGGTCAAACGTTTCAGGTAGCCTTCCACAAGCTTCCCACAATAAGTTGGGTGAATTTTGGCCCATTCCTCCTGACAGACTTGGTGTAACTGAGTCGGGTTTTTAGGCCTCCTTGCTCGCACACACTTTTTCAGTTCTGCCCACAAATGTTCTATGGGATTGAGGTCAGAGCTTTGTGATGGCCACTCTAATACCTTGGCTTTGTTGTCCTTAAGCCTTTTTGCCACAACTTTGGAAGTATGCTTGGGGTCATTGTCCATTTGGAAGACCCATTTGCGACCAAGCTTTCAAATCAAATTCATTTATATAGCCCTTCTTAGATCAGCTGATATCTCAAAGTACTGTACAGAAACCCAGCCTAAAACCCCAAACAGCAAGCAATGCTGGTGTAGAAGCACGGTGACTAGGAAAAACTCCCTAGAAAGGCCAAAACCTCGGAAGAAATCTAGAGAGGAACCAGGCTATGAGGGGTGGCCAGTCCTCTTCTGGCTGTGACGGGTGGAGATTATAACTGAACATGTCAAAGATGTACAAATGTTCATAAATTACCAGCATGGTCAAATAATAATAATCACAGTAGTTGTCGAGGGTGCAACAGGGCAGCACCTCCGGGGTAAATGTCAGTTGGCTTTTCATAGCCGATCATTGAGTATCTCTACCGCTACTGCTGTCTCTAGAGAGTTGAAAACAGCAGGTCTGGGACAGGTAGCACGTCCGGTGAACAGGTCAGGGTTCCATAGCCGCAGGCAGAACAGTTGAAACTGGAGCAGCAGCACAGCCAGGTGGACTGGGGACAGCAAGTGGTCATCATGCCAGGTAGTCCTGAGGCATGGTCCTAGGGCTCAGGTTCTCCTCCTCCGAAAGAAAGAGAATTAGAGAGAGCATTCTTAAATTCACACAGGACACCGGATAAGACAGGAGAAATACTCCAGATATAAGAGACTGTGTCAAGGGGCTAGGGTCAAACTATTGCAGCATAAATACTGGAGGCTGAGAACGGAGGGGTCAGGAGACACTGTGGCCCCATCCGATGATACCCCCAGACAGGGCCAAACAGGCAGGATATAACCCCACCCACTTTGCCAAAGCACAGCCCCCACACCACTAGAGGGATATCTTTAACTTCCTGATGATGTCTTGAGATGTTGCTTCAATATATCCACCAAATTTTCCTTCCTCATGAAGCCATCTATTTTGTGAAGTGCACGAGTCCCTTCTGAAGCAAAGCACCCCCACAACATGATGCTGCCACCCCCATACTTCACGTTTGGGATGGTGTTCTTCGGCTTGCAAGCTTCCCCCTTTTCCCTCCAAACATAACGATGGTCATTATGGCCAAACAGTTCTATTTTTGTTTCATCAGACCAGAGGACTTTTCTCCATGTGCGGTAGTCTGGATTTTTGATGGCGGTTTTGGAGCAGTGGCTTCTTCCTTACTGAGCGGCCTTTCAGGTTATGTCGATATAAGATTAGTTTTACTGAGGATATAGATACTTTTGTACCCATTTCCGCCAGCATTTTCACAAGGTCCTTTGGTGCGAAAAGTGTAAATCAATCCCAGAACAACAGCGAAGTACGTCCGTCTCTAGGAGACAGAAAGTGTCTCCTTCCTGAGCGGTATGCCGTCTGCGTGGTCCCATGGTGTTTATACTTGCGTACTGTTGTTTGTACAGATGAACGTGGTACCTTCAGGCATTTGGAAATTACTCCCAAGGAAGAACCAGACTTGTGGAGGTCTAGATTCTTTGTTTTCTGAAGTTATGGCTGATTTCTTTTGATTTTTCCATGATGTCAAGCAAAGAGGCACGGAGTTTGAAGGTGGGCCTTGAAATACATTCACAGGTACACCGCCAATTAACTCAAATGATGTCAATTAGCCTATCAGAAGCTTCTAATGCCAAGGGTCAGAAGTTTACATACACTGCGTGCACAATTATTAGGCAAACTTGTATTCTTCGGCATTCAGTATATTGTTGATCAAACACAATGCTCTCAGTCAATCCAAAATGTTATTGAACCTCAAACCTGAATGTTTAACAAAGGAAAAGTTAGTTGTCTTTCTCAGGGAAATATATGTGTGCACAATTATTAGGCAACTAAATTACAAAAATAATTTCTCTCAACTCACTTGTTTGTTATCAATTTTTTGAGTAAGTGTAACAGATAAGTAACACAAAATGACAATTCTATAATATTTTTGGCCTTTCAAAAATATTCAGTGACCAATATAGCCACCCTTATTTTCAAGAACTGCTATGAGCCTTCCATCCATGGAGTCTGTCAGTTTCTTGATCTGTTCACGATCAATTTTCACTGAAGCAGCAACCACAGCCTCCCAAATGCTGTTCAAAAAGATCTGTTGTCTTCCATCACTGTAAATCTCACATTTGAGAAGGGCCCACAAGTTCTCAATAGGATTTAAGTCAGGTGAGGAAGGGGGCCAGGTCGTTATTCAGGCATCTTTGAGGCCCTTGCTGGCTAGCCAAGCAGTGGAGTACTTGGATGCATGTGATGGAGCATTGTCCTGCATAAAGATCATGGCCTTCTAGAATGCTGAGGACTTCTTCCTGTACCACTGTTTGATGAAAGAATCTTCCAGAAACTGGCAGTAGGTTTGGGAGTTGAGTTTCAGTCCATCTTCAACCCGAAAAGGTCCAACTACCTCATCCTCAATGATAGCAGCCCATACCAGTACCCCTCCTTCACCTTGCTGTCACCTGACTCAAAGTGGTGCCCTGTGTCCATTACTGATCCAGCCACGGGCCCATCCATTTGGTCCATCAAGAGTCACTTTCATTTCATCTGTCCATAAAACCTTTGAAAAATCTGTCTTCAGGTATTTCTTTGCCCAATATTGACGTTTCAACTTGTGAATCTTATTCAGTGGTGGTCTTGTTTCAGTCTTCTTGACCTTGGCCATGTCTCTGAGCACTTGACACCTTGTACTTCTGAACACTCCAGGTAGGTTGCAGTTCTGGAATATGGTGACACTGGAGGATAATGGGTTCCTGGTAGTTTGACGTTTAATTCTTCTCAAGTCTTTTGCAGTTAATTTGTGCCTTTTCTTCCCCCATGCGTTTTTTGCACCCCAGTTGACTATTCGCAACAAAACGTTTGAATGTCCGGGCGTCACGCCTCAATAGTTTAGCTATTTAAAGAGTGTCGCATCCGTCTGAAAGGCATTTTACATTTTTTGGCTTTTCAGTGTCAGTTAAATTAATTTTTTGGCCCATTTTACCTGAGGTAATGAGGCTGCCTAATAATTATACACACCTTGATATAAGGTGTTATTCACTTTCGCCACACCCTCCCTCATTAGAAAAATACATATCACCTGAAAATGATTAAATCCAATAAGCATTCAAGTTTACATGGTTTGGAGTTCAAAAATGTGAATAGAAACAATGATAAGATCAGAATACTCACTTGCCTACTAATTGTGCACGCAGTGTACACTAAGTTGACTGTGCCTTTAAACAGCTTGGAGAATTCCAGAAAATTATGTCATGGCTTTAGAAGCTTCTGATAGGCTAATTGACATCATTTGAGTTAATTGGAGGTGTACCTGTGGCTGTATTTCAAGGCCCACCTTCAAACGCCGTGCCTCTTTGCTTGACATCATGGGAAAATCAAAAGAAATCAGGCAAGACCTCAGGAAAAAAAAAAAAAATGTTTTAGACCTCCACAAATCTGGTACATCCTTGGGAGCAATTTCCAAATGCCTGAAGGTACCACGTTCATCTGTACAAACAATAGTACGCAAGTATAGACACCATGGGACCACGCAGCAGTCATACCGCTCAGGAAGGAGACGTGTTCTGTCTTAGAGATGAACCTACTTTGGTGGGAAAAGTGTAAATCAATCCCAGAACAACAGCAAAGGACCTTGTGAAGTTGCTGGAGGAAATGGGTACAAAAGTATCTATATCCACAGTAAAACGTGTCCTATATCGACATTACCTGAAATGCCACTCAGCAAGGAAGAAGCCACTGCTCCAAAACCGCCATAAAAATGCCAGACTACGGTTTGCAACTGCACATGGGGACAAAGATTGTACATTTTGGAGAAATGTCCTCTGGTCCGATGAAACAAAAATACAACCGTTTGGCCATAATGACCATCGTTATGTTTGGAGGGAAAAGGGGGAGGCTTGCAAGCCGAAGAACACCATCCCAACCGTGAAGCACGAGGGTGGCAGCATCATGTTGTGGGGGTGTTTGCTGCAGGAGCGACTGGTGCACTTCACAAAATAGATGGCATCATGAGGGAGGAGAATTATGTGGATATATTTTAGCAACATCTCAAGACATCAGTCAGGAAGTTAAAGCTTCATCACAAATGGGTCTTCCAAATGGACAATAACCCCAAACCTACTTCCAAAGTTGTGGCAAAATGGCTTCAGGACAACATAGTCAAGGTATTGGAGTGGCCATCACAAAGCCCTGACCTTGATCCCATAGAAAATTTGTGGGCAGAACTGAAAAAGTGTGTACGAGCAAGGATGCCTCCAAACCTAACTGTTACACCAGCTCTATAAGGAGGAATGGACCAGAATTCACCCAACTTATTGTGGGAAGCTTGTGGAAGGCTACCCAAAACGTTTGACCCAAGTTAAACAATTTAAAGGCAATGCTATCAAATACTAATTGAGTATGTAAACTTCTGACCCACTGGGAATGTGATGAGAAATAAATCATTCTCTCTACTATTATTCTAACATTTCACATTCTTAAAATAAAGTGGTGATCCTAACTGACCCAAGACAGGGAATTTTTACTAGGATTAAATGTCAGGAATTGTGAAAAACTGAGTTTAAATGCATTTGGATAAGGTGTATGTAAACTTCCGACTGCAACTGTATCTAGAAAGGTGTGCCTTTCCAAATAATGTCCAATCAATTGAATTTACCACAGGTGGACTCCAAGTAGTAGAAACATCAAGGATGATCAATTGAAACAGGATGTACCTGAGCTCATCATTTGAGTCGCATCACAAAGGGTCTGCAAATTGATGAGGGGAAACATTTATTTAATCCAATTTATTACATTTATCATTTATAAGGCTGTAATGTAACAAAATGTGTGAAAAGGGAACGAGTCTGAATAGTTTTTGAATGCACTGTAGGGTTATACAATTTATTGCATTAGGCTTGGGCTGTATCCAGATTTACTTAATATCCCAGTGTGGTACAAGGTCATACTGAACACAAGGGGCGCTATTTTCATACCCCACTGAGCCTTTGTAATCCGACAGTTAGCAATGCTAACAAGTAATAGTAAAATCGCATCTAAATGCTAACATTTTATAAAGTCTCTGACCTAAAGTATTTGCAAGACAGACATCCCAACTCAGTTATTCAAGTAACAAAAAAATGCTACAGAGTTTGCTGCACACACAAAACAAATATTAGACAGCAAGGCTTTTGATCCAGTAGGGAATTGTCTGCTGTTAACAAGCAAAGCTTGATTTTGGAAGAAGCTAACCACTTAGTGAGATGGCTAACTAGCTACTAAATTAGCACACCAAATGCACAACTGCAGAGCATTTACAACATTTTAGACAGTTAACTTAATATTTATACGATATCTAGCTTGCAAACATTTAGATGTGAATTCCATACAGTAACTAGATCACCTGGTGCGTGCTTAGCAACAGTGAGTGACTCAAGGCTCTGGTCTCTCATCGTTGTGCTTGTAAACAAACACGTGACTTGGGACTACCAACAAGCTTCATAATAAAAGATTATGTGACGGGTGAAATGAGGGTTCGCAATCTTCATCTCCTAACGTATTACACAAGTTGACTGCAGGTAAACTAGCTACAAATATTCCAATTCATTTAAAAAAAAGTCAAAGAAATTGTTTTGACGGCTATTTCCAAACACCCCGCTGTTCAGTATACCGTCCAAGCCTAAATTTCATTGAAATGTGTGGTACTATAATTATGAGCAAGATTTAGGCCTACGAGTAACATTTCTACATTCAAGATTTGCTTGTTAGACCTAGGGTCTACATAATGTCCTTGAGCCAAGGCTGATGTATGTGCTGAATGAAGCAATGTGTGGATGGCTGTGTAAGAGTGGTGATGAGTGGACAAACCGCCTAATACTTGCACATTTATTTTGAATTTCTCTGATGCATTGGGCTCTCATCGAATATATATATATATATATATATATATCACACACACACAAACGTAAGCTGTCTTGTAAATCATGGTTTCTCTCCTGCTCTTTGTTTCTTGTGTGTTCATTGCTCTTTCCTCTAGTCTTACGGTGGTTGCCTTTTTTTTACCTGCAGGTGTGTGTTGTTTCGCCTCAGCAGCATGGCTGTGGTCATCCGCTTGCAGGGTCTCCCGATAGTGGCGGGGACCATGGACATACGCCATTTCTTCTCTGGATTGACCATCCCGGATGGTGAGGTGCATATTGTAGGGGGTAAACGTGGTGAGGCTTTTATTGTTTTCGCCACAGATGAAGATGCCAGGCTTGGCATGATGCGTACAAGGGGAGCAATCAAAGGTTCAAAAGTGTCACTTTTGCTGAGCAGCAAGACCGAGATGCAGAATATACTTGAGCTCAGGCGCAGGCGTTTTAAAACTGGCAAAGTAGGGGGAGCAGCAGAAAATGGTAGCAGGCCAGGTCCCACCGTCAACACATGTGGGAGGGGCAGTTTACCCAACACTTTACAAAGGTTCAGCAACACCAGACCAGCCACCATCACCACAGCTGCCTCTGCACATGAAACCATAAGCAACAGAAATGTGTCCACGTTTGCCACCACTAGCATGGGAAACATGCCCCCCAGTTTCAGCAACAACTTCAGCAGCCCAAACCTCACCATGGAATCCAGTATGAGAACAGCCATGTCCTCCCTCAACTCTGTGCCACCACCTATCCACCCTTTGACAACCATGCCACCCATGCCTTCCATACCACTTCCACCACCAGTGTCCTCTGTGCCTCCTGTTCCCACTGTGTCACCTTTAACCCAAGGCCCCCCTGTCCTTCCCATGAGTCTGTCCCACATGGGCTCAATGCCACCATTCAACCCATGTGTCCCACCCCCTAGTGTACTGGCCCCAAGTCACATGTTTGTTGGCCATATGAACCCTCTGTTAAATCTCCAGGCACAGATGAAGGCAGCAATAGGTAATTCAGACGAGTTATATGTCCACCTTCAAGGCCTGCCCTTCTCAGCTAGTGAAAGGGATATTAGGGAGATTTTCTGTGGGTTAGGGGTGGACTCCATCCGACTGGTCAGGGACAACTTTGGCCGGAGTTGCGGAAGGGCCCTGGCCAAGTTCTTTTCCCCTCAGGACACTTTTGAGGCGCTCAAAAGAAGCAGCGGAATGTTAAGGCAGAGGTACGTGGACATCTCTCCGGCCACAGAGAGCCAGTGGATGAGTGTCAGCAGTGATGGCAATGGGGTAGGAGTGCAAGCCCACTCAAAATCCAGTAATATGCCCCAAGACCAGCACTGCCGCAGCAACATGAGTTCAGCGTCTCCTTCAACCAGAGATCATGCAAGGTCTCGCTCCCCTCACAAGAAGGAGTTCTATCTCTACCTAAAAGGCCTGCCCTACGGAGTAGTAAATAAACAGATCTGTGAGTTCTTCAAAAACCTGGACGTTATGGAAGACCGCATTTACATTGCTTATGGACCCACTGGCCAAGCTACAGGTGAGGGCTTTGTCCAGTTGAGAAATGAAATTGATTACAAGGCTGCCCTCAGCTATCACAGGATGTATATGGGAAACCGATTCATACAAGTTCAAACCATCAGTAAGAAAGCTATGTTTGAAAAGATTGATTCCATTCGTCAAAGGATGCAGGGTGTTGATAAGAAAAACTCTGAATCAGACAAGAGCCCTAGAAACTGTGCACACATCTCAAATATGCCATATAATGTGTCAAAGGAAGATGTTCATCTGTTTCTGAAAGGCATTGCGATAGTTGAAGAAAGTCTTAAAGTTCTGGTTGACAGCAGTGGTAAAGGTCTAGGTCAGGCTGTTGTGCAGCTCAGGGTAGAGGAGGATGTGCTAAATGCTGAGAGACTACACAGGCAGAAGTTAAATGGCAGAAATGCCTTTGTGCATTTGGTCACCTTTGAGGAGATGAAGGAAATTGAGAGAAACCCACCACCACAGGTTAAGAGAGTTAAGAGAAGCCAGAAATTTGAAGGGAACTCTCAAGGCCAGGCACAGTATATGGGAAGCCAATTCATACAAGTTCAAACCATCAGTAAGAAAGCTATGTTTGAAAAGATTGATTCCGTTCGTCAAAGGATGCAGGGTGTTGATAAGAAAAACTCTGAATCAGGCAAGAGCCCTAGAAACTGTGCACACATCTCAAATATTCCATATAATGTGTCAAAGGAAGATGTCCATCTGTTTCTGGAAGGCATTGCGGTAGTTGAAGAAAGTCTTAAAGTTCTGGTTGACAGCAGTGGTAACGGTCTAGGTCAGGCTGTTGTGCAGTTCAAGGTAGAGGAGGATGCGCTAAATGCTGAGAAACTACACAGGCAGAAGTTAAATGGCAGAGATGCCTTTGTGCATTTGGTCACCTTTGAGGAGATGAAGGAAATCGAGAGAAACCCACCACCACAGGATAAGAGAATTGAGAGATGCCAGAAATTTGAAGGGAACTCTCAAGGCCAGGCACACGGCCATGCTCAGGCACAGAATCCTATTCAAGCCCAAGCTCACCCCTTTGCCGGTATAACAGGAGAAGAGTTCAACTTCCTCAGAAACACTGTTGGCAATTTAGGCAATGGTCCTTTTCCTCAATTTACTGTCCCAGGTAATGGATTAGTGGGCCCTCCTCCACCCCCATTTGCAGCAAGTCTAGAGAATGTAGCCCTTAGCATTCCCCCACCCATGGTTGCCGGTCACTTGCCTGGAGCAGTTCTGGCACCCCCAAGCTTCCGACCTCAATTTACTGTCCCAGGTAATGGACTAGTGGGCCCTCCTCCACCCCCATTTTCAGCAAGTCTAGAGAATGTTGCCCTTAGCATTCCCCCACCCATGGTTGCCGGTCACTTGCCTGGAGCAGTTCTGGCACCCCCAAGCTTCCGACCTCAATTTACTGTCCCAGGTAATGGACTAGTGGGCCCTCCTCCACCCCCATTTGCAGCAAGTCTAGAGAATGTTTCCCTTAGCATTCCTCCACCCATGGTTGCCGGTCACTTGCCTGGAGCAGTTCTGGCACCCCCAAGCTTCCGACCAGGTATCAACAATGGCCCACCTGGCTTTGGACCAGAGGGCTTGAGGGGCAGGCCACCTTTTGACAACGGCTCTAGAAAGAGCAGAGGCCATAACCGAGGAAGTGGCCAAGGGCGTTCAGAAGTGCGCCCTCAGTCTGCCTTGGTCAGTGGCCCTGGCTCTGACCCTCTGAGAGAGCAGTCAACCGGAGGCCCTGGTAACCCTCGTGGACCAACCATTGTAAAGATCCAAAACATGCCTTTCACCGTAACAGTCGATGAGATCCTAGATTTCTTTCATGGGTATCAAGTGCTGCCTGGTTCAGTCTGTCAGCAGTTCAGTGAAAAGGGCCTGCCCACTGGTGAAGCAATGGTTGCCTTTGAGTCACACGAGGAGGCATCATCTGCTGTCATGGATTTAAATGATAGGCCTATTGGGGCTAGTAAATTGAAGATAACCATAGGATAAGACTCCAATGTTCCCCTCTACCAATAATGATTAAGTGACACATCAGGTTTCATTAATGCAAAAGTAAGAACTTGCATTTAGGATTTAGCATTTAAGCTCCCAACTATCTTTAGCTCCTTTACCAAAGTTATCAAGTTGTTAGTAGCGTAAGAATAAAATGGCACGCTGCTATATTGATTTGATGTATAATATGATAACTAAAGTGGGATGTTTGGATTTTCCAAATGGCAAAAAGCCAACTGTTGCCATGTTGATGTAGCTTGAGTCCAATCATATTTAGAGTAAGAGCCTTGAATGATATGGTTGGATTAAGAGGATAGTCTTATTGCTGTGCTGCGATGTCACTTTCACTTGGAAGCATGTATTATTTTCAAATTCCCGACACGTTTTGTGTTCTTGTATTTCTTCCATAGATTTAACATTCTCTTTGTGATGATTTTCTAAAGGGGGTACTTGCCAAATGCTGCCATGCATGGTGTTAGTACAGAGAACACTCATTGTGTCATGGTTAAAGCATTTGCTTATTTGCTCTATGCTGTTTTTCACTGTTAGTAAATGCAAATCTCAATGTTGTTGCTAGCTATGTTATATGATAAATTGTACTGCTTGTTTCTGAGAAAAAGATGTTGAACATTGCATTTGGTTTAATGGTCTGCAGAGCTCTTTAGAACTTTTTGTATCTGCCAACGTCCCCCTGCGATATACTCTTTTTGAATTTGAGCTGTTTTGCAAAGATGTAAATACTATTTGGAATGTTTTAGTTTTGTAGTGTTGTCTAACAAGAGACACTTAAGTTTTATATTTTTGGGGACGTTCCAGCTTATTTCACAAGTGTGTGTATACTGTTTAGCGTACACTTTTGTCAATAAAATGACATTTCTGACAGATTTACAAGCCATTCTATTTTTCTCATCATTTTTCACTTGCTTGCTGATTTTCTATATGAACAATAAAATGGTTTTGGGAAGGCACCCAGATTTTACCAAACGTTCCAGGTATGAAATCATTTTTAAGGCCCAATGTAGCAGTTTTCAAATAATTTCTGGGTAACAATTAAGTACCTTACTGTGATTGTTTTCAATTGAAATGGTGAAAAATAAACAAAATAGCTGCGAAGAGCAACTTCTCTGTCTTGGGGGGGCAAAACGGCAGGCCAAAACCCCATCCCACCAAAACAGGTTGAAATTTCTGGCAGCCTTTTCAAACCGCTCTTACGGGGAAAAGGGCATTATCATTTTCAGGGAAATTATCATTGAATGGGAAATTTGATAGGGTTTGCCAAGAAACCCATACAGTAGGCTGGTTTTCCAGACCCAGATTTAGCCTAGTCCTGGACTAAAATGCCCTTTCAATGGCAATTCTCTGTTAAGAATTATTTTTAGAACAGGACCAGGCTTAATCTGTGTCTAGGAAACCAGCCTTTAAAGCAACTCAAACGCCAGTCCTTGAGGGCCAAGTTCTGTGGGTTTTCACTCCTCCCTTGTACTTGATTGATCAATTAAGGTAATTGATTAGCTAAAACTCCCCCTTACTTGGTTGTCTAGATCTTAATTGCAAACCCCTGCCTTTTAAAATGGAAATGTAAAACTTTTTTCAACTTCATATTCATCATCTCCAGCACCAGTAAAAAAGATAGAGGATAAGTGTTTCAAATTACATCATTGGAGTTCTTTGTGTAATTTTAACCAGTTATGTGTAGGCGTTGCCTACTAATTCCCTACTAATTGGTTGTCTTTGCAAAACGCTTATTTTTTTATCTTTTTTACTACAAAACATAGAAATGTGCCATTTTCACATGTTGATATTGGTGTGGTGCTGGAGATGAATATGAAGTTGACTTTTTTTTAATTTCCCTTTAAGGTTCACTTTACTCAATGTTTTTGTATTTTGTTCAGTAGTCCACTGTTGATATGGTCTCACATTTTTTATTTCAGCACAAACAGTTTACAGATGGAGCACTGTATATAATTATGTTCATAAATTGTGTGTGTGTGGGTTTTAATAGAGTACACATTTATTCCACTGTCACAAGGCCCACTTTCAATTCCACTATAGATGCTAGTGGCAAACATGCCTACTAGAAGTCTAAGATAACATCTGTTTCTTGTGTCTTACAAGCTAGCCTGGTGCTAAACCTAAATGTACCTTGTTTTTATCATGCGGTTTAATGGAACATTTTTGACTGATTCATATGAGTTCTCTGAACATGAATTTTATTTTGAAGTGGTGTAAAACGTATACAGCCTTTTTTTGGCACTCATCAATTAAGTTGTTTATTTCAAAATGTTTTAAAGAGTGAAATGCTGGGTGTTCTTTGATATTTGGGATATCTGCATTTCTCACTTTGTCCTAATGAGCCCACAGATTGTGAAAGGCCTAGTATACGGCACTGTGGTGAAATGGTAGGTTGTTTTGTGGACATACATGACAACCTAGGGCTTGCTTTGAACATGCTGATGAACGTAAAGCATATTTAGAAACTGATATGGCCTGGAAGATGCCTTTTTCACTGTTAGAGCCCATGGAAAAAGCTGCTAAGTTGCAATGCAAAGCAAGTTCGGACTTACCTTTCATTCAGTATTCATACATGTCTATTTTGGTTTGCTTCCTTTAAAAGTCACTGAGTGTGCTTCTGGATTTTACTTTATATTATGCATTACACTACTTTTTGGGTACCAAACTGTCAGGTATAAGGCAATGAGAGTCACTTGCAGAGCCAATTGGTTTACTGTTGGATTTGCATGCAAAGGTAAGTACTAGTTATGTTTATGAATTGTGCGAGGTGACATGGTGTATAGTAGATTAAGTATTTGTGGAATTGTGCTTCCAATATCAAGGCAAAGTTTTGCTGGACATGATTTATTATGGTTGGACTTCACGATATTCCTTCTTTTCCCATCTGATCTCACACTTTTGAAATCAAGCCGTTAACCGGATTGTAATCTAAAGCAGTAGGCTATATCAGAAATTGCCATATAGCTGGTCTTTGTTGATATAATAGACACAATCCCAAATCCGGAGTGAATCTGACATGGGACGCAAGCACAGCCTTGTGCAGAATAAGCCACAGTTTCATCACTTCCAATTGACACTGGATTTCAAATGGGGACAACATTGTGATGGATATTTTGTTCAGTAAAAAGTGTTTCCGATTGATTTGCCTAATTTGTGTCGTTCCCAATTAGTCTCAACTCTACAAATGGCTATTTATTGAGCGCAGTTGATAGGCCAACAACACTGGAAGATCGAATGTATTGGGTTGTAAATGGCTACATTATCATACAGAAAAATCATTCAGTGATGCAGTGAACAGCTAAGACTTCAGTGTTGCTGGCTATTAACTAACTTAATTGCTTTACTTATTTTTGTATTAATTGATGTGCTGAACTTCAGAGTGAGCTGAAGTGTCTGTTCTACAGGATTGTATTATCATTTGAGCTGAGGGGAAGTGTAGTTACTGATTGTCGAGTTAATGGAGTGAGAAGAGACTGAATCAGCAGCATATAGTCGTACAGGAGGGCAACATTTTTTAGAAGTTTAAATAATGATACTGTTTATACCATTGATTCTTGGAAGAATATAACATAGCAGCACCCACTCGTAGCATGCGCTCCAGCAGGTATATCTCACTGGTCACCCCCAAAGCCAATTCCTCAGCATATAGTCGTACAGGAGGGCAAAACACACACACACAGGAGGGAAAACAGCACTGGAGATTGTGAAAGGGGCTGGGGGGAGTCACCGGTCAGCAAGGGGGGAAGGAGGGAGAGAACAAAGGGAAGACACCTCATGGTGCATGTTGAATGAAACAAAGACATTAAAAAGATGACGATGGCCGTTTAGAGCCCTCAAACTCAATGCTGGACCTCAAAGCCATTTCCACTGCATTTTTTTCATTGTTCCTCTTTATTCAGGGACTGATTTAGACCTGGAACACCAGGTATGTGCAATTAACTATGCGGTAGAACAGAAAACCAGCAGGCTCTGAACCTTGTAGGGTAAGAGTTGAATACCCCGGATTTAGAGTATGCTAAAAGTTATATAACTCCAGACTTCCAGGTGACTGACAAAATAAAGAAAATACCAACATAAATTGTCTGAATAGGGCGTTGGGCCACCACGAGCCAGAACAGCTTCAATGCACCTTGGCATAGATTCTACAAGTGTCTGGAACTCTATTGGAGGGATGGGACAACATTCTTACACAACAAATTCCATCATTTTGTGTTTTGTTGATGGTGGTGGAAAACACTGTCCCAGGCGGCGCTCCAGAATCTCCCATAAGTGTTCAATTGGGTTGAGATCTGGTGACTGAGAGGCCATGGCATATGGTTTACCTCGTTGTCATGCTCATCAAACCTTTTAGTGACCACTCCTGCCCTGTGGATGGGAGCATTGTCATCCAATGGGGCCATAGCTTTGGTAGCCAAAATAATGGCCTGCCTAGCATTTTTTCCATGACCCTAAGCATGATGGGATGTTAATTGTGTGGCTCAGTTGGTAGAGCATGGTGTTTGCAACACCAGGGTTGTGGGTTCGATTCCCACGGGGGACCAGTACAAAGGAAAAAAAAATAAAAATAAATAAATGTATGAAATGTATGCATTCACTACTGTAAGTCGCTCTGGATAAGAGCGTCTGCTAAATGACTAAAATGTAAATGTAAAAAAAATGAGCTGAATAGGCGTTCTGTCCAAGGATATGGGTAGAAATGCATGTATAGCTATAAAATGTATAGGTGTGGAGAAATGGATAGCCAGAATTTGAGAACAAAAATTACAGCTCAAAGTGAAAATATTAGATAGCCTACATAGGAAATAGAGCCTTGGTATTTGCTGTATACAGAAAGGGTTGTGTGCTCTCTGTGTGTGGTAGCCTAATATACAAATAACTTCAGTTAGTGGTGTTAATTTTACTTAATTGTTTACATTTAGATGAGTAGTTGTGCAGAAATAAGTTGCACACCTTTTAAACCAGTACAAAGCATAAGTGGATTATTTAAAAAAAAAAAAAAAAAAAAACTGATTTGAATGAAAACATGTATATTTTGGTGTTGAATTTTACTGCAGACGTCCATATTTTAAATTAGGTGCTTGGCAAAAATGCACCCGTTTCACAAGCTCTGCTCTCTGTAAGAATATTTTTGATCAGGACATAGTAACCTATTAATTTGCAAATTCGCAAGGCACGAGAGATCTGGGCTACGTTTCAAACTAATAAAAGATACACCTTCGTCAATTTACCATCGCCTTATGCCCTTAGGGGAATTGCCGCCCCCAATCTTGTCGTTGGTTCAAATGAAGACGCAAGGGAAGTTAGCAACGTAAGACCCCCAGCCCTCGTTTTTAATGGCGTTTGCGAATGTACAATTTTATGTTCACGTCGGGCCTGACACGCCCCATAATTCAATTCGCGATGATTGTACATCTGCTAAGAAAAGTCTGCCAAAACTTAAAACCTCAACATCAATATGGAGATGTCAACATACAAGTGTAAGTAAAAACATATAAATAAGTTATAAATTAAATTCACAAACACGTCTAGTAAAAGTAATGATGTTTTTGGAAATTGTAGAAATAAAACATTTTCCTTCTTCAGAAGTTCCAGCTAGGCAGGCTCACGTTAGTTAGCTAATTAATTAGCTATTATACAGTAGACGTTAATAATGACATGCAATCATAATTGTCTACTTACATAGTTCATGTAAGTAGACATGCAATCATAATTGACTAGCGCATATAAACCACCAACAAGCTTCCGGTGGATGAAAACACAGTCATCGCGGGATGAACGTGTGACGAATTTCCGGGCAAGGGCGGTCCGTTTATAAATCGTTCCTTCCTTCCTCGCCCCGCAAGTGTATACTCGTCAGACGTCATGAAACGTTATCAGAAGTGTCCACTTAATTTGAGGGCGGGGGGGGTGTGCTGTTAAGTGTTTGGAATGCAGCGCCAGTGACACCAGAATAGATATTGTACAGGCAAATTGTAATAATATACAATTATTAACAAATGTATGTGTATCGCTTGGTTTAGTTAGCTCCGTTTCCAACGGTGGTTAATGACTGTATATTGAACGGAGTTTATACGTTAACATTGTACATCGGATGGATAGGCTAATCGTAAATGGCTACATCTTTTATGTCTCTAGAAAAAAATCATTCACCCTGTCGCACTGGATTCAGCTTCAACAAGTGATATGAGGTCGTCACTAATTACCACAGCCACAAATGGCTAAACCCCGCCTATTTCTACCATTTCTAAACCAAACCCTAAACTTAACCCTAGGCACACTGCTAACATTATGACTAACCTTAATCTTAAATTAAGACCAAAAAGCAAATTTTGTTTTTCATGATTTTTTACGATACAGGCAATTTGTGGCTGTGGTAACTAGTGACAACCGGGATATGTGTGTAGCCACTTCCTGCACGGTCAGTACTATCTGGGATTCTTAGGACGTCCCCTACCTAACCTTAACCCTTACCTTAACAACAAATATACAAATATTTGCCTTAACCATGTTAAACTTCAACGACTTGCATGGGGTAGGGACCCTTCCCCCTGCACTGCGGGCAACGGGTGAGTGACGTTGTCTCTTGTCCAATAGGAACGTTTTTTATGGTTTCTGATCATCCAATGTTGAGCTCACTTGTTCATCTGCCACACCTTTTATTTAGGAAATATTTCCTCGACTCCATATTCATTTCGTGTTACGGCAGGGTGCTGTTTAGTTGTAAGACAAGTACAACTGTTTCATAAGAGACCTGATATTCCGCTTCGTGCGACAAGGTAATATTTGTAGCCTACTTATTTTTATAAAGTAAGCCTCTGTTAGTTTAGAGATCGAGGTGAGCAGGCAAATCCGTTTATTGTTATTTTATGAGGGTAATGGGCCCTTGCCTTGGTTCTTGTCAGTCTGTTTTTGTTAACTTCATAGAAAGTTCTCTCTCCATGTCGAGTCTCTACTATAAAATACGCGTCTGGTAGTTTTCAGGGTGTCTGATTCACAGCTGAACTTTTGCTGTTAACTAGGAAGTATGTAGTTTATTGTAAATATACAGTACCAGTGTGTTGTGAACAACATTAGCGTGAGCCAGGGTTTTTAGCAGGACTACTCAAAACCCGCCCAAAAGGCCTTAAAACTAGCCCAACATTTTTTTTCACAGTAAAGAGAGTTGACATATTTATACAATAAACCTTTTTTTTCCCCCACCGTAACGTTTTCGAGGCAATTAAGAAGAAATATCATAGTAATTTGTAACAACGTTAGATGCAAATTCGGTTTAACTCTAAATAATAATTATTGCGAGCTGTAAAGGAATTTGAATATGTCGCAAGAGAAGATAATTCGCTCGTTTCAAACTCCCCAGATCATTTTCCATCACTTAATAAAGGAATTTGAATGTCGCAAGAGAAGATAATTCGCTCGTATTAAACTCCCAATATAATTTTGCATCAATGGATGTGGATTTAACTCGTTTGACTTATGATTACGCAAAAGGCACAAGGGGGTGTGGTATGTGGCCAATACACCACAGCTAACGCTTCGAGACCACGGATAGTATGGTTGCGCAAAATAGTGTGCAGCATCATCTGGATATGTATGTATGTATGCAACAAAAGTAAAACATTCACCTTCTGCTACCGTTTCTGTCAAGCCGTACGCATACAACAACACACCGAACGCCCTACAACTGCCTCTGCAACGGAAGGCAAACGCAGCATTTAATTGGAAATGAATGTCATTCTGGTGTACCAAAATGCAGTGAAGCTGTCGGTGTGATCGAAACGTAAGAGTTGTTCTTACGCATGACTCAACACGGAGTGCCTGGATACAGCAACCTATACCACAAACCCCCTGGGTGCCTTATTGATATTATAAACTGGTTAAGTTTTAATGTCAAATGCACAAGTACAGCGAAGTGCCTTTCTTGCAAACTCAAAACCCAACAATGCAGTAATCAATAACAATGTATTACAAAAAAAAAATAGGAAATACACATTAAAGAAAGTAAGCATACTATATACAGGAAATATTTAAAGTCAGATCCAATACCATATTTACATGTGCAGGGATACTGGAGTGATGGATACTGGGGACTAAGCAACAGGATATAAGATAAACAGTAGCAGCAGCTCATATGTGAGCAGGTGTGTAGAGTCTAGGGCTGGGCGGTATACGTGTTTTTACTATATACCGGTATTGATGTACGGACTCGTTTGGGTTTTTCTTTACCGTCTGTAACAGTATTTGAATGTTTGGTTTGTTAAATGTGATACGCCGTGTGTAACCTCCATTCAGTATTGTTGTAATTGTCATTATTATAAATAAATGTGTAAAAATAAAAAATAAATTAAACGGCCGATTAATCGGTATCGGCTTTTTTTTGGTCTTCCAATAATCGGTATCGATGTTGGAAAAACCATAATCGGTCGACCTCTAAATTGGCAATAGCACTGCCTTCGACCCCGTGGCGCTACAGAGTCTGGTGCGGACAGCCCAGTACATCACTGGGGCCAAGCTCCCTGCCATCCAGAACATCTATATCAGGCGACGTGAAAAGAAGGCCCAGAACATCGTCAAAGACTCCAACCACCCAAGCAAGCCATAGAGACTATTTTCTCTGCTGCCGCACAGCAAGAGGTAGCGGTGCATCAAGTCTGACATCAACAGGCTCTTGAACAGTTTTTATCCCCAAGCAATTCGACTGATAAATAGCTAACAAAATTGCTTCACGGAATACCCGAGTTCACCTTGTATCTGTATTGACCTTTCATTTCAATATTTCTCTATGCACACTCACAGGGCCAAACACACACACTAGAGGTCGACCGATCTATGATTTTTCAATGCCGATTATTGGAGGACCAAAAAAAGCCGGTGCTGATTTTTATTTAATTTTCTTTATTGGTAATAATGACATTTACAACAATACTGAATTAACACTTATTTTAACTTAATATAATACATCAATAAAATCAATTTAGCCTCAAATAAATAATGAAACATGTTCAATTTGGTTTAAATAATGCAAAAACAAATTGTTGGAGAAGAAGGTAAAAGGGCAATATGTGCCATGTAAAAAAGCTAACGTTTAAGTTCCTTGCTCAGAACATGAGAACATATGAAAGCTGGTGGTTCCTTTTAACATGAGTCTTCAATATTCCCAGGTAAGAAGTTTTAGGTATTTCTTTTGTTGGACTATTTCTCTCTATACGATTTGTATTTCATATACCTTTGACTATTGGATGTTCTTATAGGCACTTTAGTATTGCCAGTGTAACAGTATAGCTTCCGTACCTCTCCTCGCTCCTACCTGGGCTCGAACCAGGAACACATCGACAACAGCCACCCTCAAAGCAGCGTTACCCATGCAGAGCAAGGGGAACAACCACTCCCAAGTCTCAGAGCGAGTGACGTTTGAAACGCTATTAGCGCGGACCCGGCTAACTAGCTATTTCACATCGGTTACACCAGCCTAATCTCTGGGGTTGATAGGCTTGAAGTCATAAACAGCACAATGCTTGAAGAATTGCGAAGAGCTGCTGGCAAACGCACGAAGGTGCTGTTTGAATGAATGCTTACGAGCCTGCTGCTGCCTACCCATCGCTCAGTCAGACTGCTCTATCAAATTATAGACTTAATTATAACATAATAACACACAAATACGAGCCTTTGGTCATTAATATGGTCGAATCCGGAAACTATCGTTTCGAAAATGAAACGTATATTATTCCTGCTACAGGGTCTTAGTCATTGTGGCATGGACCCTTTGAGTTCTTGGGAACAGGAATGTTTGTGGTAATCATCAAACATGTGGGGATTACAGAGTGGGACAAGGACAGGCTGAAAATGACCGTGAATATGCCTACCAGATGTTCTGCGCATGCTCTGAGAACGTGCCCTGGAATAGCTTCTGGGCCTGCGGCCTTGCAGGTGTTGACCTGATTTAAAGTCCCTTCTCACGTCGGCCTCGGAGAGCGAGATCATCCAATCCTCTGGGTTGGTGACGGCCCTCACACCTGGCTCAATGTTGTTATCAAAGTGTGCATAAAACGCATTGAGTTTGTTTGGTAGAGGCGTTGTTGGGCAGATCATGGTTGGGTCATCCGTAATGGACTGTAGCCCCAGCCACATGCGGCGGGCATCGGAGCCTGTGCAATATGAATTGACTTTATTCCTATATTGTCCTTTTGCTCGTTTAATGACTCTGCGGAGGTCATAGCGGGCCTACTTGTACTTATTCCTGTCTTCGATATCTCTGTGTGTGATAGCCCTTGGTGAGAATGATACATATTACCATCGTAATTAGAACAGTAAAAAGTGATTTGACATAACCGTGGTATATGGTCTGATATACCACGGCTTTCAGCCAAGTCAGCATTCGTGACTCGAACCAGGTGTATATAATTGTAAATAAATCCCTTGAAAGTTGGACAGAGGATCTCAATCTCTGAGCAAGGAACACTTGGGTGAACAAAAAAAGAATGTTAACCTGTTAGGGCTAGGGGGCAGTATTGACACGGCTGGATAAAAAACATACCCGATTTAAATCTGGTTACCACTCCTACCCAGTAACTAGAATATGCATATACTTATTACACATGGATAGAAAACACCCTAAAGTTTCTAAAACTGTTTGAATGGTGTCTGTGAGTATAACAGAACTCAAATGGCAGGTCAAAACCTGAGAGATTCCTTTACAGGAAGTGGCCTGTCTGACCATTTCTTGAACTTCTTTTCCATCTATCTTTTACTAAGGATCTCTGCTCTAACGTGACACTTCCCACGTCTTCCATAGGCTCTCAGAGCCCGGGAAAAAACAGAATGTCGTCATTCCAGCCCCAGGCTGAAACACATTATCGCCTTTCTCAAGTGGCCGATCAAGGGACTCTGGGCTTATGCGCGTGACCCGACCGCCCCCGCCTTTGTGATTTTTTTCCTCTGTTTGCCGAAAAGGAGATTCCCTGTCGGAATATTATCGCTTTTCTACGAGAAAAATGGCGTAAAAATTGATTTTAAACAGCGGTTGACATGCTTCGAAGTACGGTAATGGAATATTTAGAATTTTATTGTCACGAATTGCGCCATGCGCGCGACACTTCTTTACCATTTCGGATAGTGTCTGGAACGCACGAACAAAACGCCGCTATTCGGATATAACGATGGATTATTTTGGACCAAACCAACATTTGTTATTGAAGTAGCAGTCCTGGGTGTGCATTCTGACGAAGACAACAAAAGGTAATCAAACTTTTATAATAGTAAATATGATTATGGTGAGTGCTAAACTTGCCGGGTGTCTAAATAGCGAGCCCGTGATGCCTGGGCTATGTACTTAGAATATTGCAAAATGTGCTTTCACCAAAAAGCTATTTTAAAATCGGACATATCGAGTGCATAGAGGAGGTCTGTATCTATAATTCTTAAAATAATTGTTATGCTTTTTGTGAACGTTTATCGTGAGTAATTTAGTAAAATGTTAGCGAATTCCCCGGAAGTTTGCGGGGGGTATGCTAGTTCTGAACGTCACATGCTAATGTAAAAAGCTGTTTTTTGATATAAATATGAACTTGATTGAACAAAACATGCATGTATTGTATAACATAATGTCCTAGGGTTGTCATCTGATGAAGATCATCAAAGGTGAGTGCTGCATTTAGCTGTCTTCTGGGTTTTGGTGACATTATATGCTGGCTTGAAAAATGGGTGTCTGATTATTTCTGGCTTGGTACTCTGCTGACATAATCTAATGTTTTGCTTTCGTTGTAAAGCCTTTTTGAAATCGGACAGTGTGGTTAGATTAACGAGAGTCTTGTCTTTAAATAGCTGTAAAATAGTCATATGTTTGAGAAATTGAAGTAATAGGATTTTTAAGGTTTTGAAAATCGCACCACAGGCTGCAAGTGGCTGTTACGTAGGTGGGACGAATTCGTCCCGCCTAGCCCAGAGAGGTTAAGCTATTTTCTGTGCTATTATGTGCCAGATGTTAACCTCTCTAGGGTATGTGGGACGAAATCGTCCCACCTACTCAACAGCCAGTGGAATCCCGTGGCGCGTTATTCAAATACCTTAGAAATGCTATTACTTCAATTTCTCAAACATATGACTATTTTACACAATTTTAAAGACAAGGCTCTCGTTAATCTAACCACACTGTCCGATTTCAAAAAGGCTTTACAACGAAAGCAAAACATTAGATTATGTCAGCACAGTACCCAGCCAGAAATAATCAGACACCCATTTTTCAAGCTAGCATATAATGTCACATAAACCCAAACCACAGCTAAATGCAGCACTAACCTTTGATCTTCATCAGATGACACTCCTAGGACATTATGTTATACAATACATGCATGTTTTGTTCAATCAAGTTCATATTTATATCAAAAACCAGCTTTTTGCATTAGCATGTGACGTTCAGAACTAGCATACCCACCGCAAACATCCGGTGAATTTACTAAATTACTCACGATAAACGTTCACAAAAAACATAACAATTATTTTAAGAATTATAGATACAGAACTCCTTTATGCAATCGAGGTGTCCAATTTTTAAAATGGCTTTTCGGCAAAAGCACATTTTGCAATATTCTGAGTAGATAGCCCAGCCATCACAGGCTAGCTATTTTGAACCCCACCAAGTTTGGCCCTCACCAAACTCCGATTTACTATTAGAAAAATTTGATTACCTTTGCTGTTCTTCGTCAGAATGCACTCCCAGGACTTCTACTTCAATAACAAATGTTGGTTTGGTTCAAAATAATCCATAGTTATGTTCAAATATCCTCTTTTGTTCGTGCGTTCAAGACACTATCCGAAGGGTGACGCGCCCGACGCGTTTCGTGACAAAAAAATTCTAAATATTCCATTAGCGTACTTCGGAGCATGTCAACCGCTGTTTAAAATCAATTTTTATGCGATTTTTCTCGTAAAAAAGCGATAATATTCCGACTGGGAAACCCTGTTTTCGTTCAAAGACGAAAAAATAAAAACATTGTGTCGCCTTGTGCACGCGCCCCAGTCTCATTGTTCTCTGATCGACCACTATCCAAATGCGCTACTGTTTTTCAGCCAGGGGCTCCAAAGGCATCATTCAGCGTTTTGCCGCCTTCTGAGAGCCTATGGGAGCCGTAGGAAGTGTCACGTTACAGCAGAGATCCTCAGTTTTCAATAAAGAGAGTGTAGAAGCCCAAGAAATGGTCAGAGAGGGCACTTCCTGTAAGGAATCTTCTCAGGTTTTTGCCTGCCATATGAGTTCTGTTATACTCACAGACACCATTCAAACAGTTTTAGAAACTTTAGGGTGTTTTCTATCCAAAGCCAATAATTATATGCCAATAATTATAATTATATGCCAAAGCCAATAATTATATGCAGTAGTAATAACCCGATTAAATCGAGTACGTTTTTTTATCCGGCCGTGCAAATACTGCCCCCTACCCTAGAGAGGTTAAGACTACAAACTGTTATAAATGGCCCATTTACGAGATTGACTTGTCATTTCAATAAACATAGACTACAGACTAAAATCTGGGTTTATGATTGTAATTGAACTTTGACATGGTTTGCTTAGATGAAGGCAGGTAGCCGATTGCCCCTGAAATGCCTATTATTAAACATGAATAGCGTGAAGATTGAGGTAAGAAATAGTCTGCTAGAATAGGCTACTGAGGATTGGGTCATAATCAGTAAATTAAATATGAATAATAATTACAGAACCAGTCAAAAGTTTGGACACCTACTCATTCTTATTGGTGTCTTTTAGTAGTGGTTTCTTTGCAGCAATTTGACCATGAAGGCCTGATTTCACGCAGTCTCCTCTGAACAGTTGATGTTGAGGCGTGTCTGTTACATGAACTCTGAAGCATTTATTTGGGCTGCAATCTCAGGTGCCGTTAATTCTACTGAACTTATCCTCTGCAGAAAAGGGAACTCTGGGTCTTCCTTTCCTGTGGCGGTCCTCATGAGAGCCAGTTTCATCATAGTGCTTGATGGGTGTTTGCGACAGCCCTGGAATAAACTTTAAAAGTTCTTGAAATTTTCTCTATTGACTGACCTTCTTGTCTTAAAGTAATGATTGACTTTTGTTTCTCTTTGCTTATTTGAGCTGTTCTTCCCATAATATGGACTTGGTATTTTACCAAATAGGGCTATCTTCTGTATACCACCTCTACCTTGTCTCAACACAACTGATTGGCTCAAACGCATTAACCTCTCCACCTGCGGGACACACTCGCCAACAGCCAGTAAAATAGCAGGGCGCCAAATTCAAAACAACAAAAATCTCATAATTCAAATTTCTCAAACATACTATTATATCCCATTTTAAAGATACACTTCTCGTTAATCCAACCACACTGTCCGATTTCAAAAAGGCTTTACGACGAAAGCATAACATTAGATTATGTTAGGACAGCGCCTAGACAAGAAAAACCACACAGCTATTTTCCAAGCAAGGAGAGGCATCACAAAAACCAGAAATACAGCTAAAATGAATCACTAACCTTTGATCTTCATCAGATGGCACTCATAGGACTTCATGTTACACAATACATGTATGTTTTGCTTGATAAAGTTCATATTTATATCCAAAAACCCCATTTTTACATTGCCGTGTAATGTTCAGAAATGTTTTGCCTCCCAAAACTTCCGGTGAATGAGCACATCAATTTACAGAAATATTCATCATAAACGTTGATAAAATATACAACTGTTATTCAAAGAATTTATAGATACACTTCTCCTTAATGCAACCGCTGTGTCAGATTTCAAAAAAGCTTTATGGCAAAAGCAAACTTTGCAATAATCTGAGTACAGCGCTCAGACATCAAAACAAGCCATACAGATACCCGCCATTTGAGTTAACAGAAGTCACAAATAACTTTATAAATATTCACTTACCTTTGATCTTCATCGGAATGCACTCCCAGGAATCCCAGTTCCAGAATAAATTTTTGTTTTGATCGATAAGGTTCATCTTTATGTCCAAATACCTCCATTTTGTTCGCGTTGAGTGGAGTAATCCAAATGCACTCTGCTCGCGCAGTAAGTTCAAAGTCAAAAAAGTTATATTACAGTTGGTAGAAACATGTCAAACGATGTATAAAAACATCCTAAAGATTGATTCTATCATAAATCTTCCATAATATTCCAACCGGACGATTCCTTTGTCTTCAGAAATGAAAAGGAACACACCTAACTCTCACGGGAGCGCACGAGATTGAGCTCATGTCATTTTCTCAGTCATCTGACTCCATATTCTCTTATTCTCTCCCCATTCACAGTAGA
This sequence comes from Salmo salar, assembly GCF_965601325.2. Taxonomy (NCBI): domain Eukaryota; kingdom Metazoa; phylum Chordata; class Actinopteri; order Salmoniformes; family Salmonidae; genus Salmo; species Salmo salar. The sequence continues at coordinate 41,706,949 of NC_138302.1, read as the reverse complement.
AGCATGAAACAACGTTCTAAAGACTGTTGACATCTAGTGGAAGCCTTAGGAAGTGCAAAATGACCCCACAGACACTGTGTATTAGATATGCAATCACTTGAAAAACTACAAACCTCAGATTTCCACACTTCCTGGTTGGATTTTTTTCTCAGGTTTTTGCCAGCCATATGAGTTCTGTTATACTCACAGACATCATTCAAACAGTTTTAGAAACTTCAGTGTTTTCTATCCAAATCTACTAATACAATGCATATCCAACCTTCTGGGCCTGAGTAGCAGGCAGTTTACTACGGGCACACTTTTCATCCGGACGTCAAAATACTGCCCCCTACCCAAGAGGTTAAGAAGTAAAGAAAATTCCACAAATTAACTTAACAGGCACACCTATTAACCTCTATGGGCAAGCGTCCCACCTACGTAACAGCCACTGGCAGCCACTGGCAGCCTGTGGCGCGATTTTCAAAACGTTAAAAATCCTATTACTTCAATTTCTCAAACATATGACTATTTTACAGCTATTTAAAGACAAGAGTCTCGTTAATCTAACCACACTGTCCGATTTCAAAAAGGCTTTACAACGAAAGCAAAACATTAGATTATGTCAGCAGAGTACCAAGCCAGAAATAATCAGACACCCATTTTTCAAGCCAGCATATAATGTCACCAAAACCCAGAAGACAGCTAAATGCAGCACTCACCTTTGATGATCTTCATCAGATGACAACCCTAGGACATTATGTTATACAATACATGCATGTTTTGTTCAATCAAGTTCATATTTATATCAAAAACCAGCTTTTTACATTAGCATGTGACGTTCAGAACTAGCATACCCCCCGCAAACTTCCGGGGAATTCGCTAACATTTTACTAAATTACTCACGATAAACGTTCACAAAAAGCATAACAATTATTTTAAGAATTATAGATACAGACCTCCTCTATGCACTCGATATGTCCGATTTTAAAATAGCTTTTTGGTGAAAGCACATTTTGCAATATTCTAAGTACATAGCCCAGGCATCACGGGCTCGCTATTTAGACACCCGGCAAGTTTAGCACTCACCATAATCATATTTACTATTATAAAAGTTTGATTACCTTTTGTTGTCTTCGTCAGAATGCACACCCAGGACTGCTACTTCAATAACAAATGTTGGTTTGGTCCAAAATAATCCATCGTTATATCCGAATAGCGGCGTTTTGTTTGTGCGTTCCAGACACTATCCGAAATGGTAAAGAAGTGTCGCGCGCATGGCGCAATTCGTGACAATAAAATTCTAAATATTCCATTACCGTACTTCGAAGCATGTCAACCGCTGTTTAAAATCAATTTTTACGCCATTTTTCTCGTAGAAAAGCGATAATATTCCGACAGGGAATCTCCTTTTCGGCAAACAGAGGAAAAAATCACAAAGGCGGGGGCGGTCGGGTCACGCGCATAAGCCCAGAGGCCCTTGATCGGCCACTTGAGAAAGGCGATAATGTGTTTCAGCCTGGGGCTGGAATGACGACATTCTGTTTTTTCCCGGGCTCTGAGAGCCTATGGAAGACGTGGGAAGTGTCACGTTAGAGCAGAGATCCTTAGTAAAAGATAGATGGAAAAGAAGTTCAAGAAATGGTCAGACAGGCCACTTCCTGTAAAGGAATCTCTCAGGTTTTGACCTGCCATTTGAGTTCTGTTATACTCACAGACACCATTCAAACAGTTTTAGAAACTTTAGGGTGTTTTCTATCCATGTGTAATAAGTATATGCATATTCTAGTTACTGGGTAGGAGTGGTAACCAGATTAAATCGGGTATGTTTTTTATCCAGCCGTGTCAATACTGCCCCCTAGCCCTAACAGGTTAATTGAAATGCATTCCAGGTGACTACCTCATGAAGCTGGTTGAGAGAATGCCAAGAGTGGGCAAAGTTGTCATCAAGGCAAATGGTGGCTATTTAAAGAATCTCAAATATAAAATGTGTATTGATTTGTTTAACACTTTTTTTTTGGTTACATGATTCAATGTGTTTTGATGTTTTCACTATTCTACAATGTAAAAATAAAGAAAAACCTTTGAATGAGTGTAGGTGTCAACTTTTGACTGGTACTGTGTGTGAATAAATATATGTGTATATTAGTTGAAGTTTACATACACCTTAGCCAAATGCATTTAACCTCTTGGGGCTAGGTGGGACGCTAGCGTGCCACCCGTGGTGCACTCCATCAACAGCAGGTGCATTTCAAGAGCGGCAAATTTGAATCCAAATAAATGTCAAAATTCAAATTTTTCAAAAATACAACTATGTTACACCATTTGAAAGATAAACATCTCCTTAATCTAACCACGTTTTACGATTTCAAAAAGGTTTTACGGCGAAAGCATAAATTTAGAGTATGTTAGGACAGTACATTTACAAGAGTTGTGTGTAATGTTTTGTCAAGTCAAAGACAGGGTCACCAAAACCATAAAACCAGCTAAAATGATACACTAACCTTTTACAATCTCCATCAGATGACACTCCTAGGACATTATGTTAGACAATGCATGCATTTTTAGTTCTATCAAGTTGATATTTATATACAAAAACAGCGTTTTACTATGGCATTGATGTTGAGGAAATCGTTTCCCTCCAATAACCGGCAGTCAAGTCAGCGTCACAAATTAAATAATTAAAATTAGAAAACATTGGTAAAATATTATATTGTCATTTAAAGAATTATAGATTTACATCTTTTGAACGCAATCAACTTGCCAGATTTAAAAATAACCTTACTGGGAAATCACACTTTGCAATAATCTGAGCACTGTGCCCAGAAAAATACGCGTTGCGATACAGACTAGACGTCATGTTGGGGAGATCTAAAATCGAAAATACTATGTAAATAATCCATTACCTTTGATTCTCTTCATCAGATGTCACTTCCAGGTATCACAGGTCCATAACGAATGTAGTTTTGTTCAAAAAAGCTCATCATTTATGTCCAAAAATCTCCGTCTCGTTAGCACATGATGTAAGCCAGCCGGACTTCTCGTCATGAACGAGGGGAAAAAATATATTTCCGTTCGTTCAAACATGTCAAACGTTGTATAGCATAAATCATTAGGGCCTTTTTTTAACCAGAACATGAATAATATTCAAGGTGGACGAATGCATAGTCTTTTATAACGTATTGGAACGAGGGTACCCAACATGAAGTAGCGCGCCAGGTGTCTAATGGGACATCACCGTTCCATGGCTCTTGTTCGGTCAGATCTCCCTCCAGAAGACTCAAAACACTTTGTAAAGGCTGGTGACATCTAGTGGAAGCAATAGGAAGTGCCAAAATATTCCTAAACCCCTGTGTTTTTCAATGGGATAGGTTTAAAGTCAATACAACACATCAGGTATCCACTTCCTGTCAGAAAATGTCTCAGGGTTTTGCCTGCCAAATGAGTTCTGTTATACTCACAGACACCATTCAAACAGTTTTGGAAACTTTAGAGTGTTTTCTATCCATATATAATAAGTATATGCATATTCTAGTTACTGGGTAGGATTAGTAACCAGATTAAATCGGGTACATTTTTTTTATCCAGACGTGCAAATGCTGCCCCCTAGACCCAACAGGTTAAACTCAGTTTTTCACAATTCATGACATTTCATCCTAGTAAAAATTCCCTGTCTTTGGTCAGTTAGGATCACCAGTTTATTTTAAGAATGAAATGCCAGAATAATAGTAGAAAGAATGATTTCTTTCTTTCATCACATTCCCAGTGGGTCAGAAGTACATCCACAGGTACACCTCCAATTGACTCAAATTATGTCAATTAGCCTATCAGAAGCTTCTAAACCCATGAGATCATTTTCTGGAGTTTTCCAAGTTTAAAGGCACAGTCAACTTAGTGTAAACTAGTGTAAACTTCTGACCCACTGGAATTGTGATACTATTAAATAATCTGTCTGTAAAAAATTGTTGGAAAAATTACTCTTGTCATGCACAAAGTAGATGTCCTAACCAACTTGCCAAAAATATTGTTTGTTAGTGGTTGGAAAAACGAGTTTTAATGACTCCAACCTAAATGTATGCAAACTTCTGACTTCAACTATATATATATATACACACACACACACTGGGCCCTTTTTAATTACGTCACTTTTTTTGAGCTGACCTAGGCATTGAACGGGGCACCTTGCTCATGCCCGGAAGGCAGTCCGGTTCCAAAGCAAGTGCAATCAACTTTCTCCTGGTGCACAACACGCCTACTGGGTGCCTTGGCCAGATTAATCGAATCCCCTCAATGAGAGAAGATTTGAAATACACAAGATGGCGGTGTACACTTTGTTGGATTACTTCCTGTAACAAAACAATTATTTCATTTAATAACGTCACATTTTCTGAATTCAAACAAAACCCTCTGCAACTAGACATGGACGTTTAGAAGACATTTGGTTTGTCTTCCAAATCGGAAATTGAGGAAGTATCGCCATTCTCTGCTACACCAAACAGTATCTAACGTGACTGCTAATGGAGCATCGCATCCCAGCCCATTACAATCTGCTAGCTAAGAACCTGTTCCCCTTTTCTTTTTTTTTCTCTATGCCGACCTGGTTGAGACTCACTCATTCTCAAAATTGCCATTTTTACTGAGCAGTGTACGTTAAAGCAAAGCCTGGGATATGGGAAGCGGTTATATTATTTATTCCTGAAGAATATAATTTATAAATGCCTCATATGCCTCAATGTCTTTCTTTATCATAACCAAACATATAAGGGTTCGTTACTCGATTTGTTTATAAACAACAAGAATGTAAACTGCTTCAAATATATTTTTTAAATGTAATGGACTGTCGGTCCCTGCATCTGGAGCGTTGTCTATGAATTTGAGAGGATTTTAATTTCCCTGGCACATTCCCTTAGCGGTATACCAAAGCAAGTGGCAGGGACCCTGTTGTTGTTTTTAACTGCAGACTTTAGCTTTTAATATAGTCATAGTTGATCTGAAATCTTGTTTTTTCTTACTGTCTTTTTTCAGATGGCTACTCAATGTGTGTCAAAAGTAGAACTCTCCATCTCGTGCAGCAATCTCCTCGACAAAGACGTTGGATCCAAGTCAGACCCACTCTGCGTGCTGCTGCAGAGCATTGGGGATGACAAGTGGACCGAGGTAGGGAGAAAGTCTAACTAATTTAAACATTTTAATAATTGGCAACGTTCAGTGAGGTCCAAAGGTATTTTGACTAGAGGTCGACCGATTATGATTTTTCAACGCCGATATCGATTATTGGAGGACCAAAAAAAGCCGATTCCAATTAATCGGCCGAATTTTTTTTTATTTATTTATTTGTAATAATGACATTTACAACAATACTGAATGAACACTTATTTTAACTTAATATAAAACAGAAATACTATCAATTTAGCCTCAAATAAATAATGAAACATGTTCAATTTGGTTTTAATAATGCAAAAACAGTGTTGGAGAAGAAAGTAAAAGGGCAATATGTGCCAAGTAAAAGGGCAATATGTGGCATGTAAAAAAAGCTAACGTTTAAGTTCCTTGCTCACAACATGAGAACATATGAAAGCTGGTGGTTCCTTTTAACATGAGTCTTCAATATTCCCAGGTAAGAAGTTGTAGTTATTATAGGACTATTTCTCTCTATACGATTTGTATTTCATATACCTTTGACTATTGGATGTTCTTATAGGCACTTTAGTATTGCCAGTGTAACAGTATAGCTTCCGTCCCTCTCCTCGCTCCTACCTGGGCTCGAACCAGGAACACATCGACAACAGCCACCCTCAAAGCAGCGTTACCCATGCAGAGCAAGGGGAACAACCACTCCCAAGTCTCAGAGCGAGTGACGTTTGAAACGCTATTAGCGCGGACCCGGCTAACTAGCTATTTCACATCGGTTACACCAGCCTAATCTCTGGGGTTGATAGGCTTGAAGTCATAAACAGCACAATGCTTGAAGAATTGCGAAGAGCTGCTGGCAAACGCACGAAGGTGCTGTTTGAATGAATGCTTACGAGCCTGCTGCTGCCTACCCATCGCTCAGTCAGACTGCTCTATCAAATTATAGACTTAATTATAACATAATAACACACAAATACGAGCCTTTGGTCATTAATATGGTCGAATCCGGAAACTATCGTTTCGAAAATGAAACGTATATTATTTCAGTGAAATACGGAACCGTTGCGTATTTTATCTAACGGGTGGCATCCCTAAGTCTAAATATTCCTGTTACATTGCACAACCTTCAATGTTATGTCATAATTATTTACAATTTCTGGCAAATTAATTACGGCCTTTGTTAGGAATAAATGGACTTCACACAGTTCGCAATGAGCCAGGCGGCCCAAACTGCTGTATATACCCTGGCTGCTTGCACGGAACGCAAGAGAAGTGACACAACTCCCCTAGTAATAAGAAATTCATGTTTGCAGGCAATATTAACTAAATATGCAGGTTTAAAAAATATATACTTGTGTATTGATTTTAAAGAAAGGCATTGATGTTTTATGGTTAGGTACATTGGTGCAATGACAATGCTTTTTTCGCCAATACGCTTGTTAAATCATCACCCGTTTGTCGAAGTAGGCTGTGATTCAATGAGAAATTAACAGGCACCGCATCGATTATATGCAACGCAGGACACATTAGATAAACTAGTAATAACTACACATGGTTGATGATAACTATTGATTATGTTAAGATTGATAGTTTTTTTTATAAGATAAGTTTAATGCTAGCTAGCAACTTACCTTGGCTTCTTGTTGCCCTCGTGTAACAGGTAGTCAGCCTGCCACGCAGGCTCCTCGTGGAGTGCAATGTAAGGCAGGTGGTTAGAGCGTTGGACTAGTAACCGGAAGGTTGCAAAAACGAATCCCCGAGGTGACATTGTAAAAATCTGTTGTTCTGCCCCTGAAAAAGGCAGTTAACCCCCGTTCCTAGGCCGTCATTGAAAATAAGAATGTGTTATTAATCTGACTTGCCTAGTTAAATAAAGGTGTAAAAAAACACAAATAATCGGCAAATCGGTGGCCAAAAATACAGATTACCGATTGTTATGAAAACTTGAAATCGGCCCGAATTAATCGGCAATTCCGATTAATCGGTCGACCTCTAGTATTTTGCACGTGACATCAAATTTGGTTTGATTGGTAATTTAACCTATTTCTAGTGCATTTGATATTACCTATATGGTGCAAAATTGCTGGGAACGTGGCTGGCAAGTGAGCTGCGTCACATATGCCTAAAATAACATTGTGTGACTGTGTTTGGGTTTGGGACCAGTTCTTGCGGTAGCAGGTGGGAGTCGGACAGAAAGCCAGCGGGTGCGGTATGAAAAGCTGCGGGTGCAGGTAGAAGCGGGATGAAGAAATCGGTCCGGCGCAGACCTCTACTGTGCATCATGACAGTGACACCTGTAAAGTTAGAGCTGTTTATTACCATGTCAGTGTGAAAAGTGGGGAATTAGCTATGGAAACTGACAGATCAATAACCTTACATTGCCATACTGAGTAATAAAAACTCACATTGCACAGAAAGAACGTCACAATCACTCTTCAATTGTTCGGCCGATGGTTTCATTCAGGGTTAGTGTAATTGAGGCAAAAAGAATAGCTAATGTTTGCCATTTGTTGGCCAGCTCTCTCTAACTGTACATCAACTGGCGAAAGCTACCCAAGTTAATTTACTTCTGTTAAAATGGGACCTAACAAAGGCTACAAAACATGTCCATACAAATAACAGCTGTTAGTAATATTTAGCCACTTCATATCGCTATCTATCTGACAGATAGCTAGAGGCTTGAGCTGACCCGGCTGTGGTAGCTACTGTAGCCAATTTATTTACCTCAGTCGAGAAGGGATGAAACATTAGCTAACGTTACACGTCGGTAATAGCTCAGCACTGTGAATAAACAGGCGGTTTTTTTTCTGTTAAGTTAAACAGAAGTTACCTTGCCAGCCACAATCAACTGAAGAGTAGCCAGTTTCTGCTCTTTTTGCATGACCCGTCCCCAGTGAAAGTTGCGCCCCTGCAATCAATGCATCAACAGGAAAAAGCTACCCAAGTTCATTTACTTCTGTTGAAATGGTGGGTGAATACTCTCAAATTAAAGCTGACAGTCTACACTAATCTCATAATGGCTCCCCAGTGGCGCAGCGGGCCACTACAGACCCTGGTTCGATCCCGGGCTGTATCACAACCAGCCGTGAACGGGAGTCTCATAGGGCGGCACATATTTGGCCAAGCGTCGTCCGAGTTAGTAGAGGGTTTGGCCGGGGTAGGCCGTTATTGTAAAATAAGAATTTGTTCTTAACTGACTCGCCTAGTTAAATAAAATCGTTTCAAATCTAAAGTGCTGGAGTACAGAGACAAAAATAGTCACTTTCCAAATACTTTTGGACCTCGCCGTATATACTCAAATGGCCTATTGTTTGTTGATGTTTTCTGTTTCTCTATACAGTTGGACCGCACAGAGAAGGTAGAAAACTGCCAGGACCCCGAGTTCTCCAAGAAGCTGCTCCTGGACTACCACTTTGAGAAGGTGCAGAAGTTGAAGCTGGGTGTCTATGACATAGACAACAGGTCTGTCGATCTGAAGGATGATGACTTCCTGGGGGGGGTTGAGTGCACACTGGGACAGGTGAGGATCTAAGAATGTGTGGACCAATTTGTCCGCATCCTTATTATACATTGTGTACATATTTTTTTTCCTTAAGTGTAAACTTAACCCAATGTTATAGAATTTCTATACGAATGATGGTGTGCCTCCAACAACCAACCATTTTTCAGATTGTGTCCAGCAAGACATTTACCAGACCTCTACAACTGAAGAAGGGGAAGCCTGCAGGCAAAGGCACCATTACAGTAAGTATTTAACTGGCTGTGTAAATGGTGTGATAACAAAGATAAGGCTAATGCAAACATTGTCTTGAGATGATGAAATTAGAGAATGAATTTGCCTTAAATTGTGTGTTTTTTATAGATTACTGCTGAGGAGATAAAGGATAACAGGGCCATAGTGCTGGAGGTGGAGGCTAAAGGCCTGGATAAGAAGGTACAATAGAGGCACTTCTCAGTGCAGTCTTTTCAAATGGAAAGTGGCCTACTTTTAATAAACAGTTCTGAATTCTCTCCCGCCCATTACTTATTCCCCAGTGCTCATGGTTGTCTCTATTGCAGGACTTGTTTGGGAAATCTGATCCATTCCTAGAATTCTTTAAGCAAGGAGATGATGGCAAGTGGCAGCTGGTTCACAGAACAGAGGTACTTATCACCATATTTGTTTGGGATAGCTGCAACCCAATATGTCGAACAGAGACTGGGTATGTCAAAAAGAAAGTAGGCTTATTGAAAGCGCACATGTAATTGGTTTCTGTCAGTTCTTGCCAGCGAGTGCAGAGATTCGGGCAGACACGGCTGTAGAGAGGAAGGCTCATCGAAGTTGGTGAAACTCAGAATGAACGTCGTAAAATCACTCATACATTGGTAAAACATTGCATGTATCTTAACATCTTAATGTGTTGTGAACATTTGACATCTATCGCGTTTAATTGCTACCGAGGGCAAGGTAAAATATTAAACTTGTCGATGTCCAGTTTCTAAACACCAATAGCAAGCTTGCTCAAGGGCTGACTTAAGAGTTTGCCTGCCCGCCAGCTACAAGTTTGATGATGAGCTGGTGACAACCAATTTACAAAGTGAGCGGGCAGAAATGGCTTACAGCAGGATTTTTCAATTCCGCTCCTGGAGGGCCGAAACACTTTTTTCTTTTTTCTACCTGATCGTTAATTGCACTCAACTGGTGTCCCAGGTCTGAATCAGTCCCTTATTAGAAGGAGTGGATGAAAACCCAGTAAGTATTTTGGCCCTCCCGGACTGTCATTGAACACCCCTGGCCTACCTTCATACCAGTCTGATACCAGAACATTATATCAGCAATGTCAAATTGGGATACACTGGTTGCAGATCTTCATGTTGTCACAATTGCTTTTTTGTTGTTTTTTTGCGCTGTGTATGGGAACTCAACTGCTTTAGTAGTCATGCATTTCCTCAAGGAAAATGACTACGAGACTTAATACTCATCGGGTGTTCATGACACAGAATACTGGTAATAAATTGTCATGTTTTGCTTTCATAAAAAGCCTAAAATTTGCCCGGATGGCAACCAATTTTTCAACCCTTGTATTGATCAGCCTGTTGCGCGTGTGTGTGTGTGTGTGTGTGTTCCCAAACAAGGACCAGTTGCGCTCTGAGGCGGCTGATGTTGGTGGGATTTGAAGGATGATGGAGGCAACAGGGGAAAGAGTTTCAGATCCACAAAGTTCATTCCACCAGGTGGCTGATGAGATATGTTGGCACGACTGCCATATTGCATCTCCATCCCAAAGCCCTTGCTTGGAAGTGTACTTCGCCAGACTGCCAAGAACCTTGCCCTCATCCAGGCCAAGGTGGCGAGACACGGTAGTGATAACACCATGGGCCTCGTTAATCTCTGCACCAGACAGGATGCTCTAGTCAGCATACTTGGGGTCCAACATGTACGCTGCCGCGTGTATGGGCTTCAGGCAGAAGTGTTCCCGCTTTTTGATGTATTTCATAACTGCAGTTTCCTCTGCTTGGAGCAACAGTGAAGTGGGCAGGGCAGTACGGATTTCTTCTCTTACATCTGCAAGCAGAGTCTGAACATCAGACAGGATGGCATTGTCTCCCTCAAGCCTTGCAATGGCTACTGCTGTAGGTTTCGGGCTGCTTACCACTCTCCCAAAATACATAATCCAGGAGGATCCTCCTGATGGGGCTGTCCATATCGGCAGACTGTGATATGGCCATTTCTTGGAGAGACTCCTTCACCTCCAGGAGACTGTCAAACATGATGACAACACCACCCCAACGGGTGTTGCTAGGCAGCTTCAATGTGGTGCTCTTATTCTTCTCACTTTGCTTGGTGAGGTAGTTTGCTGCTATAACTTGATGACCCTTCACATACCTAACCATTTCCTTGGCTCTCTTGTAGAGTGTAACCACTGTTTTCAGTGCCATGATGTCCTTGAGGAGCAGATTCAATGCATGAGCAGCACAGCCGATGGGTGTGATGTGAGGGCAGGACTCCTCCACTTTAGACCAAGCAGCTTCATGTTTACATTATTCTGTCACCAGTGCAAATACCTTCTGTGGTCATTGACTGCCTTCAGGTCATCTGCAATGTAGAGACTAGTGTGTCTGTCCCGTGTCTGTGCTCTTGTAGAATACTGGTTGAGGGGTGGAGTTGATGTAGTGCATTATTCCTTGCCCACGAACATTCAACCAGCCATCAGAGATGATTGCAATACAGTCTGCTTTCTCTATGATTTGCTTGACCTTCACTTGAACTCTGTTGAACTCTGCATCCAGCAAATTAGTAGATAAAGCATGTCTGGTTGGAGGGGTGTATGCTGGGCGAAGAACATTCAGAAATCTCTTCCAATACTCATTGCCTGTGAGCATCAAAGGTGAACCAGTTGCATACACAGCTTGAGCAAGACATTCATCAGCCTTTCACTGACTACGTTCCTCCATTGAGTAAAAAAAAACGTAGAATTATTTTGTCAGAGGTTGCTTGTGAGCACCGAGGGAACTTTATGCACTTGGCCAGATGATTCTGCATCTTTGTTGCATTCTTCACATATGATTTGGCACATTATTTTCAAATGTACACAGCTTTTCATTCTACTTTAGCTGCAGTGAAATGTCTCCACATCAGATAGTGCCCGTGGCATTTTTCTGTAAAGATTAGAAAACAATGAGGTAAAAAAATAAAAAAAATAATACAATTCCATGTACAGCCCCAACAGGTTAAGTTAGAAATGATTTAAACACTTTTCTGTAGGCTACTCTTTACTAGTTAACAAAATTCATGTATGTCATGTAAAATATATACACCCCTCCCAGTATTGTAATCAAAACATACCAGAAAGCATGTAGTCCTTGGCTCAGACAGTGTAGTGTGGGCTTAAAGCATCTCATTAGTGTGCAAGATCTTGAGAATCAGCTGCACATGTGATGGAAGATTGCACTGTGCATGCAGAGGGTTGCAATTCCATTGAATTGTGGGTAGTTTAACCAAAATATGCCACAAGACCTAGAATTGCCTTATGTGTATCACACCAAAAAGGTTCACTGTTAACCTCTTACATCTAGACGTTCCGCTAGCGGAACACCTGCTCCAATATCCAATGATAGGCGTGGCGCGAATTACAAATTCCTCAAAAATACAAAAACTAAAATTTTCCAAACATATGACTATTTCACATCATTTTAAAGACAAGACTCTCCTTTATCTAACCACACTGTCCGATTTCAAAAAGGCTTTACAGCGAAAGCAAAACATTAGATTATGTCAGCAGAGTACCAAGCCAGAAATAATCAGACACCCATTTTTCAAGCTAGCATATAATGTCACAAAAACCCAGAAGACAGCTAAATGCAGCACTAACCTTTGATGATCTTCATCAGATGACACACCTAGGACATTATGTTATACAATACATGCATGTTTTGTTCAATCAAGTTCATATTTATATAAAAAAAACAGCTTTTTACATTAGCATGTGACGTTCAGAACTAGCATACCCCCCGCAAACTTCCGGGGAATTTGCTAACAATTTACTAAATTACTCACGATAAACGTTCACAAAAAGCATAACAATTATTTTAAGAATTATAGATACAGAACTCCTCTATGCACTCGATATGTCCGATTTTAAAATAGCTTTTTGGTGAAAGCACATTTTGCAATATTCTAAGTACATAGCCCAGCCATCACGGGCTAGCTATTTAGACGCAAGTTTAGCACTCACCAATATCAGATTTACTATTATAAAAGTTATTACCTTTTGTTGTCTTCGTCAGAATGCACTCCCAGGACTGCTACTTCAATAACAAATGTTGGTTTGGTCCCAAATAATCCATTGTTATATCCGAATAGCGGCGTTTTGTTCGTGCGTCCCAGACACTATCCGAAATGGTAAATCAGGGTCGCGCGCATGGCGCAATTCGTGACAAAAAAATTCTAAATATTCCATTACCGTACTTCGAAGCATGTCAACCGCTGTTTAAAATCAATTTTTATGCAATTTATCTTGTAAAAAAGCGATAATATTCCGACCGGGAATCTCCTTTTCGGCAAACAGAGGAAAAATCACAAAGGCGGGGGCGGCCAGGGCACGCGCCTAAGCCCACAGTCCATTGATCGGCCACTTGAGAAAGGCGATAATGTGTTTCAGCCTGGGGCTGGGATGACGACATTCAGGTTTTTCCCGGGCTCTGAGCGCCCATGGAAGACGTAGGAAGTGTCACGTTAGAGCAGAGATCCTTTGTAAAAGATAGAGATGGCAAAGAAGTTCAAGAAATGGTCAGACAGGCCACTTCCTGTAAAGGAATCTCTCAGGTTTTGACCTGCCATTTGAGTTCTGTTATACTCACAGACACCATTCAAACAGTTTTAGAAACTTTGGAGTGTTTTCTATCCAAAGCCAATAATTATATGCATATTCTAGTTACTGGGTAGGAGTAGTAACCAGATTAAATCGGGTACGTTTTTTATCCAGCCGTGAAAATACTGCCCCCTAGCCATAACAGGTTAAGCTACCTTTTTTTGACTAATTTAAGCAACATTTCCGGAAAGTTCCCGATGCTTTGCAACCCAAGTCTCTCTTATCCAATGTAAAAAATGTTATGAAAATACAATTAAACATTTTGTTACATAAGACCAATTTGAGCCGGTCGGTCACATTTGAACTTTTTTTATTTAACATTCTTTTTGTATTTATTTTGTTAGGTTGTCAAGAATAATCTGAGTCCGTCATGGAAGAAATTCACTGTGGCTCTGCAAACATTCTGCAACTGTGACATGAGCAAACCAATCAAGGTATTAATAGCTAAAAGACCATGGCATTTGGCAGACCTGCACTAGCATGTAGAGAACTTTCAGAGCTTATGGTGTCCTATAGAACCTGTTGAATTAGATATTATGACTACAAAAAAGTTGTTTTGTCTTGATATAACCTACAGCCCTATTGTTATGGTATCTCTGACCTACTGTAGCCCCAGGGCTTACCTGTGTGTCTGTTACTGGCAGGTCACTTGTTACGATAAGGACGAAGACACCAGTTCAGATATGATAGGCGAGTTTACTTGCACTACCCGCCAGCTTTTGGATGCTAAAGACCGTGCGGTGAGCCAAAGAGAACCTCTCTGTCCTTTTGTCTCTCTTAAACTCCCTCTCTCCTGTACCCCATCCCCAGGTCCACTGCTCTGATTATGATAGTGATGGCTCGCATGACCTTATCGGTGTTTTCCAAACTAATGTGTCTGAGCTGCAGAAAGCTGCCCATGGTTCGCCGGTGAGACCATGTATTTTTCTTCTAGCACTTTTACTTTTTGCTTACCTTACTATTAAGCTTCTGTCTCTCTATTGGTCCCACTTGACATGAAATTGTAAAGATACCATGTTGCATGAATTTAAAGTTGTTTTGTGTAATTAATTGTATCCCACTACACAGTAACTTCACTAATTATTCATTATATATATATTTTTTGCCAGTTTCTGAGTACAATTGAATCATTGTTCTGTGCCTTTACAGTATAGATACCATATGCATTATATATTAATTACATGTGTAAGAGCTGAGCAGCTTAATGTAAAGTGTTTCTGCCTCATGTATCTAGTCATGGTGATGGTAGTTTTGTATTTGAGGAAGTTGTATATATTGCCCATTGTGATCAGGTGGAGTTTGACTGTGTCCATCCAGAGAAGAAGAAGAAGAAGAAGAGTTACAAAAACTCTGGAGTAATCAGTGTCAAGGGCTGCCAGGTAGGTTATAATTATACTGAACAAAAATATAAAACCAACATGCAACAATTTCAACGATTTTACTGAGGTACAGTTCATAAATGGAAGTCAGTCAATTTAAATAAATGAATTAGACCCTAATCTATGGATGTCACATGGGTGGGCCTGGCTCCCAGGTGGGTGGGTCTATGCCCTCCCAGGCCCACCCATGTGAAAACCAACAGATTAGGGCCTAATTTATTTATTTAAATTGACTGATTTCCACCCACTGGGGTGCCAGCCTCAGCCAATCAGACCATCCCGCAGGTGAGGCCAGATGTGGAGGTCCTGGGCTGGTGTGGTTGTACGTGGTCTGCGGTTGTGAGGCCGGTTGGACATACTGCCAAATTCTCTAAAACAACAGGTGGCTTATGATAGAGAAATTAATTCAATTTTCTGACAACGGCTCTGGTGGACATTCCTGTAATCAGCATGCCAACTGCGCGCTCCCTCAACTTGAGACATCTACGGCATTGTCTTGTGACAAAACTGCACATTTTAGTGTCCTTTTATTATCCCCAGCACAAGGTGCACCTGTGTAATGACCATGCTGTTTAATCAGCGTCTTGATATGTCACACCTGTCAGGTGGATGTATTATCTTGGCAAAGGAGAATCTCACTAAAGGGATATAAACATTTGTGCACAAAATATGAGAGAAATATCCTTTTTTTGCATATGGAACATTTCTGGGATCTTTTATTTCAGCTCACGAAACATGGGACCAACACTTTAAATGTTGCATTTATATTTTTGTTCAGTATAATTGCACAGTAGCTTATCATTATCCCTTGGATTTTAACCTATTTTTAAAAGTGAATACTTCTAAAGCAAATTGTAATTTCCCCCTAGATTCAGGCACAGTACACATTCCTGGACTATGTCATGGGAGGTTGCCAAATAAATTTTACGGTAAGTGTAACTGAAGAGCCTGCAATCAGAAGTAAGGGGTTGAAATTAGCTCATGTCCAAAACTCAAGCAATATGTTTGATGGATTGAAAATGTGTGATGTGGTTGTCTCACCTTGCTATCTTAAGAGGAATTCACTAACTAAATCGCTCTGAATAAGAGTGTCTTCTAAATTACTTAAATGTCAAATGTGAACGGCTGAGGGATGGGGCTGGAGAAATGTAACCACTCTCAAAATACACGAGTACAGATTTTGTTTACAATTACAGCAATTACAAACAATTGAGTAAAACAAGCTTATATTTGCATTTCTGATGTGGTACGGCAAATAGACTAAGCTCATGAGGCATTTACAAGTTCTTTAAGACTCAATGGCTAGATCTATAAAATTCCAAAATGTGATGTACCATTCCCGGATTGCTTCTCTAAATGAGTCTTTATTTTAGCTTTTTGTACCAATTGGACCATCACTCATGGTTCCTATATTTTTCTAAGGTGGGCATTGACTTCACTGGATCAAACGGCGACCCTCGCTCTCCACAGTCCCTGCATTACCTGAGTCCTGATGGTCTGAACCAGTACCTGTCGGCCACATGGTCAGTGGGCCTTGTGGTGCAGGACTATGACACGTAAGAAGAACTTTCTGCTCAGTAGAACACCGAAGAGGGAGTAGATTAATAGATGGCTAAATTCAGATTCCCTACCCTTCTCCTCAAAGTGTACACTTGTTCACCCCCCCACGCATTTAAAATAAATTATCTGGTGTAACAAATATGGTGGGTACGCTCTCCAGCCCATGCTGACACCAGTTCAATGCTGTTAAGTTTATGAAAGGAAGAGGGAAGTGCACATTTTGGGGGAGAGGCGACGGGAATCTGAGTACAGCAACTGAGATAAATAAGAGCACATGTCTTGACTTCCTGGTTGGGCAGATTTAGGTCATGGAAATGTTTAGCCCTAAGGATCATTACCAAATTATTATTTCTATAGAGGTGGGGACCTAAATGGACTAACATGGCAGGTTTGGCCTGTTACTCTCTTGTATTGAGGCGTGGACAACATCCCTCCATTGTTTTCATGGTCATTGTGATAATCTACTCAAATCAAGTTTTATGCGCTTCCTCAGTGACAAACTCTTCCCTGCCTTTGGATTTGGAGCTCAAGTTCCCCCAGACTTCAAGGTTAGATAGAAAATAAATAAAAGAATCATGGGTAA
The DNA here is from genome assembly GCF_965601325.2 of Salmo salar. Taxonomy (NCBI): domain Eukaryota; kingdom Metazoa; phylum Chordata; class Actinopteri; order Salmoniformes; family Salmonidae; genus Salmo; species Salmo salar. The sequence goes on along the minus strand of NC_138302.1, from coordinate 41,689,967 downwards.
ATATTTCAGGAAAACACGTTTTATAGGTTTAGGTTTATACTAACTTATAGTTAGTAAATTGTTGTTATTAACCCTGCAGGTATCCCATGAATTTGCACTGAACTTCAACCCAAGTAATCCTTACTGTCAAGGTAAATATTTCCCTTCTGTGAAGTGTGTATGTTAATATAATCCATGTCCATCAGCATGACTATCACCTCATGTTTATTAATCTCACCTGTTTAGATAAAATGAAACCATACTCTGCCTGTTGTTGGCCTAGATGCATAATGACTTATTCATTCATTTATTTGCCATTTTAAACATAAACCTACAACGGCCATACTCAATACGGACCTTACTCAATACGGACCGAACAACACCAAATGTATTTATCTCTCAGTCAACTGAATGCGCAGCTTAGTTCTTAAAACCGTGGTTATGTGTGTAACCTCCACTATCAAATTGTATTTGTCACATGCGCTGAATACAACAGGTGTAGACCTTACTGTGAAATGCTTGCTTACATGCCCTTAACCAACAATGCAGTTTTAAGAAAAATACCTAAAAAAAGAAAACAAATGGTTAAAGAGCAGCAGTAAAATAACAATAGCGAGGCTATGTACAGGGGGTACCGGTACAGAGTCAATGTGCGGGGGCACCAGTTAGTCGAGGTAATATGTACATGTAGGTAGAGTTGTTATTAAAGCGACTATGCATAGATGATAAACAAAGTAGCAGCGGGGGGCACAATGCAAATAGTCTGGGTAGCCATTTGATTAGATGTTCAGGAGTCTCATGGCTTGGGGGTAGAAGCTGTTTAGAAGCCTCTTGGACCTAGACTTGGCGCTCCGGTGCCGCTTGCCATGCGTTAGCAGAGAGAACAGTCTATGACTAGGGTGGCTGGAGTCTTTGACAATTCTTAGGGCCTTCCTCTGACACTGCCTGGTATAGAGGTCCTGGATGGTAGGAAGCTTGGCCCCAGTGATGTACTGGGCCGTACGCACTACCCTCTGTAGTGCCTTGCGGTCGGAGGCCGAGCAGTTGCCATACCAGGCAGTGATGCAACCCGTCAGGATGCTCTCGATGGTGCAGCTGTAGAACCTTTTGAGGATCTGAGGACCCATGTCAAATCTTTTCAGTCTCCTGAGGGGGAATAGGTTTTGTTGTGCCCTCTTCACGACTGTCTTGGTGTGCTTGGACCATGTTAGTTTGTTGGTGATGTGGACACAAGGAACTCTCAACCTGCTCCATTATAGCCCCGTCGATGAGAATGGGGGCGTGCTCGGTCCTCCTTTTCCTGTAGTCCACAATCATCTCCTTTTGTCTTGATAACGTTGAGGGAGAGGTTGTTTACCTGGCACCACACGGCTAGGTCTCTGACCTCCCTATAGGCTGTCTCGTCGTTGTCGGTGATCAGGCCTACCACTGTTGTGTCATCTGCAAATATAATGATGGTGTTGGAGTCTTGCCTGGCCATGCAGTCATGAGTGAACAGGGAGTACAGCAGGGGACTGAGCACGCACCCCTGAAGGGCCCCCGTGTTGAGGATCAGTGTGGCAGATGTGTTGTTACCTACCCTTGCCACCTGGGGGCGGCCCGTCAGGAAGTCCAGGATCCAGGTGCAGAGGGAGGTGTTTAGTCCCAGGGTCCTTGGCTTATTGATGAGCTTTCAGGGCACTATGGTATTGAACTCTGAGCTGTAGTCAATGAATACCATTCTCACATAGGTGTTCCTTTTGACCAGGTGTGACAGGCCAGTGTGGAGTGCAATAGAGATTGCATCATCTGTAGATCTGTTTGGGCGCTATGCAAATTGGAGTGGGTCTAGGGTTTTTGGGATAATGGTGTTAAATGTGAGCCATGTCCAGCCTTTCAAAGCACTTCATGGCTACAGACGTGAGTGCTACGGGTCGGTAGTCATTTAGGCAGGTTCTTGGGCACAGGGACTATGGTGGTCTGCTTGAAAAATTTTGGTATTACAGACTCAGTCAGGGACAGGTTGAAATGTAAGTGAAGACACTTGCCAGTTGGTCAGCGCATGCTCGGAGTACACGTCCTGGTAATGCATCTGGCCCTGCGGCCTTGTGAATGTTGACCTGTTTAAAGGTCTTACTCACATCGGCTGCAGAGAGCGTGATCACAGTTTTCCGGAACAGCTGATGCTCTCATGCATGTTTCAGTGTTACTTTCCTTGAAGCGAGCATAGAAGTAATTTAGCTCCTGCGAATGACAGGGATGAGGGCCTGTTTGGGTGTTTGCAGTAAATCCCCCGTCAAACAAAAATTATTCGTCCAGTTCAAGGCAAGTAATCGCTGTTCTGATGTCCAGAATCTCTTTTCGGGCATAAGAGACGGTAGCAGCAGTATTATGTACAAATTAGTCTTCTGTTTCCATCTACGACACTCATAAGCTTTGCAGGACTCGTTATAAGGGAGTGTGACGCATCCAGAGAATGACTGTGGAATATGAATTGATTCTCCACAGAAGATAATACACAAAGATTGTTTTATGATCATCCCTGATGTTTGCCTAAACTTTCCAATACCTTTTCTAATGCATTTCAATCACTTCAAAGCATATTGACTGCCACTGTTAAAGCAATAGTTGTCAGTAGACCACAAGTGACAGCATCCACAATAATTAGTTGATTACTTTTGCCACTGCCCTAATGAGTTAGCATTATTAGCATTGTCCAAAAATGAATGTAATCCATGGTTGGCAAAGCTGCATTGCAAGCCGAAACTTCCTTAAACTGTTTGGTAGCGTTGATACTCGAAGAACCTTTTCATGTTATTTTCCCCACGGGAATGTAGTTATTTCTGCAGTAATATTCCAATGATCTGATAGTTCAATCAAGCCACCTGTGAGTTTGTTCACAGCTGGTAGTCAATCCATGTCTGAGATTACAATGCAATACAACTTTATTGTCAATGTTAAAGCAAACAACAGAAACAGATGTGGCTGTGAGACTACAGAAGAAAATGGGTTGTTTTGAGTAACAAAATTCCAGCCATTATTTCATCAGTATGCACGTAAACAAATCCCTGCAAACTCCACTAACTACTGAATTTAGTTTGAAGTGTTTTTTTAGGAAATTTCTCCTAATGCAGCTTTGCTAACATCGGTACCATGGATTACATACATTTTTGTGGACGATGCTAATCATGCTAACTCCTGGCTGTGGCAAAACAGATTATTGTGTTCTGGCCTACACACACCTCAAGGTAAGAGACATTTGACCCAAACATACATTTTGGATGAACTATCCCTTTAAGTCCTTGTCCGTTGAAGGCCATTGGTTCAGTGTACCTTTGTCATACAGATAACTATGCAACCACATTTGTTCTTCAGCAATGTCACAACTTTGCACTTTTTTTTGCAGTAAAGTTTAATAATCATGGTGTACTAAAATAGCAGTAGCCTACTGTACAAATTCCTGCACTGTAAGGCACATTTTCAAAATAGTTTTTGTTTTTAATTAATTAAAATCTAATTAGTCTCATTTTATGTATTTACCAGTATTCCTCAAAACATTTTATGCAAAAACATGTAACCCAAGTCATAAAATGTACGATAAATTACAATATCCATCCGGACCGTTGCCGCCTAGGAAATGTGTGTGATTGAACCTTCCCAAATAGTATTTGAGTATCACTGACCTACAGTATATACACCAGTTCTAGCTCAAACTGTGGCCCTACGTGTTGATATGTTGCAGGGGTCCAGGGGATTGTGGAGGCCTACCGCATGGCCCTACCTCAGGTGAAGCTCTACGGTCCCACCAACTTCTCCCCCATAATCAACCACGTGGCAGGCATCGCGTCAGGGGCGGCACAGCAGAACAACGCATCGGTGAGTCTAGACCACATGCAACACCTCTTCCCCCTCATCTCATTAAAGGTTATCTTCACTTTTTCGGCTTACCTTTAAAATAGACTATAACAATATAATACATGAGACTTGTATAGCGCTTTTCAAGGACCCAAAGTCGCTTTGCAATTGTAGAAATTAAACAACAAAGAGACTAAACAAAAACGTGAATAAAGAGGGGTGGGCTCCAGGAAGGGAATGTGAGGCTGCCTGAGACTCCGGCCCATTCATCATCCACAAAGGATACTACAGCTGGCTCAGGTCCATTGGGCCCCACCACCCTTCGATCCTTGAGGGGTTTGCGAAACCACTCAAGGTGAAAGAATGGCCGGACCTCCTCCGCCATTGCACCAGCTGTTGTCATTGGCAGTTCTATTGTAAGAAACATCTTGGTTCCCAGGGTAAAAACCCTGTGCTATCCAGGAGCACGAGTACAGGACATTACAAGGCTGCTTCTGACCGTTCTACCACAGATGCCAGGAGCTGACGCAGTCCATGTGGGGTCAAAGGACATCAGGAGGACTAGCTCGGAACTTCTGAAAATTGATTTACAAGAACTGATTCTAGCACTGAAAGATTACTAAAAGCATCCAATTGTTTCAGGTCCGCTACCATTGTTGGCCCACGAGTGTGAAAGATTCAGCAGGCTACTGGCATTACACACTTGGCTGAAAGATTACTGTAGCTCTGTTGAAATCACTCTTTTATAGATAACTTTGACACCTGGAAACAGAAGATGCTCTACAGCAGTGGTTCCCAAACTTTTTATAGTACCGTACCCCTTCAAACATTCAACCTCCAGCTGCGTACCCCCTCTAGCACCAGGGTCAGCGCACTCTCAAATGTTGTTTTTTGCCATCATTGTAAGCCTGCCACACACACAATACATTTATTAAACATAAGAAGGAGTTTTTGTCACAACCCAGCTCGTGGGAAGTGACAGAGCACTTATAGGACCAGGGCACAAATAATAATAATATAATAATCAATCATTTTGCTCTTTTATTTAACCATGTTACGTATAAAACCTTATTTGTTAATCGAAAATTGTGAAGAACTCACCACAGGTTATTGAGAATGGTGTGCTTGAAAAGATGCACATACCTGCAATGTTGTATTGGAGAGAGTCTGTCTTAAATCATTTTCCACACAGTCTGTGCCTGTATTTAGTTTTCATGGTAGTGAGGGCTGAGAATCCACACTCGCATAGGTACGTGGTTGCAAAGGGCATCAGTGTCTTGCCAAGGCAGGATCCTCTGAGTGCAGCCCAATCAAGAAATCTGGCAGTGGCTTCTGATTAAATTACATTTTCATAGAACTGCTTGTTGCAATTTCGATGAGGCTCTCTTGTTCAGATATCGGTCAGTGGACTGGAGGCAGGGCATGAAAGGGATAACGAATCCAGTTGTTTATGTCATCCGTTTCGGGAAAGTACCTGTGTAATTGCGCACCCAACTCAAGTGCTTCGCTATTTCACATTTGACATTGTCCGTAAGCTTGAGTTCATTTGCACACAAAAAAATCATACAAAGACCTGTGTGTTGTCCTTGTTAATGCAGACAAAAAGAGCTCCAACTTCTTAATCATAGCCTCAATTTTGTTGTGGAGAGTCCCTGTAATCTTAGATTCAGATCATTCAGGTGAGGAAAAAACATCACCCAGATAGGCCAGTCGTGTGAGAAACTTGTCATCATGCAAGCGGTCAGACAAGTGAAAGTTATGGTCAGTAAAGAGAACTAAGCTCGTCTCTCAATAAAAAAATAAGTGTCAATACTTTTCCCCTTGATAACCAGCGCACTTCTGTATGTTGTAAAAGCGTTACATGGTCGCTGACCATATCATTGCATAATGCAGGAAATACACGAGAGTTCAGGGGCCTTGCTTTAACGAAGTTAGCCATTTTCACTGTAGTGTTCAAAACATCTTTCAAGCCGTCAGGCATTCCCTTGGCAGCAAGAGCCTCTCGGCATGTGTGCATGCTCGTTACTACTCAACTATGTCTCTCTGTCATGGCTTTTGTGCCATCAGTACAGATACCAACACATCTTGACCACCAAAGTCCATTTGATGTCACAAAGCTGTCCAGTACTTAAAAAATATCTTGTCCTGGTTTCCAGAAGAGGATGTCTTCCTTAATTGACCCCCACCCCCCATAAACATAACGGACATATACAGGAGCTGTGCCAGGCCCGCCACGTCTGTTGACTCATCCAGCTGTAACACATAGAATTCACTGGCTTGTATACGAAGCAGTAATTGTTTCAAAATGTCTCCTGCCATGTCACTGATGCGTCGTGAAACAGTGTTTGATGAAAAACTATGGACATTTCTTTTGGCCTTTTCCCCCAGCATTGTCCCAGCCATATCCACGGCAGCAGGAAGAATTAAGTCCTCCACAATAGCATGGGGCTTGCCTGTCCTAGCCACTCGGTAGCTCACCATATAAGACACTTCTAGCCCCTTATTAACGGTATCTGTTGCTTTTATACATGTCTTACTACTTGAAAGTCGTCTTTATTCTCGCTCAAACTCCCATGGCTTATTTTTAAAATTGGCATGTTTTGTTTCTAAATGTCTGCACAAGAGTGACATTTTCATTGAGTTGTGAGATTGTACTTTTGCACATATAAGACACTGTGGCTGAGGAAAGGCACTACTCCCAATATAAGTGAACCTCCAAATCAATGTAGTTCTCATCATATTTGTGCCTCTTCGATGGTCTAACGTCGCGGTCTGTTGCTTTCCCGGGTAAGGGGGCAGTAGCGCTTCGGCTGCATCAGATTCACAACTTTGTGTCCATGCTACCTGGGCTAACAACAAATGTAGAATTACTGATGCTAGCATTGGATGTGCTCGTGGAAGCAGAACAACTTGTCGTCGACAGGTGCAGGTGTAGTACTACCAGTAGAGCTGGTATGAGTCTCTATAGGCGCAGGCCTTTTTTTTAACCATTTATCCATTTTCAAGCAAACGGAATAAGCAGCAGCTACGTTTGGCTACATACGGATCGTTAGTGGAATTCCCGCGAGAGAGTAACAGTTAATGTGATTGGATGTTAATTATTTGACTAGGCTACCTGTATTTGACATTGTTGTTATTTCGCTGAACACTAGATGGTTGAATTTTATTTTTGGCAGTGAAATTAGCCTACTCAGGCGAGGGGGGGAAAACTTCACCCAAATGAATTGCCCCGTTGGAAAATAGAAATGGACTTTTGAGAATACCTCTACTACAGGAATGACTGAGGCCATCCAAATCATCTTGGCTCCTTTCAATGACTTAAAAATGACCCAAGACCAGCTCAGTTAACCTCTTTACATCTAGATGTTCCGCTAGCGGAACACCGCTCCAATATCCAATGATGGGGCGTGGCGCGAATTACAAATTCCTCAAAAATCCCCAAACTTCCATTTTTCAAACATATTACTATTTTACACCATTTTAAAGACAAGACTCTCCTTTATCTAACCACATTGTCCGATTTCAAAAAGGCTTTACAACGAAAGCAAAACATTAGATTATGTCAGGAGAGTACCCAGCCAGAAATAATCAGACACCCACTTTTCAAGCTAGCATATAATGACACAAAAACCAAAACCACAGCTAAATGCAGCACTAACCTTTGATGATCTTCATCAGATGACACTCCTAGGACATTGTTATACAATACATGCATGTTTTGTTCAATCAAGTTCATATTTATATCAAAAACCAGCTTTTTACATTAGCATGTTTTGTTAACTAGCATACCCACCGAACACTTCCGGTGAATTTACTAAATTACTCACGATAAACGTTCACAAAAAACATAATTATTTTAAGAATTATAGATACAGAACTCCTTTATGCAATCGCGGTGTCCGATTTTTAAAATAGCTTTTCGGTGAAAGCACATTTTGCAATATTCTGAGTAGATAGCTCGCCATCACGGGCTAGCTATTTTGACACCCACCAAACTCAGATTTACTATAAGAAAAATTGGATTACCTTTGCTGTTCTTCGTCAGAATGCACTCCCAGGACTTCTACTTCCACACCAATGTTGTTTTTGTTCCAAATAATCCATAGTTATATCCAAATAGCGGCGTTTTGTTCTTGCGTTCAAGACACTATCCGAAGGGTGACGCGCCGGCGCGTATCGTGACAAGAAATTTCAAAATATTCCATTACCGTACTTCGAAGCATGTCAAACGCTGTTTAAAATCAATTTTTATGTGATTTTTCTCGTAAAATAGCGATAATATTCCGACCGGGAGACGTCGTTTTCGTTCAAAGACTGAAAATGTAAAATGGACTCTTCACGTGCACGCGCGGCCCGTTACATTGTTCTCAGATCGACCACTATCCAAATGCGCTACTGTTTTTCAGCCATGGACTGCAGAGTCATCATTCCCCGTTCTGGCGCCTTCTGAGAGCCTATGGGAGCCTTAGAAAATGTCACGTTACAGCAGAGATCCTCTATTTTCCATAGCGGCTATAGAAGGCCAAGAAATGGTCAGAAAGGGCACTTCCTGTATGCAATCTTCTCAGGTTTTGGCCTGCCATATGAGTTCTGTTATACTCAGACACCATTCAAACAGTTTGAAACTTTAGGGTGTTTTCTATCCAAATCAAACAATTATATGCATATTCTAGTTTCTGGGCAGGAGTAATAACCAGATTAAATCGGGTACGTTTTTTTTATCCGGCTGTGAAAATACTGCCCCCTATCCTAAACAGGTTAATCCCTACCATTGTGTCGCTGAGTTGTCATGCTGCAGCAAATGTACATTATCTCAGGGGCGTTGGCAGACACAATGTAAGTAACTTAATTTATGTCCCCCTAAATGCCTCTGATTCTACAGCTATTGTATGCTGTAATCATGTGCATATGAACCCGAGTTATACTGTTAGCACTGAGGCGGTGTGCCCTAGTAGGAAGTCCACTATGTGCTGCTCACATGCACTATCAGCTCAAATATAAATAACATGAGCATGTCTACTTCTGATAGGCTTCCCAGTAAAGCAATAAAAACCAAACATATCACATTTGCATACAGTACCAGTCAAAGGTTTGGACACCAATTCATTCAAGGGTTTTTCTTTATTTGTTTTTACTATTTTCTACATCATAGAATAATAGTGAAGACATCAAAACTATGAAATAACTCATGTAGTAACCAAAAAAGTGTTAAACAAATCAAAATATATTTGAGATTCATCAAATTGCCACCCTTTGCCTTGATGAGAGCTTTGCACTTTCTTGGCATTCTCTCAACCAGAGGTAGTCACTTGGAATGCATTTCAATTAACAGGTGTGCCTTAACTTAATTTGTGGAATTTCTTTCCTTATTAATGTGTTTGATCCAATCACTTGTGTTGTGACAAGGTAAGGTTGGTATACAGAAAATAGCCCTATTTGGTAAAAGACCAAATCCATATTATGGCAAGAACAGCTCACATTTTAATTTATTTTTTATTTAACCTTTATTTAACTAGGAAATTTAGAAAAATTCTTATTTACAAATACAGGGCCAAACCCGGATGACGCTGGGCCAATTGTGCACCGCCCTATGGGACTCCCAATCACGGCCAGTTGTGATACAGCCTGGATTCGAACCAGGGTGTCTGTAGTGATGTCTCTAGCACTGAGATGCAGTGACTTAGACTGATGCGCCACTCGGGGGAGACATAAGAGAAAAGACAGTCAATCTGGAAAATTTCCAGAACTTTGAATGTTACTTCAAGTGCAGTCGCAAAAACCATCATGCACTATGATGAAACTGGCTCTCATGAGGACCTCCACAGGAAAGGAAGACCCAGAGTTACCTCTGCTGCAGAGGATGTTCATTAGAGTTAACTGCACCTCAGGTTGCAGCCCAAATAAATGCTTCAGAGTTCAAGTAACAGACACATCTCAACATCAATTGTTCAGAGGAGACTGCCTGAATCAGGCCTTCGTGGTCAAATTGCTGCAAAGAAACCACCAATTTGAAGAAGAGACTTGCTTGGGCAAAGAAACACGAGCAATGGACATTAGACCGGTGGAAATCTGTCCTTGAGTCGAGTCCAAATGTGAGATTTTTAGTTCCAACCAACGTGTCTTTGTGAGACGCAGAGTAGGTGAACAGATGATCTCCTCATGTGGTTCCCACCCTGAAGCGTGGGGGTGCCTTGCTGGTGACACTGATTTTATTTAGAATTCAAGGCACACTTAACCAGCATGGCTACCACAGCATTCTGCACCGATACGCCATGCCATCTGGTTTATGCTTCGTCCCACTATCATCTGTTTTTCAACAGGGCAATGACCCAAAATACACCTCCAGGCTGTGTAAGGGCTATTTGACCAAGGAGAGTGATGGAGTGCTGCATCAGATGACCTGGCCTTCGCAATCACCCGACCTTAACCAATTGAGATGGTTTGGGATGAGTTGGACCTCCGAGTGAAGGAAAAGTAACCAAGTGCTCAGCATATGTGGTAACTCCTTCAAGACCGTTGGAAAAGCATTCCTCATGAAGCTGGCTGAGAGAATGCCCAGAGTGTGCAAAGCTGTCAAAGGCAAAAGGTGGCTACTTTGAAGAATCTCAAATATAAAATTGATTTTCATTTGTTTAACACTTTGGTTACTACATGATTCCAAATGTGTTATTTCATAGTTTTGATGTCTCCACTATTATTCTATGATGTAGAAAATAGTTAAAAAAAAAAAAAAAAAACCTTGGACACCAATTCATTCAAACTTTTGACTGGTACTGTATGCAAATGTGATATTTCAGAATATATTTTTTTTACATTTGAAAAAATGTCTAAAGCTGTTTTTGCTTGGTCATTATGGGGTATTGTGTGTAGATTGTTGAGAGAAAAAACACAATTGAATCAATTTTAGAATAAAGCTGTAACGTAACAAAATGTGGAAAAAGTCAAGGCCTGAGTACTTTCCGAAGGCACAGTGTACAAACATGATACAAATTAGACATTTACAATACAAGCCTAATCAACAGTTATGAAAAAGTGTCTTGGTCAGAATGAACACAGTGGAAAGCAGAAGGCTTTGCCATGTCTAGTGCATTTGTGTTCATTTCAAACTAAATAAAATTTAACAAACTGTTCTGTCCTCTTAACTCACTCAGCAATACTTTGTCCTGCTAATCATCACCGATGGCGAGATCACGGACCTGGAGCAGACCCGTGACGCCATCGTCAAGGCCTCACGGCTGCCCATGTCCATCATCATCATCGGGGTGGGGGAAGCAGACTTCAAGGCCATGGAGCTGCTAGATGGAGACGACGGCGTACTCAAGTCCCTGAGTGGCGAGCCCGTGACCAGGGATATTGTGCAGTTTGTGCCTCTCAGACAGTTTGCCAATGTATGTTTATTTTAATCTGCGGTTGTGTCATTGTGAAGTGTGTTGTCAGTACCACACCATTTTTGCGAGGAATTGAGAAGATTCACAAGTGTACATCAGTTTAGTCTAATAGTATCAGTGGCACCATTCCATAACACTTTGGCGAGATATTGACAGATTTTACACACTTTTCTATCTTGAATTTATTTGTATGTTTTCTTGCACTGCTATTGGAGCTCTATCCTTCTCACTGTCCTTCCGCCCTCTGCAGGCCCCTAAGGAAGCCCTCGCCCAGAGTGTCTTGGCTGAAGTGCCCAATCAACTTGTGTCCTACTTCAAGATGCTGAAACTGGATCCAGTCAACATTCCTGCCCTCAAAGCTTAGTGGAGCAAGCAGAACTGCAGCACTTTGCATTCCTAGCCACATGAGGGAGACGGGTTATGCCCACTGTTTGATGTGAAAATCCTGAAATTATTTCATACTGTCAATGCTCATTTTGCCTTTTAATGCCACTTATGACAATTCTGACCATATATAATTTTTTCCTACATTCATAGATATTTCTCATTCTTTGCTGCTTCAGATATTCTTCTTTCATTCCTCTGGAAGTAACAAGGAGTTCAAGAAGGGTGATGTTAAAAAATTGTGGAAAAGGAGAGCTTTAAATAAATCTAAAATAATAATGCAGTTCATGAAATGCAGCTTCAAAACATTTGATGAAATAAAGTAGGCTACTCGCGTAACATAAAAAGTCTGAACTCCTCGATCAGACCAAGAGCGTCATTGGTACACCAAAACGCATTGTTGCAGTGTGTTCTGTGTGGCGCATACATGGATTTACCCAACGTATGCATTAAATTGTATTTGTATACTTGACGGAAATAGTAACAAAAGTTGAATGTTGAACTTGTTGCACACATCCAGAAACACAATTGTATTACGTAATGAAAAAAGTTTGACCTCAGAATTTATTATGCAGCATTGACGCAATGATGCTGTAGGTCTGATCAAGGCGTTACTGGTGGTACATCTTCAAAATAATAATAATGGCCACAAATGCTTAGAGCTTGCACTGCACGTTACATGTTTCTAAAGGCTTCTGCATGCTTTGGTTCGGCTGGCACCTAGCAGAAATCGGCTAGGTGAACCGAACGAGTGTGCTTGCATACTCCCTTAAAAAAAAGCAGCGATAGTACTGTTTGTCCAACTTGAGACTCCATAGCCAGTATACACTTCCTCAAAATAGTCTGAGAACTGAAGAAATCTGTCATAAATTTTTACATTGTTGAATGACCAATGACTGACGAAGGGGCGTAGACTTCGGCTACCGAAATTCAGCTTGCCTCAAAGTTTTTTTTGTGTACAAACAGACCAAAAAAACTTTCTGGAGACCAAAACAATCAAAAAAACATCAATGTCGTCCTAATATATGCACACACTATGCCGAACTGTTTCGGATGGGAAGCATGCGGACGCCTTTTGTCTCGTGTGGCCAGCCTTTCAAATCCCCTATTGGAAGTCTGGCCATCTTCAGATTTGGATTTTTGAGTTTGAAGTGGCTGCATTCGTTTTGTATCTTGTACATGTTCACGTGTTGCAAGTCAGAATGTTTTTTTTTTTTACATCTCTTTGGAACTATACCAAACTCCAATTTAGAACCTCAGACTTTAACACAATGTGTTTCTTAGCCGTATTCGTCAGGCAGTGGCATAGTGTGTAAGTGTGTTTGTAGCCTACTTTGTTTTTTTCTTAGGGGATGCTTCACTTTATTTTCATTGCAAAGATGCTTCCTCCGTTATAGAGGTTAGGCAGGGTGATCCTACGTTATCAGTGCAAGCAACTTCATTTCCTATTTGTGTTTATTACATCTTGGCCATTATCACTCGGTATTCCACCACTCAAACACTTGTGCATGGTCTTTTGCACTGCTTATTAACCTTTATGCAATGTATGTCACATTATGAGAGCTGGTATTATACACCACCTTGCACTTAATATTCTTGAAAAGTGTATATGTCACAAATGCCAAAATGTAAACATAACTGGAGACAGTCATTTTTAGAGGCATGACGCAATAGGATTGGTAGCTAGCTAACTCTAAATCAATCTATAAAACTCTAGCGTGCTAACTTGAAACAAAACTGATGTGGCTCCAGTAATGTTCACATTTTAACGTTTGTGATGTATCCAATTTAGAATGGTATTCTCATGCTGGAGATTAATTAGAAATGTATGCTCAATCATTTTAATCTGCTGCAATAGAATATATGCTATGGATTGCTAAAGTTTTGTACCGAAGATAAATAAAATGTGCCTTAGAGTAGTGCTGTAGAACTTCTCAAATTGTTTACTACCCCCATTTGAACACCATATTATTAGGAAATTGGTATCGATCCAGATGTTAGATGCTTTCGCCTATTCCATTTTCTCCCTAAAACAATGGAAACTTAAAATTATAGATTTGAGAACGATGTAATGATGGTATGTATTTTACATTATAGGGTCGTCCCACATTAATTAAATCTAAAAGTGGCTGTGTTTGAGCATACCCCTTTTGATTAGAACAAATTAATCATATTTCTCTGATTTAAATTATACCCTCCCTGTAATCAAGTGTGCTGTGTCACAACCGATGGTGGGGACAACAAACGCCACAGATTTTTTAAATAAGGTCTCCGCTACAATATTGTGAAAATGAAAAACACTTGAGTTTGTGAGTTTAGATAATTGATTAACTGTTTTTAAAGAAATTATTAAACAACCTTATACTCTGAGACAGTGAGACGACCTAATGATGGCTCTTTTTCAAAGGGGTCTGCAATTATAATTAAGACAAATGTTCTATTATATTTTTATTTTATCATTTACGAAAAAGAGTTCTCTGTATGCCATGAATCTGGTTTGCTTTAGTAATGTGCTTTTGGGTGTAATCTACACATTTGAACAGAATCTTCATTTTCTTTGTTCTTGCCCCACATTGTTTGGGTTACACAGGGCCATGGGATTGATTTTGTGTTCGTTATACAGCGAGACGGTGATGGCAGCATATGTGCCATGTAGATTAGAAAAAAACACTTTCTAACTTTTAATGCCAACCAGTTGTCAATAAGTGTTTATCTTATGAGATTTAACTCAATTAAGGAGACAACACATTATATAAAAATGAAATGTAATTGTAACCAAGAGACCATAACCTTATGTAAGCCATACCAACATTCAGCCAATTATATTTAGAATGCTTTCGTTATCACCCTTTCTGAAATATAGCTTTTTGCATTATCAAATAAATACCTATTTCAAAATGATTTGCCTGGTTGCCTTTTTTTTTTTTGCACTTTTTTCTCCCGAATTTTGTGGTATCCCCATTGGTAGTTAGTCTTGTCTCATCGCTGCAACTCCCGTACGGACTCGGGAGAGGTGAAGGTTGAGAGCCGTGCGTCCTCTGAAACACAACCCAGCCAAGCCGCACTGCTTCTTGACACAATGCCCACTTAACCCGGAAGCCAGCCGCACCAATGTGTCGAAGGAAACACCGTACATCTGGCGACAGTGTCAGCGTGCACTGCGCCCGACCCGCCACAGGAGTCGCTAGTGCACGATGGGACAAGGACATCCCTGCCGGCCAAACCCTGCCCTAACCCGGACGATGTTGGGCCAAATGTGCGCCGCCCTGTCACGACCAGCTGCAACAAAGCCTGGACTCGAACCCAGAATCTTGCTAGCACTGTGCCACTCGGGAGGCCACTGCTTCTATTTTTTTGTAATTAGTTGAAATGCTGTAGGTAGGACTACTCTTTCCTATTCATGAACTTAAACTCCATAGTCCCTGAACCTGATTTAGCTTTAAGCTTTTTTGTAAATGTCTTCAACACTAGATAACCATGCCCCTTTCAAAACATCAGTTAGAGGTAGATCGAATGCCTGGTTCACTCCTGAATTATTTGAAGTCATTCGTAAGAGAAATGTTGCTAGGAACATAGGCCTGGATTGGCGATCTTTTAGGCATCAATGTATGGCTGATTTATGTAAGCACTCTGATGGTAACGGGAATCCAGACAAATTCAGGAAAACTGTTAAATCTCTGAAGGATTGTGCTTCTTCCTCTCTGCTCCAACAAATTCATTCAGACTCTGGCCCCATTACGGACAAAAATGCCATCAATGATGCATTTCATCGTTTTATTTTTTGAAACAGCGTCTAGCTCTACTATGAGCTAAATGCTGATTTGGAATTTTGCAGATTGACTCAAATGGTAGTGAATTTTTTGCATTTTGGCAATTCACAAAGTTGCTGAAGAAATCCACAGGGGCTGTGTGGTGGCTAATTTCTGCATTACCAAATGAGGAGAGTTACAAACACACCAGTCTGAGTTAAACTACATCTTTGATACTTTTGCAAAAGTACTTTGACCTTCAATAATGCACTCTCTCGAATGAACCAGGAAGGTTTTAACACAATGGCTACTGAGATATTTTATACCCAGGAACCACCCCTTCAACGTACATTGATGAACCACAAATCTTAGGAACAGTTCAAAGGTTAAGTTTTGTATGAAAAGATATCTATAAAGCACAGCAGATCGCAACAGTGTTCATTATACAGACCGGTGTCTGGTCTCCCTAGAACCGTCCCTCCCTGGTACGGTATAGAACAGAACTATTAGCTCATGTCCTCTGGAATGCTTTTTAGGCGTTCTTATCCAAATACATCATACATCTCTGTCAGTGCTATCTCATAGAGTCCCATCCTCAGTGAGACACCTCTTGTTCCCACTCATGGACAAGCTCACTGAGGGGAGTGACCTGCGCACAGACATTGTGGAGACAAATAATTGGTTCCCCATTAATCACGCCATCCCTTCACATGGTTTAAGAATAGGTAAAGACACTCTCATATGAAGACAATATTTCATTTTGTCCTCCTCTCTTGCTGATATTCTGCATAGCAACAGAGACATGTAAAAAAAAAAGTCTGACTTCTCCCCTCTCTGGTCCCCAAGTGACAGCCCCAGCTAAGGGAAACGTGCAACTGAAAGACACCAGAGTCCAAAGGACACTTTCTAATGACAAGTATCTCACATAAGCATATTATACTAATAAAACATCTTATCTATGTTACCCAACTAATTCTGATTCATCCACCACAGCTGACCAATTGGAACCGGGTGTGCTCGCTCAGTAGCCCATATCTTAACCTGTTGAGGACAGACGTTCCGCTAGCGGAACCCCGTTCCGCCTGCGGAACCCCTAGCCAACAGCCAATGGCATCGCACGGCGCGAAATACAAAACCAACTAAAATACCACAATTCAATTTTCTCAAACAATCAACTATTTTACACCATTCTAAAGATAAGACTCTCAATCTAACCACATTGTCCGATTTCAAAAAGGCTTTACAGCAAAAGCAAAACATTAGATTATGTTAGGAGAGTACATAGACACAAATAATCATACAGCCATTTTCCAAGCAAGCATATATGTCACAAAAACCAAGACCACAGCTAAATGCAGCACTAACCTTTGATGATCTTCATCAGATGTCACTCCTAGGACATTATGTTATACAATACATGCATGTTTTGTTCAATCAAGTTCATATTTATATCAAAAAACTGATTTTTACATTAGCATGTGATGTTCAGAACTAGCATACCCATTGCAAACTTCCGGTGAATTTACTAAATTACTCATGATAAACGTTGACAAAATATATAATTATTTTAAGAATTATAGATACAGAACTCCTTTATGCAATCGCTATGTCCGATTTTAAAATAGCTTTTCGGCGAAAGCACGTTTTGCAATATTCTGAGTTCATAGCTCGGCCATCACGGCTAGCTATTTTGACATCCGCCAACTACGGGGTCACCTAAACTCAGAATTACTATTAGAAAAATTGGATTGCCTTTGCTGTTCTTCATCAGAATGCACTCCCAGGACTTCTACTTCAACAACAAATGTTGTTTTGGTTCCAAATAATCCATAGTTAACCTCTTGACGTTACCCTAGGATAGGGGGCGCCACAGCGCATTTTGAAAAAAATTCGTGCCCATTTTCAACGGCCTACTAATCAAACTCAGAAGCTAGGATATGCATATAATTAATACCTGTGGATAGAAAACACCCTAAAATTTCTAAAACTGTTTGAATGGTGTCTGAGTATAACAGAACTCATATGGCAGTCAAAACCCCGAGACCGATTGAAACAGGAAGTGGAATTCTGAATTGTGGACTCAACTTCACATCGTTGCCTATTATTCACACCGTGAGCTATCGTTCATTGAGCACGTTCTATTGCTTCCACTAGATGTCCCCAGTCTTTACAAAGTGTTTTGAGCCTTCTACTGTCGAAACTGAGTGAATGAGACGCGTTGGAAATTGGTCACAGGGGGAGGGCCATCACCATTATGACGCCGGCGCCCCTGTCTACCCCCTCCTTTCGAAACGTTTTGAAACACAATAAAATCGTCCCCCTCGAATCTTATTGGCGCTCTTGTTGAAACAGGCCCTGAAGATTTATGTTATACAACGTTTGACATGTTTGAACGAACCTAAATGGGGGGAAAATGTTTTTTTTCGAAACGGCTGTCCCGCGCCCGACGGAGCATTTGGATACAGCCTTCAGACGCGCTAACAACAGCAAGCTAATGGAACATAAAGGATGGACTTTTTCGACCGAAAATACATCTGTTGTGGACCTGGGATTCCTGGAAGTGCTTTCTGGTGAAGACAACTAAAGGTAAGCGATTATTGACAATATTATACAAGATTAGATGTGATATGCGATTGTTCCAAGATGGCGCCGAGCTAGGTTTACTAGCTCATTTTCTGAGTATCGCATCCCCTTTTATCGCAAAGTGTGATTACCCAGTAAAGTTATTTTTAAATCTGGTATGACAGGTGCTTTCAAGAGATATTCATCTATAAATCTTAGAATGACAATATTACATTTGAAAAATGTTTTTCGAATAGTAATTCAGTAAATTGTAGCACTGTTTCCCGGGATGCATTTGAGGGAAAATAGTTAGTCAACGTCAGACGCCGATGTAAAATGCTGTTTTCATATATAAATATGAACTTTATTGAACAAAAGAATGCATGCATTGTGTAACATGATGTCCTAGGTGTGTCATCTGATGAAGTTTGTAAAAGGTTAGTGCTGCATTTAGCTGTTTTTTGGTTATTTGTGATGCATGTGGTTGGTCGGAAAATGGCTATGTTGCTACTTTTACGATGGACTCCTCTAACATAATCTAATGTTTTGCTTTTCCTGTAAAACCTTTTTGAAATCGGATGACGTGGGTCGATTCAGGAGAGGTGTATCTATAAAACGATATGAGACAGTCCTATATTTGAAAAAATATATATATTACATTTCGTTTTCGCTGGATTTTGATCCCGCATATGGGACGAGACGCTCAAGAGGATTTATATTCAAATACCTCCGTTTTGTTCGTGCATTCAGGTCACTATCCGAAGGGTAACGCGCGAGCGCATTTCGTGACAAAAAAATTCAAAATATTCCATTACCGTACTTAGAAGCATGTCAAACGCTGTTTAAAATCAATTTTGATGCTATTTTTCTCGTAAAATAGCGATAATATTTCAACCGGGCGACGTTGTATTCATTCAAAGGCTGAAAGAAAAAAATGGAGAATTCTCATGAACGTGCATCTCCAGTCTCACTGTCCCCAGGCTGACCACTTACAAACTCTGCTGCTATACTTTGCCCAGAGACAGCAGACACCCCATTCCACTTTCTGGCGGCTTTAGAGAGCCAATGGAAGCCTTAGAAAGTGTCACGTTACAGCACAGATGCTGTAATGTCGATAGAGATGCAACAGAAGGACAACAAATTGTCAGACAGGACACTTCCTGTATGGAATCTTCTCAGGTTTTGGCCTGCCATATGGGTTCTGTTATACTCACAGACACCATTCAAACAGTTTTAGAAACGTTAGAGTGTTTTCTATCCAAATCTACTAATTATATGCATATTCTAGTTTCTGGGCAGGAGTAGTAACCAGATTAAATCGGGTACGTTTTTTATCCGGCTGTGAAAATACTGCCCCCTATCCCAAAGAAGTTAAACCTAACATTGTTAACAGGAAATATTCCTAAAGCAGGGTAAACGGCATATGTACTGCCATTCCAAGGGCAGGGATAGTATTGATCTTGATTATTAACATCCCATCTCCAGGTTTCCATGTCTAGCTAAGATTCACGAGTCTTTGGTATGTAAGCAATAAGCTCTTTTTATCTGAGCATGGTATATTGAATATAAATCAATCTGGGTTTAGGCCAGGGCACAGCAACCACGTTAGTTATTAATGATATTGTCAATGCTTTAGAAACTAAAATGAATTGTGCTGCCTTGTTTTTGGACCTGTCAAAAGCATTTGATACTGTTGGTCATGCTGTTCAATTGGCATGGGCTCTGATGCCTGCTCAGGGTTTCATGATTATCTTAGTGACAGAACTCAGGCCATCCTGATTGAGGTTAAGTTTGAATATCTTGAAGTACATAAAGGTGTTCTGCAGGTGTCAATACATGTTCTTTTCAGCATTTATATTAATGCTATTGGTTAATATGTAAAAAAAAAATACTTTTCATCTATATGCGGATGATACTATTATGTACGCAATTGCCCCGACTGCTGACCTGGATATGACAAGACTACAGTCCGATTTTGCAGATGTACGCAAAGCCCTAACTGATCTAAAACTTGTGCTTAATACGGGCAAAACTAAATACATTACGTTTTCAAGTTCCGTTAAGATCACATCTTCACTCATCAGATGGTTTTATAATCGAACAAGACCCTGCATACAAATACCTTGGTATTTGGATTGACAATGATTTGTTTAAAAAGCATACGAATAAACTTGTTAAGAATCTAAGATTTAAAGAGGCAGTGGGAGAAACTATTCAAGTCATTAAATCCGTTTTTTTTTTAATGTAAAAAGAAACCTATTATTAGCTAGCTATCTGGCTACAGCAGACCACTTTGTAGTCTAACTTCACACACTGTTTAGCCAAGTGAATGAAATGCATCAGCTAGCTAACTTTCTATTAGCTACCTATCCAAATTCATTTGTAGATAACAGCCATGGAAGAGAGGGTGAAATTGCAGCTCCAGCTGTCAGTAAAGGTAGGCTACTGGATAGGGCAGGTCATTTTGTGGGAGGACATTATGAGAAGATTCTCCAGTTCCAATCCCTAGAGGGGAAAACTTTGAGAGAGATAATAGCAACATAATATTCAGTGCTGTCTAATTTGAGTATAATGAAGCCTATTTCTTTGTTTTCTATCCTCAGCTGTGAAAGCCTGTTTGCAGGTGAAAAGAAAGGTCCCATTGAATGCCACGAGACTAAGGGTATATCCTATATGCCATGGGTTATATCTGTAGGGCTACCTATGTTAGCAAATGATGTATACAAAATACAGTTAAACATCACACAAAGTGTTTAAACTTGTTTTATTCGTCAAATTATTATTCAAAATGAACTAGTGTCAATGTTGATTACAATCCTGCAATAAAGAGGGGAAGGGGTTCTGTCTGTAAATGTCTGTTTTATTCTTAAATTAACATTTCCTTTTTGTCTCGTAAGATCTCCAAATCGAATCATGGATCAAATTTGGCCCTGCTGAAAGATGAATTCAGGGATGTATTTATGACTTGACACAATGACATAAAATAATCATCATTAGCTCAATACACCAGCGTATTGATGTTAGCGTTCTAATTGCATTAACTGTACTATTTGTGAAGTCATTTGAGTATGTAGTATGCTTATTGGTCTTAGTAATAACAAATAATTTGTATCCTAAGTATGACAAATTTGTTGGTTGCGCTATCCTTATGAATCGAACTTGCTAGTATATTGACTATTCACGTCATGCTTAGCTAAATGGCATAGTCATTGTGCGGGTTGAATATATCCTGTGTCAGTAAATGTTAGGGAAATAACGTAATTTGAATTATTGCCAGCAGCACAGGGTAGTCCCCAACTTTTGAATAACATGAAAAAAGCCTAAGCAGCTCTGATTGGTGAGTAGAATGGAGAATGAGGATGTATTCTCTTGTTTGTTTCTAGAAGTAGCGTTAGCTAGCAAGCTAGCCAACTTTAGCCAGTTAGCTTGGGTGTGAGACAAGAAAGGTATTCTATTTTGTGAGGTCAGAGAGCTTGGATCAACCCTGCTTCTTGGCAGATTTGGGGGTTGTATAATCCTTGTGAGAATCAAAGACAGTGTATATTGGGTAACATTAAAATTAGCAGTATATATGGGCAAGAGCACGAATTATGTTACGAATCGTGAAACTTTGTTTTACGCCGGATTTAAACAATCGCTAAAGGGTGTAGATTTGAGGGTTCTGTATTGATATATGTAGTGAATCTATTGGCATAAAACCTGTGAACAGAAATTATGTTTGTTTTGACAATTTAAAACTATTGCCGTGTTTGTTTTAAGATGCAAACTGAACATTTTAACAGCTTGCTTAGTTCAAATACACAGTAAAAGTGTTCATTTAACTCCTTTTAAGTTGAATTCAACAGTTTCAGATAACATTTGGTCCCAGTGTACATAGTGTTACATTTACTCTACAGGTAGTGTCACATTTTCAGAGTTAATTTGACTCAAAATGGTGTTAAAATTCACACAAATTTGTAATAATATTTAACACTGGTTTAGTTACTCTCCAGTGTTATTTAATCACTAATTTGTGTTAAAATGTACACTTAAATGTGTAATCATATTCAACACTGGTTTAGTTGCACTCTGCAGTGTTATTTAATCACGCTTTTCAGAGTTGAGTATACTCAAAGTTGTTAAAATTGACACTTGTTTTTTTCTCTAGTGTTATCCAGAAAGCTCCACTGCACAGTAGTATTACCCAATTACTTAACTTGGTGTCAATGTGAATAAACACAATTACACATGATAAAACATTTATTGTAAATGTCATCAATTTCAACGTTCATGCACATCAACCCACCCCTCACCTTGCCTTTAATCAATGTAACCATTTACACTGTCAACATTGCAAGTGACCAGAGAAAGCAATATGGGACAACAAATAGAGATGTAATTCATTCCATACGACATTTGTATATCAAATGGTCTATGATAATGCAGGTTGTCGACATGAAAGAAAACAAAACCATGTTTTGACTTGGTTACTTTGTACGCATTGAAATGTTCTTGAAAAACTAGAGTAATTAAAGGCACAGTGAGCAGCAACACTTTGCCATTTGATAAAACAGAGGGATTTGAGATTACATTTTACAACAGATAACCAGGCTTGGGCGGTAAACAAAGCCATGGTATTTAGCCCAGTGCACTTTCATAACCTGAGTGCTAATGGGCACTTGCATTGCCATAGCAATCATAGAACCACCTTTTACCATATTCAAAGACACCATTTCACAGGACCAATGTCTTATTGACTAAAAGGTGTAGAGGATTGCCAATTGTACACCATATAGTTAGTTTTTTTGCCAAAGTTTTGGTAATATTTTTAAAAGATTGTAGTTAAAAAAAATATGCTTACCTTCATACTGCATTCACCAACTATGAATTACAAGTCCAATTTTCTAGATGCAGCGGGGATAATAGATTAGAAAATGGTGCTTTGGTTAAAAAAAATTCTGGAGAAACAACTGTTTAAATAAACACAGAGACCCTCTGTTAATATAGGAGAAAATATTATGTTAACTATTTGAAGTAATAAAAGGAGTAGGCCCCAGTGCTGTTCAGTAGAAGTTACCAAATCCCCCAAAATAAGAGGAACGTTTCTCAGTAAGCACCATGACTGAATTGCATTAAGCCCCAAATCATTCCATCCTTCTGATAAATTCACAGCCACTGGTTTATTGTTTCTTTCCATGAATCCATAATCAAAACTTTGTATTCTTAAATCTAATTCTGCTGATGTTACATGTTTTTTCTTCAGATAAAGAAATAACTTCAACTCGTACTGGGCCACACCCTCTAACACATCATGCATCACATCAACTGAGAAGTTCTCAGTTCTGTGATGATAAATACTCAGAATTTAATAAACACGAATGCTTCACACCAAAAATGTAAGGAAGAGATGGATTCCTATTCATTTCTTGACAGTGAGCAGTGTGCATTTCTTTAGTTCACAACACTATCTTGGGACAATCTTCAGAGAATTCTGCCTGAAAGTCATATTTTTCTGCAAGACAGAACCTACAGCAATACCTTGCGCTGAAAGACTCCACCAGGCCAAACAAACTATGTAGACCCAGATTATCGCCAGTAACATGGACCACACTGCCATGAACACAACCACTGTATAAAGGAACCACAAAGCCACCACTCTCTAACACTTTAATGTCTCGAACAATAGAAGCAAGGATTGCCCTTAATCCATAATGTTTAAGATCTTGAGCATGAAATAAGGCACGCAGGTGTATGTTAGCCAAACAAGCATTCCATTTAGGAGAGAAGTTCCTTAAAGTAAAATATATAGCACCCAATTTATGAATTCCTCGCTTGGAACCCACAGGGTTTGCAACCTCAAAATCATCATAGAACAATTGAATCTGTATGACGTGCCTTTCTGTTGAGAACAGAGAGTGACTCCTAATAAAATATCCATCACAAATCACAGTCTTGTGTCACTGGGATCACAAAACATCTCTGAAACATGTTGACATTTGAATATTGACTGCAAGGTAGACAATATTGGAACATACTTGAATTTATCTTGAACCACGATCTGGTCATATGTTCCAGTCTTTTTGTTTCGTCTTGTGTCAAATCTTGAGCCAATGACATGTTAAACTGGTTCTACAGTTTCCCACTTCTCTGTGAAAAATGTGGACCTCTTGTATTCATAACTTAGCACAATGAAAGGATTCTCTAACCCTTCAAAACATGCCTCAACTTTCTTGGACATTTCAGTTTGTCCTTCATCACATAGAACATGCTTAACAACAGTTTATTTAGCTCGCAGTTGGATATCATGAACTATCTCTTCCATGGAATTCACAACAGAATAAACTGTACTTTGACCTACACCTGCTGCCTTTAGATCAGCAATTACAAACGCACAATGATTTACAATGTCTGGGGAAGACATCGCTGATTCACTCTACATTTTCAGTCAACACTTCTCCAACATCACTACCTTTACAAGTGTTAAAGGTGCTTTGAGAGTTTGAAATATCAACATCACCGACTGAACCAAATGAACTGCTAATGTGGCAACTACTTAAATGCTTTCTAAAACCAGAAAAGCTACCAAAGGAATGTGAACATCCCACTTGATCACATTTTAGATGAAGAGTTCTCCCTGGACAAAGTCCATTAATTACTTTAAGGTGCTTGACAAGGGTGTTTGAACTTGTATGCTCAGTCTTGCATAGAAAACACTTCATAATTTCACTAATGCAACATTCTTGCTCTCAACACAGCAACTCGGGGAGTCTCCTTTGTTTCCCCTATATCAATGTTATAGATGGTTGTTTGCACAAAAGTGAAGAAGTTACTCAGGCAAGAACTGTATGACGTACCAAAGACGAAGTGAGCCTTAAAGAGTTTGTCAAAGAGTTTGTCAAAGGCTCCTACTGAGGCCGTTGCCTTGCATGGAACCGCATGCTTGTCGATCACAACAAAGTAGGAGTGAATGCTGCTCTTTGTGGATCCCAAGGCAAGAAGGTAGGGCTGACTGCTTTGGGTGATGCTATCCATATGCTGCTGCACACTGGTTCCAACCTAAAACATGAGATATTGGTAGGAGCATTTAGTGACTAACTTCTTTCAAAGGTTATAGGAACATCAGATCACTTCACACTATGCATGGGAGCTTGAGGTAGGGACAGATTATTAAACTTGAGCCATTTCTGGTGTCTGGTGTACACATTTTAGACAACTTTTTGACACCTTTTGAAATTTGATGAGCTGATCTACCCCTTGACATGCAGACATCTGTCCAGGCTTCTTACGACCTTGCGCAGCTGGTGGTAGCAGATGTAGCAGCAGCAAGATAGCGGCCATGTCACTGTCCCAGCCTGTTGATCAGTAAATCAATGTCAAGTGTACATTTTCCACATTTGCATTCAATACTGGTTGTCACAAACCTACATTGCTACCAAAATGCATATTGTGCACCTGCACAAAAACAATAATGGCAAGACAAAACATTGCTCTGCTCATACCATTCTCATTTTCAACAGCTGACTCAGCATTGCGCATCAATTCCAAGAGTTCTGTGGTGGGTGTAAGTCCATGGCTTTCCTTCATCACTTTTCCCTTGAAAGTGGTTGGCCACTTCTCCAAGAACTTGTTGGCTGTGGCCTCACCAAACAGAAGCCTGAAGTCTTGTTCTATCTGCAATGAAACAAGCGCACAAAAATAATCAAAACTGATTGACACTTGAAGCGGTATTTGGTATTTTGGTGGTGTAGTGATTTAACATGTCATACCAGTCCTGGTATATCCAATACTCTGGGGAAGACTGAGAAGGCATCTGCTGATTTGTCTGCATCATTGACCATTGCTTGGCAATGAGGGAAGGTAGTCTTCATCTTCTCCCGGACTGTGTCTTCATCAGCAGAGTATCTCAAAACAGCAATGGCTGCCTCGATGTCTTCGTTAATTGGCACTTCGTCATGGGTGAAGGGTTGTCGACCATGGCCTGGCCCACCAACTGGAGACAAAGTCAATTTGAGAGCCTCCTGTCTGCATGATTCACAACTCATTAAATCATTGTTATATTAGCCTATAATATGTATGTGAACCTACCTTTGGGAGATTTGCTTTTTTTGTGTGCTCTTCAATCGACATGCTAGGTATCCAGACCAACTCTCTCGATCATAGTAATGTTCCTACATAATACATACATATAAATGCATAATGTATACATTTCAGACTGATCATGTACTGTTCCAGAGATACTTTTACTTTACTTGCACATACATTTTTTTGAAAATGAGTCTTCAAGATAAGGAAACAATGCAACAATTCCCTGTGCATACATCATCCTGACCTTTTTGGGGAGGTATATGAATTCCATGAGTACACAATCAAACTCAATTGGCATTGGCCAACCACTAATAAAGACAATTACTCATGCGTACAATAATGACAATATTTACTTGTTACCCAAATCATTTGTTTACCCATGTGTTTCTGTCATCTCAGCAGCAAGTATGTTGATCATCTGCCTTCTGGTGGCATCTGTCAGAGTCTTGGTTTTTCCATACTCTTGTATGATGCTTTCACCACCAGGTTTTGATGTTAGGATTCTTTCAATCAACTTTAAAGCTAAATAAAGAAATAAGGTGCTCTGGGTGAGTAAATTCAACTATAAGATTTTAAAAAATTTACAAATTGAAAAGAATTAGCTCAAGAACACTCCCCAATCCCATAATATGAAACAAACATACAGATTACACTAAACAGTAGTTTCTACCACATACCGCTTCAGCCTCAGTTTATCCGGCACTGTCTTTTGGGTTGGCTCCCTTCACCAGTAGCTGCTTCTTCATGATGGTTACACACAGTGAAATTCAGAATTACAGTGTCATCAGATCTTACAGAGAATGACGATGATGATTGAGAGGCTTTAAAATAGGAGAGCAAAAAATGTAAAAGCCACGTGAATATGTGAACGTTTAGTATTTTGAATTGTGTCATACTTGTTAATTAATAGCCTTTCAGCTTAACATTAAACTGTGAAGAGTCTAAATGAATAAATACTACAAATAATTTCACACAGTGATGACCCACCAAGTCCTTCATCACCTAGAGTGATCCAGAAGTTGCCAGGTGACTCCTTTGCAATCTCTTCAAACACCTCCGAGTCAATT
The DNA here is from genome assembly GCF_965601325.2 of Salmo salar. NCBI lineage: Eukaryota > Metazoa > Chordata > Actinopteri > Salmoniformes > Salmonidae > Salmo > Salmo salar. Next base: position 41,662,940 of record NC_138302.1, on the reverse strand, counting down.
TCTGTGTGAGACTGGTCATACACTTTGATGTCAGACTGTCTTTCCTCTGGTATGCTGAATTTGATGAAAACGGAAGAAAAAAAAACACAGACATTGTGTGTCCAGGTGAAATAGTAGTGTCAATATGAAGAAAAATACAACTTAACCTGTTGGGGCTAGGGGGCAGTATTTTCACGGCCGGATAAAAAACGTACCCGATTTAAACTGGTTACTACTCTTACCCAGAAACAAGAATATGCATATCATTTGTAGATTTGGATGGAAAACACTCTAAAGATTCTAAAACTGTTTGAATGGTGTCTGTGAGTATAACAGAACTCATATGGCAGGCCAAAACCTGAGAAGATTCCATGCAGGAAGTGCCCTGTCTGACAATTTGTTGTCCTTCTAGGGCATCTATATCAAAAATACAGCATCTCTGCCCTAACGTGACATTTTCTAAGGCTTCCATTGGCTCTAAGAAGGCGCCAGAAAGTGGAATGAGAGCTCTGCAGTCTCTGGGCGAAAAACAGCAGGAGTGTTTGTGAGTGGTCAGGCAGGGAACACTGACACTGGAGCGCGCGTGCACGAGAGGACTACATTTTTTTCTTTCTCTCTTTGAACGAATACAACGTCGCACTTCAAAAATACAAATGAGCATGCATACACAAGCAATACAGTACCAAACAATCCCGCACACAGAGCAGGTGGGCCTCCTGGCTAAAATAGCCCAGCTAATCAGCCCAAACCAAAAACAGGTGCACACAATCAACAAAAAGGGGGAAAAGGAAATCAGTGGCAGCTAGTAGGCTGGCGACGACGACCGCCGAGCGCCACCCGAACAGGAGGGGGGAGCTACCTACGGTAGGAGTCGTGACACTGACGAAGAACAGCAAAGGTAATCCAATTTTTCTAATAGTAAATCTAAGTTTGGTGAGGGCCAAACTTGGTGGGTGTCAAATTAGCTAGCCGTGATATCTACTCAGAATATTGCAAAATGTGCTTTCGCCGAAAAGCTATTTTAAAATCTGACACCGCGATTGCATAAAGGAGTTCTGTATCTATAATTCTTAAAATAATTGTTATGTATTTTGTGAACGTTAATCGTGAGTAATTTAGTAAATTCACCGGAAGTGTTCGGTGGGTATGCTAGTTCTGAACATCACATGCTAATGTAAAAAGCTGGTTTTTGATATAAATATGAACTTGATTGAACAAAACATGCATGTATTGTATAACAATGTCCTAGGAGTGTCATCTGATGAAGATCAGCAAAGGTTAGTGCTGCATTTAGCTGTGGTTTTGGTTTTTGTGACATATATGCATGCTTTGAAAATGTCTGTATGATTATTTTTGGCAGGGTACTCTCCTGACATAATCTAATGTTTAGCTTTCATTGTAAAGCCTTTTTGAAACCGGACAGTGTGGTTAGATTAACGAGAGTCTTGTCTTTAAAATGGTGTAAAATAGTCATTTGTTTGAGAAATTGAAGTTATAGCATTTATGACGCAAACGTCCCACCTTGCCCAGGGAGGTTAACTAACTAAAGGCACCATCAAACCTAAGGTAACGCACGCACCTTCTTTCAAGAAAGAATCAAATGTCAACTCAGACAGTTTCACATATTTTTGCTCTGCCACGTATTAATCATGTTGGGTATACCTGGTTTTAAACAGAAATCCCAAATCTTCACTAGTGCAATCAAACCAGCTAACTCAATGTTTCTCAGTCCTGCTCCGACCCAGCACAGTACTGGACAATATAGGCGTCTCCCTGACATAGTTCAGTCTTCATGAGTTGAAACAGATGTGTTAGATGAGTGAGACATTGTTCAGTGCTCTGAGGTCCGGCAGCATTAACACACTGACCTAGTCTAGTATAACCCACTGAAAAATATTTTACTTATCTTCATTTGCTGAGTGTAAGTGAATCATAAGGGTTATCATAATAATTGAGGTGGCCAATGAAGTTATTCCTTGGAGCAAGTTAACTGACTGTGAACTGTAACAAAAGCAAAGCAGACAGGTTAGCTAAACCGGATTACTCCTATCTAAACACACTTTACATTGTTTGCAAGATCAACATAATAGTCACAATCCATAACCTCGAGAAAGGACAGATCAAAACAAGAAATCAGTTCAGTGCATCTCTGATTCAGGAAATCGAGACAAGCATTCAAGAAATCCAAACAAATTATCTACTGTATGACAAAGTATTACTACTATCAATATTCTTAATGCAAATTTCTAAAACAAATGTCAAAGAGAATAACACATTCTGTTGAAACCATTTTTTTTTTTAAACAAAGCAGACCCAATCTGGTGAGATTTATCAAAACAAAACAGAACAAACAATGCAACAATACACTCCTTCATACATCACTCAATACATTTCTATATATCACTCAAGGTGTGTAAACCTCAATTCCACCCCCCCCCCCCAAAAAAGGTAATTCCCCCATTTTGACACATAATTCACATAGTGACTAATGTGTAAAAACAACAACACTGCAAATCAAATTCGAATTACTACCCGTAATAACAAACAAAAAAACATTTGTACCCATAACTTCATAGAAAAATAGACTAGAGACAGGACTATCCTTCTTGTGGTCCTATTAGTTATAAAACTTCTCCGTAGTTATCAGCATTACAAATGACCTTCAAATCATCATCCAATGTCTCGCAGATTTCTAGTGAGGGTGATCAAACCACACTAGAAAGTCAGGACAGAGGTCAGAGGTCATTCAAACCCTTCAAATAAGTTTTTATTACTATATTAAATTAATTATGTAAAAACAGTCAAAACATTTCAATTTCCAGGTTCACAGTAAGTTTCTTCAGTACATTTCTTATCAAAATAATTCACGTGTTCAATAAAAAATTCCATGTGTGTGTATACCCCTTTAAGATATCTCGGCACTAACCTATATTCATAACCAGTAAGTTGTGTGTGTGTTTGTATGGCAAAAACAAACAAAAATGGCCAGGCCTTATTTAATTTGGTAACTCCTCTTTACCACCGAATTCGGATACCTTTATACCTATAAAATTACCGAATTTCACTAACCCCTCTCCCAAGACCACAGCCTCAGGAAACATTTCAAAGAGAGAGAAAAATGACCACCCCCATTCTCCTGGAAGAGAAAGTGTCAATTTCTTTAGGATTCACTATACTAATATCATAATCAGCCACCCAAAGATTTTAACTACAAACAAACATGATAATGATAAGTCCATTTTACTCCCTCAAATCATTAATCATTTGTTTTAATGTACCCCAACGTTTATGTGCACTTAATTTAGCATGCACTACCATTAGACACGGCAACATGTGTCAGCCCCCGATTCTAACAATTCACTCCCATATCTTATTATATGACTGGTCTCTCTTTTCCATAACCATGTAAAATTATCCTGGTATCGTTACTAGACCAATGTCCAACAACATATGTAATTGCTGTTTTGCTTTAGATTGTTCCTGTTACCCCTCTAAATGTAATACAGTGTTCCATTAAGTGGAATCGATCCTGTCTAAAATAAACAAACCCAGAGCCCCTTTCCAGTAATCCTATGTTTAACCTGTTGCATTAATTTAGTAAAATAAAAAACTGTTAGTTAACAAATGTAGAACCTTCAAAAAGTTGGTGCTGTCTTTACAGCTTAATAGTCAACACTTAATTCAATCTAGAAAGAAAGAGGAGGAAGGGAAGCGCTACTGAGGTACACAATAGTACATTTTGGTAGACAGAAGGTGCTCTTTGGTAAAAGGGGTGAATTGGCCATCAAAAAGAAAGGAGGACCAAGGCACTCTTCATATAATTAATTAAAATGCCTTTATTTTTATGGCATGTTCAATAGAAAGAAGGTTTTTAAAAAATTTGACGCGTTTCAGCTGCATGGCCTTCGTCAGGGAGTACAAAGAAATAATACAATGTCCTCTTTTGAACAGCTTTTCCAATTAGCCCTAATTTGAAGAGGGAGTGGTTACAAAATTGATTGGACACACCTAGTAAGCAATGCTATACACATTAAAAAGTGAAACACTGTAGCTGTGCCATCACAAAAAAATACAACTCCAAGCTAGAAGCACCAGAACACCCAGAAAGGTACAGTGGGGGAAAAAAGTATTTGATCCCCTGCTGATTTTGTACGTTAGCCCACTTACAAAGAAATTATCAGTCTATAATTTTAATGGTAGGTTTATATGAACAGTGAGAGACAGAATCAGTGAGAGAAAAAATCCAGAAAAATGCATGTCAAAAATGTTATAAATTGATTTGTATTTTAATGAGGGACATAAGGTTCTCACCCAAGATTTGACGGTACATGGCCCCGTCAAATGATGCGGTGAAGTTGTCCTGTCCCCTTAGCAGAAAAACACCCCCAAAGCATAGTGTTTCCACCTCCATGTTTGACGGTGGGGATGGTGTTCTTGGGGTCATAGGCAGCATTCCTCCTCCTCCAAACACGGTGAGTTGAGTTGATGCCAAAGAGCTCCATTTTGGTCTCATCTGACCACAACACTTTCACCAGTTGTCCTCTGAGTCATTCAGATGTTCATTGGCAAACTTCAGACGGGCATGTATATGTATTCTTCAGCAAGGGGACCTTGCGGGCGCTGCAGGATTTCAGTCCTTCACGGCATAGTGTGTGACCAATTGTTTTCTTGGTGACAATGTCCCAGCTGCCTTGAGATCATTGACAAGATCCTCCCGTGTAGTTCTGGGCTGATTCCTCACCGTTCTCATGATCATTGCAACTCCACGAGGTGAGATCTTGCATGGAGCCCCAGTCCGAGGGAGATTGACAGTTCTTTTGTGTTTCTTCCATTTGCCAATAACCACACCAAATGTTGTCGCCTTCTCACCAAGCTGCTTGGCGATGGTCTTGTAGCCCATTCCAGCCTTGTGTAGGTCTACAATCTTGTCCCTGACATCCTTGGAGAGCTCTTTGGTCTTGGCCATGGTGGAGAGTTTGGAATCTGATTGATTGATTGCTTCTGTGGACAGGTGTCTTTTATACAGGTAACAAGGTGAGATTAGGAGCACTCCCTATAAGAGTGTGCTCCTAATCTCAGGTCGTTACCTGTATAAAAGACACCTGGGAGCCAGAAATCTTTCTGATTGAGAGGGGGTCAAATACTTATTTCCCTCATTAAAATGCAAATCAATTTATAACATTTTTGACGTGTTTTTCTTGATATTTTTGTTTTTATTCTGTCTCTCACTGTTCAAATAAACCTAACATTAACATTATAGACTGATCATTTCTTTGTCAGTGGGCAAACATACAAAATCAGCAGGGGATCAAATACTTTTTTCCCCCTCTGTAGTTCCAACCCCAAACATGACTGGGAGAAGTGTCAAGAACAAGAAAGCAATATTTTCCATAGTACACTAGAACACAACAAAACATGAACAACAAGTCTAAACATAGCTGAGGGCAATTGAGCAAAATGACCACTAGATGACAGCAAATGGACCTATCACAACCCTACAGGAATGATGAGAAATCCATATCTTCATTTAAACCAAGGTATTTAGTGGCCTGTAGTTTGTAAATCCAAAAACTTTCCCTTTGGTTTAACTGTTTAAGACGGTCCCCTTGTCTAATAGAGGCCGGAATATGATCAATACCCATAGCTTGTAGGGAGGCAGGGTTGCCATGGTGTAAGGACTTGTAGTGCCTTGACATGGGGTAGTCTTCATTGCCTACCCGTATGGTGTACTTGTGTTCCTCTAAGCGGTCTTGAAGGCGTCTCTTTGTCCATCCAATGTAGAACATCTTGCAATGTGGACATTCCAATCTATAGATGAAATGAGTGGTTTTGCAGTTAATGAAATGCTTGACGTAATACTCCATTTTGGAAGTGTCAACAAAATACTTTTTCTGTGCAATATTTCTACAGTGGTTGCACTGGTTACATTTAAAAGAGCCTTTGGGTTTGTGGTCACATTTTTTGAGAGTCACCCAGAAGATAACTGTGGACTAATTTGTCATTTAGGGTAGGACATCTTTTAAAGCTTATGACTGGTGGCTAAGGAAAGACTTGGCGTAGTAGAGTATCACTTTGGATGATTCCCCAATTATTTTTAATGATTCTTTTAATGTTCTCTGCTTCAGTGCTGTATTTTGTAACAAAATACACTCTCTCTGATGTATCACGAGGCACTCCCCTTCGCAACAAGTTCTCTCTGTCAAGTAATCCAGCCCTTATACCTGCATCTTTCAGGACCTGAACGCTGGTGCCCCGATTCAAGAAGCGATTCTCCAATTCAGCAGCTTTGACACTGTAGTCTGTTTCCTGATCGCAAATTCTGCGGACTCTTTGGAATTGGCCATATGGAATATTCTCTTTTAGCCTTTTGGGGTGAAAGCTGTCTGCCCTCAGAATGGTATTCCCATCTGTAGGCTTCCTAAATATTGATGTGTGCAAACAACCTTTGTCATTTTTCCTAATGTCGAGGTCCAAAAAATGTATGTTATCCTTGCTGTACTCCATAGTTAGTTTGATGTTAGGGTTAATGCTGTTAAAGTATTGGTGGAAGGAAATAAGTTCATCTTCTGAGCCGGACCAAAACAGGCAAACATCATCAATATAGCGTCCCCACCATAACTGGTCAAATAACTGGTTATTAGAAGGTTCCAAAATGAAGTAATTTTCCCATTTACCCAAGTACAAACCAGCGTAGGAAGGGCTGTAGCAAGCTCCCATGGCACGTCCTTTGACTTGTTTAAAAATACGGTCCTGAAAAATAAAGATGTTATGATTAAGAGTCCATTCAGTCAGTGAGACAATGAATTCTGTAGGAGGCATCTACACTGTGTGCACAATTATTAGGCAAGTTGTATGTTTGAGGATTAATTTTATTATTGAACAACTACAGCGCTCTCGGTCAATCCAAAATGTGAATAAACCTCAAACCTGAATATTTAAGAAAGTAAATGTGAGGTTTTGGCTTTCTTTGGAGAATATCTATGTGTGCACAATTATTGGGCATCTATTAGTGTGCAGAATTATTATGCAACTAAATGAAAAACGAAAAGTTCCCCATCTCACTTGTTTATTTTCATCTGTTAAAGTGAGAATAATAAACAAACAACTCAAAATGTATAAATAAACATTTCTGACATTTAAAAAAAAAATCTGTGACCAATATAGCCACCCTTCTTTTCAATAACAGTCATAAGCCTTCCATCCATGGAGTCTGTCAGTTTCTTAATCTGTTGACGATCAACTTTTTGTGCAGCAGCAACCACAGCCTCCCAGACACTGGTCAGAGAGGTGTACTGTTTTCCTTCACCGTAAATCGTCCGTTTAAGAAGGAACCACAAGTTCTCAATAGGGTTTAGGTCAGGTGAGGAAGGGGGCCATGTTATTATTCTTTCATCTTTAAGGCCTTTACTGGCTAGCCATGCAGTGGAGTACTTCGATGCATGCGATGGAGCATTGTCCTGCATAAAAATCATGGTCTTCTTGAAAGATGCAGACTTTTTCCTGTACCACTGCTTGAAGAAAGTGTCTTCTAAAAACTGGCAGTAGGTTTGGGAGTTGAGTTTGAGTCCATCTTCAACCCGAAAAGGTCCAACAAGCTCATCTTTAATAATACCACCCCATACCAGTACCCCACCTCCACCTTGCTGGCGTCTGAGTCGAAGTGGAGCTTCGTGCCCGTTACTGATCCAGCCACGGGCCCATCCATCTGGTCCGTCAAGAGTCACTCTCATCTCATCAGTCCATAAAACCTTTGAAAAATCTGTCTTCAGATATTTCTTGGCCCAGTCTTGATGTTTCAACTTATGTGTCTTGTTCAGTGGTGGTCGGGTTTCAGCCTTTCTTACCTTGGCCATGTCTCTGAGCACTGAACACCTTGTACTTCTGGGCACTCCAGGTAGGTTGCAGTTCTGGAATATGACAGCACTGGAGGATAATGGGTTCCTGGTAGCTTCACATTTGATTCTTCTCAAATCTTTGGCAGTTAATTTGCGTCTTTTTTTCTCAACACGGTTCTTGCGACCCTGTTGACTATTTGCAACAAAACGTTTGATGGTTCTGTGATCACGCCCAAATATCTTAGCAATTTCAAGAGTGCTGCATTCCTCTGAAATACTTTTTACAATTGACTTTTCAGAGTCAGTTAAATCTCTGTTTTGGCCCATTTTGCCTGAGGAAAAGAAGCTGCCTAATAATTATACACACCTTGATATAGGGTGTTGATCTCCTTAGGCCACACCCTCCCTCATTACAAATACACATCACATGATATGCTTAAATCCAATAAGCATTCCAGTTTATACAGCTTGGAGTTGGGAAATATGCATAATAATGATGATATGGTCAAAATACTGACTTGCCTAATAATTGTGCACAAGCAGGGTGCTTGGTCGCCTGTTGGAGCATGACCTGTACGTCAAGGCTGAGAAATGCCTGTTCTTCCAGCAGTCCATCTCCTTCCTAGGGTACCGCATTTCCACCTCGGGGGTAGAGATGGAGAGTGACCGCATTTCAGCCGTGCGTAATTGGCCAACTCCCACCACGGTAAAGGAAGTGCAGCGGTTCCTAGGGTTTGCGATAACTACCGGAGGTTTATCCGGGGTTTTGGTCAGGTAGCGGCTCCCATTACCTCACTGATGAAGGGGGGCCCAGTACGTTGCAGTGGTCGGCTGAGGCGGACAGGGCTTTTGGTCACCTGAGGGATCTGTTTACCTCGGCTCCCGTGCTCGCCCATCCGGATCCCTCTTTGGCGTTCATAGTGGAGGTGGACGTGTCCGAGGCTGGGATAGGAGCCGTGCTCTCTCAGCGCTCGAGTACGCCACCGAAGCTCCGCCCCTGTGTCTTCTTCTCGAAGAAGCTCAGCCCGGCGGAGCGAAACTATGACATGGGGGACTGGGAGCTGCTGGCTGTTGTCAAGGCTCTGAAGGCGTGGAGACATTGGCTTGAGGGGGCTAAACACCCTTTTCTCATCTGGACTGACCACCGCAATCTGGAGTACATCCGGGCAGCGAGGAGACTGAACCCTCGCCAGGCAAGGTGGGCCATGTTTTTCACCCGTTTAGTTTTTTCCCTTTCCTACAGACCAGGTTCCCAAAATGTGAAAGCAGACGCACTGTCCCAACTGTATGACACAGAGGAGCGGCCCATGGATCCGACGCCCATACTCCCAGCATCCTGCCTGGTGGCACCGGTAGTGTGGGAGCTGGATGCGGACATTGAGCAGGCGTTACGTGCAGAGCCCGCTCCCCTCCAGTGTCCCGCTGGGCGTCTGTACGTTCCATCTGCTGTCCGTGATCGGTTGATCTATTGGGCCCACACGTCACCCTCCTCTGGTCATCCTGGGATCGGTCAGACGGTGCGCTGTTTGGTTGGGAAGTACTGGTGGCCTACCTTGGCCAAGGACGTGAGGGTTTATGTTTCCTCCTGCTTGGTGTGTGCCCAGTGTAAGGCTCCTAGGCACCTGCCCAGAGGGAAGCTACACCCCTTACCCGTTCTACAGCGGCCTTGGTCGCACCTGTCGGTGGGTTTTCTTACCGACCTCCCCCCCCCCCCCCCCCCCTCACAGGGTAACACCACGATCCTGGTCGTTGTGGATCGGTTCTCTAAGTCCTGCCGTCTCCTCCCTCTGCCCGGGCTCCCTACGGCCCTACAGACTGCGGAGGCCTTGTTTACGCATGTCTTCCGGCACTACGGGGTGTCTGAGGATATAGTGTCTGATCGAGGTCCCCAGTTCACTTCGAGGGTCTGGAAGGCGTTCATGGAACGTCTGGGGGTCTCGATCAGCCTTACCTCAGGGTTTCATCCCGAGAGTAATGGGCAGGTGGAGAGAGTGAACCAGGATGTGGGCAGGTTTCTGCGGTTGTATTGCCAGGATCGGCCGGGGGAGTGGGCAGCGTTTGTGCCCTGGGCCGAGATGGCTCAGAACTCGCTCCGCCACTCCTCCACTAACCTCTCCCCCTTCCAGTGCATACTGGGGTACCAGCCGGTTCTGCCCCTTAGCATCAGAGTCAGACCGAGGCTCCTGCGGTGGATGACTGGTTCAGGCACGTGGAGGAGATGTTCACCTCCAGCGGGCCATGCAGCGCCAAAAAGCCAGCGCAGACCGTCACCGCAGTGAGGCCCCGGTGTTTGCACCGGGGGACCGGGTCTGACTCTCGACCCAGAACCTGCCCCTCCGCCTGCCCTGCCGGAAGCTGAGTCTGCGGTTTGTGGGGCCATTTAAAGTCGTGAGGAAAGTGAACAAGGTTTGTTATAGGTTACAGCTTCCCCCTGATTACCCCTCGTTCCATGTGTCTCTCCTCAGGCCGGTGGTGGTTGGCCCGCTCCAGGAGTCTGAGGTGCGGGAGGTTCCTCCGCCCCCTCTGGACATCGAGGGGCCCCCGAAGAACTCCGTTAGCTCTATCCTGGATTCGAGGCATCCGGCGAGGGGCCTTCAGTACCTCGTGGAGTGGGAGGGGTACGGTCCGGAGGAGAGGTGCTGGGTTCCGGTGGAGGACGTGTTGGATCCTTCAATGCTGCGGGAGTTCCACTGTCTCCGTCCGGATCGCCCTGTGCCTTGCCATCCAGGTCGTCCCCGAGGCCGGCGTCGGCGTGCAGCTGGAGCCGCGCGTCAAGGGGGGTACTGTCACGACTTCCGCCGAAGTCGGGTCCTCTCCTTATTCGGACGGCGGTTGGCGTCGCCGGTCTTCTAGCCATCATCAATCCACTTTTCATTTTCCATGTGTTTTGTCTTGTTTTTCCTCACACCTGGTTTCAATTCCCTCAATCATTTGTTGTGTATTTAACCCTCTGTTCCCCCCATGTCTTTGTGTGGGATTGTTTATTGTAAGTGCTTATGCACGTGTTGATTGGTGCGCGACATTTTTTTTGTACCCAAATGTCTTGTTATTTTTATGCCGTGGGTTTTGCTATTAAACTGCTCCGGCTATTACCAAGTTCTGCTCTCCTGCATCTGACTTCCCTGCCACCGATTACACACCCCTTACACATACAGTGGTTCCCCCTTTAAAACTTGCGAGTGTACAACGCAGGACTTAGAGGTACCCAGCGTCACAGCTTCATTGCTCCAGACCACCGCAGGGGGGAATTATAGCACTCATTATGCATTTGGGTTGCAAGGTTTTTATATGACCAATCATATCGAGTGGTTCCAATGACGAATTTGACATTACGCAACCTGTCGCTGGTGACTTTCTTCAGCAAAGATGTCTGACAAAAACATTACGGTGGAAGCAAATGTAAGTAATTATAAAGTCATAACGAGTCAAGCAAAACATTTTCAATTGAGAGGAATATGTTAGTTAATGTAGAGACAAACGATTGTGCATCTTTTTTTGTCATGAAGTTAATTTACGAAAATCGCTATTTAGCAAGTCTTTTTTCAGTTATATCCAATACCAGGTGTATCAAACTCTATTATTTGAATGATGCTGTGTCTGCATGTATGAATTACAATTATACACTTCAACAGTGTTTACCACTCCTGCTCCTGGGACATCAATGATTACACATTGTAACTATGCAATAGACTAGAAACATGATTTAAGAAAAGGCTGATTTATAATTCATATATACAGAAAAAAACTGTACACTACACTTCCTATGCATATCTAACTCCCTTCATCTGCATTAATCTGAGGAGGTTCTCCCAGCCATGTGGACGATTGAATACAGGGCAGCAAAGTTTGTTTGTCACCAGAGCGGTTTAAAGCATATTACTATTTGCCTGTGAATAACCAGACCTTCCTACAAACTTGCTATGCTGAATTCTTGACGTACAACCGAAGGTGCTGCCATATCCTGCCAGCACGCCCACAAGCGAGCCACTCAGGTGGAGAATGACGCGTGGAAGAGGGCGGGGAACAAGATGGGAGTAACAATCCATCCTATTTGCTCTGAGACCGGCATAATAATGTAATGAAACAAGCAGGGAGCAGGTTTCAAACCTTCAACATTCTAGCCCAAAGTCCGGTACGCTATCGACTGTGCCCAAATGTATTAATTGGGGTTGGGGCCGATTGTGGCAACAAAAAAAAACTTTATCAATTGGAATCCTTAAGTGGAAAGGAAAAAGTATTATTTGTTTTTCACAAGCATAGCAGGCTGTGAATTCTGCTAACAACTTATCCAGGATGGGCTATTAGCTGAACAATAGACTATTTAACCTAGGTGTGAAACCCCACCCTCCCCCCTCCCCAACTTGAGCTAGGTGTGAACCCCCTCCCCCCCATTTGTATCTACCTTTCCACATCTACCTACACACGGGTTAATGTTCTGAAAAAGAAAGAAAAATTTTTTTTTTTTTTTTTTCTTTTTTTTTCAGAACATTAACCCGTGTGTAGGTAGATGTGGTAGATGTGTGTAGGTTAATGTTTTTTCAGAACATTAACCCGTGTGTAGGTAGATATGGTAGATGTGTGTAGGTAGATATATATATATATATGTCATGGCTCCCGAATCGCGCAGCGGTCTAAGGCAATGCATTTCAGTGCAAGAAGTATTACTACAGTCCCTGGTTCGAATACAGGCTGTATCACGTCCAACCGTGATTGGGAGTGCACAATTGTCCCAGCATCATCCGGGTTTGGCCGAGGTAGGCCGTGATTTGACTTTACAAACAACAAGAGGGCTTACTTGGAGTCTATTTCTTCGGAGCCTAGACCAATATAAAATAACCTAACTGGCTGAGGTAGGCTATGAGGCTTAACAGCTTAATAGAAGTAGGATTTTTTTTATTTGGCCTCCTTACAATTGCAACTGGTCAAACATTTTGCATCCTACATAAAACAATCATTTAAAGAAAAAAAGTCTGCACATTCTAACTAAAACAATGTAACTAATAATGAAAAGTGCACATTGGTAAATCCCAAACTGTAAAAGTAATTGGAAAGGTAGATACAAATTATTTGTGACATTGTGGTTACAATAAAGAATGTAAACAAGATGTAAACAAGATGCTCTGTTTTTATTTACAGCAGTGATGGACAACTGGAGGCATTTTGAAAACAGGTTTTCAAACACTTGTTTTTCACAAGTGTACTGTAGCAATGTAGTACGTGTAGCCCATCATGCAAATGTTTCCTATTAGCAGGACAATAGACTTTTTATAGCCCGGCTACTGTAGTGAAAATCCCTCAACTTGCAATATATTCGATGCAGCAGTACAGTATTTCTTCATCAACATATTTATGCTTTCGTTAATAAAATAACGAGAAAGACATTCAAATGCAGATGTTTATTTAAACTACATTTTAGTCGCACTTCCACCCAACTCCACGACCACAGGTAAAACCTTGTTGAGATGAGCAGCATTTGTGTAGAGTCAGGCAGCATTGGTGGAGAATGACACATTGAAAAGGGTGAGGAACGAGATGGAGTCACAATCCATGCCAGGCACACCTGTGAGCTCTGGAACTCCAGCTCCGACAAGCAGAGTGAACATACGTGGCAGGTTCGTTAGGTCGTCGGTTCACCCTGACATTTCCATTCCTCTTCTGACAACAGAACTTGACCAACTGCTCACCAGGCACAGCAATGGCCGCCCGGACCATTATGCTGTTCTACTATTCCAAGGATGTGCAACCGAATAGAGATACCACGAATGGGCACAGAATACAAACTTGGATGGATCCCGAGGCAAATGTGGCTTACCAGTGAACCTCCGGGTGTTCATCATTAATACTGTGTCTCAGAAGTTTCTGTCTGTGACTGATGCAACCCGAAAAAGCATTAAAGACAGAGTTAATGAGTACTTGAGGTCACTGAGAAAGTCTGGACATGGCCTGCTCTCCCTTATGTAAGGAATTAGGCAATTTCCCATGTTTACTACAGTATGTACTGTAGGCTATGTTTACTTGTCAGACTGAACAGTAGCCTAATAAACAAATGCAGGTGGCTTATATCTTCAAAATGCTTTAAATGCTTTATTATCCAAATGTAAAAGCATATACTGTACAGTACTGTATTTTTTTATCAGCATCTTTATGCTTTGGTTAATAAAATAATGATAAAAATACTCTTTCAAAATGCTGATGTTTATTTAGTTATGGATCCATAAAAGCTTACGCTTGCTTCCCAGTCGAAACAGTTCGCACATATATTATGACAAACGTTTTGGTTCGTTTTGGTTTTCAGCAGGTGTTTTTTCTTGAGGCAAGTAGCCAAAGTCTTAAGCCTCTTCATCGGTGATTGGTTAACAATACTACTCCTAGTAGGAGTGGGAACTATGGACGGATTCTTCAATTATGTGTTTGTTGTCATTCAATGAGACAACTAGTTTTCATGCACATTTTGTCACTTGAGAAATACTGTACCAAACCTTTAGTTAGTTGTAAAACTGCGTGACTAAGACTTCTTTGGCAAAAACGTCAAAATGAATGACAGATTTCTTGATTTATCATTGATTAATTCCGACTATTTTGAAGAAGTGTTACTGCCTATGTTGTTACTACACCGTCTCAAGGGACAAACAGTAATTGTTCGTTTTTCAAGTGCATGTCATTTAAGGGTGTATGCGAGCACAGACGTTAGCTTTTGCCTAGCCCGAGTTCTGAAAGCAGCATTAAACTGTTTTGCACTGACTCAATACACACACTGGCACTCCTACATACGCTCACACCAGTGGCGGTCAGTGCTGTTTAAGATTAGGGAGGACCATTTAAAAAAAAATGTATGAGCATGGCCTTATTTCTATTACAGCATATTTTTTTATTTGAAATGTAACCTTTAATTAACTAGGCAAGTCAGTTAAGAACAAATTCTTATTTACTATGACAGCCTACCGGGGAACAGTGGGTTAACTGCCTTGTTCAGGGGCAGAACGACAGATTTTTACCATGTCAGCTCTGGGATCAGCTCTGGGATGCTCTAACCACTAGGCTACATGCTGTCCCAAGCATATTGGATGACTGTCATTGATAGGTTTAGGCTACTACATGATACTCAAAATTTCCCTATATCCATCATGAGGTTGCTACAACCTAGCCTACGAATAAAAGTTTAACAGGTTGAGTGACAAATTGGAGTAATCAAGGTAACTGACAGTGACACATTCAAAAATGCCTTGCACATGCTTGCCTGTATCTAGGGTGTAATCATTAGTCCAAACAGTTGCAAACAAGTGTTTCTATTTGACAAATTCAGGTAGGTTTATCCCTGTTCATTCCTTTTGCTTCCATTTAAAAAACGTTTTAACAGAATCAGCGGAATGAATACACCCCTGATCACCCGCACACACAGTTCACTTTCATAGCAGCCACACAAACAGCATCATCACTTTGCTCGTTGTATAATTTCTTCTCTCATCTACGCGCTCTCCTCCTCTCACCTTTTCCCTTCGCTTGTTGTCTTCAGTGCACAACACAACAGCTGTCTGTCACTAGGCGAAAAATACTTTCCAACCCAAACCTTCAGCTACCATAACCGCTACCCCTACATTGTTGTCACCATATTAGCCAATGTCATAGTCAACATAGCTACTAGAACTAACACGCTAGTAAACTTGCTATAATCGCGCCATATAGTGTACAGCAAGTAGATTAGTAGTTACACAATGAATTAATAAAACCGAAAGCTTACCTTGACTTGGAAGAGTTCCAGTGCTGGATAGCCTTAGCCAGCATTCTTCTTTGTTTGAGCCAGATGTATGAGTAGGTTAAATTAGCTAGCTGCATTAGCTAGCTAAGTAAGTCAAAGTGAAAGTGGAAAAAAATACAACACTCTCTCTCTCTTCTCCTTAATTTTTGAAAAAATATATTTGTTAACTGTTCAACTATTGTCTTTCTCCCTCTGAGTCAACTACCCACCACATTTTATGCACTGCAGTGTTAGCTATGCTTTCAGTACTAGATTCATTATCTGATCCTCTGATTCGTTGGACATGTCTTTTCATGCAGCAAAAGCTCTGATAGGTTGGAGGACGTCCTCCGGAAGTTGTCATAATTACGATAAGTCTATGGAAGGGGGTGAGATGGTGCTACACCAGAGAGTGCTGTTGAGGCTACTGTAGACCTTCATTGCAAAACAGTGTGTTTTACTCAGTTATTTGGTCACCTGAATATATTTACTATAGTTTTATCTAAAAATAATCACTTTTTTAATGTTTCACAATTTTTTTTGGTTGAAATTCATTGAGTAGGATCGTCCTCCCCTTCCCCCTCTGAGGAACCTCCACTGGCTCACACACACTCACACATAGACACTCTTCACATATGCTGCTGCTACTCTGTTTATGATATATCCTGATTGCCTAGTCACTTTTACCCCTACCCACATGTACATACTGTATTACCTAAACTACCTCGTACCCCTGCACATTTATTCGGACTGGTACACCTTGTATATAGGCTTGGTCTTGTTTTTGTGTTACTATTTCCTTTTTCATTTAGCAAATATTTGACTTACTTTTTAACTCTGCATTGTTGGGAATGGGCTCGTAAGTAAGCATTTCACTGTAAAGCCTACACCTGTTGTTTTTCCCACATGTGGCCAATACAATTTGATTTGATTATTTAAACAGAAACAGAAGAGCAGACCCAATCCTGTAGCTATGCATGACTGACCAGCCTGTACAACACAGAATGTATGAGTGAATGCAAGTAAGAAGTCCCTTCATAAACACTGATCACTAATAGTTTACCCCTCCAATGGTTAAAGTCAGTGCCAATAGCAAGCAGCTGAGTTAATTGTAGCACCTTTTATTCACTATTTTATCAATTTAGCTGTTGCCCAAAGACTTTGAAACGAACACAGTGAAGAAGGCACACCACCGAAACAGATTTGTGGAGGGTAATCTGATGCTAGATCTGTGTCTGAGGACAACTTCTACCTATAACAGAGATACCTTAACACCAATCAGCATTGTCCTCCTCCAGCACAACCAATATCTCACCCTTGTTGCTTGGGCTGGAGAGAGAAACACCACAGCACAATTGAGTGAAAAACATAACACCAGTAAGGAAAGAAAAACATTACATCATCCCTAAAGGTGACTAAGCCAAATTTGTGCTTAACAAAAATAACATATTTGCTCTGAGGAGGAAAACCCCCATATCATTGAAGAAAAATAGGTGTATGCCCAACAGTAATGAGTCAGGGAAAATGTCAAAATACATATTTTGCAGTCATCAGATTAACTAAAGATCTCAGAGGATAAGGTGAACCAATCCTGCTGTGGTGACTAAGACTTGGACTTTCCAACTGTTTGCCACCTATAAAAGGAGCCTGTTTTGTCCCAGCAGATGGCTCTATTGTCAACTTGAAGTATCCAAGGGTAGCCTGTCCAAAAAACACAGATAAAAATGCCCGGCCTTTGGATGTAGAAACAACTACACTATATATGCAAAAGTATGTGGACACCCCTTCAAATTAGTGGATTTGGCTATTTCAGCCACACCCGTTGCTGACAGGTGTATAAAATTGAGCACACACCATGCAATCCTCATAGACAAACATTGGCAGTAGAATGGCCTTACTGAAGAGCTCAGTGACTTTCAACATGGCACTGTCAATAGGATGCCACCTTTCCAACAAGTTAGTTTGTCACATTTCTGCCCTGCTAGAGCTTCCCTGGTCAACTGTAAGTGCTGTTATTGTGAAGTGGAAACACTCTAGGAGCAACAATGGCTCAGCCGAGAAGTGGTAGGCCACACAAGCTCAGAGAACGGGACCACCAAGTGCTGAAGCGCATAGTGCGTAAACATCATCTGTCCTCGGTTGCAACACTCACTACCAAGTTCCAAACTGCCTGTGGAAGCAACGTCAGCAGAAGAACTGTTCGTCGGGAGCTTCATGAAATGGGTTTCCATGGCCGAGCAGCCGTGCACAAGCCTAAAATCACCATACGTAATGCCAAGCGTCGGCTGGAGTGGTGTAAAGCTCGCCGCCATTGGACTCTGGAGCAGTGGAAATGCGTTCTCTGGAGTGATGAATCACGCTCCACCATCTGGCAGTCTGACAGACAAATCTGGGTTTGGCTGATGCCAGGACAACGCTACCTGCCTCAATGCATAGTGCCAACTGTAAAGTTTGGTGGAGGAATAATGGTCTGTGTCTGTTTTTCATGGTTTGGGCTAGGCCCCTTAATTCCAGTGAAGGGAAATCTTAACGCTACAGCATACAATGACATTCTAGGCGATTCTGTGCTTGCAACTTTGTGGCAACAATTTGGGGAAGGCCCTTTCTTGTTTCAGCATGACAATCCCCCATGCACAAAGCAAGGTCCATACAGGATGGTTTGTCAAGATTGGTGTGGAAAAACTTGACTGGAACACAGCCCTGACCTCAACCCCATCGAACACCTTTGGGATGAATTGGAACGCTGACTGTGAGCCAGGCCTAATCGCCCACCATCAGTGCCCGACCTCACTAATGTTCTTGTGGCTGAATGGAAGCAAGTCCCCGCAGCAATGTTCCAACATCTAGTGGGAAAGCCTTCACAGAAGAGTGGAAGCTGTTATAGCAGCAAAGGGGGGACCAATTCAATATTAATGCCCATGATTTTGGAATGAGATGTTCGACGAGCATGTTGTCCACATACTTTTGGTCATGTAGTGTATATACAGTAATACTAAAACTGAAATATAGCCTGCTATGCCTTGGCCTCTACTAAATTGAACTACCAAACATATCAAACTATAGATTATGAAAATACACTACTTTGAGGTGGAAAATTACTGTGAACAGAAAATAACATAAGGGAGTAGGCATTTTCTGAGGAAATGTGCCCCTCTGCCAACTCTCACCAGTGCTCTCCTGGGCAGAGGGTGCAGGGGGTTGCCATAGTGGGAGAAGGCCCCATTGGACTGCAGGATGAAGGTGTGAGGAGATGAGGGGAGGGTTTCTGCTGATGGGCTGAGGCATCTGATAGACAAAGTGGGACGAGTTGCTCGATCCATCTGCGCGGATTCCTGGGTGACACAAAGGGGAGAGAGAGCAATAAAGACATTATGCCTGTGAAGTAAATGTGGTTGAATTCTACAGCATCTAGAGAGCATACTATGGAGAGCATACTATATGTGGTTTTTCCACTTCAAGAAAGAGGTGTGCTTTTACGTGTGATACAACTGAGTAAAATTCATTAAATTTGTAAAATATAGATAGAATAGTTTACCTCTCTCTGGCAGTTCAGATAGGGAGTTGAGGGCAGTGACATAGTATTTTGGAGACCCTGTGCTGAAATAGACGGGGCAAGACAATGGGCTAGATTCAATCCGGACCGCGGAAGATCCGCGTTATAACGCGATTGAAATTGAAAGGTAATTTCTGATTGAGCTGACATATGCAGTGTTTAACGTGAATGCAGTCTCCACGAACGTGGGAACATTTCCTTTAAATGTCAATTGCACTATAGCGCAGAACTTCCGTGATCCGGATTGAATCTAAGCCAATATAGAGTTGGCCCAGTGTTATGAGAGAATAAATGGATTTATCTGGTGATAGTACTACATATCAGATCTGGTGATTGAAACATCACTGCTGGGTCATGTATTGCAATACCCATAACTAATGTACTATTCATTGAAAACTCCCAACATAACCAGTTTCAGGTAGTTAATCCTTTAACCAAACGAGGTCAGTATACCAAAATAAATTTGTCATAGAAGAAATACCTAAATGAAGTTGGCCTACTCACACATACTTCTGAAAGGATGACTCTGGACCACCATAGCCTCTTGAATTTTATGGTACACCATTTACATTTTAGTCATTTAGCAGACGCTCTTATCCAGAGCGACTTACAGTAGTGAATGCATACATTTCATGCATTTTTTTTGTACTGGCCCCCCGTGGGAATCGAACCCACAACCCTGGCGTTGCACACACCATGCTGGCGTTGCAAACACCATGCTCTACTAACTGAGCCACAGGGAAGACACCATAATCTGCACAGACGATTAACAGATCACAGTCAACACTAAGTCAGAGACTACCGTTCAGTCCCCACAGGTCCCTGCCCCAGAGATACAAAACAAACTGAGGTCAATGGACATGTTGCTGCTACTGGTGGTGGGGAGGATGAAATCACACCAGCCCTCAGGTGGGCTGACTGGGTAGGAGGGGGAGGGACATTTGGACCTGGAAAACACAAGTTACAGCTTTATAATATATAACATGGTTTAACATTGGCCATCCGTAAAAGACAGAGACCATCTGGATATAAGTTAAGAAAACTGCACAAGACAGTTTTATGGAGAGGCATTGTTGAAGCCCTTTGTTGCACTAGGAGCTAAAAGGACTTAACCCAGTCATTCACATAAAAGAGTGTCCCATTTCTCTATGCCCTTGTGACTGTCCAATAATATTGCCTTGTCCTGTGTAAGGAGTGTCTGTCAACTAAGCACAATGGTGTACTGTCTAGATCACGGGTGGGCAAGTAAGGCCTGTGAGCCGAATAAATGTGGCCCGTGGTGGCTTGATATATTTATATATTCTGGGCTACAATTGAACTTCTAAAACCAGATGGACCTATAATAACAACCCTTTTTCCGTCCGGCAAACTAATCGGTCCAAAAAATGTTTTTGTTCTGACCTCCGTTGCATTTAAAAATCCCGATTTATTTAATTATTGCCCATCCCAGGTCTAGATCTATTTTCTTTTTATGCATCTCAATGGTATAGACAGTCAGTTCCTAAATCCTAGAAAACTACAGTCTGGGTTGAAGGAGAGAAGACTGAGTGTGACTCACCTTTGACTCTGGGAGGGAAAGGGGGAGCAGGTGAGGAGGGTGAAGATGACAGGGAGCTGTCCAGGCTGCATGTGTGAGAGCTGGGAATGGCGTATACCTCACGCTTCTGATCACGGACCAGGGCCAGCCTGCGACCCACACTGAAGAGTTCATCTCCTCCTCCTGCTAGTCCTCGGTCCAGGCTGGAGGAGCTGGTGTGGGTCTGGTACAGACTGAAGGGCCGGATCCGTCCTTCTTCACTGGACCCATCTAAGAGAGTCACAAACAAACACACTCTAAACTCAGCAGTGATAACAAACAGTCATAATAGACTGCTACAAACAATCTATTTCGGATCAACTAACACCTCCCAATCAGGATCACACCAGACACCATAGAGTTGTGAATTACTGGGTTGTGTTGATTATTAGGGCATGCAACAGAAAACATTTTTAAATGTTTTGTAACAAGAAAAAAAAGTGTTTCTTATTGGACAAGTCCAAATAGTTCCTCCCTGTTTAATCTGTTTTCTTCCATTTGGTGCCTAATGAACACGATTGAGATGTAACAATGTTGCTGACCTTGTCGTCATCACTCTCGTACAGATCATCCTGATGCAGCTGTAGTCCACGTGCACGTGTATGTTGAACTGGGACTGGTTGATCTGGTACACAACACACAACAGGAGAATTGCAGTGTGTCAATCATCATATATCATACTATATAGGGAAAGGGGGATACCTAGTCAGTTGCACAACTGAATGCATTCAACTGAAATGTGTCTTCCGCATTTAACCCAACCCCACTCATTTTTTGTCTACGCTATGGAAATCTATTTATCATTACAAAATAAATCTGCTTAGTTTGGTGTCCACAGACTCAGGAGCAAAAATATATATTGACAAGGAGGTGCTGCTGGCTATGAATGACAAGTGAATTGGTTTAGTTAATTACTTTAAGTGCCAGGGTCCTAGAACTGTGTAGCTGTGAGAGAATGAAATCCAGCTGTAGTCAGCTGTGTAGTCAGGTGTGTGTTATTTAACCTCCAAGCGATATCCAGTCCCGTCTTGCCCACTTCGTTCTCTGAGAGAGAAACAAAAACAAAACAGCGGGCACTAATGTCTGGCAAACATAAACTTCACACATGCAGAGCCACAATATGAAGCTCTCACGGTCACACTGTGGCAAAATACAATACATTACAATACTTGCTTAATTGGTCCATTTGCACAGATATTCTTATTATTTGCTATCACAGTACACAACCTGACACACAACACACAAACTGGCTTTGAGCAGAACAGTGCTGTGACCTTTGAGCAATTAGGGGTAAAGTGCCTTGCTTTCTAGGGCATAACAGTGATAGTAGATTGACGTTTATTGGGATGAGTCTTGTCCTTGAGGCAGAACAGTTTAGCCTAGTATGTGAGTTCCATAATGAAGGCTACATATCCTAAATTATTGCACAATGTTAGTCTAATATGATCCATTAATGCTAGCAGGAACAACTACACGGACATGACAGTGGAAAGAAAGGTAAAAGGAATGGAATGATGTAAAATGTAGGCTACAAATTGAAAGAAACAAATACTAAAGTGACAGTTATAAATGTATATGGGTATTACTGATGGCGGCTCCCGACATTTCTAGACATAATTGATATGGGCAGAAAGCTTAAATTCTTGTTAATCTAACTGCACTGTCCAATTTACAGTAGCTATTACAGTGAAAGAATACCATGCTATTGTTTGAGGAGTGCACACTTATGAACTTGAAAATGTATCAATAATCCAATTAGGCACATTTGGGCAGACTTGATACAACATTTTGAACAGAAATACAATGGTCCAATGGATCAGTCTAAAACTTTGCACATAACCTGCTTCCATCTAGTGGCCAAAATCGAAATTGCGCCTAACCTGGAATAATAAATTCAAATCAAATCAAATTTTACTTGTCACATGCGCCGAATATAACAAGTGTAGACCTTACAGTGAAATGCTTACTTAAGAGACCCCTAACAAACAATGCAGTTTAAAAAAAACGTATAAGAATAAGAAATAAAAGTAACAAGTAATTAAAAAGCAGCAGTAAAATAGCAATAGCGAGACGATAGATAGAGGGATACTGGTACAGAGTCAATGAGCGGGGGCATCGGTTAGTTGAGGTTGAGGTTATATGTACATGTAGGTAGAGTTATTAAAGTAACTATGCATAGATGATAACAACAGAGAGCAGCTGCGGTGTAAAAGAGGGGGGGTGGGACAATGCAAATTGTCTGGGTAGCCATTTGATTAGATGTTCAGGAGTCTTATGGCTTGGGGGTAGAAGCTGTTTAGAAGCATTCTCACATAGGTGTTCCTTTTGTCCAGGTGGGAAAGGGCAGTGTGGAGTGCAATCGAGATTGCATCATCTGTGGATCTGTTGGGGCGGTATGCAAATTGGAGTGGATTTAGGTTTCTGGGAAAATGGTGTTGATGTGAGCCATGTCCAGCCTTTAAAAGCACTTCATGGCTACAGACGTGAGCGCTAAGGGTCGGTAGTCATTTAGGCATGTTACCTTAGTGTTGTTAGGCACAGGGACTATGGTGGTCTGCTTAAAACATGTTGGTATTACAGACTCGGACAGGGAGAAGTTGAAAATGTCAGTGAAGACACTTGCCAGTTGGTCAGCGCATGCTCGCAGTACACGTCCTGGTAATTCGTCTGGCCCTGCAGCCTTGTGAATGTTGACCTGTTTAACCTGTTATGGATAGGGGGCAGTATTTTCACGTCCGGATAAAAAAACGTACCCGATTTAATCTGATTATTACTACTGCCCAGAAACGGGAATATGCATATAATTATTAGCTTTGGATAGAAAACACTCCAAAGTTTCTAAAACTGTTTGAATGGTGTCTGTGAGTATAACAGAACTCATTTGGCAGGCAAAAACCTGAGAAGATTCCTTACAGGAAGTGCCCTCTCTGACCATTCCTTGGCCTTCTACACTCTCTTTATTGAAAACTGAGGATCTCTGCTGTAACGTGACACTTCCTACGGCTCCCATAGGCTCTCAGAAGGCGGCAAAACGTTGAATGATGCCTTTGCAGGCCATGGCTGAAAAACAGTAGCGCATTTGGATAGTAGTCGATCTGAGAACAATGAGACTGGGGGCGCGTGCACGAGGAGACTCCATCTTTTTATTTTCAGTCTTTGAACGAAAACAACGACTCCCAGGTCGGAATATTATCGCTATATTACGAGAAAATTTGATTTTAAACAGCGTTTGACATGCTTCGAAGTACGGTAATGGAATATTTTGAATTTTTTTGTCACGAAACGCGCCGGGCGCGTCACCCTTCGGATAGTGTCTTGAACGCACAACAAAACGCCACTATTTGGATATAACGATGGATTATTTGGAACCAAACCAACATTTGTTATTGAAGTAGAAGTCCTGGGAGTGCATTCTGACGAAGAACAGCGAAAGTAATCCAATTTTTATTATAGTAAATCGGAGTTTGGTGAGTACCAAACTTGGTGGGTGTCAAAATAGCTAGCCATGATGGCCAGGCTATCTACTCAGAATATTGCAAAATGTGCTTTCACCGAAAAGCTATTTTAAAATGGGACATAGCGATTGCATAAAGGAGTTCTGTATCTATAATTCTTTAAATAATTGTTATGTTTTTTGTGAACGTTTATCGTGAGTAATTTAGTAAATTCACCGGAAGTGTTCGGTGGGAATGCTAGTTCTGAACGTCACATGCTAATGTAAAAAGCTGGTTTTTGATATAAATATGAACTTGATTGAACAAAACATGCATGTATTGTATAACATAATGTCCTAGGAGTGTCATCTGATGAAGATCATCAAAGGTTAGTGCTGCATTTAGCTGTGGTTTTGTTTTTTGTGACATTATATGCTAGCTTGAAAAATGGGTGTCTGATTATTTCTGTCTGGGTACTCTGCTGACATAATCTAATGTTTTGCTTTCGCTGTAAAGCCTTTTTGAAATCGGACAGTGTGGTTAGATAAAGGAGAGTCTTGTCTTTAAAATGGTGTAAAATAGTCATGTTTGAAAAATGGACATTTTTGGATTTTTGAGGAATTTGTAATTCACGCCACGCCTATCATTGGATATTGGAGCAGGTGTTCCGCTAGCGGAATGTCTAGATGTAAGAGGTTAAAAGGTCTTACTCACATCGGCTGCGGAGTGTGATCACATAGTCTTCTGGAACAACTGGTGCTCTCAAGCATGTTTCAGTATTATTTTCCTCAAAGTGAGCATAGAAGTTGTTTAGCTCATCTGGTAGGCTTGTGTCACTGGGCAGCTCTCGACTGTGCTTCCCTTTGTAGTATGTAATGGTTTTCAAGCCCTGCCACATCCGACGAGCATCAGAGCTGGTGTAGTACAATTCGATCTTAGTCCTGTATTGACACTTTGCTGTTTGATGGTTCGTCGGAGGGCATAGCAGGATTTCTTATAAGCTTCCGGGTTAGAGTCCCGCTCCTTGAAAGCGGCAGCTCTAGCCTTTAGCTCAGTGCGGATGTTGCCTGTAATCCATAGCTTCTGGTTGGGGTATGTACGTGCGGTCACTGTGGGGGCGACGTCATCGATGCACTTACGTATTGATGAAGCCAATGACTGATGTGGTGTACTCCTTAATGCCATCGGAGGAAGCCAGGAACATATTCTAGTCTGTGCTAGCAAAACAGTGCTGTAGCTTAGCATCTGCTTTAACTGACCACTTTTTTATTGATCTGGCCGCTGGTGCTTCCTGCTTTAATTTTAGCTTGTAAGCAGGAATCAGGAGGATAGAATTACGGTCAGATTTGCCAAATGGAGGGCGAGGGAGAGCTTTGTATGCGTCTGTGTGTGTGGAGTAAAGGTGGTCCAGAGTTCTTTTCTTCTGGTTGCACATTTAACATGCTGATAGAAATTTGGTAAAACGGATTTAAGTTTCCTTGCATTAAAGTCCCCGGCTACTTAGAGCGCCGCCTCTGGGTGAGCGTTTTCTTGTTTGCTTATTGGGGATTACAGCTCATTCTATGCGGTCTTAGTGCTAGCCTCTGTCTGTGGTGGTGTGTAAACAGCTACGAAAATTACAGATGAAAACTCTCTAGGTCGATAGTGTAGTCTACAGCTTATCATGAGATACTCTACCTCAGGCAAGCAATAGTTCAAGACTTCCTTAGATATTGTGCACCAGCTGTTATTTACAAAAATAGACAGTTCGCCGCCCCTTGTCTTACCAGACGCCGCTGTTCTATCCTGCCGGTGCAGCGTATAACCAGCCAGCTATATGTTGATAATGTCGTCGTTCAGCCACGTCTCCGTGAAACATAAGATATTACAGTTTTGAATGTCCCGTTGGTAGTTTAATCTTCCGTGTAGGTCATCTATTTTATTGTCCAAAGATTGTACATTTATTTGCTAGTAGAATGGAAGGAAGTGGGGGTTTATTCGATTGCCTACGAATTCTCAGAAGGCAGCCCGCCCTTTGGCCCCTTTTTCTCCACGCAAATCATGGGGATCTGGGCCTGTTCCCGGGAGAGCAGTATGTCATTCACGTCGGGCTCGTCAGACTCGTTAAAGAAAAAAAGGATTCTGCCAGTCCGTGGTGAATAATCGCAGTCCTGATGTCCAGAAGTTATTTTCGGTCACAAGAGACGGTAGCGGCAACATTATGCACAAAATAAGTTAAAAAATAAGTTACAAACAACGCAAAGAAACGAACAAAAAAACACAATTGGTTGGGGACATGTAAAATGTCAGCTGTCTTCTCCGGCGCCATCTTATTATTACATTGTGACCTTTCTCTTGCATTTCAAAGATGTATTGTATTATCTTTTACCAGATCTAATATGTTATATTCTCCTACATTAATTTCACATTTCCACAAACTTCAAAGTATTTCCTTTCAAATGGTATCAAGAATATGCATATCCTTGCTTCAGGTCCTGAGCTACAGGCAGTTAGATTTGGGTATGTCATTTTAGGTGAAAATTTTAAAACAAAAGGGTCCGATCCTTAAGAGGATATTAAAAAAAAATTATCTGGGAGATTATTATTATTATTTCTGATTAAATCTTGGCCCTTGTTTCATTCAGTCACCATATCTGCATCAATGAGTCATCCAAAACCAGGCCCTGATAATGCTTTACAGATTAGGTTTTTACCCTCTACAATATCCCTCGGCAGGCCCTGGCCAAGACATACACCGCAGATAAGAGATAAGAGTATGAGCTCAGTGAAAGTGTGAGGGAGAACAAAGTTACTTAGGAAAGAAAATAACGGAAAGAAAGATGGACAGACAAGTATTGCGTGTCTAGTCCAACCTAAAGATTCCCTTTTGTACAGGATATCATGTTATAGGAGAATCACTTCCTCCTCTGGATTCTCATTTGGCCATCTGGTTTTCAGATGGAATCTCCCTGGAGAGATATTTGCAGTCACAAAAACAGACCAACTGAACTAACAAACATACAAAGTGGGTGTGGATGGGTCTACCGTAGATTTTGTGTGCAACCCATCGACGTTTAATTTTGTCCTCACAGTATGGATACGTTGAGGGCCAGCCAAACAAGAAAGGCCCGTTCCCTTCATCTTTCGTCCATGCAATGTCTGACACAAGCCAAAATAGGGACATGTTCTGTAAGGCAACCTGCCACCCTTTCCAATGACTTCAGGACCAAGCTTAAACTACCCGAGGATCATGGGGCACTCGGGAACTTTGGTTCTGATCGTGAACGTACTCTGTTTGAAAATCACTGCTCACATTTCCCTCATCTTGGGGAAGCCATGTTTTTCATTAAGAACAATGGCTGTGGTTGTTGCACACACTACACAGCCTTCGTAACAAGTCAAGTTTTGCCCAAAGATATTGCGTCAAATTACACTGCCAGTCAAAGGGGTCACTGTATTTACCTACACAAGAATTTCATGTTATAAAAACTTAGGCCAGGATTCAATCCGTTTCAAAATTAAAAAGGGAGGCGGTGTGGTGATTGTTCAGCTTTTATTTAATTTTTAAAGACACCACAGCTTGATCATAGTCAATCACACACATAGTCACAAATACAAAAGGTATGGTTTTATTAAAAGTACTGTATTGGGTACCAATTTACTTTTATTTAAAAAATCCTAAATGGCTTTGAGATTTTATTTAAAACTTAATGTTTCGTGAATGATGATATTAAAGTTGCATTGATCGTTTCTGGTTTTAATTGAAGGTCTTCATTTTTACTCATCGGGTCACAACTGTCTACCAGTGGTCATAGATCAAACTCGGATAACAGCGAATAACAGCGAATTGACACAAAGGTTCACACATCCATATAAAAAAAGTTATATCAAAACTCCCTGTTAAACTGGCTCAGAAGGCACATCACTGGAATCTCTCTAATTAAACCGTTCATTCTTTTTTTTAGAAATTAATCAAAGACATCTGGCTAGCCCCCCCCAAAACAAGAATGTGGTATCATAATGCAACATTAAGCAGACTGTTAATGACCACATTGTGTGTTCCCTCCTTACACAGCATTCAAAATTTGTATTCCTTGGGATGGCAACACAAGTGAAATTTCCATCATCTACGTTATTAGATCAAGTTAAGAGCAACATAATAATAGGCAACATAATTGGGTGTGAAAGCTGTACATTAATATGGTTTAATTGACTACTATGGCAGCTCAAAACTGTTTCTACAGAGACATTAAACCAATCCTTATAGTTCCAATGCAGTATAAATTCTTGAATTAATTTGAGTCCAACTGTGCCCTAATCCATCCTCACAAAGAAGAAAAATACACGCAGATGTGGTTTTTACACCCTTGCAACACAGGGCTTCTGTCCTTAATGCGGATTCTGTGGTTTACCCCTTCAGTCAAAGGCTCTCAGGTTCTTGAAGGGTTCTTCAGTATAATGTTAGTTCGGTACAGAACAGGGAAGAAACGAAATAAGCTGGCTCAGCGTAAGCCGCTCCGCATACTGTGTTCGTTTTCATGATCCGTCTAAAACGTGCATGTGTGGAGGTTTTCCGTCCCTGTTAAAATGTTGTTTTTTTTCAGACATTTATAATGCTGTTGACATGCAGCGCATGCTCAAATGACATGATTCAAGTTCTTGTTTTGGTCTGAGGACTTCTGTTTGTGGTTTTGGTTGTATGTGTAGCTCACAGTGCTAGTTTCAGTGACCAGGGAGCATCACAGGTTTCATGTCCCTCTTCGACGGTCTCTGACCACCACGCCCAACACTAATGGCTTCATCCTGTACACACCACCCTTGCTCATTCTCATCTCTTGTGCAGCTTAATTTTGCCCTCTGTGTCCAGCTTTTGGATAACCTCCGTCTCAAAATCAGCATTGTGCACCCCAGTTTTCCTAAACGCACCAGCATACTTGTTGTCCTCCCAGTAGTGGTGCCAGTTCCCCTGTTGGTCAGCTCCATAGCCAAACACAGACACCTGGAGAAGGACGGCAATGTTTAGCATTACTAGTGTTATTAGCATTCTGTTTACTTTCAGCCAGGCTTGTGACACTTAAGATAAGTCAATTTCCACTGATAATTTACCCCCCAAAAATCAGATTGTTTCCACATCCATGGCCCAGCTCCAGTGATTCACTGGGCTATGACCTCAGTGGACCTGTTCTGACTTGGGGCCAAGGCTAAATTTACTTTTCAGCTCGCATTTACATAACAATGGCTTAGTATGAGCTTTTAATTTTTGTTTATTTTACCAGGTAAGTTGACTAAGAACACATTCACAGTTACAGCAACAACCTGAGGAATAGTTACAGGGGAGAGGAGGGTGGATGAATGAGCCAATTGGAAGCTGGGGTTGATTAGGTGGCCATGATGTTATGAGGGCCAGATTGGGAATTTACCCAGGACACCTGGGTTAACACCACTACTTTTATGATAAGTGCCAGGGGATTTTTAATGACCAAAGAGTCAGGACACCCCTTTAACGTCCCATCCGAAAGACGGCACCTTACACAAGCCATTGTTCCCAATCACTGCCCTGGGACATTGGGATATCTTTTTTCAGACCAGAGGAGCTAATCACCTTCCACGGTTAACATCATCTCACAAAGTAACTGTGTTGATATTGCAAAGGTTGTTGATTCTGCTCTTCACAAGTCCTCAGTGTCAGCCTTAGTTCCCCAAAAATTACACTAGAGCTGACATTAACATAATCACTGGCGACACACTAATGCTGCTATGGAAAAACCCTATTGATATCAAAGGATACTCACCTCATCGCAGATGTGAAGGGAAAATATAACGGCCAGCATGCCCGTGGAAGGGTATCTGCCATGGCGCTCTGTCCACCGGTCGTGGGTGTACTTAAAGAACGCTGGATTCACCACTATAACCTGCAAACGAGAGGGTGATTAGCTTTAACACACAAAACTAATCAACATTCATTCAATAGTTTTGTCCACCATGATAAGCCTTACCCTGTTCTTGTCAGCCTGTACTCGACCTTTCACCCTCATGTATGTCCTGAAGAAACATGCAGGGAAAACAACTATTTTATTTTACATTTATTAAACAAGGTGGGTCAGTTGAGAACCAGTTCTCATTTATAATGACAGCCTAGCCAAGAGGCAAAACATTGTCACGATAAAAACAGGAACATTCTAAATATAGACTAAAAGACCATTGTACTTGCCTACGGAGCAGCAAGAGGAAATTGACAAGTGTTGTTGTGGTCAGTAGATGTGTGTTTGTGGTCAGTATTGT
The DNA here is from genome assembly GCF_965601325.2 of Salmo salar. Lineage (NCBI taxonomy): Eukaryota > Metazoa > Chordata > Actinopteri > Salmoniformes > Salmonidae > Salmo > Salmo salar. Next base: position 41,632,567 of record NC_138302.1, on the reverse strand, counting down.
GTGGTTGTCGTCAGTAGTTGTACGTTTGGGAGTGACAGTGAAAAGCTTGGGATTGGCAAAGAGTGGACCTACGCTTTGATCTCTCCTGTCGAAAGGGCACTGGCCACCCACTGTAGATCGCGGAGTTTAAAGGGCAGCAGAACGAGGTGGACCCCAGGGGCGATGTCCACTGCACTCTCAGGGTACATGAAGTGGTGCGTCGTTCTGTTGCCCACGTCGGCTTCAAACCCTGCTGTGGTGGCTTTATTCATCCTTTACAGCAAAGAGAGAACATTGTTTCAGTTCACAGGCAGGTCATGAACCAATCTGTGCCTATGTGGCATGCGAGGCAACCATCAGACACTGAATTAGATTTAACATGGTAGCCCTGCAGCTACTGGGCTGTAGTGTATGTGTGAATTCATTCCTGACAGTCAGTCAACCACCTGATTTAACTAAGTATAGTCTTAATTGAGCTCATCTGGCATGCCTCACTGGTTTCAGGGGATATGGTAACTGGGTCAGGTGGTTTGATGAGTGTCTGGAACTGAAGCCTGGTCACTGGTTCATCAGGCTCAGTATTGCCTAATCCTGCCAAGGTGAATGGTTGTGGGTTGTTTGGATCATGGTGGGGTTGTGTAATGCATCTGTACCCCATGAAATCAGCCCAAATTAGTTCAATGCATGCATACACCTATAGAATATGCATTCACCTGAATTGTGAATAGGCCTAGGCTACATCGTGATTTACCCTGTTTATCAAGAGATGTATCATTCAAATAAATGATTACCGTTATGTAGTTATTGTTTTTACGAAAGTCAAATAAATTGTATGATTGTATAAATTATTAATTAATGCATACATACATTGCTGTCTCTGAAAATGTTTTACATACATCTTTTTGAATGTAATGTTGTTGAACTCAAAAACATGCCCAACGATTGAACAGAGCAGTAGCAGAGTTTATCTGTCTGGCTCAAGTGCCAGTATGTGCCTTCTTTTGTGGTATCGAGTATTGTGATGGTATCAAGTATCGTGATACTAAACCTGGTATCGGTATAGAAGTCAAAATTCCAGTATCGTGAAAACACTAGTTAGGTCATACCTTATGACACTGTTATGTGAGTCTATCAAGGAGCCGTATTGAGAGCCGAGCAGGTTTCCTGAGTTCCCCACCACTGCACACTTCCTGCACTGAGCTTGTTTGGGTTGGACATCCACGGCAGGGGGAGCGATGACCTGGAACATCTTCTGGACCACCTCGTATATCGTTCGCTCATCGGTGGACCGCTGCAAAGCCTGATGGGGATGTTTAAAATTCACTTTAGGTGTGGGGTGACAATGATATCTCACAGGACTAAAGCCTGAGCTCACCTTTGGCAAACAAACAAAAACAGGGCAATATATACAGTTGAAGTCAGAAGTTTACATACACTAAGTTGACTGTGCCTTTAACACAGCTTGGAAAATACCAGAAAATTATGTCATGGCTTTAGAAGCTTCTGATAGGCTAATTGACATCATTTGAGTCAATTGGAGGTGTACCTCTGGATGTATTTCAAGGCCTACCTTCAAACTCAGTGCCTCTTCGCTTGACATCATGGGAAAATCAGAAGAAATCAACCAGACCTCAGAAAAAAAATTGTAGACCTCCACAAGTTTGGTTCATCCTTGGGAGCAATTTCCAAATGCCTGAAGGTACCACGTTCATCTGTACAAACAATAGTACGCAAGTATAAACACCATTGGACCACGCAGGCGTCATACCGCTCAGGAAGGCGACGCTTTCTGTCTCCTAGAGATGAACGTACTATGGTGCGAAAAGTGAAAATCAATCCCAAAATAACAGCAAAGGACCTTGTGAAGATGCTGGAGGAAACAGGTACAAAAGTATCTATATCCACAGTAAAACGAGTCCTATATCGACATAACCTGAAAGGCCGATCAGCAAGGAAGAAGCCACTGCTCCAAAACCGCCATTAAAAAGCCAGACTACAGTTTGCAACTGCACATGGGGACAAAGATCGTACTTTTTGGAGAAATGTCCTCTGGTCTGATGAAACAAAAATAGAACTGTTTGGCCATAATGACCATCATTATGTTTGGAGGAAAAAGGGGGAGGCTTGCAAGCCGAAGAATACCATCCCAACCGTGAAGCACGGGGGTGGCAGCATCATGTTGTGGGGGTGCTTTGCTGCAGGAGAGACTGGTGCACTTCACAAAACAGATGGCATCATGAGGAAGGAAAATTATGTGGATATATTGAAGCAAAATCTCAAGGCATCAATCAGGAAGTTAAAGCTTGGTCGCAAATGGGTCTTCCAAATGGACAATGACCCCAAGCATACTTCCAAAGTTGTGGCAAAATGGCTTAAGGACAACAAAGTCAAGGTATTGGAGTGGACATCTGAATGCCCTGACCTCAATCCTATAGAAAATGTGTGGGCAGAACTGAAAAAGTGTGTGCGAGCAAGGAGGCCTACAATCCTGACTCTTTTACACCAGCTCTGTCAGGAGGAATGGGCCAAAATTCACCCAACTTATTGTAGGAAGGTTGTGGAAGGCTACCTGAAATGTTTGACCCTAGTGTAACAATTTAAAGGCAATGCTACCAAATACTAATTGAGTGTATGTAAACTTCTGACCCACTGGGAATGTGGTGAAAGAAAGTAAAGCTGAAATAAATCATTCTCTACTATTATTCAGACATTAGACCTTTCACATTCTTAAAATAAAGTGGTGAACCCAACTGCCCTAAGACAGGGAATTTTTACTTGGATTAAATGTCAGGAATTGTGAAAAACTGAGTTTAAATGTATTTGGCTAAGGTGTATGTAAACTTCCGACTTCAAATGTACAAGGGGCCTTTAATATTCGGTACTAAGGGAATCACCAGCCTCCAGAGGGAGACTTGGTCATGTGTTAAAATGTCCCCTTTCATGACCAGCCAGCCTCTTTTTGGTTATTACCTTGTTTTGGCATGGCATTCTTATCAGACCAACTATGGCAACACAGTGTGTGTATGTCCTGACCACTGCTTTTCAGTGCCAGGAGCCATCACAATGCCAAGCTTATCTTGGTGTTGCTTTCGAAACCTTGAATGCCTCAAATTATCTTTAAATAAAACATATTGAAACATGCTCAGACTGCTCAGACTGGAGAAAGGCTGACTTGCTCAGTCCCTTCGGGGAGTTTCTTTTGGAAAGGAATCACCCTGACGATTACAGTGCATGGAATCCACCGCAGTTGGTTTTAATGACATTTGGCCATGGAATGATGGTAGTAACAGAGCACATTTAGTTTTCACTGTGCAGCACAGAGGCTGTCTTTTCCAGATGTACTAAGTTTGCCACGGAAGAAAATGTAGACTTCAAAATGTTGATATTTGCAGCATGCTTTAGAGATAAGAGTAGGACTACTAAGTCCCTCATAGGAATAAAATGATAACAGATGTGTATATCTGGGAATACACACATTTCTCATGCATGTCAGGAAATTTTTGCTGGCCACATGTCTTGATTTATTTTCAAATGACTGATTATTGAATGGTGGTGAACAGGACATGCAGTGCAATAAAAAAAAAAGTATTTGCCCCCTTTCAGATTTTCTCTAGTCTTGCATATATAAGTATTTTTTTAGAGTACCACAGTATGTGTCAATAATACCCATAAAACCTAGCGGTTAAACAATGAATAAAATAGCTACATTCCTTTAAATTGATAATTCTGTGAACTGTCTTGTGCAAGTTTTAAATTGACACAATACCTGTTAGCAAAGGTATCAGCGAAAGATGACGTGCAGGAGCTTGCAGGGATTTGTAGTCTTGCATGGTGTCTACTTTGATGCTTATTAGAGCATATTGATAAAAGTCACCTTGTCCGAGACAGATAAACAGGGTAAACTTACATGAAACACAGTTTCTAAAAATTTAAACATTCATGAAAATACAAGTGTTATACATCATTTAAAAGCTTAACTTCTTGTTAATCTTTCAAAAAGGCTTTACGGCGAAAGCATACCATGCGATTATCTGAGGACAGCGCCCCACACCAAAATACTTTTTCAACCAGCACAGGCGTCACAAAATCACAAATAGCGATTAAATAAATCACTTACCTTTGAAGATCTTCCTCTGTTTGCAATCCCAAGGGTCCCAGCTACACAATGAATGGTCATTTTGTTCGATAAAGTCCTTATTTATATCCAAAAAAGTCTGTTTAGTTGGCGCCAATGATCTCAGTAATCCACTCGTTCAACGTGCATATAAACGAATCCAAAAAGTTACCGGTAAAGTTCATCCAAACAAGTCAAACAATGTTTCTAATTAATCCTCAGGTATGCTAATATCTATATAAACGATAATATTTAAGACGGAGAATAGTATGTTCAATAGGGAAGATAACGAAGAGCGCGCACCTCATTCACGTGGCACACCTCATTCACGTGGCAACAAGACTACTTTTCTAATGAGACACCTTGTAGTTTTTCCAACTACTTTTTTCAAAAAACAAGCCTGAAACCCTTTCTAAAGACTGTTGACATCTAGTGGAAGCCATAGGAACTGCAATCTGGGTCCTATCTATTTGTATTTCCCATAGGCTAGCACTGAAATGGCCTGTGACCCCAAAGAAATTCCGGATGGATTTTCCTCGGGTTTTCGCCTGCCATTTCAGTTCCGTTATACTTTGGGCACATCCGTCAACCGAAATTCTGAACAAAAACCAGTCTCCAAAACAGGTTAATGGGTATTATGACACCTCCACTGTGGGTCTCTATAGCCCCCTTACTCTCAATAACTGGTTGTACCACCTTTAGCTGCAATGACTAACGAAACACGTCTTGTAGTTGATCAGTCTATCACATCGTTGTGGAAGAAATATCGCCCACTCAGCGACATTTGTGGGTTTTCGAGCATGAACAGCTAGTTTCAGGTCCTGCCACAACATCTCAAATCGGGTTTAGGTCTGGACTTTGACTAGTTCATTCCAAAACTTAAAATAGCTTTTCAGGCTTTCTGTAGACTTGATGTGTGTTTTGGATCATTGTCTTGCTGCATGACCCAGCTGCACTTCACAGTGGCGACCTGTCATTCAGTGCTGTTTTGAGCAACACACTTTTAGGTAAAAAAAAAGAAAAAAAGTAATTGAGTCAATAACACTGACACGGTCGCCAGGTGTACAGTGTTTCCTTCGACACATTCGTGCGACTGGCTTCCGGGTTACGTGGGCACTGTGTCAAGAAGAAATGCGGCTTGGCTGGGTTGTGTTTCGGAGGACGCACGGCTCTCGACCCTCGCCTCTCCTGAGTCTGTATGGGAGTTGCAGCGATGAGACAAGACTGTAACTACCAATTGGATACCATGAAAATTGGGGAGATAAAAAAAGGGGTAAAAAAAAATGTGCCCATCCAAGAAGGCTCAAGGTCATTGGCCACAGAATTACATCAAATCACATTATATTTACAGTAGCTTTGATTGGACTGATCATGTCAACATTTACTTTCAAAGTCTTAGCTAGCAGTCATTATCAAGTCGACAATCTACTGGCAAATCCTTTTGAAATCTTTGTCATATGAAGAGAAATAATGAAGAGAAATTATAGATAAAACGTATCGGTGCTCATCGGCCATTGTACATAAAGATTACACAAGTTGGCAATCAAAATTCAACAATGAGTCGTTTAGAAGGAATCAGTGGCTAACTGCAAGCGTTACAAAGAAACCACTAACGCTAGCCTGCTATTCAATGGAGTGGTTGTGTTCCCCCCCGCCCCAAGTTCCCACCATAAATTCAGAGAATGCCAGACTTTGATGACAAAATTTGCCCAAAGGACCGCTGCACCACCTTCACAAGGTGAGTCCAAAAATGTATTGTATGTTGCTCCATAAATGATGTAATATGCAAGGGAGAAATCTATTCTGTAGCTAAGAAAGTAATACTAAGTATATATTGTGTAGTAAGCTGTTAGTAGCCCATGTGCCTCACCCTAATAATTTGGTCTATTTTCACCAATGCGGTATCGTTCGTGGCCCGGGTTTGGCTGTGCTAGTTTGGCTACAGCTTTGACAGTGCTACTGATAGTATTGGTGGCGCTTGGCTTGAACGTGCAAATTCAGCACACACAACATTCTATAATATAAGTGTTATTTGATGTGTCAAATTAAAAGCATATTTAACGCGTCAAATAGTGTTATATGACGTGTATCTTTTTTGACACGCATAGACCCAAATGGCGTTCAATGTACCTCACCCTAATAATTTGGTCTGTTTTCACCTCTTAATTTTGCCTACTGTTCAAACTTGGTGGTGCACAAATCGCCTATAACCTGTTTTACAGAAATGTAATCATTGAATATTGTAAGAGCTTTCATTGTCTGTTTATATGCCCCATTTATTTATCCTACGGTTCTAACTTGTACAGGGAGTAAACTGTAAGAACGGCCCATGTTCTGAATTCTGTCGCTGTAGATTTCATAAGTGCTGAACAAATAGTTATTGACTATGTCCGTCGTCGCTTGCTCATTAATGTCTTAAATTGAAATTACGGATTTCCACTTGACGTTCCCTTATGCCATAGTTCGTACATCTCAATTGTCAGTAGAAACCACATTTGTTTAAGCAAGTCTGTCATTTCAGCTATGTTTTTTTTTAAAGGCAGTAAATTAGGCTGAATAAACTGTTTCGATGCCAGACAAGGCTCCGCTGAAAGCCAGGTGTAGCAGTGGTAAGGTGTTGAGTCTGCTGTTGGGACAGTTTTATGTAGGCCCTACAGTTTGTGGGCACCGTTTGTCACCGTTATAGTGCAACTAATGTATTGTTTAATGTTGTGTAGTGGCTTTTCAGGCATGCATCCCACATTTTCTGTTTGTTTGCCCCACCAAGATGTACATGCTAAAATCGCCACTGGCACTTCAGCTCATGGACAGATGGCCTGACATTCTCCTGTAAAATTATTTGATACAGAGCAGAATTCATGGTTCCTTCAATGATGGCAAGTTATCCAGGTCCTGAGGCAGCAAAGCATTCCCAAACCATCACACTACCACCACCAATTTCATCCACAGCGATGTACGGAACTGATCAACAACTACAGGAAGCGTTTGGTTGCAGTCATTGCAGCTAAAGGTGGTATAACCAGTTGAGTGTAAAGGGGGCAATTATTTTTTCACACAGGACCTTGGGTGTTGCATAACATTATGCATTAAATAAATGTAATTAGTATTGTGTTATTTGTTCATACGGGTTCCCGTTATCGAATATCTAGAGAGTAGCAGCGGTGTCAAAAGGGGGGTGGCGGCAATGCAAATAGTCTGGGTAGCCATTTGATTAGGTGTTCAGGGGTCTTATGGCTTGAGGGTAGAAGCTGTTTACAAGCCTCTTGGACCTAGACTTGGCGCTCCGGTACTGCTTGTCGTGCAGTAGCAGAGAGAACAGTCTATGACTAGGGTGGCTGGAGTCTGACAATTTTTAGGGCCTTCCTCTGACACCGCATGGTATAGAGGTCCTGAATGGCAGGAAGCTTGGCCCCAGTGATGTACTGGGCCATTCGCACTACCCTCTGTAGTGCCTTGCAGTCGGAGGCCGAGCAGTTGCCATACCAGGCAGTGATGCAACCAGTCAGGATGCTCTCGATGGTGCAGCTGTAGAACCTTTTGAGGATCTGAGGACCCATGCTAAATCTTTTCCTGTGGGGGAAGAGGTTTTGTCGTGCCCTCTTCACGACTGTCTTGGTGTGCTGGGACCATGTTAGTTTGTTGGTGATGTGGACACCAAGGAACTTGAAGCCCCGTCGATGAGAATGGGGGCGTGCTCTGTCCTCTTTATCCTGTAGTCCACACATCAGGCCTACCACTGTTGTGTCATCGGCAAACTTAATGATGGTGTTGGAGTCGTGCCTGGCCGTGCAGTCATGAGTGAACAGGGAGTACAGGAGGGGACTGAGCACGCACCCTTGAGGGGCCCCTGTGTTGAGGATCAGCGTGGCGAATGTGTTGTGACCTACCGTTACCACCTGGGGGCGGCCCGTCAAGAAGTCCAGGATTCAGTTGCAGAGGGAGGTGTTTAGTCCCAGGGTCCTTAGCTTATTGATGAGCTTTGAGGGCACTATGGTGTTGAACGCTGAGCTGTAGTCAATGAATAGCATTCTCACATAGGTGTTCCTTTTGTCCAGGTGGAAAAGGGCAGTGTGGAGTGCAATAAAGATTGCATCATCTGTGGATCTGTTGGGGTGGTATGCAAATTGGACTGGGTCTAGGGTCTCTGGGATAATGGTGTTGATGTGAGCCATGTCCAGCCTTTAAAAGCCCTTCATGGCTACAGACGTGAGTGCAAAGGGTCGGTAGTCATTTAGGCAGGTTATACTAGTGTTCTTGGGCACAGGCACTATGGTGGTCTGCTTAAAACATGTTAGTATTACAGACTCGGACAGGGAGAGGTTGAAAATGTCAGTGAAGACACTTGCCAGTTGGTCAGCGCATGTCCTGGTAATCTGTCTGGCCCTGCGGCCTTGTGAATGTTGACCTGTTTAAAGGTCTTACTCACATCGGCTGGGGAGAGCGTGATCACAGTCTTCTAGAACAGCTGGTGCTGTCATGCATGTTTCAATGTTAACCTGTTATGGCTAGGGGGCAGTATTTTCACGGCTGGATAAAAAACGTACCCGATTTAATCTGGTTACTACTCCTGCCCAGTAACTAGAATATGCATATAATTATTGGCTTTGGATAGAAAACACTCCAAAGTTTCTAAAACTGTTTGAATGGTGTCTGTGAGTATAACAGAACTCAAATGGCAGGTCAAAACCTGAGAGATTCCTTTACAGGAAGTGGCCTGTCTGACCATTTCTTGAACTTCTTTGCCATCTCTATCTTTTACAAAGGATCTCTGCTCTAACGTGACACTTCCTACGTCTTCCATGGGCGCTCAGAGCCCGGGAAAAACCTGAATGTCGTCATCCCAGCCCCAGGCTGAAACACATTATCGCCTTTCTCAAGTGGCCGATCAATGGACTGTGGGCTTAGGCGCGTGCCCTGGCCGCCCCCGTCTTTGTGATTTTTCCTCTGTTTGCCGAAAAGGAGATTCCCGGTCGGAATATTATCGCTTTTTTACGAGATAAATTGCATAAAAATTGATTTTAAACAGCGGTTGACATGCTTCGAAGTACGGTAATGGAATATTTAGAATTTTTTTGTCACGAATTGCGCCATGCGCACGACCCTGATTTACCATTTCGGATCGTGTCTGGGACGCACGAACAAAACGGCGCTATTCGGATATAATGATGGATTATTTGGGACCAAACCAACATTTGTTATTGAAGTAGCAGTCCTGGGAGTGCATTCTGACGAAGACAACAAAGGTAATAACATTTTTGTTATAGTAAATCTGATTTTGGTGAAGGCTAAACTTGCCGGGTGTCTAAATAGCTAGCCCGTGATGGCTGGGCTATGTACTTAGAATATTGCAAAATGTGCTTTCACCAAAAAGCTATTTTAAAATCGGACATATCGAGTGCATAGAGGAGTTCTGTATCTATAATTCTTAAAATAATTGTTATGCTTTTTGTGAACGTTTATCGTGAGTAATTTAGTAAATTGTTAGTAAATTCCCCGGAAGTTTGCGGGGGGTATGCTAGTTCTGAACGTCACATGCTAATGTAAAATCTGTTTTTTGATATAAATATGAACTTGATTGAACAAAACATGCATGTATTGTATAACATAATGTCCTAGGTGTGTCATCTGATGAAGATCATCAAAGGTTAGTGCTGCATTTAGCTGTCTTCTGGGTTTTTGTGACATTATATGCTAGCTTGAAAAATGGGTGTCTGATTATTTCTGGCTTGGTACTCTGCTGACATAATCTAATGTTTTGCTTTCGCTGTAAAGCCTTTTTGAAATCGGACAGTGTGGTTAGATAAAGGAGAGTCTTGTCTTTAAAATGCTGTGAAATAGTCATATGTTTGAAAAATTGAAGTTTTTGTATTTTTGAGGAATTTGTAATTCGCGCCGCGCCTATCATTGGATATTGGAGCAGGTGTTCCGCTAGCGGAACGTCTAGATGTAAGAGGTTAATTGCCTCGAAGCGAGCATAGAAGCATTTCAGCTCATCTGGTAGGCTCGTGTGACTGGGCCGCTCTTGGCTGTGCTTCCCTTTGTAGTCTGTAATGGTTTGCAGGCCCTGCCACATCCGACTAGCATCAGAGCCAGCGTAGTATGATTCGATCTTAGTCCTGTATTGACGCTTTGCCTGTTTGATGGTTCATCGGAGGGCATAGCGGGATTTCTTATAAGCTTCCGAGCTAGAGTCCCGCTCTTTGAAAGCGGCAGTTATTGCCTTTAGCTCAGTGTGGATGTTGCCTATAATCCATAGCTTCTGGTTGGGGTATGTACGTACGGTCACTGTGGGGACGACATCATCGATGCACTTATTGATGAAGCCAATGACAAGATGTGGTGTACTCCTCAATGCCATCAGAGGAATCCAGGAACATATTCCACTCTGTGCTAGCAAAACAGTCCTGTAGCTTAGCATCTGTTTCATCTGACCACTTTTTTTATTGATCTAGTCATGGGTGCTTCCTGCTTTAATTTTTGCTTGTACGCAGGAATCAGGAGGATAGAATTATGGTCAGATTTGACAAATGGAGGACGAGGGAGAGCTTTGTATGCGTCTGTGTGTGTGGAGTAAAGGTGTTTTTCCACCCTCTAGTTACACATTTAACATGCTGATAGAAATTTGGTAAAACGGATTTAAGTTTCCCTGCATTAAAGTTCCCGGCTACTAGGACTGCCGCCTCTGGGTGAGCGTTTTCTTGTTTGCTTATGGCGGAATACAGCTCATTCTATGCTGTCTTAGTACCATCCTCTGACTGTGGCGGTATGTAAACAGATATGAAGAATACAGATGAAAACTCTCTAGGTAGGTAGTGTAGCCTACAGCTTATCTTGAGATACTCTACCTCAGGCGAGCAATAGCTCGAGACTTCCTTAGATATCGTGCACCAGTTGTTATTTACAAAAATACATAGTCCGCCGCCCCTTGTCTTACCAGACGCCGCTGTTCTATCCTGCCGGTGCAGCGTATAACCAGCCAGCTGTATGTTGATATTGTCGTCATTCACCCAAGTCTCCGTGAAGCATAAGATATTACAGTTTTGAATGTCCCGTTGGTAGTTTAATCTTCTGCGTAGGTCATCTATTTTATTGTCCAAAGATTGCACGTTTGCTAGCGGAATGGAAGGAAGTGGGGGTTTATTCGATCGCTTATGAATTCTCAGAAGGAAGCCCGCCCTCTGGACCCTTTTTCTCCGCCTCCTCTTCACGCAAATCACGGGGATCTGGGCCTGTTCCCGGGAAAGCAGTATATCATTCGCGTCGGCCTTGTCAGACTCGTTAAAGAAAAAACAAGGATTCTGCCAGTCCGTGGAGAGTAATTGCAGTCCTGATGTCCAGAAATTATTTTTGGTCATAAGAGACAGTAGTGGCAACATTATGTACAAAATAAGTTAAAAAAAATACAAATGTACAAACGCAAATAAACAAACAAAAAAACACAATCAGTTGGGGGCATGTAAAACGTCTGCCTTCTTCTCCGGTGCCATCTTACCATCTTGTCATCGCCAGACTGACTTTAGTTGCAGTATAACGTTAGCTAGCTAGCTAAGATTGAGGGGAGACCTCCAGATTTTAGCTAGCTAACATTAGCATCTCTAGCTATTTTTGATGAACTTTGCTAGCTAATGACAACATTGCCATCTGTCTAAAGTAAATTTGACAACATGATGATGCTGGTAAAGTTGTTTCCTACGAAATATGTGCCTAGTTTAGCAATATCATAGTATTCCCAAGCCCCTATAATGTAATTTAGACTAAACAGTCATTAGCCCTGGTTTAGTCATTAGCCCCCGTTCCACGTTTGAGCATCAATATGGCTGCGGCGTCTGTAGAACATTGATAACAACGGCAACGACACGACCGAGTGACCCATAAATAGTAATACAAATGTATTACATTGTACTGATGTACTAATATTAATGTACAGGACAGATATTGTTTGGGAAAGTGACAGATTCCTTCATATTTTTTCTTCATTTGTCATAGAATTTTTTGCTGTATAATCCTACACCTTTAACCTGTTAGGGCTAGGGGGCAGTATTGACACGGCTGGATAAAAAACATACCCGATTTAATCTGGTTACCACTCCTACCCAGTAACTAGAATATGCATATACTTATTACATATGGATAGAAAACACCCTAAATTTTCTAAAACTGTTTGAATGGTGTCTGTGAGTATAACAGAACTCAAATGGCAGGTCAAAACCTGAGAGATTCCTTTACAGGAAGTGGCCTGTCTGACCATTTCTTGAACTTCTTTTCCATCTCTATCATTTACTAAGGATCTCTGCTCTAACGTGACACTTCCCACGTCGTCCATAGGCGCTCAGAGCCCGGGAAAAAACAGAATGTCGTCATTCCAGCCCCAGGCTGAAACACATTATCGCCTTTCTCAAGTGGCCGATCAAGGGACACTGGGCTTAGGCGCGTGACCCGACCGCCCCCGCCTTTGGGATTTTTTCCTCTGTTTGCCGAAAAGGAGATTCCCTGTCGGAATATTATCGCTTTTCTACGAGAAAAATGGCGTAAAAATAGATTTTAAACAGCGGTTGACATGCTTCGAAGTACGGTAATGGAATATTTAGAATTTTATTGTCACGAATTGCGCCATGCGCGCGACACTTCTTTACCATTTCGGATAGTGTCTGGAACGCACGAACAAAACGCCGCTATTCGGCTATAACGATGGATTATTTTGGACCAAACCAACATTTGTTATTGAAGTAGCAGTCCTGGGTGTGCATTCTGACGAAGACAACAAAAGGTAATCAAACTTTTATAATAGTAAATATGATTATGGTGAGTGCTAAACTTGCCGGGTGTCTAAATAGCGAGCCCGTGATGCCTGGGCTATGTACTTAGAATATTGCAAAATGTGCTTTCACCAAAAAGCTATTTTAAAATCGGACATATCGAGTGCATAGAGGAGGTCTGTATCTATAATTCTTAAAATAATTGTTATGCTTTTTGTGAACGTTTATCGTGAGTAATTTAGTAAAATGTTAGCGAATTCCCCGGAAGTTTGCGGGGGGTATGCTAGTTCTGAACGTCACATGCTAATGTAAAAAGCTGTTTTTTGATATAAATATGAACTTGATTGAACAAAACATGCATGTATTGTATAACATAATGTCCTAGGGTTGTCATCTGATGAAGATCATCAAAGGTGAGTGCTGCATTTAGCTGTCTTCTGGGTTTTGGTGACATTATATGCTGGCTTGAAAAATGGGTGTCTGATTATTTCTGGCTTGGTACTCTGCTGACATAATCTAATGTTTTGCTTTCGTTGTAAAGCCTTTTTGAAATCGGACAGTGTGGTTAGATTAACGAGAGTCTTGTCTTTAAATAGCTGTAAAATAGTCATATGTTTGAGAAATTGAAGTAATAGGATTTTTAACGTTTTGAAAATCGCGCCACAGGCTGCCAGTGGCTGTTACGTAAGCGTCCCACCTAGCCCATAGAGGTTAACAATAAGCTGACAGTTTTGGGCCACATATGGTATATAACCACACTATTTGGCCCCTATCATCAATAATAAACGTCTTACCAGCCACCACTTCAGGGCCAGGGGGTCCATGTTGTTGTCTCCGTCTGTGAGAAAGGGCTGCTGCTGGGGGTCATAGTGCTGAGCGAACCACTCCGAGACCTCCATGTCCGCTATGCAGGACGGACACCCACATATCCTGTCCGGGCTGGGCACAGTGGCACTCGGTGGAGCCCATGTTCGGTTAACAGCGTGAACTTGCACAGTCCTGGAGGTGGCATGGGTCTCCATCAAAGTCATAGACAGGATGTTGTTCTTCTGAATGGTGTGGGTGGCAATCATGACAAAGAGAATCCCACCAAACAGAGCAAACAGGCACAACTTCCTCTTGAAGAGCATGACTGGACTGTTTGAGCCAGTGCCCTGGGTAAAAGGCAGTCCAGTGTTGATGTGTTGGCACCACTGCTCCGTGAATATACTTCGTCAGTGATTCTGGAGTCGAGGGTAAGCACCAGACACATTCAGCAAATATATCAGGAATCTCCCTGTTGTTCCAGCCAGAGGGAAGGTACACTTAAAATTACTGACAAGTTATACATGTAACAAACATGAAGAATAATTAGTTGATACCAGAGTTTATAAAGGAAAGAGGGTGTTTGCTGGATTGTGACCTTGGCCTAATGTGTCCTATTTGGCCATGCTGGTCTGCCACAGGAAGAGGAGAATGAGTTCGAGTAAAAGACTTGACCAAATACTTTTGTCTGCCGCTTATGAAGAGGCACTGCCTTTCCCTGCTCAAGGCGATCGGTGAGGAAATTAAAAAGAGGAAGGTCAAAAATAGAGCCTTCGGTTTCCAAACACCCTGTCCAGAACAAAGAAGGCCCCTCATTGGTTCAACCTCATGTTTCTCTCCAGAGCTCTGGTCTGCATGCGCTGCACAGCTTCCTGCTCCTAGAAGACAAACACATACAGATATCAGCATCTGGAGAAAAAAAGGTCAAACCAAGATGCTTAGGTAAGAAATAAGACAGGGAGAGAAATCAATTACTCCAAAAATCACATACTGAACAGTCACCACAGCCTTTGATTAAACTCACCATCCATGCAGGGCTCAATACATAATCATGAAAACGTCAATCAAACTCATACTGTGTGGATGGCCATACTGTGTGAGCCTTCTGTTGTTTGAACCTTTCTCCTGTTGTGGCACAGAAAGATGAAATCTTGCAGCCTCTTTCTTCACATTGAGTTCTCAGAGCACAACATGATCATCTATGGAGAGGAAAGCCAGAACAACTTGCCTCTCCGCAGGAAGTAGAAACACAATGACTAAGCCTGAGTGTCCGCTCTGCACACAAGTTCATGAATAAAGTCACACGCTGGCTCTGCATTAATGCATCTCCTATAGATACACTGCCTGCATAAACTGTAGCTACAGCTGTCAGGAAAACACAAATAGAAACCTTCTTGCCTTTGTTAAGAGACCATTAACCATTATGCAAGGCTTTCAAATGAATGCATGTCAAACATACCAACTCCTGCGGCTCCCATCCAGTGGCTTTGAATCAATACTGAGCCCCCCTTTGGGGCCAGACTCAGTGGTACCAGGGATGCAGAATCACTTGCATTGCAATAAGCCAGCCTGCTGACTTCCCTCACTGGGCTGTTGCTGCCTCTGGAGTCAGACCAAGTTCTGAGCCTGCTCTGGAAGTTGATCTTGCTAGGGCAGCCTGTGCCAGAAACATCAGCAGCCTTCTCCAATACTCATAGAAGTCTAGATTGTTTCACAAGTTTGAACATCACATTATGGCAGCTTAGCACAGTACAGGACAGTAGTATTATTCAGTAGAGAAGAGTACAGTAGAGTACAGTACGATACAGTAGAGTCGAATTCAGTAGATTACAGTACATTAGAGTAAAGTAGGATACAATACAGTACACTAATCTACATTTCTTTATTCTACTGTGTACTCTAATGTACTTTACTCTGCTCGACATAACTATGTAAATCTAAACCAATTATAGACGTCCATGTTTGGGCCAAATATAGGCCGATCTGGATCGGATGTCTGTGGACGTTGAAAATCAATGCCGGTGTGGACTGTACCAACAAAAAAAAGGCTGGTCTGGACCAAACAAAGTCGCCGCCGTCGGTAAATGCTTAGTGGGTTAGGAACATCTCATTTCAAAACAGGCCATCATGAATGATAATTCTTCACATTTTACCAGTGAAATGTCCAAAGTGCATGTCAATAATTTGATCTCAATCAGTTGCATGGGAATATGCATTTAGATCTTAAATGACTGTTTCATGAGTGAATTAATGCAGATTGTGTTACACTATAAGCCTTTCTTTGTAAGCCCATTTTGTTTCAATCATCGCATATATCGTGCCATTTGGTGAGCACTGTTCAGTTTTGGCCGCATGAGAAAAACATTGACAGCTTCAGATAAATGACTGAGGTTTTTTTGGTGTAACATATTAGAGGCCTATGGTACAGTATATGCTATTATATTAGGTTTTGTTATGTAAAATACTAATTCATCATTGTGATCTTGCGAGACATTGATTCAGCTTTAATCTAACTTTACTAAACAAGCACCATTGTGAGAAGAGATAATATTCCACTTTTAATAATAATAATAATAATAATAATAATAATGTGATGAGTAGGACTATTAGGTGCAAGCAACAGATCTTGATGATGAGGGTTATTTTAAGCGATTTGAGCGCCCCTCGAATGGTGGTGCTGAAAGGACAACACCATAACCAAGTGATCACACACAGTGGTTCCTCCTTTAAAAGTTGCGAGCTTATGCCGCGGGACTTAGAGGTACCCAGTGTCATGGCTTTATTGCTCCAGACCACTGCAGGGGGGAGTTAGAGCACTCATTATGCATTTGGGTCCCGAGTTTTTTTTCTTTCTAATGACGAATTTGACGTTATGCCACCTGTTGCTGGTGACTTTCTTCAGCAAAGATGTCTGACAAAAACATTACGGTAGAAGCAAATGTCATTAATTATAACGTCATAACGAGTCAAGCAAAACATGTACAATTGAGAGGAATATGTTAGTTAATGTAGAGATACGATTGTGCATCTTTTTTGTCATAAAGTTAACTTACCAAAATCGGTATTTAGCAAGTATTTTTTTCAGTCATATCCAATACCAGGTGTATCAAACTCCATTCTTTGAATGATGCTGTGTCTGCATGTATGAATTACAATTATACACTTCAACAGTGTTTACCACTCCTGCTCCTGGGACATCAATGATTACACATTGTAACTATACAATAGACTAGAACCATGATTTAAGTAAAGGCTGATTTATAATTCATATATACAGAAAATAAACAGTACACTACACTTCCTATGCATATCTAACTCCCTTCATCTGCATTAATCTGAGGAGGTTCTCCCAGCCATGTGGACGATTGAAAACAGGGCAGCAAAGTGTGTTTGTCACCAGAGCAGTTTAGAGCATATTACTATTTGTCTGTGAATAACCAGACCTTCCTAGAAACTTGCTATGCTGAATTCTTGACGTACAACCGAAGGTGCTGCCATATCCTGCCAGCACGCCCACAAGTGAGCCACTCAGGTGGAGAATGACGTGTGGAAGAGTGCGAGGAACGAGATGGGAGTAACAATCCATCCTATTTGCTCTGAGACCGGCATAATAATGTAATGAAACAAGCAGGGAGCAGGTTTCGAACCCTCAACATTCTAGCCCAAAGTCCGCCACGCTATCGACTGTGCCCAAATGTATTAATTGGGGTTGGGGACGATTGTGGCTAAGAACACTATCAATTGGAATCTTTAACAATGTTTCTAGGATGGGCTATAAGCTGAACAATAGACAATTCAACCTTTACTAAAGAATTGTCTAATAGCCGAGCTAGGTGTGAACCCCCCCCCCCAACTTCAGCTAGGTGTGAAACCCCCTCATCCCCAAATTGCAACAAATCATTTGAAGTCAGTTTACATACACATAGGCTGGAGTCATTAAACCTCGTTTTTCAACCACTCCACAAATTTCTTGTTAAGAAACTATAGTTTTGGTGATCTACTTTGTGCATGACAAGTAATTTTTCCAACAATTGTTTACAGATTATTTCACTGTATCACAATTCCAGTGGGTCAGAAGTTTACATACACTATGTTGACTGTGCCTTTAAACAGCTTGGAAAATTCCAGAAAGTTATGTCATGGCTTTAGCAGCTTCTGATAGACTCAAATTATGTAAATGAGCCTATTGGAAGTGTACCAGTGGATGTATTTCAGTGCCTCTTTGCTTGACATCATGGGGAAAATCAAAAGAAATTAGCCAAGACCTCAGAAAAAGAATTGTAGACCTCCACAAGTCTGGTTCATCCTTGGGAACAATTTCTAAATGCCTGAAGATACCACGTTCATCTGTACAAACAATAGTACGCAAGTATAAACATCATGGGACCACGCAGCCGTCATACCGCTCAGGAAGAAGACACGTTCTGTCTCCTAGAGATGAACATCCTTTGGTGTGAAAAGAGAAAATCAATCCTATAACAACAGCAAAGGACCTTGTGACGATGCTGAAGGAAACAGGTACAAAAGTATCTATATCGACATAACCTGAAAGTCCGATCAGCAAGGAAGAAGCCACTGCTCCAAAACCACCACAAAAAAGCCAGACTACGGTTTGCAACTGCACATGGGGACAAAGATCGTACTTTTTGGAGAAATGTCCTCTGGTCTGATGAAACAAAAATAGAACTGTTTGGCCATAATGACCGTCATTTTGTTTGGAGGAAAAAGGGGGAGGCTTGCATGCAGAAGAACACCATCCCAACCGTCAAGCACGGGGGTGGCAGCATCATGTTGTGGGGGTGCTTTGCTGCAGGAGGGACTGGTGAACTTCACAAAATAGATGGCATCATGAGGAAGGAAAATTATGTGGATATATTGAAGCAACATCTCAAGACATTAGTCAGGAAGTTAAAGCATGGTCGCAAATGGGACTTCCAAATGGACAATGACCCCAAGCATACTTCCAAAATTGTGGCAAAATGGCTTAAGGACAACAAAGTCAAGGTATTGGAGTGGACATCACAAAGCCCTGACCTCAAGCCTATAGAAAATGTGTGGGAGGAACTGAAAGTGTGTGTGAGCAAGGAGGCCTACAAACCTGACTCAGTTACACCAGCTCTGTCAGGAGGAATGGGCCAAAATTCACCCAACTTATTGTGGGAAGCTTGTGGAAGGCTACCCGAAATGTTTGACCCAAGTTAAACAATTTAAAGGCCATGCTACAAAAATACAAATTGAGTGTACGTAAACTTCTGACCCACTGGGAATGTGATGAAAGAAATAAAAGCTGAAATAAATAATTCTCTCTACTATTATTCTGACATTGCACATTCTTAAAATAAAGTGCTGGTCCTAACTGACCTAAGACAGGGAATTTTTACTAGGATTAAATATCAGGAATTGTGAAAAACTGAGTTTAAATGTATTTGGCTTAGGTGTATGTAATCTTCCGACTTCGAATGTATCTACCTACACACGGTTAATGTTCTGAAAAAATAAAGAAAATACACTGCTCAAAAAAATAAAGGGAACACTTAAACAACACAATGTA
Source organism: Salmo salar (assembly GCF_965601325.2). Taxonomy (NCBI): domain Eukaryota; kingdom Metazoa; phylum Chordata; class Actinopteri; order Salmoniformes; family Salmonidae; genus Salmo; species Salmo salar. The sequence goes on along the minus strand of NC_138302.1, from coordinate 41,613,363 downwards.
ACTCCAAGTCAATCACACTTCTGTGAAATCAAACGGTCCACTTAGGAAGCAACACTGATTGACAATAAATTTCACATGCTGTTGTGCAAATGGAATAGACAACAGGTGGAAATTATAGGCAATTAGCAAGACACCCCCAATAAAGGAGTGGTTCTGCAGGTGGTGACCACAGACCACTTCTCAGTTCCTATGCTTCCTGGCTGATGTTTTGGTCACTTTTAAATGCTGGCGGTGCTTTCACTCTAGTGGTAGCATGAGACTACAACTCACACAAGTGGCTCAGGTAGTGCAGCTCATCCAGGATGGCACATCAATGTGAGCTGTGGCAAGAAGGTTTGCTGTGTCTGTCAGCGTAGTGTCCAGAGCATGGAGGCGCTACCAGGAGACAGGCCAGTACATCAGGAGACGTGGAGGAGGCCGTAGGAGGGCAACAACCCAGCAGCAGGACCGCTACCTCCACCTTTGTGCAAGGAGGAGCAGGAGGAGCACTGCCAGAGCCCTGCAAAATGACCTCCAGCAGGCCACAAATGTGCATGTGTCTGCTCAAACGGTCAGAAACAGACTCCATGAAGGTGGTATGAGGGCCGACGTCCACAGGTGGGGGTTGTGCTTACAGCCCAACACCGTACAGGACGTTTGGCATTTGCCAGAGTTGCCTCAAGATTGGCAAATTTGCCACTGGCGCCCTGTGCTCTTCACAGATGAAAGCAGGTTCACACTGAGCACATGTGACAGACGTGACAGAGTCTGGAGACGCCGTGGATAACGTTCTGCTGCCTGCAACATCCTCCAGCATGACCGGTTTGGCGGTGGGTCAGTCATGGTGTGGGTTGGCATTTCTTTGGGGGGCCGCACAGCCCGCCATGTGCTCGCCAGAGGAAGCCTGACTGCCATTAGGTACCGAGATGAGATCCTCAGACCCCTTGTGAGACCATATGCTGGTGCGGTTGGCCCTGGGTTCCTCCTAATGCAAGACAATGCTAGACCTCATGTGGCTGGAGTGTGTCAGCAGTTCCTGCAAGAGGAAGGCATTGATGCTATGGACTGGCCCGCCCGTTCCCCAGACCTGAATCCAATTGAGCACATCTGGGACATCATGTCTCGCTCCATCCACCAACGCCACGTTGCACCACAGACTGTCCAGGAGTTGGCGGATGCTTTAGTCCAGGTCTGGGAGGAGATCCCTCATGAGACCATCCGCCACCTCATCAGGAGCATGCCCAGGCGTTGTAGGGAGGTCACACAGGCACGTGGAGGCCACACACACTACTGAGCCTCATTTTGACTTGTTTTAAGGACATTACATCAAAGTTGGATCAGCCTGTAGTGTGGTTTTCCACTTTAATTTTGAGTGTGACTCCAAATCCAGACCTCCATGGGTTGATAAATTGGATTTCCATTGATTATTTTTGTGTGATTTTGTTGTCAGCACATTCAACTATGTAAAGAAAAACGTTTTTAATAAGATTATTTCATTCATTCAGATCTAGGATGTGTTATTTCAGTGTTCCCTTTATTTTTTTGAGCAGTAAATATATTTGGTCATGGCTCCCGCGTGGCACAGCGGTCTAAGTCACTGCATCTCAATGTAAGAGGCATTACTACAGTCCCTGGTTCGAATACAGGCTGTATCACATCTGACCGTGATTGGGAGTTCCATAGGGCGGTGCACAATCGGCCCAGCGTCATCCTGGTTGGCCGAGGTAGGCAATGATTGTAAATAAGAATTTGTTCTTACCCGACTTGTCTAGTTTAAATAAAGGTTACATTTAAAAACAACTGGCGGAAACACAGCCCAATCAATAGGAGGTGAACAGTGGCTGGTGCTGAAAATATAGCTAACTTATTATGCAAGTGTTGCACACCAACAGATGGAGAAAACCTACACCAGTTGAGCTATTCATTTCAACAATAATCTTCATCTTAATTTGACTTTACATACAACAAGAGGGCTTAATTGGAGTCTATTTCATCGGAGCCTAGACCAATATAAAATAACCTAACTGGCTGAGGTAGGCTATGAGGCTTAACAGCCTAATAGAAGTAGGATTTTTTTTTTATTAGGCCTCCTTACAATTGCAACTGGTCAAAAATGTAGCATCCTACATAAAACAATAATTTAAAGAAAAAAAGTCTGCACGTTCGAACTAAAACAATTCAACTAATAATGAAAAGCGCACATTTGTAAATCCCAAATTCTAAAAGTAATTGGAAAGGTAGATACAAATGATTTGTGACATTGTGGTTACAATAAAGAATGTAAACAAGATGCTGTGTTTTTATTTACAGTAGTGATGGACAACTGGAGGCATTTTGAAAACAGGTTTTCAAACACTTGTTGTCACAAGTGTACTGTAGTAATGTAGCAGGTGTAGCCCATCATGCAAATGTTTCCTATTAGCAGGACAATTGACTTTTTATAGCCCAGCTACTGTAGTGAAAATCCCTCAACTTGCAATGTATTCGATGCACAAGTACTCTAAAGTGTTACATTTCTAACTCAAAACAGCAGTACAGTATTTCTTAATCAACATCTTTATACTTTTGTTAATAAAATAACGAGAAAAAAGACATTCAAATGCGGATGTTTATTTAAACTACATTTTAGTCGCACTTCCACATATAAAACCTTGCTGAGATGAGCAGCATTTGTGGAGAGTCAGGCGGCATCGGCGGAGAGTCTAGTGGAGAATGACGTGTTGAAAAGGGCGAGGAATGAGATGGTCACAATCCATGCCAGGCCCACCTGTGAGCTCTGGAACTCCAGCTCCGACAGGCAGAGTCAACATACGTGGCGGGTTCGTCAGGTCGTCGGTTCACCCTGACATTTCCATTCTTCTTCTGACAACAGACCAACTGCTCACCAGGCACAGCAAGGGCCGCCCGGACCATTATGTTGTTCTTCTATTCCAAGGATGTGTAACCGAAGAGATACCACGAGTGGGAACAGAATACAAACTGGGATGGATCCCGAGGATAATGTGGCTTACAGAACCTCCATATGTTCATCATTAATCTTGTGTCTCAGAAGTTTCTGTCCAACCCAAAAAGCATTAAAGACAGAGTTAATGAGTGCTTGAGGTCACTGAGAAATTCTGGACATGGCCTGCTCTCCCTTATGTAAGGAATTAGGCACTTTCCCATGTTTACTACAGTATGTATTGTAGGCTATGTTTACTTGTCAGACTGCACAGTAGCCTAATAAAGAAATGCAGGTGGCTTATATCTTATATCTTAAAAGCATATACTGTACAGTACTGCATTTCTTCATCAGGATCTATTATGCTTTCTTAATAAAATAATGATACAAATACTCTTTCAAAATGCAGATGATTTAGTTATGGATCCATAACAAATTACTATGGGAATAAATATCACTGATTTACAGAAATATTGGAACAAAGTAATCTAATGGAGGCAAACAATTTAGAATCCTCCAATCCTCTTACGCTATTGCCTACTTCCAACCGTCACGTTGTACAGCTCCATATTTTCCATTCCATCCTAACGGAAACCCTGAGGGGTTCGTTTATCATTTTTCTAAGAATAGAAACACCGTAATATTAAATAAAATTAATTAAGCCAAATTTCTTAAGAATCAATCCCATATACTATGTTATTACAAAAAAAGGTTTTAAATTCTCTGGTAATGCCAATATGGAAGACTATCAAATGCTTCTCAAAGATACTAGCACTAACTTGCATTAACAGAAAAAATGGCTGACAAATAACGTGCCACAGAATGCTGCAGAAGCCCGCAAGATGTGCTGCAGTACGACGCAACTTTTAAAGGAGGAACCACTGTATCGTTCTGGGTTCCACTGCACAAGAGGGTGTCCATGGACCTTTATGAACATCAAGGCAGACACTGTGAATTTGTATCCTAGATCGCATTGGTGTGATAAGGTTCATGCGTTGGATGTTTGTCTGCATACGCAATAGGTGTTAGGTTTCTGTAAGCTAAGTACTCGGACAATAGGGTGAGTTCAAGTGCGTCGTACATGAGCCCCAAGTCCATAACAAACTGTTTTGAGGACAGCCGTTTTAGCAGCCCCTGGGAGTTCCGTCTGTGGCAGTTCTTGCTACGTCGGATTTGGAACGCTCAAAGTCAACGGGCCTCTGCACATGCCTACTGTTATTCATCATTCACGGCACCACCAGAGAGAGAAGACAAGTAAAAGGTGGTTTCTTCCCTACCTATAGGCTGCTATAGCCTACATATTTACTTAGTTTCTCATTCTACTGTTTTCATGACATTTCTGTGGTAATTAAATATAATTTAAGATGTATATTAATACATTTTCCAGAAATATTTGACCAACTCTGTGTATTCTCTAATTGAAAAAATTGAGGGAGCGCTGCTCCCCCGCGCTACTGAAGCACTACATCCCTGCTCCCCACCTAGCCTCTGGCTGCCATGCTAAAGCGGAGTTGCAGGGATAATCCGCAGAGATCAGCTGATCCTCAGCTGATGCAGTGGAAGAGTTCTGTTAGATGAGATCATATTGGTGCATGTCTGTCCTCTCTGGTCCTGCTGGAGACCAAACTGCTAGAGATCTTATCCTCAGAAGAGTGCAGCAAAAGTAACCCAGTCAGCAAACCAGCAGGCCCAGGCCCACACACTTCACATTACAGGGAGGTTGGTGGCACCTTAATTGGGGAGAATGGGCTAGTGGTAATGACTGGAGTGGAATTGTAACAAATACATCAAACAAATGGTTTCCTGGTGTTTGATGCCATTCCATTTGCTCCATTCCAAACATTATTATGAGCCTTTCTCCCTTCAGCAGCCTCCTGTACTTCACATTCATTATGCAATCAAATGAAGGCAGGAAACCCTGAATTACAGGGCCAGGGCAAGAGAAAACACCCACATGGGGATACACCGGGAATCACAGCCGTCTGCTATTTATGTGCCCAGGCATATACACTTATGCTTAAAAGCAGTAGCTACTACTAGATTATAGGATAAAAAAAAATACTGGATACAATTCTGATTATCCCTAATCTGCAAAAGTGTGCTTATTTTGCAGACTATGTTGGAGTGGCAGCTTTCATACAAATGTGTGTTTTGTTTCACAGAAAAGCAGATATGGGGAACGTTTTTTCTCAGTCTAACAATGCTTGTGATAACTAAGCACTAAGTTCCCAGTGTAGGGTAACATGTGTCTGGTGTGTAGTTATCAACAGTACAGATCTGCAAAACTTAATCTAGGTTTATTTTGCCGTTGTTACCAGGGCAGGATTAAGAAATCATAGGCCCTTCCCGGCACACCATTTTCTGTAAACAACTCTGTACACCAAGATGCAATTCGATGGATGGTCAAGTTACTGTTGAAGAAAAAGGGCCTTTATAATAAAGCCATAACATTTGCAATGTGGCAAAGGCTACAGTTGAGCAGAGGCGATTTAGGATTTCCACACATAGGGAACATTTGTTAGCATGGTCCGATATTTTGTTTTTGCCTTTAAAATTCTACATCATTTACATGAAAGAAGACATTAGCTGAATCGTTTTTAATACCGCAAAGGATCAACATCACTACCAAGTTCTAACAGTATCTGGAAAACGTGTGAAATGCTTGATAATGTATGTGATATCAACAGAGGGGTATCTTTTCTGGGTGATTCGAATATTGACTGGCTTTCATCAAGCTGCCCACTCAAGAAAAGCTTCAAACTGTAACCCGTGCCTGCAACCTGATTCAGGTTGATCAGTCAACCTACCAGGGTAATTACAAACTGCACAGGAATGAAATCATCAACATATATTGATCACATTTTTACTAATGCTGCAGCAATTTGCTTTAAATCAGTATCCAAATCCATCAGATGTAGTGATCACAATTTGGTAGCAATATCTAGGAAAACCAAAGTTCCAAAGGATGGGTTATACAATAAGTTTTGTAGTGATTCCTATGTTGTTGATATAAATAATATTTGTTGGTTTGTGGTGTGTAATGACCAACCAGATGCTGCACTTGACACATTTATGAAATTGATTCCAGTTACTAATAAGCATGCACCCATAAAGAAAAATTACTCATCAATCCCCATGGATTGCCTCATCCCCATGAAAGGGATGAGGCAAAAGGAATGGCAAATAAGTCTGTCTGTACAATCAATTGGCAAACGTACTGCAAATTGAGAAATCATTTGACTAAACTGAATAAAAAGAAGAAGAAACTATACTATGAAACAAAGATAAATGATGTAAAGATTGATAGTAAAAAGCGTTGGAGCACCTTAAATGACATTTTGGGCAAAAAGGCAAACTCAGCTCCAGCATTCATTGAATCAGATGGCTCATTCATCCCAAAACCTACTGATATTACCAATTACTTTAATGATTTTTTTTCATTGGCAAGATTAGCAAATTTAGGCATGACATGCCAGCAACAAACGCTGACTCTACACATCCAAGTATAACTGATCAAATTATGAAAGACAAACATTGTAATTTTGAATTCCGTAAAGTGAGTGTGGAAGAGGTGAAAAAATTGTCTATGAACAATCACAAGCCACTGTTATTTGCCATATCTTTAATCTAAGCCTACTAGAATGTGTGTGCCCTCAGGCATAGAGGGAAGCAGAAGTTATTCCGCTACCCAAGAATAGTAAAGCCCCATTTACTGGCTCAAAAAGCCAACAAACCAGCCTGTTACCAAACCTTACTAAACTTTTAGACCAGATACAATGCAATTTTACTTAAACAAATTGACAGACTTTCAGCATGCTTTTAGGGAAGGACATTCAACAAGCACGGCACTTAAACAAATGACTGATGATTGGCTGAGAGAGAAATGTTTTGTTAGAGTTCAGTGAGGTTTTTGACATTATCAGTCATAGCCTGCTGATGGAAAAACGTATGTGTTATGGCTTTACACCCCCTGCTATATTGTGGATAAAGAGTTACCTGTAACAGAACACAGAGGGTGTTCTTTAAGGAATACCTGGGATAGGATAAAGTAATCCTTCTAACCCACCCCCTCCCCTGGCTCAGAACAGGGCAACACGGCTGGCCCTTGGATGTACACAGAGAACAAACATTAATTATATGCATGTCAATCTCTCCTGGCTCAAAGTAAACTGTCAAAACATGCTGATACAACAGTGGCTAAGATAGAGAGAAGTTTGTCCATAATAAAGCGCAGCTCTTCCTTTTTTAACAACACTATCAACAAGGCAGGTCCTACAGGCCCTAGTTTTGTCACACCTGGACTACTAAGATTGTATAACTGCCTTAATTTTGCTGGACCCCAGGAAGTTGTGTGGTCAGGTGACACAAAGAGGGACCTCGGAAAATTACAATTGGCCCAGAACAGGGCACCCCGGCTGGCCCTTAAATGTACACAGAGAGCTAACATTGATAATATGCATGTAAGTCTGTCATGGCTCAAAGTGGAGGAGAGACTGACATCATCATTACTTGTTTTTGTAAGAAGTGTTGACATGCTGAATGCACCAAGGTGTCCGTTTAAACTACTAACACAGCTCGGACACACATGCATACTCCACAAGACATGCCACCAAAGGTCTTTTCACAATGCCCAAGTCAAGAACAGACTATGGGAGGCGCACAGTACTACATACAGCTATGTCTACATGGAACTCTATTCCACATAAGATAACTGATGCAAGCAGTAGAATCATATTTATAAAACATACACCTTATGGAACAGCGGGACTGAAAAGACACACACACAGGCACAGACACACATACACATGATAAGACACCCACTCTACACATACTTACACCTGGATTTTGTATTGCAGATATGTGGTACTAGAGTAGTGGCCTGAGGGAACACAATGTGTTGTGAAAAGTGTTATGAAATGTAACGTCATGTAATATTTTAAACTGTATACAGCATAACTGCTTTAATGTTGCTGGAACCCAAGAAGAGTAGCTGCTGTCTTGGCAGAAGGCTATATTAGGTTGTAATAAATATACAGTGGATTCGGAAAGTATTCACACCTTCACTTTTTCTACATTTGGTTGCGTTACAGCCTCATTCTAAAATGTATTAAATACATTTTTTACCTCATCAATCTACACACAACGACATGGTGAAAACATTTTTTTTTTATTTTTTTTTTATGTTTGCTAATTTATGAGAAAAAAATTAAAAATCTTATTTACATAAGTATTCAAACCCTTTGCTATGAGACTCTAAAATAAGCCAGGTGAATTCTGTTTCCACTTGGAGTCCACCGGTAGTAAATTCAATTGATAGGGCATGATTTTCTGAGGCACACACCGGTCTATATAAGGTCCCACAGTTGACAGTACATGTCAGAGCAAAAACCAAGCAATGAGGTCAAAGGAATTGTCCGTAGGAACAGATCTGGGGAAGGGTAAAATGTCTGCAGCATTGAAGGTCCCCAAGAACACAGTGGCCTCCATCATTCTTAAATGGAAGAAGTTTGGAACCACCAAGACTCTTCCTAGAGCTGGCTGCCCGGCCAAACTGAGCAATTGGGGGAGAAGGGTGTTGACCAAAAACCCGGTGGTTACTCTGACAGAGGTCAAGAGTTCCTATGTAGAGATGGGAAAACTTCCGGAAGGACAACCATCTCTGCAACACTCCACCAATCAAGCCTTTATGGTAGAGTGGTCAGACGGAAGCCATTCCTCAGTAAAAGGCAACTGACAGCCCGCTTGGAGTTTGTCCAAAGTCATCTAAAGGACTCTGACCATGAGAAACAAGATTCAATGGTCTGATGAAACCAAGATTGAACTCTTTGGCCTGAATGCCAAGTAGTCACGTCTGGAGGAACCCAGGCACTGCTCATCCCCTGGCCAGTACCATCCCTAGCCTGGTGGTGAAGCATGGTGGTGGCAGCAGCATCATGCTGTAGGGCTGTTTTTCAGTGTCAGGGACTGGGAGACTAGTCAGAATCGAGGGAAAGATGAATGGAGCAAAGTACAGAGAGATTCTTGATGAAAACCTGCTTTAGAGCGCTCAGGGCCTCAGACTGGGGCAAAGGTTCATCTTCCAACAGGACAACTACCTTAAGCAAACAGCCAAGACAACGCAGGAATGGCTTCGGGACAATTGTCTGAATGTCCATGAGTGGCCAAGCCAGAGCCCGGACTTCAACCCGAACATCTCTGGAGAGACCTGAAAATAGCTGTGTAGTGACGCACCCCATCCACCCTGAGAGCATCTGCAGAAAAGAATGGGAGAAACTCCTGAAATACAGGTGTGCCAAGCTTGTAGCGTCATATCCAAGAAGACTTGAGGCTGTAATCGCTGCCAAATGTGCTTCAACAAAGTACTAAATAAAGGATCTGAATACTTATGTAAATGTGACATTTCAGTTCAGTATTTAAGTCAATTTGAAAAATCTAAAAACCTGTTTTTACTTTGTCATTATGGGGTGTTGTGTGAAGATTGATGAGGGGGAAAAAAACTATTTAAATCATTTTAGAATAAGGCTGTAACATGACAACATTTGGAAAAAGTGAAGGGGTCTGAATACTTTCCGAATGCACTGTATATGTATTATTTTTAATACTACAAATAGAAGAGTATCCCTTCTCACAATGTTGCTTGTTTAGTAAAGTTAGATTAAAGCTGAATCAATAGGCTATTGCCAAGTGGAGCGCATCTCAAGATGAGCTACTTTGACAAACAGTGCTGCTGTTCAGAAAAAAATTGGGATTTGAGAAGAAAGAATTCTATTGGTTCTACAGACTAATGTCTTCTCTATCCAGCAGTAGGCATTTGCTTTCCAAACTCTACGTTTTCCCGCAAATGTATTTTGAAATTTGAAAAAGGGAAACAGACAGCCACAACCAACCATAGAAATATGACAACCAGGTGGCGAATCGCATCTCTGCATGTCTGGCAGACATATCAGTGTGGATGACGGATCACCACCTCAAGCTGAACCTCGGCAAGACGGAGCTGCTCTTCCTCCCGGGGAAGGACTGCCCGTTCCATGATCTCGCCATCACGGTTGACAACTCCCTTGTGTCCTCCTCCCAGAGTGCTAAGAGCCTCGGCGTGACCCTGGACAACACCCTGTCGTTCTCCACCAACATCAAGGCGGTGACCCGATCCTGTAGGTTCATGCTCTACAACATTCGCAGAGTACGACCCTGCCTCACACAGGAAGCGGCGCAGGTCCTAATCCAGGCACTTGTCATCTCCCGTCTGGATTATTCCAACTCGCTGTTGGCTGGGCTCCCTGCCTGTGCCATTAAACCCCTACAACTCATCCAGAACGCCGCAGCCCGTCTGGTGTTCAACCTTCCCAAGTTCTCTCACGTCACCCCGCTCCTCCGCTCTCTCCACTGACTTCCAGCCGAAGCTCGCATCCGGTACAAGACCATGGTGCTTGCCTACGGAGCTGTGAGGGGAACGGCACCTCCGTACCTTCAGGCTCTGATCAGTCCCTACACCCAAACAAGGGCACTCCGTTCATCCACCTCTGGCCTGCTCGCCTCCCTACCTCTGAGGAAGCACAGTTCCCGCTCAGCCCAGTCAAAACTGTTCGCTGCTCTGGCACCCCAATGGTGGAACAAGCTCCCTCACGACGCCAGGACAGCGGAGTCAATCACCACCTTCCGGAGACACCTGAAACCCCACCTCTTCAAGGAATACCTGGGATAGGATAAAGTAATCCTTCTAACCCCCCCCCTTAAAAGATTTAGATGCACTATTGTAAAGTGGTTGTTCCACTGGATATTATAAGGTGAATGCACCAACTTGTAAGTCGCTCTGGATAAGAGCGTCTGCTAAATGACTTAAATGTAAATATAATCTATAGATAGCAGTTCCCATTCAAGTGCACCCATTAGTTTAACATTCAAATTGGCAGGGTAAGAGGTTCCAAAATCTTTCTATGGACTATATGTCTATGGCCGCAACGCAACAAGCTGTATATTTGGCGCGCATGCTGCCCAAATTGCAGCCTCCTCGACTGTAGGCAACCGCCAAAATAAAACGCTTGAGTAAATGAGGGATACAGAGTTTGTTGTGTGGGGTGCATTTTCCTCCCATACCATAACCTCACCGCCACTATGGGGCACTCTGTTCAAACATTAACATAAGCAAACCCCTCGCCCACACAACACCATACACGCTGTCTGCCATCTGCCCGGTACAGTTGAAACCTGGATTCATCCATGAAGAGCACACTTTTCCAGCTTACCAGTGGCCATCGAAGGTGAGCATTTTACCCACTGAAGTTTGTTACGTTGCCAAACTGAAGTCAGGTTAAGACCCTGGTGAAGACGATGAGCATGCAGATGAGCTTCCCTGAGACGGTTTCTGACAGTTTGTGCAGAAATTATTCGGTTGTGCAAACCCAAGCTCATCAGCTGTCTGGGTGGCTGGTCTCAGACCATCCTGCAGGTGAAGAAGCCGGATGTGAAGGTCCTGGGCTGGCGTGGTTACACGTGGGCTGCATTTGTGAGCCCGGTTGGACGTAATGCTAAATTCTCTAAAACGCATTGGAGGTAGTTTAAAAGCTCTGGTGGACATTCCTGCAGTCAGCATGCCAATTGCATGCTCCCTCAAAACTTGAGACATCTGTGGCATTGGTCTGTGACAAAACTGCACATTTTAGAGTGGGCTTTTATTGTCCCCAGCACAAGGTGCACCTGTGTAATGATAATGCTGTAATTTGTGCACAATATTTAAGAGAAGTACCTTTTATTTTTGCATATGGAACATTTCTGGGATATTTTATTTTGGCTTATGAAACATGGGACTTACACTTTACATGTTGCGTTTATATTTTTGTTCAGTATACTATCAAGGATATCTTCCCCTACTTTTGTCCACGTTGGCTTGTGAACCCACAACCTTCTGGGCACCATAAAAATTCCTGCATTGCCATGTAATACTTACAGGACAAATAAGAGTTTCTCAAACGGCATATCTAAGGCTCTGGCCTGTCCAAGAAGTGAGGGTAAATGATAGACATGTGCTATCCACTTTGTTTTAATTATTATTTTGGGTATAGGAGAGGGTCACTTGTTTTTTTCAAGCGTTCAGGGAGGGTTTAGGTAAAATATATTTAGCTGAAGGGAGGGCCATCCATTTCATTTCAGAAAAGGTCCGATATACTCCATGTAACCCTTATTATAAAAAAACGTTCACTCCCTTATAATTTCCGTCATTTGTTAGTCAACTTGTCTATAATTAGACACATGCAGCTTCTCTTCTTCCATTATACACTGAGTGTACAAAACATTAAGGACACATTCCATGACACACAGACCAGGTGAATCCAGGTGAAAGCTATGATCCCATATTGATGTCACCTGCTAAATCCACTTCAATCCGTGTAGATGAAGGGGAGGAGACCGGTTAAAGGAGGACAGATTTAAGTGCCTTTGAACAGGGTATGGTAGTAGGTGCCAGGTGCAAGGGTTTGTGATAAGAACTGCAACGCTGCTGGGTTTTTCACGCTCAACAGTTTCCTGTGTGTATCAACAATGGTCCACCACTCAAAGGACACCGAGAAAATTTGACACAACTGTGGGAAGCACAGACTAAAACCCTTGCTCACCTGAATGTCATGAATGAATGCTTCAATCTAGTTAACATCTGTAAAGTTCTGTCATCCATGCTTCTTTTATGGAGCAAAGACGTTTGGGACCGGGGAGAAAATGCAATTAAAACATTTGATTTTTTTACGAAAGATTTTCTGTGCATGACAATTTGATCGGTTGTAAGGAAATAGAAAGCTGTGAAAACGAACCAACATCTGAAAAGATTTCAGTTCGGCTTGGATGCATATTTAGTCAGTGTCCAGTTTCCATGACGTGCCATAGGCCTATTTTAAGTCCACATCTTTTGACTGTCGAATTTGTATAGCTCCTCACAATCCTCAAATAACTTTTTGACATCATGAAAAATATATCTGGTTTTTGGTTGAAATCTGATTGAACTACTGACCAGTTATCTAAAAGCTACTCAATTAATAGACACCAATCTATATAAACATGTGCATAGTTTTTGTGGGCCCTACACGCATTGCATAGAAGACATTAGAACCATTACAATTAAATGAATGTTATTTTTCAGCAGGGGCTGCATGATTCAGTTTAGCACACTTGGCAAACAACAGCTGGCAGAGCACAACAAAGTGGGATAGGGTCTCGTAGCATATTGTACCCAGTCAACACTCTGGTCTCGGGCCCATTCCGTTTGAGACTCGGGAGACTCTGATTTGGGGGGCTTCTTGCGGGCCAAGTCTGGCAGAATCATATTACTCCAGGCCGAGGTCACTTCAGGTAATATCAGATTAACTTTTCAGGAGTAGGGCCATTTTACGTTTTTATTCGGCAGGTGATGAAATACCAATTTAAAAAACTACGAATTTTGATATTTCACCTCCAAGTCATAGCTTTTGCTAGGTAATTAAAAGCTATAATTTGTGACAGTCTCTGCAGTCATATAGCTATCAGTGATGGTCCCTAATTTAGAGAATCTCCAAAGCTATGCTTTTACTACAGGCTATGGCAATGTTTTCTGTAGTTGCAGTCCACCACAACAAAAAGTGCACATTCACTTACATTATATTTGTTCTAGGCTACCAGCCTGTAAAATAATCATGCACAATAATACAGGATACCCTTACAAAAATTCACTGCTGTTAAAATGCAGTAAAACTGCAGTACAATGACATAATGGTTGTTTAATTAATGATATTGGTAAGTTGCTGTGTGTGTTGGCTTCCAATGACCATCTTTTGTTGATGTTAATTTCTCTGTGTTGCACATTTTCTTCTGTTCCACTGAATGCAATTTTGATGTTCTATTATGTCCATTTGTTTTCAGATTTTTTTTAAATTACACATAGGCCTGTCTTTTATTTCAATATCATACTACAATCCACCAGAATTTACAGAATCTTATTTTTATTCCATTTATTTCCATCAATAATTAGTACAAAATTATTGCACCCGAATTTGACCCTGAGAATGACAATTATATTTTCCCTTAAAGATTTTAATGAATTAACAATGCATGCAGTAATTATATTTTACTAAATAAGTGTAACCGATGTGAAATGGCTAGTTAGTTAGCGGTGGTGCGCGCTAATAGCGTTTCAATCGGGTGACGTCACTCACTCTGAGACCTGAAGTGGTTGTTCCCCTGGCTCTGCAAGGGCCGCGGCTTTTGTGGCGCGATGGGCAACGATGCTTCGTGGGTGTCAGTTGTTGATGTGTGCAGAGGGTCCCTGGTTCAAGCCCAGGTTGGGGCGAGGAGAGGGACGGAAGCTATACTGTTACAAATAAAGAGGTAGACATATCAGTTCCAGCTAAAACTTGTATTGGAATCTGTGACTCGCACAACAATAGTTCTTTGCTCGCAAGCAGCCTGCTTTCATCAACATTCCATACGGCATGTCGGGACAAAGCACCCAGTAAGCTACACAACACTGCTGGGAAACAACAGTTTCTTGAAATGTATGTTGTTGTGATTTTATAGATTTGACTGCTAAATGGTAGTCCCCATTCTCCATCATTCTTGTTTTATTTTTGTAAGTAAAGTGCCAGTTTGTTGGGGAGAAGAGCATCAAGGAATGTTTTGCTAGCTGGCTAATTTTAGCTAGCTAAAGTTAGCTCTCTGGCAAATCCTCCATGGACTTGGTAAGTTTTCATTTTTACCTGTTGTAGCTAGCTAGCTAACTTATTGACATTTTGATCCATTTGGTTAATGAGAGTAAACGTGTGTTTCTCTCTTTCTGTGTGTGTGTGTGTGAGTGAGTGAGTGGGATGATCTTAACTTCTAGAAAAGATTGTGACAATGTCAACATTGTGTCATGCTAGCTACTGTATGTGTGTGAGAGAGATGGTTAATGAATACACATACACTACCGTTCAAAAGTTTGGGGTCACTTAGGAATGTTCTTGTTTGCCATGAAAACATACATTAAATTAGTTGCAAAATGAAGAGGAAATATAGTCAAAATGTTGACAAGGTTATAAATAATGATTTTGAATTAAATAAATTGTGTCCTTCAAACTTTGCTTTCGTCAAAGAATCCTCCATTTGCAGCAATTACAGCCATGCAGACCTTTGGCATTCTAGTTATCAATTTGTTGAGGTAATCTGAAGAGATTTCACCGCATGCTTCCTGAAGCACCTCCCACAAGTTGGATTGGCTTGATAGGCACTTCTTACGTATACGTACCATACTGTCAAGCTGCTCCCACAACAGCTCAATAGGGTTGAGATCCGGTGACTATGCTGACCACTCCATTATAGACAGAATACCAGCTGACTGCTTCTTCCCTAAATTGTTTTTGCATAGTTTGGAGCTGTGCTTTGGGTCATTGTCCTGTTGTTGGAGGAAATTGGCTCCAATTAAGCACCTTCCAAAGGGTATGGCATGGCGTTGCAAAATGGAGTGATAGCCTTCCTTCTTCAAGATCCCTTTTACCCTGTACAAATCTCCCACTTTACCACCACCGAAGCACCCCCAGACCATCACACCATGCTTGACCGATGGCGTCAAGCACTCCTCCAGTATCTTAAAAAAAAAATCTGCGTCTCACGAATGTTCTTCTTTGTGATCTGAACACCTCAAACTTAGATTCATCTGTCCATAACACTTTTTTCCAATCTTCCTCTGTCCAGTGTCTGTTCTTTTGCCCATCTTAATCTTTTCTTTTTATTGGCCAGTCTGATATATGGCTTTTTCTTTGCAACTCTGCCTAGAAGGCCAGCATCCCGGAGTCGCCTCTTCACTGTTGATGTTGAGACTGGTGTTTTGCATGTACTGTTTAATGAAGCTGCCAGTTGAGGACTTGTGAGGCGTCTGTTTCTCAAACTAGACACTAATGTATTTGTCCTCTTGCTTAGTTGTGCACCGGTGCCTCCCACTCCTCGTTCTATTCTGGTTAGAGACAGTTTGCGCTGTTCTGTGAAGGGAGTAGTACACAGCATTGTAGGAGTGTGTATTAATTCCTACTGGCCAGCCAGCTTTGTAAGAGCTAGTTTTGTACTAGCTATGCTGATGAGCATTAACATTATTTCTCTGCTTCAGGTCTCACTGAGACTGGATTCCCCAAGAGACATGCTATTCAGCTGCCCATGATTGCCTGATCTTACACTTAGAAAAACACTGAACAAAAATATAAATGCAAGAGATAGTGTTAGTCCCATGTTTCTTGAGCGGAAAGAAAAGATCCCAGAAATGTTTCACACACAAAAAGTGTATTTCTCTGAAATGTTGTGCACAAATTTGTTTACAGCCCTGTTACTGAGCATTTCTCATTTGCCAAGAAAATCCATCCACCTGACAGGTGTGGCATATCAAGAAGCTGATTAAAGCAAGATCACTACACAGGTGCACATTGTGCTGGGGACAATTAAAGGCCACTCTAAAATGTGCAGTTGTGTCACAATACCACAGATGTCTCAAGTTGAGGGAGCGCACAAATGGCATGCTGACTGCAGGAATGTCCACCAGAGCGGTTGCCAGGGCATTTAATGTTAATTTTTCTACCATAAGCCGCCTCCAATGTCATTTTAGAGAATATGGCAGTATTTCCAACTGGCCTGATGAAACTGTGGGTTTGCACAACTGAAGAATTTCTGCACAAATTGTCAGTAACCGTCTCAGGGAAGCTCATCTGTGTGCTTGTCGTCCTCACTAGGGTCTTGACCTGACTGTAGTTTGGTGTCGTATCCGACTTCAGTAGGCAAATGCTCACCTTCAATGCCCACTGACACACTGGAGAAGTGTGCTCTTCACGGATGAATCCTGGTTTCAACTGTACCGTGCAGATGGCAGACAGCATGTATGGCGTTGTATGGGCAAGCGGTTTGCTGATGTCAACATTGTGAACAAGAGTGCCCCATAGTGGCGATGGGGTTATGGTATGGGCAGGCAAAAGCTACGGACAACGAACACAATTATATTTTTAATCGCTGGAAATTTGAATGCACAGAGATACCGTGATGAGATCCTGAGGCCCATTGTCGTGCTATTTATCCGCCTCCAGCACCTCATGAGTCAGCATGATAATGCACAGCCCCATGACACAAGGACCTGTACACAATTCCTGGAAGCTGAAAATGTCCCAGTTCTTACATGGCCTGCATACTCACCAGACATGTCACCCATTGAGCAGGCTTGGGATGCTCTGCATCAACGTGAACAACAGCGTGTTCCTGTTCCTGCCAATATCCCAAAACTTCACAAAGCCTTTGAAGAGGAGTGGGACAACATTCCACAGGCCACAATCAATAGCCTGATCAACTATGCGAACGAGATGTGTCGTGCTGCATGAGGAAAATGGTGGTCAGAAGTTTACATACACTAAGTTGACTGTGCCTTTAACCTCTCTGGGCAAGGCGGGACGAATTCGTCCCACCTACGCATCAGCCAGTTGAATCCCGTGGCGCGATTTTCAAATACCTTAGAAATGCTATTACTTCAATTTCTCAAACATATGACTATTTTACACCATTTTAACCTCTATGGGCTAGGTGGGACGCTTGCGTAACAGCCACTGGCAGCCTGTGGCGCGATTTTCAAAACGTTAAAAATCCTATTACTTCAATTTCTCAAACATATGACTATTTTACAGCTATTTAAAGACAAGACTCTCGTTAATCTAACCACACTGTCCGATTTCAAAAAGGCTTTACAACGAAAGCAAAACATTAGATTATGTCAGCAGAGTACCAAGCCAGAAATAATCAGACACCCATTTTTCAAGCCAGCATATAATGTCACCAAAACCCAGAAGACAGCTAAATGCAGCACTCACCTTTGATGATCTTCATCAGATGACAACCCTAGGACATTATGTTATACAATACATGCATGTTTTGTTCAATCAAGTTCATATTTATATCAAAAACCAGCTTTTTACATTAGCATGTGACGTTCAGAACTAGCATACCCCCCGCAAACTTCCGGGGAATTCGCTAACATTTTACTAAATTACTCACGATAAACGTTCACAAAAAGCATAACAATTATTTTAAGAATTATAGATACAGACCTCCTCTATGCACTCGATATGTCCGATTTTAAAATAACTTTTTGGTGAAAGCACATTTTGCAATATTCTAAGTACATAGCCCAGGCATCACGGGCTCGCTATTTAGACACCCGGCAAGTTTAGCACTCACCATAATCATATTTACTATTATAAAAGTTTGATTACCTTTTGTTGTCTTCGTCAGAATGCACACCTAGGACTGCTACTTCAATAACAAATGTTGGTTTGGTCCAAAATAATCCATCGTTATATCCGAATAGCGGCGTTTTGTTCGTGCGTTCCAGACACTATCCGAAATAGTAAAGAAGTGTCGCGCGCATGGCGCAATTCGTGACAATAAAATTCTAAATATTCCATTACCGTACTTCGAAGCATGTCAACCGCTGTTTAAAATCAATTTTTACGACATTTTTCTCGTAGAAAAGCGATAATATTCCGACAGGGAATCTCCTTTTCGGCAAACAGAGGAAAAAATCCCAAAGGCGGGGGCGGTCGGGTCACGCGCCTAAGCCCAGTGTCCCTTGATCGGCCACTTGAGAAAGGCGATAATGTGTTTCAGCCTGGGGCTGGAATGACGACATTCTGTTTTTTCCCGGGCTCTGAGCGCCTATGGACGACGTGGGAAGTGTCACGTTAGAGCAGAGATCCTTAGTAAATGATAGAGATGGAAAAGAAGTTCAAGAAATGGTCAGACAGGCCACTTCCTGTAAAGGAATCTCTCAGGTTTTGACCTGCCATTTGAGTTCTGTTATACTCACAGACACCATTCAAACAGTTTTAGAAAATTTAGGGTGTTTTCTATCCATATGCAATAAGTATATGCATATTCTAGTTACTGGGTAGGAGTGGTAACCAGATTAAATCGGGTATGTTTTTTATCCAGCCGTGTCAATACTGCCCCCTAGCCCTAACAGGTTAAAGATAAGACACTCGTTAATCTAACCACACTGTCCGATTTCAAAAAGGCTTTACAACGAAAGCAAAACATTAGATTATGTCAGCAGAGTACCCAGCCAGAAATAATCAGCCACCCATTTTTCAAACTGGCATATAATGTCACAAAAACCCAGAAGACAGCTAAATGCAGCACTAACCTTTGATGATCTTCATCAGATGACACACCTAGGACATTATGTTATACAATACATGCATGTTTTGTTCAATCAAGTTCATATTTATATCAAAAAACAGCTTTTTACATTAGCATGTGACGTTCAGAACTAGCATACATGAGGTATGTGTGTAAGGCTATTTTGTAGGCAAACTGAATGCGCACAACAGTAAACCGATAATCTCATAGATAACCTCACCTGAATACCATATTCATAATGTATCAAAAATGAATTTACTAAATTACTCACGATAAACGTTCACAAAAAACATAATTATTTTAAGAATTATAGATACAGCACTCCTTTGTGCAATCGAGGTGTCCGTTTTTAAAATAGCTTTTCGGTGAAAGCACATTTTGCAATATTCTCAGTAGATAGCCCAGCCATCACGGATAGCCATTTAGACACCCACCAAGTTTAGCCCTGACCAAACTCCGATTTACTATTACAAAAGTTTGATTACCTTTGTTGTCTTCGTCAGAATGCACTCCCAGGACTGTTACTTCAATAACAAATGTTGGTTTGGTCCAAAATAATCCATCGTTATATCCAAATAGCGGCGTTTTGTTAGTGCGTTCCAGACACGCCCATCATTGGATATTGGAGCAGGTGTTCCGCTAGTTGTTCTCTGATCGACCACTATCCAAATGCGCTACTGTTTTTCAGCCATGGCATGCAAAGTCATCATACAACATTCTGCCGCCTTCTGAGAGCCTATGGGAGCCGTAGGAAGTGTCACGTTACAGCAGAGATCCTCAGTTTTCAATAAAGAGAGTGTAGAAGGCCAAGAAATGGTCAGAGAGGGCACTTCCTCTAAGAAATCTTCTCAGGTTTTGGCCTGCCAAATGAGTTCTGTTATACTCACAGACACCATTCAAACATTTTTAGAAACTTTGGAGTGTTTTCTATCCAAAGCTAATAATTATATGCATATTCTAGTTTCGGTTGTGTTTCGGAGGACACGCCTCTCTGCCTTCGCCTCTCCCGAGTCCGTATGGGAGTTGCAGTGATGAGACAAGACTGTAACTACCAATTGAATACCATGAAACTGGGGAGAAAACAGGGTAAAAAAATAAAAAAAATTAAGAATATGTTGTAGATTTAAACTTTATATTGGTGACTACGGAAACAAATAGAAAGTTAATGAGCAATGTTTTCAATATCCAACTTCCTCTGCAATACTTTTTACAGTAGGTAGGTAATAAGCTGTGGTCATTACCAGGTTATGACCAGTAAGCTACATAATATAGCACATAAGATAGTGGTCAGAATTATGACCAACTGGTCGTATGGTGGTCAGAAAAATATGTAATATTCTGGCCAGTAAAAAGACCAAAAAAAACGTCCTTTTATAACCAGTTTGCGACCAGAATAAGATGTCATACTGACGTCTTTTCAACCAGGTTTTGCCCACTGGGTTCTCGGTGTAGCCAGTCTACTTTTCTTGGGTAAAATGCTAGATTAACTTTAAACAAAACATTAGGAAATGTAGCGGGCTACATTCTTCCTACGATAAACATTAGAAATATGATGGCCATGCCTCGTTTTTGCCACAAAGACCTTGCTTTTTCATTGTAAGTTAATTTACTTCTGTGGCTGCCAGCCAAATAGCGTTGCATTTCTGTTGTCATCTGATGAAAATGAAACTATTTTCTGCCAAATGTTTTGCAGTAATGTATTTTCTGGTTAAGGAAAACTATAGTTGCATGTCCCTGATCACTCTTGAAGCAAAAAAAATAAATAACACTTAGCTTTCAATATAAAATGTGACCCTTTCAATAAACAGCTGGACTCTCTCCCATTTACAAACACACGACTGGCTCAACTGTTCTGGGCAACTACGGTAAGCTTCATAAAGTAAAATAATGTGACAGGTGAAAAGAAGAACGTGATCTGCTTTATCTCCTAACGTATTGCAAAGTTTACTGCAGGCATTTACTTAAAGTAGCAACAAATATGAACATTTATTGAATAATGTAATAGTTTCAACGGTATTGAAAAACCATCCTGTGGCTATTTCCAAATACCCCGGTATACGGTACACCGCCCAAGCCTAATCAGTGATTTTTACTCAAGTGCCGCTAGGGCTGGGCGATATTGCCAAAATATTATATCACGGTATTTTTTTTTCAATTGAACAGTATGACGGTATTTTACTGTATTTTTAGTTTTGAATAATACAATTTCTACATTTGCTTTATGAGTAGTGAGTGATCCTAGGGTGGCAACACATAGACTCATTGATATCACTTAGAATGTTTCTCCATTCTGATTGTATTATACTGTTCAATTCAACTTTAACCAAAACAAATTTCAGCACTTTTATCATTTCTGCATTTCCTGCACTCAATTGCAGTGGTGGAAAAAGTACCCAATTGTCATATGAGTAAAAGTAAAGATTCGTTAATAGAAAATGACTCAAGTAAAAGTCACCCAGTAAAATACTACTCGAGTAAAAGTCTAAAAGTATTTAGTTTTAAATATACTTAAGTATCAAAAGTAAAAGTATAAATCATTTAAAATTCCTTAGATTAAGCAAACCAGATGGCACCCTTTCTTTTTTATTTTATTTACGGAAAGCCAGGGGCACACTCCAACACTCAAGACATAATTTACAAACAAAGCATTTGTGTTTAGTGAGTTCTCCAGATCAGAGATGACCAGGGATGTTCTCTTGACAAGTGCGTGAATTGGACCATTTTCCTGTCCTGCTAAGCATTCAAAATGTAACAAGTACTTTTAGGTGTCAGAGAAAATGTATGGAGTAAAATGTACAGTATTTTGTTAAGGAATGTAGTGAAGCAAAAGTTGTCAAAAATAAAAATAGTAAAGTAAAGTACAGATACCAAAAAAAAAACGTATGTAGTACTTGAAAGTATTATTACACCCCTGCTCAATTGAGATCATTTCCACACTGCCACGTATGGCTGCACGATATGGACAAATAATCTAGGATTTATTTTTAACCAAATGTTGCAATTACAATTTGACTTGCAAATTAGAGCAAAACTGTTGGAGTCATGGAAATTGAATGGCTATTCTAATTCTATAGTTAGAATAAAATAGTGGGCACTTTGAATACAGTGTTTGAGATGACAAGGAATTAAAATGCCAGGGAGGAGTTATTGTGACAGGGTAGGAAATAAAGTGCTGATAAGTGTTTCATAGGGGACCCTATAAGCTTTGGCTACATTGCATGTT
Source organism: Salmo salar (assembly GCF_965601325.2). Taxonomy (NCBI): domain Eukaryota; kingdom Metazoa; phylum Chordata; class Actinopteri; order Salmoniformes; family Salmonidae; genus Salmo; species Salmo salar. Next base: position 41,591,065 of record NC_138302.1, on the reverse strand, counting down.
CTCTTAGCTACTTCATGAAGCTAACATATTCTTGCTTTGCACATTCCTCTTTGATTTAGAAGATACTGTTGCACAAACAACATGCTAATTTTGGTCTACACCATCACTTGTATTATCAGGATGTATTAGCTAGCTACGTTTGCTCTTACGCAGTACATTTATTTGCTAGCTAGCTATTAGCATTAGCGGCTAACAATTAGCGTCTCACAAGAATTAGGGAAAAGAAAAGACAAACTAGCCGTTTGCTGATGTAAGAAACAAACTAATACTGTCATTATAGAATGCTAGTGGATTTATATTAAGAAGCAAAGTGAAAACAGCATTGTTGTCAACAACATTGTTGCATGTGCTGCATTGACCTTTCAGACTGAACGCAAGTATCTGTGGTTGAGGAACATCAAATGTACTCCTTATGTGACAGGGGGTGTGGCTAGGTCTCTGTGGAAAGTGGCACAGAGAGATAGAGCGGAGAGATGACTCGAGAAGTGAAGTAAACTATAAAAATGGACATTACACCTGGCGTATCACATTTAACAACCAAACATTCAAATACCGGTATAGAAGGTAAAGTAAAAACCCAAACCGGTCCCTGCATCAATACCGGTATATCATAAAACACGGTATACCGCCCAGCCCTATACAGTGCCGCTACAGGACAAAGCCTGGAGCATATGGAAAAAAGTTTGACTCTCACATTACTGAAACCAGAAACCCACAACTGTGCTCTACCAACAATATTAAGTTGCATTGGTTGACAGGGGTCTTAGCCAAGCAAATTCCAAATTCATATTCAATTCTGGAGGGGGGAACCTTTGTGTTTGACTTTGCATTACAACTCACTTTTTAACTGCAAAATGTAATTAAGTGAGCTCTGTAAAAGGAGCCTCTTAATTTCACTCAAGTCAAACTGGCAACTTAGGGGGGAGAAAAAGTGAGTAGGACCAACATTTTCACAGAATTAAAGTACACAACTAAAAATGAGAGAGCTGAGGAAGGGGACAAACAAGAACAACAAATCCCCTCTTAGAAGATTTAGACTAGAAGCCGAGCTGAGTAAATAATACTCAAATGCAAGGGTCTGTTATTTCCTGTGGCATGCAGGGTGGTGTATGTCGGAATTTAGGAGAGAGCTTCAAGAGGGTGACGGAGAGGGTTGTTATCTTTCGGGCGGGTAGGACAGTGGCAACATAGGTCTTGGTTTCCAGCGGTTGCGTCTGTATAGACCACACACAAAAGACAGAGCGGGCCTTCACCTTCCAAATACAGGAAAGCCCACCCCACTCAAATTGGAAATATGCTTGCAACCAACCATCACCTCCAGCACCAGCCCAATATCGCATGACTACAGGAATGTAACAGCTGTTACTTTGTGATGTGCTTAGTCCATAGTAAAAGGACGCTCTGGTTGTAAATGTATAACAATAGGCACAATACCGTTCACCAGCCACATCCTCACATTGTTGTTATGACAAGTCACTATATGTTACATGAGCACAGAACATATGGGTTCTCTACAATGGTCCATAGTGGGTGTGGAGAGATTAAATACAATGGCTTTACTTGCTAAAACCAGCTACCTTGCTTTCATTGCTAATGAGGAGTGAATGGACTTGAGAACCATAACTTGTGTAGATTCAAGCCACGGGTGTATTCCTTTTTATAGTGCAGCGCTCTTCTGTTGTGTAGGAAGAAGTGCTAGAAGGGCACTTCCTTTAACGCTTGATTATGCACTTCTCTTAAAATTCAGCCTGGATGATGGAAACAATTCACCAACATACAATATCACTAGTGCTTACGTTAATATAAATTCTGCAGTGACTCCAGTGCTGAGTATGGGGGGGAAACTGTGTGTGCATAGCGCTTTTCAGACAAAAAAAAAACCACAGGATGGCGACGCCTACGTTAGTAACTCGTAAAACGGCTCTATTTAACACAGTTTATTCCATTGTAGTAATTTGTTCATGGGTCATGTGCTAATCTCATTTCACTTCAAAATCGATACCTCGGTGGTGCTGTTCGTTTTTTGTGTACGACTAAAAACGGAGGGGATTACACAAAATACAGTTTTTTTCCACTACAGCACAATGTCGTATAGCTTTGCAACAATTTTCACAACGTTCGTTAATGTGGCCATCCAATCTTTCTTTTCAAGATCCTCCTAGAAAACTTTTACGAACACGTCATTCACATAACGGGTTTCTCGTAACTTCTATGCAGTTGACTATCTCCCATAGCGTTCATAGGGCGGATACATTTTCAAAAATCGAATGAAACTAATATGAAAATATACCTATAGTTTACTTACTATCATCATTTTTTTCTTCCGAAATCGTATATAGTAAGTAAACTACGTGCCTTCTCAAAGTTGATACATTGTAACTTTGTATGAAAACGTTCTAACCTTGGTATGATGGCCACACAACACATTCGATACCACGTCTTCCCCGTTTTTGAGTCATTTCTACAAAGGCAAATAGTCACACGAAAAGGAGACATACTTACATAGCGCGGGACGACAGCTCAGCAGCCTAACTGTTTTTTGTTAAGCATGACCAGAACGTACATGAGGTCGGAGTGCTTATTTGCCCTGCCTCCAATTTCGTGTGCGAGCGCTCACGCGTGCGTGGATGTTTTAGAAATGCAAAATGTTTATTATGGAATTACGACTGACTCATTTTCCCTTGGTAGCCTAACGTCTGAGTTAGATTATTTAAGTAACTTTTCCATGAGTCTCACAAAAAGTACAGTTTATAACGGTGGCAATGAACACAACAAAATCCACATTTTTAACACACATCTTTTGTCTGGCAGCAAACATTTACTACAGGCTGTGGTGTATCCACTACCATATCTTCACTAGCATCACTTGTTGTATCAGTTCTTTTAATCGCTTTTGCATAAGAGATTCGATTGAGGTGGCAAAAGTTAGAGCGGGCAATCTCCTTCACCCTTACAGGGCACTCCAGGAACTCAGTTTAATGTACCCCACCACAATTCCAACACCGTCATCTTTCTACACACCGTTCTTCAGTATACACTGTTCGTCTGCACACACTTGAAACATGGCCAAATCTTTTACAATTCTTACACTGCATTGGTTTGGGGACTAAATCTCTTACAGCGTATCTTACAGAACCAAGCTTCACATGTGTAGGTATTTGCTCTTTATCAAAAAACAATATTCACCCAGCAAGTCAGACGCCGGGCACTAACCCCACCAGGAATTCTATTCATGTATTCAACCTGAGCATCTGTCGTCACCACTGAGATGACTCCTTTGACGGGTGCTCTACTCCGAAGTTCAAAACACAAAACTTCTGTTGTTTTTTGAGGCCCACTGCAATTTTCCTCTACTCTTTAGAAATACAATTAATCAAAATAAAGTCACTCGGACAGACTTCACTTTTCCAAGTGCATACTTCACCATTTTCAACACCTCAAACAGGTTTCCCACAAATGCATCCATCCCATCAATAAGCGATTCATTATCACTCACACACGTATCCTCCACTCCAACAGTTCCAGTACTACTGTTGTTCATTGAGGACATTCATCTTCACCAAATTTACAATACAACATTGGGAAAAAGGAAAATTGCCCTTCCAACTATTAACCCTCTCTAAAAAAAACACCACCGCATTCCACTATTTAACCCTATCTAATCCTACTCCAGACCAACGGTCTGAGAGGACAGAACACTACCGCTCAACCCCCCCTGCTACTGTTCTGCAGTAAATCCTTGCAATCCCAAGTACTTCTCTATGAATGCTAAAAAGCCTACATTAATGAAGGACATGATCTTCCCATCACTCTCTCTTGGTCACTGCCTATCCACAGGAATACTCTCAGTATCCCTTACCCTGTACCCATCTTCCTCTACCTCGCTCTTCAAAGCTTTGTCATACACACACTTTCTGTACTACTCTTGCAACCTCAACCTGACTTTCTCTCACCGGACACCACTGAGCTCCAGCCCCATGGGCTCCCCCACATCTATCACACACAACTTTCTCCACCGATACTGCACATTCCTTTGTCTCATGCCTCCTTACACACATCTAGGAATCTCCCTCCTACACACTGCTGCAACATGCCCATAAACGTGACAGCTAAAACACTGTAGTATTTTCGGAACAAAAGCTCTCAAGGAGTAACTTACACTTACTTACTTGACCTTGTCCGGCAAAGACTCTACATCAAAACTCAGCAGGACAGACATTGTCTTCTCCGTTTCCCCACCCTCTCCAACGGATCTGTGTCACACCAAACGGCAGGCATCACAGACACCGGGAATCTTCCATTTATTCTGATCCTCCTCAACACATAATACCACCCTCGTTGTTACTCCTTTCAATGGCGCCCTGCTCCAGAGAGCAAAGCAAGTCACATTTCTTGTCCCTAATCATGTGGTCCAGAGGGCAATAAATCATCACTAATCCACTCCGAGTTACTCTCACCAACTCAACAGTCCCCAACCTCTTCACCCAACCTGACACCACATATGGATCAGCCAAAATGCAAGGATCCATTCTCTCCACAAACCTCACTCCCACTGTGCCATAACTATGTCAACAAATCATGGTCCCTTTTGCTAAGCTCTATGTGCAAATCGCCCCTCTGCCCCCTTCGCTTAACTTAATTGTAAGGGGCTTCATCGCCCCCAACGCGTTCAAAGGATCACGGGCCCTACACGGATTGACCATGCCTCCACAGCCAAAGATCCTGTCGAAGGACTCTAGAGCTAGTGTGTGGTCGGAATAGGTGCTTGGAGTTCGTCGGTCCCAAAGTCTGCACCAGTAACGCTAGCTTGGTGTGCAGTGACCGGTGGTGGTGAGTATAACCAGAGATACTGGAATATAATCACCTCTCTGGTATAATTTAGCTAGCAATGTTAGATAACGTTATTACTGGTTATGTAGGTAGCCATCATTTGATAAAGCAAGGCAGGCTAGCTAACATTAGCTTTTGAGGCAGTCTAGCTAATGTTAGCTAGCGAGGCAGGCTAGCTATCGTTTTAGCGAACGTTAGCGTAGCTAGCTACCTCGTTAAAACTTAGTTAGGTCGTAGCGCATACTTTTATTGTGTATTGTCTAGATACTGCTGGTTATGTAAAATTATCATTTGATAATAACATTCACCTACAAGTCAGATTTGGAAGTTAGTTCGTAGCTCATACAAGTGTATTCTGTATTGTCTAGGGCAAAAATAAATAATTGATGCAGCTACGGTGGTAGCTAACTCATGTCTGAGTCTGACTAATACAGTGAACTAGGAGCAACAAACCCTAATGGTGTCACCAGTCTAAATATAATCCAATCTGGAGCTACAGTCAGTCTACATCTGTAAAGCATAGAATTAGGGGTTCCACTAGTTACCACAGTCACAAAGTCAAAATTGTACAAACGTAAAAATAAATGTCAACAAAAATGTGCTTTTTGGTCTTAATTTAAGGTTAGGCTTAAGGTTAGAAGTGTGGTTAAGGTTAGGTTTAAAATCATATTTTAAAGGGAGAAATTATAGAACTGTTTTTATAACTTTGTGGTTGTGCTAATGACACAGATGGCTTCATCAACAATAGTAATATGTGTTATGTGAAAAGTTGTATAAAAAAATACCCGGTTTGATAAACTAGTAGGTTAATTACCCAACCAAGCAGATACACCAAGCAGATGGTTATCTCTGAAACTGGAAACACTTATCTCCCTCACTAGTTTTAAGCACCAGCTGTCAGAGCAGCTCACAGATCACTGCACCTGTACATAGCCCATCTATAAATAGCCCAAACAACTACCCCTTCCCCTAATGTATTTATTTATTTTGCTCCTTTGCACCCCAGTATTTCTACTTTGCACACTCATCTACTGTCAAATCTACCATTCCATTGTTTTAATTGCTATATTGTATTTACTTCGCCACCATGGCCTATTTATTTATGGCCTTATCTCACCTCATTTGCTCAAAATGTATATATACTTATTTTTCTACTGTATTATTGACTGTATGTTTGTTTTACTCCATGTGTAACTCTGTGTTGTTATATGTGTCGAACTGCTTTGCTTTATCTTGGCCAGGTCGCAGTTGTAAATGAGAACTTGTTCTCAACTTGCCTACCTGGTTAAATAAAGGTGAAATAATTTTTTTTAAATGGTTGTAAAGTGCATTATCAAAAATCTTTGACCTTTCTTTATAACAAAATGCAATTTACCATGTGGTTGTCTGTTGTATCACCCTGTCACAGGCCCTCACAGTCAACACCACCGCATAAGATGAAGAAGTACATTGCTTATGAGGATTGCCTTCTGCAGTTGTTTGAGAGATGTCCTTTTTGCAGCCGAACGTGCAACATAGAGAAGACCAACAACGGGACCCTCTGCATTTTAGTTGTTCAGTTTGTGTCATTCTTTAGTTTTTTATCATATGTTTGTTGTGTAGTAAATACTTCAGCTTTTATTTTCATTGTTTTTTTTCTAGTTTTTTTGTTGTTGTAAAACGCATTGCATTCCATGTCTAAAATGTGCTGTATAAATAAAGTTTGATTTGATCACGCAGACATGCCCTCGCTGTGAGCATTCCTATAAATGGAACAGGGTAACATCTGACCTGGTCAAAGGTCAAAATAGTTTTGAGTTTTGTCCGATTAACCTTCATAAACTAGCCTGGTGGAACCAGCCTGATTTCTGCGTTGACCTTTCTATTTCACTTCAGATATCATGATACCTGAAGTGAAATAGAAAGGTGAATGCAGCTATCAGGTTGGTTCCACCATGCTAATCATAACTACGTTGCCATGCCCATCAATGGGGCGCTGGCAAACACCTCACCTCTTGCCTACTCACCAATGGTAGTCACTGGGGAGACCAGAATTAGGTAGGTTCAGTCTGACCTGTTCAAACTTCAACATAGTATATGTTTGTTTGTCAGGTATCAGCTATCTTAACTGCCATTGGTAATAGAACAGTGTGTCACAGATACATCTATGGAGCCATCGGTTGGAGACTTGCAAGGCGATGTGATAGAATCCTGACCGACATACAGGCTTAATATTGACCTCTGACATGTTTGCCAAGGTAGCTATTACCACCCAAATGCCCATAGGCACAGTATTTGTATCGTCTGGGAATGACAATGAAGGTGACAGGTTCATATTTTTAAATTAGCAGAACAATATTTTTATGGTGTTATGTAAAGGTTTATTTATGGACATGTTACAAAAAAATGGTGTTTGACCAGATACAATGCTATTTCACAGTAAACAAATTGACAGACTTTCAGCACACTTATAGGGAAGGACACTCAACAACCACAACAGTTACACAAATTACTGATGATTGGCTGAGAGAAATTGATGATAAAATGATTGTGTGGGGCTGTCTTGTTAGACTTCAGTGCAGCTTTTGACATTATCGATCATAGTCTGCTGCTGGAAAAACGTATGTGTTATGGCTTTACACCCCCTGCTATTATGTGGATAAAGCGTTACTTGTCGAACAGAACACAGAGGGTGTCCTTTAATGGAAGCATCTCCAAGATAATCCAGGTAGAAGCAGGAATTCCCCAGTGTAGCTGTTTAGGTCCCTTGCTTTTTTCAATCTTTACTAACAACATGCCACTGGCTTTGAGTAAGACCAGTGTGTCTATGTATGTGGAGGACTCAACACTATACACGTCAGCTACTACAGCAACTGAAAAGACTGAAACACCTTCGGAATGGGTAGCAAGGAATGAGTTAGTCCTAAATATTTCCAAAACTAAAAGCATTGTATTTGGGCCAAATCATTCACTAATCCCTAAACCTCAACTACATCTCGTAATGAATAATGTGGAAATTGAGCAAGTTGAGGGGACTAAACTGCTTGGAGTAACCCTGGATTGTAAACTGTCATGGTCAAAACATATTGATACAACAGTAGCTAAGATGGGGAGAAGTCTGTCCATAATAAAGCGCTGCTCTGCCTTCTTAACAACACTATCAACAAGGTTTTGTCGCACCTTGACTACTGTTCAGTCGTGTGGTCAGGTGCCACAAAGAGGGACTTGGGAAAATTGCAATTGGCTCAGAACAGAACAGCACGGCTGGACCTTAAAAGTACACGGAGAGCTAACATTAATTACATGCATGTCAATGGCTCAAAGTGGAAGAGAGATTGACTTCCTCATTACTTGTTTTTGTAAGAGGTGTTGACAAGCTGAAGGTACCGAGCTGTCTGTTTAAAATACGAGCACACAGCTCAGACACCCATGCATACCCCACAAGACATGCCACCAGAGGTCTCTTCACAGTCCCCAAGTCCAGAATAGACTATGGGAGGCGCATAGTACTACATAGAGCCATGACTACATGGAACTCTATTCTACATCAGGTAACTGATGCAAGCAGTAGAATCAGATTTAAAAAGCAGGTAAAAATACATCTTATGGAATACCTTATGTCTCCCGACCCCTCCTGTCTCAGCCTCCAGTATTTATGCTGCAATAGTTTGTATGTGTCGGGGGCTAGGGTCAGTCTGTTATATCTGGAGTATTTCTGTCTTATCCAGTGTCCTGTGTGAATTTATGTATGCTCTCTCTAATTCTCTCTCTCTTTTTCTCTCTCTCTCTTTCTTTTTCTCTCTCGGAGGACCTGAGCCCTAGGACCATGCCTCAGAACTACCTGGCCCGATGACTCCTTGCTGTCCCCAGTCCACCTGGTCGTGCTGCTGCTCCAGTTTCAACTGTTCTGCCTGCGGCTATGGAACACTGACCTGTTCACCAGACATGTAGACCTGCTGTTTTCAACTCTCTAGAGATAGCAGGAGCAGTACAGATACTCTGAATGATCGGCTATGAAAAGCCAACTGACATTTACTCCTGAGGTGCTGACCTGTTACACCCTCGACAACCACTGTGATTATTATTATTTGACCCTGCTGGTAATCTATGAACATTTGAAAATCTTGTCCATTTTCTGTTATAATCTCCACCCGTCACAGCCAGAAGAGGACTGGCCACCCCTCATAGCCTGGTTCCTCTCTAGGTTTCTTCCTAGGTTTCGGCCTTTCTAGGGAGTTTTTCCTAGTCACCATGCTTCTACACCTGCATTGAATGCTGTTTGGGGTTTTAGGCTGGGTTTCTGTACAGCACTTTGTGACACCAGCTGATGTAAGAAGGTCTTTATAAATACGATTGGTGGATTGATTGATTGATTGATTGATTGATGGGGGAACAGCGGGGTCTGTGAAGTAACAAACATAGGCAGAGACACATGCATACAAACACATGATAACATACGCACTAACACACATGTACACATGGATTTTGCGTTGTAGATATGTGATAGTGGAGTATAGGCCTGAGGGCACAGACTTAGTGTGTTGTGAATTCTGTAATGAATGTATTGCAATGGTTTTAAAATTGCATAACTGCCTTAATTTTGCCTTGGCAGCAGCTAATGGGGATCCATAATAAATACAAATACTACATTTGAAAGTTATCAAAACACTTAGTTTAGAATATCTACATACATTCAGCAATTGCATTATTCTCATATTACTTTGTAGGCTAATGACCTATTCATAGCTTCCTCTGGCATCTCACCATACATCTGCCTGTAGTTATTGAACTTGACTTACAGGAGGTTAGTTTGTTGTGATTGAGTGGGGGGAAACAGCTGTGGGCAAGGTTCTGACAGATGGGTGTGTCTTGGTGGTGGCAAGGACACACCCACATCAAACCACACCCCAAAGCCAACTCACATTTGGATTCTGTCATAGCCGCCAGCATTTCTTGAGGAGCAAGCCAAAAAATGAGGCCAAATCAGCAGGTGCAGTTCCCCTTTAAGGCAACAGTAATGAGGAAACAGTCGGTGGTTGTATTTGATTAACATTTTATTAAAAAGTATGGATTTCAGCTAACAAAGAAAGTCACACAGCTACAGAGGACAAGCATAGGAACACGGTAAGTGTTTAAGAAGTATCAACTGCACAGCAACTCAAAGGAGTCGGAGGTTCACTCCAAAAACTCGTCTCCACTCAACTCCGTGGATGAATCATCATGGAGTTTAGATACTTGGCTAAAGTTAGCAGTGGCTATTGGAACACATTTGAACAGTGGGTTACAGTTTATTGAGGTCTGTAGACTCATTTCAAGGTAAAATAAGAAATATAAAAATACCAAACTTGTCCTTTAACCATCTACAGAAAATGTTAATTAATTTTAAAATAATTTTGTCTACACAGTAAAACAATTTCGTCCACACAGTGAAGGACCTCCACAACATACAGTATATTTTAGCAATCCTCGCTACATGAGCCTCGTTACCATTCCAACCAAGTGGTTAACACTATTGGTGTGAAACATAGGGCGTTAAAATCCAGAGACACGGGTTTGCTTCCTGCTCTCTCCATTTGCCAGTGGTGTAAAATAGTTAAGTAAAAATACTTTAAAGTACTAATTAAGTAGTTTTTTGGGGTATCTGCACTTTACTATTTATATTATTGACAACTTACTTTTACTTCACTACATTCCAAAATAAAATTAGGTACTTTTTACTCCATACATTTTCCCTGACACCCAAAAGTACTCGTTACATTATGAATGCTTAGCAGGACAGGAAAATGGTCCAATTCACGCAACTATCAAGAGAACATCCCTGGTCATCCCTACTGTCTCTGATATGGCAGACTCACTAAACATAAATGTTTCGCTAGTAAATTATGTCTGCATGTTGTAGTGTGACTCGCTATCCTTACATACATTTTTTTAAATAAAATTGTGCTGTCTGGTTTGCTTAATATAAGTAATTTGAAGTGATTCATACTTTTACTTTTGATACTTAAGTATATTTAAAATCAAATACTTTTATACTTTTACTCAAGTAGAATTTTACTGGGTGACTTTCACTTTTACTTGAGTCATTTTCTTTACTTTTACTCAAATATGGCAATTGGGTTATTATTTCACCACTGCCATATTTTTTTATTTAACCTTTATTTAACTAGGCAAGTTAGTTAAGAACAAATTCTTATTACAATGATGGCCTACCCCAACCAAACCCTAAACCAGACGACAGCGCCCTATGGGACTCCCAATCACGGCCGGTTGTGATACAGCCTGAGATGCAGTGCCTTAGACCACTGCACCACCCATTTGCTTCATTGGTGTTAAAGGTGGAATGGTGGCTGTGAGGCCATCGGAACGCTCTGATGTGTGAGGGGGCTAAGGTCAGTTAAAGCATGTGGAGGGGGCAGTGAAGCGCTTCTCGCTTTATGAGTCACGTTACAATTTCCATCAATTGTGATAACCCTATTGGCACAATGCGTAGGGGGTTTGCCTTTCCCACCAGAAACCTGGGTTTGCTTCCCACTCCCTCTGTTCGCTACAATATCATTGAACTTTCTTTGGATATATCTACCCCAGTTTGGTTTCAGAATTTAGAACCGTAGAGCCTGAGGTAATTTCCTACCCTATTCAGTTGTCAGTCAAAGTGCAATACATTCTTGACATGCCTTCTCCATATGGTTCTGAGGTCACATGGCCATACTGTAGGATGGACCCATTAGGTTACTGGAAATACTGAGCTATAAATCAGCATGCAAAGGAAACAGGCACCATTAGGTTTTTATCTCCTTGCTTGGCTTCCTTCCTGTGTCTGGCTTGTGTAGTGCCCAGATAACATTCAGTTAAATGGAATGGGGTCGTTACAAGCCATGCAGTCTGTTCTGAGTGCATGGGTTACCCAAAATGAATTAGCTTGACGCTAATTGGGAAGATAAAAGGACTGTTGGGTTAATGTAACTGCATAAAGAAGTACACCAGGCCATGTCTGACCAATAGATCTTCTCTGTAATGAAGTACCATGCTATAGAGTTTGGGGTACACAGGTTTGTATTACGTTTTTGGGAAATCATGTCCTGTTTTTTGTGTTTAACTTTGGATTTGCATACAGCTGTTACACAGTGATGAAAATTGTTTTCAATCTGATGACGCGTGCTTTCTCACAACTTTATGATTGCTAAAGAAAAATCAATCAAATCCCACTAGCAGTTTGAGAATGAGAGACAGAGAGAGTCATGTTATCTTGTTGAAGGCTGCTGTCAAATCAAATCAAATTGTATTAGTCACATGCGCCGAATTCAACAGGTGAACCTTAGAGTGAAATGCTTACTTACAAGCCCCTAACCAACAATGCAGTTTAAAAAAATATGATTAAGAAATAAAAGGAACAAGTGATTAAAGAGCAGCAGTAAAATAACAACAGCGAGACTATATACAGGGGTACCGGTTAGTCCGAGGTAATTAAGGTAATATGTACATGTAGGTAGAGTTATTAAAGTGACTATGCATAGATAATAACAGAGAGTAGCAGTGGCGTAAAAGAGGGGGTGGGGTGGGCAATGCAAATAGTCTGGGTAGCCATTTGATTAGATGTTCAGGAGTCTTAAGGCTTGGGGGTAGAAGCTGTTTAGAAGCCTCTTGGACCTAGACTTCGCGCTCCGGTACAACTTGCCATGCGTTAGCAGAGAGAACAGTCTATGACTAGGGTGCTGGAGTCTTTGACAATTTTTAGGGCCTTCGTCTGACACTGCCTGGTATAGAGGTGCTTGGCCCCAGTGATGTACTGGGCCGTACGCACTACCCTCTGTAGTGCCTTGCGGTCGGAGACCGAGCAGTTGCCATACCAGGCAGTGATGCAACCCGTCAGGATGCTCTCGATGGTGTAGCTGTAGAACCTTTTGAGGATCTGAGGACCCATGCCAAATATTTTCAGGTTGCTGAGGGGCAATAGGTTTTGTCATGCCCTCTTCACGACTGTCTTGGTATGCTTGGATCATGTTAGTTTGTTGGTGATGTGGACACAATCATCTCCTTTGTCTTGATCACATTAAGGGAGAGGTTGTTGTCCTGGCACCACACGGCCAGGTCTCTGACCTCCCTATAGGCTGTCTCGTCATTGTCGGTGATCAGGCCTACCACTGTTGTGTCGTCAGCAAACTTAATGATGTTGTTGGAGTAGTGCTTGGCCTCGCAGTCGTGAGTGAACAGGGAGTACAGGAGGGGACTAAGCACACACCCTGAGGGGCCCCCGTCTTGAAGATCAGCGTGGAAGATGTTGTTGCCTACCCTTACCACCTGGGGGCGGCCCATCAGGAAGTCCAGGATCCAGTTGCAGAGGGAGGTGTTTAGTCCCAGGGTCCTTAGCTTATTGATGAGCTTTGATGTTGGTGTTGAACGCTGAGCTGTAGTCAATGAATAACATTCTCACATAGATGTTCCTTTTGTCCTGGAGGAAAAGGGCGGTGTAGAGTGCAATAGAGATTGCATCATCTGTGGATCTGTTAGGGCGGTATGTAAGTTGGAGTGGGTCTAGGGTTTCTGGGATAATGGTGTTGATGTGAGCCATGACCAGCCTTTCAAAGCACTTCATGACTACAGACGTGAGTGCTACGGGTCGGTAGTCATTTAAGCAGGTTACGTTAGTGTTCTTGGGCACAGGGACTATGGTGGTCTGCTTAAAACATGTTGGTATTACAATCTTGGACAGGGAGAGGTTGAAAATGTCAATGAAGACACTTGCTAGTTGGTCAGCGCATGCTCGCCGTACACGTCCTGGTAATTCGTCTGGCCCTGCAGCCTTGTAAAGGTTGACCTGTTTAAAGGTCTTACTCACATCGGCTGTGGAGAGTGTGATCACACAGTCGTCCGGAACAGCTGGTGCTCTCATGCATATTTAAGTGTTATTTGCCTCGAAGCCAGCATAGAAGTAGTTTAGCTTGTCTGGTAGGCTCGTGTCGCTGGGCAGCTCTCGGCTGTGCTTCCCTTTGTAGTCTGTAATGGTTTGCAAGCCCTACCACATCCGATGAGCGTCGGAGCCGGTGTAGTACGATTCGATCTTAGTCCTGTATTGTCGCTTTGCTTGTTTAATAGTTCGTCTGACGGCATAGCGGGATTTCTTATAAGCTTCCGGGTTAGAGTCCCGCTCTTTGAAAGCAGCAGCTCTAGTCTTTAGCTCAGTGCGGATGTTACCTGTAATCCATGGCTTCTGGTTGGGGTATGTACGTACACACTGTGTGGACAACGTCATCGATGCACTTATTGATGAAGCCAGTAACTGACGTGATGTACTCCTCAAAGCCATCGGAAGAATCCCAGAACTTATTGGAGTCTGTGCTAGCAAAACAGTCCTGTAGCGTAACATCTGCTTCATCTGACCACTTTTTTATTGATCGAGTCACTGGTGCTTCCTGCTTTAATTTTTGCTTGTATGCAGGAATCAGGAGAATAGAATTATGGTCAGATTTGCCAAATGGAGAGCGAGGGAGATCTTTTTACACATCTCTGTGTGTGGAGTAAAGGTGGTCTAGAGTTTTTTTCCCCCCTCTGGTTGCACATTTAACATGCTGATAGAAGTTTGGTAAAACGGATTTAAGTTTCCCTGCATTAAAGACTCCAAAACTATACATAGCAAATTGGATGCAGTCTATCACAGTGCCATCCATTTTGTCACCAAAGACCCATATACTACCCACCACTGTGACCTGTATGCTCTCGTTGGCTGGCCCTCACTTCATATTCGTCGCCAAACCCACTGGCTCCAGGTCATCTGTAAGTCTTTGCTAGGTAAAGCCCCGCCTTATCTCAGCTCACTGGTCACCATAGCAGCACCCACCCATAGCACACGCTCCAGCAGGTATATTTCACTGTTCACCCCCAAAGCCAATTCCTCCTTCGGCCGCTTTTCCTTCCAGTTCTCTGCTGCCAATGACTGGAACGAACTGCAAAAATCACTAAAGCTGGAGACTCTTACCTCCCTCACTAGCTTTAAGCACCAGCTGTCAGAGCAGATCACTGCACCTGTTCATAGCCCATCTGTAAATAGCCCATCCAATCTACCTCATTCCCATACTGTATTTATTTTTTTATCTTGCTCCTTGCACCCTAGTATCTCTACTTGCACATTCATCTTCTGCACATTCTACCATTCCAGTGTTTAATTGCTATATTGTAATTACTTTGCCACCATGGCCTATTTATTACCTTACCTTTCTTATCCTACCTCATTTGCACAGGCTGTATATAGACTTTTCTACTGTATTATTGACTGTATGTTTGTTTATTCCATGTGTAACTCTGTGTTGTTGTTTGTGTTGCACTGATTTGCTTTATCTTGGCCTTGTCGCAGTTGTAAATGAGAACTTGTTCTCAACTAGCCTACCTGGTTAAATAAAGTTATAATTTTTTTTAATAACATTGAATGGGACACTTTGAAAACTTTCAAATTAGATAAATGACTACCTAGGCCAGGGGTAGGCAACCCTTGTCATGGAGTGCAGCAGGCACTTTAACCGACCTGGAAGACCAAGTGTGGTGAATTTAGGCAATCACTGAACTGTTAAATTAGCTCAGTTGGTCAGGTGGGGTGCGAAGATTAAACAAAATCCTGCAGTACCTGCTGCACTCCAGAAACAGGGTTGCCTACCCCTGACTTAGGCTAAAGTTCAGTGGGCTATCAATGTTATGTGCCGTCCACACGTTTTGATTGACAATGATGCAGTGACATTTAATATCAAAATAATGATGATAATCATTGTCCAATTTCTGTGTTGGGTAGCTTAGTCACACAGAGACTTTTGAATTGAATTCACACAAAAAAAGTTGGATACTGAGTTATTTGAAAAATCCAAATAAGACCTAGTAATATTCATTGCATTACAATCAAAATTCCAGCTTCACCGTAACAGAAATGGTTGAAAATGCACCAGGTAATTGAGATTTGGTATTTTCCCCTGAGCAAGAAATAGCACCTGGACCAAAACATCAGTGTATTTCTACACTGAACAAAAATTGAATGCATTATGAGCCGAAACAAAAGATCCCAGAAATGTTCCATACACACAAAAGCTTATTTTTCTCAAATTGTTGCTCAAATTTGTTTACATCCCTGTTAGTGAGTATTTCTCTTTTGCCAAGATAATCCATCCACTTGATAGGTGTGGCATATCAAGAAGCTGATTAAATGGCATGATCATTACACAGGTGCACCTTGTGCTGGGGACAATAAAAGGCCACTCTAAAATTGCAGTTTTGTCACACAACACAATGCCACAGATGTCTGAAGTTTTGAGGGAGCGTGCAATTTGCATGCTGACTGCAGGAATGTCCACAAGAGCTGTTCCTAGAAAATTGAATGTTAATTTCTCTACCATAAGCCGCCTCCAACGTCATTTTAGAGAATTTGGCAGTACGTCCAACAAGTCTCACAACCGCAGACCACGTGTAACTACACCAGCCCAGGACCTCCACACCCGGCTTCTTCACCTGCAGGATCGCCTGAGAACAGCCACGCTACTATCTGACCCGGGATCCTGCAAGACCAAAATGTCTGAGGTTATTTGTCGTAGCTAGCTACTAGCCTATCTGGTAGCTATTAGTATCAAGATCCCAGGGATTTCCACGAACAGCTTGAACACAGCCCGCGACACTGGGACTGCGGAGGTGTCCCTGGCTAATTGTGGCTGTATCCCCTGCTGCCTGTTGCTTTTTCCCTGCAAGCTGACCTTCCTGGAACTGCGCTGGATAGCTACCCACGTTAGCTGATGCTGCTACCAACAGTACGTGCAAAGACACTGCTTTTGTGCTCACTGATGTGAGAGGATTTAAAGGACAACATACACTATTGTTCAAATAGAAAGAGGAGTGGGAGGCCCCGGTGCACAACTGAGCAAGAGGACAAGTACATTAGAGTGTTTAGTTTGAGAAACAGACGCCTCACAAGTCCTCAACTGGCAGGTTCATTAAATAGTACCCGCAAAACACCAGTGTCAATGTCAACAGTGAAGAGGCGACTCCGGGATGCTGGCCTTATAGGCAGAGTTGAAAAGAAAAAGCCATATCTCAGACTGGCCAATAAAAAGAAAAGATTAAGATGGGCAAAAGAACACAGACACTGGACAGAGGAACTCTGCATAGAAGGCCAGCCTCCCTGGAGTCGCCTCTTCGCTGTTAACGTTGAGACTGGTGTTTTGCGGGTACTATTTAATGAAGCTGCCAGTTGAGGACTTGTGAGGCATCTGTTTCTTAAACTAGACACTAATGTACTTGTCCTCTTGCTCATTTGTGCACCGGGGCCTCCCACTCCTCTTTTTATTCTGGTTAGAGACAGTTTGCTTTGTACTGTGAAAGGGGTAGTACACAGCATTGTACAAGATCTTCAGTTTCTTGGCAATTTCTCGCATGGAATAGCCTTCATTTCTCAGAACAAGAATAGACTGACAAGTTTCAGAACAAAGTCTTTGTTTCTGGCCCTTTTGAGTCTGTAATGGAACTCACAAATGCTGATGCTCCAGATACTCAACTAGTCTAAAGGCCAGTTTTATTGCTTCTTTAATCAGGACAACAGTTTCCATCTGTGCTAACATCATTGCAAAAGGGTTTTCAAATGATCAATTAGCCTTTTAAAATGATAAACTTGGATTAGCTAACACAACGTGCCACTGGAACACAGGAGTGATGGTTGCTGATAATGGGCCTCTGTACGCCTATGTAGATATTCCATAAAAGAAATCTGCCGTTTCCAGCTACAATAGTCATTTACCACATTAACAATGTCTACACTGTATTTCTGATCAATTTGATGTTATTTTAATAGATTTTCTTTCAAAACCACAGAAATTTCTAAGTGACCCTAATCTTTTGAACAGTAGGTTATATTTCTGCTTTTCGGATTTAGCCATTTCTGTGTGCTCTTTTTGTTCACTTAGTTGAGAATTCCCTGTAAGGAGAGAGACACAGATGCCCAGCTAGCCTAGCTAGCCTAGCTGGCCGGCTGTCTCAAATGGAGGTCACTATTGAATGTTTTCAACTCTGCAGGAGCTGTGTTTATTTTGCCCTATTCCGGGACAATGTGGACCTCCCGGACTTTCAATATAGCATCTGTTTGCTTGCAGAGGACTACAGGGGCAAAGTGGCTACTCTTAGTAAACATGTAGTGAATTTACACAATATACTGGGGAATCCACACCCGCCGACTTTTTCTTTCTCCTCTATTCCAGTAGCTGGGTGCCTCTCTGGCTTGGTGGAATTGTCGCCGCCGTGTTGGCTCTTCACAGTCAACTGGCCAGTGCTCGACAGGGATCCATCCCCAAAGGTGTCTCTCTCTTCCTTGGAGAATTAAGTAATTAAGCTGCTTCTGGATGACTTGGTGGATGTTCTTGTTCTTGTGTGCAGCTCACTCGGCAATATCAGCTCAAACATAAATATCACTGTTATGTCTATTCTGATAAGCCGCTCAGTAAAACAATCAAAACAATAAAGCATCCCAGAAAAGTACAAAAAATAGCCCACACTAACATATGTAGCCCAAGATACAAGGTTCATGAAATCGATAACTTGCTAGTAACAGATGACATTCATATACTGATTATCTCTGAAACTCACTTAGATAATTCCTTTGATGATATAGTGGTATCAATATGGTTATAACATCTAGAGAAAAGACAGAAATACCAAAGGAGGTGGTGTTGCGGTCTATATTCAGAGCCATATTCCAGTAAATCTTCGAGAGGATCTCATGTCAAATATTGTTGAAGTAATATGACTTTATTCAATAGTGACCTGCGCAGGGGAGACCTTTTCTGGACGCAGCCAGCATTGGACTCTCTTAGACACATACATTTTAGCTTATATAGGCAAGGAACATCAGATCAGCACACTCCTCACTACTGATTTTTCTTATACTGGAAGACACCCCCCCCCCCCCCCCCCTTCAATGTATAACACATGTGGGATTGCCTCGTTTCATACTCCCCTTTAACTTGGATAATAGCTTTAAAGCACACAGTACAGTTGTCTAACACAATTGTCATTCATCTTAATTTCCCTTTTTGTGCTATGGAGACTTCCATAAGCACAACTATACCAGCAATGTTGTTTATACTCAGAACCACATTCCTGTAAAGCTTAGAGACAATCTAATGTTAAATACTGTTGAAGTAACAGGTTAATCTGCCTCATCTAAAGCCCATTCTTGTGGGAAGCTGCAATAGACCACCAAGTGCTAACAGTCAGTATCTGGATAATATGTGTGAAATAATAATAATTAATAACAATAATTAATAATAATAATAATTGATAATGTATGTGATATCAACTGAGATGTGTATTTTCTGGGTGATTTAAATATTCATTGGCTTTCATCAAGCTGCCCATTCAAGAAAAAGCTTCAAACTGTGTTAATGTTAACGTAGATGGAAAAAAGCTGTCCTTGAAACAATCTTGATATGTTCGTCAAAGGAGAGATCAGGTTCCAGAGTAAGGCTGAGGTCCTTCAGTTTTATTTGAGACGACTGTACAACCATCAAAATTAATTGTCAGATCCAAAAGAAGATAGCTTTTTTTTCTTGGGACCTAGAACAAGCGTCTCTGTTTTGTCCGAGTTTAAAAGTAAAAATGCATGCGTTTGCACCACTGTACTACTTACATCTACAGTGCATTCGGAAAGTATTCAGACCACTTGACTTTTTCCACAATTTGTTACGTTACAGCCTTATTCTAAAATGATTTCAATAAAACATTTTCTTCATCAATCTACACACAATACCCTATAATGACAAAGCTAAAACAGGTTTTTAGATATTTTGGCAAATGTATTAAATATAAAAAAACAAATACCTTTATCTACATAAGTATTCATACCCTTTGCTATGAGACTCAAAATTGAGCTAAGGTGCATCCTGTTTCCATTGATCACCCTTGAGATGTTTCTACAACTTGATTGGAGTCCACCTGTGGTTCATTCAATTGATTGGACATGATTTGGGAAGGCACAGACCTGTCTATATATGGTCCCACAGTTGACAGTGCATGTCAGAGCAAAAACCATGAGGTCAAAGGAATTGTCCGTAGAGCTCCGAGACAGGATTGTGTCGAGGCACAGATCTTGGGAAGGGTACTAAAACATTTCTGCAGCATTCAAGGTCCCCAAGAACACAGTGGGCCTCCATCATTCTTAAATTGAAGAAGTTTGGAACCACCAATACTCTTCCTAGAGCTGATCGCCCAGCCAAACTGAGGAGTTGGGGAGAAGGGCCTTGGTCAGGGAGGTGACCAAGAAACCAATGGTCACTCAGACAGAGCTCCAGAGTTCCTCTGTGGAGATGGGAAAAACTTCCAGAAGGACAACCATCTCTGCAGCACTCCACCAATCAGGCCTTTATGGTAGAGTGGCCAGACGGAAGCCAGTCCTCAGTAAAAGGCACATGACAGCCCACTTGGAGTTTGCAAAAAGGCACCTAAAGGACACTCAGACCATGAGAAAAAAGATTCTCTGGTCTGATGAAACCAAGATTGAACTCTTTGGCCTGAATGCCAAGCATCACGTCTGGAGGAAACCTTGCACCATCCCTACGGTGAAGCATGGTGGTGGCAGAATCATGCTGTGGGGATGTTTTTGTGCGGCAGGGACTGGGAGACTAGTTAGGATCGTTGATGAAAACATGCTCCAGAGCGCTCAGGACCTCAGACTGGGGCAAAGGTTTACCTTCCAACAGGACAATGATCCTAAGCACACAGCCAAGACAACGCAAAAGTGGCTTTGGGACAAGTCTCTGAATGTCCTTGAGTGGCCTAGCCAGAGCCCAGACTTGCAGCCAATCGAACATCTCTGCAGAGACCAGGAAATAGCTGTGCAGCTATGCTCCCCATCTAACCTGACAGAGCTTGAGAGGATCTGCAGAGAAGAATGGGAAAAACTCCCCAAATACAGGTGTGCCAAGCTTGTAGCATCATACCCAAGAAGACTCGAGGCTGTAATCGCTGCCAAAGGTGCTTCAACAAAGTACTGAGTCTGAATACTTATGTAAATGTGATATTTCAGTTTTTATTTTTGATAAATTACCCCTATTTAGAGGGATGGAGAAAGAGAGCCAACTCACTGGGCAAAAACTGAGTAAATCAACATTGTTTCCACATCATTTCAACCAAAACATTCTATGTGATGTTAAAACATTTTTTTTTAGCAATGTAAGGGAATTTTATCTTTTTTTCAGCCAACTTTTAACCTAAATCCAATGGCATTGTGACATTTTTTTGGTTGACAACTCAACCAAATGTAAATCAAAACTAGAAGTTGAACTGACGTCTGTGCCCAGTCGGATGGTTACTTGTTGAAGCCTGAGAAAGGGAGCCCTGGCTGTAGCTCCAGTCTGGCTTTATGCCCCATTCCTTGCACTGTGGCGTATCATCTGCACAAGATGGTTTAGATTATGATGTGTCAGTATGTGAGAGGCTCTTTTTTTCTATCCAAAGAGGTGGAGCAGAGTTTTTTTCCATCAACTTTTAGTTCACTTTCAAAAGACTAATGTACTCCCCAGTCATAGTAATTTGGTTCTTACAATTTGTCAATGTCATCAACCTGGTCACTGAATGCATTGCTTTTATAGTCATTAGCAGTGCCTCTGAACTCATTTCCTAAGGAAAGACTGACACTGTAGAACCAAGATTAATAAATGGAGATGAAAACAACATTTTGCTCTTAAAATGTACAGTATACAATTATTATTTAATCATGAAAAAGTAATTAATTATAATCACTTTTCTCTTCTAATTCAGTTTAGAATTGTGCAATTGGGTAAATCATCTACAGTAATGACCATGTTTTTGTGAGAGGCCAGATGTGAATGTTGTATGATAAGCAGGGTGAAGAGGAGCAACAACCTCTCAGTCATACTGTATCAGTTTTAGTGCCCAAACATGGGGAATGGTTGGAGGTGGGGTCGACAGAGACAGTATTTGCCTGGGCACCTTTTGAACTGACAGACAGGATGAATGGGTGAACAAAGCAGGCCATTACTTGGCCACAGTTTTCAAATAACTTTTATTTCTTGGGAAGGAACTTCCATGTGTGGTGACAAATTGTTACATACAAGACACACAGCAACATAGAACATATTAGTTTCAAACTTAAATGCCCATGGTGTCAAGGTGTTTTGGTGCTGTTTTAGGATTTGCCACTAGTTAATGGAAGAAGGTACTACAGTGGTTATGGCTAAGATGTGTTGTTCTTTTGTGTGGAGAGACGGCAACATGTACAGCCATGTCTGTGTCAATGCGATACGTCTGTCAGTCACATCACATGACTTGCATCCTGCTCTTTATCTCTCCCTCCAGATCCATAGAGTCTTGACATGCTCTGTCCACTCTGGCACAGTGAGGGTTGGCATTGACTGTAATAAAAACAGACTTGATCAACACTTAGGCTTATTATTTTTCAGTCATGATTTATTTTTTGGCCATAATACAAAGACCCACCCCAATCCAGAGAGGGATGTCTTCACGTGCCATGATCAATGAGTTCCCGGGTGTGTGTGTGTGTGCACGTGCGTGTGTCTAGTTTGTGAAACTTCTGGTGTGGCCAAACAAAGAGCTTTTCACATATGAGCTGTAAAATCAGTTGCTAATAAACAAACATCGACATGTTTCGACAAATCTTGGCATCCAGTTGCAGAACCATAAGGAAATGGGATTATACATTATGTCTGGTAATGTGTCCTTAAATTGATGATAATAAGGATTGGATGAATTCCTCATAACTCATCCCATAGAGCACATAGGAAACCTTTTGTATATTCCTAAAGGAATGTACAACAGAGATTCAAAACACATTGGTATACGTTTGTAAAACTTAATTTCCATGCTGATTTACTGCTTGTGTGTTTTCTTCAAATGAAAAAGGGTAGATACCACTTAAAACCCATAAGCTTGTAACGCCCTGGCCATAGAGAGGTTTTTTTTGTTATCTATTTTGGTTAGGCCAGGGTGTTACATGGGTGGGCGTTCTATGTTTATTTTTCTATGTTGGTTTGTTTCTTTGGTTGGCCGTGTGTGGCTCCCAATCAGGAACAGCTGTAGTTCGTTGTTGCTGATGGGGAGTCATACATAGGCAGCCTGTTTTTCCTTTGGGGTTTGTGGGTGATTGTTTTCTGTTTAGAGTATTTTCTGACAGGACTGTTTTGCTGTCGTCTTTTGTTTATTTTTGTAGTGTTCTCTTTTTCAATTAAATTTCAAGATGAACACACATCCTCCGCTGCACCTTGGTTCCATTACTACGACAGCCGTTACAAAGCTACAATTATTCATAACATGTTCATATCCAGGATGTGAACCATGCTGTACATGGATTTGAAGCATTGTATATCATCTCTGTAATTATTGCACAGAAAAACCTGAGGGAAACATTAGGGTGTGATGTTGACTTTACATCATCAACTTTAATTCACTCTGACCTTTATTGTCTTCCTTTTTATACAGTGTACAGTTTCCCTTTGGTTCCATGTCTTCAGATCAACCATGACTGCCATTGCTTTTTCACATTTTAGAAGGGATAATGTAACCCAGACAACTGTAAAATGCTCTCCAGAGCCTTGGAAGGAGTAAGGAGGTTTCAAGGAGGGACCTCTGCTTTAAGGAGGACTGCTCTGTAGTATTTTTTGCCACGTGTGGGATGGAAGGTACCCAAGCCAAAAGCTCAAAAGTTGAACACTACAACTGATATAACTCCTCTCCCAAATGAGAATTCCTCTCTTGATGGGTGTGGAAAACATTCTGTTTCCTCATCAAAAAGTCCATGGTCTTGACCACTTTACAAAATCTGATGGAGATTTGAAAGTATTTTCAAGGGTAACACAATCATTAATTGGACCAGGGAAAACCTAAGATTCTCAACATGGGAGAGGACAAGAAAACATGAGTGTTTGTCCTGAGGGAGTTTGAATTCACAAGAGCAGAGACATGACAGATTTCCCTGTGCTTCCTCTGCTCCTTAATAATTTATTTGCCAAAGGGAGATCTCAAGTGCAAATGAAGAGGTCACCTGATGAAATCTCCTAAATCAAACACAAGAAAAAAACAACCATAAGAACATGTTAGTGCTGCCGAAAAGATTTCCAAGAATCTTCATATAAGGCCGATTCAAGCAAACGTGTCATTGGGTCTAAAGATGGTCATGACAAACTGCGCATGTGCAGACCATCAAATCAAAGCCAATCCTTAGATATAAATTTGTTTTTTGACGTAAATGATAACGTGTCAGTTTGTCACTTTCACACGGTTTGAGTAATAAAATGTTCAGCTACTTAAAACATTGGCTCAATTCTAGGTTGCGCCTTTTAAACATTTTGAAAATTAACAACTAAAATAATGTCACTTCTCTCATTGACTTCTCAAACCCCAAAACCCAGCCGGCCTGGTCTGCTTCGCAAGCGTTCCTGGAAGTCTCACAATGTTGTGCCTCTGGGTTTAGAAACTGTGGCTATGGTTTTATGTCAATAGAATCAGCCAGAAACAGTCAAGCTGCCTTTTGTGTCATACTTACTATCCCACTGTCTGTCATGAGAATGGTGCATTTAAGCCACAGTAATAGCTAGTAACAGCCTTAGCGATAGAGGATATTGAGACATAAAGAGAGTGAGTGGTGAGGTACTGACAAAGAGGGAGAGGTAGTATCCTGGGGATTTTATGAGCGAGCTAGTGAGCTTGGTGGATGGGAAGGAAAGTTAGGAAAATTGCCACATGAACCACAAATCATTTGTACTGCTACAGTGGCAAATATTAAAATAAAAGCTTATTCCAAATTAAACAAAACACCCCCAGCTTTGTGTCATGGTTTAAACAAAAAAAAAATATCCATGTGGCTGCGCTTCTCATCCCGGTACAGTCCCGTATCTCAGCCCCTTTTCAGGTGTCCCAACTTTTCTTTCTACAAAAAATGTCCTTTTGTCAGCAAGACACATACATAAATTAATTCAGCCTACAAGAATGTAGACCCAATGACAATCACCGTTTTTGTAAAAGATGTCTCTTTCCATTCATTAAATGGATGCTGGAATTATTTTGGAGTGGACGAACATGCACAGGTAGCCTACTTTTTGAAGTGTTGTTTGACAATAAGATGAAAACATCTTATTGTGTTCATGCCAAATAAAAATGTAATACATAGATTTTTTTTGTAATAAAAAAAAAAAATTTGGGCTGGATACTTTTTTTATTATTATTTTTTATTTATTTTACTATTATTTTACCAGGTAAGTTGACTGAGAACACATTCTCATTTACAGCAACGACTTGGGGAATAGTTTCAGGGGATAGGATGGGGATGAATGAGCCAATTGTAAGCTGGGGATGATTAGGTGGCCGTGATGGTATGAGGGTCAGATTGGGAATTTAGCCAGGACACCGGGGTTAACACCCCTACTCTTACGATAAGTGCGATGGGATTTTTAATGACCTCAGAGGGTCAGGACACCCGTTTAACGTCCCATCCGAAAGACGGCACCCTACACAGACGGCACCCTATACTGATAGGGGAAACTTGCTGAATGATCAGAGAAATTATATTCCAAACTTTTCATTTAGTCTGTTTAAAGAAAAAGAAGTCCTGGATTCTTTGCTAGCAATAGACAACAAGAAATCCACAGGGGCCGGCTCAATTGGATCCTGATCTGCTTAAGTGTGCAGCGCCCAGCATTGTTGGCTCAATAACCCACATTCTTTATTTAACATTGTTATCAGGAAATATTCAAAAAGTATGGAAATCAGGTCTTGTGCTGCCACTCCATAAGGGCGGGGATAGTTGTGATCTTAATAATTATCGCCCCATTTCAAGGCTTACTTGTCTAGCTAAGATTCTTGAATCCTTAGTAAATGTACTACTTTTCTCTTTTTTATCTGAGAAATGTATTTTAAATGTAAACCAATCAGGGTTTAGGCCTGGACATAGCACTATTACAGCAACCACTTTAGTTGTTGATGCTTTAGACAATTAAATGAAATGTGCTGCTTTGTTTGTGGACCTGTCAAAAGCATTTGATACTGTTGATCAGGCTATTTTATTGAATAAGCTGTCCTCGATAGGCCTGATCTCTGACACCTGTTAATGGTTTCATGATTATCTTAGTGACGGAACAAAGGCCATCGTGACTAATAGACTATTCTGTGATTTCATCTTTGTGGCAACAGTTTGAGGAAGGCCATTTCCAGTTTCAGCATGACAATGCCCCGTGCACAAAGCGAGGTCCATACACAAATGGTTTGTCGAGATCGGTGTAGAAAAACTTGACTGGCCTGCACAGAGCCCTGACCTCAACAGAATTGAACACCTTTGGGATGAATTGGAACACCAACTGCGAGCCAGGCCTAATCGTCCAACATCAGTGCCCGACCTCACTAATGCTCTTGTGGCTGAATGGAAGCAAGTTCCCGCAGCAATGTTCCAACATCTAGTGGAAAGCCTTCCCAGAATAGTGGAGGCTGTTATGGCCGCAAAGGGGGGACCAACTCCATATTAATGCCCATGATTTTGAAATAAGGTGTTCGACAAGCAGGTGTCCACATACTTTTGGTCATGTAGTGTAGCTGATGGTAGTACTGTTGGCCTTGCTATACACCAAGTCACTTGGCTCTGTCATATCCTCACATGGTCTCTCCTACCATTGCTATGCAGACGACACACAATTAATCTTCTCCTTTCCCCCTTCTGATAACCAGGTGGCGAATCGCATCTCTGCATGTCTGGCAGACATATCGGTGTGGATGACGGATCACCACCTCAAGCTGAACCTCGGCAAGACGGAGCTGCTCTTCCTCCCGGGGAAGGACTGCCCATTCCATGATCTTGCCATCACGGTTGACAACTCCATTGTGTCCTCCTCCCAGAGTGCTAAGAACCTTGGAGTGACCCTGGACAACACCCTGTCGTTCTCTACTAACATCAAGGCGGTGACCCGATCCTGTAGGTTCATGCTCTACAACATTCGCAGAGTACGACCCTGCCTCACACAGGAAGCGGCGCAGGTCCTAATCCAGGCACTTGTCATCTCCCGTCTGGATTACTGCAACTCGCTGTTGGCTGGGCTCCCTGCCTGTGCCATTAAACCCCTACAACTCATCCAGAACGCCGCAGCCCGTCTGGTGTTCAACCTTCCCAAGTTCTCTCACGTCACCCCGCTCCTCCGCTCTCTCCACTGGCTTCCTGTTGAAGCTCGCATCCGCTACAAGACCATGGTGCTTGCCTACGGAGCTGTGAAGGGAACGGCACCTCCGTACCTTCAGGCTCTGATCAGGCCCTACACCCAAACAAGGGCACTGCGTTCATCCACCTCTGGCCTGCTCGCCTCCCTACCTCTGAGGAAGCACAGTTCCCGCTCAGCCCAGTCAAAACTGTTCGCTGCTCTGGCACCCCAATGGTGGAACAAGCTCCCTCACGATGCCAGGACAGCGGAGTCAATCACCACCTTCCGGAGACACCTGAAACCCCACCTCTTTAAGGAATACCTAGGATAGGATAAAGTAATCCTTCTACCCCCCCCCCCCCCTTAAAAGATTTAGATGCACTATTGTAAAGTGGTTGTTCCACTGGATATCATAAGGTGAATCCACCAATTTGTAAGTCGCTTTGGATAAGAGTGTCTGCTAAATGACTTAAATGTAATGTAAATGAACGAAATTAAGCTGGACAGGGTTGTTGTGTGTTCTGATTCATGTGCTGTATGGATGAGTCTGAAGTCTTTTAGTTCATGGAGAAGACAATACATGCTATATGAGGTACTCCAAATTCTACTCTAAGGAAATGATATGGACAATGGTGGTGCAGAGATGGCAGGAGCAGTGGAACAGAGACACTAAGACAGGTATCTTTTCAAAGTACAGAGTAAAGTCGGAGAGGATGGAAGGAAGAGATATAAGAGCGGAGGCCATCTTTACAAGGATAAGGGTGGGACACAGACAGTTGAATAAGACATTAAATGTGATAGGAAATCATCCAACAGAAAAGTTGATTACTACCAGGAAACAGAGACAGTGGAGTATGTGCTGATACAGTGTGGGCAGTATCATCATTTTTAAGAGAAACAGGCCTGGCATGTACTGTAGGATTTAGTTCCACCCTGTCTTTGGCCCACACTCCAGTGCAATAGGTGGCGGTAATGCTGCACCATAACGTTGGATGCCTAGCGACAAAAAAATAAACAGCAGTAGAATAAGTGTGCATGAACGGTTGTGGAGTTGTCTGACGACACGACCCTCTACCGGTTTGGCAGTTAGCTGAATTCTGGCTAAATAGCTACATTTCTTGGACGCAAGTTACAACCTCGCCCCCAAAATGGCAAGTGCATTGTATATTATGTGAATACCTTGACATTCGTGTCATTTACATGCTTTGTATAGTTAATATTTTATAACGCCAAGTATTTAGTTAGCTATATAGGCTACATGATGTTGGGCGTTGCCATAGCTAGTTAGCTTGGCTTCGACGCCGGTGGCGAAAATTCCTTTCGTAGAATAGCCGAAGGCAAATGCCGCGTTCATAACAACTAGGAACTTGTGCAAAATTAACTCCGACTGGGTGAAAACGTTTTGAACGGTCAACCATTTCGGAATTCTAAGAAACCCGTATTTTTCTATAGCTCCGACTTCGATTTGAAAACTGACGTCGTGATTTGGCCTCGTTTTTTTTCTCCAAATTCCCAATCTGACAACGCTCTGAATTTACAAACATTCAGAGCGCACTCTGGCACGCCAGATTGAATTTACGAACATACCCCTAATATTCCCTCAACCCAATAACTGTGTTGCTGTAGAGGGCTTGTTACATAGGTGCAGTGTTTGTCACCTCCGTAGGCTGGACATATGACATTAATTACGCTTTTTTCCTAATGAGTAGTTCATTGCATCCGCCATGGAGCCCAGTTTCATTATATTGCCGTAGTTTTGAAGTAATAGCGAAAAAACATATTTTAGGGTGTTTTTCACCCTGCCAGCTCCTATTAGTTCTGTTGAGCACCGTGGCACCAACTCCCTAACGAACGTACCATTATTCCCAGCCCATTGTTCTGCGTCACTATGCCAGCTTCGCTATTGCTGGCAATGAGACCTGCCTGCGTTAACCTTGTAGGCTTACTTCAGGTAATTTTCTATTAACAAGGTTACGGCTACGTGGTGGACAAGCTCACTGTTCGCCTGGGTAGACGTTGTGGTGACCCAAAATGTTAGTGATGTTCTGAGCAAGGAACTTAAACGTTACCTTTTTTACATGGCACATATGGCACTTTTACTTTCTTTAAACCGAATTGAACACGTTTCATTATTTGAGACTAAATTGATTTTATTTATGTATTCTGTTAAGTTAAAATAAGTGTTCATTCAGTATTGTTGTAATTGTCATGATTACAAATATATAAAAATCGTCCGATTTTTATCGGTATCGGCTTTTTTTGGTCCTCCAATAATCGGTTGAAAAAAATCATAATCGGTCGACCTCTATTATGTGTATTAAATCCTGTAATATTGATCTGTATGCCAACGATACAGTTATTTTTTTGTTGTTGTTTTTTTGTCATTTAGCAGACGCTCTTATCCAGAGCGACTTACAGTAGTGAATGCATACATTTTTGGGGGGGGTTTTGTACTGGCCCCCTGTGGGAATCGAACCCACAACCCTGGCGTTGCACACACCATGCTGGCATTGCAAACACCATGCTCTACCAACTGAGCCACAGGGATATGCCATTGCACAGACTGTTGACCAAGCTATGTTAGAGCTGCAATCTGATTTTGTTACATTACAGAAAGACCTTGTTGAACTAAGACGTGTAAATATGTTCTCTAATTCACGGCAAAATGTCTCAGA
This sequence comes from Salmo salar, assembly GCF_965601325.2. Taxonomy (NCBI): domain Eukaryota; kingdom Metazoa; phylum Chordata; class Actinopteri; order Salmoniformes; family Salmonidae; genus Salmo; species Salmo salar. The sequence continues at coordinate 41,561,412 of NC_138302.1, read as the reverse complement.
TGGGCTACATATTCACTCATTGAATGGTTCTCTCGTCGAGTAGGTTCCCACCTATACATATCTGGGCATTTGGATTGATAAATATCTAACGTTTAAAAAAACATACTGATGAGCTAGTTAAAAAGCTAAGATTTAAAGTGGGCTTATTTTTAAATTTTCTGTTATTGATCTTGCCTCCACGAACAGCAGGAATCAGATTGTACAGTCAACTTTCCTGCCAGTTCTTGGCCATGGTGACACCATTTACCAGAATGCAGCAGTCACTACTCTTAAACCTTTGGATGCCTTCTACCATTGTGTCCTTTGCTTTATTATAGGTGACAGTTTTAATACTCATCCCTGCATCCTGTATCAGAAGGTCGGCTGGACCTTACTAAAGTCCTGTAGATCACTTCATAGGACAATTATAAGCACCCAACAAATGTATTATTATTATTGTTGAAAGGAAATTTTGCAGGCCGCTGGCTAGATCGCTAGCCAAGTTAGCTAACAACATTCTGGTTTGGTACTTTTTCATGAAGGGAAATCATTTCAACTTTGCTAACTCACCCTTCAAACAGTAGATTAACTGCTTAGCAACCCACTGACCAGTCTAATGCTTTGTCACTTTGAAGATGAGTTGGCCTGCTAACGTTAGCTAACTAGTCACTGGCTAGCTAGCTACAGTAGCAAAAGCATTTTATTTTTTCTGTCTTGTTGCAGTCTTGATGATAATGCTTTTAACTTAAGGAAAGTGTGATTTTTAAATTATATTTAAAATAACTGCTGTCTTTTAGGCTGAGGTAGAGGAAACCCTCAAGAGAATTCAGGGTCAAAAAGGGGTGCAAGGAATCATCATTGTCAATGCTGAAGGTAAGCCTAATTGGATGATTACCATAGTTTAAACTGGTTAGCTTTTCCATTAATAATATCCTTAGTTGTGCCATGATTTACCATAATAAAGTTTACTTCAAATGTATTTAAGACGGCAATGATCTCCCACAGACTCAATGCACAATGGTTCCCTCTCCATTCCCCTCTGACATTCTCCAGGCATCCCTATCAAGACCACCCTTGACAACTCCAGCACAGTGCAGTATGCTGGACTCATTCACCAGTTAGTGATGAAGGCACGTAGCACAGTTAGGGACATTGACCCCCAGAATGACCTCACCTTCCTCAGGGTCCGCTCCAAGAAGAATGAGATTATGATTGCTCCAGGTAATGCACAATGATTGTCTCAGTCACATATAGCATGGCTTTTGAACATCGGTGTCCCGTGGTTGCATTACCCCCACATTTATCTTGGATGTTGAATTTTGTCAAATGCAATGCTGCAGTAGTAGTAATTTGTTGTAGAGAGGACACTGACACTACAGAAATGTTTAGAATCTCTAGAAAGTTAAGATTAGGGTTTTCAAATGAACTTTTATTTGTCACGTGCACAGGATACAGCAGGTGTAAACAGTACAGTGAAATTCTTACTTGCAAGCTCTTCAACAGTGCAGTGTCAATATCAAAATAGAAATAACGGGTTGATTAAAAAAAAAAAAATGTATCAATCAACAAAAATAAACACAACATGCAACCATTTCAAAGATTTTTCTGAATGACAGATTATATAAGGAAATCAGTCAATTGAAATATATGCGAATACAGGTATCCATATGTTGGTCACAGAATACAGTAACTTAAAAGGTAGGTGCATGGATCAGAAAACCAGTAAGTGTCTGGTGTGACCACCATTCGCCTCATGCAGTGCGACATCTTCGCATAGAGTTGATCAAACATTTGATTGTGGCCTGTGGAATGCTGTCCCACTCTTCAACGACTGTGCGAAGTTGCTGCATATCTGTATTCCCAGTCATGTGAAATCCATAGATTAGGACCTAATTTATTTATTTAAATTGACTTATTTCCTTATATGAACTTTAAGTCAGTATAATCTTTGAAAATATGGCGTTTTCTGTTTTTGTTCAGTGTATATTTGTTTAGAATAATACCCATTTTGCTTTCCCCTACAGATAAAGACTATTTCCTCATTGTCATTCAGAACCCTTCAGACTGAGAGGATCACCTCCATCTCTTTGCCGTATTTGTTTTTTTCTATTTAATGGCCAAATGTTTATTTTATTGTTTTAGCAAAATGATAAGTTGTACAATAAGCTTTTGGGAGCTTGATTCATATCATCATGGGTGGGTTGATTATATGTATGTTCATGTTTAATCATTGCAGTTCCATCTCCCCTGTCCGAAACGCTCTTTATTGGCACATAACCTTATAAAGGATCGTTGACTGTCATTTTGGGGCGAAGTCCTTAACTTTTACTTATTTATTTTTGGTTTTGAATCCAATAGGTTTTAACAATATTCTTTGTAAACGTTGAGCAGTGTATAACACATCTGCTTCATCATTTTATGTTGGTACCTTGTAAGGACCGATAAGATCTATACAATAAACATTTATCATACAAAAGAGCCTACATTCGGTGACATTTCAAATGTTTGTTGAGCAAAGATGTACAGCTGAATAAATCATTTCAGTGCAGTGTCCACTTATATCCTGAGCTCTCGCCCCCCCCCCCTTCCACAAAGATGTACTTCAGTACTTTTCCATCACCCAGGATTTCTCCGTGCTCCTCCATGCAATCACAGGACTCCTTATCAGTCTAGAGGCCTTGAATTATTGGAGTACACATTCCTGCAGTCCACTAAATAATTGGTTTTCTCATACACTAAGAACTTCCGCAATTGCATAATTCAATGCAAAAAATCAACCAATAAGCGCATATTATGCGAGAGCTCGCAATTTTGACAAATCGCCGCACGTTTAGCTCATAAAAGGGTCCAATCAAAAGCGGGTTCGTAATTTTGACCAACTACTGCACTGTTACCCTGAAATTGCCCAATCCAACCCCCCTGGCCTGTCAGCGTATTCACTTGCGAAGATGGGTGATTGTTGATGGCTGACAGGCAGTACAATGAACAGAAATAACTCAATTTGTCATAAAAAATAACAGCTAACGACCGTGCGAAACAATTTCCAAATGTTTTTGGAAACTAGAGAAAGTCGACAATCAACAGTCACTTCGAATCAGCAAATCATATGAAAATGTCTGAACAGTTAACACAGCAGCGGCAATCACCATGACTGAAGTGGTAGCAGGGAAGACTGGCAAGCGCTGAAAGAATCAAGGCGAGTGCCGTTTTTACTCCGCTAACCTTGGCCTTAGTAGGGTGGTCGGCACTCTGCCCTCCTCAGTCTAACTATGGAGAGCGCTGCTCAAAGCACCGAGTGCAACTTAGCCTTTTTAAACTCTAAAACTTAAGGATCACGAAAGCACAGGATTTTTTTTTGTAATGGAATAGTACATATCAACCACAATACTCTATTTTTACGTTTTCTATTCTAAATCTCCCTTACGACCCTTTCAGAAAAAAATGGCGACAGCGATGCATCTCGTGTTGATAGCAAGCCCCAAGCCTGATGGAGAGGTGTGAGTGGATTATGACAGCTGTTTGTTCAGGAAAATAGAAACATCTAAAGTGCTCAATGTTGTTTAATTGTTTTTGATTTCTGTTTAAAATCGTCAACTGAGAACATTATTTTTTATTGTTTTATAAAATTAACGTGGGAAAAAACATCGCAATATGTATTGCAGCATTTCAGAAAAGCTAGTGCAAAATCTATTTTTGGCCGCAGAAATCACAAAAAATGTCGAAATCCAGGAATGACTGCTAAAAGGATATAATGATGTAATTTATAATCAGGCCTGTAAAAGCTAGTGCTGAGCGAGTAATTATTTTTAGGTCGTTTCGGTAAAAAAAAAGACATTTTAAAATGATTTTTTGCTCTTTTTAAAGCCCAAAAGAGAACAATAAATTGCAAAAACATTAAATATCCCATTTGTCTCTCAGGCCCACATTGGGTAGACATAAATAGGAAATTACTATGAAATTCTACTATTTCAACGGTGTAGATTACTAGTTTTGAATTTTCATTCCTTAAAGTCATCTCATCTCTAGTCAGGCTGTGGCAGCCATCCAGACAATGTTATCTCTGTGCTCCCCATACTGTCTTGAGTCATCCTGTGTTGCTGCCATGCTATGTTGTCTTAGGTCTATCTTTTATGTTGTGGTGTCTCTCTTGTTGTGATGTGTTTTTTGTCCTATATTACATTTTTTTAAAAATGTAATCGCTCCTGTCCTCGCAGGAGGCCTTTTGCGTTTTGGTAGGCCGTCATTGTAAATAAGAATTTGTTCTTAACTGACTTGCCTAGTTAAATAAAGGTACATATATTCTATTTAGCTAGCCTGGCTAAGCATGCAGCAGAGCTGTCTGATTAATAATTTTACTAGTTCTTCAAGGTAGATAAGGCATAGTTACACGAATTTACCATATTCCTCTCATGTGTTGTGTACATTCCTCGCCTATGCTGTCAGTGTGTATCTAGCATAACGTAGCACGTGCAAAAGCACAGACAGAAGAGGAAACCCAAACACGTCACGGGGGCTGTGAACCTGAAGCATCCGTTTAGAATGTTTTCTCACCACCAAATATGGTAGTGAGAGGTAGTCCAGTCATAGGTAAGGTAAACTCACTCACTTTTGTACATCGCCTTGGTCTGTACAATTGACCTTTATTTTAGTGCCCCAAAAACTTAATACTTCCAGATCAACTGTAAGGTCAATACCATTGTAAAGCACAATTTCTCCCCTTTCCAACAAAATTAATGACATGGCCTCCACGCTGCCCGTTTCTGCATAATTCAAGAAGGCAATGCTCTCTGTCGGGTCTTTTTGAAAATGGCGGGTGGGGAAGCGAAACTAATGCGTGATAGTGAGAAGGAGAGGAGATGTGTGGGAAAACTGCTTTTTTTCACTCAATCTGTCGAATTTATCACCTTGTCGCCTCTAAAATGTAAATAGAACACTATAAAGAGTTTATATAATGTGCCATTACATACCTATTTGAAGGTTTGTGTCGAATTTTAATCGTGTTTTTAGGGCGGTGCTAAAGTGATCTTCAGAAGTAAACAGCGGCTTTGAGAGTCACGATCGCTTACAGTGATGACGCAAAAAATGACTAGGTATCCCCCCTTACCCCGTCACTGTCCATTTCTTGTTTTTAAACGATGAGAAAAGTGCTACACCAGGTGGAGAGAGATTGTAAGTCAGAAATAGTTGCTTTATGCGTGCTGTACGTTACGGCATGACACGTCACGATGTAACGGAGGGTCAGTTTTTTTCAACTTTTCTCCAATACTATATAGCCATTACCATGTCGATCAACGCTTGAATAGAAACGTAGTTCACACCCCATATTTTGAAGTCGCTACAGTCCCATTCGTTTTCTTTGTAGCCTCGTTTGAATGTCGCGGTTGCGCACATTTGTACGGAATGGGGTGAGTTTACATTAGTTGGAGAGGATGGAACTAGTTGAAACTGGACCGACATTCTGCACATTTTCTCATCGACGAAGGATCTGATCAATATATTTGTTCCCAAAACTAGAATCTGTTACAAACAGTGCATTACCTTTTTTTTTTTTTAAATTGCATTGTTTTGAAGGTGTGCAAAGTCTAATTGAATTTGTGAGCAAGTGCACTACAGAGGAAGCGTTCCCTAATGGAAATATCCGAATACATGCTGCAGTAGGATCTTACTGGCTTGTGCTTGGCTTTGCCCACCTCCTTGCTTGTTCTGCCCACTATCCTTAATTTGCTCCCACTGTAAACGACACAGATTAACTATCTTGGATTACTTATGAATATCTTTGTTAAAAGTGTACCCGTCTCTGTCTGAGCTTGAAAGAACGGGCGCAGTGGATTCTGGTCATTGTAGTTAATTACCATGTTTCTGCTCTGAAATAGGTTGAATATTTGCTTAATGAAAACTACAGCTCCGTTCAGCACATCGTCCCACGTTGTTCGACTTGATTTATCTCGTGAATGATTTGATTTCTCTCTGATGAAACGGCACGTTGGGCTCACAAAAAAACTATCTCAATGGAATTAAAGTAATTGAACCGACATCAGTCAATTATTAGTTTAATAACCCCCCAAAAATAAATCAGTTAATCGCTCAGCACTAGTAAAAGCAAAGTCATATTCTGGGTGCGTTCCACAACTAAGGTTGTGACCTGTGTGATAGTAATTTATGAAAGTCCTTCCTACTTCCTGGTGCAACAGGCACATTATACATACAAAAATCAAATTTGTTCAAATATAGAGACTGAGCAACATTTTTAGTTAATAAAAGTGTATAAGCAAAGGTGGTCTAATCTGGGATCAAAGTACAAATATTATTTTAAAGACAGGGCTTGTTTTAGATGAGTAATTTCAGAGATTTCGTATACAACGTTACCTCATTCAAAAAAACAGAGGGATAGTTTTTAGAAAACAGTTGAGTGTAAAATATTTTTATCATAATTAAATTATTGTACATAAATCAAGCTTTTCTGTCCTCCATTAGGAAGCCAAACCTGACATAAATCAACGATCATTATGGGTAATCCAGTATTGAAATGCATCCAAAAATGTTTTGCTGAATTAAGTCAGTTAATTAAGTCGGAGTAAAACATCTCGCTTCGCCTCTTCCTCTCTGCCCAAACCAGAACTGTTTTGGTAATATAAATTAGAATGAATAGAACAGACTTCCCCATTTAAGTCAATGATGGCATAATGGGTGGACTGGCAACCATTTTGAGCATACCCATGCCAGGAAGTGTACCCTTCAAGCTGTGACTCAATTCAACTGACGTTACAACAAATACATTCCATTGCATGATACACATTGTACATTACCATGGCAATCCAGCATCAGTTGATAGAACATTCCAAATGACCATAGAAATGATTGCATCACGATACCAGGGTGAGTTTACAAGTCTATGGAAGAGGCTAACTAGGAAGCATCATCTTTGTAGTGGTTATACCAGGGGTCTGGTATGGCATCCCAGCAAAATAAATATTGGGTGTAGGCCGATCATAATTAAAGCGAACCAAATTCACATATAAATGTGGGTTATAGATTTTTTATTTCACCTTTATTTAACCAGGTAGGCAAGTTGAGAACAAGTTCTCATTTACAATTGCGACCTGGCCAAGATAAAGCAAAGCAGTTCGACAACATACAAAAACACAGAGTTACACATGGAGTAAAACAACATACAATCAATGATACAGTAGAAAAAAATAAGACTATATACAATGTGAGCAAATGATGTGAGATAAGGGAGGTAAAGGCAAAAAAGGCCATGGTGGCAAAGTAAATAAAGTATAGCAAGTAAAACACTGGAATGGTAGATTTGTAATTTGAAGAAAGTTCAAAGTTAAAATATAAATAATAAGGTGCAAAGGAGCAAAATAAATAAAATAAATAAATACAGTAGGGGAAGAGGTAGTAGTTTGGGCTAAATTATAGATGGGCTATGTACAGGTGCAGTGATCTGGGAGCTGCTCTGATAGCTGGTGCTTAAAGCTAGTGATGGAGATAAGTGTTTCCAGTTTCAGAGATTTTTGTAGTTTGTTCCAGTCATTGGCAGCAGAGAACTGGAAGGAGAGATGACCAAAGGAGGAGTTGGCTTTAGGGATGACCAGAGAGATATACCTGCTGGAGCGCGTGCTACAGGTGGGTGCTGCTATGATGACCAGTGAGCGGAGATAAGGGGGGACTTTACCTAGCAGGGTCTTGTAGATGACCTGGAGCCAATTTGTTTGGCGACGATTATGAAGCGAAGGCCAGCCAACGAGAGCGTACAGGTCGCAGTGGTGGGTAGTATATGGGGCTTTGGTGACAAAACGGATGGCACTGTGATAGACTGCATCCAGCTTGTTGAGTAGGGTATTGGAGGCTATTTTGTAAATGACATCGCCGAAGTCGAGGATTGGTAGGAGGGTCAGTTTTACGAGGGTATGTTTGGCAGCATGAGTGAAGGATGCTTTGTTGCGAAATAGGAAACCAATTCTAGATTTAATTTTGGATTGGAGATGATTGATGTGTGTCTGGAAGGAGAGTTTACAGTCTAACCAGACACCTAGGTATTTGTAGTTGTCCACAAATTCTAAGTTGGAACCGTCCAGAGAAGTGATGCTGGACAGGCGGGCAGGTGCAGGCAGCAATCGGTTGAAGAGCATGCTTTTAGTTTTACTTGTATTTAGGAGCAGTTGGAGACCACGGAAGGAGAGTTGTATGGCATTGAAGCTCTTCTGGAGGGTTGTTAACACAGTGTCCAAAGAAGGGCCAGAAGTATACAGAATGGTGTCGTCTGCGTAGAGGTGGATCAGAGATTCACCAGCAGCAAGAGCGACATCATTGATGTATACAGAGAAAAGAGTTGGCCCAAGAATTGAACCCTGTGGTACCCCCATAGAGACTGCCAGAGGTCCGGACAGCAGGCCGTCCGATTTGACACACTGAACTCTATCAGAGAAGTAGTTGGTGAACCAGGCGACGCAATCGTTTGAGAAACCAAGGCTACTGAGTCTGCCGATGAGGATGTGGTGATTAACAGAGTCAAAAGCTTTGGCCAGGTCAATGAATACGGCAGCACAGTATTGTTTCTTATCGATGGCGGTTACGATGTCGTTTAGGACCTTGAGCGTGGCTGAGGTGCACCCATGACCAGCTCTGAAACCAGATTGCATAGCGGAGAGGGTGCGGGGGGATTCGAAATGGTCGGTAATCTGTTTGTTGACTTGGCTTTCGAAGACCTTAGAAAGGCAGGGTAGGATGGATATAGGTCTGTAGCAATTTGGGTCAAGAGTGTCACCTCCTTTGAAGAGGGGGATGACAGCAGCTGCTTTCCAATCTATGGGAATCTCAGACGACACGAAAGAGAGGTTGAACAGGCTAGTAATAGGGGTTGCAATAATTTCGGCAGATAATTTTAGAAAGAAAGGGTCCAGATTGTCAAGCCCAGCTGATTTGTAGGGGTCCAGATTTTGCCGCTCTTTCAGAACATCAGCTGAATGGATTTGGGAGAAGGAGAAATGGGGGAGGCTTGGGCGAGTAGCTGTAGGGGGTGCAGTGCTGTTGAATGCAGTAGGGGTAGTTAGGTGGAAAGCATGGCCAGCCGTAGAAAAATGCTTATTGAAATTCTCAATTATAGTGGGCTTATCGGTGGTGACAGAGTTTCCTATCCTCAGTGCAGTTGGGAGGAGGTGTTCTTATTCTCCATGGACTTTACAATGTCCCAGAACTTTTTAGAGTTTGAGTTGCAGGAAGCAAATTTCTGTTTGAAAAAGCTAGCCTTGGCGTTTCTAACTGCCTGTGTGTATTGGTTTCTAACTTCCCTGAAAAGTTGCATATCGCGGGGGCAGTTCGATGCTAATGCAGAACGCCACAGGATATTTTTGTGTTGGTTAAGGGCAGTCAGGTCTGGGGAGAACCAAGGGCTATATCTGTTCCTGGTTCTAAATTTCTTGAAAGGGGCATGCTTATTTAAGATGGTGAGGAAGGCATTTAAAAAAAATAACCAGGCATCCTCTACTGACGGGATGAGGTCAATATCCTTCCAGGATACCAGGGCCAGGTCGATTAGAAAGGCTTGCTCGTTGAAATGTTTTAGGGAGCGTTTGACAGTGATGAGTGGAGGTCGTATGACCGCTGACCCATTACGGGTGCAGGCAATGAGGCAGTGATCGCTGAGATCTTGGTTGAAAACAGCAGAGGTGTATTTAGAGGGCACGTTGGTTAGGATGATATCTATGAGGGTGCCAGTGTTTGCGGCTTTGGGGTTGTACCTGGTGGGTTCATTAATAATTTGTGTGAGATTGAGGGCATCAAGCTTGGATTGTAGGATGGCTGGGGTGTTAAGCATGTCCCAGTTTAGGTCACCTAGTAGCACGAGCTCTGAAGATGGATGGGGAGCAATCAGTTCACATATGGTGTCCAGAGCACAGCTAGGGGCCGAGGGGGGTCTATAGCAGGCGGCAACGGTGAGAGACTTGTTTTTGGAGAGGTGGATTTTTAAAAGTAGAAGTTCAAATTGTTTGGGTTCAGACCTGGATAGCAGGACAGAACTCTGCAGGCTATCTCTGCAGTAGATTGCAACACCGCCCCCTTTGGTCGTTCTATCTTGTCTGAAAACGTTGTAGTTAGGGATGAAGATTTCAGAGTTTTTGGTGGACTTCCTAAGCCAAGATTCAGACACAGCTAGGACATCCGGGTTGGCAGAGTGTGCTAAAGCAGTGAATAAAACAAACTTAGGGAGGAGGCTTCTAAGGTTTACATGCATGAAACCAAGGCTATTACGGTTACAGAAGTCATCAAAAGAGAGCGCCTGGGGAGTAGGAGTGGAGCCAGGCACTGCAGGGCCTGGATTCACCTCTACATCCCCAGAGGAGCAGAGAAGAATGAGTATGAGGGTACGGCTAAAAGCTATAAGAATTGGTCGTCTGTGACGTCCAGAATAGAGAGAAAAAGGAGCAGGTTTCTATCATTCTCATTGAAAGCAAGTCTAAGAAGCGGTATGGAAAATATATTTCAGTGGTTTAGAAGGTACAATGATTCTCTACACCAGGGGTAGTCAGTTTACCCTATGAGGTCCAGAGCCTGCTGGTTTTCTGTTCTACCTGGTAATTAATTGCACACACCTAGTGTCACAGGTCTAAATCAGTCCCTGATTAGAGGGGAACAATGGAAAAAATTCAGTGGAACTGGCTTCGATGTCCAGAGTTGAGTTTGAGGGCTCAACACCATACTTGCTTGTTTTGTCACAAACTGAAATTAGGCAAACTATTTGAATTTTAGAAACCAGGAAATGGCAGGGAGATTTCTGTATGGTGCACCTTTAACATTTGGGGCGGAAGGTAGCTTCGTGGTTAGAGCGTTGGGCCAATAACAGAAAGGTTGCTAGATCGAATCCCTGAGTTGACAAGGTAAAAAGCTATCGTTTTGCCCCTGAACAAGGCAGTTTAACCCACTGTTCCTAGGCCGTAAAGTGTCTGAAGTTGAGGGACCATAGGGCAGAAAAGGCAGTGTGGAGTAAGGGGTAGCTAGAAGATGGTTGGCCATGGAGTAAACATAAAATGGGGTGCGGCCCATGTCCAGTCATACTCGTCTCAGCGTGTGTCCCTCGATGTAATTCCGTCTCAGTTGCAGCATTTAAATCGTGGTCATCGTGTGTCTGTGAATCACAACATTAAAGACGCAGTGATCACAGCATTTTCAAAAATTGAGCCATAGAAAATACAATTTAAGCATTGAGGACTAAGGTTGGGCGGTTTCCAGATATTCATACCGTCCTCTCATCTCGGGATTTACGGTATTACCGGCTTAATACACAAGGGGGCGCCATTTAAAAAAAGAAAATACCATTGGGCATCGGTTACCAGAATGCTAGCAAAATTTGCCCAAGTAATAGTGAATTTCCATAGAGGATGCTAGCTAAATATGCTAACGAGCACAAATGAAAATAAACTGATTGCAACGACAGGCAATCCAGCTCAAAGTTGTGTGTATACACTACCGGTCAAAGGTTTTAGGACACCTCATTCAAGGGTTTTTCTTTATTTTTACAATTTTCTACGTTGTAGAATAATAGAAGACATAAACTATGAAATAACACATGGAATCATGTAGTAACCAAAACTGTTAAACAAATCAAAATATATTTTAGATTCTTCAAATAGCCACCCTTTGCCTTGGTGACAGCTTTGCACACTCTTGGCATTCTCTGAACCAGCTTCACTTGGAATGCTTTTCCAACAGTCTTGAAGGAGTTCCCACATATGCTGAACACTTGTTGGCTGCTTTTCCTTTACACTGCGTTCCGACTCAACGGACCGCAGAGTGAAGGAAAAGCAGCTAACAAGTGGTGTTCTTTCCCTATTAGCTGCTGCTAGTAGCAGCAGCAGCTAATGGGGATCCATAATAAATACAAACCATCTCAATTTGGTTGAGATCGGGGGATTGTGGAGGCCAGGTCATCTGATGCAGCACTCCATCGCTCTAATTCTTGGTAAAATAGCCCTTACACAGCCTGGAGGTGTGTTTGGTCATTGTCCTGTTGAAAAACAAATTATAGTCCCCCTAAGCGTATCGCTGCAGAATGCTGTGGTAGCCATGCTGGTTAAGTGTGACTTGAATTCTGAATAAATCACAGACAGTGTCACCAGCAAAGCACCCCCACACCATAACACCACCTCCTCCATGCTTTACGGCAGGAAATATACACGCGGAGATCATCCGTTCACCCACACCCCGTCTCACAAAGACGTAGCGGTTGGAACCATAAATCTCCAATTTGGACTACAGACCGAAGGACAAATTTCCACCAGTCCAATGTCCATTGCTCGTGTTTCTTGGCCCGAGCAAGTCTCTTTTTATTGGTGTTCTTTAGTAGTGGTTTCTTTGCGGCAATTCGACCATGAAGGCCTGATTCACCTCTGAACAGTTGATGTTGAGATGTGTCTGTTACTTGAACTATGAAGCATTTATTTGGGCTGCAATTTCTGAGGCTGGTATCTCTAATGAACTTATTCTCTGCAGCAGAGGTAACTCTGGGTCTTCCATTCCTGTGGCAGTCCTCATAAGAGCCAGTTTCATCATAGTGCTAGGAAGCACAGTTCCCGCTCAGCCCAGTCAAAACTGTTCGCTGCTCTGGCACCCCAATGGTGGAACAAGCTCCCTCACGACGCCAGGACAGCGGAGTCAATCACCACCTTCCGGAGACACCTGAAACCCCACCTCTTTAAGGAATACCTAGGATAGGATAAAGTAATCCTTCTAACCCCCCCCCCCCCCCTTAAAAGATTTAGATGCACTATTGTAAAGTGGTTGTTCCACTGGATATCATAAGGTGAATGCACCAATTTGTAAGTCGCTCTGGATAAGAGCGTCTGCTAAATGACTTAAATGTAAATGTAATGTTTTTTGTGACTGCACTTGAAACTTTCAAAGTTCTTGAATTTTCCGTATTGACTGACCTTCATGTCTTAAGGTAATGATGGACTGTCATTTTTCTTTGCTTATTTGAGCTGTTCTTGCCATAATATGGACTTGGTCTTTTACCAAATAGGGCTATCTTCTGTATACTCCCCTACCTTGTCACAACACAACTGAAATTCCACAAATGTAACTTTTAACAAGGCACACCTGTTAATTGAAATGCATTCCAGGTGACTACCTCATGAAGCTGGTTGAGAGAATGCCAAGAGTGTGCAAAGCTGTCATTTGAAGAATCTCAAATGTAAAATATTTTGATTTAACACTACATGATTCCATAAGTTTGATGTCTTTGCTATTCTACAATGTAGAAAATAGTAAAAATAAAGAAAAACCCTTGAATGAGTAGGTGTATAAAACTTTTGACCATGTGTGTGAGATCTATCTCTCAAAAGTATAAATGCAACATGTAAAGTGTTGGTCCCATGGGCCAGAAACCGAAAGGTTGCTGGATCGAATCCCCGAGCTGACAAGGTAAAAATCTGTTGTTCTGCCCCGGAGTTCCCCGGTAGGCCGTCATTATAAATAAGAATTTGTTCATAACTAACTTGCCTAGTTAAATAAAAATGAGCTGAAATAAAACATCCCAGAAATTTTCAATACACAAAAAAAGCTAATTTCTCTCCAATTTTGTGATCAAATATATTTACATCCCTGTTAGTGAGCATTTCTTCTTTGCCAAGATAATCCATCCACCTGACAGGTGTGGCATTAAACAGCATGATTACACAGGTACACCTTTTGCTGGGGACAATTAAAGGCCAGTCTAAAATGTGCCGTTTTGTCACAACACATTGCCACAGATGTCTCAAGTTGAGGGAGTGTGCAATTGGCATTTTGACTGCAGGAATGTCCACCAGAGCTATTGCATGTTAATTTCTCTACCATAAGACTCCTCCAATGTTTTTAGAGAATTTGGCAGTATGTCCAACTGGCCTCACAACCACAGACCAGATGTAACCATGCCAGCCCAGGACCTCCACGTCCGGCTTCTTCACCTGTGGGATCGTCTGAGACCAGCCACCTGGATAGCTGATGAAACTGAGGAGTATTTCTGTCTGTAATAAACCCCCTTTTGTGGAGAAAAACTCATTCCGATTGGCTGGGCCTAGCTCTCCAGTGTGTGGGCCTGGCTCCCATGTCTGTGAAATCAAATCAAATTTTATTTGTCACATGCGCCGAATACAACAATTGTAGACTTTACCACGAAATGCTTACTTACAAGCCCTCAACCAACAGTGCAGTTTAAGAAGAAAATATTTACCAAGTAGACTCAAATAAAAAGTAATAATAAAAGTAACACAATAAGAATAACAATAACGAGGCTATATACAGGGGGCACCGGTACCGAGTCAGTGTGCAGGGGTACAGGCTAATTGAGGTAATCTGTACATGTAGGTGACTATGCATAGGTAAAAAACAAACAGCGAGTGTACAAAAGGGAGTGGGGTTCAATGCAAATTGTCCGGTGGTGACTATGAATTGTTCAGCAGTCCTATGGCTTGGGGGCAGAAGCTGCCAAGGAGCCTACCGGTCCTAAACTCGGCGCTCCGTTACCGCTTGCCGTGCGGAGCAGAGAAAACAGTCTATAACTTGTGTGACTGGAGTCTCCAACAACCTCACGGGCCTTCCTCTGACACCGCCTATTGTATAGGTCCTGGATGGCAGGAAGCTTGGGCCGCTCGCACTTCCCTCTGTAGCGCCTTACGATCAGATGCCGAGTAGTTGCCATACCAGGCGGTGATACAGCTGGCCAGGATGCTCTCGATGGTGCTGCTGTAGAACCCCTTGAGGATCTGGGGACCCACACCAAATCCCTTCAGCCTCCTGAGGAGGAAAAGGTATTGTCGTGCCCTCTTCACGACTGTCTTGATATGTTTGGACCATGATAGTTTGTTGGTGATGTGGACACCAAGGTCCTTAACTCTCGACCCACTCCACTACAGCCCTGTCGATGTTAAAGGGGGCCTGTTTGGCCCACCTTTTCCTGTAGTCCACGATCAGCTCCTTTGTCTTGCTCACATTGAGGGAGAGGTTGTTGTCCTGGCACCACACTGCCAGTTCTCTGACCACCTCACTATAGGCCGTCTCATCGTTGTTGGTGATCAGGCCTACCAATGTTGTCGTCAGCAAACTTAATAATGGTGTTGGAGTCGTGTTTGGCCACGCAGTCATGGTCATAGGTCTAATGAATTTATTTCAATTTACTGATTTCATTATATGAACTTTAACTCAGTAAAATTGTTAATTGTTGCATGTTGCGTTTTCGTTATTGTTCAGTGTATATACATTGCAATCGGAAGTATTCAGACCCTCAGACATTTCAGAGACTTGTCCAAAAGCCACTCCTGCGTTGTCTTTGGTTGTGTGCTTAGGGTTGTTGTCCTGTTGGAAGGAGAACCTTGGCCCCAGTCTGAGGTCCTGAGCACTCTGGAGTAGGTTTTCATCAAGGATCTCTGTAGTCTGTTTATCTTTCCCTCGATCCTGACTAGTCTCCCAGTCCCTGCCGCTGAAAAACATCCCCACAGCATGATGCTGCCACCACGCTTCACCGTAGGGATGGTGCCAGATTTCCTCAAGACATGACGCTTGGCATTCAGGCCAAAGAGTTCAATCTTGGTTTCATCAGACCAGAAAATCTTGTTTCTCATGGTCTGAGAGTCCCATTAAGTGCCTTTTGGCAAAGTCCAAGCGGGATGTCATGTCTTTTACTGAGGAGTGGCTTCCGTCTGGACACTATACAATAAATGCCTGATTGGTGCAGTGCTGCAGAGATTGTTGTCCTTCTGGAAGATTCTCCCATCTCCACAGAGGAACTCTGGAGCTCTGTCAGAGTGACCATCAGGTTCTTGGTCACCTCCCTGACCAACGCCTTTCTCCCCAATTGCTTGGTTTGGTCGGGCGGCCAGCTCTAGGAAGAGTCTTGGTGGTTTCAAACTTCTTCCATTGTGTTCTTGGGGACCTTCAATGCAGCAGAAATATTTAGGTACCCTTCGCCAGATCTGTGCCTCGACACAATCCTGTCCCGGACCTCTTCGGACAATTCCTTCGACCTCATTCGTTTTTGCTCTGACATGCACTTTCAATTGTGGGACCTTATATAGACAGGTGTGTGCCTTTCCAAATCATGTCCTATCAATTGAATTTACCATCGTGGACTCCAATCAAGTTGTAGAAAAATCCCAAGAATGATCAATGGAAGCAGGATGCACCTGATCTCCTTTTCAAGCCTCATAGCAAAGGGTCTGAATATTTATGTTAATTAGGTATCTGTTATTTATTTTTATAAACCTGTTTTTGCTTTGTGTGTAGATTGATGAAGAAAATCAATTTAACTTCATTAGGGTAGGGGGCACTTTTCACCACTGGATGAAAAGCGTGCCCAAAGTAAACTGCCTGCTACTCAGGCCCAGAAGCTAGGATATGCATATAATCGGTAGATTTGGATAGAAAACACTCTAAAGTTTCTAAAACTGTTAAAATAATGTCTTTGAGTGTAACAGAACTGAAATGGCAGGCGAAAACCTGAGGAAAATCCATCCAAGAAGTGCCATTACTTTGAAATGGCTGTTTTTCCAATGAAAGCCTATCCACCATTTAAAGGGATAGGACCCAGATTCCGTTCCCTATGGCTTCCACTAGTTGTGAACAGTCGTTAGACATTGTTTCAGGCTTTTATTCTGAAAGATTAGGGAGAATGACAACATTGAGTGAGTGGACCCTGGGATGTCCTCAGAGCGACCGAGAGCACGCCTTTCTTGTTTTCCATTTTATATTGACAAAGCTTTTGTCCGGTTGAAATATTATCAATTATTTAGGCTAAAAACAACCTGAGGATTGATTATAAACTTCGTTTGACATGTTTCTACGATCTTTACGGATACTATTTGGAATTTCCGTCTGCCTCTTGTGACTGCATTTGAGCCATTTGAGTACTGAACAAAACGCGCCAACAAAATTGAGGTTTTTGGATATAAAGAGGGACTTTATCGAACAAAACGAACATTTATTGTGTAAGACGGAATCTTGTGAGTGCAACCATACGAAGATCATCAAATGTAAGTGATTAATTTTATTGCTATTTCTGACTTTCGTGACTAATCTACTTGGCTGGTAACTGTACGTAATGTTTTGTGTGCTGAGCGCTGTCTTCAGATAATCGCATGGTTTACTTTCGCCATAAAGCCTTTTTGAAATCTGACATGTCGGCTGGATTAACAAGAAGTTAAGCTTGATATTGATGTATAACACATATATTTTCAAGAATGTTAAATATTTGAATTTAGTATTTTTGGAATTTTGCGCTCTACAATTTCACTGGATGTTGGCCAGGTGGGACGTTACCGTCCCACACCCCCTAGAGAGGTTAATCCATTTTAGAAAAAGGATGTAACGCAACAAAATGTGGAGAGAGAAATAAGTTGACACATGCTTTTCTGCTCTGAAGCAGTATGTGTACAAGGAAATCAAAAGATAACTTTGGCTTCTCAAACACGGCACAGAGCTTACACAGTATGATGCCCTGTCCCCTTATTAATTCAGTACATACTTAGATAACGTGGCCCCTAAGTTTAACTTGCTAGTTAACGCAAAATTGTTTGTTTTTCACGTAGGAAAAAAAAGAAACATGTAAGAAATCTCTTGCTTTGTTTTGTAAACACAGATTTAAAATGCTTCTTATTTCTGCTCAGCATCAGATTAATTTTGCAATCTCCACCCACATGATAATTCAGGAATGGGCAGTCTTTCATCAGACAGCGCTCTGACTGTCTCCACTTAGTGGAGAAAATTCAAGATTAACTTTAAGCAAAACATCAGGAAATGTAGCTGGCTGCATTCTTTCTATGACAAACATTAGAAATATGATAGCCATGCAAGGTTTTTTGCAAAAAATACCTTGCTTTTTCATTGTAAGCTCATTTACTTGTGTGGCTGCCAGCCAAATAGCGTTGCATTTCTGTTGTAATCTGATTAAAATGAAGCTATTTTCTGCTGAATGTGTTACACTAATGTATTTTCTGTGAAGGAAAACTATAGTTGCAAATCCCTGATCACTCTATTGAAGGAAGAAAAAAAACTTGACTTTCAATATAAAACACGACCCATGTCAATACACAGCTGGACTTACCTGCTCCCGCTTTCTCCCATTGTGCTATTTACAAACAAACAAACATGTGAATGGCTCAATTGTTCTGGGGAACATTGGTAAGCTTCATAATGTGGCGGGTGAAATGAAGAACGCAATCTGCTTTTTGTCCTAGTAAACTGCTGGTACATATTTAAATATATTGCAAAAACTAAAACAAAAAAAAGTTTCAAAGGTATTGACTGTATTGAAAAACCTTCCCATGGCTATTTTCAAATACCTGTATATGCTAATCAGTCCATCTATGAAACCTCTCAAAAAGCCAGACTAAAATAATACAGCCAGTTAGGGTAGCTACAAGTCAAGTAGTACATGAAGTAGGCTACGCACCCCTCACCCACAAACATAATCAAGAACACCTAGCCCTACCTTCACCATCTAAGCTAGCTAACTAGTTAACTAGCAAGCTTTTCATGCATTTAAATGGCTAGACAAATTAGACGGCTAATCTAGCCAGGCTGTTGCTAGCTGGTTAGATAACAGGCATTTTCCATTTAAAACTTCCCCAAGAGTTCACAGAATTGTCAATTTAAACAACTTCTGCCAATGTATTAATTACTACATTTATCTAACATTAGATAGTTAAGAGATTCTTACCTTTGGCTCGATTCGGCAGTCTCATCCAGATCATCATGGCCCTGGTGAGTGGCGAAGCTTGAAACATTTGTAGTTCTGTATAATAGTACATTAGCATCTAATTAGCATTTAATTTTTTTGGGGGGGGGATACAAGTCACCTTGTCCAAGAGTGGTTTACACGGTATTCAAAACGTCATACCTGGGTAAGCCTACACGAAACACAGCCCTTACTTGAAGCGTTTCTGAAATCCACAATGGATAAAATGTAATGGTGGAAAAACTATTTCTGTGTTTGACCGCTAGGTTTTATGGATATTTTGACTCATACTGTGGTGGACTATGACAATCGATGAAGGTCATTACAATACAAGTATGTGTTTTTTAACAGATGTCTTTCCATTCATCAAATTACAGGTAAACAGTGCATTGGATATTGGAATTATTTTGTGAGTGGAGGAACATGCGAGGGTCGACAACAGGAGGAGTGCCTTTTTGAAGTGATTGTTTGATAATCAGATGAAAACATCATGACTGGTAAATTGTGTTTATGACACAATAAAAGGTAATGCACATTAAATGTGATATGACAAATATTTTACTAAATCAAATTTTATTGGTCACATACACGTGATTAGCAGATGTTGTTGCGGGTGTAGCGAAATGATTGTGCTTCTAGCTCCGACAGTAATATCAAACAAGATATGTGGCAACAGGGCCTGTCATGGGACGAAGACATTCCACAAGATTTATTCACTAGGTGGAGCCAATGGATTCTACATTTTTGGAGCCAATAGAGTCTACATGCCAATGGACATCTACATTTAATGCTTTAAAAAGTGTAATAAATCCATGTAATATAGCCTACACCATCACAATAAATCCATTATTTATCTTAGACAGGTCTAAAGAAACATGATATGAAAAAAAAAGTAGTCTATTTCAGAAGAACAGAATAGCATACTCTGAGTTGTCCTTATGTTAGGCCCTGATCTGTCTATGCCATATGGCTGTGGGCTACACTAGTTCATTTAACAGACAAGATTTGCTTAGAATTCCGTGGCATTATTTTATAGTATGAAGAATACAATTGAACATAGCTGAATAAAATAGAAAGGATATTTTCTACAAACGATTTTAGGGTGCATGCACATGCAGCTATTCTGTGTTGAGCGGTTATCAAAGAAACAGGTCCTCATATATGCTTCATTTCTAGTTATTTATGCAACTTTAGTTGTGATGCAAACTTTGGCTTATGTGTTTAGATTTTTAATACATTCTAAGGCTGCTTGATGCAAACAATTATGATATGCACAAAGTTGCATGAAACGCATGAGCTCTGCTTTGTTTTTTTTTGTGCAGGCTGCACATACTTCATCAGTCTCTCATTCACAATTTGACACACACTTGATAATGTCTCGAATTTTCCGGGGACTTCCCGTTTGTGTGGCCATAATGCCTCCTAAAATAAATCCATGCCTTTGCGGCCAGTGGCCATTGTGCCCTTGGGCTGAACATAATCATTATAATTCCCTTCTGCCAGCTGAGTACTCCGAAGCACCTCTCACTCATATGGCTCTCTCAGATATCTAAATTCTTATTAGCCAATGCCATCATGTGATTGGGTCTTTCTCACAGTCTACAAGTGAAGACAGACACATCGGGGATGCAAGTGTGTGTGTCCTTATCCAATTCCTAAACGCATATTGAAGATATTGGAATAACTGTCCACATTTAGTTTTCGTCAGCCAACAAGATGAGTAGGCCTAACGAACAGCAAAAGCACTAGCCTATGTCAATCTATTATCCCCCATAGTACAAAAGTTTGTGTGTCGAGAAATAAATATTCCAAACATAGTTGGGACAGTTGTGGGATGCGATAGATGCCAAATTTAATACAACCATTAGCATAAACAAGTATAATATTTAAGCAGTGAGGCTGATGCAACAGATCATCAGAATGTTTAGCTTAAAATGTTGATAAACTATTAGGCTATTTCTTCATGTTATAAGCTTGGAAATGCGTACATGGCAGTAAGTGCAAATGTTCCAACATGCAATCAATTCGTGGGAAGACACCATTCTCAAAAGTGACTGCAAATGCAATTATGCATTTATTATAAAAATGTGCATTTATATGGTAAAAATGATCTTCCCCAAACTTGAAACTCACGCGCTGCGTATGTATGCCAGTTAGGCACTACACCCATTGTAAATCGTATTAATGTGCTTAATTTTAAGAGGTTATTTGCCCACTTTAGTTATGATACAAACCTTATCAAAACAGATAGGCCTATGGGCTAGGCTACATGAGGTGTAGCCTGAAAAAGTTGCAAACAAAAGACATGCGCTGTTTCTTGCCTTACTGTACACAAGCTGCGCAACATTCACAAGTGACAGGCTAACATTGTCACCCATCAGACTATTCTTGATTTAATCTTGTCTTTACATATACTAAATAATATTTGTTAAATTAGTTATGATTTATTTGACATTTTAGTCATTTAGCAGACACTCTTATCCAGAGCGACTTACAGTAATGAATGCATACATTTCATTTCATGCATTTTTTTTGTACTGGCCCACCGTGGGAATCGAACCCACAACCCTGGCGTTGCACACACCATGCTCTACCAACTGAGCCACAGAGAAGGCTATATTTACAATGGACCGTTATCATGCACCTGTCTCGAAACGGAAAAAAATACATGTCATCTATGCACTTAAATAGCGAATGGAGGACGCTTTTCCTGTGGTTCATTTTCATACCAACCAGGTAGGCTGTACTTCTGTTGTAAACACAAGCATTGTGCTTAATATTAGGAAAGTTCAGGAATAAATATACTTGGTCTAGCCTATAAAAAGCTGATGGGTTCTTCTTTTTAATGGAGGCCATCACTCTGTTTTCAACCAAACGCATAGCCTATAGGAATGTTGCGCAACATGAGCTTTTGGGCTCTCGTGAAGTGTTTGATTAGATTTTCAATACTTTTTACATTGATGTCAGAGTGATTAGAGGGACAATGGAGTGCTGAGTACCAGGCAGTTAGCAAGTTTGGTAGGCTACTAATGACCATCAGCAGCATCAGAGCTTGGAGAAGCCTGGTTACCCTGACTAAACAGTCACATGGAATTTGACTGCTGTCTTGACTCGTGGTGTGGCGGCAATACGGTCACTGTAACAGCCCTAGTCTAATCTCAGAAAGACGAGTTGTTCCATTGAAAATAATCACTACCCATACTAGAACTCCTAGGAGCGATATTAGGAAACTATTACTTCTCCTTTCTAAAGAACAACTTGAAGATGAGTGATGTAGAAGTTCACTACTTGACAGACTTCATGATAACACTCCAATGGATCAAGAGCACAGTCAAACAATGGAAACCATTCATTGCTAACAGTAGCTGAAATCAAGTCTGACACTTCCAGAAAATTGGAGACAATCCTGCAAAGGCACACAAGGAACAAGTGTGGAGAAGTTGACCAACGATTCCCTGGGGTGGAGTGGACTGCAGTGGTTAAAACTCACGAACGCGGAACCACAGCGAGATCTAGGAGACAGACAATCAAGAAATCGGTGAATGTATCATTCAAAACCAAGTTTCTACACAAGAACTGAGAGTGATGAGCGATGTAATACCCATTATAGAGTTGGAGAACAATAGCAGTCTTAGTAAAATGTTAAGGAAAACTGTGCACAAAAACAGAGGTGCACCGGAATGTTGCGCACACAAAAAACTGAGATACAGCTGACACAAAGCAAAAGTGTATCTAAAGAAAAGAGCCTGCTACAAGCCGGAAAATAATTGGACAGACAACAAGCAGACTGGTCACACGGGCAAAAACACCCATAGATATTGGCATCTGACACATTTTCAGAACTGCTGGTGAAGGCACACAAAAAGTCATGCTCTAAGGTCTACAGGACACACTAACGCAAGTAAGTTAGACATACTGGATGTTAAAGGCTAGACCGATGATAAAGATTGAACAAAAATGTCTAACATGTCGCAAGCACAAGGCCAAAAATGCACTAATGGATGAACATTGAGAATGCCAAGTTCTTCAGGTCAGTGTTTGTTGTAGCTATTTCGGGCTGCACCCCAGTGTAACCGATGTGAAATGGAAATGGCTAGTTAGTTAGCGGTGGTGCGCGCTAATAGCATTTCAATCAGTGACGTCACTCGCTCTGAGACTTGAAGTAGGGTTTCCCCTTGCATTGCAAGGGCCGCGGCTTTTGTGGCGCGATGGGTAACGATGCTTCGTGGGGTGTCAGTTGTTGATGTGTGCAAGGGTCCCTGGTTCGAGCCCGGGTTGAGGCGAAGAGAGGGACGGAACCTACACTGTTACACCAGCAGTGCTCATAATGAGTGATTACCCACACCAGGGGCCTCATTTTTAAAACGGACTTACAATCAATTTTGATCGTAAGTATAATTTTACGCAGAAAACCACGTATAAGTAGTTATTTATAAAACCTTACTTTGACGTGGAAATGACCTTATCGCTACGCAAAGTCTAGACTTGACGTAAGTGATTTTCCTGCTGGTTATGTAGGGGTATTGCAGTTTGGGACGCATATGCCAGTGTATGTGCTTTCCCCAATGATTGCCCCGATGCGCTGGTCCATTTGGGAGAGCTCCGGCGTGCCAGGCCCCCCTCCATTTGCCTTAATGCTGCGGTTATGTATGGCTATTCTTTTTTTTCCCCTTGCAGTTTGTCAGACCATTTCTTTTTCACATCAGCCACAGTTCTGTCTTGCTGCCCCACCTCGTTCACTGCAGCGGCGACACACTCCCAAGCTACCCATTTGGCTTTTTTTTGTCAAACCCCTATTTAGTCCACCAAATAATACGTGTTGCCTGTCTTCAATCTCCTCTACCATCGCCGTGATCTCGTCTTCCAAAAAGTTAGCTTTTCTCTTTTGGTCCATGGCTATTCCTGACTAAACCCTCATTTGTGCTAGCATTCTATAAGGGGAAATCGCTGATTGTAAGGCACGTTCAGGTGCCGTCAATTCAAAGTTAATTTGAGATTTATAGATCACTGGTGCGTAAGTTACAAATGGGCTTCTTAGAACCTGCGTAAGCAAGGTTTTTTACGCTCAGTATCTTTTATGAATCGAACGCAAGCACACCATCGGAAATGATCTTACGAATAAGTTCTAGTATAAATCTAAGACAATTTTTATAAATGAGGCCCCAGGACTGTGGGTTACAGAAATGTTTGATGACCAGCAGGGCAAGTGCATTCCATTAAGATTTTGTTCCCATTCCTCTTTTAAAGTTTTAGAATTGTAAACAATAAGAAATAAAACATGGATTTAATTTAACTGCACGCACTGAATCAAACCTGATTATACACCTCACACCTCCCCCAAATTTTCCAGGAATATTCTTATGTTACTGAACGTATCCAGAGTTTTCAGATTTAGTTATCAACAAATATGGCGAAAAGTACAGTAAATGTAAAATGCATATCAAATCAACAGTAATGTTTGGATTCAGTCTTGTCAGGTGAACTGTGTCCTCAACTTTGGTCTAATAATTTTCACATTATCTCCAAACTGCTGTTCCCTTTCAATTGCTACCATGCTTATGAATTTCATATTTCTTCTGTAAAACATTTCAATTGATCCCTATCCATATAGGCCAATTCCCATGATGGTAAGGGGATAACTAATTTACTGCCTACACAAAAACTCCATCCAATTAGTTACAATTTTCACATAATTATTCCAATCTCAGTGTGGATATATATCTCATAGGAAAAACATGTGTTTTACTGCACTGGGCCTAAACCTATACCATGTGGTGTGTAAAGGGTAACAAATAAGTCCTTTTACATGTTCAGTTGATATGGCTGGTTGGTTAGACTAGTTTATAAACAAACAAGCAGATACAGTACCCTGTCGTTGTATCCACTTGTTTTTTACATATCAGGAATTCATTTTCACAATCCATTCATAATTCTATGTTTGGAGAATGAATGTGCATTTATGAATGAAATTACCACTGGAAGGCATTGTGCAGCCTATATTATTGTGCATACTATTGTGTTAGGTGGGACTCAACGATTTAGTATGACAGGTAATCATTCTTCGTAGGCATTTTTAGACTGGGACATATCAAGCACAGCTGCTGCTGTGTTCGTCTTGACAGGTCGTCATTGACTTACCTGTGTAAATAAAGGTAAAACAAAATAAAAAAACAAGCTATGCTCTGTCTGTTTTACCCCACCCTTGTTTTCCCTTGGAGAGACATGCACTTTGACATGCAGTGTGCACCCCTTCAGGCTTCTTATGCAGATGTGGTTTTCTTTGATCACCAAGTCTAGCCACTCTCATATTTAACCTTTATTTAAACAGGTAAGTCCAATGTCTCTCTTGCAAGGGAGCCCTGCTTCAAAAAAATGCAGCATGAAATACAAAGTACATGATAAGGAATTAGCACAATTGAATGTAATACATTTACAACAAACAAAGGCGGGAGCATGAGAAATACAAACAACTGAAAAACACAATCATAAAAATGTTCATTCCTTTGTGAACATGTTATTTACCAATACCCTAAAATGCCTGAAAGGCACTAGTGAGTCCAATTGTTGGGTATTCTGAAATGTGTACCATGAATGCAGCGCGTAAGAACAATGTTCAAGTGAAAGGCATGATTTCGGTAGAAGCCCAGTTTAAAGAGTGACTGCCCTAAAAAGCAACTAACCCCTTTGAAAACGGCCTATGTGGCATCAATAGAAGTGTAAATTGGATAATTTTGGTCATAAAGTCATTCTCGTCTAAAACGGAGTTTGGAACCTCGTAGGTCACAACGAATAAATAGGCTCTATGCATTATACCGCCTCCAACGCTCTAATTTACTTCCGACCGGGTTGATGACTTCCGGAGCGAGTTCTGCTATTGTTTTTATCATTAGCTTACTAGCTATCATCGATGCATTTCTGACTGAAATAGTTTGCAATGACTACGTTTAAATTACAGCCCCGCGAAGGAGGTGCTAATGAACATTGTTCAGTGCCTCTGTTCAGTTTCTTCCAAATGTAATGGTATTGTGAGCTTCCATCGTTTCCCGGTCGATGTAGAGCTCAGAAAAAGGTGGTTGGTGGCAGTACGTCGTGACAACTGTCACCAAACACACAAATGTGTGTAGTACACATTTCGTCAAAAGTGACTTTGTTGAGGGAAAAATTGGGGGGGGCGACAATACCTAAAAAGAGGTATTGTTCCTACTGTCTTCGCGTGGAACTGGCACATTCAAAAGAGACCTGGTGTTTGGGGAAGATGACTGAAACCTGCTCCGACTGAGGGGGATGAAGAACAAGGTGCGCTGCCTATGGACTGTGCCGTCTCTGATCCGGTCCAGAGCATGGGCCAAGCCAGTGTAAATGTACATGTTTATTTGCTAGCAGCAAAATAATAATTAGTTTATCTACGACGTATCAATCATTTGTGTTGTAGTGAATATCAGTTTGTGTGGAGCTTGTATTGGCTTTAATTAGGCAATGAGTAACAGGGGTGGGGGAAAGAAATCAAGTAAACACAGAATAGCCAGAATGCAAGATTGAATACAATGTTAGAGATGTGTAATTGATTAACTGAACTGTTGAACATTTGCTGAAATGCATTTTTTTCAAACAAATCTATTCTACTGTAGATTTCTTCACAAGAACATCAATACTTATTTTTCATAAAACCCCTAAACTTGGCACCCATGCAGGGGATCCATTCAGGTGCGAGAGACACTGATGTAAGTAGTGGTAAAAATAAAAGTGGTCAACCTTCTCTCATAGTTTTTGAAACCTGTAGATCTTTCTATATCCTTTCAACTAGGATGTCCTCCTGTGCACAGATGACAGTCACACCAGCTACAACCTGTGAGAAGAATTTGACCTTGCACCTGCCAGTAGTAAGCAGGAGATCTCTTCAACTTCAGCTCTCCATTCTGTATCTTCAGGTAAGGGCAGTCAACATAACTTGGTACATTTGGGCACTTGACCTCTAAGAGTCCAAAGTGTGGTCTCACACTGGGATCAAATATGATTCCATCTGGAGAGGATCCTAACCACGGAGCATCTGGGTGCACTACGAAGCCACACGGAAAGAAGTTAACATTCTTCAGTGCGCAGTACTCCTGTACAGCCAATGGCTCCATGGCTAGCCCCCTCTTCATCTCCATGGTCTGCATACCAGATCCCTTGAACATCTGCTCAGCTAGGTAGTCAGCTGAGGTCTCTCCCCGGACATGGCAAACCTCTCGGAAACGAGAGGATGTTATTCTCATTTTCCTAAGCTTATGCCATTCTGGGCTGCTGCTCTGCTCCCTTGTAGCAACCTTGAATTTGTGTGACATCTCGTAGGTTTCCATTGTTGTTACAAGAGGGGCAGTAAGTGGATAAAAGTTGGCATACGTTTCTGAGATGCGGAGAAGGTCCATGTCAGGCATGTATCCATTGAGTGCTTTGTAGAGAGAACTTCTGCAAAACATTTTAAAACCTTAACATCAGGTTGGAGAGATTACTATGACAAAGACTCATGTAACTTTTCCAGAAACAGCACAAGCCCGAAAGTTCAAATAAAATGATTTAAAATATACAGATTTATAGATTATAAACTGCTCCAAAAAAATAAAGGGAACACTTAAACAACACATCCTAGATCTGAATGAAAGAAATAATCTTATAAATACTTTTTTCTTTACATAGTTCAATGTGCCGACAACAAAATCACACAAAAATAATCAATGGAAATCCAATTTATCAACCCATGGAGGTCTGGATTTGGAGTCACACTCAAAATTAAAGTGGAAAACCACACTACAGGCTGATCCAACTTTGATGTAATGTCCTTAAAACAAGTCAAAATGAGGCTCAGTAGTGTGTGTGGCCTCCATGTGCCTGTATGACCTCCCTACAACGCCTGGGCATGCTCCTGATGAGGTGGCGGATGGTCTCCTGAGGGATCTCCTCCCAGACCTGGACTAAAGCATCCGCCAACTCCTGGACAGTCTGTGGTGCAACGTGGCGTTGGTGGATGGAGCGAGACATGATGTCCCAGATGTGCTCAATTGGATTCAGGTCTGGGGAACGGGCGGGCCAGTCCATAGCATCAATGCCTTCCTCTTGCAGGAACTGCTGACACACTCCAGCCACATGAGGTCTAGCATTGTCTTGCATTAGGAGGAACCCAGGGCCAACCGCACCAGCATATGGTCTCACAAGGGGTCTGAGGATCTCATCTCGGTACCTAATGGCAGTCAGGCTACCTCTGGCGAGCACATGGAGGGCTGTGCGGCCCCCCAAAGAAATGCCACCCCACACCATGACTGACCCACTGCCAAACCGGTCATGCTGGAGGATGTTGCAGGCAGCAGAACGTTCTCCACAGCGTCTCCAGACTCTGTCACGTGCTCAGCGTGAACCTGCTTTCATCTGTGAAGAGCACAGGGCGCCAGTGGCGAATTTGCCAATCTTGGTGTTCTCTGGCAAATGCCAAACGTCCTGCACGGTGTTGGGCTGTAAGCACAACCCCCACCTGTGGACGTTGGGCCCTCATACCACCCTCATGGAGTCTGTTTCTGACCGTTTGAGCAGACACATGCACATTTGTGGCCTGCTGGAGGTCATTTTGCAGGGCTCTGGCAGTGCTTCTCCTGCTCCTCCTTGCACAATGGCGGAGGTAGCGGTCCTGCTGCTGGGTTGTTGCCCTCCTACAGCCTCCTCCACATCTCCTGATGTACTGGCCTGTCTCCTGGTAGCACCTCCATGCTCTGGACACTACGCTGACAGAGACAGCAAACCTTCTTACCACAGCTCGCATTGATGTGCCATCCTGGATGAGCTGCACTACCTGAGCCACTTGTGTGGGTTGTAGACTCCGTCTCATGCTACCACTAGAGTGAAAGCACCGCCAGCATTCAAAAGTGACCAAAACATCAGCCAGGAAGCATAGGAACTGAGAAGTGGTCTGTGGTCCCATTGTGTTGTTTAAGTGTTCCCTTTATTTTTTTGAGCAGTATATTTCCCCCCCAGTCTTTGTCCCAAATATTTGTCATTACATCTGTCACGTCCTGACCATAGAAAGCTTTTATTTCTATGGTAGAGTAGGTCAGGGCGTGACTGGGGGGTTGTTCTAGTTTATATTTTCTATGTGGGGTTCTAGGTTCATTTTTCTATGTTGGTGATTTGTATGATTCCCAATTAGAGGCAGCTGGTTATCGTTGTCTCTAATTGGGGATCATACTTAAGTAGAATTTTTTTTTCCACCTGTGGGTTATGGGATATTGTTTGTTTGTTTTGAGCTATTGCACGTAGCATCTCTGTAGTCACAGTTCATTTATTCATTTATTGTTTGTTTTGTATTTTGCTTAATTTCACTTTATATAATAAAGATGTGGAACGCTACTCACGCTGCGCCTTGGTCCATTTCTAACAACGAACGTGACAACATCGTAAAGACTGTTTAGGCTTATCATCTGGATACAAAAACAATCACAAGAAAATGTTTTCATTCTAGGAACCTCCAACTTACCTTATTCCATCAGCACACGAGTTAGTACGTTTATGGAACTCCATCCCATCAACCGGACCTGGCTTCACACCCTAATTAACAGGATTTACTGTTACATAGGCTGAATACTTTTAAGGTGCATTTCTTTATGGATATTGATAAACTCACAAGTGTTCTTAGCTTGTGCCAAAACTGTTCTGTGTCTGTGCAGCTGTGAATTGGTGGTGCAGCAGGAATGTTTAGTTGAGAGTAGTGCGCTGTCTGGTAAAGAAGGGCCACCAGGTGATTGCACAGAGCACTTCCTGCAACACAGGAGCAGTGGCTTTGGACCACGATCACTGGTACGGAGTGCTTTAACACCATCTGTGAAGATAAGTGTGATGAAAGACTGAAGTGAGAAACAAGAATGATGCGGCCCATAAATAACAATAAACATAGTAGTGTCTAGTCTTCTTAACTAGGGGCTCATTTAACTACACAGGATTAGATTGTGTCTCCGTAACACAATTACCAAACACTGCATCAACAGATCTTTACCAAATAACCTGTTAAGTGGGCAATTCTAAATTGGGATTGGAACCCATCATTAATATATATCTATTGATAAGATTAAACGTTGACACTGTCTCCAACACATTTTGACCATGATGACAGTGTCCCACAGGAGATGTTTAACAAGGTCCCGAGTAGCTATCTATAACCTTTCCCCACTCTCATGCTGTGCGGCTTTTCACTCTTCCTCATAGACCTGTGGCAGGCAGCCCTCGCGGTGATCTCCCCTGTCAATGTGTCTTTGTTAGATACTGTGTAGAAGACATGAATAACAATTATTTTTAGCTAGCAAATATAGCTAGCAATCATAATTTAACCAAGCTAACGTAAATACACACATTCTCAGGTAGATTCTGTCAATGTTACATCATTTTACGAAGTAACTAGCTAGCTATAGTTAAATTAGCTAGCTAATGATTGTAGCTAGCTAACTTTATATCTGTATCTGTATATCTGACTTGGTACTCACCTTCATAGTTGTCTATGTAGCTTCCTATATACATCTTGAACCCCTTTTCATTCTTGCTAGCTGGAGTCTTGGGGGCTGATTTAACAGTACATCAATATTAATTTGAGGCAAGTCCTGAAGACACCTAGTAAAAAACTGCAAGAGTGGTTGTAACGTTATATTGTCGATAACAACTAGACTGACCAGAAATTGCCACACCGATAGGAAGTGTGTTTAGAACGTTCGATCATGGAATGTGCATAAGGGCTATTGAGGTTGGGTTTGGATTACAATTATGTCAACAAATCTGCACCAGTCTGCACCAGTAACGCAAGCTTGGTGTGCAACGACCGGTGGTGGTGAGTATAACCAGATACTGGAAAATAATGACCTCTGGTATAACTTAGCTAACGACGTTAGCTACCTACATAACCAGCAATAACGTTATCTTTTGATAAAGTGAGGCAGGCTAGCTAACGTCAGTGTAGCAAGCAAGATAACTTGTCACCTCATTACAACGTAGTTAGGTCCTAGCTAATACACGTTTATTGTGTATTGTCTAGAAACTGATGGTTATGTAACGTTATCATTTGATAATGCTAGCAAGTCGGATTTGCAAATCAGTTCAAAACTCATACACGTGTATTCTGTATTGTCTAGGGCAAAACGAAATATGTGAAAAGTTGTATTAAAAAAAGTACCTGGTTTGATAAACTAGTAGGTGGTTAATTACACAACCAAGCAGATATAAATACAACAATTTCAATGATTTTACTGAGTTGCAGTTCATTTAAGGAAATCAGTCAATTGAAATTAATTCATTAGGCTCTAATCTATGGATTTCACATGACTGGTCAGGGGTGCAGCCATGGGTGAGCCTGGGAGGGCATAGGCCCACCCATTGGCTGGGCCTGGCTCCCAAATCAGAATAATTTTTCCCCCACAAAGGAGCTTTATTTCTGACCAGAAATACTCCACAGTTTCATCAGCTGTCCGGGTGGCTGGTCTCAGACGATCCCACAGGTGAAGAAGCCGGATGTGGAGGTCCTGTGCTGGCGTGGTTACACGTGGTCTGCGGTTGTGAGGCTGGTTGGACATACTTCCAAATTCTCTGGTGGACATTCCTGCAGTCAGCATGCTAACTAAACACTCCCTCAAAACTTGGGACATATGTGGCATTGTGTTGTGACAACTTCACATTTTAGAGAGGCCTTTTATTGTCCCCGGCACAAGGTGCACCTGTGTAATGATCATGCTGTTCAATTAGTCAGGTGGATAGATTATTTTGGCAAAGGAGAAATGCTCACTATCATTGATGTAAACAAATTTGTGAAAACATTTGAGAGAAATAATCTTTGATGCGTATGGAACATTTCTGGGATCTTTTATTTCAGTTCATGAAACATGGGACCAACACTTTACATGTTGCGTTTATATTTTTGTTCAGTATAGTAGTCATTTTGGTTGTGAAGTGCATTATCAAAAAGCGTTGTCCTTATAACAAAATGCAAATTCCCACTTGGCTGTCTATTGTATCACCCTGTCACAGGCCCTACCATCTTATGGAACAGCGGGGACTGTGAAGAGACATACGCGCACACACGCACTCTACACACACGTACAGTCGTGGCCAAAGGTTTTGAGAATGACACAAATATTAATTTTCACAAAGTCTGCTGCCTCAGTTTGTATGATGGCAATTTGCATATACTCCAGAATCTTATGAAGAGTCAGATGAATTGCAAAGTCCCTCTTTGCCATGCAAATGAACTGAATCCCCCAAAAAACATTTACACTGCATTTCAGCCCTGCCACAAAAGGACCAGCTGACATGTCAGTGAATCTCGCGTTAACACAGGTGTGAGTGTTGACGAGAACAAGGCTGACGATCACTCTGTCATGCTGATTGAGTTCAAATAACAGACTGGAAGCTTTAAAAGGAGGGTGGTGCTTGGAATCATTGTTCTTCCTCAGTCAACCATGGTTACCTGCAAGGAAACATGTGCCGTCATCATTGTTTTGCACAAAAAGGGCTTCACAGGCAAGGATATTGCTGCCAGTAAGATTTCACCTAAATCAACCATTTATCGGATCATCGAGAACTTCAAGGAGAGCTGTTCAATTGTTGTGAAGAAGGATTCAGGGCGCCCAAGAAAGTCCAGCAAGCGCCAGGACCGTCTCCTAAAGTTGATTCAGCTGCGGGATCGGGGCACCACCAGTACAGATCTTGCTCAGGAATGGCAGCAGGCAGGTGTGAGTGCATCTGCACGCACAGTGAGGCGAAGACTTTTGGAGGATGGCCTGGTGTCAAGAAGGGCAGCAAAGAAGCCACTTCTCTCCAGGAAAAACATCAGAGACAGACTGATATTCTGCAAAAGGTACAGGGATTGGACTGCTGAGGACTGGGGTAAAGTAATTTTCTCTGATGAATCCCTTTTCTGATTGTTTGGGCATCCGGAAAAAAGCTTGTCCGGAGAAGACAAGGTGAGCGCTACCATCAGTCCTGTGTCACGCCAACAGTAAAGCATCCTGAGACCATTCATGTGTGGGGTTGCTTCTCAGCTGAGGAAGTGGGCTCACTCACAATTTTGCCTAAGAACACAGCCATGAATAAAGAATGGTACCAACACATCCTCCGAGAGCAACTTCTCCCAACCATCCAGGAACAGTTTGGTGACGAACAATGCCTTTTCCAGCATGATGGAGCACCTTGCCATAAGGCAAAAGTGATAACTAAGTAGCTCGGTGAACAAAACATTGATGTTTTGGGTCCATGGCCAGGAAACTCCCCAGACCTTAATCCCATTGAGAACTTGTGGTCAAGAGGTGGGTGAACAAACAAAAACCCACAAATTCTGACAAACTCCAAGCATTGATTATGCAAGAATGGGCTGCCATCAGTCAGGATGTGGCCCAGAAGTGAATTGACAGCATGCCAGGGCGGATTGCAGAGGTCTTGGAAAAAGAAGGGTTAACACTGCAAATATTCACTCTTTACATCAACTTCATGTAATTGTCAATAGAAGCCTTTGACACTTATGAAATGCTTGTAATTATACTTCAGTATTCCATAGTAACATCTGACAAAAATATCTAAAGACACTGAAGCAGCAAACTTTGTGAAAATTAATATTTGTCATTCTCAAAACTTTTGGCCACGACTGTACATTGTAATATTGTTGTATGGTGGTAGTACAATATACATGTTGTATTGTAGATATGTAGTGGTGTAATAATGTTATATGATGTACTGTTTTATCTTTGGTTTGTGTAATGTGCCAGCATCCCAGAGTCGCCTCTTCACTGTTGACGTTGAGACTGGTGTTTTGCGGGTACTATTTAATGAAGCTGCCAGTTGAGGACTTGTGAGGCGTTTGTTTCTCAAACTAAACACTCTAATGTACTTGTCCTCTTGCTCAGTTGTGCACGGGACCTCCCACTCTTTCTATTCTGGTTAGCTAATTTGCGCTGTTCTGTGAAGGGAGTAGTACAAGGTGTTGTATGAGCTCTTCAGTTTCTTGGCAATTTCTCGCATGGAATAGCCATCATTTCTCAGAACAAGTATAGGCTGACGAGTTTCAGAAGAAAGTCTTTGTTTCTGGCCATTTTGAGCCTGTAATCGAACCCACAAATGCTGATGCTCCAGATACTCAACTAATCTAAAGAAGGACAGTTTTATTGTTCTTTAATCAGAACAACAGTTTTCAGCTGTGCTAACATAATTGCAAAAGGGTTTTCTAATGATCAATTAGCTAACACAACATGCCATTGGAACACAGGAGTGATGGTTGCTGATAATGGGCCTCTGTAGATATTCCATTAAAAATCAGTTGTTTCTAGCTAAACTCAGCAAAAAAAGAAACATCCCTTTTTCAGGACCCTGTCTTTAAAAGATAGTTAGTAAATATCCACACTGCATAGTACCTAGGTCAACCTGCAGAGACTCAACTAATCATGTTCCTGCTTCACTGTGGTACTCCCTCCATCCCAAATGGCAACCTATTCCCTATAAAGTGCACTACTTTTGACCAGAGCGGGGCACCATTTTGGATGCTCTGAGTTCACTTCTGTTCTTTTCCAAGGGGAATAGAACACAGAAGTTAGAAAAATGAGGTACAAAATGGAAGAGTAAGGCCTATGAGCACAAAGGCATGTCTAAGGCAGGTTTTTTTTCTTACTCTCATGCCGCCCTGGAAATAAAAGGTGCACACTTTGCTATTGTGCAAATGCTTCATACAACTGGCACTAGTATGGTAGCTTGAGAGATTTGAACAGATTACCCGGAATATAATATTTGAGATTGCCTTAGTTATTTATTTTGATTTAATCATCAGTCGGTTTGTCTGTCCATGGTAATATAAACTCAGCAAAAAAAAGATGTCTCTTTTTCAGGACCCTGTCTTTCAAAGAGAATTCGTAAGAATCCAAATAACTTTACAGATCTTCAATGTAAAGGGTTTAACCTGTTGGGGCTAGGGGGCAGTATTTGCATGGCCGGATAAAAAACTACTCTTGCCCAGAAACGAGAATATGCATATAATTAGTAGATTTGGATAGAAAACACTAAAGTTTCTAAACCTTTTTGAATGGTGTCTGTGAGTATAACAGAATTCATATGGCAGGCCAAAACCTGAGAAGATTCCATACAGGAAGTGCCCTGTCTGACAAATTTTTGTCCTTCTGTTGCATCTCTATCGAAAATACAGCATCTGTGCTGTAACTTGACATTTTCTAAGACTTCCATTGGCTCTCTAAAGCCGCCAGAAAGTGGAATGGGGTGTCTGCTGTCTCTGGGCAAAGAACAGCAGCAGAATTTGGAAGTGGTCAGCCTGGGGACATTGACACTGAGATGCGCGTTCACGAGACTACTCCATTTTTTTCTTTCAGCCTTTGAATGAATACAACGTTTCCCGGTTGGAATATTATCGCTATTTTACGAGAAAAATAGCATAAAAATTGATTTTCAACAGCGTATGAGATGCTAACATACGGTAATGGAATATTTTGACATTTTTTGTCACGAAATGCGCTCGCGCGTCACCCTGTCAAAATAGCTAGCCGTGATGGCCGAGCTATGTACTCAGAATATTGCAAAATGTGCTTTCGCCGAAAAGCTATTTTAAAATCTGACACCGCGATTGCATAAAGGAGTTCTGTATCTATAATTCTTTAAATAATTTATGTATTTTTTCAATGTTTTATCATGAGTAATTTAGTAAATTCACCGGAAGTTTTCGGTGGGTATGCTAGTTCTGAACATCACATGCTAATGTAAAAAGCTGTTTTTTGATATAAATATTAACTTGATTGAAAACAAACATGCATGTATTGTATAACATAATGTCCTAGGAGTGTCATCTGATGAAGATCAAAGGTTAGTGCTGCATTTAGCTGTGGTTTTGGTTTTTGTGACATATATGCTTGCTTTGAAAATGGCTGTGTGATTATTTTTGGCAGGGTACTCTCCTGACAATCTAATGTTTTGCTTTCGCTGTAAAGCCGGACAATGTGGTTAGATTAACGAGAGTCTTGTCTTTTTAAAATGGTGTAAAATAGTCATATGTTTGTGAAATTGAAGTTATAGCATTGAGGTATTTGGATTTCGCGCCACGCGATTCCACTGGCTGTTGACTAGGGTCAAGCGTCCCACCTAGCCCATAGAAGTTAAACACTGTTTCCCATGCTTGTTCAATGAACCATAAACAATTAATGAACATTCACCTGTGGAACGGTCGTTAAGACACTAACAGCTTAGAGATGGTAGGCAATTAAGGTCACAGTTATGAAAACTTAGGACACTAAAGAGGCCTTTCTACTGACTTTGGAAAAACACCAAAAGAAAGATGCCCAGGGTCCCTGCTCATCTGAGTGAACGTGCCTTAGGCATGCTGAAAGGAGGCATGAGGACTGCAGATGTGGCCAGGGCAATAAATTGCAATGTCCGTACTGTGAGACGCCTAAGACAGCGCTACAGGGAGACAGGACGGACAGCCGATCGTCCTCGCAGTGGCAGACCACGTGTAACAACACCTGCACAGGATCGGTACATCCGAACATCACACCTGCGGGACAGGTACAGGATGGCAGCAACAACCGAGTTACACCAGGAACGCACAATCCCTCCATCAGTGCTCAGACTGTCCGCAATAGGCTGAGAGAGGGTGGACTGAGGGCTTGTATGCCTGTTGTAAGGAAGGTCCTCACCAGACATCACCAGCAACATCGATTTTGTCTCATCAGGGGTGATGGTCGGATTTGCGTTTATCGTCGAAGGAATGAGTATCACACCGAGGCCTGCACTCTGGAGCGGGATCCATTTGGAGGGTGCGGTACTTAATGCAGCTGGTGGCCACACCAGATACTGACTGTTACTTTTGATTTTGACCCCCCCCCCCCCTTTGTTCAGCGACACATTATTCCATTTCTGTTAGTCACATCTCTGTGGAACTTGTTCAGTTTATGTCTCAGTTGTTGAGTCTTAAGTTCATACAAATATTTACACATGTTAAGTTTGCTGAAAACAAATGCAGTTGACAGTGAGAGGACGTTTATTTTTTTACAACATTAACAATGTCTACACTGTATTTCGGATCAATTTGATGTTATTTTAATGGACAAAAAAAATGTGCTTTTCTTTCAAAAACAAGGACATTTCTAAGTGACCCCAAACTTTTGAACCTGTGTGTGTGTGTGTGTGTGTGTGTGTGTGTGTACACACACAGTTGAAGTCGGAAGTTTACAAACACTTAGGTTGGAGTCAATAACTCGTTTTTCAACCACTCCACAAATTTCTTGTTAACTAACTAGTTTTGGCAAGTCGGTTAGGACATCTACTTTGTGCATGACAAGTAATTTTTCCAACAATTGTTTACAGACAGATTAATTCACTGTATCACAATTCCAGTGGGTCAGAAGTTTACATACACTAAGTTGACTGGGCCTTTAAACAGCTTGGAAAATTCCAGAAAATTATGGTATGGCTTTAGAAGCTTTTGATAGGCTAATTGACATTTGAGCCAATTGGAGGTGTACTTGTGGATGTATTTCAAGGCCTACCTTCAAACTCAGTGCCTTTTTCCTTGACATCATGGGATAATCAAAAGAAATCAGCCAAGACCTCAGAAAAAAAATTGTAGACCTCCGCAAGTCTGGTTCATCCTTGGGAGAAATTTCCAAACGCCTGAAGGTACCACGTTCATTTGTAGAAACAATAGAACGCAAGTATAAACTCCATGGGACCATGCAGCCGTCATACCGCTCAGGAAGGAGACGCGTTCTGTCTCCTAGAGATGAACGTGCTTTGGTGCGAAAAGTGCAAATCAATCCCAGAACAACAGCAAAGGACCTTGTGAAGTTGCTGGAGGAAATGGGTACAAAAGTATCTATATCCACAGTAAAACGAGTCCTATATCGACATAACCTGAAAGGCCGCTCAGCAAGGAAGAAGCCACTGCTCCAAAACCGCCATAAAAAAGCCAGACTACGGTTTGCAACTGCACATGGGGACAAATATCGTACTTTTTGGAGAAATGTCCTCTGTTCTGATGAAACAAAAATAGAACTGTTTAGCCATAATGACCATCGTTATGTTTGGAAGAAAAAGGGTGAGGCTTGTAAACCGAAGAATACCATCTCAGCCGTGAAGCACGGGTTGGCAGCATCATGTTGTGGGGGTGCTTTGCTGCATGGGGGGACTGGTGCACTTCACAAAATAGATGGCGTCATGAGAAAGGAAAATTATGTGGATATATTGAAGCAACACCTCAAGACATCAGTCAAGAAGTTAAAGCTTGGTTGTGTAACAGTTGGTAGGTTCCGTCCCTCTCTTCGCCCTTACCTGGGCTCGAACCAGGGACCCTTGCACACATCAACAACTGACACCCACGAAGCATCGTTACCCATCGCGCCACAAAAGCCGCGGCCCTTGCAACGCAAGGGGAAACCTTACTTCCAGTCTCAGAGCGAGTGACGTCACTGATTGAAACGCTATTAGCGCGCACCACCGCTAACTAACTAGCCATTTTACATCGGTTACACTCACCCCCCTTTTGACCTCCTCCTTTTTCCGCAGCAACCAATGATCCGGGTCAACAGCATCAATGTAACAGTTGGTAGGTTCCGTCCCTCTCTTCGCCCCAACCTGCACTCGAACCAGGGACCCTTGCACACATCAACAACTGACACCCAAGAAGCATCGTTACCCATCGCGCCACAAAAGCCACAGCCCTTGCAATGCAAGGGGAAACCCTACTTCAAGACTCAGAGCGAGTGACGTCACTGAAAATTTGTGGGCAGAACTGAAAAAGCGTGTGCGAGCAAGGAGGCCTACAAACCTGACTCAGTTACACCAGCTCTGTCAGGAGGAATGGGCCAAAATTCACCCAACTTATTGTGGGAAGCTTGTGGAAGGCTACCCGAAATTGTTTAACTTGGGTCAAACATTAAAAGGCAACGCTACCAAATACTAATTGAGTATATGTAAACTTCTGACCCACTGGGAATGTGATGAAAGAAATAAAAGCTGAAATAAATAATTCTCTACTATTATTCTGACATTTCACATTCTTAAAATAAAGTGGTGATCCTAACTGACCTAAGACAGGGAATTTTTACTAGGATTAAATGTCAGGAATTGTGAAAAACTGAGTTTAAATGTATTTGGCTGAGGTCTATGTTAACTTCGGACTTCAACACACATATTTATTTAAGACAATACAAGTAAACGTTTAAGCCGAGTGCCTGGTCTCGCTCTATTTAGAGACGTCAGTATCAAGCCTCTCTGTCAGTCTGGACTTCATCACATCATTTTGCAAGTCTCCATGTAATTCCTCCTGACAGAGCTGGTGTAACTGAGTCAGGTTTGTAGGCCTCCTTGCTCGCACACGCTTTTTCAGTTCTGCCCACAAATTTTCTATAGGATTGAGGTCAGGGCTTTGTGATGTCCACTCCAATACCTTGACTTTGTTGTCCTTAAGCCATTTTGCAAGTATGCTTGGGGCCATTGTCCATTTTGAAGACCCATTTGCGACTGTAACCGATGTGAAATGGCTAGTTAGTTAGCGGTGGTGCGCGCTAATAGCGTTTCAATCACATGTTTCTGTGAACACAGTCGAGGTTATATTACCAATGGCAGTTAGGATCGGTGTTACCTGTTCAAACGTCAACATACTATGTTTGTTAGATAAGACTAAACCTACCTAATTCTGGGGTACCCCATCGACCGTTGGTGAGCAGGCAAGAGGTGAGGCTGGAGGTAAGGTTTTTGCCAGCTCCCCATTGATGGGCATGGTAGATCAGCTCCTGGCCCCTCAAAGATACTGGTCGGTCACACACACACACAGAGCACTGATTACATTATCAATGGTGGATATTATCAGCATGGTGGAACCAACCTGATAGCTGCATTCACCTTTCTATTTCACTTCAGGTATCATGATATGTGAAGTGAAATAGAATGGCAAACGCAGTGATCAGGCTGGTTCCACCAGGCTAGGTTATGACGGTGAATTGGGACAAAACTCCAAACTGTTTTGACCAGGTCAAATGTCCTCCCTGTTCCATTTATAGGAATGCTCACAGTGAGGGCATGTCTGTGTGACGCGAGAGTCCCCTTGCTGGTCTTCTCTATGTTGCATGTTCGGCTGCAAACTGGACATCTCTCGAACAACTGCAGTAGGCAATCCTAAACAATGTACTTCCTCAGCTTTTGAGGTGGCATTGGCTGGTATTTGTATTTATTAGGGATCCCCATTCGCTGCTGCAGCTACTCTTCCTGGGGTCCAAACACATTATATACTGTACATTACCCATAAAACAAAAGATAAAACAATACATCATATTATTACACCATTACTTATCTACAATACAAAATGTATAA
Source organism: Salmo salar (assembly GCF_965601325.2). Classification (NCBI taxonomy): domain Eukaryota; kingdom Metazoa; phylum Chordata; class Actinopteri; order Salmoniformes; family Salmonidae; genus Salmo; species Salmo salar. The sequence continues at coordinate 41,521,364 of NC_138302.1, read as the reverse complement.
TACCAGCATACAACAATATTACTATGTGTGTAGAGTGCTAGCAATTGTATGTGTGTCTGTACCTTTTGTGTCTCTTCACAGTCCCCACTTTGTATTTAAAATAATAATAATCTGATTCTACTGCTTGCATCAGTTACCTGATGTGGAATACAGTTCCATGTAGTCATGACTCTGTAGTACTGTGCCCCTCTCATAGTCTGTTCTGGACTTGCGGATTGTGAAGAGACCTCTGGTGGCATGTCTTGTGGGGTATGCATGGGTCTCCGAGCTGTGTGCTAGTAGTTTAAGCTCTGTACATTCAGCTTGTCAACACTTTTTTCAAAATCAAGTAGTGATGAAGTCAATCTCTCTTCCACTTTGAACCAGGAGAGATTGACATGCATATCATTTAAAGTTAGCTTTCTATGTACTTTTAAGGGCCAGGAGTGCTGCCCTGTTCTGAGCCAATTGTAATTTTCCTGAGTCCCTTTTTGTGAGACCTGACCACACTACTGAACAGTAGTTTAGGTACGACAAAACTAGGGCCTGTAGGACTTGCCTTGTTGATAGTGTTGTTAAGAAGGCAGAGCAGGGCTTTATTATGGACAGACTTCTCCCCATCTTAGCTACTGTTATGTCTATGTTTTGACCATGACAGTTTACAATCCAGGGTTACTCCAAGCAGTTTAGTCACCTCAACTTGCTCAATTTCCATATTATTCATTACAAGATGTAGTTGAGGTTTAGGGAATGAGTTGTCCCAAATATAATGCTTTTGGTTTTGGAAATATTTAGGACTAACTTATTCTATTCTGAAACTAACTGCAGCACTTTAAGTGTTTCAGTCATTTCAGTTGCTGTAGTAGCTGACGTGTATAGTGTTGTCATCCGCATACATAGACATACTATACTATACTCATGTCATTAGTAAAGATTGAAAAAAGTAAGGGGCCTAGACAGCTACCCTGGGGAATTCCTGATTTATACCTGGATTATGTTGCAGAGGCTTCCATTAAAGAACAGTGTTCTTCCTCTGTGTTTTGTTTGACAAGTAAATATTTATCCACATATAGCAAGTTTTTCCAGCAGCAGACTATGATCGATAATGTCAAAAGCTGCACTAAAGTCTAAGAAAACAGCCCCCCACAATCTTTTTATCAATTTCTCTCAGCCAATCATCAGTCATTTGTGTAAGTGCTGTGCTTGTTGAATGTCCTTCCCTATAAGTGTGCTGAAAGTCTGTTGTCAATTTGTTTACTGTAAAATAGCATTGTATCTGGTCCAACACCATTTTTTCCCCCAGAAGTTGGTAACAAGCTGATTGGTCGGCTACATGACCCAATAAAGGGGGCTTTACTATTATTGGGTAGCGGAATGACTTTTGCTTCCCTCCAGGTCTGAGGGCACACACTTTCTAGTAGTACCCTCTAATTTTTTGGGGCACTGAGAAAATGTTTGGTCTTGTGAGCGGAAACTTGAACGTTGTGAGTAATTTGCAACTTCCAGTGCGCGTTTACAGTGAACACTGAGGCTGTACCCATACAATGTTAGCCTATTGGCTAATATCTATTTGAGCATAATGTAAGTCTACCAACAAAACCATTGGCACAAATCCGATAACATTCACATGGAAATAGCTTTTGAGTTCTATGATATAGCCTACAGTAGCCTATATGTGGTGTTCATTGTAGGCCTACATTGCATGATACTTTTAAACGTTTTTACATTATGAAGGGCTTGACATTAATTCATAGTTAAAAAAAAAAGAATACTTGGTCTAACACCATGGGCCAAATAGGAGACTGTAAATTGCAAGAAACCACTTTAAAAAAATACAATTAATTGTTATTACCAACATAGAATTAGACAATGTAGGCTACCCCTCTGTTGGTTTATTTGCATATTCAAGCCTACACGTTGTGCGCTCTTGTAGGAAGCTGTACTGACCTATACTCATAACTGGGCAAATAACTTGCTAACTAGCAAAGAATATCAACAAATGTGCACACGCGGCAAATTTGATAACAAGGCTACCTAAATTCTATCAGCATATTGATTGTTGTACTCGCGCTGGCAAAACGCTGGATCATTGCTACTCTAACTTCCGTAATGCATACAAGGTCCTCCCTTTGGCAAATCCAACCACGACTCCATTTTACTCCTCCCTTCCTATAGGCAGAAACTCAAACAGGATGTACCCATGGCAAGGACTATTCAACACTGGTCTGACCTATCGGAATCCATGCTTCAACATTGTTTTGATCACGCGGACTGGGACATGTTCCGGGTAGCCTCAGAATAATATCGATTTTATGGAAGTGCATAGATGTTGTACCCGTGACTTTAAAATCTATCCTAACCAGAAACCATGGATAGATGGCGGCATTTGCGCAAACCAACGCATTTAACCATGTAAAGTTGACTGGGAATATGGCAGAATACAAAGTGTAGTTATTCCCTCCGCAAGGCAATCAAACAAGCGAAATGTTAGTATAGAGACAAAGTGGAGTCGCAATTCAACGGCTCAGACACATGGCGGGGTCTACAGTAAATCACCGACTACAAAAAGAAAACCAGCCACATCACTGACATCTTGCTTCAAGACAAACACCCATCCACTTGGGAGCCAAATGAGAGAAGCTTTTTGTGCGTATGAAATATGGGACCAGCACTTTACGTGTAGCGTTTTATATTTTTGTTCAGTGTATGTCTGCTTCAGAATACAAACCCTGCAACACCTCCAGTTGGTTTAATTTAAGATTAGTCATATTCAGGCACTGGATGGACTACCTGGAAATTGTTAATTTTCAGTTGAAAAATGTTTTACTATTGTGCCCTAATGAATGCTAATATGGTGTAGTGACCAGCAATAGCTGTTTTTAGGTTCTTCCCTCTTTTTATTAAAAAACAGTACTTTACAATAATTGTGATGAAGGCTTATTCAGTAGTGTGTCACCTTTTGAATCATAAGTCTGGGGTAGCTGACTGGTTCCATGGGCAAGATGAACATCCAGCATCACATCTGGCCATGATTAGGAGTCCCATAGGGCGGTGCAAATAAGACTAGTTACATAAGTGGTGAAATTGTGATAGCTTGTTTCCACTACTAAATACTAGCCTTCTTTGCACAAATTAATACAGTAAGACTAAGCGTTGAATTTAAAAATGACTGATTCTCTCCATATGCCTTCGGTAAATTGACTTTTTAAATGAAGGGCTTGTGATGCACTACATACCTAACGTGTTGACTTTACACTAGATAACTTGAAGTTTATAAAATGTTAATCGTTTGAAACTGTATATAAATTCAAGCAGTATCGCTACAAATAGACCTTTTGCCAATAAAGATTACTTGAGTCATGAATGCAATTTGGTTTACAGGTGTCACTTAAATACAAAGTAGGTACGAACAATTTGATGATTGTGACAAATGCAATGTGTTAAAGGGTAATCCATTTATTGTACATTCCAAAAATCCACACAACCGTTTGCCATGCGTGGCTTTACTGTAATGCAATTGGCAGAAACACTTGTAATGTACATATCCCACTTCACATATGGAACATTAAAACTAACATTGTTACTGTTTACAGTAAAATCTTGATTTAATATTGCCAGACCATGAGTAGATTTAAGGAATTATGAACTCTAGCATTGATATACCATATAAAATTCCAATAAACATTGAAGGTTTTAACCATATGAGATGACAGTATTTTATGGGAGAAATGTCCAGCTTCTTGCATTCTGCAGCAGTTTTTCCCCCAGAGGTGCCTCAAACCTTTCAAGGTAGAATGGCATCTTATGTGAGGCTGGAAAATAAAATGAAATATTATAAAAATGGACCCACAGTATAGGCTTTTATCTGCACTGGTAATTGTATGTCTTTTCTGCGCATTCAAAAAAATAACCACCCCAAAAGGTGATAACAAATCACAAAGGTGATTTGTTATGTCATTGGCCGTAACTTCTCCTAGTAGGGCAGGGGTTCCCAAACTTTAGGCTCAAGACATCACCATGTGAAAAAAGTGATGTAATAAACAGCCAATGTTTACTTTCTTTGGGGCTATTAGTCGTTTATAAATCAGTCACAGCATTTCATAGGGTTGGGCAGTTTCCAGATTTTCATACCGTCCTCCCATTTACGGGATTACCAGTTTAGTATACAAGGGGGCGCCAAAATGTGAAGACCATTGGGCATCTTACCAGAATGCTAATAAAATTAACACAAGTAAAAGCAAATTTCCAGTGAGCCTGCTAGCTAAATATACTAATGAGCGCAAATGAAAATAAATGAATTGCTAAGATGGGCAATCCAGCTCAAAGTTGTATAGGTAGGAGCTACCAAACGTAACTTTTGGTGAGTTTAGATAATTACAAGCGAATGTGAACGAGACATTGTTCATTTGCACAAATTTGACACATGCTTGTCTGCTCTGAAGCAGCATGTGTACAACGCTAGGGCAACGGGCCTGTCTGCTCTGAGAGGAGGAAGGAGCAGACAGCAGAGAATGGAGAAAAAAGGCAAGGAAATCGAGTGGCAGCTGTGCAGAACTCCTTCAAAGGGCTTTGAATTCTCAAACACTGCACAAAGCTTACAATATGATACCCCACCACCTTATTCAGTTACTTAACTAGCAAGTCAGACTAATTTGGTGCTTCTCCACTCTAATGAGAATTCACGAACAGGCATTCTATCAGCAGCCAGCGCTGTGACTGATTTAGCTTTTTTCTCAGAGGTAAAATTCAAGATTAACTTAAGCAAAACATTAGGAAATTTACATTTCAGTCATTTAGCAGAAGCTCTTATCCAGAGCGACTTACAGTAGTGAATGCATACATTTCATACATTTTCATTTCATAATTTTTTTTCTCTCCCCGGTACTGGCCCCCCGTGGGAATTGAACCCACAATCCTGGCGTTGCAAACACCATGATCTACCAACTGAGCTACAGGGAAGTAGCTGGCTACAAAACGGCCATGCATCGTTTGTTCAAAAAAACACCTTGCAAGCTCATCTACTGTGGCTGCCAGCCAAATAGCTTTGCACTTCTGTCATCTGATAAATTATTCCCCCCCTTTACCGGAAGAAATTTAGCTACCTCTGGACGGAGCCTATAATAACAGAGTTTCATGTTGTCAGAAGTGATCACTCACCTGTCAATTAGAGAGTCTCTCATTGTGGTAGCGATGGCGCTAGGCTGAGACTCGCTCAGTCTGAACACACTCTCGATGACGGACAGCTCTGTGCTGGTGGTGTCCAGCCCAGTGAAGGCACACCAGTCGTTTACCACCATCCCCGCAGCGATGACTTCGCTACCACGGTTCACCGTTCCTGCCTGTGGAGTACAGAGAGGGAGAGTTGGGAATTAGTCAAGCACTTATCACCAACTTGATGCAATGTGCCGTGCCCCCCCCCCCCCCCGTGCACTTCAGTAGATCTGAGAATAACCAATCAGAGGGCAAGGTAGCTGTATTACTACATTGCTTATATATATTTAGATCTACTTAAATATTATGGGATAGAGACAAAGTAGAAATGAGCTTAAGCAGCACCATGACCACTAACCACCAGAGGCACTTGGAGTAGGGAGGAGAGCTCATCCTGGTCTTCTATGGAGGTCTTGGGGTGTACCAGTCCCCCCTGATTGCTGAAGGCACAGTAGCTCCCCACTAGAACTTGCTCTGCTACTGTCTGACGAAACACCTCCACCTTCAGATTGTCTGCCAGGATCTCCTCTGTCTCCTAAACCAAGATGGGAAATGCGTTAACATCCCCTACGTCAGACAATGTCCTAGGGATGGGCATTTGAAGTCATTTCGGTTTGAGTAATCATGAAAATGATTAAGGTTTTAAATGTGGCTGGATAAGGCAAAGTTTGCCGTATGCTCCAATGAACGGTTGTTCTGATACAACTCTAAACGTAACATTTACACTGCACTCAATTTTTGTGTATAAATTTAACCTGCTAAATATTTGCTTTTGAAAGTTGAGTACTCATTGTAATCAAATACAAACAAGGGACATAACTTATGATGAATTAAGGCACATAGCAGCTAGTCAGACTGGTTAGCCACAGAACTTTTACTAGCCCAGGACAATATTTAGACATCGTCTCATTGTTTCCCCTCACCCTGTCCAGGTCAGGATGCACCAGGGCCACATAGTCATTACAGGCAATGACATTCCCCAGCGCTGAGAGCCTCTCCTCTACCCTCTGGATCTTCACTGTGTCTGGGAGACAATTCCTAATGTGCTGCAGCTCTTGGTCCGTGGTGTTGTTGGGCACCAGGAGCCCATGACGATTCCCTGGTGAGCAAAGTTACAAGGTAGAAGTAGTAGTGTTAGCTGTACATTAATTTATAATTTCTCCATCTTAAAAATGTCAAGTACAGTATTAATCTATTAAATAAATGATAATGAACGCTTTGACACATATGATCACATATTTGTGATCATTGTTAAGTGGTCCCTGCAGCGTACCATCGCAAATATGTGATTGGAACGTAATGAAGCAACATTCACATCTGAAAAGCATCTAAACAATGTTCTGAGGTCCTCAACTTTATTCCTCAATTTTACCTTCTATTGTAAAAGATGTGAAATTCATCATCCACTTAAACAGAACTACACTCTAGGAGCTCAGATGCAAGAACTTAACCTAATAACCAAAGTTGAGACAGACAAGCTATACCCCGATGAAGACCGCTTGTCTGTCGAAACATTGGTTATTAAATTACTACATCTGAGCGCCTAGAGTGTGGCTCTCTTAAATTTTTAAAATCACCCCACAGATCACCCCAAATACAAGACTACTGCCTAGCCGTAGTGCGAAAGCTAAACAGGGATCAAACCATTTTAGGAGGGTTTAAGTACATGGAAGGTATCGTGGGGATATGATGCAGGAAACATAACTACGATGAGGGATTTAACAAAAAATGTGGGTCAAACAGAAGTTTATACGCTAAAGAAAAGAGGGGTCTGAGCTGGCAACCCTGAGATACCATAGTTACAATTTGATGCTGTGTTCAAAACTGGGAACTCAAACCGAGCTCCAACTGGGAAAAACCTTTTTTGAACGGTTATCCAACTTGGGCCTCTTTCTGTCGTCATGATTGAACCTCGTATTTTTTCCAGAGTTCCCAGTTGTCTTGAAAGCACCATAAGTCAGTCGAGTGAACTATCCCTTAAGCTCATTTGGTCTGACAGACGCTTACGTGACAACCAGAATGCATTGTAGGATGTCAAACATGGCGCCGCAAATAGCTTAGTTTGTCATAGTCAGTACAGCCGTCTGAAAAGTATTTTACACACGTCTATTACAATCTATACAAGAATCGGAATGCATTATTTGTCACCAGTACTTACTGGTAAACAGTAAATACATTATGCTCCATACATACGGTATACTACAGTAGATAAGACATCACGATATACAGAAAATAAGGCACTTTGATAGGAACACAAGCATAACCAAAGTTATTTTTTGTAAAGAAAATGCAGCAGGGGGAAAAGTTTGGAAGGCCTGTTCTGACTAGAGATGCGCAATGTCTTCATACTTGATCTGGTGAAACACTGGGTGCGCATGGGCTCTTGTCGAAGAGAGAATTAAAGTCTCAAACAAATTGTCCACAATAGTGAAATGGGCTACTTCTTATGTGAATTAGTGAGGCAGAACACACCTCAACTCAAACTTAAAAAATTATTTGAAATTGACAAGTTGAAACAGCCTATAGATAATTAGCAGTCAGTGTGCCTTGGTTTGAGGGCAGCACAGGTTAACTGTCCTTTGCTAACTATCACATTTTGGAACATTGTCATCACAAGCAGAAAAAAAGAAAAATAAAGAAAAAAAACTCATGCTTGGGAGACGTTCCAGATATTTGGAACTCACACGTGAATTAAGTATTCCATTCTCCTGTTGAACTGATGACATTTGTGCACTTGCAGAGGATAGCTGTTTGACCTTCAATGTTGATCTGTTACAGAGCCATACTCACCCACACACATTCTTCCAATTATCCGACATCCTGCTATTGAGGCATGTACAACCGGGATGGTTTCGGACAACTCGCCTTCGAAGACACTAATCATAAATTGCATGTTACCATGACAACAATGCTGATTGTATAACAAACACTCCCCAGAGAAGGCTGACATTACTGTATGTAAGCTTTCAATAAAATTACTTGTCCATTAATGGAAATTACTCTTATGCTCGGTTTTCAGTCCCCAATTAGACAGACAGTGAGAAGAATACAGGGTTAGCCATAGTGCAGCTATTTATGGGGTTTAGTGCCTTACTCAAGGGCACAATGGTAGGCAATAGCACCTGGGATCTGACATCAGTCCTCTAGTTGCCAGTACAGTCCCCACTTTGTTAGTGTCATACAATCACACCAGGAACACTTGTGGTATTACATAACTTCAGTCCTCCACCCTTTTATGTCATAAACATTCTCAAGATGTAGTCTCGATTAGCCTCAATGCTTGGTAGACCATTATATTGGTCTCCCGTCGCTGAACGCGATATCCCCTATTTAAAAAAAGGTTAAATAAGATACCCCACAAAATACACACCAGCCCACTGGTTTACCTGTTTCAAAAAAACGTTCCCCGTCAAAGGCATATTTATAATGCGGAATGCTTTTCCAGTCAGTAGAGGTTAAATGTGTGAACCACTAAAATACAACTTTTCCAGTGCTCAACGAACTCACTCCATCACCCTAAAGTGCGCCGCCATCTCGGATCACGCAGTAATCCCGCTTGGCAACTACCACCGAGTATCTACTAGGGAGTGAGCTTTGGAAAATGTAGATTTAAAACGTTTATTTTTAGTGGTTCACACATTTCACAACCCGTACTGACTGGTAAAGTTTTCCGGATTCGGTGACAGGCAACTTTTTTTCGGAAACACTTATTCATTAAATCTTGTAACTGAAACTTTAAGAACGAAACCGAGAGGGACCTACCTGAATCTGTCCAATATAAAACTCGTTTTCGTTGCAAAACGTTAAAGGACTGGTAACGTTACATATTTTGTGGGGTACTGGAATATAGCGTTCCGCGACGGGATACCAATGTAGCTAACGTTAATGGTCGACCGCACGTAGATGCTATTCTCGATAAGAGATCTTACCTGTAGAAGTTCTCTGACCCGCCAATTGCAACTAGGCAGTATGTGTTTGTTAATTTGGCGAAGCAGCCTATTTCGTTGTTCTTCTCGAAAGATGCCCTGACAGCCATGTTGACGTTTTACAGTTGAGGCAGAACGTTTCTTAAACAAAAGACAATGGATGTGAAGATTACGCACTTAACTAGCTACCGTTAGTTAACAAGTTACTGCTAGTCAAGCCTAGCTATTAGTACTAGCCAAGTGAGCTAGGCATCAGTTAACCCAGACTGACAAATTATATTCTTATAAGATTGTGGCTTTCGATGGCTGTATTACTACAATGGCGCATACAAACGTGACAACTACCATGATTCCTTGCAATATATTACGAAGCGAACCATATAGATACGGTAGTTTAGCAAGCTAGCCGACTGGCTAGCGGGAAGTTGCCTCAAATTGAGTAACGTTTGCTAACCAACGTTTTAAGAAAATCCAGTATCACTAGCTGGTACCCATACAAACTATAGCTATATACCTACGTTTGAATAGTCACCAGATGTTTTTGACATATCGGATAATGTAAATAACAAGAACTTTACCTACTTAAGTGTGACCTCTCGGCAAGCGTGGATCCCTTCTTTTCCCCACACGTGTTCACTTAAACGTTTACGTCTTCTTCTATGATATCATGGTGGTCTGCAAACAAACGTTTAAAGTACATGCCGCCACCTACTGTGCTGGAATGTACGATCAATCATGATCAGCCCAATTCTGTACTACCATGAAAATAAAATTCAAAACCAAATAAATCCCAAACTTTTCCTGGCAAGACTTTCTCAAACTATTGCATCACTGATAAGCTTTCACTTCTTTAACCCTCTTTACTACTGATCAACCTTTTGGCCTCAATCACGCTCCCTCCCACCACATTTTCTTTAATATCAACTGTGGACATTGATATTGGGACCCCAGTGATGACTAGCATAAGCACTGGGGACATGGCTTTTAATCTTCTTCCCATTAAGCTTTTCCATTTTTAGAAATCTTATCTTGCTGAGCCTGGCTACCACACAATATTAACAATCTACCATTTCCAATGAACCGAGCTAATTTCACTTCACCTACCTCTTTCTCTACTAAATTAGTTAGTCGGATAGGGCGTGGTCTCATCCAACACTATCACCACTTTCCACTCCAAATACTCTTGCTTCCTATTTTGGCTTTCTTTACTAGACACTTTCTGTATCATGATCTCTCTTCTTCCTATGTCTTTCCACTACCGAACATTCCGGTCCTTGACCCTCAATTCTATTATTTTGTAATTTTCAAAACATTGTTGCCTTTTCTGTTGCATATTACATTGTTGCCATTTGTACCTCTAATTTGCCTATTTCTTACTTGTAACAAAAACCGAGCTATGTAGAGTAAATTAGTGATTTCGATTAAAAAATATATATTATATGGTAATTATAGGTGTTCTGTCCAGTGTAGGCTATACATCCTGTGTACTATACATTTTATCAATCATGGTGCATCTAGACAAACATACCGTTTTTTTAATACATCAGTAGCTAGGTTTCCATCCAGTTAGCGACAGACTTTCATACAAATATAAAAAGAAGATGCACATTTTCCCACCAAAGATGTGTTTCCATCAAATTAACTTGTTGCAGATAAATCAGATCAAATGTTATTGGTTGCATACACATATTTAGCAGATGTTATTGAGGGTGTAGCAAAATGCTAATTTATATGTCAAGTTATGTATCACTAGATTTGATTTATTACAAGATTAAGGGTGTACTGTGCAACTTTCATAAGGTATGGATGCCTTATATGGAATACAGTACAACTAAAGAAAGGAGTGTATTGAAAACATGTCACTCTGGCCTTGGCCTAACACACCCGAAACCAATAATAAATGCTTCATTAAAACCTCTTAGGGATCCCTTCACCCCCATTCCCGCTCGAATCCCGGTAACGGGATTGATTTGACAACATCCAGTGAAATTGCAGCGCGCCAAATTCAAAAACAGAAATACTCATAATAAAAATTCACAAAACATACATGTGTAATACATCAAAATAAAGCTTAATTTATTAATCCAGCCACCATGTCAGATTTCAAAAAGGCTTTACGGTGAAAGCAAACCATGCGATTATCTGAGGACAGCACCCCGCATACAAACACATACAAATAATATATCAACCAGCCAGATGCGACACAAAAGTCAGAAATAACGATATAATTCATGCCTTACCTTTGAAGATCTTCTTCTGTTGGCACTCCAAAATGTCCCAGAAACATCACAAATGGTCCTATTGTTCGATAAATTCCTTCTTTATATCCCCAAAATTTCCATTTATTTGGCGCGTTTGATTCAGAAATACACCGGTTCCAACTCGCCCAACATGACTACAAAGTATCTAATAAGTTACCTGTAAACTTGGTCCAAACATTTCAAACAACGTTCCTAATCCAAATTTAGGTATCCTAAAACGTAAATAATCGATCAAATTTAAGACGGGAAATACTGTGCTCAATACCGGACGAAAACAAAGTGAAGTGCGTTCCAGGTGGCGTGTACCAAAAGACTTGAGTCCCTTTGAGTGACACATGGAAAGGAAAGGAATACTTCCTAATTTCTCATAAGAAAAACATCAACCAATTTCTAAAGACTGATGACATCTAGTGGAAGCCATAGGAACTGCAAGCATATTAAAAAAGGGCTTACCATAGAAAACTAATGGAAAACAGATTGAGCTCAACATTCTTTCCCTGGATGGATTGTGCTCGGGGGTTTGCCTGCCAAATCAGTTCTGTTATACTCACAGACATTATTCAAACAGTTTTAGAAACGTCAGTGTTTTCTATCCAAATCTACTAATAATATGCATATCCTAGCTTCTGGGCCTGAGTAGCAGGCAGTTTACTTTGGGCACACTTTTAATCCGGACGTGAAAATACTGCCCCCTAGCCCAAAGATGTTAAGATCCTAAAGCTGAGTGGGGTTTGTTGGGTTGGGGTGCTGCAGGGTGGTGGAACCCTAGGGACAGGATGGGGCGACCCAGCTATATTGTGTGCAAGTTAAAACAGCTCTACAGTACTATTAGTCCTATGAGAGTAATTATATGGAGGATTTGCTGTTTCTGTGTGTTAATGTATATTTGAGGTGTAAGTCAATCAAATCAAATCAATCAAATGTATTCATAAAGCCCTTTTTACATCAGCCGATGTCACAAAGTGCTGTACAGAAACCCAGCCTAAAACCCCAAACAGCAAGCAATGCAGATATAGAAGCACGGTGGCTAGGAAAAACTCCCTAGAAAGGCCAGAACCTAGGAAGAAACCTAGAGAGGAACCAGGCTCGGGGGGATGGCCAGTCCTCTTCTGGCTGTGCCGGGTGGAGATTATAACAGAACATGGCCAAGATGTTTAAACGTTCATAGATAACCTGCAGGGTCAGATAATAATAATCACAGTAGTTGTAGAGGGTGCAGCAGATCAGCACCTCAGGAGTAAATGTCAGTTGGCTTTTCATAGCCGATCATTCAGCGTTAGAGACAGCAGGTGCAGTAGAGAGGGTACAAAACAGCAGGTCTGGGACAAGGTAGCACGTCCAGTGAACAGGTCAGTGGGATTTTGTTTTTGTTTCCAAACCTTTCCCTTGGGAATTACATTTTTTAAAAGGTGTGAACTGGGAAGGAAATTGTGTTGGGTGAGTTGAGTTATTGACAAGACTGGTGGGGGTCAGGCAGGCAGGCAGATCAGGCTGGCTGAAATTTGATTTAGAGGATGTCCTAATAAAGACAATCAAAAGTCTATGTATTTTTTCAAGAGTTGCTCATTTGTTTGGCTATTGGTTAAAGGTGCAACACAATATTTATTATTTAATTACCTTTGATCTTGTTCAGTCTTATTCATTACTTAAACATATTTAATAATTATCTCTAACCTAGCAAAATTTGAAATGGTGCTTTTTACATTAGATAAAAGTAGACTTAGAGCTAGAAAATTGTATATCATACACTACAGTTGCGGAATAATGGGAAAGTAATTCTGCTATGAAAGTTGATAAACTTGTAACCTCACTTTTGAGAAAATGTCCTTGAATGTTTTGGTACACCTACTGGAGAGCTCTTCTTTGTCTACACCCATTCAGCATTGTTCACATCTTAAACTTTAGCCCCAGCTATCTCTTTAAGGATTCTCATGTGAGGCTATGTACAAAACAACCAAAGATATCAACACTAAAGGCTGGTTTATACTACGGGTGTGTTCATACATTTTATCTGGAGTGCCAGAGTGTGCTCTGGACGTTCGTAAACTCAGAGCATTGTCAGATTGGCCGTTTGTAAATTCAGAGCCTTTCACTCTCAGAGCGCACACTGGACGCTCTGGCAGAAAAGTAGGGTTGATCCGACCGTTCTGACCTAACAACAGCAGTCAAGCACCCGAGCTAACTGGCTAGCTTGCGAACAACAGTACCAGTCAAAAGCTTGGACACACATACTCATTCAAGGGTTTTTCTTAATTGTAATTATTTTCTACATTGTAAAATAATAATGAAGACATCAAAACCATGAAATAACACATATGGAATCATGTAGTAACCAAAAAAGTGTTAAACAAATGAAAATATATTTTAGAATCTTCAAAGTAGCCACCCTTTGTCTTGAGGACAGCTTTGCAGAATCTTGGCATTCTCTCAACCAGCTTCATGAGGTAGTTACCTGGAATGCATTTCAATTAACAGGTGTGTGCCTTGTTAAAAGTTAATTTGTTGAATTTCTTTCCTTCTTAATCCGTTTAAGCCAATCACTTGTGTTGTGACAAGGTAGGGGTGGTATACAGAAGATAGCCGTATTTGGTAAAAGACCAAGTCCATATTATGGCAAGAACAGCACAAATAAGCAATGAGAAATGACTGTCCATCATTACCTTAAGACATGAAGGTCAGTAAATCTGGAAAATGTCAAGAACTTTGAATGTTTCTTCAAGTGCAGTCGCAAAAACCATCAAGCGCTATAATGAAACTGGCTCTCATGAGGACTGCCACAGGAAGGGAAGACCCAGAGACCCAGGATAAGTTCATTAGAATTACGAGCCTCAGAAATTGCAGCCGAAATAAATGCTTCAGAGTTCAACTAACAGACACATCACCATCAACTGTTCAGAGTCTGCGTGAATCAGGTCTTCATGGTCGAATTGCTGCAAAGAAACCACTACTAAAGGACAACAATAATAATAAGAGATTTTCTTGGGCTAAGAAACACGAGCAATGGACATTAGATCGGTGGAAATCTGTCCTTTGGTCTGATGAGTCTAAATTTTAGATTTTTGGTTCCAACCTCTGTGTCTTTGTGAAACGCAGAGTAGGTGAACGGATGATCTCCGCATCTGTGGTTCCCACCGTGAAGCATGGAGGAAGAGGTGTGATGGTGTGGGGGTGCTTTGCTGGTGACACTGTCAGTGATTTATTTAGAATTCAAGACACACTTCTCCAGCATGGCTACCACAGCATTCTGCAACGATACACCATCCCATCTGGTTTGCGCTTTGTGGGACTACTATTTGTTTTTCAACAGTACAATGACCCAACACACCTCCAGGCTGTATAAGGGCTATTTGACCAAGAAGGAGAGTGATGGAGTGCTGCATCAGATGACCTGGCCTCCAGAATCACCCGACCTCAACACAATTGAGATGGTTTTGGATGAGTTGGGACCGCAGAGTGAAGGGAAAACAGCCAACAAGTGCTCAGCACCTTCAAGACTGTTGGAAAAGCATTCCAGGTGAAGCTGGTTGAGAGAATGCCAAGAGTGTGCAAAGCTGTCATCAAGTCAAAGGGTGGCTACACTTTTTTGGTTACTACATGATTCCATATGTCTTATTTCATAGTTTTGATGTCTTCACTATTATTCTACAATGTAGAAAATGGTAAAAATAAAGAAATAACCTTGAATGAGTACGTGTCCAAACTTTTTACTGGTACTGTACCTCAACACAAATGAGAGAACAGCTCATTCTGACCATTTTACTTACCCTAGCAGAGCTGGTTAGGCTTTTTTTATGTTATCCAGAGCGTTGGTGACTGCAACTGTGCTACTAGCAACAATTTAATTATGCTTTTTTTGCCAACATTTACTGACATCGGTCATATTTCAACAGGTGTTGAGCGTTCGTAAATTCAGCAGAGCGAATTTACCAGCTACGTCTATTGACAGTTGTCGCAGTGACATCATAAACATTCTCTTGAAATATTTACTTGGATGGTGGAGTCTTTTGTTTAGACATGTAGCTAGCTAAACAATGAACCATGACCCCAACTCATAACGTTACTACCCTGCATGAATCTGCAGGTAGCTAACCAACCAGGTTCAATATAATCTAGCTAACATTAGGCTATAACTAGCAATGCCAATGGCTCTGATACGAATAACATTACTACACAGATCATACACAGAATGTTAGCTAGCTAGCTAACAGTACACTAACTTGAAATGAAAACGACTTTCTGACAAAATTAGAAACATGTAATATCTGGTAATGTAGCTAGCTAGACTCTATTATTATATATTCTTTCCCCAATTTTGTGGTATCCAATTGGTAGTTACAGTCTTGTTTCATCGCTGCAACTCCCGTATGGACTCGGGAGAGATGAAAGTCGAGAGCCATCCTCCGAAACAAAACTTGACACAATGCCCACTTAACCCAGAAGCCAGCTGCAACGTGTCGGAGGAAACACTGTACACCTGGCAACCGTGTCAGCGTGCACTGCGCCCGGCCCGCCACAGGAGTCGCTAGAGCCCGATAACCCTCCCCTAACCCGGACGACGCTGGCCCAATTGTGCGCCGCCCCATGGGGTCTCCCGATCGCGGCCGGCTGCGACAGAGCCTGGACTCGAACCCAGAATCTCTATTGGCACAGCTAGCACTGCATTGCAGTGCCTTAGACCACTGCACCACTCAGGAGGCTTAGCTTGACTCTCTTACCCGTCCGTATACATGGATGGACACTTCTCTCTTGCTGTCACAGATGCCATGATTGCCCTTAGTCTGAAGATGTAATCCAGAGCCTTGTCTTCTCTTTTCGACTCTGTCTGCATATTTGCAATCAAATGCCAGAATTTTCTCCATCTCCTTAGCTATCATACTCTAATTCCACTGATTTCAAAACTCCTGTTCTCCAGAAAGTGGAGATCAACACTTATGCAGTTCTACTACGTGATATATATATTTTTAAACATGTTAGAATGGATTACCTACACATACTGACCAGCTCATATTATAGACATAAGCGTGTTACATGGCAGACCAATCCGAACTCATCTCTCGGCATGTCCAGCCCACTCATTATCTCAGCCAATCATGGCTAGTGGGAAGGTTGCTGTCGTTTTCCATGGCTAAACCATGGCTCATAAATGTAACAATTTTATTTGTATTTCCAGATGGCATACAAGTTTTTTATTAAGGCACATTAAAGTTCACATGTTCTAGAAGGCATTTCTGCCCCCAAAAAGTATTTTGATTTTTAAAAATTAGATTGTGCAAAAATGTAGGAAATTAGCTTTAGATGGACAAAAAAAATCAGGGGGATATCCCCCAGACACCCCACCAGGTTGTGCCCCTCCACTTCTAATACCAAAGTGGCACCCCTGGCTGTAGATGTCTTTGAGGGCAGGCAGCAACGCGAGCAATGTAGTCAGCATGTAAGGCTGTGCATGACATAGTGAACATAGAATATATTTTGTGGATAAATTCCCATGTTCCGAATAAAAAAAATGGGTTAAAAGTTAAACGGGTTTCAATTGCATTTTTACTCTGCTGATGGTTTTCTCACAAATTTATTTTGCATTATATAGTGATTGTGCACACTGGTATTGGCACACACTCCCTAGCCAACAGCGCTAGAGCACACATATAGCTTACATGATGAAATTATTATTATGAACAAAAGAGCGAGATTCATTTTATTTGTCAAATGGAAGCCAAGCATCGATTGTCATGTCAATATTTATTGGAAAGGGGCATCATGCTCATCACCTTGCACTTTCACCACCCTGTGAAGTTAATTTATTTCATATGTAACCTAATAAACTGCATGTTCTCCCTTAGAGTCGTAGTGGGAGGACCACACAACATGTCATCATGTGACTCCAAGTTTACTTCGATATGATAGTTATTATACCACATTTTTTGCATAATTAACTTTACAGACACAAAAAGATCCCACCTTGTCTAGCGTATTTTGTTTTGTCGGCATTTTGTAATGTTTACCAGGAAAAAATTCTGTTTCCATCAGGCCTGTCATGACATTTGTTACCCGACATGTACTTTACTTGCATAAAAAGGTTGGATGGAAACCTGGTTAGTGCTGCACACACCATTCATCTTCCTAGATTTGTGGTAGACTGTCACTTTGCCTTTGACAACTCTGTGGATGAATTTCACTTGGTTTCACTCACCTCCTCTCCTCCATCCTTTCCTCATCTCTTTTTGATAAAGGTTTAAAAGGTGCCATATGTATAAATCGCTCCGCCATTTCCTGGATGCAAAAATGTGAATAGTTTGCCAAATTTCAGTTTGTTACAAAACAAGCAATGTGTGGAGAATCATTGTACCATCTAAACCGATGTGAAATACACTACCGTTCAAAAGTTTGGGATCACTTAGAGATGTCCTTGTTTTTTTAAAGAAAAGCAATTTTTTTTGTCCTTTTAAAAAATAACATGAAATTGATCAGAAATAAAGGGTAGA
Organism: Salmo salar; assembly: GCF_965601325.2. Taxonomy (NCBI): domain Eukaryota; kingdom Metazoa; phylum Chordata; class Actinopteri; order Salmoniformes; family Salmonidae; genus Salmo; species Salmo salar. Next base: position 41,503,508 of record NC_138302.1, on the reverse strand, counting down.
CATTGTTAATGTTGTAAATTACTATTGTAGCTGGAATATTTACATAGGCGTACAGAGGCCCATTATCAGCAACCATCACTCCTGTGTTCCAATGGTACGTTGTGTTAGCTAATCCAAGTTTATCATTTTAAAAGGCTAATTGATCATTAGAAAACCCTTTTGCAATTATGTTAGCACAGCTGAAAACTGTTTAACCTGATTAACCTCTCTGGGGCAGGGGGCAGTATTTTGACGTCCGGATGAAAAACGTGCCCAAAGTAAACTGCCTGTTACTCATGCCCAGAAGCTAGGACATGCATATAATTGGTAGAGTTGGATCGAAAACACTCTAAAGTTTCCAAAACTGTTAAAATAATGTCTGTGAGTATAACAGAACTGATATGGCAGGCGAAAACCTGAGGAAAATACATCCAGGAAGTGGGATATTTTTGATGTGTGTAGTTTTTAATTGAATACCTATACAGTATGTATTGGGTTAGGACCCAGATTACAGTTCCTATGGCTTTCACTAGATGTCAACAGTCTTTAGACATTGTTTCAGGCTTGTTTTCTGAAAAATTAGGAAGAATGAGACCATTTTCTAAGTGGACTGTAGAATGAAGCAGAGCTGGTTTGCGCCCTTCGTTCTTTTTCCTTTCTATTGAATACGCTATTGTCTGGTTGAAATATTATTGATTATTTAGACAATAGACAACCTTGGGATTAATTATAAACATCGTTTGACATGTTTCGACAAACCGGTACTGTTAGGATGTATTCGTCTGCATGTTGTGACCGCCATTGAGCCAGTGGATTACTAAACATAACGCACCAACAAAACTGAGTTATTGGGAAATAAAGAGGGACTTTATCAAACAAAACAAACATTTATTGTGTAACAGGGACTCTTGTGACTGCAACCATATGAAGATCATCAAAGGTAAATTATTAATTTTATTGCTATTTCTGACTTTCGTGACTCCTCTACTTGTAAGCAGGGCGCTGTCCTCAGATAATCGCATGGTATGCTTTCGCCGTAAAGCCTTTTTGAAATCTGACGCAGCGGCTGGATTAACAAGAAGTTAATCTTTAAGCCGATGTATAACACTTGTATCTTTTATGAATGTTTATTATGAGTATTTCTGTATTTTGAATTTGACGCTCTGCAATTTCACCGGATGTTGTCGAGGTGGGTTGCTAGCGGAACGTCTGCGCCAGAGAGGTTAAAGAAGCAATAAAACAGGCCTTCTTTAGACTAGTTGAGTATCTGAGCATCAGCATTTGCGGGTTCGATTACAGGCTCAAAATGGCCAGAAACAAAGACTTCTGAAACTCATCAGTCTATTCCTGTTCTGAGAAATGAAGGCTATTCCATGCGAGAAATTGCCAAGAAACTGAAGATCTCGTACAGCACCGTGTACTACTATTGAGAAATTGGCAGAGTTGCAAAGAAAAAGACATATCTCAGACTGGCCTATAAAAATAAAAGATTAAGATGGGAAAAAGACACTGGATAGAGGAACTCTGTTGACGTTGAGACTGTTGTTTTGCGGCTACTATTTAATGAAGCTGCCAGTTGAGGACTTGTGAGGCGTCTGTTTCTCAAACTAGACACTCTAATGTACTTGTCTAATGTGCTTGTCCTCTTGCTCAGTTGTGCACCGGGGCCTCCCACTCTTCTTTCTATTCTGGTTAGATCCAGTTTGCACTGTTCTGTGAAGGGAGTAGTACACAGCATTGTACGAGATCTTCATATTTCACCTTTTAAACCTTTATCAAAAAAAGGGAAGCATGATGTAAGATGCGAACCTGGTATTCCAACTGATTATCAACTACTAAAAGTAATCACACACTTAAGTTGGCACCGACAGCTCTGCTTCTAGCTCCTAAGCAACTTTGCAGTATTTCATTTTTTTGTGTGTTATTTCTTACATTATTTGCCGAGAACATTTTTTGTTTTATTACATACAGCTGGAAATAACTTTTGGATATTAGAGCGGCGGTAACTCACCAGCATTATGACCAGAAATACGACTTTCCCGAATTGGATCCTTTGTTCGTACCCCCCAGGGCAATTGAACTTATCCCAGAGGCTACTCCAAGATGCCGCCGGCGGAGAAGAGGTATTCGGAGTGGACTTCTAGTCCGACTCAGGAGGCATGCATACCATCCACCGCTTCCGAGTATTTTACTCGCTTATGTTCAGTCCTTGGAAAATAAAGTAGATGAGGATCTCCTTCCAGAGAGACATTAGGGACTGTAACATACTCTGTATCACGGAATCATGGCTCTCTCCGGATATACTGTCCCCGTCCATACAGCCAGCTGGGTTCTCAGTACATTGCGCAGACAGGAATAAAGAACTCTCCGGTAAGAAGAAAGGCTGTGGTCTATGTTTCATGATTAACTTCTCATGGTGTGATTGTGATAACATACAGGAACTCAAGTACTTTTGTTCATCCAACCTAGAATATCACAATCAAATGTTGACCGTATTACCTCCCAAGAGAATTCTCTTCGGTTATAGTAACAGCCGTTTATATTCCCCCTCAAGCCGATACCATGACGGTCCTCAAGGAACTACACTGGACTTTGTGTAAACTGGAAACACTTCCCTGTCAAATCAAATCAAATTGTGAAATTGTGAAATGATGTTGTCATGTTGTGACGTTAGTAAGGATCCTCTGGAAGACCCGGTCTGGGTTTGCGGGGTGACACTGCGGTGTCTTTTGATGAGAATAAGGAGCTTGAAGAAGTGAGTTTGGTGGAGAAGCCAGATCGATGTGTGTTTTCACTTCTGGTTGTTGTGAGGTGGTCGACAGTTCCTACAGTATGGAGTGCAGGGGTGTCAAACTCATTCCATGGAGGGCCTAGTTTCTGCTGTATTTAATTTTTTCCTTTCAATTAAGACCTAGACAACCAGAGGGGAGTTTGTTACTAATTAATCAATCAAGTACAAGGGAGGAGCGAAAACCAGCAGACACTCGGCCCTCCATGGAATTTGTTTGACATGTGAGGAAGTGACTCCTGTTAAGAGTTAAGGAGAGCATGGTTAGTGTTTTCCCTGATAGGAAATGCTGGTGTGATTAACACTGAGACTCAGGGGAAGTGAGATGGGTCTCATTAGGTTCTCTGAAAGTTAAAGTGAAGCAGCTATGGCTAACTGTGCCCCTCCAGTGAGTGCTTAGGGCTGGAACAAAGAAGTGTTAGTGGAACATGGATTGTGTTCCAAGTGAGTGTGCTGAAGTTGTGGTTGACATTCACTTGTCCCTGGTGGTGGTTGCTCCAAGTCTCACATCGTTGCTTACATATCAGATGGAGCTTGTTGCTAGTGACCATGGGCCTAGTGAAGGAAGTCAAGTCTCTTTGTTTAGAATCAGAGGGGTTACAAGTTGTCCCTTGGTTTGTTCAAGTCAGAGACTTTTGGCAGGAAGAAATTACCTGAGTGCAGAATTTGATGGTTTTGGTTTTTCAGAATGGCTTTATCTCAGAGTTGAGGGTTTCTGTAGTCAGGTTGTGTAACTGCAGCTCTAGTGTTTATTAGTGATTGGAAACTGAGGCTTTGAGGGCTTTAGTGCTGTCACCAAATTCTGCCAAAAAACGGTTCATTACTCAGAGCGTCATTATCTGCTGGTAAGCAATAATTGATCAGATAGAAGTTTTTTTCTCCACTTTTTCAGCAAAACTCCATGGTGCAGCGGTCAGTCGTTGGCTTTAGTAGCCTATAATCAGTTGGAATACCAGGTTTGCATCTTACATCATTGTTCCCTTTTTTGCCTTGAAGTTGACTGTTTAAAAAAACCCGGAATATATGGCATTATTTAGAAAGTGGAAAGTGGTTTCATTTCAAGCTAAAGTGTACTGTTAGCTAGCGTTAGCTGGCTGGCTCCCTAGCTAACGTTAGGTGGCGTGACGTGATGTGTGTGATCTTACATGTTGTTTACCTAGCTAGGTTAATTGTTTATCTAGGTAGCTAGCAACATGTCTAAAGCTAAAGTGTACAACACCCGTTGAATATGGCCGGTGTCAGTAAAAGTCTGCAAAAAAGCATAATGAAATTATTGCCAGCAGAGCTGTTTTCATGTTATCCAGAGGTGTGTGCTCTGAATGCAATGAGATGGGTGGGGCTAAAGCTTAAGAGGGTGTGAACGATGTTGAACGGGTGTAGGACAAAGAAGTGCTCTCTCACCGAAACACTAAATTGCCATTTTCCCAAAAGTGATTTTACAAGTTTAATAACTTTCCCATTGTTCCTTAAATGCAGTGTATGATATACCCTTTTGTAGCTCTGAGTCTCTACTTTTGTCCAATGTAAAAAACAGAAATTCTAATTTCGCTACGTAAGACCGAATCCAGGTGGTGAGTCACATATTTGTAAGTACGGTGTCCAGTAGAGGTCGGTGTTTGAAAGCAGCTTGGAATTGAAGAAAGCACCAGAACCAGTGGGATCTCGCACGGTTTGAAAAAGCATGTGATCAAACAAAGCTTCAGACGTCATTGGGGGCTCCCGAGTGGCGCAGTGGTCTTAGGCACTGTATCGCAGTGCTAGAGGCGTCACTACAGACACCCTGGTTCGAATCCAGGCTGTATCACACCTGGCCGTGATTGGGAGTCCCATAGGGCGGCTCGCAATTGGCCCAGCGTCGGCCGGTGTAGGCTGTCATTGTAAATAAGAATATGTTCTTAATTGACTTGCCTAGTTAAAGGTTACATTTAAAAAATATATAAAATAAAGACATACTTCTGATAAAGTGATACACGCATCGCCACACTACATCAATGTTTTGATGCATGCCTTGGAGCTCCAGTATCAAAAGTAACATCACTGGTGCTTATAGTGTCCATATTTTGTCTCTTCAGTTAAGGATGTTTTATGGAAAAGAAATAAGGGGGGAAAAAATATAAAAACTATGAAAATTCAAGAAAATAGATAGTGGTGAATATGAGTTTTTGATGTTTGTGTTAAGACACTATCCAGGATACACAGCCACACTCTATCCCCAGATGGCAGCAACCGGATTTAGGTGCTGAGTTGAGCCTTTATAAGCGCATCAGCTGTAGCCAATTAGGGTGATCATCAGTCAGTGTCCCAGCTGGAATAGCTGTTGGTTTTGTTTGGGCCTTTTTTTTTTTTTTGGTTGAGTCTTTAGTTTGGGCATGCCCTTTTGTATTTTTCCTTTTCTACATATTTATGTTTCGTCACCATCTGAACAAATAATAATCCGCTTGGACTGGCTTACCAAGAGGTCAACAAGGAGCTGGCCCTGGACATAAGGTAAGGTGGCTGTTTCCTGGGTACATACAGTGCATTCAGAAATGATTCAGTCCCCTTGACTTTTTCCACGTTAGCCTTATTCTTCTAAAATGTATTAAATAAGTCTTCAAGCTACACACAATACCATATAATGACAAAGCGAAAACAGGTTTAGACATTTTTGCAAATTCTATATAAAAAAATATATATACTTTATTTACATAAGTATTCAGACCCTTTGCTATGAGACTCAATTGAGCTCCGGTGCATCCTGTTTCCAATGATCCTCCTTGAGATGTTTCTACAACTTGATTGGAGTCCACCTGTGTTAAATTCAATTAATTGGACATGATTTGGAAAGGTACACAGCTGGAACCACCAAGACCCGGATGGTCACTGACAGAGCTCTAGAGTTCCTCTGTGGAGATGGGAGAACCTTCCAGAAGGACAACCATCTCTGCAGCACTCCACCAATCAGGCCTTTATGGTAGAGTGGCCAGACGGCACCCACTCAGTAAAAGGCAAATGACAGCCCGCTTGGAGTTTGCAGAAAGGCACCTAAAGACTCTGACCATGAGAAACAAGATTCTCTAGTCTGAAACCAAACTTTTTGGCCTGAATGTCAAGCATCACGTCTGGAGGAAACCTGGCACCATCCCTACGGTGAAGCGTGGTGGCAGCATCATGCTGTGGGGATGTTTTTCAGTGGCAAGGACTGGGAGACTAGTGTGGATGGAGGCAAAGATGAACTGAGCGAAGTACAGAGCCTGCTCAGGACCTCAGACTGGGGCGAAGGTTCACCTTCAAACAGAACAATGACACTAAGCGCACAGCCAAGACAACGCAGGAGTGGCTTCGAGACAAGTCTCAATGTCCTTGAGTGGCCCAGCCAGAGCCCAGAATGGAACCCATCTCTGGAGAGAACTGTAAATAGATGTGCAGCAATGCTCCCCATCCAACCTGACAAAGCATTCCCAAGAAGACTCAATGCTATAGTCTCTGCCAAAAGCGCTTCAAACAAAGTACTGAGTAAAAGGTCGGAATAATTGTTTTTTTTATTTCACCTTTATTTAACCAGGTAGGCAAGTTGAGAACAAGTTCTCATTTACAACTGCGACCTGGCCAAGATAGGGCAAAGCAGTTTGACACATACAACAGAGTAACACATGGAGTAAAACAAACAGTCAATAATACAGTAGAAAAATAAGTCTATATACAATGTGAGCATATGAGGTGAGATAAGGGAGGTAAAGGCAAAAAAAGGCCATGGTGGCAAAGTACATACAATATAGCAATTAAAACACTGGAATGGTAGATTTGTAGTGGAAGAAAGTAGAAATAATGGGGTGCAAAGGAGCAAAATAAATAAATACAGTAGGGGAAGAGGTAGTTGTTTGGGCTAAATTATAGATGGGCTATGTGCAGTAATCTGTGAGCTGCTCTGACAGCTAGTGCTTAAAGCTAGTGAGGGAGATGAGTGTTTCCAGTTTCAGAGGTTTTGTAGTTTGTTCCAGTCATTGGCAGCAGAGAACTGGAAGGAGAGGCGGCCGAAGGAGGAATTGGCATTGGGGGTGACCAGTGAGATATACCTGCTGGAGCGCGTGCTACGAGTGGGTGCTGCTATGGTGACCAGCGAGCTGAGATAAGGGGGGACTTTACCTAGCAGGGTCTTGTAGATGACCTGGAGCCAGTGGGTTTGGCAATGAGTATGAAGCAAGGGCCACCTAACAAGAGTGTACAGGTCGCAGTGGTGGGTAGTATATGGGGCTTTGGTGACAAAACGGATGGCACTGTGATAGACTGCATCCAATTTAATAAGTAGGGTATTGGAGGCTATTTTGTAAATGACATTGCCAAAGTTCGGTAGGATGGTCAGTTTTACGAGGGTATGTTTGGCAGCATGAGTGAAGGATGCTTTGTTGCGAAATAGGAAGCCGATTTAACTTTGGATTGGAGATGGTTGCTGTGAGTCTGGAAGGAGAGTTTAGTCTAACCAGACACCTGGCTAACTTCTGGCTAGCTTCTGTTGTGGATTTCAGATTTGAGGTGAATAATACTTTTTTTTTTTTTACCTGTTGGGACTAGGGGGCAGTATTTTCACGGCCGGATAAAAAACATACCCAATTTAATCTGGTTACTACTCTTGCCCAGAAACGAAAATATGCATATAATTAGTAGATTTGGATAGAAAACACCCTAAAGTTTCTAAAACTGTTTGAATGGCGTCTGAGTATAACAGAACTCATATGGCAGGCCAAAACCTGAGAAGATTCCATACAGGAAGTGCCCTGTCTGACAATTTGTTGTCCTTCTGTTGCATCTATCGAAAATACAGCATCTGTGCTGTAACGTGACACTTTCTAAGGCTTCCATTGGCTCTCTAAAGCCGCCAGAAAGTAGAATGGGGTGTCTGCTGTCTCTGGGCAAAGTACAGCAGCTCTGTTTGTGTGGTCAGCCTGGGGACAGTGAGACTGAGATGAGCGTTCACGAGACTTCTCTTTTTTTCTTTCAGCCTTTGAATGAATACAACGTTGCCCGGTTGGAATATTATCGCTATTTTATGAGAAAAATAGCATAAAAATAGATTTTAAGCAGCGTTTGACATGCTTCTAAGTACGGTAATGGAATATTTTGAAATTGTCATGAAATCCGCTCGCGCGTTACCCTTCGGATAGTGACCTGAACGAACAAAACGGAGGTATTTGGATATAACTATGGATTATTTGTTGTTATTTGTTGTTGAAGTAGAAGTCCTGGGAGTGCATTCTGACGAAGAACAGCAAAGGTAATCCAATTTTTCTAATAGTAATTCTGAGTTTAGTGAGCCCCAAACTTGGTGGGTGTCAAATTAGCTAGCCTGTGATGGCTGAGCTATGTACTCAGAATATTGCAAAATGTGCTTTCGCCGAAAAGCTATTTTAAAATCTGACATAGCGTTTGCATAAAGGAGTTCTGTATCTATAATTCTTAAAATAATTGTTATGTATTTTTTTCAACGTTTATCATGAGTAATTTAGTAAATTCACCGGAAGTTTGCGATGCGTATGCTAGTTCTGAACATCACATACTAATGTAAAAAGCTGTTTTTTGATATAAATATGTACTTGATTAAACAAAACATGCATGTATTGTATAACATAATGTCCTAGGAGTGTCATCTGATGAAGATCAAAGGTTAGTGCTGCATTTAGCTGTGGTTTTGGTGACATATATGCTTGCTTTGAAAATGGCTGTGTGATTATTTTTTGGCAGGGTACTCTCCTGACAATCTAATGTTTTGCTTTCGCTGTAAAGCCTTTTTGAAATCGGACAATGTGGTTAGATTAACAAGAGTCTTGTCTTTAAAATGGTGTAAAATAGTCATATGTTTGAAAAATTTAAGTTATAGCATTGAGGCATGTATTTCGCGCCACGCAATTCCACTGGCTGTTGACTAGGTGGGACGCAAACGTCCCACCTAGCCCATAAAAGTTAAACAATTGGTGAGGCAGGTTGCAGGAGAGTGTTTTTAAGTCGAGTGTTTAGAAAAATAAAAAGATATGCGAAGAAAAATGTCAATATTTTTCTTCGCATATCTTATTTATATATACACACACGAGACACGGCAAGACAAGGACGTCTGACTATGCCATCTTGGATGATCATGTAAATGTGATATCAGTTTCTTTTTAATAAATTAGCAAAAAATTCGAACCCTGTTTTTTTCTTCTCTTTGCCATTATGGGGTATTGTGTTTAGATTGAGGGGGGTGGGAGGGATTAACAATTTAATAATTTTTTTTTAATAAGGCTATAACAAAACGTGGGAAAATTCAAGGGGTCTGAATACTTTCCGAAGGCACTGTAAATGATCAGTATTTTATTTGGATGGGCAAGGAGGTACAGTAGGGCGGGCCACGCCCCCTAAGGCCTGCCAATAACGGCCCTGCCCGTAGGGATATATCATAGGGAGTGATCGAATCATCACTGGTTCATACACACAGGACAGAGACAGAGAGCCTAATTAATACAACACTACTATAGAGATAGAGCCTACAAAGAGACAATTTCTATCTCCACTCTATGGGGAAATTAATGGCATTTTTGTATAAATGCAGAGCAGAAGGTTGGTGGTAAACACAGGCTTAGGAGATCTTATGTTTTGTTATGAGAATCTTTCAGCCAACGTCACTGTGAATATTGAAGCATTTATGTAATCATTATAGACACAAAGGCTTCAATTTATAAAGGTGATGTTAACTGACTGATTATCTCATAGAACAAAACGTATAAGACCTCCACCTGTGTTGACCTCAGACCTTATTTTTGGCATTTAACCCAAAACCCTATTCTTTCCCCACAGGAATGGCTGAACAAACCAGAGGTAACTCATTTCTGTTTTTTAGGACTACAAGCTGGCGAGTCCTACACCATGCTTAAGTTCCCGTGGGAAGATTCATTAAGCTGTAATGATTTCAATGAAAAAGAACTTCAGATTCACAGGCAACATTGTTAATAAATGTAGTGTATAAGAAGCGGTATTGTGTTATAGGTTTGATTATGATAATGCCCTACGCTTGAGTCTGGGTCCGCTCCTGATTTCTGGGCCACAGAAGCAACCTGGGTTGGTATTGCCTTAGAGGGTACAGTCTGCCCTTGGATCTTCCTCAAGGTCAAATCTGTTTCTTCATTAGACAGTGGATTCATCAGTGAGAGCAGCTCCTTGGTCTCCTCATCCTGAGGAAAAGAAACACTGAACACATCCTTCCCTGTGTCCTACAGAGGACTCATAACAAGGCAGTTATAGCCTACTGTAGGGGTGCACCTCAGTCTACAGTGGCTTCCTCCATCTTCTCCTTTCTTTCATTTGCACTGATCTGAACAGCAGATAGGTGAAAGCATTATGTTATTTGTTTTCACCTGTCCAGTTCATTCAGATCAGTATGAGCAGAAAACAGAATAGTGACAGTGAGCCACTTCAGACTATTGATGCACCCAAAACATTGGGTATGGTGCCATACTGTACCTTGAATTTGACTCTGTTGATGTCCATGCAGGAGCGGAGACACTCCCCCACCACCATGCCTCACACACTATGCTGCTGTCCACGTGGCTCTGCATCCCTCCCAGCATGAACTGCAGCAGCTCTGACAGGGGAAAGGACACGAGGGTTGTTACCGTTAAGCACCAAACAGAACTGACTTCAACAAGGCGGGACTAGATGGACACTTCCTATAACAAAATGCTCAGTTTTCATAGGCTTTTTTAAAATGTTTATGAATACAACATAAAACATTGTTGTACGCTCACCTGTATAAGTAGTGGACTCTCCCTGTCTGAGCCAGGTAGCCCAGAAGAATCCTCAAAACATGAGTCTGGGAATGAAGTTGAAGACTTCAAACACTAACCCTGCAAAAAGAGACAATTATGTAACTCATCTGAATGGAAAAGTGTTGCAGTTGACAATCAATGCAGGACAACACATGTTGAACGCAGCCTTGCTTACCACTGTCCCTGAACAAGCCTTCCCCAGGGCATGGGCCACAAATGTCAGGGAACAGTCTTTTCCATCAGGTAACAGTGTATTTACACACAATACATGTTTGAAGACGAGTTAAAGTTAACAACCATAACTAGACCTGTAATCAAAATGTACTATACTGCATTCAATAATTTATATATTCTGCATTGATGTAAACCTCAGCCTGACAGGTTCTCTCCAGCGCTGTCAAGAATGTTTATAAAAGATGTACTTACTCCCCAACAATCAAACAAGTATAATGGCAACATTTAGAGCTTGTCAGTGAAATATACAGTGCCTTCGGAAAGTATTCAGACCCCCTCGACTTTTTCCAAATTTGTTAAGTTTAGGCCTTATTCTAAAATTGAGTAATTTCTCCCCCCCCCCCCCAATCAACCCTATATTGACAGAGCAAAAACAGGTTTTTATAAATGTTTGCTAATTCATTACAAATAAACTGAAATATCACACTTACATAAGTATTCAGACCCTTTATGGGTTCTTGGTCACCTCCCTGACCAAGACCCTTCTTCCCGATTGCTCAGTTTGGCTGGGCAGCTAGCTCTAGGAACAGTCTTGATGGTTCCAAACTTATTCCATTTAAGAATGATGGAGGCCACTGTTCTTTGGACCCTTCAATGCTGCATCATTTTTTTTGGTGCCCTTCCCTAGATCAGTGCCTCAACACAATCCTGTCTTGGCGCTCTACAGACAATTTCTTCAACCTCATGGCTTGGTTTTTGCTCTGACATGCACTGTCAACTGTGGGACCTTTTTATATAGACAGGTGTGTGCCTTTCCAAATCATGTCCAATCAATTGAATTTACCACAGGTGACCTCCAATCAAGTTGTAGAAACGTTAAGGATGATCAATGGAAACAGGATGCACCTGAGCTCAATTTCGAGTCTCATAGCAAAGGGTCTGAATACTTATGCAAGTAAGGTATGTTTTATTTTTAATACATTTTAAACATTTATAAAAACCTGTTTTTCACTGTCATTATGGGGTATTGTATGTAGATTGCTGAGAAAATGTTTTATTTAATGCATTTTAGAATAAGGCTGTAATGTAACAAAGTGGAAAAAGGTCTGACTACTTTCTGAAGGCACTGTAACCAAATTGAATAATTCCCCCCGTGTGAACACTTATCGTTCTTGTATCTTATATACATACAGTGCCTTGCGAAAGTATTCGCCCCCCTTGAACTTTGACCTTTTGCCACATTTCAGGCTTCAAACATAAAGATATAAAACTGTATTTTTTTGTGAAGAATCAACAACAAGTGGGACACAATTATGAAGTGGAACGAAATTTATTGGTTATTTTAAACTTTTTTAACAAATAAAAAACTGAAATTGGCCGTGCAAAATTATTCAGCCCCTTTTACTTTCAGTGCAGCAAACTCTCTCCAGAAGTTCAGTGAGGATCTCTGAATGATCCAATGTTGACCTAAATGACTAATGATGATAAATAGAATCCACCTGTGTGTAATCAAGTCTCTGTATAAATGCACCTGCTCTGTGATAGTCTCAGAGGTCCGTTTAAAGTGCAGAGAGCATCATGAAGAACAAGAAACACACCAGGCAGGTCCGAGATACTGTTGTGGAGAAGTTTAAAGCCGGATTTGGATGCAAAAAGATTTCCCAAGCTTTAAACATCCCAAGGAGCACTGTGCAAGCGATAATATTGAAATGGAAGGAGTATCAGACCACTGCAAATCTACGAAGACCCGGCCGTCCCTGTAAACTTTCAGCTCATACAAGGAGAAGACTGATCAGAGATGCAGCCAAGAGGCCCATGATCACTCTGGATGAACTGCAGAGATCTACAGCTGAGGTGGGAGACTCTGTCCATAGGACAACAATCAGTCGTATACTGCACAAATCTGGCCTTTATGGAAGAGTGGCAAGAAGAAAGCCATTTCTTAAAGATAGCCATAAAAAGTGTCGTTTAAAGTTTGCCACTAGCCACCTGGGAGACACACCAAACATGTGGAAGAAGGTGCTCTGGTCAGATGAAACCAAAATCGAACTTTTTGGCAACAATGCAAATGTTATGTTTGGCGTAAAAGCAACACAGCTCATCACCCTGAACACACCATCCCCAATGTCAAACATGGTGGTGGCAGCATCATGGTTTGGGCCTGCTTTTCTTCAGCAGGGGCAGGGAAGATGGTTAAAATTGATGGAAAGATGGATGGAGCAAAATACAGGACCATTCTGGAAGAAAACCTGATGGAGTCTGCAAAAGACCTGAGACTGGGACGGAGATTTGTCTTCCAACAAGACAATGATCCAAAACATAAAGCAAAATCTACAATGGAATGGTTCACAAATAGACATATCCAGGTGTTAGAATGGCCAAGTCAAAGTCCAGACCTGAATCCAATCGAGAATCTGTGGAAAGAACTGAAAACTGCTGTTCACAAATGCTCTCCATCCAACCTCACTGAGCTCGAGCTGTTTTGCAAGGAGGAATGGGCAAAAATTTCAGTCTCTCGATGTGCAAAACTGATAGACATACCCCAAGCGACTTACAGCTGTAATTGCAGCAAAAGGTGGCGCTACAAAGTATTAACTTAAGGGGGCTGAATAATTTTGCACGCTCAATTTTTCTGTTTTTTATTTGTTAAAAAAGTTTGAAATATCCAATAAATTTTGTTCCACTTCAATGATTGTGTCCCACTTGTTGTTGATTCTTCACAAAAAAATACAGTTTTATATCTTTATGTTTGAAGCCTGAAATGTGGCAAAAGGTCAAAGGGGGCCGAATACTTTCGCAAGGCACTGTAAATATCGGATCATCCTGAAAGGGAAAGACCCCCCCCCCCCCCCCCCCCCCCTAAAAAAAATAGCTTTTTGGAATTCCAGAAAAAGCTATGCAAAAACCCAATTGTTACATCACATACCTTGTTTAACAGTTCACCAACACCATGCTGATCTGTGGAGGGGAAAAATAAGCATGGCAATATATATAAAAACTGTTCTGTTGACATTATCCTACCATGACAGTTAAGTTATGCCACTGGTATGACAATATCACTAGCTAGTTATTATGGCTATCACTCAGCAATAACAAACTCCGGTAAGAAGAACGCACAGCTCTACATTAACTTTGTCACTGAGGGTGCTCAGAAACATGCACACAGAGAGGGGGTGAAAGATTCAACAATGTGGACCCGATCAACTATTTTGCTTGCTTAAAACATGTTTGACTGACTACCTAATACAAATGGTGCAGTAATCAAATGTATTATTTCAGAAAAGTGCGTGACAACAGTAGGTACATTTAGCTAGCCAACCTCATTCCCCCTCAGCGCCATATTAAGCCCTTCTTATTTGGCTGGACACATGCAATTTTTTTTTTCTTCTGATAACTAGTTCATTGCATCCGCTGTGTGGCCCAGTTTCATAATATTACCACATGTCCCAGCTGCTTCACGCAGTTTTGAAATAATCACGAAAAAAAAAAACATGCCTTATTTTTAAGGCATTTTTCTTATGTCGAGCTAGCTTCTTAGCGCTTAGCGTATGCTCGGACAAATCCCCCCTCCTTTCCCACGGCGATTTAACCCCCCAGGCAAAAAAAGTAGGTATCATACAGCGTAACATTCAAGAGTACAAATACAAAATATCACGACTCTAAGTGCATGTTAATTGATCAAAAAGACGCCCTCACTCCTACATGTGACCAAAATGTAACGTTACAGTTTATACTGTTAAATTATTAACTCACGACGACCAGCTCCTCACTCCAGTTACCTCATCGCTCACCCTTTAGGTTATGGACGATAACTTTTATTGATTTTGTTGCCATGACATCCATACCTACGAAACCCAAAGAGGATCAAATGAAGAAAGTAGTTTTCCTGCTGGTAGACAAGAGCTCCTTAGCGGAATGAGAATGTGTTTCTCAGCTGGCGGATTTGGAATATATGCAGGCGATGCGATTCAAGATCAATAAATGGATTCACATTAAACACACTAACACATTAAAACAATAGTAATGAAATGCATTACAAATTATTTCAATGTTTTTATTCCCTCTTTTTTTTTTAATTTTTGATTTTATTTTTAAATGTCATTCATGCTGCAGTAGACACATTTTCATGGTGCAGTGGATGGGGCCATATTTACCTGATATAAGAAGCTGACACCCCAAGCAGGTCAGTGCAATCCAAACAAAAAAAAATATCGAATTGAAATTGTTATAAATTCAGTTATGCACCCATATGATTACAGGCCGTTTTCAGTAATATTCTGCCTATATCAGAACATCTGACAACTTGACAAGTTAAATGTCAACAAAAAATATATAGATATTTCCATGAAGTCCCCTTAATTTAATCAATATAGGCTATGCAATATATGGTTATTTTCGTGTATCTCATGTTTTCAATACAGCAAGCTAGCGGTCAGGCTGATCTTTGGCTAAATTTGGAATAAAAGTGATGGACTAAACACATGTCTATTTTTTTGGGCGAAATAGTATGGAACGCCGATTGGTCGTTACGTGTCAAATAACACTATTTGATGCGTCAAATAACACAATTATATTATAGAATGTTGTGTGTATTACATTTGCACGTGCAAGCCAAGCGCCACCATTACGATCACTGTCAAAGCTGTACAATACTGCATTGGTAAATTGGTAAAAAGGCATTATTTGTCTGACCGAATGGGAAAAATGTTTGTCAGCATTTGCAATTAGATCAGGATCAAAAATGTTTGCAAATATCGTTGATACCCCAGAAGTTGCTAATAACATATGTATCTAGCTAGCTTTAGCTTGGTACATTGCTAGCACCAATGCAACCAGCCTGAAAACAATGACCAGTAGAAATGAATATCCCCTCTCAACATTACTATCCCTCTCTCCCTATTACTATCCCCCTCTCTCTATTACTATCACTCTCTCTCTATTACTATCACTCTCTCTTTATAACTATCCCTCTCTCTCTATTACTATCCCACCTCTCTCTCTATTACTATCCCTCTCTCTATTACTATCCCTCTCTCTATTACTATCCCTCTCTCTCTATTCCTATCCCTATCTCTTTATTACTATCCCACCTCTCTCTCTATTACTATCCCTCTCTTTCTCTATTACTATCTCTCTCTATTACCCTTCCCTGTGGCTCAGTTGGTAGAAGATGGTGTTTGCTACGCCAGCATGGTGTGTGCAACGCCAGGGTTGTGGGTTCGATTCCCACGGGGAATGCATGAAATGAAATGTTTGAAATGTATGCATTCACTACTGTAAATCGCTCTGGATAAGAGCGTCTGCTAAATGACTAAAATGTAAATGGCAGTCATTTTCAATATTCTTAGCAATGATTGAGGAATCAGTGTGAGTAAGTATTAGCTAGATAGCCACTTGACTGTTCTCCTGTTTAAATAACCAGCTACTTAACCCTGTTATCCAAAACTAACCTTATAAGCAGCCCGCTAGCTTCATCTGGCTAGTATGGCTTGACCGGAACAGGTTATGTGCTGTGAAACTAGCCACAATAGCGGAATTTGCGTGTTGCCTTCAAAATAAGTCACTCTTTGAAATTGATACAGAAGGTTACAATTGGTGGACTCATGCCATATTTAGACTAGATAATGTTAAACAAGGTTAGTGTTGGAATGTGGAGCATTGAAATGGGGTATCAGTCTACTCAGTAACACCCACAGAACACAACTGTGTAGAGTTTACGCAAATATTAGCTCTTATTTACAAGCATTTTGCTACACCCGCAATATAAGCATTTTGCTACACCCGCAATATAAGCATTTTGCTACACCCGCAATATAAGCATTTTGCTACACCCGCAATAACATCTGCTAAATATGTGTGTGTGACCATTACAATTTGATTATTGTGGGACTTTGACTGTGGGAAATCCCTTCCCTAAAGTCAGCCTATTGTGCGTATTGACATTCACATTCCACTGTACAGCTTTACCTAAGGCTTGGGGATCAAATTAAAATGGGTTATCAGTCTACTCAGTACCCAAGTGCTTTTTTCCCCAAAGTCCTCCTTGGAGTTATCAGGCTCAAACATCCATGTTGTATTGTTTTCCCTCTGGAATAGTGTTCAATACATATATAATAGGTTGACTGGTACAATAAATGTGACTCAATTCAGTGTTTTCAGAGTCCCGTAATAAGAGCTACGACACTACTATTCTCTGGGTGTCACTGAGTAGACTGATACCCCGTGTCATTGATCCACAATCCATAGGTAAGGCTGTACAGTGAAATAAGCATGCCCACAATGTAATTCTAAAGTCTAATAAATCCAGTGTGATTTCAGATTTTTTTTTCAAATGAATAAATTATTGTATTTTGTTGCATTTATATAAGAACATTCCATCCTCGTTTAGCATGATCTATTCCATTCTGTCATGATTCAACTATTTGTATTAATTTGCATCACTTTCATTGAGAGACATTTACTTTGAAGGTGAACAGCAAATTCCACTTGTCTAAGCCTTTATTGTGGCTAGCTTCACATGGGTGGGTCCGACCACCATTAATCAAATAAGAACTGTCTTATAAATTAGGGGTATTTTAGATGGCACCTAGCTAGCTAATTATAGCTACTGAAACAGATTGTTCTTCCCCAAAAACGACATTGTCTGCACCCATCAGCTCGCTAGCTTTTTTATGACCAGCACTGTCCAGAGCTTGGGGAAGTGTCTGCGCTCGTGCGGCAGGTGCGTGAGACAACTTTACCAGCGTCATAGCATAGGTAAACGGCGAATCGTTAGTGGCAAAGACAGACCTGATATCGCCCAAAATTCAACGTTCATGGACGTCACGTGGTGAGTGGGCTTCATCAAAAACTGCATCACCTTTGATCACATGGTTTTTGTGAAGTTCATGCATGCGATATGCAGGCGCAAGTCAGACAGTTTTATCCCTATAATGCAACATACTTGGAAAGGCAGACAAAATGTATCACCTCGAACGTGCCCATTTCCATTCAATAACCCGCATAGCAACTGCGATTTCAGAGCCAATCACTTTGGGGCTCCGTGTGACGTCTTGTTTGTTGACA
This sequence comes from Salmo salar, assembly GCF_965601325.2. NCBI lineage: Eukaryota > Metazoa > Chordata > Actinopteri > Salmoniformes > Salmonidae > Salmo > Salmo salar. The sequence continues at coordinate 41,485,727 of NC_138302.1, read as the reverse complement.
CGTGTATTAGCTAGCCACCTGTGAAACGTCATTGCAGCAGGGGAACATCACTCGGTGGACTGTCAACCAGCTTTTTCTGCCTAGAAACACACAACTAACGGAACATAGACACATACGTATCACGTGGGGGTCGCTTGCATGGGGTAAAACGTTTTTATAGGCATCTAGTGTACACCTTTTATCATGTAGCATAGTGTTCATGAAGCATACTCAAACTCCTGAATGCATAGATCTGCTCACTTTCAACCTTAAAGATTATTTGCCACTGTGCTGTAAGGTTAGCTAGGATATTTCTCGCAAATGGCTTTCAAGTTGGCTATAGTGCAGCCACAAATGTTCAACTATAAACACATTGATTTCACCAGCTTCCTTATAATGAGCATAATATACAGTCTAGGGAAAGGTCTTCTTTAGCCTTATGTTTTGATTAGTTGTGAGGGTGAGTTGCTTTGAGGAGAAATTTTCTCCACCAATTCTTTCACAAGAGGGCAGCATAGAGAGCAGCAGGGGTTGTCAAAAGCCACAGATTGCATTCTATATGACTTATTCTGAAACTGCATGCTGCATGACTTTGTTAGGTCTACAGCAAATAATTCGGATAAAATATCCTAAGTGTTCTCGAAAGAGGTTTAGAACTCTTAGCATAGGACCTACCTAGACTGACAGATTTAATGTTAGTGTAGGTTCCGTCCCTCTCTTTTCCCCAACCCGGGCTCGAACCAGGGACCCTTGCAGACATCAACAACTAACACCCACAAAGCATCATTTCCCATCGCGCCACAAAAGCCGCGGCCCTTGCAACGCAAGGGGAAACCCTACTTCAAGTCTGAGAGCGAGTGACGTCACTGATTGAAACGCTATTAGCTCGCACCACCACTAACTAGCCATTTCACATCGGTTACACGGGGTCAAGTCCCACCTGGACTGCAGTCAGATCTGTAGTCGAATTGTTGTCTGTCAGTGGGATAGTGCCATCAGTATGTTGCCACTCCAATCTTTAGGGATTTCATATCCCGACGCAAGAGGGTATAGGTATAAATGATGATGTGTCGTAGTAACACCTGACTTTATCAAAAGGTTGGATCCCTTTGGGTTGGACCGACAGTCACAAGGCCGTCTTACATGTACTACACCCTACATTTTTTTACGTCCATTCACAAACTCTGACGTGACTGACTGAGTTTGAATCTCCTGTGTGCCTCAAGACTGTTAGCTCGCAGAGGTAAAGCTTAGGCATTCACTCGAAGAGCTAACACAAGTCTTCAGGTCTCAGGCAAGGTTACTCATTATCAAAGCATGGTTCCTAATGTCTTAAGCTCAATTTAAACCTGGTTTTCACATGTTTCCGTTGTCCTGATCTTGTCCACATTCTGATTGTGCCCACATTTTCAGACATGCATCTACACATAAAATATGTCTCTTATTCGTCTACTGTGTCTGGATTGTGACCAGTTTTCCTGGTACCTCACTGTATGCAAATTATGAGATTCTTTAAAATATATATTTATTTTCTTACTTTAAGCGACATATGGCATCAATAGGAGAGTGGCGCAGAGGTCTAAGGCAGTGCTAGAGGCGTCACTACAGACCCGGGTTCGAACCCGGGCTATATCACAACCGGCTGTGATTGAGAGTCCCATAGGGCGCGCGCAATTGGCCCTGCGTCATCCGGGGTAGGCCGTCATTGTAAATAAGAATTTGTTCTTAACTGACTTGCCTAGTTAAATGACATTTTAAAATTGCACTGGTTACATCTTGTGAACAGCGTGATGCGAACTTCGCAGATGACTGTGTGAGCGCAAAGTCTAATCTCACTCATCTCAATATCTTCGGTGCTGCACGTGGAAATGTAATTTAGTTGAATCTACCTTTTTAAGACTGGGCGTAATATGCTACTTTCCCGATAACCTTGACTTGTCCACAGCCATACAAATAAATATTCAAAGAATCTTTTCCATCCTTCAAAAAAAGAGCTGAGTATCTGTATGTGTGTACAAAATGCAATGAATGCACTGTATAAATAAAAATGACACTTAGGCCAGCGGCGGCCCACCTGTTATGGCATTAGGGTTAGCGCCCCACTTGTGATTGGTAAAACAAAAACACTTGTTATTGGTCCCCCAAAGTACACATTTTTAAATGCTCGTAGAAGTGTATTAAGTGTACATCTTCCTGTTAAAAAAAAAGATATTGTTCAAAATAAGCTGCTCAGTTAATTACTACTGTGTGGTCAGGTGCCACAAAGAGGGACTTAGGAAAATTACAATTGGCTCAGAACAGGGCAGCACAGCTGGACCTTTTTAAAGTACATAAATGATATGCATGTCAATCTCTCCTGGCTCAAAGTGGAAGAGATTGACTTCATCACTACTTGTTTTTGTAAGAGGTGTTGACAATCCGAATGTACCAAGAGGTCTGTTTTAAACTACTAGCACACAGCTCGGACACCCATGCATACCCCACAAGACATGTCACCAGAGGTCTCTTCACAGTCCCCAAGTCCAGAACTGACTATGGGAGGCGCACAGTACTACATAGAGCCATGACTACATGGAACTGTATTCCACATCAAGTAACTGATGCAAGCAGTAGAATCAGATTTGGTAAAAATATACCTGGAACAGCGGGGACTGTGTGAAGAGACACACACACACACACACACACACACACACACACACACACACACACACACACCGTACAGACACACGCACACAAGCGTAGCACACAAACTCTACACACACGTACATTGTAATATTGTTGTATGGTGGTATTACAGTCCCTCCAGAATTTTTTGTTTGTTTTTTTGTGTGATTTCTGCGGCCAAAAATGCTTGCTTGTGGTAGCTTTTCTGAAAATCTGCAATACATTTTGCGCTATTTTTTTTTTTCTCACAAAGCAATGTCATATGTGCTCAGTTTTAAGATTTGAAACCTAATATAAAAACAATTAGAAACATCGAAAGTGCTCAATTTTGTTTATTTTCCTGAACAAGAGAAAAGTAACAAGTAATTAAAGAGCAGCAGTAAAAAATAATTTATACAGGGGGGTGCCGGTACAGAGTCATGTGCGGGGCACCGGTTAGTTGAGGTAGTATGTACATGTAGGCAGAGTTATTAAAGTGCCTATGCATAGATGACAACAGAGAGTGGCAGTTGTGGGTGGGGGGGCAACGCAAATAGTCTGGGTAGCCATTTGACTAGATGTTCAGGAGTCTTATGGCTTGGGGGTAGAAGCTGTTTAGAAGCCTCTTGGACCTAGACTTGGCGCTCCGGTACCGCTTGCCATGCGGTAGCAGAGAGAACAGTCTATGACTAGGGTGGCTGGAGTCTTAACAATTTTTAGGCCCTTCCTCTGACACCGCCTGGTATAGAGGTCCTGCATGGCAGGAAGCTTGGCCCCAGTGATGTACTGGGCCATTCGCACTACCCTCTGTAGTGCCTTGCGGTCAGAGCAGTTGCCATACCAGGCAGTGATGCAATGAGTCAGGATGCTCTCGATGGTGCAGCTGTAGAACCTTTTGAGGATCTGAGGACCCATGCCAAATCTTTTTCAGTCTCCCGAGGGGGAATAGGCATTGTTGTGCCCTCTTCACAACTGTCTTGGTGTGCTTGGACCATGATCGTTTGCTGGTGATGTGGACACCAAGGAACTTGAAGCTCTCAACCTGTTCCACTGCTGCCCCATTGATGAGAATGGAGGCGTGCTCGGTCCTCTCATTCCTGTAGTCCACAATCATCTCATTTGTCTTGATCACGTTGAGGGAGAGGTTGTTGTCCTGGCACCACTCGGCTAGGTCTCTGACCTCCTCCCTATAGGCTGTCTCGTTGTTGTTGGTGATCAGGCCTACCACTGTTGTGTCATCGGCAAATGTAACGATGTGTTGGAGTCGTGCCTGGCCATGCAGTCATGAGTGAACAGGGAGTACAGGAGGGGGGTGAGCACACACCCCTAAGGAGCCCCTGTGTTGAGGATCAGCGTGGCAGATGTGTTGTTACCTACCCTTAGCACCTGGGGGCGGCCCGTCAGGAAGTCCAGGATCCAGTTGCAGAGGGAGGTGTTTAGTCCCAGGGTCCTTAGCTTATTGATGAGCTTTGAGGGCACTATGGTGTTTAACGCTGAGCTGTAGTCAATGAATAGCTTTCTCACATAGGTGTTCCTTTTTTTCCAGGTGGGAAAGGGCAGTGTGGAGTGCAATAGAGACTGCGTCATCTGTGGATCTGTTGGGGAGGTATGGAAATTGGAGTGGGTCTAGGCTTTCTGGGATGATGGTGTTGCTGTGCGCCATGACCAGCCTTTCAAAGCACTTCATGGCTACAGACGTGAGTGCTACGGGTCAGTAGTCATTTAGGCAGGTTACCTTAGTGTTTATGGACATAGGTACTATGGTGGTCTGCTTAAAACATGTTGGTATCACAGACTTGGACAGGGAGAGGTTGAAAATGTCAGAGAAGACACTTGCCAGTTGGTCAGCGCATGCTCGCATTACACGTCCTGGTAATTCGTCTGGCCCTGTGGCCTTGTGAATGTTGACCTGTCTAAAGGTCTTACTCACATCGGCTGCGGAGAGCGTGATCAGTCTTCTGGTACAGCTGGTGCTTTCATGCATGTTTCAGTGATATTTGCCTCGATGCGAGCATAAAGTAGTTTAGCTTGTCCGGCAGGCTCGTGTCATTGGGCAGCTCTCGGCAGTGCTTCCCTTTGTAGTCTGTAATGGTTTGCAGGCCCTGCCACATCCGATGAGTGTCAGAGCCGGTGTTGTCCGATTCGATCTTAGTCCTGTATTGATGCTTTGCCTGTTCGATCGTTCGTCGGAGGGCATAGCGGGATTTCTTAACTTCTGGGTTAGAGTCCCGCTCCTTGTAAGCGGCAGCTCTAGCCTTTAGCTCAGTGCGGCTGCTGCCTGTAATCCATGGCTTCTGGTTGGGGTATGTACGTACAGTCACTGTGGGGATGACGTCATCGACACACTTATTGATGAAGCCAATGACTGATGTGGTGTACTCCTCAATGCCATTGGAGGAATCCCGGAACATATTCTAGTCTGTGCTAGGAAAACAGTCTTGTAGCTAAGCATCTGCTTCGTCTGACCAGTTTTACATGTTTTATTTTTTATTGATCTAGTCACTGGTGCTTCCTGCTTTAATTTTTGCTTGTAAGCAGGAATCAGGAGGATAGAATTATTGTCATATTTGCCAAATGGAGGGAGAGCTTTGTATGCATCTCTGTGTGGAGTATATCGTGCACCAGCTGTTGTTTACAAAAATACATGGACCGCCACCCCTTACCAGACGCCGCTGTTCTATGAAATCATTTTTACATAACAAATTTTTGCTATCGTTCTTTTTTTACATCCGTTATTAGACAGTGGCAACGCGGAACATTAATGATTATGAACATGGTCTTTTGCCTGCAATTCAGTGAAGAAAATGATATGACAACAATAACGTCTAATGTAACTGGCCCCTCTAACAGTACAACTGGCCCCAGCTTGGCCGCCCCAGTTGAAATGGTCTAGAACCGCCACTGCTCAGAAGGCAGCCTGCTCTCCGGCCTCTCTTTCTCTGCCTCTTCACGCAGACCACTGGGGACGGGGCCTGTTCCTGAGGGAGCCGTATATCCTCCGGTTCTTCAGAGTCGTGAAAGAAGAAAAAGGATTCTGCTAGTCTGTGTTGAGTAATCGCAGTTCTGATGTCTAGAAGTTATTTTCAGTCATAAAAGACGGTAGCGGCAACATTAAGTACAACGAGTAAAAAAACAAGTTATAAACGGGGGGAAAAAATGAATCGGTTGGGGGCATGTAAAACGTCTGCCTTCTGCTCCGGCGCCATCTTACGCTCCATGATCTGTGATAAGTTTTACAGAGTTTAAAATGGCAAAGCTGACAAATTGCTCTCCATAGTTAGACTGAGGAGAGCAGAGTGCCGACCACCCTACTAAGGCCAAGGTTAGCGGAGTAAAAGTGAGAGTAAAACGCCACTCACCTTGATTCTTTCAGCGCTTGCCAGTCTTCCCTGCTACCACTTCAGTCATGGTGATCTGCCGCTGCTGTGGGAACTGTTCACACATTTTCATATGATTTGCTGATTCGAAGTGACTGTTGATTTATCGACTTTCTCTAGTTTCCAAAAGCATTTGGAAATTGTTTCGCACGGTCGTTAGCTGTTATTTCTGTTGGCAAATGAGATTGTTGATGGCTGACAATGAACAGAAATCAATCACCCATCATCTTCGCACTTGAATACGCTGACAGGGCAGGGGGAAAAAAAGTGACGTGTGGTTGGATTGGGCCATTTTCCACAGTAACAGTGCAGTAATTGGTCAAAATTACAAACCCTCTTTTGATTGGACCCTTTTATGCGCTAAAAGTATGGGGATTGGTCAAAATTGCGAGCTCTCGCATAATATCAAATTTATTTATGAAGCCCTTCTTACATCAGCTGATATCTCAAAGTGCTGTACAGAAACCCAGCCTAAAACCCCAAACAGCAAGCAATGCAGGTGTAGAAGCATGGTGGCTAGGAAAAGCTGCCTAGAAAGGCCAGAACCTAGGAAGAAACCTAGAGGAACCAGGCTATGAAGGGTGGCCAGTCCTCTTCTGGCTGTGCCGGGTAGAGATTATAACAGAACATGGCCAAGATGTTCATAGATGACCAGCAGGTCAAATAATAATAATCACAGTGGTTGTTGAGGGTGCAACAGGTCTGCACCCCAGGAGTAAATGTCAGTTGGCTTTTCATAGCCGATCATTCAGAGTATCTCTACCGCTCCTGCTGTCTCTAGAGAGTTGAAAACAGCAGGTCTGGGACAGGTAGCATGTCCGGTGAACAGGTCAGGGTTCCATAGCCGCAGGCAGAAGAGTTGAAACTGGAGCATCAGCACGGCCAGGTGGACTGGGGACAGCAAGGAGTCATCAGGCCAGGTAGTCCTGAGGTATGGTCCTAGGGCTCAGGTCCTCCGAGAGAAGAGAGAGAGGGAGAGAGTTAGAGGGAGCATACTTAAATTCACACAGGACACCAGATCAGACCGGAAAATACTCCAGATATAACAGACTGACCCTAGCCCCCCGACACAAACTACTGCAGCATAAATACTGGAGGCTGAGACAGGAGGGGTCGGGAGACACTGTGGCCCCGTCCGAAGATACGCCCGGACAGGGCCAAACAGGCAGGATATAACCCCACCCACTTTGCCAAAGCACAGCCCCCACACCACTAGAGGGATGTCTTCAACCACCAACTTACCATCCTGAGACAAGGCCGAGTATAGCCCACAAAGCTCTCCGCCACGGCACAACCCAAGGGGGCCGCCAACCCAGACAGGAAGATCACGTCAGTGACTCAACCCACTCAAGTGACGCACCCCTCCTAGGGACGGTATGGAAGAGCACCAGTAAGCCAGTGACTCAGCACCTGTAATAGGGTTAGAGGCAGAGAATCCCAGTGGAGAGGGGGGAACCGGCCAGGCAGAGACAAGGGCGGTTTGTTGCTCCAGTGCCTTTCCGTTCACCTTCACACTCCTGGGCCAGACTATACTCAATCATAGGACCTACTGAAGAGATGAGTCTTCAATAAAGACTTAAAAGTTGAGACCGAGTGTGCGTCTCTCACATGGGTTGGCAGACCATTCCATAAAAATTGAGCTCTATAGGAGAAAGCCCTGCCTCCAGCTGTTTGCTTAGAAATTCTAGGGACAGTTAGGAGGCCTGTGTCTTGTGACCGCAGCGTACGTGTAGGTATGTACAGCAGGACCAAATCGGAAAGATAGGTAGGAGCAAGCCCATGTAATGCTTTGTAGGTTAGCAGTAAAACCTTGAAATCAGCCCTTGCCTTAACAGGAAGCCAGTGTAGAAAGGCTAGCACTGGAGTAATATGATCAAATTTTTGGGTTCTAGTCAAGATTCTAGCAGTTTATTTAGTGCTTTATCCGGGTAGCCGGAAAGTAGAGCATTGCAGTAGTCTAACCTAGGAGTGGACAAATTTCTGATTTTTGCAATGTTACGTAGATGGAAAAAAGCTGTCCTTGAAACAGTCTTGATACGTTTGTCAAAAGAGAGATAAGGGTCCAGAGTAACGCAGAGGTCTTTCAGTTTTATTTGAAACGACTGTACAACCATCAAGACTAATTGTCAGATTCAACAGAAGATCTCTTTGTTTCTTGGGACCTAGAACAAGTATATCTGTTTTGTTCGAGTTTAAAAGTAGAACATTTGCAGCCATCCACTTCCTTATGTTTGAAACACAGGCTGCTGATTGGTTGATTTAAAATTTTTAAAAAATTGCATTGAATTATGCGATCACGCCATCCTGGAGGGACTGGTATTATACATTTTGTATTGTAGATATCTAGTGGTGTAATGATGTACTGTTTTTATCTTTTGTTTTATGTGCAATGTAAGTACCTTAATGTGTTTGGACCCCAGGAAGAGTGGCAGCAGCTAATGGGGATCGCTAATAAATACAAATACTACTCTGCCCCTCAGTGACTGCCAGCAGCTCTGCCTCCATGGGTGCATAGGCCATGCCAACATTGCTTGGATTGTTTTGCCAGCTATTTGCTGTAAGGGGGAACTGCATAAATTATAACAGCACAAAGTAAATGGACCATCCTGGGATGCTCAAATGTACGTTCAGTCAGAACTTCTGGGTCTGCTCTAGTCTCCCTCCCAATATGTATCTAGTGCCAGACTGCTTGCTTACTTTCTTGAGATTAGATCTGCTCTATCAGGTACAGATGGTGCTAATTGTAATTAACTTGTAAATAAATAATAACAGTCATGGGACCTGATAAACCGGACATCTTCATCCAACAGTAGTTGAAGGACAGAGGGATACACTAGCTAGAACCTTCTCATTGTGAATCTGGTAGGAGAGAACCATGACGTTGGTTTATTGTTTCCCCACCATGTTGTTAATCAGGTTCTACTGTAGGTGACAGGGTGACATGTTGTGTATACTAAAACCGCATTAAACCAGGAGTATAACAAAGCATGATCAAATGATTTACCCAGTTACAGTAATTGAGAAACATTGAAATAATTAGGTACTTTTGTGTAAAATAATTTGTTGGTCAAATTAACCAGTTATCGACCTTAAGCAGATTGCTTGCTAGTTAGTTCCCATGCCAATTTCAAGTCTTTCAAAACAAATATCTGACTACCGGTAACTCAAATATTAAATTATTTCAGAATGACTGGCTAGCGCATCATGCTTTTGACATTGTTAGCTAGCTATTCCCAGTTAATGTGTTTACTTATCGCATCTGCATGCTTGTTGCGTTCTCCCTGGTGCACTCGTTCATACGCGAGCTGGCTGCTCTTCTAAAGAGTATAATCTGTTCAAAACAGTGGCAGCATGTGCAGCAGTGGCCATTCGGTTTTGGCATGCTAAAGTGAAATGGTTGTATTTATGCTGTTGTTCAAATGTACAAATCTATCGGTTGTTCAAAAACTTGGCATCATATTTCTTTCATGCTGCATTGATGACAACTCCAACCACCTCACGCTCCGGGTAAACTACGAAATTGCACATATGGAATCATGTAGTAACCAAAAAAGTGTTAACCTCCCTGGGCAAGGTGGGACGCTTGCGTCAAATACCTCAGTTTTGTTCGTGCGTTCACGTCAGTATCCGAAGGGTGACGCGCGAGCGCATTTCGTGACAAAAAATGTCCAAATATTCCATTACCATACTTCGAAGCATGTCAAACGCTGTTTAACCTGTTATGGCTAGGGGACAGTATTTTCACGGCTGGATAAAAAACGTACCCGATTTAATCTGGTTACTACTCCTGCCCAGTAACTAGAATATGCATATAATTATTGGCTTTGGATAGAAAACACTCCAAAGTTTCTAAAACTGTTTGAATGGTGTCTGTGAGTATAACAGAACTCAAATGGCAGGTCAAAACCTGAGAGATTCCTTTACAGGAAGTGGCCTGTCTGACCATTTCTTGAACTTCTTTGCCATCTCTATCTTTTACAAAGGATCTCTGCTCTAACGTGACACTTCCTACGTCTTCCATAGGCGCTCAGAGCCCGGGGAAAAACCTGAATGTCGTCATCCCAGCCCCAGGCTGAAACACATTATCGCCTTTCTCAAGTGGCCGATCAAGGGACTGTGGGCTTAGGCGCGTGCCCTGGCCGCCCCCGTCATTGTGATTTTTTTTCCCTCTGTTTGCCGAAAAGGAGATTCCCGGTCGGAATATTATCGCTTTTTTATGAGATAAATTGCATAAAAATAGATTTTAAACAGCGGTTGACATGCTTCGAAGTACGGTAATGGAATATTTAGAAATGTTTTGTCACGAATTGCGCCATGCGCGCGACCCTGATTTACCATTTCGGATAGTGTCTGGGACGCACGAACAAAACGCCGCTATTCGGATATAACGATGGATTATTTTGGACCAAACCAACATTTGTTATTGAAGTAGCAGTCCTGGGAGTGCATTCTGACGAAGACAACAAAGGTAATCAAACTTTTATAATAGTAAATCTGATATTGGTGAGTGCTAAACTTGCCGGGTGTCTAAATAGCTAGCCCGTGATGGCTGGGCTATGTACTTAGAATATTGCAAAATGTGCTTTCACCAAAAAGCTATCTTAAAATCGGACATATCGAGTGCATAGAGGAGTTCTGTATCTATAATTCTTAAAATAATTGTTATGCTTTTTGTGAACGTTTATCGTGAGTAATTTAGTAAATTGTTAGCAAATTCCCCGGAAGTTTGCGGGGGGTATGCTAGTTCTGAACGTCACATGCTAATGTAAAAAGCTGTTTTTTGATATAAATATGAACTTGATTGAACAAAACATGCATGTATTGTATAACATAATGTCCTAGGTGTGTCATCTGATGAAGATCATCAAAGGTTAGTGCTGCATTTAGCTGTCTTCTGGGTTTTTGTGACATTATATGCTAGCTTGAAAAATGGGTGTCTGATTATTTCTGGCTTGGTACTCTGCTGACATAATCTAATGTTTTGCTTTCGCTGTAAAGCCTTTTTGAAATCGGACAGTGTGGTTAGATAAAGGAGAGTCTTGTCTTTAAAATGCTGTGAAATAGTCATATGTTTGAAAAATTGAAGTTTTTGTATTTTTGAGGAATTTGTAATTCGCGTCACACCTATCATTGGATATTGGAGCAGGTGTTCCGCTAGCGGAACGTCTAGATGTAAGAGGTTAATCTAACCACACTGTCCGATTTAAAAAAATAAAAAATAAAAATAAAATAAAAAAGGCTTTATAACGAAAGCAAAACATTAGATTATGTCAGCAGAGTACCCAGCCAGAAATAATCAGACACCCATTTTTCAAGCTAGCATATAATGTCACATAAACCCAAACCACAGCTAAATGCAGCACTAACCTTTGATCTTCATCAGATGACAATCTTAGGACATTATGTTATACAATACATGCATGTTTTGTTCAATCAAGTTCATATTTATATAAAAAAGTAGCTTTTTACATTAGCATGTGATGTTCAGAACTAGCATACCCCCCCCCCCCCCGCCAACTTCCGGTGAATTTACTAAATTACTCACGATAAATGTTCACAAAAAACATAACAATTATTTTAAGAATTATAGATACAGAACTCCTCTATGCACTCGCTATGTCCGATTTTAAAATAGCTTTTCGGTGAAAGCACATTTTGCAATATTCTAAGTAGATAGCCCGGCATCACAGGGCTAGCTATTTAGACACCCACCAAGTTTAGCCCTCACCAAAGTCAGATTTACTATAAGAAAAATGTTATTACCTTTGCTGTTCTTCATCAGAATGCACTCCCAGGACTTCTACTTCAATAACAAATGTTGGTTGGTTCAAAATAATCCATAGTTATATCCAAATAGCGGCGTTTTGTTCGTGCGTTCAAGACACTATCCGAAAGGGTAAAGAAGGGTGACGCGCCCGACGCGTTTCGTGACAAAAAAATTCTAAATATTCCATTACCGTACTTCGAAGCATGTCAACCGCTGTTTAAAATCAATTTTTATGCCATTTTTCTCGTAAAAAAGCGATAATATTCCGACCGGGAAACCGTGTTTTAGTGCAAAGAGAGAAAATAAAAACATGGGGTCGCCTCCTGCACGCGCCTCAGTCCCATTGTCCTCTGATAGACCACTTACCAAAGGCGCTAATGTTTTTCAGCCAGGGGCTGCAAAGACGTCATTCAGCTTTTTCCCGGGTTCTGAGAGCCTATGGGAGCCGTAGGAAGTGTCACGTTACAGCAAAGATCCTAAGTTTTCAATAAAAAGAGTCAAGAAGCCCAAGGAATGGTAAGAGAGGGCACTTCCTGTACAGAATCTTCTCAGGTTTTTGCCTGCCATATGAGTTCTGTTATACTCACAGACACCTTTCAAACAGTTTTATAAACTTTAGGGTGTGTTCTATCCAAAGCCAATAATTATATGCATATTCTAGTTTCTGGGCAGTAGTAATAACCAGATTAAATCGGGTTCGTTTTTTATCCGGCCGTGCAAATACTGCCCCCTACCCTCAACAGGTTAAAATCAATTTTTATGCGATTTTTCTCATAAAATACCGATAACATTCCAACCGGGTGACGTTGTATTCATTCAAAGAGCGAAAGAAAAACAGGGAGAATTCACATGAATGCGCATCTCCAGTGTCACTGCTCTCAGCCTGACCACTCACAAAATCTCCTGCTGTTTTTCGCCCAGAGACTGGAGAGACGTCATTCCACTTTCTGGCGCCTTCTGAGTGCCAATGGAAGCCTTAGAAAATGTCACGTTACAGCAGAGAGGCTGTATTTTCGATAGAGATGCCGCGGAAGGAGAACAAATTGTCAGACGGCACTTCCTGTATGGAATCTTGTCAGGTTTTGGCCTGCCATATGAGTTCTGTTATACACAGACACCATTCAAACAGTTTTAGAAACTTTGGAGTGTTTTCTATCCAAATCTACTAATTATATGCATATTCTCGTTTATGGGCAAGAGTAGTAACCAGTTTAAATCGGGTACGTTTTTTTCCCGGCCGTGCAAATACTGCCCCCTAGCCCCAACAGGTTAATGCATTTGAGCCAATCAGTTGTTGTGACAAGGTAGAGGTGGTATACAGAAGATGGCCCTATTTTGTAAAATACCAAAAAATACCAAGAACTGCTCAAATAAGCGAAGAGAAATGACCAGTCCGTTACTTTAAGACATGACATTTTCCAGATTGATTGACCTTCAAGAACTTTGTACAGTCGCAAGAATCAAGCGCTATGATGAAACTGGCTATCATGAAGACCGCCACAGGAAATGAAGACCCAGAGTTACCTCTGCTGCAGAGGATAAGTTCATTAGTTACCAGCCCAAATAAATGCTTCAGAGTTCAAGTAACAGACACAGCTCAACATCAACTGTTCAGAGGAGACTGCTTGAATCAGGCCTTCATGATCGAATTGCTGCAAAGAAACCACTACTAAAGGACACCAATAAGAATAGACTTGCTTGGGCCAAGAAAAACAAGCAATGGACATTAGACTGGCGGAAATCTGTCAATCTGCAATTTTTGTAATTTTAGTAAAAAAAAATGTTGGGGGGGGTTCCAACCGCCGTGTCTTTGTGACGCAGAGTAGGTGAATGGATCTCCACGTGTAGTTCCCACCGTGAAGCATGGAGGAGGTGCGGGGGGGGGGGGGGGGCGGGGGGCTTTTCTGGTGACACTGTCAGTGATTTATTTAGAATTCAAGGCACACTTAACCAGCATGCCTACCACAGCATTCTGCAGCGATACGCCATCCCATCTGGTTTGTGCTTAGTGGGACCATCTGTTGTCTTTCAACAGGACAGTGAACCAACATACCTCCAGGCTGTGTAAGGGCTATTTGACCAAGGAGGAGAGTGATGGAGTGCTGCATCAGATGACCTGGCCTCCACAATCACCCTAGCTCAACCCGAGATGGTTTGGGACGAGTTGGACCACAGAGTGAATGAAAAGCAGCCAACAAGTGCTCAGCATATGTGTGAAGTCCTTCAAGACTGTTGGAAAAGCATTCCAGGTGAAGCTGGCTGAGAGAATGCGAACAGTGTGCAAAGTTGTCAGGGAAAAGGGTGGCTACTTTTGAAGGATCTAAAATATATTTAGATCTAATACTTTTTTTGGTTACTACATGATTCCATATGTGTTATTTCCTAGTTTTGATGTCTTCACTATTATTATACAATGTAAAAAATAAAGAAGAACCCTTGAATGAGTAGGTGTCCAAACAGACTGGTATTGTATGGCCGTGTGCTCAATTTTATATACAATCTCCATAGACACACATTGGCAGTGGAATGGCCTTACTGATGAGCTCTGACTTTCAACGTGGCACCGTCATAGGATGCCACCTTTCCAACAAGTCAGTTTGTCACATTTCTGCCCTGCTAGAGCTTCCCCGGTCAACTGTAAGTGCTGTTATTGTGAAGTGGAAACGACTAGGAGAAATAACGGATCAGCCGCAAAGTGGTAGGCCACACAAACTCACAGAACAGGATCGCCAAGTGCCTACGCGAGTAATGTGTTAAAGTCCTCAGTTGCAACACTCACTACTGAGTTCCAAACTGCCTGTGGAAGCATCGTCAGCACTAACTGTTCTTCGGGAGCTTCATGAAATGGGTTTCCATGGCCAAGCAGCCACACACAAGCCTAGGATCATCATGGGCAATGCCAAGCGTCAGCTGGAGTGGTGTAAAGCTTGCTGCCATTGGACTCTGGAGCAGTGGAAATGCGTTCTCTGGAGTGATGAATCACACTTCACCATCTGGCAGTCCAACGGACGAATCTGGGTTTTCTGGATGCCAGGAGAACTCTACCTGCCCAAGTGCATGGTGCCAACTGTAAAAGTTTTTGTGGAGGAATAATAGTGTAGGGCTGTTTTTCATGTTTGGGTTAAACCCATTCGTTCCAGTGACGGGAACTCTTAACACTACAGCATACAATGACATTCTAGATGATTCTGTACTTGAAACTTTGTGGCAACAGCTTGGGGAATGCCCTTTCCTGTTTCAGCATGACA
Source organism: Salmo salar (assembly GCF_965601325.2). Taxonomy (NCBI): domain Eukaryota; kingdom Metazoa; phylum Chordata; class Actinopteri; order Salmoniformes; family Salmonidae; genus Salmo; species Salmo salar. The sequence continues at coordinate 41,470,713 of NC_138302.1, read as the reverse complement.
ATTCCCCTGTGCACAAAAGCGAGGTCCGTACAAAAATGGTTTGTCGAGATCGGTGTGGAAGAACTTGACTGGCCTGCACACAGCTCTAAGCTTTTGAACATTTTGTATTTGTTGCTCTCTTGACACTTATAATTTGCACAATATCGATTACCATTTTCAAGAAAATGCTTAAAGAAAATAAGCATGGTTCGACAAGCAGTTGTCCACATACTTTTGGTCATGTTGTGTACATGAGGCCATGTGTTATATTTATATCATGGCTGTGATGTGGTCATAACCATAGGCGAAGCCGAGTAGCGTAGACCAAGACAGCCATGATGAAAATGTCATAACACAGGTGACCAGCTTGAAAAAGCAAGATTCTTTCCCAAACCAATTTATAAACAAAATGTGACGCTACATTCACTAAAACTGGTTGTCAAGTGCAATTTTAGGTGTTTTCTGGTCATTCTGTTTGTATGGACTGCCAAAACAACCCAAGCATTGGTTGATAGCAACCTGCAAAGTTCTGGAACTATGGCAAAAAAAGTTTATACGGAGGTGCCTTCCCTTTGCTAGCTAGCCAACTACACAACTAACACAATCACTTCAGACTGAAGCTGGAACGACGGCAAAATAGCTGCATTTCATTTTACCAGTTTTTCTATTTTACATTTTTTCATATGAAATTATGCTGATTTCGGGTGGCTGAGAAAAGCTGCCTGTCTCATCCCGACACCCCACACACGTTCAAGATTATGGCACACGGTGAATTTCAATGTTGCAAATGTCGGAGATAACGTGTGATGCTTTTTGCAGTGGAGATCAAGTTTATAAGTTGCATTACTGGGTAGATGACAGTGGATCTGTAAAAGTAGTAGTGATTTGCTAGGTAACGATGTAAACAATGGCCCTTTTTAGGAATGTGGACATGTGTATGTTGTCTAGTATATCATGGACAGGATAGACTCTAAAAATATGAATTCCAAACCACACGTTGAATAAAATTCACTAACGGAACCTGTAATATGATAAGCTATAAAGCAAGACGGTCAAATTATGACAATGCATGGATAAAAGCGACAATCAATAAGAAAAATACAAGGATCCCCCATGTAAAGCAAATCCTATGGCTTTATTATAAAGTGTAAATCTAAAAGTAACCTAAAGACCTTTTTTATATTGAAGCCTACATTATATTGGACATTGGCCACGCTCAAAGCTGTGCCTCTACGCATCAGTTTGGACATCTTCTGCACTTTATTAATAGCTGGAGAATGCTCAAAGATTCACAATGTAATAATAGAGTAGGCCTATATGAGTTGGGACAGATGTTAAGCTCAACTCTTGCCCCATGGGAGACTGGACACTCGCAAGGCTTAGGCGATCGGGGAGGCAGTCTGGCCCCTCATCTATCTGAGAAGATCTGATCCAGCTTTCAAACATCTTTTCCCCACTTGAGACGGCCCTACCAGCCCTGGAAGTCAGCACGGATCCTGGGTGTATAGCAACATCCGGTGGCTGCCCAGTGGCACCCTCCCCCACGGCCACCACAATTCAGCAGGTCGCTTCCCCATCGGATTCCATCATGACAACCATTGTGGGCAGCTCGATGGTGAGAGATTTTGGCCTGCCTACGGTCTGTGGACCGACCAAGGTCCACTGTCACCCAGGAGCCCTTGTCCATGACTCTCTCCTGGTCAAGGTTCTGGCCAACTACTCCAATATTGACACCGTCACTTGTTTTAGGCGATCTGAGGAATTGAGGGAAGATTTTTTCTTTATTTTTAAAGACCCTTGCTAGCTCAGGGAAGAGAATAATTCTCTGGCCCCCTCCCATGCTACCGAAGGGGTTCAAAACGTTTCAGCCAACTCTTTGCCCTAAGCGAGTACGTGAACTTTCCAACGACAGGAATGTCTCTCTTTTTGTGACAACTTTGATTTCCTTTTTCTAAGAGACAGGATTCACCCTAACCGCAGTGGTTCCAGGAATATTTCCAGCAACATCACAAACTGTTTTAGACTGACCGAGGGTCTGGTAGTGCTGCAGTTCCCGGTCAGAATAAGCAACAGAGGACCTGGTAAACATATCAACTCCAATAGAAATGGCACTATGGTTGTGTGTAACCTATGTTCCTTTTAACTCTGCCTTCTATTGCGTTTATACGAACTCATCTCAGTCTCCAATCTATCAGAATGGTATGTCAGAAAATGTGGTTGTAACGTTAATAATTTGGTTCTTATTCCATTAGTTGCCTTGAGGCAGAGTGGCCCACACTTATTGAATATGGCACTTTTATTGAAGTAAAACCTTTCTCGAATGACCTCATTGCTGAGCGCAAAGTTGATTTTACATGTTTCTCACTGAACCATGGCTGTCTTCAGGCTGTAGTTCCGCTCTTATCAAAACGCACCAGTCTGGTTTTAGACCCCATAGTACTGAGACTGCACTTGTGAAGGTGGTAAATTACCTTTTAATGGCGTCAGACCAAGGCTGTCTTCGTGCTCCTAGACCTTAGTGCCCATTTTGACACCTCCGATCACCACATACTTTTGGAGAGATTGGAAACCCTAATTGGTCAACACAGGCATGCTCTTGCCTGGTTTAGATCTTATCTGACAAAGATATCAGTTTGTCTCTGGATGGTTTGTCCTATGACGTCAATGGTACGTTTCGCTGTTGTGGTGGATGAATCAGAATTAGTTGGGTAACATAGATAATTAAGATGTTTTATTAGTATAATATGCTTATGTGAGATACTTGTCATTAGAAAGTGTCCTTTGGACTCTGGTATGTTTCAGTTGCACGTTTCCTTGGGGCCCAGACAGGGGAGAGGTCAGACTTGTTTTTTACATGTCTCTGTTGCTATGCAGAATATCAGCAAGAGAGGAGGACAGAATGAAATATTGTCTTCATATGTGAATGTGTCTTTACCTATTCTTAAACCATGTGAAGGGATGGCGTGATTAATGGGGAACCAATTATTTGTCTCCACAATGTCTGTGTGCAGGTCACTCCCCTCAGTGAGCTTGTCCAGGAGTGGGAACAAGAGGTGTCTTACTGAGGATGGGCCTCTATGAGATGGCACTGATAGAGGAGATTTATGGTGTATTTTGATAAGAACGCCTAAAAAGCATTCCAGAGGACATGAGCTAATAGTTCTGTTCAATACCGTACCAGGGAGGGACGGTTCTAGGGAGACCAGACACTGGTCTATATAATGAACACTGTTGAGATAGCAGTTGCTGTCTGCTGTGTTTGATCGATATCTTTTCATACAAAACTTAAACTTGTGACCCATTCTATGTATCTGTGGTTCGTCATGTACGTTGAGAGGGGTGGACCGTGGGTATAAAAGCTCTTTGTGTTGAAGGTGTAGTCACCTTTTTTAATGGCATAATTGAAGGTCAAGTGCTTTTGCAAAAGTATGTTAAGTATTAAAGATGTAGTTTAACTCAGACTGGTGTGTTGGTAACTCTCAAATCAAATTTATTTATATAGCCCTTCGTACATCAGCTGATATTCTCAAAGTGCTGTACAGAAACCCAGCCTAAAACCCCAAACAGCAAGCAAAGCATGTGAAAGAAGCACGGTGGCTAGGAAAAACTCCCTAGGAAAAACTCCCTAGAAAGGCCAAAAACCTAGGAAGAAACCTAGAGAGGAACCAGGCTATGAGGGGTGGCCAGTCCTCTTCTGGCTGTGCAGGGTGGATATTATAACAGAACATGGTCAAAATGTTAAAATGTTAAAATGTTCATAAATGACCAGCATGGTCAAATAATAATAATCATAGTAGTTGTCGAGGGTGCAACAAGCACGTCCGGTGAACAGGTCAGGGTTCCATAGCCGCAGGCAGAACAGTTGAAACTGGAGCAGCAGCACGGCCAGGTGGACTGGGGACAGCAAGGAGTCATCATACCAGGTAGTCCTGAGGCATGGTTCTAGGGCTCAGGTCCTCCGAGAGAAAGACAGAAAGAGAGAAAGAGAGAATTAGAGAGAGCATATTTAAATACACACAGGACACCGGATAAGACAAGAGAAATACTCCAGATGTAACAGACTGAGCCTAGCCCCCCGACACATAAACTACTGCAGCATAAATACTGGAGGCTGAGACAGGAGGGATCAGAAGACACTGTGGCCCCATCCGATGATACCCCCGGACAGGGCCAAACAGGCAGGATATAACCCCACCCACTTTGCCAAAGCACAGCCCCCACACCACTAGAGGGATGTCTCCAGCCACCAACTTACCGTCCTAAGACAAGGCCGAGTATAGCCCACAACGATCTCCGCCATGGCACAACCCAAGGGGGGGGCGCCAACCCAGACAGGAAGACCACGTCAGTGACTCAACCCACTCAAGTGACGCACCCCTCCCATGGACGGCATGGAAGAACACCAGTAGGCCAGTGACTCAGCCCCTGTAAAAGGGTTAGAGGCAGAGAATCCCAGTGGAAAGAGGGGAACCGGCAAGGCAGAGACAGCAAGGGCGGTTCGTTGCTCCAGCCTTTCCGTTCACCTTCACACTCCTGGGCCAGACTATACTTAATCATAGGACCTACTGAAGAGATAAGTCTTCAGTAAAGACTTAAAGGTTGAGACTGAGTCTGCGTCTCTCACATTGGTAGGCAGACCATTCCATAAGAATGGAGCTCTATAGGAGAAAGCCCTACCTCCAGCCGTTTGCTTAGAAATTCTAGGGACAATTAGGAGGCCTGCGTCTTGTGACCGTAGCGTACGTGTAGGTATGTACGGCAGGACCAAATCGGAAAGATGGGTAGGAGCAAGCCCATGTAATGCTTTGTAGGTTAGCAGTAAAACCTTGAAATCAGCCCTTGCCTTAACAGGATGCCAGTGTAGGGAGGCTAGCACTGGAGTAATATGATCAAATTTTTTGGTTCTAGTCAGGATTCTAGCAGCCGTATTTAGCACTAACTGAAGTTTATTTAGTGCTTTATCCGGGTAGCCGGAAAGTAGAGCATTGCAGTAGTCCAGCCTAGAAGTAACAAAAGCATGGATTAATTTTTCTGCGTCATTTTTGGACAGAAAATTTCTGATTTTTGCAATGTTACGTAGATGGAAAAAAGCTGTCCTTGAAACAGTCTTGATATGTTCTTCAAAAGAGAGATCAGGGTCCAGAGTAACGCCGAGGTCCTTCACAGTTTTATTTGAGACGACTGTACAACCATCCAGATTAATTGTCAGATTCAACAGAAGATCTCTTTGTTTCTTGGGACCTAGAGTTTAAAAGTAGAAAGTTTGCAGCCATCCACTTCTTTATGTCTGAAACACAGGCTTCTAGCGAGGGCAATTTTGGGGCTTCACCATGTTTTATTGAAATGTACAGCTGTGTGTCGTCCGCATAGCAGTGAAATTTAACATTATGTTTTCGAATGACATCCCCAAGAGGTAAAATATATAGTGAAAACAATAGTGGTCCTAAAACGGAACCTTGAGGAACACCGAAATTTACAATTGATTTGTCAGAGGACAAACCATTCACAGAGACAAACTGATATCTTTCCGACAGATAAGATCTAAACCAGGCCAGAACTTGTCCATGTAGACCAATTTGGGTTTCCAATCTCTCCAAAAGATTGTGGTGATCGATGGTATCAAAAGCGGCACTAAGATCTAGGAGCACGAGGACAGATGCAGAGCCTCGGTCTGACGTCATTAAAAGGTCATTTACCACCTTCACAAGTGCAGTCTCAGTGCTATGATGGGGTCTAAAACCAGACTGAAGCGTTTCGTATACATTGTTTGTCTTCAGGAAGGCAGTGAGTTGCTGTGCAACAGCTTTTTCTAAAATTTTTGAGAGGAATGGAAGATTCGATATAGGCCGATTAGTTTTTTATAATTTCTGGATCAAGATTCGGCTTTTTCAAGAGAGGCTTTATTACTGCCACTTTTAGTGAGCTTGGTACACATCCGGTGGATAGAGAGCCGTTTATTATGTTCAACATAGGAGGGCCAAGCACAGGAAGCAGCTCTTTCAGTAGTTTAGTTGGAATAGGGTCCAGTATGCAGCTTGAGGGTTTGGAGGCCATGATTATTTTCATCATTGCGTCAAGAGATATAGTACTAAAACACTTTAGTATCTCCCTTGATCCTAGGTCCTGGCAGAGTTGTGCAGACTCAGGACAATGGAGCTTTGGAGGAATACCCAGATTTAAAGAGGAGTCTGTAATTTGCTTTCTAATGATCATGATCTTTTCCTCAAAGAAGTTCATAAATGTATTACTGCTGAAGTGAAAGCCATCCTCCATTTGCGAAGGCTGCTTTTTAGTTAGCTTTGCGACAGTATCAAAAAGAAATTTCGGATTGTTCTTATTTTCCTCAATTAAGTTGGAAAAATAGGATGATCGAGCAGCAGTAAGGGCTCTTCGATACTGCACGGTACTGTCTTTCCAAGCTAGTCGGAAGACTTCCAGTTTGGTGTGGCGCCATTTCCGTTCCAATTTTCTGGAAGCTTGCTTCAGAGCTCGTGTATTTTCTGTATACCAGGGAGCTAGTTTCTTATGACAGATGTTTTTAGTTTTTAGGGGTGCAACTGCATCTAGGGTATTGCGCAAGGTTAAATTGAGTTCCTCGGTTAGGTGGTTAACTGATTTTTGTCCTCTGACGTCCTTGGGTAGGCAGAGGCAGTCTGGAAGGGCATCAAGGAATCTTTGGGTTGTCTGAGAATTTATAGCACGACTTTTAATGCTCCTTGGTTGGGGTCTGAGCAGATTATTTGTTGCAATTGCAAACGTAATAAAATGGTGGTCCGATAGTCCAGGATTATGAGGAAAAACATTTAGATCCACAACATTTATTCCATGGGACAAAACTAGGTCCAGAGTATGGTAATGCAGAAATTAGCCACCACACTGTTCCTCAAGGTTATTTTTTAGGACCACTATTGTTTTCACTATATATTCTACCTCTGTCATTCGGAAACACAATGTCAACTTTCACTGCTATTCAAATGACACAGATGTACATTTCGATGAAACATGGTGAAGCCCTAAAATTGCCTACCCTGGAAGCCTGTGTTAGACATAAGGTAGTGAATGACGGCACATGTTTTACACTCGGACAAAACAGAGATGATCGATCCCAAGAAACAGAGATCCGCTGTTTGATCTGATAATTAATCTTGATCAAATTTTATTGGTCGCAAACACATATATTTAGCAGATGTTATGACGGGTGTAGTGAAATGCTTGTTCTTAGCTCCAACAGTGCGGTAGTATCTAACAATACACACAAGTCAAATAATGAACTATATAAATATTAGGATGACAATGTCGGAGTGGCATTGACTAGAATAAAGTATATACATATGAAATTAATAAAACAGTATGTAAACATTAAAATGACTAGTGTTCCATGTCTATGTACATAGGGCAGCAGCTTCTAAGGTGCAGGGTTGAGTAAACGGGTGGTAACCGGCTAGTGACAGTGACTAAGTTCAGGGTAGGGCACTGGGTGGAGGCCAGCTAGTGATGGCTATTTAACAGTCGTCTGGCCTCTTAGTCCCAGCTTTGATGCACATGTAAATACCTCTCCTTCTGGACAATAGCGGGGTGAACAGGCTGTGGCTCGGGTGATTATTGTACTTGACAATCTTTTTGGCCTTCCTGTGACATTGGGTGCTGTAGGTGTCCTGGAGGCTGGCAATGTGAAGTCCAGGACACAGTTGCACAGGGCAGTGTTCAGACCCAGGGCCTGAGCTTAATGAGGTTGGAGGATACTATGGTGTTGAATGCTGAGCTGTAGTCAATGAACAGCATTCTTACATAGGTATTCCTCTTGTCCACATGGGATAGGGCAGTGTGCATTGCGATGGTATGCTCTGTAGATCTATTGGGGCGGTATGCAAATTGAAGTAGGTTTAGGGTGTCCATTAAGGTGGAGGTGATTATGATCCTTAACTAGCCTCTCAAAGCACTTCATGATGACAGAAGTGAGTGCTACTGTGCGATAGTCATTTAGTTCAGTTACCTTTGCTTTCTTAAATACAGGAACAATGGTGGACATCTTGTAGCAAGTGGGGACAGCAGACTGGGATATGGAGAGATTGAAAATGTCTGTAAACACTCCAGCCAGCTGGTCTGTGCTTGCTCTGAGGATGTGGCTAGTAATGCCATCAGCCTTGCGACTCGTAAATGTCTTACTCACATCAGCTACGGAGAACGAGAGCCCACAGTCCTCGGGAGCGGGCCGCGTCGGTGGCACTGTTATCATCAAAGCGGGCAAAGAATGTGTTTCGCTTGTCCGGGAGCAAGACATTGGCTGGTTTTCCCTTTGTAATCCGTGATTGTCTGGAGTCCCTGCCACATGCGTCTTGTGTCTGGGCCGTTGAATTGCGACTCCACTTTGTCACAATTTGCCTGTTTGATTGCCTTACGGAAGGCATAACTGCACTGATTGTATTCAACCATTTTCTCAGTCACCTTGCTGTGGTTAAATGCCGTGGTTCGCACTTTCAATTTTGTGTGAATGCTGCCATCTATCCACGGTTTTTGGTTTGGGTAGGTTTTAATAGTCACAGTGGGAACAACATCCCCTATACACTTCCTGATGAACTCAGTCAGCGTGACAGTGTATACATTAATGTTATTCTCAGAGACAACCCAGAACATATCCCAGTCCACGTGATCAAAACAATCTTGAAGCATGTATTCCGATTTGGTCAGACCAGCGTTGCATAGACCTTAGCACAGGTGCTTCCCGTTTGAGTTTCTGCCTATAGGAAGGGAGGAGCAGAATGGTGTCGTTATCTGATTTGCCGGGGGAGGGCCTTGTAGCCATCCCAGAAGGGAGAGTTATAATGGTTGAGTTTTTGAAGCGCGAGTACTACTGGCAATGTGTTAGAACTTCGGTAGTGTTTTCCTCATTTGCTTTGATAAAGTCCCCAGCGACAATAAATGCGGCCTCAGGATATGTGGCATCCAGTTTGCACAAAGTCCAGTGTAGGTCCTTGAGGGCCGTTGTGGTATCGGCTTCAGAGGGAATATCATGATTTAAATGTTTTACTGTCCAGATCGGTCTACGCTCGGAAGATATCCAGACTCAATGCATGCCTAACTACCTCCGAAGGAGGGCAGGATGCATCTTTTAATTGTCTGAAAATGTGGGCACAATTAGAATGTGAACAAGATCAGGACAAAGGAAGCAAGTTAGCACCAGGCATAGAGGGATTTTAGCCCTTCTTTAAACTTGGCAATAATGTGTCCCATGATTACATTGTGGTTCCAGCCAGTGACATTGGTCATGAAATGTGGCTTTGATTATGACCAGATAAGACTGCACTAGTCATAATTGAAAACAAATTGTGTCTGTTGTGCAGTCCAAATAAACTTGTTGAATGCAAATATAAAAATCCACAATGTGGATGCATTTTAAGGAAACATCCCCCAAAATTTGTCACAGGACACATTTTGATACCCAGGTGTGGACGCACTGACCGCTATTGGAGTACATGTGGATAATTAGTGATTGGATTTTAAATATTATTTTACCAGGTATGCACAGGATCTGACACTGTAGTGGTCTGACATCAAGTCATTTGGGGAGGGCAGAGCTATTAGAAGACCACATAGCATGAAGACCGTGAGATCACTTCGAGCCAACCTAAGGAGTCACCCACCAAGCCCTCCTCCAGAACAATAGGTACAGTCCCCCGACCTGAGCTTCCCCAGTGTCAGATGGCAGCAGGGGAGTGGATGACATGCGCGTCATGATCTCTTTCACCAACTGGTAATGACGGAAGACAATTGCACACAAGAAGGCTTGTTTTCACTTTCTTTTATTGACATGTCTGTGTTAATAGAGCATGGTGATATTGTTAAATAAAAGATTTGATCTAATCTGTTAAATTAAAATGATTTTTTTTAAATAAAGCTTCAATATCTTTAGACATTAACTAACTAAACCTATTTCATTTAAGCATCTTATTGAAAATGGTAATCGATTTTGTGCAAATTCTAAGCTTTGAGAAAGACATACAAAATCTTAAAAAGCTTAGAGCTGTTAGTATATTTACATGAACTGATACACTACATGACCAAAAGTATGTGGACACCTGCTCATCAAACATCTCATTCCAAAATCATGGGCGTTAAAATGGAGTTGGTCCCCCTTTTGCTGCTATAACAGCCTCCACTCTTCTGTGAAGGCTTTCCACTAGATGTTGGAACATAGCTGCGGGGACTTGCTTCCATTCAGCCACGAGCATTAGTGAGGTCGGGTACTGATGTTGGGATTAGGCCTGGCTCACAGTCAGCGTTCATCCCAAAGGTGTTTTATGGGGTTGAGGATAGGCTCTGTGCAGGCCAGTCAAGTTCTTCCACACCAATCTCGACAAACCATTTCTGTATGGAACTCGGTAGTGAGTGTTTCAACTGAGGACAAACGATTTTTCAGCACTCGGCGGCCCCTTTCTGAGCTTGTGTGTCTTCCTATGACGGTGCCACGTTGAAAGTCACTGAGCTCTTCAGTAAGGCCATTCTACTGCCAGTGTTTGTCTATGGATATGGCATGGCGGTGTGCTCGATTTTTATACCCGTCACCAACGGGTATGGCTGAAATAGCCGAATCCACTAATTTGAAGGGGTGTCCACATACTTGTGTGTATTTGATTGTAAATTACATAAGATTCCACCACAAAATATCGCAATTTACCAAGTTGTTTTAACAAATTAATTAATCGACAAACTAATCAAAGCGTATGTACAGAACATTTTAAGAAAAACCACTGAATTAATTTTCTCTTAATAAAGCTGTATCTGATAAAATCTCCCTTGATCAGTAGTATCCAAAGAATTTCAATGACATAATTTTAAACATCTGGACCTTTTGATTTAACCTCATTATTTTATGAAAAAGAACATTAGAAACAAAAGGCAACAACAGGCAAGTGAAAGGCAACTCACTGTTGTCTAAAGCCACCAGCATATCCTTAACAGAGGCAAACTGAAGAGGACTCGTCGCCCCCCTAGAAGAGTAGAAACCGTTACAATGAATAAGAGAGAAGTGGAAAGGCATGGGGCACCTTAGAATAAAAGTTGTCTTCATGTGTTCAATAAACAATTGAAAGTGAAGGTCATTATAATGAATCTCAAGTAGCCCTACATCTTCTCAAACACAACCATGCTCGATACATATGTTGTGGTTTATTAGTACTCTTTTGGACATGTCAGATCGGATTTTACGTTTCAGTAAATTACACAGTTTTGCCTTGACTACTCTGTAGGTACACTCAATCATTGTGATGAAATCAATGAACAAATTAAATTGACTTTGGAACAATTGCATGTAACCTCCAATATGATACGTCCTTTTTGTAGCATGAAGCATATGCTGAATGAGATTTATTTAGCTCCCCCTTCCACAATAGGATTTAACAACATGATAACCATGCAGATTGAAAATGGCTTTGCCTGGAAAATGTTCATCTAATGAACAATGTGTGGCTAATACCCTGTATCTTTCCCATTCATCTGCCATCATCTTTAGCTGAGATGTGAGTTGAGTAATACCAAGAACATGGTCTTATAAGCATGATTGTACTCATAGGCTTCCTACTCATATGAGCATGTTCCACATACATTGAGTGGTTGTTTTAATGGGTTATTTTTTCAATCAGATTTTTTGTAATCTGCATCAAATACTCAATCGTCAATTGATCCAGTAGCTATCAGTTAAGATGTTGGTTTCAGATCCTGCCCATAACACCAGCTAATAAACCTTGTTTTGTTGGATACTTCACTCAATACAATGTTTGCCTATAAAGACATACAGGGCTTAAGTAAGAAGTTATGTTCTGATGGTGAGGGAGAAATTGAACATCACTATTCCTTTTGTGGCTCTCTGTAGCCTGAAAATAGATGCATAAAGCCACTCAAAGAAATTCACAAAAGTCTGCCCAATGATTTGTCTAGAGATCGTGAAATGGAGTTATTAAAATATGGGCAAAAACAAGTCTGCTCTGATTCAGTGCCATGTCTCTGCCCCTCGCTAAAACTGCTCAAAATGAAAACAGAAAATGACAGAATAAGAAAAGATAATAGAGCGAGGAAAATCCTTGAACTGAGTGCATTTTCGTAGTGTGAGAAAGATTGGAGGAAAATACACATTTGAAAACAAGTTACACAACAAACATACAAATGTTAAGTCTGATGTTATCCTTGAAAGAAACCTTTTAGAGGTATATGTTCGTCAACTAAAAAAGCACATTGAGCAAGCCACTGCAAAGTTTGACAAGGCACAACTTCCAGAAGTACCAGCAGAGGCTATTAAGGCAGACACTGACACGGTCAGACATATACACTATTTCAGTAAAGATCTCATGGTGGAGATTATTTTGGAAGACTTGAGCAGATTAGGGATGTAGAAATAAAGTAGGGTAGCCTACAGTAAATGACATATTTTCAAGTTGCAGATCTCACAAAACAAAAGTATCTTTGCCTACTGGAGATTTTAAGTCCTCCAAGACGGAGCCAAAGACCAGACTGGGAGGGCTGTTGTGCGTCTTAGTACATATTGCTCACACATTCAGTGCAACACAGAACTAGAGAGCTCTTGACTAGGAGCATAAAGGATACAGAGAGGTCAATGGTGGCAGAGCTGAATAGATAGTATAGACCCATTCTCAGAGACCTTGGGGATGTTACACAAAAGCCACATAATTGATTGTTTTGTTCAGCTTTGCTGATGAATGATTTGGAATGGGATATGCTTTGAAATGGATGATGGGAGAGAAAGTGATTTGGCACTTTGTCAATGCAGCCATATCTGCAGTATATAAGCTCTCCCCGACTTAGTTACGGATAAAACCATAGATGTAATTGCTTTGTTAGTAGTACTACATTATGACAAGGAGGGAGCAGTGTTATAGAAGTAACATCAGTGTGCACATCTGAGATTAAGAAATGTGGATAATGAGAAAATATTTGTAAAATCTATGCAGTTATTTTCAAATGTAATTTCATAGTACATGTTATCAGAATTCTGATATGGGTTTTCGCAACTAAAGGAATCCTTAAGGCAAACATGTAAAAACAACAGAGAAAGTTATCTTCCAGAAAACTGTCAGAATTTCAAATTCTCACCATAATAAGTCCACTAAACATAGCTTTATATACGAAACATCAGGCCATTTAACTATTCAATTATCAACAATAATTGTGTAATATCCAAATGTTTACATGGCGTTTGAGTGTGTGTGTGTGTGTGTGTGTGTGTGTGTGTGTGAGAGAGACGGTGAGAGGGACACAAAACTGAGAAGAATCTCGCAGGAGTTACCATGACGTAGCAACATCGCAGATACACTAAGAAAAGTACTTCATAGGCATGATTTAAAAAAAGCATGTCAAATTATTAGAAAAAGAACATTAACAGTTTAAATATACTGTACTTAAGATTGTAACAAGACTTTGCCAGTGATTTATCACACTATTAAGACCCATTAGAAGTGGAAGTCCCACTCTGGTTGCAGGTAGCCTAGCAGTTAGAGAGGCGAGCCAGCAACCGCAGGGTTGCCATTTGGAATCTTGGGTCCGATGGGAAAAAAACTGTTGTGAAGTGTGCAGGGAACCGGAGGGTTGCTGGTATCAAATCCTAGATGCCATTGGTTTACGTCATGTCCTTATGCAAGGCACTTAATCCCTCACAACAACAGCTCCCTGGGCCCCCAGTGTGGCAGCCCCACTGCACCTCTCCAAAACCTTTGTGTGTCTTTCGGATGGGTTGGGGTAAGTCAAATTCTGGTTGGACATTGTGTGCAATTGACCAATAAAGTGATCTTAATCTCTTAATAAGGTATCTTAATCTTGTAGCCTGTCAAGGTATCCCATTCTACAGCCCATATGTTTTTTTGCATTTGCAAATATAAGGAATACTGTATGTTAAAAGGAAAGTCTAGATTTGGTCATTTTGTCATTGCCATACGTTATCAATTACACTGAACAAAAATGCAACATGTAAAGTGTTGGTCCCTTGTTTCATGAGCTGAAATAAAAGAGCACAGACATTTTCCATACTCACAAATGGCTTATTTCTCAAATTTGTTTACATCCATATTAGTGAGCATTTCTTCTTTGCCAAGATAATCCATCCACCTGACAGGTGTGGCATATCAAGAAGCTGATTAATGCATGATGATTACACAGGTGCACCTTGTGCTGGTGACAAATGGCCACTCTAAAATGCAATTGTCACACAACACAATGCCACATATGTCTCAAGTTTTGAGGGAGTGTGCAATTGGCATGCTGACTGCAGGAATGTCCACCAGAGCTGTTGTCAGAGAATTGAATGTGCTTCTCTATTATAAGCCTATAGAGAAATGTTTTAGAGAATTTGGCAGTGTGTCCAACCAGCCTCACAACAGCAGACCACGTGTACGGCGTTGTGTGGGCGAGCGGTTTGCTGATATCAATGTAGTGAACAGAATGGTGGGGCTATGGTATTGTGGCAAAGAAGGGGGCCGAGTGATAAATGGCAGATATTTGAGGGTAGAACTAATAAACGGGCTCTGCCCTCTCACTAAGGGCTGGCCAAATGGTGAACTACAAAGCACAAAATGGACGACCGCAGAAGCAAGGGGAAGGCTCGCAAGGTTGGGCCAACCAACATATACGGGGTCAAGCCACACCAGGAAGAGGGGAAGGAGCTGTGAACCATTGAAAAGAGAAAGTGATAATACATCTGCTGGATTTAGTGTGTGACCTGGACTGTTTGGACTTACCTGTTGGCTGTTTGGACCCTGATCTACTGAGAAGCCAATTTGTGTACCGAACCCTGCTATCCTCGATCATGCCTGCAGCCTGGTCGGTCCAGGCCGGAGAAACAATCATTGATTTTGTGTCGGTCTCACGCTTAATTTGTGTACAAACACTCCTAACCTTGAAGAGGATTGTCACAGTATGGGCAGGCATAAGTTACGGACAACAAACACAGTAAAAAAAAAAAAATCTATGGCAATTTTAACGCACAGAGATACAGTGGGACAAAAAAGTATTTGATCCCCCTGCTGATTTTGTACATTTGCCCACTGACAAAGAAAGGATCAGTCTATAATTTTAATGGTAGGTTTATTTGAACAGTGAGAGACAGAATAACAACAAAAATATCCAGAAAAACGCATGTCAGAAATGTTATAAATTGATTTGCATTTTAATGAGGGAAATAAGTATTTGACCCCCTCTCAATCAGAAAGATTTCTGGCTCCCAGGTGTCTTTTATACAGGTAACGAGCTGAGATTAGGAGCACACTCTTAAAGGGAGTGCTCCTAACCACAGCTTGTTACCTGTATAAAAGACACCTGTCCACAGAAGCAATCAATCAATCAGATTCCAAACTCTCCACCATGGCCAAGACCAAAGAGCTCTCCAAGCATGTCAGGGACAAGATTGTAGACCTACACAAGGCTGGAATGGGCTACAAGACCATCGCCAAGCAGCTTGGTGAGGTGACAACATTTGGTGCGATTATTTGCAAATGGAAGAAACACAAAAGAACTGTCAATGTCCCTCGGACTGGGGCTCCATGCAAGATCTCACCTCGTGGAGTTGCAATGATCATGAGAACGGTGAGGAATCAGCCCAGAACTACACAGGAGGATCTTGTCAATGATCTCAATGCAGCTGGGACCATAGTCACCAAGAAAACAATTGGTAACACACAATGCCGTGAAAGACTGAAGTCCTGCAGCGCCCGCTAGGTCCCCCTGCTCAAGAATACATATACATGCCCGTCTGAAGTTTGCCAATGAACATCTGAATGACTCAGAGGACAACTGGTGAAAGTGTTGTGGTCGGATGAGACCAAAATGGAGCTCTTTGACATCAACTCAACTCGCCGTGTTTGGAGGAGGAGGAATGCTGCCTATGACCCCCAAGAACACCATCTCCACTGTCAAACATGGAGGTGGAAACATTATGCTTTGGGGGTGTTTTTCTGCTAAGGGGACAGGACAACTTCACCGCATCAAAGGGATGATGGACGGGGCCATGTACCGTCAAATCTTGGGTGAGAACCTCCTTCCCTCAGCCAGGGCATTGAAAATGGGTCGTGGATGGGTATTCCAGCATGACAATGACCCAAAACACACGGCCAAGGCAACAATGGAGTGGCTCAAGAAGAAGCACATTAAGGTCCTGGAGTGGCCTAGCCAGTCGCCAGACCTTAATCCCATAGAAAATCTGTGGAGGGAGCTGAAGGTTCGAGTTGCCAAACGTCAGCCTCGAAACCTTAATGACTTGGAGAAGATCTGCAAAGAGGAGTGGGACGAAATCCCTCCTGAGATGTGTGCAAACCTTGTGGCCAACTACAAGAAACGTCTGACCTCTGTGATTGCCAACAAGGGTTTTGCCACCAAGTATTAAGTCATGTTTTGCAGAGGGGTCTAATACTTATTTCCCTCATTAAAATGCAAATCATTTTATAACATTTTTGACATGCGTTTTTCTGGATTTTTTTGTTGTTATTCTGTCTCTCACTGTTCAAATAAACCTACTATTAAAATGTATTGACTGATCATTTCTTTGTAAGTGGGCAAACGTACAAAATCAGCAGGGGATCAAATACTTTTTTCCCCCACTGTACCATGATGAGATCCTGAGGCCCATTGTGGTGTCATTCATCCGCCGCCATCACCTCATGTTTCAGCATGATAATGCACGGCCCCATGTCGCAAGGATCTGTACACAATTACTGGAAGCTGAAAATGTCCCAGTTCTTCCATGGCCTGCCAATAACTTTGCACAGCTATTGAAGAGGAGTGGGACAACATTCCACAGGCCACAATCAACAGCCTGATCAACTCTATGCGAAGGAGATGTGTCGCGATGCTTGAGGCAAATGGTGGTCACACCAAATGCTTACTGGTTTTCTGATCCACACCCCTACCTAGTGTATTCCCAGTCATGTGACATCCATAGATTAGGGCCTAATTTATTTATTTCAATTGACTGATTTCCTTATATGAACTGTAACTCAGTAAAATCTTTGAAACTGTTCCATGTTGTGTTTATCTTTTTGTTCAGTATAAATGAGACTAGTCACGTCATGTTTCATCATTTAAAGAAGCAAAACTTTTTAACAACGAACCATTTGACAGATTGTCAATGCAATGACAAAATGGCAAAATCAAGTCTCCTTTCAACAGATTCCTCATATTTGTGATTGCAAAAAACGTATATTAATTTTTAGAATAGGCTAGCTCGATAGGACACATACAACCAGAGCGGGATATTCGCTAATAATAATACATTATTTCAACAGCAAATAAAAGTACAAATAAAACAAGTTTTAAAAGTCAATAAAAAAATCTAAAGACTACATGTTTGTGTGAGTTCTGGATGGTACCAAACCCCATTGGGGTCAGAGTTAAGTCAGAAAATACAGTATCAAGGACTATACAGATGTTGGATCTTAATTTGAACCAGTTTGCTACAGCAGGAAAATAATCCTGCAACAATGGGAAATGTGAATTATGTGGATTATAATTAATGGACATTTTTGTAGATGTTTCTGGAAATTACAAACTTTAGAGGCCTTTTTAAAACCTCAAACTGTAAGTTTGCATTTCCTACTGTACAGGAAAATTCTCTGCAACAAAAGATCAGATTAAGATCCTACAGCTGTATCTGGTTTCAGTCTTGGCAACTGCATTGACATTATTATCTGGGTGAGATGAATACATGATAATTCTCTACTGTAGCAAAAGTAGTGAATAGAAATACAGGGAAATGAATGGAACATATTAAATAACTTTGCTTTTATCATGGGTCATCTGTGTATTTGTTTTTATCAGGGTAAGAAACAGCTGAACTCAGGAAATCCTGACCTGCCCTACAGAGATGGACAAAGTATGGTAATTACCCCAGTGTACCAATGCACCCCAGTGCAGAAAGACTCTACCTGGATCTTTCTTTTAAACATCACTTTCCCATTGAACATCTTTCCTATTGAAAGCGAGGTTAAAAACAAAACTCTAAATTAGATCATGAGGACAGCATTTCAATGAAATGTAGGGTGTTAGATACAGTGCCCTCCGTAATGATTGGGACAGTGAAGCATTTAAAAAAAAATGTCTCTCTGTACTCCAAAAGTTTGGATTTGAAATCAAACAATGACTATGAGGTTAAAGTGCAGACTGTCATCTTTAATTTGAGGGTATGAATCGTGAATAATGAAAAGTGAGAAAGTTACAGATGCACAAATATCATACCCCCCAAGACATGCTAACAATAACAGGGGAGGTTAGCATTTGTTTTAGGGAGGGAATGATATTTGTGCATTGTAACTTTCTAGAAACATATTCTATTCTTATTTACAATAAAACGGACTCCAAAATGACACAATACAGTATTTACCATTTATTTCTATTGGGCACAAAATAATCTGAAACACAACCAAAAGAAACAGCAAATGCATCCAACAAATGTGTAGAGTCACAAGCTTGATGTAGCCATTGCGTGTTATGGGACCAAATACTTAACTTTTTACTACTTTAATACACATGAATTTGTCCCAATACTTTTGGTGCCCTAAAATGTGGGGAATACGTACAAAAAGTGCTCTAAGTTCTTAACCATTCACCCGATATGGATGTAAATACCCTCAAATTCAAGTGGTCAGTCTGCACTTTAACCTCAGTCATTGTTTGATTTCAAATCCAAACTTTTGGAGTATAGAGGAGACAAAAGAAGAAAAAATGCTGAGAAAAAAGTGAGAGAAAAAAGTGAGAGAAATAAGGAGGAATGAAGAGGGGTATGGAGTGGAATTCAGGCTGCCTCAACAGCAGTTCATTGTGCCTAGTCAATGTTGGTCTGACGTGCTTAGCCTATTGAAACGGCCATAGGTACTCCTCTACGCCTTGGCATGTAAATAAAAAAAAAAAACTAAGTACAATTCTAAGAAACATAACTGTGACCAATGTCTTTAAATGCAAACTCGCTCTCCCCTATGCCCCTTGGTCCAGACAGAGAAGCAGGGAGTCTGTGCTGGGGGATGTTGGTATAGCGGTGGTCCTTCAGCAGACATACTTATAGTCTCAGTCCTCTAGCTTAGGTGAGTCAATCACTAGAGGCAGAGGTCTGGGTATGAAGACATGTATCATTTGCGATGTACAACGTTTCTCCTCTTGATAACTCAAAGCTCTCTAACTGAAAAGATTAAATGATCCACAGAAATCCTTGGTATTCTTTTCTATGGCCTTTCTATTTTTTGTTCAAGTTTACATTTTTTCTTTAAATATCTTGTTTGACTTGATAATACTTGAAGTTCATGTACAAGTTGACACTGGACAGATTACTGGTACCTGGCTATGTGAGGGTAGGCTCCCCCTCTCTCTCCCCCTGAGAAAAAGTGTATTGGAGTCCCATCGAGGTAAAGTATGTATGACAACCCCCACTGAAACAGCCAGATAAGAATGGACAACAGATAGATGAGACGCAAAAGGCAGAGCAATCGGATTTGCTGTACTCTGTCCTTACCCTCAAAGCCTCCCAGCGTCCTATGCATCGCCTCATGCTAATATTCAACAATTTTGGCGATGTTCATCTATGGGTCCTTGCCAGGGGATGAAAGGGAGTAACTTAATCCCCCTCCTTCCCTTCTCGCAAAGGGTTTGTGCAAGACAGGCACTGGTCACATGGTGCTCAGAGTTTTTGTAGCCCTCTCAGCGCAGTTTCGTATCGTAAGTGGCGGCGCGCTGCCTAAGCCTGTCATACCCACTCCTGGACAGGATGTTTGTAGTAGGTGACGTTCTGTTGCACCCCTTTGTTTTTGAACTGGAAGATGGTGTAGACCAGGACCAGGATGCACAGCGACAGGATGCAGGGAATCACCACAGCGATGGCGTTGACAGTGCTGTGCACGTCATTGATGGTCACCATGATGTCTACGTCATCGTGGGGAAGCTGCCGGTCCTTGTTCTTCTCCATGTCTGATTGGTGGCAGCCCATCCAGTCATTGACAATAGACTTGGGGTAGCCGGGCTCAACGGTCAGCTTCTGGTTGTCAAACTTCCAGTAGTCCTTCCCTTTGTAGAAATAGGTATAAACTAAAGAGGGGAAAAGAGAGCAAAAGGACAATTTCATTTGTATCTAACAGATTGACTTATACAGCTTGCAAATCTAACACCTCAAACATTTTGCCTGACAACTCATCCTGAATTTAACTCTGTATGGCGTGAGTGACAGAGCAGCTGTCACGTCCTGGCCAGTATAAGGGTTAATTGTTATTGTAGTTTGGTCAGGACGTGGCAGAGGGTATTTGTTTTATGTGGTTCGGGGTGGTGTTTTGGTAGAAGTAGAAGGGCGTTCCAGTGCGTCGGCTCAGTCAGGAGTCGCCAGAGCCGCCCGTCAGTCAGGAGTCGCCAGAGCCGCCCGTCAGTCAGGAGTCGCCAGAGCCGCCCGTCAGTCAGGAGTCGCCAGAGCCGCCCGTCAGTCAGGAGTCGCCAGAGCCGCCCGTCAGTCAGGAGTCGCCAGAGCGGCCCGAATGCCCGGAGATGCCAGAGCGGCCCGACTGCCCGGAGATGCCAGAGCGGCCCGACTGCCCGGAGATGCCAGAGCGGCCCGACTGCCCGGAGATGCCAGAGCGGCCCGACTGCCCGGAGATGCCAGAGCGGCCCGACTGCCCGGAGATGCCAGAGGGGCCCGTCGGCCAGGATCAGCCAGAGCGGCCCGTCGGCCAGGATCAGCCAGAGCGGCCCGTCGGCCAGGATCAGCCAGAGTGGCCCATCTCCCAAAGTCTGCTGATGACCAAAAATCAAGGGAGTCTAGCAGCAACCCTAAACTGAGTAAGCCTGACATTTCAGAACTTAAAGTAATTAACGGTTTAATTGATGAGTCTGCATACAGGGTGGAGAGGAGGAGGTCTGCCCATGATCCAGAGCAGGGGGAGTCTGCCTACGGTCCGAGGCTGATCGGGTTGGTCGGCACTCTGGAGGACAATAGGCCGGAGCCTGAACCACCACCTGCATAGGTGGGTTGGGGAGGGGGGGGGGTGTAGCACAAGTGCCGTTGGTGACGGCAGCCACCCTCCCTTTAGTTTAGGGGGATTTCTTTGTTGTTGTTTGGGGTTTTTGTTATTGTTGAGGTGCTTCCGGGGTTAGCACCTTTAGGGGGGGGGGGGGGGGGGGGGGGTACTGTCACGTCCTGGCCAGTATAAGGGTTAATTGTTATTGTAGTTTGGTCAGGACGTGGCAGAGGGTATTTGTTTTATGTGGTTCGGGGTGGTGTTTTGGTAGAAGGGCGTTTGAGTTATTATTTCCGGGTTTTTGGTTTATGGTCTATGTTTATGTATTTCTATGTGTAGTCTGGTTAACCTGTTTGGGCTAGGGGGCAGTATTGAGAATTTTGGAAAAAATATGTGCCCATTTTTAACTGCCTCCTACACCAACTCAGAAGCTAGAATATGCATATTATTGTTCAGGTTTGGATAGAAAACACCCTAAAGTTTCTAAAACTGTTTGAATGGTGTCTGTGAGTATAACAGAACTCCTATGGCAGGCAAAAACCTGGCAAGGTTTCATGCAGGAAGTGGCCTGTCTGACAAGGAGTCGTGCGTCTTGCATCTGTTTATTGAAGAGTAAGGATCTTAGCTGTAACGTGACAATTCCCAGGGCTCCAATAGGCTCTCAGAACCCGGGAAAAACCTGAACGATGACGAGGCAGCCTCTGGCTGAAACAGATTATCGCCTTATCCAAGTGGCCGATCAGAGGACCATTGAATGAGGCGCGTGCACGATTCGCCCCCGTGGAGAAATTTCATTCGGCTGTTTAGCTTATTGCAGATTCCCGGTCGGAATATTATCGCTTTTCTACGAGATAAATGGCATAAAAATTAGTTTTAAACAGCGGTTGACATGCTTCGAAGTACGGTAATGGAATATTTAGACATTCTTTGTCACGCCATGCGCACGACCGTTATTTACCATTCGTATAGTGTCTAGAACGCACGAACAAAACAGAGGATATTTGGATATAACGATGGATTATTTGGGACCAAACCTACATTTGTTATTGAAGTAGAAGTCCTGGGAGTGCATTCTGACGAAGAACAGGAAAGGTAAGAACATTTTTCTTATAGGAAATAGGATTTTGGTGAAGGCTAATCTTGCCGGGTGTCTAAATAGCTAGCCGTGATGGCTGGGCTATGTACTTAGAATATTGCAAAATGTGCTTCATCCGAAAAGCTATTTTAAAATCGGACATATCGAGTGCATAGAGGAGTAATGTATCTATAATTCTTAAAATAATTGTTATGCTTTTTGTGAACGTTTATCGTGAGTAATTTAGCAAACTGTTAGTAAATTCCCCGGAAGTTTGCGGGGGGTATGCTTTTTCTGAACGTCACATGCTAATGTAAAAAGCTGTTTTTTGATATAAATATGAACTTGATTGAACAGACATGCATGTATTGTATAACATAATGTCCTAGGTGTGTCATCTGATGAAGATCATAAAAGGTTAGTGCTGCATTTAGCTGTGGTTTGGGTTTTTGTGACATTATATGCTAGCTTGAAAAATGGGTGTCTGATTATTTCTGGCTGGGCACTCTCCTGACATAATCTAATGTTTTGCTTTCGTTGTAAAGCCTTTTTGAAATCGGACAGTGTGGTTAGATTAAGGAGAGTCTTGTCTTTAAATAGCTGTAAAATAGTCATATGTTTGAGAAATTGAAGTAATAGTATTTCAAACGATTCAAAAATCGCACCACTGAATTCAGGTGGCTGTTACGTAGGTGGGACGAATTCGTCCCGCCTTGCCCATAGAGGTTAATGTATTTCTATGTTAGGTTGATTGGGGTTTGGGACTCTCAATTGGAGGCAGGTGCTTCCTCGTTGCCTCTGATTGAGAGTCCTATATATGGGTAATTGTTTGGTGTAGGGTTTTGTGGGAGATTGTTTCTTGTCTAGCGTGTATGAGCCTGAGAAGACTGTTCGGTGATCGTGAGTTTGTTTTGTTGTTTTGGTGTTCATTTTGAGTTTAATAAATGTTCAAGATGAACAAACACAGTCCTGCTGCATTTTGTTCCTCCTTTACCAGAGACAACTGTGACAGCAGCATTCTCCAAACATTCCATTGTGGAGAAGAAACGCTAGTGGGCATGGCGTTTGGCCAGGAGCAATGTGAATTGGTAATCAGGCTACTCAAACGTTCCCCTGTCCAAATAAACACTGTACCTGATTATCTACCATTTGTCATATCATAACGGTATGCTATCAAAGCTCTACAACCGAAAATGCAGTCTCCAAACCATAACTCTCTAAATGCCCTGTTTCTTTTGGAGGGGTAGTTCTCTGTACTACGCAATGCCTGGGAGAAAAGGCACACTGATTTGAGAATGTGTGGCAATCAGAGGACGACAGAAACCCTGGAGGCTACTGATTGATGAAGTACTCCCTTCTGCTGCCGTCCAAAACAGCACCTCCAGATCCCTTAAGAAAATGACTGAGCTACAGACTAGCGGACGGACTAGCCAAATGGACCATGCCACCCCCTCTGATTTCCACCTCTCATGTTCTCAAGTCCTCTGTGGAATGTGTTTCAGGAGGTTGTGACATGACTCGCAAAAAGTGATGATAGTTCATTCCAGAGGAAGTCTCCCGGGAGGTGCCGAGGCAGTGCAGCGGTTTTTCACTAGAGCAGCACAAATGAGTGGCGGGGCTGAGGCCCCTGGCTGGATTAACCCTCTGACCCTGACACCGCCAATTCCACTACACTTATGGCACAAACAGTCCTCGGACACAGACGGCCAACAGTTCAGTGACAGCCCTCTGGCCAGAAGGGCCACTTATCTGATGTTGACATGGCTGACATGGCTCTCACTGATGGGTTAATATTAGCCGACAGCATCTCAGAGAACGGTGAGCAATTCTGACTCACACAAGCTGCTGAGACTTCATAAATACACACTAAAAACAAATGGCTCTATAAAGTTCCAAATAAGGGTGCTTTGGCTTGAAACCATAGGGGAAGCCTTTTTGGTGCTATATGGAGCCTTTTTTTGAAAGTTCTATAAAGAACCATGCTCATAAGGTTCTAAATGGAACATGTATGGTGCTATAAAAGAACCCTTTCATTAACTTCTATAAAGCACCATTTAAAAAAAGGTTCTATATAGCACCAAAAAGGGTTCCGCTATGGTTACAACCCTTTTTGGGGCTATATAGAACCCTTTTGATGGTTCCTTATTAAACCTTTATGGAGAAAGGTTCTTTGTAGAACCAAACATGTTTTTATTTTGGTTTAATAGCCAAATTATATTGTTAAAATACCATCGCTTTTATTATTGGGCTTATTAACAAGTTGAATCAGGTGTGCTAGCTCTGGAACGGCTTGGGATCCCTGAGGAGAGAATTGAAAACTACTGAGTCAACAGTTCTCAATTGACACAAGGACATACATGAGACTTTCACAAGACACCGTCACTGGCCATAGTTATAACATGTACTTGCAAAACACAACAGATTAAATCAACTGTAATGACACTCACGGTTGCACAAAAAGAGCTGTGAACAAACCATGCTCCAAAATATTCTAATGAGCTGCCGCCCCTACATTTGAATTATCACTAAAAGAGGAAAGATTCCTTTGTTTCAGTAAGGTTCCACATAGAACCATCACCCTTCCCAAAGAGCCCTTGAGGAACCCTAATGTTTTAGTGTGTACATGAGGAACTTCGGCTATTTTCTGCTGTGTTACGAATGTGTTGTCAACACATTTTGAGCTCAATCTCGTATAATATTTACCTCGTGCTTGATGAATATTCTGTATACATATTTAGTAGGCCGACTATACATTGGTACTTTACTCCAGAGGTAGTCAGGGACCCAGATCTCGATTGTCAAACCATTAAAATCATCATTATACCAGCCTCTAAAATCATTGACAAGCATCAATAATTGTCTTAAAATAAATACATTCCTATTATTTTGAAAACACATCTGTTAAATAATATGCATAAAGGGAGGCACCAGGATATCTGGTCACCAGGAAAACAATGTGGGCAGATATTTTAATACCATGTGTAAACACGGCAAGCCTTGATCACAAAACCCACATGTTAGCGCAAGTTGTAAATGGGGCCTTCTGATAAGACTAAAATAAAAGTGCAATGTTGGTATTGTAAGAGTACAGTTATTGTTTCAATGTGCAATTACAGCGTATGTACATTACTATGATAACAGTCCAAGTGCTTTGTTACTGTAATAGCAATTACAGTACCAAATGTAGTTAATTCATAAAGTAAACAGAAATTCCAATTCCCCAATGAAAATAATTGGAATTTCAAATGACTTCCCGAATTGACGTTATTGAGATGGAATTAACCCAAACCCCCGTCCCTCTGCATGCTTCAAGGCGGTAGCCACATGGTCTGTGGATAATTATACTCACAGCCCTCCCTGCTGACGAAGGCTCCCTGCGGCGCCTCGGGGATGCCCTTCCACACAGTGATGGGTTTGGGGTAGCCCGGGTCGGCCATGCGTTTCTCCTCGTTGTAGCGCCAGTACTGGTCCCCTTTGAAGAAGTAGGTTTTGCCCACGGGCTCCCAGCGCAGTGCTGTGTCAATGCCGTCCTTAGGGAGACAGTTACCCAGTTCCACCAGACTCTGGGGGTACCCGGGTTCAGCAGTCACCTCTTTGAATACCCAGTACTTGTCACCTGTGGGGTAAACAACAACAGGGTCATGTTCATTAGGCACTAAACAGAGTAAAACCGACTAAAACGGGGAGATTATCTCAAACTATTTTCATTTTCCACTGTAAAACCTTTTTTAACCTTTTACTGAAGTGAGCTAGATCAGGGTTACAGTGTGTCTTGGTAGTTTTAAACAAATCTACTTTGAAACAAAAGTATACACCTCACACACATGGTTATGGGCTTAAAAATAAGAAGACACCTGTACCATGTCAGATATAGGGCTCTATTTCTGCCTGGCGTTAAGTCGGCACAAGTGTCACACATGTTAGTTTGCAATTTCGGCATGTAAAAACTGGCGCACTGGCATGTTCCTGCCCTAATGCCAGGTTTAGCAATTTACCTGTCTAACATCAGCATGCTTGTGCTCCGATGGAAGGGGTGGAAATATTTGCGGCACGTCCTTAATGATCCAAAGTGCTAATTACAGGCAGCGCTGGTAGGGATATTTAAGACCAACCAAATCTGGTTTTAGCGGTAACGCAGTTGGTTATGACAGTTGTGACAGCGGAAACGCAGCCTATCCAGCCGTGACGCGCACTGCCCATATGCGGATGGAACAAGATGTGATTTGGTGCCTGTATACTTCATATTTAGAAACATAAAACAAATGTTTTTTCCCCATTTTATTTGATTAAAAACAAAGCATAGCGCCCCCCCCCCCCCCCTCTCAATTAAGTCTGTTTTCTTTTTGTCCTGCCCAATGTAGTCAAGTAGGCTAGTCAATAGTGTTTTGTTTATGATGGCGATTTTATGATATCATTACATTTTACATGTACTGTATTTATTGTAGTTGAAAAAACGAACAGATTACTTGTTTTTCATTGAATTTTATTCAACCCAAACTTATTCGAATGAGTCACTGTTTTGGTTTTATGGTGGGAATGTCCGTGGCACGCATGTAATGCAACTTCTGGAGAAGTGTGAATGCAATCTGTAAGAAGTTTTCAATTCGTACAGTACTAGTCAAAAGTTTGGACAAGTTATTTTTACTATTTTCTACATTGTATAATAATAGTGAGACATCAACACTACGAAATAACACATGTAGTAACCAAAAAAAGTATTAAATAAATCAAAACATATTTTACATTTGAGATTCTTCTAATAGCCACCCTTTGCCTTGATGACAGCTTTGCACACTCTTGGCATTCTCTCAACCAGCTTCATGAGGTAGTCACCTGGAATGCATTTCAGTTAACAGGTGTGCCTTGTTAAAAGTTAATTTGTGGAATTTCTTTCGTTCTTAATGCGTTTGAGCCAATCAGCCAATCAATGTAGGGGTGGTATACAGAAGATAGCCCTATTTGGTAAAATACCAAGTCCATATTATGGCAAGAACAGCTCAAAGAGAAATGCAAAGAGAAATGACAGTCCATGATTACTTTAAGACATGAAGGTCAGTCAATATGAATAATTTCAAGAAATTTTAAAGTTTCTTCAAGTGCAGTCGCAAAAACCATCAAGCGCTATGATGAAACTGGCTCTCATGAGGACTGCCACAGGAAAGGAAGACCCAGAGGATAAGTTAATTAGAGTTAACTGCACCTCAGATTGCTGCCCAAATAATCTTCACAGAGTTCAAGTAACAGACACATCTCAACATCAACTGTTCAGAGGAGACTGTGTAAATCAGGCCTTCATGGTCGAATTGCTGCAAAGAAACCACTACCAAAAGACACCAATAATAAGAAGAGACTTGCTTGGGCCAAGAAACACGAGCAATGGACATTAGAACGGTGGAAATCTGTCCTTTTTAAAAATGTTGGTTCCAACCGCCGTGTCTTTGTGAGACGCTGAGTTGGTGAACGGATGATCTCTGCATGTGTGGTTCCCACCGTGAAGCATGGAGGAGGAGGTGTGATGTGTGGGGGTGCTTTGCTGGTGACACTGTTTGTGATTTATTTAGAATTTAAGGCACACTTAACGAGCATGGCTACCACAGCATTCTGCAGCGATACACCATCCATCTGGTTTGGACTTAGTGGGACTATCATTTGTTTTTCAACAGGACAATGACCCAATATACCTCCAGGCTGTGTAAGGGCTATTTGACCAATAAGGAGAGTGGTGGAGTGCTGCATCAGATGACCTGGCCTCCACAATCACCCGACCTCAACCCAATTGAGATGGTTTGCATGAGTCGGACCGCAGAGTGAAGGAAAAGCAGCCAAAAAGTGCTCAGCATATGTGGGAAGTCCTTCAAGACTGTTGGAAAAGCATTCCAGGTGAAGCTGGTTGAGAAAATGCCAATAGTGTGCAAAGCTGTCATCAAGGCAAAGGGTGGCTACTTTGAAGAATCTCAAATATAAAATATTTTTTGATTTGTTTAATACTTTTTTGGTTACTATATCATTCTGTATGTGTTATTTCATAGTTTGTAGAATAATAGTGAAGACAATCAATGTAGAAAATAGTAAAAATAAAGAAAAACACTTGAATGAGTAGCTGTGTCCAAACTTTTGACTGGTATTGTATGTAAAACATCAGTATAACGGTGAGTGGACATTCTCCCTTTCTCTTTATATTGGATCTTGTCCAGCTACGGTGAAACGTTTGGATGTACGTAAAACCCTCTGTAGTCTGCATTCTTTTAATATTGTATGCCCACAGGAAGCAATTATGTTGTCTGTAAGTGTATTTACATATAGCCTACACTGCGTGCACAATTGTTAGGCAAATTGTATTCCGCGGGAGTAATTTTATTGTTGAACAAACACAATGCTCTCAGTCAATCCAAAACGTTATTGAACCTCAAACCTGAATGTATAACAAAGGAAAAGTGAGTTTTGTCTTTCTCAGGGAAATATATAAGTGTGCACAATTATTAGGCAACTATTAGTGTGCAGAATTATTAGGCAACTAAATTACAACTAAGTGTAACAGATAAGTAACACAAAATGACAATTATATAACATTTTTGGCCTTTCAAAAATATTCAGTGACCAATATAGCCACCCTTATTTTCAAGAACTGCCATGAGCCTTCCATCCATGGAGTCTGTCAGTTTCTTGATCTGTTCACGATAAATTTTTGCTGAAGCAGCAACCACAGCCTCCCAAATGCTGTTCAAAGAGGTGTATTGTCTTCCCTCACTGTAAATCTCACGTTTGAGAAGGGCCCACAAGTTCTCAATAGGATTTAAGTCAGGTGAGGAAGGGGGCCAGGTCGTTATTCAGGCATCTTTGAGGCCCTTACTGGCCAGCCAAGCAGTGGAGTACTTGGATGCATGTGATGGAGCATTGTCCTGCATAAAGATCATGGCCTTCTAGAATGCTGAGGACTTCTTCCTGTACCACTGTTTGACAAAAGAATCTTCCAGAAACTGGCAGTAGGTTTGGGAGTTGAGTTTCAGTCCATCTTCAACCCGAAAAGGTCCAACTACCTCATCCTCAATGATAGCAGCCCATACCAGTACCCCTCCTTCACCTTGCTGTCACCTGACTCAAAGTGGTGCCCTGTGTCCATTACTGATCCAGCCACGGGCCCATCCATTTGGTCCATCAAGAGTCACTTTCATTTCATCTGTCCATAAAACCTTTGAAAAATCTGTCTTCAGGTATTTCTTTGCCCAATATTGACGCTTCAACTTGTGAATCTTATTCAGTGGTGGTCTTGTTTCAGTCTTCTTGACCTTGGCCATGTCTCTGAGCACTTGACACCTTGTACTTTTGAACACTCCAGGTAGGTTGCAGTTCTGGAATACGGTGGCACTGGAGGATAATGGGTTCCTGGTAGTTTGACATTTAATTCTTCTCAAGTCTTTTGCAGTTAATTTGCGCCTTTTCTTCCCCATGCGTTTTTTGCGCCCCAGTTGACTATTCGCAACAAAATGTTTGATTGTCCGGTGGTCACGCCTCAATAGTTTAGCTATTTAAAGAGTGTTGCATCCGTCTGAAAGGCATTTTACATTTTTGGCTTTTCAGTGTCAGTTAAATCTCTTTTTTGGCCCATTTTACCTGAGGTAATGAGGCTGCCTAATAATTATGCACACCTTGATATAAGGTGTTATTCACTTTCGCCACACCCTCCCTCATTACACAAATACATATCACCTGAAAATGATTAAATCCAATAAGCATTCAAGTTTATATAGTTTGGAGTTCGAAAATGTGAATAGAAATAATGATAAGATCAGAATACTCACTTGCCTAATAATTGTGCACGCAGTGTATTTAAAGCAAGTTGTTGTTTCATTTTGTTTAGAATTTGATTAGAATTATTCACTCTTTTTAGGCCTTATCAATAATAAATGTAATCTTGCTTATTGACAGTATCAGTGTGAACGCTATGTATATATTTCCACATTGAAACCATGCAATTACTTAGAGCAATTTGGACTGCAAACAGGTTGAGGTTAACATATTTAGCAAAGAGAGATCAACATTTTGTTTCTGAAAGCTGTTAACCTGTTGGGGATAGGGGGCAGTATTTGCACGGCCGGATAAAAAACGTACCCGATTTAATCTGGTTACTACTCCTGCCCAGTAACTAGAATATGCATATAATTATTGGCTTTGGATAGAAAACACCCTAACGTTTCTAAAACTGTTTGAATGGTGTCTGTGAGTATAACAGAACTCATATGGCAGGCAAAAACCTGAGAAGATTCCTTACAGGAAGTGGCCTGTCTGACAAGTTCTTGTTCTTCTTGGCTCTGTTTATTGAAAACTAAGGATCTTTGCTGTAACGTGACACTTCCTACGGCTCCCATAGGCTCTCAGAACCCGGGAAAAAGCTGAATGATGTAATTCCAGCCTCTGGCTGAAAAACATTAGCGCGTTTGGATAGTGGCCGGTCAGGCCGGTCAGAGTACCATCAGACTGAGGCTCGTGCACGAGGGGATCCCATGTTTTATTTTCTTTCATCTTTGAACCTAAACACGCTTTCCCGGTTGGAATATTATCGCTTTTTTACGAGAAAAATGGCATAAAAATTGATTTTAAACAGCGGTTGACATGCTTCGAAGTACGGTAATGGAATATTTAGAATTTTTTTGTCACGAAATGCGTCGTGCGCGTCACCCTTCTTTACCATTTGGATAGTGTCTTGAATGCATGAACAAAACAGAGGATATTTGAACATAACTATGGATTATTTTGAACCAAACCAACATTTGTTATTGAAGTAGAAGTCCTGGGAGTGCATTCTGACGAAGAACAGCAAAGGTAATAACATTTTTCTTATAGTAAATCTGACTTTGGTCAGGGCTAAACTTGGTGGGTGTCTAAATAGCTAGCCCTGTGATGCCGGGCTATCTACTCAGAATATTGCAAAATGTGCTTTCACCGAAAAGCTATTTTAAAATCGGACATAGCGAGTGCATAGAGGAGTTCTGTATCTATAATTCTTAAAATAATTGTTATGTTTTTTTGTGAACGTTTATCGTGAGTAATTTAGTAAATTCACTGGAAGTATGCTAGTTCTGAACGTCACATGCTAATGTAAAAAGCTGGTTTTTATATAAATATGAACTTGATTGAACAAAACATGCATGTATTGTATAACATAATGTCCTAGGGTTGTCATCTGATGAAGATCATCAAAGGTTAGTGCTGCATTTAGCTGTGGTTTGGGTTTATGTGACATTATATGCTAGCTTGAAAAATGGGTGTCTGATTATTTCTGGCTGGGTACTCTGCTGACATAATCTAATGTTTTGCTTTCGTTGTAAAGCCTTTTTGAAATCGGACAGTGTGGTTAGATTAACGAGAGTCTTGTCTTTAAAATGCTGTAAAATAGTCATATGTTTGAGAAATTGAAGTAATAGCATTTCTAAGGTATTTGAATAAAGCGCCACGGGATTCAACTGGCTGTTGAGTAGGTGGGACGATTTCGTCCCGCCGAGCCTAGAGAAGTTAAACAAACTATCATTGGTATTGGAGTTGATTCCAAGGCAATACATAAAACACTGTAAATACAGAACTTGAAGCAACCACATATTTAGCCATGGAGCACGTTCTGATTGGCCAGTCGGGGGCTAAACCTAGACACACCCACAACTTGTTTATTCATCAAACCAAGCCCTTTCGCACCAATAAGGACAGTGTTAAAGATTGGGGTTTTATAGTTGGTACTGTATGTCTCTGTAATCCAGGTTTATTCACCTAAAGCGAACATGACTTAGCTAACAATAACACTAAGCAGTGCAAAAAGGGCTATATCACATTTGAAAAGGAGAAGGGAGTTAAAATACCCTTAAAGAATACAAATTTGCCGTCCGATCTCTCGTAGGCGGCGTCGATACGTGGCGGTAGACCTTTCCAGAACTGCTCAATCTGCATCGGGTAGCCCTCCTGCACCTCGTTGTTCCGCAGTCGCCAGAACCATCGGTCCTAAAGAGAAGAAAAAAGAGAGGAGAGAGCTCACATCAATCACAGCTCATTATCATTTGGCTCCAGTAAATCTAGGGCACGGCTGAGCAAACTCCCCACTGACTGCTACCCACATGCAAATACCCACACTTACCCCTCAAACAGCCACAAATGATTCGCATAGCAGAGGCCTTATTGCAGGGTAACTACAGTGCTTTCGGAAAGTATTCAGACCCCTTGACTCTTTCTACATTTTGTTACGTTACAGCCTTATTCTAAAATGGATTAAAAAAAAAAAAAAATCCTCAGCAATCTACACACAATACCCCATAATGACAAAGTGGAAAAAACGTATTTATTTATTTTTTTACATTTTGGCAAATTTATTTACAGAAATGCCTTATTTGCATAAGTATTTAGACCTTTTTGCTATGAGACTCGAAGCTGAGGTCAGGTGCATCCTGTTTCCATTGATCATCCTTGAGATGTTTCTACAACTTGATTGGAGTTTACCTGTGGTAAATTAAATTGATTGGACATGATTTGGAAAGGCATTCACCTGTCTATATAAGGTCCCACAGTTGACAGTGCATGTCAGAGCAAAAACCAAGCCATGAGGTTGAAGGAATTGTCCATAGAGCTCAGAGACATGATTGTGTCGAGGCACAGATCTGGGGAAGGGTACCAAAACATTTCTGCACCATTGAAGATCCCCAAGAACATAGCGGCCTCCATCATTCTTAAATGGAAGAAGTTTGGAACCAGCAAGACTTTTCCTATGGCAAGACATGAAAATGGTTCTCTAGCAAAGATCAACAACCAATTTGACAGAGTTGGAAATAAAAATGGGCAAATTAAATGTTGCACAATCCAGAGTCTTAGTGACTTACTAAGACCGACTCAGCTGTAATCGCTGCCAAAGGTGATTCTGACATGTATTGACTCAGGGGGTTGAATACTTATATATATATATATATATATATATATATATATATATATATATATATATATATATATATATTCTTTCATTTTTTTGGGGGGGGGGGATGTTTAATCCCACTTTGTAACACAACAAAATCAAGGGCCGTGAATACTTTCTGAAGGCACTGTATCAATTTAGTGAATATAGTTGCTATTTAACATAAGGGTTTCAGCATAGAATATAATCCTTTATATTTGTACATGTTTATTTTGTCAATATACACTGAGTATACAAAACATGAAGGACACCTGCTCTTTCCATGACATAGACTGACCAGGTGAATCCAGGTGAAAGCTATAATCCCTTATTGATGTCACATGTTAAATCCACATCAATCAGTGTAGATGAATGGGAGGAGACAGGTTAAAGAAGCATTTTTAAGCCTTGAGACAATTGAGACATGGATTGCGTGTGTGCTATTCAGAGGGTGAGTGGGCAAGACAAAAGATTGAAGTGGCTTTGAATGGGGTATGGTAGTAGGTGCCAGGCGTAGGGCTACTGCGGTGACCGTATTACCTCCACCCTGGCCGTCATAAGTCATGACTGCAGTAAAATTCTACATGACCGTTGAGTCACAGTAATCTCCTTTTATGCACTCTGGACTTGTGTTGGTAGTACCCAACTTGCTAACAAACAGCAGGTCCTAATGGCCTGGTACTCAGGGCTCTATTGTCCCTCCATCAGGTCCTAATGGTCTGGTATTCAAGAACTCTATTGTCCCTCCATCAGGTCCCAATGGCCTGGTATTCAAGGTATCTATTGTCCCTCCATCAGGTTGCTAATGGCCTGGTACTCAGGGCTTTATTGTCCCTCTAACCACTTTGATGTCAATGCAAATGCAATCACATCAAACATTTATCGTCAAAACAGTATCATGCTTTTAAAACTCACCTTACTGTATTTTTATTTATATTTATTATGGATCCCCACTACTCTTCCTGAGGTCCAGCAAAATTAAGGCAGTTATAGATTTTAAAGCATTACAAGACATTCATATCAGATTTCACAACATATTAAGTGTGTGCCCTGAAGACTACTCCATGGCTACTCTAAAAATTACAAAGTTCTCATAGAGGGGTCAAATAACGGAACACCCAATACTAGCCATGTTAGGGATTGTAATAATAATTAAAAAAAATAGATAGAAAAGCAATACAATTAAACAATTTTTAAATAAAATACAACTACACTATACCATTCAAGATAGGGACTGTTGTAAAATAATTATTTACTTTTCTATTTATCATATTTTATAAATGGATAAGACGGCATTCGAAAAAAGGATAACTAGCAAAAT
The DNA here is from genome assembly GCF_965601325.2 of Salmo salar. Taxonomy (NCBI): domain Eukaryota; kingdom Metazoa; phylum Chordata; class Actinopteri; order Salmoniformes; family Salmonidae; genus Salmo; species Salmo salar. The sequence continues at coordinate 41,436,433 of NC_138302.1, read as the reverse complement.
AATACATCTTCAAATATAACGAATTGGAACACAAAAGTGCTCAATCAACATGGTGGAGATAGAAATATAGTAAACAGAAGACATAGAAGGCACAGTATGTGTGGATGTATTGTAATGGAAGGTGTGATGTGCATTTTTGTCTGGCATTAAGTGAGTGAGAAAGGAAACTGTTGCATATCCCAGAACCAATGTGTGTTTGTGAGCAGGGGTTGCGAGAGAGCGCTTTCAATTTTGTGCAGATGAGGGATATACATTTTAAAATAAATTATACATCTCATATATTTATGTATTGTCCTATCACGATGGAACGGTCCCCCAACCTTAAACCCTAGACACCCACCTGAGCGACTAATACACTAGAGTCCTTATCTGTTTTATGGGCTTACTGTAAATTGTCTATATGCAGCCAAAACAGAAAGAGGAATGTGGACAGAGACCTTCTAGAGCAGCACAGCCCCTCAAGATTCTGAGCCTGCCTGGCAGGGTTGGTACTACAAAGCCCCCCCCAAAAGGGAAATTCTCAAAGCTGCTAATGACAACCTTGATGACCTCGTACCTAGCCGGTGGGGATTCCGGTGGGGTACCCACAACCAGGTAGTGGCAGTGCTGGCAACACTAGCTGCAGTAACCCATAGGGAGGGGGTCACACTCGGACAATCAGAGGGATATATTATTGTGACCCTGGTGGAACAAAATAATCTAAGGTCTGACTGCACAGAGATGCTTGGGTAATGGTCACAACGGGGGACCAGTGTTTTAAAAAAATGTATTTAACCTTTATTTAACTAGGCAAGTCAGTTAAGGACAAATTCTTACTTACAATGACGGCCAAACCCGGACGATGCTGGGCGAATTGTGTGCCACCCTATGGGACTCCCAATCACGGCCAGATGTGATGCAGCCTGGATTCGATGTGTGTGTTTCAGGGGAAGGAGGCGTATCTGATCTCCATCACCTATGACTTGACATTGGTTAATCAAATCTCCTCCTTTTTGCCAATTTTGCATGCTTTCTCAAACGGCTGTAACTTTATATGCATTCGTAAATCAAGTCCTTTCTTGAGTTGGCTCTCGGATGTAACAACTGTTGAGTGTGTGTGTGTGTGTGTCCCACATCTGTTGCTAGGGGGTAAGGATGTTAGGGACAATATAGAATGAATCACAATTGTTTGCAAAAATAATAATTACTTAACAAAAATGTAATGCAATGGCAATCCTGGTTATAGGTCACAATCCTTTGCATGAACTGTCAACATTATTATTAATGATGGAAATTTAAGATGCAAATCATTTCATAAAATCTTGTGTATTTTAATGAGGGAAATAAGTATTTGACCCCTCTGCAAAACATGACTTAGTACTTGGTGGCAAAACCCTTGTTGGTAATCACAGAGGTCAGACGTTTCTTGTAGTTGGTCACCAGGTTTGCACACATCTCAGGAGGGATTTTGTCCCACTCCTCTTTGCAGATCTTCTCCAAGTCATTAAGGTTTCGAGGCTGACATTTGGCAACTCGAACCTTCAGCTCCCTCCACAGATTTTCTATGGGATTAAGGTCTGGCGACTGGCTAGGCTACTCTAGGACCTTAATGTGCTTCTTCTTGAGCCACTCCTTTGTTGCCTTGGCCGTGTGTTTTGGGTCATTGTCATGCTGGAATACCCATCCACGACCCATTTTCAATGCCCTGGCTGAGGGAAGGAAGTTCTCACCCAAGATTTGACGGTACATGGCCCCGTCCATTGTCCCTTTGATGTGGTGAAGTTGTCCTGTCCCCTTAGCAGAAAAACACCCCCAAAGCATAATGTTTCCACCTCCATGTTTGACGGTGGGGATGATGTTCTTGGGGTCATAGGCAGCATTCTTCCTCCTCCAAACACAGCGAGTTGAGTTGATGCCAAAGAGCTCCATTTTGATCTCATCTGACCACAACACCTTCACCCAGTTGTCCTCTGAGTCATTCAGATGTTCAATGGCAAACTTCAGACGGGCATGTATATGTGCTTTCTTGAGCAGGGGGACCTTGCGGGCGCTGCAGGATTTCAGTCCTTCATGGCGTAGTGTGTTACCAATTGTTTTCTTGGTGACTATGGTCCCAGCTGCCTTGAAATCATTGACAAGATCCTCCCGTGTAGTTCTGGGCTGATTCCTCCCCGTTCTCATGATCATTGCAACTCCACGAGGTGAGATCTTGCATGGAGCCCCAGTCCGAGGGAGATTTACAGTTCTTTTGTGTTTCTTCCATTTGCAAATAATCGCACCAACTGTTGTCACCTTCTCACCAAGTTGCCTGGCGATGGTCTTGTAGCCCATTCCAGCCTTGTGTAGGTCTACAATCTTGTCCCTGACATCCTTGGAGAGCTCTTTGGTCTTGGCCATGGTTGAGAGTTTGGAATCTGATTGATTGATTGCTTCTGTGGACAAGTGTCTTTTATACAGGTAACAAGGTGAGATTAGGAGCACTCCCTTTAAGAGTGTGCTCCTAATCTCAGCTCGTTACCTGTATAAAAGACACCTGGGAGCCAGAAACCTTTCTGATTGAGAGGGGGTCAAATACTTATTTCCCTCATTAAAATGCAAATCAATTTATAACATTTTTGACATGCGTTTTTCTAGATTTCTTTTGTTATTCTGTCTCTCACTGTTCAAACAAACCTACCATTAAAATTATAGACTGATCATTTCTTTGTCAGTGGGCAAACGTACAAAATCGGCAGGGGATCAAATACTTTTTTCCCTCACTGTGTGTATATATATATATATATATATATATATATATATGTATATATACTGCTAAAAAAAATAAAGGGAACACTTAAACAACACAATGTAACTCCAAGTCAATCACACTTGTGTGAAATCAAACTGTCCACTTAGGAAGCAACACTGATTGACAATACATTTCACATGCTGTTGTGCAAATGGAATAGACAACAGGTGAAAATTATAGGCAATAAGCAAGACACCCCCAATAAAGGAGTGGTTCAGCAGGTGGTGATCACAGACCACTTCTCAGTTCCTATGCTTCCTGGCGGATGTTTTGGTCACTTTTGAATGCTGGCGGTGCTTTCACTCTAGTGGTAGCATGAGACGGAGTCTACAACCCACACAAGTGGCTCAGGTAGTGCAGCTCATCCAGGATGGCACATCAATGCGAGCTGTGGCAAGAAGGTTTGCTGTGTCTGTCAGCGTAGTGTCCAGAGCATGGAGGTGCTACCAGGAGACAGGCCAGTACATCAGGATACGTGGAGGAGGCCGTAGGAGGGCAACAACCCAGCAGCAGGACCGCTACCTCCGCCTTTGTGCAAGGAGGAGCAGGAGGAGCACTGCCAGAGCCCTGCAAAATGACCTCCAGCAGGCCACAAATGTGCATGTGTCTGCTCAAACGGTCAGAAACAGACTCCATGAGGGTGGTATGAGGGCCTGACGTCCACAGGTGGGGGTTGTGCTTACAGCCCAACACCGTGCAGGACGTTTGGCATTTGCCAGAGAACACCAAGATTGGCAAATTCGCCACTGGCGCCCTGTGCTCTTCACAGATGAAAGCAGGTTCACACTGAGCACGTGACAGACGTGACAGAGTCTGGAGACGCCGTGGAGAACGTTCTGCTGCCTGCAACATCCTCCAGCATGACCGGTTTGGCGGTGGGTCAGTCATGGTGTGGGGTGGCATTTATTTGGGGGGCTGCACAGCCCTCCATGTGCTCGCCAGAGGTAGTCTGACTGCCATTAGGTACCGAGATGAGATCCCCAGACCCCTTGTGAGACCATATGCTGGTGCGGTTGGCCCTGGCTTCCTCCTAATGCAAGACAATGCTAGACCTCATGTGGCTGGAGTGTGTCAGCAGTTCCTGCAAGAGGAAGGCATTGATGCTATGGACTGGCCCGCCCGTTCCCCAGACCTGAATCCAATTGAGCACATCTGGGACATCATGTCTCGCTCCATCCACCAACGCCACGTTGCACCACAGACTGTCCAGGAGTTGGCGGATGCTTTAGTCCAGGTCTGGGAGGAGATCCCTCAGGAGACCATCCGCCACCTCATCAGGAGCATGCCCAGGCGTTGTAGGGAGGTCATACAGGCATGTGGAGGCCACACACACTACTGAGCCTCATTTTGACTTGTTTTAAGGACATTACATCAAAGTTTGATCAGCCTGTAGTGTGGTTTTCCACTTTAATTTTGAGTGTGACTCCAAATCCAGACCTCCATGGGTTGATAAATTGGATTTCCATTGATTATTTTTGTGTGATTTTGTTGTCAGCACATTCAACTATGTAAAGAAAAAAGTATTTAATAAGATTATTTCTTTCATTCAGATCTCGGATGTGTTGTTTAAGTGTTCCCTTTATTTTTTTGAGCAGTGTGTGTATATATAGTATATGTGTGTGTGTATACATACATACATACATACATACAGTGGGGAGAACAAGTATTTGATACACTACCGATTTTGCAGGTTTTCCTACTTACAAAGCATGTAGAGGTCTGTAATTTTTATCACAGGTACACTGTGAGAGACGGAATCTAAAACAAAAATCCAGAAAATCACATTGTATGATTTTTAAGTAATTAATATGCATTTTATTGCATGACATAAGTATTTGATACATCAGAAAAGCAGAACTTAATATTTGGTACAGAAACCTTTGTTTACAATTACAGAGATCAAACGTTTCCTGTAGTTCTTGACCAGGTTTGCATACACTGCAGCAGGGATTTTGGCCCACTCCTCCATACAGACCTTCTCCAGATCCTTCAGGTTTCGGGGCTGTCGCTGGGCAATACGGACTTTCAGCTCCCTCCAAAGATTTTCTATTGGATTCAGGTCTGGAGACTGGCTAGGCCACTCCAGGACCTTGAGATGCTTCTTACGGAGCCACTCCTTAGTTGCCCTGGCTGTGTGTTTCGGGTCGTTGTCATGCTGGAAGACCCAGCCACGACCCATCTTCAATGCTCTTACTGAGGGAAGGAGGTTGTTGGCCAAGATCTTGCGATACATGGCCCATCCATCCTCCCCTCAATACGGTATAGTCGTCCTGTCCCCTTTGCAGAAAAGCATCCCCAAAGAATGATGTTTCCACCTCCATGCTTCACGGTTGGGATGGTGTTGTTGGGGTTGTACTCATCCTTCTTCCTCCAAACACGGCGAGTGGAGTTTAGACCAAAAAGCTCTATTTTTGTCTCATCAGTCCACATGACCTTCTCCCATTCCTCCTCTGGATCATCCAGATGGTCATTGGCAAACTTCAGACGGGCCTGGACATGCGCAGACTTGAGCAGGGGGAACTTGCGTGCGCTGCAGGATTTTAATCCATGACAGCGTAGTGTGTTACTAATGGTTTTCTTTGAGACTGTGGTCCCAGCTCTCTTCAGGTCATTGACCAGGTCCTGCCGTGTAGTTCTGGGCTGATCCCTCACCTTCCTCATGATCATTGATGCCCCACGAGGTGAGATCTTGCATGGAGCCCCAGACTGAGGGTGATTGACCATCATCTTGAACTTATTCCATTTTCTAATAATTGCACCAACAGTTGTTGCCTTCTCACCAAGCTGCTTGCCTATTGTCCTGTAGCCCATCCCAGCCTTGTGCAGGTCTACAATTTTATCCCTGATGTCCTTACACAGCTCTCTGGTCTTGGCCATTGTGGAGAGGTTGGAGTCTGTTTGATTGTGTGTGTGGACAGGTGTCTTTTATACAGGTAACGAGTTCAAACAGGTGCAGTTAATACAGGTAATGAGTGGAGAACAGGAGGGCTTCTTAAAGAAAAACTAACAGGTCTGTGAGAGCCGGAATTCTTACTGGTTGGTAGGTGATCAAATACTTATGTCATGCAATAAAATGCAAATGAATTACTTAAAAATCATACAATGTGATTTTCTGGATTTTTGTTTTAGATTCCGTCTCTCACAATTGAAGTGGAACTATGATAACAATTACAGACCTCTACATGCTTTGTAAGTAGGAAAACCTGTAAAATCGGCCGTGTATCAAATACTTGTTCTCCCCACTGTATATAGTTTTTGAATAGGTACACTACCATTCAAATGTTTGGGGTCACTTAGAAATGTCCTTGTTTTTGAAAGAAAAGCAATTTTTTTGTCCATTAAAATAACATCAAATTGATCTGAACTAAAGTGTAGACATTGTTAATCTTGTAAATGACTATTGTAGCTGGAATATCTACATAGGCGTACAGAGGCCCATTATCAGCAACCATCACTTCTGTGTTCCAATGGCACGTTGTGTTAGCTAATCCAAGTTTATCATTTTAAAAGGCTAATTGATCAATAGAAAACCCTTTTGCAATTATGTTAACACAGCTGAAAACTGTTGTTCTGATTTAAAGAAGCAATAAAACTGGCCTTCTTTAGACTAGTTGAGTATCTGGAGCATCAGCATTTGTGGGTTCGATTACAGGCTCAAAATGGCCAGAAACAAAGACCTTACTTCTGAAACTTGTCAGTCTATTCTTGTTCTGAGAAATGAATGCTATTCCATGCGAGAAATTGCCAAGAAACTGAAGATCTCATACAACGCTGTGTACTACTCCCTTCACAGAACAGCGCAAACTGGCTCTAACCAGAATAGAAAGAGGAGTGGGAGGCCCTGGTGCACAACTGACCAAGAGGACAAGTACATAAGTGTCTAGTTTGAGAAACAGATGCCTCACAAGTCCTCAACTGGCAGCTTCATTAAATAGTACCCGCAAAACACCAGTCTCAATGTCAACAGTGAAGAGGTGACTCCGGGAGGCTGGCCTTCTAGATGCCTCCCGAGGGGCACAGTTATCTAAAACACTGCATCGCAGTGCTAGCTGTGCCACTAGAGATTCTGGGTGTGAGTCCAGGCTCTGTCACAGCTAGCTGCGACCGGGAGACCCATGGGGCGGCGCACAATTGGCCCAGCGTCGTCTGGGTTACTGGAGGGTTTGGCCGGCAGGGATGTCCTTGTCCCATGGCTCACTAGCGACTCCTGTGGTGGGACTGGTGCAGTGCACGCTGACACGGTTGCCAGGTGTATGGTGTTTCCTCCGACACATTGGTGCGGCTGGCTTCCGGGTTGTATGGACCTCGCTTTGTGCACAGGGGCATTGTCATGCTGTAACAGGAAAGGTCCTTCCCCAAACTGTTGCCACAACAGGGCCTGTTTAGCCCTGTCCGGGGGTGTCATCGGATGGAGCCACAGTGTCTCCTGACCCCTCCTGTCTCAGCCTCCAGTATTTATGCTGGGGGCTAGGGTCAGTCTGTTATATCTGGAGTATTTCTCCTGCCTTATCTGGTGTCGTGTGAATTTAAGTATGCTCTCTCTAATTCTCTCTTTCTTTCTTGTTCTCTCTGAGGACCTGAGCCCTAGGACCATGCCTCAGGACTACCTGGCATGATGACTCCTTGCTGTCCCCAGTCCACCTGGCCGTGTTGCAGCTCCAGTTTCAACTGTTTTCCTGCGGCTATGGAACCCTGACCTGTTCACTGTGATTACTATTATTTAACCATGCTGGTCATTTATGAACATTTGAACATCTTGGCCATGTTCTGTTATAATCTCCACCCGGCACAGCCAGAAGAGGACTGGCCACCCCTCATAGCCTGGTTCCTCTCTAGGTTTCTTCCTAGGTTCTGGCCTTTCTAGGCAGTTTTTCCTAGTCACCGTGCTTCACCTGCATTGCTTGCTGTTTGGGTTTTAGGCTGGGTTTCTGTACAGCACTTTGATATATCAGCTAATGTAAGAAGGGCTTTATAAATAAATTTTATTTGAAAAGCACAGAATCGTCTAAATGTCACTGTATACTGTAGCATTAACATTTCCCTTCACTGGAACTAAGGGGCCTAGCCTGAACCATGAAAAACAGCCCCAAATCATTATTTCTCATCCACCAAACTTTACAGTTGGCACTATGCATTCGGGCAGGTAGTGTTTTCCTAGCATCTGCCAAACTCAAATTAGTTCTTCGGACTGCCAGATGCTGAAGTGTGATTCATCACTCCAGAGAACACGTATCCACTGCTCCAGAGTCCTGTGGTGGTGAGCTTTACACCACTCCAGCCGCCACTTGGCATTGCGCATGGTGATCTTAGGCTTGTGTGCGGCTGCTCGGCCATGGAAACCCATTTCATGAAGGTCCCGGCGAACAGTTCTTGTGCTGACGTTGCTTCCAGAAGAACTTTGGAACTTGGTAGTGAGTGTTGCAGCCACGGACAGATGATTTTTACGTGCTTCAGCACTCGGCAGTCCCGTTCTGTGAGCTTGTGTAGCCTACCACTTCGTGGCTGAGCCGTTGTAGCTGTTGGGAAGGTGGTATTGACGGTGCCACTATGGCGGTGCCACGTTGAAGGTCACTGAGCTCTTTAATACGTGCCATTCTACAGCCAATGTATGTCTATGGAAATTGCATGGCCGTGTGCTGGATTTTATACACCTTTCTGCAATGGGTGTGGGTGAAATAGCCGAATCCACTAATTTGAAGGGGTGTCAACATCCTTTTGGCTATGTGGTGTACGTTAATCAGAAACAACAATGTCATGCACCCACTAGTGTTCAAAAAGTTTTTAGTGCTCCAAAAATGGTGGTGTCATTTGTATTTTGAATTACAGTACATTACTGGCAGCAATCGGCCAGTAAGTTGTTGTACATTTTTACGACAAGGTTTATAGAATTCCTAAAATACAGTATATTACTGTATTCTGTGAGGGTACAGCATTCTCACTCACAGGTGCAACAAATATAGCATCTTACAAGGCACGCCTTAAAATATGTTAATGAGCCAGAGACTCCTTCCCCGCCCACAACATTTTCCCACAATGCACCATCATTAATTCCTTAAAACACATTTAAGGTATTTTGCTGTGCATTCTACCATGTTTTACTGTTGAAGTTACAGAAAAGTCTTACTGTGCTATAAAACACATTTACGGTATTTTAATGTGCATTCTACAGTGTTTTACTGTTGAAATTACAGAAACATATTACACTGTATAATAGTTATTGCGAATACAGATATACATTCAAAGTAAGGAGTGTTTAGGCAATATTGAGAAGTGCAGATTTAGGCAATATTGAGTTGGCATGTGTTTTAAATTCAAAGGGTCTTTTTCCAGGACACAGATTAAGCCTAGGCCCAGACTGCAAAGTACTTACAGATTCTCTATTGAGCATGCTATTTAGTCCAGGACTCCCATAGTTTAATCAGTGTTAACTGTGTTAGTCAATAGTAATGTCATTACTACATAGTACTATACTTACTAAGGGATTTTACCATTATGGTTACTCTGGTATAAGTCAACTATCATCAAAATGTGACTAAATATTCCATTGTGAACAAATTGCAAGGGGCAGGGGTTACTAATAAGTATTCAATTTATGTACATGGGTACATTTCCTATTGATTTGTTTATGAACACTGAACATGTAACAACCTATGCTGTAGTAAGTAAACTTACTGTGTGTGCATTCATACGCCTTAAACATGCCTCCAAAAAAGAGCTCCTAAACAGGAATATACAGTTTGTATCAATAAAGGCCAGGTTTTATTGATGTGTGTTAACATTCATCAGATAGCGGAGGAGTGACCTTTTAAGACATTTAGGCAAAGATCAAATACATCAAACAGGGTTTGTCTACTCTACGCACTGCTCAGTATGAAATAAAAAAAGACAAGTACCAATGCAAGTTTACCTTCGTTAAATTAAAGCACATTATCTGGTGACTAACTTGGTGATGGGGAAAAGGCCAATTGAGTGCGACACCAGCTACAGATTAGCTTATTACTGTAAAAAGTGATCTGAAGAGGGAGGTTCTACATCCGATCATGAGAGAAATACTAGAATACAAACTCATACTACTGTATATGTAATAACCAGAGAACCAATACTTTGGAACGTTGTTGGTACCCTTGCAAAATCTAAGAGCTCCCTACAGTGTGAGAAGCTCTTCAGCATTGCTGAAACCCTTAAGTCAAACAAAAGGTTCAATATGGTTTTGATTCAATAGGGTGTTGTTGTCATCTTATGTGAGTCCGGTAAAAGAAAACACTATACTACCACTACCAACCAAGGCACGTGAACTGAAGAACAAATTGAATGTGCAGGAGATATTTAACCACTCTTGGAGGAAAATGGCACTGACACATTTTTGAGTTGGGAACAAGGCAAAATTAAAGCAACTCCTATTGTGTTAAATTCAATGCTCCAAAAGTGTTTATTTTGGGAAAGGGAAAACGTAGTCAGTTTCACAACGGAATGCATTCAAATTAAATGTGTCTTCTGCATTTAATCCAACCGCTCTGAATCAGAGATGCCTTAATCGACATCATCGGTGCCCAGGGAGCAGTTGTTGTTGGGGTTAACTGCCTTGCTCAAGGGAAGAACGGCTGATATTGCTACTTTGCCGGCTCAAACAATCAACCTTTGCTTACTATCCCAACACTCTAACTGCTAGGCTACCTGCTGCCCCAAATTATAAAAGGATTGTCCTACACAACACAGACTTAATGTTACACTTTGTAAAGTGTTCGCTTTATAAAAGCAGTCTCACCCAATGATTTATATATACACTACATGACAGGGGGCGCTGTTTTGAAGTCACCGCGCCTCCATCTTAGCACTCCCCCAGCAGTGTAAAAAATATTTTGAAAGCTATAGAAATGCAGTTAAAAATGTCTACATTTGTTTTTGCCACGTTTATTTTACTACAGACACCGTAATGCATACGTTTAAATGATATTATGTGAGCTAAACATCAAAATGAAAAATGAAAAAATGTATACAAATTTTTGTCCTTGAAATATTTCAGTGAAATACTGTGGAATTCCATTCATTTCTATGGATGACTGCTTTTCTGAGGAGTGCCAATATGGCCGACCGGTGGATTCAAAGTCTCTCATTGGCCAATACATGGCATCAGCAATCCAGGGTTTATATACATCGTTGGTCTCACCTTGAAGACAAACATCTCGCGTCTGAAGAAGGCCACGGTGTTGAAGTTGCCATCACAGATGTTGGGTTTGCCATTGGGGAAATAGGGCCTGTCACCGGAGGGCGGACGTGGTGGGCGGGACTGACGGTCGTGTTTCCTCTCTGAGGTGGGGTGGGTTCGGCGAGCGGGCAAGGTGGGCAGTGGCCGTGTAGGCTCCAGCATGGCTGTAGGGACACCTGCACACAGAGGCACACTCATAAGAACAGGCTTTCAAAAAGCTCTCGTCATTCCTAGATCTCTCTATCCTCTAATTTAGTCTAGTTCCTGCTGTAATAACAATATATTAACACCAATTTGTATCCTCCACAATGAAATCAGAGGGGGGACTATGGATCTGTCTCAGTCTGTTTGTACGTACGTTAGTCACACACGATATTTCATGCCGGCTCTCTTGCCATAGAAAGCCGGCATGTACAAAATTACACTGATTGACCCAAGGGGGGTCGCTATAGTAATCAACTGAAAATCCAGACTTTGAAAAAGCATATCTCCTGTCCCGTTTCAGCTAGAATTTTTGTCAATAATTGGCCCAAGGGAGGCACAGACATGACGATAGAGGTAGTATAAACCAGCCTTTGAAATCTTTGGTTGTTTTTACTACACTACCGTATTCACTCTGTATAGCACATGGCCTCACGTGAATCCTTAAAGAGATGGGTGGGGCTAAAGCTTAAGAGGGTGTGGACGAAGAAGAGCTCTCCAGTAGTTGTGCCAAACCATAGCCAGCTACATTCTCTAACATAGTCAACAACGCGCCCACTGCTAGCTAGCTAACCCTACCAGCTAGCTGTATCATTTTTAGTCAATAAGATTTTTGCAACGTTAGCTTAACTTTCTGAACATTCGAGATGTGTAGTCCACTTGTGTAGCTAGCAGGGCTGACTTTGTTTTAGCTAGCCAACGTTTAATTACTTCTGCGTTATGAACTAGACACGGACACGAATGATCCATTGGTAGCTTGTTGTTACCAAGTATTGGTGCTAACCGTGTGTTATAGGATGCTAGCATGCTAGTTAGCTAGTTAGCTACGGCATCATAGGACACGGTGCACTAGGTGGGTTTTCACGGAAGAATACTGTACCAAGTTATCTAGCGGAATAAACTAAGTTTGAGCCTATTCCTGGAAACATTGAACCACTGTAGTTTACATCAATTTTAATTTCTAGTGGTAGCTAGAAAAGTTATATCTTAGCGTTTCAGTGTTTCAGTGAATTGTTAGTGAGGGAGGCCCTGCTCTCGCGCATCCCCAGTTGTTTAGTTAATTTTCATGCCAATCTCCTTTGCATTAGCGTAGCCTCTCCTGTAGCCTATCAACTATGTGTCGGTCTATCCCTGTTCTCTCCTCTCTGCACAGGCCATACAAACGCTTCACATCGCGTGGCTGCTGCCACTCTAACCTGGTGGTCCCAGCGCGCACGACCCACGTGGAGTTCCAGGTCTCCGGCAGCCTCTGGAACTGCCGGTCTGCGGCCAACAAGGCAAGAGGGTCGAGTTCATCTCAGCCTATGCTACCCTCCAGTCCCTCGACTTCTTGGCGCTGACGGAAACATGAATTACCACAGAAAACACTGCTACTCCTACTGCTCCCTCCTCGTCTGACCACGTGTTCTCGCACACCCCGAGAGCATCTGGTCAGTGGGGTGGTGGCACTGGAATCCTCATCTCTCCCAAGTGGACATTCTCTCTTTCTCCCCTGACCCATCTGTCTATCTCCTCCTTTGAATTCCATGCTATCACAATCACTAGCCCATTCAAGCTTAACATCCTTACCATTTATCGCCCTCCAGGTTCCCTTGGAGAGTTCATCAATGAGCTTGACGCCTTGATAAGTTCCTTTCCTGAGGATGGCTCACCCCTCACAGTTCCGGGTGACTTTAACCTCCCTACGTCTAACTTTGACTCATTTCTCTCTGCCTCCTCCTTTCCACTCCTCTCCTCTTTTGACCTCACCATCTCACCGTCCCCCCTACTCACAAGGCAGGCAATACGCTTGACCTCATCTTCACTAGATGCTGTTCTTCTACTAATCTCACTGCAACTCCCCTCCAAGTCTCCGATCACTACCTTGTATCCTTTTCCCTCTCGCTCTCCTCCAACACTACTCACTCTGCCCATACTCAGATGGTATTGCGCCGTCGCAAACTTCGCTCTCTCTCTCCTGCTACTCTCTCCTCTTCCATCCTATCATCTCTTCCCTCTGCTCAATCCTTCTCCAACCAATCTCCTGATTCTCCTCAACCCTCCTCTCCTCCCTTTCTGCATCCTTTGACTCTCTATGTCCCCTATCCTCCCGACCGGCTCGGTCCTCCCCTCCTGCTCCGTGGCTTGACGACTCATTGCGAACTCACAGAACAGGTCTCCGGGCAGCCGAGCGGAAATAGAGGAAAACTAGCCTCCCTGCGGACCTGGCATCTTTTCACTCCCTCCTCTCGACATTTTCCTCCTCTGTTTCTGCTGCTAAAGCCACTTTCTACCACTCTAATTTCCAAGCATCTGCCTCTAACCCTAGGAAGCTCTTTGCCACCTTCTCCTCCCTCCTGAATCCTCCTCCCTCCCCCTCCCCCCTCCTCCCTCTCTGCAGATGACTTCGTCAACCATTTTGAAAAGAAGGTCGACGACATCCGATCCTCGTTTGTTAAGTCAAACGACACCGCTGGTCCTGCTCACATTGCCCTACCCTATGCTTTGACCTCTTTCTCCCCTCTCTCTCCAGATGAAATCTTGCGTCTTGTGACGGCCGGCCGCCCAACAACCTGCCCGCTTGACCCTATCCCCTCCTCTCTTCTCCAGACCATTTCCGGATACCTTCTCCCTTACCTCACCTCGCTCATCAACTCATCCTTGACCGCTGGCTACGTCCCTTCCGTCTTCAAGAGAGCGAGAGTTGCACCCCTTCTCAAAAAACCTACACTCGATCCCTCCGATGTCAACAACTACAGACCAGTATCCCTTCTTTCTTTTCTCTCCAAAACTCTTGAACGTGCCGTCCTTGGCCAGCTCTCCTGCTATCTCTCTCAGAATGACCTTCTTGATCCAAATCAGTCAGGTTTCAAGGCTGGTCATTCAACTGAGACTGCTCTTCTCTGTGTCACGGAGGCTCTCCGCACTGCTAAAGCTAACTCTCTCTCCTCTGCTCTCATCCTTCTAGACCTATCTGCTGCCTTTGATACTGTGAACCATCAGATCCTCCTCTCCACCCTCTCCGAGTTGGGTATCTCCGGCGTGGCTCACTCTTGGATTGCGTCCTACCTGACAGGTCGCTCCTACCAGGTGGCGTGGCGAGAATCCGTCTCCGCACCACGTGCTCTCACCACTGGTGTCCCCCAGGGCTCAGTTCTAGGCCCTCTCCTATTCTCGCTATACACCAAGTCACTTGGCTCTGTCATATCCTCTCATGGTCTCTCCTATCATTGCTACGCAGACGACACACAATTAATCTTCTCCGTTCCCCCTTCTGATAACCAGGTGGCGAATCGCATCTCTGCATGTCTGGCAGACATATCATTGTGGATGACGGATCACCACCTCAAGCTGAACCTCGGCAAGACGGAGCTGCTCTTCCTCCCGGGGAAGGACTGCCCTTTCCATGATCTCGCCATCACGGTGGACAACTCCATTGTGTCCTCCTCCCAGTGCTAAGAGCCTCGGCATGACCCTGGACAACACCCTGTCGTTCTCCGCTAACATTAAGTCGGTGACCCGATCCTGTAGGTTCATGCTATACAACATTCGCAGAGTATGACCCTGCCTTACACAGGAAGCGGCGCAGGTCCTAATCCAGGCACTTGTCATCTCCCGTCTGGATCACTGCAACTCACTGTTGGCGGGGCTCCCTGCCTGTGCCATTAAACCCCTACAACTCATCCAGAACGCCGCAGCCCGTCTGGTGTTCAACCTTCCCAAGTTCTCTCACGTCACCCCGCTCCTCCGCACACTCCACTGGCTTCCAGTTGAAGCTCGCATCTGCTACAAGACCATGGTGCTTGCCTACGGAGCTGTGAGGGGAACAGCACCTCCGTACCTTCAGGCTCTGATCAGGCCCTACACCCAAACAAGGGCACTGCGTTCATCCACCTCTGGCCTGCTGGCCCCCCTACCTCTGCGGAAGCACAGTTCCCGCTCAGCCCAGTCAAAACTGTTCGCTGCTCTGGCACCCCAATGGTGGAACAAGCTCCCTCACGACGCCAGGACAGCAGAGTCAATCACCACCTTCCGTAGACACCTGAAACCCCACCTCTTTAAGGAATACCTGGGATAGGATAAAGTCCTTCTAACCCCCCCCCCCCTTCTAACCCCCCCCCCCCCCCCCAAAAAAAAGATATAGATGTACTATGGTAAAGTGGTTGTTCCACTGGATATCATAAGGTGAATCCACCAATTTGTAAGTCGCTCTGGATAAGAGCGTCTGATAAATGGCGTAAAAGTAAATGTAATTTTCTAAAAAGTGGGGTTACAAGTTTAACTTTCTACCATAAAGTTTAACTTTCAAAGCAGAATTACTTTCCCATTGTTCCTCAGCTGTATTGTATGATATACAATTTTCTAGCTCTGAGTTGCTACTTTTATCCAATGTAAAACACACAATTTCAAATTTTGCTACATAAGACTGAATTGAGCCGGTCGGTCACATCTTAATACTGCAATCTAGTAGCCAACGCTGGCAAATTTTTCACCGGGCCAGCTTGTCTCTGTCTGATATTATTCTGTTGCCTACGCAGCATCTGGGTGCTCATTATATATTTAAAAAACAGCCCTACATCTACCCTATAGCTAAATAAATAACTAAATAGCAATATATATATATATATATTATTTTACCCCCAATTTCGATCTTGTCTCATCTCTGGAACTCCCCAACGGGCTCAGGAGGTGAAGGTTGAGTCATGCGTCCTCCAAAACATGACCCGCCAAACCGCGCTTCTTAACACCCACCCTCATAACCCGAAAGCCAGCCGCACCAATGCGTTGGAGGAAACATCATTCAACTGACGACCGCAGTCAGCCTGCAAACGCCCGGCCCGCCACAAGGAGTCGCTTGAGTGCAATGAGCCAAGTAAAGCCTCCCTGGCCAAACACCCCCCTAACCTGGATGAAGCTGGGCAAATTGTGCGCCGCCCTATGGGACTCCCGATCACGGCCGGTTGTGATTCAGCCCGGGATCGAACCCGGGTCTGTAGTGACGGCTCTAGCACTGCGATGCAGTGCCTTAGACCGCTGCGCCACTCTGAGGCCAACTTAGTAATATTTAATGATGTTTTGCCAGCTAGATTGATCTGTTAGAATATCTCATTTTAATTCAAGAAGATGGACAAGCAAGACTGATAGAGTGAGAGGTGGAAATACATTATACTACAGGTAGGGATGCAGGCAGAGGATGATGATGTAGGCCTACAGCAAAAAGTTTAAAAAAAGTTAGCCCAACTAGGTAATCATTAATTATTTGCATTATCTCAATTATCATTCTGTCACTGCATGACAATGCACATTTGTTATAGCCTACAATTGTTATTGTCTTTGAAGACAAAAACAAGACATGTATTTTGGGGAAATGCTCTAAATAGCAAGTTGTTCAGTTGTCTATTTTCATACCAATAGGTCTATATGAAACCAAAATTAAACTAGCCTACTGGGTGAATAAATGAAAATAACAATTAGCCTTACAGCTATCACAACCTATATTTTAATAGCAATAAAACCACTTTAAGTTTCGAATGGTCACCAAAAAAAAGGGTTCCCCACCTCCTAATTCCCAATTCCCGCGTGGCGCTGGATTTTATTTTAAGGAAACGCTACAGATGGCTATATCGAACCGCTAATACAGGATTGGTAAAGGCCCAGTGCACTACTTTTGTGATTTTTTTAAAATTTCTTCCCCCCAATCTTTTTAGATACAGTTGAAGTCAGAAGTTTACATACACTTAGGTTGGAGTCATTAAAACTCTGTTTTTCAACCACTCCACAAATTGTTGTTAACAAACTATAGTTTTGGCAAGTCGGTTAGGACATCTACTTTGTGCATGACACAAGTAATTTTTCCAACAATTGCTTTTCAGACAGATTATTTAACTTATAATTCACAGTATCACAATTCCAGTGGGTCAGAGGTTTACATACACTAAGTTAACTGTGCCTTTAAACAGCTTGGAAAATTCCAGAAAATGATGTCATGGCTTTAGAAGCTTCTGATAGGCGAATTGACATAATTTGAGTCAATTGGAGGTGTACCTGTGGATTTATTTCAAGGCCTACCTTCAAACTCTGTGCCTCTTTGCTTGACATCATGGGAAAATCAAAAGAAACCAGCCAAGACCTCAGAAAAATAATTGCAGACCTCCAGTCTGGTTCATCCTTGGGAGCAATTTCCAAATGCCTGAAGGTACCACGTTCATCTGTCCAAACAATAGTACGCAATTATAAACACCATGGGACCACACAGCCGTCATACCGCTCAGGAAGGAGACATGTTCTGTCTCCTAGAAATGAACGTACTTTGGTGCGAAAAGTGCAAATCAATCCCAGAACAACAGCAAAGGCCCTTGTGAAGCTGCTGGAGGAAACAGGTACAAAAGTACCTATATCCACAGTAAAACGAGTCCTATATCGAAATAACCTGAAAGGCCGCTCAGCAAGGAAGAAGCCACTGCTCCCAAACCGCCATAAAAAAGCCAGACTACAAAGATCGTACTTTTTGGTGCTTTGCTGAAGGAGGGACTGGTGCACTTCACAAAATAGATGGCATCATGAGGAGGAAAATTTGGTGGATATATTGAAGTGACATCTCAAGACAACAGTCAGGAAGTTAAAGCTTGGTCGTAAATGGGTCTTCCAAATGGACAATGTCCCTAAGCATACTTCCAAAGTTGTGGCAAAATGGCTTAAGGACAACAAAGCCAAGGTATTGGAGTGGCCATGACAAAGCCCTGACCTCAGTCCTATAGAAAATTTGGGGCAGAACTGAAAAAGCGTGTGCGAGCAAGGAGGCCTACAAACTTGACTCAGTTTCACCAGCTCTATCAGGAGGAATGGGCCAAAATTCACCCAACTTATTGTGGGAAGCTTGTAGAAGGCGACCCGAAACGTTTGACCCAAGTTAAACAATTTAAAGGCAATGCTACCAAATACTAATTGAGTGCATGTAAACTTCTAACCCACTGGGAATGTGATGAAAGAAATAAAAGCTGAAATAAATCATTCTCTCTACTATTATTCTAACATTTCACATTCTTAAAATTAAGTGGTGATTCTAACTGACCTAAGACAGGGAATTGTTACTCTGATTAAATGTCAGGAATTGTGAAAACTTTTAAATTAGTTTAAATGTATTTGGCTAAAGTGAATGTAAACTTTCGACTTCAACTATACTGTATATATTTTTTTTATTCATATTTTTCAGGGGGTGCTGCAGCATCCACAGCACCCCTACTTCCAGCGACAACAATGTTCCAGCGACTATCGTGGATGAGTAACCAGGCCAGCACAGTACAGCTCAGCTTAGCTTGGCTAAGTAGTGTAAAAAATATATAAGTGACAAAGTACCGTATATTTTCTGGATACCCTGGAGGTCATCAAGGGGCAGTTTGAAGTTGTGTGTCTCCATGTATTGGTAGAAGGGAGCCATTATGGCACTGGGGTCATTCGAATGCTCCAGCCCCAAGGCGTGCCCAAGCTCATGTACGGCCACCAAGAAAAGGTCATTACCTGGAGAAAAAACATTGCATTGGACCATATGAACAAGTTAGGGGGATACTGTAGGCCCGCCATTCAAAATAACAGTGGTAAATGTATCAGTGAAGGGAAAGGGAAAGGGGGATGCCTAGTCAGTTGTACAACTGAATGCCTTCAACTGAAATGTGTCTTCCGCATTTAACCCAACCCCTCTGAATCAGTGAAACCATGCTGCAAAAGTTTTACCACATGAATTAGACTAAATGTGTTTTTTTTTAAATGTATCTGTGAGAGTCTAAAAAGTGTGTAAGAAAATGTCAGCTTCACAGAAATACCGTGGTAATTTGTTCGTTAGACATCTCCCCTTGTAAATAGATCCGAATGATAATTTAAAACACTTAATAATATCTCAACTTCTGAGTGGGAGCTGGTATTAATATTTTTCCTCGCCGTGATAATTGATTTGACTATTTGAACCTGTTTATTTGACATAATTGTCCTTTATTTCATTGGGCAGTCCTGTTGAGATTGAAGTTCTGGACAGTGTAATACCTCTGTTCATACCCGCGCTATCTTTTGAGCTTCAGGTAGAGTGCAGAGTAAAATAAAAAACTCCTATCTCTACCTCCCTTTCAAACCAAGGCACTTAAACAGTGGAGAAAATGAAGATGAAAAGTTATTCAGCATCTCTTGGTTGCACAACGGACATTTGCTTGAAATAAAGGATGCATTGGTTTTAAGAATAAAATACAGCTTTTTCAAGCAAACGTGGATTGGGCTACCAAGAGTTGCTGAATGTGTTTTCATTTTCATCTTCATGCACTGGATTCTGTCTGTTGGTGGAATTCCTTAATTCCTGGAATTCCTATGCTGTGTCTGCTTTTGCTGTTAATGTTATGTCTCAGTGTGTGTCATCCTTCCATTCCCATGCCTTAATACTTTATGTAGGCCTACTTGTTCATTCAATCATTGGGGGCCAATTCGTACTTCCTATGTATTTTTGCAGCATTGTTTCACTGATACATTTTGGACACTGCTATTTTGAATAATGAGCCTGGAGTATCCCCCTTACTTGTTCATATTATTGTCCAGTGCTATGTCACTCAGATGGCACACACACACACTTATCAAGAGCTCACTGGTATTCAACTATTGATCATTGATCACTGAATCATTCAGCAATGACCATCAGCCAATGAAAGAGGTTTCTTCATCCTGGTATGCACTATTCTTTGGTAGCTTTTGAGTAGGCCAACACTTGTTAACCAACAACCTGAACAAAAATATAAACGCAACATGCAACAATTTCACTGAGTTACAGTTCATATATGGAAATCAGTCAATTGAAATAAACGCAGTAGACCCTAATCTATGGATTTCACATGACTGGGAACACAGATATGCATCTGTTGGTCACAGATACCTTACAAAAAAAGGTAGGGGGGTGAATCAGAAAACCAGTCATTATCTGTTGTGACCACCATTGGACGTACTGCCAAGTTCTCTAAAACGATGATGGAGGCAGCTTATGGTAGAGAAATTAACATTAAATTCTCTGGCAACAGCTCTGGTGGACATTCCTGCAGTCAGCATGCCAATTGCAAACTCTCTCAAAACATGAGACATCTATAGCATTGTGTTGTGTGACAAAACTGTACATTTTAGAGTGGACTTTAAGTGTCCCCAGCACAAGGTGCACCTGTGTAATCATCATGCTGTTTAATCAGCTTCTTGATATGCCACATCTGTAAGGTGGATGGATAATCTTGCTAAGGAGAAATGCTCACTAACAGGGATTTAACATTTGAGAGAAATAAGCTTTTTGAGCGTATGGAACATTTCTGGCATCTTTTATTTTAGCTCATGAAACACGGGACCAACACTTTACATGTTGCATTTATATTTTCGTTCAGTGTATATAGAATCAGGAGCACTTTGAAAAAAGAGTTACGGTGGCATGAACCAGTTTGTAAAACCCATTCTACATTTAATAATCCATTCAAATACAAGGGTTCAACACTACATCTGAACAAGCCAAAGTAATCAGTATTACTTACCATCATGATTAGCGTTGCCTAGTGTCCAGGGCTCGTCTGAATCAAAGTGAGTGTCCCCTCCGATCCCAGGGCCTGGGAAGTAGGCGTGGGCCAGGAACCCCCCCTCCCCGTCAAAGGGAGAGCTATCACCATGGAAACCAGAGGCGAAAAAGATCATGATGTCGGCCTCCTTCCCCTCGTTCTTGATCTCGGAGTAGGCCACCTCCTGGAAAGTCAGTGGGGTCACCGTCTGCCACACGTCAAAGGCCTGCCGTATGGCTCTCTGCGTGTCTTTCTCCCCCACTTTAGGGGTAAAGTTGTGTATGCTACAGTAAGGAAGAATGGGAAAAGGGGAAGTATGGTAATACAGGAGTACAGAATACTGTATGCAGTAAGAAAGAAAGAAAAAGAGAAAGAAGACTAAGTACACTCAAAAACATTATGGGTTAAAAACAACTCAAATTGGGTTATTTGGTAAGACAGCGCTGGGTAAAAATTGGACAGAACACTAGCTGGGTTGTGTGAATAATCCAACTTGTTGGGTTTACTCAAACGTGGGTTAATTTAACCATCAGTTGGGTTTTTATTCACTTTCATGCTGGATTGACCCAACAGCTGAGAAGGCTGTAATTGCAGAACGCAGTTAATTCTTATGTGCAGGTGGGACGGTAACGTCCCACCTGGCCAAATCCAGTGAAATTGCAGAGCGCCAAATTCAAAATACAGAAATACTCATAATAAACATTCATAAAATATACAAGTGCTATACATCGGCTTAAAGATGAACTTCTTGTTAATCCAGCCGCTGTGTCAGATTTCAAAAAGGCTTTACAGTGAAAGCATACCATGCGATTATCTGAGGACAGCGCCCCGCTTACAAAAGCATACAAACATTTCACAACCAAGAAAAGGAATTACAAAAGTCAGAAATTGCGATAAAATTAATCACTTACCTTTGATGATCTTCATATGTTTGCAGTCACAAGAGTCCATGTTACACAATAAATGTTCATTTTGTTCGATAAAGTCCCTCTTTATGTCCCAAAAACTCTGTTTTGTTGGTTCTTTTTGTTCAGTAATCCACTGGCTCAAAGGCGGTCATGACATGCAGACGAAAACATCCTAATAGTACCTGTAAAGTTCATTGAAACATGTCAAACGATGTTTATAATTAATCCTCAGGTTGTCTATTGTCTAAATAATTGATAATATTTCAACCGGATAATAGCGTATTCAATAGAAAGGAAAAACAACGAACGGCGAAAAATCGGTCACGCGCTCAAAACAGCTTTGGTTCATTTAGAGTCCACTGAAAGAATGTTCTCATTCTTCCTCGTTTTTCAGAATACAAGCCTGAAACAATGTCTAA
This sequence comes from Salmo salar, assembly GCF_965601325.2. Lineage (NCBI taxonomy): Eukaryota > Metazoa > Chordata > Actinopteri > Salmoniformes > Salmonidae > Salmo > Salmo salar. Next base: position 41,414,390 of record NC_138302.1, on the reverse strand, counting down.
AGACTGTTGACATCTAGTGGAAGCCATAGGAACTGCAATTTGGGTCCTATCCAAATACATACTGTATAGGCATTCAATAGAAAAGTACCCACATCAAAAATATCCCACTTCCTGGATGCATTTTCCTCAGGTTTTCACCTGCCATATCAATTCTGTTATACTCACAGACATTATTTTAACAGTTTTGGAAACTTTAGAGTGTTTTATATCCAATACTACCATGCATATGCATATCCTAGCTTCTGGGCCTGAGTAACAGGCAGTTTACGTTGGGCACGTTTGTCATCCAAACTTCAAAATACTGCCCCCTACCCAAGAGAGGTTTTTTAAGGGTGTTTTCTGATATCGAGCATTTCTTAATATCAAGTTACATATATTGATGTTTGTCATTGTTCGGCAAGTCAATTAAGAACAAATTCTTATTTACAATGATGGCCAAACCCTAACCCGGACGACGCTGGGCAAATTGTGTGCCGCCCTATGGGACTCCCAATCACGGCCGGTTGTGATACAGCCTGGAATTTAACCAGGGTCTGTAGTGACGCCTGTAGCACTGAGACCCTGCGCCCCTCGGGAGCTCCCAGTGACAATTGTAGCTAACCCTAACCCTTTTCCTAACCTGAAATGCTAATTCACCTAACCTGCCATGTTAATGATCCTAACCTGCCACATTAGTTATACTAACCTGTTATACTAACTATGTAAACAAATCATCTGTGTCGAGAAACCATAACACCGGAACTGACCAATGGCAGGTATCAATGTGTTCAGGGATTTTAAAGTATTGATTGGGGACTTATTTGTGGAGGAATGCAACTGTATTTCTGGGTGATTTGTAATGTTTTATTTGTACTTCCCATGACTGTGTTTTTGTATTTTAATGTGTATTTTGTGTATAGATAGATGGATAGATGGATAGATAGATAGATGTGTGTTTATTTATGTTGTATATAAAGGGCACATTTGTAAAAGAGACCTAGGTCTCTATGTCTTCCCTGTTAAAATAAATGTAAACAAATTAATACAAATTTGGCGTTTCCTGATATCAGGGAACACCCACATCAAGAATAGCCCCAAATTTCAGTCTGCAATTACACCATATTCCAGCAGCTGCGTCTTTTTTAATGTAATCCTTAGGTTATTTTGAGGTGCGTCTTATTAGGGCCATAGCTTTCAGATATTTGTTTTTGGCCAACCGTGAGAGTAAATGTCATCCCTGTTCATCATGTTAAGTTTGAAAAATGCAAAAAAAAAATTCATTATATTTACATATTGTAACAAAGTGGTAACTATGCCAACATTGGATTAGTACAGGCTTTTAAAGAACACTTGTGCAAGCCTCATTAAAGCTACACAATAGCCAGTGTTCAACCATACCATGTGATAACAATACAATAGAACAAATCAATTGGAATGATATTTACTCTCACGGGTAGCCAAAAATAACTATATGAAAGCCACACATCTGCTAAGCCACACCTCCAGTCATCTGATCTGACCCACTGGGTCATATCTCAATGATCAAGCATCAACAACCCAACCTTGCCTTTTTTAGTAAGCAACCCAACTAAGTGGCCCAATGCCTGCAACCCAGCATTTGGGTCATCCAAACAACCCCAAAAAAATTTGAGTATGGTATGGCTGCCATACACAAGAATGCTGGATTGTTTGGTTGACCCAACGGCTGGGTTGCTGCCGTTGGGTCACTTATTTGGGTTGTTTTCTTTAAAAACTGCGGGGTTACTGATTCTTGGTTATTCAGATATGAAGACTAGAGGCGTGGCTTAGTAGGGGCGTGGTTTTCAGATAGTTATTTTTGGCCTCCCGTGAGAGTAAATGTAATTCTGGTTCATCTGCTTTCTTGTAAATGTTAAGTTTGAAAACAGACACTTTTTAAGCTTTAATGAGGTCTACACAAGTGCATTAGTTCCTCAAAAGCCAATGCATATCCCAATGTTGGGATTACTTAAAAAATACCTAGCTGCTGGGCCAACCAAAAAAACAACAACTGATGATTAAATTAACCCATTTTTGGGTCCTCCAAACAACCAACATGTTGCGTTATTCAGGCAAATCAACTGGCTGGGTCAAAATTACCCAGCATATGTTCTGTCCAATACTTACCCAGCACTGGGTTACCAAATAACCTAATTTGGGGTTCAGGAGTGAATGAATATCACAATATGAATATTTTAAAGAAGGATACTACAGAGAATTTAAATGAGCATCAAGTTAGCAAAACAAACACAAATAACAAGCCTATTCCAACAACTGTAACACAGCTGATTGTGTGCTCTGTAATGAACTAGTTAAGAGTGACAACAATCTGTTTCATTTTATAAAGTATAATCAAGTTTAAGGTGATTGAGAGCAGATTGCTGGATCTAAAACCTAATGGAAGTTTATTTTACTGATGCTATTAACCTCTTGACGGTCGCCTAGGATAGGGCGCGCCACAGCGCATTTTGAAAAAAATGTGTGCCCATTTTAAACGGCCTACTACTCAAACTCAGAAGCTAGGATATGCATATAATTAATACTTGTGGATAGAAAACACCCTAAAGTTTCTAAAACTGTTTGAATGGTGTCTGTGAGTATAACAGAACTCATATGGCAGTCAAAACTCCGAGACAGATCGAAACAGGAAGTGGAATTCTGAATTGCGAACTCAACTTCATCACGTTGCCTATTAATCACACCGTGAGCTATGGTTCATTGAGCACTTCCTATTGCTTCCACTAGATGTCCCCAGTCTTTACAAAGTGATTTGAGTCTCCTACTGTGAAAACTGACAGAATGACACGCTGTGGAACGTGGTCACACGGAGAGGGCCATCACCATTATGACGCCGGCGCCCCTGGTTACCCTCCCCTTTCGAAACGTTTTGAAACACAATGCAATCGTCCCCCTCGAATCTTATTGGAGCTCTCGTTGAAAAAGGCCCTACAGATTTATGTTATACAACGTTTGACATGTTTGAACGAACCTAAATAAGAAAAAAATGCATTTTGTTGAAAGAGTAGCCCCGCGCACGTCGGGACTTTTGGTGAAGCCTTCAGAACGCGCTAACAAGAACAAGCTATTGGGACGTAAATGATTAACTTTTTCGAACAAAAATACATTTGTTGTAGACCTGGGATTCCTGGAAGTGCCTAAGGATGAAGATAATCAAAGGTAAGGGATTATTGACAATAGTATACAAGACTAGATGTGATATGCGATTGTTCCTAGATGGCTAGCCCAAAAAATTGAAAAAAAATAATTATTAAATTTTGTTATGCTAATGGCGATATGATTTTTCGCTGCACAGGGGTTAAGACAAATGCAGTGACCAAACGCCTTATTTTTGCATACAAAACACATACAATGCATAAAAAATATGCACATTATATGAACACATGATGCCTCATCTGCTGTGTAATAGTTTATCCTGTTTAGGATAGGGGGCAGTATTTTCACGGCCGGATAAAAAACGTACCCGATTTAATCTGGTTATTACTCCTGCCCAGAAACTAGAATATGCACATACTTATTTGATTTGGATAGAAAACACCCTAAAGTTTCTAAAACTGTTTGAATGGTGTCTGTGAGTATAACAGAACTCATATGGCAGGCCAAAACCTGAGAAGATTCTATATGGGAAGTGCCCTGTCTGACCATTTCTTGGCCTTCTGTAGCCTCTTTATCGAAAATAGAGGATCTCTGCTGTAACGTGACATTTTCTAAGGCTCCCATAGGCTCTCAGAAGGCGCCAGAATGGGGAATGATAACTCTGCAGTCCCTGGGCGAAAAACAGTAGGGCTTTTGGAAAGTGGTCGTTCTGAGAACAATGACACTGGTGCGCGCGTGCATGTGAAGACTCCATTTTCTATTTTCAGTGTTTGAACGAAAACAAGGTCTCCCGGTTGGAATATTATCGCTATTTTACGAGAATAATCGCATAAAAATTTATTTTAACCTCTATGGGCTAGGCGGGACGTAATCGTCCCACCTACGCAACAGCCAGTGTAATCCAGTGGCGCGATTTTCAAATACCTTAAAAATCCTATTACTTCCATTTCTCAAACATATAGCTGTATAGCTGTGGTTTTGGTTTTTGTGACATATGCTAGCTTGAAAAATGGGTGTGTGATTATTTCTGGCTGGGTACTCTCCTGACATACTCTAATGTTTTGCTTTCATTGTAAAGCCTTTTTGAAATCGGACAATGTGGTTAGATAAAGGAGAGTCTTGTCTTAAAAATGGTGTAAAATAGTCATATGTTTGAAAAATTGAAGTTTTGGGATTTTTGAGGTGTTTGTAATTCGCGCCACGCTCTATCATTGGATATTGGCGAGGCGTTCCGCTAGCGGAACATCTAGATGTAAGATTAACTTCATAAATGATCTGAAATATGTGAAGAATACAGACGCAGCCAATTTAGCTATGACAATGGTAAGCAGATGGGCCCTTTTGTAATACATTGTGGTTAGCAAGCAAGAGAATATCCGCTTCAAACTATGCAACATTGGATGATGTGAGTGATTCTAGTCTGTAATCTGTATTCATGAGAGCAATGGGAGGATATGACCAAAAACTCATTAACACTAGAACTGCCAAGATGGTCAATCTGACAGTTTTACATTTTGTAATTTTAATAATTTCATTCAAATAAAAACCTTGAACCCACCTGTCCCTGACTTCTTCTAAATACACTATAAATACAAAAGTATGTGGACACACCTTCAAATTAGTGGATTTGACTATCTCAGCTACACCCATTGCTGACAGGTGTATAAAATCGAGCACACAGACATGCAATCTCCATAGACAAACATTGACAGTAGAATGGCCTTACTGTAGAGCTCAGTGACTTTCAACCATCATACGATGCCTCCTTTCCAACAAGTCAGTTTGTCAAATTTCTGCCCTGCTAGAGCTTCCCCGGTCAACTTTAAGTGCTGTTATTGTGAAGTGGAAACGTCTAGGAGCTACAACGGCTCAGCCGTGAAGTTGTAGGCCACACAAGCTCACAGAACGGGAGTGCACATAAAAATCATCTGTCCTCGGTTGCAAAACTCAGTACCAAGTTTCTGGAAGCAACGTCAGCACAATAACTGTTCGTCGGGACTTTCATGAAATGGGTTTCCATAGCCGAGCAGCCACACACAAGCCTAAGATCACCATGCGCAATGCCAAGCGTCTGCTGGAGTGGCTTAAAGCTCGCCACCATTGCACTCTGGAGTAGTGCAATCCCATTCTCTGGAGTGATTTATCACGTCCGACGGACGATTCTAGGTTTGGCGGATGCCAGGAGAATGCTACCTGCCCCAATGCATAGTGTCAACTGTAAAGTTTGGTCTGGGGCTGTTTTTCATGGTTCGGGCTTGACCCTTAGTTCCAATGAAGGGAAATCTTAATGCTACAGCATACAATGACATTGTAGACAATTCTGTGCTTCCAACTTTGTGGCAACAGTTTGTGGAAGGCCCTTTCCTGTTTCAGGAGTAGAAAGCGAGGTCCATACACAAATGGTTTGTCAATATCGGTGTGGAACAACTTGACTGGCCTGGACAGAGCGCTGACCTCAACCCCATTAAACACTTTGGGATGAATTGGAACACCGACTGGGACACAGGCCTAATCACCCAACATCAGTCCCCGACCTCACTAATGCTCTTGTGGCTGAATGGAAGCAAGTCCCAGCAGCAATGTTCCAATATCTAGTAGAAAGCCTTCCCAGAAGAGTGGAGGCTGTTATAGCAGCAAATGGGGGGACCAAATCCCTATTAAACATAAATTATTGTGGAATGAGATGTTCAATGAGCAGGTGTCTACATACCAGTGGAGGCTCATCAGAGGAGGAAGGAGAGGACCATTCTCCTCAGCGAAATTTCATGAAAATAAAATAGTGAAACATTAAACAAGTTATCCTTTTTAGATAAAACTGTATTAAATATATTCATATGTCACCAAATAATTGATTAAAATGTACTGTTTTGCAATGAAGGTCTACAGTATCTTTGAAATCTCCATCCCTAACTATAACATTTTCCGCCAAGATAGAACTGCCAAAGGGGGCGGTGTTGCAATCTACTGCAAAGATAGCCTACAGAGTTCTGTCTTACTATCCAGGTCTGTACCTAAACAATTCAAGCTTCTACTTCTAAAAATTCACCTTTCCAGAAACAAGTCTCTCACTGTTGCCGCTTGCTATAGACCACCCTCTGCCCCCAGCTGTGCCCTCGACACCATATGTGAATTGATTGCCCTCATCAATCTTCTGAGCTCATGCTACTAGGTGACCTAAACTGGGACATGCTTAACACCCCGGCCATCCTACAATCTAAGCTTGATGCCCTCAATCTCACACAAATTATCAATGAACCTACCAGGTACAACCCCAAATCCGTAAATACGGGCACCCTCATAGATATCATCCTAACTAACTCGCCCTCCAACTACACCTCTGCTGTTTTCAATCAAGATCTCAGCGATCACTGCCTCATTGCTTGCATCCGTAATGGGTCTGCGACCAAACGACCACCCCTCATCATTGTCAAACGCTCCCTAAAACACTTCTGCGAGCAGGCCTTTCTAACTGACCTGGCCGGGGTATCCTAGAATGACATTGACCTCATCCCGTCAGTAGAGGATGCCTGGTTATTGTTTAAAAGTGCCTTCCTCACCATCTTAAATAAGCATGCCCAATTAAAAAATGTAGAACTAGGAATAGATATAGTCCTTTGTTCACTCCAGACCTGTCTGCCCTTGACCAGCACAAAAACATCCTGTGGCGTTCTGCATTAGCATCGAATAGCCCCCGTGATATGCAACTGTTCAGGGAAGTTAGGAACAAATATACACAGTCAGTTAGGAAAGCTAAGGCTAGCTTTTTCAAACAGAAATTTGCATGCTGTAGTACTAACTCAAAAAAGTTCTGGGACACTGTAAAGTCCATGGAGAATAAGAGTACCTCCTCCCAGCTGCCCACTGCTCTGAGGCAAGGAAACACTGTTATCACCGATAAATCCACTATAATTGAGAATTTCAATAAGCATTTCTCTACGGCTGGCCATGCTTTCCACCTGGCTACCCCTACCCCGGTCAACTGCCCGGCACCCTCCACAGCAACCCGCCAAAGCCCCCACCATTTCTCCTTCACCCAAATCCAGATAGCTGATGTTCTGAAAGAGCTGCAAAATCTGGACCCTTACAAATCAGCCGGGCTAGACAATCTGGACCCTCTCTTTCTAAAATGATCTGCCGAAATTATTGCAACCCCTATTACTAGCCTGTTCAACCTCTCATTCGTATCGACTGAGATTTCCAAAGATTGGAAAGCTGCCCCGGTCATCCCCCTCTTCAAAGGGGGTGACACTCTAGACCCAAACTGCTACAGACCTATATCTATCCTACCCTGTCTTTCTAAGGTCTTCGAAAGCCAAGTTAACAAACAGATTACCGACCATTTCGAATCCCACCGTACCTTTTTCCGCTATGCATTCTGGTTTCAGAGCTGGTCATGGGTGCACCTCAGCCATGCTCAAGGTCCTAAATGACATCATAACCGCCATCAATAAGAGACATTACTGTGCAGCCGTATTCATCGACCTGGCCAAGGCTTTCGACTCTGTCAATCACCACATTCTTATTGGCAGACTCGACAGCCTTGGTTTCTCAAATGATTGCCTCGCCTGGTTCACCAACTACTTCTCTGATAGAGTTCAGCATGTCAAATCGGAGGGCCTGTTGTTCGGACCTCTGTCAGTCTCTATGGGGGTGCCACAGGGTTCAATTCTCGGGCCAACTCTCTTCTCTGTATACATCAATGATCTCGCTCTTGCTGCTGGTGATTCTCTGATCCACCTCTACGCAGACGATACCATTCTGTATACTTCTGGCCCCTCTTTGGACACTGTGATAACTAACCTCCAGACGAGCTTCAATGCCATACAAATCTCCTTCCATGGCCTCGAACTGCTCTTAAATGCAAGTAAAACTAAATGCATGCTATTCAATCGATCACTGCCCGCACCTGCCCGCCCGTCCAGCATCACTACTCTGGACGGCTCTGACTTAGAATATGTGGACAACTACAAATACCTAGGTGTCTGGTGAGACTGTAAACTCTCTTTCCAGACTCACATTAAGCATCTCCAATCCAAAATTGAATCTAGAATCAGCTTCCTATATTGCAACAAAGCATCCTTCAATTATGCTGCCAAACATACCCTCATAAAACTGACCCTCCTACCGATCCTCGACTTCGGCGATGTCATCTATAAAATAGCCTCCAACACTCTACTCAACAAATTGGATGCAGTCTATCACAATGCCCTCCGTTTTGTCACCAAAGCCCCATACACTACCCACCACTGTGACCTGTACGCTCTCGTTGGTTGGCCCTCACTTCATACTCGTCGCCAAACCCACTGGCTACAGGTTATCTACAAGTCTCTGCTAGGTAAAGCCCCACCTTATCTCAGCTCACTGGTCACCATAGCAGCACTCACTCGTAGCAGGCGCTCCAGCAGGTATATCTCACTGGTCACCACCAAAGCCAAATCTTCCTTTGGTCGCCTGTCCTTCCAGTTCTCTGCTGCCAATGACTGGAACGAACTGCAAAAATCACTGAAGCTGGAGACTCATATCTCCCTCACTAGCTTTAAGCACCAGCTGTCAGAACAGATCATTGCACCTGTACATAGCCCATCTGTAAACAGCCCATCTATCTACCTCATCCCCATACTGTATTTATTTATTTATCTTGCTCCTTTGCACCCCAGTATCTCTACCTGCACATTCATCTTCTGCACATCTACCATTATAGTGTTTAATTGCTATATTGTAATTACTTTGCCACCATGGCCTATTTATTGCCTTAACTCCCTTATCTTACCTTATTTGCACTCACTGTATATAGACTCTTTTGTTTTCTTTTTTCTACTGTATTATTGACTGTATGTTTTGTTTATTCCATGTGTAACTCTGTGTTGTTGTATGTGTCGAATTGCTATGCTTTCTATTGGGCAGGTCGCAGTTGCAAATGAGAACTTGTTCTCAACTAGCCTACCTGGTTAAATAAATGTGAAATAAATAAAAAGTTTTAAAAAAACAGCACAGTCTGGGGTAGCACCATGGTGTAGCCAGACGACAGCTCGCTTCTGTCCTCCACTGGCTACAATGACTTCAATACAAAACCTAGGATGCTTGTAGGCCTCACCCCTTCCATAGACATACATGGTAATTATGACCACTTCCGGAAGACATCCTCCAACTAATCAAAACTTTTGCAGTGTGAACTGACATGTTGTCCATCCAATCATAGAATTAGGATCATAGAATGAAACTACTGAATTGTATTGGGATTGTGCCACAGAGCATTATGGGGGTTCTACGTGTTGAGAAGCTTGGTGACATTGTTGGACAGAGATTAAGAGTGAAAAGTGATAGTTGAGCATTTGTTTGATATTATTCAATTCAAATTAGTTTTTTCAATTTACAGGAGAGGGAAGTATAATTTAAATTGTTTTCTTGGTTTTAGAACTTTATTTTGTGTTCAGTTAGCGCAATTTATTTAAATTTGCCTTGCTAACTTCAGTAGCTAGCTAGCTACCAGCGCAAGTGTGCAGTTTTCTCTGCCAGAATGGTAGTAGGGCCAACGCTGCCAAAAATGTTGTGGACTTTTTGTTGAAGAACCCCTTTCATTCTCTGGGGCGCACAAATTGGCTTTTAGAGGACACGACGAGAGGGAAAGTTCCGCCGACAAGGGAAAGTACAATGAGCTTGCATAGGTAATTAAATTAACAATGCTTTACTTGCTGAACATATAGAACTTTCGACTGTCTTTTCTTGGATGTCGAAATCAATTCTGAATGATTTGATATCTTCCATCGCATCATCCATTAGATTAAAGAGAGAGCTTGACGCAGCACATTTTTTTGCGTGTGCTCAAGTAGGCTTTCCACTTTTCTTCGGTATTTATTTAGCAAAGATGAAAACACATAATCACTCCGGACAAACACAAGCAAAAAATCATGATATACAGTTGAAGTCGGAAGTTTACATACATCTTAGCCAAATACATTGAAACTCAGTTTTTCACAATTCCTGACATTTAATCCTACTAAAAATTCCCTGTTTTAGGTCACTTTCGATCCCCACTTTATTTTAAGAATGTGGAATGTCAGAATAATAGTAGAGAAGGATTTATTTCAGCTTTTATTTTTTTCATCACATTCCCAGTGGGTCAGAAGTTTACATACTGTCACGGGCGCCGTAGGGATTGGACCAAAACGCAGCGGGAACGTGTAAACTCAACTTCTTATTTTATTAAAGAAGGAAAACAAAAGAAACACGTATGCAAAAACAACAAACGACACTAAACAGTCCCGTCAGGTGCACGAACACAAAACAGGAAACAACTACCCACAAATCCCATAGAAAAACACCCCTCTTAAATAGGACCTTCAATTAGAAGCAACGAGGAGCAGCTGCTTCCAATTGAAGGTCAACCCAATAAACACCACATTGAAATAGACATACTTGAACTAACATAGAAATAGACTAACAAAGAACATAGCCCAACAAACCCCGAAACACTCTAAACAAACACCCCCCTGCCACGCCCTGACCAAACTACAATAACAAACAACCTCTTTTACTGGTCAGGACGTGACACATACACTCAATTAGTATTTGGTAGCATTGCCTTTAAATTGTTTAACTTGGGTCAAACGTTTTGGGTAGCCTTCCACAAGCTTCCCGCAATAAGTTGGGTGAATTTTGGCCCATTCCTCCTGACAGAGCTGGTATAACTGAGTCAGGTATGAAGGCCTCCTTGCTTGCACATGCATTTTCAGTTCTGCTCACAAATTTTCTATAGGATTGAGGTCAGGGTTTTGTGATGGCCACTCCAATACCTTGACTTTGTTGTCCTTAAGCCAATTTGCCACAACTTTGGAAGTATGCTTGGGGTCATTGTCCATTTGGAAGACCCATTTGCGACCAAGCTTTAACTTCCTGACTGATGTCTTGAGACATTGCTTCAATATATCAACATCATTTTCCTTTTTTATGACGCTATCTATTTTGTGAAGTGCACCAGTCCCTCCTTCAGCAAAGCACCCCCACAACATGATGCTGCCACCCCAGTGCTTCACGGTTGGGATGGTGTTCTTCAAATTGCAAGCCTCCCCCTTTTTCCTCCAAACACAACGATGGTCATTATGGCCAAACAGTTCTATTTTTGTTTCATCAGACCAGAGGACATTTCTCCAAAAAGTACAATCTTTGTCCCCATGTGCAGTTGCAAACCATAGTCTGGCTTTTTTTGTGGCAGATTTGGAGCAGTGGCTTCTTCCTTGCTGAGCAGCCTTTCAGGTTATGTCGATATAGGACTCGTTTTACTGTGGATATAGATACTTTTGTACCTGTTTCCTTCAGCATTTTCACAAGGTCCTTTGCTGTTGTTCTGAGATTGATTTGCACTTTTCACACCAAAGTACGTTCATCTCTAGGAGACAGAACGTGTCTCCTTCCTGAGCGGTATGACGGCTGTGTGGTCCCATGATGTTTATACTTATGCACTATTGTTTGTACAGATGAACATGGTACCCCCAGGCATTTGGAAATTGCTCCCAAGGATGAACCAGACTTGTAGAGGTCTACTGAGCTACTGATCTAGGTCTTGGCTGATTTCTTTTGATTTTCCTATGATGTCAAGCAAAGAGGCACTGAGTTTGAAGGTAGGCCTTGAAATACATCCACAGGTACACCTCCAATTGACTCAAATGTTGTCAATTAGCTCATCAGAAGCTTCTAAAGCCATGACATCATTTTCTGGAATTTTCCAAGCTGTTTAAAGGCACAGTGAAATTATCTGTCTGTGAACAATTGTTGGAAAAATTACTTGTGTCATGCACAAAGTAGATGTTCTAATCGACTTGCCAAAACTATAGTTTGTTAAGAAGAAATTTGTGGAGTGATTGAAAACACGTTTTAATGACTCCAACCTAAGTGTATGTAAACTTCCGACTTCAACTGTAAATGTTACAGCAGCCTAGCCAACACCTAAACATTAGAGATCTGACATACTATATAGGATGAAAACGAGATGATTTTTCAGTTTGATCAACTGTAGGTTACTAATAAGAACAGCTGCATACAGCCTATGCTCCCTGTCTATCTGGTCAGGGTAAACTAATTGGCAACGTTATGTATTTATAGTCCATTTGTGTGTCAGGAGATAATGTGATCAAATTTGGTTTATATTCAACATTGGGCTGGCTAGGCTGCCTTCACGTTTTCAATCCAAAATTATTAACATAATAGTGATGGCAGATGTGAGTGAATTTCTTATAAGGCCTACAGTTGCATAGAACTGCATGATGCAAACCTGTATAAAGCAAGCTCAGCCATGTGAGTTGTATTGTCTATCGGTTGTTGTCTCTGTGTCTGGGTAGAGGAAATCCCCTCCCTAATCTAGTCTAAATCTAATTAATATGAACAAGTATAAGGTTGCTGCAGTTTGACAGGGTTTTCACCCCTGTCCGCTCATCCACTGGCACATTGAATGTTTCCTCTCCAAGCACTGTGAGTAACCCTATCAATTTTCTCTCATTACTCTATGTAGAGTCAATCACATACACAAACACAATTACATTATTACACATCAATGATTTTACTCCTTGCTTGGACTAACTCATTCTTAGCTCTTTTGTCTAACTGTGTTGTGCGTTGTGTTATTGTTTTTTTGTCTTCCCAGTCAAATCCTATCCTGCACTGAAATCAAGCCTCTGAACACTTCAACTCATGCCTCATACACTCATTCAATCACTGCTGTGATCCCTTCCAAACACAGTGTAATTAGCCCTCTCATTCCCATTCCCCATAATATTGTACTATACATGTCTTTATTAAATGCTTTAGGTTAAAATAATTACTCTTTGACGATTTTTGAAACACTTTGACATCTCTGTGCGTTCAGTGCCAATAACGTGGGTCTCACATTCTCCTCAATTTTTCAAATCACCAGCCTCCACTGCCACATACTATTGGTCATGTGGTGTATGTTAACTATAAGGTGACAACGATTAAGGCTGTGTGTAGCGGTTAGCAGTCATGATATGAAGGTTTGGCTTGGAAAGTTGTTTTTGCCTGGTCACAGACAGGTGATGTGTTGTGCACTTAAGTCCACAAGTGAAGGGAAAAGGTGACAGGAGGAGAGCGCGTAGATAGTTCCGAGAAGGAATTATACTGAACAGAAATATAAACACAACATGTAAAGTGTTGGTACCATTTTCATGAGCTGAAATAAAAGATCCCAGAAATGTTCCATACGCACAAAATGCTTATTACTCTCAAATGTTGAGCACATATTTGTTTACATCCCAGTTAGTGAGTATTTCTCCTTTGCCAAGATAATCTATCCACCTGACAGGCGTGTCATATCAAGAAACTGATTAAGCATCATGATCATAGGCTAGGACTGATTTCAAGGTTTTACTGCTAACCTAGAATTTCTAAGCAAACAGCTGGAGGCAGGGCTTTCTCCTATAGAGATAATTACTTTTTCATTGGCAAGATAAACAAACTTTGGGCATCCCGAGTGGTGCAGTGGTCTAAGTAGCTGTGCCACTAGAGATTCTGGTGAGATTCCACTAGATTCCAGGCTCTGTTGCAGCCGACCGGGAGACCCATGGTGTGGCGCACAGTTGGCCCAGCGTCGTCCGGGTTAGGGGAGTATTTGGCTGGCAGGGATGTCCTTGTCCCATTGCGCACTAGCGACTCCTGTGGCGGGCCGGGCGCAGTGCACTCTGACACGGTCGCCAGGTGTGCGGCGTTTCCTCCGACACATTGGTGCGTCTGCCTACCGGGTTAAGTGGACATTATGTCAAGAAGCAGTGCGGCTTGGTTGGGTTGTGTTTCGGAGGACGCACGGCTCTCGACCGTCGCTTCTCCTGAGTCCGTACGGGAGTTGCAGCGATGAGACAAGACTGTGACTACTGATTGGATAACACAAAATTGTGGAGAAAAAGAGGGTAAAAAAACAAAAACGTAGGGATGACCTGCTAGCATTAAACGCTGACACTACACATCCAAGTATATCTGACCAAATTATGAAAGACAAGAATTTTTGAATTCCGTAAAGTCAGTGTGGAAGAAGTGAAAAATTATTGTTGTCTGTCAACAATGACAAGCCATCGGGTTCTGACAATATGAATGGAAAATTACTGAGGATAATTGTGGACAATATTGGCACTCCTATTTGCCACATCTTCAATTTAAGCCTAGAAAGTGTGTGCCCTTATCGTCATTGTTGGCCAATCACTGCTATTGCTATCTATAATTAGCCTTTTATTGGCATTAGGCTATTATCGGCTTACAATGGTTGTTGTAGGCCTTTTGTTTCTATTATTAGCAAATTATTATCATTAGCAGATGTAAAATTATGAAAGACAAGCATGGTAAATTAGAATTCCGTAAAGTAAGTGTGGAATAAGTGAAAAAAGTATTGTTGTCTATCAACAATGACAAGCCACCGGGGTCTGACAACTTGGATGGAAAATTACTGAGGACGATATTGCCACTCCTATTCGTCATATCTTCAATCTAAGCTTACTTGAAAGTGTGTAGCTTCAGGCATGGAGGGAAGCTAAAGTAATTCCGCTACCCAACAATAGTAAAGCCCACTTTACTGGCTCAAATAGCTGACCAATCAGCCTGTTACCAACCCTAAGTAAACTTTATTTTTAATGGTTTGACCAGATACAATGCTATTTACTGTAAACAAATTGACAACAGACATTCAGCACGCTTATATGGAAGGACATTCAACAAGCACAGCACTTACACAAATGACTGATGATTGGCTGAGAGAAACTGATGACAAAGAAATTGGGAGCTGTCTTGTTAGACTTCAGTGCGGCTTTTGACATTATCGATCATAGGCTGCTGATGGAAAAACGTATGAGTTATGGCTTCACACCCCCTGCTATATTGTGGATAAAGAGTTACCTGTCTAACATAACACAGAGGGTGCTCTTTAACCTGTTTTGGATAGGGGGCAGTATTTTCACGGCCGGATAAAAACCGTACCCGATTTAATCTGATTATTACTCCTGCCCAGAAACTAGAATATGCATATAATTATTAGCTTTGGATAGAAAACACTCCAAAGTTTCTAAAACTGTTTGAATGGTGTCTGTGAGTATAACATAACTCATTTGGCAGGCCAAAACCTGAGAAGATTCCAAACAGGAAGCGCCCTCTCTGACCATTTCTTGGCCTTCTTGATCATCTCTATCCAAAACAGGGGATCTCTGCTGTAACGTGACACTTCCTACGGCTCCCATAGGCTCTCAGAAGGCGGCAAAAAGCTGAATGATGTCTTTGCAGGCCCTGGCTGAAAAACACTAGCGCATTTAGATACTGGTCGATCAGAGAACAGAGACTGGAGGCGCATGCACGAGGCGACACCATGTTTTTATTCTTTCGTCTTTGAACGAAAACAACGACTCCCGGTCGGAATATAATCACTTTTTTTACGAGAAAAATAGCATAAAAATTGATTTTAAACAGCGGTTGACATGCCTCGAAGTACGGTAATGGAATATTTAGAATTTTTTTGTCACGAAACGCATCGGGCGCGTAAGCCTTCGTCAACCTTGGATAGTGTCTTGAACGCACGAACAAAACGCCGCTATTTGGATATAACTATGGATTATTTTGAACCAAACCAACATTTGTTATTGAAGTAGAAGTCCTGGGAGTGCATTCTGACGAAGAACAGCAAAGGTAATAACATTTTTCTTATAGTAAATCTGAGTTTAGTGAGGGTCAAACTTGGTGGGTGTCAAAATAGCTAGCCTGTGATGGCGAGCTATCTACTCAGAATATTACAAAATGTGCTTTCACCGAAAAACTATTTTAAAATCGGACACCTCGATTGCATAAAGGAGTTCTGTATCTATAATTCTTAAAATAATTGTTGTGTTTTTTGTGAACGTTTATCGTGAGTAATTTAGTAAATTCACCGGAAGTGTTCGGTGGGAATGCTAGTTCTGAACGTCACATGCTAATGTAAAAAGCTGGTTTTTGATATAAATATGAACTTGATTGAACAAAACATGCATGTATTGTATAACATAATGTCCTAGGCGTGTCATCTGATGAAGACCATCAAAGGTTAGTGCTGCATTTAGCTGTGGTTTTGTTTTTTGTGACATTATATGCTAGCTTGAAAAATGGGTGTCTGATTATTTCTGGCTGGGTACTCTGCTGACATAATCTAATGTTTTTCTTTCGCTGTAAAGCCTTTTTGAAATCGGACAGTGTGGTTAGATAAAGGAGAGTCTTGTCTTTAAAATGGTGTAAAATAGTCATATGTTTGAAAAATTGAAGTTTTTGGATTTTTGAGGAATTTGTAATTCGCGCCACGCCTATCATTGGATATTGGAGCAGGTGTAAGAGGTTAATGGAAGCCTCTCCAACATAATCCAGTTAGAATCAGGAATTCCCCAGGGCAGCTGTCTAGGCCCCTTGCTTTTTTCAATCTCTACTAATGACATGCCACTGGCCTTGAGTAAAGCCAGTGTGTCTATGTATGCGGATGACTCAACACTATACACGTCAGCTACTACAGCGAGTGAAATTACTGCAACACTTAACAAAGAGCTGCAGTTAGTTTCAGAATGGGTAGCAAGGAATCAGTTAGTCCTAAATATTTCCAAAACTAAAAGCATTGTATTTGGGACAAGTCATTCACTAATTTTCACACTATTAAATAGTGTGAAAATTGAACAAGTTGAGGTGACTCAACAGCTTGGAACAACCCTGGATTGTAAACTGTCATGGTCAAACCATGTTGATACAACATTAGATAAGATGGGGATAATTCTGTCCATAATAAAGCGCTGCTCTGCCTCAACTAAATCTTCTAATAAATCATGTGGAAATTGAGCAAGTTGAGGTGACTCAACTGCTTGGAGTGTCCCTTGATTGTAAACTGTCATGGTGAAAACATATTTATACAACAGTAGCTAAGATGGGGAGAGGTCTATCTGTAATAAAGAGCTGCTCTGCCCTTTCAATAACACCATGAACAAGGCAGGTCGAACAAGGCAGGTCCTATAGGCTTTAGTTTAGTCGCACCTGGACTACACTTCAGTCGTGTGGTCAGGTGCCACAAAGAGGGACCTTGGAAAATTACAATTGGCTCAGAACAGGGCAGCACAGCTGGCCCTTAAATCTACACGGAGAGCTAACATTTAATAATATGCATGTAAATCTCTCATGGCTCAAAGTGGAGGAGACATTGACTTAATCACTACTTGTTTTTGTAAGAAGTGTTGACATGCTGAATGCACCGAGGTGTCTGTTTTAAACTACTAGCACACAGCTCGGACACCCATGCATACCCCACAAGACATGCCACCAAAGAGTGCCCAGACTGCCACCACCAGTAGGACTACCAGGTAGGCAATTCTCTCCAGAAAGGACACACTTTGTAGGCCAATATTGTGGGTTGTTGTCTTTGTATTTTAGTGTTATGTCTTTTATTATTATTCAACATTAGAGAATAATTGGTCATCTGATAAAATGTTTTATTAGAATTTTTCTACAAATAGGCTAACTAAGCTTAAATTATATATATTTGTATAGATCCTGTCAAGGCCAAATCCACCGCCACCTGAGAACAGGAATTGGGAAATGACAGAACAGTCTGGAAGCTTGTACAGCCGGGCAAAAATGTAGGAAGGTGACAAGGACAGAATGACATGACTTAAGCTGCAGGAAACAGAAGACAAAGGGCTGTGAGACATGGGTTTGATTTTAGACACATGAAAAGTGGGATGTACGGGGCAACAGAAGATGAACAGCAGAGGGGCTAATGACCTTGGAGATGGGGAAAGGGCCGATAAACCAGGGGGGAAAGTTTGTGGGAGAAGACGAGTATGTCGTCGAGGTAGACGAAGACGAACCGGTTCAACATGTCGCGGAGAACATCATCAACCAGAGCCTGGAACACAGCTGGGGCGTTGGTAAGGCCAAATAGCCTGACCAGATACTCGTAGTGACCGCTGGCAGTCTTCCACTCGTCCCCTTCCCGTATTCGCATCGGGTGGTAGGCGTTCCGTAGGTCCAACTTGGAGAACACGGTGGCCCCCTGGAGTGGCTCGAAGGCTGAGGAGATGAGTGGTAGTGGGTAGCAGTTCTTCACGGAGAGGTCCAGGGCAACTTCCAAGCCCGCAGGAAGTTGTCCCGGGGCAGGCTGCGCTGACTTCAGACAATGGGTGTGGCAGAATGGGCTCCAGCCCATAATGGCACCAGCAGTCCAGTCTATGATGGAGTTGTGTCACTGGAGCCAAGAGAATCCCAATACCATGGGAACCTGAGAAGACTTAATTAGCATGAATTGGATAGCCTTGCTGTGGTTCCCTGACTCTCGTAGGTTGATGGGAGTGGTATTGTGATTGACTCGGCCTATAGAGCGCCCGTCCAGCGCTCTAACATCCATTGGAATGGTGAGGGGCTGAGTGGGGATGCCCAGCTTGGACACCAGGGTAGCGTAAAAAAAAACTCTCATCGGCCGCAGAGTCGGTGAGTCCCCAGAGAGATTTTGACTGGTTCCCCCACAGCAGGATGGCATAGAAAGGGGTGTGAGTAAGGGGAGAGGAAAAGTTCTCCATAAGGCCCACCATAGTACTCGCCCCTTCTTGATGAACCTGGTTTTTTAATGGGCAGGTAGCTATGAAATGTCCCGTAGCTCCACAATATAGACAGCTCTGGGTGTGGAGTCGGCGTAAGCGCCCAGCCGGACTCAATCTAGCCCTTCCCAGGTGCATGGACTCCGAAGGAGACGAGTCGGCAGCCCTCTGTGATTCCCGAGAGAACTCGGGAATCACAGAGTGCTGCCGACTCGAACATGTAGACTTCATTCACTCGAACATGTAGACTTCGGGGGTCTCTGGGATTCTTCGGAGGCAAGGTGGGAATCGAGGGCGAACGAGGGCAACAGGAAACAGATTCCCTCTCCCTCCTACATTCTCGATGCCGCCCATCGATCCGGAAAGCTATGAGGGATTCAAGGTCAATGTTTAGCTCCTGGGCTGCAAGCTCATCTTTCACCACCTCCGATAATCCGTGAAGGAATATGTCGAACAATGCTTCCGGGTTCCAGGCACTCTCAGCTGCCAACATGCAAAAATCCACTGCATAGTCTGCCACACAACAGAAGTCTTGATGTAGCTGGAGTAGCCTCTCTCCCGAACAACAGAGAATCAAATATCTTCCGAACTTCTGCCACAAACTCCTCTAGACTGAGGCAGATGGCGGACTGTTGCACCCAAACCGCCGTAGACCAGGCGAGTGCCTCCCGGACATCAGCGTTATGATGTACTCTATCCTTGAGCACTGGGAGAGAAAAGCCCGGCAGTTTCCGGAATCTCCAGCGTAGCGCTCCGGAGGAGGTAAGCGGGGTGCTCGGGACACTGGGGTAGGCTGGGAGATTACGGGTGTGACTCGCTTCCAGCAAAGTCTCGAATGCCTGGTCATGGAGTTCTGCCAGGGTATGGAGCCCCTCCACAAGACATTGCAGTAACTTCTCGTGTTGTCCAATGGTGGCTCCTTGCGGGGAGACAGCATTGTGGAGCTGGTCTGAGTCTGCTGGGTTGGTCATGACCAGTTCATACTATCACATTTTAGGGAAGACCCAGATGCAGTCAGTGTCGAAGTAACAAAAGTTTATTCCTAGAAAAGGGGGCAGGCAAAACGACAGGGCAGGGCAGGCAGAGGTCAATAATACAGTGTGGTGAGGCAAGGTACAGGACGGCAGGCAGGTTCAGGGTCAGAGCAGGCAGAATAGTCAAAACCGGGAAAACTAGAAAACAGGAACTATAGACAAGACAGGAGCAAGGGGAATAATGCTGGTAGGTTTGACAAACAAAACGATGGAGCAAGGGGAAAAACGCTGGTAGGCTTGACGAACAAAACGATCTGGCAACAGACAAACGGAGAACACAGGTATAAATACACAGGGGATAATGAGGGGAGATGAGAGACACCTGGTGGTGGGTGGAGACAAGTACATAGACTGGTGAAACAGATCAGGGTGTGACAGGGATGCTGAACCACATCAGGGACTGCACCGTGGCTGAGGCACACAGACTAAAGGAGGACAGTTCGTGGGACATGTCTGTTGTCGAACTAAAAGCCTTCATTTCGATTTTGTATATCTGTGGTGCACAAGGCGCAAAGAGTTTGGCATTGGAGAGCTTCTGGTCAGCTGACTATGGCTATACATTCTTCAAAGGACCATGTCCCGGAATCGATTCAGGGAGATCATGAGATTCCTGCATTTTGACAAGAGAGAAACTCGAGGCAGATGTCTCCAAGAAGACAAATTTGCCCTGGTTTCCAAGGTGTGGGTGAAATTTGTTCAGAACAGCATCGCGTGCTACAAGCACAGTACTGCCATCACTGTGGATGAGCAACTGTTCCCCACAAAAGCACGCTGTCGCTTTACTCAGTACATGGTGAACAAACCAGAAAAGTTTGGTATAAAGTTTTGGCTGGCTGCAGATGTGAAGAGCAAGTACATGTTGAATGGCGCGTCATACCTGAGAAAGCATGAGACGCGGAGACCTGGTCAAAGATGGTGCTGAAGATGTATTTTTAAAGCTTTAAAACAACATAACAAAATAACATGAATTTTAAATCAAATTTTGTCATACAGTCAGAAAATACAGTATTGTCTTATTTTAGTATTTACAGTATATGTGCATCTGGATCAATCAATAGATTGTCTGACTCATTACAATTTACATTTGGTTTCCTAAGGTTTCTTATGACATATTTTAACATTACAAATGCATTAATTAATTAATTTTAAAATTAAGTGCCATGTATATAAAATGTGTGTAGAATGTACATGTAACAACAAAAGAAAAAGCAGAAAACAAAGTATATTGTTGTCCTCAGTTTCTTCTAATAACAGTGAAATAACAGTGGAGACGCTGGAAGAATGGCAGTGAGCCTGGCCTTCTTACTATCCCTCACTCTAATGCTGGGTGACAGTCCTCAAAGATCAAATCAGATTCACTCGCCCAGACAGACTAAATATAGAGCGCAGCCAGTCAAGAAAACACATTTAAAGGTGCAGTAAAAATGTCTTTCCCCTCTTTCCTGTTCTACTCCACAAGACAATATTTGTTTATATCCCTGCCTTGAGGAAGAATTTCAGCAAGTGTTGCTGGATTGCATAAGTTGCATTGGAAATATAGCAAAAAACATGTGTAGGCTGGAATGTTGATATGGAAAAACAACAGAAGATAGATGAATAAATAGATGAGTTGAAATGTACAGTAAATGGTGGGTCCGCTAAATGGGATGTCTGGGTGTCTCAGCGGCAGCATCTTCCTTATGGAGCACATATGTTTAATATTCTTGACAGATTTAATCAAATCAAATCAAATGTTATTTGTCACATACACATGGTTAGCAGATGTTAATTGCGAGTGTTGCGAAATGCTTGTGCTTCTAGTTCCGACAATGCAGTAATATCCAACGAGTAATCTAACCTAACAATTTCACAACAATTACCTTATACACACAAGTGTAAAGGAATGAATAAGAATATGTACATAAAAAAATATATGAATGAGTGATGGTATAGAACGGCATAGGCAAGATGCAGTGGATGGTATAGAGTACATAAACGGCTGCATCCGTTTACATATGAGATGAGTAATGTAGGATATGTAAACATATAAAAGTGGCATTGTTTAAAGTGGCTAGTGATACATTACATCAAGATGGCAAGATGAGGTAGATGGTATAGAGTACAGTATATACATATGAGATGAGTAATGTAGGGTATGTAAACATTATATGAAGTGGCATTGTTTAACTTCTTTGGGATAGGTGGCAGTATTTTCACGGCCGGATAAAAAACGTACCCGATTTAATCTGGTTACTACTCCTGCCCAGAAACTAGAATATGCATATAATTAGTAGATTTGGATAGAAAACACTCTAAAGTTTCTAAAACTGTTTGAATGGTGTCTGTGAGTATAACAGAACCCATATGGCAGGCCAAAACCTGAGAAGATTCCATACAGGAAGTGCCCTGTCTGACAATTTGTTGTCCTTCTGTTGCATCTCTATCGAAAATACAGCATCTGTGCTGTAACGTGAAATTTTCTAAGGCTTCCATTGGCTCTCTAAAGCCGCCAGAAAGTGGAATGGGGTGTCTGCTGTCTCTGGGCGAAGAACAGCAGGAGAATTTGTAAGTGGTCAGCCTGGGGACAGTGACACTGGAGATGCGCGGTCACAAGACTACTCCATTTTTTTCTTTCAGCCTTTGAATGAATACAACGTTGCCCGGTTGGAATATTATCGCTATTTTACAAGATAAAATAGCATAAAAATTGATTTTAAACAGCGTTTGACATGCTTCTAAGTACGGTAATGGAATATTTGGACATTTTTTGTCACGAAATGCGCTCGTGCGTCACCCTTCGGATAATGACCTGAACGCACAAACAAAACGGAGCTATTTGAATATAACTATGGATTATTTGGAACCAAAACAACATTGTTGTTGAAGTCGAAGTCCTGGGAGTGCATTCTGACGAAGAACAGCAAAGGTAATCCAATTTTTCTAATAGTAATTCTGAGTTTAGGTTGTCCCAAACTTGGTGGGTGTCAAAATAGCTAGCCGTGATGGCCGAGCTATGTACTTAGAATATTGCAAAATGTGCTTTCGCCAAAAAGCTATTTTAAAATCTGACACCGCGATTGCATAAAGGAGTTCTGTATCTATTATTCTTAAAATAATTGTTATGTATTTTGTGAACGTTTATCATGAGTAATTTAGTCAATTCACCGGAAGTTTTCGGTGGGTATGCTAGTTCTGAAAATCACATGCTAATGTAAAAAGCTGGTTTTTGATATAAATATGAACTTGATTGAACAAAACATGCATGTATTGTATAACATAATGTCCTAGGAGTGTCATCTGATGAAGATCATCAAAGGTTAGTACTGCATTTAGCTGTGGTTTGGGTTTATGTGACATATATGCTTGCTTGGAAAATGGCTGTGTGATTATTTGTGTCTATGTACTCTCCTAACACAATCTAATGTTTTGCTTTCGCTGTAAAGCCTTTTTGAAATCGGACAATGTGTTTAGATTAACGAGAGTCTTATCTTTAAAATGGTGTAAAATAGTTGATTGTTTGAGAAAATTGAACTGTGGTATTTTCGTTGGTTTTGTATTTCGCGCCGTGCGATGCCATTGGCTGTTGGCTAGGGGTTCCGCAGGCGGAACGGGGTTCCGCTAGCGGAACGTCTGTCCTCAACAGGTTAAAGTGGCTAGTGATACATTCATTAAATACATTTTTCCATTATTAAAGTGGCTGGAGTTGAGTCAGTATGTTGGCAGCAGCCACTCAATGTTAGTGATGGCTGTTTAACAGTCTGATGGCCTTGAGATAGAAGCTGTTTTTCAGTCTCTCGGTCCCTGCTTTGATGCACCTGTACAGACCTCGCCTTCTGGATGATAGCGGGGTGAACAGGCAGTGGCTTGGGTGGTTGTTGTCCTTGATGATCTTTTTGGCCTTCCTGTGACATCGGGTGGTATAGGTGTCTTGGAGGGCAGGTAGTTTGCCCCCGGTGATGCGTTGTGCAGACCTCACTACCCTCTGGAGAGCCTTACGGTTATGGGCGGCGCAGTTGCCGTACCAGGCGGTGATACAGCCCGACAGGATACTCTCGATTGTGCATCTGTAAAAGTTTGTGAGTGTTTTTGGTGACAAGCCGAATTTCTTCAGCCTCCTGAGGTTGAAGAGGCGCTGCTGCGCCTTCTTCACCACGCTGTCTGTGTGGTTGGACCATTTCAGTTTGTCCGTGATGTGTACACCAAGGAACTTAAAACTTTCTACCCTCTCCACTACTGTCCCGTCGATGTGGATTGGAGGTTGCTCCCTCTGCTGTTTCCTGAAGTCCACGATCATCTCCTTTGATTTGTTGAAGTTGGGTGTGAGGTTATTTTCTTGACACCACACTCCGAGGGCCCTTACCTCCTCCCTGTAGGCCGTCTCGTCTTTGTTGGTAATCAAGCCTACGACTGTAGTGTCGTCTGCAAACTTGATGATTGAGTTGGAGGCATGCATGGCCACGCAGTTGTGGGTGAACAGGGAGTACAGGAGAGGGCTGAAAACACACCCTTGTGGGGCTCCAGTGTTGAGGATCAGCGGGGTGGAGTTGTTGTTATCTACCCTCACCACCTGGGGGCGGCCTGTCAGGAAGTCCAGGACCCAGTTGCACAGGGTGGGGTCGAGACCCAGGCTCTCAAGCTTGATGACGAGTTTGGAGGGTACAATGGTGTTAAATGCTGAGCTGTAGTCGATGAACAGCATTCTCACATAGGTATTCCTCTTGTCCAGATGGGTTTGGGCAGTGTGCAGTGTGATTGCGATTGCGTTGTCTGTGGACCTATTGGGGCGGTAAGCAAATTGGAGTGGGTCTAGGGTGTCAGGTAGGGTGGAGGTGATATGGTCCTTGACTAGTCTCTCAAAGCACTTCATGATGACGGAAGTGAGTGCTACGGGGCGGTAGTCATTTAGCTCAGTTACCTTAGCTTTCTTGGGAACAGGAACAATGGTGGCCCTCTTGAAGCATGTGGGGACAGCAGACTGGGATAAGGATTGATTGAATATGTCTGTAAACACTCCAGCCAGCTGGTCTGCGCATGCTCTGAGGATGCGGCTGGGGATACCGTCTGGGCCTGCAGCCTTGCGAGGGTTGACACGATTAAATGTTTTGCTCACGTCGGCTGCAGTGAAGGACAGCCCGCAGGTTTTGGTAGCGGGCCGTGTCAGTGGCACTGTATTGTCCTCAAAGCGAGCAAAGAAGTTGTTTAGTCTGTCTGGGAGCAAGACATCCTGGTCCGCGACGGGGCTGGTTTTCCTTTTATAGTCCGTGATTGACTGTAGAGCCTGCCACATACCTCTCGTGTCTGAGCCGTTGAATTGCGACTCTACTTTGTCTCTGTACTGACGCTTAGCTTGTTTGATTGCCTTGCTGAGGGAATAGCTACACTGTTTGTATTCGGTCATGTTTCCGGTCACCTTGCCCTGATTGAAAGCAGTGGTTCGCACTTTCAGTTTTGCGTGAATGCTGCCATCAATCCATGGTTTCTGGTTTGGGATTGTTTTAATGACGCCGTGGGTACGACATCGCCGATGCACTTGCTAATAAACCCGCTCACCGAATCAGCGTATTCATCAATGTTGCTGTTTGCCGTAATGCGGAACATATCCCAGTCCATGTGATCGAAGCAATCTTGAAGCGTGGAATCCGATTGGTCGGTCCAGCGTTGAATAGACCTGAGTGCGGGAGCTTCCTGTTTTAGTTTCTGTCTATAGGCTGGAAGCAACAAAATGGAGTTGTGGTCAGCTTTTCCGAAAGGAGGGTGGGGGAGGGCCTTATATGCGTCGCGGAAGTTAGAAGAACAATGATCTAAGGTTTTGCCAGCCCTGGTAGCGCAATCGATATGCTGATAGAATTTAGGGAGCCTTGTTTTCAGATTAGCCTTGTTAAAATCCCCAGCTACAATAAATGCAGCCTCAGGATATGTGGTTTCCAGTTTACATAGAGTCAAATGAAGTTCATTCAGGGCCATTGATGTGTCTGCTTGGGGGGGGGATATACGCGGCTGTGATTATAATCGAAGAGAATACTCTAGGTAGATAATGCGGTCGGCATTTGATTGTGAGGAATTCTAAGTCAGGTGAACAGAAGGACTTGAGTTCCTGTATGTTGTTATGATCACACCACGTCTCGTTAATCATAAGGCATACACCCCCGCCCTTCTTCTTACCAGAAAGATGCTTGTTTCTGTCGGCGCGATGCATGAAGAAGCCAATTGGTTGTATCGACTCCGATAGTGTGTCTCGAGTGAGCCAGGGTAGCCTGGAAGGCGACCCTTGCACGGATTTCGTCTACCTTGTTGTCAAGAGACTGAACATTGGCGAGTAGTATGCTCGGGAGCGGTGTGCGATGTGCCCGTCTACGGAGCCTGACCAGAAGACCGCTCTGTCTGCCCCTTCTACGGCGTCGTTGTTTTGGGTCGCCGGCTGGGATCCGATCCATTGTCCTGTGTGGTGGGCAAAACAGAGGATCCGCTTCGGGAAAGTCGTATTCCTGGTCGTAATGTTGGTGAGTTGATATTGCTCTTATATCCAATAGTTCCTCCCGACTGTATGTAATAAAACCTAAGATTACCTGGGGTAATGTAAGAAATAATACATAAAAAAACTAAATACTGCATAGTTCCCTGTAGCTCAGTTGGTAGAGCATGGTGTTTGCAACGCCAGGGTTGTGGGTTCGTTTCCCACGGGGGGCCAGCACATAAAATAAATAAATAAATGAAATGTATGCATTCACTACTGTAAGTCGCTCTGGATAAGAGCGTCTGCTAAATGACTAAAATGTAAATGTAAAAATGTAACGCGAAGCGAGGCAGCCATCTCTGTCGGTGCCGGAAGTCCGGCTGCAAAAGGATGCAAAATAAGGTAGCATATGCTTATAGTAAAAAATACATGTATTTCATAAACAAACCATAAACTTGTCAAGACAGGAGGCCAGCAAACCCAGATCTCAGTCCATCATACACAGCCATCTTGGAGCCCATCACCCAGGGACAACAAATGGATCACTGGCATGAAAGCTACCTTTGGTCCAAAAACTGACCATGACCCTTACCCTATGTACAGCATATACACTGCTCAAAAAAATAAAGGGAACACTAAAATAACACATCTTAGATCTGAATGAATGAAACAATCTTATTAAATACTTTTTTCTTTACATAGTTGAATGTGCTGACAACAAAATTACACAAAAATAATCAATGGAAATCCAATTTATCAACCCATGGAGGTCTGGATTTGGAGTCACACTCAAAATGAAAGTGGAAAACCACACTACAGGCTGATCCAACTTTGATGTAATGTCCTTAAAACAAGTCAAAATGAGGCTCAGTAGTGTGTGTGGCCTCCACGTGCCTGTATGACCTCCCTACAACGCCTGGGCATGCTCCTGATGAGGTGGCGGATGGTCTCCTGAGGGATCTCCTCCCAGACCTGGACTAAAGCATCCGCCAACTCCTGGACAGTCTGTGGTGCAACGTGGCGTTGGTGGATGGAGCGAGACATGATGTCCCAGATGTGCTCAATTGGATTCAGGTCTGTGGAACGGGCGGGCCAGTCCATAGCATCAATGCCTTCCTCTTGCAGGAACTGCTGACACACTCCAGCCACATGAGGTCTAGCATTGTCTTGCATTAGGAGGAACATTAAGGCCAACCGCACCAGCATATGGTCTCACAAGGGGTCTGAGGATCTCATCTCGGCAGTCAGGCTACCTCTGGCAAGCACATGGAGGGCTGTGCGGCCCCCCAAAGAAATGCCACCCCACACCATGACTGACCCACCGCCAAACCGGTCATGCTGGAGGATGTTGCAGGCAGCAGAATGTTCTCCACGGCGTCTCCAGACTCTGTCACGTCTGTCACATGTGCTCATAGTGAACCTGCTTTCATCTGTGAAGAGCACAGGGCGCCAGTGGCGAATTTGCCAATCTTGCTGTTTTCTGGCAAATGCCTAACGTCCTGCACGTTGTTGGGCTGTAAGCACAACCCGCACCTGTGGACGTCGGGCCCTCATACCACCCTCATGGAGTCTGTTTCTGACCGTTTGAGCAGACACATGCACATTTGTGGCCTGCTGGAGGTCATTTTGCAGGGCTCTGGCAGTGCTCCTCCTGCTCCTCCTTACACAAAGGCGGAGGTAGCGGTCCTGCTGCTGGGTTGTTGCCCTCCTACGGCCTCCTCCACGTCTCCTGATGTACTGGCCTGTCTCCTGGTAGCGCCTCCATGCTCTGGACACTACGCTGACAGACACAGCAAACCTTCTTGCCACAGCTCGCATTGATGTGCCATCCTGGATGAGCTGCACTACCTGAGCCACTTGTGTGGGTTGTAGACTCCGTCTCATGCTACCACTAGAGTGAAAGCACCGCCAGCATTCAAAAGTGACCAAAACATCAGCCAGGAAGCATAGGAACTGAGAAGTGGTCTGTGGTCACCACCTGCAGAACCACTCCTTTATTTGGGGGTGTCTTGCTAATTGCCTATAATTTCCACCTGTTGTCTATTCCATTTGCACAACAGCATGTGAAATTTATTGTCAATCAGTGTTGCTTCCTAAGTGGACAGTTTGATTTCACAGAAGTGCGATTGACTTGGAGTTACATTGTGTTGTTTAAGTGTTCCCTTTATTTTTTTGAGCAGTGTATATACTGAGCTCTGCCTGCCCTTGACCTGTCGCAACATGCAAAGTGTTGGTTCCATGTTTCCCCCTCCATACCCTACATACATGTATATATGTATATATATACATATGTGTAAATATATATAAATATGTGTATATATATATATATACACAAGTATGTGGACACCACCTCAAATTAGTGGATTCTGTCACACCCTGATCTGTTTCACCTGTCTTTGTGCTTGTCTCCTCCCCCCTCCAGGTGTACTTATGCCTGTGTTCTCTGTTTGTCTGTTGCCAGTTTGTTTTGTTTTGTCAAGCCTACCAGCGGTTTCCCCGTGCTCCTGTCTTTCTCTAGTTCTTGTTTTCTAGCTTTCCCGGTTTTGACCATCCTGCCTGCCCTGAACCTGAGCCTTCCTGCCGTTCTGTACCTTTCGGACTCTGCTCTGGACTACTGACCTCTGCCTGCCCTTGACCTGTCGTTTGCCTGCCCCCTGTTTCTGTAATAAACTTCTTACTTCGAAACTGTCTGCATCTGGGTCTTCTCCTGAGCTTTGAAATATTATTTTAGCCACACCCGTTGCTGACAAGTGTCGAGCATACAGCCATGCAATCTCCATAGACAAACATTGTCAGTACTGAAGAGCTCAGTGACTTTCAACGTGGCACCGTTATGGGATGCCTCATAGGATGTCAGTTTGTCATATTCCTGGCCTGCTAGAGTTCCCAGGTCAACTGTAAGTGAAGTGGAAACGTCTAGGAGCAACAACGGCTCAGCCTCAAAGTGGTAGGCCACACAAGCTCACAGAACAGGTTCTGAAGCGCGTAGCACGTAAAAATTGTCAGTCCTCGGTTGCAACACTCATTAACATCAGCAACATCAGCACAACAACTGTTAGCCGAGAGCTTCATGAAATGGGTTTCCATGGCTGAACAGCCGCACACAAGCCTAAGGTCACCATGCGCAATGACAAGCATCGGCTGGAGTGATGTAAAGCTCGCCGCCATTGGACTCTGGAGCAGCGGAAAAGCGTTCTCTGGAGTGATGAATCATGCTTCACCATCTGGAAGTCCGACGGACGAATCTGGGTTTGGCGGATGCCAGAGGAATGCTACCTGCCCCAATGCATCGTGCCAAGTGTAAAGTTTGGTGGAGGAGGAATAATGGTCTGTGGCTGTTTTTCATGGTTCGGGCTATTCCCCTTAGTTCTAGTCAATGGAAATCTTAACGCTACAGCATACAATGACATTCTAGACGATTCTGCACTTCCAACTTATGGCAACAGTTTGGGCAAGGTCCGTTCCTGCTTCAGCATGACAATGCCCCTGTGCACAAAGCAATGTCCATAAAAAAATGGTTTGTTGAGATTGGTGTGGAACAACTCGACTGGCCTGCAG
Organism: Salmo salar; assembly: GCF_965601325.2. Taxonomy (NCBI): domain Eukaryota; kingdom Metazoa; phylum Chordata; class Actinopteri; order Salmoniformes; family Salmonidae; genus Salmo; species Salmo salar. The sequence goes on along the minus strand of NC_138302.1, from coordinate 41,384,673 downwards.
AGAAGAGTGGAGGATGTTATAGCAGCAAATGGTGCACCAACTCCACATTAACGCCCATGATTTTGGAATGAGATGTTCAACGAGCAGGTGTCCACATACTTTTGGTCATTTAGTGTATGTTGACTATGAGGTGACAACGATGTAGGCTTTGTGTAGCTGTTAGCAGTCATGATAGTATATATATATACTGAACAAAAATACAAACGCAATATGAAAAGTGTTGGTTCCATGTTTCATGAGCTGAAATAAAAGATACCTGAAATGTTCCATATGCACAAAAAGCGTATTTCTCTAAAATGTTGTGCACAAATTTGTTTACATCCCTGTTAGTGAGCGTTTCTCCTTTATCAAGATAATCCATCCACCTGACAGGTGGGGCAAATAAAGAAGCTGATTAAACAGCATTATCATTACACAGGTGCATCTGTGTTGGGGACAATAAAAGGCCACTTTGAAATGTTCAGTTTTGTCTTATAACAAAATGCCACAGATGTCTCAAGTTTTGAAGGAGCATTGAAATTGTTGCTTGTTGCGTTTATATTTTCATTCACTATAACAGAACCCCCCCCCCCCACAGAAAAATAATTCCATATTAGTAGCACATTGTTGAGGTCAGAAGTGCAATTTACAGATACTCCACATGTGTAGTATCTCTTTAAAGTAATACTGTATGTCTTTGGTAGGTTTTTATTTACATTTTAGTCATTTAGCAGACGCACTTATCCAGAGCGACTTACAGTAGTGAGTTTTTTTTTTTTTTGTACTGCCCCCCCGTGGGAATCGAACCCACAACCCTGGCGTTGCACACACCATGCTGGCGTTGCAAACACCATGCTCTACCAACTGCTCTTAGAGTGAATCACCTCTCAGGGGGAGTTAAACCCTTAATTTGACTTGTCACGAAAACAACAGAGCAGTAACTACACAGACAAAAGAAGAACCATGGAAAAGGTTTGAACACAATCAACCCAAGCCTTTTCAAAGCCATACACACTGAAATGTCCCGAAGCAAAGATGGAAAAATGAACTGTACCTGTAAGAGATCTTTCTGTCTCTCCATTTCTGTCCCGTCAGGGCGTAGCGTTTATTCCGCCTCCGTCGGCTGATGTGGGGGTGATCAGGAACGCCACATCGAGGTTTCCTCATCCACCTTTAGAGAATGGGACACAACCCCAAATACATAATTACAGATGGAACCACACCTAGAGTATAACGTGCCTTCGGAAAGTTTTCAGACCCCTTGACCTTTTCCACATTTTGTTAAGGTACAGGCTTATTCTAAATTGATTAAATATTTGTTTTCCCTCAGCAACCTACACACAATACCCAATAATGACAAAACAAAAACAGGTTTTTAAAAATGTTGGCAAATGTATCAAAAATAAAAAACAGAAATACCTTATTTACATAAGTATTCAGACCCTTTGCTATGAGTCTCGAAATTGAGCTCCGGTGCATCCTGTTTCCATTGATCACCCTTGAGATGTTTCTACAACTTGATTGGAGTCCACCTGTGGTAAATTCAATTGATTGGACATGATTTGGAAAGGCACACACCTGTCTATATAAGGTCCCACAGTTGACAGTGCATGTCAGAGCAAAAACCAACCGAAGAGATCGAAGGAATTGTCCGTAGAGCACCGAGACAGGATTGTGTCGAGGCACAGATCTGGGGAAGGGTCACAAAAAATGTCTGCAGCATTGAAGTTCCCCCAAGAACACAGTGGCCTCCATCATTCTTAACCTGTCTGGGCTAGGGGGCAGTATTTTCACGGCCGGATGAAAAACGTACCCAATTTAAACAGGTTACTACTCTGGCCCAGAAACTAGAATATGCGTATTATTAGTAGATTTGGATAGAAAACACTCTGAAGTTTCTAAAACTGTTTGAATGGTGTCTGTGAGTATAACAGAACTCATATGGCAGGCAAAAACCTGAGAAAAAGTCAACCAGGAAGTGGAGGATCTAAGATCTTCTTTCTAGCCCCTTTCGAAACTACAGTATCCGTGGGGTTACGTTGCACTTCCCAAGGCTTCCATTGGCTGTCTAAAGCCTTCAGAAAGTTTGAGCATTCTCCTGTCACTGGGCAGATAATAGGAGCTCAGTTTCTGAGTGGACTGCCTGGCAACAAAGGGATTGGATATGCGAAGTCACGCAAGCACGCTGTTCCTTCTTTTTCTCCTTGAATGAATACGCTATTGTCCGGTTGGAATATTATCGCAATTTTACATAAAAAATACCATAAAGATTGATTTTAAACAGCGTTTGACATGCTTCTAAGTACGGTAATGGAACATTTTGACTTTTCGTCTCTGGTACCGCGCGTTATGCCTTTGGATAGTGCTCTGAACGCACGAACAAAACGGAGGTATTTGGACATAAATATGGATTATTTGGAACAAAAACAACATTTCCTGTGGAAGTAGCAGTCCTGGGAGTGCATTCTGATGAAGATCAGCAAAGGTAAGAGAATATTTCTAATACTAATTCTGAGTTTAGGTTGCCCCGAACTTGGCGGGTGTCTGTATAGCTCGCCGTGATGGCTGAGCTATATACTCAGAATATTGAAAAATGTGCTTTCTCCGTAAAGCTATTTTAAAATCTGACACAGCGGTTGCATCCAGGAGTAGTCTATCTATAATTCTCTAAATAATTGTTATATATTTTGTCAACGTTTATGATGAGTATTTTTGTAAATTGATGTGCACATTCACCGGTCGTTTTGGTGGGAATACATTTTCTGAACATCACGCGCCAATGTAAAATGCTGTTTTTGGATATAAATATGAACTTTATCAAACAAAACATACATGTATTGTGTAACATAATGTCCTAGGAGTGTCATCTGATGAAGATCGTCAAAGGTTAGTGCTTCATTTAGCTGTGTTTTGGTTTTTTTTGACACATGTCCTTGCTTGGAAAATGGCTGTGTGATTATTTTTGTCTATGTACTCTCCTAACATAATCTAATGTTTTGCTTTCGCTGTAAAGCCTTTTTGAAATCGGACAATGTGGTTACATCAAGGAGAAGTGTATCTTTAAAATGGTGTAAAATAGTTGTATGTTTGAGAAAGTTGAATTATGACATTTTGTTGTTTTTGAATTTGCCGCCCTGATATTTCACTGGCTGTGTCCCACGTAGCCCATAGAAGTTAAATGGAAGAAGTTTGAAACCACCAAGACTCTTCCTAGAGCTGGCCGCCAGGCCAAACTGAGCAATCGGGGTGAAGGATCTTGGTCAGGCAGGTCACCAAGAACCCGATGGTCACTCTGACAGAGCTCTAGGTGCCTCTGTGGAGATGGGAGAACCTTCCAGAAGAACAACTATCTCTGCAGCACTCCACTAATCAGGCCTTTATGGTAGAGTAGCCAGACGGAAGCCACTCCTCAGTAAAAGGCTCATGACAGCCTGCTTTGAAATTTGCCAAAAGGCACCTAGAGGACTCTCAGACCATGAGAAACAAGATTCTCTGGCCTGATGAAACCAAGATTGAACTCTTTGGCCTAAATGCCAAGCATCACATCTGGAGGAAATCTGGCACCATCCCTATGGTGAAGCGTGGTGGTGGCTGCATCATGCTATGGAGATGTTTTTCAGCGGCAGGGACTGGTAGATTAGTCAGGATCGAGGCAACGATGAACAGTGCAAAGTACAGAGAGATCCTTGATGAAATCCTGCTCCAGAGTACTCAGGACCTTAGACTGGAGTGAAGCTTCATCTTCCAACAGGACAACGACCCTAAGCACACAGCCAAGACAATGCAGGAGTGGCTTTGGGACAAGTCTCTGAATGTCCTTGAGTGGCCCAGCCAGAGCGCGGACTTGAACCCAATCTAACATCTCTGAAGAGACACTCCCCATCCAACCTGACAGAGCTTGAGAGGATTTACAGAGAAGAATGGGAGGAACTCCCCAAATACAGGTATGTGTCATACCCAAGAAGACTCGAGGCTGTAATCGCTGCCAAAGGTGCTTCAATAAAGTACTGAGTAAAGGGTCTGAATACTCTTGTAAATGTGATTACGTTTTTTATTTTTAAGACATTCGCCAAAATCTAACAACCTGTTTTTTCTTTGTCATTATGAGGTATTGTGTGTAGATTAATGAGGAAAAAATAAAATTGTGTACATTTTAGAATAAGGCTGTAACGTAACAAAATAACCTTTTATTTAACTAGGCAAGTCAGAACAAATTCTTATTTACAATTATGGCATACCCCGGCCAAACCCTAACCCGGACGACGCTGGGCCAATTGTGCGCCGCCCTATGGGACTCCTAATCACGGCCGGTTATGATACCGCCTGGAATCGATCCAGGGTCTGTGGTGACCCCTCTAGCGCTGACGTGCTGTGCCTTGGACCACTACACCACTCGGGAGCCCCCCTGAATACACTGTAGGTAACACGTTATTTAAAGCCTGCAGATGTAATGCTTTATAAGTTGTTATAAGCATTGTAACATCTTAAAATAATGTCATGTGTCTCTATGTATCAATATTTCAACTGACTCAAAATGGCTGGTATTTAATCAGGATCATTATGAGATGATTATAAGACATTAGGGGATCATACTAACTGGATGACTCGCACTAAACTGCAGTGTTGGAGCTAGGAACACAAGCATTTTGCTACACCTGCAATAACATCTGCTAAATATGTGTATGTGACCAATAAAATTTGATTTGAAATTATTCCGCTGCTCTGTCATTCGCAAAATACTTTAGTCTGAGACTTCCATACTGAAGTCGTTTGTGGTGACGAGGGGCTTGTACAAAACAAGGTCATCAGCGATTGGATTGTCTCTAACCAATCAGAGTATCAATGCCAATGACACATTTTCAAACCGCCGCTTTACCCATGTGTGTTCTGGCTCTGGCCCAACCCATCGGTTTCTGGACCAATCAGACGGCCCTGAATGTGTTTGCATTCGGTGAAAAGTCGGGGAGGTACTCAGATCCAGACTCATTACAGAAGAGTCCCGTGTGGCTCAGTTGGTAGAGCATGGTGTTTGCAACGCCAGGGTTGTGGGTTTGATTCTCACGGGGGACCAGTACAGAAAAAAAATAATGTATGAAATGTATGCATTCACTACTGTAAGTCGCTCTGGATAAGAGCGTCTGCTAAATGACTAAAATGTAAAAATGAGAAACTAACATCTGTGGGCTGATGTAGGGTTTGTCACAGTGAGGAGTCTGGGTAGCCATGCAAGGGTCCTACATATTTAGTACGAATTTTCTAATATTTGAGTCATAAAATGAAGCCAGCATCTATATTAGATCTCATTACACAGTTTTATTTATTAACCTTTATTTAACTAGGCAAGTCAGTTAAGAACAATTTCTTATTTACAATGACGGCCTACCGGGGAACTGCCTTGTTCAGAACAACAGATTTTTACTTTGTCAGCTTGGGGATTCAATCCAGCAACCTTTCGGTTTCTGGCCCAACGCTCTAACCACTAGGCTACCTGCAGCCCCACTTTATTGATCCAAACCTTGGAATTGGTTTATCGCCATGGTCCTGTACTGAACAGGTCCAAAATACAGACAGCATGGAAAGTCAGTAAGTATTTCAAAAAGTGTAGTTGGACAAATGCAGAATAGTCAATGCAAACAAAAACTACAAAAACATCACGTCTCGTTTGTATAGGAGGATTACCCCTTTAAATTACCCCTTTAAAATGAATGAGAATGCGACAACGACACTCACTCTATGGTGGTCTGATCCAGGATTCCAGTCACTGGGATGCCATAGAATCGCTGCATGGCAGCGACTGCCGATTGCATGGCTTTCTCTGACCGCAGGTCCGACGTTCGGATGTCGTGGGGGAGCAGGTAGCCATAGTTCTTCAGCCATGTCTGTGGAAGAGAAAGAACAAGAGAGACAGGTGACTGCATAACCTTCCATAAAATCACTGCACTTAAACTGAAAACCCTCTTGGGTCTCCCTCTTTAATCTCTTTCATGGCGGTTGGGGAGAGCAGATGCGGAAGCAGGGTCCCCTTTAACTGCGTGCCACAGTATAAAAGGCCCTTTAAAAGGCCCTCCTGAATTGAGCTCATTTTGGTCATGACTATTTTAATGGAGGGCGTTTTCACAGGCTGTCTGTGCTTTCTGTAGGTGATCCAGCACCAATAATAACACTACAAGTAGCTGATGTATAGAAGACAACACAAGGGAGTCAAGCCTTAGAGTCTTAACATTAACTAGGCTTAGCACCCTTATGATTTGTAATGCATTTGTTTTGTACACTGAATTTTGTTTGTTATCAAATTGTTTTGTTTTCATCCAGCTCCATTCATTTAAATGGGGGTCCCCTTTTGACCTTTGCACCCTTGACAGCTATCAATCTTTGGTAAATATTCGGTCAAGTGAGAAGAGAGGTGCTGGGTGTCTAGATTTTGAGGGTGTTTTTCTTTATTTCAGACACTTTATTAGTGATTTATACACAATCATATCTGTTTACTGTAAATTATAAAACTGAAGGTATGGTCTGGTAACACACAAGATCATCAACAATGAAAACCCTTAATAGGATTTCATTTGAATTGGTATGTATTGCACTGAGGAACAAAACCTTGCTTTTATCTCGGGTCTCATTTAGCCAGTCCAGAGCAAATGTACTACAACCTCCCTCTGATAAAGTCTCAAAGCCTCCGAATACTCTGTGTGTATGTGTGTGTAGGTGTGTGTGTGTGTGTGTGTGTGTGTGTGTGGTGTGTGTAAGTGTGTGCGTGTGTTTGTGTGTGTGCATGCTGCGTGCGTGCCTGTGTATATGTGCTTGTAGAACACTTTCAACTGAAGCTCAGGGGAAATGACTCAAATTAAATAATTCACCAGTACTATTATACAACAATTACTACAGCATCATTAAAGCTCAACACACAGGCAACGTTAGTAGCATGAAGCCACCACAAACCAAGACAATGGGTTCCTTATCCCCCATATCAGGCAAAACAGACAGTAAGTCATTTGGACAGGCTTCAGTGGGCTTATCGTTTCCACAGTAAAAATAAAAATAGCCACATGCTTCACTCGCTAGTAGTAAGACAGGCCACTTCATACTGTATTTCTGCAATGTTGTGTGAAAAATAGAGGAAAATATGGGATAATAGGTGCAGTAGTGGATTAATGAATAACATTATTGAATATTTTCTCAAGAGGGTTGTCATTTTATTTGTATTGAAAATGAAAGAGTTGGCATACCGGTATGCAGTATTTGCTCATTCTTTGCTGAAAGAATTCCCTTATCAACCATTCATGAAAATGTAGATTTGTACATTAGATTGAGGGTAATGACATTGAAGTCTTTGCAACATAACTATAATTCCTTCTCAAATTGATTATAAGAAAGCCCTGGAGAAAATAAACAATAACTCAAGAAACAGCCACTGATGTGATCAAATTATAGGCCATGAACTAGGATTTAACACCCTCACAATCCTTATCCAGGGTTGCTGCACCCCAGTTGACCTTAGGGCATTTCCTGCTCCCCAAAGTCAACAGCTAAGTTACTTCCCCAGGGACACTATGGCCCTGTTTGAAATGCAGCCTTCCTTCCTTCCTTCCTTCCTTCCTTCCTTCCTTCCTTCCTTCCTTCCTTCCTTCCTTCCTTCCTTCCTTCCTTCCTTCCTTCCTTCCTTCCTTCCTTCCTTCCTTCCTTCCTGTGATAATAGATCTGAATTGGTTGGATCGGTGAAAGTAATATGTTGGTAACCACTGATCCACTGAAAAAATTATCTCAAGGAAATAATTATGCATTTCTGAGGTATTCGAAAAGGGCCAGTAAACAACACAAAGAAAGTAAAGACTATTCTCTCCAACATGGTGGTCGTTTTTGGGCTGTCTGGTCCCTGACCCAGTAGAAGAGGCTGTGACTCTTTGCCTTCCTCTCATCTAATTACGTTCACAGCAGATCCTCTCCTCCACATTTCTACTCAGCTTCATTCAGACAGATCAGCAGCATCACCCACCCAGGCACCACAACAACAACAACTATTTCATGCCAGGAATGCAAGCACGGCACATTCCTACGCGTCTCCGATGCATCCATATCATACTGCTGTTTCACTATAATGAGGAAAAAAATCGACCTAAAGAATCTGATTCTCGACAGTCATTTGACATGTGCAGTCAATGAAATGAATGGAAAGTGAGTCAGAGGAGATTGAATATAGAGCTGCTGATACATCATCAATTTGGGCCTAAGATGCAAAAAACAAAGCAGGTCAACGATTTCCCATGCCGACAATTGATTCCATGTTTGGTTGAGCAGGATCGGGCTGTATCTAACGTTTGTCCATCCGTGGGGAGGGCCGTCGGAAGATCATTGGGCCAAATACTCAGGGTGGGTGGTCATTGGTCTGATATGAGCACTGAGCATGGAATGTCATGCGAGAGGAGGGATGTGGCGATCGATGACCACAGCACCATGACTTCATGTCTGCTGTCTATTACTTCACAGCAAAAAGGGAGAGCACACGCACAGTCGTGTGCAGGGCAGAGAGGGTATCATTAACCTCTCTAGGGTAGGGGGCAGTATTTGCACGGCTGGATAAAAAAAGTGCCCTCTCTGACCATTTCTTGGCCTTCTACACTCTCTTTATTGAAAACTGAGGATCTCTGCTGTAACGTGACACTTCCTACGGCTCCCATAGGCTCTCAGAAGGCGGCAGAATGTTGAATGATGACTTTGCAGGCCATGGCTGAAAAACAGTAGCGCATTTGGTAAGTGGTCGATCAGAGAACAATGAGACTGGCGCGCGCGTGCACGAGAAAAGTCCATTTTAGATTTTTAGTCTTTGAACGAAAACAGGGTTTCCCGGTCGGAATATGATCGCTTTTTTACGAGAAAAATCGCATAAAAATTGATTTTAAACAGCGTTTGACATGCTTCGAAGTATGGTAATGGAATATTTAGAAATGTTTTGTCACGATACGCGCCGGCGCGTCACCCTTCGTTACCCTTCGGATAGTGTCTTGAACGCACGAACAAAACAGAGGATATTTGAACATAATTATGGATTATTTTGAACCAAACCAACATTTGTTATTGAAGTAGAAGTCCTGGGAGTGCATTCTGACGAAGAACAGCAAAGGTAATCCAATTTTTCTTATAGTAAATCTGAGTTTGGCGAGTGCCAAACTTGGTGGGTGTCAAAATAGCTAGCCCGTGATGGCGAGCTATCTACTCAGAATATTGCAAAATGTGCTTTTGCCGAAAAGCTATTTTAAAATCGGACATAGCGATTGCATAAAGGAGTTCTGTGTCTATAATTCTTAAAATAATTGTTATGTTTTTTGTGAACATTTATCGTGAGTAACTTAGTAAATTCACCGGAAGTTTGCGGTGGGTATGCTAGTTCTGAACATCACATGCTAATGTAAAAAGCTGTTTTTGATATAAATATGAACTTGATTGAACAAAACATGCATGTATTGTATAACATAATATCCTAGGTTAGTGCTGCATTTAGCTGTGGTTTGGGTTTATGTGACATTATATGCTAGCTTGAAAAATGGGTGTCTGATTATTTCTGGCTGGGTACTCTGCTGACATAATCTAATGTTTTGCTTTCGTTGTAAAGCCTTTTTGAAATCGGACAGTGTGGTTAGATTAACGAGAGTCTTGTCTTTAAAATGGTGTAAAATAGTCATATGTTTGAGAAATTGAAGTAATAGCATTTCTAAGGTATTTGAATATCGCGCCACGGGATTCCACTGGCTGTTGAGTAGGTGGGACGATTTCGTCCCACATACCCTAGAGAGGTTAAGTGCCAAGATATGGATGATGTAAGTAGGGCTGTGATGGTCATGGAATTTTGGCTGAAGGTAATTGGCCATGACAGATTCCGTATAGGGGGAGAGACACGAAAGCCAAGTTAGCCTAGCTGGCTCGGCGGTCTCAAATGGAGGCCACTATTGAACAGTTCCAATGTTGCAGGAGCTGCGTTTACTTTGCTTTGTTCTGGGACAATGTGGACTGCGTTGACTTTCAAAGTAGCAACTGCTTGCTGGCGGAGGACTACAGGAGAAAAGTAGCTACTCTTAGCAAGCAAGTAGCAAATCTACATAAGCTATTGGGGAACCCACGACCACCTACTTTTTATTTTTCTTCCACCCCAGTAGCCGGACGCTGCTCTGGTCTGGTGGAAGTTTCGCCGCCGTGTCGGCTCTCCACAGCCGACTGGCCGGTGCTAGGCAGGGTTCCATCCCTGAAGGGGTCTCCCCCTTCCCTGGAGAACGGAGCTGATCTCGACCCAACCAACCAGCCATGGAGGTACATCACTTGCCATGGAAGTCGAAGAAGGTGTCGGGGGTCTTCATGGAGATGTTGAGCCCGGAACTGACACAGACCAGAGGTTCCGGCGCCTTCGTCCGTGGTGGCTTCCCAATCAAGATTGGATCCGGAGGTACCTGCTTCTTCATCCTCGGCTCTGTCTCCCTCTACGGTGGCTTCTACCTCGGGTTCAGATCCTCGGAGCTCCCACCTGAGAGACCGGCCCATTCAACATCACCATCTGTCATCATAGGCAGTTCTATGGTGAGAAACATCTCGGTCCTCAAGGCAAAAACCCTGTGCTACCCAGGAGCACGAGTACAGCACATAACAAGGCTGCTTACGACTGTTCTACCACAGATGCCGACAGCTGACACTGTCGTAGTCCATGTGGGGTCAAATGATATCAGGAGGGCTAGCTTGGAACATTTAAAAATTGATTTTAAAGAACTGATTTTAGCATTAAAAGACTACAAAAAAACGACCAATAATTTCAGGTCCAGTATCATCGTTGGGCCGCGGGTGTGAAAGATTCAGCACACTGCTGGCATTACACATCTGGCTAAAAGACTACTGTAGCTCTGCTGGAGTCACTTTTATTGATAACTTTGACAAATTCTGGAAACAAAAGATACTCTACAAGAATGACAGAGTCCATCCAAATCATCTTGGCTCCTAGACTCTGTCCATGCATTTCAAGGCTGCGTTGAAACAATGACTGGAAAATGATCCAAGTTAATCTCAGTTAATCCCTACCATTGTGACAATGAGTCAGCATAATGCTTCATCAAATGTACATGATCTTAGGGGCATTGGCTGTAAGGGTTGCGGAACTGGTGGCAGTGAAGTCAGACGCAGGAGAGCAGAGATAGGTAATAGCCGGAGCAGTTTAATTACAAAACCCACGGCAATACAAAAATAACCTAAATGGGTACAAAACCCGACGCGCACCAGTAACATAGCGTACAAGCACTTACAAACAAACAATTCCACACAAGGACATGGGGGAACAGAGGGTTAAATACACAACAATTAACGATGGAAATGGAAACCAGGTGTGTAAGAAAACAAGACAAAACAAATGGAAAATGAAAAGTGGATCGACGATGGCTAGAAGACCGGTGACGCCGACCGCCGAACACCGCCCGAACAAGGAGAGGAAACGACTTCGGTGGAAGTCGTGACATTGGCAAACACAATGTAAGTAATTTAATTTATGTAACCTTAATTGCACCGAATACATCTGTTTATCCTACAGCTATTGTAAGCAGTAATCATGATCCAACTTTGATGTAATGTCCTTAAAACAAGTCAAAATGAGGCTCAATAGTCTGGGTGGCCTCCACGTGCCTGTATGACCTCCCTACAACGCCTGGGCATGCTCCTGATGAGGTGGCGGATGGTCTCCTGAGGGATCTCCTCCCAGACCTGGACTAAAGCATCTGCCAACTCCTGGACAGTCTGTGGTGCAACGTGGCGTTGGTGGATGGAGCGAGACATGATGTCCCAGATGTGCTCAATTGGATTCAGGTCTGGGGAATGGGCGGGCCAGTCCATAGCATCAATGCCTTCCTCTTGCAGAAACTGCTGACACACTCCAGCCACATGAGGTCTAGCATTGTCTTGCATTAGGAGGAACCCAGGGCCAACCGCACCAGCATATGGTCTCACAAGGGGTCTGAGGATCTCATCTCGGTACCTAATGGCAGTCAGGCTACTTCTGGCAAGCACATGGAGGGCTGTGCGGCCCCCCAAAGAAATGCCACCCCACACCATGACTGACCCACCGCCAAACCGGTCATGCTGGAGGATGTTGCAGGCAGCAGAACGTTCTCCACGGCGTCTCAAGACTCTGTCACGTCTGTCACGTGCTCAGTGTGAACCTGCTTTCATCTGTGAAGAGCACAGGGCGCCAGTGGCGAATTTGCCAATCTTGGTGTTCTCTGGCAAATGCCAAACGTCCTGCACGGTGTTGGGCTGTAAGCACAACCCCCACCTGTGGACGTCGGGCCCTCATACCACCCTCATGGAGTCTGTTTCTAACCGTCTGAGCAGACACATGCACATTTGTGGCCTGCTGGAGGTCATTTTGCAGGGCTCTGGCAGTGCTTCTCCTGCTCCTCCTTGCACAAAGGTGGAGGTAGCGGTCCTACTGCTGGGTTGTTGCCCTCCTACGGCCTCCTCCACGTCTCCTGATGTACTGGCCTGTCTCCTGGTAGCGCCTCCATGCTCTGGACACTACGCTGACAGACACAGAAAACCTTCTTGCCATAGCTCGCATTGATGTGCCATCCTGGATGAGCTGCGCTACCTGAGTCACTTGTGTGGGTTGTAGACTCCATCTCATGCTACCACTAGAGTGAAAGCACTGCCAGCATTCAAAAGTGACCAAAACATCAGCCAGGAAGCATAGGAACTGAGAAGTGGTCTGTGGTCCCCACCTGCAGAACCACTCCTTTATTGGGGGTGTCTTGCTAATTGCCTATAATTTCCACCTGTTGTCTATTCCATTTGCACAACAGCATGTGAAATTTATTGTCAATCAGTGTTGCTTCCTAAGTGGACAGTTTGATTTCACAGAAGTGTGATTGACTTGGAGTTACATTGTGTTGTTTAAGTGTTTCCTTTATTTTTTTGAGCAGTGTATATCGGACCAAATTATGAACGACAAGAATTGTACTTTTGAATTCCATAAAGTCAGTGTGGAAGAGGTGAAAAAATTATTGTTGTCTATCAACAATCTAGATGGAAAATTACTGAGGATAATAGCAAACGATATTGACACCTATTTGCCACCTCCTCAATTTAAGCCTACTAGAGAGCGTGTGCCCTCAGGCCTGGAGGGAAGCTAAAGTAATTCCGCTACCCAAGAATAGTAAAGCCCTCTTTAATGGCTCAAATCGCCAACCAATCAGCCTGTTACCAACCCTAAGTAACTTCTATGCTATTTTACAGTAAATAAATTGACAACAGATTTTCAGCATGCTCCTAGGGAAGGACATTCAACAAGCACGGCACTTACACACATGACTGATGGTTGGCTGATAAAATGATTGTGGGGGCTGTCTTAGACTTCAGTGCAGCTTTTGATATTATCAATAATAGTCTGCTGCTGGAAAAACGTATGTGTTATGGCTTTACACCCCCTGCTATAATGTGGATAAAGAGTTACTTGTCTAACAGAACACAGAGGGTGTCCTTTAACGGAAGCCTATCAAATATAATCCAGTTAGAATCAGGAATTCCCAGGGTAGCTGTTTAGGCCCCTTGCTTTTTTCAATTTTTACTAGCGACATGCCACATGCCACTGACTTTGAGTAAAGCCAGAGTTTCTATGTATGCGGATGACTCAACACTATACACGTCAGCTACTACAGTGACTGAGATGACTGCAACACTTAACAAAGAGCTGCAGTTAGTTTCAGAGTGGGTGGCAAGGAGTAAGTTAGCCCTAAATATTTCTAAAACTAAAAGCATTGTATTTGGAACAAAACACTCACTAAACCCTAAACCTCAACTAAATCTTGTAATAAATGATGTGGAAATTGAGCAAATTGAGATGACTAAACTGCTTGGAGTAACACTAGATTGTAAACTGTCATGGTCAAAGCATATTGATGCAGTAGTAGCTAAGATGGGGAGAAGTCTGTCTATAATAAAGTGCTGCTGCTGCAGGGAGGGGGGGCGCAACGAAGGCAACCGTCAGCAAAAGTCAATGTTACCACAGAAATGGACTCAACCGCATGAATGCCCGACCGTCCCGTCTTCAGTCAGCTGTTCGTCCACAAAAAATAATAATAATATACACACTGAAAGAAAAAGTGTTGGTCCCATGTTTCATGAGCTGAAATAAAAGTTCCTGAAATGTTCCATGAGCACAAAAAAGCTTATTTCTCTTAAATGTTGTGCACAAATTAATTTCCAACCCTGTTAGTGAGCATTTCTCCTCCTCCAATAAAGGCCACTCTAAACTGTGCATTTCTGTCACACAACAGATGCCTCAAGTTGAGGGAGCGTGCAATTGGCATGCTGACTACAGGGATGTCCATCAGAGATGTTGCCAGAGAATTTAATGTTCATTTCTCTTCCATAAGCCACCTTCAATGTCATTTTAGGGAATTTGGTAGTACGTCCAACCGGCCTCACAACAGCAGACCACGTGTAACCACGCCAGCCCAGGACCTCCACATCCGACTTCTTCAACTGCAGGATCGTCTGTGACAAGCCACCTGGACAGCTGATGAAACTATTCGTTTGCACAACCAAAGATTTTCTGCAAAACTGTCAGAAACCATCTCAGGGAAGCTCATCTGTGTGCTTGTCGTCCTCAGCAGGGTCTTGACCTGACTGCAGTTCAGCATCGTGGCTGACTTCAGTGGGAAAATGTTCACCTTCGATAGCCACTCACTGGAGACGTGTGCTCTTTACGGATGAATCCCATTTTTAACGGTACTGGGCAGATGGCGAGTGGTTTGCTGATGTCAACGTTGTTAACAGAGTACCCCATGTGCCCCATAATCCTGGTGAGGTTATGGTATGGGCAGGCAGGCATAAGCTACGAACACAATTGCATTTTATCAATGGCAATTTGAATAAACAGACGAGATCCTGAGGCCCATTGTCGTGCAATTCATCAACCGCCATCACCTCATGTTTCAGCATGATAATGCACAGCCCCATGTCGCAAGGATCTGTACAACATTCCTGGAAGCTGAAAATGGCCCGGTTCTTCCATGGCCTGCATACTCACCATAGATGTCACTGATTGAGCATGTTTGGATGCTCTGGATCAATGTGTACAACAGCGTGTTCGAGTTCCCGCTAATATCCAGCAACAACCCACATTACACACACCTGGCAACCATCATTACGCACACTCAATCAATCACATTTATTTATAAAGCCCTTTTTACATCAACCGATGTCACAAAGTGCTATACAGAAACACAGCCTAAAACCCCAAACAGCAAGCAATGCAGATGTAGAAGCACGGTGGCTAGGAAAAACTCCCTAGAAAGGCAGGAACCCAGGAAGAAACTGAGGGGTGGCCAGTCCTCTTCTGGCTGTGCCGGGTTGAGATTAGTACATAGCCAAGACGTTCAAACGTTCATTGATGACCAGCAGGGTCAAATAATAATAATCAGAGTGGTCGTAGAGGATGCAATAGGTCAGCACCTCAGGAGTAAATATCAGTTGGCTATTCATAGCCGATCATTCAGAGATAGAGACAGCAGGTGCTGAAGAGCAAGAGAGAGTCGAAAACAGCATGTCCGGGACAAGATAACACGTCCGGTGAACAGGTCAGGGTTCCATAGCTGCAGGCAGAACAGTTGAAACTGGAGCAGCAGCATGACCAGGTGGACTGGGGACAGCAAGAAATCATCAGGCCAGGTTGTCCTGAGGCATGGTCCTAGGGCTCAGGTCCTCCGAGAGAAGAGAGAAAAGGGAGAAAAAAAGAAAGAGAGAGAGAGTTAGAGGGAGCAAGCTGGTGAGGGAGGTAAGTGTCTCCAGTTTCAGTGATTTTTGTAGTTCGTTCCAGTCATTGAGAGATCATAGAGTAACGCCGAGGTCCTTCACAGTTTTATTTGAGACAACTGTACAACCATCAAGATTAATTGTCAGATCCAGCAGAAGTTCTCTTTGTTCCTTGGGACCTAGAACTAGCATCTCTGTTCTGTCCGAGTTTAACTTCACTAGGATAGGGGGCAGCATTCGGAATTTTGGATGAAGGCCCAGAAGCTAGGATATGCATATAATTGGTAGATTTGCATAGAAAACACATGACAGTTTCAAAAACTGTTAAAATAATGTCTGTGAGTATAACAGAACTCATATGGCAGGCAAAAACCTGAGAAAATCCAACCAGTGTAGTTTTTCTAAGTGATTGCCTATCCAATATCCTGTGTCTGTGGGGTCAGATTGCACTTCCTAAGGATTCCAGTAGATGTCAACAGTCTTTAGAAGTTGTTTCAGGCTTGTATTGTGAAAGGGGATCGAATAAGAGCTGTTTCAACTAGTGGTCAAGCTGAAAGACATTAGTTTAGTCTCGCGCATGGCCGTGAGCGCAACGCTCATTCTCTTTCCTTTCTAATGACAACGGAATTGTCCAGTTGGAATATTATTGAAGATTTATGATAAAAACATCCTAAAGATTGATTATATACATCGTTTGACATGTTTCTATGAACTTTAATGGAACTTTTTTGACTTTTCGTCTGGACTTTGTGCCCCGCTTTGTGCTTTTGGATTACTGGACTAAACGCACAAACAAAAAGGAGGTATTTGGACATAAAGATGAACTTTATCGAACAAAACAAATATTTATTGTCTAACATGGAGACCTGGGAGTGCCATCAGATGAAGATCATCAAAGGTAAGTGATTAATTTTAACGCTATTTCTGACTTTTGTGACACCTCTCCTTGGTTGGAAAATGGCTGTATGATTTTCTGTGGCTAGGCGCTGACCTAACATAATCGCATGGTGTGCTTTTGCCGTAAAGCCTTGTTGAAATTGGACACAGCGGCTGGATTAACAAGAAGTTTATCTTTAATCCTTTGTATAACACTTGTATCTTTCATCAATATTTATGATGAGTATTTCTGCAATTTGATGTGGCTCTCTGCAATTTCACCGGATGTTTGTTTGAGAAAATGCATTTCTAAACATAACGCGCCAATTTCAAATGATATTTTTGGACATAAAGATTAATTTTATCGAACAAAACACACATTTATTGTCTAACATGGAGTCCTGGGAGTGCCATCCGGTGAAGATCATCACAGGTTAGTGATTAATTTTAACGTTATTTCTGACTTTTGTGACGCCTCTACTTCTTTGGAAAATGGCTGTATGGTTTTCTGTGGCTAGGCGCTGACCTAACATAATTGCATGGTGTGCTTTCACCGTAAAGTATTTTTCAAATCGGACACTGTGGCTGGATGAACAAGAAGTTTATATTTAAAATGGTGTGTAATACTTGTATGTTTGAGGAATTTTAATTATGAGATTTCTGTTGTTTGAATTTGGTGCCCTGCAATTTCACTGGCTGTTGGCGAGGTGGGACGCTCACGTCCCAAACGATCCCAGAGAGGTTAAAAGTAAAAAATATTCCACCATCCACTTCCTTATGTCTGAAACACAGGCTTCCAGTTAGGGCAATTTTGGGGCTTCACCATGTTTCATCGAAATGTACAGCTGTGTACCGTCCGCATAGCAGTGAAAGTTAACATTATGTTTCCGAATGACATCACCAAGAGGTAAAATATATGGTCCTAAAACGGAACCTCGAGGAACACCAAAATTTGCAGTTGATTTGTCAGAGGAAAAACCTTCCACAGAGATAAACTGATATATTTCTGACAGATAAGATCTAAACCTGGCCAGAACTTGTCCGTGTAGACCAATTTGGGTTTCTAATCTCTCCAAAAGAATGTGGTGATCGATGGTATCAAAAGTAGCACTAAGGTCTAGGATCACGAGGACAGATGCAGAGCATCGGACTGACGCATTTAAAAGGTAATTTACCACCTTCACGAGTGCAGTCTCAGAGCTATTATGGGATCTAAAACCAGACTGAAGAGTTTCATATACATTGTTGGTCTTCAGGAAGGCAGTGAGTTGCTGTGCAACAGCTTTTTCAAAATGTTTGGATACACATACGGTGGATAGGGAGCCGTTTATTATGTTCAACATAGGAGGGCCAAGCACAGGAGGCAGCTCTGTCAGTAGTTTAGTTGGAATAGGATCCAGTATGCAGCTTGAAGGTTTAGAGACCATGACTATTTTCATCAATGTGTCAAGACTTGTAAATAACTTGAGTGTCTCCCTTGATCCTAGGTCCTGGCAGGGTTGTGCAGACTCAGGGCACACACCTGCTCCCCATCGTAATCCACACGTGGACTTCATCATTACCTTGATTACTTCCACTTTATTTAGCCCTCAGTAGCCTCAGTCTTCAGGCTGTATTGGTTTGGCTTAATGTTTCTTATTATTGAATGCATTCAGTCGGGCTATATCAACGCCTTGTACGGCAACTGCACTGCCTGCAACCGCAAGGCTCTCCAGAGGGTGGTGTGGTCAGCCCAGCGCATCACCGGGGGAAAACTACCTGCCCTCCAGGACACCTACAGCACCCGATGTCACAGGAAGGCCAAAAAGATCAAGGACATCAACCACCCGAGCCACTGCCTGTTCACCCTGCTATCTTCCAGAAGGCGAGGTCAGTACAGGTGCATAAAAGCTGGGACCGAGAGACTGAAAAACAGCTTCTATCTCGACGCCATTACACTGTTAAACAGCCATCACTAGCACATTTAAGGCTGCTGCATATAGGCATAGACTAGAAAACACTGGCCACTTTAAGGAATGGAACACTAGTCACTTTAATAATGGTTACATATCTGGCACTGCTCATCTCATATGTACATACAGTAGAGTAGTATAGTATAGAAAACGGTATCTCATTCACTTAATAATGTTTACATATCTTGCATTACTCATCTCATATGTATATACTGTATTCTATACTATTCTACTGTATCTTAGTCCGTTCCGCTCTGACATCGCTCGTCCATGTGCATATAGTCTTAATTCATTCCTACATAGATTTGTGTGTATTGGGTATATGTTGTGTAATTTGTTAGATATTACTTGTTAGATATTACTGCACTGACGGAGCTGGAAGCACAAGCATTTAGCTACACCCACAATAACATCTGCTAATCACGTGTATGTGAACAATAACATCTGATTTGATTTTTATTCCCTGTTTTAACGCGCACACACACACACACACACACACACACACACACACACACACACACACACACACACACACACACACACACACACACACACACACACACACACACACACACACACACACACACACACACACACACACACACACACGCTTGTGTGTGGGGGAGGGAGCCTGAAAATGGCATGAGCAGCAGAGCAGTGATGAGGTATGGAAAACAAGAGCAAACCATCCAAGAGGGAGCGGGAGAGCAAGAGTGAGAGAGAGATGAGATGAGAGGGAAGGAGAGTGAAGATGATGGGGGAGGGGAGTCTGCCAGAGCTGAAGGAGAAAAATCACATGGTACAGCAAACAAAGGAAGCCAGCTACAGTTAAGGGGCGAGACCAATGCTCAACAGCAGCAACAATAACAACATCACTAACTCATCATTAGTGGGTGGAAGGTTAGAAGAGATGAGAAATAGGTACGACTCTCACTCACAATTATAAGCTGAAACGTTATCCAAACCTGACCTGACCATATGAAGTGATGAAAGTAACTTCAATTGTTCTTCATTATCATTATGTCATAGATAAAATAATAATAATAATTGATACAATGAAATAGGGTGCAGGCCAGGCAGCAGGCTGTTAGCCAGCCTGCCAGCTTAGTGGAGTCTGCCACTAGCACAGTCAGTGTAGTATCCCCATTGAGACCGTGTCTGTGCCTCGACCTAGGTTGGGCAAAACTAAACATGGCGGTGTTCGCCTTAGCAATCTCACTGGAATAAAGACCTCCTCCATTCCTGCCATTATTGAAAGAGATCGTGATACCTCACATCTCAAAATAGGGCTACTTAATGTTAGATCCCTCACTTCAAAGGCAGTTATAGTCAATGAACTAATCACTGATCATAATCTTGATGTTATTGGCTTGACTGAAACATGGCTTAAGCCTGATGAATTTACTGTGTTAAATGAGGCCTCACCTCCTGGTTACACTAGTGACCATATCCCCTGTGCATCCCGCAAAGGCGGAGGTGTTGCTAACATTTACGATAGCAAATTTCAATTTACAAAAAAAACCCAGACGTTTTCGTCTTTTGAGCTTCTAGTCATGAAATCTATGCAGCCTACTCAATCGCTTTTTATAGCTACTGTTTACAGGCCTCCTGGGCAATATACAGCTTTCCTCACTGAGTTCCCTGAATTCCTATCGGATCTTGTAGTCATAGCAGATAATATTCTAATTTTTGGTGACTTTAATGCTCACATGGAAAAGTCCACAGACCCACTCCAAAAGGCTTTCGGAGCCATCATCGACTCAGTGGGTTTTGTCCAACATGTCTCTGGACCTACTCACTGCCACAGTCATACTCTGAACCTAGTCTTGTCCCATGGAACAAATGTTGTGGATCTTAATGTTTTTCCTCATAATCCTGGACTATCGGACCACCATTTTATTACGTTTGCAATCACAACAAATAATCTGCTCAGACCCCAACCAAGAGCATCAAAAGTCGTGCTATAAATCCTCAGACAACCCAAAGATTCCTTGATGCCCTTCCAGACTCCCTCTGCCTACTCAAGGATATCAGAGGACAAAAATCAGTTAACCAACTAACTGAGGAACTCAATTTAACCTTGCGCAATACCCTAGATGCAGTTGCACCCCTAAAAACTAAAAACATTTATCATAAGAAACTAGCTCCCTGGCCTTCCCTGTGGCTCAGTTGGTAGAGCATGGTGTTTGCAACGCCAGGGTTGTGGGTTCTATTCCCACGGGGGGCCAGTACGGATTATTTTTTTTTTTAAATGTATGAAATGAGATGAAATGAAATGTATGCATTCACTACTGTAAGTCGCTCTGGATAACCTGTTATGGCTAGGGGGCAGTATTTTCACGGCTGGATAAAAAACATACCCGATTTAATCTGGTTACCACTCCTACCCAGTAACTAGAATATGCATATACTTATTACATATGGATAGAAAACACCCTAAAGTTTCTAAAACTGTTTGAATGATGTCTGTGAGTATAACAGAACTCATTTGGCAGGCAAAAACCTGACAAGGTTTCAGGCAGGAAGTGGCCTGTCTGACAAGGTGTCGTTCTTCTTGTCTCTGTTTATTGAAGAGTGAGGATCTTAGCTGTCCCGTGACACTTCCTACGGCTGCCATAGGGTCTCAGAAGGCGGTAAAAAGCTGAATCGTGGCTTTGCAGGCTCTGGCTGAAACAAAGTAGCGCGTTTGGGTAGTGGCTGGTTACAGTACTGTGAGACTCAGGCGCGTGCCCGCGTCGACCGAAAGCTTTGTTTACTTTCCTCAGTTTAGCTAAAAGGAGATTCCCGGTCGGAATATTATCGCTTTTCTACGAGAAAAATGGCATAAAAATTGATTTTAAACAGCGGTTGACATGCTTCGAAGTACGGTAATGGAATATTTAGATTTTTTTTGTCACGAATTGCGCTATGCGCACGACCCTGATTTACCATTTCAGATAGTGTCTGGGACGCACGAACAAAACGCCGCTATTCGGATATAACGATGGATTATTTTGGACCAAACCAACATTTGTTATTGAAGTAGCAGTCCTGGGAGTGCATTCTGACGAAGACAACAAAAGGTAATGAAACTTTTATAATAGTAAAGCTGATATTGGTGAGTGCTAAACTTGCCGGGTGTCTAAATAGCTAGCCCGTGATGCCTGGGCTATGTACTTAGAATATTGCAAAATGTGCTTTCACCAAAAAGCTATTTTAAAATCGGACATATCGAGTGCATAGAGGAGGTCTGTATCTATAATTCTTAAAATAATTGTTATGCTTTTTGCGAACGTTTATCGTGAGTAATTTAGTAAAATGTTAGCGAATTCCCCGGAAGTTTGCGGGGGGTATGCTAGTTCTGAACGTCACATGCTAATGTAAAAAGCTGGTTTTTGATATAAATATGAACTTGATTGAACAAAACATGCATGTATTGTATAACATAATGTCCTAGGGTTGTCATCTGATGAAGATCATAAAAGGTTAGTGCTGCATTTAGCTGTCTTCTGGGTTTTTGTGACATTATATGCTAGCTTGAAAAATGGGTGTCTGATTATTTCTGGCTTGGTACTCTGCTGACATAATCTAATGTTTTGCTTTCGTTGTAAAGCCTTTTTGAAATCGGACAGTGTGGTTAGATAAAGGAGAGTCTTATCTTTAAAATGTTGTGAAATAGTCATATGTTTGAAAAATTGAAGTTTTTGTATTTTAGAGGAGTTTGTATTTCGCGCCACGCCCATCATTGGATATTGGAGCAGGTGTTCCGCTAGCGGAACGTCTAGATGTAAGAGGATAAGAGCGTCTGCTAAATGACTAAAATGTAAATGTATACAGAAAATACACGAGCTCTGAAGGAAGCTTCCAGAAAATTGGAACAGAAATGGCGCCACACCAAACTGGAAGTCTTCCGACTAGCTTGGAAAGACAGTACCGTGCAGTATCGAAGAGCGCTCACTGCTGCTCGATCATCCTATTTTTCCAACTTAATTGAGGAAAATAAGAACAATCCGAAATGTATTTTTGATACTGTCGCAAAGCTACCTAAAAAGCAGCATTCCCCAAGAGAGGATGGCTTTCACTTCAGCAGTAATAAATTCATGAACTTCTTTGAGGAAAAGATCATGATCATTAGAAAGCAAATTACGGACTCCTCTCTAAATCTGCGTATTCCTACAAAGCTCAGTTGTCCTGAGTTTGCACAACTCTGCCAGGACCTAGGATCAAGGGAGACACTCAAGTGTTTTAGTGCTATATCTCTTGACACAATGATGAAAATAATCATGGTCTCTAAACCTTCAAGCTGCATACTGGACCCTATTCCAACTAAACTACTGAAAGAGCTGCTTCCTGTGCTTGGCCCTCCTATGTTGAACATAATAAACGGCTCTCTATCCACCGGATGTGTACCAAACTCACTAAAAGTGGCAGTAATAAAGCCTCTCTTGAAAAAGCCAAACCTTGACCCAGAAAATATAAAAAACTATCAACCTATATCGAATCTTCCATTCCTCTCAGAATTTAAAATAAAAAGCTGTTGCGCAGCAACTCACTGCCTTCCTGAAGACAAACAATGTATGTGAAATGCTTCGGTCTGGTTTTAGACCCCATTATAGCACTGAGACTGCACTTGTGAAGGTGGTAAATTACCTTTTAATGGCGTCAGACCGAGGCTCTGCATCTGTCCTCGTGCTCCTAGACCTTAGTGCTGCTTTTGATACCATCGATCACCACATTCTTTTGGAGAGATTGGAAACCTAAAATGGTCTACACGGACAAGTTCTGGCCAGGTTTAGATCTTATCTGTCGGAAAGATATCAATTTGTCTCTGTGAATGGTTTGTCCTCTGACAAATCATCTGTAAATGTTGGTTTTCCTCAAGGTTCCTTTTTAGGACCACTATTGTTTTCACTATATATTTTACCTCTTGGGGATGTCATTCGAAACATACTGTTAACTTTCACTGCTATGCGGATGACACACAGCTGTACATTTCAATGAAACATGGTGAAGCCCCAAAATTGCCCTCGCCAGAAGCCTGTGTTTCACACATAAGGAAGTGGATGGCTGCAAACTTTCTACTTTTAACTCAGACAAAACAGCGATGCTTGTTCTAGGTCCCAAGAAACAAAGAGATCTTCTGTTGAATCTGACAATTAATCTTGATGGTTGTACAGTCGTCTCAAGAAAAACTGTGAAGGACCTCAGCTTTACTCTGGACCCTGATCTCTCTTTTGACGAACATATCAAGACTGTTTCAAGGACAGCTTTTTTCCATCTACGTAACATTGCAAAAATCTGAAACTTTCTGTCCAAAAATGATGCAGAAAAATTAATCCATGCTTTTGTCACTTCTAGGTTAGACTACTGCAATGCTCTACTTTCCGGCTACCCGGATAAAGCTCTAAATAAACTTCAGGTAGTGCTAAATACGGCTGCTAGAATCCTGACTAGAACCAAAAAATGTGATCATATTACTCCAGTGCTAGACTCCCTACACTGGCTTCCTGTTAAGGCAAGGGCTGATTTCAAGGTTTTACTGCTAACCTACAATGTATCACATGGGCTTGCTCCTACCTATCTTTCCGATTTGGTCCTGCCGTACATACCTACACGTACGCTACGGTCACAAGACGCAGGCCTCCTAATTGTCCCTACAATTTCTAAGCAAACGGCTGGAGGCAGAGCTTTCTCCTATAGAGCTCCATTTTTATGGAATGGTCTGCCTACCCATGTGAAAGATGCAGACTCTGTCTCAACCTTTAAGTCTTTATTGAAGACTCATCTCTTCAGTAGGTCCTGTGTAGTCTGGCCCAGGAGTGTGAAGGTGAACGGAAAGGCTTTGGAGCAATGAACCGCCCTTGCTGTCTCTGCCTGGTCGGTTCCCCTCTCTCCACTGGGATTCTCTGCCTCTAACCCTATTACAGGGGCTGAGTCACTGGCTTACTGGTGCTGTTCCATGCCATCCCTAGGAGGGGTGCGTCACTTGAGTGGGTTGAGTCGCTGACGTGGTCTTCCTGTCTGGGTTGGCTCCCCCCCTTGGGTTGTGCCGTGGCGGAGATCTTTGTGGGCTATACTCGGCCTTGTCTCAGGATGTTAACTTCTCTAGGGCCGGCGGGACGAAATCGTCCCACCTACGTAACAGCCAGTGGAATCCTGTGGCGCGTTATTGAAATACCTTAGAAATGCTATTACTTCAATTTCTCAAACATATGACTATTTTACACCATTTTAAAGACAAGACTCTCGTTAACCTGTTAGGGCTAGGGGGCAGTATTGACACGGCTGGATAAAAAACGTACCCGATTTAATCTGGTTACCACTCCTACCCAGTAACTAGAATATGCATATACTTATTACATATGGATAGAAAACACCCTAAAGTTTCTAAAACTGTTTGAATGGTGTCTGTGAGTATAACAGAACTCAAATGGCAGGTCAAAACCTGAGAGATTCCTTTACAGGAAGTGGCCTGTCTGACCATTTCTGGAACTTCTTTGCCATCTCTATCTTTTACTAAGGATCTCTGCTCTAACGTGACACTTCCTACGTCGTCCATAGGCGCTCAGAGCCCGGGAAAAACCTGAATGTCGTCATCCCAGCCCCAGGCTGAAACACATTATCGCCTTTCTCAAGTGGCCGATCAAGGGACTCTGGGCTTAGGCGCGTGACCTGACCGCCCCCGTCTTTGTGATTTTTTTTCCTCTGTTTGCCGAAAAGGAGATTCCCGGTCGGAATATTATCGCTTTTCTACGAGGAAAATGGCATTAAAATTGATTTTAAACAGCGGTTGACATGCTTCGAAGTACGGTAATGGAATATTTAGAATTTTTTTGTCACGAATTGCGCCATGCGCACGACCCTTCTTTACCATTTCGGATAGTGTCTGGAACGCACGAACAAAACGCCGCTATTCGGATATAACAATGGATTATTTTGGAACAAACCAACATTTGTTATTGAAGTAGCAGTCCTGGGAGTGCATTCTGACGAAGACAACAAAAGGTAATCAAACTTTTATAATAGTAAATATGATTATGGTGAGTGCTAAACTTGCCGGGTGTCTAAATAGCTAGCCCGTGATGCCTGGGCTATGTACTTAGAATATTGCAAAATGTGCTTTCACCAAAAAGCTATTTTAAAATCGGACATATCGAGTGCATAGAGGAGGTCTGTATCTATAATTCTTAAATTTTCATTCTTATTATTTTTGTGAACGTTTATCGTGAGTAATTTAGTAAAATGTTAGCGAATTCCCCGGAAGTTTGCGGGGGTTATGCTAGTTCTGAACGTCACATGCTAATGTAAAAAGCTGGTTTTTGATATAAATATGAACTTGATTGAACAAAACATGCATGTATTGTATAACATAATGTCCTAGGGTTGTCATCTGATGAAGATCATCAAAGGTTAGTGTTGCATTTAGCTGTCTTCTGGGTTTTTGTGACATAATATGCTAGCTTGAAAAATGGGTGTCTGATTATTTCTGGCTTGGTACTCTGCTGACATAATCTAATGTTTTGCTTTCGTTGTAAAGCCTTTTTGAAATCGGACAGTGTGGTTAGATTAACGAGAGTCTTGTCTTTAAATAGCTGTAAAATAGTCATATGTTTGAGAAATTGAAGTAATAGGATTTTTAAGGTTTTGAAAATCGCGCCACAGGCTTCAAGTGGCTGTTACGTAGGTGGGACGAATTCGTCCCGCCTAGCCCATAGAGGTTAATCTAACCACACTGTCCGATTTCAAAAAGGCTTTACAACGAAAGCAAAACATTAGATTATGTCAGCAGAGTACCCAGCCAGAAATAATCAGACACCCATTTTTCAAGCTAGCATATAATGTCACAAAAACCCAGAAGACAGCTAAATGCAGCACTAACCTTTGATGATCTTCATCAGATGACAACCCTACGACATTATGTTATACAATACATGCATGTTTTGTTCAATCAAGTTCATATTTATATCAAAAACCAGCTTTTTACATTAGCATGTGACTAGCATGTGACTAGCATTCCCACCGAACACTGCCGGTGAATTTACTAAATTACTCACGATAAACGTTCACAAAAAACATAACAATTATTTTAAGAATTATAGATACAGAACTCCTCTATGCACTCGATATGTCCGATTTTAAAATAGCTTTTCGGTGAAAGCACATTTTGCAATATTCTCAGTAGATAGCCCGGCATCACAGGGCTAGCTATTTAGACACCCAGCAAGTTTAGCCTTCACCAACCTCCGATTTACTATTAGAAAAGTTTGATTACTATTGGTGTTCTTCATCAGAATGCACTCCCAGGACTGCTACTTCAATAACAAATGTTGGTTTGGTCCCAAATAATCCATTGTTATATCCAAACAGCGGCGTTTTGTTCGTGTGTTCAAGACACTATCCGAAAGGGTAAATAAGGGTGGCGAGCATGGCGCATTTCGTGACAAAAAAATTCTAAATATTCCATTACCGTACTTCGAAGCATGTCAACCGCTGTTTAAAATCAATTTTTATGCCATTTTTCTCGTAAAAAAGCGATACTATTCCGACCGGGAAAGCCTGTATACGTACAAAGAGAGAGAAAATAAATACATCTCGTGCCCTCGTGCACGAGCGTGAGTCTCAGAGTACTCTGACCAGCCACTATCCAAACGCGATAATGTGTTTCAGCCAGAGGCTGCCTCGATATCATTCAGCTTTTTCCCGGGTTCTGAGAGCCTATGGGAGCCGTAGGATGTGTCACGTTATAGCAAAGATCCTCAGTCTTCAATAAAAAGAGCCAAGATGAACAACAACTTGTCAGACAGGCCACTTCCTGCATGGAATCTTCTCAGGTTTTTGCCTGCCATATGAGTTCTGTTATACTCACAGACACCATTCAAACAGTTTTAGAAACTTTAGGGTATTTTCTATCCAAAGCCAATACTTATATGCATATTCTAGTTACTGGGCAG
The DNA here is from genome assembly GCF_965601325.2 of Salmo salar. Taxonomy (NCBI): domain Eukaryota; kingdom Metazoa; phylum Chordata; class Actinopteri; order Salmoniformes; family Salmonidae; genus Salmo; species Salmo salar. Next base: position 41,357,162 of record NC_138302.1, on the reverse strand, counting down.
GAGTAGTAACCAGATTAAATCGGGTACGTTTTTTATCCGGCCGTGTCAATACTGCCCCCTACCCCCAACAGGATAAGTTGGTGATTGAAAATATCCCTTTAGTGGTGTGGGGGCTGTGCTTTGGCAAAGTGGGTGGGGTTATATCCTTCCTGTTTGGCCCTGTCCGGGGGTATCATCGGATGGGGCCACAGTGTCTCCTGACCCCTCCTGTCTCAGCCTCCAGTATTTATGCTGCAGTAGTTTATGTGTCGGGGGGCTAGGGTCAGTCTGTTATATCTGGAGTATTTCTCCTGTTCTATCCAGTGTCCTGTGTGAACTTAATTATGCTCTCTCTAATTCTCTCTTTCTCTCTTTCTTTCTTTCTCTCTCTCAGAGGACCTGAGCCCTAGGACCATGCCTCAGGACTACCTGGCATGATGACTCCTTGCTGTCCCCAGTCCACCTGACCGTGCTGCTGCTCCAGTTTCAACTGTTCTGCCTGCGGCTATGGAACCCTGACCTGTTCACCGGACGTGTTACCTGTCACAGACCTGCTGTTTTCAACTCTCTAGAGACAGCAGGAGTGGTAGAGATACTCTCAATGATCAGCTATGAAAAGCCAACTGACATTTACTCCTGAGGTGCTGACTTGTTGCACCCTCAACAACTACTGTGATTATTATTATTTGACCATGCTGGTCATTTATGAACATTTGAACATCTTGGCAATGTTCTATTATAATCTCCACCTGGCACAGCCAGGACTGGCCACTCCTCATAGCCTGGTTCCTCTCTAGGTTTCTTCCTAGGTTTGTGCCTTTCTAGGGAGTTTTTCCTAGCAACGTGCTTCTACACCTGCATTGCTTGCTGTTTGGGGTTTTAGGCTGGGTTTCTGTACAGCACTTTGATATATCAGCTGATGTAGGAAGGGCTATATAAATACATTTGATTTGATTTATTTGATGATACAATAAAGTAGTAACAGTAGTATCTATGAAGCCCATGTGGTGCTGTGGAGGTTCAATTTGGGATTATGAAGTAAGTTAACACTTTATATTAAGTTGCCCTTATTATTATGGAACTAACACCAGTAATAACTGTGTTAACAACATAATAGTTACATAAGTTTTACTATGCCATTTACATGGTAATAGGGTTGTTGCGGAATCAGGTATTACACAATTGGAACAAGAAATGTGTAACCACACATTCACTTGCTGAAGGTTACTGCACATGTGTACAGTAACTACCAGGGCCATGCACAGACCTTTCAGGTTTTTCAGAAAACCAGTCAGTATCTGGTGTGACCACCATTTTGCCTTGTGCAGCGTGACACATCAATGGCTGTGCGAAGTTGCTGGATATTGGCGGGAACTGGAACACTTTGTCGCACAAGTCGATCCAGAGCATCCCAAACATGCTCAATGGGTGACAAGTCTGGTGAGTATGCAGGCCATGGAAGAACTGGGGCATTTTCACCTTCCAGGAATTTTGTACAAATCCTTGCGACATGGGGCCGTGCATTATCATGCTAAAAATGAGGTGATGGCAGCAGATTAATGACATGACAATTGTGTTCATTGTCCGTAGCTTATGCCTGCCCATAACATAACCCCACTGCCACCATGGGGCACTCTGTTCACAACATTGACATCAGAAAACCGCTCGCCCACACAACGCCAATACACGCTGTCTGCCATCTGCCCGGTACAGTTGAAAACGGGATTCATCTGTGAAGAGCACACTTCTCCAGCGTGCCTGTGCCATCGGAGTTGAGCATTTGCCCTCTGAAGTCAGTTACAATGCCGAACTGCAGTCAGGTCAAGACCCTGGTGAGGACAAGAAGCACGCACATGAGCTTCCCTGAGACGGTTTTTGGCAGTTTTTGCATAAATTCTTTGGTTGTGCAAACTGAGTTTCATCAGCTGTCTGGGTGGCTGGTCTCAGACAATCTCGCAGGTGAAGAAGCCGGATTTGGAGGTCCTGGGCTGACGTGGTTACACGGTTACATGGTCTGCGGTTGCGAGGCCGGTTGGACCAGTGGCGGTCGGTGACGTTTAAGATAAGGAAGGACATTTTTTTTGTTATGAGCATGGCCTTATTTCTGTTAGAGCATATTGGATGACTGTCATTAATTTTCCATTCATCCAGCTCACTGTAACATTGATAGGTTTAGGCTACTACATGATACTCAAATATCTATCATGAGGTTGCTACAATCTAGCTTATGAATGAAAGTTCACATGCACAGGACGAGAGGAACATTTTGAGTAATCAAGGTGACAGATTCAATACCGCTTTGCACACTCTTGCCTGCATCTAGATGATCTAGGGTGTAATCATTAGTCCAACAGTTGCAAACGAGAGTTTCTATTGGACAAATTCAGGTAGGTTTATCCCTGTTTCGTTCTGTTTGCTTCCGTTTAAGAAACGCTTTTCAACAGAATCGGCGAAATGAATATACTCCTGATCACACGCAAACACAGTTCACTTTCTACATCATTGTAACCATATTAGCTAACATCATACTTAGTCAACATATCTAGTAGAACTTATGCATTAGTAAACCTGCTACAATCCTGCATTACAGTCATCAAGCAGTTTAGCAGTTACACCAGCTGGCCCAGGTGGCAATAAACAAATAAAACCAAAAGCTTAGCTTGACTTACAAGAGTTCCAGTGTTGGATAGCCATAGCCAGCAAGCTAACATAGCATCCCTCTCTGTTTAAGTAGGCTAAACTGGCTAGCTGCATTCACTAGCTAAGTAAAAGTGAAAAAAAAAAATGAAATATATTTTCTCACTTTCTCTCTCTCTCCCGTCCTCCTCTGAGGAGCCCCCACTGGGTTGGACGTACTGCCAAATTTTCTAAAACGACATTGAGGCGGCTTATTGTAGAGAAATTAACATTAAATTCTCTAGCAACAGCTCTGGCGGACATTCTTGCAGTCAGCATGCCAATTGCACACTCCCTCAAAACTTGAGACATCTGTGGTATTTTTTTGTGTGACAAAACTGCACATTTTAGATTGGCCTTTTATTGTCCCCAGCACAAGGTGCACCTGTGTAATGATCTTGCTGTTTAATCAGTGTAACGATGTGCCCTGAGAGTTGGGAAGCAAGTTCAGGGAGGGAGTGTTTTAATAAATAAACGTAACATAATACAAAACAAGAAAACACAAACAGACATGGCACAGAAACCGAAACAATGACACCTGGGGAAGGAACCAAAGGGAGTGACATATATAGGGAAGGTAATCAGGGAAGTGATAGAGTCCAGGTGAGCGTAATGATGGTGACAGGTGTGCGTCACAACGAGCAGCCTGGTGACCTAGAGGCCGGAGAGGGAGCACACGTGACAATCAGCTCCTTGATATGCCACATCTGGATTATCTGGATTATCTTGGCAAAGGAGAAATGCTCACTAACAGGGATGTCAACAAATGTGTGCACAAAATTGGAGAGAAATAAGATTTTTGTGCGTATGTAACATTTCTGGGATCTTTTATTTCAGCTCATAAAACATGGGACCAACACTTTACATGTTGTGTTTATATAGTTTTTCAGTGTACATATTGCAGCTTTAAAGTGCCTCCTAAAGACATGATTGTCATTGGGAAAAGAGGGTAGGCTATCAACTCATCAGCTAGCTCAATTTTTTTTTAATGATTGTGATTTATTTTAATATAGCCTAATTTTCATAATCTTCTAACTCATGATATATGGCTAGCTGGCTAGTGGCTTGTGTGGATATTTTAGTATATGGTGGCTAGCTAGAGTCTATACCTGTGTTCAGTGCTTAATTTGTAAATCAGGAGGTGCCCGAACAAAATGCGAGAGGGGGGTGACCTGGGGAGCTCTGTGGTACCAGAACGCGTGAAAAAAAAATCCACCTTTATTAAAAAATATTACATGCAAATCATCGCATTTGCTTAGTGGTATAAAGCAGTAGAGTAACGTTAGAGGCGTTTACAGAAGTTGCACACAAGGGGAATTTTTTTTGTAGCCTAGGGTCTGGTAAAAATGTAGCCTTTTATACTGTAAACATATTTCATACAATTCTGTCATTTTACATTGAATGGAGACTGGCTGAATCTTTTTAATACTGCACAAATGATCAACATTACAGGCTGATTGACAAACTGAGATCAATAAAAACAACCTTGTCTTGAATCCATCAATAGCCTAGGCCTAGGTGTGTGGAAACACACATATGGTTCAAAATGAGGAGGAAATTATAGTCCTTAAAAAACGTTCCAGTTTCTCTGGAATAAAAATCCTCTCTCTCTATTGTTTTACTTTATAAAACAACCTATTTGGAAGTTCAATATTGTGAAAGGCCGGTTTTGTCTTCATGCTCTTCAGTGACAGATTTGCTGTGTGTTCCCGACTGTAGTCTATGCCTTGTTATTGGGCTACGCACAATCCACAGCTAAGCTATTTAAAAAAAGAAGAAGCTATTGATCCTCTGTGGCTAAATTATAGGCCAACTCGTGGTGTAGTAGGCTATTCTAAATGATTACATTTCTTTCTGAACAGGCAGCAGTAACTATAACTTTGGTACATTTATTTCAATGTATCAGGGGTACTCTAGCACCTTCCTGCGGCTATGGTTATACAAGGAAATAAATGAAGTGCTGCTGCATGCAGAGAAACACTCTTTTCATGCCACTTCTTAACAGCTACGACCAGAAGTGACTTTTTGTATCAGGTTAGGAGAACTTATGCAGGAGTTTAGGAGAATGAACGTAGCAGGTTAGGATAATTAGGTTAAGGTTGGGAAAGGGTTAGCGAAAATGCACTCCTAACCTGCTACGAAAATCACTTCTGGTAGTAGCTGTATCGAAGTGGCCTGAAAAGAGTTTGCAGGTAGGCTATCAGCCAACCAGACCGAATATTGATGATGATGCAAATCAAGCGTTATCAACTTTTAATCAAATGGTATGCTGCTGTGGCAGTACTGTTGAAATTTAAACTAGGTATAAAGCAGTTCCACTGCTTTATATCAGTGGGATACCAGGTGGGTGTAATTAATTATCAGGTGAAACAGAAAACCAGCAGGCTCTGGACCTCGTATGGGTAGGAGTTGAATACCCCTGCCCTATACCATGTCAACATGTTTTCCAACATTACAAAATCATCATAAAACTTGTGAAACATTTAGTTAACAATACTATTTCACTATTTTGAGATTTACATTGTACTTTTGCACATTACAAACCTTTATAATAGTGATGGGGAAACAAAGCTTCCTGAAGTTTTGTCTGCAGAGAGTGTAAGAGATTAGTGTGACAACTCTTCCTGTTGAACTCTCATTTATAAAAATCATTAAAAAAACTCACAAAACATTTAGTTTGCATTTAGGTTTACTATTTAGTGATTGAAATTGTACGTTTGCACATTCAAAAGAAAATATATAAATTTAGAAGCCAGAGGAACGCTGGGCTCTCACATTGAGGTGACAAATGTATGTATTTGTGTAAAAAATAGGGACCACAATGGAAATAAGTCCCTAACTTTACTGTGCATTATGTCACTTTTTAAAATCTTTATGTATATATGTAATTTTTTACTTACAAATAAAATCAATCAATCATTTCAAACTGTGCAGCTGCCAATTGATGAATGGAAAGAGAGATCTGTTACAAAACACCAAAAAGTTCAGAGAATGTCAAGCCAAGCCTTGTATACTAGATAAGCCTAAAAGGTAGGGAGGATGTATTTTTTTGTTTGTCGAGATTGATATAGTCTAATTATTGTGGTGTTGAAAACGCAAACCATAATATTGAAATGCCTGAAGTCGGTATGCTTTGTTTATTGGTTCTGTGCATTGGCACAGAAATCTGTTGGTGGAAAATTCATTGCATATATTTTATATCTTTATAAATATGGCATTGAAATGTTGAAAATCTGATTTCCCCCTTGCTGATCATTGACTCTTATCGTAGTGTAATGAAACAGGCAGGGAGAGTGAGCTCGTCTGTGCTGGTCGGTGAACCTTCTGGCCCGTAGCCCTGCGTGGCATCGACTGTGCCACAAAAGCATGCTGAAGTGGCAAAGTCAATATCCACATTTATAAACATAGGGTCGCTACAGTTATTCTAATTTGTGGTCATAAAGATTATTTTGAGTTAATTCTATGAGGGGGGAGGGTGTTCAATTTATTTTACAGTACAAGGGGAGGGTCATGCAAAAATATTTGTAACATTGGGGAGGGAGGCGCAATTTTTTTTAAGACACCTTGAGTTGAACTGGCTCTTCCCCCTCAGTAACTTTCACTCTGTCCCTTCAAGGTTTGTTATGTGCAAAAGTGTAATGTAAGTCTCATAAATAGTGAAATAATATTGTAAACTAAATGCTTTATGATGATTTTGTTTATTAACATGGAAAACATGTTGACATTAGGCTATCAATGGCTAGCTAGGCATCTAGCTAGCTACATTTGTGAATGATGGGGAAATGATAGCTAGCTAACTGGCTTTACCATCCTGTTTTTACTAACTAAAATAGTTATTGCTTTGAGTCTGAAATGGGGAATTGAATTTGAATATTTCGAATATGAATCATTGTCAAATCCATGAAAGAAAAGTCAAACTGAAAAATGTTCTCCTGTCTCATTATTTCTCCTGATTAGCCTAGTGTCTGCAAAGGTTTGTACATTGTAACTACAAAGTAATTAATTAAAATGTCACTTCATTTTGTAATACGTTGCCTGCTCCTGGTTAAGGACATTTTAAATACATTGTCACGTCCTGACCAGTATAAGGGGTTATTTGTTATTGTAGTTTGGTCAGGGCATGGCAGGGTGTGTTTGTTTTGTGTTGTCGGGGGTTTTGGGGTATTGTTCTTTGTTTTGTATTTCTATGTTCTTTCTATGTTGTGTATTTCTTTGTGTTGGCCTGGTATGGCTCTCAATCAGGAACAGCTATACATCATTGTTGCTGATTGGGAGTCATACTTAGGTAGCCCTTTTTCCACCTGTCTTTTGTGGGAAGTTGTTTTTGCACTGCTGTGTATAGCCTGCAAAACTGTTTAGCTGTCGTTCATTCGTTTTCTTGTTTTTGTGTAGTGTTCAATAAAAGTTAATATGAGCAGTCAGCTACCCGCTGCATTTTGGTCTACTCACTACGACGGCCGTGACATACATGTATATCCCTTGTAACAACATTGTAATTACAAAGTTGGTTGTTAAAGATTGTTACAATGTAACTAAAAGGGTTATACCTAACATTCTCATGTCTCCTAATTTCTCCTGTTTAGCCGATTCTCTGCAGAGGTTGTTACATTGTAACTAAATAGTAATTATATAGATTACACCCTACTAGGCTTCACTTTACATTAAGTTGCTTACTCCTGGGTAGGTGGTTAATAATTACAAGTATATCGTATTTAACTACATTGTTCTTACATTAAACTTGATTTGGTATAGCCTTTCATCCAGGTCATGACATAGAAACATAGTAATTAAAAATGAACTGTAGTTAATGACAGGATGGGCCTTGTTACAATTGTTGTTATCAGATCCCAGCCGATTTATCAATCCTGGTATTACATTTGGATTTGATGGTAGTGGCACCATGTAGTTACTAACAATGTCCGATTTTGGTTCGAGTTATTACATTTGTAATTCACAGGTGACTTCCAAACATATTTTTATAAAAAATGTGTTACATAGTGGAACAAGAAAATGTGCAATAACATCAGTAGTTACACATGTGGAATACATTTCAGCAAGTGAATGTGTAATTACACATTCCTTGTTCCAATTGTGTAATAACTGATACCGCAACAACCCTATTACCATAGTAAAACCTATACAACTACTATGTTGTTAACACAGTTATTACCACTGAATGTAGCGATTGACTATGATGTTCATGATAGAGCAGCATTTTGGCTAGTTGTAAAATCTTGTATTTGTTGGCAAGATCAGTGGCATTTTTTAAATTGCCTTTTGGCACAAACTATGGGAGAATGATTAACAGACAAATGGTTGTGGTGGTATCTTGATTCCAATAAACTGTGCAAAACTGCATTGTAGATGACAGCAATACATGGTAATGAGCTAGCTGAGTGAATTCGCATGGATTTGACATATTGAAACAACCTTCTTTATACTATTTGGGGAGGAACATTCTCCAAAGATTTGCCATCTTTCCAAAACTGGCAGCAGCCTATGGTTTGTGCACATGCAAAGGATTTGATCAAAGTGTAACACAAAGCAGACAAAATATCAAACATACTAACATTGCGCTCTAAAAAACAGAGGTAGAGACTACTTTGAAGACAAAGACTAGTAACATACTGCAGTTTTAGACTGTATTAATATAGGGGGAAAAACTGTATATCTAGCTGAAATGTATTTTATAGTATTCAGCTCTTGAGATTTCCAGTTTGGTTGGTGGGTACATCATCCTCAAATAGACAGCGGGAAATAAACATCTTACAGTTACTGTACTGTGGCTATATAGGCCAAGTGTTTAAATATTACACAACTCATTGCAGTATCACTGGATTCCCAACAACCCAGTTTTCGGTCTAATCTTACCAAACTACCATGAAACCCTTGCTATATCATAACCTAACTGGCTGATTTCCAAACTGCCTGACATGCATTCAAGAAGTCAACGTATTAGATCCAATCCAGAGCAGCTACCAAGCTACAGTACCACATAATTCTACTGACCAGAAAGTGTTAAAATGATATTGCAAGCATAAAAGCTTCTGTCATCATCAGTGGATATTACACCACATGACTGAAATGATCGAGTCAAGCACTATGCCCTTAATGCAGGTTACATAACTCCCAGGTCGACTTTATTCTTGTCTTTTATTCGATGTGTGCACTCAGGGCATCAGTGATGTTCACTGATCAATTACTGCAAGTACAGTACCAGGGAGAACCAAAAAATCTGCACGTCTGGAGCTGTACAAGATTGCGTGAATTCAGTGTGAATGTGAGTGATGTGAATTTAGCTTGCTGAACTTAGTAACCATCCAAGTCCTATCCTTTCCCTCAGCTGTTTTGTCTCCCTCTTGATTTGATTTGGCCAGGTGGCAGGATTCAGGTTAATGTCAGTAAAAGCCCCCTCTGAATCTTGACAGTGTCAAGTCATCTCTCATCAAACAGCCAATGCCAATTGATAATTAAGCAAACACTGGTCAATCAATTATATTTACTTGGAACGAGATGGCGGTGTCATCTAGGCATACAGCTGAACAAATAGGCTTATTGTTAGCAGTACAGTATCCTCAAGATAAACACTGAAATATATAAATATGATTAAGAATACATGCATACTCTGAGCATACAATAGAAATAATGATGTGTGTGTGTGTGTGGGGGGGGGGGGGGGGGGGGGGGGGTCAGAGAGAGAGAGGAAGCATACTAGAGAGTCCATTGTAGGCTATCAATGGTGATTGACAACATATCTCTAAATTGTTTATTTAATTACCTATAGTCTGGCTGATGGTCATGAATTCTATAATAAATCGTGACATTTCTATAGCCTTCTAAGGGAGCTTAATGTTTGTTTTAAAAGGGTCCTGCATGATTATCAGTCTGCTAAATTCACTAGGCTATAACAGCAGCTTATTCTAGCCTGGTAGCCAGATGTGTTTCTACTTTAGCCAACTCCTTTGTCGTTGTCATGCCTAACAAAGGAGAAACAGATTTAACCACCAGGCTAAAGTTCAGCCATGACACAATAATCTCAGGTACGCATGTGATGTCACAGAAAAGGATCGGGTGAGGATTATGCTAAATGATGGACATTCATACATCATAAAAAGAATGTCAATGACGTTTCATTCAATTGATTTAAAGGCAGCGGGACTGACATAAATAATCAAAAGCCCATCTGTTCAGTTACTCTCTGTTTTTCATGTTCCCATTTTTTTATTTGTTGTACTCATCATACTGTCCACACTCACCAGCCATTCTTTGTCAAACACTTATAAAATAACTATCTTTGTGTGTGTGCGTATCATCCTGAGATCGTTACATTACAAGTAATTGGAAAGGCTTTCACTGCAAACAGCTTATTCAAAACACAGCACAAACTCATATACAACTCTATATGCCACCAGTGCCCTCCCTACTAGCATACAACTCCCTGCTATTGCAATAAATTATGGAGGAAGCTATATTTGGAATCATGTAACAATTCTGCATTCTTTGTTCTGTCCAAATGAAAACAAAGCACAGGAGGTTTTTTTTCTGTGTGGAAGGACCTATTTTATTTGCAAATTGTTGATATGTTGTTATTGACAAAATACCTTATGATAATAACAGTGTTTTAGAAAACTGGGAACACTATGAAAGGTCTAATGTTTTTGTAGCTTGTGCTTCAACTCATTGTGCATATCATATATGCATTTTGACTGTTGTGTTTAGCATTGACCCACGTAACCTTGATTTTAATAATAGTCATGTTTAAATCAGCTCCAAATATGGGAAACCATATGTTTGCTTGGGGACATTAAATAAAACAGTGATACCGAATTGGAATTTGCTACATGTGCTGTGGCGCAATGATTCTCCTCTTCAATGCAAGCAAAACATACAAACAGTCTCTTTGTATTGTCATTTGTCATTGCAACCCATATACTAGGCTACCACTAGTGGATGAATATGCGACTGGAAAGGATATAAAATTCTCATTGCGAAATGAAACTTAATGATCGTGAAGGCAGCTGTGTTCATCAACAATAAATTCGACGGACAACAGCGTTCAATGTTTTCTCACATGCATTCAAGTGAATATGTGTGGATGAGTTGAACATGTAGATCTAGGTCAATCTATAGATGTTTTGAGGTGAGGTGATACATAGGCTAATGCCACTAAAACCTCAATAAATAAAATGGTAGAGCTGCCTGACATCTTGTTTATGTGGTATACTTATTTTGATAATTTAATTGTTATAGAACTGTTATTGTAGTCTAACAGTTCGGATAAGGTATTCATAAACGATACGCAGAAAAACATTCAAACGCACGATTTTATTTTATTTCCACCTGCGCTATAAAGAAGCGCAATACAGTGCTGTGCGATTTTGCCCAGTCCGTTTCGGTAAGGATGCTGTATAGAATAAATCAATTGCATCCCGGTTCGTGCATCTGACCTACCTCAACGATGAACGTCTTCTCTTCACCACAGACCGAGACAACCCAGAATAAAATATGAAAGTAGCAGGTTTTCCAGCAAAAACCAGGGAGCCCCGCTTTCCTCCTCTTCACTCCAAGCCCCGCCATGACTGTCCCCAAATTCCCCCCTCAGCCCGCGTTTGAGTTCCAGTCTTATGTCCTGTGTCCGTGCTTCATTCCCAGGAAGAATGATTACCTATATTTCTCTGGTTGAATTTCAACGCATACCAACCGCTATTCTCGGGCTCTCATTGCGCAGACCCTGTTCTTAAAGCGTCACACAAAACGGAAGGGATTTAAGCCTGCACTCCAATGCTTAAACTGTAAACCGGGAGGTGCCAGAACAAAAAGTCAGCGCGAGAGAGGCACTCTGAGGTAATAATAATATATATCATATATATTTTTAATAAAGCAGTGCATGCATATCATCACATTTGCTTGGTGGCATAGAGCATTGGAGTAGAGGTGCTTCCAGAAGTTGCACAAATGGGAGAAAAAAATTGTACTTGGGTCCAGGAAGAATCTGGCCTTTTATAAACACATTTCAAACAATTCTACATCATTTTATATGACTGGAGACTTTAGCAGAATATTTTTTAAAACCGCACAAATGATCGAAATGACAGTCTACATTGACACTGACAAACTGAGAATCCGAGATCAATAAAAACGACCTCGTCTTGAATCCAACAATAGCCTAGGCTTACGTGTGTGGAGACACATATTGTACAATGTGAGGAGGAAATTATAGTCCTAGAAAAGCTTTCCACTTTCACTGACTCACTCATTGCAGCAGGAAGCAGGGGTGCTGCAGCACCCCCTGAAAAATATCAATTTAAAAAATGATCTTAAGCGCAATAATTGTTTCCCAAAAGTAGTAGTACATTGTACACGCCATTACAGACCTTTCCTATTGCTCAGAACATGCTATATACTTACACTCATATAAGTATATCGCTTTGTGCAGGATGTTAATATGTATGGTGTTGAGTCTCTGCCACTTTGCACCTGCAGTAATCACGTCTGCCTCCAGCTCTGACAGCAGGTTCTCGGCATGAATATCCTTGCGGGCCTGACGCAGTATCTTCTCAGTGAAAACTATTTTCGGTCAGCTTTGTTGAACATCCAAAGTTGAGTAAATCAAAATCTAGAGCAATCTGGAGAACAGGTAGACACAAACAAATCTATTCATTAATTTATCATTTCAATTAGAAGGGTACATTGAAAGGTAGCACTTTCAATGGCGAAATCTAAGATGTAATGCATATAATTTTGCACATCAATGAAACTGGCACAAGAATAATGAAATCATGCACTGAATTCTGCATACTGACAAGTATGAGTTTCAGGGTTGGAGCACACTAAAATTCAAATTCTCTTTAATGCTTTTCAATGAGGACAATATAGAATTAGGTGTCATTTCTGAATTGACTGGAACTGAAACGGAACTGACCCAAACCCTACTTTAAATCATGTATGGAAACGAATTCGACTTTAACCCTGTTGCTCAGGTGCTAAGTATGACCCACCATGTCTGGAGTATCCGGCAACTGTGATTGAGATTTCCTCCATGGTCTTGGATCCGTTTTCATGTATCCACGTTGCCCTCTGGATGGCTGTCTCCTTTAGGGGACAAATCTGACTCTCTTATGGGCAAAAAGTACACTATATATACAAAAGTATGTGGACACCCTTTCAAATGAGTGGATTCAGCTATTTCATCTACACCCGTTGCTAAAAGGTGTACAAAGTCGATCACACAGCCATGCAATCTCCATAAACAAACATTGGCAGTAGAATTGTCTTACTGAAGAGCTCAGTGACTTTCAACGTGGCACTGTCATAGGATGCCACCTTTCCAACAAGTCAGTTTGTCAAATGTATGCCCTGCTAGAGTTGCCCCAGTCAACTGTAAGTGCTGTTATTGTGAAGTGTAAACATCTAGGCGCAACAATGGCTCAGCCACAAAGTGGTAGGCCACACAAGCTCAGAGAAAGGGACGAGTGCTGAAGCCTATAGCGCGTAAACATTGTCTGTCCTCGGTTGCAACATTCACTACCGAGTTCCAAACTGCCTGTGGAAGTAATGTCAGCAGAATAACTGTTTGTCGGGAGCTTCATGAAATGGGTTCCCATGGCCAAGCAGCTGCACACAAGCCTAAGGCCACCATGTGCAATGCCAAGTGTCGGCTGGTGTGGTGTAAAGTTTGCCGCCATTGGACTCTGGAGTAGTGGAAATGCGTTCTCTGGAGTGATGAATCCCACTTCACCATCTGGCAGTCCGACAGAAGAATCTGGGTTTGGCGGATGCCAGGAGAACGCTACCTGCCCGAATGTATAGTGCCAACTCTAAAGTTCGTTGGATGAGGTCTGGGGCTGTTTTTCATGGTTCAGCCTAGGCCCCTTAGTTCCAGTGAAGGGAAATCTTAATGCTACAGCATACAATGAATGACATTCTATACAATTCTGTGATTCCAACTTTGTGGGAAGGCCCTTACCTGTTTCCTGTGCACAAAGCAAGATCCATACAGAATGGTTTGTTGAGATCGGTGTGGAAGAACTTCACTGGCCTGCACAGAGCCCTGACCTCAACCCCACCAAACACCTTTGGGATGAATTGGAACGCCGACTGCAAGCCAGGCCTAATCGCCAAACGTCAGTGCCCGACCTCACTAATGCTCTTGAGGCTGAATGGAAGCAACGTGAAAGTGTCCGATACCAGTCAAATGTCAGACTTAGCTAGCTTTCTACAGGCACTGACATAGCTACCTAGCTAGCTAACGATGTTAACGTTTGCTAACCAGACGTCAACAAAAACCTTACATTTAGCTAGCTATATTCTGTGACACGTAAAATATCAGTGTTAACAGTAAGCTCCAATAAGCTAGCGAGGCTAACGTTATCTAGCTAACATAGCTAGCTACCACAACAGAAGAAAATAATTTGTTAGCTATCACTCGAGCTAACGTTAGCAGGCAAGATGTTGATTTGAGGTAGCTAGCTAACTTAGATAGCTAGTTAACGTTAGCTATATAACTGAAAAAAAGACATTGACTGAGAAAAATGTATTTGTGATAGGACATAACCTGAATTACATAACATGTATAATTAGTAACATTTGTTACTTAAGTTTGCAGTCAGACAAAACACATTTTCCAAAATGTCTGTTGAAATGGGAGTTTGTTAACTTGTGTAACACAGCATTTGTGCACTGGTGGACTTCACTTCAAGTGCTGGTGGCAGGAGAATTAACTACGTTCTCTCCGGTCATCACTAGTTACCACAGCCACAGTCATAAACCCCGCCTATTTCTACAATGATTTTCATAAAATGTGATTTAAAAATGAACCGTTGCCTTAACCACACCACTAACCTTATGCCTAACATTAACCTTAAATTGTCACGTCCTGGCCAGTATAAGGGTTAATTGGTATTGTAGTTTGGTCAGGACGTGGCAGAGGGTATTTGTTTTATGTGGTTCGGGGTGGTGTTTTGGAAAAAGGGTGTTTGATTAAGTATTTCCGGGTTTTTGGGTTATGTTCTGTGTTTAGCCTTGTGCCTTGCCAGACTGTCGGTATATCGTTCGTTCGCTTGTTTTGTTATTTTTGTACGTTCATTTCGGGAAGTTAATAAAGGTTCAAAATGAACAAACACAGTCCTGCTGCATTTTGGTCCTCCTTCACCGACGATAACCGTGACAGAATCTCCCACCAAACCAGGACCAAGCAGCAGAGGAAGGAGCAGTGGGATTTTGAGTTGCACTATGGTGAGAGATGGACTTGGGAGGAGATCTTGAAGGGAGAAGGCTCCTACACTTGGGAGGAAATCCAAGCAGGAAAAGATCGCCTTCCATGGGGACAGGTGGTAAGAGAGAGAGAGGAAAGGCGAAAGGCTGGTATGGACCGGGAACGTTTCCGAGGAACACGACTGGCGTTGAAGCACGAGAGGCACCCCCAAGACATTTTTTTTGGGGGGGCACACGGGTAGTTTGGCTAGGCATAGGAAGAGCCGGAAGCCAGCTACCCGTGGTTATATGGAGGAGCGTATGAGGTGGAGAGCACCATGTTTCGCTAAGGAGCGCACTCTCACACCCATACGCACGCACAGTCCAGTGCGCGTTATTCCAGCCCCTCGCAGGTGCCGTGCTAGAGCGGGCATCCAGCCTGGTAGGAGGATGCCTGCGCAGCGCATCTGGTCGCCGGTACGCCTCCGAGGACCAGGCTACCCAACTCCCGCTCTACGCACGGCTACCATCAGGCCCCTGCACAGCCCAGTCTGCCCTGTACAAGCACCCCGCTCGTACAGGGCTACTAGTTCCATCCAGCCAAGACGGGTTGTGCAGGAGGTAAGATCAAGACCGACTGTGCGCCTCCATAGCCCTGGGTTTCCAGCTCCTGTCTCTCGTGCGGACCCGGAAGTGCGTCAACCCAGTCCGACTCGTCCTGTTCCCGCTCCCCGCACTAGCCTGGAGGTGCGTGTTCTCTCAATCTGGTACGCCCAGTACCAGCACCACGCACCAGGCTTCAAGTGCGTAAACCCAGCCTCGCCAGTCAACAGTCACCAGAGCTGCCCGCCAGTCAACAGTCGCCAGAGCTGCCCGCCAGTCAACAGTCGCCAGAGCTGCCCGCCAGTCAACAGTCGCCAGAGCTGCCCGCCAGTCAACAGTCGCCAGAGCTGCCCGCCAGTCAACTGTCGCCAGAGCTGCCCGCCAGTCAACAGTCGCCAGAGCTGCCCGCCAGTCAACAGTCGCCAGAGCTGCCCGCCAGTCAACAGTCGTCAGAGCTGCCCACCAGTCAACAGTCGCCGGAGTGGCCAGACTGCCCTGAACTGCCGGAGTGGCCAGACCGCCCTGAACTGCCGGGGTGGCCAGACCGCCCTGAACTGCCGGAGTGGCCAGACCGCCCTGAACTGCCGGAGTGGCCAGACCGCCCTGAACTGCCGGAGTGGCCAGACCGCCCTGAACTGCCGGAGTGGCCAGACCGCCCTGAACTGCCGGAGTGGCCAGACCGCCCTGAACTGCCGGAGTGGCCAGACCGCCCTGAACTGCCGGAGTGGCCAGACCGCCCTGAACTGCCGGAGTGGCCAGACTGCCCAGACTGCCCCGAGCTGCCAGACTGCCCAGACTGCCCCGAGCTGCCAGACTGCCCCGAGCTGCCAGACTGCCCAGACTGTCCCGAGCTGCCAGACTGCCCAGACTGTCCCGAGCTGCCAGACTGCCCAGACTGTCCCGAGCTGCCAGACTGCCCAGACTGTCCCGAGCTGCCAGACTGCCCCGAGCTGCCAGACTGCCCAGACTGCCCCGACAGCCTGGAACGGCCAGAACCGGAGCCACCTCCAGAGATAGGTGGGTTGGGGAGGGGGGGGGTGTAGCACAGTGCCGTCGTTGACGGCAGCCACCCTCCCTTCCCTCCCTTTAGTAGGGGGGAATTTTTCTTTTGGTGTTGTTTGGGGTTATTTTTGTTAAGGTGCTTCCGGGGTTAGCACCTTTAAGGGGGGGGGGGGGGGGGGGGGGGGGTACTGTCACGTCCTGGCCAGTATAAGGGTTAATTGGTATTGTAGTTTGGTCAGGACGTGGCAGAGGGTATTTGTTTTATGTGGTTCGGGGTGGTGTTTTGGAAAAAGGGTGTTTGATTTAGTATTTCCGGGTTTTTGGGTTATGTTCTGTGTTTAGCCTTGTGCCTTGCCAGACTGTCGGTATATCGTTCGTTCGCTTGTTTTGTTATTTTTGTACGTTCATTTCGGGAAGTTAATAAAGGTTCAAAATGAACAAACACAGTCCTGCTGCATTTTGGTCCTCCTTCACCGACGATAACCGTGACATAAATTCATATTTTTCAAAATGGCCACTGATTATTGTTACAGAAGGACTATTTTAAGAGAAAGGCTCCAAATTCAGCACAGAGCTAGATTTATGAACCCTGACAATACTTAGATTTGGGGCCACCACAGATTAGGCCCCTGAGGGCCATGACATTTTACACAATGGCCACTGTTGGTAATATAATGTTACAGTTGTCTTTTTTTTTTTATAGATAAACACAATAAATGTGGCACAGAGGTAGATTCATGTACTCCGAAAAGACCCCAATTAGGCTAGATTATATACTGTATGTTATGTACATTTCCTAACATGCCTGCAATTGGTTGATCTACACCATACACTTGAATACAGGGTGTCAGGTCAGATCCAAGCCACTAGTAAATTAGCTGGTTAGTTCCAGGGCTTTTAATGCTGTACTTTTTCTTATGATAAAAACACACTTCCTCAAAGGGTGTATATTGTCTGTTGCTATACTGAACCAATAATTATTATTTTGAATGATGATGTTGGAAGACCCTTAAAGTGCAGGAAGTACACCTTAACCCAATACTGCCACAGATCAACAGTCATACTAAACTGTGTAAGTAAGTAGCCTTGCATGAGCATGATGGAACAACTTGTAGGAGCTTAACTGCTGTAGTGGACAGCTTTATTCTCCAAGTGGATAGGACACTAGTGTATTTAGTCTGAATTTGCTCCTGATATTTTTATTTTATTTAACCTTTTTTTAACTAAGCAAGTCAGTTAAGAACACATTCTTATTTTCAATGACGGCCTAGGAACAGTGGGATAACTGCCCTGTTCAGGGGCAGAACAACAGATGTTTACCTTGTCAGCTCAGGGATTTGATCTAGCAACCCCTCAGTTATTGGCCCAAAGCTCTAATCACTAGGCTACCTGGGCATTGCAAAGTAACTTCAGCCATTTGTTTACATGCCCATGTTAGTGGTAGAATGTGAGCCCCCAGTCTCCCACTCCAGAAACAAACATCTTAACCATTAGACCCAAAAAATATGTATTTTTGCCAAGGGTGGTATTAAGTCACAGGCAGGGCTAGTTCACCACTAGAGCTTTTTAACTCACCTCTGCTACACTTATCCTAGAAATGTTTTTCTAAAATTTGCCCTAAAGGACTGCTGTGTTTCCCTCTGTTCTCACTGTAATAGCCTTTGTGTTACTGTCAAACCTTTTGGTTTTCAGGAGATCCAGGGCAGAAGTTTAGGCAATAAATATAATATACTTTGTGTAGATTAAAGGTTTGTAAAATAGTGGTACAGTCTGCAGCCTTTTAGTAAAATGTCTGACACGGTCCCCAGGGGCCAAATATGGGGTGGCTCCATATCTACATCTTCTCAGGGTCCATAAACCTACCTCTGCTCCAAATTGTACCGTTGGTGGGCATTTTGAAAATGGCTGCCATGCCCTCCATGGTCCAAATCTGGGGTGACTCTATATCTGAATCTTTTCAGGTGGGAAGCTAGCCTAGTGGTTAGGAGCTTGTTGAGGCATAATTATACTTTTTTTAAAGAGGAAATCAGCACAATCTTACAATCTGATGAGTAAAGTGTTTTGCAAAACTATTTTGAAATGGAATAAATTCTGCAACAAACACAATTCCAGTCAAAATAGAACATTGTACTAGTACAGAAATACTGTACTATTATATATCCAACCCAACTCCAAATGCTGCCATCATTACAGCCATAAAGGTGATGCATTTTCAAAACGCAAGATAGGCTACAGAAATAAACTGTGTTTTACACCTGCATTTGGAGCTGAAAGTAATTTATGTTAGCAAGGAGGTATACATCAAGTAGGTATACATCACGTCACATCCTGGAGTCCAGAGCAAGCTAAATCATACAACCATAGGGCCTACTTGTAGTAGAGATTGCAGGATCGGATGGAAAGCATGTTCTGTATGCACTGCACCATCTCGTTGGAGGGCAGCCTGCCTGTCAAGTGATCGTTGCCAGCTCAGAACCACTTGTGTTTAAAACATGGTCCTGTTTTATCAATTGGTGTGCTGATCAATGGACAGATATATTGCACACTTACAATAGGCTTTGGTCTAAAAATACATACAGCCAAATTATATAAACACTGAACAGCCAAATTATATATACACGCAACATGTAAAGTGTTGGCCCCATATTTCGTGAGCTGAAATAAAAGATCCCAGACATTTACAATACACACAAAAAGCGAATTTCACTCAAATGTTGTGCACAAATTTGTTTACATCCATTTTTTTGCGAGCATTTCATCTTTGCCAAGATAATCCATCCACCTGACAGGTGTGGCATATCAAGGAGCTGATTAAACAGCATAATCAATACACAGGTGCACCTTGTGCTGGGGACAATAAAAGGCCTCTCTAAAATGTGCAGTTTTGTCACACAACACAATGTCACAGATGTCTCAAGTTTTGAGGGAGTGTGCAATTGGCATGCTGACTGCAGGAATGTCCACCAGAGCTGTTGCTAGGCCTATGTCGCAAGTCACGACTTCACAGGAGCGCTGTTTGAACATAAAAATGTTTTTTAGCAAAATGCATTTTTTGGTCAGAAATACCTTCTCAAACATGTGAACTTTCATGTGCCTTAATAACAAACTTGTACGCCATCTGTAAATGCAAATACAATTGTTAAATTACGAGCCCTGTTGGTTAAGCCACAGAAAAAGATAGCCATGACTGACTGAGATAATGAGTGGGCTGGACATGCCGAGAGAGGAGTTCGCATTGGTCTGCCATATAGAAGACTTCTGTCTAACGCGGCTTTAAAAAAAAATATTGTGTAGTGGAGCTGCATAAGTGTTGCTCTCAAGTTTCTGGAGGATCAAGTTTTGAAATCAGTGGAATTAGAGTATGACAGCTCCAGATTACATCTTCAACTAAGGGCAACCGTGGTATGGCATTCCTGACAGGGAGACGCGTCCATCATGCATGATGATGTATACAGGTAAGATAGTCTAGAGTTAGCTAGCTACATTTTCAGATATTAAACATGTCTAATTCTGACAGAAAGTGGTTTCATTTCAAGCTAAAAAATAAAATAAAATAATAAAAAAGTTAGGATTGAATCCAGATATAATAGCAAACATACATAAAGAACTAACGTTTGCTAGCTGGCTTGTTAGCTTATGCTACGTGACGTGTGTGATCTTAAAAATAATAATAAGTTAGGATTGAATCCAGATATAATAGTAAACATACATAAAGAACTAACGTTTGCTAGCTGGCTTGTTAGCTTATGCTACGTTACGTGTGTGATCTTAAACTTTGTTTACCTAGCTAGCTAACTAGCTATATGTCTTTAGCTAAAGTGTACTGTTAGCTAGCTAGCTAATGTTTGCTTGCTGGCTCCCTAGCTGATGTTAGTATTTGTTTCCCAGACCTGTTTGCTTTTCTAGTTAGAGCCTAATGTTAGCTAGCTAACATTGAACCTGTTTGGTTAGTTCCCAGCACATGTGGCATTGTTGGCACTTTGATCATTGTTGTTTAACTAGCTAGCGTTAGCTGGCTGGCTCGTTAGCTAGCATTAAGTGACATGCGTTAACGTACACTTTGTTTACCTAGCTAGGTTCATTGTTTACCTAGTTAGCTAGCTATATGTCTTAAGCTAAAGTGTGCTGTTAGCTAGCTAGCTGACGTTAGCTGGCCTGCTCCCTAGCTGATGTTATTATTCGTTTCCCAGAGCTGTTTGCTGTTTTAGTTAGAGCCTAATGTTAGCTAGCTAACATTGAACCTGGTTGGTTAGCTCCCAGCACTGTGGTATTGTTGGCACTTTGTTCATTGTTGTTTAACCAGCTAACGTTTGCTGGCTGGCTCATTACTTGACATGTGTACAACACCCGTTGAATAAGGCCATTGTCAATAAAGGTCTGCAAAAAAAGTGTAATGAAATTGTTGCCAGCAGAGCTGGTTAGGCTGTTTTCATGTTATCCAGAGGTAAACAAATCATCAGCCAGAGCATCAAGTCTGCGCTCCGAGAGCGAAACGAGATGGGTGGAGCTTAAGAGGGTGTGAACGATGCTGAATGAGTGTAGACAAATAAGAGCTCTTTATTAAATACCAAAACATTCAAAGGCGATTTTCTCAAGTTGATCAACTTTCAAAGCCAAATTACTTTCCCATTGTTCCTCAAATGTAGTGTATGATATACCATTTGGTAGCTTTGAGTCTCTACTTTTATCCAATATAAAAAACCCAATTTCAAATTTTGCTACATGAGACCGAATCCAGCTGGTAAGTCACATTTACATATCATAAGCTGCCTCCAATGTTGTTTTAGAGAATTTTGCAGGCTCACAAACGCAGACCACATGTAACCACGGCAGCCCAGGACCTCCACATCCGGCTTCTTCACCTGCGGTATCATCTGAGACGCAGCCACCCAGACAGCTGATGAACACATTCCAAGATGGTGTAGCAGTCAGACGTCTTTGTCCTCATCTTTGTCGTGTCCCATGTATATATCTTTTATATCTTTTTTCTTCGCATATTTTTTTATATATTTTTTCTAAACTTCAACTTCAAAATACTTTCCTGCAACCCGCCTCACCCAATGTGGTGTGGATCTGCTTTTTTCTAAAGTATTTACTTTATTCCTGAATCGGAACCCCAACAGAAGCTAGCCAGCTGACTAGCTACTAGCTAGTAGTCAGCTAACCACTGCTAGCGGTCATCAGCTAACCTTTAGCTCGGAAAACTCTCGCCAGTTTGCACAACGCGATTCTAACCAGAGCATACCGGACCTATTTTCTCTCCATCACCTCGGATTACCAACGCAAGCACTGAACCTTTTCACCTGGATCATCGCAGCTAGCTAGCTGCAATCCGAGTGTCTACTCCTGGCTAACGTCTCTGTCCCGAAGCAAGCACCAACTAGCCTGGAGATAGCCCATGCTAGGCCCATCTCCCGGCTAGCTGAAGAGTTCCATCGGCCTCTCCTGGGCTACTATACCTATTTTGCCAATTGGCCTGGACCCATTTTACTGCCGGTGCAGAGCCCCGCCAGTCCTTCACAACTGGACTACCGACGTAATCTGCCCGAGGGGGTTATTCAACTGGCCCCTCCGTCGAGACGTCCCCTGAATGTCCATCTGCTATCCTGCTAGCCGCGGCCCGCTAGCTGCCTAGAGCATATCCGCTGTTAGCTGAATAGGTCCATCGGACAAAAAAATACTTATTCTGCCAATTGGACTGGTCCCCTTTACCAAACAGAACCCTACTAATCCATCACGACTGGTCTACCGACATAAACGCACAAGGAGGCTCTGCATGAGGAGGGTATAAACATACTTCCCCCGTCGCCACGTCCCTCTGAGGCCCTTCTGATAGCTTGCTAGCCCCGGCCCGCTAGCTGTCTGAATCGCCGTGTCTCCAACCAGCCTCACTACTCACTGGACCCTTATGATCACTTGGCTACGCATGCCTCTCCTTAATGTCAATATTGCTGTTCTGGTTAGTGATTATTGTCTTATTTCACTGTAGAGCCTCTAGCCCTGCTCAATATGCCGTAGCTAACCCTTCAGTTCCACCTCCCACACATGTGATGACATCACCTGGTTTAAATGATGTTTGTAGAGACAATATCTCTCTCATCATCACTCAATGCCTAGGCCTACCTCCATTGTATTCACATCCTACCATATCTTTGTCTGTACATTATGCCATGAATCTATTCTATCGCGCCCAGAAACCTGCTCCTTTTACTCTCTGTTCCGGACGTAATAGACAACCAGTTCTTATAGCCTTTAGCAGTAGCCTTATCCTACTTCTCCTCTGTTCCTCTGGTGATGTAGAGGTTAATCCAGGCCCTGCAGTACCTAGCTCCACTCCTATTCCCCAGGTGCTCTCATTTGTTGACTTCTGTAACCATAAAAGCCTTGGTTTCATGCATGTTAACATTAGAAGCGTCCTCCCTAAGTTTGTTTTATTCACTGCTTTAGCACACTCTGGCAACCCAGATGTCCTAGCTGTGTCTGAATCCTGGCTTAGGAACCTGACCTTCAGCCACGCTCAAGGTCCTAAACGATATCATAACCGCCATCGATAAGAGACAATACTGTTCAGCCGTATTCATTAACCTGGCCAAGGCTTTCGACTCTGTCAATCACCACATTCTTATTGGCAGACTCAACAGCCTTGGTTTCTCAAATGATTGCCTCGCCTGGTTCACCAACTACTTCTCTGATAGAGTTCAGTGTGTCAAATTGGAGGGCCTATTGTCCGGACCTCTGGCAGTCTCTATGGGGGTACCACAGGGTTCAATTCTCTGGCCGATGCTCTTCTCTGTATACATCAATGATGTCGCTCTTGCTGCTGGTGATAGTCTGATCCACCTCTACGCAGACAACACCATTCTGTATACTTCTGGCCTTTCTTTGGACACTGTGTTAACTAACCTCCAGACGAACTTCAATGCCATACAACTCTCCTTCCGTGGCCTCCAACTGCTCTTAAATGCAAGTAAAATTAAATGCTTGCTCTTCAACCAATCACTGGGTGTCTGGTTAGACTGTAAACTCTCCTTTCAGACTCACATTAAGCATCTCCAATCCAAAATTAAACCTAGAATCAGCTTCCTATTTCGCAACAAAGCATCCTTCACTCATGCTGCCAAACATACCCTCGTAAAACTGGCCATCCTACCGATACTCGATTTCGGCAATGTCATTTACAAAATAGCCTCCAACACTCTACTCAACAAATTGGATGCAGTCTATCACAGTGCCATCCATTTTGTCACCAAAGCCCCATATACTACCCACCACTGTGACCTGTACGCTCTCGTTGGCTGGTCCTCGCTTCATACTCGTTGCCAAACCCACTGGCTCCAGGTCATCTACAAGTCTTTGCTAGGTAAAGCCCCGCCTTATCTCAGCTCACTGGTCACCATAGCAGCACCCACCCATAGCACGCACTCCAGCAGGTATATCTCACTGGTCACCCCCAAAGCCAATTCCTCCTTTGGTCGCCTTTCCTTCCAGTTCTCTGCTGCCAATGACTGGAACGAACTGCAAAAATCACTGAAGCTGGAGACACATATCTCCCTCACTAGCTTTAACCTGTTAGGGCTAGGGGCAGTATTGACACGGCCGGATAAAAAAACGTACCCGATTTAATCTGGTTACTACTCCTGCCCAGTAACTAGAATATGCATATAAGTATTGGCTTTGGATAGAAAACACCCTAAAGTTTCTAAAACTGTTTGAATGGTGTCTGTGAGTATAACAGAACTCATATGGCAGGCCAAAACCTGAGAAGATTCCATGCAGGAAGTGGCCTGTCTGACAAGTTGTGTTTCATCTTGGCTCTTTTTATTGAAGACTGAGGATCTTTGCTATAACGTGACACTTCCTACGGCTCCCATAGGCTCTCAGAGCCCGGGAAAAAGCTGAACGATATCGAGGCAGCCTCTGGCTGAAACACTTTATCGCGTTTGGCAAGTGGCCGATCAGAGTACTATGGGCTTAGGCGCGTGCCCGAGTCGACCCCATGCTTTATTTTCTTTCGTCTATTTACCTAAACGCAGATTCCCGGTCGGAATATTATCGTTTTTTTATGAGAAAAATGGCATAAAAATTGATTTTAAACAGCGGATGACATGCTTCGAAGTACGGTAATGGAATATTAATAATTTTTTTGTCACGAATTGCGCCGTGCTCGTAACCCTTATTTACCCTTTCGGATAGTGTCTTGAACGCACAAACAAAACGCCGCTATTTGGATATAACTATGGATTATTTTGAACCAAACCAACATTTGTTATTGAAGTAGAAGTCCTGGGAGTGGATTCTGACGAAGACAACAAAAGGTAATCAAACTTTTATAATAGTAAATCTGATATTGGTGAGTGCTAAACTTGCCGGGTGTCTAAATAGCTAGCCCGTGATGCCTGGGCTATGTACTTAGAATATTGCAAAATGTGCTTTCACCGAAAAGCTATTTTAAAATCGGACATATCGAGTGCATAGAGGAGTTCTGTATCTATAATTCTTAAAATAATTGTTATGCTTTTTGTGAACGTTTATTGTGAGTAATTTAGTAAATTCACCGGCAGTGTTCGGTGGGAATGCTAGTCACATGCTAGTCACATGCTAATGTAATAAGCTGGTTTTTGATATAAATATGAACTTGATTGAACAAAACATGCATGTATTGTATAACATAATGTCCTAGGGTTGTCATCTGATGAAGATCATCAAAGGTTAGTGCTACATTTAGCTGTGGTTTGGGTTTATGTGACATTATATGCTAGCTTGAAAAATGGGTGTCTGATTATTTCTGGCTGGGTACTCTGCTGACATAATCTAATGTTTTGCTTTCGTTGTAAAGCCTTTTTGAAATCGGACAGTGTGGTTAGATTAACGAGAATCTTGTCTTTAAAATGGTGTAAAATAGTCATATGTTTGAAAAATTTAAGTTTTTGCATTTTTGAGGAATTTGAATAACGCGCCACGGGATTACACTGGCTGTTGAGTAGGTGGGACGCAAGCGTCCCACCTAGCCCATAGAGGTTAAGCACAAGCTGTCAGAGCAGCTCACAGATCACTGCACCGCTACATAGCCCATCTGTAAATTGCCCATTCAACTACCTCATTCCCCTTCTGTATTTATTTTTTTATCTTGCTCCTTTGCACCCCAGTATCTCTACTTGCACATTCATCTTCTGCACATCTACCATTCCAGTGTTTAATTGCTATATTGTAATTACTTCGCCCCCATGGTCTATTTATTGCCTTACCTCCCTTATCTTACCTCATATGCGCTCACTGTACTGTATATATACTTTTTCTACTGGATGGATCAGAGTACCTGGTTAAATAAAGGTGAAATAAATAAAAAATTAAAATGAAACTGTGGGTTTGCACAACCAAAGAATTTCTGCACAAACTGTCAGAAACCGTCTCAAGGAAGCTCATCTGTGTGCTCGTCATCATCACCAGGGCTCTGACCTAACTGCAGTTTGGCGTCGTAGCCGACTTCAGTGGGAAAGTTCTCAGCTTTAATGGCTGCTGGCGTGCTTTGCACGGATGTATCCCGGTTTCAGCTGTACCGGGCAAACAGTAGACAGACTGTATGGCGTTGTGTGGGTGAGAGGTTTGCTGATGTCTAGGTTATGGTATGGGCAGGTATAAGCTACGGATAACCAAATGCTGACTGGTTTTCAAATCAAATTGTATTGGTCACATACACATGGTTAGCAGATGTTAATGCAAGTGTTGCGAAATGCTTGTGCTTCTAGTTCAGTGCAGTAATATCTAACAAGTAATCTAACAATTCCCAAACAACTACCTAGTACACACAAATCTAAAGGGATGGAATAAGAATATGTACATATAAATATATGGATGAGTGATGGCCGAGCGGCATAGGCAAGGTGCAATAGATCGTATAAGGTACAGTATATACATATGAGATGAGTAATGTAAGATATGTTAACATTATTAAAGTGGAATTGTTTAAAGTGGCTAGTGATCCATTTATTAAAGTGGCCAGGGATTTGAGTCACTATGTAGGCAGCAGCCTCTCTGAGTTAGTGATTGCCGTTTAGCAGTCTGATGGCCTTGAGATAGAAAATGAAATTATTTCCCGATCAACGCCCCCTTCTTTTACCCTCGGATCGGTGGGTCCCACACAGGACGGTTGAGCTGACGTAGGCTAATTCGATTAGCATGAGGTTGTAAGTAACAAGAACATTTCCCAGGACATAGACATATCTGATATTGGCAGAAAGCTTAAATTCATGCTAGTTTTTCCTAGCCACCGTGCTTCTACACCTGCATTGCTTGCTGTTTGGGGTTTTAGGCTGGGTTTCTGTACAGCACTTTGTGACATCAGCTGATGTAAGAAGGGCATTATAAATACATTAGATTGATAACTGCACTGTCCAATTTACAGTAGCTATTACAGTGAACAAATACCATGTTATTGTTTGAGGAGAGTGCACAGTTATGAACTTAAAAAGTTATTAATAAGCCAATTAGGCACATTTAGGCAGTCTTGATACAACATTTTGAACAGAAATGCAATGGTTCATTGGTTCAGTCTAAAACTTTGCACATACATTGCTGCCATCTATTGGCCAACATCTAAATTGCACCTGGGCTGGAATAATGCATTTCAAAGATGCAAAAAAACGCATGTTTTTTTCTTTGAATTATCTTTTACCAGATCGAATGTGTTATATTCTCCTACATTAATTTCACATTTCCACAAACTTCAAAGTGTTTTCTTTCAAATGGTATCAAGAATATGCATATCCTTGCTTCAGTTCCTGAGCTACAGGCAGTTAGATTTGGGTATGTCATTTTAGATTAAAATTGGAAATACAGATGCATATCTGTATTCTCAGTCATGTGAAATCCATAGATTTGGGCCTAATGAATTAATTTCAATTGACTTATTTCCATATATGAAATGTAACTCAGTAAAATCTTTGAAATTGTTGCATGTTGCGTTAATATTTTTTGTTCAGTGTATATACCGGTATACATAATTTCAATAGCAGGACACTGTAATGGTTAAACTAAGAGTGGTTAAACTGGTTACCAACATAATTAGGACTGTAAAAATAAATATTTTGTCATACCCGTGGTATACGGTCTGATTTACCACGGCTTCTTCAGCATTCAGGGCTCAAACCACCCCGTTTAAAATACAGCATATCAAAGAAATAAAAGTTAAGTAAAAGTAAGCAATAATGAAAAATGGCAACAGAGATAATGTAGTTGTTAGTATTGTATTTAATATTTACAGCTGATTTTCTAGATGGAAGCGAAAAACCAGAAACCCATTTAAGACAATATGGAATAAACTGGAAAAAATTCCCCTGATCTCTCTTAAGACAATCGAGAAAGCTCCTGGAAAATACACAAATAATCAACTACTTATATGAAAATGTACCTTAAAGTTTACTGAAGAAAGGCCTAGTACTACATTACCTGTAAACAAAGGTGAGTTATCACTAAATATAAAATTCACAACCAAATGTACATTCATCAGATATAGTAAACTTTGTAAATACAATTCAGGGATGTCTGCAATTTCTCTTGACAAGCTACAGGCGTGGGCTGAAAATCACATTATGTTTTTTTTAGAGGGCAGGAGAAATAATGAGGAGGCAACTCAAATTGCTTTAATTATAATTTTTACATTGCAAACAGTGATTATTTTTCTCATGTAGAGGTACTGGATCCGGCCAAATAGGTTCCGGAACTAAACAGTCCAAAACGGAGAGGTGCCGGATCCTGTTCTCAGATCCTGTTGGTTGATCCAACTGCTGGGTTGCAGGCATTGGGTCACTTAGTTGGGTTGCTTTCTTTAACCAGTGGTGGCCCGCCCTTTAGGGCGTTGGGGCGCCCCCCCCACTTGTGATTAGCCCCCAAAAAGTTTACAAAAAAAATATTACAAAAATTATATATAATTCATGGATTATGTATTAAATGCTCATAAAAGTCAGGTAAAGGTGTACATTTTCCTGTTAAAAAAATATATGGTTCAAAACAAGATGTTCTGTTTCTTCCTACTCTGCTAGTCAGTAACTGTGCTAGCAGCAGCAATGTCACGGGCACATAGTCCGTGCGAACATTGCTTGGATTGTTTTGCCATTTATTTACTATGAGGGGGAACTTCTGCTTGCTCGTCACGCTACATTGCTCTTTGATAAGCAAATGCTCCTGCTACCTGTCTCTCCTTAACGTGTTGACTGGTGTTTTGGCTCACTGCCACGCAATTTACTACTTGTTTCTACAGCACCTACTTGCAAGTTGGTCATCTCACCTCCTCATTAATTCTCCTGCCCCTAAAAAAAAGTAATTTGAAAAACATAGATTTTCAGCCCATGCCTGTATGTCAAAAGCAATTGTGGCCACACCTAAATTGTATTTACAAACCTTGGGCAAAGTGGGTGGGGTTATATCCTGCCTGGTTGGCCTTGTCTGGGGTATTGACGAACGGGGCCACAGTGTCTCCCGAACTCCCCCCGTCTCAGCCTCCAGTATCTATGCAGCAATAGTCTATGTGCCGGGGGATAGTGTCAGTCTGTTATATCTGGTGAAATTCTCCTGTCTTATCCGGTGTCCTATGTGAATTAAAGAATGCTCCCTCTAATTGTCTCCCTCCCCTTCCGGAGGACCTGAGCCCTAGGACCATGCCTCAGGACTACCTGGCCTGATGATTCCTTGCTGTCCCCAGTCCATCTGGTTTTGCTGCTGCTCCAGTTTCAACTGTTCTGCCTGTGGCTATGGAACCCTGACCTGTACACCAGACATGCTTCCTAGACCCAGACCTGCTGTTTTCAACTCTCTCTCTACCGCACCTGCTGTTTCGACCTCTAATTGCCCAGCTTTGAAAAGCCAGGTGACATTTACTCCTGATGTACTGACCTGTTGCACCCTCTACAACCACTGTGATTATTGTTTCACCTTGCTGGTCATCTATGCACGTTTGAACATCTTGGAGAACAATCTGGCCTTAATGGCCATGTACTGTTATAATCTCCAACCTGCACAGCCAGAAGAGAACTGGCCATCCCTCAGAGCCTGGTTCCTCTCTAGGTTTTCTAGGGAGTTTTTCCTAGACACCGTGCTTCTACATCTGCATTGCTTGTTGTTTGGAATTTTAGGCTGTGTTTCTGTATAGCACTTAGTGACATTTGCTTATGTAAAAAGGACTTTCATAAATACATTTGATTGATTGATTGATTGTATAGTGTATGTGCAGACAGGATCCATACAGAGAGCAAGTCCTCTGCTTTCTTTCTGTTTGCTCTAACTGGCATGTGACTCAGGTGTGTTTCTTGTGTGTTTGCCATTTCACGGGCTGTGCTTGTTTCAGGAGGCAGGGTATGGGCTGTATTTGCGAACCCACTGTAGCTTATAGCAAACGTTCAGTAAATTCCTGCTAAGAAGAGCGACACTAGCCTGGCAAATGGAGGTCGGTAAAGAACGGTTTTAATGCTGCAGAAGCTGTGGTTATTTTGTTCTATTCCGGGACAATGTGGACCGTCTGGACTTTCAATGTAAAAATGGTTTGCTTGCAAAGGACTACTTAGGCGAAGTGGCTACCCTTAGCAAACAAGTAGCGAACTTACACAAGCTTCAAAGGAATCTACTAAGCCTACTTTCTCTTTTACTTCAGTAGCTGAACGCTGCTTTGACCTGATGGGAGTGTCACTGCTGTGTCGTCTCTCCATAACCAACTGGCTGGTGCTCTGCAAGGGATCCCTCCCTGAAGGGTTAGTAGGATGCTTCTGGATGAATAAGTGGATGTTCCTATTACTGACTCTGTCAAGCAGCCATGGAGGTATGTCACTTGTCGTGGAAGTCAAAGCAGCCGCCTTTGGCAATAGTGGCCTCCTTAGCGGTGGGAAGCCCTGACCAGATACAGTCTTCAAACAGCTTTTCTGGCTCTGTGCCCTCGCTGGGTCGAGATACAGGGGAGTGTGCACTATTTAATGCTAATTCAAGAAAACTGGGAATTCAACAAGAATGTTATATGGTAAAAGTACCATACAAAAAAAATGCATGAACAGTGTAGTTTAATGTGTCCGAGTGTGTCTCATGTGTAGAGACACACAAGTGCAGAGAACAGTAGCTACAGATTTTTACACCAGATAATGTGATTTACTGAAAGCTTTTTTCCAACATTGTGTCTATTTCCAGTCTTCTCTCATTGATTGAG
Source organism: Salmo salar (assembly GCF_965601325.2). Classification (NCBI taxonomy): domain Eukaryota; kingdom Metazoa; phylum Chordata; class Actinopteri; order Salmoniformes; family Salmonidae; genus Salmo; species Salmo salar. The sequence goes on along the minus strand of NC_138302.1, from coordinate 41,326,525 downwards.
CCAGTTGGGTGTCCACCACAAAGTGCTGCATGTCATGATGACAGAGACCTGTCTCGATCAATGAGTGAGAAGACTTGCAATAGACACGATGGCGGCACATATATTGTTGGATTACTTTATGGAGCAAAAAGAGTATATATATTTTAATAACGGAGCATTTTCAAAATTCAAACTGACATCTGCAACTGGACATGGACATTTTATGAGACTCCTGTTTTCCCGAATCGAGGACGAAGACGACATCGCCAAGGTTGGTAGAAAATTCCCTGTGCTAACTCAAACAGTACCTATCCTGCAAGTCCAAGTAATGGATACCAAAACTCTTTGGTTAAATCACATTATCTGGTGTAACAATCTGTAGTTAAGAGAACTGGTGATCAGCCAATGATGGGAGACGTTATGATGAAATTTCCATTCCAAAGAAACATACAGTAAGTTCAGAGATTATTTATAAAGCTGTGGGAGGAGTGTTGTTAAGATCAAACTGCCATTCAGCTCCTCATGCGTCATCTGCTTGAAATCCAGCATATTGTTTAATCCCTCGAGAGGGAAACAGTTCATGGGATACAGTTCTCCTACAATGAAAAACAGTTGAACCGTGCCAGCATAACATCAACATTAGGGTAGACTAGTTGAACATGCATACATGTGCACAGGCACAGAGATTACGTTTACAACAATATCTAGCTAGCATAGAAAGAAATATGGCATAACCCTCAACCTAGACACTAGACCGTACAAATGAGCCTAGGTATGCAGACAGTATCTACCTACAGCCATGTCTGTCATGCATGCTTAAGGAAATATGTTTTATAGTAAAACCTGTTTCAGTTTTAGAGATTTACAACTGTACATTTTTGTATTATTATTTCTCCTCACTGTTTGCTAGTAAACTTAGTTAGCTGGCTTTCTGGTTATGCAATACTTATTATTTACATCTGTTTGAAATCCTATCTTGGGCCATGCCTAGAATTTTTGCATCCTCGGTCATAATCATAACCGATGTCAACCCTCGTTGATTATGTTACATAACTAGCCAGTAAAATTATTTACAGTTGCTGATGTTACACGTTTGCAAACAAGTTACAAATGTGAGGCATGGCGCATAACAAGTTAGCAGGCGCCAGGCTAACTAGCTAGCCAACTCCAGTCATATGCTAATGTTTGCTGGTAAACCTAGCTTAGGTGTCTGGTTGTAATGCTGTAGCTTGCTGTTTAGTAGCTAGCCATATCTATGACTAAAAAGAGAATAGGCTTAACAATCAAGACACAAAAAATCTCCGATTGTAAAACCTCTTCTATTTTTAGTCATAGATATGGTTACCGGTAGTTGTTTAGCTAGCTAACCAAGTTAGCTAAGTTAGCAAAGAGAAAAATAATTTGATTCCCCACAGTGTAACACAGTAGTATGTTAGCCAGCAATACACAATCTGGATTTCAGTAGATCAACCTAAATTAGCTAGGTGGCTTGCAGGAAAAATAACTTACTTAGCTAAGCACCGTATTTGCCATCTGCCCTCTTGGTGCAAGCATCGGCTGAAGTTGAGCTTTTAATGTTAGCTAAATCCAACTCTTTGTTTCGAATCCTCAACGCTATATTCCGGTTGAAACATGTATGGTTGAATGTCACCATGTAGCCAAATGATGCGCCATCGTCAAATTCATGATTATGAGAGGAATCACTTGAAGCCATTGCGTCTCGTCAGTTCTTTCAGTTTTTCCCAAAGGATTGTTGTTAGTGTCTGCCTCCTTCTAAAAAAGCCTGCCTTGGGGAAGGGACAGGGGCCAGAGCATGAAGCACCGCCCAACACAAGTTGTAGTCTTTCAGAGACTGGGAAAAAATGTCTGCTTGTATATTTAGCAATAGGAACATCACTGAAAGACGTCCAATAGCTCTATTGAACAAGGACAACCATATCCACACCCACACAAATGTGTAGTGCGATCAGTATAACATAGAGCCTTCGCGAAATGCCACAAAGCAGAACACATTCATTTTTAGATCTCTCCCCCATCAATACACCGGAAGTCGTCATAGAGTGTATCATTATGTGTGAAATACATCTCATTGTCCTAGAAATGCCTCAGACGTAATGAAAAACAAGTCCAGATTTCCCCATGGTGAAATTCCCCTTTAAGGAACCCACTGTTGTTATCTCCACCTATGCTATTAAAAGTTTTATATCAAGCTATCGTTTTGCTGCATGTGCTCATAAGCATAGGGGTATTGTTAATAGTAATCTTGAGCACATTAACAGTGGCAAGAAAAAGTATGTGAACCCTTTGGAATTACCTCGATTTCTGCATAAATTGGTCATCATATTTGATCTGATCTTCATCTAAGTCACAACAATAGACAAACATAGTGTGCTTAAACTAATAACACACAAATTATTGTATTTTTCTTGTCGATATTGAATACATAATTAAAAAATTCACAGTGTAGGTTGGAAAAAGTATGCGAACCCCTAGGCTAATGACTTCTCCAAAAGCTAATTGGAGTCAAGAGTCAGCTAACCTGGAACAAAAGAGTTCTCAGAAAACCTAAGATTAAGAATTGTTGACTTGCATAAAGCTGGAAAGGGTTGCAAAAGTATCTCTAAAAGCCTTGATGTTCATCAGTCCGCGGTTAGACAAATTGTCTGTAAATGGAGAAAGTTCAGCAGTGTTGCTACTCTCCCTAGGAGTGGCCGTCCTGCAAAGATGACTGCAAGAGCACAGCACAGAATGCTCAATGAGGTTATGAAGAATCCTAGAGTGTCAGCTAACGACTTACAGAAGTCTCTGGAACATGCTAACATCTCTGTTGATGAGTCTACGATACGTAAAACACTAAACAAGAATGGTGTTCATGGGAGGTCACCATGGAAGAAGCCACTGCTGTCCAAAAAAAACATTGCTGCATGTCTGAAGTTTGCAAAAGTGCACCTGGATGTTCCACAGCGCTACTGGCAAAATATTCTGTGGACAGATGAAACTACAGTTGAATTGTTTGGAAAGAACACACAACACTATGTGTGGAGAAAAAAGGGTACAGCACACCAACATCAAAACCTCATCCCAACTGTAAAGTATGGTGGAGGGAGCATAGTGGTTTGGGGCTGCTTTGCTGCCTCAGGGCCTGGACAGCTTGCTATCATCGACGGAAAAAGGAATTCCGAAGTTTATCAAGACATTTTGCAGGAGAATGTTAGGTTATTTGTCCGCCAATTGAAGCTCAACAGAAGTTGGGTGATGAAACAGGACAACGACCCAAAACACAGAAGCAAATCAACAACAGAATGGCCTCAACAGAAAAAAATACGCCTTCTGGAGTGGCCCAGTCAGTCCTGACCTCAACCCGATTGATATGCTGTGGCATGACCTCAAGAGAGCAGTTCATGCCAGACATCCCAATAATATTGCTGAACTGAAACAGTTTTGTAAAGAGGAATGGTCCAAAATTCCTCCTGACCGTTGTGCAGGTCTGATCCGCAACTACAGAAAATGTTTGGTTGAGGTTATTGCTGCCAAAGTCGGGTCAACCAGTTATTAAATCCAAGGGGTTCACATACTTTTTCCACCCTGTGCTGTGAATGTTTACACGGTGCGTTCAATAAAGATATGAAAATGTATAATTGTTTGTGTGTTATTAGTTTAAGCAGACTGTGTTTGTCTATTGTTGTGACCTATCAAATTTTATAACTAATTTATGCAGAAATCGAGGTATTTCCAAAGGGTTCACATACTTTTTCTTGCACTGTTCCTGAATTCTACTATTAGCTCTGCAACTATGAATCCAATCAAGAAGCCTATTGTGGCTAGCTCATCCAAATCTATTGACTCTTGTGTCATCATGGGTACACCTTCTGTTTTCAAATCTTGCAGAGGACTTGGACTCTTACATGAAAATGCATGAAGGCCGATGTCTAAACTGGAATTTCTGGATGTCTGGGTGCATCACACTAGCCCAGACGTTCTGGTTATATCAGAGACCTGGCTGAATAATTTGATTATGGATAAGGACGTTGCGGACTACAACATTTTCAGATGTGATAGACCAAAAACAAATCCCCATAAATATCTGTCAGTTTAAACTGGAGATACGTATTTTGTGGTGGATTGAGACACATCCAATGCATCTGCCTATGTTGCACTTCCGCATCTGTGGTGAAAGGTGACAGAGCTAGAGTGACGTTTGTCAGACCATGAGACATCCCTAAAATCAGTCTTCTCACAAAATCGTCTGTAGCGTCCAAACGGTTTGTCCTACACGGGTTGAAGTACAGGGGAGTGTACACTATTTAATGCTAGCTCAAGAGAACTGGGTACACAACAATAATTTTATATGATAAAAGTAACATACAAAAAAAATGGTGTGAACAGTGTAGTTCAGTGTGTCCGAGTGTGTCTCAGGTGTAGACACACAAGTGCAGAGAACAGTAGCTACAGATTGTTACACCAGATAATGTGATTTACCCAAAGCTTTTTGCTGCAATCTTGTCTATTTCCAGTCTTCTCTCATTGATGGAGACAGGTGGGTGTCCACCCCAATGTGCTGCATGTCATGATGACGGAGACTTGAAATAGACACGATGGCAGCACATATTGCTGGATTATTTTATGGAGCAAAAAAGTATATATATTAATAACGGAGCATTTACTAAATTCAAACTGACGCCTGCAACTTGACACGGACATTTTATGAGACTCCTGTTTCCCCAAATCAGGGACGAAAACGGCATCGCTAAGTTTGGTCGAAAAAAAAGAGGGAGGGTTGGCTATTTATGTAAGATCTTCTCTTATTGCATCATGCTCTCTTAGCATCTCTTTCCCCTAATGTGTGAATTGTTGGTTATAAAAGTGTCCACATTCCAAAATATACATATATTTACTGCTGTGGTGTACCGTCCCCCAGCCGCTTCAGTGGCGGCTGTATCACCGCTTGGTACGGCAACTGCACCGCCCGCAACAGCAGGGCTCTCCAGTGGGTGGTGCAGTCTGCCCAGCGCATCACCAGGGGTACACTGGTCCCTCCAGGACACCTATAGCACCCTATGACACAAGAAGGCACAAAAGATCATCAAGGACATCAACCACCCAAGCCACTGCCTGTTCACCCTGCTATCATTCAGAAGGCGAGGTCAGTACATGTGCATCAAAGCTGGGAACGAGAGACTGAAAAACAGCTTCTATCTCAAGGCCATCAGACTGTTAAAAAGCCATCACTAGCCGGCCTCCACCCAGGACCCTGCCTGAACTTAGTCACTGTCACTAGCCGGCTACCACCCGGTTACTCCACCCTGCACCGTAGAGGCTGCTGACATGGAATCACTGGTCACTTTAAGAATGTTTACATACTGTTTACTCATTTCATATGTACAGTACCAGTCAAATGTTTGGACACACCTACTCGTTCCAGGGTTTTTCTTTTTAATTAACAGGTGTGCCTTGTTAAAAGTTTATTTGTGGAATTTCTTTCCTTCATAACCTTTTACATCTAGATGTTCCGCTAGCGGAACGCCTTGCCAATATCCAATGATAGAGCGTGGCGCGAATTACAAACTCCTCAAAATCCCAAAACTTCAATTTTTCAAACATATTACTATTTTACACCATTTTAAAGACAAGACTCTCCTTTATCTAACCACATTGTCCGATTTCAAAAAGGCTTTACAACGAAAGCAAAACATTAGATTATGTCAGGAGAGTACCCTGCCAGAAATAATCAGACACCCATTTTTCAAGCTAGCATATAATGTCACAAAAACCAAAACCACAGCTAAATGCAGCACTAACCTTTGATGATCTTCATCAGATGACACTCCTAGGACATTATGTTATACAATACATGCATGTTTTGTTCAATCAAGTTCATATTTAAATCAAAAACCAGCTTTTTACATTAGCATGTAAACTAGGATATGTGGCTGCTACTCATGTATTTAAATTTGAATTTGTCATTTTGAATCCAGTTGCAGTTGCAAATTCAAACATCCGGTGAATTTACTAAATTACTCACGATAAACGTTCACAAAAAACAAAAGTTTCATTACCTTTGTTGTCTTCGTCAGAATGCACTCCCAGGACTGCTACTTCAATAACAAATGTTGGTTTGGTCCAAAATAATCCATCGTTATATCCGAATAGCGGCGTTTTGTTCGTGCGTTCCAGACACTATCCGAAATGGTAAAGAAGGGTCGCGCGCATGGCGCAATTCGTGACAAAAAAATTCTAAATATTCCATTACCGTACTTCGAAGCATGTCAACCGCTGTTTAAAATCAATTTTTATGCCATTTTTCTCGTAGAAAAGCGATAATATTCCGACCGGGAATCTCCTTTTCGGCAAACAGAGGAAAAAATCACAAAGACGGGGGCGGTCAGGTCACGCGCCTAAGCCCACAGTCCCTTGATCGGCCACTTGAGAAAGGCGATAATGTGTTTCAGCCTGGGGCTGGGATGACGACATTCAGGTTTTTCCCGGGCTCTGAGCGCCTATGGATGACGTAAGAAGTGTCACGTTAGAGCAGAGATCCTTAGTAAAAGATAGAGATGGCAAAGAAGTTCCAGAAATGGTCAGACAGGCCACTTCATGTAAAGGAATCTCTCAGGTTTTGACCTGCCATTTGAGTTCTGTTATACTCACAGACACCATTCAAACAGTTTTAGAAACTTTAGGGTGTTTTCTATCCATATATAATAAGTATATGCATATTCTAGTTACTGGGTAGGATTAGTAACCAGATTAAATCGGGTACGTTTTTTATCCAGCCGTGAAAATACTGCCCCCTAGCCATAAGAGGTTATACTCACAGACACCATTCAAACAGTTTGAGAAACTTTAGGGTGTTTTCTATCCAAATAAAATAATTATATGCATATTCTAGTTTCTGGGCAGGAGTAATAACCAGATTAAATCGGGTATGTTTTTTATCCGGCCGTGAAAATACTGCCCCCTATCCTAAACAGGTTAAAACCTGTTGGGGCTAGGGGCAGTATTTTCACCGCAGAATAAAAAACATCCTTCCCTGTAGCTCAGTTGGTAGAGCATGGTGTTTGCAACGCCAGGGGTTGTGGGTTCGATTCCCACGGGGGGCCAGCACAGGAAAATAATTATATGAAATGTATGCATTCACTACTGTAAGTCGCTCTGGATAAGAGCGTCTGCTAAATGACTAAAATGTAAAATGTAAGGGCTATTTGACCAAGAAAGAGAGTGATTGAGTGCTGCATCAGATGACCTGGCTTCCACAATCACCTGACTTTAACCCAATTAAGATGGTTTGGGATGAGTTGGACCGCAGAGTGAAGGAAAAGCAGCCAACAAGTGCTCAGCATATGTGGGAACTCCTTGGCATTCTCTCAACCAGCTGGTTGAGAGAATGCCAAGCGTGTGCAAAGCTGTCATCAAGGCAAGGGTGGCTACTTTGAAGAATCTCAAATATAAAATATATTTAGATTTAACATTTTTGGGTTACTACATGATTCCATATGTGTTATTTAATAGTTTTGATGTCTTCACTATTATTCTACAATATAGAAAATTGTAAAAATAAAGAAGAAACCCTTGAATGAGTAGGTGTGTCCAAACTTTTGACTGGTACTGTATGTAAATGTGATATTTCAGTTTTTGGTATTTTATAAATTTGCAAAAATGTGAGAAACTGTTTTTGCTTTGTTATTATGGGGCATTGTGTGTAGATTGATGAAAACAAATGATTTAACCAATTTTAGAGTAAGACTGTAACGTAACAAAGTGTGGAAAAAGTCAAGGGGTCTAAACACTTTCCGAATGCACTTAAACCACTAGATGCTTTTTTCAATTTCTTTCCTGGTTATGGTTATAGAACTCACCATAGTGTTTTTGTTATCAAAAAGTGGGTTGGGCCTCTTTGTATGTAAGCAGAGAGCAGCATTTTCTACAAAGCACTCATGAGATGGCCCACAGGGAGGAGCTCAGAGAACTGGCAGTATAGTGCCAGAACAACAAACTCTCCCTCAATGTGAGCAAGACAAAGGAGCTGATCGTGGACTACAGGAATAGGCGGGCCGAAAGGCATCCATTATCGTCGACAGGGCTGTAGGGGAGTGGGTCGAGAGTTTCAAGTTCCTTGGTGTCCACATCACCAACCAACTATCATGGTCCAAACATACCAAGACAGTCGTGAAGAGGGCACGACAAACCTTTTCCCCCTCAGCAGACTGAAAAGACTTGGCATGGGTCCCCAGATTCTCAAAAGGCTCTACAGCTGCACCATCGAGAGCCTTCTGACCGGTTGTTTCACCGCCTTGTATGGCAGCTGCTCGGAATCTGACCGTAAGGCACTACAGAGGGTTGTGCGAACGGCCCAATACATCACTGGGGCCAAGTCTCCTGCCATCCAGGATCTATGTAATCTGTGGTGTCAGAGGAAAGCCAATAAAATTGTCAGAGACTCCAGTCACCCAAGTTAAAGACTGTTTTATCTGCTACCACACGGGCAAGCGGTACCGGAGCACCAAGTCTAGGACCAAAAGGTTCCTCAACAGCTTCTACCCTCAAGCCATAAGACCGCTGAACAATTCATAAAATCGCCACCGGACAATTTACATTGACCCCCCCCCCCCCCCCTTTTGTACACTCACTGTTTGTTTGTTACCTATGCATAGTCACTTCACCTCCACCTACATGTACAGATTACCTCAATTAGCCTGGACCCCCGCACACTGACTCGGTACCGGTGCCACCTGAATATAGCCTCGTTATTCTGTGTTACTTTTATTATTACTTTTTATTTTAGTCTACTTGGTAAATATTTTCTTCTTCTTGAACTGCACTGTTGGTTAAGGGCTTGTAAGTAACCATTTCACAGTAAAGTCTACACTTGTATTCAGCGCATGTGATAAATACAATTTGATTTGATTTGTAGAAACGACCTATGTATATATCATCATTAATTCAATTTAGACTCACAAATGACCAAACCCGGTTTTAGGTTTGGATAACACTGGAGGCCCCTTCGGTCTCCACAGAGTTGGATAGAGCTGCTTTCAGTTTTTTGCGCCATTTATGTGGAACAACTTATAGAGCTCTCTGAAATAAGATACTCTGGTCCTCCTTGGTCAGTTCAGCGTAATGATCAGAGGCCTCTATGTTAATAAATGTGGCTATTTTCCTTAATTTGTTTTGAAATTTTGAATATTTTATATTGTATATGTTTGATACATTTATGCAGGGTACGTCTGTAATAGTCTATAGTCTAGTATGACTTCCCTGTCAAAATAAAGGTTAAATTAAAAAATAAAATAAAGGTGCAGACCCTGGATGCACCTCAAAAAAATACAAAAATAAAATAAACTAAAGGGAGGGAAGGGAGGGAGGGTGGCTGCCGTCACCGACGGCACCTGTGCTACACCCCCCATCCCCAAACCTCCTACAGTGGAGGTGGCTCTGGTTCTGGCCTACTGTCCTCCAGACTGTAGACAGAGTTTCTTTGCTCCGGACCGTAGGCAGACTCACTCGGTTCCGGGTCGTAGGCAGACTCCTTCGGTTCTGAGCTGTAAGCAGACTCACACATTTCAACGTTATTGTCAACCTCATTCTGTTCCGGACCACAGGCAGACTCACTCGGTTCTGGGTCGCAGGCAGACTCATTCGGTTCTGGGTCGCAGGCAGACTCACTCGGTTCCGGATCGCAGGCAGACTCACTCGGTTCCGGTTCGCAGGCAGACTCACTCGGTTCCGGATCGCAGGCAGACTCACTCGGTTCCGGTTTACAGGCAGACTCACTCGGTTCCGGCTCGCAGGCAGACTCACTCGGTTCCGGATCACAGGCAGACTCACTCGGTTCCGGACTGCAGACCAATTCACCCCTCTCCGAACTGTGGGCCGTCTCACTCGGTTCTGCACAGTGGGCCGTCTCCCTTGGTTCCGAACTGTAGGCCGTCTCACTCGGTTCCAGGGTTACTACTCTTACCGGATACTCATGACGGGGTACTGTTGTCGGATACTCTGGATGGGGCACTGTTGCCGAATACTCTGGACGGGGCATTGTCGTCGGATACTCTGGACTGGACACTGTTACCGGATACTCTGGACTGGACACTGTTGCCGGATGCTCGAGACTGAGCTGACGCACTGGAAGCCTGATGCGTGGTACTGGTACTGGATGTGCCAGTCTGGGGACACGCACCTCAGGGCTATTGCGGGGAGCGGGATCAGGACAAGTCGGACTGGGCTGACGCACTGGAAGCCTGATGCGTGGTGCTGGTTCTGGAAGTGCCAGTTTATGCACACGCACCTCAGGGCCAGTGCGGGAAGCAGGAATAGGACGGGTTGGACTGGGTTGACACACTGGAAGCCTGGTGCGTGGTGCTGACTTAGGATGTGCCTGTCTGGGGACACGCACCTCAGGGCTAGTGCGTGGAGCGGGAAACACTGGACCGTAGAGGCGTACTGGCGGTCTCGATCACAGGACTGGCATCACCCGTACTGGCTGGATGCCCACTTCCCCCTGGCAAATGCGGGGCGCTGGTACTGCGCATACCGGCCTGAAAATACCCGGCCTCGCCACAGCACCCATCACCCCTAAGCACGGGACCTGTCCAGTCTTTTGTTTCCCAAAAAAGGTACGGGGATTTGGCCTGGGGCTCAATCCTCGCCCAGCCAAACTACCCGTGTGCCCCCCCCCCAATTGTTTTTTATTGGGGCTGCCTCTCGGGCTCCCTTAACTCCTCCACAGCCCTGGAAATGCCTGTCCTCAACTCTGCCCATGTCTCACGATAGTCCCTGCATTGCTCCTTCCTCCGCTGCTTGGTCCTTATTTGGACACACATATAGTGCATTCAGAAAGTATTCAGACCTCTTGACTTTTTTCCACATTTTGTTACAGCCTTATTTTAAAATTGATTAAAAAGAAATGTTTCTCATCTATCTACATATAATGACAAAGTGAAAACAGGTTTTTAGATTAAAAATAAAATAAAAAAAGAAATACCATATTTACATAAGTACTCAGACCCTTTGCTTTGAGACTCGAAATTGAGCTCAGGTGCATCCTGTTTCCATTGATCATCTTGAGATGTTTCTACAATTTGATTGGAGTCCACCAGTCTATATAAGGTCACACAGTTGAGAGTGCATGTCAGTGCAAAAAACAAGCCAGCAATCGAAGGAATTGTCCGTAGATCTCCGAGACAGGATTGTGTCAAGGCACAGATCTGGGGAAGGGTACCAAAACATTTCTGCTTTGTCATTATGGGGTATTGTGTGTAGATTTATGAGGGGGAAAATGATTTCATCAATTTTAGAATAAGGTTGTAATGTAACAAAATGTAAAAAAATTCAAGGGGTCTGAATACTTACCGAATGCACTGTAACTGTGGCTGGCCAATTTTATTGTTTCCCTCAGTGTTCATCATGTTCTACTGTAGGTGAAAGGGGCGACATGTTATGTGGACTGAAACAGCATACAATCTGGTGTATCAAAAATAATGATCAAATTAAACTGAACAAAAATATCTGTTTAAAACAGTGGCAGCATGTGCAGCATTGGTAATTTGTTTTTTGACATGCAAAAGTGAAACAGGTGTATTTATGCTGTTGTTCCAATGCACAGATCACATTTTATATCTTCTCAAAAAATACTACTGGTAGTTTGAAAACTTGGCATCACATTGCTGTCATGCTGCTTTGTTGACAACTCCAACCACCACCACCAACTCCCCGGGTATTCAGCCAATAAGTGGCCACCACTGCCCAGTGAGGTCCAAATTCAGTTTATCCTGTGTTTTACATCATATTGTACCACAGCTGATGAAACTAACACTGTACAAGTGTGAAAACATTTGATCCGTGTTATTTCCTGATAGTTGCTGGTCAAAAATACAATCTAGACAGGAACTTCTAATCAGCAGGTTTACAAGGGCAGGAGTTTCAGCATTCCATGGTGACATCACCATGGAGTAAATTGGTTAATAGACCAATAACAAAGAGTTACAAACCTCTCTGCCAATAACAGCTAGTTTTCAGCTTTCCCCTCCCAACTCAGACCACTCCTAGACAGTCCTAGCAAAATTGCTTGAGAGGTTTTTTTTAAAGAGAGAGGCCCATTTTAATGGAAATCTATCACAGTAGCTAGGTTTCCATCCAATTGTCAACAGATTTGAATGCACATTTCCTTACCAGAGATGTTTCCATCAAATTAACTTTTTTCAGATAAAAGGCTCTGTGTGATGATGTAGTTCACATAAAAATAACATGTACCGAATAAAAAACGCAAGTTAAATGTGTTTCCGTCGTGTTTTCAACTTTACTGATGGTTTTGTCAACAACAAAAAATCGTCATATAACGAATGTGCCCACTTTTGTCTAGGCAGCTTGCAGATACTGTGCGGGTAGGCTACCTACATGATGAGATTATTATGGATAAGAGCGAGATTATAATGTCAAATGGAAAGCAAGCATCTTCTTTTGTAAAATGGTGCTGTACTGGAGGGCCGCCGTTTTGCGAGTTCCGAACTGCTATTTTGTGATTCTTTTGTTGTTTGTTAACTTTATTTTCACAATGTATCCGCTATCATTTCTTATAAGCGACAAGAACTTTTGAACATCAGATACTGGCTTCAACTTTGACTCATCTGCCCTGGGGTCTTTCTGTATTTTTGACCCAATTTTCGGGGTATGCAAGAGGAAACGCCAGCATTACAGAGGCAGGAGAGGGGGAGTACTGGTGAGATTAAGGCAAGGGGAAAACTGGCCACCTCTTCCCTCCATTGTATTGGCAAAAATACTGTCACTTGATAATAAGATGGATGACCTCCAATCGCAGATTTGCTACCAACGGGACTCTCATATCTGCAACCTTCTCTGCTTTTCTGAAACATGGCTTTCGGACAAGATACCCCTATGGCAATCCAACTCAATGGATTCTCCATTCACTGAGCGGACAGGACAGTAGAGTCAGGGAAATTGATGGGGGAAGGGTTTGCCTCTTCATCAACAACAAATAGAATGCTGACTCGAGCGCAGTGGTAGTCTCGACCGATTGTTCACCCGTCTTGGAATACCTGATGGTCAACCCTTTTACCTCCCAAGGGAGTTTTCAGTTGTTATCGTGACTGTTGTATACATTCCCCCTCAGGTCAAGAAATATAACAAGCTGGCACTTAACAAATTGTACGAGGCCATATACAAGTAGGAAAACAAACATCAACAGGCTGCTTTTCTTGTCACCGGCGATTTTAATTTCACGTCATTAAGACACATGATGCTCAACTTCCATCATCACGTCTCCTTCACCACTAGGGGTGATAAAGACCATTGTTACTCTACCCACAAGCAAGCATACAAGGCCCTCTCTCGTCCGCCATTTGGAAAATCAGATCATCACTCCATACTCCTTCTTCCTGTTTGCAAGCAGAAGCTCGAACAGGAAGTACCCGTGACTCACTCCATTGAGAAATGGTAATCAGAATCAGAGATTATGCTACAGGACTGCTTTGCTAGCATTGATTGGAATATGTTCAGAGACTCTACCGATATCATTGACTAGCTAACACCTCCTGCTTCATAAGGAAATGCATCAGAGACGTTGTCCCCACAGTGAAAGTTTGCTGCTTCCCCAATCAATAGCCCTAGATTAACACAGAAGTTGGCACTAAGCTAAAGGACAGGGCTAACGCACACATGGCTATCGCTCACAACCTTCAGGCTATGGATGAGGACAGGAACAAGTACAATAAGTCCTGTTATGACCTCTACAGAGTTATCAAACAAGCAAAAGGACAATATAGGAATAAGGTGGAATCATACTACACAGGATTCAATGCCCGCCGCATGTTGCAGGGGCTACAGTCCATTACAGATTACAAAAGAAGACCCAGCCATGATCTGCGCGACGATGACTCTCTTCCAGACTAACTTAATGCATTTTATGCTCACTTCAACAATAACAACACCATACTGTGCGTGAGGGCCACCACTGACCCAGAGGCCTCGGTGATCTCGCTCTCCAAGGCCGAGGTGAGTAAGGTCTTTAATCGGGTCAACACTCGCAAGGCCATGGGGCCAGATGATATTTCAGGGCGCATTCTCAGAGCATGCAGAGATTAACTGGCAGGCATATTCACTGTAATTTTAACCTCTCCTTGCCCCAGTCTATAATCTCTACATTTTAAAATGACTACCACAATTGAATTCCTGTTCCCAAGAATTCTAAGGCTTCATGGCACAATAACTATTGCCATGTAGCACTAAAATCTGTATTCCTGAAGTGCATCGAAAGGCTGGTTATGGCACACATCAACTCCATCATTCCAGACATCCTAGACCCACTCCAGTTTACATACCACCGCAAAAGATCCATAGATGATGCAATCGTAATTGCACTCCACAATGCCACCCACCCACATAGGAGGAATACCTATGTCAGAATGCTGTTCATTGACTACAGCTCAGCGTTCAACACCATTGTTCCCTCTTAGCTCGTCATCAGGTTTAGGACTCTGGGATTGAACACCTCCCTCTTCAACTGGATCCTGGACATCCTGGTGGGCCGACCCCAAGTGCTGAGGGTAGGTAACATCACCTTCGCCATGCTGACCCTCAACAGAGGGTCTCCACCGGGTTGTGTGCTTAGTCCCCTCCAGTTCTTCCTGTTCACCCACGACTGCGTGGCCACGCACGACTCCAACACCATCATCAAAATTTCTGACGACACAACGGTGGTAGGCCTGATCACAAGTGACGATGAGACGGTCTACAGGGAGGACCTGGCTGTGTGATGCTGGGACAAGAACCTCTCTTTCAATGTCAGTAAGACTAACGAATTGATCGAGGACAACAGGAAACGGGGTGAGCATGCCCCCATCCACATCAACAGGGCTGTAGTGGAGCGGGTTGAGAGCTTCATGTTCTTCAGTGTCCAAATCACTAAACATTTAAAATTGTCCACTCACACGCACACAGTCGTGAAGAAGATGCGACAGTGCCTCTTTCCCCTCAGGAAATTAAAAAGGTTTGGTATGGACCCTCAAATCCTCAAAAAGGTATACAGCTGCACCATTGAGAGCATCTTGACTGGCTGCATCACTGCTTGGTATAGCAACTGCACCCACTTCAAAATGGCAAAATGGCTTAAGGACAACAAAGTCAAGGTATTGGAGTGGACATCACAAAGCCCTGACCTCAATCCCATAGAACATGTGTGGGCAGAACTGAAAAATTGTGTGCGAGCAAGGAGGCCTACAATCCTGACTCAGTTACACCAGCTCTGTCAAGAGGAATTGGCCAAAATTCACCAAACTTATTGTGTGGAGCTTGCGGAAGGCTACCCGAAACGTTTGACCCAAGTTAAACAATTTAAAGGCAATGCTACACTCAATTATTATTTAGTATGTAAACTTTCGGACCCACTGAGAATGTGATGAAAGAAATAAAAGCTGAAATAAATAATTCTCTCTACTGTTATTCTGACATTTCACATTCTTAAAATAAAGTGGTGATCCTAACTGACCTAAGAGGGAATGTTTACTAGGATTAAATGTCAGGAATTGTGAAAAACTGAGTTGAAATATATTTGGCTAAGGTGTATGTAAACCTCCGACTTCAACTGTAAATGCGATATTTCAGTTTTTTGGGGGTTATAAAATAGCAAACATTTCTAAAAACCTGTTTTTGCTTTGTCATTATGGGGAAATGTGTGTAGATTGATGAGAAAAAAAAACAATTTAATCAATTTTAGAATAAGGCTGTAATGTAACAAAATGTGAAAAAAGTCAAGGGTTCTGAATACTTTCCAACACACTGTCTACGTTGGGCTTCCGAGTGGCGCAGCGGTCTAAGGCACTGCATCTCAGTGCTAGAGGTGTCACTACAGACCCTGGTTCAGTTCTTGACTGTATCACAACCGGTGCACAATTGGCCCAGCGTCGTTAGTGTTTTGCCGGGGTAGGCCGTCATTGTAAATAAGAACTGGTTCTTAACTGACTTGCCTAGTTAAATTAATACTGAAGGGAGGCCCATCCATTTTCTCCATGTAACTCTTATTATAAATAATGTTCACTCCCTAAAGTAAAACTGCAAGAATTTTGGCATAGAAATGTACTTCGTGTCCTAAATAAAAAGCGTTATGTTTGGGGCAAATCCTACGCAACACATCACTGAGTACCACTCTTCATATTTTCAAGCATGGTGGTGGCTGCATCATGTTATGGGTATTCATGTCATTGGCAAGGACTATGAAGTTTTTTAGGGTAAAGGGAAACGGAAGAGAGCTAAGCACAAGCAAAATCCTAAAGGAAAACCTGGTTCAGTCTGCTTTCCAACAGACACTTGGAGACAAATATACCTTTCAGCAGGACAATATCCTAAAAGGCCAAACTGGAGTTTCTTACTGAGATGACATTTGTATTTGTTTTTGTATTTATTATGGATCCCCATTACCTGGGGTCCCGCAAATTTAAGGCAGTTTTAAAAACATTACAATACATTCACAACAGATGTCACATTATATTAAGTGTGTGCCCTCAGGCCCCTATTCTACTACCACATATCAACAATTCAAATCCTAGTGTACGTGTGTGTATAGTGCATATGTTTTCGGGTGTTTGTATGCATGTGTCTGTGCCTATGTTTGTGTTGCTTCACAGTCCCCGCTGTTCCATAAGGTGTATTTTTTTATCTGTTTTTTTTTCAATCTAATTTTACTGCTTGCATGAGTTACTTGATGTGGAATAGAGTTCCATGTAGTCATAGCTCTATGTAGTACTGTGCACCTGCCATAGTCTGTTTTGGACTTTGGGACTGTGAAGAGGCATCTGGTGGCATGTCTTGTAGGCTATGCATGGGTGTCTGAGCTGTGTGTCAGTAATTCAAACAGACAGCTTGGTGCATTCAACATGTCAAAACCTCTCACAAATACAAGTAGTGATGAAGTCAATCTCTCCTCCTCTTTGAGCCAGGAGAGCTTGATGTGCATATTATTAATGTTAGCTCTCTGTGTACATCCATGGGCCAGCCTGTTCTGAGCCAATTGCAATTTTCTTAATAAATCTTCTTAGGGCTAGGCCCCTTTTTTCTCCATTTCCGCCTGAATGATGTGCCCAAAATAAACTACCTGTTGCTCAGGCACTGAAGCCAGGATATGCATATAATGGGCACCATTGGAAAGAACACTTTGAAGTTTGTAGAAATGTATAATGTAGGAGAATATAACACAATAGATATGGTAGGAGAAAATCCAATTTTGAGAGACCATCCTCTTAGAAAGGCAAGTAAAAGGTCATATTGAAAATGAGCTCCCTGGATGCAATTCCTATGGCTTCCACAGGGTGTCAGCAGTCTATGTTCAAGGTCTCAGGCTTGTAACTTCAAAAACGAATAACGAAAACGAATCGGTTGCCTATTGAATATACTTCTTTCCGTAAGAAAAACTTTAGTTTGATTATCTTTTAGGGTATCTGAGGAGTAAATAGAAATGTATTTTGACTTGTTGAAACAAAGTTTAGGGGTAGATTTTCAGATTCCTTTCTCTGCTCAAATCAATGGTGCCAACTAAACTGACTTTTTGGGATATAAAGAAGGGTTTTATCTAACAAAACAACACTACATGTTATAGCTGGGACCCTTTGCATGACAAATCAGAGGAAGATTTTCAAAAAGTAAGTGAATATTTAATTGTTATTTGTGAATGTATGAAACCTGTGCCGATGGAAAAATATTTTGATGTGGGGCGTCGTACTCAAACAATCGCATGCCATTTTTTTTGCTGTAATAGCTACTGTAAATTGAACAGTGCAGTTAGATTAACCTGTTGGGGAAAGGGGGTAGTATTTGCACGGCCGGATAAAAAACGTACCCGATTTAATCTGGTTACTACTCCTGCCCAGTAACTAGAATATGCATATAATTGTTTGATTTGGATAGAAAACACCCTAAAGTTTCTAAAACTGTTTGAATGGTGTCCCGGAGTATAACAGAACTCATTTGGCAGGCCAAAACCTGAGAAGATTCCAAACAGGAAGTGCTCTCTCTGACCATTTCATTGCCTTCTTGATCATCTCTAACCAAAACAGGGGATCTCTGGCATAACGTGACATTTTCTAACACTCCCATAGGCTCTCAGAAGGCGCCAGAACGATGAATGGTGGCTTTGCAGGCCATGGCTGAAAAACATTAGCGTATTTGGATAGTGGTCGATCTGAGGACAATGAGACTGGAGGAGCGTGCACGAGCCAACACCATGTTTACTTTCTCTCTCTTTGAACGAAAACAACGACTCCCGGTCGGAATATTATCGCTTTTTTACGAGAAAAATAGCATAAAAATTGATTTTAAACAGCGGTTGACATGCTTCGAAGTAAGGTAATGGAATATTTTGAATTTTTTTGTCACGAAACGCGTCGGGCGCCCTTGAATCATCGGTGAAGGGTGAGTCAGTTACTCCTGAGCCTATGCAACTGGGCAGAGCTAGATTGTTGTCTAGGGAACGCTCACGTAGGGTGAGCTCCAACTATTGTCTGTACTGTGGGGCTGCGGGACATTATACAGCCACCTGCCCTGTTAAGATACCTATTTCTTTAGTAGGTATAAGTACTCGGATGAGCCAGACTGGGAATTCTCTAATTCCCATCACCTGCACTCCTTTTTTTGTGATACTGCTGTGGGGAGACCAGTCTAAGACTCTCCGTGTGCTCATTGACTCTGGGGCAGATGAGAGTTTTATGGATGTTTCTGAATTAGGTATCCCCACTCAGCTCCTCTCTGTTCCCATTTACGCTAGAGCACTGGACGCCCGCTCCATTGGAAGAGTTACCCACAGCACTGTTCCCATTAATCTGCAGGTTTCAGGAAATCAGTGAGTCAATACAGCTTCTCCTTATTGATTTTTTCCCCCATGTTCCTGTTTTGGGATTTTCTTGGCTCCAAAAACACAACCCCATTATTGACTGGACCACAAGTTCAAACCTGGGTTGGTGTCCGTTCTGTCATTCCCATTGCCTTAAAGTGGTGCAGCCTTCCTCAAGACGTCCTCCTTAGGGCTTAAGTAAAGCCTCGGATTTCTCATGCCGTTCCCGCAGAGTAACATGACCTCCTGGAGGTCTTCAGCAAGGCACGGGCTACTTTTCTTCCCCTGCATTGTCCCTACGATTGTGCCATTGACCTTCTTCCAGGCACCACACCGCCTCGTGGTCGGCTATATTCTCTATCCGGCCTGGAGACCATGGCCATGGGGGAGTATATTGAGGACTCGCTGGCTGCTGGAAGCATCCGTTCTTCTGCCTCCACTGACGGCACAGGGATTTTCTTTGTGGAAAAGGACAAGACCCTGCGTCTGTGCATTGACTCCCGGGGTCTTAATGACATAACGATCAAGAATCGTTACCCTCTACCACTCTCCTCGGCTTTCAAACTTCTCCAGGGGGCTACCATCTTTTCCAAGCTGGACCTTCGGAATGCCTACCACCTGGTTCGGATACGCGAAGGAGATGAGTGGAAAACACCTTTCAAAACTGCCAGTGGACATTATGAGTACCTAGTCATGCAGTTTGATCTCACCAACGCTCCCCTCTGTCTTCCAGGCCCTGGTAAAGGATGTTAAATCATTTCGTGTTCGTCTACCTTGACGATATCCTGTTTTTTTCCCCGTTCTGCCCAACAACACATCCTCCATGTTCGACAAGTCCTTCGGCACCTCCCGGTGAACCAGATATTTGTTAAAGTGGAGAAGTGAGTTCCACCGTTCTACAATCTCCTTTCTGGGATATCGCTGAAGGAAATGTCCAGACCCTGAAAAGGTGAAAGCAGTTGTGGATTGGCCCCAATCTATGTCCAGGGTGCAGCTACAACGTTTCCTGGGGTTTGCCAGTTTCTATCGCCGTTTCATTTGAGGCTACAACACCCTGGCGGCCCTCCTCTCTGCACTCACCTCTCCCAAGGTACCGTTCACATGGTCCCCAGCTGTTGACAGAGCCTTTGTGGACCTGGAAGTACCGGTTCACTACAGCCCCCATCCTCATTCGTCCGGACCCGTCCCGTCAGTTTGTGGTTGAGGTCGATGTTTCTGACATTGGAGTGGGGCTATCCTGTCCCAGTGGTCTGCCCAGAACCAAAAGCTCCATCCCTGTGCCTTCCTGTCTCAATTAGGCAGAAAGAAACTATGACGTAGGTATCCGAGAATTCCTGGTGGTCAAGATGGCACTGGAGGAGTGGAGGCACTGGCTGGAAGGAGCAGAAAATCCATTGTTGGTTTGGACCGACCATAAGAATTTGGAATACAGCCAAGCGCCTTAATTCCAGGCAGGCCCGGTGGGCTCAGTTATTCACCACATTCAACTTCACCATTTCCTACAGCCCAGGGTCCAAGAATGTGAAACCTGACACCCTCTGTCACCTATACAGTTTCGCTGCCACACCCTCTGACCCCGAGACCATCCTCCCTACCTCATGCCTTGCGACCTCAATGGGCTGGTGTATTGAGACCCTGGTCCACAAGGCACAACGTTCCCAGCCTGCCCCTGGAGGGGGCCCGGCTAACCGGTTGCTCATCCCTAATTTATTCTGGGTCCTGGAATGGGCTCATTTCTCCAGGCTTACCTGTTATCCGGGTTCCCGTCGAACCCTGGCCTTCCTCCGACAACGTTTCTGGTGGCCCTCAATGGTTCCAAACTCCTCTGCCTTTGTCACCGCATGCACTGTTTGTGCTCAGAATAAGACTCTGTGGCAAGCTCCGTCTGGCCTCCTTCAGCCACTATCTGTCCCTCATCGTCGCTGGTCCCATATTTCCCTGGACTTTGTCACTGTGCTCCCTCCGTCTAATGGCAACATCGTCATTCTGATGGTTGTACATTGGTTTTCCAAGGCCGCCCATTTCATTCCTCTCCCAAAACCACCGGATTCATGGACTCCCGGTGGACATGCTCTTCGACCGGCGTCCTCAGTTCTTGTCTCAGGTCTGGAAGGCGTTCTGCACCCTTATTGGGTCATCGGGCCAGGCTGTTCTCCGGATTCCATCCCCAATCCAATGGCCAGTCAGCGCGAGCGAACCAAGACCTGGAAACAACCTTAGGATGCTTCGTCTCGACCAACCCCACTACTTGGAGATGACGACTGGTCTGGGTGGAGTATGCCCAGAACACTCTTCCCTGTTCGGTCAAGGGACTCACCCCATGGAGCACTCAAAAGGGGAATCAGCCTCCGTTCTTCCCAGAACAAGAGCAGGAAGTCAACATACCCTCGGCCCAGTTGTTCGTCCACTACTGGTGTACCTGAAGAAGAGCTCGGGCTGCGCTTCTCAAGAACAACTCCAGGTATCGTCGACAATTGGACCGCATTGGGCAGAGGGTATGGCTATCCACATGGGACCTGCCCCTTCGGGTGGAATGCTGCAAACTTTCCCACCGTTTCATTGGTCTTTTCCCCATCTCTAGAGTCCTTAGTTCCACTGCTGTTCGTCTTTTGTTAGCCCCGTACCCTCCGTATTCATCCTATATTCCATGTGTCTAGGATTAATCCCGTGTCTCACAGCCCTTTGTCTTCTGTTTCCAGGCCCACCCCTCCTACCCATGTCATCGATGGCCATCCGGCATACACGGTGAAACACCTCCGAATGTTCGACCACGGGGCAGGGGTTTCCAGTACCTGGTTGACTGGGAGAGTTATGGTCCGAGGAGAGGTGCTGGGTCCCTTCTAGAGACATCCTGGACCCAGCCCTCATCGCCGACTTCCACCACCGGCACTCCGGTCAACCAAGTATGCACCAAGGTAGGACGCCAGGTGGCGCCCCTAGAGCGGGGGGTACTGTCACACCCTGATCTGTTTCACCTGTCATTGTGCTTGTCTCCACCCCCCTCCAGGTGTCGCTCATCTTCCCCATTAACCCCTGTGTATTTATACTTGTGTTCTGTTTGTTGCCAGTTCGTCTTGATGATAAGTCATTGTCTCAACGAAAGCCTTAATGCTGTGAAAGGATCCAGGAATGCAAATGATTTGGGTGGATCCCATCCTCCTTATAATACAAGCTTTGTTCACAGAAGGTACCAAAATTGTCAATAAATGTTACACCAACAGAGCTGCAATAGTCTCGTAGCCAGTTATGGAGGGCTAAAAGTCTGCTGAACCGGTCAATGCCATGATTTAGGGAGGGCAGAGGGCCAGATATTATGGGGAGTTTCTTGGTGTCAAGTAGTGACCCAATCCATTCTTTAAAATCCATCGTCAGCTGTTCTGAGCTGCCCTTCATAATGCCATTCGACCCCACATGAACCATGACAGTATCAGCCCCCGGTGACTGATGCACAGCCTTGGGAAGCAACCTGGTGATATCCTGAACTTTTGCCCCAGGAAAACACAGGAAGGTCCCATTATGATCCTGTTGGATGTTTTGATAGGGAACATTTAAAGATGCCAATAGTCTCATGAAATCCTTATTCAGTTCAAGGTGCTTGGTCAATTTTTTGTGTTAGCATTTGGTATAGCCTCTCAGAGCTGTGTCGGGCGTGTCCCCAGTGTCTTAGTCATGGGGGATACAACACATACAGTTACAGCATGTACTGGCCAACAATTGGAGTCACTGTTAGGCGGAGCAGCACAGGGGAACCCAAGAGCAGACCAGGAAACAGGGATGAATGAACCAAGATATTTATTGCAACACAGGGAGAGAGGAATGCAGGCCAGACTAAGCTTGGGTGGGTTGTAGGAAACCAGATTGTAGAGGCTGAGGTTGGAGTGAGCTGGGTAGAGACAGGGTAAACAGGAAATCCAAGGGAGTGATGGTGAGCTGAATCCAGAACAGGGTAGTAGGGTGGTGAGATGTGGAACAGGAGACGGGTACCAGAGTCAGAGCGGCAAAACTGCAGTGAGAGGATAACAGCGTCAGGCAGGTAAACAGGCACAGCAGGGTAACAGGATCTTGAATAATTATAAAAAGCTAGAAGCATAATACTGACTGAGCAGAGATTATGATCTGGCAGAGTGGAAGTGGCAGGACTGAGTATTTGTAGAGGTCTTGATTATGGAATGGGTTGCAGCTGGTGGGGAACTACTCTGACTCCAGAAAAACTGTCTCCAACCACACAATCACACACACACAGAGAAAGGGAGAGGGAGAGGGAACTGGGGGAATGGCTGCAGGTCAATGAGACACCGAATGTCTAATAGGGGGTGTGACAGGAGCAGATGTGACAGTCACACTCACACGCTGGAAATAAGGATTTTCCTTTAGTAATTCTATAGAGAGCGTTGTATGAGTTGAGCTCTTGGTAGCCTGGCTCGGTTGTTGGTATTCAGGTATTAACATGTCCGGGGTGAAAAAGTTTAATGAAAAAAATTGAGCGAAGAAAAAACTAAGACATTGGTAAATGTGTTAAATGCAGAGTTTTGATTAAACGGTTACTAAAAGTAAAAACGAAAGGTTTGGCAGGTAGCTAAGTCACAACAAACAGCACAGCACAGCAGCACGACAATGCGGAAGTGTGACGTTTTCCCACATGAGATAAGAAGGAGGAGCATTGGCCAATGTTCCTGAGTGGCCTAGTTACAGTTTTGACTTAAATTGGCATGAAAAGCTATGGCAAGTCTTGAAAATGGCTGTCTAGCAATGATCAACAACCATCTTGACAGCGCTTGAAGAATTTTAAAAAGAATAATGTGCTGGTGTTTGGAGGATATATAGGCACGGGTGTTGTTAGGCCCAAGACAAAGTATATATATCGACCAAACACCGGCTTCGAGGGCATGATCACTTTTATACAATGGGTTGCCAACATAATCAAATAATGATTGACATATTTTCATAAAAAAATATATTTTGATTAATTTATTTATACTATTTCATCCTTCCACAAGATATAGTCCCAACATTTGCATTTTTTAAAGCTGTTTTCTAGAGACTTATTTGGTGACATCCACAACAATGAGCCAATGAGCTAATGAGGCGCGATTTCGCCTGGCATAGAAAATGTGCTCACTTGTCAGGACACTGTTGTTCAGAGGAGCTAGCCAACAACACAGCATGCACAATTACTTCAAGCTGAAGCTGGAAAGACTGCAAACCAGCTGCACTTCGTTTCGTTTGACCTTTTTTCAATTGACATTTCTTTGTAAATATTCATAAAAATTATGCCAGCTGATTCATGATTTCAACTGGTTGAGATAGGCTGCCTGCCTGTCTCGTCCTGACTCCTGACACGTTCTTTAATATGGGAGAGCTGGAGATCAAATTTGAATATTGAAACAATGTTGCAAATGTCAGAGAGACAGACAGCAAGGTTAATACAAATCTCCGCTGCTGAAAACTAAATGTCAGTCTAAAAGAAATGTGAGATAATGTCTAGATGCTTTTTAAAGTGGAAATCAAGTTTATAAACTGCTTGGTTGGGCTGATGAGACAGTGGATTGAGCAGTCAGATGGAACAGAGTAAATAGCATATTAACGTCATAGATTTAGCTGGTGGTAACTTATGGAATAGACATTGGCTGGAATGCGGTTTCAACCAATCAGCATTCAGGATTAGACCCACCCGTTGTATAAGAACCACTAGATACAGGCTAGCCAGAAGGCTCTAATACTAGCTAGCTAGCTAGCTAGCAACCAGCCACGTAATTTCAATAGAAAAGAGGCTAGCTATCATCAGCTTTGTAGCACTTATGCTATGTGGAAACAATAGTTATAATTCTTTCCATCATTTTCCTCACCAACGCCTTGCTGCAGCTTTCATCTCTCGGTATGTCCAGCCCATCCATTATCTCAGCCAATCATGGCTAGCGGGAAGGTTCCTGGCTTTTTCCGTGGCTAAACCATCTAGGCTCGTAATTTTTCAATTTTATTCCTATTTACTGATGGCATACAACTTTGTTATTACGGCACATGAAAGTTCATATATTTCAGAAGGCATTTCTGCCCAAAAATGCATGTTCATGTTCAAATGCCTCTCCTGTGAAGTAGTGGCGTGCGACATAAGCCTAGATTCCTGAAACGAGTCACAATTAGTGACAAAAATCAGAACTGATTATACAGGTGCAACTCCTATTTTACATGTGCAAATCATACTTTACATGGTTGTACATTTATGTCTCTATTTTACCTCCATACAATCCACACAGGTCCACAACAATTTGCAATAGTTATTTTTTTTCAGAAAATGTCAGATACGGAAAATGTCACTGTAAAAGTTTGAAACATTCTGCCAACACCTCAAGAGACATTTGATCAAGTTCCCCATTGTTATTTCCTGTTGAAATGGCTTTGGCCTCATTTCAATAAGTCCAAAGTATACAGCAAGGGTGTTATTGTCACCATAAAAGGTGAATGCACTGAATATACCACCTGGTTTTACAGCTGTTACAAATGGACTGTTTCATCATTCATAGGCTTCTAGCCAAGCACAGAGAATACAGCTTAATAGATGTGAGGACGGTGGTCAAAGTCTATAAGAGCACCCAACTGAGCACCAGTATCCAAAATCTCGGTTTAAATTGAGCTTCAAATCAAATCGAATCAAATATTATTTGTCACATGCGCCGAATACAACAGGTATTACCATGAGATGCTTACTTACAAGCCCTTAACCAACAATGCAGTTCAAGAACTAGAGTTAAGAAAATATTTACGAAATAAACTAAAGTAAAAAAATACAATAATATAAAAAAGTAACACAATATATTTACATAACAATAACGAGGCTATATACAGGGGGTACCGGTACCGAGTCAATGTGCGGGGGGTGCGGTTAGTTGAGGTCATTTGTAAAGTGACTATGCATAGATAATAAACAGCGAGTAGCAGCAGTGTAAAAACAAAGGGGGGGTCAATGTAAATAGTCAGGGTGGCCATTTGATTAATTGTTCAGCAGTCTTATGGCTTGGGGGTAGAAGCTGTTAAGGAGCCTTTTGGTCCTAGACTTGGTGCTCCGGTACCGTTTGCAGTGCAGTAGCAGAGAGAACAGTCTATGACTTGGGTGACTGGAGGCTTTGACAATTTTTTGGGTCTTCCTCTGAGGCCTAATATATAGTTCCTGGATGTCAGGAAGCTTGGCCCCAGTGATGTACTGGGCCGTACGCACTACCCTCTGCAGCGGCTTACGGTCAAATGCCGAGTAGTTGCCATACCAGGTGGCGACAAAACCGGTGAGGATGCTCTCGATGGTGCAGCTGTAGAACTTTTTCAGGATCTGAGGACCCATGCCAAATCTTTTCAGTCTGGTGATGTGGACACCAAGGAACTTGAAACTCTCGACCCACTCCACTTCAGCCCCGTTGATGGTAATAGGGGCCTATTCGGCCCTCCTTTTCCTATAGTCCATGACCAGCTCCTTTGTTTTGCTCACATTGAGGGAGAGGTTGTTGTCCTGGCACCACATTGCAGGTGTCTGACCTCCACCCTACAGGCTGTCTCATCGTTGTCGGTGATCAGACCTACCACTGTTGTGTCGTCTGCAAACTTAACGATGGTGTTGGAGTCATGCTTGGCCACGCAGTCATGGTTGAACAGGGAGTACAGGAGGTGGCTAAGCGCACACCCCTGAGAGGCCAAAGTGATGAGGATCACCTATGTGGCAGATGTGTTGTTGCCTTCCCCTACCACATAGGGTCCGGCCTGTCAGGAAGTCCAGAATCCAGTTGCAGAGGTTGGTGTTTAGTCCCAGGGTCCTTAGCTTAGTGATGAGCTTTGTGGGCACTATGGTGTTGAATGCTGAGCTGTAGTCAATGAACAGCATTCTCACATAGGTGTTATTTTTGTCCAGGTGGGAAATGGCAGTGTGGAGTACAATTGAGATTGCGTCCACTGTGGATCTGTTGGGGCGGTATTCGAATTGGAGTGGGACTAGGGTTTCCGGCATGATGGTGTTGTGACCATCCTTTCAAAGCACTTCATGGCTACCGAGGTGAGTGCTACGGGGCACTAATCAATTAGGCATGTTACCTTCGCTTTCTTGGACACAGGGACTATGATGGTCTGCTTGAAACATGTAGGTGTTACAGACTTGGTCAAGGAGAGGTTGAAAATGTCAGTGAAGACACTTGCCAGTTAGTCCGCTTTACCTGATTCTAGTGAAAGACATGGATACAATTGCTTAGTGTGTCCTGAAGTAGCTAACACCCTTGAGAAACCTTTGATCTGACAGAATCATTATGAAACCAATGTTGGAATACTTTCACTGAGAGCTGGTAAATAGAGCATTTAGAAAATCTGGACCATCTTTTATTATAAACAACTTATATATGTCTTCTACCATTAGCAACTGTAATTGCATTTGTAGGGTAAATTAGATTAAATTAAATAGACAGAGAACAGAACTACCGCAACGTTACTTTTGTACTTAGGGGCCGGGCGGGAGTAACACAGCCTTGGAAGAGAAGTAACAGCTGGCGAGAAGTGCACAATATCTGTCTTATCTTTATGTTTCTGGTTTGTAATGCTCAGTATATTTGTTGAAAGTAATATCAGCCATTTCATGTTTGTCAATGCGAATAATTAATGCTATAGGTTAAAAATGTATGAAAATGAATGATGCATCAACATTGCAATGTTGCGCAACCACAATACTTTGTCTTACAATATTAATCAGACTAAAATGGATCACATAATGGCTATATTAACCATAATTTTCTCATCTCACTTAAATGAGAATGTAGTAGGATATGTTTCTCACCATTTTCAATGACTATTCATGCTTAGCCCTACCGATCAGGTGTGCTCTTCACAAACGGCAAACTATTTAAAAACTTGAATAGCTTTTGTCCGGACTTTTGTGCTTCATCAATGTCATTCAGTATAACAAAGGTAAACATTTTAAAGCATATCACATGATGGTAATCATGTGACAGTGTGTGATATCACAAAGAAGACCCATTGAAGACCCTCTATCAATGTGATGAGGTGAGTAAATCTCTCTGAAATATTTGATGATTTCAGCTTTTCACCTTCTGGTAACCTTTGTAACAAAAACGCATGTCCTTCAGTACAACACAGAAAACATACTTTTAATGTTCTTATTTTATAAAAGCTATATTAAATATGAAAAGTAAGGATCATCTTTATAGGTCAATGTCATTACTTTATATAGGTGGCCAAGGCTACTCGCTGGTTAAATATGTTTATGTATGAGATCCGTCCTTCAGTATCACACTTTTGTCCATGAGCACAACAAACATTTCAGTTATACCACAATGTCCCCCATTATGCTGAATGACAGTAGCCTTGTTATCCCTGTTTTCACTAGTTTACAACATTTAATCATGCAATTCATATTTACTTGTTGTATGAATACTGTAGATGCCGTTGTCTAATAAGGAGCCAGAAGAAAAGCAAGGTATTGTTTTCATGGTTTCATGCTACTGTCAGCAACAGAATAGGATATAATAGGATATAAAGCTGAGTGGATAACACTTAACATCAAGTTGCACTATTGCACTGTAGTTAATGTTTTATTGCACAGCAGTTAAGGTATAATTGATAGATTATATTAGTTAATGTAATATTACACACACACACACACAGTTATAGATAAAAATGTATTATGAATTATATTAGTTAATAGCTGCTTCAAATTTGGGGTACTTTATGAAAAATGGAGACTACAAATTTTAATTGAAGTAGTTTGATGGGCATTTCATGTAGCTATTTTGTGTAGGTATCTTGAAATTGCATTTGTGTACCTGCATTGAATAGAAATTGAGCAGTTACAGTGTAACAATGCATAATTACAACATTAACTATCATGTAATAATAGTGTAATAATGTAACTTAGCCTTCCCTGTGGCTCAGTTGGTAGAGCATGGTGTTTGCAACGCCAGCATGGTGTGTGCAACGGCAGGGTTGTGGGTTCGATTCCCATGGGGGGGCAGTGCAAAAAAAAGAAATAAATCCATGAAATGAAAATGAAATGTATGTATTCACTACTGTAAGTTGCTCTGGATAAGAGCGTCTGCTAAATGACTAAAATGTAAATGTAATGCAACTTAATGCAATGGCATCTCAGCCAGACTGACAGGTTTCCCACGCCTCAGCAGAGGTGACCAGTCCGCTCCTGATCCATGGGATCATCATTTTGGTCAGCGTCCTGCGGCTGGAGCCATGCGTTGGGGAGGGGGTACTGTCACGTGTGCTCCCTCTCCGGCCTCTAGGTCACCAGGCTGCTTGTTATGGCACACATCTGTCACCATTGTTACGCACACCTGCGTGTCATCAGACTCACCTGGACTCCATCACCTGCCTGATTACATTCCCTATATATGTAACTCCCTTTGGTTCTTTCCCCAGACGTTATTGTTTCTGTTCCAGTGTCATGTCTGTGCGTTGTTCATGTTTTCTTGTTTTGTATTATCTTATGTTCATTTATTAAAACACTCACTCCCTGAACTTGCTTTCCAACTCGCACACGTTGCAAAACCTTTATTTTTTAAAAATGTTTATGGAATGTTTTTGATTAATGTTTTGTTTGAAATGTTCAATGCAGATTTAATCTTACGTGAATTAAATTGAACCTCATGTGTCAGTTAAACTTTGTTGCATAGTAAAACCCATGTTCTTTATGTGTGTGGCGTATGGGTCATTTCTCTCTCTCTCGCTCTCTAGTATGGAAGCAATCTAAGTTCAGCTAGTCTACACATTTTAAACATCTTATCCTGTTTTTTACACAGTTTTATAACTTAAAAAATAGCTACAAGAAAAATACTATTGCTGCTACTAATAATAGTTCATAGGATCATTATTGTTATTGCTGAAGGAGTCACATTCAATATTTGTGGGCCGTAGTGATATATGATGTGTGTCATTCAGGGTAACAAAATATTGTCATACAGTATAACAACAGTATTTTATATTAAAATATAATAACTTTGTTTTGTTGACTCAGAGAGACAAAAATAAATCTCAAAGGATGACGTGAAAGATATTTTCATAGATTTTAGCATTTTTTCAGTGTAAGGCAGGAAGTTTTTGTAAAAAACCTTTAAGAAATGTTTTGTTGTACCCTGATTATGTACCCTGATTATGAAAAATGGGCATAATATATATATTTTAAAACACTTAGTGTTATACTGAATGACATTTTACTAGGGTACATTCATATGAATCACAATAAAAATGAATTATTGGCTTTATTCTTGAATATAACTAATATAAGGGCATAAGTGATACTCCAATGAATAAATGCTGTTTAATTTTTTTGCTACTTTGAAAACCTTATACGTCTTTGACCCATATATTTGTAACCACTAACGTGTATAAAAGCTTATGTGAGAATCTGATTCATCAAGTCAATTGATTAAGGCATAATTCCAATAGTCATATATAATTTTCAAACATTCAGTCACTTGTTGATATTTGGCTAACATTATAAAAGCAGTATGAACTAGAGGAGACAATGAACTGTGCTTTTATTTTATTCCCGGTCATGAGTTAACATTGTGCTACTTTCGTCCTACTCATCTCTCTTGTAACTTCTCCCTGGCTAACCCCCAAGACTAGATAGCATGATACTTCAAACCTATGCTGTCATTTAGCCACTAGGTGGGTGTAACGAGTGCGCTGAGAGTCGGGAAGCAAGTTCAGGGAATGAGTGTTTAAATAAATAAAAGAAACAATGAACACGAAACACAAACAACGCACCGAGACGAAAACAGAGTCAATAACACCTGTGGAAAGAACCAAGGGGAGTGACAGATATAGGGAAGATAATCAAGGAGGTGATGGAGTCCAGGTGAGTGTCATGAGGCACAGGTGCGAGAGAAGATGGTAACAGGTGTGCGGGATAATCAGCAGCCTGATGACCTAGAGGCCGGTGAGGGATTATACGTGACAGTGGGTTAAGAAAATTACATATGTTTGGAACCTTAAACAACTAAACACAACCGAAAAATACTTACGAGCGTGTTACTTTTGTCCCTACTGGAACTCTGATAGAACATTGTGTGCTATTAGAGAAAACTTTTAGTTGTACCTTTATTTAACTAGGCAAGTCAGTTAGGAACAAATTCTTACTTTCAATGACGGCCTAGGAACAGTGTTTTAAGGGCAGAATGACAGATTTGTACCTTGTAAGCTAGGGGATTTGAAGTTGCAACCTTTCGGTTACTAGCCCAATGCTCTAACCACTAGGCTACCCTGCCGCCCCAAGGATTGAATGGCGGGATCCCGGATACCGAGATTTACCGCCCAAAACCACTCCCGTTTCCTGGGATAAATATCTGTGAGAAACCGGTAAATTCGAATAAATTATTTATATGAACAGCATAACATGAAATGGAACTGTTAAATTATATTCAATGTCTAAATCTGGCTTCTCTATGGCTTCTCTCTGCATGATCAATCATCAATGCTCAGGGTGGGGACAGACAGCCCATCTCAGTATGGAGCACAGTTCACAATACATGTAGACCTATCATCTCATCATGGTATCTTTTTTTCTTGTGACAGGTAGGCCTACATTTTATGCAGCATAGCCTATTCTACATTTGCATTGACAAGAACCAAATAATTTACACATCTCCATCTGGCTTTCGGGGTCACCTTATTTTTTTTGTGTAAAGATGTTATTTATTTATTGAATCTGCAGAGTTTTAAAACATATGTTGTTGCTTTAAATCAGTGCACGTGCAAGCACTCTCCCGTAGTCTTTCTCTCTCTATGAATTCCATTCAAATTGCATCCAAAATAGACAGGCTAATCCTGTTCAAGATTGAAATATATCAGTGGAGGTTCCTTAGAGAACGAAGGGGAGGTCCATCTTCCACAGTGAATTTCATTTTTTTTTATAGTGAAACATTAAAAAAGTGATCCCTTTTAGATAAAACTAGACTAAATATATTCACGTCACCAAATAATTGCTTAAAACATGCTGTTTTGCAATGAAGGTCTACAGTATCTTCAACCGCACTCTCTGGGGTAGCAGCATGATGTAGCGGGAGGACAACTAGTTTCCGTCCTCCTCTGGCTACATTGATTTTAAAACCTAGGAGGCTCATTGTTCTCCCCTTCCATAGACTTAAACTGTAATTATGACAACATCTGGAGGACGTCCTACAACCTATCAGAGCTCTTACAGCATGAACTGACATGTTCTCCACCCAATCAAAGGATCAGAGAATGAATCGAGCTTCAGCTAGCTAGCACTGCAGTGCATAACATGTGGTGAGTAGCTGACTCAAACAGTTTTTAACAAATTAATTTCTTCAAAAATGAAGGAGACGGAATAGATAGAGCGAGAGAGAAATGTATTTTTTTCACTTTCACTTACTTATCTAGCGAATGCAGCTAGCTAGTTTAGTCTACTCAAACACCTGGCTCAAACAGAGATGTTACCCAGCTTGTTATGGCTATCCAACACTGGAACTCTTCTAAGTCAAGTTAAGCTTTTGGTTTTTCAAATGCATTGCCACTGGGGCCCGCCAGTGTAACTGTTAAAGAAATCAGCCAAGACCTCAGAAAAAAATTGTAGACCTCCACAAGTCTGGTTCATCCTTGGGAGCAATTTCCCAACGCCTGAAGGTACCACGTTCATCTGTACAAACAATAGTACGCAAGTATAAACACCATGGGACTGCGCAGCCGTCATACCGCTCAGGAAGGAGACGTGTTCTGTCTCCTAGAGATGAACGTACTATGGTGCAAAAAGTGCAAATCAATCCCAGAACAACAGCAAAGGACCTTGTGAAGATGCTGGAGGAAACAGGTACAAAAGCATCTATATCCACAGTAAAACGAGTCCTATATCGACATAACCTGAAAGGCCGCTCAGCAAGGAAGAAGCCACTGCTCCAAAACCGCCATAAAAAAGCCAGACTACGGTTTGAAACTGCACATGGGGACAAAGAGCGTAGTTTTTGGAGAAATGTCCTCTGGTCTGATGAAACACAAATAGAACTGTTTGACCCACCGGGTCAGATCAGAAGACTGGAGGTGTGGCTTAGTAGGGGCACAGCTTTCAAATAGTTATTTTTGTCCATGTTCTGTTGTATTGTCATCACATGTTAAGGTTAAGCGCTGACACTTTTGTATATTTTATGAGGCTTACACAAGAGTATGAGTTCCTCGAGGGCCTGATTTAGACTTAGGAAATGTATGCCTTTCCTACGCACTTCTCAGTAAATGTTGGACAGAACACACACTGTGTTGTTAAGACCCAACCAGTTGTGTGAATAACCCAACATGTTGGGTTGTTTGGATTACCCAAACAATGGGTTAATTTAACCATCAGTTGGGTTGACCCAGCAGCTGGCTCTTTTTTTATATAATCTCAACACTGGGATATGCATTGGCTCTTGAAGAACTCATACACTTGTGTACACCTCATTAAAGCTTCAAAAGTGTCAGTGTTCAATCTTAAAATGTGATAACACTACAACAGAACAACTAAACCGGAATTACATTAGTAGAGGGTGGCCAAAAAGCCACTCCTCTACTAAGCCACACCTCTAGTCTTCTGAGCTGACCTACTGGGTCATATCTCAATAACCCAGCATCAGTAACCCCACAGTTTTTAAAGAAAACAACCCAACTAAGTGACCCAACGCCTGCAACCCAGCAGTTGGGTCAACCAAACAACCCAGCAGTTGGGTCAACCAAACAACCCAGCATTTTTTTGAGTGTATGACATCCTCCTTTTTAATGGCAGCCACACCACACTCTAAAAAATGCTGTGTTATTTGGATGACCCAGCTGCAGGGTTGCAGGCATTGGGTCACTTACCCAGATGACCCACTGCTTACTATTTCCCGCCCAAGGCTATAAATTCTAGCGAGGGAGTGGAGTTTGCCGTTCAAGACGTGATTTGCATCTCTGGCGGGTAGACCCGATTCAGAGGACAGCAATAAGCCCTCGACAGGCCGCTTTTGCATCTCTTGTGTTTAGCCTCCACTCAGAGGACAGCTATAGGCCCTAGGCAAGCCATCTAGCCATGAGTTAATTTGAAAGAATTTCTCTCATCACAAATTCGGCCTAACACCTTACAGCTAACCACAGCTCCCAAGTGGCGCAGCGGTCTAATGCATTGCATCTCAGTGCTAGAGTGCTAGAGGCGTCACGTTTGAATCCAGGCTGTATCACAACCGGCCTTGATTGGGAGTCCCATAGGGCGGCGCACAATTGGTCCAGCATCGTCTGCGTTTGGCCGGTGTAAGCCGTCATTGTAAATAAGAATTTGTTCTTAGCTGAATTGCCTAGTTAAATAGCCATTAATAGCCTACATTTCTTTAATTAGTTGTATCGACTAGGCTATATTTGAGGCAATACCAACTGTTCCGGTTGCTTTGTTAAAGAGATGCCATTCCCTAAACTGCTTCACACAGTGTTGATCACTGTCATTAACGGTGAAATTGTCTGTGCTCATGAAGCCAATTCTAGTCTATTTTATTGGGCTCATTAATACAAAGCCAACATTCCAATGTAAATTTAATTCAATGGCCTTTTTATTTCTTCAAACTATGTTCAAATCAAAGCCACAGTCAATGTTACAACTTCCTATGTACATTTCAATGAATAACCAGCATTGCTAAACTTTAGGCACCCATAGCGATTTAATTGGGGGGGGATGTCAAGCCTTTTGAACTGTGGTCATAGATAGTGGAGGGTAAACTCGAACTACCACCTTTTTAGCCTCCTACCCTGCTACAGTCTATGATTTGTACTCTCCTACAACCTTGCCAAAGAGAAATGCACACCACTTACAGCAGGTGGCGGCACCTCTTAAACCCTCTCAAAAGAAGCCGGAAAGCCCAACGCCATCAACAGGAAGTTAGTTACCATCCTCCCTCGAATGTGGTAGTAGCTATAGAAAAATGGCTACGGTAGGATTTTGGAACTAAAGAACAGTTTAATTGTTTGTATTTATCACCACTGAACATTTTGAAATACAGAATATACACTAGTGGCACAAAAGAAGACAGATGGAGCACCAATTTGGAATCATGGAGAGTGATTCATGTTGTCGAACTAAAAACTTGCCGGAGATGATGAAGCCAGAAACAATCACACACCCATTTTTCAAGCTAGCATATAATGTCACAAAAACCAAAACCACAGCTAAATGCAGCCTTTGATGATCTTCATCAGATGACACTCCTAGGACATTATGTTATACAATACATGCATGTTTTGTTCAATCAAGTTCATATTTATATCAAAAACCAGCTTTTTACATTAGCATGTTTTGTTCAGAACTAGCATACCCACCGAAAACTTCCGGTGAATTTACTAAATTACTCACGATAAATAGCCATCATGGCTAGCTATTTTGACACCCACCAAGTTTGGCACTCACCAAACTCAGATTTACTATAAGAAAAATTGGATTACCTTCTACTTCTACTTCAACACCCAATGTTGTTTTGGTTCCAAATAATCCATAGTTATATCCAAATAGCTGCGTTTTGTTCTTGCGTTCAAGAAACTATCCGAAGGGTGACGCGCCGGCGCGTATCGTGACAAAAAATGTCAAAATATTCCATTACCGTACTTCGAAGCATGTCAAACGCTGTTTAAAATCAATTTTTATGCGATTTTTCTCGTAAAATAGTGATAATATTCCAACCGGGAGATGTTGTATCCGTTCAAACACTGAAAGTTGAAAATGGAGTCGTCACATGCACGTGCGCACCAGTGTCATGTTCTCAGAACGACCACTTTCCAAAACCCCTACTGTTTTTCGCCCAGGGACTGCAGAGTTATCATTCAACGTTCTGGCGCCTTCTGAGAGCCTATGGGAGCCTTAGAAAATGTCACGTTACAGCAGAGATCCTTTCGATAAAGAGGCTACAGAAGGCCAAGAAATGGTCAGACAGGGCACTTCCCATATAGAATCTTCTCAGGTTTTGGCCTGCCATATGAGTTCTGTTATACTCACAGACACTATTCAAACAGTTTTAGAAACTTTAGGGTATTTTCTATCCAAATCTACTAATTATATGCATATTCTAGTTTCTGGGCAGGAGTAATAACCAGATTAAATCGGGTACGTTTTTTATCCGGCCGTGAAAATACTGCCCCCTATCCCAAACAGGTTAATTGATTCATGAATTGCACTTCATACCCGCTCCCATACCCTATAATTCTGTTTTTCTTTGACTAACATGTACACAGGTAGACCAGATGAGTAGCAACCCTGATTAGATGTACCTGCTGCTCATCGGTTATTCCCTACAAATGCTGTTTTGAATTAAAATAAACGTGTACCTACACACTGAAGAAGGCTGTAAAGCCCTGATGCAGTGAAAATAATAAGAAAAATAAATTAAGCTTTATGCAACATCTTTTTAAGTTCAGACCCATTATGCAAACTGGAAACCATGCATCCTGAGGCTGCATTTACTGCAGCTGCGGACTTTAAAGCAAATTTGAGGAAAAAGCTACCTAAATTCTATTAGCATATTGACTGTAGTCCTCGTGCTGGAAAAACACTCGACCATTGTTATTCTAACTTCCAGGATGAATATAAGGCCCTCCCCTGCCCTCCTTTCGCCAAATCTGACCACGACTCCATTTTGATCCTCCCTTCCAATAGGCAGAAACTCAAACAGGAAGTACTCGTGCTTTCAACACTGGTCTGACCAATCGGAATCCAGCATTCAAGATTGTTTTGACTGGGATATGTTCTGCGTAGCTTCAGTGAATAACATCGATGTACACTACCGTTTACATTTTCTTTATAGAATCTTAGGTTTTGGCGTGCCATATGAGTTCTGTTATACTCACAGACACCATTCAAACAGTTTTAGAAACTTTAGGGTGTTTTCTATCCAAATCTACTAATTATATGCATATTCTATTTTCTGGGCAGGAGTAATAACCAGATTAAATCGGGTACGTTTTTTATCCGGACGTGAAAATACTGCCCCCTATCCTAAACAGGTTAAGTTAAGTTTGCTGAAAATAAACGCAGTTGACCTTGAGAGAACGTTTCTTTTTTTGCTGAGTTTAGATGGGTTCATGCAAGTGACTGACTGATTGTGTATGGAGGAATCCTCACTGTCACTGATCCTCAACTTGGCAGTACGCCCAGAATATTGCTATGGGAACAATCGATGTTTCTCAGTTTCAAGGTCTCAACTTGGAGAGAAAGAGAGCCTCGTGAGGTATTGGTCAGTCACATGTGCCAACCACCGGTAGTGATTCATTAATTATGCCAAATCATGCAAATATAACTTGTCTGTCTATAGCCATATATAAGACAACTGCTGGGACCACCCCAACAGAGTTTCTGATAGACCTGTATGGTGTGCAAAGTTTGTTGTAACCTCTCCAGCTTAATAAAGAGTGATTCATTTTAAGATTGGCTTCAGGTGTCATTGGTGTTGAATTTCCACCACAGCAGTTTGAAGAAAATAAGAGTTAAAAAATATTTACAAAATAAACGAAAGTTTAAAAAAGTAATACAATAAAATAACAATAATAAGACTATATACAGGGAGTACCGGTACCGAGTCAATTTGCATGGTTACACGTTTTGTGTCATCGGGAAAAGCCTCTAACAACCCTTCTAACACCCCTACTCTTGTCCACGGAGGTCTGCGCGCCCACAACCTTCTAGCTCGCAACCCTGTGAGCTATCAAATGTCTTGTGTTGCCATGTAATGCTTACAGGTCAAAGAATAGTTTATACATATCTATGGCTCTGGTCTGACCAAGAACTGAGGGTAGTGTCACTAAAGAAGTGATACATCCTAGACGTCGAGCTATCAGCAGCAGCTGTAAACGTGCGTGGCCTAGGAAAGGACGGACAATCTCTTCAGAACGACAGGGTACTACAACGTATCAGTTCTACCACACAACAACAGACTTCAACGTATCCGCCCAGAAATATTCTTCAAAGGACAAGGGAGTTCTCTACTGGGCAACCCAGCCTTCCATCTTCGACCAATCTATCGAACCGCAGCTCAGAGTAAATATATTTCTTGCATTTTCGTTTTCCGAATGGGCGGTTATTTAGAATGCCTAAGATCCTTTTGTTCCTCAGTCTTTCCGCTCTTTCATTCAAACCCAACCACCTTTCTTTGTGTAACCAGCCGTCATGTCGGTTTGGTCCGCTTTTATGGTGTAAATAGTAATACATGTATGATCCATCCACCCGTCCTGTGTATATGTAATTCTGTGTGACTATTTAGTATTTAGTAAATAAATAATTAAAAAACTACTTTTGCATTGCTGATTCAACTTGTTAGCAAGGGTTCGTGAAGATAACCAAGAATTTTACGACGTTCAGATGAGACTGAATAAGGTGACGACTAATAATTGACTGCTATTGATATTAAAGATTACCAGGTCTTTAAGACAACAGCTCTATAAACATTCTTCCATGGTGCCCCCGACTTCCAAGTTTATTACATTTACATGATTCGTTTAATCAGGTAATATTAATTACAGAGAATAGATTTTTTTAAATAGCATGTCATATCATTTAATCAATAGTAAAGACATGACAACATGCTAAGTATGGGCCTGTGTTCATGTTATCGTATTTATCCAATGCTAAATCAGTGTTTTGTTTACAACAAAACTGTCACTGTTTGCAAATAATTCAATCTGAGACGTCAATACGAATCTGAGCATGGTACTTTCAAAAGTTAGGCCTACGGTCAACATGTATTCAAATCAAATCATATTTTATTGGTCACATACACATGGTTGGCCAATGTTAATGCGAAATGCTTGTGCTTCTACTTCCAACAGTGCAGTAATATCTAACAAGTAATCTAACAAATCCACAACGTCTAGCTTATACTCACACATGTAAAGGGATGAATAAGAATATGAACATGTAAATATATGGATGAGCGATGGCCGTGTGGCATAGACAAGATGCAGCAGATGGTATAGAATACAGTATACACATGTGAGATGAGTGATGTAGGATATATAGACATTATTAAAGTGGCATTATTTAAAGTGATCAGTGATACCTTTATTAAATCCATTTATGAAATGTATTAAAGTGGCAAGAGATTTGAGTCTGTATGTTGGCAGCAGCCATTCTATGTTAGTGATGACAGACTCAATAGCCTTGGTTTCTCACATGACTGCCTCGCCTGGTTCACCAACTACTTCTCAGATAGAGTTAAGTGTGTCAAATCGGAGGGCCTGTTGTCCAGACCTCAGGCAGTCTCTATGGGGGTGCCACAGGGTTCAATTCTCGGGCTGACTCTTTTCTCTGTATATATCAATGATGTCACTCTTGCTGCTGGTGATTCTCTGATCCACCTCTACGCAGACAACACCATTCTGTATACTTCTGGCCCTTCTTTGGACACTGTGTTAACAAACCTCCAAACGAGCTTCAATGCCATACAACACTCCTTCCTTGGCCTCCAACTGCTCTTAAATGCAAGTAAAACTTAATGCATGCTCTTCAACCAATCGCTGCCCGCACCCAACCAGACCGCACTACCTCCTGGAGAGCCTTGTGGTTGTGGGTGGAGCAGTTGCCGTGCAAGGCGGTGATGCAGCCCGACAGGATGCTCTCGATTGTGCATCTGTAAAAGTTTGTCCAGATGGGATAGGGCAGTGTGCAGTGTGATGGCGATTGAGTGGGTCAAGGGTATCAGGTAGGGTGGAGGTGATATGATCCATGACTAGTCTCTCAAAGCACCTCAGGATGACAGAAGTGAGTGCTACAGGGCGATAGTCATTTAGTTCAGTTAGCTTACCCTTCTTGGGAACAGGAACAATGGTGGCCCTCTTGAAGCATGTGGGCACAGCAAACTGGGATAGGGATTGATTGAATATGTTTCATAAACACAGCAGCCAGCTGGTCTGCGCATGCTTTGAGGACGCGGCTAGGGATGCCGTCTGGGCCGGCAGCCTTGCGAGAGTTAACACGTTTAAATGTTTTACTCGCTGGCCATGGTGAAGGAGAGCCCACAGGCTTTGGTAGTGGGCCGTGTCAGTGACACTGTATTGTCCTCAAGCGAGCAAAGAAGATGTTTAATTTGTCTGGGAGCAAGATGTCGATGCCAGTGACGGGGCTGGTTTTCTTTTTGTAATCCGTGATTGATTGTAGACCCTGCCACATACGTCTCGTGTTTGAGCTGTTGAATTGAGACTCTACTTTGTCTCTATACTGACACTTTGCTTGTTTGATTGCCTTGTGGAGGGAATAGCTACACTGTTTGTATTCGGTCATGTTTCCAGTCACCTTGCCATGATTAAAATCGATGGTTCATGCTTTTAGTTTTGGGCGAATGCTGCCATCAATCCATGGTTTCTGGTTAGGGAAGGTACAACATCACCGATGCACTTGCTAATAAACTTGCTCACTGAGTCAACATATACATCAATGTTGTTGTCACGTCCTGACCAGTATAAGGGGTTATTGTAGTTTGGTCAGGACGTGGCAGGGGGTATTTGTTTTATGTGGTTCGGGGTTTAATGGGATGTGTATTTATGTAAGAGGGGTGTTTGATTTATGTGTTCCGGGGTTTTTGGGTAATGTTCTTGTTTTGTATTTCTATGGTTTTCTATGTTGTGTATTTCTTTGTGTTGGCCTGGTATGGCTCTCAATCAGGAACAGCTGTACATCGTTGTTGCTGATTGAGAGTCATACTTAGGTAGACCTGTTTCACCTGTCCCTTTGTGGGAAGTTGTTGTTGTACTGCTGTGTGTTAGCCTGAAACACTGTTTGTTCGATCGTTTTCTTGTTTTTGTTTGTTACGTGTTCTAATAAAGTTAAGATGAGCACTCAACCCGCTGCGCCTTGGTCCATTACGTACGACGACCGTTAAAGAACTTCCCACCACCAACGGACGAAGCAGCGGGCCCAGGAGGAGGAAGGATCCTGGGCCAGGGAGAGAAGGGAGTGGAGGACATCTTGGACATGGGAGGAGGTAATGGCAGGGGACAAGACCCTGCCATGGAAACAGGTGGAGATAGCGAGGGAGGAGCAGCGAAAGTGGAGCGAAGAGCGGGCCCAACGTAGGATGCATGAGAGGCAGCCATAATATTTTTTTGGGGGGGGCACACGGGTAGTTTGGCTGGGCCAGGGTTAAGCCCCAAGCCAACTCCCTGTGCTTATCAGAGGCAGCTTGTTACTGATCAGGCCCCGTGCTATGGGGTGATGCGCAGGGCGCACCAGTCTGGCATCTCCAGTACCAGCCCCATGCACCAGGCCTCCAGTGCGTCAGCCCAGTCCAACTCGTCCTGTTCCTGCTCCTCGCACTAGCCTTGGGGTGCGTGTCTCCAGTCTGGTACCTCCACTACCAGCCCCACGCATCAGGCTTTCAGTGTGCAGTCCCAGTCCAGAGCTTCCGACAACAGTACCCCGTCCAGAGCTTCCGACGACAGTACCCCGTTTTGAGGATTTCAAAGTGTTGGAAAATGACATGCTGTTGGTTTCCTCTCCTTTCACCTTCAATGTGGATAACGCTCTCACTGACCTGCAACTTGAGCTTATCGATCTTCAGTCTGATGCAGTGATTGGAGAACTATTCAAAACAATGTCACTGATGAGGTTCCATGCATCTCTCAATGAACAAAACTTTCCAAAGATCAGGAGTCATGCTCAGAAGATGTTTGTACTGTTGGGTTCAACCTATGTATGTGAACAGACATTTTCAGTGATGAGATATAACAAGTCAAGGCACAGATTATCTCTTACTGACTCTCAGCAATTCTGCGCATAGGGACGTCAGAAACTATACCCGACTTCACTGCTCTAGTCAATGCCCATCAGAGACTTCACTCCTGACACTGATTGAGTAGTTTAAATGTAATGCTGAGCTCTCTCTCTTTCGTGTGTTTTTGTGCATACCCGTTAACAAGAGTTCTGTCCGTGGTGCTGAATGCACAGTGTACTTTTCCTTGCGTGTAGTTCATTGCATGTTTAATAAAAGGAGAAGATGGATGTGGTTGATTTCTGTGCATGTTAAAAAGTAAAATGAGTAGCATATCTGGACGTGATTTACAATAGATAAATCTGTCAATACAGTAATACAGTATAATCCTGTAATATAATTCTCAAAAATATATTCTAATGTGGCCCTCCATGGAAAATAATTGCCCAGGTCTGATCTAGAAGGTGGAGACCGTACAGGTGCATCAAAGCTGGGACCGAGGAACTGAAAAACAGTTTTATTCCCAGGCCATCAGCCTGTTAGTCACCACTAGCTGGCCTCTGCCCAGTATCCTACCCTGAACTTAGTCACTGTTACTAGCCGGCTACCACCCGATACTCTACCCTGCACCTTAGAGACTGCTGCCCTATGCACATAGTCATTGAACACTGGTCACTTTAATAATGTTTACATACTGTTTTACCCACGTCATACTGTACGTATATACTGTATTCTAGCCAAGGCTCATCCTATATAACTTCTGCTGTACACATCTTTTCTATTCATATACTGTCAATAATGTCTATACCCACCATCATACAGTATACTGTACATACACTGACTATATAAAACACTAGGACACCTTCCTAAAATTGAGTTACACCCCCTTTTGCCTTCAGAACAGTCTCAATTCATCGGGGCAAGGATTTTACAAGGTGTCGAAAGGATTCCACAGAGATTCTGGCCTATGTTGACTCCAATGCTTCCCACAGTTGGCTGGACCTCCTTTGGGTGGTGGACCATTCTTGATACAGTCACACAGGAAACTGTGGAGCGTGAAAAACCCAGCAGTGTTGCAGTTGACACTCCTGGCACCTACTACTATACCCTGTTCAAAGGCACTTAAATCTTTAGTCTTGCCCATTCACCCTCTGAATGGCACATATACACAATCCATGTCTCAATTGTCTCAAGGCTTAAAAATCCTTCTTTAACCTTACTCCTACCCTTCACCTGAACTGTTTGAAGTGGATTTAACAGGTGACATCAATAAGGGATCATAGCTTTCACCTGGATTCACGTGTTCAGTCAATGTCTTGGAAAGAGCAGGTGTTGATAAAGTTTTTTACACGCAGCGTATATATTTATATTCCGGACTCTGACATTGCTCGTTCTGATATTTCTTAATTATTTTAATTTTATGTTTTGGATATGTGTGTATTGTTTTTGTATTGTTAGGTATTACTGCACTTTTGGAGCTAAAAACATAAGCATTTCGCTGCACCTGCGATAACATCAAATTCAAATCAAATTTATTTTTACATCTGTAAAATATGTGTACACAACCAATAACATTTGATTTGACCTCAACTTTTTTTTGGCTGATCACTTAAAAATCACAATCAATGATACATAGCAGGATAACCTTGCTGAGTTTGAGTGGGCATAATATATTCTCAGAACTACAAAATCTGACCTTACTAAATCGGTAATATGTAAATGTTCTCCCTGTTCTTCTTGCCAGCC
The DNA here is from genome assembly GCF_965601325.2 of Salmo salar. Taxonomy (NCBI): domain Eukaryota; kingdom Metazoa; phylum Chordata; class Actinopteri; order Salmoniformes; family Salmonidae; genus Salmo; species Salmo salar. Next base: position 41,283,280 of record NC_138302.1, on the reverse strand, counting down.
TTATTTATTAAGGTATACATAAATATCTCACCAAGACTAATATGCCCACCCGTTATTCTAGTGAAAAAAACAATGGAAGTTGGAGCACTGCCATAGTGTTGTTGATCTGACACCTTTGGAACCTTCTCAGCTTCTCTGACTTTTCAGGATAGAGAAACTCAAATTAGGATTTTGATCTGATTCCTTGTGAAGGGTGGTGCTAAGAGGAGCTGAAGTAAAGCGCAAATAACAGGAGTTCTGTTCTAAATGGAAATGACAGGCACAGCCCTGCAGGGAAGGCAAGTACAAATTGTAAAATGAGATTTTATTATGAAGAGCATATGACCCGATTTGAGCTAGTCCCAGCAAACGCTCAGCTAAAGTGATATAAGTCAAGGATGCCCCACATAACATAAGGCCAATACCTTCCAACAAGTTCATCTGTATTCAGAGGACACTTAAGTATGCCATTTCCCCACCTGTTGACTAAGCTACAGTTGAAGTCGGAAGTTTACAAACACTTAGGTTGGAGTCATTAAAACTCGTTTTTCAACCACTCCACAATTTCTTGTTAACAAACTATAGTTTTGGCTAGTCGGTTAGGACATCTACTTTGTGCACAACACAAGTCATTTTTCCAACAATTGTTTATAATTCACTGTATCACAATTCCAGTGGGTCAGAAGTTTACATACACTAAGTTGACTGTGCCTTTAAACAGCTTGGAAAATTCCAGAAAATTATGTCATGGCTTTAGAAGCTTCTGATAGGCTAATTGACATAATTTGAGTCAATTGGAGGTGTACCTGTGGATGTATTTCAAGGCCTACCTTCAAACTCAGTGCCTCTTTGCTTGACATCATGGGAAAATCAAAAGAAACCAGCCAAGACCTCAGAAAAATTATTGCAGACCTCCAGTCTGGTTCATCCTTGGGAGCAATTTCCAAATGCCTGAAGCATCATGTTGTGGGGGTGCTTTGTTGCAGGAGGGACTGGTGCACTTCACCAAATAGATGGCATCATGAGGATGGAAAATTATGTGGATATTGAAGCAACATCTCAAGACATCAGTCAGAAAGTTAAAGCTTGGTTGCAAATGGGTCTTCCAAATGAACAATGACCCGAAGCATTCTTCCAAAGTTGTGGCAAAATGGCTTAAGGACAACAAAGTCAAGGTATTGGAGTGGCCATCACAAAGCCCTGACCTCAATCCTATAGAAACATTGTGTGCAGAACTGAAAAAGCGTGTGCGAGCATGGAGGCCTACAAACCTGACTCAGTTACATCAGCTCTGTCAGGAGGAATGGGCAAAAATTCACCCAACTTATTGTGGGAAGCTTGTGGAAGGCTACCCGAAACATTTGATCCAAGTTCAACAATTTAAAGGCAATGCTACCAAATAGTAATTGAGTGTATGTAAACTTCTGACCCACTGGGGATGTGATTAAAAACATAAAAGCTGAAAAAAATAATTCTTTCCTATTATTCTGACATTTCACATTCTTAAAATAAAGTGGTGATCCTAACTGACCTAAGACAGGGAATTTTTACTAGGATTAATTGTCAGGAATTGTGAAAAACTGAGTTTAAATGTATTTGGCTAAGGTGTATGTAAACATCCGACTTCAACAGTATTAATATTGTATTTATTTATTTTAATCCCAGGACCCCGTCCCCGCAGGAGGCCTTTTGCCTTTTGGTAGGCCGTCATTGTAAATACGAATTTGTTCTTAATTGACTTGCCTAGTTAAATTAAGGTTAAATCAACTAAAATAAAAAAAATATTATCCAGATAGTTGATTCAGCTGCGGGATCGGGGCACCACCAGTACAGAGCTTGCTCAGGAATGGCAGCAGGCAGGTGTGAGTGCATCACCACGCACAGTGAGGCGAAGACTTTTGGAGGATGGCCCGGTGTCAAGAAGGGCAGCAAAGAAGCCACTTCTCTCCAGGAAAAACAACAGGGACAGACTGATATTCTGCAAAAGGTACAGGGATTGGACTGCTGATGACTGGGGTAAAGTCCTTTTCTCTGATGTATCCCCTTTCCGATTGTTTGGGGCATCTGGAAAAAAGCTTGTCCGGAGAAGACAAGGTGAGCGCTACCATCAGTCCTGTGTCATGCCAACAGTAAAGCATCCTGAGACCATTCATGTGTGGGGTTGCTTCCCAGTCAAGGGAGTGGGCTCACTCACAATTTTGCCTACGAACACAGCCATGAATAAAGAATGGTACCAACACATCCTCCGAGAGCAACTTCTCCCAACCATCCAGGAACAGTTTGGTGACGAACAATCCCTTTTGCAGCATGATGGAGCACCTTGCCATAAGGCAAAAGTGATAACTAAGTGACTCGGTGAACAAAACATCGATATTTTGGGTCCATGGCCAGGAAACTCTTCAGACCTTAATCCCATTGAGAACCTGTGGTCAATCCTCAAGAGGTGGGTGGACAAACAAAAACCCATAAATTCTGACAAACGCCAAGCATTGATTATGCAAGAATGGGCAGCAATCAGTCAGGATGTGGCCCAGAAGTGAATTGACAGCATGCCAGGGTGGATTGCAGAGGTCTTGAAAAAGAAGGGTCAACACTGCAAATATTGACTCTTTGCATCAACTTTATGTAATTGTCAATAAAAGCCTTTGACACTTGTAATTATACTTCAGTATTCCATAGTAACATCTGACAAAAATATCTAAAGACACTGAAGCAGCAAACTTTGTGGAAATTAATATTTGTGTCATTCTCAACTTTTGGCCACGACTGTAGATGGTAACACCGCCTCCGTTGGCATTTCTGTCTTTTTTGGTAGATGTTATAACCATGTATTGCTAACACTGTATCAAAGGTATTATCTAAGTGAGTTTCAGAGATAGTCAGAATATGAATGTAATTTGTTACAAGCAAGTTATTGACTTAATGGACCTTGTTGATTAGGCTATATATGTTAATATGGGCTATTTTTTAGCACTTTTCTGTGTTGCTTGATTGTTTTTAATGCTTTACTAGGAAGCTTATCAGAGGTAGACTTACTCATGTTATTTACATTTTACATATATTGTTGGGGGTGAAGAGAGAAAGAGGGTGTGTAGATCAAGTGTGAGAGTCCCTAATTGGCTATCCTGCCTATAGTACAGTGTGTTCAGACATAGAGGAATATAGGTAGATAACAAGGGGATGGGCAACTAAGAGCCCAGCGTCGTTGTAGGTGGAGCTGGGGACCTTTAGGATGCTCTGTGCATTCTCCTCCAGGAGGGGACGCCACCTTACCTCCCCTGTCAGTAACAGGTTCTTCCCGTCCAGAGTATTGATGAACTGCATCTGTGTGGAACAAGCAGACACATAAAGAAAGTACCATTAAGTCTGGTTCAATGACATCTATTACAGAGGAAGCTTCACATTTTTCTTATGTGAAGGGGCATACCTAGTCAGTTGTACAACTGAATGCCTTCAACTGAAATGTGTCTTCCTCTCTGAATCAGAGAGGTGCTGGAGGTTGCTTAATCAACATCCAAGTCTTCAGCACCTGGGGAACAGTGTGTTAACTGCCTTGCTCAGGGTCAGAATAACAGATTTTTACCTTGTCAGCTCGGGGATTTGATCCAGCAACGTTTAGGTTATTGGCCCAACGCTCAGACCACTAGGCTACCACTATGTACTGAATAGTCAATGATAAGTGTGTAGAACATTGACAAAAGCAACCTACTAAACAGTATTTTTCTTAACATGGTATTTTGTGTTGTTTGAAAGCTCAACAAGACGTCGATTCCAGAGTTAGCCACCAGAGTGCAGTTATTATAGCTTACACTGGGGACAGTGCAGTGCTACAGTTTGGGAGCTGCATAGAGATGGATTTATTTCTTAACATGGCAAGGCGAGTACACCTCGACCCGGTGTCTTAATTAAACCAGTGGCCTGAGCTCATGGAAGGAGCATGTGATGAAAGTAATTAGTGTGAGTAATAACGCCGTGACGGTGCCAGAGCAGCGCGTGACCACTGTACGTGACTTCATCGCAGGGGCTTGCAATTTCCTCTCCTGTAGTGTGTCATCAGGCATGGCCAGGTTTTATGTGCTGCACCTGTGATGAAACAGTTCTGGCCCCCTTGACCCCCGCCTTCTTCCAAGAGCTCGACTATGCTCTTGCAATCCCTGCGAGCTCAGAGAAACAGTATCCCGTTTGTTTGTTTTTCTCTTGAAAAGTCCCCCCTTGTCTCATAAATTCTTGGCGATGCTTGTAATGTGCGCTTGCAGCTGGCTGGAACCTGTGGCAGAGCCATGTCTCAGTGTGCAGTGATGGAGGACACCTTTAATGGAAGCAGGCAGGAGAGTGGGGCAGGCCTTGGACTACGCTCACACCAATAACACACAACAGGGGGTGCCAGTGGAGTGGCCCAGTCACACGTTCCCCAAAGCCACTTCCATTCGTTTTTGTACTAACGTCACAGTTCCACTGCTGCAGCACTGTCTTAGGTCGAGAAAACGGTAAAACACTTGATTGAGTTTGACCTTAAATCCGCCACCTTTAATAGATCTTGCCCAAGCTTGATGCAAGATACTGTGTGTCGGGGAACAGGGAAGGATCAAGGACCTGACTAGCAGACTGATGCATTGTAAGCTCGTTTCCCCAATGTGCGCTGCCTTTTGGTTTGTAGGGGGCTATAGATAATAGAGAGAGCAAGCAGTGAGGAGCGCATTTTTAGAGAACATATGGCCCTTGCGGACGCAGCCTGCAGGTGTTTCTCCAAGCAGGCGTGTTTTCAACCACAGAGGGCAGGAAAATATATAGAGGGGGCTTCACTGGTAGCTGTGGCAGAGCCCAGGGGGGCGGAAAGGGAGAGGAGGGTGGGACTGGGTGACTAGCTCCTCTCCTCTTATCACTCTAATAGCAGGGATGTTGCATAGAGTATGGCCGGAAAAAATGGCAGTGAGAGTCACAATGAGCCAATCTAATATGGAGCCCAACGGCTGACCGTGAGGCAGGTGCGCAGTGTTGCAGTGACAAACCAACTAACCCAGTCCAAAACACCATTCTCCAGCACCTAACCAAGAGCTACTGTAAGAGACTATTAAGGCTGTAAGGACATACAAGATCGCAATGTTTAAGTATAGTCGTTTCAAACTTTTGGGCTGCTGACATCTAAAATAATTTGGTTCAAAGCTTGCATTACACCACTCAGCTATTCTGGTTCTAAAAATCTTAAGTGTGTAACTAAAAGAACTAGGTGCTCGAGGGTAGAATTTGAAAAAAATTGTTCACAACAAAAATGACCCTGGACTGACCTGTTTGAGAGGACACCCTAGAGCAGCTTTGCATTCCTTTATTTTGTATTTATTTTATTTAACCTTTATTTAACTATCCTCAGGGACCCACAGTCAATCCATGGATATTAACTATTCCAGAACTACAGTGGTTCCTCCTTTAAAAGTTGCGTCATATTGCGGTACACCTTGCGGGCTGCTACAGCATTCTGTGGCACGTTATTGATTAGTCAGCCATTTTTTTCTGTTAATGCTAGTGCTAGTTTTGAGAAGCATTTGATAGTCTTCCATATTGCAGGCACGTGGGAGACGGGGGTTCAATCTCCCAACGGGGAGGAAGGAGTAGGCTGTCCCTGTAAATAATAATTAGTTCTTAACTGATTCCATATGTGTTATTTCATAGTTTTGATGTCTTTACTATTATTCTACAATGTAGAAAATAGTAAAAATATAGAAAAATCCTGGAATGAGTAGGTGTCCAAACTTTTGACTGGCACTTGCTTAATTAATTTGATTAATATTATGATGTTTCTATTCCATGAAAAATAAAAAATCCTCCGGGTTTCCGTTCGGAAGGAATAGAAAATATGACGGGAATAATCAAGTCAATAAATGTTGGGTAGTTAGATAACCTATAGTTAATATACTGGCAAGTTTGATGTATAACTACTAACGTTACAGTTGAAGTCGGAAGTTTATATACACTTAGGTTGGAGTCATTAAAACTCGTTTTTCAACCACTCCACAAATTTCTTGTTAACAAACTATACTTTTGGCAAGTCGGTTAGGACATCTACTTTGTGCATGACACAAGTAAGTTTTCCAACAATTGTTTACATACAGATTATTTCACTGTATCTCAATTCCAGTGGGTCAGAAGTTTACATACACTAAGTTGACTGTGCCTTTAAACAGCTTGGAAAACTCCAGAAAATTATGTCATAGCTGTAGAAGCTTCTGATAGGCTAATTGACATAATTTGAGTAAATTGGAGGTGTACCTGTGGATGTATTTCAAGGCCTACCTTCAAACTCAGTGCCTGAACCGCACCTTTATTTGCTAGGAAGAGTACATGATCAGTGAATATATTCAATGTACATGCTACAATGTGGGGAACTCATGCGTGGTAATAACTACAGTACATGCATATAGGACTTGCATCCTTAGCACAATAAAGTTGTTATATTCTACTCTATCCATAGGCTTCATTAACCTCCCTGGGCAAGGCGGGACGCTTGCGTCCCACCTAGTCAACAGCCAGTGGAATTGTGTGGCGCGAAATACAAATACCTCATAAATGCTTTAACTTCAATTTCTCAAACATATGACTATTTTACACCATTTTAAAGACAAGACTCTCGTTAACCTCTTACATCTAGACGTTCCGCTAGCGGAACACCTGCTCCAATATCCAATGATAGGCGTGGCGCGAATGACAAATTCCTCAAAAATACAAAAACTTCCATTTTTCAAACATATGACTATTTCACAGCATTTTAAAGACAAGACTCTCCTTTATCTAACCACACTGTCCTATTTCAAAAAGGCTTTACAGCGAAAGCAAAACATTAGATTATGTCAGCAGAGTACCCAGCCAGAAATAATCAGACACCCATTTTTCAAGCTAGCATATAATGTCACAAAAAACAAAACCACAGCTAAATGCAGCACTAACCTTTGATGATCTTCATCAGATGACAACCCTAGGACATTATGTTATACAATACATGCATGTTTTGTTCAATCAAGTTCATATTTATATCAAAAACCAGCTTTTTACATTAGCATGTGACATTCAGAACTAGCATTCCCACCGAACACTTCCGGTGAATTTACTAAATTACTCACGATAAACGTTCACAAAAAACATAACAATTATTTAAAGAATTATAGATACAGAACTCCTTTGTGCAATCGAGGTGTCCGATTTTAAAATAGCTTTTCGGTAAAAGCACATTTTGCAATATTCTGAGTACATAGCCCGGCATCAAGGGCTAGCTATTTAGACACCCAGCAAGTTTAGCCTTCACCAAAGTCAGATTTACTATTAGAAAAGTTTGATTACCTTTGGTGTTCTTCGTCAGAATGCACTCCCAGGACTGCTACTTCAATAACAAATGTTGGTTTGGTTCAAAATAATCCATAGTTATATCCAAATAGCGGCGTTTTGTTCGTGCGTTCAAGACACTATCCGAAGTGTAAATAAGGGTCACGCGCATGACGCATTTCGTGAAAAAACATTTCTAAATATTCCATTACCGTACTTCGAAGCTTGTCAACCGCTGTTTAAAATCAATTTTTATGCCATTTTTCTCGTAAAAAAGCGATAATATTCCGACCGGGAGCGGTGGTTTTCGTTCAAAGATAAAATATGGAGTCCCCTCGTGCACGTGCCTGAGTCTCACAGTACTGTGACCAGCCACTATCCAAACGCGCTACTTTTTTTCAGCCAGAGCCTGCAAAGCCACGATTCAGCTTTTTGCCGCCTTCTGAGAGCCCATGGGAGCCGTAGGAAGTGTCACGTAACAGCAGAGATCCCCTGTAATGGATAGAGACAATCAAGAAGGCCAAGAAATTGCCAGACAGGGCACTTCCTGCATGGAATCTTCTCAGGTTTTGGCCTGCCAAATGAGTTCTGTTATACTCACAGACACCATTCAAACAGTTTTAGAAACTTTGGAGTGTTTTCTATCCAAAGCTAATAATTATATGCATATTCTAGTTTCTGGGCAGGAGTAATAATCAGATTAAATCGGGTACGTTTTTTATCCGGCCGTGAAAATACTGCCCCCTAGCCATAACAGGTTAATCTAACCACACTGTCCGATTTCAAAAAGGCTTTACAGCGAAAGCAAAACATTAGATTATGTCAGGAGAGTACCCTGCCAAAAATAATCACACAGCCATTTTCAAAGCATGCATATATGTCACAAAAACCAAAACCACAGCTATATGTAGCACTAACCTTTGATGATCTTCATCAGATGACACTCCTAGGACATTATGTTATACAATAGATGCATGTTTTGTTCAATCAAGTACATATTTATATCAAAAAACAGCTTTTTACATTAGCATGTGATGTTCAGAACTAGCATACCCACCGCAAACTTCCAGTGAATTTACTAAATTACTCACGATAAACGTTCACAAAAAACATAACAATTATTTTAAGAATTATAGATACAGAACTCCTTTATGCAATCGCGGTGTCCGATTTTAAAATAGCTTTTCGGCGAAAGCACATTTTGCAATATTCTGAGTAGCTAGCCATCACAGGCTAGCTAATTTGACACCCACCAAGTTTGGTGCTCACTAAACTCAGAATTACTATAAGAAAAATTTGATTACCTTTGCTGTTCTTCGTCAGAATGCACTCCCAGAACTTCAACAAGAAATGTTGTTTTGGTTCGAAATAATCCATAGTTATATTGAAATTGCTCCGTTTTGTTCGTGCGTTCAAGTCACTATCCGAAGGGTGACGCGCGAGCACATTTCGTGACAAAAAATTAAAAAATATTCCATTACCGTACTTCGAGGCATGTCAAACGCTGTTTATAATCAATTTTTATGATATTTTTGTCGTAAAATAGCGATAATATTCCAACCGGCGACGTATTCATTCAAAACTAAAAGAAAAAAATGGAGTGGTCTCGTGGATGCGCATCTCCAGTGTCACTGTCCCCAGGCAGGCCAGTAACAAACAGAACTGCTGTACTTAGCCCAGAGACTGCAGACCTCTCATTCCACTTTCTGGCGCCTTCTGAGAGCCAATGGAAGCCTTAGAAAATGTCACGTTACAACACAGATGCTGTATTTTCGATAGAGAGGCTACAGAAGGACAAAAAAATTGTCAGACAGGGCACTTCATGTATGGAATCTTCTCTGGTTTTGGCCTGCCATATGAGTTCTGTTATACTCACAGACACCATTCAAACAGTTTTAGAAACTTTAGAGTGTTTTCTATCCAAATCCACTAATAATATGCATATTGTAGTTTCTGGGCAGGAGTAGTAACCAGATTAAATCGGGTACGTTTTTCATCCGGCCGTGAAAATACTGCCCCCTATCCCAAACTGGTTAAAGCCAGAGTCAGTTTGTTCCAAATAAAAACATTCTGCTTTAGTACATTGCAAAACGTATACATTTGTGATAAAAATGAAGGTTTTACGAATAAGTGCAGCAGCTTGTTTACAAATTGCAGGTCAGATTTCTCCAGATAATTGTAGGAATAGGCTTATTGATAATTTCTCTTGTGCACATTCTATCTATTCCTCTGATCCATCCAGGAATACAGCAACACATCAACAAAACAACCAAAATCTCATAATTCAAATTTCGGCCATCATTCTCCTGTTACTGGGCAGAGAATAGTAGCTCAGTCAATGAGTGGACTGCCTGAGGACAAAGGACTTGGTGATGCGCAGCACACCCCTCCTTCTTTTTCTTCTTGAATGAATACGCTATTGTCCGGTTCGAATATTATCGTAATTTTATGTTAAAAATACCCTAAGGATTGATTGTAAACAACGTTTGACATGTTTCAACGACCGGTAATGGAACATTTTGACTTTTCGTCTCTGGTACTGCGCTCGCGCGTTATGCCTTTGGATAGTGATCTGAACGCATGAACAAAACGGAGGTATTTGGACATAAATATGGAGTATTTCAAACAAAACTAACATTTCTTGTGGAAGTAGCAGTCCTCGGAGTGCATTCTGACAAAGATCAGCAAAGGTAAGAGAATATTTATAATACTAATTCAGAGTTTTGTTGATGCCAGAACTTGGCAGGTAGCTGTATAGCTTGCTTCGATGGCTGAGATATGTACTCAGAATATTGAACAATGTGCTTTCTCCGTAAAGTTATTTTGAAATCTGACAAAGCGGTTGCGTCAAGGAATAGTGTATCTATAATTCTTTCAATAACTGTTGTAAATTTTATCAACGTTTATGAGTATTTTTGTAAATTGATATTTTTGTCAGATGTTACTATGGAATACTGAAGTATAATTACAAGCACTTCATAAGTGTCAAAGGCTTTTATTGACAATTACATGAAGTTGCTGCAAAGAGTCAATATTTGCAGTGTTGACCCTTCTTTTTCAAGACCTCTGCAATCCGTCCTGACATGCTGTCAATTAACTTCTGGGCCACATCCTGACTGATGGCAGCCCATTCTTGCATAATCAATGGTTGGAGTTTGTCAGAATTTATGGGTTTTTGTTTGTCCACCCGTCTCTTGATGATTGACCACAAGTTCTCAATGGGATTAAGGTCTGAAGAGTTTCCTGGCTATGGACCCAAAATATCGATGTTTTTCCCCCCGAGCCACTTAGTTATCACTTTTGCCTTATGGCAGCTTGTTTACAAATTGCAGGTCAGATTTCTCCAGATAATTGTAGGAATAGGCTTATTGATAATTTCTCTTGTGCACATTCTATCTATTCCTCTGATCCATCCAGGAATACAGCAACACATCAACAAAACAACCAAAATCTCATAATTCAAATTTCTCAAACATACGACTATTCTACACCATTTTAAAGATACACTTCTCCTTAATGCAACCACATTGTCCGATTTCAAATATGCTTTACAGCGAAAGCAAAACATTAGATTATGTTAGGACACCACCTAAACAAGAAAAGCCACACAGCCATTTTCCTAGCATGGAGAGGCGTCACAAAAACCAGAAGTACAGCTACAATTAAGCACTAACCTTTGATGATCTTCATCAGATGACACTCATAGGACATCATGTTACACAATACATGTATGTTATGTTCAATCAAGTTCATATTTATATCCAAAAACAACATTTTACATTGGTGCGTGATTTTCAGAAAATGTTTGCCTCCCAAAACTTTCGGTGAATGTGCACATTAATTTACAGAAATACTCATCATAAACGTTGACAAAATATATAACAATTATTTAAAGAATTATAGATATACTACTTCTTATTCCAACCGCTGTGTCAGATTTCAAAATAACTTTACGGAGAAAGCACATTGTTCAATATTCTGAGTACAGAGTTCATCCATCAATGCAAGCTATACAGTTACCCGCCAAGTTCTGGCATCAACAAAACTCTAAATTAGTGTTATAAATCTTTCCTTATATTTGTTGATCCTCGGCGGAATGCACTCGCAGGACTCCCACTTCCACAAGAAATGTTCATTTGTTCATTTATGTCCAAATACCTCCGTTTTGTTGGTGCATCCAGAACACTATTCCAAAGGCACAATGCGGGAGCGCAAATCAATAGACGAAAGCTCAAAAGTTCCATTACCGTTTGTGGAAACATGTCAAACGATGTTTACAATCAACCCTTAGGGTGTTTTTAACATAAATAATCGCTAATATTCCAACCGGCCAATAGCTTATTCATTACAGAAGAAAAATTTAAAAATGCTAGCCATGCGTGAACGCGCATGAAGTAACTACATGACCTCAGACAGTCCACTGCTTGAACCGGCTGTTATTCCCTCAAAATTCACCATAGAAGCCTCAAACAACTTTCTAAAGACTGTTGACATCTAGTGGAAGCCTTACGAAGTGCAAAATGACCCCTAAGTCACTGTAGTTTGCAAAGGGAATTAATTTAAATAAACTACAGCCTCAGATTTTCAACTTCCTGGTTGGATTTTTCTCAGGGTTTTGCCTGCCGTATGAGTTCTGTTATACTCACAGACATAATTCAAACAGTTTTAGAAACTTCAGAGTGTTTCCTATCCAAATCTACTAATAATATGCATATTCTAGTTTCTGGGCCCGAGTAGTAGGCAGTTTAATTTGGGTACGTTTTTCATCCGGCCGTGAAAATACTGCCCCCTACCCAAGAGAAGTTAAACCCTCAGGGTTTCTTTTAGGATGGAGTGGAAAATATGGCGCTGTATGTGACGGTCGGGAGTAGGCTACAGTACTAAGAGAATAAGAGGATTGGAGGATTCTAAATTAATATCTAAGGGGCATTTTTCGTTAGGGCAAATCTGATCTGTGAGAATATCTAAGGGGCTTTTAGACAATACTAAATTAATCAATAATAGCTTTGTTTAAAAAAATATATATTTTGGAGATTATTTTGTTTTCATTTAACCTAGAGTGAGCGAGATAAAGGCCATTCTTGAACATGGGGTGGGACATTCTCACTAATTTGTAAATAAAGCCAGTTCATTATTTATAATGATTTATTTCTGTTTTTAGAGGGAGAGAAACCAAAAGCCACCTCATGGGTATCCCGGTCGCGGCCAGCACATGTATCGAACCAGCATCTGTAGCAAAGCAGTTTGCACTGCGATGCAGCATCTTAGACCGATGCGCCACTCTGTTAGGAAAATATGGCGATGTACAATGTGACGGTCGGGAGTAGGCTACAGTACTAAGAGCATGACATGTCCACACCCTAATTGTAGTGTAACCAATAGCCCAAATGGAGATTCAGTAAAACTCAAAATCTCATTGATTTATCAAGACCAGTCCCCATGCTCGTCTCAGAGCAGCGCGAAACGATGCTGAAAAAGTTATTGCTTTAAATCCTATTGCTTGTAACTTCTCATGCTTTTTAAATAAATAAGACCTACATCAGTTTTAACAGCACATTAATCAACACTAGTGAGACTCATTTCGCCTACGGTAGGCCTACAGTATATCTAATAATATTTTTTTCAATGACGCCAATAATTACATTTAGAGGATTGGAAGATTTTAAATTAATATCTAAATGGGCCATTTTTCATTAGGGCAAATCTGTGAGAATATCTAAGGTGCTTTTATATAATTTTAAACTAATAAATAATAATCACTTTGTTTAAAAATGTACGATATTTTGGAGATGATTTCGTTTTCATTTAACCTAGAGTGAGTGAGAAAAAGGCCATTCTTGAACATGGAGTGAGACATTCTCACTAATTTGTAAATAAAGCCAGTTTGTTATTTAGAATTATTTATTTCTGTTTTTAGAGTGAGACACCAAAAGCCACCACGTGGGTCTCCTGGTCGTGGCCGGCACGGGTATTGAACCAGCATCTGTAGGCCACATCCACAAAGTTTTTAATGCTGATTAAATGCCTTGCACAAAGTATCAAAATACAGAGAGGTATTGGTAAGCGTATATTTTCCTGCTAATAGCCATAATGGGCTATTATAATACTGTACATGGTGTCCAGGTCAGGATAACCAAAATATTTCTTTAAAGACTATCAGAAAGAATGTTGGTACTTATTTATTTTGATCCAAAGCCATGAATGAGTGAGTCACTCAGCTTTATGTAGGTGCCGAGGCTATATGACTGTGACACCAACTTGATTATTTAGCAGACATCACTTGCTCATATTCAGTCAACACATATATCATAAGAATATCATGGAATATAATTGACTATTTTGGTTTCTCCATGCTTGTCTCAGAGCAGCATGAAACAGTGCTGAAATAGTTGACCACAGCAGGTAGGCTATATATAACGATATTTTTGAGATTTTTTTTTTTAAAGCCGAAAGTGTACGATTGTAATCTGAATAAAGGCCAAAATAATATTTATAAAGGCCAAAATATTTATGTTTTTAGAGGGAGAGAAACCAAGGACATCCAGTTCAGCCAAAACCTTCCCTAACCCGGATAACGCTGGGGCAATTGTGTGCCGCCCTATGGTACTCCCAATCATGGCCGGATGTGATAGAGCCTGGATTCAAACCAGGGACTGTAGTGATGCATCTTGCACTGAGATGCAGTGCCTTAGACCACTGCGCCACTCGGGAGCCACGACCTGCTAAAAGCCTGTCCTAGAAATGTTGTTTGAGAAATCGTAGCCTGCTACACTTGTGAAAAACAGGGTTAATAATAATAATACTTTTTCCCCCATCCACATATTAAAGGTTCCAATTGATCATGTTTTTTATCAATTAGTATATTTGAATTTAACCACAATATTTGTTGTATTATTTGTTCTGTCTTTTCTGGTGGATTAAACTGAAATTGCAACCAATCACGGCCGGTTGTGATACAGCCAACCTAACTAAGAAATACATTTGACGATAGAATTCTACCCCTACCCTCCTTCTAGGCAAGTCTATTGTCCTGCTAATAGCCCTGCTAATAGCCATAATGGCACTGTACAACGTGACCGTGTGTGTTTGAGATAGTATTTTCCAGTCAGCAACAATTTGTTTAACTTCATTAGCCTACTTTGTTCCAATATGTCTGTTATTCAGTAATATTTATTCCCATAGTAATTCGTTATGGATCCATAACTAAATAAACATTGACATTTTGAAAAGAGTACTTTTCTCATTATTTTAAGGAAAGCATAACGATGCTGATGAAGAAATACAGTACTGTACAGTATATGCTTTATCTGACATTTTGCGGTTGCATGAGGTCGCCCACACGCACTTCAAACATTTGGATAATAAAGAATTTAAAGCATTTTGAAGATAGATCCATGTGCACATTCAATAGATGAGCAGAATGGTACCGCCCTGTCCCCCCATCGATTAAAGTGGCCTATGATAGAAACTGCAAATCAATTAAGAATTAAAAGCGACTCCAACACACAAATGCTGTGTACACATTATAAGAATCTAGCAAAACAAACTGCTTTCTTGGCAACCATGCGTTTTTTTCGGTGTGGCCCGTTGTCCAGCCCTTTGTCCACTGATCTCCACAGATGGTTGTCGACATGGTTGTATGCTCTATAAAAACACATTCATGTTTTTAGTACACTTATTTAATTTTTTACTTAACCTTTATTTAACCTTTCAAGGTATAGGGGGCAGTATTTTCGATTTTGGATGAAAAGCGTGCCCAGAGTAAACGGCCTAATACTCGGGCCCAGAGTCAAATATTTGCATATTATTAGTAGATTGGATAGAAAACACTCTGAAGTTTCTAAAACTGTTTGAATGATGTCTGTGAGTATAACAGAACTCATATGGCAGGCAAAAACCTGAGAAAAATTCAACCAGGAGGTGTGGAAATCTGAGAATTGTAGTTCATCTTTTGAATCCCTATCGAAACTACAGTGTCTGTGGGGTCACGTTGCACTTCCTAAGGCTTCCATTGGCTGTCAACAGCCTTCAGAAAGTTTTTCCATCATTCTCCTGTTACTGGGCAGAGAATAGTAGCTCAGTCAATGAGTGGACTGCCTGAGGACAAAGGACTTGGTGATGCGCAGCACACCCCTCCTTCTTTTTCTTCTTGAATGAATACGCTATTGTCCGGTTCGAATATTATCGTAATTTTATGTTAAAAATACCCTAAGGATTGATTGTAAACAACGTTTGACATGTTTCAACGACCGGTAATGGAACATTTTGACTTTTCGTCTCTGGTACTGCGCTCGCGCGTTATGCCTTTGGATAGTGATCTGAACGCATGAACAAAACGGAGGTATTTGGACATAAATATGGAGTATTTCAAACAAAACTAACATTTCTTGTGGAAGTAGCAGTCCTCGGAGTGCATTCTGACAAAGATCAGCAAAGGTAAGAGAATATTTATAATACTAATTCAGAGTTTTGTTGATGCCAGAACTTGGCGGGTAGCTGTATAGCTTGCTTCGATGGCTGAGATATGTACTCAGAATATTGAACAATGTGCTTTCTCCGTAAAGTTATTTTGAAATCTGACAAAGCGGTTGCGTCAAGGAATAGTGTATCTATAATTCTTTCAATAACTGTTGTAAATTTTATCAACGTTTATGAGTATTTTTGTAAATTGATATTTTTGTCAGATGTTACTATGGAATACTGAAGTATAATTACAAGCACTTCATAAGTGTCAAAGGCTTTTATTGACAATTACATGAAGTTGCTGCAAAGAGTCAATATTTGCAGTGTTGACCCTTCTTTTTCAAGACCTCTGCAATCCGTCCTGACATGCTGTCAATTAACTTCTGGGCCACATCCTGACTGATGGCAGCCCATTCTTGCATAATCAATGGTTGGAGTTTGTCAGAATTTATGGGTTTTTGTTTGTCCACCCGTCTCTTGATGATTGACCACAAGTTCTCAATGGGATTAAGGTCTGAAGAGTTTCCTGGCTATGGACCCAAAATATCGATGTTTTTCCCCCCGAGCCACTTAGTTATCACTTTTGCCTTATGGCAAGGTGCTCCATCATGTTGGAAAAGGCATTGTTCGTCACCAAACTGTTCCTGGATGGTTGGGAGAAGTTGCTCTCGGAGGATGTGTTGGTACCATTCTTTATTCATGCCTGTGTTCATAGGCAAAATTGTGAGTGAGCCCACTCCCTTGGCTGAGAAGCAACCCCACACATGAATGGTCTAAGGATGCTTTACTGTTGGCATGACACAGGACTGATGGTAACGCTCACCTTGTCTTCTCCGGACAAGCTTTTTTCCAGATGCCCCAAACAATCGGAAATGGGATTCATCAGAGAAAATGACTTTACCCCAGTCATCAGCAGTCCAATCCCTGTACCTTTTGCAGAATATCAGTCAGTCCCTGATGTTTTTCCTGGAGAGAAGTGGCTTCTTTGCTGCCCTTCTTGACACCAGGCCATCCTCCAAAAGTGTTCGCCTCACTGTGCATGCAGATGCACTCACACCTGCCTGCTGCCATTCCTAAGCAAGCTCTATACTGGTGGTGCCCCGATCCCGCAACTGAATCAACTTTAGGAGACGGTCCTGGCACTTGCTGGACTTTCTTGGGCACCCTGAAGCCTTCTTCACAACAATTGAACCGCTCTCCTTGAAGTTCTTGATGATCCGATAAATGGTTGATTGAGGTGCAATCTTACTGACAGCAATATCCTTGCCTGTCAAGCCCTTTTTGTGCAAAGCAATGATGACGGCATGTGTTTCCTTGCAGGTAACCATGGTTGATAGAGGAAGAACAATGATTCCAAGCACCACCCTCCTTTTGAAGCTTCCAGTCTGTTATTCAAACTCAATCAGCATGACAGAGTGATCTCCAACCTTGTCCTTGTCAACACTCACACCTGTGTTAATGAAAGAATCACTGACATGATGTCACCTTGTCCTTTTGTGGCTGGGCTGAAATGCAGTGGAAATGTTTTTGGGGGATTCAGTTCATTTGCATGGCAAAGAGGGACTTTGCAATTAATTGCAATTCATCTGATCACTCTTCATAACATTCTGGAGTATATGCAAATTTCCATTATACAAACTGAGGCAGCATACTTTGAGAAAATTAATATTTGTGTCATTCTCAAAACTTTTTGCCACAACTGTATGCCTACACATTGATAGGCTATATATATTTTTTTTAAGAAAATGCACTGAAACCAAAACACCTTTAGTGATCCTCTCAGCTTCGGCTCATTTTCAAGTCCTAACCCTGGAACGTGTAGCACCATAGAAAAAAGCTGGAATGATGAACAATGTCCATTTCATTTGTTCTCTTTGGTTACAATGTCATCAAATACATTGCAAGTTGGGGGATGTTCACACCTACAGTAGCTGGGTTATAAAGAGTCTATTGTCCTGCTGATAGGGCTACACCTGCGGCCACCACGGGTATTGAACCAGCATCTGCAGCAACACAGTTTGCATTGCGGTGCAGTGTCTTAGAACGCAGCGCCACAAGGGTGCTGTACAACGTGAGCGGTCAGGAGTAGGCTACAGTACTACAGTAAGAGCAAAATAATCCTAACGTTTCCACACCCTAATTGTAGTCTAAGTTTCTCTTAGAATAAAAATCTTAGTGTAACAACAGTTTTAGTAAGTAATACTGACGAGTAGTAACAAAAAAAATGTGCGCTGCAGGACAGAAGAATAGCAATTCTTACACTATTGCTCTAAATTCATTCACCTCCAATTGAAGCTCAATTGAGATACTGTGGAATGACCTCAAGAGAACAGTTCACACCAGACATCCCAAGAATATTGCTGAAATGAAACCGTTTTGTAAATAGGAATGGTCCAGAATTCCTCCTGACCATTGTGCAGGTCTGATCTGCAACTACAGAAAATGTTTGGTTGAGGTTATTGCTGCCAAAACTGGGTCGACCAGTTATTAAACCCAAGGGTTCACATACTTTTTACACCCTACACTGCGAATGTTTACACGGTGTGTTCAATAAAGATATGAAAACGTAGAATTGTTGGTGTATTATTAGTTTAAGCAGACTGTATTTGTCTATTGTTTATGCAGAAATCCAGGTATTTACAAAGGGTTCACATACTTTTTCTTGACACTGTATAGCCCTCTCATTACAAACAATACTTAATATAAATGAGAGTTGCGTGATAGAGAATACAAATTTAATTTAGCTGAAAAATGCATGTCGTAAAGGTTAATATTTTTTTGTGTTGAGTCATTTAGCAGACACTCTTATCCAGAGCGACTTACAATTAGTGCATTTATCTTAAAAAGGTCCCAAACAGTAATTCTGATTCCCATGTAAAATCGCCTTTTGAGTGACTAAAATGTCACCCATTATATTTTGGGGGGATAGAAATGCATTGTTGTGGCTGGTTTAGTGTGAGGAAAGGTCGTACTCTACGGATGTTGTAGAACATGAACCTGCAGAGCTGCTTTGATGTTTGCAGAGAACGACAGGGTGTGTTGTCCAGGGTCACACCAAGGTTTTTGGCACTATGGGAGGGTGACACCATTAAGTAGTCAACCATGATGGAGAGGTATTGGAGCGAGTAGACCTTCCCCGGGAGGATGAGTAGCTCCATTTTGTAAAGGTTAAGCTGGTGGGCTGACGTCCAAGCTGAGATGTTGCCACCTGGGAGTCAGAAAGGAGAATAGTTGAATGTCATCCGCATAGCAATAATAAAAAGAGGAGAGGGCCTAGAACTGAGCCCTTGGGGAAACCAGTAGTGAGAGCATGTGGTGCAGACATAGATACTCTCTATACCACCTGGTAGGAGCAACCTGCCAGGTAGGATGCAATCTAGGAGTGTGCAGAGCCTGAGACGTCCCGAGAGGAGGAACTGATGGTGTCAAAGGCAGTGGAGAGATATAGGAGGATGAAAACAGAGGAGAGCGGTCTCAGTTGAGTGAGCCCCCTTGAGGCCTGACTGGTTAGGGTCAAGATCGTTCTGAGAGAGCTAACAAGATAATTGGTCAGAGACAGCATGCTCAAGTAGTTTGAAAAAAGAAGGGGGGATAATATTGGCTCCTGGCTGTCAGTGCACCAGCCGATGATGCACAGGAGGGCAGATTTTGAAAACACTGGCGGGTCTGTTGTTACAAAGTTGTTTTGATATTGCTATCAAAACTGGAATTGTGGGGGATTTTCATTCAGCAAGTGGTTGAGAATACTTTCTTGCTAGTTGGACCATATTTTAGACTCCTTAGCACGACCAGTACCAGCATGCTGTGCACTATGAATAATAATCAAAATGCCAGCTCTCTCTACTACTGGTAAGTGAAGCAAGCTAGCTAATCCAGCTGGCTAATAAACAGATAGATCCACATACGCATTGCTTGCAAATGTACATAGCCTACTGGTGGGTGATTAGCCTACAGCCAAATAAACATTCATACACTTTCTTGCAAACTTTGCTGGAGTTGCTAATTGTTCCTCTTGGACTTTGAGTTTACTATTAAACTTTTGATCGCAAATATATTTTAGAATTCAACCCTATAGTTGCCGAGGGTTGATTTTGTGTGTTTGCATGGCAAGAGATCAAGCAGATAACGTTGCTACCGTTGCACAGCAGTAGGTGGCCTATATTGTTGAACTTGTCTATGTACATTAGAATGACATTTTGACTCCACTTAAACTCAATTTAATCCAGTTTAAATTCAGGCTGCAACACAAAACAAAATGTGAAAGGTCAAGGGGTGTGAATACTTTCTGAAGGCACTGTATAGATTCTACAGACCCTACTGAATTATCCCAACCCCAATTTCACTTTGGCACATAGAATATTTTTTTCTCTATAATCCAATACCGTTCCTTCAGGAAACTATTCAGACCTATTGACTTTTTCCACATTTTGTTATGTTACAGCCTTCTTCCTAAATGGATTAAATCATTCCCCCCACATCAATCTATAAACAATACCCAATAACGACAAAGCAAAAACAGGTTTAGAAATTTTTGCTAATTTATTACAAATAAAAAACTGAAATATCACATTTACATAAGTATTCAGACCCTTTACTCAGTACTTGGTTGAAGCACCTTCGGCAGTGATTACAGCATCAAGTCTTCTTGGGTATGAAGCTACAAGCTTGGCACACATGTATTTGGGGAGTTTCTCCCATTCTTCTCTGCAGATCCTTTCAAGCTGTCAGGTTGGATGGAGGCGTGGCTGCACAGCTAATTTCAGGTATCTCCAGAGATGTTCGATCGGGTTCAAGCCTTGATCCTGACTAGTCCCCCAGTCTCTGCCGCTGAAAAACATCACCACAGCATGATGCTGCCACCACCATGCTTCACCATAGGGATGGTGCCAGGTTTCCCCCAGACGTGACGCTTGGCATTCAGGCCAAAGAGTTCAATTTTGCTGTCATCAGACCAGAGAATCTTCTTTCTCATGGTCTGAGAGTCTTTAGGTGCCTTTTGGCAAACTCCAAGCGGGCTGTCATATGCCTTTTACTCAGGAGTTGCTTCTGTCTGGCCACTACCAATAAGGGCTGATTGGTGGAGTGCTGCAGTGATGGTTGTCCTTCTGGAAGGTTCTCCCATCTCCACAGAGTGCCATTACGTTCTTGGTCACCTCCCTGACCAAGACCCTTCTCCCCCGATTGCTCAGTTTGGCCAGCTCTAGGAAAAGTCTTGGCGGTTCCAAAAATCTTCCATATAAGAATGATGGAGGCCACTGTGTTCTTGGGGACCTTCAATGCTGCAGAAATGTGTTGGTTCCCTTCCCCAGATCTGTGCCTCCACACAATCCTGTCTCGGAGATCTAAGGACAATTCCTTCGACCTCATGGCCTGGTTTTTGCTCTGACATGCTCTGTCAACAGTGGGAGCTTATATAGACAGGTGTGTGCCTTTCCAAATCATATCCAATCAAATTGATTTACCACTGGTGGATTCCAATCATGTTGTAGAAACATCTCAAGGATAATCAATGGAAACAGGATTCACCTGAGCTCAATTTCGGAGTCTCATAGCAAAGGGGCGGAATACTTATTTACATAAGGTATTTCTGTATTTTAGTTTTTATAAATTTGCAAACATTTCTTAAAACCTGTTTTCATTTTGTCATTACTGGGTATTGTGTGTAGATTGCTGAGGATTTAAAAAAAATGTAAATCCATTTTAGAAGAAGGCTGTAACGTAACAAAACGTGGAAAAAGTCAATGGGTCTGAATGCTTTCCGAAAGCACTGTATGTAATTTATAGGCCCACAGTGTATTGCATTGGGACCAATGGAGTGGGTGAGGTAGAAAGTGCTGCTGGGTATTTAGACCTAAGTCCCCCAAGAAAAAACACCATATATAGATTCTACAGTCCCTAGTGAGTATTCTCAACACCACTTTTACCTCAGTATATAGAATATTTTTTTCCTCTACAAGCCAATATGTAATTCATATAGTATATTGCAGTGAATATGGTGGGTGTAGTAAGGAGTCACCAGCACTCTGTATCAAACCCGTTAGTCAGCATAAGAGACCAATTTAAGTTTTGCAGACTCTATTGAGTAATTCTAATTACATATTTGTTTTTTGATTAAAGGTGTATTTCTTTAAATATAGCCTACACAATAGCTTTCAACATACCAATAGGTGTGTAAACTTTCTAAAGAAATGCTGGTATAATACAATGTAAAAAAATGTCAAATTATCCATATATTTTCAAAGGTGGTTGCAATGCTGTGAAAAACAATTGTACTGCACTAGTGTGTTTTATGACAACAACAAAAAACTCCCAGCTCATAGTAGGTTTTAGGATGGCGTTAAGACACTGCCCAGGAGTACAATCAACTCATAAAAGTTTTTCAGCTGGTAATCACGACAGTTTGAGGTAAAGGCAAAGGAAAGATAGTGATGACGCTCATTGACATTGTTGCAAATAATGGGGAATAACCAATTGTGAAGAGACATCGCCAGCTGTGAACTCTATAGCATGCTTCAGATAACCATAGTGAATGTGACTGTACATCAATTGTTGCAATGGTAAAACGTTTGAGATCACCTTGACACGATCACTGTGCCTACTCTTAATTATTTCCTAATACGTTGGCATGCATAAACTTTTCTTCAACCAATTCTGATGGTTGTTAAAAGTGGATTTGACAACATTACCATTATATCTACACACACGTCAACAACTCTAAATCACTTTGGCAGCATAGTAGGCATGAAGTCACTTGCCGATAATGTTGCATACAACGTCTGAAAGTTCTATCATTATAATCGAAACTCATAGATGCCTTAAATTGCCCAACTTATAGGCATGCCCAATATAGGCATCTTGTTTAACAACGTGATGTTGCGCTCCAAAGGGATAACTTGAATTAATTAGGACAGCTCATGAGGTCTACTAAATATCTGTCGACTAGGTGGGACTAAATAACTTGAGGATTCATACTGCATAGCTTTAATTTTTACCCAGAAGAGGAGTAAAATGTCTCTATTCTTAGCACTTATAACAAATTTCCTACTCTGAGACACTTACTGATATGGGCCCTGGTCTTTTTGGAGAATTTTTGGGGAAGTGATCTTTTTTATTCAAAATCAGTTTAAGGGCTTCCACCCATGTCTGTGTTGGCTATCAGCGTGGCGTGAGGTCATGCACCTGTGCATAATTGGGGACCTGCGCATAATCACCCACATCTGGCAGCGTTTTTCTCCAACCGTTTTGGCTGACGCAGCCCCTTCAAGCAAGATATTTAATATGCTTCACTAATCACCCCAGAGAGCGCAGGGGAAGGCACTGACGGTGCCCTTTCGCTTGAAATGAGTGTCATATCTCACTTTGTTATTGCTCAGATATATACCCCCCAACTTCCGCCTCCCAAGCACCAGCCTACCTGAAACTAGCTTTGCTGTGCTATGCACTGCTTCACATATGGAGGACAGCCAGGCAAGCGTTTTTCCTTTGTTTTAGTAACATTAGATCTGAAACAACTGCATGGGTTTTGGGGGGCTCTAGCAGTGAAAGGCTGTAATATACCTGGTAGTGTGGATGATTACAAACATTTGCAGTAGGCTCATCCCTAAGTCTGAATCCAAAACAAAAAGAAGCTCTGCTTCTACAAAACAGCCTGTGTGTGTCAGCCTTGTACTAGTCTGTAGCTCCATTCTCCAGGTAGAGAACAGAATATGCATCGGCAAAGTCATTCACTCAGTGCCATGTTCCCCACAGTGTTAACAAGGGGTCCCTTCATTCTAGGAACCCTCTCTGGAGTTATATGGGCTTGCCCCGGTGGTGCCCTCAGGCCGGTTGGGTGGAAGACCAGGAAAATGAGGCCAGATTGGGGCACTGCCACGCAGGGCTCGCGCAGCCAGGGCTCAGGAGTGGTTAAGCTCTGGGAGAAGGCAAAGGACTGAGCTTCCAGCAAGGGCCCAGCTCCTGCAGTCATCATCAATCTTTACCGTTTGAGTTCTCATTCCCCCACCGGCATCGAGAATGAGGTCACGTCAACGGGCGTCTACATCCTCCATGGAAAACAGGTTTTAACCAGGCATGTTTGGGTGACAAAAGCATGGAGCACGGAGATCTTTGACTTAAGGTGTTCCTGGCGTGGTATGGAACTTCCATGTACAATAGTGTAGGCCTATACACAGGTCGCACAAAGCTGCTTCATGTTTCAGGATGGCGCTATAAAGGAGAGGTGTTACCCAGTGCTTAATTTGAGCCGGATCCTGCCGGAACTCTCCATTTTGGTCTGTTTCATTCCAGAACCTATTTGGCCGGATCTGGAACCTCGTGGCATGAAAACTAATTTTCACTTTTTGCAATGTAATTTTTTAAATAAAATGATCAAAGTTAATTTGATAATTATAATTGTGGTCTATTTGTTAATTCCGCTGTCCCTCCCAAAAAACTTAATGTGAAAAAGCAGATACATTTTTTTTTTAGAGCTTATGGTTTGCGCAACATTGTAACCTGTGTTTGAGACCAACACGTGGCCATGTGAGAAGCATGCCTGTATCTCACAGAACTAGAATGATATTGACTTTATATGGCCTCTCACCCTCTCTCTGCTCTGATATAAATGAGCCAGCAACTCTCATCTCTCCAGCATTGCACTTTACCATTTATTTACTTATAGAATCATAGCCACTTGAAGGGTTCTGGAGGAGGAGTTGCAGCACCCCTGATAAATGTAAATATATTTGCCAAAGTTATAGAATAACTGCTCTCTGTTCAGACAGAAATTAAATAATTCAGAATTGCCTACTACATCATGAGAAGGCCTATAATTTAGCCACATTGGGGCAGTGAAATAGCTTCTTTAAAACAATAGCCTAGCTGTCGATGGTGTGTAGCCCATTAACAAGGCATAGCCTATAGTCTGGAATGCACTGCAAATCTGTCAGCATGCAGACAAAACAGGTTTTTCACAATATTTAAAATACAATCGCGGGAAAACACCTGCAGAAAAGATAATACTAATCTGTCTGCCTTAGGATCCAAAATATTTGATAAACTTCCAAATAATGTTCTACAAAGTAAAACAAGAGAAAGATCCGCTTTTGACACAACCGCATTGGCCATCACCGGCTAGTGAAATGCACATCATTGAGTGAGTCAGTGAAACTGGAAAGCATTTTTAGGACAATCATTTCCACTTCATATTGTAGCGTACAATATGAGTCTCCACACACCTAGACAATTGATGGATTCAAGACAAGGTTGTTTTTATTGATCTCAGATTCTCAGTTTGTCAGTGTCAAAGTAGCCTGTCATTTCAATCATTTGTGCAGTATTAAAAACAATTCTTCCAACGTCTCCAGTCATGTAAAACTATTTAGAATTTATAAAAAGGCACCAAAAAAACTGAACCCTAGGCTACAAAAAAATATCCCTGTGTGTAACTTATGGAAGTGCCTCTACTCTTCTGCTTTATGCAAATGCAATGATATGCATGCAATGCTTATCAAACACAGGCTTCCAGGGTAGGCAATTTTGGGGATTCACCATGTTTCATCGAAATGTGTGTCGTCTGTGTAGCAATGAAAGTTGACATTGTGTTTCCGAATGACATCACCAAGAGGTAGAATATATAGTGAAAACAATAGTGGTGCTAAAACGGAACCTTGAGGAACGCCGAAACATACAATTGATTTGTCAGAGGACAAACAATACAGAGACGAACTGACATATTTCCGACAGAGAAGATATAAACCAAGCAAGAACTTGTCCGTGTAGACCAATTAGGGTTTCTAATCTCTCCAAAAGAATGCGGTGATCGATAGTGTCAAAAGCAGCATTAGGGTCTAGAAGCACGAGGACAGATGCAGCCTTGGTCGGACGCCATTAAAAGGTAATTTACCACCTTCACGAGTGCAGTCTCAGCACTATGATGGGGTTGTCATGAGAATTTTCAATCTCACTGATGATAACTAACAATTATTTTAAGCTTTGACCAATCCCCGAGGTTTGTAAGACCCTGGGTGTAATAATAATTAGGCAAAGACTCAGCTTATGCAAAAGGTTCGTACAGTTTATTCAGAGAACGTTCTAAAGTCCAAAAAAGAAAAAACATGTCATTTTATAATTCTCACCCCCACCTAACTCCACGCACACACAGACACATAAACAGTAGGTGGGATGTGTCTTTCCCCACAGTCCTCATTCCTCGTTTATCACTACCAGGCTGGCAGTTCTATCCTCCCGAGATTAGAGGGACCTTGACAGGACTCCCTTTCCTGTCGTAAGTTTCTTAAAGTTCCAACCAGGTCAGGTCATGAATAGTTTAATTGTCCTCTGTATTTTCTTAGTCATGCACACACATTTCTCTCCCTTACTGGTCTCGACCAAACCTTATTGGACTTAAGTTTATCACTTTAATTATTCATTATACATGTTACATAATCTAATAAATATGTTTCAGGGTGGAATTATTTAGTCATTACCTTAAACATATAAATTCCCTTATCAGGGGTCAAATAGCCTACTAAAGTTTCAGACTCCTGGCAGAGGCAACCAGGTTTTTGGCTAAAATGTCACGGTACTGGGTAAAGTTCATGATGCCGTTGACCATCTCAGTCTCCGGACTTGAAACCAATTCAAACCACAGGTTTTCAATGGAATAGGGCCGTCCATAAGCCCAGACAAAGGATATAAAGGATCTGGAAGAATTATGTATGGATGAATGGTCGAAGATCCCTCCCAATGTGTTCTCAAACAAAAAAATTGAAATTAAGTTTCAGTGCCGTTATCCTCGCAAGGTGAGGTATTGAAAACAGGGGTGTCAACAATTTTGACCACTACCTTTTTGAGACAAAAAGTAATACTAACTAGCTGTTATTGGCAGAGAGGTTTGGAACACTTTGTTATTGGTCTATTAACTCATTTATCGCCTTTTGGAAATAGCCATGGGATGGTTTTTCAATACCGTCAAAAGTATTTAATTGAAGTTTAAAAAATATATACATATTTCTAGCTACTCTTTAAGTAAATACCTGCAGTCAACTGCAGTTAGGAGATAAAGCAGTTCACATTCTTCATTTCACTAGCCACAATATTTTACATTATGAAGCTTACCGTAGTTCCCCAGAACAGTTGAGCCAGTCACATTTGTTTGTAAATAGCACAATGGGAGAAAGCGGGAACAGGTGAGTCCAGCTGTGTTGACAGGGGCTGCGTTTTATACTGAAAGTCAGTCTTTTTTTGCTTCAATAGAGTGATCAGGGGAGGGCAACTATAGTTTTCGTTCACAGAAAATCATATAGTGTTAACTTTCTGCCGTGTTTGAGAAATCTGTTCAGTTGCCACTGCTATCTTGATTTGCTTGGGTTTTTTTCTCCTCTCTGTTCTCAGCTAGTCTGCTCCCCCCACCCCTCTTTTCTGAGCAGAAAAGAGGGGTGGCGACTCCAGGCGACTCCAGACTCCACACAGACACAGCATGTACACATGCCGTTCCAGAGCCAGTACGGTTCTTCCTTCATGCTTCAAAATGATGTTAATTTGCACAATGTATCTCATTAACATTCGCTTGTACATGTCCAAACTCACCAAAAATGGCGTTTGGTAGCTCCTACCTATCTACACTGTACAGTGCATTCAACAAGTATTCAGACCCCTTGACTTTTTCCAAATGTTGATATGTACAGCCTTATTTTAAAATGGATTAACTATATTTTTAAAAAAAATCCTCATCTACACACAATACCCCATAATAAAAAAGTGAAAACAGGCTTTTATAATTTTTTGCAAATGTGCTAAAACTAAAAAACAGAAATACCTTATTTACATAAGTATTCAGACACTTTGCTACAAGACTCGAAATTGAGCTCAGGTGAATCCTGTTTCCATTGATCATCCTTGAGATGTTTCTACAACTTGATTGGAGTCCACCAGTGGTAAATTAAATTGATTGGACATGATTTGGAAAAAGCACACACCTGTCTATATAAGGTCCCACAGCTGACCGTGCATGACAGAGCAAAAACCAGGCCATGAGGTCAAAGGAATTGTCCATAGAACTCCGAGACAGGATTGTGTGGAGGCACAGATCTGGGGAAGGGAACCAAAAAATTTATGCAGCATTGAAGGTACCCAAGAACACAGTGGCCTCCATCAGTCTTAAACGGAAGAAGTTTGTAACCACCAAGACTCTTCCTAGAGTTGGCCGTCCGGCCAAACTGAGCAAAAGGAGGAGAAGGGCCTTGGTCAGGGAGGTGCCCAAGAACCCGATGGTTGCTCTAGAGTTCCTCTGTGGAGATGGGAGAACGTTCCAGAAGAACAAGCATCTCTGCAGCACTCCACCAATCAGGCCTTTATGGTAGAATGGCCAGACGGAAGCCACTCCTCGTAAAAGGCACGACAGCCCACTTGGAGTTTGCCAAAAGGCACCTAAAGGACTCGCAGACCACAAGAAACAAGATTCTCAGGTCTGATTAAACCAAGATTGAACTTTTAGGCCTGAATGATGAAAACCTGCTCCAGAGCGCTCAGGACCTCAGACTGGGGTGAAGGTTCACATTCCAACAGGACAAGTAGCCTCAGCGCACAGCCATGATAACGCAGGAGTGGCTTCGGGACAAGTCTCTGTATGTCAGCACCCGGACTTGAACCCAATCGAACATCTCTGGAGAGACCTGAAAATATCTGTGCAGCCAACCTGATAGAGCTTGAGAGGATCTGCAGAGAAGAATGGGAGAAACTCCCCAAATACAGGTGTGCCAAGCTTGTAGCGTCATACCCAATAAGACTCGAGGCTGTAATCACTGCCAAAGGTGATTCAAAAAAGTACTGAGTAAAGGGTCTGAATGTGATATTTCAAAAAATGTCTAAAAACCTGTTTTTGCTTTGTCATTATGGGTTATTGTGTGTAGATTGATGAGGGAAAAAAATCGAACGTAACAAAATGTCGAAAAAGTCAAGGGGTCTGAATAGTTTCCGAATGCACTGTATATACAAAATTATGTGGACAGCACTTCAAATTAGTGGATTTGGCCATTTCAGCCGCAGCCGTTGCTGACAGGTGTATAAAATTGAAAACACAGCCAAGCAAACTCTATAGACAAATATTGGCAGTAGAATGGCCTTATTGAAGAGCTCAGTTACTTCTAAAGTGGCACTGTCATAGAATGCCACCTTTCCATCAAGTCAGTTCGTCAAATTTCTGCTCTGCTAGAGCTGCCCTGGATAACTGTAACTGCTGTTATTGTGAAGTGGAAACGTCTAGGAGCAACAACGGCTCAGTTGTGAAGTGGTAGGCCACACAAGCTCACAGAACGGGACTGCCGAGTGCTGAAGCACGTAAAAAGAGTCTGTCCTTGTGACTTCCAACGTGGTACCGTCACTACCTCTGGAAGCAACGTCAGCTCAGTAACTGTTTGTCGGGAGCTTCTTCTGATCCCTCCTGTCTCAGCCTCCAGTATTTATGCTGCAGTAGTTTATGTGTCGGGGGGCTAGGGTCAGTCTGTTACATCTGGAGTATTTCTCTTGTCTTATCCGGTGTCCTGTGTGAATTTAAATATGCTCTCTCTAATTCTCTCTTTCTGTCTTTCTCTCGGAGAACCTGAGCCCTAGGACCATGCCTCAGGACTACCTGGTATGATGACTCCTTGCTGTCCCCAGTCCACCTGGCCGTGCTGCTGCTCCAGCTTCAACTGTTCTGCCTGCGGCTATGGAACCCTGACCTGTTCACCGGACGTGCTTGTTGCACCCTCGACAACTACTATGATTATTATTATTTGACCATGCTGGTCATTTATGAACATTTTAACATCTTGACCATGTTCTGTTATAATATCCACCCTGCACAGCCAGAAGAGGACTGGCCACCCCTCATAGCCTGGTTCCTCTCTAGGTTTCTTCCTAGGTTTTTGGCCTTTCTAGGGAGTTTTTCCTAGGGAGTTTTTCCTAGCCACCGTGCTTCTTTCACATGATTTGCTTGCTGTTTGGGGTTTTAGGCTGGGTTTCTGTACAGCACTTTGAGATATCAGCTGATGTACGAAGGGCTATATAAATAAATTTGATTTGATTTGATTCATGAAATGGGTTTCCATGGCCGAGCAGCCGCACACAAGCCTAAGATCACCGTGCACAATGCCAAGCGTCGGCTGGAGTGGTGTAAAGCTCGCCGCCATTGGAATCTGGAGCAGTTGAAACGTGTTCTCTGGTGTGATAAATCTCGCTTATCTGGCAGTCCAATGGACGAATCTGGGTTTGGAGGATGCCAGGAGAACGCTACCTGCCCCAATGCACAGTGCCAACTGTAAAGTTTGGTGGAGAAGGAATAATGGTCTCTGGCTGTTTTTCATGCTTCCGGCTAGGCCCCTAAGTTTCAGTGAAGGGAAATCTTAACGCTACAGCATACAATGACATTCTAGACGATTCTGTGCTTCCAATTTTGTGGAAACAGTTTGGGGAAGGCCCTTTCCTGTTTCAGCATGACAATGCCCCCGTGCACAAAGTAAGGTCCATAAAGAAATGGTTTGTCGAGATCAGTGTCGAAAAACTTGACTGGACTGCATGACCTCAACCCCATCGAACACCTTTGGGATGAATTGGAACGCCGACTGCGAGCCAGGCCTAATCGCTCAACATCAGTGCCCGACCTCACTAATGCTCTTGTGGCTGAATGGAAGCAATTGGAAAGCCTTCCCAGAATTGTGGAGGCTGTTTTAGCAGCAAACGGGGTACAAACTCCATATTAATTGTGCATGATTTTGGAATGAGATGTTCGACGAGCAAGTGTCCACATACTTTCTTTACATGCAGTGTATGTATAACTTCATGAGCTGTATTGCCTGTCTTTGCAATTTGTTTATTTTCGTTTGCACTCGTTAGCATATTTAGCTTGCAGTCTCCATGGAACTTCACTATTACTTGTGCTAATTTTGTTAGCATTCTGGTAATAGACACCCAATGGCCTTTTTGTTTTTTTGGCGTACCTTGTGTACTAAGCCAGTAATACGGTAAATCCCAGGATGAGAGAAGGACGGTATGACGATATGAAAATCTGAATACCGCCCAACCCTCTGTCCCCTTCATTGGTACCTTTTCGGGCACACTGATTCAATGGAGATATCAAATTAATCCCCATTTGTTTTCTGCCAGTAAAAATGTAATGTAGCCTTGATCTGAAATTACTGCATGAGTATTGAGCAAGCAAAATGGTGGAAACTCCATCTAGCCAATCAGAAGGAGCCATTATTAGCTGTCCGATTATAGGATCAGTTTAGCCTTTTAGGTCATAATGAATAAGATTACATGGGCAGAGGGGCCCTGATCGTAGAGCAGCACTGCTACTTTCAGTCACTTGATAGATACGGAACCAGATTTTAGACCGCTAAAGACACGAGGTTGGAGTTTAAGGGACATACTCCCAGGATCTTGTTCCTCTGCTCCACATCCTCCCACATTGAGTGGATGATGTAGCGGCACATTTACTTCCCCTCACGGCCTTTTTGCCTCATCTGCACCAGACATATCATACAGAGGAGAAAACAAAGAGAGTTAACACTATACCTGACAGGGACGGACAGCCTCTTGCCCTGAAGGGCCAAATCCCAACTTGAAAGTTGAAATCCTCTACTTATGTCATGAATGATTTATTTAACCTCTCTAGGGTAGGGGGCAGTATTTGCACGGCCGGATAAAAAACGTACCCGATTTAATCTGGTTATTACTACTGCCCAGAAACTAGAATATGCATATAATTGTTTGATTTGGATAGAAAACACCCTAAAGTTTCTAAAACTGTTTGAATGGTGTCTGTGAGTATAACAGAACTCATATGGCAGGCAAAAACCTGAGAAGATTCCTTACAGGAAGTGCCCTCTCTGACCATTTCTTGGCCTTCTACACTCTCTTTATTGAAAACTGAGGATCTCTGCTGTAACGTGACACTTCCTACGGCTCCCATAGGCTCTCAGAAGGCGGCTAAATGTTGAATGATGACTTTGGAGCCCCTGGCTGAAAAACAGTAGCGCATTTGGATAGTGGTCGATCAGAGAACAATGAGACTGGGGGCGCGTGCACGAGCCGACACCATGTTTTTATTTTTTCGTCTTTGAACGAAAACAGGGTTTCCCGGTTCGGAATATTATCGCTTTTTTTACGAGAAAATTCGCATAAAAATTGATTGTAAACAGCGTTTGACATGCTTCGAAGTACGGTAATGGAAAATTTAGAATTTTTTTCTCACGAAACGCATCGTGCGCGTCACCCTTCGTCACCCTTCGGATAGTGTCTTGAACGCACGAACAAAAGAGAGGATATTTGAACATAACTATGGATTATTTTGAACCAAACCAACATTTGTTATTGAAGTAGAAGACCTGGGAGTGCATTCTGACGAAGAACAGCAAAGGTAATCCAATTTTTCTTATAGTAAATCTGAGTTTGGTGAGGGCCAAACTTGGTGGGTGTCAAAATAGCTAGCCCGTGATGGCGAGCTATCTACTCAGAATATTGCAAAACGTGCTTTTGCCGAAAAGCTGTTTTAAAATCGGACATAGCGATTGCATAAAGGAGTTCTGTATCTATAATTCTTAAAATAATTTTTATGTTTTTTGTGAACGTTTATCGTGAGTAATTTAGTAAATTCACCAGAAGTTTGCGGTGGGTATGCTAGTTCTGAACGTCACATGCTAATGTAAAAAGCTGGTTTTTGATATAGATATGAACTTGATTGAACAAAACATGCATGTATTGTATAACATAATGTCCTAGGAGTGTCATCTGATGAAGATCATCAAAGGTTAGTGCTGCATTTAGCTGTGGTTTGGGTTTATGTGACATTATATGCTAGCTTGAAAAATGGGTGTCTGATTATTTCTGTCTGGGTACTCTGGGGACATAATCTATTGTTTTGCTTTCGTTGTAAAGCCTTTTTGAAATTGGACAGTGTGACACAGATTAACGAGAGTCTTGTCTTTAAAATGGTGTAAAATAGTGATATGTTTGAGAAATTGAAGTAATAGCATTTCTAAGGTATTTGAATATCGCGCCACGGGATTCCACTGGCTGTTGAGTAGGTGGGACGATTTCATCCCACATACCCTAGAGAAGTTAAGTTCTAGTCACAAGTTTGTATCAAGTTACAATTTGTCATTTGGCATCTTATCTACACAGTGCTGCTGTTACAGTGGTTCCTCCTTTGAAAGTTGTGAGCTTTCACCGTGGGACTTAGAGGTACCCAGCGTCACGGCTTCATTGCTCCAGACCACCACAAGGGGGAGTTAGAGCACTCACTATGCATTTGGGTCCCAAGGTTTTTATATGACCAATCATATCGAGTGGTTCCAATGACAAATTTGATGCGAGCCACCCGTTGCTGGTGACTTTCTTCAGCAAAGATGGCTGACAAAACATTACGGTGGAAGAAAATGTAAGTAATTATAATGAGTTAAGTAAAAAAAAATGTACAATTGAGAGGAATCTGTTAATGTAGAGATGTGCATATTTTTGTCATAAAGTTAATTTTTGAAAATCGCTATTTAGCAAGTTAGCTGACTAGGTAACATTAGCCAGCTAGCTAGCTAGTGTTATGACATGAGTATGAAATTGTAATTTGTGTTTAATGTTTTCGGGACTGAGAAAACCAGCAAACCAGCTGTCGTCTTGTGAAACAGTGGATGTAAAGAATCTAGCTAGCTAAAGCATTTACTTCTAATTGAATGTACAATTGTGTAAGCTTGCCTTGCTTATATTTGCCATGCAATGCAGCTGAAGTAACATAGCTAGCTAACTATATACTTGCTTATTGTAAAGTGGAGGATAAAATAACTGTATGCCTATGGATGTGTAGCAAGCTACAGTATGTAGCCGATCTATGTATGGACCCTAAAACGTTTGGTATGAATATTAGTTCAGAACCTATGAACTTCAGCTATCATAGTTGTTGTATCAACTTCAAGTCTGAATGGCATTAATGAAGCCTACGGATTGAGTAGAAAATAATCAAATCAAATCAAATGTATTTATATAGCCTTTCTTACATCAGCTGATATCTCAAAGTCCTGTACAGAAACCCAGCCTAAAACCCCAAACAGCAAGCAATGCAGATGTAGATTCATGGTGGCTAGGAAAAACTCCCTAGAAAGGCCAAAACCTAAGAAGAAACCTAGAGAGGAACCAGGCTATGAGGGGTGGCCAGTCCTCTTCTGGCTGTGCCGGGTAGAGATTATAACAGAACATGGCTAGATGTTCAAATGTTCATAAATGACCAGCATGGTCAAATAATAATAATCACAGTAGTTGTCGAGGGTGCAACAAGTCAGCACCTCAAGAGTAAGGTGGACTGGGGACAGCAAGGAGTCATCATGTCACGTAGTCCTGAGGCATGGTCCTAGGGCTCAGGTCCTCCGAGAGAGAGAAAGAAAGAAAGAGAGAGAGAGAGAATTAGAGAGAGCATACTTAAATTCACACAGGACACTGCATAAGACAGGAGAAATACTCCAGATATAACAGACTGACCCTAGCCCCCCGACACATAAACTACTGCAGCATAAATACTGGAGGCTGAGACAGGAGGGGTCAGGAGACACTGTGGCCCCATCCGATGATACCCCCAGACAGGGCCAAACAGGAAGGATATAACCCCACCCACTTTGCCAAAGCACAGCTCCCACACCACTAGAGGGATATCTTCAACCACCAACTTACCATTCTGAGACAAGGCCGAGTACAGCCCACAAAGATCTCTGCCACGGCACAACCCAAGGGGGTGCGCCAACCCAGACAGGAAGACCACGTCAGTGACTCAAACCACTCAAGTAACGCACCCCTCCTAGACACGGCATGGAAGAAAACCAATAAGCCAGTGACTCAGCCCCTGTAATAGGGTTAGAGGCAGAGAATCCCAGTGGAGAGAGGGGAACCGGCCAGGCAAAGACAGCAAGGGCGGTTTGTTGCTCCAGAGCCTTTTTCCGTTCACCTTCACACTCCTGGGCCAGACTACACTCAATCATAGGACCCACTGAAGAGATGAGTCTTCAGTAAAGACTTAAAGGTTGAGACCAAGTCTGCATCTCTCACATGGGTAGGCAGACCATTCCATAAAAATGGAGCTCTATCGGAGAAAGCTCTGCCTCCAGCTGTTTGCTTAGAAATTCTAGGGACAATTAGGAGGCCTGCATCTTGTGACCGTAGCGTACGTGTAGGTATATACAGCAGGACCAAATCGGAAAGATAGGTAGGAGCAAGCCCATTTTATGCTTTGTAGGTTAGCAGTAAAACATTGAAATCAGCCCTTGCCTTAACAGGAAGCCAGTGTAGGGAGTCTAGCACTGGAGTAATATGATACATTTTTTTGGTTCTAGTCAGGATTCTAGCAGCCGTATTTTGCACTAACTGAAGTTAATTTAGTGCTTTATCTGGGTAGCCGGAAAGTAGAGCATTGCAGTAGTCCAACCTAGAAGTAACAAAAGCATGGATTAATTTTTCTGCATAATTTTTGGACAGAAAGTTTCTGATTTTTGCAATGTTACGTAGATGGAAAAAAACTGTCCTTGAAACAGTCTTGATATGTTCTTCAAAAGAGAGATCAGGGTCCAGAGTAACGCCAAGGTCCTTCACAGTTTTATTTGAGATGACTGTACAACCATCAAGATTAATTGTCAGATTTAACAGAAGATCTCTTTGTTTCTTGGGACCTAGAACAAGCATCTCTGTTTTGTCCGAGTTTAAAATCCACTTCCTTATGTCTGAAACACAGGGTTCTAGCGAGGGCAATTTTGGGGCTTCACCATGTTTCATTGAAATGTACAGCTGTGTGTCATCCGCATAGCAGTGAAAGTTAACAATGTGTTTTCGAATGAAATCCCCCAAGAGGTAAAATATTTAGTGAAAACAATAGTGGTCCTAAAACGGAACCTTGAGGAACACCGAAATTTACAGTCAGAGGACAAACCATTCACAGAGACAAACTGATATCTTTCCGACAGATAAGATCTAAACCAGGCCAGAACTTGTCCGTGTGGACCAATTTGGGTTTCCAATCTCTCCAAAAGAATGTGGTGATCGATGGTATCAAAAACAGCACTAAGATCTAGGAGCACGGGGACAGATGCAGAGCCTCTGTCTGACACTATTAACCTCTATGGGCTAGGTGGGACGCTTACGTCCCACCTACTCAACAGCCAGTGTAATCCCGTGGCGCGATATTCAAATACCTCAAAAATGCAAAAACTTCAATTTTTCAAACATATGACTATTTTACACCATTTTAAAAGGTAATTTACCACCTTCACAAGTGCAGTCTCAGTGCTATGATGGGGTCTAAAACCAGACTGAAGCGTTTCGTATACATTGTTTGTCTTCAGGAAGGCAATGAGTTGCTGCGCAACAGCTTTTTAAAATTTGTTTGAGAGGAATGGAAGATTTGATATAGGCCGATAGTTTCTTATATTTTCTGGGTCAAGGTTTGGGTTTTTCAAGAGAGGCTTTATTACTGGCACTTTTAGTGAGTTTGGTACACATCCGATGGATAGAGAGCCACTTATTATGTTCAACATAGGAGGGCCAAGCACAGGAAACAGCTCTTTCAGTAGTTTAGTTGGAATAGGGTCCAGTATGCAGTTTGAAGGTTTAGAGGCCATGATTATTTTCATCATTGTGTCAAGAGATATAGTACTAAAACACTTTAGTGTCTCCCTTGATCCTAGGTCCTGGCAGAGTTGTGCAGACTCATGACAACTGAGCTTTGGAGGAATACCCAGATTTAAAGAGGAGTCCGTAATTTGCTTTCTAATGATCATGATCTTTTCCTCAAAGAAGTTCATGAATTTATTACTGCTGAAGTGAAAGCCATCCTCTCTTGGGGAATGCTGCTTTTTTAGTTGGCTTTGCGACAGTATCAAAAAGAAATTTTGGATTGTTCTTATTTTCCTCAATTAATTTGGAAAAATAGGATGATCGAGCAGCAGTGAGGGCTCTTCGATACTGCACGGTACTGTCTTTCCAAGCTAGTCGGAAGTCTTCCAGTTTGGTGTGGCGCCATTTCCGTTCCAATTTTCTGGAAGCTTGCTTCAGAGCTCGGGTATTTTCTGTATACCAGGGAGCTAGTTTCTTATGACAAATGTTTTTAGTTTTTAGGGGTGCAACTGCGTCTAGGGTATTGCGCAAAGTTAAATTGATTTCCTCAGTTAGGTGGTTAACTGATTTTTGTCCTCTGATGTCCTTGGGTAGGCAGAGGGAGTCTGGAAGGGCATCAAGGAATCTTTGGGTTGTCTGAGAATTTATAGCACGACTGTTGATGCTCCTTGGTTTAGGTCTGAGCAGATTATTTGTTGTGATTGCAAACGTAATAAAATGGTGGTCCGATAGTCCAGGATTATGAGGAAAAACATTAAGATCCACAACATTTATTCCATGGGACAAAACTAGGTCCAGAGTATGACTGTGGCAGTGAGTAGGTCCAGAGACATGTTGGACAAAACCCACTGAGTCGATGATGGCTCCGAAAGCGAGTGGGTCTGTGGACTTTTCCATGTGAATGTTAAAGTCACCAAAAATTTGAATATTATCTGCTATGACTACAAGATCCGATAGGAATTCAGGGAACTCAGTGAGGAACACTGCATATGGCCCAGGAGGCCTGTAAACAGTAGCTATAAAAAGTGAGTGAGTAGGCTGCATAGATTTCATGACTAGAAGCTCAAAAGACGAAAACGTCATAGTTTTTTTTTGTAAATTGAAATTTGCTATCGTAAATGTTAGCAACACCTCCACCTTTGCCGGATGCACGGGGGGTATGGTCACTAGTGTAACCAGGGGGTGAGGCCTCATTTAACACAGTAAATTCATCAGGCTTAAGCCATGTTTCAGTCAGGCCAATCACATCAAGATTATGATCAGTGATTAGTTCATTGACTATAACTGCCTTGGAAGTGAGGGATCTAACATTAAGTAACCCAATTTTGAGATGTGAGGTATCACAATCTCTTTCAATAATGGCAGGAATGGAGGAGGTCTTTATACTAGTGAGATTGCTAAAGCGAACACCGCCATTTTTAATTTTGCCCAACCTAGATCGAGGCACAGACACAGTCTCAATGGGGAAAGCTGAGCTGACTACGCTGACTGTGCTAGTGGCAGACTCCACTAAGGTGGCAGGCTGGCTAACAGCCTGCTGCCTGGCCTGCACCCTATTTCATTGTGGAGCTAGAGGAGTTAGAGCCTTGTCTATGTTCGTAGATAAGATGAGAGCACCCCTCCAGCTAGGATGGAGTCCGTCACTCCTCAACAGGCCAGGCTTGGTCCTGTTTGTGGGTGAGTCCCAGAAAGAGGGCCAATTATCTACAAATTCTATCTTTTGGGAGGGGCAGAAAACAGTTTTCAACCAGCGATTGAGTTGTGAGACTCTGCTGTAGAGCTCATCACTCCCCCTAACTGGGAGGGGGCCAGAGACAATTAATCGATGCCGACACATCTTTCTAGCTGATTTACACGCTGAAGCTATGTTGCGCTTGGTGACCTCTGACTGTTTCATCCTAACATCGTTGGTGCCGATGTGGATAACAATATCTCTATACTCTCTACACTCGCCAGTTTTAGCTTTAGCCAGCACCGTCTTTAGATTAGCCTTAACGTCGGTAGCCCTGCCCCCTGGTAAACAGTGTATGATCGCTGGATGATTAGTTTTAAGTCTAATACTGCGGGTAATGGAGTCGCCAATGACTGGGTTTTCAATTTGTCAGAGCTAATGGTGGGAGCCGTCGGCGTCTCAGACCCCACAACGGGAGGAGTAGAGACCAGAGAAGCCTCGGCCTCCGACTCCGACTCGCTTAATGGGGAGAACCGGTTGAAAGTTTCTGTCGGCTGAATAAGCGACACTGGTTGAGCATTCCTACAGCGTTTCCCTCCAGAAGCCATGAGAAAGTTGTCCGGCTGCGGGGACCGTGCGAGGGGGTTTATACTAACGTTACTATCTGTACTTACTGGTGGCACACACGCTGTTTCATCCTTTCCTATACTGAAATTGCCCTTGCCTAACGATTGCGTCTGAAGCTGGGCTTGCAGCACAGCTATCCTTGCCGTAAAGCGATCGTTCTCCTGTATATTATAAGTACAACGACTGCAATTAGAAGGCATCATGTTAATGTTACTTAGCTTCGGCTGTTTGAAGTCCTGACGAACCATGTCCAGATAAAACATCCGGGGTGAAAAAGTTGAATGAAAAAAATTGAGTGAGGGAAAAAGTAAAAATATACGGTAATGAAAAAGTAAAAACCGTCAGGTAGCAAAGTAAGATCGGCAACAAAACGCACAGCAGCGTAAACAAGTCTGCAAGTTGTGACCGGAAACAGGAAACCGTTCAGATGGAAAAAGGACATACAGGCTGTATCTCATCCCACCGTGATTGGGAGTGCCATCTAGCGGCGCACAGTTGGCCCAGCGTGATCCGGGTTTGGCCGGGGTAGGCCGTCATTGTAAATAATTATTTGTTCTTACCCGGCAAGTCAGTTAAGACCAAATTCTTATTTACAATGATGGCCTACCCCGGCAAAACCCGGGCGACGCTGGGCCAATTGTGCGCCGCCCTATGGGACTCCCAAGCATGGCCGGATGTGATACAGCCTCCCAATCAGTCCTCCATGGTCAAATTTCTTCAAAGAAACCACTACTAAAGGACACCAATAATAAGAAGAGACTTGCTTGGGTCAAGAAACGAGCAATGGACATTAGAATGGTGGAAATCTGTCCTTTGGTTTGATGAGTCCAAATTGGAGATTTTTGGTTCCAGCCGCCGTGTCTTTGTGAGACGCAGAGTAGGTGAACGGATGACCTCCACATGTGTAGTTCCCACTGTAAAGCATGGAGGTGGTGGTGTGATGGTACTTTGCTGGTGACACTGTCATGATTTATTTAGAATTCAAGGCACACTTAACCAGCATGGCCTCCACAGCATTCTACAACGATATGCCATCCCATCTGATTTGGGCTATCATTTGTTATTCAAGAGGATAATGACCCAACACACCTCCAGGCTGTGTAAGGGCTATTTGACCAAGGTGAGTGATGGAGTCATGCATCAAAAGGCCTGGCCTACACAATCACCCAACCTCAACCCAAATGAGATGGTTTGGGATGAGTTGGACCACAGAATTAAGGAAAAGCAGCGAACTCCTTCAAGACTATTGGAAAAGCATTCCAGGTGAAGCTGGTTGAGAGAATGCCACGTGTGCAAAGCAGTCAAAGCAAAGGGTGGCTACTTTGAAGAATCTCAAATATAAAATATATTTGTTTAACACTTTAGTTACTACATGATTCCATATGTTTTATTTCATAGTTTTGATGCCTTCACCATTATTCTGAAAGAGTAGGTGTCCAAACTTTTGACTGTTTGTGTGTGTATGTGTGTGTGTAGTATATATATAAATATATATATATACACTGCTCAAAAAAAAAAAGGGAACACTTAAAACCTCTTGACGGTCGCCTAGGATAGGGGGCGCTACAGTGCTTTTTGAAAAAAATTCGTGCCCATTTTAAACGGCCTACTACTCAAACTCAGAAGCTAGGATATGCATATAATTAATACTTGTGGATAGAAAACACCCTAAAGTTTCTAAAACTGTTTGAATGGTGTCTGTGAGTATAACAGAACTCATATGGCAGTCAAAACCCCGAGACAGATCGAAACAGGAAGTGGAATTCTGAATTGCGGACTCAACTTCATCTCGTTGCCTATAAATCACACCGTGAGCAATGGTTCATTGAGCACTTCCTATTGCTTCCACTAGATGTCCCCAGTTTTTACAAAGTGGTTTGAGTCTCCTACTGTGAAAACTGACAGAATGACACGCTGTGGAACGTGGTCACATGAGGAGGGCCATCACCATTATGACGCCGGCGCCCCTGGCTACCCTCCCCTTTCGAAACGTTTATAAAGACAATGCAATCGTCCCCCTTGAATCTTATTGGAGCTCTGGTTGAAAAAGGCCCTAAAGATTTATGTTATACAACGTTTGACATGTTTGAACGAACCTAAATAAGAAAAAAATGCATTTTGTTTAAAGAGTAGTCCCGCGCACGACGGAACTTTTGGTGCAGCCTTCAGAACGCGCTAACAAGAACAAGCTATTGGAACATAAAGGATTAACTTTTTCGAACTAAAATATATTTGTTGTGGACCTGGGATTCCTGGAAATGCCTAAGGATGAAGATAATCAAAGGTAAGGGATTATTGACAATAGTATACAAGACTAGATTTGATATGCGATTGTTCCAAGATGGCGCTGACCTGTATTGCTAGCCTATTGTTCTGAGTATCGCATCCCCTTTTATCGCAAAGTGTGATTACCCAGTAAAGTTATTTTTAAATCTGGCATTACAGGTGCTTTCAAGAGATGTTCATCTATAAATCTTAGAATGACAATATTACATTTTAAAAATGTTTTCGAATAGTAATTTAGTAAATTGTAGCGCTGTTTCACCGGATGCATTTGAAGGAAAATAGTTAGTCAACGTTACGCGCCGATGTAAAATGCTGTTTTTATATATAAATATGAACTTTATCGAACAAAAGAATGCATGTATTGTGTAACATGATGTCCTAGGTGTGTCATCTGATGAAGATTGTCAAAGGTTAGTGCTGCATTTAGCTGTTTTTTTGAATATTTGTGATGCATGTGGTTGGTCGGAAAATGGCTATGTGGCTACTTTTACGATATACTCCTCTAACATAATCTAATGT
Source organism: Salmo salar (assembly GCF_965601325.2). Taxonomy (NCBI): domain Eukaryota; kingdom Metazoa; phylum Chordata; class Actinopteri; order Salmoniformes; family Salmonidae; genus Salmo; species Salmo salar. The sequence continues at coordinate 41,241,819 of NC_138302.1, read as the reverse complement.
TTTGCTAAAGCCTTTTTGAAATCGGACAACGTGGTTCGATTCAGGAGAGGTGTATCTATAAAACGATATAATTTGAGAAAAAAAATTGAAAAAAAAAAATATATAAAATTTTGTTATGCTAATGGCGATAGGATTTTTCGCTGGATGTCCGTCCCGCATACGGGACGGAGCCGAACAGGGGTTAACCAGCTAGTGTAATCCCGTGGCGCGATATTCAAATACCTAAAAAATGCAAAAACTGAAATTTTTCAAACATAGGACTATTTTACACCATTTTAAAGACAAAACTCTCGTTAATCTAACCACACTGTCCGATTTCAAAAAGGCTTTACAACGAAAGGAAAACATTAGATTATGTCAGCAGAGTACCCAGCCAGAAATAATCAGACACCCATTTTTCAAGCTAGCATATAATGTCACATGAACCCAAACCACAGCTAAATGCAGCACTAACCTTTGATGATCTTCATCAGATGACAACCCTAGGACATTATGTTATACAATACATGGATGTTTTGTTCAATCAAGTTCATATTTATATCAAAAACCAGCTTTTTTACATTAGCATGTGACGTTCAGAACTAGCATACCCCCCGCAAACATCCGGTGAATTTACTAAATTACTCACGATAAACGTTCACAAAAAGCATAACAATTATTTTAAGAATTATAGATACAGAACTCCTCTATGCACTCGATATGTCCGATTTTAAAATAGCTTTTCGGTGAAAGCACATTTTGCAATATTCTCAGTAGATAGCCCAGGCATCACGGCTAGCTATTTAGACACCGACCAAGTTTAGCCCTGACCAAACTCCGATTTACTATTACAAAAGTTTGATTACCTTTGTTGTCTTCGTCAGAATGCACTCCCAGGACTGCTACTTCAATAACAAATGTTGGTTTGGTCCAAAATAATCCATCGTTATATCCAAATAGTGGCGTTTTGTTCGTGCGTTCTAGACACTATCCGAAGTGTAAATAAGGGTTACGAGCATGGCGCAATTCGTGACAAAAGATTTCTAAATATTCCATTACCGTACTTCGAAGCATGTCAACCGCTGTTTAAAATCCATTTTTATGCCATTTTTCTCGTAAAAAAAGCGATAATATTCCGACCGGGAATCTCCGTTTAGGTAAACAGAGGAAAGAAAACAAAGCATTCTGTTGACGCGGGCACGAGCCCGAGTCTCACAGTACTGTAACCAGCCACTACCCAAACACACTACTTTGTTTCAACCAGAGCCTGCAAAGCCACGATTCAGCTTTTTGCCGCCTTCTGAGAGACCATGTGAGCCGTAGGAAGTGTCACGTAACAGCAGAGATCCTTTGTAATGGATAGAGATGGCAAAGAAGGCCAAGAAATGGTCAGGCAGGGTACTTCCTGTACAGAATCTTCTCAGGTTTTGGCCTGCCAAATGAGTTCTGTTATACTCACAGACACCATTCAAACACTTTTAGAAACTTTGGAGTGTTTTCTATCCAAAGCTAATAATTATATGCATATTCTAGTTTCTGGGCAGGAGTAATAATCAGATTAAATCGGGTACGTTTTTATCCGGCTGTGAAAATACTGCCCCCTATCCATAACAGGTTAAATCGGGTACGTTTTTTATCCGGCCGTGTCCATACTGCCCCCTAGCACAAACAGGTTAAACAACACAATGTAACTCCAAGTCAATCACACTAATGTGAAATCAAACTGTCCACTTAGGAAGCAACACTGATTGACAATAAATGTCACATGCTGTTGTGCAAATGGAATAGACAACAGGTGGAAATTATAGGCAATTAGCAAGACACCCCCAATAAAGGAGTGATTCTGCAGGTGGTGACCACAGACCACTTCTCAGTTCCTATGCTTCCTGGCTGATGTTTTGGTCACTTTTGAATGCTGGCGGTGCTTTCACTCTAGTGGTAGCATGAGACGGAGTCTACAACCCACACAAGTGGCTCAGGTAGTGCAGCTCATCCAGGATGGCACATCAATGCAAGCTGTGGCAAGAAGGTTTGCTGTGTCTGTCAGCGTAGTGTCCAGAGCATGGAGGCGCTACCAGGAGACAGGCCAGTACATCAGGAGACGTGGAGGAGGCCGTAGGAGGGCAACAACCCAGCAGCAGGACCGCTACCTCCGCCTTTGTGCAAGGAGGAGCAGGAGAAGCACTGCCAGAGCCCTGCAAAATGACCTCCAGCGGGCCACAAATGTGCATGTGTCTGCTCAAACGGTCAGAAACAGACTCCATGAGGGTGGTATGAGGGCCCGACGTCCACAGGTGGGGGTTGTGCTTACAGCCCAACACCGTGCAGGACGTTTGGCATTTACCAGAGAACACCAAGATTGGCAAATTCGCCACTGGCGCCCTGTGCTCTTCACAGATGAAAGCAGGTTCACACTGAGCACATGTGACAGACGCGACAGAGTCTGGAGACGCCGTGAAGAATGTTCTGCTGCCTGCAACATCCTCCAGCATGACCGGTTTGGCGGTGGGTCAGTCATGGTGTGGGGTGGCATTTCTTTGGGGGGCCGCACAGCCCTCCATGTGCTCGCCAGAGGTAGCCGGACTGCCATTAGGTACCGAGATGAGATCCTCAGACCCCTTGTGAGACCATATGCTGGTGCGGTTGGCCCTGGGTTCCTCCTAATGCAAGACAATGCTAGACCTCATTTGACGAAGGCATTGATGCTATGGACTGGCCCGCCCGTTCCCCAGACCTGAATACAATTGAGCACATCTGGGACATCATGTCTCGCTCCATCCACCAACGCCACGTTGCACCACAGACTGTCCAGGAGTTGGCGGATGCTTTAGTCCAGGTCTGGGAGGAGATCCCTCAGGAGACCATCCGCCACCTCATCAGGAGCATGCCCAGGCATTGTAGGGAGGTCATACAGGCACGTGGAGGCCACACACACTACCGAGCCTCATTTTGACTTGTTTTAAGGACATTACATCAAAGTTGGATCAGCCTGTAGTGTGGTTTTCCACTTTAATTTTGAGTGTGACTCCAAATCCAGACCTCCATGGGTTGATAAATTGGATTTCCATTGATTATTTTTGTGTGATTTTTTTGTCAGCACATTCAACTATGTAAAGAAAAAAGTATTTAATAGGATTATTTCTTTCATTCAGATCTAGGATGTGTTGTTTAAGTGTTCCCTTTATTTTTTTGAGCAGTATATATATGGGTGTGTTTTTTTTGCTTGAATCTTTGGGGTCCAATTCAAATTCACCCAACAGTTGGGGAACTCCGGTCTACATTTTCACTTACAAGTTCTTGTGTCCAAATAACCTAAACCAGTGTGAGTAGGAATCTGCATCCGTGTGCTTCCTCCCCCCCCCGACATGACACCATTTTCATGCAATGTTTAGCTTCCTGAATGTTTAGCTTTGATTGAGTCCAGACCTGGAGCTTATGTCATCCCCTGCTTCCCAATGTCAACAGAATTAGTGGCAGGAAAGTGGCTTGACAGGAAGTCAGAGGAGTGGTGGGCATGTTTGATGAAGAGGGCCGTGGCAGCGCAATTCATCACCCAACTCTGATGAGCTCATGCATACCTTTCTTTCCATGGTCTGGATCAAATACCAAGGCATGTGGTAACTAAAGCCATGTGGCTATATAAATACAATTCTGTATCTCCACACTGTTTATACAAAGAATTTGACATCACCTCCTTCCTATAGGCCAAATTTAGACTAGTATACAAGAACACTGTCCATATCGTTTATGAGTTATCCCCACATATTTATGAACTGCTGAGCCTGATGTCCTTTGTGGTAAGCTATCTCATGAATTGATATAATGTATCCAAGTGAGCAGACACCTAATTGATTCATGAATTGCACTTCACACCCGCTCCCATACCCTATAATTCTGTATTTCTTTGACTAACATGTACACAGGTAGACCAGATGAGTAGCAACCCTGATTAGATGTACCTGCTGCTCATCAGTTATTCCCTACAAATGCTGTTTTGAATTAAAATAAACGTGTACCTACACACAGAAGAAGGCTGTAAAGCCCTGATGCAGTGAAAATAATAAGAAAAATAAATTAAGCTTTATGCAACATCTTTTTAAGTTCAGACCCATTATGCAAACTGGAAACCATACATCCTGAGGCTGCATTTACTGCAGCTGCGGACTTTAAAGCAAATTTGAGGAAAAGGCTACCTAAATTCTATTAGCATATTGACTGTAGTCCTTGTGCTGGAAAAACACTCGACCATTGTTATTCTAACTTCCAGGATGCATACAAGGCCCTCCCCTGCCCTCCTTTCGCCAAATCTGACCACGACTCCATTTTGATCCTCCCTTCCAATAGGCAGAAACTCAAACAGGAAGTACTCGTGCTTTCAACACTGGTCTGACCAATCGGAATCCAGCATTCAAGATTGTTTTGACTGGGATATGTTCTGTGTAGCTTCAGTGAATAACATCGATGTACACTACCGTTTAAAAATGTTGGGGTCACTTAGAAATGTCCTTGTTTTCCATGAAAGCATACATGTAATGAGTTGCAAAATTAATAGGAAATATAGTCAAGACGTTGACAAGGTTATAAATAATGATTTTAAATTGAAATAATAATTGTCCTTCAAACTTTTCTTTCATCAAAGAATCCTCAATTTGCAGCAATTACAGCCATGCAGACCTTTGGCATTCTAGTTATCAATTTGTTGAGATAATCTGAAGAGATCTCACCCCACGCTTCCTGAAACACCTCTCACAAGTTGGATTGGCTTGATGTACCATACGGTCAAGCTGCTCCCACAACAGCTCAATGGGGTTGAGATCCGGTGACTGTGCTGGCCACTCCATTATTGATAGAATACCAGCTGACTGCTTCTTCCCTAAATAGTTATTGCATAGTTTGGAGCTGTGCTTTGGGTCACTGTCCTGTTGTAGAGGAAATTCGCTCCAATTAAGCACCATCCACAGGGTATGGCATGGTGTTGCAAAATGGAGTGATAGCCACCCTTCTTCAAGATCCCTTTTACCCTGTACAAATCTCCCACTTTACTTCCACCTGACCATCCAATTGCGTCCACCAAGCTTGAGATGGCGTCAAGCACTCCTCCAGCATCTTTTATTTTTTCTGCATCTCACAAATGTTCTTCTGTGTGATCCAAACACCTCAAACTTAGATTTGTCTGTCCATAACACTTTAATCCAATCTTCCTCTGTCCAGTGTCTGTGTTCTTTTGCCCATCTTAACCTTTTTTTATTGGCCAGTCTGAGATATGGCTTTTTCTTTGCAACTCTTCCTAGAATGCCAGCATCCCGGAGTTGCCTCTTCACTGTTGACGTTGAGACTGGTGTTTTGCGGGTACTATTTAATAAAGCTGCCAGTTGAGGACTTGAGGCGTCTGTTTCTCAAACTAGACACTAATGTACTTGTCCTCTTGCTCAGTTGTGCACCGGGGCCTCCCACTCCTCTTTCTATTCTGGTTAGAGACAGTTTGCGCTGTTCTGTGAAGGGAGTAGTACACAGCATTGTACGAGATCTTCAGTGTCTTGGCAATTTCTCGCATGGAATAGCCTTCAATTCTCAGAACAAAAATAGACTGACGAGCTTCAGAAGAAAGTCCTTTGTTTCCGGCCATTTTGAGCCTGCAATTGAACCCACAAATGCTGTTGCTCCAGATACTCAACTAGTCTACGTTTTATTGCTTCTTTAAATCAGCACAACAGTTTTCAGCTGTGCTGACATAATTGCAAAAGGGTTTTCTAATGATCAATTAGCCTTTTAAAATGACAAACTTGGATTAGCTAACACAACGTGCCATTGGCACACAGGAGGGATGGTTGCTGATAATGTGCCTTTGTAGATATTCCATTAAAAAGACAAATCTGCCGTGCACCACAGCTACAATAGTCATTTACAACATTAACAATGTATCCACTGTATTTCTGATCAATTTAATGTTATTTTAAATGGACAAAAAAATAGCTTTTCTTTCAAAAACACGGACATTTCTAAGTGACCCTGAACTTTTGAACGGTAGTGTATATTTCCCGAGACGGTTGCTGAGTCCATCAAGAAGTGTGTAGGAGATGTTATACCCAGTGTGACTATTAAAACCTACCCTAACCAGAAACCGTGGATAGATGGCAGCATTCGCGCAAAACTGAAAGCACGAACCACCGCATTTAACCATGGCAAGGTGACTAGGAATATGGCAGAATACAAACAGAGTAGGCATTCACTCTGCAAGGCAATCAAACAGGCAAATCGTCAGTATAGAGACAAAGTGGAGTCGCATTTCAACGGCTCAGACACGAGACGTATGTGGTTGGGTCTACAGACAATCACAGACTACAAAAGGAAAACCACCCACGTCGCGGACACCGACGTCTTGCTTCCGGACAAGCTAAACATGTTCTTTGCCCGCTTTGAGGATAACACAGTGCCACCGAAGCAGCCAGCTACTAAGGACTGTGGGCTTTCGTTCTCCGACATGAGTAAGACATTTACAGTGCCTTGCAAAATTATTCATCCCCCTTGGTGTTTTACCTATTTTGTTGTGTTGCAACCTGTAATTTTAATTGATTTTTCTTTGGATTTCATGCAATGGACATACACAAAATAGTCCAAATTTGTGAAGTGAAAACGTTTTATAAACATTAAAGTGTTGCGTGCATATGTATTCTCCCCCTTTGCTATGAAGCCCCTAAATAAGATCTGGTGCAACCAATTACCTTCAGAAGTCACTTAGATTGTACACAGGTGGACTTTATTTAACTAAGTGTCACATGATCTCAGTGTGTGTGTGTGTATATATATATGTATATATACACTGCTCAAAAAAATAAAGGGAACACTTAAACAACACAATGTAACTCCAAGTCAATCACACTTCTGTGAAATCAAACTGTCCACTTAGGAAGCAAAACTGATTGACAATAAATTTCACATGCTGTTGTGCAAATGGAATAGACAACAGGTGGAAATTATAGGCAATTAGCAAGACACCCCCTATAAAGGAGTGGTTCTGCAGGTGGGGACCACAGACCACTTCTCAGTTCCTATGCTTCCTTGCTGATGTTTTGGTCACTTTTCAATGCTGGCGGTGCTTTCACTCTAGTGGTAGCATGAGACGGAGTCTACAACCCACACAAGTGGCTCAGGTAGTGCAGCTCATCCAGGATGGCACATCAATGCAAGCTGTGGCAAGAAGGTTTGCTGAGTCTGTCAGCGTAGTGTCCAGAGCATGGAGGCGCTACCAGGAGACAGGCCAGTACATCAGGAGACGTGGAGGAGGCCGTAGGAGGGCAACAACCCAGCAGCAGGAACGCTACCTCCGCCTTTGTGCAAGGAGGAGCAGGAGGAGCACTGCCAGAGCCCTGCAAAATAACCTCCAGCAGGCCTCAAATGTGCATGTGTCTGCTCAAACGGTCAGAAACAGACTCCATGAGGGTGGTATGAGGATCCGACGTCCACAGGTGGGGGTTGTGCTTACAGCCCAGCACCGTGCAGGATGTTTGGCATTTGCCAGAGAACACCAAGATTGGCAAATTCGCCACTGGCGCCCTGTGCTCTTCACAGATGAAAGCAGGTTCACACTGAGCACGTGACAGACGTGACAGAGTCTGGAGACACCGTGGAGAACGTTCTGCTGCCTGCAACATCCTCCAGCATGACCGGTTTGGCGGTGGGTCCGTCATGGTGTGGGGTGGCATTTCTTTGGGGGGCCGCACAGCCCTCCATGTGCTCGCCAGAGGTAGCCTGACTGCCAGTTAGGTACCGAGATGAGATCCTCAGACCCCTTGTGAGACCATATGCTGGTGCGGTTGGCCCTGGGTTCCTCCTAATGCAAGACAATGCTAGACCTCATGTGGCTGGAGTGTGTCAGCAGTTCCTGCAAGACGAAGGCATTGATGCTATGGACTGGCCCGCCCGTTCCCCAGACCTGAATACAATTGAGCACATCTGGGACATCATGTCTGGCTCCATCCACCAACGCCACGTTGCACCACAGACTGTCCAGGAGTTGGCGGAAGCTTTAGTCCAGGTCTGGGAGGAGATCCCTCAGGAGCCCTCAGGTCTGGGGAATGGGCGGGCCAGTCCATAGCATCAATGCCTTCCTCTTGCAGGAACTGCTGACACACTCCAGCCACATGAGGTCTAGCATTGTCTTTCATTAGGAGGAACCCAGGGCCAACCGCACCAGCATATGGTCTCACAAGGGGTCTGAGGATCTCATCTCGGTACCTAATGGCAGTCAGGCTACCTCTGGCAAGCACATGGAGGGCTGTGCGGCCCCCCAAAGAAATGCCACCCCACACCATGACTGACCCACCGCCAAACCGGTCATGCTGGAGGATGTTGCAGGCAGCAGAACGTTCTCCACGGCGTCTCCAGACTCTGTCACGTCTGTCACGTGCTCAGTGTGAACCTGCTTTCATCTGTGAAGAGCACAGGGCGCCAGTGGCGAATTTGCCAATCTTGGTGTTCTCTGGCAAATGCCAAATGTCCTACACGGTGTTGGGCTGTAAGCACAACCCCCACCTGTGGATGTCGGGCCCTCATACCACCCTCATGGAGTCTGTTTCTGACCGTTTGAGCAGACAGATGCACATTTGTGGCCTGCTGGAGGTCATTTTGCAGGGCTCTGGCAGTGCTCCTCCTGCTCCTCCTTGCACAAAGGCGGAGGTAGCGGTCCTGCTGCTGGGTTGTTGCCCTCCTACGGCCTCCTCCACGTCTCCTGATGTACTGGCCTGTCTCCTGGTAGCGCCTCCATGCTCTGGACACTACGCTGACAAACACAGCAAACCTTCTTGCCACAGCTCGCATTGATGTGCCATCCTGGATGAGCTGTACTACCTGAGCCACTTGTGTGGGTTGTAGACTCCGTCTCATGCTACCACTAGAGTGAAAACACCGCCAGCATTCAAAAGTGACCAAAACATCAGCCAGGAAGCATAGGAACTGAGAAGTGGTCTGTGGTCACCACCTGCAGAACCACTCCTTTATTGGGGGTGTCTTGCTAATTGCCTATAATTTCCACCTGTTGTCTATTCCATTTGCACAACAGCATGTGAAATTTATTGTCAATCAGTGTTGCTTCCTAAGTGGACAGTTTGATTTCACAGAAGTGTGATTGACTTGGAGTTACATTGTGTTGTTTAAGTGTTCCCTTTATTGTTTTGAGCAGTGTATATATACACACATACAGTGAGGGAAAAAAGTATTTGATCCCCTGCTGATTTTGTACGTTTGCCCACTGACAAAGAAATGATAAGTCTATAATTTTAACGGTAGGTTTATTTGAACAGTGAGAGACAGAATAACAACAATAAAATCCAGAAAAACGCATATCAAAAATGTTATAAATTGATTTGCATTTTAATGAGGGAAATAAGTATTTGACCCCCTCTCAATCAGAAAGATTTCTGGCTCCCAGGTGTCTTTTATACAGGTAACGAGCTGAGATTAGGACCACATTCTTAAAGGGAGTGATCCTAATCTCAGTTTGTTACCTGTATAAAAGACACCTGTCCACAGAAGCAATCAATCAATCAGATTCTAAACTCTCCACCATGGCCAAGACCAAAGAGCTCTCCAAGGATGTCAGGGACAAGATTGTAGACCTACACAAGGCTGGAATGGGCTACAAGACCATCACCAAGCAGCTTGGTGAGAAGGTGACAACAGTTGGTGCGATTATTCGCAAATGGAAGAAACACAAAAGAACTGTCAATCTCCCTCGGCCTGGGGTTCCATGCAAGATCTCACCTCGTGGAGTTGCAATGATCATGAGAACAGTGAGGAATCAGCCCAGAACTACACGGGAGGATCTTGTCAATGATCTCAACGCAGCTGGGACCATAGTCACCAAGAAAACAATTGGTAACACACCAGGCCGTGAAGGACTGAAATCCTGCAGCGCCCGCAAGGTCCCCCTGCTCAAGAATACATATACATGCCCGTTTGAAGTTTGCCAATGAACATATGAATGATTCAGAGGACAACTGGGTGAAAGTGTTGTGGTCAGATGAGACCAAAATGGAGCTCTTTGGCATCAACTCAACTCGCCGTGTTTGGAGGAGGAGGAATGCTGCCTATGACCCCAAGAACACCATCCCCACCGTCAAACATGGAGGTGGAAACATTATGCTTTGGGGGTGTTTTTCTGCTAAGGGGACAGGACAACTTCACCACATCAAAGGGATGATGGACGGGGCCATGTACCGTCAAATCTTGGGTGAGAACCTCCTTCCCTCAGCCAGGGCATTGAAAATGGGTCGTGGATGGGTATTCCAGCATGACAATGACCCAAAACACACGGCCAAGGCAAAAAAGGAGTGGCTCAAGAAGAAGCACATTAAGGTCCTGGAGTGGCCTAGCCAGTCTCCAGACCTTAATCCCATGGAAAATCTGTGGAGGGAGCTGAAGGTTCGAGTTGCCAAACATCAGCCTCGAAACCTTAATGTCTTGGAGAAGATCTGCAAAGAGGAGTGGGACAAAATCCCTCCTGAGATGTGTGCAAACCTGGTGGTCAACTACAAGAAATGTTTGACCTCTGTGATTGCCAACAAGGGTTTGCCACCAAGTACTAAGTTATGTTTTGCAGAGGGGTCAAATACTTATTTCCCTCATTAATGCAAATCAATTTCTAACGTTTTTGACATGCGTTTTTCTGGATTTTTTTGTTGTTATTCTGTCTCTCACTGTTCAAATAAACCTACCATTAAAATTATAGACTGATCATTTCTTTGTCAGTGGGCAAACATACAAAATCAGCAGGGGATCAAATACTTTTTTCACACACACACACACACACACACACACACACACACACACACACCACACACACACACACACACACACACACACACACACACACACACACACACACACACACACACACACACACACACACACACACACACCTGTTCTGAAAGGCCCCAGAGTCTGCAACACCGCTAAGCAAGGGGCACCACCAAGGAGCTTGACAAACAGGTCAGGGTTGGGTTATAAAAAAATATTCAAAACTTTGAACATCCCACGGAGCACCATTAAATCCATTATTAAAAAATTGAAAGAATATGGCACCACAACAAACCTGCCAAGAGAGAGCCACCCACCAAACCTCACACACCAGGCAAGGAGGGCAATAATCAGAGAGGCAACAAAGAGACCAAAGATAACCCTGAAGGAGCTGCAAAGCTCCACAGTGGTGATTGGAGTATCTGTCCATAGGACCACTTTAAGCCGTATACTCCACAGAGCTGGGCTTTACGGAAGAGTGCTCAGAAAAAAGCCAATGATAAAGAAAAAAAGAAGCAATGATAAAGAAAAAAAGAAGCAAACACGTTTGGTGTTCGCCAAAAGGAATGTGGGAGACTCCCCAAACATATGGAAGAAGGTACTCCAGTCAGATGAGACTAAATTTGCCATCAAGGAAAACGCTATGTCTGGCGCAAACCCAACACCTCGCATCACCCCGAGAACACCACCCCCACAATGAAGCATGGTGGTGGCAGCATCATGCTGTGGGGATGTTTTTCATCTGCAGGGACTGGGAAACTGGTCAGAATTGAAGGAATGGATGTCGCTAAATGCAGGGAAATTCTTGAGGGAAACATGTTTCAGTCTTCCAGAGATTTGAGACAGAGACGGAGGTTCACATTCCAGCAGGACAACGACCCTAAGCATACTGCTGAAACAACACTCGAGTGGTTTAAGGGGAAACATTTAAATGTCTTGGAATGGCCTAGTCAAAGACCAGACCTCAATCCAATTGAGAAGCCTTGGTATGACTTAAAGATTGCTGTACACCAGCAGAACCCATCCAACTTGAAGGAGCTGGAGCAGTTTTGCCTTGAAGAATGGGCAAAAATCCCAGTGGCTAGATGTGCCAAGCTTATAAAGACATACCCCAAGAGACTTGCAGCTGTAATTGCTGCAAAAGGTGGCTCTACAAAGTATTGACTTTGGGGGGGTGAATAGTTCTGCACGCTCAAGTTCAGTTTTTTTGCATCCTCAAAGTGGTAGGCATGTTGTGTAAATCAAATGATATAACCCCCCCCCCAAAAAAATCCATTTTAATTCCATGTTGTAATGCAACAAAATAGGAAAAATGCCAAGGAGGTCAATACTTTCGAAAGCCACTGTAAACGTGTTAACCCTCGCAAGGCCCATCCCTAGCTGCGTCCTCAGAGCATGCGCAGACCAGCGGGCTGGTGTGTTTATGGACATATTCAATCAATCCCTATCCCCGTCTGCTGTCCCCACATGCTTCAAGATGGTTACCATTGTTCCTGTACCCAAGAATAAAAAGTTAACGGAACTAAGTGACTATTACCCCGTAGCACTCACTTCTGTCATCATGAAGTGCTTTGAGTGACTAGTCAAGGATTATATCACCTCCACCTTATCTGTCACCCTAGACCCACTTCAATTTGCTTACCGCCCCAATAGGTCCACAAACGATGCAATCGACAAACACTGCACACTGCCCTATCCCATCTGGACAAGAGGAATACCTATGTAAGAATGCTGTTCATTAACTATAGCTCAGCATTCAACACCATAGTACCCTCCAAGCTCATCATTAAGCTTGAGGCCCTTGGTCTGAACTAGAGGTCGACCGATTAATTGATTTCGTCATAACAATCGGTAATCGGCATTTTTGGACACCGATTACAATGCATTCCACGAGGAAACTGCGTGGCAGGCTGACCACCTGTTACGTGAGTGCAGCAAGGAGCCAAGGTAAGTTGCTAGCTAGCATTAACGTTATCTTATAAAAAACAATCAATCTTCACATAATCACTAGTTAACTACACATGGTTGATTATATTACTTGGTTATCTAGCTTGTCCTGCGTTGCATATATTCAATGCGGTGCCTGTTAATTTATCATCGAATCACAGTCTACTTCGCCAAACGGGGGATGATTTAACAAAAGCGCATTCGCGAAAAAAAGCACATTCGTTGCACGAATGTACCCAACCATAAACATCAATGCCTTTCTTAAAATCAATACACAGAACATTTTTAAACCTGCATATTTAGTTTTAAAAAATTCATGTTAGCAGGCAATATTAACTAGGGAAATTGTGTCCCTTCTCTTGCGTTCATTGCACGCAGAGTCAGGGTATATGCAACAGTTTGGGCCGCCTGGCTCATTGCGAACTAATTTGCCAGAATTCTATATAATTATTACATAACATTGAAGGTTGTGCAATGTAACAGCAATATTTAGACTTAGGGTTGCCACCCGTTCTATAAAATACAGAACGGTTCCGCATTTCACTGAAAGAATGAACGTTTTGTTTTCGAAATGATAGTTTCCAGTTTTGACCATATTAATGACCCAAGGCTCGTATTTCTGTGTGTTTTATTATAATTAAGTCTATGATTTGATATTTGATAGAGCAGACTGACTGAGTGGTGGTAGGCAGCAGCAGGCTCGTAAGCATTCATTCAAACAGCACTTTCCTGTGTTTGCCAGCAGCTCTTCGCAATGCTTGAAGCACAGCGCTGTTAATGACTTCAAGCCTGTCAACTCCCGAGATTAGGCTGGCAATACTAACGCCTATAAGAACATCCAATAGTCAAAGGTAAATTAAATACAAATGGTATAGAGAGAAATAGTCCCATAATTCCAATAATAACTACAACCTAAAACTTCTTAACTGGGAATATTGAAGACTCATGTTAAAAGGAACCATCAGCTTTCATATTCTCATGTTCTTAGCAAGGAACTTAAACGTTAGCTTTTTTACATGGCACATATTGCACTTTTACTTTCTTCTCCAACACTGTGTTTTCGCATTATTTAAACCAAATTGAACATGTTTCATTAGTTATTTGAGACTAAATGTATTTTACCTACGTATTTTATTAAGTTAAAATAAAAGTGTTCATTCAGTATTGTTGTAATTCTCATTATTACAAATATATATATTTAAATAAAACATTTGTCCGATTAATCAGTATTGGCTATTTTTGGTCCTCCAATAATCGGTATCAGCGTTGAAAAATCATAATCGGTCAACCTCTAGTCTGAACCCCGCCCTGTGCAATTGGGTACTGGACTTCCTGACAGACCGCCCCCAGGTGGTGAAGGTAGGAAACAACACCTCCACCTCGCTGATCCTCAACACTGGGGCCCTACAAGGGTGTGTGCTCAGCCCCCTCCTGTACTCCCTGTTCACCCATGACTGCGTGGCCAAGCACCCCTCCAACTCAATCATCAAGTTTGCAGACAACACAACAGAAGTGGGCTTGATTACCAACAACGACGAGACAGCCTACAGGGAGAAGGTGAGGGCTCTGGGAGTGTGGTGTCAGGAAAATAACCTCTCGCTCAACATCAACAAAACAAAAGAGATGATTGTGGACTTCAGGAAACAGCAGAAGGAGCACCCACATACCCACATCGACGGGACAGCAGTGGAGATGATGGAAAGCTTCAAGTTCCTCGGCACTGACAAACTGAAATGGTTCAACCACACAAGACAGTGTGGTGTATAAGGCACAACAGCGCCTCTTCAACCTCAGGAGGCTGAAGAAATTTGGCTTGTTACCTAAAACCCTCTCAAACCTTTACAGATGCACAATTGAGAGCAGCATCCTGTCGGGCTGCCTCACTGCCTGGTACGGCAACTGCACCGCCTACAACCGCAGTACTCTCCAGAAGGTGGTGCACAATGCATCACCGGGGGCAAACTACCATCGGGTACTGACACCTACAGTACCAGATGTCACAGGAAGGCCAAAAAGATCATCAGGGACATCAAACACCCGAGCCACGGCCAGTTCACCCAGCTATCATCCAGAAGGCGAGTTCAGTACAGGTGCATCAAAGCTGGGACTGAAAAACAGCTTCTATCTCAAGGCGATCAGACTCTTAAATAGCCATTAGTAGCCGGCTACCAACCGGTTTCTCAACCCTGCACCTTAGAGGCTGCTGCCCTATGTACATAGACAAGGAATCACTGGTCACTTTAATAAATGTTTACATACTGCTTTACTAATTTCATATGTGTATACTGTATTATATTCTAATGTATGTTAGTCAATGCCACTCCGACATTGCTCATCCTAATATTTATACATTTCTTAATTCCATTCTTTTAGATTTGTGTATTATTACATACTACTGCACTGTTGGAGCTAGGAACACAAGAATTTTGCTACACCTGCAATAACATCTGCTAAATATGTGTATGTGACCAGTAAAATTTGATTTGAAGTGTTTTTCACAAAATTCTAAATGACTAACGTACTAATGGATGGTGACAGATTCACAGTCCCCTCCCCATTTCATCATGGGGAACAACAATACCTATACAAGCAGAAACAATTAAGCCCTTACCACTGCAATCTATACATACACTGAGTAACCAAAACATTAAGAACACCTGCTCTTTCCATGATAGACTGACCAGGTGAAAGCGATGATACCGTATTGATGTTAATTGTTAAATCCACTTAAAATCACCGTAGATGAAGGGGATGAGACAGGTTAAAGAATGATTTGTAAGCCTTGAGACATGGATTGTGTATGTGTGCTATTCAGAGGGTGAATGGGCAAGACAAATAATTTACGTGCCTTTGAACGGGGTATGGTAGTAGGTGCCAGGCACACCGGTTTGTGTCAAGAACTACAACTCTGCTGGGTTTTTGATGCTCAACAGTTTCCTGTGTGTATCAAGAATGGTCCACCACTCAAAGGACATCCAGCCAACTTTACAACTGTAGAAAGCTTTTGAGTCAACGTGGGCCAGCTTCCGCTTGACACCTTGTAGAGTCCATGCCCCGGCGAACTGAGGCAGTTGAGGACAAAAGGGGGGGATGCAACTCAATATTTGGAAATGTTCCTAATGTTTGGTATACTCATTGTAGATGTGCTTATGCCTATCAGACCCAAAAAATTCTTAACACCGCTTTCAATTCTAGATTTGACGTCAAAGGAATAGAAGATGGGAGACCAAAGAACAGACAAACTGAAGGAATGCAGCATTGAGGTCGAAGAAGAAAATAAAAGGCACAGTCTCAGCATCGTCATTGGAACTTAAAGTACCCAAAAGGGGTACAAACTGTACAGTGTGTGTGTGGGGGGGGGGGGGGGGGGGGGGGGGCTAAAGCTAAGTAAAGCTGGCTTGAGGAGGGCCTGTAGAGGGGCTGTGCCACCAGGAACCAAGAGTTGAGCGTGTCGGGGAGGGAGCATTCTGTGGACGGAGAGAGAAGAGGTGTGCGTCAACCAAGACTCCCAGGCCCATATTCTATCCAAAACCACTATTGAGTTTACACCTGCTCTCTACCCCCCCGCACACTTAAGAAGCAGCCTAATTGGCCTGTAAAGTGTAACACAAATCTTTCAGGATGCCAATGAAAGAGTCCCTTTAGGAATATTTGGGCAGTCGTGTTGAAGTGAAGTGGCTCTGGAAGTTTCGGTCGTGTTTAGAAAATATAAAATGTGCTGCATGGCACAACATTAGTCCTTAGCAGCCCTTCCCTCCATCCATGGGACTGGTAAGGTCCACATTAACATTGTTCTCAATGCTATGGAAATGTACTCGAAGACTAGCACAACAACTCAGTCATAGATTACTAGCCTGTCGATTACTTATTAAATCAATTGCTTATAGAGTAATGTTCAACAAACATCTGTCTGTATTGCCTGATGTGAACCATCCCTCGAACAAAAAGAGATCTCAGAAGACCTAAGAATTGCTGACTTGCATAAAGCGGGAAAGGGTTACAAAAGCATCTCTAAAAGCCTTGATGTTCATCCATCCACAGTAAGACAAATTGTCTATAAATTGAGAAAGTTCAGAACTGTTGCTACTTTCCCTAGGAGTGGCCATCCTTCAAAGATGACTGCAAGAGCACAGCACAGAATGCACAATGAGGTTAAGAAGAATCCTAGAGTGTCAGCTAAATACTTACAGAAATCTCTGGAACGCGCTAACATCTGCTGATGAGTCTACGATATGTAAAACACTAAACAAGAATAGTGTTCATGGGAGGACCCCACGGAAGAAGCCACTGCTGTCCAAAAAAACAAACATTGCTGCAAATCTGAAGTTTGCAAAAGTGCACATGGATGTTCCACAGCGCTACTGACAAAATATTCTGTGGACAGATGAAACTACAGTTGAGTTGTTTGGAAGGAACACACAACACTATGTGTGGAGGAAAAAAGGCACAGCACACCAACATCAAAACCGCATCCCAACTGTAAAGTATGGTGGAGGGAGCATCATGGTTTGGGGCTGCTTTGCTGCCTCAGGGCCTGGACAGCTTGCTATCATCGACGGAAAAATGAATTCCCAAGTTTATCAAGACATTTTGCAGGAGAATGTTATGCTAGCTGTCCGCCAATTGAAGCTCAACAGAAATTGAGTGATGCAACAGGACAACGACCCAAAACACTGAAGTAAATCCACAACAGAATGGCTTCAGAAGAAAATACGCTTTCTGGAGCGGCCCAGTCAGAGTCCTGACCTCAACCCGATTGAGATGCTGTGCCATGACCTCAAGAGAACAGTTCACAACAGACATCCCAAGAATATTGCTGAACAAACAATTTTGTAAAGAGGAATGGTCCAAAATGCCTCCTGACTGTTGTGCAGGTCTGATGTGCAACTACAGAAAATGTTTGGGTCAGGTTATTGCTGTCAAAGGAGGGTCGACCAGTTATTGAATCCAAGGGTTCACATACCTTTTCCACCCTGCACTGTGAATTTTACACGGTGTGTTCAATAGACATGAAAACGTATAATTGTTTGTGTTATTAGTTTAAGCAGACTGTGTTTGTCTATTGTTGTGACCTAGATGAAGATCACATTTCATGACCAATTTATACAGAAATCCAGGTATTTCCTAAGGGTTCACATACTTTTTCTTGCCACTGTACATCGAAGGAATCTATACAGACAAATACTTACTTTCAAAGAATTCATCATAGTTCATTCTCTCTACACAGCATGTGTACATGAGCAAAGCAGCAATCTTGATTTTCTGCAAAATAAACAGACAGTAGTAGTAAGTTGATAAGACTCAACAATGTAGGCTCAGTTTAACACATCACATTCGGATGCGTCAGACTTGAAATGGTAGCTGACAGAAGAGGCAGGTGTCCTGCGGGCTAGCCTAAAGAGTATTCCACTGAGTAATACTTTCCTTTTAACATTTCTGGTGGCGTAAGAATGTCAAGAATGGGTGAATACCTCTCCATCCGGGCATTCTGTGCAAGCTTGGTGCCGGCATGGACGGCAATCTCTGAGCGCAGCCCTGGCTGCGCGAGTCAATGTTCATTCAGGAACTTTGCTGCTACCCACTCTCAGAGCACAGAGGTGAAGCCATGGCTATTGTTTGGAGTTGATATACAATTGCATTCCCTAAGGCTTTTGACACAAAACCAATTGAAACCGTAAACCACGTTTCAGAGGAAGTCTTTTCAAGCCAAATCGGTGAATTGGGACAAATCCAATGCAAAATGTCACTAGCTTAAACTGATAGATTTTCATGGGGATTTTTTTATTATTATGCTAATTCGATTTTCGCAGGGCACGGACATTGTACTAAAGGGGGTTTTAACAGTCTAGTGCCCAGCGTTCTACTAACATTAGGAACCAGACCTAGGTTAATTTGCTTTATTTATTTACCTAGGCAAGTCAATTAAGAACACATTCTTATTTACAATGACGGCCTAGGAACAGTGGGTTAACTGCCTTGTTCAGGGGCAGAACAACAGATTTTTACCTTGTCAGCTTGGGGATTCGATCTAGCAACCTTTCAGTTACTGGCCCAACACTCTAACCACTAGGCTACCTGCTGCCCAGGCTTTAGCCTGCCTGGAGTCCCAGGTGGGTAGAGTTTGCGCTCTTCTATTGCAACAGGGAAGCTCAATCAAGCACAGCTAATGTATTTGAAATTATTTAAAATAGTAGGCTATCTGAACTCAGATCTGGGTCTTACCCATGAGGGGTGGCTTTGGCATGAGTTGTCAACCCTAACCCATGGAGGTCTATGGCTCATCCACAGGGAAGATTCCTGTTTGACTGCACAGGTCCCCCTGTAACCAGTATAATCTCTTCAGAGATTGGAATGTGTGCATTTAATGTGACGCAGGCAGGCCTTTGACTAAAAACAGTGATGTTTTCACAGAACTAAATGAACGCTGAACTTTTAGACCTAAAGAACAAGTGAGAATTGCAGCAACTCCCATTTCTGCACTTTCTTTTGGCTGCATCTTGTCTGTAGAAGCGCTGTTCTTCACTACTGAACCTCAATATGTGTACATCCACCTATCATTATTGTACATGACTTCCTACATATAGATTACAGTGGGAGCTGATGAATCATAGAGGTTACTCGTGAGAGACCAACATTAATGCTGTATGAAGAACTGTAGTGGGTGGACGTTTGAGTGACGCTAGAGGCACTTACCTATTTGTTGTATTTGAGAGGTCCTGTGAAGCCCATGGCCTCAATGAGCTTGGTGAAGGCCCCCACCTCCTCTTCTGTGGCCGCCTGTGGGGTTTCTTTCACATTAAAGAGCTGGGAAGGGAGGGACGAGGGAAGAGCTTGACGTATGATATCTCTCAGCAGGGTAATACAATAACAACAACACATCTTTATTTATCTAACGTTTAGGCAAGTCAGTTAAGAACAAATTCTTATTTTACAATGACGGCCTACTGGGGAACAGTGGGTTAACTGCCTTGTTCATGGGCAGAATGACAGATTTTTACCTTGTAAGCATGGGGATTCGATCCAGCAACCTTTCGGTTACTGGCCCAAAACTCTAACCACTAGGCTACCTGCCACCACAGATGCAAGCCGCATTAAACTTAGGAATGTTAGGAAAATAGTAGCGTGATGTGGCATTATTAGTCCTATTATTTGGCATTACTTTACAACACTGTGAATTCAAACTGAAGTTGAAATGCAGCCATACTGTATACCTCATATGTACTTATGTAGCTAATGATATTGACTGAAAAGTATTAGACCTACATCCATAAATACAAATGGGGACATAAATGTGTCTTTGTCACCCAGAACTTTTTTGATACCCCATAACCTAACCTAAATAATATGGCATTAGACCACAGAAAATACAGGTGTTGGTTTTGTATGCAATCTTTCTTTTCCATAACATATTGTAATATTCTAAAATGGCGCCGGAATAATTTTTACGGGCGCCTAACCAATTGTGCTATTATGCGGGTTTTCTGTGTTATTTGTAACTTATTTTGTACATAATGTTTCTGCCACCGTATCTTACGGCAAAAAAAGAGCTTCTGGATGTCAGGACAGCGAACACTCACCTCGGATTAGACAAAGATGTTTTCTTCAACAAGCATGACGCACAGGATATACTTCGAACACCCGACAAGGCCAACATCCCCGTTATTGACAAGAGAAAGAGACGCAGGTACAGAGGACACAGGGTGGGGTGCCGCTTAAGGATCCGCAGAAGGCGAGTGGGAAAACTATAGTTACCGTCAATATTACTCGCCAACACACATCATTGGACAATAAATTAGACGAGGTACGATCACGAATATCCTACCAACGGGACAACAAAAACTAACATCTTAAGTTTCCCGGAATCGTGGCTGAATGATGACATGGATATTCAGCTAGCGGGTTATACGCTGCACCGGCTAGATAGAACAGCACACTCCGGTAAGACGAGAGAGGGGGGGGGGGGGGGACGGGCTGTGCATATTTGTAATCAACAGCTGGTGCACGAAATCTAAGGAAGTCTCAAGATTTTGCTCGCCTGAAGAAGAGTATCTTATGATAATCTGTAGACAACACTATTTACCAAGAGAGTTTTCATCTATATGTTTCGTGGCCGTTTATTTACCACCACAGACGGATGCTGGCACTAAGACCGCACTCAGTCAGCTGTATAAGGAAACAAGCAAACAGGAAACCACTCACCCAGAGGCGGCGCTCCGAGTGGCCGGAGACTTTAATGCAAGGAAACAAACACATTTTACCGAATTTCTATCAACATGTTAATTGCGCAACCAGAGGGGAAAACAATTGTAGATCACATGTACTCCACACACAGAGACGCGTACAAAGCTCTCCCTCACCCTCCATTTGGTAAATTTGACCACAATTCTATCCTCCTGATTCCTGCTTACAAGAAACAATTAAAGCAGGAAGCACCAGCGACTCGGTCTATAAAAGAAAGTGGTCAGATGAAGCATATGCTAAACTACAGGACTGTTTTGCTATCACAGACTGGAACATGTTACGGGATTCTTCCGATGGCATTGGAGGAGTACACCACACCAGTCACTGGTTTTATCAATAAGTGCATTGAGGACGTAGTCAACACAGTGACTGTACGTACATACCCAAACCAGAAGCCATGGATTACAGGCAACATTTGAACTGAGCTAAAGGGTAGAGCTGCCACTTTCAAGGTGGGACTCTAACCCGGAAGCTTACAAGAAATCCTGCTATGCCCTCCAACGAACCATCAGACAGGCAAAGCGCCAATACAGGGCTAAGATTGAATCGTACTACACCGGCTCCGACGCTCGTCGGATGTGGCAGGGCTTGCAAACTATTACAGACTACAAAGGGAAGCACAGCCGCGAGCTGCCCAGTGACAGGAGTCTACCAGACGAGCTAAATCACTTCGATGCTCGCGTCGAGGCAAGCAACACGGAGGCATGCATGAGACCATCAGCTGTTCCAGATGACTGTGTGATCACGCTCTCCGTAGCTGACATGAGTAAGACCTTTAAACAGGTCAACATTCACAAGGCTGCGGGGCCAGACGGATTACCAGGATGTGTGCGCCGAGCATGTACTGATTAACCTGTTTAGGATAGGGGGCAGTATTTTCACGGCTCGATAGAAAATGTACCCGATTTAATCTGGTTATTACTCCTGCCCAGAAACTATAATATGCATATAATTGTTTGATTTGGATAGAAAACACCCTAAAGTTTCTAAAACTGTTTGAATGGTGTCTGTGAGTATAACAGAACTCATATGGCAGGCCAAAACCTGCGAAGATTCTAAACAGGAAGTGCCCTCTCTGACCATTTCTTGGCCTTCTATAGCCTCTTTATCGAAAACAGAGGATCTCTGCTGTAACGTGACATTTTCTAAGACTCCCATAGGCTCTCAGAAGGCGCCAGAACATTGAATGATGACTCTGCACTCCTTGGCTGAAAAACAGTAGCGCATTTGGATAGTGGTCGATCTGAGAACAATGAAACGGGCACGCGCCTGCACTCGAAGAGTCCATTTTACATTTTCAGTCTTTGAATGAAAACAACGTCGCCCGGTCAGAATATTATCACTATTTTACGAGAAAAATCTCATAAAATTGATTTTAAACAGCGTTTGACATGCTTCGAAGTACGGTAATGGAATATTTTGACATTTTTTGTCACGATATGCGCCGGCGCGTCACCCTTCGGATAGTGTCTTGAACGCAAGAACAAACGCAGCTATTTGGATATAACTATGGATTATTTGGAACCAAACCAACATTTGTTGTTGAAGT
The DNA here is from genome assembly GCF_965601325.2 of Salmo salar. NCBI lineage: Eukaryota > Metazoa > Chordata > Actinopteri > Salmoniformes > Salmonidae > Salmo > Salmo salar. The sequence continues at coordinate 41,219,309 of NC_138302.1, read as the reverse complement.
AGAAGTCCTGGGAGTGCATTCTGACGAAGAACAGCAAAGGTAATCCAATTTTTCTTATAGAAAATCTGAGTTTGGTGAGTGCCAAACTTGGTGGGTGTCAAAATAGCTAGCCATGATTGCCGGGCTATCTACTCAGAATATTGCAAAATATGCTTTCACTGAAAAGGTATTTTAAAATCGGACATAGCGATTGCATAAAGGAGTTCTGTATCTATAATTCTTAAAATAATTGTTATGTTTTTTGTGAACGTTTATCGTGAGTAATTTAGTAAATTCACCGGAAGTTTCGGTGGGTATGCTAGTTCTGAACGTCACATGCTAATGTAAAAAGCTGTTTTTTTATATAAATATGTACTTGATTGAACAAAACATGCATGTATTGTATAACATAATGTCCTAGGAGTGTCATCTGATGAAGATCATCAAAGGTTAGTGCTGCATTTAGCTGTGGTTTTGGTTTTTGTGACATTATATGCTAGCTTGAAAAATGGGTGTCTGATTATTTTGGGCTGGGTACTCTCCTGACATAATCTAATGTTTTGCTTTCGTTGTAAAGCCTTTTTGAAATCGGACAATGCGGTTAGATAAAGGAGAGTCTTGTCTTTAAAATGGTGTAAAATAGTCATATGTTTGAAAAATGGAAGTTTTGGGATTTTTGAGGAGTTTGTAATTCGCGCCACGCCCTATCATTGGATATTGGAGCGGTGTTCCGCTAGCGGAACATCTAGATGTAAGAGGTTAACTGGCAAGTGTCTTTTTGTCAATATATTGTCAGAATAGAGGATGTTGGGCAGACGTAGAGCATTTTGACCCAGGCAATAAATGAATCACCAAATCCAAACCAAGTGAGTGTATGACCATTCTATTTGGTCAAACACTTTTTGAGCATCTAACAATAGCATGAAGCCTTTCCACAAGTTGCATATAGAATGTTAAGCAGCCTGCGCACATTAGAAAAAAAGAACCTTATCAATAATGGTTGTTACATGTTGTTCAACCTATTAGCAAGAACAATGCCGATTAAGCTGTTTACATGTCCTAATAATTCGAAAGACTACAAGCACACCTGTTTTTTTGAGCAAACTTACTCAATGAGTATGTTTAAACGCACAGTAATAATCCGATATTAAAACGGATCATGGCAGTAGGCAGGTTCTGCAAGTCATGTAAACACCTTACTCTGCTTATCAGAATCGGCGTTAGGTCAAAATCGAAGCAAGCATATGCTGATCAAAACAGCTGTTTTTCTGAGTAAGCTTTCAAATTATTAGGACATATAAACACCTTAAATCAGCGTTCCAGTGGTGTGTTTGATCTTTGCATGAGCTAGCACCAGCCGAGCGAGCCTCCCTCTTTAGCGCGAGTGAAGTGAGTGTGCAATAACTGAATGTATGCGTCTTAAGAAGTAGTTTTCACATAAAAACTTTATACACTCAGTATATCAAACATAAAGAACACCTTCCTAATACTGAGTTGCGCACCCCCCTTTGCACCATTCTTAACACACACGGAAAACTGTTGAGCGTGGAAAACCCAGCAGCGTTGCAGTTCTTGAGACAAACCGGTGTGCCTGGCACTTACTACCATACCCCATTCAAAGGCACTTCAATATTTTGTCTTTCCCATTCACCCTCTGAATGACACATATACACAATGCATGTCTCAATTGTTTCAAGGCTTAAAAATCCTTCTTTAACCAGTCTCCTCCCCTTTATCTACACTGATTGAAGTGGATTTAAATAAAGTGACATCAATAAGGGATCATATCTTTCACCTGGTCAGTCTATGTCATGGAAAGAGCGGTGTTCCTAATGTTTGGACACCCAGTGTACGTCTGAACTCAGAATCAAATATGTTTCCCAAAACTAACATGGTCGCTGTGGTAGAATGTTCATTTTGATTGGTGATTTCTTGCATTTATCAGAGTGCCATCAGGTAGCCTGATTTCAGGTGTGTCCATGTAAACAGGATTATTAAGGAAATCGTTCTTACAAAGCATGTAAACATTTTAATCAAGCTATTATATTAGTCTGACTATCCACAATAAATTGCATTTTTTTAATGTATTTAACTAGGCAAGTCCGTTAAGAACAAATTATTATTTACAATGACGGCCTACCCCGGCCAAACCCTAACCCGGACGACGCTGGGCCAATTGTACGCCACCTTATGGTACTCCCAATCACGGCCGGAGGTGATACAGCCTGGAATCGAACCAGGGCCTGTAGTGACGCCTCCAGCACTGAGATGCATTTCCTTAGACTGCTGCACCACTCAGGAGCCCCAAAGACTGAAAGAACCATCATTGAAGGCACATTTGCTGTTGTTCTAGCCTTGATGTGGAGTCATGGTTGAAAGCACATACCTGGGAAGTGCTGTGAAGTGTCCGACATTGTGTCTGGGAGGGAGAGGTTGTGCCTACCAACTGGCAAGCGATAAAAGCACTTGCAAGACAGGCCTCTTGCTCTAATGTCTAAAATAATGACAGAATAAATGTGGCATTAGATAAATCCAATAAAGGCATTGTCAGCTGCACTGAAGTTTACTTACCTTAATAGTTGGGAGTGGATGTGCAATGCAATTAGACGCCTAGAACAGAAATAACCATACCAAAAAAGAAAAAAAGACAAATCAAATTATAAAAATTAAGAGAAAGTCATCTTTGAAAAATAGCTATCTGTTCATATGTCCAAAGGCAAAATGTTATCATAATGCTTTTAAAAAAGGGTCAGTGCCGTTAAAAATGTGATTTTCATATATTTTAAAATGATATTTCCACACTATGGAGGTCGAAATAAGAGCTGGAATTTCAGCCTGTTCAGGTGGGATGGAGTTTTTGGCCCAGATCATGACGTCACAATCTGATTATAATAGACCAATGACAGTTCATCTTTGATTTGCAGAAAGTATTCATACCCCTTGACTTACACCACATTTGTTCTGTTACCGCCTGAATAAAAAAATGGATTAAAACAGATTTTTTCCCTCACCCATTTACACACAATACCCTATAATGACGAAGTGAAAACATGTTTTTAGAAAATGAAAAACAGAAATATGTAATTTACCTAAGTATTCACACCCCTGAGTCAATACATGTTAAAATCACATTTGGCAGCGATTACAGCTGTGAGTATTTCTGGGTAATAAGTCGAAGCTCTTCGCTCACCTGGATTGTACAATATTTGCACATTATTTTTAAAAAGCTCTGTCAAGTTTGCTATTGACCATTGCTGAAAAAGCAATTTTCAAGATTTTCAAGCCGATTTAAGTCAAAACTGTCACTAGGCTACTCAGGAACATTCAATGTCGTCTTGATAAGCAACTCAGTGTATATTTGTCCTTGTGTTTTAGGTTATTGTCCTGCTGAAAGGTGAATTCATCTTCCAGAAAGCAGACTGAACCAGGTTTTCCTCTAGGATTTGGCCTGTGTTGAGCTCTATTCAGTTTATATTTTATCTTTAAAAACTCCCCAGTCCTTAACGATTACAACAAGCATACCCATAACATGATGCAGCCACCACCATGTTTAAAAATATGGAGAGTGGTACTCAGTAATTTGTTATATTGGATGTGTCCCAAACATAACTTTTTGTCCTGAATACAGTGTTATTGCTTGCCACATTCTTTGCAGTATTGCTTTTGTGACTTGTTGCAAACAGCTTCCTTCTATTCACTCTGTTAATTAGGTTAGTATTGTGGAGTCACTACAATGTTGTTGATCCATCCTCAGTTGTTTTCTCCCATCACAGCCATTAAACTCTAACTGTTTTAAAGTCACCATTGGCTTCATGGTGAAATCCCTGAGCGGTTTCCTTCCTCTCCTTCAACTGAGTTAGGAAGGACGCCTGTATCTTTGTAGTGACTGAGTGTATTGATACACCATCTACAGCATAATTAATTACTTTACCATGTTCAAACGGATATTCAATGTATTTTTTTGTGGTTGAATCTTTGTTTGAAATTCACTGCTTGACTCAGGGACCTTACAGATAATTGTACATGTGGGTTACATTATTGCACACAGAGTCCATGCAACTTCTGTAGGCTTGGGCGACATCCAGATTGCCATACTTTCATACCAACCTTGTGCCATACTGGGATATGTTTGCTCACTAGGTACATTAATAGCTTTAGGTTAAGATCGACTTCAAGATTTCCACCAAGGACATTGCCTCTCCGATCATCACTCTCCCTCGCTTGGGCAAGGTACACTCGGATGTGATGATGTAAAATGTAATTCAAGGGATGAGGGTTTAGGGCCATTGTGTGCATGTAAACAAACACCACGTGACACATGACTGGGATCTACTGTAAGCTTCATAATAATGTGACAGCTGAAATGAAGAATGCAATGTTCTTTATCTCCTCACGTATTGCACAAGTTGAGTGCAGGTATTTACTTTAAAAAAAAGTTGCTACAAATATTCAAATTGATAAAAAAATAAAATAGTTTCAACTGTATTGAAAAACCATCCCGTGGCTTTTTCCAAATACAGTATACTGCCCAAGCCTACATGCAACACATTACGTGACTTGTTAAGCCATAACAAAGGGGTTGAATACTTGACTCAAGACATTTCAGCTTTTCGTTTTTAATTAATTTTACAACATTTAGAAAAACATAATTGGGGAATTGTGTGTAGGCCAGTGACAAAATCTAAACTGAACCCCCTGACCTTCTCTAATGAGTTTTTAGAAGGAGGCGAGGAATCGAGGAAGGATGAATTGAAAAAGAGCTTAGCACTCACCTGTCAACCAGCTCACGTGCTACACACTCACCCCTCTGCTACACTCATGGACCTCCTTCTCCACATCAACCTCAGCAGCCAGCAGAGCAGACTATGAACTGAGTCAATCTAGTACCCGCAGAATACATTTTGTGGGTATACAATTCTGCTACATTGACTCAGGTTTCACAGTCGGTGGCTGAGTTATACTGTCGGTTGCATAGGTGGTGGTGAACAGATGTGAGCTGACGTGAGCTGCCGGTGAGTTCTAGTAGCCACTGTGATGTCATCCCCCCTGAGGCCTGAAGTAGTGTCTCCTCCTGTCTTTCATGAATGTACAGAGCAGTCAGGAAGTATTCAGTCCCCTTCCCCTTTTCCACATTTTGTTACGTTACAGCTTTATTCAAAAATGGAAAACATTTTTTTTTAAATTCTCAATAGCCCATAATGACAAAATCAAAACAGGTTTGGACATTTTCTATTAAGAACAAAAACAGAAATACCTAATTCATATAAGTATTCAGACCCTTTGCTATGATACTCAAAATTGAGCTCAGATGCATCCTGTTTCCATTGATCATCATTGAGATGTTTCTACAACTTGATTAGAGTACACCTGTGTTAAATTCAATTGATTGGGCAATTTGGAAAGGCACACACCGGTCTATATAAAGGTCCCAGTTGACAGTGCATGTCAGAGCAAAAACCAAGCCATGAGGTCAAAGAAATTGTCCATAGAGCTCCGAGACAGGATTGTGTCGAGGCACAGATCTCGGGAAGGGTACAAAAATATTTCTGCAGGTCCCCAATAACCACTAAGACTCTTCCTAAAGCTGGCCAAACTGAGCAATTGGGGGAGAAGGGCATTGGTCAGGGAGATGACCAGGAACCCGATGGTCACTCTGACAAAGCTCCAGAGTTCCTCTGTGGAGATGGGAGAACCTTCCAGAAGGACAACCATCTCTGCAGCACTCCACCAATCAGGCCTTTATCGTAGAGTGGCCAGACGGAAGCCACTCCTTAGTAAAAGGCACTTGACAGTCTGCTTGGAGTTCGCCAAAAGGCACCTAAAGGACTCAGACCATAAGAAACAAGATTCTCTGGTCTGATGATACCAAGATTGAACTCTTTGGCCTGAATGCCAAGCGTAAAGTCTGGAGGAAACCTGGCACCATCCTTATGGTGAAGCATGGTGGTGGTGGTAGCATGCTGTGGGGATGTTTTTCAGCGGCCGGGACTGGGAGACTAGTCAGGTGTGAGGGAAAGATGAACGGAGCAAAGTACAGAGATCCTTGATGAAAACCTGCTCCAGAGCGCTCAGAACCGGGGCGAAGTGTAACGGTTTTGACTTGAGGTCAGCCCAGTAAATGAGTTCAGTGAACCCAAGTGACCACAGTCACGCAATTGTCCTTCCATAAAGTGATGCGTTAAACCAGTTATTCATACAATCAGATTGCAATAAACTCCCGTTTCAAACTAAATAAAGAGTATCAGAAATCTCAGTAGTCTTCAACTACAACTGAACACATACCAACGCGGTATAAGTCACCCCAAAACAAATTAAATACAGTATTCAAAAAAGTGGTCAGTCAGACAATCCAATCCACCAACAGATCACCATCAGAGAAAGGCCAAGGAGAACAGAGGCCAACGTAGACCGGTAGTCCAACAATCGACATAAGTAGATCCAATACTGGTTGATCCTGTGACACAGCTACAGTACACACTTTTCAATACAACGAAACAAACTGGGTATGAACAAGCTTCCAAGCTGAGGTTTGAACACTTCCTCTCTTGAGCCACTGTCACAACCCACTTTTGCGCAGCTGATGCTGGCTATGCAATAGGGAATTAAAGGGGAAGCACCCCATCGGCAGGAGAAGCACAGACGGTTCAGACAAATTCAAGTCCATCACATAAGGTTCACCTTCCAACAGGACAACGACCCTAAGCACACAGCCAAGACAACGCAGGCGTGTCTTTGGGACAAGTCTCTGAATGTCCTTGAGTTGCGCAGCCAGAGCCCGGACTTGAACCCGATCTAACATTTCTTGAGAGACCTGAAAATAGCTGTGCAGCGACGCTCTCCAACCAACCTGACAGAGTTTGAGAGGATCTGCAGAGAAGGATGGGAGAAACTCCCCAAATACAGGTGTGCCAAGCTTGTAGCATCATACCCAATAAGACTTGAGGCAGTAACCGCTGCCAATGGTGCTTCAACAAAGTACTGAGTGATGTGATGTGTTTTCATTTTTAATACATTTGCAAACATTTCTAAAAACCTGTATTAGCTATGTCATTATGGGGTATTCTGTGTAGATTGATGAAAAAAAAACAACAATTTAATCAATTTTAGAATAATGCTGTAACGTAACAAAAAGTGGAAAAAGTCAAGGGGTAAGAATTTCTGAATGCATTTTATCTTTGGCAGCGGTTACTGCCTCTTTTTTACTTCCGGCGCCGACAGAGATGGCCACCTCGCTTCGCGTTCCTAGGAAACTATGCAGTATTTTGTTTTTTATGTGTTATTTCTTACATTGTTACCCCAGGATATATTAGGTTTTATAACATAGGGTTGGGAGGAACTATCGGATATAAGAGCAACGTCAACTCACCAACATTACGACCAGGAATACGACTTTCCCGAAGTGGATCCTCTGTTTGGTCCACCACCCAGGACAATGGATCGGATCCCAGCCGGCGACCCAAAACAACGGTGCTGCAGAAGGGGCAGACGGAGCGGTCTTCTGGTCAGGCTCCGTAGACGGGCACATCGCGCACCACTCCCAAGCATATTACTCGCCAATGTCCAGTCTCTTGACAACAAGGTAGACGAAATCCGAGCAAGGATTGCCTTCCAGAGAGACAGAGATTGTAATGTTCTTTGTTTCACGGAAGCATGGCTCACTCGGGATACGTCATCAGAGTCGGTACAGCCAACCGGCTTCTTCACGCATCGCGCCTCAGAAACAAACATCTCTCTGGTAAGAAGAAGGGCGGGGGTGTATGCCTTATGATTAACGAGACGTGGTGTAATCATAACAACATACAGGAACTCAAGTCCTTTTGTTCACCTGACCAAGAATTCCTTACAATCAAATGCCGACCAAGAGAATTCCTTCGATCATAATCACAGTCGTGTATATCCCGCCCCAATCAGACACATCGACGGCACTGAAAGAACTTCATTTGACTCTATGTAAACTGGAAACCACATATCCTGAGGCTGCATTTATTGTAGCTGGGGATTTTAACAAGGCTAATCTGAAAACATGGCTCCCTAAATTTTATCAGCATATCGAATGCGCGACCCGGGCTGGCAAAACCCCGGATCATTGTTATTCTAACTTCCGCGATGCATATAAAGCCCTCCCCTGCCCTCCTTTTGGAAAATCTGACCACGACTCCATTTTGTTGCTCCAAGCCAATAGACAGAAACTAAAACAGGAAGCGCCCGTGCTCAGGTCTGTTCAACGCCGGTCCGAACAATCGGATTCCACGCTTCAAGATTGCTTTGATCACGTGGACTGGGATATGTTCCGCATAGCATCGCATAATAACATTGATGAATACGCTGATTCGGTGAGCGAGTTTATTAGCAAGTGCATCGGTGATGTTGTACCCACAGTGTCTATTAAAACATTCCCCAAACAGAAACCATGGATTGATGGCAGCATTCGCGCAAAACTGAAAGCGCGAACCACTGCTTTTAATCAGGGCAAGGTGACCGGAAACATGACCGAATACAAACAATGTAGCTATTCCCTCCGCAAGGCAATCAAACAAGCTAAGCATCAGTATCGTGACAAAGTGGAGTCGCAATTCAACGGCTCAGACATGAGAGGTATGTGGCAGGGTCTACAGTCAATCATTCTCAGCCCTCTCCTGTACTCCCTGTTCACCCATGACTGTGTGGCCATGCACGCCTCCAACTGTGGTAGGCTTGATTACCAACAACAACGAGACGGCCGACAGGGAGGAGGTGAGGGCCCTTGACGGGACTGTAGTGGAGAAGGTGGAAAGTTTTAAGTTCCTCGGCGTACACATCACGGACAAACTGAAATGGTCCACCCATACAGACAGCATGGTGAAGAAGTCGCAGCAGAGCCTCTTCAACCTCAGGATGCTGAAGAAATTTGGCTTGTCACCAAAAACACTTTTACAGATGCACAATCGAGAGCATCATGTCGGGCTGCATCACCGCCTGGTACGGCAACTGCTCCGCCCACAACCGTAAGGATCTCCAGAGGGTAGTGAGATCGGCACAACACATCACCGGGGGCAAACTACCTGCCCTCCAGGACACCTACATCACCCAATGTCACAGGAAGGCCAAAAAGATCATCAAGGACAACAACCACCCGAGCCGCTGCCTGTTCACCCCGCTATCATCCAGAAGGTGAGGTCAGTACAGGTGCATCAAAGCGGGGACAGACTGTTAAACAGCCATCACTAACATTGAGTGGCTGTTGCCAACATACTGACTCATCTCTAGCCACTTTAATAATGAAAAATTGATGTAATAAATGTATCACTAGCCACTTTAATAAAACAATGCCACTTTATATAATGTACCCTACATTACTCATCTCATATGTGTATACTGTACTCTATACCATCTACTGCATCTTGCCTATGCCGTTCGGCCATCGCTCATTCATATATTTTTATGTACATATTATTCATTCCTTTACACTTGTGTGTATATAAAGTAGTTGTGAAATTGTTAGGTTAGATTACTTGTTAGATATTACTGCACGGTCGGAACTAGAAGCACAAGCATTTCGCTACACTCGCATTAACATCTGCTAACCATGTGTATGTGACAAATACATTTGATTTCTATATTTTAATATCGGAATCATCTCAGCTGTGGGAGGATCGCCTGCAATTTTGCACCGATGTGCTTCATTCTGCTACACACACTGTCCTCTGTCTCCAGTGGTTGGCATGCTGACTACCTGTGCAATTTGATTAGGGTTTGGTCTCAGGCCAGCCATACAGGGATGAACTCTACTTTGCGGCTCATGTAAATGTTACCCTTCACTGTGGACACTCAAGGGTATTTTTCGCTTGCCTCCACCATCTGTGCTCTACCCTTTTGGTTACAGTGGATGTGAGATTTATGGCATGCATGCCCAATGCAAACACATGATGGGATTAGTATTGGCCTCGTGGGCATGTCCAATGCACTTGTACATGTGGCTTGTCGTTTTGATACTGAAACAGGATTGGTAAATCCTCACAGGTTTTGAAATGATTATTAGAAATAGGAAAAGCACTCAAACATTTGAGAATTTATGGGTGTTAATCCTTAATAACCTCTTCACTATAGGGGGCAGTATTTTCACGGCCGGATGAAAAACGTACCCAAATTAAACTGCCTCCTACTCAGACTCAGAAGGTAGGATATGCATATTATTATTAGATTTGGATAGAAACCACTCTGAAGTTTCTAACACAGTTTGAATGATGTCTGTGAGTATAACGGAACTCATATGGCAGGCAAAAACCTGAGAAAAATCCAACCAGGAAGTGACTTGTAGTTTTTCTATCTAATCCCTATCAAAACTACAGTGTCTGTGGGGTCATTTTGCACTTCCTAAGGCTTCCATTGGCTGTCAACAGCCTTTAGAAACGTGTTTCATGCGTCTACTGTTACTGGGCAGAGAATAGGAGCTCAGTCAATCAGTGGACTGCCTGGGACCAGTGAGTTGTTTACTGCGCGGGCACGCTGGCGCGCCTCTCCTTCTTTTTCCTCTGTAATGAATACGCTATTGTCCGGTTGGAATATTATCGAAGTTTATGTTCAAAAAAGACCCTAAGGATTGATTGTAAACATCGTTTGACATGTTTCTACGAACGGTAATTGACTTTTCGTCTCTGGTTTTGCGCTCTCGCGTTATGCCTTTGGATTAGTGATCTGAACGCGCAAACAAAATGGAGGTATTTCGACATAAATATGGAGTATTTCAAACAAAAATAACATTTCTTGTGGAAGTGGGAGTCCTGGGAGTGCATTCCGACGAAGATCAGCAAAGGTAAGGGAAGATTGATAATACTATTTCTGAGTTTAGTTGACTCCAGAACTTGGCGGGTAACTGTATAGCTTGCTTTGATGGCTGAGGTCTGAACTCAGAATATTGAAAAATGTGCTTTCGCCGTAAAGCTATTTTAAAATCTGACGCAGCGGTTGCATTAAGGAGAAGTGTATCTATAATTCTTTCATTAACTGTTGTAAATTTTACCAACGTTTATGATGCTCATTAATGTGCTCATTCACCGGGGGTTTTGGTGGGAATACATTTTCTGAACATCACGCACCAATGTAAAATGGGGTTTATGGATATAAATGTGAACTTTATCAAGCAAAACATACATGTATTTTGTAACATTGAGTCCTGGGAGTGTCATCTGATGAAGATCATCAAAGGTTAGTGATTAATTTTAGCTGTATTTCTGGTTTTTGTGACGTCTCTCCTTGCTTGGAAAATGGCTGTGTGGTTTTTCTTGACTCGGCGCTGTCCTAACATAATCGAATTTTATGCTTTCGCCGTAAAGCCTTTTTGAAATCGGACACTGTGGTTGGATTAAGGAGGATCTTATCTTTAAAATGGTGTATAATACTTGTATGTTTGAGAAATTTGAATTATGAGATTTTTGTTGTTTTTAATTTGCCGCCCTGCTATTTCACTGGCTGTTGATAGTGTGTACCGCGGGTGGGACGCTAGCGTCCCAGATGTCCCAGAGAGGTTTTAAGTATTCCAACTAAGAAGCAGGAATCATAATGTTTTTACAATTAAATCTTTACGTTTTGTAACCCTGATACTGACCCTACTCCTCCCACAAGTAACGTTAATTATAAAGGAATCTGTCCTACCACGAATGCTGCCCGGTCTGAAACAGTGTAACGTTACCTACAAACAGTCTGCCTGATGATAAAAAAACACATAAGAAGAATCACATTTTGGATAGTCGACTGGATTACATTGTTTGCCTATTTATGTGGGGACTAAACCTGCTATAAATTAAAATTAAATGAAATTATAAATAACTAATGTTATCTTCTTCTTCGATGGGGTTTAATGGCAATTGGTATCCAATGTTAATGATGCACTACCTCCACCAGCTGGATGGGGAATTGAATAAGAAACTAAAAAAAACATTTCGGGAAAGGGGGGAAATGACATCATACAAAAGACAAAATTAAACACGTCAACTAAAAAAAAACATTCCACTTCTTCAATCACAGTCCACTCCAAAAGACATCCCTACTCAGGCGCCTGTGATGGCGGAACATTCACCGACAGGATTTCTTGCACGGCCTCGGCTGTGATATCACGAAAAACATTCAGCTGCATTCACAATGATTCCAATTTTCTTGCACTCCTTCCCCGCTTGTGTTGTAAAGTTTATGACCATTGCAATAAATAATACAAAGTCCACCTTTTTACCATGTAGCATTTCACTATCCCTCAGTTCTTCCCCACCACACTTTCCTTCCAATCTTCTCACCGCCTCCAGATAGGATACACGTTGGACACTCCTTCCCTTTGCGGCCTCATACTCCTTCACTCTAACAGGGCACTCCAGGAATTCAGGCGCATGTTCACCTCCACAGTTGTAGCATTTCACTTCATCTGGCATACGATACTCTTCCCTTTTGCACACACTTGACATATGACCAAATCTTTTACATTTATGACACTGAGGGGCTTGTGTACAAAAGCTCTTACAGAGCATCTCATGAATCCTAACTTTGTATGAGAAAGGAGAGACTCTTCATCAAAGAACAGTTGGTAGCATGGATGAAGTGAATTTCTTTTCTCCATCCACCATACAGGTCAGTCAACGTGCACCAACCTCTTAATCAATGTCTTCAGTTATATCCTCTGCCTTTATTTCTTGCGCCACCCCAGAAATAACCCCCTTGATAGGTGCCCTGATATGCAAATCCATACAGGAAACATTCCACTCCGATATCTTTTTGAGTCTTTACACGTTTCTTCTGCTCCACAGACACCAACATTTTTTTAAAAATAAGACCACTTCCGGCTCCACACTTTCCTCCAACACATTCTAGATTTTTCTCGAGACGTTAAATGCATTTCCCAAGTAGCATTGATCCAAAACCCTCACTCTAGTGGTTTCCTATTTTCCACCACAGCTTTACTACTCTTGTTTCCCTTTTTCTTCACCAATGTAACCCCCACTCATTCTCACTTTATGTACTATTAGCTTCACCCGACTCACTAGCGGTTTCAAACAAAACCTCAGTTTCTGCCATCTTCTCCCCTTCTCTTCTTCTTTCTAGGTCAACACTCAACACATCATTAAATAAATGAGCAAGGAAATACAAAAATACTGACTAAAATGATTTCATTTTCTCTATATATGTCACGCCCTGACCAGGTGAACTCGGGTATATTGGTTCAGGGTGTGTCATGTTAGGTATTTTTCATTGGTTTGTGTTTGGTTTACGTTTTAGCCTTGTGTAGGCTCTAGGTGGGTTATTTCTAGGTTGGGTTCTGTCGATTCCCAATCAGAGACAGCTGTCGCTAATTGTCTCTGATTGGGATCACATTTAAGTTGCTGTTTTCCCCACGCTGTTTGTGGGGTGTTGTCTCTTTGTTTGAGCACGTAACGTATCTGAATTTTTCTTGATTTTTGTGTACATGTTTAATTCCAGTGTGTTGAATAAACATGTGTTCGCTCCCAGCTGCGTTTTGGTCCGCTTCCTCTTCACCAGGCTACGAACGTTACAGAACACCCCACCGAACCAGGACCAAGCAGCGGGAGGAAAAGGAGCGTGAGAGATGGGCTCGCGAGGGGAAGGAGTTCTGGACCTGGGAGGAGATCATGTCGGGGAAAGGACCCTGGCGGAAGGATTCCCAGGTCGAGGAGGTAAAGCCAGCCGGTAGACGGAGTCGCAGGCGGCGGTCGAGGAGGCCCGGAAAACACCCCCAATCATTTTTTTGGGGGGGGCTAATGGGGTGGTCCGGAAGGGCAGAGGAAGAGCCCAGACCACTGCTCTCGTGGGGGATGACGGCGGAGGAAGAGACGAAGATGATGAGGCAGTTGATTGAGGACCTGCAGAGGGAAGATCTGGAGGAGGAGCCATGGTATGCAGAGTTGCGCGCTGTGTCGCCAGTGCGCCCGCACAGCCCGGTGCGTCCGGTGGACATGCTCAGCACATGCCGTGCTAGGATGGGCATCCAGCCAGGACGAGTGGCTAAACCGGCTCCACGCTTCAGGTCACCAGTACGTGTTCACAGTCCTGTCTGGCCCGTCCCTGCTCCCCGCACCAGGTTGGTGGTGCGTGTCCCCAGTCCTGTCCGGCCCGTCCCTGCTCCCCGCACCAAGTCAATGGTGCGTGTCCCCAGTCCTGTCCGGCCCGTTCCTGCTCCCCGCACCAGGTTAGTGGTGCGTGTCCCCAGTCCTGTCCGGCCCGTCCCTGCTCCCCGCACCAGGTTAGTGGTGCGTGTCCCCAGTCCTGTCCGGCCCGTCCCTGCTCCCCGCACCAGGTTAGTGGTGCGTGTCCCCAGTCCTGTCCGGCCCGTCCCTGCTCCCCGCACCAGGTTAGTAGTGCGTGTCCCCAGTCCTGTCCGGCCCGTTCCTGCTCCCCGCACCAGGTTAGTGGTGCGTGTCCCCAGTCCTGTCCGGCCCGTCCCTGTTCCCCGCACCAGGTTGGTGGTGCGTGTCCCCAGTCCGGCCCGGCCCGTTCCTGCTCCCCGCACCAAGTCAGTGGTGCGTGTCCCCAGTCCTGTCCGGCCCGTCCCTGCTCCCCGCACCAAGTCAGTGGTGCGTGTCCCCAGTCCTGTCCGGCCCGTCCCTGCTCCCCGCACCAAGTCAGTGGTGCGTGTCCCCAGTCCTGTCCGGCCCGTCCCTGCTCCCCGCACCAGGTTAGTGGTGCGTGTCCCCAATCCTGTTCCGGTCGACGGCTCCGCTCCGGAGCCTGAGCATGCCGCTCCACAGTGGTCCAGTCCGGGCCAGAGGGGTAGGGTTAAGGTGAAGGCGGGGGAGAGAACACGCCCGGGGCCAGAGCCTCCACCGAGGGTGAGGCGCCCACCCGGGTCCCCCCCCCTAATAGACTTAAGTTTGGTGTGCCGGGAGTACGCACCGTTGGGGGGGGGGGTTCTGTCACGCCCTGACCAGGTGAACTCGGGTATATTGGTTCAGGGTGTGTCATGTTAGGTATTTTTCATTGGTTTGTGTTTGGTTTACGTTTTAGCCTTGTGTAGGCTCTAGGTGGGTTATTTCTAGGTTGGGTTCTGTCGATTCCCAATCAGAGACAGCTGTCGCTAATTGTCTCTGATTGGGATCACATTTAAGTTGCTGTTTTCCCCACGCTGTTTGTGGGGTGTTGTCTCTTTGTTTGAGCACGTAACGTATCTGCATTTTTCTTGATTTTTGTGTACATGTTTAATTCCAGTGTGTTGAATAAACATGTGTTCGCTCCCAGCTGCGTTTTGGTCCGCTTCCTCTTCACCAGGCTACGAACGTTACAATATATCTGTATGTATTTAAAGATTTATCTATGTATTATCTAATTATTCATACTTTAATTCATTTATATATATATTTATTCATTTATTTCTGTATTTCTTCCTCCAATACGATAATGGGGGGGGGCGTAAATCAATGGGTGGTATGGCTGTGTGTCGTATCAAACACACCATTGGTTGATCAGTGTCACGATGCATTGCTGGACTGCTTTTGCCTGCTTTGACACCACTTATGTGAAGCCAGCTAATGGTATAATTTGCAGTTGCCTTAAATAAAAGTGTGCATTCAAACTGAGGCAAACACATATAAATGGTGGAATCATGCCATATTTCAACTAGTTAATACTTAACAAGTTTAAAATGTTGTTATATGAATTCATCAAAAGACAATCATTTTTGTTAATTAGACTTTTTTATCAGTTGAAATGGCACTGTCTTCAGAATTGCATTGGGGGTATGCACAGCCTTGCCTATCGATGTTCGGTCCATGAAATGTTCACAACCGTGAAGAGTGTACACAAATATTAGCATTGTAGCTATTATTGCGGAACATTAACAGGTTAATCCAACCACAGTGTCCGATTTCAAAAAGGCTTTACGGCGAAAGCAAAACATTAGATTATGTTAGGACAGCACCTAACAAGAAAAACCACACAGCCATTTTCCAAGCAAGGAGAGGCGTCACAAAAACCAGAAGTACAGCTAAAATTAATCATAAACCTTTGATGATCTTCATCAGATTTGCACTCATAGGACTTCATGTTACACAATACATGTATGTTTTGTTTGATAAAGTTCATATTTATATCCAAAAATCTCAGTTTACATTGGGGCGTTATGTTCAGTAATGTTCTCGCCTCCAAAACATCCGGTGATTTTGCAGAGAGCCACATCAATTTACAGAAATACTTATCATAAACTTTGACAAAATATACAGGTGTTATGCACAAAATTAAAGATACACTTCTCCTTAATGCAACCGCTGTGTCAGATTTCAAAAAAGCTTCACGGCGAAAGCACATTGTTCAATATTCTGAGTACAGAGCTCAGCCATCAACAACAAGCCAAACAGAAACCCGCCATTTTGGAGTCAATAAAACTCAGAAATAGTATTATAAATATTCACTTACCTTTGGTGATCTTCATCAGAATGCACTCCCAGGAATCCCAGTTCAACAATAAATGTTCGTTTTGTTCGCTAAACTTCATCTTTATGTCCAAATACCTCCATTTTGTTCTCATGTTAGGTTCACTTTTCCAGGCGTGCCCTTGCTAACTCCAGACGAAAAGTCAAAAAAGTTATACTACAGTTTGTAGAATCATGTCAAACGATGTATAGAATCAATCTTTAGGTTGTTTTTAACATAAATCTTAAATAGAATTCCAACCGGATGATTCCCTTCTCTTTAGAAATGAAGATGGAGTAGGCTCGCTCCCAAGGTCGAGTGCGTGACTGAACTCGTGCCTTATTCTGGGACACCTGTTTCCAGGAGCTCTTGTTTGCTCCATATTCACAGTAGAAGCCTGAAACAACGTTCTAAAGACTGTTGACATCTAGTGGAAGCCTTAGGAAGTGCAACATGACCCTGTTAACACTACAAATTGAATAAGGATTCACTTAAAAAAATACAAGCCTCAGATTTCCCACTTCCTGGTTGGATTTTTCTCAGGTTTTTGCCTGCCATATGAGTTCTGTTATACTCACAGACATCATTCAAACGGTTTTAGAAACTTCGTGTTTTCTATCCAAATCTACTAATAATATGCATATCCTACCTTCTAAGTCTGAGTACCAGGCAGTTTAATTTGGGCACGTTTTTCATCCGGCCGTGAAAATACTGCCCCTTATCCTTTAAGAATGGCTTGACAGAAAGAAATCTCATGAAGTATCAAAGGAAGAGAGTGATGGCGAGAAGAACGATTAAGACAGCGAAAAGAGAGGCATGGCAGGACTTTTGCTCCACCACTGGTAGAGGGACCAAAATTGGTGTGTTTTGGAAAATGTTATAAAAAAGGATGGGGAAGGGTAAAACTGCTGGAATTCCAGTGTTGGTAGAAGGAAAAGTCACAGCTGTATCATGTAAAGAAAAGGCAAATGTCTTAGGTGGTGTGTTTGCAGCGGTTCATTGATGTGAGCACCTGTGTGATGAGAGTAAGAGGAGACGTAGGGAAAGGTTAAAGGAGCATGGAGAAGTTTTTACAGAGAAAAGGGGAGTCAGGAGAACCTAAGGATGCAGAGTTCTCTATGTTTGAGATGACAAGGGCGCTGGAGGGCTGCGGGCATTCTGCTCCTGGAGAAGATAGGGTGTGCTATGGGATGTTTAAGCATCGGACAGTGTGTTGGAAGCAGTGTTAGGGTTGTATAATAAGGTGTGGAGGACTGGGGTGATACCTGCTAAGTGGAAACGTGCAGTGGTGTTGCCGTTCATAAAACCAGGTAAAGATCCCACTAGGATGGGCAGTTACATGTCTATCGCTCTGACATCTAACATGTGTAAATTGATGGAAGATATGATAGCGAGTAGGATGATGTACAGTGCATTCGGAAAGTATTCAGACCACTTGACTTTTTCCACATTTTGTTACGTTACAGCAGGAGTGGGCAACTCCAGTCCTCGGGAGCCTGATTGGTGGCACAATGTTTCTACATCCCTAGCAAACACAGCTTATTAATCAAATTGCATTCTGAACTGAAGATCATGATTAGGTGATTATTGGAGTCAGGTGTGTTAGCTGGGGCAAAACTGTGACACCAATCAGGTCCCCCGAGGACTGGAATTGGCCATCCCTGCGTTACAGCCTTATTCTAAAATGGATTCAATAGTTTTTTCCCCCTCATCAATCTACACACAATACATCATAATGACAAAGCAAAAACACTTTTTATTTATTTAAGCGAATATATTACAAATAAAAAACTGAAATATAACTTTCACTTAATTAAGTATTCAGACCCTTCACTCAGTACTTTGTTGAAACACCTTTGGCAGTGATTACAGCCTCGAGTCTCCTTGGGTACGACGCTATAACCTCTGTCAGGTTGGATGGGGAGCGTCACTGCACAGGTATTTTCAGGTCTCTCCAGAGATGTTCGATCGGGTTCAAGTCCAGGCTACGGCTGGGCAACTCAAGGACATTTAAAGACTTGTCCCGAAGCCACTCTTGTGTTGTCTTCGCTGTGTGCTTATGGTCGTTGTCCTGTTGGAAGGTGAACCTTTGCCCCAGTCTGAGGTCCTGAGCAGGTTATCATCAAGGATCTCTCTGTATTTTGCGCCGTTCATCTTTCCCTCAAGCCTGACTAGTCTCCCAGTCCCTGCTGCTGAAAAACATCCACGCATGCTTCACCGTAGGGATGATGCCAGGTTTCCTCCAGACATGACACTTGGCATTCAGGCCAAAGAGTTCAATGTTGGTTTCATCAGACCAGATACTCTTGTTTCTCATGGTCTGAGAATCCTTTAGGTGCCTTTTGGCAAACTTCAAGTGGGCTCTCTTGTGCCCTTTACTGAGGAGTGGCTTCCGTCTGGCCACTCTACCATAAAGGTCTGATTGGTGGAGTGCTGCAGAGATGGTTGTCCTTCTGGAAGGTTCTCCCATCTCCACAGAGGAACTCTGGAGCTTTGTCAGAGTGACCATCGGGTTCTTGGTCTCCTCCCTGACAAAGGCCCTTCTCCCCAACTTCTCAGTTTGGCCGGGTGACCAGCTCTAGGAAGAGTCTTGGTGGTTCCAAGCTTCTTCCATATAAGAATGATGGAGGCCACTGTGTCCTTGGGGACCTTCAATGCTGCAGATTTTTTTTGATAACCTCCCCAGATCTGTGCCTCGACACAATCCTGTCTCGGAGCTCTACGGACAATTCCTTCGACCTCATGGCTTGGTTTTTGCTCTGACATGCACTGTCAACAGTGGGAACTTATATAGACAGGTGTGTTCCTTTCCAAATTGTGTCCAATCAATTGAATTTACCACAGGTGGTTTCAATTCAAGTTGTAGAGACATCTCAAGGATGATCTATGGATACAGGATGCACCCAAGCTCAATTGTGAGTATCAAAGCAAAGGGTCTGAATACTTATGTAAATAAGGTGACAGTTAGTACAGAGATAGCGAAGGCCCTGACAATAAAATGGGTGATGAGTGTTGTGTATTTTGACACTGAGAGGCTTGCGATACCATGTGGAGGGATGGGTTGTTGATCAAGTTGAGTGCATTGGTCATTGTTGGACGTCTGTATAACTGGATCATGGACTTCCTGTTTGATCGAGTAATACGGGTGTGGGTGGGATCAGAGTTGTCAATGGGGTTTGAAGTGGGCAATGATACTCCTTTGGGAAGTGTGGTTAGTCCGGTGTTGTTCACCCTTGTAATATTCATATGTGTAAACATACTGAATTGTAATTGGATGCGCAATCATACTGCGCTATGATTGTTTAAGACCACCCAGGTGGTGAGGTCATGGTCAGTTGATCATGGTATGAGACACGTGAACATGCCTGTTATAGCTAGCTAATAAAGAGCTAAGTTTAGAAATGTCCTAACGTATTGCATTTTATTATTTTGTACAAAGCGTGAAAAACAAGACATGGTGTCCGAGTAAAAGGACTAAAAGATGGATTTTGCTGGAGTTTCTTCACCTCGAATGGACTGTGAGTCTACAAACTTACCCGATGCATGGCATAAGTTCAACCAGAATGTGGAGCTAATGTTCACGGGTCCATTGAATTATAGAGGAGAAGAGGAAAGGTGCAGCTACCTGCTCCTGTGTTACAACACATGGACACTTACCGAGGCTGAAAACATACTACGATCATTTTGAAGTATATGTTGTGCCAAAGACCAATACAATTTTCGCTAGGTACAAATTCCATGAGAAAGTACAGGAAGCTAGCGGATTGTTTGAACAGTTTGTTTGGAATACACAACTTTTGATTGTTGGGTCTGAGCTAACGCTGGACAAAGCTATCAACATAGCCAGATCTCACAAGCTAGCACAGGTTCAGATGAAAAGCATTTCGGGCAGCAGCACGAGGGTTTCACGTGAACAAGCATTGCATGCAGTCAGGCAGACATCAAATCACACCTCTGGCGCCCAGAGAGCACGCTCCAAAACAGAGCAAGACAGACTCAAAACGCACCAAAACATGTAGATATTGTGGACACAAAGTCCATGGCGAACAGGGAAATTGCCCAGCTAAAGACAAACAGTGTACTAAATATGGAAAATGGAATCACTCCACATGCAGTGGAGTGAAGATAAAATGTCAATCAAAGTCAAATGCTGATGAACTGTTTATTGATTCAGTGACACAGAAAAGTAAAATAATCAGAGACAGAGCAAGCCTTTGCTGACATTGAGATAGGAACACAAGGCACAGAGCTAAAGTTCAAACTAGACACTGATGCACAAGAAAACATTATTCCTCTGAATATGTACCCTTGACATCTGAGTGCGACCTACAGCCCACCACGCGCAGACTGACTGGTTATGGTGGTGAACAGCTCCCAGTAAAAGGCACCTGTCTGAAGAAAGAGTTGGGGAGCATGGAGCAATCTGACATAGTCACCAAGGTTACAGAACCGACAGATTGGTTAAATGCGTTAGTGGTGGTGGAGAAACCAGGCACAGGCAAGCTCAGAGTATATCTCGACCCAAGAGACTTGAATAAGGCTATCAAACGCCCCCATTACCCTTTACCGAAACGAGATGGCATCACACACAAGCTAGCGGGAGCACACTACTTCAGTGTCACGGACGCCAGATCAGGCTATGGGCTATCAAGCTCACAGAAGAGTCATCTAAGCTCACAACGTTCAACACACCATTTGGACGCTACAGGTTTCGTCACCTGCCTTTTGGGATTATCTCAGCCCAAGACAAGTTTTAGCGAAAGATCGACAAATTGTATGAAGGCCTCGACAGAGTTGTGGCAACTGTGGATGACATCCTTGTCTATGGTCGAACCAAAGAGGAACACGACAGAAACCTTTGCGCGATGCTGCAAAGGTCCCGCGAGAGAGGAGTCTGGCTCAACCCTGAGAAGAGCACAGTCGGCGCTACAGAGGTCAGCTACTTCGGACATCTTCTCACAGTGAATGGAATCAAGCCAGATCCACAGAAGATTTCAGCCATAAAAGAAATGGAGCCACCAAAGAACCCTGCAGAGCTGGGAACAGTGCTTGGCATGGTCAACTAATTAGCCAAGTTCGCACCCAGCCTCTCCAATGCTAATGCATCCCTGCGTCAGCTACAAAAGCAGTCCAGTGAGTTCCTCTGGGACAAGCAACACAATATTGCTTTCCAGAGAGTGAAAGACTTGATCACGAGAGAACCAGGACCAATCCTTGCCTACTACGACCCCAACAAAGAGCTCAGACTCCAAGTGGACGCGTCGAAGTATGGACCAGGTGCAGTGCTACTGCAAGAAGGAAAGCCCATCGGCTACACTTCCAAATCTCTCACAGACTGTGAAATCAACTACGCTCAAATCGAAAAGGAGCTGTACGCCATTCTGTTCTGATGTGTTTCCATCAGTGCATACTGTATATGGATGACAAGTCATTGTGGAATCAGACCACAAGTCCCTCGAGTCAATCATGATGAAACCGCTAGCCGGAGCCCCACCAAGTCTACAGAGAATGATCCTTCAACTACAAAAATATGACTTCCCAATCACTCACTGTCCAGGCAAAGACGTCCCTGTCACAGATACATTCTCCAGGAAGTGTCTTACCTACAAGGACAGCAACGTCAGAGAAGGCATGGACATGCAAGTGCACACTGTGTACAGCAACTTACCAGTCAAAACTGAAGGAGATCCGAGCCAAAACAGAAAAGGACTCACAACCCACACAGCTGAGGAAAGTCATACAGGATGGATGGCCTCAGGAGAGGAGAAAAAGCCTACAGAGCGTTTCAGAGTTCTGGAACCATCGTGATAAACTATCACAGATCAACAGAATAATTTTCAAAGGAGAGAAAATCATCATTCCTGCCAGTCTCAGAGAAGATATTTTGACAAAGATCCATGCTGGACACATGGGCATGGAAAAGTGCAAACAGAGAGCACGGGGCATTTTGTTTTGGCCCGGAATGTGCAAACAAATAGAGGACATTGTTGGTAAATACGCCACCTGTCTTGAACGACGCCCCTTAAACACCAAAGAGCCAATGTTACCTTACTGTATCTATCCCAGACCGACCCTGGCAGGTCATGGCAACCGATCTGTTCACCTTGAACAACGAGGACTACATCGTAACAGTGGACTACTACAGCAGATACTTCGAACTCGACAAGCTTCACAGTACCACATCTACAAGCTGAATGCAGTCTTTTCCAGGCATGGCATTGTAGAGACTGTAATATCTGACAATGGCCCCTGTTACAAATCAGATCAGTTTGAATCCTTCACAAAAGCATGGGAGTTCACATGTCACTGCAAGCCCACATTACCCTCAAAGTAATGGCCTTTCTGAAAAATCTGTGCAGATTGCTAAATCACTCATGGACAAAGCAAACGCAGACAAGAGAGACCCCTACCTCAGTCTCCTTGAATACCGCAACACTCCAGTTGACAACTTCAAATCACCAGCCCAGCTGTTGATGAGCCACAGACTTCGCTCAATCCTTCCCAGCACCAACCAGCAGCTGCAATCTGAGGTCGTCAGCTACAAGAAAATGCACGAAAAACATGCACAGAGACAACAGCAACAAAAGCGATACAACGACAGGTCAGCGAGACCACTGCCACCACTGAACGATGGAGAGTCAGTTAAAATCCAGAAGCCAGCAGTCGTCATCCAGCCAGCTGACACTGAATGTTCATATCACGTCCGCACTGCAGAAGGAGCGGTGTACCGCCACAATCGTCGTCACCTACTGAACACAAAAGAACAATACACTGATGAGATGAACTGTTCCCCCGAAAGAGAACGTGATGGACTAAACACACACACACAACACAACATACACCATACTTACCTGCAACACCACAATAACTGTTGACTGACACAGAAGCATACTCAGCATCATATCACACAAGGTCAGGAAGCGTGTTCAAGCCCAGAGCCTTCCTAGATCTGTGAAATGTCAAAGGGTGTAGGCGGAGCGCTGCCCTAAAAGAGTTCCAGACTGTAAACTTGTTATTAAAAAGTTGACTTGAAATGCTTTGGTATTTTATTTGTTTGAAATGTTAAGATGTCATTGCACAGTGAACGCTGAGTTGCTGAGAATCCTTCGGTCTAAAAGTAACAGTATGCTGAATCATTGTTTCAGAGTCTGTTATGTTGATTCAGTTGGTGCAGTATGCAGTATAAATGGTTACTTACCTTGAGTTCAAACTACAGAGCATGTATTCAAAAGAAACGCTGAGAATATGTAAAACATTTTTATTTTTGTTTTAAAAGAGGGGGATGTAATATTCATATGTGTAAACCTACGGAATTGTAATTGAATGTATTTTACCGCCGTATCATACTGCGCTATGATTGGTTAAGACCACCCAGGTGGTGAGGTCATGGTCAGTTGTATGCCCATGATGGGTGTGTATGGAAGAGAGGTGGGAATGTGAAATATGTGATGAGGAAGATGCAAGAAGTTGTGGAAGATTGGTCTCTAACATGGGGGTGTAGGATATCTGTGGCCAATTCTTGCTTTATGGTGTATTCCAGGAGGACGGTTTAAGATGTTAGGCTGTAAATATGCAGTCAGGATATAGGTAGGGTGTCTGAGTTGAAGTATTTAAGTATGTGGTTTGATGAGAGGCTTATGTGGAATAGATATGTTCAGTATAATGAAATTAAGTGTAGGAAGGTGCTGAACCTCATGAGGACAGTAGCAGGATATGATTGGTGGTCGAATAGACAAACACTGTTGTATATGTACCAGGCATTGATCAGGTCATCTTTTGATTATGGGTGCTTTGTACTGTATATGGATCGGCAGCCAAAACAATACTACAGCACCTGGATAGGATACAGTCAAGGGCCCTGAGATTGTGTGCGGATGCCTTCAGGACGACACTATCCACCTGAAACATTGCAGGTGGATAGTGGGAAACTGCCACTGAGGATAAGGCGGGACAAACTTGCATTACTGGGCGAGGTTGAAATTGAGTTCAGAAGGACATCCTACGGTCATGGCAACTTGGTAATGCTGGGAGCGAGAAGTGGGTAAGCAGAGGACGTACGGGTGGACAATCAGGCAGAAGGTGGTAGAATATGGACTGGGGAGAAAGAGATAGGGGAAAGTTCCTCTGTGGCTGTTTAAGAAATCAAGTGTAGATGTGGACATGATTGAGGGCAGAAAAGAATGGGGTAAGGACTTGAGACAGTGTGGTGATATATAGATATTTTTATTTGTTTTTAAGGAAATATACAGATGGTTCAAAGGATCTAGTCAGTGGTAGGGTGGGGGCAGGGGTGTATATCCCAGATTTCAATGTATGTAAACGGTTAACTGATTATGTGTCAGCGTATGCGGCCGAGTTGATGGCCATGATTATAGGTTTGAGATGGGTGGAGGAGGTGAAACCCCTCCGAGTGGTGATATGCTCTGATTCTGCTGCAGTGTTGAGTAGTGTGAAGACGGGCTGGTCAGATAGGGGAGACTTGTTTGTGGAGATGATGGTGCTGTTAATGGGATGGGAGTGGTGGTAAGCTTCTGCTGGGTTCCTGCCCATGTGGGTGTTGAGGGTAATGAGAAGGTCGATGTTGTGGCTAAGAGTGCTGTGAGGAGAGATTGGAGATCAGGTCCCGCTGGGCCGCAGGGATGTCAATAAAGGTAAAATAACCGATTTTTATCACCAATTTCAACCCCAAAAGTGACATATCATATTGATACATAGCTATAATGTGCTACACACTATTGTTTAGGGGGTGCTAATGTGAAACATGGCCTTTAAACTTTGAACACGTTAGATACCACCAACATACTGAACGCAGCCCAGACAAATGCAATCGAGCATCGTGCCGTGGCATTGATCAATCAATGGTGTTTTAGATACCACCAACATATGTTTTCTTGACACCCCCTCATTATCATATTGGAGGAAGAAATACATAAATAAATAAATGAAGAAATAATATAAATGAATAAAATGAAAAAAGTGGGATTCATTACTTAAATAATGATTTATCTATTTATGTGTGCATTCATTCACCATTTATTTATTTACTTGTGCTTTTATTTATCTATTTATATGTCAATTTCTTTATTGATGTATTTATCTATTTATATGTGCATTTATTTATTTATTTATTTATTTATTTATTTATTTATTACTTTAAGTTCTTGTCGTGATGTGTGTTTTGTCCTATATTAATATATATATATATATATATATATATATATATATATATATATATATTGTGGCAAAGAAGGGGGTCGAGTGATAAATGGCAGATATGTGAGGGCAGAACTAATAAACGGGCTCTGCCCGATCACTAAAATGGCCACCCCGATCAGAACTACAGATCTGACTTTGGTGAGTGCTAAACTTGCTGGGTGTCTAAATAGCTAGCCCTGTGATGCCGGGCTATCTACTGAGAATATTGCAAAATGTGCTTTCACCGAAAAGCTATTTTAAAATCGGACATATCGAGTGCATAGAGGAGTTCTGTATCTATAATTCTTAAAATAATTGTTATGCTTTTTGTGAACGTTTATCGTGAGTAATTTAGTAAATTCACCGGCAGTGTTCGGTGGGAATGCTAGTCACATGCTAGTCACATGCTAATGTAAAAAGCTGGTTTTTGATATAAATATGAACTTGATTGAACAAAACATGCATGTATTGTATAACATAATGTCCTAGGGTTGTCATCTGATAAAGATCAAAGGTTAGTGCTACATTTAGCTGTGGTTTGGGTTTATGTGACATTATATGCTAGCTTGAAAAATGGGTGTCTGATTATTTCTGGCTGGGTACTCTGCTGACATAATCTAATGTTTTGCTTTCGTTGTAAAGCCTTTTTGAAATCGGACAGTGTGGTTAGATTAACGAGAGTCTTGTCTTTAAAATGGTGTAAAATAGTCATATGTTTGAAAAATTGAAGTAATAGCATTTCTAAGGTATTTGAATATCGCGCCACGGGATTCCACTGGCTGTTACGTAGGTGGGACGAAATCGTCCCACTGGCCCTAGAGAAGTTAAGTAGTACAGCAAAAATGGTACTTACAGAGTGCATCAAACATGATTTAGACCTTGCAAGCGTCCCACCTAGCCCATAGAGGTTAAAATACATTTTTATGCGATTTTTCTCGTAAAATAGCGATAATATTCCAACCGGGAGTCGTTGTTTTCGTACAAAGACTGAGAAAATAAAATGAACTCTTCACGTCCACGCGCGCACCCTTCTCATTGTTCTCAGATCGACCACTTACCAAATGCGCTACTGTTTTTCAGCCATGGACTGCAAAGTCATCATTCAATGTTCTGGCGCCTTCTGAGAGCGTATGGGAGCCTTTGAAAATGTCACGTTACAGCAGAGATCCTCTGTTTTGGAAAGAGATGACAAAGAAGGCCAAGAAATGGTCAGAGAGGCCACTTCCTGTTTGGAATCTTCTCAGGTTTTGGCCTACCATATGAGTTCTGTTATACTCACAGACACCATTCAAACAGTTTTAGAAACTTTAGGGTGTTTTCTATCCAAAGCCAATAATTATATGCATATTCTAGTTACTGGGCAGGAGTAGTAACCAGGTTAAATCGGGTACGTTTTTTATCCGGCCGTGTCAATACTGCCCCCTAGCCCTAACAGGTTAACCTGTTGGGGCTAGGGGCAGTATTTTCATCAAAGGTTAGTGCTGCATTTAGCTGTGGTTTGGGTTTATGTGACATTATATGCTAGCTTGAAAAATGGGTGTCTGATTATTTCTGGCTGGGTACTCTGCTGACATAATCTAATGTTTTGCTTTCGTTGTAAAGCCTTTTTGAAATCGGACAGTGTGGTTAGATTAACGAGAGTCTTGTCTTATAAAATGGTGTAAAATAGTCATATGTTTGAGAAATTGAAGTAATAGCATTTCTAAGGTATTTGAATATCGTGCCACGTGATTCCACTGGCTGTTGAGTAGGTGGGACGATTTCGTCCCACATACCCTGGAGAGGTTATGCTTTTGAGTTCTACTGTGTCTCTAACTGACAATGAATGGGTGACATAAACCTAAATAGAAACTGATAATTGTGCACGACTTCAGTATTACTTACTAAACCTGTTGTTACATTAAGTTTTTTTTATTTTTTGTATTATTATTATAATTATTTTGACTTACTGTAGTACTGTATGCCACTCCCGACCAGTCACGTTGTACAGTGCCTGAGTGGCGCAACGGTCTAAGACACTGTGTAGCAGTGCAAGCTGTGTTGCTACAGATGCTGGTTCTATACCTGTGCCACCCTGGGAAGACCCATGAGATGACTAGCCCAGAGAGGTTAAGGTCTTACTCCCACTGGCTGCAGAGAGTGTGATCACAGTCTTCCGGTACAGCTGGTGCTCTCATGCATGTTTCAGTGTTATTTACCTTGAAGCGAGCATAAAAGTTATTTAGCTCGTCTGGTAGGCTCGTGTCACTGGGCAGCTCTTGGCTTTGCTTCCCTTTGTAGTCTGCAATGGTTTGCAAACCCTGCCACATCTGACGAGCATCAGAGCCGGTGTAGTAGTACTCGATTTTAGTCCTGTATTGACGCTTTCCCTGTTTGATGGTTCGTCGGAGGGCATAACGGGATTTCTTATAAGTTTCCGGGTTAGAGTTCTGCTCCTTGAAAGCGGCAGCTCTAGCCTTTAGCTCAGTGTGGATGCTGCCTGTAGTCCATGGCTTCTGGTTGGGGTATGTACTTATGGTCACTGTGGAGACGACGTCATCGATGCACTTATTGATGAAGCCAATGGCAGATGTGGTGTACTCCTCAATGCGATTGGAGGTGTCCCGGAACATATTCCAGTCTGTGCTAGCAAAACAGTGCTGTAGCTTAGCATCTGCTTCATTTGACCAATTGTTTATTGATCTAGTCACTGGTGCTTCCTGCTTTAATTTTAGCTTGAAAGCAGGAATCAGGAGGATGGAATTATGGTCAGATTTGCCAAATGGAGGGTAAGGGAGAGCTTTGTCTGTGTCTCTGTGTGTGGAGTATAGGTGGTCCAGAGTTCATTTCTCTCTGGTTGCACATTTAACCTCTATGGGCTAGGTGGGACGCAAGCGTCCCACCCGTGGTGCACTCCATCAACAGCAGGTGCATTTCAAGAGCGGCAAATTTGAATCCAAATAAATGTCAAAATTCAAATTTTTCAAACATACAACTATTTTACACCCTTTGAAAGATAAACATCTCCTTAATCTAACCACGTTTTACGATTTCAAAAAGGTTTTACGGCGAAAGCATAAATTTAGAGTATGTTAGGACAGTACATTTACAAGAGTTGTGTGTAATGTTTTGTCAATTCAAAGACAGGGTCACCAAAACCATAAAACCAGCTAAAATGATGCACTAACCTTTTACAATCTCCATCAGATGACACTCCTAGGACATTATGTTAGACAATGCATGCATTTTTAGTTCTATCAAGTTCATATTTATATCCAAAAATAGCATTTTACTATCGCATTGATGTTGAGGAAATCGTTTCCCTCCAATAACCGGCAGTCAAGTCAGCACCACAAATTAAATAATTAAAATTAGAAAACATTGGTAAAATATTATATTGTCATTTAAAGAATTATAGATTTACATCTCTTGAACGCAATCAACTTGCCAGATTTAAAAATAACCTTACTGGGAAATCACACTTTGCAATAATCTGAGCACTGCGCCCAGAAAAATACGCGTTGCGATACAGACTAGCCGTCATGTTGGGGAGATCTAAAATCGAAAATACTATGTAAATAATCCATTACCTTTGATTCTCTTCATCAGATGTCACTTCCAGGTATCACAGGTCCATAACGAATGTAGTTTTGTTCAAAAAAGCTCATCATTTATGTCCAAAGATCTCTGTCTTGTTAGCACATGATCTAAGCCCGCCGGACTTCACTTCATGAACGAGGGGAAAAAATATATTTACGTTCGTTCAAACATGTCAAACGTTGTATAGCATAAATCATTAGGGCCTTTTTTAACCAGAACATGAATAATATTCAAGGTGGACGAATGCATTCTCTTTTATAACGTATTGGAACGAGGGTACCCAACATGAACTCGCGCGCCAGGTGTCTAATGGGCCATCATCGTTCCATGGCTCTTGTTCGGTCAGATCTCCCTCCAGAAGACTCAAAACACTTTGTAAAGGCTGGTGACATCTAGTGGAAGCAATAGGAAGTGCCAAAATATTCCTCAGCCCCTGTGTTTTTCAATGGCATAGGTTTAAAGGTAATACAACACATCAGGTATCCACTTCCTGTCAGAAAATGTCTCAGGGTTTTGCCTGCCAAATGAGTTCTGTTATACTCACAGACACCATTCAAACAGTTTTAGAAACTTTAGGGTGTTTTCTATCCATATATAATAAGTATATGCATATTCTAGTTACTGGGTAGGATTAGTAACCAGATTAAATCGGGTACATTTTTTTGTCCAGCCGTGCAAATACTGCCCCCTAGCCCTAACAGGTTAACATGCTGATAAAAATTTGGTAAAACTGATTTAAGTTTCCCAGCATTAATGTCCCCGGCTACTAGGAGCGCCCCCTCTGGGTGAGTGTTTTCTTGTTTGCTTATGGCTGAATACAGCATTGAATCAGCTATCTTAATGCCAACCTCTGACTGAGGTGGTATGTAAACAGCTACGAAGAATACAGATGAGAACTCTCTCAGTAGGTAGTGTGGTTGTCACGTCCTAACCATAGCAATATGTTATTTTCTATGGTAGAGTAGGTCAGGGCGTGACAGGTTTTTTTTCTATGTTTTGTATTTCTATGTTGGGTTATTCTAGTTTTTGTATTTCTATGTTGGGCTTTGTTTGAGATTATCTCCAATTAGAGGCAGCTGGTCATCGTTGTCTCTAATTGGAGGTCATATTTAAGTTGGTGTTTGTCCCACCTGGGTTTGTGGGAGATTAATTTTGAGTTGTGTATGTTTCACATCTGCCTCATGGTTTGTTGTTTTTTGTCATTCAGTTTATTTATGTATTGCCTAGTTTCACAGTATAAATAAAATGTGGAACGACACACACGCTGCACTTTGGTCCACTCATTCCTACGACAGCAGTGACAGTGGTCTACAGCTTATCATGATATACAACCTCAGGCGAGCAATAGCTCGAGACTTCAGGTATATAGTGCACCAGCTGCTATTTACAAAAATACATAGTCCGCCGCCCCTTGTCTTACCAGACGCCGCTGTTGTATCCTGCCGGCACACCGTATAACCCCAGCTGTATGTTGATATTGCTCTTGTTCAGCCACAAAACCGTGAAGCATAAGATGTTTCAGTTTTTAATGTCCCGTTGGTAGTTTAATCTTCCCCTGTAACTTGTCAATTTTATTGTCCAAAGATCGCATGTTTGCTAGCGGAATTGAGGGAAGTGGGGGTTTATTCGATCGCCTCCGAATTCTCAGAAGGCAGCCCGCTCTCTGGCCTCTCTTTCTCCGCCTCCTCTTCACCCAAATCACGGGGGTCGGGCTGATGGGGGTCACCTTGGGGTCATGATAGGGGCTGCACCAAATGATTGATGTATTATAATAATTGATTATGCTTATGTTGTATTAATAGAAGGGGAAGGGCTATAAGACCCTCCCCCACTACATTTATTGTGTCCTGGACCACAGATTAGCAATATATGCATTATAAGGTTTAATACTGTGCCACAGTTCTTTTCTAGTCTCTGCCTCTTATAGAAACGGTCTGAGCAGATGTGAGCCATTGCGGTCAAAACAGGCTGTCTGTGAGAAAGCACCTCAAGGCTTAAAGAGATACATATACACAGACCCCTGCAGGGGAGTAAATAGATAAGAGACAAGTCAGACATATCACTGTAAGCCACACGTGAATTGAAAATTACTGCTGAGTCCTTAGAAAACACTGGACAATTGTTTTCTCCTGCAAGTTTGTATAACTGTATATGCATGGGCTTGGTCTCATGAGTAGAAGGTGTTTACGTAGGCAGTTACACCACAAGGGGTCGACTGCAAGTATATTAAAGCAACTTTGACCTGTTTTATTTTTCAGAACTTACTCTGAAACATACGTGCTGTGTTTCCGTTGTCAACTTCTGTCTGCAATTGCATTAATAAAGGTTTGATTGATTTACTTAAAGAAGATATTGTCTGACTGCTGATTTCACCAATAAGTCAATGATTGACAAGGAACCTACCCCGACAAGGCCTGTTCCTGAGGCAGCCATATATCCTCCGCCTCGGGCTCATCAGAGTCGTGAAAGAAGAAAAAGGATTCTGCTAGTCCGTGGTGAGTATTTTAAGTATAGAAGTTAGTGAGTATAGAAGATATTTTCGGTCATAAGAGACGGTAGCGGCAACATTATGTACAAAATGAGTACAAAAATAAGTTACAAACAACGCACATAAACTATCAAAAAAACACAATCGGTTGGGGGCATGTAAAATGTCTGCCTTCTGCTCCGGCGCCATCTTAGTCTCAGATGCTTGATTGTGCTAGCTTGCCTTTGAACACTTAAACAGTGTTTTCTGTTCTTTGATTTCAATGAATGCATTATCTAGATTTGTGCAGTGTCATGACACCTCTCCATTTAGCCGTTTCCTTTTTTGTTCCTTCTTTTTTTCATTTTCACTGTCAGTGGATGACGAGTTGTCTGAGCTTGAAAAATCAGAGCTGTCGTCCGACTCACACATCTTGCCAACGTTGTCCACTGAAACATAAAGTGAGAGTTAGTCATATGTTACAGAACAAACATTTTCCAGTTATACATGAAGATAATGATTGCTGAACCTGACTGTACGGTACATGCAGCCCGCCGACGACCCACCACAACCTGTTTAACAAGTAATTTGTAGAAAATAGTAAAAATTAAGAAAAACCCTTCAATGAGTAGGTGTGTCCAAACTTTTGACTCGTACTGTAATTCGCAAAATACAACTAGCTAACTACTGTTTGTGTAAACCAGCTCTATCACTTAGTCCTCGGCTAACGTTAGCTAGCTAGCTATGTTGCTAATGACAGGCTAGGACCGAGAATGAGATGGTCCCACAAAAGGCATTGAGATGTCACATGAAATCCACCGATTATCAAGACAAATTCAATTCAAAATGTTAACTACATTAATATCTTACTATTTATTTACCTTGGTTGCCCTTGGTCAATGTTGACTTTCACTGTGCTTTGGTCCTCGGTGTCGTTCAACAACATTGTTTCGCTGAGTAACCTTACTACAATTTCCTGCACGTGGGTATTTCACAACAATTTCTACAACAATGGATACAAGTTTAAACTCTTAAATTATGCACCCAAATCCAATACTGTTTTTACCTGACCCTAAATTGTGGAATAGACACCGGCTGGAATGCGCTTTTAACCAATCAGCATTCAGGATTAGACACACCCGTTGTATAAATAGTAATTACATGTAACTACTATGTTATAAATACATTTATTGCTATTTATTTACATATTAATTCATGTAAACTTAGGTAAAGTGTTACCCAAGTTTCTTTATGAATTGTTAAGTGATTAAAACGTGTAGTTCGGCAGTGGTGAAAAAAGTACCTAATTGTAAAGATACTTAATAAAAAAATTACTGAAGTAAAAGTCCCCCAGTAAAGTACTTCTCTAGTAACAGTCTTAAAGTATTTGTTTTTAAAATATACTTAAGTATTAAATGTAAAGGTAATTGCCAAAATGTACTTGAATATGAAAAGTAAAAGTATAAAGTATTTATAATTCCTTATATTAAGCAAACCAGACGGCACGATTTTCTTGTTTTTTAATTTATGGATAGTTAGGGGCACACTCCAACACTCAGACATAATTTACAAACTAAGCATTTGTGGTTAGTCAGTCCGCCAGATCAGAGGCAGTAAGGATGACCAGGGATGTTCTCTTGATACATCAGGGAAAATGTATGGAGTAAAAAGTACATTATCTTCTTTAGGAATGTAGTGGAGTATAAGTAAAAGTTGTAAAAATATAAATAGTAAGGTAAAAATACCCCAAAAAACGAATTAAGTACTACTTTAAAGTATTTTTACTTAAGGACTTTACAACACGGTAATTCCGTTACGGATTTACAAAAATATCTGTAATGTAATTACTGCAGTTAAATTGTCTACAATGGGAAATCATAGTAGTCACAAACCACAGTTCAATTACCTGCTACTGTCCTACTGTCCTTCCTGCTACTGTCCTCCCTTCCTCTGGCATACTGTTTTTTTTCTTTTTCTGCCATCTGGTGGTCAAAGCAAGACTGTGAAAACAGTCTGGACAACAACTCCCTCTCACTCCCTCTCTTTCTCTGCCACGCTCTCTCTCTCTCTCTGTTCTCTCTCTCTCTCTCTCTCTCTCACCAGTTAATGTCACCTCTCCCGGTCTTACTGACACCTACCATGACAACTACCATCTACCCTATTTCCATTTACTGTAACAAGCATCCTCACCCACTGAGCACTGACTGACACCGGGCGTACATGGACATTGACAAGTAGTTGAAATATGGTCAGTAAGCCCTGGCCGAACCAAATCTGAACCAATCAGAGATGTCTATGATTCACAAGTTTGGACAGCATAGTACAGTACAGTAGAGCACAGTAAAGTACAGTACAGCACAACAGAGTACAGTACTGTACAGAAGAATAAAGTTCAGTGCAGTGGAGTACAATATAATGTACTGTATGGTGCTCTACTGTGCTGTGCTGTAGTGTGATGTCCAAACATGTGAAACATAGACGGCTATGATGGTTTCAGATTTTGTCTGGTCCGGACCAACCAAATGTGACCCGTTTCAGGAAACTAGGCTTATGTCGTGGATCACTACTTCACAGGAGAGCCATTTGAACGTAAACTTTTTTATTTTGAACAAAGCGTTTTTTGGGGGGGCAGAAATGAACGTGTGAACTTTCGTGTGACTTAATAAGAAACTTGTATGCCATCTGTAAATATGAATAAAAGTGTTAAATTACGAGCCTAGTTGGTTTAGCCACAGAAAAAGCCAGCAACCTTCCCGCTAGCCATGATTGGCTGAGATAATGAGTGGGCTGGACATGCCGAGAGATGAGTATGGATTGGTCTGCCGTATAGCTCGCGTCTGTCTATTTGAGTTGGTCAGTATGTGTAGGTAATCCTGTCTAACGTATTTTTTTTTTAAATGTATCGCATAGAAAAACTTAACAAAAGACTCCACTATGAAAGTATCCATTTCAATAGAATGTCACTGCAACAACTGTTTCAGAGCATTCTCATCTGAGTGTGCAAGAGCGCAGAATAACTGATGAATTTATGAACGCTCAACATATGGCCAGTGTCAGTAAACATCAGCTAAAAAGCGTAATTAAATTGTTGCCAGGAGCAGTTACAGTCACCAACACTCTGAATAACTTGAAAACAGCCTAACCAGCTCTGCTAGGATGAGTAAAATGGTCAGAGTTTGGGTGGGGGCTAAAGCTTAAGATGATTCTTATGGCATTGCACATGGTCAACCAGAGTGACTTGACACAACAGGCCAAGCAAGCTGTAGAAACAAAACAGAAATGACACAGGATGTCTTATTGAATGAAATTGGTTGCGGTCTGCTGTGAAGTGTTCATCTATGTATACGGATAACAGTCTAACTACAGTTTCAGATATTATACATTTCTAATTTTGTCAGAATGTAATTTTCATTGCAAGCTAGCTAGCTAGCTGACATTAGATGGCTGGCTCGCTAACTAACATTATGTTTATGATCTGTGTGTAGTAATGTTCTCAGAATGCCATTTCACATTGCTAGTTATAGCATAATGTTAGCTAGCTAACTAGCTAACATTGAACCTGTTTGGTTAACTTTAGCTAGCTGTGACAATTGGTTTGTATTGCTAGTACTCTACGGATTGGGATTATGGTTCATTGTTTAGCTAGCTAGCTAGCTAACTAATAATAATGCCAAAATATGTGCATCTGGAATTTGTCTTTCAGCATCAGTATGCCTGACTCTCCTCCACCAGTCATACAAGGAGAATGGTCTAATGCCTAACATCAAAAAGAGATCTGGCCCAAGCAAGCACAGGTTACACCTGAAGCATGAAAACTTGCAGGAAGTTGTGAACTTCATCAACAACTAGGCAGAGGATAATGCAATAGTATTACCAGGACACCACCCAGGACACAAACACTTGGGTGGAAAGCTGCTGCCATCCCATGTGACAAAAGCAGCAGTGTGGCGTCTCTACAAAGAATCGATGACAATACTTGGTACTAAGCCCAGGCTAGACCTGTGCTGGCAGTGCCAGAGGAACAACTATCAGGTATTCAGATCTGCCAATCTGCCACAAGCTGTGAAGTCAGCCAAGCTGAAGAAGCAAGAGCAGCATCTCCTGCTTGTTCAGAGTGAGCTGTCTGTCTACCAGAAGATGGTTGCTGACTGAAAGACTACCTGTCAAGACCTGCAGATGTCTCTGGGGCCCCTACTGAACCAGCAAGTGAAGACATCAGGAGGAATTACAGCTTTGAGTTTGCTCAACAAGTAAGTAACATTTCCTCCTTTATACTGATAGATGGATAGATAAACAAACCTTTTTGATGTACGCATATACAGTTGAAGTCAGAAGTTTGCATACACCTTAGCCAAATAGATTTAAACTTAGTTGTTCCGCAATTCCTGACATTTAATCCTAGTAAAAATTCCCTGTCTTAGGTCAGATAGGATCACCACTTTACTTTAAGAATGTGAAATGTCAGAATAATAGTAGAGATAATGATTTATTTCAGCTTTAATTTCTTTCATCACATTCCCAGTGGGTCAGAAGTTTACGTACACTCAATTCGTATTTGGTAGCATTGCCTTTAAATTGTTTAACTTGGGTCAAACGTTATGGGTAGCCTTCCACAAGCTTCCCACAATAAGTTGGGTGAATTTTAGCCCATTCCTCCTGACAGAGCTGGTGTAACAGAGTCAGATTTGTAGGCCTCTTTGCTCGCACATGCTTTTTCAGTTCTGCCCACAGATTTTCTATAGGATTGAGGTCAGGGCTTTGTGATGGCCACTCCAATACCTTGACTTTGTTGTCCTTAAGCCATTTTGCACAACTTTGGAAGTATGCTTGGGGTAATTGTCCATTTGGAAGACCCATTTGCAACCAAGCTTTAAATTCCTGACTGATGTCTTGAGATGTTGCTTCAATACATAATTTTCCTACCTCATGATGCCATCTATTTTGTGAAGTGCACCAGTCCCTCCTGCAGCAAAGCACCCCCACAACATGATGCTGCCACCACCATGCTTCCCCTTTTTCCTCCAAACATAATAATGGTCATTATGGCCAAACAGCTCTATTTTTGTTTCATCTGACCAGAGGACATTTCTACAAAAAGTACGATCTTTGTCCCCATGTGCAGTTGCGAAACGTAGTCTGGCTTTTTCATGGCGGTTTTGGAGCAGTGGCTTCTTCCTTGCTGAGCTGCCTTTCAGGTTATGTCGATTTGGACTCATTTTACTATGGGACATAGATACTTTTGTACCTGTTTCCTCCAGCAGCGTCACAAGGTCCTTTGCTTGTTGTTCTGGGATTGAATTGCACTTTTCGCACCACAGTACATTCATCTCTAGGAGACACAAGGCGTCTCCTTCCTGAGCGGTATGACTGCTGCGTGGTCCCATGGTGTTTATACTTGTGTACTATTGTTTGTACAGATGAACGCGGTACCTTCAGTCATTTTTCTGAGGTCCTGGCTGATTTCTTTTGATTTTCCCATGATGTCATGCAAAGAGGCACTGAGTTTGAAGGTAGGCCTTGAAATAAATCCACAGGTACACATTCAATTGACTCAAATGATGTCAATTAGCCTATCAGAAGCTTCTAAAGCCATGACATTTTCTGGAATTTTCCAAGCTGTTTAAATGCACAGTCAACTTAGTGTATGTAAACTTCTGACCCACTGGAATTGTGATACGGTGAATTGAAGTGAAATAATCTGTCTGTAAACAATTGTTGGAAAAATTACTTGTGTCATGCACAAAGTAGATGTCCTAACTGACTTGCCAAAACTATAGTTTGTTAAACCTCTTAGAGACCCCTTCGCGCTCTAATCCCGTTAACGCGATTGATTTTGACAACAGCCAGTGGAAAATCAGAGCGCCAAATTCAAAAAGGCTAAAATCTCATAATTCCATTTTCTCAAACAATCTATTATTTTACACCATTTTAAAGATAAGACTCTCGTTAATCCAACCACATTGTTCGATTTCAAAAAGGCTTTATGGCGAAAGCATAAAATTAGATTATAATAGGACATAAACTTCACAAGAAAAACCACAGCCATTTTCCAAGCAACTAGATGCATCACAAAAACCAAAAGTACAGCTAAAATATTCCCTAACCTTTGATGATCTTCATCAGATGGCACTCATAGGACTTCATGTTACACAATACATGCAAGTTTTGCTCGATAAAGTTCATATTTATATCCAAAAACCCCATTTTACATTGGAGCGTAATGTTCAGAAATGTTTTCCCTCCAAACCTGGCGGTGAATGAGCACAATGAGCACACATATTACAGAAATACTCATCATAAACTTTGATCAATATAGGTGTTATGCACAGAATTATAGATACACTTCTCCTAAATGTAACCGCTTTGTCAGATTTAAAAAAAGGTTCACGGCGAAAGCACAATTTGCAATAATCTGAGTACAGCCCAGAAGACACCAACAATTAGCAAACAGAAACCCGCCATCTTGGAGTCAATAACACTAAGAAATTACATTATAAATATTCACTTACCTTTGATTATCTTCATCAGAAGGCACTCCCAGGAACCCCAGCTCCACAATAACTGTTCGATAAAGTTCATATTTATGTCCAAATACATCCATTTTGTTTGCGGGGTAGGTTCACCATCCAAATCCACAACGCGCATGCTTACTTAGTCCAGAGGAAAAGTCAAAAAAGTTATACTACAGTTTGTAGAAACATGTCAAACGATGTATGGAATCAATCTTTAGGTTGTTTTTAACATATATCTTCAATAAAATTCCAACCGGACCTATCCGTTCTCCTTAGGAGTGAATAGGAACTCAGCTCGCTCCCAAGTCTCTGCGCGTGACTGAGCCCATGCCTTATAATGGGACACCTACTTCCTTGGGCTGTTATTCCCTTGAAATTCACCATAGAATCCTCAAACAACGTTCTAAAGACTGTTGACATCTAGTGGAAGCTTTAGGAAGTGCAAAATGAACCCATAGTCACTGTATACTGGAAAGGCAATCACTTGAAAAAACTACACCCTCAGATTTTCCACTTCCTGGTTGGATTTTTCTCAGGTTTTTGCCTGCCATATGAGTTCTGTTATACTCACCGACATCATTCAAACAGTTTTAGAAACTTCAGAGTGTTTTCTATCCAAATCTACTAATAATAATCATATTCTAGTTTCTGGGCCAGAGTAGTAACCAGTTTAATTTGGGTACGTTTTTCATCCGGCCGTGAAAATACTGCCCCCTATCCCGAAGAGGTTTTAACAAGACATTTGTGGAGTGATTGTAAAATGAGTTTTAACCTGTTATGGCTAGGGGGCAGTATTTTCACGGCTGGATAAAAAACATACCCGATTTAATCTGGTTACCACTCCTACCCAGTAACTAGAATATGCATATACTTATTACATATGGATAGAAAACACTCCAAAGTTTCTAAAACTGTTTGAATGGTGTCTGTGAGTATAACAGAACTCATTTGGCAGGCAAAAACCTGACAAGGTTTCAGGCAGGAAGTGGCCTGTCTGACAAGGTGTCGTTCTTCTTGTCTCTGTTTATTGAAGAGTGAGGATCTTAGCTGTCCCGTGACA
Organism: Salmo salar; assembly: GCF_965601325.2. NCBI lineage: Eukaryota > Metazoa > Chordata > Actinopteri > Salmoniformes > Salmonidae > Salmo > Salmo salar. Next base: position 41,180,134 of record NC_138302.1, on the reverse strand, counting down.
CTTCCTACGGCTGCCATAGGGTCTCAGAAGGCGGTAAAAAGCTGAATCGTGGCTTTGCAGGCTCTGGCTGAAACAAAGTAGCGCGTTTGGGTAGTGGCTGGTTACAGTACTGTGAGACTCAGGCTCGTGCCCGCATCGACCGAAAGCTTTGTTTACTTTCCTCAGTTTAGCTAAAAGGAGATTCCTGGTCGGAATATTATCGCTTTTTTACGAGAAAAATGGCATAAAAATGGATTTTAAACAGCGGTTGACATGCTTCGAAGTACGGTAATGGAATATTTAGATTTTTTTTTGTCACGAATTGCGCCATGCGCACGACCCTGATTTACCATTTCAGATAGTGTCTGGGACGCACGAACAAAACGCCGCTATTCGGATATAACGATGGATTATTTTGGACCAAACCAACATTTGTTATTGAAGTAGCAGTCCTGGGAGTGCATTCTGACGAAGACAACAAAAGGTAATGAAACTTTTATAATAGTAAAGCTGATATTGGTGAGTGCTAAACTTGCCGGGTGTCTAAATAGCTAGCCCATGATGCCTGGGCTATGTACTTAGAATATTGCAAAATGTGCTTTCACCAAAAAGCTATTTTAAAATCGGACATATCGAGTGCATAGAGGAGGTCTGTATCTATAATTCTTAAAATATTTGTTATGCTTTTTGTGAACGTTTATCGTGAGTAATTTAGTAAAATGTTAGCGAATTCCCCGGAAGTTTGCGGGGGGTATGCTAGTTCTGAACGTGACATGCTAATGTAAAAAGCTGGTTTTTGATATAAATATGAACTTGATTGAACAAAACATGCATGTATTGTATAACATAATGTCCCAGGGTTGTCATCTGATGAAGATCATCAAAGGTTAGTGTTGCATTTAGCTGTCTTCTAGGTTTTTGTGACATTATATGCTAGCTTGAAAAATGGGTGTCTGATTATTTCTGGCTTGGTACTCTGCTGACATAATCTAATGTTTTGCTTTCGTTGTAAAGCCTTTTTGAAATCGGACAGTGTGGTTAGATAAAGGAGAGTCTTATCTTTAAAATGCTGTGAAATAGTCATATGTTTGAAAAATGGAAGTTTTTGTATTTTAGAGGAGTTTGTATTTCGCGCCACGCCCATCATTGGATAATGGAGCAGGTGTTCCGCTAGCGGAACGTCTAGATGTAAGAGGATAATTAATGACTCCAACTTAAGTGTATGTAAACTTTCGACTTCAACTGCACATTTTTTTTCAAGAAAATGCACTGAAACCAAAATACTTTTAGTTTTGGTGATCCTCTCAGCTCTGACTCATTTTCAAGTCCTCTCGTTATGGTCCTAACCCTGGAACTGGTAGCACCATAGAAAGAAGCTGGCTTGATGAAAACTATGTCAATTTCGTCTGTTCTCATTGGTCACAATGTCATTTTTTTAGATAAACAGCTTGTTTTTTAATGGTAACTTTCTAGTTATTCTATTCACGAAAGCATAAGGATGTTGATGAAGAAATACTGTACTGCTGTTTTGAGTTAGAAATGTAACACTTCAGAGTACTTAAGCATCGAACACATGGCAGGTAGGGGGATGTTCACACCTACAGTAGCAGGGCTATAAAGAGTCTATTGCCCAGCTAATCGGGCTACAAGTGTTTGAAAACCAGTTTTCAAAATGCCACCAGCTGTCCATCACAACTGTAAATAATAACACAGCATCTTGTTTACATCTTGTAACCCTCTGGGTTTCCATTAGGATGGAATGGAAAATATGGCACTGTACAACGTGACAGTCGGGTGTACAGTCCTGAGCTATTTAGCTAAAGACTCCCCATGTTGTGCAGGCACACAGGAGACCGGGGTTCAATTCCCCGACGGGGAAGAAGGAGTAGGCTGTCTTTGTAAATAAGAATTTGTTGTGACATGTCTAGTTAAATAAAGGTTACACTAAGAGGATAACATTTCTAAACTCTAATTCTAGTCTAACCAATACCCAAATGGAGATTCAGTGAAAATAAAAATCTCATTGATTTATCAAGATCAGTCCCCATGCTTGTCTCAGAGCAACATGAAACGGTGCTAAAAATAGTTGTAGGCTATTGCTTCTAAATTAATAATAATCGCTTTGTTTAAAAAAAACAATAGGTTGGGGATGATTTCATTTTCAAATAATGTAAAATGAGCGACAAAAAGGCCATTCTTGAACATGGGGTGAGACATTGTTACTAATTTGTAAATAAAGTCAGTTTGTTATTTAGAATTATTTATTTCTGTTTTTAGAGTGAGAGAAAGCAAAATCCTACAGTCATCTCATGGGTCTTCCCAGGGTGGCACAGGTATAGAACCAGCATCTGTAGCAACACAGCTTGCACTGCTACACAGTGTCTTAGACCGTTGCGCCACTCAGGCACTGTACAACGTGACTGGTCGGGAGTGGCATACAGTACTATCGCCTCCGAATTCTCAGAAGGCAGCCCGCTCTCTGGCCTCTCTTTCTCCGCCTCCTCTTCACCCAAATCACGGGGGTCGGGCTGATGGGGGTCACCTTGGGGTCATGATAGGGGCTGCACCAAATGATTGATGTATTATAATAATTGATTATGCTTATGTTGTATTAATAGAAGGGGAAGGGCTATAAGACCCTCCCCCACTACATTTATTGTGTCCTGGACCACAGATTAGCAATATATGCATTATAAGGTTTAATACTGTGCCACAGTTCTTTTCTAGTCTCTGCCTCTTATAGAAACGGTCTGAGCAGATGTGAGCCATTGCGGTCAAAACAGGCTGTCTGTGAGAAAGCACCTCAAGGCTTAAAGAGATACATATACACAGACCCCTGCAGGGGAGTAAATAGATAAGAGACAAGTCAGACATATCACTGTAAGCCACACGTGAATTGAAAATTACTGCTGAGTCCTTAGAAAACACTGGACAATTGTTTTCTCCTGCAAGTTTGTATAACTGTATATGCATGGGCTTGGTCTCATGAGTAGAAGGTGTTTACGTAGGCAGTTACACCACAAGGGGTCGACTGCAAGTATATTAAAGCAACTTTGACCTGTTTTATTTTTCAGAACTTACTCTGAAACATACGTGCTGTGTTTCCGTTGTCAACTTCTGTCTGCAATTGCATTAATAAAGGTTTGATTGATTTACTTAAAGAAGATATTGTCTGACTGCTGATTTCACCAATAAGTCAATGATTGACAAGGAACCTACCCCGACAAGGCCTGTTCCTGAGGCAGCCATATATCCTCCGCCTCGGGCTCATCAGAGTCGTGAAAGAAGAAAAAGGATTCTGCTAGTCCGTGGTGAGTATTTTAAGTATAGAAGTTAGTGAGTATAGAAGATATTTTCGGTCATAAGAGACGGTAGCGGCAACATTATGTACAAAATGAGTACAAAAATAAGTTACAAACAACGCACATAAACTATCAAAAAAACACAATCGGTTGGGGGCATGTAAAATGTCTGCCTTCTGCTCCGGCGCCATCTTAGTCTCAGATGCTTGATTGTGCTAGCTTGCCTTTGAACACTTAAACAGTGTTTTCTGTTCTTTGATTTCAATGAATGCATTATCTAGATTTGTGCAGTGTCATGACACCTCTCCATTTAGCCGTTTCCTTTTTTGTTCCTTCTTTTTTTCATTTTCACTGTCAGTGGATGACGAGTTGTCTGAGCTTGAAAAATCAGAGCTGTCGTCCGACTCACACATCTTGCCAACGTTGTCCACTGAAACATAAAGTGAGAGTTAGTCATATGTTACAGAACAAACATTTTCCAGTTATACATGAAGATAATGATTGCTGAACCTGACTGTACGGTACATGCAGCCCGCCGACGACCCACCACAACCTGTTTAACAAGTAATTTGTAGAAAATAGTAAAAATTAAGAAAAACCCTTCAATGAGTAGGTGTGTCCAAACTTTTGACTCGTACTGTAATTCGCAAAATACAACTAGCTAACTACTGTTTGTGTAAACCAGCTCTATCACTTAGTCCTCGGCTAACGTTAGCTAGCTAGCTATGTTGCTAATGACAGGCTAGGACCGAGAATGAGATGGTCCCACAAAAGGCATTGAGATGTCACATGAAATCCACCGATTATCAAGACAAATTCAATTCAAAATGTTAACTACATTAATATCTTACTATTTATTTACCTTGGTTGCCCTTGGTCAATGTTGACTTTCACTGTGCTTTGGTCCTCGGTGTCGTTCAACAACATTGTTTCGCTGAGTAACCTTACTACAATTTCCTGCACGTGGGTATTTCACAACAATTTCTACAACAATGGATACAAGTTTAAACTCTTAAATTATGCACCCAAATCCAATACTGTTTTTACCTGACCCTAAATTGTGGAATAGACACCGGCTGGAATGCGCTTTTAACCAATCAGCATTCAGGATTAGACACACCCGTTGTATAAATAGTAATTACATGTAACTACTATGTTATAAATACATTTATTGCTATTTATTTACATATTAATTCATGTAAACTTAGGTAAAGTGTTACCCAAGTTTCTTTATGAATTGTTAAGTGATTAAAACGTGTAGTTCGGCAGTGGTGAAAAAAGTACCTAATTGTAAAGATACTTAATAAAAAAATTACTGAAGTAAAAGTCCCCCAGTAAAGTACTTCTCTAGTAACAGTCTTAAAGTATTTGTTTTTAAAATATACTTAAGTATTAAATGTAAAGGTAATTGCCAAAATGTACTTGAATATGAAAAGTAAAAGTATAAAGTATTTATAATTCCTTATATTAAGCAAACCAGACGGCACGATTTTCTTGTTTTTTAATTTATGGATAGTTAGGGGCACACTCCAACACTCAGACATAATTTACAAACTAAGCATTTGTGGTTAGTCAGTCCGCCAGATCAGAGGCAGTAAGGATGACCAGGGATGTTCTCTTGATACATCAGGGAAAATGTATGGAGTAAAAAGTACATTATCTTCTTTAGGAATGTAGTGGAGTATAAGTAAAAGTTGTAAAAATATAAATAGTAAGGTAAAAATACCCCAAAAAACGAATTAAGTACTACTTTAAAGTATTTTTACTTAAGGACTTTACAACACGGTAATTCCGTTACGGATTTACAAAAATATCTGTAATGTAATTACTGCAGTTAAATTGTCTACAATGGGAAATCATAGTAGTCACAAACCACAGTTCAATTACCTGCTACTGTCCTACTGTCCTTCCTGCTACTGTCCTCCCTTCCTCTGGCATACTGTTTTTTTTCTTTTTCTGCCATCTGGTGGTCAAAGCAAGACTGTGAAAACAGTCTGGACAACAACTCCCTCTCACTCCCTCTCTTTCTCTGCCACGCTCTCTCTCTCTCTCTGTTCTCTCTCTCTCTCTCTCTCTCTCTCTCACCAGTTAATGTCACCTCTCCCGGTCTTACTGACACCTACCATGACAACTACCATCTACCCTATTTCCATTTACTGTAACAAGCATCCTCACCCACTGAGCACTGACTGACACCGGGCGTACATGGACATTGACAAGTAGTTGAAATATGGTCAGTAAGCCCTGGCCGAACCAAATCTGAACCAATCAGAGATGTCTATGATTCACAAGTTTGGACAGCATAGTACAGTACAGTAGAGCACAGTAAAGTACAGTACAGCACAACAGAGTACAGTACTGTACAGAAGAATAAAGTTCAGTGCAGTGGAGTACAATATAATGTACTGTATGGTGCTCTACTGTGCTGTGCTGTAGTGTGATGTCCAAACATGTGAAACATAGACGGCTATGATGGTTTCAGATTTTGTCTGGTCCGGACCAACCAAATGTGACCCGTTTCAGGAAACTAGGCTTATGTCGTGGATCACTACTTCACAGGAGAGCCATTTGAACGTAAACTTTTTTATTTTGAACAAAGCGTTTTTTGGGGGGGCAGAAATGAACGTGTGAACTTTCGTGTGACTTAATAAGAAACTTGTATGCCATCTGTAAATATGAATAAAAGTGTTAAATTACGAGCCTAGTTGGTTTAGCCACAGAAAAAGCCAGCAACCTTCCCGCTAGCCATGATTGGCTGAGATAATGAGTGGGCTGGACATGCCGAGAGATGAGTATGGATTGGTCTGCCGTATAGCTCGCGTCTGTCTATTTGAGTTGGTCAGTATGTGTAGGTAATCCTGTCTAACGTATTTTTTTTTTAAATGTATCGCATAGAAAAACTTAACAAAAGACTCCACTATGAAAGTATCCATTTCAATAGAATGTCACTGCAACAACTGTTTCAGAGCATTCTCATCTGAGTGTGCAAGAGCGCAGAATAACTGATGAATTTATGAACGCTCAACATATGGCCAGTGTCAGTAAACATCAGCTAAAAAGCGTAATTAAATTGTTGCCAGGAGCAGTTACAGTCACCAACACTCTGAATAACTTGAAAACAGCCTAACCAGCTCTGCTAGGATGAGTAAAATGGTCAGAGTTTGGGTGGGGGCTAAAGCTTAAGATGATTCTTATGGCATTGCACATGGTCAACCAGAGTGACTTGACACAACAGGCCAAGCAAGCTGTAGAAACAAAACAGAAATGACACAGGATGTCTTATTGAATGAAATTGGTTGCGGTCTGCTGTGAAGTGTTCATCTATGTATACGGATAACAGTCTAACTACAGTTTCAGATATTATACATTTCTAATTTTGTCAGAATGTAATTTTCATTGCAAGCTAGCTAGCTAGCTGACATTAGATGGCTGGCTCGCTAACTAACATTATGTTTATGATCTGTGTGTAGTAATGTTCTCAGAATGCCATTTCACATTGCTAGTTATAGCATAATGTTAGCTAGCTAACTAGCTAACATTGAACCTGTTTGGTTAACTTTAGCTAGCTGTGACAATTGGTTTGTATTGCTAGTACTCTACGGATTGGGATTATGGTTCATTGTTTAGCTAGCTAGCTAGCTAACTAATAATAATGCCAAAATATGTGCATCTGGAATTTGTCTTTCAGCATCAGTATGCCTGACTCTCCTCCACCAGTCATACAAGGAGAATGGTCTAATGCCTAACATCAAAAAGAGATCTGGCCCAAGCAAGCACAGGTTACACCTGAAGCATGAAAACTTGCAGGAAGTTGTGAACTTCATCAACAACTAGGCAGAGGATAATGCAATAGTATTACCAGGACACCACCCAGGACACAAACACTTGGGTGGAAAGCTGCTGCCATCCCATGTGACAAAAGCAGCAGTGTGGCGTCTCTACAAAGAATCGATGACAATACTTGGTACTAAGCCCAGGCTAGACCTGTGCTGGCAGTGCCAGAGGAACAACTATCAGGTATTCAGATCTGCCAATCTGCCACAAGCTGTGAAGTCAGCCAAGCTGAAGAAGCAAGAGCAGCATCTCCTGCTTGTTCAGAGTGAGCTGTCTGTCTACCAGAATATGGTTGCTGACTGAAAGACTACCTGTCAAGACCTGCAGATGTCTCTGGGGCCCCTACTGAACCAGCAAGTGAAGACATCAGGAGGAATTACAGCTTTGAGTTTGCTCAACAAGTAAGTAACATTTCCTCCTTTATACTGATAGATGGATAGATAAACAAACCTTTTTGATGTACGCATATACAGTTGAAGTCAGAAGTTTGCATACACCTTAGCCAAATAGATTTAAACTTAGTTGTTCCGCAATTCCTGACATTTAATCCTAGTAAAAATTCCCTGTCTTAGGTCAGATAGGATCACCACTTTACTTTAAGAATGTGAAATGTCAGAATAATAGTAGAGATAATGATTTATTTCAGCTTTAATTTCTTTCATCACATTCCCAGTGGGTCAGAAGTTTACGTACACTCAATTCGTATTTGGTAGCATTGCCTTTAAATTGTTTAACTTGGGTCAAACGTTATGGGTAGCCTTCCACAAGCTTCCCACAATAAGTTGGGTGAATTTTAGCCCATTCCTCCTGACAGAGCTGGTGTAACAGAGTCAGATTTGTAGGCCTCTTTGCTCGCACATGCTTTTTCAGTTCTGCCCACAGATTTTCTATAGGATTGAGGTCAGGGCTTTGTGATGGCCACTCCAATACCTTGACTTTGTTGTCCTTAAGCCATTTTGCACAACTTTGGAAGTATGCTTGGGGTAATTGTCCATTTGGAAGACCCATTTGCAACCAAGCTTTAAATTCCTGACTGATGTCTTGAGATGTTGCTTCAATACATAATTTTCCTACCTCATGATGCCATCTATTTTGTGAAGTGCACCAGTCCCTCCTGCAGCAAAGCACCCCCACAACATGATGCTGCCACCACCATGCTTCCCCTTTTTCCTCCAAACATAATAATGGTCATTATGGCCAAACAGCTCTATTTTTGTTTCATCTGACCAGAGGACATTTCTACAAAAAGTACGATCTTTGTCCCCATGTGCAGTTGCGAAACGTAGTCTGGCTTTTTCATGGCGGTTTTGGAGCAGTGGCTTCTTCCTTGCTGAGCTGCCTTTCAGGTTATGTCGATTTGGACTCATTTTACTATGGGACATAGATACTTTTGTACCTGTTTCCTCCAGCAGCGTCACAAGGTCCTTTGCTTGTTGTTCTGGGATTGAATTGCACTTTTCGCACCACAGTACATTCATCTCTAGGAGACACAAGGCGTCTCCTTCCTGAGCGGTATGACTGCTGCGTGGTCCCATGGTGTTTATACTTGTGTACTATTGTTTGTACAGATGAACGCGGTACCTTCAGTCATTTTTCTGAGGTCCTGGCTGATTTCTTTTGATTTTCCCATGATGTCATGCAAAGAGGCACTGAGTTTGAAGGTAGGCCTTGAAATAAATCCACAGGTACACATTCAATTGACTCAAATGATGTCAATTAGCCTATCAGAAGCTTCTAAAGCCATGACATTTTCTGGAATTTTCCAAGCTGTTTAAATGCACAGTCAACTTAGTGTATGTAAACTTCTGACCCACTGGAATTGTGATACGGTGAATTGAAGTGAAATAATCTGTCTGTAAACAATTGTTGGAAAAATTACTTGTGTCATGCACAAAGTAGATGTCCTAACTGACTTGCCAAAACTATAGTTTGTTAAACCTCTTAGAGACCCCTTCGCGCTCTAATCCCGTTAACGCGATTGATTTTGACAACAGCCAGTGGAAAATCAGAGCGCCAAATTCAAAAAGGCTAAAATCTCATAATTCCATTTTCTCAAACAATCTATTATTTTACACCATTTTAAAGATAAGACTCTCGTTAATCCAACCACATTGTTCGATTTCAAAAAGGCTTTATGGCGAAAGCATAAAATTAGATTATAATAGGACATAAACTTCACAAGAAAAACCACAGCCATTTTCCAAGCAACTAGATGCATCACAAAAACCAAAAGTACAGCTAAAATATTCCCTAACCTTTGATGATCTTCATCAGATGGCACTCATAGGACTTCATGTTACACAATACATGCAAGTTTTGCTCGATAAAGTTCATATTTATATCCAAAAACCCCATTTTACATTGGAGCGTAATGTTCAGAAATGTTTTCCCTCCAAACCTGGCGGTGAATGAGCACAATGAGCACACATATTACAGAAATACTCATCATAAACTTTGATCAATATAGGTGTTATGCACAGAATTATAGATACACTTCTCCTAAATGTAACCGCTTTGTCAGATTTAAAAAAAGGTTCACGGCGAAAGCACAATTTGCAATAATCTGAGTACAGCCCAGAAGACACCAACAATTAGCAAACAGAAACCCGCCATCTTGGAGTCAATAACACTAAGAAATTACATTATAAATATTCACTTACCTTTGATTATCTTCATCAGAAGGCACTCCCAGGAACCCCAGCTCCACAATAACTGTTCGATAAAGTTCATATTTATGTCCAAATACATCCATTTTGTTTGCGGGGTAGGTTCACCATCCAAATCCACAACGCGCATGCTTACTTAGTCCAGAGGAAAAGTCAAAAAAGTTATACTACAGTTTGTAGAAACATGTCAAACGATGTATGGAATCAATCTTTAGGTTGTTTTTAACATATATCTTCAATAAAATTCCAACCGGACCTATCCGTTCTCCTTAGGAGTGAATAGGAACTCAGCTCGCTCCCAAGTCTCTGCGCGTGACTGAGCCCATGCCTTATAATGGGACACCTACTTCCTTGGGCTGTTATTCCCTTGAAATTCACCATAGAATCCTCAAACAACGTTCTAAAGACTGTTGACATCTAGTGGAAGCTTTAGGAAGTGCAAAATGAACCCATAGTCACTGTATACTGGAAAGGCAATCACTTGAAAAAACTACACCCTCAGATTTTCCACTTCCTGGTTGGATTTTTCTCAGGTTTTTGCCTGCCATATGAGTTCTGTTATACTCACCGACATCATTCAAACAGTTTTAGAAACTTCAGAGTGTTTTCTATCCAAATCTACTAATAATAATCATATTCTAGTTTCTGGGCCAGAGTAGTAACCAGTTTAATTTGGGTACGTTTTTCATCCGGCCGTGAAAATACTGCCCCCTATCCCGAAGAGGTTTTAACAAGACATTTGTGGAGTGATTGTAAAATGAGTTTTAACCTGTTATGGCTAGGGGGCAGTATTTTCACGGCTGGATAAAAAACATACCCGATTTAATCTGGTTACCACTCCTACCCAGTAACTAGAATATGCATATACTTATTACATATGGATAGAAAACACTCCAAAGTTTCTAAAACTGTTTGAATGGTGTCTGTGAGTATAACAGAACTCATTTGGCAGGCAAAAACCTGACAAGGTTTCAGGCAGGAAGTGGCCTGTCTGACAAGGTGTCGTTCTTCTTGTCTCTGTTTATTGAAGAGTGAGGATCTTAGCTGTCCCGTGACACTTCCTACGGCTGCCATAGGGTCTCAGAAGGCGGTAAAAAGCTGAATCGTGGCTTTGCAGGCTCTGGCTGAAACAAAGTAGCGCGTTTGGGTAGTGGCTGGTTACAGTACTGTGAGACTCAGGCTCGTGCCCGCATCGACCGAAAGCTTTGTTTACTTTCCTCAGTTTAGCTAAAAGGAGATTCCTGGTCGGAATATTATCGCTTTTTTACGAGAAAAATGGCATAAAAATGGATTTTAAACAGCGGTTGACATGCTTCGAAGTACGGTAATGGAATATTTAGATTTTTTTTTGTCACGAATTGCGCCATGCGCACGACCCTGATTTACCATTTCAGATAGTGTCTGGGACGCACGAACAAAACGCCGCTATTCGGATATAACGATGGATTATTTTGGACCAAACCAACATTTGTTATTGAAGTAGCAGTCCTGGGAGTGCATTCTGACGAAGACAACAAAAGGTAATGAAACTTTTATAATAGTAAAGCTGATATTGGTGAGTGCTAAACTTGCCGGGTGTCTAAATAGCTAGCCCATGATGCCTGGGCTATGTACTTAGAATATTGCAAAATGTGCTTTCACCAAAAAGCTATTTTAAAATCGGACATATCGAGTGCATAGAGGAGGTCTGTATCTATAATTCTTAAAATATTTGTTATGCTTTTTGTGAACGTTTATCGTGAGTAATTTAGTAAAATGTTAGCGAATTCCCCGGAAGTTTGCGGGGGGTATGCTAGTTCTGAACGTGACATGCTAATGTAAAAAGCTGGTTTTTGATATAAATATGAACTTGATTGAACAAAACATGCATGTATTGTATAACATAATGTCCTAGGGTTGTCATCTGATGAAGATCATCAAAGGTTAGTGTTGCATTTAGCTGTCTTCTAGGTTTTTGTGACATTATATGCTAGCTTGAAAAATGGGTGTCTGATTATTTCTGGCTTGGTACTCTGCTGACATAATCTAATGTTTTGCTTTCGTTGTAAAGCCTTTTTGAAATCGGACAGTGTGGTTAGATAAAGGAGAGTCTTATCTTTAAAATGCTGTGAAATAGTCATATGTTTGAAAAATGGAAGTTTTTGTATTTTAGAGGAGTTTGTATTTCGCGCCACGCCCATCATTGGATAATGGAGCAGGTGTTCCGCTAGCGGAACGTCTAGATGTAAGAGGATAATTAATGACTCCAACTTAAGTGTATGTAAACTTTCGACTTCAACTGCACATTTTTTTTCAAGAAAATGCACTGAAACCAAAATACTTTTAGTTTTGGTGATCCTCTCAGCTCTGACTCATTTTCAAGTCCTCTCGTTATGGTCCTAACCCTGGAACTGGTAGCACCATAGAAAGAAGCTGGCTTGATGAAAACTATGTCAATTTCGTCTGTTCTCATTGGTCACAATGTCATTTTTTTAGATAAACAGCTTGTTTTTTAATGGTAACTTTCTAGTTATTCTATTCACGAAAGCATAAGGATGTTGATGAAGAAATACTGTACTGCTGTTTTGAGTTAGAAATGTAACACTTCAGAGTACTTAAGCATCGAACACATGGCAGGTAGGGGGATGTTCACACCTACAGTAGCAGGGCTATAAAGAGTCTATTGCCCAGCTAATCGGGCTACAAGTGTTTGAAAACCAGTTTTCAAAATGCCACCAGCTGTCCATCACAACTGTAAATAATAACACAGCATCTTGTTTACATCTTGTAACCCTCTGGGTTTCCATTAGGATGGAATGGAAAATATGGCACTGTACAACGTGACAGTCGGGTGTACAGTCCTGAGCTATTTAGCTAAAGACTCCCCATGTTGTGCAGGCACACAGGAGACCGGGGTTCAATTCCCCGACGGGGAAGAAGGAGTAGGCTGTCTTTGTAAATAAGAATTTGTTGTGACATGTCTAGTTAAATAAAGGTTACACTAAGAGGATAACATTTCTAAACTCTAATTCTAGTCTAACCAATACCCAAATGGAGATTCAGTGAAAATAAAAATCTCATTGATTTATCAAGATCAGTCCCCATGCTTGTCTCAGAGCAACATGAAACGGTGCTAAAAATAGTTGTAGGCTATTGCTTCTAAATTAATAATAATCGCTTTGTTTAAAAAAAACAATAGGTTGGGGATGATTTCATTTTCAAATAATGTAAAATGAGCGACAAAAAGGCCATTCTTGAACATGGGGTGAGACATTGTTACTAATTTGTAAATAAAGTCAGTTTGTTATTTAGAATTATTTATTTCTGTTTTTAGAGTGAGAGAAAGCAAAATCCTACAGTCATCTCATGGGTCTTCCCAGGGTGGCACAGGTATAGAACCAGCATCTGTAGCAACACAGCTTGCACTGCTACACAGTGTCTTAGACCGTTGCGCCACTCAGGCACTGTACAACGTGACTGGTCGGGAGTGGCATACAGTACTATCGCCTCCGAATTCTCAGAAGGCAGCCCGCTCTCTGGCCTCTCTTTCTCCACCTCCTCTTCACCCAAATCACGGGGGTCGGGCTGATGGGGGTCACCTTGGGGTCATGATAGGGGCTGCACCAAATGATTGATGTATTATAATAATTGATTATGCTTATGTTGTATTAATAGAAGGGGAAGGGCTATAAGACCCTCCCCCACTACATTTATTGTGTCCTGGACCACAGATTAGCAATATATGCATTATAAGGTTTAATACTGTGCCACAGTTCTTTTCTAGTCTCTGCCTCTTATAGAAACGGTCTGAGCAGATGTGAGCCATTGCGGTCAAAACAGGCTGTCTGTGAGAAAGCACCTCAAGGCTTAAAGAGATACATATACACAGACCCCTGCAGGGGAGTAAATAGATAAGAGACAAGTCAGACATATCACTGTAAGCCACACGTGAATTGAAAATTACTGCTGAGTCCTTAGAAAACACTGGACAATTGTTTTCTCCTGCAAGTTTGTATAACTGTATATGCATGGGCTTGGTCTCATGAGTAGAAGGTGTTTACGTAGGCAGTTACACCACAAGGGGTCGACTGCAAGTATATTAAAGCAACTTTGACCTGTTTTATTTTTCAGAACTTACTCTGAAACATACGTGCTGTGTTTCCGTTGTCAACTTCTGTCTGCAATTGCATTAATAAAGGTTTGATTGATTTACTTAAAGAAGATATTGTCTGACTGCTGATTTCACCAATAAGTCAATGATTGACAAGGAACCTACCCCGACAAGGCCTGTTCCTGAGGCAGCCATATATCCTCCGCCTCGGGCTCATCAGAGTCGTGAAAGAAGAAAAAGGATTCTGCTAGTCCGTGGTGAGTATTTTAAGTATAGAAGTTAGTGAGTATAGAAGATATTTTCGGTCATAAGAGACGGTAGCGGCAACATTATGTACAAAATGAGTACAAAAATAAGTTACAAACAACGCACATAAACTATCAAAAAAACACAATCGGTTGGGGGCATGTAAAATGTCTGCCTTCTGCTCCGGCGCCATCTTAGTCTCAGATGCTTGATTGTGCTAGCTTGCCTTTGAACACTTAAACAGTGTTTTCTGTTCTTTGATTTCAATGAATGCATTATCTAGATTTGTGCAGTGTCATGACACCTCTCCATTTAGCCGTTTCCTTTTTTGTTCCTTCTTTTTTTCATTTTCACTGTCAGTGGATGACGAGTTGTCTGAGCTTGAAAAATCAGAGCTGTCGTCCGACTCACACATCTTGCCAACGTTGTCCACTGAAACATAAAGTGAGAGTTAGTCATATGTTACAGAACAAACATTTTCCAGTTATACATGAAGATAATGATTGCTGAACCTGACTGTACGGTACATGCAGCCCGCCGACGACCCACCACAACCTGTTTAACAAGTAATTTGTAGAAAATAGTAAAAATTAAGAAAAACCCTTCAATGAGTAGGTGTGTCCAAACTTTTGACTCGTACTGTAATTCGCAAAATACAACTAGCTAACTACTGTTTGTGTAAACCAGCTCTATCACTTAGTCCTCGGCTAACGTTAGCTAGCTAGCTATGTTGCTAATGACAGGCTAGGACCGAGAATGAGATGGTCCCACAAAAGGCATTGAGATGTCACATGAAATCCACCGATTATCAAGACAAATTCAATTCAAAATGTTAACTACATTAATATCTTACTATTTATTTACCTTAGTTGCCCTTGGTCAATGTTGACTTTCACTGTGCTTTGGTCCTCGGTGTCGTTCAACAACATTGTTTCGCTGAGTAACCTTACTACAATTTCCTGCACGTGGGTATTTCACAACAATTTCTACAACAATGGATACAAGTTTAAACTCTTAAATTATGCACCCAAATCCAATACTGTTTTTACCTGACCCTAAATTGTGGAATAGACACCGGCTGGAATGCGCTTTTAACCAATCAGCATTCAGGATTAGACACACCCGTTGTATAAATAGTAATTACATGTAACTACTATGTTATAAATACATTTATTGCTATTTATTTACATATTAATTCATGTAAACTTAGGTAAAGTGTTACCCAAGTTTCTTTATGAATTGTTAAGTGATTAAAACGTGTAGTTCGGCAGTGGTGAAAAAAGTACCTAATTGTAAAGATACTTAATAAAAAAATTACTGAAGTAAAAGTCCCCCAGTAAAGTACTTCTCTAGTAACAGTCTTAAAGTATTTGTTTTTAAAATATACTTAAGTATTAAATGTAAAGGTAATTGCCAAAATGTACTTGAATATGAAAAGTAAAAGTATAAAGTATTTATAATTCCTTATATTAAGCAAACCAGACGGCACGATTTTCTTGTTTTTTAATTTATGGATAGTTAGGGGCACACTCCAACACTCAGACATAATTTACAAACTAAGCATTTGTGGTTAGTCAGTCCGCCAGATCAGAGGCAGTAAGGATGACCAGGGATGTTCTCTTGATACATCAGGGAAAATGTATGGAGTAAAAAGTACATTATCTTCTTTAGGAATGTAGTGGAGTATAAGTAAAAGTTGTAAAAATATAAATAGTAAGGTAAAAATACCCCAAAAAACGAATTAAGTACTACTTTAAAGTATTTTTACTTAAGGACTTTACAACACGGTAATTCCGTTACGGATTTACAAAAATATCTGTAATGTAATTACTGCAGTTAAATTGTCTACAATGGGAAATCATAGTAGTCACAAACCACAGTTCAATTACCTGCTACTGTCCTACTGTCCTTCCTGCTACTGTCCTCCCTTCCTCTGGCATACTGTTTTTTTTCTTTTTCTGCCATCTGGTGGTCAAAGCAAGACTGTGAAAACAGTCTGGACAACAACTCCCTCTCACTCCCTCTCTTTCTCTGCCACGCTCTCTCTCTCTCTCTGTTCTCTCTCTCTCTCTCTCTCTCTCACCAGTTAATGTCACCTCTCCCGGTCTTACTGACACCTACCATGACAACTACCATCTACCCTATTTCCATTTACTGTAACAAGCATCCTCACCCACTGAGCACTGACTGACACCGGGCGTACATGGACATTGACAAGTAGTTGAAATATGGTCAGTAAGCCCTGGCCGAACCAAATCTGAACCAATCAGAGATGTCTATGATTCACAAGTTTGGACAGCATAGTACAGTACAGTAGAGCACAGTAAAGTACAGTACAGCACAACAGAGTACAGTACTGTACAGAAGAATAGAGTTCAGTACAGTGCAGTGGAGTACAATATAATGTACTGTATGGTGCTCTACTGTGCTGTGCTGTAGTGTGATGTCCAAACATGTGAAACATAGACGGCTATGATGGTTTCAGATTTTGTCTGGTCCGGACCAACCAAATGTGACCCGTTTCAGGAAACTAGGCTTATGTCGTGGATCACTACTTCACAGGAGAGCCGTTTGAACGTAAACTTTTTTATTTTGAACAAAGTGTTTTTTGGGGGGGCAGAAATGAACGTGTGAACTTTCGTGTGACTTAATAAGAAACTTGTATGCCATCTGTAAATATGAATAAAAGTGTTAAATTACGAGCCTAGTTGGTTTAGCCACAGAAAAAGCCAGCAACCTTCCCGCTAGCCATGATTGGCTGAGATAATGAGTGGGCTGGACATGCCGAGAGATGAGTATGGATTGGTCTGCCGTATAGCTCGCGTCTGTCTATTTGAGTTGGTCAGTATGTGTAGGTAATCCTGTCTAACGTAGTTTTTTTTTAAATGTATCGCATAGAAAAACTTAACAAAAGACTCCACTATGAAAGTATCCATTTCAATAGAATGTCACTGCAACAACTGTTTCAGAGCATTCTCATCTGAGTGTGCAAGAGCGCAGAATAACTGATGAATTTATGAACGCTCAACATATGGCCAGTGTCAGTAAACATCAGCTAAAAAGCGTAATTAAATTGTTGCCAGGAGCAGTTACAGTCACCAACACTCTGAATAACTTGAAAACAGCCTAACCAGCTCTGCTAGGATGAGTAAAATGGTCAGAGTTTGGGTGGGGGCTAAAGCTTAAGATGATTCTTATGGCATTGCACATGGTCAACCAGAGTGACTTGACACAACAGGCCAAGCAAGCTGTAGAAACAAAACAGAAATGACACAGGATGTCTTATTGAATGAAATTGGTTGCGGTCTGCTGTGAAGTGTTCATCTATGTATACGGATAACAGTCTAACTACAGTTTCAGATATTATACATTTCTAATTTTGTCAGAATGTAATTTTCATTGCAAGCTAGCTAGCTAGCTGACATTAGATGGCTGGCTCGCTAACTAACATTATGTTTATGATCTGTGTGTAGTAATGTTCTCAGAATGCCATTTCACATTGCTAGTTATAGCATAATGTTAGCTAGATAACTAGCTAACATTGAACCTGTTTGGTTAACTTTAGCTAGCTGTGACAATTGGTTTGTATTGCTAGTACTCTACGGATTGGGATTATGGTTCATTGTTTAGCTAGCTAGCTAGCTAACTAATAATAATGCCAAAATATGTGCATCTGGAATTTGTCTTTCAGCATCAGTATGCCTGACTCTCCTCCACCAGTCATACAAGGAGAATGGTCTAATGCCTAACATCAAAAAGAGATCTGGCCCAAGCAAGCACAGGTTACACCTGAAGCATGAAAACTTGCAGGAAGTTGTGAACTTCATCAACAACTAGGCAGAGGATAATGCAATAGTATTACCAGGACACCACCCAGGACACAAACACTTGGGTGGAAAGCTGCTGCCATCCCATGTGACAAAAGCAGCAGTGTGGCGTCTCTACAAAGAATCGATGACAATACTTGGTACTAAGCCCAGGCTAGACCTGTGCTGGCAGTGCCAGAGGAACAACTATCAGGTATTCAGATCTGCCAATCTGCCACAAGCTGTGAAGTCAGCCAAGCTGAAGAAGCAAGAGCAGCATCTCCTGCTTGTTCAGAGTGAGCTGTCTGTCTACCAGAAGATGGTTGCTGACTGAAATACTACCTGTCAAGACCTGCAGATGTCTCTGGGGCCCCTACTGAACCAGCAAGTGAAGACATCAGGAGGAATTACAGCTTTGAGTTTGCTCAACAAGTAAGTAACATTTCCTCCTTTATACTGATAGATGGATAGATAAACAAACCTTTTTGATGTACGCATATACAGTTGAAGTCAGAAGTTTGCATACACCTTAGCCAAATAGATTTAAACTTAGTTTTTCCGCAATTCCTGACATTTAATCCTAGTAAAAATTCCCTGTCTTAGGTCAGATAGGATCACCACTTTACTTTAAGAATGTGAAATGTCAGAATAATAGTAGAGATAATGATTTATTTCAGCTTTAATTTCTTTCATCACATTCCCAGTGGGTCAGAAGTTTACGTACACTCAATTCGTATTTGGTAGCATTGCCTTTAAATTGTTTAACTTGGGTCAAACGTTATGGGTAGCCTTCCACAAGCTTCCCACAATAAGTTGGGTGAATTTTAGCCCATTCCTCCTGACAGAGCTGGTGTAACAGAGTCAGATTTGTAGGCCTCTTTGCTCGCACATGCTTTTTCAGTTCTGCCCACAGATTTTCTATAGGATTGAGGTCAGGGCTTTGTGATGGCCACTCCAATACCTTGACTTTGTTGTCCTTAAGCCATTTTGCACAACTTTGGAAGTATGCTTGGGGTAATTGTCCATTTGGAAGACCCATTTGCAACCAAGCTTTAAATTCCTGACTGATGTCTTGAGATGTTGCTTCAATACATAATTTTCCTACCTCATGATGCCATCTATTTTGTGAAGTGCACCAGTCCCTCCTGCAGCAAAGCACCCCCACAACATGATGCTGCCACCACCATGCTTCCCCTTTTTCCTCCAAACATAATAATGGTCATTATGGCCAAACAGCTCTATTTTTGTTTCATCTGACCAGAGGACATTTCTACAAAAAGTACGATCTTTGTCCCCATGTGCAGTTGCGAAACGTAGTCTGGCTTTTTCATGGCGGTTTTGGAGCAGTGGCTTCTTCCTTGCTGAGCTGCCTTTCAGGTTATGTCGATTTGGACTCATTTTACTATGGGACATAGATACTTTTGTACCTGTTTCCTCCAGCAGCGTCACAAGGTCCTTTGCTTGTTGTTCTGGGATTGAATTGCACTTTTCGCACCACAGTACATTCATCTCTAGGAGACACAAGGCGTCTCCTTCCTGAGCGGTATGACTGCTGCGTGGTCCCATGGTGTTTATACTTGTGTACTATTGTTTGTACAGATGAACGCGGTACCTTCAGTCATTTTTCTGAGGTCCTGGCTGATTTCTTTTGATTTTCCCATGATGTCATGCAAAGAGGCACTGAGTTTGAAGGTAGGCCTTGAAATAAATCCACAGGTACACATTCAATTGACTCAAATGATGTCAATTAGCCTATCAGAAGCTTCTAAAGCCATGACATTTTCTGGAATTTTCCAAGCTGTTTAAATGCACAGTCAACTTAGTGTATGTAAACTTCTGACCCACTGGAATTGTGATACGGTGAATTGAAGTGAAATAATCTGTCTGTAAACAATTGTTGGAAAAATTACTTGTGTCATGCACAAAGTAGATGTCCTAACTGACTTGCCAAAACTATAGTTTGTTAAACCTCTTAGAGACCCCTTCGCGCTCTAATCCCGTTAACGCGATTGATTTTGACAACAGCCAGTGGAAAATCAGAGCGCCAAATTCAAAAAGGCTAAAATCTCATAATTCCATTTTCTCAAACAATCTATTATTTTACACCATTTTAAAGATAAGACTCTCGTTAATCCAACCACATTGTTCGATTTCAAAAAGGCTTTATGGCGAAAGCATAAAATTAGATTATAATAGGACATAAACTTCACAAGAAAAACCACAGCCATTTTCCAAGCAACTAGATGCATCACAAAAACCAAAAGTACAGCTAAAATATTCCCTAACCTTTGATGATCTTCATCAGATGGCACTCATAGGACTTCATGTTACACAATACATGCAAGTTTTGCTCGATAAAGTTCATATTTATATCCAAAAACCCCATTTTACATTGGAGCGTAATGTTCAGAAATGTTTTCCCTCCAAACCTGGCGGTGAATGAGCACAATGAGCACACATATTACAGAAATACTCATCATAAACTTTGATCAATATAGGTGTTATGCACAGAATTATAGATACACTTCTCCTAAATGTAACCGCTTTGTCAGATTTAAAAAAAGGTTCACGGCGAAAGCACAATTTGCAATAATCTGAGTACAGCCCAGAAGACACCAACAATTAGCAAACAGAAACCCGCCATCTTGGAGTCAATAACACTAAGAAATTACATTATAAATATTCACTTACCTTTGATTATCTTCATCAGAAGGCACTCCCAGGAACCCCAGCTCCACAATAACTGTTCGATAAAGTTCATATTTATGTCCAAATACATCCATTTTGTTTGCGAGGTAGGTTCACCATCCAAATCCACAACGCGCATGCTTACTTAGTCCAGAGGAAAAGTCAAAAAAGTTATACTACAGTTTGTAGAAACATGTCAAACGATGTATGGAATCAATCTTTAGGTTGTTTTTAACATATATCTTCAATAAAATTCCAACCGGACCTATCCGTTCTCCTTAGGAGTGAATAGGAACTCAGCTCGCTCCCAAGTCTCTGCGCGTGACTGAGCCCATGCCTTATAATGGGACACCTACTTCCTTGGGCTGTTATTCCCTTGAAATTCACCATAGAATCCTCAAACAACGTTCTAAAGACTGTTGACATCTAGTGGAAGCTTTAGGAAGTGCAAAATGAACCCATAGTCACTGTATACTGGAAAGGCAATCACTTGAAAAAACTACACCCTCAGATTTTCCACTTCCTGGTTGGATTTTTCTCAGGTTTTTGCCTGCCATATGAGTTCTGTTATACTCACCGACATCATTCAAACAGTTTTAGAAACTTCAGAGTGTTTTCTATCCAAATCTACTAATAATAATCATATTCTAGTTTCTGGGCCAGAGTAGTAACCAGTTTAATTTGGGTACGTTTTTCATCCGGCCGTGAAAATACTGCCCCCTATCCCGAAGAGGTTTTAACAAGACATTTGTGGAGTGATTGTAAAATGAGTTTTAACCTGTTATGGCTAGGGGGCAGTATTTTCACGGCTGGATAAAAAACATACCCGATTTAATCTGGTTACCACTCCTACCCAGTAACTAGAATATGCATATACTTATTACATATGGATAGAAAACACTCCAAAGTTTCTAAAACTGTTTGAATGGTGTCTGTGAGTATAACAGAACTCATTTGGCAGGCAAAAACCTGACAAGGTTTCAGGCAGGAAGTGGCCTGTCTGACAAGGTGTCGTTCTTCTTGTCTCTGTTTATTGAAGAGTGAGGATCTTAGCTGTCCCGTGACACTTCCTACGGCTGCCATAGGGTCTCAGAAGGCGGTAAAAAGCTGAATCGTGGCTTTGCAGGCTCTGGCTGAAACAAAGTAGCGCGTTTGGGTAGTGGCTGGTTACAGTACTGTGAGACTCAGGCTCGTGCCCGCATCGACCGAAAGCTTTGTTTACTTTCCTCAGTTTAGCTAAAAGGAGATTCCTGGTCGGAATATTATCGCTTTTTTACGAGAAAAATGGCATAAAAATGGATTTTAAACAGCGGTTGACATGCTTCGAAGTACGGTAATGGAATATTTAGATTTTTTTTTGTCACGAATTGCGCCATGCGCACGACCCTGATTTACCATTTCAGATAGTGTCTGGGACGCACGAACAAAACGCCGCTATTCGGATATAACGATGGATTATTTTGGACCAAACCAACATTTGTTATTGAAGTAGCAGTCCTGGGAGTGCATTCTGACGAAGACAACAAAAGGTAATGAAACTTTTATAATAGTAAAGCTGATATTGGTGAGTGCTAAACTTGCCGGGTGTCTAAATAGCTAGCCCATGATGCCTGGGCTATGTACTTAGAATATTGCAAAATGTGCTTTCACCAAAAAGCTATTTTAAAATCAGACATATCGAGTGCATAGAGGAGGTCTGTATCTATAATTCTTAAAATATTTGTTATGCTTTTTGTGAACGTTTATCGTGAGTAATTTAGTAAAATGTTAGCGAATTCCCCGGAAGTTTGCGGGGGGTATGCTAGTTCTGAACGTGACATGCTAATGTAAAAAGCTGGTTTTTGATATAAATATGAACTTGATTGAACAAAACATGCATGTATTGTATAACATAATGTCCTAGGGTTGTCATCTGATGAAGATCATCAAAGGTTAGTGTTGCATTTAGCTGTCTTCTAGGTTTTTGTGACATTATATGCTAGCTTGAAAAATGGGTGTCTGATTATTTCTGGCTTGGTACTCTGCTGACATAATCTAATGTTTTGCTTTCGTTGTAAAGCCTTTTTGAAATCGGACAGTGTGGTTAGATAAAGGAGAGTCTTATCTTTAAAATGCTGTGAAATAGTCATATGTTTGAAAAATGGAAGTTTTTGTATTTTAGAGGAGTTTGTATTTCGCGCCACGCCCATCATTGGATAATGGAGCAGGTGTTCCGCTAGCGGAACGTCTAGATGTAAGAGGTTAATGACTCCAACTTAAGTGTATGTAAACTTTCGACTTCAACTGCACATTTTTTTTCAAGAAAATGCACTGAAACCAAAATAACCAAAATAAAGAAGCTGGCTTGATGAAAACTATGTCAATTTCGTCTGTTCTCATTGGTCACAATGTCATTTTTTTAGATAAACAGCTTGTTTTTTAATGGTAACTTTCTAGTTATTCTATTCACGAAAGCATAAGGATGTTGATGAAGAAATACTGTACTGCTGTTTTGAGTTAGAAATGTAACACTTCAGAGTACTTAAGCATCGAACACATGGCAGGTAGGGGGATGTTCACACCTACAGTAGCAGGGCTATAAAGAGTCTATTGCCCAGCTAATCGGGCTACAAGTGTTTGAAAACCAGTTTTCAAAATGCCACCAGCTGTCCATCACAACTGTAAATAATAACACAGCATCTTGTTTACATCTTGTAACCCTCTGGGTTTCCATTAGGATGGAATGGAAAATATGGCACTGTACAACGTGACAGTCGGGTGTACAGTCCTGAGCTATTTAGCTAAAGACTCCCCATGTTGTGCAGGCACACAGGAGACCGGGGTTCAATTCCCCGACGGGGAAGAAGGAGTAGGCTGTCTTTGTAAATAAGAATTTGTTGTGACATGTCTAGTTAAATAAAGGTTACACTAAGAGGATAACATTTCTAAACTCTAATTCTAGTCTAACCAATACCCAAATGGAGATTCAGTGAAAATAAAAATCTCATTGATTTATCAAGATCAGTCCCCATGCTTGTCTCAGAGCAACATGAAACGGTGCTAAAAATAGTTGTAGGCTATTGCTTCTAAATTAATAATAATCGCTTTGTTTAAAAAAAACAATAGGTTGGGGATGATTTCATTTTCAAATAATGTAAAATGAGCGACAAAAAGGCCATTCTTGAACATGGGGTGAGACATTGTTACTAATTTGTAAATAAAGTCAGTTTGTTATTTAGAATTATTTATTTCTGTTTTTAGAGTGAGAGAAAGCAAAATCCTACAGTCATCTCATGGGTCTTCCCAGGGTGGCACAGGTATAGAACCAGCATCTGTAGCAACACAGCTTGCACTGCTACACAGTGTCTTAGACCGTTGCGCCACTCAGGCACTGTACAACGTGACTGGTCGGGAGTGGCATACAGTACTACAGTAAGTCAAAATAATTATAATAATAATAAAAAATAATAAAAAACTTAATGTAACAACAGGTTTAGTAAGTAATACTGAAGTCGTGCACAATTATCAGTTTCTATTTAGGTTTATGTCACTCATTCATTGTCAGTTAGAGACACAGTAGGACTCAAAAGTATAACCTCTCCAGTGTATGTGGGACGAAATCGTCCCACCTACTCAACAGCCAGTGGAATCACGTGGCACGATATTCAAATACCTTAGAAATGCTATTACTTCAATTTCTCAAACATATGACTATTTTACACCATTTTATAAGACAAGACTCTCGTTAATCTAACCACACTGTCCGATTTCAAAAAGGCTTTACAACGAAAGCAAAACATTAGATTATGTCAGCAGAGTACCCAGCCAGAAATAATCAGACACCCATTTTTCAAGCTAGCATATAATGTCACATAAACCCAAACCACAGCTAAATGCAGCACTAACCTTTGATGATCTTCATCAGATGACACTCCTAGGACATTATGTTATACAATACATGCATGTTTTGTTCAATCAAGTTCATATTTATATCAAAAACCAGCTTTTTACATTAGCATGTGACGTTCAGAACTAGCATACCCACCGCAAACTTCCGGGTAATTTACTAAATTACTCACGATAAACGTTCACAAAAAACATAACAATTAATTAAGAATTATAGATACAGAACTCATTTATGCAATCGCTATGTCCGATTTTAAAATAGCTTTTCGGCAAAAGCACATTTTGCAATATTCTGAGTAGATAGCTCGCCATCACGGACTAGCTATTTTGACACCCACCAAGTTTGGCCCT
The DNA here is from genome assembly GCF_965601325.2 of Salmo salar. NCBI lineage: Eukaryota > Metazoa > Chordata > Actinopteri > Salmoniformes > Salmonidae > Salmo > Salmo salar. The sequence goes on along the minus strand of NC_138302.1, from coordinate 41,155,287 downwards.
CACCAAACTCAGATTTACTATAAGGAAAATTGGATTACCTTTGCTGTTCTTCGTCAGAATGCACTCCCAGGACTTCTACTTCAATAACAAATGTTGGTTTGGTTCAAAATAATCCATAGTTATGTTCAAATATCCTCTGTTTTGTTCGTGCGTTCAAGACACTATCCGAAGGGTGACGAAGGGTGATGCGCCCGACGCGTTTCGTGACAAAACATTTCAAAATATTCCATTACCGTACTTCGAAGCATGTCAACCGCTGTTTAACCTGTTAGGGCTAGGGGGCAGCATTTGCACGTCTGGATAAAAAAAATGTACCCGATTTAATCTGGTTACTAATCCTACCCAGTAACTAGAATATGCATATACTTATTATATATGGATAGAAAACACTCTAAAGTTTCTAAAACTGTTTGAATGGTGTCTGTGAGTATAACAGAACTCATTTGGCAGGCAAAACCCTGAGACATTTTCTGACAGGAAGTGGATACCTGATGTGTTGTATTACCTTTAAACCTATCCCATTGAAAAGCACAGGGGCTGAGGAATATTTTGGCACTTCCTATTGCTTCCACTAGATGTCACCAGCCTTTACAAAGTGTTTTGAGTCTTCTGGAGGGAGATCTGACCGAACAAGAGCCATGGAACGATGATGTCCCATTAGACACCTGGCGCGCGAGTTCATGTTGGGTACCCTCGTTCCAATACGTTATAAAAGAGTATGCATTCGTCCACCTTGAATATTATTCATGTTCTGGTTAAAAAAGGCCCTAATGATTTATGCTATACAACGTTTGACATGTTTGAACGAACGTAAATATATTTTTTCCCCTCGTTCATGACGAGAAGTCCGGCTGGCTTAGATCATGTGCTAACAAGACGGAGATTTTTGGACATAAATGATGAGCTTTTTTGAACAAAACTACATTCGTTATGGACCTGTGATACCTGGAAGTGACATCTGATGAAGAGAATCAAAGGTAATGGATTATTTACATAGTATTTTCGATTTTAGATCTCCCCAACATGACGTCTAGTCTGTATCGCAACGCGTATTTTTCTGGGCGCAGTGCTCAGATTATTGCAAAGTGTGATTTCCCAGTAAGGTTATTTTTAAATCTGGCAAGTTGATTGCGTTCAAGAGATGTAAATCTATAATTCTTTAAATGACAATATAATATTTTACCAATGTTTTCTAATTTTAATTATTTAATTTGTGACGCTGACTTGACTGCCGGTTATTGGAGGGAAACGATTTCCTCAACATCAATGCCATAGTAAAACGCTGTTTTTGGATATAAATATGAACTTGATAGAACTAAAAATGCATGCATTGTCTAACATAATGTCCTAGGAGTGTCATCTGATGGAGATTTTAAAAGGTTAGTGCATCATTTTAGCTGGTTTTATGGTTTTGGTGACCCTGTCTTTGAATCGACAAAACATTACACACAACTCTTGTAAATGTACTGTCCTAACATACTCTAAATTTATGCTTTCGCCGTAAAACCTTTTTGAAATCGTAAAACGTGGTTAGATTAAGGAGATGTTTATCTTTCAAAGGGTGTAAAATAGTTGTATGTTTGAAAAATTTGAATTTTGACATTTATTTGGATTCAAATTTGCCGCTCTTGAAATGCACCTGCTGTTGATGGAGTGCACCACGGGTGGCACGCTAGCGTCCCACCTAGCCCATAGAGGTTAAAATCAATTTTTATGCGATTTTTCTCATAAAAGAGCGATAATATTCCGACCGGGAAACCCTGCTTTCGTTCAAAGACGAAAAAATAAAAACATGGTGTCGGCTCGTGCACGCGCCCCCAGTCTCATTGTTCTCTGATCGACCACTATCCAAATGCGCTACTGTTTTTCAGCCATGGCCTGCAAAGGCATCGTTCAACGTTCTGCCGCCTTCTGAGAGCCTATGGGAGCCGTAGGAAGTGTCACGTTACAGCAGAGATCCTCAGTTTCCAATAAAGAGAGTGTAGAAGGCCAAGGAATGGTCAGAGAGGGCACTTCCTGTAAGGAATCTTCTCAGGTTTTTGCCTGCCATATGAGTTCTGTTATACTCACAGACACCATTCAAACAGTTTTAGAAACTTTAGGGTGTTTTCTATCCAAATCAAACAATTATATGCATATTATAGTTTCTGGGCAGTAGTAATAACCAGATTAAATCGGGTACGTTTTTTATCTGGCCGTGCAAATACTGCCCCCTACCCTAGAGAGGATAATCAGTGCTCTAACTCCCTCTTGCGCTGGTCTGGAGCAATGAAGTGGTGACACAGTGTACCGTACTAAATGACAAATTACCTCTAAGTCATGCAGCATAATCGCAAAACTTTTAGTGGAGCAACCACTGTACCACCATACTTCACTGTAGGGATGGTGCCATGTTTCCTCCAGACGTGACGCCTGGCATTCACGCCAAAGAGTTCAATCTTGGTTTCATCAGACCAGAGAATCTTGTTTCTCATGGTCTGAGAGTCCTTTGGGTACCTTTTGGCAAATTCCAAGTGGACTGTCGTGTCTTTTACTGAGGAGTGGCTTCCGTCTGGCCGCTCTACCATAAAGGCCTGATTGGTGGAGTGCTGCAGAGATGGTTGTCCTTCTGGAAGGTTCTCCCATCTCCAGAGGGACTCTGGAGCTCTGTCACAGTGACCATCGAGTTCTTGGTCGCTTTCCTGCTCCCCCGTTTTGCTCAGTTTGAATGGGCAGCCAGCTCTAGGAACAGTCCTGGTGGTTCCAAACTTCTTCCATTTAAGAATGATGGAGGCCACTGTGTTCTTGGGACCTTCAATGCTGCAGAAATTTGTTGGACCCTTCCCCAGATCTGTGCCTCGACACAATCTCGTCTTGGAGCTCTATGGACAATTCCTTCAACCTCATGGCTTGGTTATTGCTCTGACATGCACTGTCAAATGTGGGACCTTATATAGACAGGTGTTTGCCTTTCCAAATCATGTCCAATCAATTGAATTTACCACAGGTGTATTCCAATCAAGTTGTAGAAACATGTCAAGGATGATCAATGGAAACAGGATGCACCTGAGCTCAATATCGAGTCTCATAGCAAATCGTTTGAATACTTACGAAATAAGATATTCCAGTTTTTTATTTATAATACATTTGCAAACATGTCTAAAAACCTGTTTTCGCTTCATCATTATGGGGTATTGTGTGTAAATTTCGGAGGATTTTTTTGTTATCCATTTTTGAATAAGGCTGTAATGAAACAAAATGTGGAAAAAGGGAAGGAGTCTGAATACTTTTCGAATGCACTGTACAAGACATGGTGAAACCGCATGACTGTGGGCAAGGTCATGAACTCAAACCCGGCTTAACAGCCTCCACCAACTCATTCGTGCTAGTCATCTTACTTACAAGTAGGACGAAGAATAACTAACAAACTGATAGGGAATTTCATGAAACTAGTTACCAAACTTTAACACACAATGACCAGAAGGATGAGGACGCCCTCCTTTTTATTTTGTTAAATTTTGTTCATTTCTTTATTAACCCATCCACCACCACCCTCTTCGGAGGACAAATATATTTTGTGTTTTTTTTACAGCTTTCCTGCTACGTATACATACATTTTACATATACAATACATATTACATACACATTTTTCAAACACATTATACATACATACGTACTTTTATATGAAGCAGTCACATAACAATAATACATTTCCAAACATAAGCACTTTAATCCCACCCCTCAGCCATCCCACCTATCACCATATACCACCATCATTTGGTTTCCATGGGCCATATATTTCTCAATTGTGCTGTGATGTTTTACATACATTTTTAACCTTTCTAATCATCCACAGATTGTGAGCTAAAGATGAAAACCTTTCCTACGAGTATTATTATTATTATATTATTTATTGACTGACTATGGCTTTCCAAATCGCCTAAAACCGCTATTTGTAAGGTTAATTTAAAGTGAATGTTGTGATTTTTTTAACCATTCCTGAACCTGTGACCAGAAATAAGCTACATAGAGGAAATACCTGAATAAATGATCTAGTGATTCTGTCTCTTCGCAGCAAAATCTACAGAGGTAAGATTGTTGTATGCCCTCCTTAAGTTGGAGTAAAGCCTGGTAAATTTCACGTTCCAATGTTTGTTCCAATGTTTGTTTTTAATAAACAAGGTACAAGTGCAGCAATGAACCCATGAAATGAGGGAATGATGACCAGAGCCCTCCACATATGCAACACTGTGTTCTACTCAGCTCGGGATGAAGTGCGGAAGTATTGAAGGAATGAATCCGTGGAAAGTGGGGCTTCCGGTGTGGCACGGTGTTCATTTGCCTTGTAAGGCATAATTATAATGTTCTTCATTCGAGGGCTATCGCGCAAACTCCCCATTGATGTTTTGTACTGAGTTGACCCACTGAAAGGCAACTACTCCTTCAACACCCTTGTAGCTCCCCCGTAAAAATATCTCTGAAATCAACACTGCGCAACCCTTAAAGTGTATACTGAAAAATCTACATCCTTCAAGCCTGGCGGTTTGTTAGGAAGAACATTTGTTCATTAATCATTTACACTTTGTAAACATTTTACATCAATCCATTAATCAACTATGGCTAGCTCAAAACTTCGGTTGATGACAAAGCGAAACACTTTCTCTCAGAAAATAGACAGCCCTTTCCCCTAGAATTATTTTTTTGTTGTTGGGTGTGTGGCTTAATAAAGAGTGATTAATGAAGACAAGAGAGGAAACATTGGATTCCTGGTCTGCTCCTGTTCCTGTGAGAAACCTCGGGAAAGAAAGCAGCCATAAATAAAGTGTCACTGTGAGGCGCCGATCCTGGTTAGGAATTCTTCGGAGTGGGCGTAGGTTCATTTATCCTGTTCACCCTGCCCTTACCGTGTCCCATTGGATGCCAGGCAAAGAAAACATGCGTCTCACATGTATACCAATATACACACACACAAATGAGTGGTGGCTCTGTCACTCCTCAAAAACACAGTATAAACCAATGGGGGGCATACTTGCGAGCATTAAAAACAGTTTAAATTAAAATAGTCAATTTACTTGCACGTGATAGAATGCTACATTGTAGCTCATCCCATCAGATAACCTGGCACACGTTATTTCCTGGAGCAAAATTCCACATCAGCCTGTCAAAAATCTTAGATTTTATATTCACCAACAAATGGCATTTCTTAAAATAGGTCAACCCTGGCAACCAGACGGATATTTTAAACCTACAAATTCAAGGTTTATTTTTGCTTCGTTGGTCTTTAAGAAAATCTTGTGTGCCAATATTACATTGACGCATCCTTGACTAGGCTACTAGCTACTAGTACTAACATTTTCACGTTTTCATATGTATGACAAAATCCCAGTTTTTTGCATATCCTTTTCACACACATTTGTGTGTTTTCACAGCAATAAAGACGTAGAAGGATTATGCCTCATCTACATTTATTTTCGTACATCGTAACAAAAACTCTACTATCAATAATTGGTGGCGTGTTCCACTAAGGCGGTAAGTAAGCACTTTGCTTCTGTCTGTATGTTGTAGTGGCAAGAATTTAATGAGAGGTCGAAATGATGGCACATATCACTGTATATTCTATCCAACTGACTTACAGTTGATGAAACAATAAACCGAAGGCCGATTAGTGTCAATGTCTTTGCTGCTTATGCCTAGAAAAATAAATCCTCTCTGAGAAGTAGGTGAGACTAAGTGAGGAGGGTGGAGGCGGATACACTGTCAGAGATGGCAATTTCCTGAGCGTAACATGGAGGACGTTTAGCACTGAAACAACATCTATGACAAGCTAAATAGGTTATGGTAAAACTTCACTGGAGCTCCCCTAAGTTACACCTTTTAGGACTGACGTCGGAGATGTTATAAGTAGTTGTGAGAAATGATGACAAAACCCTGAATCTGGCTGTTATTTCACATGTGGCTGTATGCTGCATGTGAAAAGCTTACTATGGATAGCTTTAACATAACTTAACTTGACATTACACATGACACAACATAACTCTGTGTGTTGTTTGCCATGACCTTGCAGCAGTTGCATTATTATACCATGTTTATGACAGTGTTATTACACTCATGATAGCTAGTCCTAAAACCCTTAAGATCATGAGAGATTTTGAGTAAAATGCTGAACAAGTCTAATGCTGTACAGGTTGATTCAGAGCACCAGGAATGGACAGGTCAAAGAGGAGCGAAATAACACACAGAAGACGTACAATATAACTGCTGTACAACTAGTTGCACTGACAATCAATCTTATGTGAACATTTACATTGAGAAGCTCCGGTAAGAACACTGTGAAGCTTACAGTCAAGAAGAAGCTGCTAATTGCTTATACTAGCATTTAATAACGATTTCATCCACATGGAGTGAACCGCCGACGGGGAAAAATGCAATGAAATCAAGGTCTGAGTTTCACTAATGTCTTTTGGCCATCCCCTTAGCACCCCCTGCATTGAAGTGTTGTATTTGATCCTATAGCTTTGAAATACAGACACCGTGTTAAACATGTTTCCCGGTAAATGGCGTGAGACATAAGAATTTTCCAACCTTGTCCTTTTTCAGCAGTTGGCCATATCAGGCTCCTGACGTCTTTGCTTTTCTTTTGACATTTTGGCCTCTTGTTTGGTTTGCTTTATTAGGCCAGAGAGCTGCGAGCGTAATCTGATGTCTCTGTGTATTTTTCTAAAGGGCTGAGTGAGGTGCAATCAAAATGTAGTCTGTCCCAAGGTGTGAAGGAGAGGCCCCATTGGACGGGCAAGCTGGTCTTTATTAGGGGTTTAAATAGCCCTCGGGTGAGGTACCGGGGGTATGGGTTACCATTGGTTTCAGCCCACTGCAAGAATGTGTACCAAAAGAAACCCCAAAAAACATGGAAGCCCCTGTAGATTGGCACAGTAGGAGCATGTTACCCCATACGGAAAAAAATGCGTCATGTAAAATGTATTTCAAAACATGTACAGTACCAGTCAAAATGCCACGAGTGTGCAAAGTTGTCATCAATGCAAAGGGTGGCTACTTTGAAGAATCTCAAATATAAAATATATTTTGATTTGTTTAACACTTTTTTGTTTACTACATGTAGAAAATAGTAAAAATAAAGGAAAACCCTCAAATGAGTAGGTGTGTCCAAACGTTTGACTCGTTATTACGGGGTATTGTGTGTAAATTGATGAGGATTTTTTTAAAGCAATTTTTGAATAAGGCTGTAACATAACAAAATGTCGAAAAAGGGAAGGAGTCTGAATACTTTCCGAATGCACTGTACAAGAGAACACTCGTGAGTATCATTCAAAGACATGGTGAAACCACATGACTGTGGGCAAGGTCATGAACTCAAACCCGGCTTAACAGCCTCCACCGACTCGTTCGTGCTAGTCATCTTACTTACAAGTAGGAAGAAGAATAACTAACAAATTGATAGGGAATTTCACGAAACTAGTTACCAAACTTTAACACACAATGACCAGAAGGATGAGGACGCCCTCCTTTTTATTTTGTTAAATTATGTTCATTTCTTTATTAACCCATCCACCACCACCCTCTTCGGAGGACAAATATATTTTGTGTTTTTTTACAGCTTTCCTGCTACATATACATACACATTTTTCAAACACATTATACATACATACGTATTTTATATGAAGCAGTCACATAACAATAATACATTTCCAAACATAAGTACTTTAATCCCACCCCTCAGCCATCCCACCTATCACCATAGACCACCATCATTTGGTTTCCATGGCCCATATATTTCTCAGTTGTGCTGTGATGTTTTACATACATTTTGAACCTTTCTAATTGTCCACAGATTGTGAGCTAAAGACGAAAACCTTTCCTACGAGTATTATTATTATTATATTATTTATTGACTGACTATGGCTTTCCAAATCACCCAAAACCGCTATTTGTAAGGTTAATTTAAAGTGAATGTTGTGATTTTTTTAACCATTCCTGAACCTGTGACCAGGAACAAGCTACATAGCGGCAATACCCGAATAAATGATCTAGTAAAATGCATGTAGTGCCTGACAATATATTGCAGGGCAATGGCATCGAATCTACAGTGTAGCCAAAGTGGTTCCTAATTCGGATTCTGAAATTACTCGTTATGTATTGATCAATAGAGATCATTTTTTGGGGCCACAAAGCCAAAACCTTGGCTTAATTTTAAGGGGAACTGCTGATTTGGCCTCGTGTTTTGGCTTGATCCTCAAGAAATGCTGGTGGCAATTACACAACCATCTGTCAGAAACTTACCCGCAGCTGTTTCCCTCGACTCAATCACAACAAACGAACTTGCAGGTTGAGTTCAATAATTACAGGCAGATGTAGTGTGAGATGCCGGAGGAAGCTTTGAAAAGGTCAGTAGCCTACAGAGTAATATGAGAAGAATGAAATTGCTGAATTTACATTATGTAGATATTCTAAACTAAGTGTTTTGAAATGTAACAGTTCCATGTAGAATAAACAACCCAAAACACCATAGAAGCAGTGGTCTGCTAATATAACAATGTGCACCTTTCACCTTGCATTGTCATTCCCAGCCGATGCAGATAGTGTGCCTATAGGCATTTTGTCTGGTGCTAATGGCGCTACCTTGGCAAACATGTCAGAGTGGTCATACCTACCTATGTGGTGTCCCGTATACAACAGGAGTTTACTGATCCTGGTGCACAATACACAAGGCTTCTCTCTCCCCATATTGACTGATACCATTCATTTCAATAATAGAAAAAGGAATTACAAGTAAAAGTTGTCTAGTAAAATGTTTATGCTGAGTGCCATTTCGAGACATCAGTATCAAGCCCGTCTGTCAGTATGAACTTCATCACAGCATCTTGCAAGTCTCCATTTGCTGGCTCCATACATGTTTCTGTAAAGACATACTGTATGTCACAAGTGAGACTGACTCTTACTACACTAGAGACCGCCAGTCTTTTTATATACATATCAGCAGGTCTTATTATTTGATATCATGAGTGTTTTCTAATCACATGTGCTGTGTGTTGTTTAAAACAATTTCCTTTTACTGAATTTCTGACATTCTCAAGTGTGAAATTGAATTCCATGAACTATTTGTTTGCTTGCATGGTGTGCTGTGATCCCTCAGATTGGCATGTAGTACATTGATTTGAGACAGCTTTGACAATTGCTTATCACCTTCTCCCTCCACAAACAAATTGCTAAACACGGCCCAGAACAATAGATTAAAGGAACTGGAACTTACCTTCAGCGTGCCATTTGGACCGGGGACCTCTCGATCGACAGACACCTTGTTGCTCCTGTCTGCCTGCTGTGGGAACAAGACACAAATCACATCGCTCTCTATAGCTCTACTAAAGGAAAGTGCTTGTTTCGAACGTGTGAGTGTGACTCCAATTGTTGGCCAGTAAATGTTTTAATTGAATGTTTTGTGTCCCCCGCAGCTGCAGACACGGGGGACACACCCAACGAGTTCTGTTATACTCACAGACACCATTCAAACAGTTTTAGAAACTTTAGAGTGTTTTCTATCCAAATCTACTAATTATATGCATATTCTAGTTTCTGGGCAGGAGTAGTAACCAGATTAAATCGGGTACATTTTTTATCTGGCAGTGAAAATACTGCCCCCTATCCCAAAGTAGTTAAGTTTCCCTGCATTAAAATCCCCGGCCACTAGGACCGCCCCCTCTGGATGGGAATTTAGTTGTTTGCTTATGGCGGTATACAGCTCGTTGAGTGCGGTCTTAGTGCCAGCATCAGTTTGTGGTGGTAAATAGACAGCTATGAAAAATATAGATGGTAAATAGTGTGGTCTATAGATTATCATGAGATACTCTACCTCAGGGGAGCAAAACCTCAAGACTTCCTTAATATTAGATTTCGTGCATCAGCAGTTATTGATAAATACACAGACCAGCACCCCTTGTCTTACCAGAGGCAGCTGTTCTATCTTCCGAGGCACCGAAAACCCAGCCAGCTGTATGTTATCCATGTCGTCGTTCAGCCACGACTCGGTGAAACACTCGGTAACCACTATCGAGGTTACCTAGGCAGCTACACTTTCAAACAAAGTCAACAACGCAGCCACTGCTAGCTAGCCTACTTCACCAGCCAGCAGTACTGTATCATTCTAATCATTTTAGTCAATAAGATTTTTGCAACGTAAGCTTAACTTTCTGAACATTCGAGACGTGTAGTCCACTTCTCATTCCAATCTCCTTTGCATTAGCGTAGCCTCTTCTGTAGCCTGTCAACTATGTGTCTGTCTATCCCTGTTCTCTCCCCTCTGCACAGGCCATACAAACGCTTCACACCGCGTGGCCGCTGTCACTCTAACCTGGTGGTCCCAGCGCGCACGACCCACGTGGAGTTCCAGGTCTCCGGCAGCCTCTGGAACTGCCGGTCTGTGGCCAACAAGGCAGAGTTAATCTCAGCCTATGCTACCCTCCAGTCCCTCGACTTCTTGGCGCTGACGGAAACATGGATTACCACAGATAACACTGCTACTCCTACTGCTCTCTCCTCGTCTGCCCACGTGTTCTCGCACCCCCCGAGAGCTTCTGGTCAGCGGGGTGGTGGCACTGGGATCCTCATTTCTCCCAAGTGGACATTCTCTCTTTCTCCCCTAACCCATCTGTCTATCGCCTTCTTTGAATTCCATGCTGTCACAGTTACCAGCCCTTTCAAGCTTAACATCCTTATCATTTATCGCCCTCCAGGTTCCCTTGGAGAGTTCATCAATGAGCTTGACGCCTTGATAAGCTCCTTTCCTGAGGATGGCTCACGTCTCACAGTTCTGGGTGACTTTAACCTCCCCACGTCTACCTTTGACTCATTCCTCTCTGCCTCCTTCTTTCCACTCCTCTCCTCTTTTGACCTCACCCTCTCACCTTCCCCCCCTACTCACAAGGCAGGCAATACGCTTGACCTCATCTTTACTAGATGCTGTTCTTCCACTAATCTCATTGCAACTCCCCTCCAAGTCTCCGACCACTACCTTGTATCCTTTTCCCTCTCGCTCTCATCCAACACTTCTCACTCTGCCCCTACTCGGATGGTATTGCGCCGTCCCAACCTTCGCTCTCTCTCCCCCGCTACTCTCTCCTCTTCCATCCTATCATCTCTTCCCTCTGCTCAAACCTTCTCCAACCTATCTCCTGATTCTGCATCCTCAACCCTCCTCTCCTCCCTTTCTGCATCCTTTGACTCTCTATGTCCCCTATCCTCCAGGCCGGCTCGGTCCTCCCCTCCTGCTTCGTGGCTCGATGACTCATTGCGAGCTCACAGAACAGGGCTCCGGGCAGCCGAGCGGAAATGGAGGAAAACTCGCCTTCCTGCGGACCTGGCATCCTTTCACTCCCTCCTCTACATTTTCCTCTTCTGTCTCTGCTGCTAAAGCCACTTTCTACCACTCTACATTCCAAGCATCTGCCTCTAACCCTAGGAAGCTCTTTGCCACCTTCTCCTCCCTCCTGAATCCTCCCCCCCCCCCCTCCCTCTCTGCGGATGTCTTCGTCAACCATTTTGAAAAGAAGGTCGACGACATCCGATCCTCGTTTGCTAAGTCAAACAACACCGCTGGTCCTTCTCACACTGCCCTACCCTGTGCTTTGACCTCTTTCTCCCCTCTCTCTCCAGATGAAATCTTGCGTCTTGTGACGGCCGGCCGCCCAACAACCTGCCCGCTTGACCCTATCCCCTCCTCTCTTCTCCAGACCATTTCCGGAGACCTTCTCCCTTACCTCACCTCGCTCATCAACTCATCCTTGACCTCTGGCTACGTCCCTTCCGTCTTCAAGAGAGCGAGAGTTGCACCCCTTCTGAAAAAACCTACACTCGATCCCTCCGATGTCAACAACTACAGACCAGTATCCCTTCTTTCTTTTCTCTCCTAAACTCTTGAACGTGCCGTCCTTGGCCAGCTCTCCTGCTATCTCTCTCAGAATGACCTTCTTGATCCAAATCAGTCAGGATTCAAGACTGGTCATTCAACTGAGACTGCTCTTCTCTGTGTCACGGAGGCGCTCCGCACTGCTAAAGCTAACTCTCTCTCCTCTGCTCTCATCCTTCTAGACCTATCGGCTGCCTTTGATACTGTGAACCATCAGATCCTCCTCTCCACCCTCTCCGAGTTGGGCATCTCCGGCACGGCTCACGCTTGGATTGCGTCCTACCTGACAGGTCGCTCCTACCAGGTGGCGTGGCGAGAATCTGTCTCCGCACCACGTGCTCTCACCACTGGTGTCCCCCAGGGCTCTGTTCTAGGCCCTCTCCTATTCTCGCTATACACCAAGTCACTTGGCTCTGTCATATCCTCACATGGTCTCTCCTATCATTGCTATGCAGACGACACACAATTAATCTTCTCCTTTCCCCCTTCTGATAACCAGGTGGTGAATCGCATCTCTGCATGTCTGGCAGACATATCAGTGTGGATGACGGATCACCACCTCAAGCTGAACCTCGGCAAGACGGAGCTGCTCTTCCTCCCGGGGAAGGACTGCCCGTTCCATGATCTCGCCATCACAGTTGACAACTCCATTGTGTCCTCCTCCCAGAGTGCTAAGAACCTTGGCGTGACCCTGGACAACACCCTGTCGTTCTCCACTAACATCAAGGCGGTGACTCGATCCTGTAGGTTCATGCTCTACAACATTCGCAGAGTACGACCCTGCCTCACACAGGAAGCGGCGCAGGTCCTAATCCAGGCACTTGTCATCTCCCGCCTGGATTACTGCAACTCGCTGTTGGCTGGGCTCCCTGCCTGTGCCATTAAACCCCTACAACTCATCCAGATCGCCACAGCCCGTCTGGTGTTCAACCTTCCCAAGTTCTCTCACATCACCCCGCTCCTCCGCTCTCTCCACTGGCTTCCAGTTGAAGCTCGCATCCGCTACAAGACCATGGTGCTTGCCTACGGAGCTGTGAGGGGAACGGCACCTCCATACCTTCAGGCTCTGATCAGGCCCTACACCCAAACAAGGGCACTGCGTTCATCCACCTCTGGCCTGCTCGCCTCCCTACCTCTGAGGAAGCACAGTTCCCGCTCAGCCCAGTCAAAACTGTTCGCTGCTCTGGCACCCCAATGGTGGAACAAGCTCCCTCACGACGCCAGGACAGCGGAGTCAATCACCACCTTCCGGAGACACCTGAAACCCCACCTCTTTAAGGAATACCTAGGATAGGATAAAGTAATCCTTCTAACCCCCCCCCCCCCCCCCCTTAAAAGATTTAGATGCACTATTGTAAAGTGGTTGTTCCACTGGATATCATAAGGTGAATGCACCAATTTGTAAGTCGCTCTGGATAAGAGCATCTGCTAAATGACTTAAATGTAAAATGTAAATGTAAACATAAGATATTACAGTTTTTAACGTACCGTTGGTAGTATAGTCTTGATTGGCACTCATCCAGTTTATTATCCAATGATTGCAAGTTTCCTAATAGGACGGATGGTAGAGGCAGATTACCCACTCGCCGTCGGACCCTTACAAGGTAGCCTGATCTATATCTCCGTCTCTTCTTCATGCAAATGACGGGGATTTGGGCCTTCTCCAGTGTCTGAAGTAAATCCTTTGTATCTTCAGGATCGGTGGGTCCCCCACGGGATCGTTGAGCTAACGTAGGCTAATGAGATTAGCATGAGGTTGTAAGTAACAAGAACATTTCCCAGGATATAGACATATCTGATATTGGCAGAAAGCTTAAATTCTTGTTAATCAAACTGCACTTTCCAATTTACAGTAGCTATTACAGTGAAAGAATAACATGCTATTGTTTGAGGAGAGTGCACAGTTATGAACTTGAAAAGTTATTATCAATAAACCAATTAGTCACATTTGGGCAGTCTTGATACAACATTTTGAACAGAAATGCAATGGTTCATTGGATCAGTCTAAAACTTTGCATATACACTGCTGCCATCTAGTGGCCAAAATCCAAATTGTGCCTGGGCTGAAGAATACATAAAAATATATATATAAATGTTTTTTTCTTTTTGTATTTTCTTTTACCAGATCTAAGTATTATATTCTCCTACATTTATTTCACATTTACACAACCTTCAAAGAGTTTTCTTTCAAATGGTATCAAGAATAAGCATGACCTTGCTTCAATGCCTGAGCTACAGCCAGTTAGATTTGGGTATGTCATTTTAGGTGAAAATTGGAAAAAAAAGCTCAGATCCTTAAAACCTCTAGGGGATAGGGGGCAGTATTTTCACGGCCGGATGAAAAACGTACCCAATTTAAACAGGTTACTACTCTGGCCCAGAAAATAGAATATGCATATTATTAGTAGATTTGAATAGAAAACACTCTGAAGTTTCTAAAACTGTTTGAATGGTGTCTGTGAGTATAACAGAACTCATATGGCAGGCAAAAAAAACAGAGAAAAATTGAATCAGGAAGTGGGAGAATTTAGAAATGTAGTTTTTGTTTTGAATCCCTTGGAAAACTTCAGTGACATAGGATTTACGTTACACCTCCTAACTCTTCCATTGGCTGTCAACAATCTTTATGAACTGGTTTCAACCGTCATCTGTTACCGGGCAGATCATTTTGGCTCAGTCAATCATTGGCCAGTCTGAGGAGAGGTGTCTTATCATGCGTGTGTATGTGACGTCATCGTTTTTATATTTTTCTTCTGGGATGAATAGCTATTGCCCGGTTGTAAAATTATCGCAATTTTACGTTAAAAAATACCCTAAAGGACATCGTTTGACGTGTTTCTACAAACGGTAATGGAACTTTTAACATTTCGTCTATGGATTTGCGTCCACGCCACATGGCATTGTAAAGTATTCTGGATGGGTCAACAAAACTGACGTATTTGGACATAAATGATGGTCTTTGCAGAACAAAGGAACATTTCTTGTGGATGTGGGTGCCCATCCGAGTGCATTCCACCGAAGATCAGCAAAGGTAAGTAAATATTTCGAACATATTGTTAGAGATTTGTCGACGCCGTGGTTGTAGGCTAACTGTATAGCTTAGCATTGAAGGCTAAGTTCTGTACTCAGAATATTGAACAATGTGCTTTTTCCGTAATGTTATTTTGAAATCTGACAAAGTGGTTGTATAAAGGAGTAGATTATCTCTAATTCTTTAAATAATTGTTATACAATTTTTTCAACGTTTATGAGTTCTTCCGTAAATTAAATGTGCCTATTCACCGGCGGTTATGGGGAGAAAACATTTTCTGAACGTCACGCGCCAATGTAAAAATTGGGATTTTGGATATAAATATAAACTGGATCGAACAAAAAATGCATGTATTGTCTAACATGATGTCTGATGAAGATTGTCAAAGGGTAGTGCTTAATTTTAGCTGTATATCTGGTTCTGTGATGGCTATCGTGCTTGGAAAATTGCTTTTTTTTGCTGAGGTGCTATGCTAAAATAATCTAATTTTTTTCTTTCACCGTAAAGCCTTTTTGAAATCGGACAATGTGATTGGATTAACGAGTAGAGTATCTTTAAAATGCCGTATAATACTTGAATTTTAATTTTGAGATTATTTTGTTTTGATTATTGCGCCGTGCTATCTCACTGGTTGTTGTCCAACCAATCCCGTTATCGGGATTGTATCCTCAAGAGGTTTTTTAAAGACAAATCTTTGTTCCAGTACGAGGTCAATAATCGCTGTTCTGATATCCAGAAGCTCTTTTCGGTCATATGAGATGGTGTCAGAAACAATATGTACAAATTAAGTTACAAATAACGTGAAAAAAAAACACACACAATAACACAGTTGGTTAGGAGGCCGTAAAACGGCAACCATCTCCTTCGGCACCCATCTCCTTCGGCACCCATTCTTAGTGAAGTAGAGTGGGCAGAGTGGCGATTTGCACATGGAGCTTGGCAAATGGGGGCATCCTTGGTTGACATATTTGTAATCCAAAAACAACCTTAATTTACTTGTTCCAAACTCTGTTTAAGATGAGACTGACTTTATGATCAAAATGATCCTATTTATCTTCTCTAGGGCCGGCGGGACGAAATCGTCCCACCTACGTAACAGCCAGTGGAATCCTGTGGTGCGTTATTAAAATACCTTAGAAATGCTATTACTTCAAATTCTCAAACATATGACTATTTTACACCATTTTAAAGACAAGACTCTCGTTAATCTAACCACACTGTCCGATTTCAAAAAGGCTTTACAATGAAAGCAAAACATTAGATTATGTCAGCAGAGTACCCAGCCAGAAATAATCAGACACCCATTTTTCAAGCTAGCATATAATGTCACATAAACCCAAACCACAGCTAAATGCAGCACTAACCTTTGATGATCTTCATCAGATGATACACCTAGGACATTATGTTATACAAAACATGCATGTTTTGTTCAATCAAGTTCATATTTATATCAAAAACCAGCTTTTGACATTAGCATGTGACGTTCAGAACTAGCATAACCCCCGCAAACTTCCGGTGAATTTACAAAAAATTTACTAAATTACTCACGATAAACGTTCACAAAAAGCATAACAATTATTTTAAGAATTATAGATACAGAACTCCTCTATGCACTCGATATGTCCAATTTTAAAATAGCTTTTCGGTGAAAGCACATTTTGCAATATTCTCAGTAGATAGCCCGGCATCACAGGGCTAGCTATTTAGACACCCACCAAGTTTAGCCCTCACCAAAGTCAGATTTACTATAAGAAAAATGTTATTACCTTTGGTGTTCTTCGTCAGAATGCACTCCCAGGACTTCTACTTCAATAACAAATGTTGGTTTGGTCCCAAATAATCCATAGTTATATCCAAACAGCGGCGTTTTGTTCGTGCGTTCAAGACACTATCCGAAAGGGTAAAGAAGGGTGACGAGCATGGCGCATTTCGTGACCAAAAAATTCGAAATATTCCATTACCGTACTTCGAAGCATGTCAACCGCTGTTTAAAATCAATTTTTATGCCATTTTTCTCGTAAAAAAGTGATAATATTCCGACCGGGAATCTGCATTTAGGTAAAGAGAAGAAAGAAAATAAAGCATGGGGTCGACTCGGGCACGCGCCTAAACCCATTGTCCTCTGATCGGCCACTTGCCATAAGCGTAAATGTGTTTCAGCCTGGGGCTGCCTCGATATCATTCAGCTTTTTCCCGGGCTCTGAGAGCCTATGGGAGCCGTAGGAAGTGTCACGTTACAGCAAAGATCCTCAGTCTTCAATAAAAAGAGCCAAGATGAACAACAACTTGTCAGACAGGCCACTTCCTGTACAGAATCTTCTCAGGTTTTTGCCTGCCATATGAGTTCTGTTATACTCACAGACACCATTCAAACAGTTTTAGAAACTTTAGGGTGTTTTCTATTCAAAGCCAATAATTATATGCATATTCTAGTTACTGGGCAGGAGTAGTAACCAGATTAAATCGGGTAAATTTTTTATCCGGCCGTGTCAATACTGCCCCCTACCCCCAACAGGTTAAACTTTGTAGTAAATTTTGGACACTAGAATAAATGTTTGACTCATATTTTCAAAGGAATTAGTCAATTTCACCTAATTTTAACATTCTGTCATAAAGAGCACATGTTAAACTTACTAAAAAACGTTTTAGTGTTTTTACTATAGTAAGTGCCTCTCTTTAACGTAATTAAATAATTAAAAGAATCGGGGACTAGGCTGTTTTTAATGGGTTATTTAAATATTTGTATTGATTTAAACAAAAACTGTACAAAGCTCAAGTCTAGGGCTAGTGCTTCCAATGAGTGGTATTATACAGCTCTAGAGTGGATAGTGTTGTTAAAACATTTCTAGCTTCTCTATGTATGGGTAACAGGATTGACGTGTTACGCTCGACCTGCTCAGTTTTTCACCACTAAACACCAGAAAATGGTCAAAAGAGTAGATCCAGCTCACCAGCTTTGACACTATGATTTGACTATTAGATGTTCAATGTTTCTTTTTAAATAAATATTTTAAAAGGAGTAGTTTTACCATAAGAAAATGACATTTCAGTTTATGTAACAGGGTTGACCTTGACCAGATGTAATTTAATCACTAACCACATTAAATAAATAATAATCTTCAGAAATAACTTTATTTAAGCAACAACATCAATTTACAATTAGGTGAAAACTTGGAGTATTTCTTTGGGTTAGTGGGTTAAAATCTTCCTAGAAGTCACAGAGGGTGCACGGAGGGAAATGCTGAACTTTGGCAATTTAGTAAGTCTTTATTCATATTGAAAATCTGATTTATTAAATTCCCCATGTGGTTTATATTAAAGACAACTTCATTTCATATAACAGGCTTTTAAAATGCAATATTGGTGCATCATTTCTACTAAACATATCAACGGGACTCAAAAGGTACTCATTTCGTGCAACGACCCAGTACACATTAAGTTCTGCCCGTTGAATGTTGGTTGCAATGCTATTGTCAAGTTTGTTTTCTCATTTGTGATAGGCACATGATAGACATGGAGCCATTTACATGACTGAAAATCTATCAAATTTGTTGTCATTTAAATACATTTACAGGCATGTTAGTGATGTTGGTGTGTCAGGTACAATACAAATATATTGTAGACTTGGATGAGTGGCTTGTTGGGGGCGTGGCTTTTTATTTATTTTTATTGAATATCCGAAACATACAATATACTTACTTGCAGTGAAGTCGCTCAGCAACTACACCATACAAGTCATCCAACAGACTCCCATTCAGAGCGACACACACAGAAGCATCCAGGGTCAATGCCCTGTTCAAGGGCACGTTGACAGATCTACCACCAGGCCAAAAAACGTGAACCCGAACCCTCCAAGATCCCCCCACAGTTCCCCAATAGCTGTCGCTCAACCATTCGAGACACCTCCCACAGTCCCTCCCCCCCAAGAAGAAAAATACAAATAAAAATACAATTAATTCCATTTCCCACCCCCCAAAACCCCCCAATGCACCAACAACCAAGAGAATGAACTAAAGAGAAAAAATAAAAAGACAGAAGAAACCAGCAAACAACAATACAAAAAAATTATAATCATAAAACTAAAAAATAAAATGTTTTAAATTAAAACAAAGGACATCAAGTACAACAAATAATTTTTTTTATTTATTTATTTCACCTTTATTTAACCAGGTAGGCAAGTTGAGAACAAGTTCTCATTTACAATTGCGACCTGGCCAAGATAAAGCAAAGCAGTTCGACAACATACAAAAACACAGAGTTATACATGGAGTAAAACAACATACAATCAATGATGCAGTAGAAAAAAAATACAAAATAAGACTATATACAATGTGAGCAAATGATGTGAGATAAGGGAGGTAAAGGCAAAAAAATGCCATGGTGGCAAAGTAAATAAAGTATAGCAAGAAAAACACTGGAATGGTAGATTTGTAGTTTGAAGAAAGTCCAGAGATAAAATATAAATAATATGGTGCAAAGGAGCAAAATAAATAAAATAAATAAATACAGTAGGGGAAGAGGTAGTAGTTTGGGCTAAATTATAGATGGGCTATGTACAGGTGCAGTGATCTGTGAGCTGCTCTGACAGCTGGTGCTTAAAGCTAGTGAGGGAGATAAGTGTTTCCAGTTTCAGAGATCATAACAGCAATGCCAACTGTATATGTTTGTGTTCATGTCTGGCACTATTACATGTATGTGTGTGTTCTTGTATGTGTTTATTTGAATGAGTGTGTGTACAAACACCTGCATGGCATCAGCCTCAGGCAAACCAGCATTAGTTGTAAAAACACTGCCCCTCAGTGTCATTCAAACATACTTTTTATGATGTTTGTGGCTTTGGGGGGGCATGGCTTTGTTTTAGTGCTTGTTGGCCTCCACGAGACGGATTGTAATGCCAGTTAAAGTTGCAACATGTAACTTTTTAGGCGACCTGTCCAAATTCACACAGAAAATGTTTGTTGTAGATCTGTCATTCTCATTGAAAGCGAGTCTAGGCAGGGGTAGATCTGGCCTATCTGTTCTATTTCTATGCTTCCCGTTCTTAAGTTTAATTTTTGCTTCTTTTACTTTTGGTTCTGTACACCAACTTCAAACAGCTGAAAATAAAATGTTTGGGGTTAATTTGAAAAATATTTCACAGCAGTTTAAATGGTACAATGATTCTCTGCAATGGTTGTTTCGTCACATAAACTGAAATTAAGCTAACTATTCGAATTTTAGCAACCAGGGAATAGCAATTCGATTTCTGCATATGTGTTATGTTGTCTTCTGTGAGTAATGCTTAAGCTTGTACACTGCCAGTTCTGTAGTCTAAATGAGACTGACGTAAGCGCATGTGACACCAAAGAGCCTATTAAAGTTTCATTGATAAGGAAGTCACCATTTCGTTACAACACGATTTGGTATTTTCTTTTAGATAAAATATATTTCTGGGCATACCTAGTGGTGCAGCGGTCTAAGGTACTGCATGAGGCGTCACTACAGACCTGGGTTTGATCCCAGGCTGTGTCACAACCGGCCGTGATCTGGAGTCCCATAGAGTGGGGCCTCATCCGGGTTAGGGGAGGGTTTGGCCGGTGGGGCTTTATTTGGCTCATCACGCTCTAGCGACTCCTTGTGGTGCGCCGCGCGCCTGCAGGCCGACAGCGGTTGTCAGTTGAGCGGTGTTTCCTTCGACACATTGGCTTCCATGTTAAGCGGACTGGTGTTAAGAAGCGTGGTTTGGCGGGTCATCGGAGGATGCATGACTCGACCTTCGCCTCCCAAGCGTGTTGTGGAGTTGCAGCGATGAGACAAGATTGAAATTGGGGAGAAAAAGGTGGTAAAATACAAATACATTTCAATGCATCTTGGAATATATTCTATGAAACTTTTCTTAAATACATTGGAAAATATATTTACGAAATATATTGATAAATACATGTGAAAACATATTCTAAAATGCATTCTTTCATGTATTTTGAAATACATTAAATATATTTTCTTATGAATTTAACACATATTGTGATATACATTTGACATACCTTTATAAATACATTCAGTAATATATTTCTATAATTTATATATAAAAAAAATATATATATATATATATATATATATATTTCACACCCCAAAAAAAAACATCCGGAAAGTATTCAGACCCCTGACTTTTCCTACATTTTGTTGTTACAGCTTTATTCTAAAATTTATGAAATTGTTTTTTTCCCTTCATCAATCTGCACATAATACCCCATAACGACAAAGAAAAAACAGGTTTTTAGAAAATGTAGCAAATGTATAAAAAAATATCACATTTGCATAAGTTTTCAGCCTTTACTTAATACATTGTTGAAGCACCTTTGGCAGCGATTACAGCCTTGAGTCTTCTTGGGTTTGACACTACAAGCTTGGCAAAACTGTATTTGGGGAGTTTCTCCCATTCTTCTCTGCAGATCCTCTCAAGCTCTGTCAGGTTGGATGGGGAGCGTCGCTGCACAGCTATTTTCAGGTCTCTCCAGAGATGTTTGATCGGGTTCAAGTCCGGGCTCTGGCTGGGTCACTCAAGGACATTCAGAGACTTGTTCCTGCCTTGTCTTGTCTGTGTGCTTAGGGTTGTGGTCCTGTTGGAAGGTGAACCTTCGCCCAAGAATGAGGTCCTGAGCACTCTGGAGCAGGTTTTCATCAAGGATCTCTCTGTACATCTTTCCATGGGTCCTGACAAGTCTACCAGTCCCTGCCGCTGAAAAATATCCCCACAGCATGATGCTGCCACCAACATGCTTCACCACAGGGATGGTGCCAGGTTTACACCAGACGTGACGCTTGGCATTCAGGCCAAATAGTTCAATCTTGGTTTCATCAGACCAGATAATCTTGTTTCTCATGGTCTGAGTCATTTAGGTGCCTATTGGCAATCTCCAAGTGGGCTGTCATGTGCCTTTTACTGAGGAGAGGATTCCTTCTGGCCAGTGTACCTTAGGCCTAATTGGTAGAGTGCTGCAGAGATGGTTGTCCTTCTGGAAGGTTCTCCCGTCTCTACAGGGGAACTCTGGAGCTCTGTCAGAGTGACCATCGAGTTCTTGGTCTCCTCCCTGACCAAGGCCCTTCTCCCTCGATTTCTCAGTTTGGCAGGGAGGCCAGCTACCGGAGAGTCTTGGTAGTTCCAAACTTCTTCCATTTTTAAGAATGACAGAGGCCACTGTGTTCTTGGGGACCATCAATGCTGCAGAAATGTTTTTGTACCTTTCCCCAGATCTCTGCCTCAACACAATCCTGTCTCGGAGCTCTATGAACAATTCCTTTGACCTCGTGGCTTGGTTTTTGCTCTGTCATGCACGGTCAACTGTGGGACCTTAAATAGACAGTTGTTTTCCTTTCCAAATCATGTCCAATCAATTGAATTTACCACAGGATGTTCAATGGAAACAAGATGCACCTGAGCTCAATTTCGAGTCTTATTGCAAAAGGTCTGAATACTTATGTAAATAAGGTATTTCTTTTTTCTTTTCTTTTTTTACCTGTTTTTGCTTTGTGTCGATTTCTAAATGCTCTGTATATTTTACATGCATTTTTTCTCCATGTGGGACAATAGAAAGGAATGGTGACTGAGGACCTAGCAATGATTTAAAAGCATATGGGCTGAGAGGACATGTTGTGAGAGAGTGATTGAGGTTGCTGTCCATACACATGACGTGGTCCTGTGTAACTGGGTGAGAGAGATGTTGTTTTGCTCTTGCAGTGGTGGGTGACAGATTGCTGTCTGGTTAGGCAAGCAAGAGAGGGGCTGCGGGAATTACAGGGAGAAAATATGAGTCATTCGCAAGAGGCCTTGCCTACTGGTGTGGCATACACACACATACACAAATGTATTGGTAGACACGCACGCACACACACACACACACACACACACACACACACACACACACACACACACACACACACACACACACACACACACACGTCCTGCTGCATTTGTTCAGTGTTTCCTGGCTGAGGGGAGGTCATGCCTAGGTGGGAAAACTGTGACATGTTAGAGACGCCCTTGATAATAAGCATAGCAGAACCCCAGCCAACAGCAACACTGCCATTATGGACACATGGGCCTCTGGTGGGCCTGGGGTTACGTGGTCACACAGTCCCCTGAGGAATCCGCTCCTGTGACATGAATAACATCGCCAACACAAAACACTGACCACGTTTACATGCGCACAGTATTCTGGATAGTAGCTCATATCCCGCTTAAGGTCTTATTCAGGATAAGCTGTTTACATGCACCTTTAATATCCCGCTCATGAGTATCCCTGTACCCCTGAATAAACAGAATATTCCTCATTTAAGTATATGGGTTAAATGACATTTTAACTGAAATATGGACACTGACTGTGGGCCTATAACATCTCACATGTAGAGTAATATAATATGAACTCCTGCAGAATTTTGCATTTCTTGCAGTGAAATTATACAACCATTTTTTATTTTGTCTCGGGAACAGGAGAGGAGAAATATGATTTATATCTTTCAGTTTTTCTTCATAAAATGCAAATGCGCGTGTAACACTTATGTAAACAGACAGTATTTCAAACACATAAAATATGCACCCAAACTAACTGAAGTCTTATCAGAAATGTGTTTTGTAGGCTTCTCAGCTTTTCATTTCCTTAAAACCGATCAAACTGATGACATTTGGACATTTTGCACAGGACCAATCTTTCCAATGTTTTGGAGTTAATGCGTTTTCTCCCCGATCTTTCAATGAAACAGACAACTTTACCGGTGTTAACTAGATTATTAATGCATTCATTCCATCGATGTTAGACATTATTCTGGTGAGCACTACTTTATTTAGTCCTCTGGGGCAACAAGTTATGACAGAAGAGAAGCTGCATGTACCAAACACATGGCATACCAGATATCAGAAATTATAATATGGCCTACCAAATGTCATAAATTGGATCAAACTGCACAGGGAGCCTACTTTTTGAAGTGATTTGATTGACAGTCAGATTAAAACATCATCACACAACACCCATTATGGGCATGTTTACATGCCACAGTATTCTGTCTTAGATCAGCATATCCCAGGGTTTCGCATAACCGGGATACAATCTTTTTCAGGTCATTGTAAACGGGATATGATGTTTATGTACATCAACTCATCAACTCTAAGGTTGTGTAACAACGGCATATAACATCATACAGTCAGTTTTGAGCAGTCTGAATGCAGCCAGGCCCGGGCACGTGTTTTTGAGTTGCTGGGAACACAGACGGGCAAGGAGTGGACGCAATGTTTTGGTTGGCACCACCTCCCAGCCCCAACACACATCACACAGTGGTGACCTCATATCTTTAAAGTTTGTGCTAACATATAATCACTCCCTGAATGCTCAACACCAATTTAAAGGCAAAGGGAAACCTGTTGATCTGCCTGCCTACCCAGGGGTCTGTAACACTCACTCACTGCTAATTAGAAGCTATAAGTGCCTACTTATTTTATTAAAAACCTCTACTTAGGCTAAGGTAAAGGTAATACACAATAAATGGCCTGAGTTTAAAGTTAGATGATTTGTCTGAACAAATAAGATATTATACATCGAGATGTGTTTTACACTATATGTTGAGATGCTGTTACAGCATCACTGAATTGCATTTTTGCTGTGTTTTATTTGGAACAGCAAGGGGTGCTGTTGCCCAAGTCCCTGCCTCTTTTAATTGGTTGAGTCAGGTTCTATCCTTGCCTCACCATTTTGCTGAAACTGATCTCTGTCTGACATGTTCTCACAGAATGCTGCTTGTGCTACTGAGAAAAAGGGTCTACAATAACTTTTTTTCCCTGCCATCTCAATGATGGTAAGTGGCTACTGTATGTGTTTACTGCTTTGTTGACGTCCTATATGCTTGTGCAGTGGGACTGGGGAGTTTTGTGCCATTGGAGTCTTAGTAGGGGGCCAGGTCTGTTCAGTGACTCCTTGTTTTGCAGCTGTTTTATTGCAGCAGCCTGGTTTTCATTGAGTGTCCCATCTGACTCTTTACGGCAGCAGCAATAGCTCCCCAACGCTCATGCCGGACAATTCAACTCCTGAAGAGGACAATCAACCAGCTCTGTTATCCAGTCTTGCCCCCACCTACTCCATTTTGCAAGGCCCCTCCAAACCCTACCATTACTGCTCGTTTCTGCCCATTTCAAATGTTGTTAATTCTCTCCCCAAATCACTGAAAACTTAAACTTCAACTAGTAAAACGCCAGTCTGCCAAGGGCCTCTTTCTCATCTAATAGTGGGTTTTGATAGTAAAACATCCCCATCATATAAACAACGCTTAGGTGCCGTAAAATGGACCTGGTGAGTGATGTCAGCACACAAGGTTCAAGGGCCACTCGACTCGTAAATTAACCATTACAACAACATGGCCGGGCAGCGCAGGAGAGTGACAGAGAAAGAGCAGCTTCCTGCCTCTCTCAACTTTCTCCCTGGGTCCGACGCAAGAATGCTATGAGCAAGAGGATGGCTGACCATACGAACAGAGGAAGCTGTTAAATGGGCCAGGCTGTAAACGCAGGGGCTTTTGTTTTCTTTGGGTCAACCGTTCAAAATTTTAACTGGAGAAAAATCTCTGGAAAGTTGGGAAATAGAAAGCTGAGAGGCTAGGGCAGGACCATTGGTGGATGTGAGGTCACTGTTGTCTTTCTGAGCAGTGCTGTCAAGAGAAAGATATTAGAAAGACATTAGAGGGCTTTTGCTCTCCGCCTCAAGACAAATACAAGCGTCCACACAAATGTGCTCCGACATACAGTATATCTTAAGAGCTTGGAGTATCATGGGTAAGCTTAAGCACTGCCTCAAAATCATTAGGAGGAGTGCACATTGTGCTTCATATATGTTCTTTCCCCAAACTGTTGTAAAGTTGTCCCAAGTACCAAATGTTCTCTGTGGAAGTCCTTAGTGGAAGTCAAACAGTTGGAAACTTTATCTCCTGACTATCATTGAGACACTAATACTCTCCATAGTTGATGCGTATTCAACTGTTGCAAACAACCCCCGCACACAATAGAATTGCAAGTGATGTTAAATTTGAGTCATGTTCTCACTTTCTCAAGGAGTTATTTTGGTGTCTTGTCATTGAAACCTCTTTGGGATTGGTGGGGCGCTAACGCCCCACCAAGTGTCTTACATCATTTAAAAGCTTAACTTCTTGTTAATCCAGCTGCTTTGTCAGATTTCAAAAAGGCTTTACGGCGAAAGCATACCATGCAATTATCTGAGGACAGCGCCCAGCGTACAAAAGCATTAAAAACATTTTCCAAACAAGCAGAGGCATCACGAAAGTCAGAAATAGCGATAAAATAAATCACTTAGCTTTGAAGATCTTCCTCTGTTTGCAATCCCAAGGGTCCCAGCTATGTACAAATGGTCATTTTGTTCGATAAAGTCAGTTTAGTTGGCGCGCTTGATTCAGTAATCCACCTGTTTCCCTTGTTCAAAATGCATACAAAGGAATCCCAAAAGTTACCAATAAACTTCCTTCAAACAAGTCAAACAACATTCTAATCAATCCTCAGGTACCCTAATATGTAAATAAATGATACAATTTAAGACGGAGAATAGTATGTTCATTACCGGAGATAAATAATGAAGTGTGCCCTCATCCACGCGCGCCACAATACTACAGTCAAAAAATTCTGGATGGATTCTTCTCGGGTTTTTGCCTGCCATATCAGTTCTGGTATACTCACAGACATTATTTTAACAGTTTTAGAAACTTCAGAGTATTTTCTATCCAATACTACCAATTATATGCATATCCTAGCTTCTGGGCCTGAGTAACAGGCAGTTTACTTTGGGCACCTCAGTCATCCGAACTTCCTAATACTGCCCCCTATCCCGAAGAAGTTAATCCATTTAAAGGGCATTGCAATTATGTCAAATATTACTTTGCCTTTCTTGTGTATTCCAAATTACCTTTAGAACATGATACGCACATCAAATCAAATTGTATTGGTCACATACACATGGTTAGCAGATGTTCTTGCGAGTGTAGCGAAATGCTTGTGCTTCTAGTTCCGACAGTGCAGCAATATCTAACAAGTAATCTAGCAATTCCACAAAAATGACCTAATACACACATCTAAATAAAGGGATGAAATAAGAATATATACATATACATATATGGATGAGCAATGACCGAGCGGCATAGGCAAGATGCAATAGATCGTATAAAATACAGTATATACATATGGGATGAGTAATTCAAGATATGTACATTTTAATAAAGAAGAATTATTAAAGTGACTAGTGTTCCATTTATTAAAGTGGCCAATGATTCGAGTCTGTATGTAGGCAGCAGCGTCTCTGTGTTAGTGATGGCTGTTTAGCAGTCTGATGGCCTTGAGATAGAAGCAATTTTTTTGTCTCTCGGTCCCAGCTTTGATGCATCTATACTGACCTTGCCTTCTGGATGGTAGAGGGGTGAACAGGCAGTAGCTCGGGTGGTTGTTGTCCTTGATGATCTTTTTGGCCTTCCTGTGACATCGGATGCTATAGGTGTCCTGGAGGACAGGTAGTTTGCCTCCGATGATGAGTTGTGCAGACCGCACCACCCGCTGGAGAGCCCTGCGGTTGTGGGCGGTGCAGTTGCCTTACCAGGCGGTGATACAGCCCGACAGGATGCTCTCAATTGTGCATCTGTAAAGGTTTGTGCGGGTTTTAGGTGACAAGCCAATTTTCCTCCTGAGGTTGAAGAGACACTGTTGCATCTTCTTCACCACACTTTGTTGTTGTTGATTACGTAAGTCACAGATATGAACAATATTAACTTAGTCCAAGCAACAACCACTTGGTAGTTCCTTTAACAAAGTGATCATGTAAATAAAAACTGTCCATGACACATAGACTTGTGCTGAGTGAGGCTTTCCAAGCATCTTGCTAACAGCACTGAAAAGCTATTGGGGATCCCTAATAAAATACAAATAGAGCACAATCCCTGTCACACAACTTTTCTTCTCCTTATTGGTCCAAGTCTCCTGTTTCCATGAGTTTAAAAACAGTAGGTGGCAGAAATTCATTGTTGTGAAGTAAAAACGCCATCCAGTTATTTTACAGACCTTGTCAGGATTTATTGGGCCTAGGTAGGCACTCGCATCGCCGGTAGGGTCATAAAAAGACCCTGATAACTTAAGCCGAGAAGACGGACAATGACATCATGACAGGGCAAAGCAGTGTTTTTTACTTGTTTTCTTGTTTTCTTTGCTGAAGTGAAAGTGTATCCTTTATTTCATGGGGCAAGTCATTCATAGGAGAATCATTAATCTGCCTCTCTGAAAACAAACAGGGAAGAGAACAGCCAGGGCCTGCTTGGTCATAATCCGTGGCAAATAGGCCAGGGGTGACAAAGTTTAGTTCATGTGGTGTGTTGAGTTACCAGCAGGATTGGCTAGGGCAGGGGTGTCAAACTCAATCCATGGAGAGCCTAGTGTCTGCTGGTTTTAGTTTTTTCCTTTCAATGAAGACCTAGACGACCAGGTGAGGGGAGTTCCTTAGTAGTTAGTGACCTTAATTCATCAATCAAGTACAAGGGAGGAACGAAAACTCGCAAACACTCGGCCCTCTGTGGAATGTGTTTGACACGTGCTCCAGGGGAAGGGCTCTGGTTTGGCTGCTGGTTAACTTGAAGTGCCCAGTGACAGAAGCTGTCTCTGAAGCCTTGCTCAAAGTGAAAATCACCCCAAAAAGGAGAGTAAAGATTCTAAATTAATTGATTTTGGAGGCAGACAGATTGAGAGTTGTGGGCACTTTGCACTTATTAAGGACTCTAAATACAGCTGGTAACATTTCTTTAGGTGGACATTTTTTGCTGTTTATAAAGGCCTCGTCAATGTGACATAACACACCATCAGGCTTTTAATAAGCCTGTTTTGACATTATAACCAGATTGTAGGAGAGTACAGAGGTGACTACAAAGGATTTAACAAATGGCTGCCTATTATACAATGACGTTTCCTTGCACAAAAAACCCAAAAGCTTAACAACATTCAGAAAGTTGTAAAGTTGGAGGGTAACTCTGCACCATTGATGAAACTTACTTACTTACGTACTTACTTACTTACTTACTTAGGCCCATCGCCCCATTATTGATGAAAAGTACACTTAAATGCCTCTAAACGTGAGACTTTTGTAGAAGAGGGAAAGATATACAGAGATGAGGAAAAGCGATGTGAGGTCAAAAGAAGCGATAAGGAAGAGTGCTTCTTGTGAAACAGAGGGGAAATTCCTCCTGTTCACCTCTTCCATTCTTATTTTACTTCTCTCAATGTTTAGTTCATCCTGACCAAGCACACGTCTGTGTCAAAGCCTATATTGACAGGTTGTTTGTCTCACAGGAGAGCACTCTTGAATTAATTACAGGATCCAGTGCAACAATGTTGGTTTGTTTACATCTCATCGTCTGTTTTGCTCTAAATTGTGTTTGACAAGGGAATGAGATTAGAACGTGAAGGCTTCTTTCAGTCAGAACCTGTCTGAATCACATATGACACGTACTGCAAAACACTGTGCAGTAGGCGAGTATCAGAGACATTTACTCTGCAGACCTTCACTTACACTAAAGAAAACAGCTCTTTTAAATCCAAGAGAAAGAGAGTGTGCTGGTAATATACACCAGCATATACCCCAGCACCAGTGACAAAATAATGAGGTGACTGTACATGCTGCATGCAACCTAAGCAATAAAATTGGCTGTAATAGCTTGGCAAACCTAATGACACTGTGTTTATTTTAGTGTTTTAACAACTACATTCCACATGGGGCATCGTGCTGCAGCCATACGTCGTAGGAAAATGGAACTCACCGAGAACGGTGAGTCCATAATCATAATAATTTGGTGATGGAGTAAATAAATAAACAGAGAGATGTTCACATGAAAAGGATCTGTGGGGTTGAAAACAAAACAGTGCAGTGTTACAACCTGGATCTGGGAGAGAGCCTGTCGTAAGCCCTTCTCTAAGTCCAGGAAGGACTTTGTAAAGTGAGTGATTCAAATACAATGTTTGTTTATAAGATCCTGATCTAAGCTCATTATTACCTTAACCTGACTGAGCAATAGCCAAGCTTGCGCTCCAGCTGGAACTGTTTTAAAGAATAGCTTGCAAATGTTTTTAAAATGATCAGCTAAAAGGAGGAAAATAAATATCTGGTTTTAATTCCTGGGCTAATGGGTTCGCTAGCCAAGCAGCAAGCCTGTTAAGGAATTCTTCAATTCAGGGAGGACTCTTTTAGTGTGCCCCCCACCACCACAAGGTCAATCCCCACTATGTTGTTATCCAACCTCCCCCCACCAATTATCGTTTCTATAGTCAGGTCGAACCCATTGCCTTTGACTCTCTAAGACCTGTCAGTGTTTTCCGCTTTGAAATGTGTTGCTTGGGTTCTGACTGAAAACAAAAGTGGCAATTTTTGGGGGGTAAAATCGGATTTTATTCTGAAGTGGTGGACAAGAGGCTGCTTTGATTGCCATGGCTATGGCTATTCATAATGAGACCCTCAACGCCGCAATCGGTATCTGAATGATACTATCTTGGAGATTGTGACGCTGATATCATGGCACTATTAAAGTGGAGGTAATATGGAATTGCACTCTCGTAATGAGGTAGCCCTGTCTGAGCCTTGTATGCATAAAATGTCCCCTTGAAGACGTCCTTTTGGACTAATGGCTAAGACTTTGGGTTGGAGAGGGGTTAGCCTCGGCTCAAGACTTCGCTCACGTTTTTCTCGAAAGCTTGGGGAAGTTCATATTTGCAAATAACTTATGAGTGAAGTGCTGATTGTGAGTGGCTGCTGGCTCATTGGCTGTGAGTAGACTGGATTTTAAAACGACCACACTTTCCATCCCTCTTCAGAAGCACAAATTATGTAGAGTAAGCTCATTTATGTTGATAGCATGCTATATTTTTTTTATCAAAATATCTGATATTTTATTCATGTTGTGTTAATTGGTTGTAACGGCATTACCCCACATGGGCACCAGTGAAAATGATCGGCTGTTCAGTTTGGAATCACCACCTCTGTTTGAACATGCCTATTCCAGTTGTTGGGAGGGGCAAACAGCTTGGATACCCTCCACATTCTTTTAGCGTTTTTCTGATAAGAACCTTAATACTGAAGGTGAGGCAAAAGCCTGTGGCAGAGGCTAGTGATGGGTTTGATTCCTACCTGTTACACTGTCTGTATCATTATGAGGATCTAAAGACTATTGTTGTATGTGATTGTCGGTGCTAGAAAAGTCCTAAATGTTTTTTTTTTATTCCTATTGGAAAGGGGAGCCTGTTTTGATTCACTACTTCCTTTTTCCTGTTCAAGACTGATATCTATTGTATATTATGCCGTGGGGACGAGTTCTTCAGATTCTCATATCAGATCAGAAGTCCAACAGCAGTCTCCAAGATTGACCTATGTTTCAAAGACACAACCTACAAACACTATTAGAACAGTTAGAATGCAGGTAAAGTCATCTGCATCTGTAGACGAAGCAAGAAATATAGCCAGCAGTCCAACAACTCCTCCCCATCTAATTACGTCTCAAATGAAAATGACCGTCAGTGGGGTGTGTAGTGCTCCGACACTCCACTGGGATGGTAAGGCGCTACTGTAAATGACGGTCAGTGGGGTGTGTAGTGCTCCAACACTCCACTGGGATAGTAATGCGCTACTTTAATCCATCATCTGCCTCCCCATTAGAGCAGTTAATGAATGAAGTTGCAGCAGTAAGGGAAAGTGGCCAGCCCCCCAGTTATACAGCACATGCACAGCCCCCTTTGCTAACTCCCTGGGTAGCAGTCAGCTTTTCAGAGCAGGCGTCCCCTCACAAGTTAACGGTCAATCACGAGCGTCCTGAAAGAAGTCCTTTCTTTTACCTTCTTTCCTGTAGCTGCCATTTTCACTAAACATCTCCAATTGCAAGGGGTTCCTGCAAGTCCAAAAATGAAACAAAGACAAATGATGTTGGCCTGGTCCTCAAGTGTTTTTACCACAGCACCATCCCAGCCCCCTCAACCTCCTCTCTCGCTAACTCTTCCCTCTCTTTCTCTCTCCCTCTCTCCATCACCCACTTACGCCCTCTCTCCCACTCTCTTTCCTGCTGGCTAGGGCTTTATTGTGCTGGTTGCCATCTGTTTTCTATTGCTGGAGCTGAGAAGCCCAGAATGGATTCCTTGGATATTGTCCAATAAGACCCTGTGAGGGAGTCACAACAGCCCAGGGCCCAAAGACATAGAGAATAGAAGAGCCCTGTAAGCAGGGGTGGAATAGAGTGGCAGCACAAGGGCCTCGAAGGGCCCAGAGGGCTCCCCCATATGTACAAACGCTATCACTTACACACTGTAATGATCATAACACAGTGAATTGGGGTGGGATGGAATGGTGGTGCAAAGGCCTACACGAGACAGTAAGCCATTTGATTTCAACACCATCATCATACTACTGTCGCTGCTCAAATCGAAAGAGGCAGCACAAATGTTTTGTACATTTTACAGACTGTACAATTAGTCTGAAGGGGGTAAACGGTCAAATGCTGCAAGTGTTCCAAGATGCAGGAACATGCCCTCTGTTTTGCCTCTTGTTGCCCCCTGATATATGTTTGGGTTACTGTTCTTGCTCCAAGGGGTTGACTACTGCTATTGTTGTTGTTTGTTTTGAATGGGCATGAAGAAGAGGCCGGGTTACATGGCGTGTGTGAGGCTCCCGTAGTGCCGTGCTGCGGGAGGGCGATGATGGATGACCACTGAAGGAGACAAAGTGTTTACAGGCCAGTTTGAGGCAGCCTTAGACCTGGGTGTCTCACCTGCCGGGTGGGCTGTATCAATCAGCTGAATTGAATTAACAGGAGGATCCTCGCCCAAAATAGGATCTTGCTGCCTTTGTGTGTGTGTGTGTGTGTGTGTGTGTGTGTGTGTGTGTGTGTGTGTGTGTGTGTGTGTGTGTGTGTGTGTGTGTGTGTGTGTGTGTGTGTGTGTGTGATGCTATCAAATTGTTGTCCTGATGTTCACCTGATTCACAGTATCAGGTGAAGCCTTATATTAACAGAAATAATCTCACAGACTTTTGCATAGTGGCTTCCACGGGAAAGTCAGACTCCAACTCCACTAAGGCCTTTTAACACAACCCATCTGCTGTCTGTGAATACAAACAAACAAGCTGTCAAAGTGAAACAAACTGTTTTTCATTTTCAGCCTCACTCGTTTCAATGACCTCCCTGACAACTCGATATACCCAACAGTGTTTTTTAAATAACCCATGTCAATCAAATCTCCTTCTCAAAGCATCGAAGAGTATAATTCTCTTTCTTTAAGAAGTTCCATCGCGCCACTTCAAGAGTGAAGCTGTGCTTGAGGAAATTGCTTTAGAGAGAGCACATATTTTCTTATTTGACTGTGCTGTATTTGCCTAGCACCTTGCAGAGAGAAAACAGTGTTTTCTTAATGACGAGTAATGGGTGAAAATGTCAGCAGGATCATGTAGCTAGGGGCCCGGTCCATGTGCAAGTATACACTAAATGCCAGATGCAAAAAGCCTTGGCACGTTAGCCTGGATACATGCTAGAGGGTGGGAACAAAGCAGGTTTCTTTTTTCTGGAAACAACAGTTCAGACCCAGATTCAGATGAGCAAATAAAGGCACACTTAGCTACCCTGCACTTAATACTACTACTACTACAAATAATAATTATAACTCTGGCCCTTACAGGTAGAGATATTGTTTTATGTTGGTGGTTCCTTTATACGATTTGTACTGTGCCAACAACAGAATGTGCTTCAAAAACAGTAAAGGAGGGCTACCAAAATGTCAAAATACAATGTTATTGCTATTTCAAGATCTGAGTAGGAAATTTATACTGTACATGTCAGACCTGGGTTACAAATAATATTTATTGAATTTCAATTACTTTCAAATACATTTCAAAGTAAGTATTTGAAAACATTTCTTGAAAATACAATCACTTTTTTTACAATATTGGCATGTATTTGAAAATACTCAAATACACAGACAAGTGTATTTTCTAATATAAATATGTAAGTACTCCATGCATCTGAACCCAGATGTGTTTGGTCCTGGGGACAACACAAACAGATGTGTTTGGTCCTGGGGACAATACTATTTAAAACTAGTTTCAAATAGTATTTATATGAAATTACTTGAAAATACTTCAAATAGAGGTAGTTGATTCGGCCACATTATTTTAATATACTCAAATTTACAGATAATATGCATTATTACTTATTACTTATTTAAGCATGTGTTTGAACCCAGGTCTGATACACGTCAATATGTAGACATAGAACACAATCACATATACACTACCGTTTAAAAGTTTGGGGTCACTTAGAAATGTCCTTGTTTTTGAAAGAAAAGCACATTTTTTGTCCATTAATTTGAGAAACAGACGCCTCACAAGTCCTCAACTGGCAGCTTCATTAAATAGTACCCGCAAAACACCAGTCTCAACATCAACAGTGAAGAGGCGACTCCGGGATGCTGGCCTTCTAGGCAGAGCTGCAAAGAAAAAGCAGCATCTCAGACTGGCCAATACAAATTAAAGGTTAAGATGGGCAAAAGAACACAGACACTGGACAAGGGGAACTCTGCCTAGAATGCCAGCATCCCGGAGTCGCCTCTTCACTGTTGACGTTGAGACTAGCGTTTTGCAGGTACTATTTAATAAAGCTGCCAGTTGAGGACTTGTGAGGTGTCTGTTTCTCAAACGAGACACTAATGTACTTGTCCGCTTGTTCAGTTGTGCACCGGGGCCTCCCTCTCGTCTTTCTATTCTGGTTAGAGTCAGTTTGCGCTGTTCTGTGAAGGGAGTAGTACACAGCCTTGTACGAGATCTTCAGTTCTGTGGGCAGGACCTTTTACTCCAGACAATCAGCCAAAACCACAGCCGCTTATTGCTTCAAACGTTGGCTGGATTGTTCCATCAATCAAATCTCAGGAAGTTGCTTGAAGAGGAGACGAGACGTAATTTCTACAAAGTAACAATGTTACTTTGTAGAAATCGGCCTGAAGTACTAGAATAAAACAATCAACTTGAAAGTAATCATGTCTTTTAGACACTGAGTATACCAAACATTTGGAGCACCTTCTTAATACTGAGATGGGACATGGTCTCAACAAGATGGCACATGGACTCTACAAGATGGCACATGGACTCTACAAGATGTGACATGGACTCAACAAGATGGGACATGGACTCAACAAGATGGGACATGGACTCAACAAGATGTCGAAGGCGTTCCACAGGGATGCTTACCCATGTTGACTCCAATGCTTCCCACAGTTGTGTCAAGTTGACTGGATGTCCTTTGGGTGGTTGACCATTCTTGATACACATGAGCAACTCTTGAGTGTGAAAAACCCAGCAGTGTTGCAGTTCTTGACACAAACCAGTGTGCCTGGCACCTACTACCATAGCCCATCCTACCACATACGCCATGTTTTTTTTAACCTTTGTTTAACTAGGCAAGTCGGTTAAGAACAAATTCTTATTTACAATGACGGCCTACCTCGGCCAAACCCGGACGATGTTGGGCCAATTGTGCGCCGCCCTGTGGGACACGGCCGGTTGTGATGCATCCTGGATTCACCCTCTGAATGGCACACCTGCTCAATGTCTTAATTGTCTCAAGGCTCCTCCTCTTCATCTACACTGGTTGAAGTGGATTAAACAAGTAACATCAATAAGGGATCATAGATTCATGGATTCACCTGGTCAGTCTATGTCGTTAATGTGTTCTTAATATTTTGTATACTCAGTGTATATTAACATAGATTTTTTGGTTTATCATGTGAAACATAATGGCACATTTCAGACAAACTCCATTGACAGCAGCTAACATTAGCTAGCTGGCTTCTGACATTTCAACCTCTCTTTCGTGTCGTCTGAGATTCCAAAAGATTGGAAAGCAGCTGCTGTCATCCCCCTCTTCAAAGGAGGGGACACTCTTGACCCAAACTGCTATAGACCTATATCTATCCTACCCTGCATTTCTAAGGCCTTTGAAAGCCAAGTCAACAAACAAATTACCGACCATTTCAAATCCCACCGCACCTTCTCCGCTATGCAATCTGGTTTCAGAGCTGGTCATGGGTGCACCTCAGCCACGCTCAAGGTCCTAAACGATATCGTAACCACCATCGATAAGAAACAATACTGTGCTGCCGTATACTGTGCAGGCTTTCGACTCTGTCAATCACCACATCCTCATCGGCAGACTCAATAGCCTTGGTTTCTCAAATGATTGCCTCGCCTGGTTCACCAACTACTTCTCTGATAGAATTCAATGTGTAAAATCGGATGGCCTGTTGTCCGGGCCTCTGGTAGTTTCTATGGGGGTGCCACAGGGTTCAATTCTTGGGCCAACTCTTTTCTCTGTATACATCAATGATGTCGCTCTTGCTGCTGGTGAGTCTCTGATCCACCTCTACGCAGATGACACCATTCTGTATTTTTCTGGCCCTTCTTTGGACACTGTGTTAACCTCTTACATCTAGACGTTCCGCTAGCAGAACACCTGCTCCAATATCCAATGATAGGCGTGGCGCGAATTACAAATTCCTCAAAAATACAAAAACTTCAATTTTTCAAACATATGACTATTTTACACCATTTTAAAGACAAGACTCTCCTTTATCTAACCACACTGTCCAATTTCAAAAAGGCTTTACAACGAAAGCAAAACATTAGATTATGTCAGCAGAGTACCCAGCCAGAAATAATCAGACACCCATTTTTCAAGCTAGCATATAATGTCACAAAAAACAAAACCACAGCTAAATGCAGCACTAACCTTTGATGATCTTCATCAGATGACACTCCTAGGACATTATGTTATACAATACATGCATGTTTTGTTCAATCAAGTTCATATTTATATCAAAAACCAGCTTTTTACATTAGCATGTGACGTTCAGAACTAGCATTCCCACCGAACACTTCCGGTGAATTTACTAAATTACTCACGACTCTCGTAAAAAAACGATAATATTCCAACCGGGAGTCGTTGTTTACGTTCAAAGATAAAGAATAAAAACATGGGCTCGCCTCGTGCACGCGCCTCAGTCTCATAGTACTCTGACCGACCACTATCCAAACGCGCTAATGTTTTTCAGCCAGGGCCTGCAAAGCCACGATTCAGGTTTTTGCCGCCTTCTGAGAGCCCATGGGAGCCATAGGAAGTGTCACGTAACAGCAGAGATCCCTTGTTTTGGATAGAGATGATCAAGAAGGCCAAGAAATGGTCAGACAGGGTACTTCCTGTACAGAATCTTCTCAGGTTTTGGCCTGCCAAATGAGTTCTGTTATATTCACAGACACCATTCAAACAGTTTTAGAAACTTTAGGGTGTTTTCTATCCAAAGCCAATAATTATATGCATATTCTAGTTTCTGGGCAGGAGTAATAATCAGATTAAATCGGGTACGTTTTTTATCCGGCCGTGAAAATACTGCCCCCTATCCATAACAGGTTAAAATAATTTTTATGTTTTTTGTCAACGTTTATAGTGAGTAATTTAGTAAATTCACCGGAAGTTTTCGGTGGGTATGCTAGTTCTGAACAAAACATGCTAATGTAAAAAGCTGGTTTTTGATATAAATATGAACTTGATTGAACAAAACATGCATGTATTGTATAACATAATGTCCTAGGAGTGTCATCTGATGAAGATCATCAAAGGTTAGTGCTACATTTAGCTGTGGTTTTGGTTTTTGTGACTTATATGCTAGCTTGAAAAATGGGTGTGTGATTATTTCTGGCTGGGTACTCTCCTGACATAATCTAATGTTTTGCTTTCGTTGTAAAGCCTTTTTGAAATCGGACAATGTGGTTAGATAAAGGAGAGTCTTGTCTTTAAAATGGTGTAAAATAGTCATATGTTTGAAAAATTGAAGTTTTTGCATTTTTGAGGTATTTGTAATTCGCGCCACTCTATACCATTGGATATTGGTCTGTCCCTAACAGGTTAACAACCCTCCAGACGAGCGTCAATGCCCTACAACTCTCCTTCTGTGGCCTCCAACTGCTCTTAAATACAAGTAAAACTAAATGCATGCTCTTCAACCGATTGCTGCCCGCACCTGTCCGCCCGTCCAGCATCACTACTCTGGACGGTTCTTACTTAGAATATATGGACAACTACAAATACCTAGGTGTCTGGTTAGACTGTAAGCTCTCCTTCCAGACTCACATCAAACATCCCCAATCCAAAGTTAAATCTAGAATTGGCTTCCTATTTTGCAACAAAGCATCCTTCACTCATGCTGCCAAACATACCCTCGTAAAACTGACCACTACCCACCACTGCGACCTGTACGCTCTCGTTGGCTGGCCCTCGCTTCATACTCGTCGCCAAACCCACTGGCTCCAGGTCATCTACAAGACCCTGCTAGGTAAATTCCCCCCTTATCTCAGCTCACTGGTCACCGTAGCAGCACCCACCTGTAGCACGCGCTCCAGCAGGTATATCTCTCTGGTCACCCCCAAAGCCATTCCTTCTTTGGTCGTCTCTCCTTCCAGTTCTCTGCTGCCAATGACTGGAACGAACTACAAAAATCTCTGAAACTGGAAACACTTATCTCCCTCAGTAGCTTTAAGCACCAACTGTCAGAGCAGCTAACAGATCACTGCACCTGTACATAGCCCATCTATAATTTAGCCCAAACAACTACTTCTTCCCCTACTGTATTTATTTATTTTGCTCCTTTGCACCCCATTATTTCTATTTCTACTTTGCACTTTCTTCCACTACAAATCTACCATTCCAGTGTTTTACTTGCTATATTGTATTTACTTTGCCACCATGGCCTTTTTTGCCTTTACCTCCCTTATCTCACCTCATTTGCTCACATTGTATATAGACTTATTTTTCTACTGTATTATTGACTGTATGTTTGTTTTACTCCATGTGTAACTCTGTGTTGCTGTATGTGTCAAACTGCTTTGCTTTATCTTGGCCAGGTCGCAATTGTAAATGAGAACTTGTTCTCAACTTGCCTACCTGGTTAAATAAAGGTGAAATAAAAATGAATAAATAAAAATTCATCTTAGCATTACTAACTGGCTAGCTTTATCCGGCAGCTTCAGATGTGAGGGCAAATATATTGTCACGTCCTGACCAGTATAAGGTTAATTGGTATTGTAGTTTGGTCAGGACGTGGCAGAGGGTATTCGTTTTATGTGGTTCGGGGTGGTGTGTTTTGTTGAAGGGGCATTTGGTTTAAGTATTCCGGGGTTTTTGGGCACTGTTTGGTTTTCAGGTATTCTATGATTTGTCTAGTATGTCTGTTTCTATGTTTGGTTAAATGGGGTTGGGACTCTCAGTTGAAGGCAGGTGTTGTCTATCTGCCTTTGATTGAGAGTCCCATATATGAGGGTGTGTTTGTGTTTGTTATTTGTGGGTGATTGTTCTGTGTTGAGCCTATGCTTTGCCAGACTGTTCGTTGTTCGTTCATTTTCGTGTTTTGTTATTTTTGTACGTTCATTTTAGAAAGTTAAATAAACAGCAAGATGAGCATACACATACCTGCTGCGTATTGGTCCTCCTTAACCGACGACGTCCGTGACATATATTTGCTTGTTAACCATCTGATTGATACATTTGATTGATTTATATAAATGCCATTAGCTAGCTGACAACATGAAACTGCTGTGGGAAAACCTCCCACCACCATCACTGTAGATAATGTTAGGTTTCTAGAAAAGAAAAACAATATTTGCTAGACATCCCTGATTTTTGAATTTTTTTGCAGAACTACTTAGTTCCACTGCCTGATTATTGATTGATGGGAGATTTGGCAGGAAACATGCCTCTCTCAAGTAGGCTGTATTGTTTTGGTATATTTGGCTGAATAGGCTTGTGCACATGTCTGTTTAATTAGACTAGTTAGCCAAACGACTGACTTGGTTTATTGTTATTCATGTTTTGTTGTTATTGCATGTCAGGTGGAGAGGGAGTAAGATCACTAGAAAGCAGAATGCTGCCAGACAACCACAGGACCCTAGAGGTATTATAGTCAAGGCTTATTAACTGGATATTGTATGTGACTTGCCCATTTATATCAATGACACTAACAAAATGGTTGGATTGTTCAGAAAAATTTGCAGTAAATGCTAACACGACTTTGGTGATGAAAGGTATATATCTTGTAGCAGGCTCAAGGGGAGGGGGTTTCCACATCACCAAGTTCAATAACAAAACATGCACAAGAAGCACAACTAGAATACAAATGGGGAATTTATTAGGGAGATTTGCACACTGTGGGAAAGGGGGGAATTCAGCAACCAGTTCACAGTCCACAATCCATTCTCGTTGTCCATTCCATTCTCCAGGGGTAATCCTAAAACGCAGGTCCTCAGCCAAACCGATTCGGTAGACAGTGGGGGTACTCATACAGTCCAGGTCACAATGGGTAATCACACAAATAAATCTCTCTCTTCTCACACTCTCCATAACACACGTTTCCCTCTCAGTCCTCTCCCTGTTTGTGCAGCCCGCTTCCTCTTTTATCCCCAAGCACTCCATGGCTTAATGATCCACAGGCTTGCCTCGTTGGGGCAGGAAGTCCATATAAGGCTCGGGGGTGGAGCCAGCGGGCTGCAAGATATCTCCCTTCAATCACCACTCCCCTCACCTCTCCCTGCCATCTGCCACCATATTTATTATCATCACCGCATCAGGTGTGACATGGGCCTGGATGGTGACACACATAAAACTGCCAGACTGAATACTGATGCTTTCAGTTGTACCTTACTTTACCTGACATTACACCAAGAGTCTTCTTATCTCTGTCTCATAGCCATTTATGTAACTACTCAAATTCATACAAACTTCTACGAACACAAGAACTGGTCTATTTGTCCTATTCTTCAGGCTATATTTTAGTTGGCTCACCTGTGTGATGTCTTAGTGCCTTCAGAAAAATATTCATACCCCTTGACTTAGTCCACATTTGTTGTGTTATAAAGCATAAATTCAATGTGGAAATGTATTAAATGGGGTGTTTTCTCACCCATCTACACACAATACTCCATAATGACAAGGTGAAAACATATTTTTAGAATGTTTAGCAAATTTATTGAAATACAGAAATATCTCATTTACATATTCACACCCCTGAGTCAATACATGTTAGAATCACCTTTGGCAGCGATTACAGCTGTGAGTCTTTCTGGGTAAGTCTCTAACAGCTTTGCACACCTGGATTGTACAATTTTCTCCAAGCTCTATCAAGTTGGTTGTTGATCATAGATTTTCAAACCAATTTAAGTCAAAACTGTAACTATGCCACTCCGGAACATTTCATGTTGTCTTGGTTTGCAACTCCAGTGTATATTTGGCTTTGTGTTTTAGGTAATTGTTATTCATTACAGGCTTCCTTCTTTTCACTCTGTCATTTAGGTTAGTATTGTGGAGTAACTACAATGTTGTTGATCCATCCTCAGTTTTCTCCTACCACAGCCATTAAACTTTGTAACTGTTTTAAAGTCACCATGGGCCTGATGGTGAAATCCCTGAGTGGTTTCCTTCCTCTCCGGCAACTGAGTTAGGAAGTACAGCTGTATCTTTATAGTGACTGTGTGTATTGATACACCATCCAAAGTGTGATTAATAACTTTGCCATGCCCAAAAGCATATTCAATGTCTGCTTTGTTTTACCCATCTTCCAATAGTTGCACTTCTGCATTGGAAAACTTCCTGGTCTTTGTGGTTGCATTGGAAAACCTCCCTGGTCTTTGTGGTTGAATCTGTGTTTGAAATTCCCTGCTCGACGGAGGGACCTTACAGATAATTGTGTGGGGTACAGAGATGAGGTAGTTATTTAAAAAATCATTTTAAACACTATTATTGCACAGGGAGTCCATGAAACTTATTATGTGACTTGTTAAGCAAATGTTTACTCCTGAATGTATTTAGGCTTGTCATAACAAAGGGGTCGAATAGTTATTGACTCAAGGCATTTCAGCTTTTCATTTTGAATTAATTTCTAAAAACACAATTCCATTTTGACATTATCGGTTATTGTGTGTAGGCCAGTGACACAAAGTCTCAATTTAATACATTTTAAATTCAGGCTGTAACTCAAAAAATTTAGTAAAAAGTCAAGGGGTGTGAAAACTTCCAGCGACAAAACCGCAATTAAAAACAATGCAGTTCTTCTTTTCTACATGTAAGGGATAAACAGCAATGCGCTGTACATTATCTTGGAAATAATGGACAATGCGATAAGAACGACGTGGAGCGGAGTCCCTCCTCAGAGTTCATTAGTTACAAGAATGTACAGAGCATTGGCGTTAATCCGTTTTATACCACCACGGATGACAAAGAAAACAACACTGAAGCACACATTTACCAGTAGAAATGGCATATTTTCAATTATATTTTCATTTTGATAAGTAAATTCATACTTTCACACCTTTCCACCAAACCTGGTCATTAGTTCT
Source organism: Salmo salar (assembly GCF_965601325.2). NCBI lineage: Eukaryota > Metazoa > Chordata > Actinopteri > Salmoniformes > Salmonidae > Salmo > Salmo salar. Next base: position 41,112,905 of record NC_138302.1, on the reverse strand, counting down.
ATCGGTTAGGTGGCTAGAGACGTGCACCAATCGTTCATTATTTTTGTTCATTGCTATGTAGGCTGGCAACATTCTTACCCCTTGCTTGCTACCTAACCAACTACGGCTAACAGTTATGTCAAACAGTGCAGATAGATTAACAGCAAAGTAGCTGCATTTGTTTTAGCTGATTTCTATTTGAATACATTCATAACAATGAGCTGATGATGCACGATTTTTCCTGGCATAGAAAAGTTGCTGTCTTGTCAGGACACTGTTTATTACAGTAAAGGAGATCGCATTGCAAATCAAACACAAGGCTCGAAGCTAGCTAAATAGTTTGTTGCTAGCAAGTCTGCTAATATGACAACCGAATTCAACAATACCAGCTGCTGAAAACATCTGGTCAAATGAGAAACATGTGGGAGGATTTGATGGCATAGTGCCACTTGCATTATGATTGTAACATTGACTGACCATAAAAATTCATGTTCATCTCTCACAATGTTAGGTCATAAGATACTGCAAAAAAGACCTCTGCAAAGACAAATGAATGCTAGCTAGCTACATTTTTCCTTGTTGGCCCTGCGTTTACAAGGTTTTTCAATTTTGGTTTATGTGGTTGTTGGCTTATATTTCTGTAACGTTTTAGTAAGTAAGGTCTGCATGGTGCACTGATTTGGAATGCAATAAGGCACCTATTGTTGGAACTACTTCAGACGTGTCCAATATCTTTTCCAACTGTACATACAGTGCCTTGCAAAAGTATTCATCCCCCTTGGCATTTTTCCTGTTTTGTTGCATTACAACCTGTAATTTAAATTAATTTTTGTTTGGATTTCATGTAATGGACATACACAAAATAGTCAAAATTCATGAATTGAAATGAAAAAAATAATAAAAAATTCCACAAAACATTTACGGAAAAGGGGTGCGTGCATATGTATTCACCCGCTTTGCTATGAAGCCCCTAAATAAGATCTGGTGTACCAATTACCTTCAGAAGTCACATAATTAGTTCAATAAAGTCCACCTGTGTGCAATCTAAGTGTCACATGATCTCAATATATATATACACCTGTTCTGAAAGGCCCCAGAGTCTGCAACACCACTAAGCAAGAGGCACCACCAAGCAAGCGGCACCATGAAGCCATTGCTTAAAGAAAAAAATAAGCAAACACGTTTGGTGTTCACCAAAAGGCATGTGGGAGACTCCCCAAACATATGAAAGAAGGTACTCTGGTCAGATAAGACTCAAATATAGCTTTTTGGCCATCAAGGAAAATGCTACTGTGAAAATCCAGTAGTTCTTTGACAAACGGTTTTGTTATATTTCAGTCTTCTGTGATGTATATAAAGTGCAATATTGTAACGCAAATTCAAAATGTAATACATTTCAACTCTACATCTGACATGGTAGAGGTGTTTTCTTTTTCTAAGCCTATAACCATGGGTGAGTAGTATACTTATGTTTCAAAGTAGATTTGTTTAAGACTACCAACAAACACTGTGACCCTGATTTATCCCACTGCAGTAAAAGTTAAATTGTTAAATCTTTCCCATATTCAACTCATTTGACATCTTTTCTTATTAGCTTTTATAAACATCGAAACTTGTTTGCAGTTTTGATCAGTGCTAGAATGGTTAAAAAGGCCATTCATGAGGCCGTTGACCTTAACAAGGGCCCCAGGACTAGTGGAAGTAAAACAGCCCCATAACATCAAAGGTTTGGGTACTAGGAAGTACCCAAATTGGAACGTAGTGGCTGTACAGTAACATGCTATACATGAACCTCGGCAAGACGGAGCTCCTCTTCCTCCCGGGGAAGGACTGCCCGTTCCATGATCTCGCCATCACGGATGAAAACTCCATTGTGTCCTCCTCCCAGAGTGCTAAGAGCCTTAGCGTGACCCTGGACAACACCCTGTCGTTCTCCGCTAACATCAAGGCGGTGACCCGATCCTGTAGGTTCATGCTCTACAACATTCGTAGAGTACGACCCTGCCTCACACAGGAAGCGGCACAGGTCCTAATCCAGGCACTTGTCATCTCCCGTCTGGATTACTGCAACTCGCTGTTGGCGGGGCTCCCTGCCTATGCCATCAAACCCCTACAACTCATCCAGAATGCCGCAGCCCGTCTGGTGTTCAACCTTCCCAAGTTCTCTCACGTCACCCTGCTCCTCCGCACACTCCACTGGCTTCCAGTTGAAGCTCGCATCTGCTACAAGACCATGGTGCTTGCCTACGGAGCTGTGAGGGGAACGGCACCTCCGTACCTTCAGGCTCTGATCAGTCCCTACACCCAAAGAAGGGCACTGCGTTTATCCACCTCTGGCCTGCTCGTCTCCCTACCTCTGCAGAAGCACAGTTCCCGCTCAGCCCAGTCAAAACTGTTCGCTGCTCTGGCACCCCAATGGTGGAACAAGCTCCCTCACGACGCCAGGACAGCAGAGTCAATCACCACCTTCCGGAGACACCTAAAACCCCACCTCTTTAAGGAATACCTGGGATAGGATTAAGTAATCCTTCTAACCTCCCCCCCCCCAAAAAAAATAAAATATATATAGATGTACTATTGTAAAGTGGTTGTTCCACTGGATATCACAAGGTGAATGCACCAATTTGTAAGTCGTTCTGGATAAGAGCGTCTGCTAAATGACGTAAATGTAAATGTCATAGCTCTGGCTTTGTGATTCGGAGCGCTCTATCTGTTTACCATCAAGGACCACTTTGGAAACAAGCCTTTTAATGAATACTTTCCTCTGGGTCCACATTGTACATTTTGTTGTATATGTTTGTTTCCCAAAATAAATTCAATTCAATTCTATGGGTTTTGACTGACAGACATTTTGAACTTGAGCAGCACTCGCAACAAGAATTTGCCCCCATCCCTCCTGGTAATAAGGCAACTTTTGCAAAAAAAAATTCTGCATGGGGGGGAAATGACTATGTATTTTGAAAGACGTTGAAGATTATAATAAATACTGCTTTGATGTCATACAGGCAAGCCAAACACCTGTGAGTCCAAATGTGTACTTCATATTTCCAAATGATAAACTCATGTCATATACAGTGTCAACGTTTTATGTTTGATGTACAGTTACAAGATGACATGCTGTCATACCCTGGGTTGTTCTAAACAGAATGAGCCTATGTTTGTTTATTGTGAAGAAAATTGGCCAGGGCACAAACATCTGAATGCACTCATGAATCTTTTCTATTTGTGCCAAAATTATGATTTGTTTCTCTGAATTTCTTTGTGAAAGCATAACACTGAAAGATTGTATTTTATAACATAGCTATGTTGGCAATAGAACAAGCTTTCAAATCATTGCCCACCTGATCCAGATTGTGATTTATTATGGACCGTTTTTGAATGCATAAACAACAACAGTAATTGTGTGATGGCGGTGATGCAGGGTTGTGTCATATATTAAACGACTACAAGTATGCTTCTTCTAGTTCCTCAATATTTCTAAAACTAAAAGCATTGTATTTGGGACAAATAATTCACTAAACCCTAAACCTCAACGACAACTTGAAATGAATAATGTGGAAATTTAGTGAGTTGAGGTGACTAAACTGCTTGGAGTAACCCTGGATTCAGGGGGGACACGACCCCCCCATCCTGGGAAAAATATGATTTGTCCCCCCCAATATATCACTGAAACATAACTATGTAATTTAAATAATATTAATAATACGCAATGAAAGCAATTGTGCTGATTATAGACACTTAATAGCTCGTTTTTAAGTTTAAAAAGATTGCGACCCCCCCACCCTTTGCCTCACAATGGTTTGATCCACTGCCAGTTCCTTAGCTTGCGAGGTAACGTAGAGGTCGTATCTACTGTCTGAAAGGCACTCAATGCATGTAACTGACGTGAGGTTAATCCAGTCAATCGCGCACACACACTAGCTGAATATGCAGAGCTAGCGCGCAAATATTAACTATTAAGCTAGCTAGTACCTATTCCATTTATGTGGCGTCGTCAAAGATGGAATCTTTGCTATCGTCAATTTATTCCAAGATCAGCATGCATGTAAGTTAGTGCTTCAAAGTCCCTGTGATAAGGTTAGCGATAAACTGAACAGAACTACACTCTCTTCTACCATTGTTTTAAATATATTTAATGGTCTCGTTGCAAAAGCTAAATTGCCGCAAGGGAACTTATATTTATATATTTTATTTCACCTTTATTTAACCCGGGTAGCAAAGATTATAGCAAACACCACTGAATTGGTGCTCGCTAGCTTTGCAAATTCAGCTATTGTTAGAAGCCAGCCAATATGAAACAAACGATTAAAATTACAAAAGGTTGCAGCATATGTTGTGTAAATGGTGAACTCATACAGCTGTCAACTCTTGTCACTGCAATCCGTTTCACATTTGCTAGCTACCTTTTAGATAGAAGCCCATATAGAATGATAGAAGATAAGATGATAGAAGCCCATCTCCTACTGTAAATAACCTACATACTGTGTGTGTGTAGCCAACCAGGTAGAAAAATGGCAGAAAAAAGACGGACATCAGAGTATTTTTCAGTACACCAAAACGCAAAGTAAGAACCCTAGTAGCCTAATATCTCAAAGACTAGTTGATAAAATGTTCATAAGAAAGAAATTAAATTCTAATGGAAATATTTCACAATGATGTCATTAGGCAGAGCAGGCAACAGATGGCACACAGACAGCAGAGTTGGGGTCAGATATGCAGGGACAGACTGGCAGAGACAGGGAGTCTCAGGTAAGTTTGTTGAGTCTTTGTTTGGCAACATTATGAAAGGTTCTCAATTTTTTTTACTTGTAAAATAGGAACATAATTGGAAAATGCCATGGATACCCCCACTCTCAACTTAAACTGGTGACTGAACTAAGATTTGTTAAAGGCAATGGTATTGCTGTTGTGATTAGTTGTGTAGTTTTGGGTACCGGTAGTTAGGAGTACGGCAAACACCTTATTTCTTTGGTTAATCAATATACATTTACCATATTAAACGTAGGCTATGTGTTACAGCAGTACTTTTGGTGTCCCCCTCAGGAATTACACTTGACAAAATGTAATGTAATTGTCACCTCCAAAGTTGATATCAGATTTTCGCCCCTGCCTGGATTGTAAACTGTCATGGTCAAAACATATTGAGCCAACAGTAGCTAAGATGGGGAGAAGTCTGTCTATGATAAGGCGCTGCTCTACCTTCTTGACAGCACTGTCAACAACGCAGGTCCTTCAAGCCCTAGTTTTGACGCACCTGGACTACTGTTCAGTCGTGTGTTCAGGTGCCACAAAAGAGGACTTAGGAAAATTGCAATTGGTTCAGAACAGGGCAGCACGGCTGGCCCTTGGATGTACACAGAGAGCTAATATTAATAATATGCATGTCAATCTCTCTTGGCTCAAAGTGGAGGAGAGATTAACCCCATCACTGCTTGTATTTATGAGAGGTAATGACATGTTAAATGCACCCATGCATACCCCACAAGACATGCCACAAGGGGTCTCTTCACAATCCCCAAGTCCAGAACAGACTATGGAAGGCGCACAGTACTACATAGAGCCATGACTACATGAAACTCTATTCCACATCAAGTAACTCATGCAGGCAGTAAAAAAACACCTTATGGAACAGCAGGGACTGTGAAGCAACACAAACATTGGCACAAACACACACACACACACATACGATAACATACCCACTATACATCCACATGGATTTAGTACTGTATATATGTGGTAGTGGTGGAGTAGGGGCCTGAGGGCACACAGTGTGTTGTGAAATCTGTGAATGTATTGTAATGTTTTAAAATTGTATAAACTGCCTTAATTTTGCAGGAACCCAGGAATCCATAATAAACACAAATACAAATCATTGACAACACTTGGTATGTAAAGCATAAACAACACATTTTGATTATTTAATTGACCTCCAACATGATTGGCACTGCTTTTATTGATCTCACATTATTTCTGTATTTTCCAGAGGTACGTGTAGTCGAGCTGTTTTCCTTCAGGAATCTGTGGAGACATTTGCTGCCCCACATCTCAAGCACTAAGCCCAGGACAGACCTGTGCTGGCAGTGCCAGAGGAACAACTATCAGGTCTTCAGATCTGCCACAAGCTGTGAAGTCAGCCAAGCTGAAGAAGAAAGAGCAGCATCTCCTGCTTGATCAGAGTGAGCTGTCTGTCTACCAGAAGATGGTTGCTGACTGCAAGGCCACCTGTCAAGACCTGTATGTGACTCTGGGGGCTCCTACTGAACCAGCAAGCAAAGACATAAGGATGCTTTACAGCTTTGATTTTGCTCAACAAGTAAGCAACATTTCCTTCTTTATACTCATTAAGGACATAGATGGATAGATAGAAACACACTCAAAAAAATAAATATATATATATATATCATGTGGGAGGCAGGCAAATACCTTTCAGAGAGCTGTGTAAAGACAGATTGACGGGGTGAGACAATTTATCTTGTAATTCATTTTAATGTTATTTTGTTGTTTGCAGGTACACTACCCTTCTGACCCTACGCAGCCAGGTCCCATCTACTTTTTAACCCCTCACAAGTGTGGCTTGTTTGATGTCTGAGGTGAAGAAATACCACAAAAAGTCAACTACCTGATTGATGAAGGCATGTCATCCAGCAAAGACTGCAGCATAGTCATAATCTACAGTACATGTACCATTTCTTCACCAACTATGGAGTTGGGGAAACAAGTGTGGACTTGAACTGTGATAACTGCAGTGGCATAAACAAGAACAAGTTTGTGCTCTGGTATTGTACCTGGCGGACCATGCACAGGCTCCACCACAGTCTGGACCTTCACCTCCTGATCACAGGCCACACCAAGTTTTCCCCCGACTGGTGCTTCAGCCTCATCAAGCAGCGCTTCAGAAAGCCCAGAGTGAACACTTTGTCTGAGATTGCTGGTGTTGTGAAGGACAGCACTGTGAAAGGGGTCAGCATCCCACAGCTGGTTGGACTGGAGTATGGTACCGTGCTGGTGGAAAGCTATGGCTGGCAACAACACCTGACTCCGTACTTCAGGCCGCTAACACAGATCAAGTAGTAACAATGCATTGTGTGAGGTTATTCTTCTTATCTATACTTGGGAGGTGAATTGTTGTGCAAGGTTGCAAGTCTTCAAGTTATTTTTTGGTTATTTCCTGTTTTACAGCTTCGATGCTCTGGAGACTGGTGTTGTTTTGTTGCCAAGGAGCATTCGGACTCAGTCAGGACCGGGTTTCAGCTGCTGCGCAACGCTGACATCCTACCTCCCATAGATGGTCTGCCTGTACAAGCACCACCTGGACTGGATACAGCTAGACAAACTTATGTTTTTAAGAAGATCAGGGAGTTTTGCGATGAAGAGGCTATGGACATCACATGCCTTGCACCAAAGTCAAGGGCAGGACAGAAACAGGCTCTCCGAATATAGATTCCCTTGTTTGGACGGACCTGTCATCAGCACTATCTGCAGTGCCTCTATTCAATTGACTCTCTCCTAACACACACACCATACGTTGCTGCTACAATTTTTTATCCCGCTGCTCAGCCACTTGACCCGATTGTATGCATAAAACTACCTCGTCTATAACTAGTGTTATTGATATATTGCATATTTGATTTATATTGACGCTATCTATTTCTGATATTGCTACCATGCAAGTAACCATTTGGCTGTACTGTTTACACCTTCTGTAGAGACCCATCCACTGAGCAATACTTAGCAAATTATTGACATATAAAATTAATTTTTGATATGTGTGGTCGTAACATAATTTTGTGATATACCACAACAATATCATGTGACCGTATCAAGTGTCCACCACATAAATATTTGGCACATGCATCTGTTTAGGCACTGTACATGTGCACTTCACTCAGGTTTCAACTCAGGTTGCATGGCCTTAACTTATGTATGGAAGACTGTGATAAGTGCGTGTGTAACCGTTTATAAAGTATGCTATTGTACTGGTGTGAAGGCATTTGGGCAGTGGTGTAAAGTACTTCAGTAAAAATACTTTAAAGTACTACTTAAGTATTTGTTGGGGGTATCTGTACATTACTTTACTATTTATATTTTTGGCAACTTTTACTTCACTACATTCCCAAAAGATAACAATGTACTTTTTACACCATACATTTTCCCTGACACCCAAAATACTTGTTCCATTTTGACAGGAAAATTGTCCAATTCACACACTTATCAAGAGAACATCCCTGGTCATCCCTACTGCCTCTGATCTGGCAGACTCACTAAACACAAATGCTTTGTCAATTATGTCTGAGTGTCGGAATATGCCCCTGGCTATCCGTCAATAAAAAATCAAATTAAAAATTGGTCCGTCTGGTTTAATATAAGGAATTTGAAATTATTTTTACTTTTGATACTTAAGTTCATTTTCGCAATTCCATTTACTTTTGATACTTATTTTTAAAATTAAATACTTTTACTCAAGTAGTATTTTACTGGCTGACTTTCACGTCAGTCATTTTCTATTAAGGCATCTTTACATTAACTCAAGTATAACAATTTTGTACTTTTTCCACCACTGGATGTGGCTGGGGCTTATAGCATTTATTTCACATGACTCATCAATTCAGACAAGTGTGTCTGGGTAAGCGTCATCTAACAGTTATAAAATATTTTTATCTGCACACTTTCTGTTTACCTGGAACTTTTCTTTATTGTAGGCTACTACCACTTTAAGTCTTAATCTTTACTACACTACTCACTGTTTAGCATATGACCTCACATGTAAATCCTTCAAGAGATGGGTGGGGCTGGCTCAAGAGGGTGTAAACAATGCTGAATGGGTGTAGACAAAGGAGAGCTCTCCAGTAGGTACCAAAACATTCAAAGGCCCTTTTCTCAAAAGGGAGTTTACAAGTTTATCGACTTTCAAAGCAGAATTACTTTCCCATTGTTCCTCAAAAATGCACTGTATGATATACCATTTTGTAGCTCTGAGTCTCTACTTTTTACCAATGTAAAAAACACGATTTCAAATTTTGCTACATAAGACCGAATCCAGGTGGTGAGTCACATATATCATTGACTTTGTTGAACTGTGGGGTACAGGGCACATATACACGTTTTATGCAGGAAATTACATAATTATGTACATTATGGCAGTTATTCACCAACCAATGCGCAAGCATTGTTTAAAATGGCGTAACTCTCTATTTATCCACTCAGCTTAAGTTTCATACTTCAGCCAAATGCAATAACATTTAACAAAACATACCTGTATTCTATTTAAATCCCAATATGAGCTCCAGTGTAGTTCATTTGACAGTTGATACTGAGCCAGTTATTCCCAGAGGAAGTTTTTACTTGTTGAAAAGAGGTAACTGATCTCTGCTCTGCCATGGACTAGTTAGTACAACAGGATCTAATCCAGGGAGCACTCCTAGTGCAGTTCAACGTTTCTGTGTTATTGATTCAAATTAGCAATAGACATAGGTATGCACAGTAAACTGTACAGTATCTTACTGGCAGCATTTATGGGTGGAGCTGTATTGTAATTTATTTTACAGTACAGCTACTGTAAACATTTTACGGTACAACAACATTACTGTAATCTAATCTATAGTACCAAGTCAGTTACTGTAATCTAATTTACAGTACCAATTACAATTACAGCATATATGTTTAATTACCCAGTGACATTTTACCCAGTGTTTTTTGAAAAAATTACAGTATTTTACTGTGGGGGTAAAGCATTCTCACTCATGGTTGCAACAAATATTGCCTCTTACAAGGCAATATGTTAATGAGTCAGATACTTTTCCCCTCATTTTCCCACAATGCACCATAATTAAGTAAGATGGCGCCAACAGACATGGCAGCGCTACTTCTAGCTCAATAAGCTGAATTGTTAGATACTACTGCATTGTTGGAGCTAGGAACACAAGCATTTCACTACACCCGCAACAATATCTGCTAAATATGTGTATGTGACCAATACAAATGTATTTGATTAATTCTGTAAAACACATGCAAGGTATTTTACTGTGCATTCTACAGTGTTTTACTGTTGAAATTACAGAAACATATTACAGTGTAACTGTTGCACCCAGATCGACTTTTGAAATAAAACCTATGTGCCTAGCCTAAATGGAAGAATGGCTTGCATTGTTTATCACATTATTACTACTCTCTGAGCACTGTATATTTATTTGCATTGTTAATTGATGATTACAAAAGTGGCTACTGTATGACAAGTGATGCCATCTGCTAATAATCAAGTGTGCATAATATACATTTAACTTTATTGCTGCAGCCCATAACCCAGTTAGGTCAGAAGCAACTTTTTCCGCAATTCTAGAGGAAAATAGTTCCATCCAGAGGCAAATTAATCAGATTTGTTTCCGGCAACACATCCTCCAAGCTTAATGAATAAATGACAACTTTCATATTTTTCAAATATCTTCATTCAAATTATGTTTTGGAAGAGTTAATCACACACATAAATCCAGAAAATCTTCAATCCTTTAGTCATCTGGAGAGTGGGCTGTAGCGCCTATTACAACAATTTATTTTCAGCTTTGTCCATGTTTAAGAAGTGCATTGAAGCATGTTCCCAGGTCAAATTGCCAGGTTCTTTTCCGTACGTTTATAAAGTGTAGGTGGTTCTAACCCCCATTCACCCTCAACTTGTCAACTTTTAAATAAAAAGAGGCCCTCTTGCCAACATTTTCCTAAAACAAAAAAATAACTCCACAAGTGTAATACTACAATAAACACAAAGTTACAAATTACCAACTAAATATTCCCCAGGCTGGCCTGCAAATATTATTAGGGACTCCATTTTCAATGACAATAGGAAATCTATATGTATTTCTGCAGGTGTTCGCCACATTGGAAACCAAGCTGGAGAAGGAAAGTGAAGTCAGAGAGACAGGTACTTGGCAGTGCATAGAGTAATGCAGCTTAAATAAACCACCCCCACTTTGCTTCACACAGATGTGAAGCACAGATTTATTACAAAAGCTGAAACATCTCCATTAGTATGTCTAGCCATAATGAAGCGCCATATTATTCTGTTGTTGCGCAGAGAATGAAAATAGAAGGAAACAGACAAATGATCTGTCTCATAAGGAATGCCTTGATGCAAGGAACTGTGGGCCAAATTTGGTAACTGGAGACCAGAAACTAGGCATACCATTGATACGTTTGCCTCTCATATTCAGGAATAGGTTCTGGTAACTTCATGAAAATAGGCTATGTCAAATACACTAAAAGTGTTACAACAAACTCAAAAACCAATCGAGCACTTCTGAGCTCATTGTATCATATCAAATAATAGTATACAGTAACTCTCACGAGTCTGACTGTTTGTTGTTTGAATGTGTGTGAGTATATGTGAGTGAAAGAATGTGAGAATATGTCTCAGACATTGGATCCGTGATCACTAATCTTTCCAACTGTCTAAATCCACACCTGTTAAAACCTCTTTGGGCTAGGTGGGATGCTAGCACCCCATCTCAACAACATCCGGTGAAATTGCAGAGCGCGAAATTCAAAATACAAAAATCGTAATATTAAACATTCATGAAAATACAAGTGTCATACATCATTTAAAAGCTTAACTTCTTGTTAATCCAGCGTCTTTGTAACTTCTTAAGGCTAGGGGGCAGTATGTATGGTGTAAATCCTAATTTACATATTTCCCATGGTGCCTTTTCTTTTTGAGTGAATTGTAGAAGAAACTACACCATGAAACAAAGATAAATGACAAATAATAATTGTAAAAAGCTTTGGAGCACCTTAAATGAAATGTTGGGCTAAAAGGCAAACTCAGCTCATCCTTCATTGAATCAGATGGCTCATTCATCACAAAACACACTGATATTGTCAATGACTTTAATAATGTTTTCATTGGCAAGATTAGCAAACTTAGCCCTAACATGACAGCAACAAACGCTGACACTACACACATCCAAGTATAACCGATCAAATTATGAAAGACAAGCATTGTCATTTTGAATTCTGTAAAGTGAGTGTGTTTGTTGAGTACTGTGTGGGAGATTGTTCTGTGTAAAGCCTTGTGCCTTACCAGCATGTATATAGTCGGTGTGGGGGTCCCCCCCCCCCCTTTGTGTTTATGTTTGGGTCTCCTTCTTCACCAAATAAAAGAAGATGAGTGCACATATTCCTGCTGCGTTTTGGTCCACTTTATCCGACGACAGCCGTTACAAACACACTAAATGTATTGGATAAAGTGTTATGAAATGTAATGTCATGTAATATTTTTATACAATGCATAGTCCGGGTAGCCATTTGATTAGCTGTTCAGTAGTCTTATGGCTTGGGGGTAGAAGCTGTTGAGAAGCCTTTGGTCCTAGACTTGGCGTTTTGGTACCGCTTGCCGTACGGAAGAAGAGAGAACAGTCTATGAATGGGGCGGCTGGAGTCTTTGACAATTTTCAGGGCCTTCCTCTGACACCACCAGGTATAGAGGTCCTGGATGGCATGCAGCTTAGTCCCAGCGATGTACTGGACCCTCTGTAGTGCCTTGTGGTCGGAGGCTGAGCAGTTACCATACCAGGCAGTGATGCAACCAGTCAGGATGCTCTCGATGTTGCAGCTGTAGAACCTTTTGAGGATTTGAGGACCCATGCCAAATCTTTTTAGTTTCCTGAGGGGGGAATAGGCTTTGTCGTGCCTTCTTCACGACTGTCTTGGTGTGTTTGGACCATTCTAGTTTGTTGGTGATGTGGACACCAAGGAACATGAAGCTCTCAACCTGCTCCACTACTGCCCCGTCGATGAGAATGGGGGAGTGCTCGGTTCTCCTTTTCCTGTAGTCCACAATCATCTCCTTTGTCTTGATTACGTAGAGAGAGGTTGTTATTCTGGCACCACCCGGCCAGGTCTCTGACCTCCTCCTTATAGGCTGTCTCGTCGTTGTCAGTGATCAGGCCTACCACTGTTGTGTTGTCTGCAAACTTAATGATGAAGTTAGAGTCATGCCTGGCCATGCTGTAGTGGGTGAACAGGGAGTACAGGAGGGGACTAGGCACACACCCCTGAGGGGCTCCAGTGTTGAGGATCAGTGTGGCAGATGTGTTGTTACCTACCCTTACCACCTGGGGGTAGCCCGTCAGGAAGTCCAGGATCCAGTTGCAGAGGGAGATGTTTAGTCCCAAGATCCTTAACTTAGTGATGAGCTTTCAGGGCACTATGGTGTTGAACGCTGAGCTGTAGTCAATGAGTAGCATCCTCACGTAGGTGTTCCTTTTGTCCATGTGGGAAAGGGCAGTGTGGAGTGCAATAGAGATTGTGTCATCTGTGGATCTGTTTGAGCGGTATGCAAATTAGGGTGGGTCTAGGGTTTCTGGGATAATGGTGTTATTGTGAGCCATGACCAGCCTTTCAAAGCACTTCGTGGCTACGGACGTGGGTGCTACGGGTCTGTAATCATTTAGGCAGGTAACCTTAGTGTTCTTGGGCACAGGGACTATGGTGGTCTGATTGAAGCATGTTGGTGTTACAGACTCAATCAGGGACATGTTGAAAATGTCAGTGAAGACACCTGCCAGTTGGTCAGCACATGCCCGGAGCACATGTCCTGGTAATCCGTCTGGCCCAGTGGCCTTGTGATGTTGACCTGTTTAAAGGTCTTACTCATGTCGGCTATGGAGCGCGTGATCATACAGTTGTCCAGAACAGCTGGTGCTCTCATGCATGCTTCAGTGTTGCTTGCCTCAAAGCGAGCATAGAAGTGATTTAGCTTGTCTGTTAGGCTTGTGTCACTGGGCATCTCGCTGCTGTGCTTCTTTTTGTAGACTGTAATAGTTTGCAGGCCCTGCGACACCCGACGAGCGTCAGAGCCGGTGTAGTATGATTCAATCTTATTCCTGTATTGGCGCTTTGCCTATTTGATTGGTCTTCTGAGGGCATAGCGCGATTTCTTATAAGCATCCGGGTTAGAGTCCCGCTCCTTGATGGCAGCAGCTCTACCCTTTAGCTCAGTGCGGATGTTGCCTTTAATCCATTGTTTCTGGTTGGGGTATCTACGTACAGTCACTGTGGGGACGACATCATCGATGCACTTATTGATGAAGCCAGTGACTGATGTGGTGTACTCCTCAATGGCATCGGAGGAATCCTGGAACATATTCCAGTCTGTGCTAGCAAAACAGTCTTGTAGCTTAGCATTGCTTTATCTGACCACTTTTTTATTGATCGAGTCACTGGTGCTTCATGCTTTGGTGTTTGCTTGTAAGCAGGAATCCGGAGGACGGAATTATGGTCAGATTTGCCAAATGGGAGCGAGGGAGAGCTTTGTATGTGTCTCTGTGTGTGGTGTAAAGGTGGTCTAGAGTTTTTTCCCTCTGGTTTCACATTTAACATGACTGACTACCAACATTTCAGTAACAGGTGCAATAAATCAAACTAACTGATTGGATTAGTTTATCTTTGTGTAGAATAGAGCCCCACAGTGGAGGTGTCATAATACCCATAAAACCTAGCGGGTAAAACATGGAAATGCCTCCAATTGTTTTTCCGCCATTCATCAGTCATCCCATATGCTGTATTAGAGAAAAGGCCATGTACATAAAACATTTTTTGTCCTACCTCATCTTAAACGGCATTGACCTCCACTGGCCTACACAAAACACAGCCCTTATTTTAAGTGTTTCTAAAGTCCCCTATGAGAAAAATGAATGGTGGAAAAACAATTGGAACCAGTTCCTTGTTTGACCTCTAGGTTTAATGAGTATTATGACTCATACTGTAGTACTCTATAAGATGAATCAATCAATCAATGTAGGCGCAAAAACACATTGCAAGTAGAGCATGCTGGGAAATATGACAATGGTGGATTTGGTATTGATGAGATTATCTGCGGGGATTCGATTAATCTGTTCCGGCACCTGGTAGGCGTGTATTGCACAAGGTGAAAGTTGATTGCATTCGTTTTGGAACCGGGCTGCCACCCGGGCATGATCAAAGTGCCTGTTCAAAGCCCACGGCGAAGTCGGCTCAGTGACGTAGGAACAGTGGAGGTGGAACAGTGGAGGCTGCCGAGGGGAGACGGCTCATAATAATGGCTGAAATGGAGCGAATGGAATTCAAACATATATTTTATGGAAAAGAGATCTTGTATGTTTCTGGATGATGCACCAGGATGCCTTGTTGACAACACGACTCAGTGCACTGTAAAAAATGATTTGTTGTTTCAACTTATTATTTCAGTCATCTAGTTGCGTGTCAACTAGATGACTGGAAATAATAAGTTAAAACAACATTAAAGTGTGAGTTATCTGTTCTAAAGCCACATTTAACCTCTATGGGCACCTACTCAACAGCCAGTGAAATCCCGTGGCGCGTTATTTAAATTCCTCAAAAATGCAAAAACTTCAATTTTTCAAACATATGACTATTTTACACCATTTTAAAGACAAGACTCTCGTTAATCTAACCACACTGTCCGATTTCAAAAAGGCTTTACAACGAAAGCAAAACATTAGATTATGTCAGCAGAGTACCCAGCCAGAAATAATCAGACACCCATTTTTCAAGCTAGCATACAATGTCACATAAACCCAAACCACAGCTAAATGTAGCACTAACCTTTGATGATCTTCATCAGATGACAACCCTAGGACATTATGTTATACAATACATGCATGTTTTGTTCAATCAAGTTCATATTTATATCAAAAACCAGCTTTCCACATTAGCATGTGACTAGCATTCCCACCGAACACTGCCGGTGAATTTACTAACTTACTCACGATAAACGTTCACAAAAAACATAACAATTATTTTAAGAATTATAGATACAGAACTCCTCTATGCACTCGATATGTCCGATTTTAAAATAGCTTTTCGGTGAAAGCACATTTTGCAATATTGTCAGTAGATAGCCCGGCATCACAGGGCTAGCTATTTAGACACCCAGCAAGTTTAGCACTCACCAAAGTCAGATTTACTATAAGAAAAATGTTATTACCTTTGCTGTCTTCGTCAGGACTTCTACTTCAATAACAAATGTTGGTTTGGTTCAAAATAATCCATAGTTATATCCAAATAGCGGCGTTTTGTTCGTGCGTTCAAGACACTATCCGAAAGGGTAAATAAGGGTGACGAGCATGGCGCAATTCGTGACAAAAAAATTCTAAATATTCCATTACCGTACTTCGAAGCATGTCAACCGCTGTTTAAAATCAATTTTTATGCCATTTTTCTCATAAAAAAGCGATAATATTCCGACCGGGAATCTGCGTTTAGGTAAACAGATGAAAGAAAATAAAGCATGGGGTCGACTCGGGCACGCGCCTAAGCCCATAGTACTCTGATCGGCCACTTGCCAAACGCGATAAAGTGTTCCAGCCAGAGGCTGCCTCGATATCGTTCAGCTTTTTCCCGGGCTCTGAGAGCCTATGGGAGCCGTAGGAAGTGTCACGTTATAGCAAAGATCCTCAGTCTTCAATAAAAAGAGCCAAGATGAAACACAACTTGTCAGACAGGCCACTTCCTGCATGGAATCTTCTCAGGTTTTGGCCTGCCATATGAGTTCTGTTATACACAGACACCATTCAAACAGTTTTAGAAACTTTAGGGTGTTTTCTATCCAAAGCCAATAATTATATGCATATTCTAGTTACTGGGCAGGAGTAGTAACCAGATTAAATCGGGTACGTTTTTTATCCGGCCGTGTCAATACTGCCCCCTAGCCCTAACAGGTTAAAAGAGTTAACCATTTGCAATCCTTGTTCAATCAACATGCACTTAAGTCAAGCCTACTTTCATGTTAATTTATTGTAACACAGAGTTCTCAACCTGTTTGGCTGGTGGTGCTACGCTGTGGCTACGAGCAAGTCAAGCAGGCCACACATAAATAACTATACTATTAGTGACATAACAGACGAGCTTGCCACAGGCTGCACTCAACAAAATGACTTTGACTAATGAAACATGTAAACTTCATAACCCAGTATGTACAGTTGAAAAAAAGTTCAGATTTAGTAAAGTGTCAATGGTGTGCGTACTGGGAGTGGAGTCAGGTGCAGGAGAGCAGAGAGTTGTGAACAGGTGTACATAACAGACGGACGCCACTGCGTTAAAACCTCCAGCCAAAAGTGCAAAACACGCAAACAGTCACAATAATTATGTTCAAACAAATAAACATACCTCGTGACAAAACACGGAATAAACAAACACCAGTCTGGCGTGTCAAAACTGACACGTAACACAAAACAATTTCACACAAAGACATGAGGGGGAACAGAGGAATAAATATATGCAGTGTGATTGGGGAATGAAAACCAGGTGTGCAGGGGACAAGACAAAACAAATGGATAAATGAAAAATGAAGCGGCGATGGCTAGAAAGCTGGTGACGTCGATCGCTGAACGCCGCCCGAACAAGGAGAGGAGCCGACTTCGGCGGAAGTCGTGACATAAAGCTTATCTCCATTTTAAAATGTGTTTATATTTACAATGATTTATTTACTATCAAGAGTACATTGATTGATTCAACAACTTACATTGAAATCCATTAATTACATCTAGCTTGTAATGACAAAATAGTCCAATCGTCTATTTCAGAACATTTATTACACTATGTATTAACAAACAAATACATTTGCAACAATGTATTGTTCCCTAGAATGCATTTTGAGCTGCATGTCTTATGGTGCATTTAAACAGGCAGACAAATTCTGCTGTCACTGATCTGTAATTGATCTTCTAACCTCTCTTGGGTAGGGGGCAGTATTTTCACATCTGGATGAAAAGCATGCCCAAAGAAAACTGCCTGTTACTCAGGCCCAGAAGCTAGGATATGCATATAATTTGCAGATTTTTTATAGAAAACACTCTAAAGTTTCTAAAACTGTTAAAATTATGTCTGTGAGTATAACAGAACTGATATGGCAGGTGAAACCCCAAGGACAAACCATCCCAAAAAAGAAAAATTCAGCCTACCACTGTTTTCAATGGCTGTCACTTTTATTATAAGGCCAAATCCTCCCTGATTGCAGTGCCTAGGGCTTCCACTAGATGTCAACAGTCTTTAGAAAGAGTTTCATGCTGGTTTTTGGAAAAATGAGCCATAAATTGTAGTTTTTCTCGGTGGCTCCCATTTTGGCTGTAGTGTTTCCAAGCGCGTGGAAGAGAGCGCGTTCTTTGGTATTTTTCTCTGGTAAAGACAATAACGATTCTCCGTCTTAAATTTGATCGTTTATTTACGTATTAGGGTACCTAAGGTTTGATTATAAACGTTGTTTGACTTGTTTGTAAAAGTTTATTAGTAACGTTTGGGATTCATTTTGTATGCATTTTGATGGAGGGAAACTGGGTGGATTATTGACTGAAGCGCGCCAGCTAAACTGTTTTTATGGATATAAAGAAGGACATTATCGAACAAAAGGACCATTTGTGATGTATCTGGGACCTTTTGGAGTGCCAACAGAAGAAGATCATCAAAGGTAAGGCATTTATTATATCGCTATTTCTGACTTTCGTGGCGCACCTGCCTGGTTGAAACATGTTTTTCATGCTTTTGTATGCGAGGCGCTGTCCTCAGATAATCGCATGGTGTGCTTTCGCCTTAACTTCTTGGTGACAGAGGGCAGTATTCGGAAATTCAGATGAATAACATGCCCAAATCAAACTGCCTGCTACTCGGGCCCAGAAGGTAGGATATGCATATTATTAGTAGATTTGGATAGAAAACACTCTGAAGTTTCTAAAACCGTTTGAATGATGTCTGTGAGTATAACAGAACTCATATGGCAGGCAAAAACCTGAGAAGAAATCCAACCAGGAAGTGGTTTGTGGTTTTTCAAGTGACTCCCTATCAAGTATACAGTGTCTGTGGGGTCATTTTGCACTTCCTAAGGCTTCCACTAGATGTCAACAGTCTTTAGAATTTTGTTTCATGCTTCTACTGTGACTGGGGAGAGAATAAGAGCTCCTGGAGTCAGATGACTGAGAGAATGACATGAGTTCAGTGGCGCGCACTCCTGTGAGAGTTAGCTGAATTCCTTTTCTTTTCTGAAGACATTGGAATTGTCCGGTTGGAATATTACTGAAGATTTATGATAAAAACATCCTAAAGATTGATGCTATACATCGTTTGACATGTTTCTACGAACGTAAATATAACTTTTTTTTACTTTTTGTCGTGACATTTTGCGCGCGTTTGGAGTAGTGGACTGAACGCGCGAACAAAAAGGAGGTATTTGGACATAAATGATGGACTTTATCATACAAAATAAACATTTATTGTGGAACTGGGATTCTTGAGAGTGCATTCTGATGAAGATCATCAAAGGTAAGTGAATATTTATAATGCTATTTCTGATTTTAGTTGACTCCAAAATGGCGGGTATCTGTATTACTTGTTGTTGTTGTCTGAGCGCTGTACTCAGATTATTGCAAAGTGTGCTTTCGCTGTAAAGTTTTTTAAAAATCTGACACAGCGGTTGCATTAAGGAGAAGTGTATCTATAATTCTTTGAAAAACAGTTTAATATTTTATCAACGTTTATGATGAGTAGTTCTGTAAATTGATGTGCTCATTCACTGGAAGTTTTGGGAGGCAAAACATTTCTGAACATTACACGCCAATGTAAAATGGGGGTTTTGGATATAAATATGAACTTTATCGAGCAAAACATACATGTATTGTGTAACATGAAGTCCTATAAGTGCCATCTGATGAAGATCATGAAAGGTTAGTGATTAATTTTAGCTGTATTTCTGTTTTTTGTGATGCCTCTCCTTGCTTGGAAAATGGCTGTGTGGTTTTTCTTGTCTCAGCGCGGTCCTAACATAATCTAATGTTATGCTTTCGCCGTAAAGCCTTTTTGAAATTGGACAATGTGGTTGGATTAACGAGAAGTGTATCTTTAAAATGGGATATAATAGTTGCATGTTTGAGAATTTTGAATTATGAGATTTTTGTTGTTTTGAATTTGCCGCCCTGCTATTTCACTGGCTGTTGAATAGTGTGTCCCGCAGGTGGGACGCTAGCTTCTCACATGTCCCAGAGAAGTTAAAGCCTTTTTGATATCTGACACAGCGGCTGGATTAACAAGAAGTTAAGCTTTATTTTGATGTACTACACTTGTGATTTTATGAAAGTTAAATATTTATAATTCTGTAGTTTGAATTTCGCGCTCTGCAATTTCACCAGATGTTGGCCAGGTGGGATGCTACCGTCCCACCTGCCCATAAGAAGTTAACCAATATCAGCTAAGAATTTTTTTTTAAGATAAATGTTTTGTCAAACTTTTTTTTGTGTGTGTAAACATTTCCAGTACTATTTGTAGGTTTTCTATATCACAGTGTCATCAGTGGCACCTCTGAAACAAGTGGCACTTCTTAAACATTAGAAACGTGTTTACTGGTACCGAGCACACACGTTTTAAGTCATCCATGCAAGCAGTCTCTGAATGGCACACATACACAATCCATGTCTCAATTGTCTCAAGGCTGTAGTACACAAGTCTGATTCGAGTCCTGATTATAATGACTTGTGTCTTGACTTGGACTTTGTTGGGGCTACACCTTGTTCACTCATGTAAGGTTAGCAAGAATGTATTCATTATGCCAAATAAAACATTTAGTTGCCAAAAAGCACTTCTATTCAATAATTGACATTCTAAAGCACATATGCCAAATGAAAATAACATGCTAAATAAAACTAAAATGTAGCAAATAATGCCATTAAACTTCTTTGATTGCGTAAATAACATTGAGGTTATGTGAACCCCAGTGTTTTGCTCAAAAATCAACCACCAGGACTCTGACTTAATCGACAATCAAACTCATAATTTGACTCATACTAAAGAACATCCCTGCATGCAGGTACATGACTTGAAAAAGCTTGTTTTTAAAGATGATTTAATCAGTTGCCTTATTTTATCGGTGATTTTATAGGTGATTCTAAATTATGTTTCTGGACTCTTATTCCACTGCCCAATAAACCCATACACGTAAATAACATTTCAAACACTGAGCAAAGACAATCTTCCGTATGGTTTCTAAGACAAGTTGGGGTCGAGTGTGAAAAATGGAAACATTTTCAGAATGTGCTGTAGTTAATGGGAAGAGATGACAGCAAATCAATGGTCTCTAACAAAAGACGGTTGTAGTTTGTAGACTGAAGGTCACACGTAAAAATAGGATAACTTAAGTCTTCCCAAAACTGAGATTTGTAAGATTTAGGCAAATAACAGCATTGTTGTCAGAGTAATAAACTCAACTAATGTGAGTAAAACAAAAACACACCAATTAGTTGACGAAGAAGAACGAAGAAGACGGTTCTTCAGCCCATGCACTTTTGCTGTACAGTTTTCTGCACCAATCTTCAAGAATATTTTCTGAACTACCTCAAAAGCATATTTCAGACATTTTGGGTAATTCATGGTCAGACAATAAAGAAGTCCAATCAAAGCGGCAAAGGCATTTGGGACATTGTGGAGCTCATGTATGTAGCTCATGCATCATCTGCTCTTCTATCACAAGGGCAAAGTCCACATTGTCAGCTGGCATTGGGTCATCTGCAGCAGCTCCATCCACAACGATAAGGATTCCCGAAAAACTGAACAAAAATAGGCAAAGATTAGAGGGATTTCCTTACAAAGCATCTTCCAATACAATTTTTCTGTGAAACTATCTGCAAATGTACTGTTGTATATTGATGCAGGCAAGTGGGGTGGCAGGTAGCCTAATGGTCAAGAGCGTTGCGCCAGTAAACAAGCATGGTCCTTAAGCACGTCAAACAACCATGATTGCTCCCAGATCTTGATAGAATGCATTCTTATTTGAGGTAAAACATGTCTGTTCTGTTTCTATTTGCAAAAAACGATTGATTGTCCGCTATAGCGCCGCAAAGGCCCATGGTCATCCAACACTGAAAATGTAAAGCCTCATCTATCATTTAGTGCTGTTTTGGCATTCAGCTCTTTCCACAACATTCATTACATTAAAAGGCGCAGTGTGTACAATTCCACCTCGACTACTTTCTTTTTAAATGATCAGCTTACAAAAGCTGTAAAAACTATATTTCTAGATATTAAAAAAAAAAAATGAAACGTTAGTTGGACAATGATTCCCTACAATAAGCAATTCATTTGTTACACAAAAGCACAGCCTAAAATGCAAAGTTTATATTGAAGACGGACCGGCGCTAGCCCACTGACGAACAATGTTGAAGCAAAACTGATTGCAATTCCTGTTCAAATGGCAAAATCATCACTGCATAGTGTAGGGATTAATAGTCATATCAAAATCACTTTTATATTTTAAAAACAAGAAATATACTTTTTACCGCTTTTGTATATAATTTGGAATTCCTCACAATGCCACTTTAATTCTGTTAATTGTCTAACAATAGGGAATTTAACATGTCACTAAAGGCACTGTAGTATTGTGTGCTGCCATACACCAGGGATGTGTGATACGTTCAAATATGTTAAAGCTTGAGCATAAGTACATCTCACAACCGTTGACAACAGCTATCAAGTTGTTTACATGGTAGTTTGACATTATCAGCCAAACCTAGTATTGTGTTTAATGTATGGTCCTGATTTTTGCAATGCAGTCCAAGATAAAGTTGTCCAAGATAAAGATTGAGTTTCTTCTGGACAAAAAAGCATGCTGAATCGCTATTCTCAACTGAATGTCTAGCAAGGGAGAAAGGTTGAGTAAAAGTAGAACAAATAAAACATTTCTAAAACAGATGTCCTTATATACTGTAGTTGATTCCCATTTGATTTGGCCTGTGTGTTATAATCACTTCAGATGGCGACAGACATTCATAGGAACATTCATAGGATGTCACGACTTCCGCCGAGGTCGGTTCCTCCCCTTGTTCGGGCGGCGTTCGGCGGTCGACGTCACCGGCCTTCTAGCCATCACCGATCCACTTTTCATTTTCCATTTGTTTTGTCTTTGTCTGACTCACCTGATTTCAATTCCCCAATTACTTGTTCATTATTTTACCCTCTGTTCACCCATGTTTGTTTGTGAGTAATTGTTTGTCTTGTACACGGTCTGTTATTGTGGGCTCGGTATATTGTGTTGTATTTGTGAATACCTGAGTAAATACGTTGATTACTCATATCTGCTGTCCTGCGCCTGACTCTCTACACCAGCTACACACAGGCCGATTACACAGGAAGTATGGCAAGCCTCGGAGCACAGCCTCTTTCTTCCTTTGATTGGAACTCTAACAACAAAGCACAATTGACTGCTTTACGACATTGTTAATGTGGTTGTCAATGTTAAGGTCCCATCCCCAACATTGATGTGTATTTAAAAAAGTAGCAATTATCAATACACCAAAACGTAGGTAATAACTGTACAAAAGAGTTGAATGTCAATATAATCAAACCTATGTCTTTGTCAAGACTGTCCATAAGGTGTTTTAGCTCCATCCTTCCACCACTCTCGGCCCGGTGGAATTCAAGGAGCTTGGAAAGATTCCTGTCCAGGCCTTCATAACATGTTTTCTTGAGGTCCACAGACACCAGTCTCATGAACTCCAGTGCAACCTGTTTGAAGAGCATAACATACTAGCGAAGGAATTTTAGGGACAAGGCCACTATGCCTTAAGGGGGTGCCTAATCTGCCAGTGCACCAAAACAATCAACCAGGGCACTAAGGACATCAAGCAAAATAGCCAATTACATTGCTACAAAACTCAAAAACACTTGTAAAAATACCTATAAGCATTTAATGTAGGAAAGTGATTACAATGATCCAGTGCCGCTTTCATTCAGACCAAAGGGTTACCATGGCAACAGAGCTACAGTACTTATACTGATTTGGGGGAAATATATCTCGATTTTGTTCATTGGTATATAAAGTTAAGGGATTCAGAGTCAAGCTATGAAACAAAATGACAAATACTTTGAAAACAACAATGGTTTATAGGCATATTTGACAACAGAAAATGTGAGTGAAACCCTGCATTTGTGTGACCTTGTCACGTCCTGACCAACAGAGGGAGTAATTGTATTATATTTGGTCAGGACGTGGCAGAGGGGTATTTGTTTCATATGGTTCGGGTTGTGTGTGTTATTTAAGGGGTGTTTGGTTTATGTAGTCTGGGGTTTGAGTTATTGTTCTAGTGTTGGTTTTCTATGGTTTTCTAGTCTGTCTATTTCTGTGTGGTTTGTGTGGCTCCCGATCAGGAACAGCTGTACATCATTGTTCCTGATTGGGAGTCATATATTAGATGCTTGTTTTCACCTGGGGATTTGTGGGCTGTTGTATTTTACACTGCTAGAGTCTGTATAGCCTGTGAAACTGGCGGTCTCTGTTTTGTTGGTTTTCCCGTGTTTTCTTTATTTAAGAAATTAATATGATGAGCACGCAACCTGCTGCGCCTAGGTCCTCTCTCTCTCTCTCTCCTACGACAACTGTGACAGACCTATAAACAGTCAGTTTTTTTACACTCAGCCTAAGAGCACTACAGATAAAATCATTTTTTGGAAAGCGTACTACATTGATAACTTAAGTAGTTCCTTGTGTCCTCTAATCACCTTCATCTCAAAATGTACAAAAGTCTGAAGGGGGACAAGCTCTTGAGGTAAGAGAAATTGTGTTATTAATTTCAACAATCACAGAAAATCTAATTGGTCCTTTTGCAGATTTTAAATAAGCACTTGTCTCTGAACAGCGCTGGCCATCTAGATCTGACGTCAATCACAAGGGGCTCATCTTCCACAATCTCCTTTCTTCTTAATGAGAAGGTAGTCTTCACTGCTGCATCAACAGTTACCCAATCAGGACTTATTTTCTGAATCTCTTCTTGAATATAATCATTTTTGATAAATGACTTCTCAAATGAGAAAAGTACTGCTTAACATTACAGGGCTCAGAAATTACAGATGTCACATTTTATACAAGCAGTAACTTTCTTTAACATTTCGGTGTTGAGTCAAATGCTTCGATTGCTATTTCTGTTTTAAAGGTGCACAGTCTTGATGGATACATGGTACTGGACAGGTTATTGCATAATGTCCATGCTTCAATTTGTAATGTCTAATAAGGATGTGTTGATTTGATGTGTTAAGTCTGCAGTACTTACAGTTCCACTTCATCCATTGAAGCAATAATGCTTTTGGATTTCCAAGAATCTAAAAAATGTTTACAAACATTTTTCATTCACTTTAGTTAATTATTAACAAATTATTCTGAAATTGATTAGGAATTCAAGATAAGTGCTGTCTAGGTAAACCTGTTTACTAAGTGCAAAATAAATTTTTATAAAATGGTTTATTTAGCATCTCATTACACCCAAACTAACACTTGTAAAAGAACCAAACATATACTAATATTACTACTTGCAAGATTAGGCTAATTAATCATTAAAATATTCTGAGGTTTTTAAATCATATATTTTGGAAAAAGGGTTTAAAACCCAATACTAATTAGCATGGCTAGCAAACATCTTTCCTTTGTAAAATTTTGCAGGTTATCAAACTAATTCCAAGCTAGTCAACAAGCAGTTTTTATCAGCACATGTGCAATTCCAACCAGATGTGCAATCTAGCGTTATGCTGACTAAACGCACTTTAACTAACCAGCACCTGCACAAATTCAGCGATGTGTCCTGACCAACACTATGCTAGATAGGGCAATGCTAGCTAACAGCATACTAGCTAAATACCACAACATACCCTGGAGAATTTACTTAGCTACACATGCCTATATCTGATATTTGGCTAGCAAGTCGAATACAACCACAATAGTAAAACAAACTGATAACAGCTCATTACCACGCAATCTAATAGTAATGATAACTACAAGCATAGCTACAGTAGCAACAGTCGGCTTTTGTAGCTAGCTACTGTCATACAGGTTATCAAACAAATGACAAGTTAGTCAGCATGTCTGCAAGTTGGCGTCAAGTGTGCTGCTGGCTAGAGCGGTCCTATTTAATAACAGCAAGCTTAGCTACAATTATACTACAGTACATGTAGCAGAATTGCACAAGTA
Organism: Salmo salar; assembly: GCF_965601325.2. Classification (NCBI taxonomy): domain Eukaryota; kingdom Metazoa; phylum Chordata; class Actinopteri; order Salmoniformes; family Salmonidae; genus Salmo; species Salmo salar. Next base: position 41,086,948 of record NC_138302.1, on the reverse strand, counting down.
ATCCGATTTTTAAACTGATAGTAAAATACTATTTGCCAAACGTAGCCAAATATCTGTTTTTCTTTCTAAATGTAACCAAATGACCATTTTAACATGTAGTTTGTGCGGTGCTAACCAGCAAGCTAGCATGTAAGTGGCTAATGTCCTCGCTATACTTGTGCTGAAAAGTTATCATTATTTTAAAAAATGGCACTTGTTATCTTACCCAATAAATATTTTTACCGTGTAGGTCTATAACATGCTAGTGCTTGTATTGTTTTAAAGGAGATACTCATCTTTAGCCAAGCTACTCACTCCTGCTTGGAAGCTGTTGAATGCAGTAGAGGAGCTGCCAGAGCATGGTCTTGATCAGACCACTTCCTGAAATTACCACTGAGTTCTAAAATAAATTGTGCTAGCACGACAAGGCTAAAGTAAAGAAAAATATGTTTGATTGTAAACATTATACACTTTTGTTTAATAATTGATTGATTACTAGAATTACAAGGAGCAAGTGCTAAACCAAATTAAGTTTGATCTATATCAACACTACACAATGGGATAGGTGATCTGATGCATTCCAAGTGTTTTTTTGTTGTTGTAGTTAATCTCTTTTAACCATTTGTAACATTACACATTACTTTCACTACATTGGCCTCACCAAACACAAATGGTTAATGGCTAGCCATAAAAGCTTAGGCCCAATATTAGTATCGCTAATACATGCATAGAGATAGTATATGTAAATCATTCTCCTACAGTTTACTCAGTTAGCAGACACTCTTATCCAGAGCGACTTACAGTTAGTCTTACTGGAATAAACAATAGGCCTACTTGCTAGGAAAGCAGCTTGGCCTTAGTTACACATGTGTAGACCTTCATACAGTATAAACCTCAGCTAAAACAATATGAACCAATTGCCCGTACAATTGACACAGTTCATGCTATTCACTTCTATTTTACATTTTGTGGTTTAGAACTAAAAGTTGGATGTCAAGAGAACCTGTTGTTGACTAATATATGTAGCAGCAGTTATTTACCTAGCTAGCTTAGCTCCTACCAATCACGACTTGTTGTGTAGCTAGCTAACAACAAAAATATCAGGAATAGTGACATAGCAATGAACAGAAATGAATCATGCTTGTAAAATAATCCGTCTGCATTTATTGCTGTTATATTCTTTAAAATTTGCTGCATTGGTGTCAGAAATGATAAAATTAGATATTGCATGTAACCTAGAAATTAATTTATTGGCTGCAAGGAATATGGGGGAAGTCCCGCCAACAAAGTTGCACCAATCAAATTCCATTTGAAACAAGCCTATCAACAAAATGACAATTGTGACAACTGTTGGCACCCCATAGGGATTCTTACTTATGGAAAAAGGAACTGTATTGTGGCCTTCCATGGCTCCCTTTAATTAGGGTATACAAATAAGGTAACACGCATGGAATATGCATTTTTCATCAATCACAATGTGGAAAGGCAAAAACACAAATTCTAAAAATAAAAAAATGTTTTCCACTACTAAACAATAGGTACACTATTAGGGCAATAATTAAGAAGTTCAAAGCCAGACTCAAACCCACACAACAGTACATGTGCACCGGATGCAGTTGCACAGACCACTGATTTGACTTCTTGGTTCTGATTTAAAAGTTAAATGAACACGGTCTTAGCTGATTTAACTTAATCTTGTAAGTTACATTAATGTACAGATTTGTAGTTATCCTGACTTGACATTTAAAGTCAAGACAACTGTTGTCTTCATTTAGTTCATTTTACTTATTGGATCTAATTTGAAAGTTGAGGGACCACATAGTTCATAGCTGATTCAACTTGATTTTATACGTTAAGACAATGTAACGACTTGTAGTTATTATAACATGTCATGGTTTGTCAACACAACTAGGATCTTGTTTTAGTTTATTTGGCTTACTAGTTCTGATTTTAAAGTTGTCTGAGCTAATTATTTGGTAACTGAACTGATTTTTTATGTTTACAGCTTTTGTTGAGTTGAAGTCTAACTTTACATGATTTGTCAAATCAACACATTTTGCACATTTAGTTGACTTGAATAGATTGACTTAATAGCAAAAAAAAGTGTTAGTGTGGTTCAGATTACTGTTCGACTTGAGAAGGGTGCTCCTCCCTCATCACTTTTGCCAGTGTCCCGCTGCTCCGCATAACCGACTCCGCCCTTTTACTCTTCACAGTGAAAAACAATAACTGTTATTATTAACACCAACACTGGGGGTTATTTTACACCACAGAATGGTGAAATGTTAATAGAGATGGTACACTGAAAGATTAACACTGGCCAATTTACTGTGAAGGTGTCATACTCAATGCCAGAAACTTGTCTGTTTTCCTTTTGCAGCTATTGTCATAAAAATTCCTACATCTGTCAAGGAAATTCAAGACTGAATGTTAAACATCGGTCAGGGAAGCCTAGACAGATTTGATAGTAAAACCAACAAAAATGCTAACTTCTGAAAATACCTTTAGGACAAGAAACAGTTACCCTGGACAAAGCCACAAGTCTATAAACATGATCTTCTCAGGAACTGTCATTCCAGGGTTGTCCTACACGCTTTTGTAAGATTTCCCAAAATATCAGTGTTAAACAGTGTAATGGACTTGTAATTAACAATGCGTTCAATTAAGTTACTCTAAAATATGTGGCTCAGTTGGTAGAGCATGGTGTTTGCAACGCCAGGGGTTGTGGGTTCGATTCCCACAGGGGACCAGTACGGAGAAAAAATGTATGAAATGTATGCATTCACTACTGTAAGTTGCTCTGGATAAGAGCGTCTGCTAAATGACTAAAATATAAATGTAACGATGGCACGGATGTTTATGATTACTTTGCGAAGCACAATAACTTTCTCTTCAAAACAACTTGATCCTGTTCAATAGGATACAGTTTGACACTTTGCCACAATCGCAGGCCACAAATAGTTACAACAACCTGATCCAGTAAGCAATTCATGTTTCTGCTTAAAGCACACATTTCTACCCTCATATAGGAAACTTGACATAGTTCATAAAGCATAATCCAATTAGAGGTTGGACTATAGATGAATGTACTGTTTACTGCATGTCTAAATTCATTCAATTCAAGTGAATTGTTTTTTTTGTTATTTTCAATTCTCATACATTAAATCACTAGAAACCTGTCAATGTATAATATAAGCTTTAGATCAGTCACTTGCATATCCCTTTCCTGGCTCCATGTGTGGAAATGTGTGCTTAGGTCTGCTATCAATGTTTTTAAATGTAATTTCAGACCCAAGCAGTGCTGTGAAGGGACATTATTTCAGGTGCCCAAACAACCTTATTGATTGTAACTGCTGCTGGAATACAATTGCATTCTATAAATAAATGTTACTGCATCATTATTTGTAGGCTAAGCTTGGTGTGTTATGTAAACACTTAAAAGGCAACTTCAAAGAAATGCATTTTATTCACAATGAATTTCAGTTACTAACATTTCCACAAACTCATGAGCTACATTTATTTACAAACAGGTTCATTTAATTCAAAATCAGAATAATATATATTTTTTAAATGTATTTGAAGTTTACATCTTAAAGAAACTGTCCAGTGAACATTTTTAAAAGCTCATATTATTTGGGTATGACCAAACAGAATATGTTGACTTATCCTTTACTTGTAGTCATGATCAATGCATAAATGATAGAAAACCCACTCAGTAAAACCCCCATTTCAAACATGTTTTTGAAACAAACCATTTGTCCTGCTGGCTGTTTAGAAGCAGTAAACTAGCATGCCAACGTTAGCTATCGAGGATAGATTAGCTAAATGGCTAGCCAATGCAGATCCTCCACACAACAACCAGCTCACCATTCACTTCTATTTTACATTTTGTGGTTTAGAACTAAAAGTTGGATGTCAAGAGAACCTGTTGACTAATATATGTAGCAGCAGTTATTTACCTAGCTAGCTTAGCTCCTACCAATCACGACTTGTTGTCTAGCTAGTAGCTAGCTAACAACAAAAATATCAGGAATGGTGACAAAGCAATGAACAGAAATGAATCATGCTTGTAAAATAATCCGTCTGCATTTATTGCTGTTATAGTAAAGTGTAGTAGTTCCATCGTGTGTTTAAAATCCTGAATCCATCCAAAGCCTACTATTTGACTACAGGCAGTAGCCTTCGGTAAAGAATTAAAGTCCAGACTGCAGGTGGAGTTGGTAGCGAATTTCAATATCCAAGTGTATGAGCGTCTCATTGGCTGAGCTGGCAAATCAGCTTTTTTAAAGCGGTATACGTCCAAACTCATCTGTTTATACTAAGGCCAAGCAGGAGCATAGAGAAAAGCAGATTTAACATCCTTCTGTTAAATATATTTTGTAATGGTAAATATTTCATAGAAATCTGGAACAGTGGACAGATACAATATTACAGTACCTTTAAAGTATCTGTATCAAAATACACTTCCAAAGGCACTGTATGAATACAAACAACTCAATGGAAGGTGACAATGCCTTACATGTGTTAAATTCAAGGTATCGTTGACATTTCATCAATGGGCTTTTATGCTTCAATGGGATTTGTAAGCTGTTAGATATTATTTTGGTGTTGCAACAAACCATTTATGACCTTTCCCCAAACCCCACCAGTTCAGTTTGAGATGTGGCAATACCGTTGGCATGTGCAGATTTTGATTAAAGGAACTGGTTAGGCTACATCATATTGGTCCAAGAGAAACAAGACGTTTTGACATGAATGCACGCAGATGTTCTCATCCAAAGGTTCAAGTACTTTACAAGGGGCAGTGCGATAGGTGTGAAGGTATCCAACAAGTGACGTCATGGAACAGCAGTTCAAAGCAATGCAACTTTTAACATAACAATGCGATACATTAAATGGCCTGTGATACAAGAAATCGTTTCCTTGATCCTAAACTAACAATGAGCAGTGTGTTCAATCTTTGACCAGTAAAGTCAACGACATTTTTGTGCATCACTATGAAAAGCAAACATTTACATCAGTTCATACGATGTGAAAATAGCATGGATTGGGAAGATCAATTTAGTTAAACAGTTTCAAATCTCTTGCCAAATCATCATTGGATATGTACATTATTATTCCTTAACCTCCTCATAAAATAAGGTCTCAGGAAGTGATTTGTGTTATTAGTTTCATGTCAGTTGCTTTCAAAGTGTATTTCCCTAACAACTATTAACCAATCTGTTTACTCCAAAAATAAAACTCAGTCCCATTGACTTGCAGGGTTCTGGCTGAACTATAAAACAAAGGTCTCAGGTGAATCTTTTGTCCATTGCTACCTGCAGCCACAGGACTCCACCACCATGTCCTCGTACTGTTTGTAAACCACATTATTGGCTGAGTCAATGTAGAGGATGCTGATTGGGCTGAGGCGAGTGGGCACGCAGCAGGTGGGTGGAGTCGAGTCAGGGTCCATGGAGTTCATGAGCGTCTGGATGATGGCGTGGTTGGTGGGCTCGAGGTGTGAGCGGATGGGGAAGTCGCACACCCCGTCGCAGTGGTAGGCCTCATACTCCAGTGGGGCAATGATCCAATCATCCCAACCCATCTCCTTGAAGTTGACATGTAGCTGCTTCCTGTGGCAACGAGGCTTGGGGTTCTTGGCCAGTTTCTTGCCACGGGTGGTGGGGGCTCGGCGCATACGCCGCTGGGTGAACAGGTACTCATACACAGTCTTGTTGTCGTGGCCCGACCGGGCTTTGATCTCGCTGTAGAACAAGTCCCGTTTCTTGGTGCGTCCGAACACGAGGAAAAAAGCTTTCTCTTTGGTCTGCCTGCCCAGACGACTGAAGCCCATTGCCTTGAGGTCCACCGGGTGGCCTCGTTCCAAGGCCTCCAGCTCGAAACAAAGCTGGACGGTGTTGTGGAAATTCTTGAATAGTTTCCAAATGTCAAACACTTCCCATTTGGGTGTATTGTTGTCCTCGATGGTTCGAGTTTGGAGCAGTGTAGCTTTCTGCTTACCTGCTGCACAGGTGAAAAGCTTCAGGCAGAAAACTCTGCCAGTAGAAAGTGCTTTGCGTGGGTCGGCCAGTCTTTTCCTGAGAATGCGCAGCTCGGCACCCAGTAACCCCTCCTTCTCCAGGGAACTGATGTTGAAGTTATACTTCTGTCTTCTCAGCTGGAGAAGACGGTCATCTGTAAAAGGTGACAGAGTCAAGGGTAAGAATAAAATGTGCTAATGTGGCTTCTCAGGTAACACAGGAGGTAACATTTCTCAGATAACACACACTTTGTTTTTGGTATGGCCATATACAAATGAAAGCCAGGATTTTCATCCAGGAACAGTACGCGTTCGAAAGTACATTAAAACCTGACATTTGCAGACTACAGACCACATTGACGAATAATCAGACAATTAATGTCGACCTGCAGCTGTTTACCAGTGGACCTACCATTGCGTAATATGGCATTTGCTAAGAGTGGACCAAACATCACTGGAACAATACAAAAGATAGCCAATTCTCCACCCGTTCTCTATGTCAATGTGGAGTGACCTGTGGGTTTAGGAACCCCACCTGAGATAAAAAATAATAAAAATACGGTGAGCTATAAAAGTATTGGGAGGGTGACGCATCTTTTGTTTTGGCTCTGTGGTCCAGCACTTTGGATTTGAAATGATACAATGACTGAGGTTAAAGTGCAGACTGTCAGCTTTAAGTTGAGGATGTTTTCATCCATATCAGGTGAACCATTTAGAAATGACAGCACTTTTTGTACATAGTCCCCCCATTTTAGGGGACCAAAATTATTGAGACAAATTAATGTGTTAAGGTAGTCAAAAGTTTAGTATTTGGTCCCATATTCCTAGTACGCAATGATTACATCAAGCTTGAGACTACAAACTTGTTGGATGCATTTGCTGTTTGTTTTGGTTGTGTTTCAGAGTATTTTGTGCCCAATAGAAATGTATGGTAAATAATGTATTGTGTGGATGCTGTAGATGCTACCATAATTACGGATAGTCCTGATAGAATCGTGAATAATGATGAGTGAGAAAGTTAGACGCACAAATATTATACCCCAAAGACATGCTAACCTCTCACCTTTACAATAACAGGGGAGGTCAGCGTTTGGGGAGGGTATGATAACGTTCTCACTCATCATTATTCCCAATTTATTCAGGACTGTCTGTAATCATGGTAGCATCCACAGTAATGTAGAAGTGTTTATGAACATTCTGTTATTTACAATAAAGGTGACACCAAAATGATACGACACGTTATTTACCGTTCATTTCTATTGGGCACAAAATGATCTGAAACAACCAAAACAAGCAGAAAATGCATCCAACATGTTTGAATAGTCACAAGCTTGATATGGGACTCAATATAACATGTTTGACTACTTTAATACACATGTGAGTGAATTTGTCCCATAAACGGTTCAACCGATATGAAGGTCACCAACAAGTTGCTGAGGACACGTTATACAAATAAAGTACAAATTAAAAAGTGTTTTAAATGTAAATCTTTAGCAGCTAGAAATGTTCAACCAATGTCGTTTAATCATTTTAAACAGTTTTACACACTAAAAAAAATATTGCATAGAGGCCACCTACTTGAACCCCGAAGGTCTATTTATTTACACTTTAGAGGCTGCAAAACACTGATGGAATGGCTATGCAGATGGCTACTGACAGTGTGACAGAACCATGACCAAGGTAAAAAACGTATTATGTCAAACAGCCAGTAACCTATGTTGGGCCACATTCCACAAGCAAGGGAACCTTTTGACTTAAGCTTCAAGTTTGCTTTGACTTTAGTTTGACTTTACCGCTCTAATAGAGGTTGGTTTGATGAGCAGAGGCATACAGCTCCAATTTATTCTGAGACCTGGTCTCTTGGTGGTTATATTTATAGAGTTAAACTAAATGCTACATTTAAAGATAAGTAAGCATATTCAGAATTTTGCCTCAATCTTCATAATGATTCTATTTTCTTTAGCAGAAATAAACAGCTACTTTATTGGACCATTGATCCATAATGTATACGCCATTGTGACATTGCAAGCAGTAATGCAGATTTTTTTACGTTTTATTATGAGACCATTTTTAAAAAATGACACATTGTTTATGGCATCAAAAGTGTACCTTGTCCTTTATCCACAAAGCTGGTGATGGTGTTGGCCATGCCAGCCTCGTGCAACACGCTGGTGTTCACCTCTCCTGTGGATAGTGACCAATACAGTGACAACATGTAGTCGTGCGGAGTCACCAATGGGTGCTTCGGAAGGTCTGTGTCGCTCAGTTTGCCCGTTGCTTTGGCACTCCTTTGGGCTAACGGAGCGCTGTATTTTTGCACAGCAACGACTCTATGCTGTCCAGTTCGTGCTGATGTTGCAACTCTGGGGAAAGTCTTTCCTTTGCTCTGTCTGGGCGTATCTCCGCCTTTGCGTGTTTGCACGCTCAACGCCATGAAAGCAGGCACAGCAGCTGTGTTGGTAGCATCCCTGTCGGGTACCCAAGAGCGCGCAGACTCCTTGCGTCCCAAATTGATAGCTCCACTAACACTACTCGCCGTTACGCCGTGTGGTGATGACACTGATGTCACAGCTTTTGCTTTGGCTGCCTCGCCCTTTATCAGCGGGGGTCCTGTCCTAATGCGCGTGATCCTCGCAGCGCTCGGAGACTTCCAACCCGCTACGCCGTAGTTTCCTACTGTAGACCTGGCAGTTGAGGTGATTCGCGGGTTGACTCCTTTACCTGCTCCGCCTGCGTGCTCCTTGCCTCGGCTCTCGGTTGCGCGCTGTGCCGTCCCGGTATGGCTCAGTGACACTGGGATAAATTCCAGGTATAAGAGAGTCCAACACCCCAATAAAAGAGGGAGACGTTTCAGGACTTTCATCCTCTGATCTTCCTTTGAATGTTTGCCAGGGAGAAATGCGCACAGGCTTTTCCCGTTTGAAATAAGTAAACATGAACAAGTTTGGAATAGTGAAAATGTGGACTAGAATTTAGTATTCTATGGTAAAATAGACTATGCAAACCGTTACTCCCAGATCCGCTATTCAGTACCATAGTGATGCAAATGTCCTGTTGCTTGTCTTGATTTCCAATATAGCCAACAGTTGTCCAAAAAGGTTTGCATTTAGAGGGGAATACTTGACTTCGTTAAACTCCAACTGTTCTGCTAGATATCTTGTCAGAGACTTGTTTAAATCCCATTTTTTCCAAGAGGGAAGAATGGCGTAATGCTACTGCAGTTTTTTTCTCTCAAAGTTGAACCCCTTCCAGTGAAAATATTTCACACACATAACCCTGCAGGTGCTCTGAAATATCTACAAACCTGAACTCAAGAATTGGAAAAGGAATTCCAACATTAACCAGTTTAATTAGGTGCGCTTGCTGAAAGCAAAGCACAACTCTAGATTTCATACATATGTATTATTAGGTGATGCTTGCTGAAGGAATAACACCAGATTTCTTACATACTCATATTATTAGCTGTGCTTGCTGAAAGCAAAGCACAACTTTACATTTCTTACATACTTCTTATTAGGTGTGCTGGCTGAAGGCACGTCGTACGTAGTCTTATTATTATTCTATTTATTCAGCCTGCTCTAGAGCTTAACCTGTCTAAGCCCTATCGAAACAAAATATATATAAAAGAATTGTATGAAACATTGAATTTGGTATTACTACTATTAGCCAGTAGAAACGCATTGAGTAACAGATTCACTACATGGTAGTAAAAAAAAACGAAAGGAAGTTTATTCTGATGTGTCTGTCCTGTATCTGAGAGATATAAAAACGATCATGAAGCTATTTATTTGTGTACATATATTTATCCTCTTATTTTAGGCACTAAACCATCTTCATATACTTCCATTCATTTTTTTCCAACTGGTACCTGGGACCTTCAGGGGCTACAGACTGTTCTGACACTACAGACAGAAGTTGGCAGAAGAGACTGTACCAAGTCTTGTGTCCTAGAGAAAAACGGACCACATCGTGTTCGCGTGAGTCTCATCTTTCGATAGTGGCCATAATAGGTTGTAGGCCAAACCGTTCGGATGCAACATACGTTTTTGTGAGATTTTCGGGATGTCTCATGGTCTGACAAACACAGATCTAGCTCTACCACCTTTCACCGCAGAGTTCCGCGGGGCATGGAAATTGTATACTAAGGGTTAAACGGTTTAAGCTATTAAAACCAAACAGACTTCCAACTGTTCAGACTGCCCCAACTTAGATGGCTTGAGAAATATTTTTGATAGCGTTTATACAATATTTAAATGAGCTCCTAATGGATTTCAATAGGGAAAAAAGGGCCATAGACTGGAATGATAAAAATGTATATAAAATTACACCTACAGTGCATTCAAAGTTTTCAGACCACTTTTGTTACATTACATTATTCTGAAATGGATTCAATAGTTTTTTTCCCCTCGTCAATCTATATACAGTAACCCACAATGACAAAGCGAAAACAGTTTTTTTGAATTTTTTGCAAATTTATAATAAATAAAACAGATACCTTTTTACATAAGTATTCAGACCCTTTGCTATGAGACTCAAAATTGAGCTCAGGTGCATCCTGTTTCCATTGATCATCCTTTAAATGTTTCTACAACCTGATTGGCGTCCACCTGTGGTAAATTCAATTGATTGGACATGATTTGGAAAGGCACACACCTGTCTATATAAGGTCCCACAGTTGACAGTGCATGTCAGAGCAAAAACCAAGCGATGAGATCAAAGAAATGGTCCATAGAGCTCTGAGATATGATTGTGTCGAGGCACAGATCTGGGGAAGGGTACGAAAACATTTCTGCAACATTGAAGGTCCCCAAAAACACAGTGGCCTCCATCATTCTTAAATGGAAGAAGTTTGGAATGACCAACACTCTTCCTAGAGCTGGCCGCCCGGCCAAAATGAGCAAGAACCTGATGGTCACTTTGACATAGCTCGAGTTCCTCTGTGGAGACGAGAAACTTCCAGAAGGACAACCATCTCTGCAGCACTCCACCAATCAGGCCTTTATCGTAGAGTGGCCAGATGGAAGCCACTCCTCAGAAAAAGGAACATGACAGCCCACTTAGTTTGCCAAAAGGCACAAAAGGACTCTCAGACCATGAGAAAGAAGATTCTCTGGTCTGATGAAACCAAGATTGAACTCTTTGGCCTGAATGCCAAAGGCACTAAACTATCTTCATATGTTCAAACTGTCCGAACTTAGATTGTCAAAGGATATTTGATAATATGTATACTTTAGGAACTATAACCATTTTAAATGAGCATAAATGAACATGGGTTTGAATAAGAACCTGTCATAACTGGCCTGTGAGGATCAGGTTAGATGGATTCAGCTCTACAGAGATATCTCTCTCTCCCACAGAGGTGGAGAGGTATGGAGGTGGGGGGTTTATGACCTCGCGCCCATCGTAAATTGTAAGGCAGCAGACCAACTCCTTTCTGGTCTAATGTGAATGTCTGTGTGCCTTATGAAGAGTTTATAGCCCAAAACTAAATCATCAAATAAATGGACTTTGGGACAATATATTTGGGAATAATGGATGGAATATGAACATGCACAGTTACTTTTTCTTGCATGTGAACCGTTTGTAAATACCTGGATTTCTGCATAAATTGGTCATCAAATTTGATCTGAACTTCATCTAGGTCACAACAATAGAAACACAGTGTGCTTAAACTAATTACACACAAACCATTATACGTTTTCATGTCTTTATTGAACACGCCGTGTAAACATTCGCAGTGTAGGGTGGGAAAAGTGTGAACACTTGGATTTATTAACTGGTTGACCCTCCTTTGGCAGCAATAACCTCAACCAAACGTTTTCTGTAGTTGCGGATCAGACTTGCACAACGGTCAGGAGGAATTTTGGACCATTCCTTTATACAAAACTGTTTCAGTTCAGCAATATTCTTGGGATGTCTGGTGTGAACTGCTCTTTTGAGGTCATGCCACAGCATCTCAATCGGGTTGAGGTCAGGACTCTGACTGGGCCACTCCAGAAGGTGTATTTTCTTCTGTTGAAGCCATTCTGTTGATTTACTTCAGTGTTTTAGGTCGTTGTCCTGTTGCATCACCCAACTTCTGTTGCACTTCAATTGGCGGACAGCTAGCCTAACATTCTCTTGCAAAATGTCTTGAGAAACTTGGGAATTCATTTTTCCGTTAATGATAGCAAGCTGTCCAGGCCCTGAGGCAGCAAAACAGCCCAAACCATGATGCTTCCTCCACCATACTTTACAGTTGGGATGAGGTTTTGATGTTGGTGTGCGGTGCCTTTTTTTCTCCACACATAGTGTTGTGTGTTCCTTCCAAACAACTCAACTGTAGTTTCATCTGTCCACAGAATAGCCAGTAGCGCTGTGGAACATCCAGGTGCACTTTTGCAAATTTCAGACGTGCAGGAATTTGTTTTTGGACAGCAGTGGCTTCTTCCGTGGTGCCCTCCCATGAACACCATTCTTGTTTAGTGTTTTACGTATCGTAGACTTGTCAACAGAGATGTTAGCTTGTTCCAGAGATCTGCAAGTCTTTAGCTGACACTCTAGGATTCTTCTTAACCTCACTGAGTATTCTGCGCTGTGCTCTTGCATAATGACAAAGTGAAAACGTGTTTTTAGAAAATGTTGCTAATTTATTGAAAATTAAATACAGAAATTAAATACAGAAATATCTCATTTAAATACGTATTTACATCCCTAAATCAATACATGTTATAATCTGCTTTGGCAGCGATTACCGCAGTGAGTCTTTCTGGTTAAGTCCCTAAAGCTTTGCACAGCTAGATTGTACAATATTTGCACATTATTCTTAAAAGAGAAATTCAAACTCTGTAAAGTTGGTTGTTGCTCATTGCTAGACAGCCATTTTCTAGTCTTGCCATAGATTTTCAAGACAATTTAACACAACTGTAACTACGCCACTCAGGAACATTCAATGTTGTCTTGGTAAGCAACTCGTGTATATTTGGCCTTGTGGTTTAGGTTATTGTCCTGCTTTTTTATTTAAAAAAACTCCCTAGTCATACCTATATTATGATGCAGCCACCACCAAGCTCGAAAGTAGGAAGAGTGGTACTCGGTGATGTGTTGTGTTGGATTTGCCTCAAACATAACGCTTTGTATTCAGGATATAAAGCAAATATTTTCCGTATTTTTTTGCTGATTTACTTTGGTGCCGTATTGCAAACAGGATGCATGTTTTTAGAATAATTTTACACGACCCTAAGCACAGAGCCAAGACAATGCAGGAGTGGCTTCGGCACAAGTCTCTGAATGGCTGGGCCCTCCCAGCCAGAGCCCGGACTTGAACATCTCTGGAGAAACCTGAAAATAGCTGTGCAGTGACGCTCCACATCCAACCTGATAGAGCTTGAGAGGATGTGCAGAAAAGAATGGGAGAAACTCCCCAAATACAGGTGTTCCAAGCTTGTAGCATCATACCCAAGAAGACTCAAGGCTGTATTCGCTGCGTCTGAATACTTATGTAAATGTCATATTTCAGTTTTAATTGAAAAACAATATTTGCAAAAAAATGTAAAAAAAAAACTGTTTTTGCTTTGTCATTATGTGATATTGTGTGTAGTTTGATGAGAAAAAAAAAAACTTGAATCCATTTTAGAATAAGGCTGTAAAGTAACTAAATGTGAAAAGTCAAGGGGTCTGAATACTTTCCGAATGCACTGGATAGAGCGTTTTAGATTGTTATGGTATAGAAATGTATTGCAATTACTGGAAAACACTTTCAATATTGTCCATTATAACCTAATATTGCTTACATTTTATTTTCAGTGAATTATGGGACATGTCAAAACTATTTATTTCAGCATAGCAAATTGATTCTTATTAACATGGCTAAATTACAATCCTAACAATGTCTCAATCCCGGATACAAGGGGGATAATAGGAAGAGGGCCCAGACTGCATACCAATGGTTGGATGATCGTCTCCTGTCCACGTACTAACAACTCCAAACCTTGACTAAAGAGGAGCTTTGAAGTGACTGTGCCAGAGACGGTATCTAACCCAAGAGGTGTGTAAGTATCCTTTGTGTTTAGCCTGGAGGTTTAAGTTCAGGACACAGAGACATAAACATAAACACACCCACGGTGGGATGAAAACCTCCGTGCTTGGCCTCCACTTAAAAAAAAAAAAAAAGTGTGCACAGCACATTTTTGAGTCCAACTGTCCTGAATGTATTCTATTCTCAGGATGTTTGAAAAAATCCCAAAGGAAATCTGTCTCAGCTTGTGGTTTACCTCGTACTACTCTGGCATGCAGAAGCAGGGGAACATTGTCTTTGTGTGAATGTGGCACTGTGCTCATGCTAGCCATTGCCATGCAACGGTAATAATAACTTTGAGGGGGTAAATGTGTACAGTACTGCTATTGAGACGAGATGACATTCAAAAACCACATAAAAATCTCAGACAATTTGTTACCAACTAACTACCTTCCATAACTTTGGGTCGGTACTTGGATACTTGATTGTCCATGTTTCTCTGAATATCTTTCCATTTCAAACATTACTCAGCAAAAAACCTGATTTTCAAAATGTCAGAACACTTATGAGCTGTGGAACACTGCAATATTTGACAGGTTGTAAGACCTCCCTACAGCCTACTGTATCCAAGTGACAATGTTTTCATAACACTAATTATTTTATACAAGGTTACAATTTTACAGATTTACAGTGCTATCCAGTTGAACATAAGCATCATATTCCCTTGTCACAAGGCCTGTTCCCTAACCCCTTATGTATAACATTTGGTTGCAGATATTATCCTGTGCTTTGTGGCGAGCCCTTAATTGACTAAAGTGAAGCAAAAGCAGTTTCAAACAAATGCACGAGTGCCCCCTTTAGGCTATGTTTTGTCTCATTGTGTAACAAACTGAGAACATGCAATCCATTCCATGAATGGGAAAGGGAGATACCTAGTCAGTTGTACTACTGAATGCCTTTCAACTGAAATGTGTCTTCTGCATTTAACCCAACCCCTCTGAATCAGAGGTGCTGGGGGGCTGCCTTAATGGTTGCCACCATTCTGTATACTTCTGGCCCTTTGGACACTGTGTTAACTAACCTCCAGACGAGCTTCAATGCAATACAACTCTCCTTCCGTGGCCTCCAACTGCTCTTAAATGCAAGTAAAACTAAATGCATGCTCTTCAACCGATCGCTGCCCACACCTGCCCGCCCATCTAGTATCACTACTCTGGACGGCTCTGACTTAGAATATGTGGACAACTACAAATATCTAGGTGTCTGGTTAGACTGTAAACTCTCCTTCCTGACTCACATTAAGCATTTCCAAAATTAAATCTAGAATCTGCTTCCTATTTCGCAACAAAGCATCCTTCACTCATGCTGCCAAACATAACCCGTAAAACCGATCCTTAACTTCGGCGATGTCATTTACAAAATAGCCTCCAACACTACTCAGCAAATTGGATGCAGTCTATCACAGTGCCATCTGTTTTGTCACCAAAGCCCCCTATACTACCCACCAATGCGACCTGTACGCTCTTGTTGGCTGGCCCTCGCTTCATATCCATCGCCAAACCCGCTGGCTCCAGGTCATCTATAAGTCTTTGCTAGGTAAAGCCCCGCCTTATCTCAGCTCACTGGTCACCATAACAGCACCCACCCGTAGCACGCGCTCCAGCAGGTATATCTCACTGGTCATCCCCAAAGCCAACTCCTCATTTGGCCGCCTTTCCTTCCAGTTCTCTGCTGCCAATGACTGGAACGAACTGCAAAAATCACTCAAGCTGGAGACACATCTACCTCACTAGCTTTAAGCACCAGCTGTCAGGGCAGTTCACAGATCACTGCACCTCAACATAGCCCATCTGTAAATAGCCCACCCAACTACCTCATCCCCATATTGTTATGTTTTGCTCCTTTGCACCCCAGTATCTCTACTTGCACATTCATCTTCTGCACATATCACTCCAGTGTTTAATTGCTAAATTGTAATTATTTTGCCACTACGGCCTATTTATTGCCTTACCTCCCTAATCTTACTTTATTTGCACACACTGTGTATAGACTTTTCTATTGTGTTATTGACAGTACATTTGTTTATTCCATGTGTAACTCTGTTTGTGTCGCACTGCTTTGCTTTATCTTGGCCAGGTCGCAGTTGTAAATGAGAACTTGTTCTCAACTGGCCTACCTGGTGAAATAAATAAAGAATTTTTTTTTTTTTTAAATCGACATTCACGTCTTCAGCACCCAGGGAACAGTGTTATCTGCCTTGCTAAGGGGCAGAACAACAGATTACCTTGTCAGCTCAGGGATTCAATCCAGCAACCTTCCAGTTACTGGCCCAACGCTCTAACCACTAGGCTACCTGCATGGAGAAGGTCTGAAGGTTCCAGGTGGACAAAATGTCATGCCGATCATTGGTACGTTGCATTTATTAGTTACATACTGTCAGGGAATCTTTTCAAATCAAATCTAATCTAACCTTATTAGTCAAATGCGCCAAATATAACAGGTTTAGACCTTACAGTGAAATACTTACTTACAAGCCCTTCAACCAACAATGCAGATTTAAGAAAATACCAGCAAAAAAAAGTAATAGATAAGAATAACAAATAATTAAAGAGCAGCAGTAAATAACAATAGCGGGGCTATATACAGTGGGTACCGGTACAGAGTCAATGTGCGGGAGCACCGGTTAGTCGAGGTGATATGTACATGTAGGTAGTTATTAAAGTGACTATGCATAGATAATAACAGAGTAGCAGTGGCGTAAAAGAGGGGGTGGGGGGGGCAATGCAAATAGTCTGGGTAGCCCTTTGATTAGCTGTTCAGGAGTCTTATGGCTTGGGGGTAGAAGTTGTTTAGAAGCTTCTTGGACCTAGACTTGGTGCTCCGGTACCGCTTGCAGTGCGGTAGCAGAGAGAACTGTCTATGACTAGGGTGGCTGGAGTCTTTGACCATTTTAAGGGCCTTCCTCTGATACCGCCTGGTATAGACGTCCTGGATGGCAGGAAGCTTGGCCCCAGTCATGTACTGGGCCATACGTACTACCCTCTGTAGGGCCTTGCGGTTGGAGGCCAAGCGGTTGCCATACCAGGCAGTGAGGCAACCTGTCAGGATGCTCTCGATGGTGAAGCTGTAAAACCTTCTGAGGATTTGAGGACCCATGCCAAATCTTTTCAGTCTCCTGAGGGGGAATAGGTTTTGTTGGGCCCTCTTCACAACTGTCTTGGTGTGCTTGGACCATGTTAGTTTGTTGGTGATGTGGATGCCAAGGAACTTGAAGCTCTCAACCTGCTCCGCTACAGCCCCGTCGATGAGAATGGGGTGTGCTCGGTCCTCCTTTTCCTGTAGTCCACAATCATCTCCTTAGTCTTGGTCTCCTTAGTCTCCTTAGCAAAGCAGCCCCAAACCATGATGCTATCATCGACGGAAAAATGAATTCCCAAGTTTATCAAGACATTTTGCAGGAGAATGTTAGGCTAGCTGTCTGCCAATTGAAGCTCAACAGATTTTGGGTGACGCAACAGAACAACCCAAAACACAGAAGTAAATCAACAACAGAATGGCTTCAGAAGAAAATACGCTTTCTGGAGTGGTCCAGTCCGAGTCCTGACCTTAACCCGATTGAGATGCTGTGGCATGACCTCAAAAGAGCAGTTCACACCAGACATCCCAAGAATATTGCTGAACTGAAACAGTTTTGTAAAGATGAATGTTCCAAAATTCCTCCTGACCTTTGTGCAGGTCTGATCCGCAACTACAGAAAATGTTGAGTTACATGCTGCCAAAGGAGGATCAACCAGTTATTAAATCAAAGGGTTCACATACTTTTCCCACCCTACACTGTGAATGTTTACACGGTGTGTTCAATATAGACATGAAAACATTTAATTGTTTGTGTTATTAGTTTAAGCACACTGTTTGTCTATTGTTGTGACCTAGATGAAGTTCAGATACCATTTTATGCAAAAATCCAGGTAATTCCAAAGGGTTCACATGCTTTTTCTTGACACTGTATATAATCCCAACTGGATTTCTGGGGGTGGGTTACTATTTTCCCCATGCATCAAGAAAGCATATTTGATTTGATAAACCATTTAAAGCATTTTTCATCTTGTAAACATTGTGCATGGATTCAAGTGTGCATTATTCTGGAACAGGGCTTAAATAGCAATACGGGTCTAATAACTGATTATTTTCATTGCTATCTTAGAGATGCAAAATAGCACTTTCTCTTTCAATGCACCCTCATATACTATAACACACCTTATTTGTTATATAGCAGTATATTTTACTAACTCCTAATTTAAAACATACCGTTTTACAAAGTCAAAAGGTACATGTAGGCTGCAGTCATCAAACAGTTTCAAACTCATCACCTTTCCTGGGAAGCATAAGCCAGTGGGAGAAAAGGTCAACATTTCCATCCCAAATGTAAAATGAATGGAGCTTGACCACTTAAAGCCACAGGCACGTAAACCTGCAGCTCAGGTGGAAAAGCATGGTCCGGATATAGAAGTCCCATTCTTTCGTTGTCAGGCTCAAAGTATGGCTGCACAGTTAGAGGAGTTTAAACAAGCCACACTCATTATCTATAAAGGTGGTGTGGTAGGGAGTTGGCTGCGACCAGGTTAGCCGTTGGAGTCTTGCCAGAAGGACCTGAAGCTCTAATATATGTTCACTCAGGATAACCAAATAAATCCAGGCAAAATTACTGCAGCTGAAATTTTCCAGGGAGCGAAATTGAGATGTTCTGTATAAAGAAACAAAACATTTTCAAGGAATATTAGCGAAAAGGCTATCCTATTCCCCCTGAAGGGCAGGTCTAGTTTTAGGAACCAAATATGGAGATTATTTAAATGTTCAATATTCCATAGAAAATCTATCATTACCAGGCAATGCTTGGAGTAACCCTAGATTGTAAACTGTCATGGTCAAAACATATTGATGCAGTAGTAGCTAAGAGGAGAAGTCTGTCTAATAAAGCAATGCTTTGCCTTTTTAACAACACTATCAACAACACAGGTCCTACATGCCCTAGTTTTGTCGCACCTGGACTACTGTTCAGTCGTGTGGTGAGGTGCCACAAAAAAGGACTTAGGAAAATTGCAATTGGTTCAGAACAGGGCAGCACGGTTGGCCCTTGGATGTACACAGAACGCTAATATTAATGATATGCATGTCAATCTCTCCTGGCTCAAAGTGGAGGTGAGATTGACTTCATCACTACCTGTATTTATGAGAGGTATTGACATGTTGAATGTCTGTCGAGCTGTCTGTCTAAACTACTGGCACATAGCTCGGACACCCATGCATACCCCACAAGACATGCTACAAGATTCTCCCTCCACCATACTTTACAGTTGGGATGAGTTTTGATGTGGTGTCCGTGGTGTCCTCCCATGAACACCAATCTTGTTTAGTGTTTCACGTATCATAGACTTGTCAGAGATGTTAGCTTGTTCCAGAGATCTAAGTCGTTGGCTGACGCTCTAGGATTCTTCTTAACCTCATTGAGCATTCTGCGCTGTGCTCTTGCAGTCATCTTTGCAGGACGGCCACTCCCAGGGAGAGTAGCAACAGTGCTGAACTTTCTCCATTTACTGACAATTTGTCTTACCGTGGACTGATGAACATCAAGGCTTTTAGAGATACTTTTGTAACCCTTTCCCGCTTTATGCAAGTCAACAATTCTTAATCTTAGGTCTTCTGAGATCTTTTGTTCGAGGCAGGGTTCACATCAGGTAATGCTTCTTGTGAATAGTAAACTCACATTTTGTGAGTTTTTTTATAGGGCAAGGCAGCTCTAACCAACATCTCCAATCTCACTCTCATTGATTGGACTCCAGGTTAGCTGACTCTTGACTCCAATTAGCTTTTGGAGAAGTCATTAGCCTAGGGGTTCACATACTTTTTCCAACTTACACTGAATGTTTACATAATGTATTCAATATAGACAAGAAAAATACAGTAATTTGTGTTATTAGTTTAAGCACACTGTATTTGTCTATCGTTGTGACTAAGATGATCAGATCAAATTTCATGACTAATTTATGCCTAAATCCAGGTAATTCCAAAGGGTTCACATACTTTTTCTTGCCACTGTATAGTTCAGTAAATGCATCGGACCAGCGAACTCAACTCAACACGCTAAACAGTGGAGGCTCCTCAGAGGACGAAGGGAAGGACCATCCTACTCAGTGAATTTCCTTTTTAAAAAAGTGAGAGAAAAAGTGATCCTTTTTAGATAAGACTATACTAAATATATTCACGTCACCAAATAACTGATTAAAACACAGTTTTGCAATGAAGGTCTACAGTAGCTCAAAGGCACTCTCTAGGGTAGCATAGTGGTGTAGCTGGAGGACAGCTATTTTCCGTCCTCTGGGTACATTGACTTCAATACAAAACCTAGGAGGCTGACGGTTCGCACCCTCTTCCAAAGACTTACAAAGTAATTGTGACATCTTCCAGACGACGTCCTCCAACCTAGCAGAACTTGCAGTATGAACTGACATGTTGTCAGAGAATGATTCTAGCACTGAAAGCATAATCTACAACTAGCAAGCTAGCACTGCACTATATAGAGAAAGACAATTGTTTAACAGTTAACAAATTAATGTGTTAAAAAATTAAGGCGAAGCAGCAGAGAGCGAGAGCTAGATATATTTGGTTTTATTTTTTTCTTCTTAGTTTACCTTTCACTTATGTTGCTAATGCAGCTAAATTAGCCTACTCAACAATCCGACTCAAACAGAGAGGAATGCTATTTATGTTAGCTAGCGGGCTAAGGATATCCAACACAGCAACTCTTCCAAGTCAAGTTAAGCTTTCGGTTTTATTAATTTATGGCCACCGGGGTCCGCCGGTGTAACTGCTAAACTGCTTGCTGTACACTATACTGCGTGATTGTACACATGGATTGGATTGTGGGTTTGCTAACGCCTTAGTTGTAGTTTGTTGACTATAACATTATAATGGTGACAACGATGTAGGCTGTGTAGCAGTTAGAGGTTATGGTATGAAGGTTTGGCTTGGGGAGGTTTTTGCACCTGGTCACAGACAGCTGTTGTGTACTGAAATCCACAAGCGAAGGGAAAAGCTGAGAGGAGGAGAGCACGTAGATGCAAGAAGGATTTATACAACAAGCAAGTGATGATGCCATATGTGGCTGCTATGAAAGTGAACTGTGTGTGCAGGTGATCAGGGGTGTATTCATTCCACCGATTCTGTTGTAAAATGTTTCTTAAACGGAAGCAAAACGAAAGAAAATGAATTTGTCCAATAGATACTTTCATTTCCAATTGTTTGGATTAATGATTACACACCAAATCAGCTAGATGCAGGCAAGAGTGTACAAGGCGGTATTGAATGTGTCACTGTCTGTCACCTTGATTACTCCAATTTGTCTCTTGACCAGTGCACCTTCATTATACACTTTCATTTGTTGGCTTGGTTGTAGCAACCTCATGATGGGTATACGGCAATTTTGAGTATCATATAGTAGCCTAAACCAATTGATGTTACACTGAGCTGGGTGAATGGAAGATGAATGGCAGTCATCCAATATGCTGTAATAGTATTTTTTTACAAATGATTTCTGTCTTCCATAATCTGTCCTCCATAACGGCACCAACCACTATTGACGCTAAACGTTGATGTTAAGTAAACTGAGGTATTGTAGATATACACTGAGTACACAAAACATTAGGAACACCTCTTTCCATGACACAGCTTTTTCCTGGATTCACCTGGTCAGTCTGATCCCTTATTGATATCACTTGTTAAATCCACTTCAATCAGCATAGATGAAGTGGAGGAGAGGGGTTAAAGGATTTAAGTCTTGAGACAATTGAAACATGGCTTGTGTATCTGTGCCATTCAGAGGGTGGATGTGCAAGACAAAGGATTTAAGTGCTTTGAACGGTTTGAGTGTGTCAAGAACTGCAACGCTGCTGGGTTTTTCCTGCTCAACAGCTTGAGTTTGAGTTTATTTTATGTTTACAGGGACAGTGCACATTAATCAATGTTTCAGTAAAAGTGCCAGGTTTAGCCAGCCGGCTAATTTTCAACCGCAGTCCCTGGGCAGGTTATTTAAAAAAAATTTACAAGAACGGTCCACCACACAAAGGACACCCAGACAACTGGACACAACTGTAGGAAGCATTGACGTTAACATGGGCCAGCGTCCCTGTGGATTGAGTCCATGCCCCAACGAATTCAGGCAAAAAGCGGTGCAATTCAAAATTAGGGATGTGTAGATTCATTTATTCATCGGTTTAATAAATCAGCTAATTCTTTAGTTTAAGACTCATTTTTTACAAAATATTAATCTATTTAAAAGGCACACAACCACAAAAAAAAACTTTTTTAGGCTAAAACACAGCGGTACTAGCAAGACAGCGGTACTGGCAGCCCTAAACTGGCAGCCCTAAAACAGATCTTTGCAAGTTGTTGATCTCAAGCTAGTTGTATGACTATGAGCATCCTACTGATCTTTTGTGTGAGAGCTCAACTCTTTGGGCTATACACTACTTTCTGACCTTGCCATTTTGGAGACCCTGTAGCAGTCCTCTGTTGTGTGTGACATGGCCCCAAAGGTCATACTGGCCTTCATAGCCCTCTCACCCAAAAAGGTCTGTCCACTGGTTCCCCCCCATCACCACTCTCTTCTAACTGCACATGCCCCTCATCTTACTTCACGTGAGGACATCAAGGTTTATTTTCGTGAGGATACATTTCCTCGCATTCTCTAGACATTATTATGCTGGAAATGTACAGGAATTAACCGTTAGATTTAAAATAAAATCAACCCAAGTGCTGGTCATTTGCACGGTCAAATAGAGTGGAGATTGTGTGCCTAGTTCTACAAATGAAACGCATCATTTATCTCCTGCCCTCTGATCTCAATGCAACATTCATTTCATGGTCATTGACCTGTGTGCCTCTAAACAGATGCTTAAATGTTCTTGTTTGTTTTTTTTTACTGTGGGGACCAGGTCAATCGTGTGCTGTAGTTTCCTACATAATTATGAAATGTAAATGAGAAAATAAAAAAAATAAAAAAAAACATTAAATCAATGTTGATCTTGAAAAAAGTAATCCTATTTTGTTTCATGAATGTTGAATATGTAAAGTGTTATCTTTGCAAGCACTGATAAATGTGCTATGTAAAAACAAACCCATTATTACCTCTTCCAAAATCCCTGACCTGTGGTGGCAGGTAGCCTAGAGGTTAGAAGCAGGCCAGCAGTCAGTCTCTGGTTCAAATTCCAATGGGGACATTTGGTGGGGAGTGGAGGGTTGTATCAGTATCATAGACGCCATCTCCTGCCGTTGTGCCCTTGAGCAATGCATGTAACATAAACATTGGCACAGACACACACACGATAACATACGCACTATACACACACACATACATGGATTTAGTACTGTAGATGTGTGGTAGTGGTGGAGTAGGGCCTGAGGGCACACAGTGTGTTGTGAAATCTGTGAATATATTTTAATGTTTTTAAAATTGTATAAACTGCCGTAATTTTGCTGGACCCCAGGAAGAGTAATGGGGATCCATAATAAACACAAATACGTAACCCCTTAATCTGCTCCAGGGGTATTGCACTTTGTCCGACTCTGGGTTCAAATAAAAGCAAAGAAAAATGTCAGTCTTCTTCTTCCGTTTTGAATCGCATACCAGTTAATTTCTTGAGTGGACTGGAATTGACGTGGAATTGGCCACAGCACTACTTGACACATGCAATCCACACAATATTACTGAAATATTTTTGCGAGTGGACTTTGAAACTGTATTAGGGAATGATTCATTCAGGTGCATAGTGCCACCTTCTGGATTGTAGAAGAATTTACTCCCCAATAACAATTTACTCCCCTCTCAATAATAAAACATATGGACATTTGGTTTTGTGTGTATTGTGTGATATTATGCTTTTCTCTGTGTACAAATCAATCTCCAGCAATCTACATTATCAAGTATTAGAGTGTGTTCAGATGCTTCATTTAATAATGTTTTATTTTAGCCAACCATCCACTATCTGGTACAGACTTAGAAATGACATGGTAAAGTGGTGCCAACCAAAAGGTACCCATTTCTATCATACCATGTTTTAGTAAATAGTCTATCACATAAACACCAGCTGAAACGGGACTGTAAAAGTTATTTGAGATCTGTTTTGTAAGGAAATATAGAATGTTGCTTTTGAATATTATGTTCTGCACATACAGAAACACACAGACCTACAACTGGAATTATTGTCATGTTCAATCTTTGTTGAATTGATGGTGTTTTTTATGACATGTCAGGACATTACTGACAGAGGGGGGGCATGCTGTCCAGGCCGTGGTTTGGTCTTAAGCTTTGATCAAAAGAGATGAGTCACTGATAGTGTGTTGTTTACCAGTCGTTGTGTAACCTTCACGCAGACGTGCACAATTGGCAGCACAGGGGACAGAATCAGCAAGTTTCATTCAAAAATGTGGACTTCCAGTAACTCACAACATCTATGACTCTTCATGATCTGCATCCTGTTCCCCACATAGTGCACTACTTTTGACCAGGGCCCATAGGGCAAAGGTAATGTCCTTTGACATAGAGAATAGAATGCCATTTGGAGCTCAGCCATAGTCAAATCTGAGTCAAACCTGATAGCATGAAATGTATTCAAATTCTGACAACATGAAATAGCCTACATACAGATCACATTGTTCACATGAACCGTAAAGATAGGTTAGTGAATTCTGACAAGAAAAATAACATTGACTGAAGTCAGCTGCCGATTATTGACATAGAGCATTGGATTTTGTAACCCATCATGTTACTCCCATATACTCATAGTTCCTATTCAGACATCCATTCTACTGGCTAAGAAATCAGTTACTGTATGTTGTCTTGTTGTATCTAGCAGACAGCACTTTCAACAGGGTCTAAATTAGTATACAGGCCTATGGATTGCTGGGGCTTGGATGACTTGAATGTAGGTACTTCATTAATAAATCCTCTTGAGCTGCCAGCACTTTTGCACTGTATTCGTCAATCTAGCAGGAAGGCAATATTTATATTCACCTGGAATTGTTTATTTACAGTGCCTTGCGAAAGTATTCGGCCCCCTTGAACTTTTCGACCTTTTGCCACATTTCAGGCTTCAAACATAAAGATATAAAACTGTAATTTTTTGTGAAGAATCAACAAGTGGGACACAATTATGAAGTGGAACGAAATTTATTGGATATTTCAAACTTTTTTAACAAAAAAAAAAAAAACTGAAAAATTGGCTGTGCAAAATTATTCAGCCCCCTTAAATTAATACTTTGTAGCGCCACCTTTTGCTGCGATTACAGCTGTAAGTCGCTTGGGGTATGTCTCTATCAGTTTTGCACATCGAGAGACTGACATTTTTGCCCATTCCTCCTTGCAAAACAGCTTGAGCTCAGTGAGGTTGGATGGAGAGCGTTTGAACAGCAGTTTTCAGTTCTTTCCACAGATTCTCGATTGGATTCAGGTCTGGACTTTGACTTGGCCATTCTAACACCTGGATATGTTTTGGATCATTGTCTTGTTGGAAGACAAATCTCCGTCCCAGTCTCAGGTCTTTTGCAGACTCCATCAGGTTTTCTTCCAGAATGGTCCTGTATTTGGCTCCATCCATCTTCCCATCAATTTTAACCATCTTCCCTGCCCCTGCTGAAGAAAAGCAGGCCCAAACCATGATGCTGCCACCCCCATGTTTGACAGTGGGGATGGTGTGTTCAGGGTGATGAGCTGTGTTGCTTTTACGCCAAACATAAAGTTTTGCATTGTTGCCAAAAAGTTCGATTTTGGTTTCATCTGACCAGAGCACCTTCTTCCACATGTTTGGTGTGTCTCCCAGGTGGCTAGTGGCAAACTTTAAACAACACTTTTTATGGATATCTTTAACCTGTTATGGCTAGGGGGCAGTATTTTCACAGCCGGATAAAATACGTACCCGATTTAATCTGATTATTACTCCTGCCCAGAAACTAGAATATGCATATAATTATTAGCTTTGGATAGAAAACACTCCAAAGTTTCTAAAACTGTTTGAATGGTGTCTGAGTATAACAGAACTCATTTGGCAGGCCAAAACCTGAGAAGATTCCATGCAGGAAGTGCCCTGTCTGACAATTTCTTGCCCTTCTTGATTATCTCTATCCATTACAGGGGATCTCTGCTGTTACTTGACACTTTCTACGGCTCCCATGGGCTCTCAGAAGGCGGCAAAAAGCTGAATCGTGGCTTTGCAGGCTCTGGCTGAAAAAAAAAAAAGTAGCGCGTTTGGATAGTGGCTGGTCACAGTACTGTGAGATTCAGGCGCGTGCCCGAGTCGACCCCATGCTTTGTTTTCTTTCGTCTGTTTACCTAAACGCAGATTCCCGGTCGGAATATTATCACTTTTTTACGAGAAAAATTGCATAAAAATGTATTTTAAACAGCGGTTGACATGCTTCGAAGTACGGTAATGGAATATTTAGAAATCTTTTGTCACGAAATGCGCCATGCTCGTGACCCTTATTTACACTTTGGATAGTGTCTTGAACGCACGAACAAAACACCGTTATTTGGATATAACAATGGATTATTTTGAACCAAACCAACATTTGTTATTGAAGTAGCAGTCCTGGGAGTGCATTCTGACGAAGAACACCAAAGGTAATCAAACTTTTGTAATATTAAATCGGAGTTTGGTCAGGGCTAAATTTGGTGGGTGTCTAAATAGCTAGCCGTGATGGCTGGGCTATCTACTCAGAATATTGCAAAATGTGCTTTCACCGAAAAGCTATTTTAAAATCGGACACCTCGATTGCACAAAGGAGTTCTGTATCTATAATTCTTTAAATAATTGTTATGTTTTTTGTGAACGTTTATCGTGAGTAATTTAGTAAATTCACCGGAGGTTTGCGGGGGGTATGCTAGTTCTGAACGTCACATGCTAATGTAAAAAGCTGTTTTTTGATATAAATATGAACTTGATTGAACAAAACATGCATGTATTGTATAACATAATGTCCTAGGTGTGTCATCTGATGAAGATCATCAAAGGTTAGTGCTGCATTTAGCTGTGGTTTTGTTTTGTGTGACATTATATGCTAGCTTGAAAAATGGGTGTCTGATTATTTCTGGCTGGGTACTCTGCTGACATAATCTAATGTTTTGCTTTCGCTGTAAAGCCTTTTTGAAATCAGACAGTGTGGTTAGATAAAGGAGAGTCTTGTCTTTAAAATGCTGTGAAATAGTCATATGTTTGAAAAATGGAAGTTTTTGTATTTTTGAGGAATTTGTAATTCGCGCCACGCCTATCATTGGATATTGGAGCAGGTGTTCCGCTAGCGGAACGTCTAGATGTAAGAGGTTAAGAAATGTCTTTCTTCTTGCCACTCTTCCATAAAGGCCAGATTTGTGCAGTATACGACTGATTGTTGTCCTATGGACAGAGTCTCCCACCTCAGCTGTAGATCTCTGCAGTTCATCCAGAGTGATCATGGGCCTCTTGGCTGCATCTCTGATCAGTCTTCTCCTTGTATGAGCTGAAAGTTTACAGGGACGGCCGGGTCTTCATAGATTTGCAGTGGTCTGATACTCCTTCCATTTCAATATTATCGCTTGCACAGTGCTCCTTGGGATGTTTAAAGCTTGGGAAATCTTTTTGTATCCAAATCCGGCTTTAAACTTCTCCACAACAGTATCTCGGACCTGCCTGGTGTGTTCCTTGTTCTTCATGATGCTCTCTGCGCTTTAAACGGACCTCTGAGACTATCACAGACCAGGTGCATTTATACGGAGACTTGATTACACACAGGTGGATTCTATTTATCATCATTAGTCATTTAGGTCAACATTGATCCTCACTGAACTTCTGAACTTCTGGAGAGAGTTTGCTGCACTGAAAGTAAAGGGGCTGAATAATTTTGCACGCCCAATTTTTCAGTTCTTTATTTGTTAAAAAAGTTTGAAATATCCAATAAATTTTGTTCCACTTACATTACATTACATTTAAGTCATTTAGCAGACGCTCTTATCCAGAGCGACTTACAAAATGGTGCATTCACCTTATGATATCCAGTGGAACAACCACTTTACAATAGTGCATCTAAATCACTTCATGATTATGTCCCACTTGTTGTTGATTCTTCACAAAAAAATACAGTTTTATATCTTTATGTTTGAAGCCTGAAATGTGGCAAAAGGTTAAAGTTCAAGGGGGCCGAATACTTTCGCAAGGCACTGTATGTCATCAACAAAAACACATGTTTCAGCCCATCTCATATATATATATATATATATATATATATATATATATATATATCTCATGAACAAGCCTTTTCTTACTTTATAATATGTCCATATCAGTGGAGGCTCCTCAAAGGAGGAAGGGGAGGACCATCCTAACCAGTGAATTTCATAAAACAATCAACTATCCTCATACTGTATATTCACGTCACCAAATAACTGATTAAACACGGTTTCGGCTATGAACGTCTACAGTAGCCCCAACAGCACTCTCTGGGGTAGTACCATGGGTACATTGACTTCAATACAGAGCCTAGGAGGCTCATGGTTCTCACCCCCTTCCATAGACTTCCGGAGGATGTCCTCCAACCTATCAGAGCTCTTTCAGCATGAACTGACATGTAGTCCACCCAATCAAAGGATCAGAGAATGAATCTAGTACTGAAGGCCTAAGCTACAACTAGCTAGCACTGCAGTGCAAAAAAATGTTGTGAGTAGTTGGCTCAAAGAGCGGGAAAGACAATAGTTGAACAGTTTTGAACAAATGTATTTCTTCAAAAAGGAAGGAGAAGCAGCAGAGAGAGATTTTGTTGTATATTTTTCACTTTCACTTTCTTAGCGATCTAATGCAGCGAGCTAATCTTCCAAGTCAAGGTAAGCTTTCAGTTGTATTCATTTATGGCCACCGGGGCCCGCCTCTGTAACTGCTGAACTTCTTGCGGTACACTGCAATGCAGGATTGTAGTGGGTTTACTAACGTCAGGTCTAGTAGCTATGTTGACTATGATGTTAGCTAATATGGTGACAGCGATGTAGGCTGTGTGTAGTGGTTAGTGGTTATGGTATGAAGGTTTGGCTTAGAAAGGCTCTCTCACCTGGTCACAGACAGCTATTGTGTTGTGCACTGAAGTTCACAAGTGAATGGAAAAGGTGAGGAGGAGAGCGTGTGGATGTGAAAAGGTGAAAGTGATGGTGTTGTTTGTATTTGGCTGTTATGAAAGTTAACTGTGTGCGGGGGACTATTGATTACACCCTAGATCAGCTAGATGCAGGTAAGAGTGTGCAAGGCAGAATGTGTCACTGTCTGTCACCTTGATTACTCCAATTTGGCCCTCGACCTGTGTGTACCTACATTGTGAACTTTCATTCGTAGGCTAGGTTGTAGCAACCTCATGATGGGTATAGGGAAAATTAAAGTATCATGTAGTAGCATAAACCTATCGATGTTACATTGAACTGGGTGAATGGAATATGAATGACTGTTATCCAATATGCTGTAAAATAATTAAAAAATGATTGTCATCCCTATTCTTAAACAGCACCGACCACCACTGGATCATAAATAGTCATTTTTAGGAACATCTACTGAAAATATTTCCCCTTTATTTCTTTACAAAAAATATAATGACATAAGTGATAGTCAAAATGTGTTACATTTGTGAACGTCAAAATCAACATTTTCACCATTTAAACCCTCCACTCCCCTAACTTATGTTCCCTCCACTTTGATTTGCTCATGACTTATTCAGTATATTCTATTGTCATTACATGTGTGATTGCAGCTCGCAATTCGGGGCATTTCTGCATATGGACATTCCTGCACCTGCCGGAACGCCCCGCTCAAGCATCCCATTGGTTCCTGCAACTGAGCATCTTCATGCCTGTGTGAGTATAACTCATACGGAAAAGTAATACAGTACCCTCCATAATTACAGGGACAGCAATATTTTGTTGTTGTTGTGTTGGCTCTGTACTCCAGTGCTTTAGATTTGAAATGATACAATGACTACCAAGTTAATGTGAAGACTGTCTGCTTTAATTTGAGAGTCTTTTCATCCATATCAGGTGAACCGTTTAGAAATTACAATACTTTTTGTACATAATCCCCCCATTTTAGGGGACAAAGTATTGGGACAAATTCACTTGTGTATTAAAGTGGGAGAAAGTAGTATTTGGTCCCATATTCCTAGTACGCAATGTTCGTTGTGACTCCACAAACTTGTTGGATGCATTTGCTGTTTGTTTTGTTGTGTTTCAGATTATTTTGTGCCCAATAGAAATGAACGGTAAATAATGTATTGTGTCATTTTGGAGTTGCTTTTATTGTAAATAAGAATATAATATGTTTTTAAACACTTCTATATTAACGTGGATGCAGCCATGATTATGGAATGAATCGTGAATAATGATGAGTGAGAAAGTTACAGACGCACAAATAGCATACCCCCAAGACATGCTAACCTCTCACCATTACAATAACATGGGAGGTTAGCATTTTATATCATACCCCCAAGACATGCTAACCTCTCACCTTTACAATAACAGGGGAGGATAGCATTTTATAGCATACCCCCAAGACATGCTAACCTCTCACCATTACAATAACAGGGGAGGTTAGCATTTTATATCATACCCCCAAGACATGCTAACCTCTCACCATTACAATAACAGGGGAGGTTAGTATTTTATATCATATCCCCAAGACATGCTAACCTCTCACCATTACATTAACAGGGGAGGTTAGCATTTTATATCATACCCCCAAGACATGCTAACCTCTCACCAGTACAATAACAGGGGAGGTTAGCATTTTATATCATACCCCCAAGACATGCTAACCTCTCACCATTAAAATAACAGGGGAGGTTAGCATTTTATATCATATCCCCAAGACATGCTAACCTCTCACCATTACAATAACATGGGAGGATAGCATTTTATAGCATACCCTCAAGACATGCTAACCTCTCACCAGTACAATAACAGGGGAGGTTATCATTTTTGTAGTGGTATGATATTTGTGCGTCTAACTTTCTCACTCAACAGCAAAAAAATGTCACTGTCCCAATAATTACAGAGGGCACTGTATATGGCAATATATGTGTATTATGGGCATATATTGTGAAAACCTATATGCATCCACTTGTACACTGAGTGAACAAAACATTATGAACACCTTCCTACTATCGAGTTGCACCCCTGCTTTGCCCTCAAACGTCTCAATTCGTCAGGACATGGACTCTACAAGGTGTCGAAAGCGTTCCACAGGGATGCTGGTCCATGTTGACACCAATGCTTCCTACAGTTGTGTCAAGTGTGCTGGATGTCCTTTGGGTGGTAGACCATACTTGATACACATGGGAAACTGTTGAGCGTGAAAAACCCAGCAGCGTTGCAGTTCTCGACACACTCAAACTGGTGTGCCTGGCACCTACTACCATACCCCATTCAAAGGCACTTACATCTCACCCTCTGAATAGCACATATACACAACCCATGTCTCAATTATATCGGCTTAAAAAAAAATCTTTAACCTGTCTCCTCCCCTTCATCTACACTGACTGAAGTGGATTTAACACGTCACATCAATAAGGGAATTTTGCTTTCACCTGGAAAGAGCAGGTTTTCACAACTACTGACCACAACCACACAACTACTGACCACAACTACTGACTACTACCATACCATGGGGCCCAAATAATCTGCAACACAAACACACAACTACTGACCCACACAACTACTGAACCACACAACTACTGAACCACACAACTACTGAACCACACAACTACTGAACCACACAACTACTGAACCACACAACTACTGAACCACACAACTACTGACCACAATCACACAACTACTGACCACAATCACACAACTACTGAACCACACAACTACTGAACCACACAACTACTGACCACAATCACACAACTACTGAACCACACAACTACTGACCCCAACTACTGACCACAATCACACAACTACTGAACACACAACTACTGAACACAATCAAACAACTACTGAACCACACAACTACTGACCACACAACTACTGACCACACAACTACTGTCCATACAACCATTGACCACAACTACTAAGCACAGCCAGACAACTACTGACCACAACTACTGAACACTACTGACTAAAATGACTGACCACAAACACACAACTACTGACCACAACTACTAACCACAACCATTAACCACAACTACACTCTAGTTCACAAAGAACCTGCAACACAACCATACAACCACTGACCACAATTACTGACCACAACTACTGACCACAACCACACAACTACTGACCACAACTACTGACCACAACCACACAACTACTGACCACAACCACACAACTACTGATCACAACTACTGACCACAACCACACAACTACTGACCACAACCACACAACTACTGACCACAACTACTAATCACAACTACTGACCACAACCACACAACTACTGACCACAACCACACAACTACTGACCACAACCAAAAAGGACCCCAACTACTGATTGCAACTATCTCTGTCTCTCTGTATCTCTGTGTCTCTCAATTCAATTCAATTTGCTTTATTGGCATGATGTAACAATGTACATATTGCCAAAGCTTACTTTGGATATTTACAATTTGAAAATAATGAGAATCAAAATTGTCAACGGGACAACAGTAACAACAATAACCAAGGGTCAAAATAACCAGACATTGAACAATAACAATAAGCATACACTAGAGGACATATGCAGGTTGATTGGTCTGTCAGACATTGTCCCTCAACTTATGGCAGGCAGCAATGTAGTGTATTGTAATGTAGCCAACCCACAGCTCTCTGTGTCCTCCCCCAACAGGACGGGTCGCCTATCCTCATCAGAGAGGTCTTTGGAACCTTGAATAAGTGTTTCAAATTTGGGGAAATGACACTCTCTAATTGTTTTATATTTTTTTACATTTTGTCAGGAAATGCAGCTCTGTCTCAGGTTCTGCTGTTGTGCAGTGGTTGCACAGCCTTTCCTCTACAGGGAGCCAGGTTTTCCTGTGTCTACCCTTCTCAATGGCAAGGCTGTGCTCACTGAGCCTGTACTTTGTCAAGGTTTTTCTAAGGTTTTGATCAGTAACCATGGTCAAATAGTTAGCCACGGTGTACTATCAATTTAGGGACAGATAGCACTGCGTTTTGCTTTGTGTTTGTACTTGTGTTTCCCAAAAAGCAATGTAGTTTTGTTTTGACTGTTTGTAATTTGGTTTATTCTGATTGATTGGATGCTCTGGTCTTCAGTGTGTTAGTAGAACAGGTTTGTGAACTCAGCTCCTTCTCTGTCTCTGTCTCTCTCCCTCTCTCCCTCTCTCTGTCTCTCTCTGTCTCTCTCTCTCTCTCTATGCCTCTCTGTCTCTCATTCTCTCTCTCTCTCTCTCTCTCTCTCTCTCTCTCTCTCTCTCTCTATATATCTCGCTCTCTATATCTCGCTCTCTACTTCTCTCTCTCTACTTCTCTCTCTCTCTACTTCTCTCTCTCTACTTCTCTGTCACTCTGTCTCTCTCCCTTTCTCTCCCTTTCTCTCCCTTTCTCTCCCTGTCTCTCCCTTTCTGTCTCTCTCCGTCTCTCTCCCTGTCTCTCTGTCTCTGTCTCTCTCCGTCTCTCTGTCTCTGTCTGTCCCTTTTTCTCTCTCTCTGTCTCTCTCTCTACTTCTCTCTCTCTACTTCTCTCTCTCTACTTCTCTGTCACTCTGTCTCTCTCCCTTTCTCTCCCTTTCTCTCCCTTTCTCTCCCTTTCTCTCCCTTTCTGTCTCTCTCCGTCTCTCTCCCTGTCTCTCCCTTTCTGTCTCTCTCCCTGTCTCTCTGTCTCTGTCTTTCTCCGTCTCTCTCCGTCTCTCTGTCTCTGTCTATCCCTTTTTCTCTCTCTCTGTCTCTCTCTCTTTCTTTCTCTTTCTCTCTTTCTCTCTGTGTCTCTCTCTTTTTCTCACTCTCCATCTCTCTCTCTACCTCTGTCTCTCTCTGTCTTTTTCTCTGTCTTTTTCTCTATCTCTGTCTCTGTCTCTCTCTCTCTCTTTCTTTCTCTCTGTGTCTCTGTCTCTGTCTTTTTCTCTCTCTCTCTTTCTCTCTCTCTTCTCTCTCTCTACTTCTCTCTCTCTACTTCTGTCTCTCACTCTGTGTCTCTGTCAAAAAAAATAAAAAATAAATTCAAGCTGCTTTATTGGCATGAAAAACATTGTCAATATTGCCAAAGCAACAATGTATACAATATACATTGTAATAAAATTATAAACAATAACAAATAATAATATAAAATGGCAGTAAATAATAATACAACATTAAGTACAAAAATAATAACAGTAAAATGGTAACAGTCAATAGTAGAATATAATGTAATAAATATTAAAATATAAATATGGAAAATGAAACTATAACTAACTTATAACTAAATAATAACTGTCTCTCTCTCTCTTTTGCTCTCCATCTCTCTCTCTCTCTCTGTATCTGTCTCTCTCTGTCATTCTCATAGTTTACAGGATGAGACACATCCACATGTGAATGTTACCATGGAGAGTACTGAGAATAACATCGTACACTACCACACAGCCGTACAGAGTGTATACAGTATGTAGAATTAAAATGATCAGAATGGATGTAGTAAAGCAGCATGTACATAGCAGTTTCTGGGTACTGTGGCCCTCGTATCTCTTTCTCTCTGTCTCTCTGTCTCTCTCTGTCTCTCTCTCTGTCTCTCTCTCTGTCTCTCTCTCTGTCTCTCTCTCTGTCTCTCTCTCTGTCTCTCTCTCTCTGTCTCTCTCTCTGTCTCTGTGTGTGTGTGTGATATGTAAAGACACGGAGAGTGGAAGGGTTTCCAGAACTGAGGAGTTCCTTGGTGATTCACAGGTCATTCTCACTGGGCTGTAGTTCCAGACCAGACATGCCTAGAAACATGTTTTTATTAT
Organism: Salmo salar; assembly: GCF_965601325.2. Classification (NCBI taxonomy): domain Eukaryota; kingdom Metazoa; phylum Chordata; class Actinopteri; order Salmoniformes; family Salmonidae; genus Salmo; species Salmo salar. Next base: position 41,051,994 of record NC_138302.1, on the reverse strand, counting down.
CTAGTAAAGAACATTTGAAAGCCTTTAGGTGGGTCACACCATTAAATTGTGGTCAGTCTCTCTGCAGACTCAGGACTGATGGCTCTTGACCCTGTGTTGGATAGAGCAGGTTAAACCCAGGACGTATGCACAGTGTGTGAACAGTTGAGGTAATTACCACAGTTTAAACCTTGATCCTTTCAGATCTAGAGTTTCTAGGTAGTAGGAGAAAGGGATCGATTTAGGATTCAGAACATGAACAACACACCAACCACAACCACAGGGAAGTGACGGATACACGACCTGTTCAAGGTCACCGTCATTTTGCCTCAGATACCTAGAAAACATTATTTTGTTCCTTTAATTAAGAAGTGTGTTATTTGTTATTGAAAAGACAACAGTACAGCTGGATGAAGAACCCCCAGCACAGTGGACTTTTGTATGTGCTGCCCACTCATAATAACTTAGTGTTATAGCAGGCCAGTTAAAGCAGTTCTCTACCACATCTATTAGGTTAATAAACAACTGATTCTCATAACACTAACTGTCTAAATACTATCAAGCCTAAAGTTGTTCATGGATTCATTATGAAAGGTGTAAGGATAACATATGTTACCAACAATATGCTTTATTAACCTCTATGGGCTAGGTGGGACGCTTGCGTAACAGCCACTGGCAGCCTGTGGCGCGATTTTCAAAACGTTAAAAATCCTATTACTTCAATTTCTCAAACATATGACTATTTTACAGCTATTTAAAGACAAGACTCTCGTTAATCTAACCACACTGTCCGATTTCAAAAAGGCTTTACAACGAAAGCAAAACATTAGATTATGTCAGCAGAGTACCAAGCCAGAAATAATCAGACACCCATTTTTCAAGCCAGCATATAATGTCACCAAAACCCAGAAGACAGCTAAATGCAGCACTCACCTTTGATGATCTTCATCAGATGACAACCCTAGGACATTATGTTATACAATACATGCATGTTTTGTTCAATCAAGTTCATATTTATATCAAAAACCAGCTTTTTACATTAGCATGTGACGTTCAGAACTAGCATACTTCCGGGGAATTCGCTAACATTTTACTAAATTACTCACGATAAACGTTCACAAAAAGCATAACAATTATTTTAAGAATTATAGATACAGACCTCCTCTATGCACTCGATATGTCCGATTTTAAAATAGCTTTTTGGTGAAAGCACATTTTGCAATATTCTAAGTACATAGCCCAGGCATCACGGGCTCGCTATTTAGACACCCGGCAAGTTTAGCACTCACCATAATCATATTTACTATTATAAAAGTTTCATTACCTTTTGTTGTCTTCGTCAGAATGCACACCCAGGACTGCTACTTCAATAACAAATGTTGGTTTGGTCCAAAATAATCCATCGTTATATCCGAATAGCGGCGTTTTGTTCGTGCGTTCCAGACACTATCCGAAATGGTAAAGAAGTGTCGCGCGCATGGCGCAATTCGTGACAATAAAATTCTAAATATTCCATTACCGTACTTCGAAGCATGTCAACCGCTGTTGAATGCATTTAAAACGTTTTTGAGTGTTTTGTTCCCATTCAGTAACCAGTCCGAGAAAAGTATGTTTTTTTCAAAACCTCCAAAAATCTCTCATGCCGGCCCCCATTGACTTGGGTCCGTAGTATGCTGGTCCCATAGTGGACATGTAGGTCTAGATGCCCCCGATATGGATGAAATATCATTTTGAAAATGTTGCTTCCCATTCAATCACCAGGCCGAGAAAAGTATATGGACACTGACAGACAATGTTTTTTTTGAAGACCTCCATATATCACTCATGCCGTCCCCCATTGACTTGAGTCCGTAGTAGGGTGCTCCCATATCGGGCACCAAGGTCTGTATTCCCACCGAATGCATTTAAAACCTTTTTGAGTGGGTCCGTAGTATGTTGTTCCCATAGTGGGCATGGAGGTCAAGATAACCCCTGAATGCATGTAAAACATTTTTGAGTGTTTTGTTCCCATTCAATCACCAGTCCGACAAAAGTATATATTTTTCAAAACCTCCATAAATCACCCATGCCGGCCCCCTTTGACTTGAGTCCGTAGTAGGGTGCTCCCATAGTGTGCATGGAGGTCTGTATGCCAACTGAATGCATTTAAAACGTTTTCGAGTGTTTTGTTACCATCAATCACCAGGCCGACAAAAGTATGTGGACACTGACAGAACATGTTTTTTCAAACCTCCATAAATCTCGCATGCCAGCCCCCATTGACTTGAGTCCGTAGTAGGGTGCTCCCATAGCAAGCTTGGAGGTCTGTATGCCCACAAAATGCATTTAAAATGTTTTTTAGTGGGTCTGTAGTATGGTGTTCCCATAGTGGGCATGGAGGTCAAGATAACCCCTGAATGCATTTAAAACCTTTTCGAGTGTTTTGTTACCATTCAATCACCAGGCAACAAAAGTATGGGGAAACTGACAGACTTTGTTTTGACCTCCATATATCACTCATGCCGTCCCCCATTAACTTGGGTCCGTAATATGGTGTTCCCATAGTGGGCATGGAGGTCTAGATGCCCCCTGAATGCATTTAAAACCTTTTCGAGTGTTTTTTTTATCATTCATTCACCAGGCCGACAGAAGTATGTGAAAACTGACAGACTTGTTGTTTTCAAAACCTCCATAAATCACTCATGCCGGCCCCCATTGACTTGAGTCCGTTGAAGGGTGCTCCCATAGTGGGCATGGAGGTCTGTATGCCAACCGAATGCATTTAAAACGTTTTTGAGTGGGTCCATAGTATGGTGTTCAAATACTGGTCATGGAGGTCTAGATGCCCTCTGAATGCATTTAAAACCTTTTTGAGTGTTTTGTTCCCATTCAATCACCAGGCCGACAAAAGTATGTGGACACTGACAGACTATGTTTTTTTTTCAAGACCTCCATAAATCACGTATGCCGGCCCCCTTTGACTTGAGTCCGTAGTAGGGTGCTCCCATAGTGTGCATGGAGGTCTGTATGCCAACTAAATGCATTTAAAACGTTTTCGAGTGTTTGTTACCATCAATCACCAGGCCGACAAAAGGATGTGGACACTGACAGACTTTGTTTTTTTTCAAGACCTCCATATATCACTCATGCCGTCCCCCATTAACTTGGGTCCGAAATATGGTGTTCCCATAGTGGGCATGGAGGTCTAGATGCCCTCTGAATGCATTTAAAACCTTTTTGAGTGTTTTGTTCTCATTCAATCACCAGGCTGACAAAAGCATATGGACACTGACAGACTATGTTTTTTCAAAACCTCCAAATAATCACTCATGCCGGCCCCCATTAACCTCCCTGGCCGAGGTGAGACGCTTGCGCGTGTTTCCCACCCTGGTCAACAGCCAGTGGAATCGCGTGGCGCGAAATACAAATACCGCAAAAATGCTATAACTTAAATTTCTCAAACATATGACTATTTTACACCATTTTAAAAGACAAGACTCTCGTTAATCTAACCACATTGTCCGATTTCAAAAAGGCTTTACAGCGAAAGCAAAACATTAGATTATGTCAGGAGAGTACCCTGCCAAAAATAATCACACAGCCATTTTCAAAGCAAGCATATATGTCACAAAAACCCAGAAGACAGCTAAATGCAGCACTAACCTTTGATGATCTTCATCAGATGACACACCTAGGACATGATGTTATACAATACATGCATGTTTTGTTCAATCAAGTTCATATTTATATCAAAAAACAGCTTTTTACATTAGCATGTGACGTTCAGAACTAGCATACCCCCGCAAACTTCCGGGGAATTTACTAACAATTTACTAAATTACTCACGATAAACGGTCACAAAAAGCATAACAATTCTTATAAGAATTACAGATACAGAACTCCTCTATGCACTCGATATGTCCGATTTTAAAATAGCTTTTTGGTGAAAGCACATTTTGCAATATTCTAAGTACATACCCCAGCCATCACAGGGCCAGCTATTTAGACACCTGGCAAGTTTAGCCTTCACCAAAATCAGATTTACTATAACAAAAATGTTCTTACCTTTCCTGTTCTTCGTCAGAATGCACTCCCAGGACTTCTACTTCAATAACAAATGTAGATTTGGTCCCAAATAATCCATCCTTATATCCAAATATCCTCTGTTTTGTTCCTGCGTTCTAGACACTATACGAATGGTAAATAACGGTCGTGCGCATGGCGCATGGCGTGACAAAAAATTTCTAAATATTCCATTACCGTACTTCGAAGCATGTCAACCGCTGTTTAAAACCAATTTTTATGCCATTTATCTCGTAGAAAAGCGATAATATTCCGACCGGGAATCTGCAATAAGCTAAACAGCCGAATGAAATTTCTCCACGGGGGCGAATCGTGCACGCGCCTCATTCAATGGTCCTCTGATCGGCCACTTGGATAAGGCGATAATCTGTTTCAGCCAGAGGCTGCCTCGTCATCGTTCAGGTTTTTCCCGGGTTCTGAGAGCCTATTGGAGCCCTGGGAATTGTCATGTTACAGCTAAGATCCTTACTCTTCAATAAACAGATGCAAGACGCACGACTCCTTGTCAGACAGGCCACTTCCTGCATGAAACCTTGTCAGGTTTTTGCCTGCCATAGGAGTTCTGTTATACTCACAGACACCATTCAAACAGTTTTAGAAACTTTAGGGTGTTTTCTATCCAAACCTGAACAATAATATGCATATTCTAGCTTCTGAGTTGGTGTAGGAGGCAGTTAAAAATGGGCACATATTTTTTCCAAAATTCTCAATACTGCCCCCTAGACCAAACAGGTTAAACATGATTTAGACCTTGTTTATGAAAAAAAAATTATTTCTGTATTACATGATTGCAACTTGCTGAAAAGTGTCAACAGTGTTCCTATCATCTGGATTAAGCAGTACAGCAAAAATGGTACTTACAGAGTGCACTCAAACATAATTTAGACCTTGTTTATGAAAAACTGTTTATTTCTGTATTTCAAGATTGCAACATGCTGAAAAGTGTCAACAGTGTTCCTATCATCTGGATTAAGCAGTACAGCAAAAATGGTACTTACAGAGTGCATCAAACATGATTTAGACCTTGTTTATGAAAAACTGTTTATTTCTGTATTACATGATTGCAACTTGCTGAAAAGTGTCAACAGTGTTCCTATCATCTGGATTAAGCAGTACAGCAAAAATGGTACTTACAGAGTGCACTCAAACATGATTTAGACCTTGTTTATGAAAAACTGTTTATTTCTGTATTTCATGATTGCAACATGCTGAAAAGTGTCAACAGTGTTCCTATCATCTGGATTAAGCAGTACAGCAAAAATGGTACTTACAGTGTGACTCAAATATGATTTAGACCTTGTTTATGAAAAACTGTTTATTTCTGTATTTCATGATTGCAACATGCTGAAAAGTGTCAACAGTGTTCCTATCATCTGGATTAAGCAGTACAGCAAAAATGGTACTTACAGAGTGACTCAAACATGATTTAGACCTTGTTTATGAAAAACTGTTTATTTCTGTATTACATGATTGCAACATGCTGAAAAGTGTCAACAGTGTTCCTATCATCTGGATTAAGCAGTACAGCAAAAATGGTACTTACAGAGTGACTCAAACATGATTTAGACCTTGTTTATGAAAAACTGTTTATTTCTGTATTACATGATTGCAACATGCTGAAAAGTGTCAACAGTGTTCCTATCATCTGGATTAAGCAGTACAGCAAAAATGGTACTTACAGAGTGCATCAAACATGATTTAGACCTTGTTTATGAAAAACTGTTTATTTCTGTATTTCATGATTGCAACATGCTGAAAAGTGTCAACAGTGTTCCTATCATCTGGATTAAGCAGTACAGCAAAAATGGTACTTACAGAGTGCATCAAACATGATTTAGACCTTGTTTATGAAAAACTGTTTATTTCTGTATTACATGATTGCAACTTGCTGAAAAGTGTCAACAGTGTTCCTATCATCTGGATTAAGCAGTACAGCAAAAATGGTACTTATAGAGTGCATCAAACAAGATTTAGACCTTGTTTATGAAAAACAGTTTATTTCTGTATTTCATGATTGCAACTTGCTGAAAAGTGTCAACAGTGTTCCTATCATCTGGATTAAGCAGTACAGCAAAAATGGTACTTATAGAGTGCATCAAACATGATTTAGACCTTGTTTATGAAAAACTGTTTATTTCTGTATTACATGATTGCAACTTGCTGAAAAGTGTCAACAGTGTTCCTATCTGGATTAACCTCTATGGGCAAGGCGGGACGAATTCGTCCCACCTACGTAACAGCCACCTGAATTCAGTGGCGCGATTTTTGAATCGTTTGAAATACTATTACTTCAATTTCTCAAACATATGACTATTTTACAGCTATTTAAAGACAAGACTCTCCTTAATCTAACCACACTGTCCGATTTCAAAAAGGCTTTACAACGAAAGCAAAACATTAGATTATGTCAGGAGAGTGCCCAGCCAGAAATAATCAGACACCCATTTTTCAAGCTAGCATATAATGTCACAAAAACCCAAACCACAGCTAAATGCAGCACTGACCTTTTATGATCTTCATCAGATGACACACCTAGGACATTATGTTATACAATACATGCATGTCTGTTCAATCAAGTTCATATTTATATCAAAAAACAGCTTTTTACATTAGCATGTGACGTTCAGAAAAAGCAAACTTCCGGGGAATTTACTAACAGTTTGCTAAATTACTCACGATAAACGTTCACAAAAAGCATAACAATTATTTTAAGAATTATAGATACATTACTCCTCTATGCACTCGATATGTCCGATTTTAAAATAGCTTTTCGGATGAAGCACATTTTGCAATATTCTAAGTAGATAGCCCAGCCATCACGGCTAGCTATTTAGACACCCGGCAAGATTAGCCTTCACCAAAATCCTATTTCCTATAAGAAAAATGTTCTTACCTTTCCTGTTCTTCGTCAGAATGCACTCCCAGGACTTCTACTTCAATAACAAATGTAGGTTTGGTCCCAAATAATCCATCGTTATATCCAAATATCCTCTGTTTTGTTCGTGCGTTCTAGACACTATACGAATGGTAAATAACGGTCGTGCGCATGGCGCATGGAGTGACAAAAAATGTCTAAATATTCCATTACCGTACTTCGAAGCATGTCAACCGCTGTTTAAAACCAATTTTTATGCCATTTATCTCGTAGAAAAGCGATAATATTCCGACCGGGAATCTGCAATAAGCTAAACAGCTGAATGAAATTTCTCCACTGGCGAATCGTGCACGCGCCTCATTCAATGGTCCTCTGATCGGCCACTTGGATAAGGCGATAATCTGTTTCAGCCAGAGGCTGCCTCGTCATCGTTCAGGTTTTTCCCGGGTTCTGAGAGCCTATTGGAGCCCTGGGAATTGTCACGTTACAGCTAAGATCCTTACTCTTCAATAAACAGATGCAAGACGCACGACTCCTTGTCAGACAGGCCACTTCCTGCATGAAACCTTGTCAGGTTTTTGCCTGCCATAGGAGTTCTATTATAATCATAAGATACCATTCAAACAGTTTTAAAAACTTTAGGGTGTTTTCTATCCAAACCTGAACAATAATATGCATATTCTAGCTTCTGAGTTGGTGTAGGAGGCAGTTAAAAATGGGCACATATTTTTTCCAAAATTCTCAATACTGCCCCCTAGCCCAAACAGGTTAAGCAGTACAGCAAAAATGGTACTTACAGAGTGACTCAAACATGATTTAGACCTTGTTTATGAAAAACTGTTTATTTCTGTATTACATGATTGCAACTTGCTGAAAAGTGTCAACAGTGTTCCTTTCATCTGGATTAACCTCTTGGGGCTAGGTGGGACGCTAGCGTGCCACCCGTGGTGCACTCCATCAACAGCAGGTGCATTTCAAGAGCGGCAAATTTGAATCCAAATAAATGTCAAAATTCAAATTTTTCAAAAATACAACTATGTTACACCATTTGAAAGATAAACATCTCCTTAATCTAACCACGTTTTACGATTTCAAAAAGGTTTTACGGCGAAAGCATAAATTTAGAGTATGTTAGGACAGTACATTTACAAGAGTTGTGTGTAATGTTTTGTCAAGTCAAAGACAGGGTCACCAAAACCATAAAACCAGCTAAAATGATGCACTAACCTTTTACAATCTCCATCAGATGACACTCCTAGGACATTATGTTAGACAATGCATGCATTTTTAGTTCTATCAAGTTCATTTTTATATCCAAAAACAGCGTTTTACTATGGCATTGATGTTGAGGAAATCGTTTCCCTCCAATAACCGGCAGTCAAGTCAGCGTCAGAAATTAAATAATTAAAATTAGAAAACATTGTTAAAATATTATATTGTCATTTAAAGAATTATAGATTTACATCTCTTGAACGCAATCAACTTGCCAGATTTAAAAATAACCTTACTGGGAAATCACACTTTGCAATAATCTGAGCACTGCGCCCAGAAAAATACGCGTTGCGATACAGACTAGACGTCATGTTGGGGAGATCTAAAATCGAAAATACTATGTAAATAATCCATTACCTTTGATTCTCTTCATCAGATGTCACTTCCAGGTATCACAGGTCCATAACGAATGTAGTTTTGTTCAAAAAAGCTCATCATTTATGTCCAAAAATCTCCGTCTCGTTAGCACATGATGTAAGCCAGCCGGACTTCTCGTCATGAACGAGGGGAAAAAATATATTTCCGTTCGTTCAAACATGTCAAACGTTGTATAGCATAAATCATTAGGGCCTTTTTTAACCAGAACATGAATAATATTCAAGGTGGACGAATGCATACTCTTTTATAACGTATTGGAACGAGGGTACCCAACATGAAGTAGCGCGCCAGGTGTCTAATGGGACATCACCGTTCCATGGCTCTTGTTCGGTCAGATCTCCCTCCAGAAGACTCAAAACACTTTGTAAAGGCTGGTGACATCTAGTGGAAGCAATAGGAAGTGCCAAAATATTCCTAAACCCCTGTGTTTTTCAATGGGATAGGTTTAAAGTCAATACAACACATCAGGTATCCACTTCCTGTCAGAAAATGTCTCAGGGTTTTGCCTGCCAAATGAGTTCTGTTATACTCATAGACACCATTCAAACAGTTTTGGAAACTTTAGAGTGTTTTCTATCCATATATAATAAGTATATGCATATTCTAGTTACTGGGTAGGATTAGTAACCAGATTAAATCGGGTACATTTTTTTTATCCAGACGTGCAAATGCTGCCCCCTAGACCCAACAGGTTAAGCAGAACAGCAAAATGGTACTTACAGAGTGCATCAAACATGATTTAGACCTTATTTATGAAACACTGATTATTTCTGTATTTCATGATTGCATCATGGTGAAAAGTGTCAACAGTGTTCCTATCTGGATTAAGCAGTACAGCAAAAATGGTACTTATAAAGTGCATCAAACATGATTTAGACCATGTTTATGAAAAACTGTTTATTTCTGTATTTCATGATTGCAACATGCTGAAAAGGCTCAACAGTGTTCCTATCATCTGGATTAAGCAGTACAGCAAAAATGGTACTTACAGAGTGCATCAAACATGATTTAGACCTTGTTTATGAAAAACTGTTTATTTCTGTATTACATGATTACAACTTGCTGAAAAGTGTCAACAGTGTTCCTATCATCTGGATTAAGCAGTACAGCAAAAATGGTACTTACAGAGTGACTCAAATATGATTTAGACCTTGTTTATGAAAAACTGTTTATTTCTGTATTTCATGATTGCAGCATGCTGAAAAGTGTCAACAATGTTCCTATCATCTGGATTAAGCAGTACAGCAAAAATGGTACTTACAGAGTGCATCAAACATGATTTAGACCTTGTTTATGAAAAACGGTTTATTTCTGTATTACATGATTGCAACTTGCTGAAAAGTGTCAACAATGTTCCTATCATCTGGAGTAACCTGTTAGGGCTAGGGGGCAGTATTTACATGGCCGAATAAAAAACCTACCCGATTTAATCTGGTTATTACTACTGCCCAGAAGCTAGAATATGCATATAATTATTGGCTTTGGATAGAAAACACCCTAAAGTTTCTAAAACAGTTTGAATGGTGTCTGTGCGTATAACAGAACTCATATGGCAGGCAAAAACCTGAGAAGATTCTGTAAAGGAAGTACCCTCTCTGACCATTCCTTGGGCTTCTTGGCTCTGTTTATTGAAAACTTAGGATCTTTGCTGTAACGTGACACTTCCTACGGCTCCCATAGACTCTCAGAACCCGGGAAAAAGCTGAATGATGTAATTCCAGCCCCTGGCTGAAAAACATTAGCGTCTTTGGTAAGTGGTCTATCAGAGGACCATCAGACTGAGGCGCGTGCACGGGGCGACACCATGTTTTTATTTTCTCTCTCTTTGTACTAAAACACATTTTCCCGGTCGGAATATTATCGCTTTTTTACGAGAAAAATGGCATAAAAATTGATTTTAAACAGCGGTTGACATATTACGAAGTACGGTAATGGAATATTTAGAATTTTTTTTGTCACGAAACACGTCGGGCAACACCCTTCTTTACCCTTTCGGATAGTGTCTTGAACGCACGAACAAAACGCCGCTATTTGGATATAACTATGGATTATTTTGAAACAAACCAACATTTGTTATTGAAGTAGAAGTCCTGGGAGTGCATTCTGACGAAGAACAGCAAAGGTAATAACATTTTTCTTATAGTAAATCTGACTTTGGTGAGGGCTAAACTTGTTGGGTGTCTAAATAGCTAGCCCTGTGATGCCGGGCTATCTACTTAGATTATTGCAAAATGTGCTTTCACCGAAAAGCTATTTTAAAATCGGACATAGCGAGTGCATAGAGGAGTTCTGTATCTATAATTCTTAAAATAATTGTTATATTTTTTGTGAACGTTTATCGTGAGTAATTTAGTAAATTCACCGGAAGTTTGCGGGGGGTATGCTAGTTCTGAACGTCACATGCTAATGTAAAAAGCTGTTTTTTGATATAAATATGAACTTGATTGAACAAAACATGCATGTATTGTATAACATAATGTCCTAGAAGTGTCATCTGATGAAGATCATCAAAGGTTAGTGCTGCGTTTAGCTGTGGTTTGGGTTTATGTGACATTATATGCTAGCTTGAAAAATGGGTGTCTGATTATTTCTGGCTGGGTACTCTGCTGACATAATCTAATGTTTTGCTTTCGTTGTAAAGCCTTTTTGAAATCGGACAGTGTGGTTAGATTAACGAGAGTCTTGTCTTTAAAATCGTGTAAAATAGTCATATGTTTGAGAAATTGAAGTAATAGCATTTCTAAGGTATTTGAATAACGCGCCACGGGATTCCACTGGCTGTTACGTAGGTGGGACGAAATCGTCCCACTGGCCCTAGAGAAGTTTAGTACAGCAAAAATGGTACTTACAGAGTGCATCAAACATGATTTAGACCTTGTTTATGAAAAACTGTTTATTTCTGTATTACATGATTACAACTTGCTGAAAAGTGTCAACAGTGTTCCTATCATCTGGATTAAGCAGTACAGCAAAAATAGTACTTACAGAGTGCATCAAACATGATTTAGACCTTGTTTATGAAAAACTGTTTATTTCTGTATTACATGATTACAACTTGCTGAAAAGTGTCAACAGTGTTCCTATCATCTGGATTAAGCAGTACAGCAAAAATAGTACTTACAAGGTGACTCAAACATGATTTAGACCTTGTTTTTGAAAAACGGTTTATTTCTGTATTACATGATTGCAACTTGCTGAAAAGTGTCAACAGTGTTCCTATCATCTGGATTAAGCAGTACAGCAAAACTGGTACTTACAGAGTGACTCAAATATGATTTAGACCTTGTTTATGAAAAACTGTTTTTTTCTGTATTACATGATTGCAACTTGCTGAAAAGTGTCAACAGTGTTCCTATCATCTGGATTAAGCAGTACAGCAAAAATGGTACTTATAAAGTGCATCAAACATGATTTAGACCTTGTTTATGAAAAACTGTTTATTTCTGTATTTCATGATTGCAACATGCTGAAAAGTGTCAACAGTGTTCCTATCATCTGGAGTAAGCAGTACAGCAAAAATGGTAGTTACAGAGTGACTCAAACATGATTTAGACCTTGTTTATGAAAAACTGTTTATTTCTGTATTACATGATTGCAACTTGCTGAAAAGTGTCAACAGTGTTCCTATCATCTGGATTAAGCAGTACAGCAAAAATGGTACTTACAGAGTGCATCAAACATGATTTAGACCTTGTTTATGAAAAACTGTTTATTTCTGTATTTCATGATTGCAGCATGCTGAAAAGTGTCAACAATGTTCCTATCATCTGGATTAAGCAGTACAGCAAAAATGGTACTTACAGAGTGCATCAAACATGATTTAGACCTTGTTTATGAAAAACTGTTTATTTCTGTATTACATGATTGCAACTTGCTGAAAAGTGTCAAGAGTGTTCCTATCAGCTGGATTAAGCAGTACAGCAAAAATGGTACTTACAGAGTGACTCAAATATGATTTAGAACTTGTTTATGAAAAACTGTTTATTTCTGTATTACATGATTGCAACTTGCTGAAAAGTGTCAACAGTGTTCCTATCATCTGGATTAGGCAGTACAGCAAAAATGGTACTTATAGAGTGCATCAAACATGATTTAGACCTTGTTTATGAAAAACTGTTTATTTCTGTATTTCATGATTGCAACATGCTGAAAAGGGTCAACAGTGTTCCTATCATCTGGATTAAGCAGTACAGCAAAAATGGTACTTACAGAGTGCATCAAACATGATTTAGACCTTGTTTATGAAAAACTGTTTATTTCTGTATTACATGATTACAACTTGCTGAAAAGTGTCAACAGTGTTCCTATCATCTGGATTAAGCAGTACAGCAAAAATAGTACTTACAGAGTGACTCAAACATGATTTAGACCTTGTTTTTGAAAAACTGTTTATTTCTGTATTACATGATTGCAACTTGCTGAAAAGTGTCAACAGTGTTCCTATCATCTGGATTAACCTCTATGGGCTAGGTGGGACGCTAGCGTGCCACCCGTGGTGCACTCCATCAACAGCAGGTGCATTTCAAGAGCGGCAAATTTGAATCCAAATAAATGTCAAAATTCAAATTTTTCAAAAATACAACTATTTTACACCATTTGAAAGATAAACATCTCCTTAATCTAACCACGTTTTACGATTTCAAAAAGGTTTTACGGCGAAAGCATAAATTTAGAGTATGTTAGGACAGTACATTTACAAGAGTTGTGTGTAATGTTTTGTCAAGTCAAAGACAGGGTCACCAAAACCATAAAACCAGCTAAAATGATGCACTAACCTTTTACAATCTCCATCAGATGACACTCCTAGGACATTATGTTAGACAATGCATGCATTTTTAGTTCTATCAAGTTCATATTTATATCCAAAAACAGCGTTTTACTATGGCATTGATGTTGAGGAAATCGTTTCCCTCCAATAACCGGCAGTCAAGTCAGCGTCACAAATTAAATAATTAAAATTAGAAAACATTGGTAAAATATTATATTGTCATTTAAAGAATTATAGATTTACATCTCTTGAACGCAATCAACTTGCCAGATTTAAAAATAACCTTACTGGGAAATCACACTTTGCAATAATCTGAGCACTGCGCCCAGAAAAATACGCGTTGCGATACAGACTAGACGTCATGTTGGGGAGATCTAAAATCGAAAATACTATGTAAATAATCCATTACCTTTGATTCTCTTCATCAGATGTCACTTCCAGGTATCACAGGTCCATAACGAATGTAGTTTTGTTCAAAAAAGCTCATCATTTATGTCCAAAAATCTCCGTCTTGTTACCACATGATCTAAGCCAGCCGGACTTCTCGTCATGAACGAGGGGAAAAAATATATTTCCGTTCGTTCAAACATGTCAAACGTTGTATAGCATAAATCATTAGGGCCTTTTTTAACCAGAACATGAATAATATTCAAGGTGGACGAATGCATACTCTTTTATAACGTATTGGAACGAGGGTACCCAACATGAACTCGCGCGCCAGGTGTCTAATGGGACATCATCCTTCCATGGCTCTTGTTCGGTCAGATCTCCCTCCAGAAGACTCAAAACACTTTGTAAAGGCTGGTGACATCTAGTGGAAGCAATAGGAAGTGCCAAAATATTCCTCAGCCCCTGTGTTTTTCAATGGGATAGGTTTAAAGTCAATACAACACATTAGGTATCCACTTCCTGTCAGAAAATGTCTCAGGGTTTTGCCTGCCAAATGAGTTCTGTTATACTCACAGACACCATTCAAACAGTTTTAGAAACTTTAGAGTGTTTTCTATCCATATATAATAAGTATATGCATATTCTAGTTACTGGGTAGGATTAGTAACCAGATTAAATCGGGTACATTTTTTTTATCCAGACGTGCAAATGCTGCCCCCTAGCCCTAACAGGTTAAACATGATTTAGATTTTGTTTATGAAAAACAGTTTTTTTCTGTATTTCATGATTGCAACATGCTGAAAAGTGTCAACAGTGTTCCTATCATCTGGATTAAGCAGTACAGCAAAAATGGTACTTATAAAGTGCATCAAACATGATTTAGATTATGTTTATGAAAAACTGTTTATTTCTGTATTTCATGATTGCAACATGCTGAAAAGTGTCAACAGTGTTCCTATCTGGATTAAGCAGTACAGCAAAAATGGGACTTGCAGAGTGCATCAAACATGATTTAGACTTTGTTTATGAAACACTATTTATTTCTGTATTTCATGATTGCAACATGGTGAAAAGTGTCAACAGTGTTCCTATCTGGATAAAGCAGTACAGCAAAAATGGTACTTACAGAGTGACTCAAACATGATTTAGACCTTGTTTATGAAAAACGGTTTATTTCTGTATTACATGATTGCAACTTAATGAAAAGTGTCAACAGTGTTCCTATCATCTGGATTAAGCAGTACAGCAACAATTGTACTTATAAAGTGCATCAAACATGATTTAGACATTGTTTATGAAAAACTGTTTAATTCTGTATTACATGATTGCAACTTGCTGAAAAGTGTAAACAGTGTTCATATCATCTGGATTAAGCAGTACAGCAAAAATGGTACTTACAGAGTGACTTAAACATGATTTAGATTTTGTTTATGAAAAACAGTTTTTTTCTGTATTACATGATTGCAACTTGCTGAAAAGTGTCAACAATGTTCCTATCATCTGGATTAAGCAGTACCACAAAAATGGTACTTATAGAGTGCATCAAACATGATTTAGACCTTGTTTATGAAAAACGGTTTAATTCTGTATTACATGATTGCAACATGCTGAAAAGTGTCAACAGTGTTCCTATCATCTGGATTAAGCAGTACAGCAAAAATGGTACTTACAGAGTGACTCAAACATGATTTAGACCTTGTTTATGAAAAACTGTTTAATTCTGTATTACATGATTGCAACTTGCTGAAAAGTGTAAACGGTGTTCATATCATCTGGATTAAGCAGTACAGCAAAAATGGTACTTATAGAGTGACTCAAACATGATTTAGACCTTGTTTATGAAAAACGGTTTATTTCTGTATTTCATGATTGCAACTTGCTGAAAAGTGTAAACAGTGTTCATGTCATCTGGATTAAGCAGTACAGCAAAAGTGGTACTTATAAAGTGCATCAAACATGATTTAGACATTGTTTATGAAAAACTGTTTAACCTGTTTGGGCTAGGGGGCAGTATTGAGAATTTTGGAAAAAATATGTGCCCATTTTTAACTGCCTCCTACACCAACTCAGAAGCTAGAATATGCATATTATTGTTCAGGTTTGGATAGAAAACACCCTGAAGTTTCTAAAACTGTTTGAATGGTGTCTGTGAGTATAACAGAACTCCTATGGCAGGCAAAAACCTGACAAGGTTTCATGCAGGAAGTGGCCTGTCTGACAAGGAGTCTTGCGTCTTGCATCTGTTTATTGAAAAGTAAGGATCTTACCTGTAACGTGACAATTCCCAGGGCTCCAATAGGCTCTCAGGACCCGGGAAAATCATGAAGGTTGACGAGGCAGCCTCAGGCTGAAACAGATTTTTGCCTTATTCAAGTGTCCCATTAGGTGACAATGGAGTGAGGCGCGTGCGCGATTAGCCCCCGTGGAGTATTTTAATTCGGCTGTTTAGTTTATTGCAGATTCCCGGTCGGAATATTATCGCTTTTCTACGAGATAAATGGCATAAAAATTGGTTTTAAACAGCGGTTGACATGCTTCGAAGTACGGTAATGGAATATTTAGAATTTTATTGTCACAAATTGCGCCATGCGCGCGACACTTCTTTACTATTTCGGATAGTGTCTGGAACGCACGAACAAAACGCCGCTATTCGGATATAACGATGGATTATTTTGGACCAAACCAACATTTGTTATTGAAGTAGCAGTCCTGGGTGTGCATTCTGACGAAGACAACAAAAGGTAATCAAACTTTTATAATAGTAAATATGATTATGGTGAGTGCTAAACTTGCCGGGTGTCTAAATAGCGAGCCCGTGATGCCTGGGCTATGTACTTAGAATATTGCAAAATGTGCTTTCACCAAAAAGCTATTTTAAAATCGGACATATCGAGTGCATAGAGGAGGTCTGTATCTATAATTCTTAAAATAATTGTTATGCTTTTTGTGAACGTTTATCGTGAGTAATTTAGTAAAATGTTAGCGAATTCCCCGGAAGTTTGCGGGGGGGGGTATGCTAGTTCTGAACGTCACATGCTAATGTAAAAAGCTGGTTTTTGATATAAATATGAACTTGATTGAACAAAACATGCATGTATTGTATAACGTAATGTCCTAGGGTTGTCATCTGATGAAGATCATCAAAGGTGAGTGCTGCATTTAGCTGTGTTTTGGGTTTTATTGACACATGTCCTTGCTCGGAAAATGGCTGTGTGATTATTTTTGTCAATGTACTCTCCTAACATAATCTAATGTTTTGCTTTTGCTGTAAAGCCTTTTTGAAATCGGACAATGTGGTTAGATTAACGAGAAGTTTATCTTTAAAATGGTGTAGCAAACATCAGCAAACATCAGTCTGGGTTTCTGCTCTTTAGCCTAAAAGCAGAGGACTTCAACCTGGTAAATTCCAACATGCAATATAAAACGATTTCCTAACTTTTTTTTCTTTACCTTCAAAATGAGACAAACACTCACAATCCAACAAGGACCATTAACCCATTTAATCCCAATTTTTTCCCAGACATGAAAATATCCAAATATTGTGTCATTAGTAAAGCCTTTGAAATAATCAATCATAAAAAAATGTTAATTTTCATGGAAAATGTAGGTGAAAAACTGTGTTTTATGGTCGGTCACGGATAATGTGATGTATACGGAATGAACATGTTTCTCTTATGCAGTCATGAACATGCTTATATATCCCATCCCAGTTATTAACACATATAAAACTCTGTCACTGGCAGTCCCCAGCACTGCTACTAGGATGTCCCATCACATTCTGGTGTGACTATTTTACACATCAAAACCCCTTTATACAACACCGATATGAATACTGAGAGCAAAGACAAAAAAACAACAACCTTCAACGTATTTCAACGTTGTTACTTTACTGTAACTTTAGTGCAACATGTATTGAAACATTAATATTGTAACTTTATTGTAACATTTGAACTTGTACTTTAGTGCAATATTCACTAACAACTGTATAGCAGTCGTGTCATTCATTCACACTGAACATAAAGGTAACATTTAGGATAGAGGTAGGCTGTAGAACATGCATTCAAGTAGAGGCCTACACTGAATATATATATTATACACATACACACATATATATTATAGAGGTAACCTGTAGAACATGCATTCAAGTAGAGGCCTTCACTGAACAAAACAAATAAATAAAAAAATCTATATATATTACACACATATATACATATATATATTATAGAGGTAGGCTTCAGAACCAAGTGCACAATTAGTTTGTGCATCACTATTTTGAACTACGATCAGTCAGACCTACTGTTATACAATATGTCTTCAATCAAATGATCCTCTTTTCCAGAAACATTTCAGTCATTTTGATTGTCTTTTTCCCTTTTTCGTCGACTTTTCTTCCTAGAGTCAGTTGTACTGCTTCTCCTCACCCTTTATTGACTTTTCTATTTTTCTTCTATTGGCTTTTTCAGTCCTTTTTCATTCGCTCTCATCTCCTTTTCTACTGTCCGTGGTATATCTTGAAGCGCTCAATGTGCAGTGGCGCTTTGCACTTCTCACATGCATATGTAGTGCGTTCGTCACAACGACGACATCTCTGGGACCGGTGCATCGTGTTGATTGGCCAGTGAGAAGCTTTGTCATATCTTGCCTGATCTTCAACAGTAGCAGCCAGTAGAGATCTCCTTCCACGGCTCAGTGGTTTCGGGCCAAACTTGTGCCATTATCCATGAGAAGATGAGCAGGTTGATGGTCCCTCCCATAACATCTCTGTCAAATAAATGGCTGTTTACGAGTGCTGTTGAGAGACCACGCAGAGATGGGCCGCCACCACTTCTTAGACCTGATGGAGATACGGTATCTTGAAACCTGTAGGTTGTGAAGTTCAACACCACCACTTCTTAGACCTGATGGAGATACGGTATCTTGAAACCTGTAGGTTGTGAAGTTCAACACCACCACTTCTTAGACCTGATGGAGATATGGTATCTTGAAACCTGTAGGTTGTGAAGTTCAACACCACCACTTCTTAGACCTGATGGAGATATGATATCTTGAAACCTGTAGGTTGTGAAGTTCAACACCACCACTTCTTAGACCTGATGGAGATTTGGTATCTTGAAACCTGTGGGTTGTGAAGTTCAACACCACCCATGCGCCCATCGTATCGGTTGATGCATTTTGGTTGTGCGACTTTGTCAAAAAGGCACGTCGCTCCTTGTTCCATCTCTTGACAGAGGCCTCACTGTATTTATTCTCCATGTTTGTTGCCACTGCGACAATGTTATTGTCTTTCTAACGGACCAGCAACTTGTCTCCTTGGGTCAGAACCTCAGAGGTTCCCCGGGGTAACTTCATGAAGTCCTTCTGTGGCTTGAATGGGACATCAAACAGATGATTCTGCCTCATCGTTCCAGAGCTCCCCTATCCTCTTTTTGTCATTTAATTGAGGAGTGCAAGCGAAGTGAAGAGGTTGTCATGAAGGAACTTGCAACCTTGACGCACCTGAGATTGCTCTGCAACACCGAGAACGACACTGGGTCCATGACTCAACCCAGTCTCAGGGAGGAGAGTGTGAGGTGGTGAGGGGTAGGTCTTCATCACCGATAACGTTGTTCCTGTCATGATCAGTTTGCATAGGTTCAGCCCATACATTCAACAGCCTGGCTGGCAAATAGCCTGTCTCCACAATCTCTGAGGGATAACTGCAATGTTGCATGCCTCGTCTGAGCAGTCACCTAGATCGTATGCAGAACTTGACACAAAGTGAAACTAAAAGAAAGAACAGAGTAGAAAGTTAGGTAGAACAAGAGCTATGTGTGTGTATACCTGGATGCACTGTGTTATCCCGCCGGTCGCTATTGTTGCCGTCAACATCTTTACTCATTCTATGATCACACTGAACAAAGTTGAGTAATTGCAAATGCATATAGCAATACACCTTAAAGATGATGTGTACCAAACATCTTTGTCCTATCTTAATGTTAATATACTTTACTAACCTTTTGTTTGGGAGCTTTGATGCAGCCATCGTCTTCTCATGATGCAACCAGGAAGTAAACAGCTCTGGTCATGTGACAACTTACAATAAACATGTGACACTGCACATATTTCATTTAGAGCCTTTATTATTTCAATATATGCTGGAAATGCCTTGATATATCATTCAGACATTTTTTAAAGCCTCATAACTTGAAACGTTTTTTACGGTCACTATTGTGACTGATGGGATTAAATAGGTTAAAATAGGATTTTTCAATTAACTTAAAACACTTATTTTGCAAATGTGATTTGTTTATCATTTAAGATAGCATTTGTGTCATGCCACTTGGGTGGATGTAGTGTGAGGAGGGTGGATGTAGTGTGAGGAGGGTGGATGTAGTGTCAGGAGGGTGGATGTAGTGTGAGGAGGGTGGATGTAGTGAGGAGGGTGGATGTAGTGTGAGGAGGGTGGATGTAGTGTGAGGAGGGTGGATGTAGTGTGAGGAGGGTAGATGTAGTGTGAGGAGGGTGGATGTAGTGTGAGGAGGGTGGATGTAGTGTGAGGATGGTGAAGTTCTTGTGCTCATGACCCTCGGCCTATCACATGTGAGCATACTAGACTCAACATTTGTTTAACTGTTACATCTAGACGTTCCGCTAGCGGAACACCGCTCCAATATCCAATGATAGGGCGTGGCGCGAATTACAAATTCCTCGAAAATCCGAAAACTTCAATTTTTCAAACATATGACTATTTTACACCATTTTAAAGACAAGACTCTCCTTTATCTAACCACACTGTCCGATTTCAAAAAGGCTTTACAACGAAAGCAAAACATTAGATTATGTCAGGAGAGTACCCAGCCGGAAATAATCAGACACCCATTTTTCAAGCTAGCATATAATGTCACAAAAACCAAAACCACAGCTAAATGCAGCACTAACCTTTGATGATCTTCATCAGATGACACTCCTAAGACATTATGTTATACAATACATGCATGTTTTGTTCAATCAAGTTCATATTTATATCAAAAACCAGCTTTTTACATTAGCATGTGATGTTCAGAACTAGCATACCCACCGCAAACTTCCGGTGAATTTACTAAATTACTCACGATAAACGTTGACAGAATACATAACAATTATTTAAAGAATTATAGATACAGAACTCCTTTATGCAATCGCGGTGTCAGATTTTAAAATAGCTTTTCGGCGAAAGCATATTTTGCAATATTCTGAGCACATAACCCGGCCATCACGGCTAGCTAATTTGACACCCAGCAAGTTTGGCCCTCACCAAACTCAGATTTACTATAAGAAAAATTGGATTACCGTTGCTGTTCTTCGTCAGAATGCACTCCCAGGACTTCTACTTCAAAAACAAATGTTGTTTTGGTTCCAAATAATCCATAGTTATATCCAAATACTGCCGTTTTGTTCGTGCGTTCAGGTAACTATCCGAAGGGTGACGCGTGAGCGCATTTCGTGACAAAAAAAATCTAAATATTCCATTACCGTACTTCGAAGCATGTCAAACGCTGTTTAAAATACATTTTTATGCTATTTTTCTCATAAAATAGCGATAATATTCCAACCGGGCGACGTTGTATTCATTCAAAGGCTGAAAGAAAAAAATTGAGAATTCTCATGAACGTGCTTCTCGGTCTCACTGTTCCCAGCCTGACCAGTAACAAACAGAGCTGCTGTACTTCGCCCAGAGACTGCAGACACCCCATTACACTTTCTGGCGCCTTCTGAGAGCCAATGGAAGCCTTAGAAAATGTCACGTTACAGCAGAGATGCTGTATTTTTGATAGAGATGCAACTGAAGGACAACAAATTGTCAGACAGTGCACTTCCTGTATGGAATCTTCTCAGGTTTTGGCCTGCCATATGAGTTCTGTTATACTCACAGACACCATTCAAACAGTTTTAGAAACTTTAGAGCGTTTTCTATTCAAATCTACTAATTATATGCATATTCTCGTTTCTGGGCAGGAGTAATAAACAGATTAAATCGGGTACGTTTTTTATCCGGCCGTGCAAATACTGCCCCCTAGCCCCAACAGGTTTTAAACAGAAGCTACTAAAGGGGAGGCCAGAAACCCTTTTCACAGAACTCTACAAAAATGGTGAGGTGAGTAATCTCATCTTCCTCACTGACCAGCCAAACGCATGGCGCTCAGCAGTCTGCTCTCACTACCCATCCATAAAGAAAGAGGGAATCTGTAATGGGTGGAAGCTGAAAATCAAAGAGGTAGACAAACCTGACAGCACCATGATAACAATCAACCTCTACAAGACTGGGACTGTCATGGTGCCAGGTAACATTAGGCTGTTTGAAACAGACTGGGACTGTCATGGTGCCAGGTAACATTAGGCTGTTTGAAACAGACTGGGACTGTCATGGTGCCAGGTAACATTAGGCTGTTTGAAACAGACTGGGACTGTCATGGTGCCAGGTAACATTAGGCTGATTGAAACAGACTGGGACTGTCATGGTGCCAGGTAACATTAGGCTGTTTGAGACAGACTGGGACTGTCATTGTACCAGGTAACATCAGGCTGTTTGAAACAGACTGGGACTGTCATGGTGCCAGGTAACATTTGGCTGTTTGAAACAGACTTTCAGACCGTGGAGTGAGGACACCACTAGTGACATGCCCTCCCACAAGACAAACTCCACCAGCACCACCCTCACCCCTCACTATCCCCACCCAAAAAGGCACATCCAGTACCTCTCTTCCCACCATAGTGGAGGACACGCCCCAGGAGGAGAGCGACCCCCTCAGTGCAGAGCAGGCTCAGGCCCTCCTCAACACCATGGCTGCCATGAGGGATGAGTTCACCAAACTGGAGGGGGAGGTGGTCCTGCTCAGGGAGAGCGTGAGCAAACAGCAACCAGACAACCAAACCTTAGAGGAGCTCCTAACCAAGCTGCGGACAGAGCAGGAAAGCAGCCTTGCAACACAGCTGAAAGAGTTCAGCAAGAGAGAGACGGACTCAAGAGATAGCTGGCTGATCTAACAAAGGAGGTGAGAGAGCTCCAAAAAGACAGGCAGAACAATAATAATGATCTGACCTCACTAAGAGAGAAGCTGCAGGAGAGAAAGAGAACAGAGGACAGGCTGCGGGAGAGAAAGAGAACAGAGGACAGGCTGCGGGAGAGAAAGAGAACAGAGGACAGGCTGCAGGAGAGAAAGAGAACAGAGGACAGGCTGCAGGAGAGAAAGAGAACAGAGGACAGGCTGCGGGAGAGAAAGAGAACAGAGGACAGGCTGCAGGAGAGAAAGAGAACAGAGGACAGGCTGCAGGAGAGAAAGAGAACAGAGGACAGGCTGCAGGAGAGAAAGAGAACAGAGGACAGGCTGCAGGAGCAGCTAGATCAGCACTCTATGACCTGCCCTCACACAGCAGATGAGCCCAGCTCAACCAGCCAGGCTTCCCCAGCCCTGCCTGCTGCACCCCTCCTCCCCAGCCCACAGAACAGCCTCTCACTGACAGCAGCACCAACACAGACCAGCCACACCCCAGCTCCAACACCCACCAGCCCCCCCTCTGCCCCCTCCAGTCCAGAAGAAACACTGGCTGACATCGTCCTGTTGATGGACTCAAATGGGAAGTTTTTTTAGGAGAAGAAACTTTTCCCTAGACACAAAAGGAGAAAGGTGGGGTGCCCAACAACGCAGAGTGCCATGGAGCTGCTTGATAAGGCCCATCTCGGGTCGCCAAGCCACATAATCATACACACCGGAAGCAACGACCTGCGTGCTCAGCAGGAGAGGGTGGTGGACTTCACAACGGGGAGTGATTGAGAAGGCCTCCGCAATCTTCCCCAACTCAAGAATCGTGGTGTCAATCCTTCTACAGAGGAAGGACTTCCACCCTGCCACAATCCAGAGAATAAACGCCAGCCTCTCCCGGGACTGTGCCCTGCGACCCAATGTACAGTTGGCCCCCCATCCCACCATCCATCTGTACTGTCTCTATGACCATGTTCACCTGTACAGGGAGACAGTCCTCATCCTTGCCAAGACATTTAGCTGTGGTTTGGGTTTATGTCACATATATGCTTGCTTGGAAAATGGCTGTGTGATTATTTGTGTCTATGTACTCTCCTAACATAATCTAATGTTTTGCTTTCGCTGTATAGCCTTTTGGAAATCGGACAACGTGGTTCGATTCAGGAGAAGTGTATCTATAAAATGGTGTAAAATAGTCCTATGTTTGAGAACTTTGAATTTTGACATTTTGTGGTTTTAAATTTGGCGCTCTGATTTGTCACTGGCTGTTGAATAGTGTGGGACGATTTCGTCCCACCTCCCATAGAGAGGTTAAAAATCTTTCCTCGTTGTGCCATTTTTGGCCTCTGGAGGGTAGAGAATTGACTCAGCGCTGAGGGGGAGTGGGGACATGGTGCCTGTAGGCTCTGCTGCGGCTGCTCTGTCCTGCTGCCCCGTTGCCATAGCAACCAGTTTGTTTGTCTCCTGCTGCTAGCTAGCTCTAATTTAGTTCAAAAAACAGCAAAAAGAGTGACAAATCTTCGCACAAAAAAAACAGAAGATATGTTTAGAGTTAGTCCGTGCTCCTTATTGGTTTACTCACTCAGTTTGGTCGTTTGATGTAGTTGTGTTAAACTCCCCTTGCTTGGTTTATTCTAGCTCGTTTCTTCTGGCTAGCTTGTTTGTCTGTTGCCTAGGTCTTTGTTGTGTAGCTAGCTAGCTAGAGTCAAAACTTCTTAACTTGAGGCGCAAAGTTACTTTTTTTCTATTCTGAATGAATAGAGTTGTTCATCACTTCTTGTCTGGAATTCTTTTTCCATTAGAGTGTTTTTCTCATTCTAAAAACAAAAGCTCATGTTGAGCATGACTCTCTCCCTCTCTCTGTCTCTCTCTGCGTCTCTCTCTCTCTGTGTCTGTGTCTCTCTCTGTGTGTCTCCCTCTTTCTCTCTGTCTCTCTGTGTCTCTCTGTGTCTATCTCTCTGTGTCTGTCTCTCTCTGTGTCTGTCCTCTCTCTGTCTCCCTCTGTGTCTTTCTTTCTCTCTCTTTCTCTGTGTCTCTCTCTTTCTCTGTCTCTGTCTCTCTGTAACTCTCTCTCTCTGTGTCTCTCTGTTTGTCTCTCTCTCTCTGTATCTCTCTGTGGCTCTGTCTCTGTGTCTCTCTGTTTGTCTCTCTCTCTCTGTCTCTCTCTCTGTGACAGTTTCATTGCTTCTTTAATCAGAACAACAGTTTTTAGCTGTGCTAACATAATTGCAAAATGGTTTTCGAATTATTACAATTTACAATTTACAATTTACAATTGAATTATCAATTAGAATTTTAAAATGAAAAACTTTGATTAGCTAACACAACGTGCCATTGGAACACAGGAGAGATGGTTGCTGATAATGGGCCTCTGTACGCCTATGTAGATATTTCATAAAAGATCTGCCGTTTTCAGCTACGATAGTCATTTACAACATTAACAATGTCTACACTGTATTTCTGATCAATTTGACGTTATTTTAATGAGCTTTTTTTCCCGTTTTCTTTCAAAAACAAGTGACCCCACACTTTTGAACGGTAGTGTCACGCCCTGGCCATAGAGAGGGTTTTGTTCCCTATTTTGGTTAGGCCAGGGTGTGAGTAGGGTGGGCATTCTATGTGCCCTTTTCTATGTTTTGTGTATTTCTTTGTTTTGGCCGGGTATGGTTCTCAATCAGGGACAGCTGTCTATCGTTGTCTCTGATTAGGAACCATACTTAGGTAGCCTTTTCCCACAGGGTTTTTGTGGGTAGTTCATTTCTGTTTTGTGTTTGCACCTTACGGTACTGTTTCAGTATTCTCTTTGTTATTTTTGTTTTAGTGTTCAGTTATTAAAATAAGCATGAACACTTACCACGCTGCGTTTTGGTCCGATGATTCGTCTTCTTCAGACGACGAATACTGTTACAGGTAGTATATATATTTTTTACCTTTATTTAACCTGTCTGGGCTATGTGGGACGTTAGCGTCCCACTCTATTCAACAGCCAGTGGAAGAGCGTGGCGCGAAATACGAAAACCTCAAAAATGCTATAATTTCAATATCTCAAACATATGACTATTTTACACCATTTGAAAGATAAGACTCTCGTTAATCTAACTACATTGTCCGATTTCAAAAAGGCTTTACAGTGAAAGCAAAACATTAGATTATGTCAGGAGAGTACCCTGCCAAAAATAATCATACAGCCATTTTCAAAGCAAGCATATATGTCACAAAAACCAAAACCACAGCTAAATGCAGCACTAACCTTTGACAATCTTCATTAGATGACACTCCTAGGACATCATGTTACACAATACATGCATTTTTTGTTCGATAAAGTTCATATTTATATATAAAAACAGCATTTTACATCGGCTCGTGACGTTCAGAAAATATTTTCCCTGAAATGCTTCCGGTGATCAGCGCTACAATTTACAAAATTACTATTCGAAAACATTGTTAAAATTTAATATTGTCATTCAAAGAATTATAGATTAACATCTCGTGAATGCAACCGCATTGCCAGATTTAAAAAATAACTACTGGGAAATCACACTTTGCAATAAACGACGTGGTATGCTCAGAAAAATAGGCTAGGCGATACATGTTAGCGCCATCTTGGAACCATCTAAAATCAAAAATACTATCGTAAATATTCCCTTACCTTTGATTATCTTCATCAGAAGGCACTTCCAGGAATCCCAGGTCCACAACAAATGTAGTTTTGTTCGAAAAAGTTAATAATTTATGTCCCAATAGTTCCTTCTTGTTAGCACGTTCCGAAGGCTACTCATAATGTACTGAAGCGCGCGGGACTTGTCGTCACGAATGTGCAACAAAATATATATTTACGTTCGTTCAAACATGTCAAACGTTGTATAACATAAATCTTTAGGGCCTTTTTCAACCAGAGCTTCAATAATATTCAAGGCGGACGATTGCATTGTCTTACTAAACGTTTCGGAACAAAAGGTTTCTCATGGGCGCCCGCGTCATAGTAGTAATAGCCCTCCTCCTGTGACCAACTTCCCAAGCCTCTCTTTGGGTCAGTTTCTACCATAGAAGACTCAAACCACTTTGTAAAGACTGTCGACATCTAGTGAAAGCCTTAGGAAGTGCTAAATGGAGGCAGGAGTAGTAACCAGATTAAATCGGGTACATTTTTTATCCGGCCATGCAAATACTGCCCCCTATCCCCAACAAGATATACTGCCCCCTAGCCCCAACAGGCTAAGTACGCTGCGCCTTGGTCTACTCCTTTAGACGAACATCACAGCCAGTCAGGAGCCCGAGTACAAACTTGGTTCAAACATGAATCTATCTAACCCTATCGACCTGGACCCTAGTTTTCCGGACTCAGCTCAGCTCAGCTAGACCAGAGAATCCAGGCGCTGCTGGACATGTGGGAGATGCAAAGACTGCTGAAGATCTCTCTGGTATCCTCCAAGGTCATCATGAAAAAGGGAGTTCAGAGTTTTTTGGATGCCGTCATCAATTTGCCTCTCAACACCAACACAACACAGAGCTCTGCTTCTGCAGGGACCAGTTGAAACTCCAGGCCTTCGCAGACCATGAACTCACTGCCATATTCTTCACGGTCTTCAACACAATCGCCAAGATCTTGGATTCCAGCGAGCCCCTCGCAGAGGGCTAAAAGCGCAGTTGATGCCCACCAACAAAAGCGCTATTATGGGCTTCCTGTCCGAAGTGTATGGCTACGTGTCCTCCCTGAGAGAGAAGGGAGGTGCAACACTTACCGTCAGCCAGATGACGGCACCGTACATCGCAGCCCTGGTAGCCAACAGGAGTCTCTAGCACCTGTATACGTGTCTCGTCAAGCCTCAGCCTCACCTGGTCAAGCTCAAGCCTGCTACAGCCAAAGCTTCAACCACAAGGTTCTGGTGTTGCTGGAGGCAGGGCAGGGCAGCTTCAATGGGCCTTCCTAATGGGTGAGCAGGACATACAGGAGGAGGAGGAGTGGTATGGGGATGAGGGAGTTCTGGGGTATATGTTCATCGGCATAGGGATGGAACTTTTTTTGTTTCTTATTCGACACAAAAACACCAACACCTCCAGTGATGTCAGGTTACATACTGACTGCTGCTGGGCCACTATCCATCAGTTCACCTCGGCGTATAAGAGGATGGAATTTAAAGTTTAGCATTGTTTACATCGATTACAGGATATGATCTGAATAATAATGGCACCGGAGGAGATGGCTTCCGTTTTACGATCCCGTAACCAATTATGCTATTGTGTGTGTTTTTTTGTGTTATTTGTAACTTATTTTGTACATAATGTTTCTGCCACCGTGTCATAAGACCGAAAAGAGCTTCTAGATATCAGGACAGCGATTCCTTCCCCGTACTGGAGGAATACTTTTACTTTATTGAGTCGGACGGGAAGGATTTACTTCAAACGCCCGACAAGGCCCTCATCATTCGCAGGAGAAAGAGACGGAGATATCGGGGACGAAGATCTGGGTGCGTTGTAAGGAACCATCGGTCCTATTAGCCAACGCACAATCAAAGGATAAGAAAATAGACGAACTAAGTTCACGTATATCCTACCAACAGACATAAAAACTGTAATATCTTATGTTTCACCGAGTCGTGGCTGAACGACGACATGAATAACATACAGCTGGCTGGGTTTTACGCTTTTTTGGCAGCATAGAACAGCGGCCTCTGATAAGACGAGGGGTGGTGGTGGATTTATATTTGTAAACAACAGTTGGTGCATGAAATCTAAGGAGGTCTCGAGGTTTTGCTCGCCTGAGGTAGAGAATCTCAAGATAAGCTGTAGACCACACTATTTACCAAGAGAGTCTTCATCTATATTCTTCGTAGCTGTCTATATACCACCACAAACCAATGCTGGCACTAAGACCGCACTCAGTGAGCTGTATACGGCCAAAAGGCGGCGCTCCTAGTGGCCAGGGACTAATTTAAGTTAATTATTTGTTACTTTTATTTTCTAAACACTTTTTTTTTCTTAACTGCTTTGTGTGTTAAGGGCTTGTAAGCATTTCACTGTATTCGGCGCTTGTGACAAATACAGTTTGATTTGATTTTATTACAGATGTCTGAGAGTTACAAAGCAATAATATCATAACCTGCAAGCTTGCATGAAATACACACAAAATGTTCAAATATCATAGCTAAAGGATGTATGCATTAAAACGTGGCACTGGGTGGCACATGGGCCGATTCAAGCGCAGATTGAGTAATGTCTGTTGTCCCCTCCAGAGATTGGACAGTTTGATGAGCTGAACTAGCAATCCTTCTTCCAGTTTCAAGTTTCACATTTGTTATGTCATGTGCACAAGTACAGTAAAATGCTTTCTTGCAAGCTACAAACCCAACATAGCAGTAATCAATATCAATGTAGCACTAAAATCACATAAGGTAGAACAAAAACACCTGGGAAATATAAATAGGAACACAAGAAAGTAAGAAGGATCGGTTCCAATACCATATTTACAATGTGCAGGGATACTGGAGCGAATTGGGAGATGTGTATTGGGCACAGGAGGTTGGTGGCACCTCAATTGGGGAGGACGGGATCATGGTAATGGCTGGAGCAGAATATTATCAAATACATTAAGCACGTGGTTTCCATGGTGCCATTCCATTCGTTATTATGAGCCGTCCTCCCCTCAGCAGCCTCCACTGGTATATGGGTAAGGTGACTAGACATCAGCATATATGATAGAGTAGCAGCAGCATAAATAATGATTGTATGTGAGGGTGTGCGCATGTGTGTGTGTGCAGAGTATGTGTGTGTTGGAGCGTTAGTGTGCGTGAGTGTGTAGAGTCCTGTGAATGTGCATAGAGACGGTGCAAAAAGAAAATACAAGGGTCAACTCAGATAGTCCCTGTAGCCATCCTGTTAGTTATTTAGCAGTCTGATGGCTTGGGGATAGAAGCTGTTCAGGAGCCTGTTGGTGCCAGAAGTCTATGGCTTGGGTGGCAGGAGTCTTTAACGATTTTCCAGGCCTTCCTTTCACAACACTTGGTATAGAGGTCCTGGGAGCATAGTGTCCATCAACAGGGTAAAGATATCATCAGCCTGAGGAACGAGGAGAATATTGTAATAAAAGGTTCCCTAGCCATGTATGTCAAAATATATTGGATGGGAATTATTGTGACCAAACTGCATCACTGTAAGTCAAACACTTGTGCCTATGGCTCTATTTAGTCCCTTTTCTTTATTCCTGTGTGCTTTATTTTGAATGTATTAATCTAGAAGTACTTTAAATATTTATCTTATCGTGTGCCATGTTTTGGTTGTGTCAGAATGACGCTAGAATGTATAGCGGCCATTTTACGGGCTCCTGACCAATTCTACAAATGTTTAAATTTTTTGTTTGATCTCTTGATTTTTTTGTACGTAATGTTTCCACCATAATTTCCTATGACCGAAAAGAGCTTCTGGGCATCAGAACAGCAATCACTAACCTCCATTTGGATGAAAATGTATATTTCAATGAGTCAGTGGTAGTTGTCACAAAGTGCTTATACATAAATCCAGCCTCAAACCCCAGAGAGCAAGCAATGCAGATGCACAGTGGCTGGGAAAAAATCCCTGGAAGGCAGGAACCTAGGAAGAAACCTAGAGAGGAACCAGGCTCTGAGGGGTGGCCAGTCCTCTTCTGGCTGTGCCAGGTGGCTCTTATAAGAGTACATGGCCATTAGGCCAGATTGTTCTCCAAGTATAAATATATATGAATATACACTGAGCGTACAAAACATTAGCTGCTCTTTCCATGATAAAGACTGACCAGGTGAATCTAGGTGAAGGCTGTGATCCCTTATTGATGTTACTTGTTAAATCCATTTCAGTCAGTGTATATGAAGGGTAGGAGACAGGTTAAAAAAAATATTTTGAAGCCTTGAGACAATTGAGACATGGATTGTGTATGTGTGCGTTTCAGAGGGTGAATGGGCAGACAAAATATTTAAGTGCCTTTGAATGGAGTACGGTAGGCGCACAGGTTTGAGTGTGTCAAGAACTGCAACACTGCTGGGTTTTTCATGCTCAACAGGTTCCTGTGTGAAGGTAAATTATAAAGTATTTTGTCTGTAATGTCTTTTTCGTTATGTGTCTGACCCCAGTAAGACTAGCTGTTGCCATTGGCCTGTTACCAACCCTTAGTAAACTTCTGGAAAAAATTGTGTTTGACGAGATACAATGCTATTTCACAGTAAACAAATTGACAACAGAATTTCAGCATGCTTATAGAGAAGGACACTCAACAAAGCACAGCACTTACACAAATGACTGATGATTGGCTGACAGAAATTGATGATAAAATGATTGTGGTGGCTGTCTTGTTAAACTTCAGCGCAGCTTTGACATTATCGATCATAGTCTGCTGCTGGAAAAACTTGAGTTATGGCTTTACACCCCCTGCTATAATGTGGATAAAGAGTTACTTGTCTAACAGAACACAGAGGGTGTTTTTTAACCTGTTTGGGCTAGGGGGCAGTATTGAGAATTTTGGAAAAAATATGTGCCCATTTTTAACTGCCTCCTACACCAACTCAGAAGCTAGAATATGCATATTATTGTTCAAGTTTGGATAGAAAACACCCTAAAGTTTTTAAAACTGTTTGAATGGTGTCTGTGAGTATAACAGAACTCCTATGGCAGGCAAAAACTTGACAAGGTTTCATGCAGGAAGTGGCCTGTTTGACAAGGAGTCGTGCGTCTTGCATCTGTTTATTGAAGAGTAAGGATCTTAGCTGTAACGTGACAATTCCGAGGGCTCCAATAGGCTCTCAGGACCCGGGAAAATCATGAAGGTTGACGAGGCAGCCTCAGGCTGAAACAGATTATCACCTTATCCAAGTGTCCCATTAGGTGACAATGGAATGAGGCGCGTGCGCGATTAGCCCCCGTGGAGTATTTTAATTCGGCTGTTTAGTTTATTGCAGATTCCCGGTCGGAATATTATCGCTTTTCTACGAGATAAATGGCATAAAAATTGGTTTTAAACAGCGGTTGACATGCTTCGAAGTACGGTAATGGAATATTTAGACATTTTTTGTCACGCATTGCGCCATGCGCGCGACCGTGGATTACCATTCGTATAGTGTCTAGAACGCACGAACAAAACGACGCTATTTGGATATAACTATGGATTATTTGGGACCAAACCTACATTTGTTATTGAAGTAGAAGTCCTGGGCGTGCATTCTGACGAAGAACAGGAAAGGTAAGAACATTTTTCTTATAGGAAATGTTATTATGGTGAAGGCTAATCTTGCCGGGTGTCTAAATAGCTAGCCGTGATGGCTGGGCTATGTACTTAGAATATTGAAAAATGTGCTTAATCCGAAAAGCTATTTTAAAATCGGACATATCGAGTGCATAGAGGAGTAATGTATCTATAATTCTTAAAATAATTGTTATGCTTTTTGTGAACGTTTATCGTGAGTAATTTAGCAAACTGTTAGTAAATTTGCGGGGGGTTTGCGGGGGGTATGCTTTTTCTGAACGTCACATGCTAATGTGAAAAGCTGTTTTTTGATATAAATATGAACTTGATTGAACAGACATGCATGTATTGTATAACATAATGTCCTAGGTGTGTCATCTGATGAAGATCATAAAAGGTTAGTGCTGCATTTAGCTGTGGTTTGGGTTTTGGTGACATTATATGCTAGCTTGAAAAATGGGTGTCTGATTATTTCTGGCTGGGCACTCTCCTGACATCATCTAATGTTTTGCTTTCGTTGTAAAGCCTTTTTGAAATCGGACAGTGTGGTTAGATAAACGAGAGTCTTGTCTTTAAATAGCTGTAAAATAGTCATATGTTTGAGAAATTGAAGTAATAGTATTTCAAACGATTCAAAAATCGCGCCACTGGATTAGACTGGCTGTTACGTAGGTGGGACGAATTCGTCCCGCCTAGCCCATAGAGGTTAATGGAAGCCTATCAAATATAATCCAGTTAGAATCAGGAATTCCCCAGGGTAGCTGTTTAGGCCCCTTGCTTTTTTCAATTTCTACTAACGACATGCCACTGACATTGAGTAAAGCCAGAGTTTCTATGTATGCGGATGACTCATCACTATACATGGCAGCTACTACAGCGACTGAAATGACTGCAACACTCAACAAAGACCTGCACTTAGTTTCAGAGTGGGTGGCAAGGAATGTATATATAAATTTTTTTATTTCACCTTTATTTAACCAGGTAGGCCAGTTGAGAGAAAGTTCTCATTTACAACTGCGACCTGGCCAAGATAAAGCAAAGCAGTACAACAAAAACAACACAAAGTTACACATGGGATAAACAATCGTACAGTCAATAGCACAATAGAAAAAATCTGTATACATTGTGTGCAAATGAAGTAAGGAGGTAGGCAATAAATAGGCCAATAGTGGCGAAGAAATGACAATTTAGCAATTTACACTGGAGTGATATGTGCCGATGAGGATGTGCAAGTAGAAATATTGGTGTGCAAAAGAGCAGAAAAACTAAAACAAATATGAGGAGTTGGTAGTAGGAGTTGGTAGTAGGTAGTTAGTTGGGCAATTTTCAGATGGGCTGTTAGTTAGCCCTAAATATTTATAAAACTAAAAGCATTGTATTTGGAACAAAACACTCACTAAACCCTAAACCTCAACTAAATCTTGTAATAAATAATGTGGAAATTGAGCAAGTTGAGATGACTAAACTGCTTGGAGTAGCACTAGATTGCAAACTGTTATGGTCAAAACATATTGATGCAATAGTAACTTAGATGGTGAGAAGTCTGTCTATAATAAAGCGATGCTCTGCCTTCTTAACTTCTTATGGCTTGGGGGCGCTATTTTCACGTCCGAAAGAAAAGTGTGTCCAAAGTAAACTGCCTGCTACTCAGGCCCAGAAGCTAGGGTATGCATATTATTAGTAGATTTGGATAGAAAACATTTCTAAAACTGTTTGAATAATGTCTGTGAGTATAACAGAACTTATTTGGCAGGTGAAACCCCGAGGACAAACCATCCAGGAATATTTTTTTTTAGGTCACTCCTAATGTGTTTTCATTGGGAATCTAGAATTCTAAGGCAGATGCTTGCAGTTCCTATCGCTTCCACTGTATGTCAACAGTCTTTAGAAATTGGTTGATGTTTTTCCTTTGTGTAATGAAGAAGTAGCCCTGTTCAGAACGAGAGTCGAGTTGTTTAATAGAGGCACGTGACCTGAAAAGCACGCTCCTCTTTGTTTTCCTCCGGTATTGAAACAGTTTATCCCATCTTAAATTTTAGCGGTTATTTACGTTAAAAAAATACCTAAAGTTGTATTAGGAAAGTTGTTTGAAATGTTTGGACAAAGTTTACAGGTAACTTATGAGATATTTTGTAGTCAAGTTGCGCGAGTTGGAACCGGTGTTTTTCTGGATCAAACGCGCCAAATAAATGGACATTTTGGATATATAACGACGGAATTAATCGAACAAAAGGACCATTTGTGATGTTTATGGGACATAATGGAGTGCCAACAGAAGAATCTCGGCATGAATTATATCGTTATTTCTGAGTTTTGTGTCGCGACTGGCGGGATGAAATATGATTGTCTGTGTTTGTTTGATGGGATTGCTGTCCTCAGATAATAGCATGGTTTGCTTTCGCCGTAAAGCCTTTTTGAAATCTGACATGGAGGCTAGATTAACAAGAAGTAAAGCTTTAATTTGGTGTATTGCATTTGTGATTGTATGACAGTTAAATATTTCTAATAATTTAATTTGAATTTGGCGCTCTGCCATTTCACCGGATGTTGTCAAATCGATCCCGTTAACGGGATTTGATCCATAAGACGTTTTAACAACACTATCAACAAGGCAGGTCCTACAGGCCCTAGTTTTGTCGCACCTTGACTACTGTTCATTGGTGTGGTCAGGTGTCACAAAAAAGGACTTAGGAAAATTACAATTGGCTCAGAACAGGGCAGCACAGCTGGTCCTTGGATGTACACAGAGAGCTAATATTAATTATATGCATGTCAATCTCTCCTGGCTCAAAGTGGAAGAGAGATTGACTTCATCACTACTTTTATTTGTGAGAGGTATTGACATGTGGAATGCACCGAGCCGTCTGTCTAAACTACTGGCACACAGCTCGGACACCCATGTGTACTAGTGATGCACCGATATGATGTTTTTGGCCGATATCGATATCCAATATTTTTCTTGACAAAAAAAACCCGATACCGATAACCAATATTTATAATTTTTGTGGCCTTTTAAGCATTCTAGTACAGTCAAATAGCGTTCTAAGGCACTGCATCTCAGTGCAAGAGGCATCACTACAGTCCCTGGTTCGAAACCAGGCTGTAACACATCCGGCCGTGATTGGGAGTCCCATAGGGCGGCGCACAATTGGTCCAGCATCGTCCGGGTTTGGCCAGTGTAGGCTGTCATTGTAAATAAGAATTTGTTCTTAAAACTTCTTCGGGATCGGTGTCCCTTCCACAGGACGGTTGAGCTAACGTAGGCTAGTGTGTGAGCATGAGGTTATGAGTAACAAGAAGATTTCCCAGGACATCTGATATTGGCAGAAAGCTTAAATTATTGTTAATCTTACTGCACTGTCCAATTTACAGTAGCTATTACAGTGAAAGAATACCATGCTATTGTTTGAGGAGAGTGTACACTTTTGAGCATAAAAAGTTATTAATAAACAAATTAGGCACATTTGGGCAGTCTTGATATAACATTTTGAACAGAAATGCAATAGTTCATTGGATCAGTCTAAACCTTTGCACATACACTGCTGCCATCTAGTGGCCAAAATATAAATTGCACCTGGGCTGTAATAATACATTATGGCCTTTCTCTTGCATTTCAAAGATGGTACAAAAAAAATACAAAATAATGTATGTTTTTTTTATCTCAACTTTATTTAACCAGGTAGCCCAGTTGAGAACAAGTTCTCATTTACAACTGCAACCTGGCCAAGATAAAGCAAAGCAGTGTGACAAAAACAATAGAGTTACAAATGGGATAAACAATCGTACAGTCAATAACACAATAGAAAAATCTGTATACAGTGTGTGCAAATGAAGTAAGGAGGTAAGGCAATAAATAGGCCAATAGTGGAGAAGTAATTTCAATTTAGCAATTTACACTGGAGTGATATATGTGCAGATGAGGATGTGCAGGTAGAAATACTGGTGTGCAAAAGAGCAGAAAAACTCAAATAAATATGGGGATGAGGTAGGTAGCTGGTTGGATGGACTATTTATAGATGGGCTGTGTACAGCTGCAGGGATCGGTAAGCTGCTCTGACAGCTGACGCTTAAAGTTAGTGAGGGAGATATAAGTCTCCAACTTCAGTGAGTTTTGCAATTCGTTCCAGTCAAAGGCAGCAAAGAACTGGAAGGAAAGGCGGCCAAAGCAGGTGTTGGCTTTGGGAATGAACAGTGAATTATACCTGCTGGAGCGCGTGCTACGGGTGGGTGTTGCTATGGTGACCAGTGAGCTGAGATAAGGCAGAGCTTTACCTAGCAAGGACTTATAGATTACCTAGAGCAAGTGGGTTTGGCGACGAATACGTAGTGAGGACCAGCCAACGAGAACACACAGGTCGCAGTGATGGGTAGTATATGGGGCTTTGGTGACAAAACGGATGGCACTGTGATAGACTGCATCCAATTTGCTGAGTAGAGTGTTGGAGGCTATTTTGTAAATGACATTGCCGAAGTCAAGGATCGGTAGGATAGTCAGTTTTACAAGGGTATGTTTGGCAGCGTGAGTGAAGGAGGCTTTGGTGCGAACTAGGAAGCCGATTCTAGATTTAATTTTGGATTGGAGATGCTAAATGTGAGTCTGGAAGTAGAGTTTACAGTCTATCCAGACACCTAGGTATTTATAGTTGTCCACATATTCTAAGTCAGAACCGTCCAGAGTAGTGATGTTAGTAGGGCGGGTGGGTGCAGGCAGCAATCGGTTGAACAGCATGCACTTAGTTTTACTAGCATTTAAGAGCAGTTGGAGGCCACGGAAAGAGTGTTGTATGGCATTGAAGCTCGTTTGGAGGTTTGTTAACACAGTGTCCAAAGAAGGGCCAGATGTATACAGAATGGTGTCGTCAGCGTGGAGGTGGATCAAAGAATCCCCTGCAGCAAGAGCAACATCATTGATATATACAGAGAAAAGAGTAGGCCCGAGAATTGAACCCTGTGGCACCCCCATAGAGATGCCAGAGGTCCGGACAACAGGCCCTCCGATTTGACACACTGAACTCTGTCTGAGAAGTAGTTAGGGAATCAGGCTGTTGAGTCTGCCGATAAGAATACGGTGATTGACAGAGTCAAAAGCCTTGGCCAGGTCGATGAAGACGGCTGCACAGCACTGTCTTTTAGCTAGCCAACAAGTCAACAAGTCAAGCAACAATAAGGATTAGGCACAATAGTGGACTTTGCGGTTAGCCTTCAAAATAAAAGTATGGCATAATTCTACTATTTGTATTCATTTGCATCACTGTCAATGACATACTTTTATTTTGAAGGCAAACCGCAAATTCCACTATTGTGCCTAATCCTTATTGTTAACTGGTGCTCGACCGTCGGCGAAAGCCAACATCACCCACGACAGAAAACGGTTGATTGTCAAGGGCAATGAATTCCATTATCTTGGCTTTAATGGATTTCGCCTTTTGAGTTGTCTCACTGAAATTGTTACTCTTTCAAATGACTGCTTAACTTGTTGACTACTCGATTCACACAGCAGACATTGTGGACTAGTTTAAGAATGCTGTGTTGCACGTATAGCGCAACATTTTACATGGTGTCATTACGTCATGTACCTTTGTTATATAGGTATGCAGGTCAGATTTGACATCGGTTTTGCACACTGGGCGTTAAACTAGACATCGGCCGATACCAATATTGCCATTTTTAGCTAATATCGTCCGATTCCAATATGTTCACCGATATATCATACATCCCTAATGCATACACCACAAGACATGCCATCAGAGGTCTCTTTACAGTTCCCAAGTCCAGAACAGACTATGGGAGGTGCACAGTACTACATAGAGCCATGATTACATCAAGTGACTGATGCAAGCAGTAAAATTAGATTACAAAAACATGTAAAAAAAATACTTATGGAACAGCGGGGACTGTGAAGCAACACAAACATAGGCATAGACACATGATGGCGCAGACTGAGATGGTCGCCTCGCTTCACGTTCTTAGGAAACTATACAATATATTTTTTTTATGTATTATTTCTTACGCTGTTACCCCAGGAAATCGTAAGGCTTA
This sequence comes from Salmo salar, assembly GCF_965601325.2. NCBI lineage: Eukaryota > Metazoa > Chordata > Actinopteri > Salmoniformes > Salmonidae > Salmo > Salmo salar. Next base: position 41,014,024 of record NC_138302.1, on the reverse strand, counting down.
TTACATACTGCCGGGAGGAACTATTGGATATAAGAGCAACGTTAACTTACCAACATTACGACCACGAATACGACTTTCCCGAAGTGGATCCTCTGTTTGGACCACCACCCAGGACAATGGATCGGATCCCAGTAGGTGACCCAAAACGGCACCGCAGAAGAGGCAGACGGAGCGGTCTTCTAGTCAGGCTCCGTAGACGGGCACATCGCTCACCACTCCCGAGTATACTACTCGCCAATGTACAGTCTCTTGACAACAAGGTAGATGAATTTCAAGCAAGGGTTGCCTTCCAGAGAGACCACAGAGATTGTAACATTCTCTGTTTCACGGAAACATGACTCACTCGGGATACGTTATCAGGGTCGGTACAGCCACCCGGTTTCTTCACGCATCGCGCTGACAGAATCAAACATCTCTTTGGTAAGAGGAAGGGCGGGGGGTGTATGCCTTATTATTAACGAGTCGTGGTGTGATCATAACAACATACAGGAACTCAAGTTCTTTTGTTCACCTGACCTAGAATTCCTTACAATCAAATGCCGACTGCATTATCTACCAAGAGAATTCTCTTCGATTATATTCACAGCCGCGTATATCCCCCCCAAGCAGACACCTCGATGGCCCTGAAAGAACTTCATTGGACTCTATGTAAACTGGAAACCACATATCCTGAGGCTGCATTTATTGTGGCTGGGGATTTTAACAAGGCTTATCTGAAAACAAGGCTCCCTAAATGTTATCAGCATATCAAATGCGCTGGCAAAATTCTGGATCATTGCTACTCTAACTTCCGTGACGGATACAAAGCCCTCCCTCGCCCTCCTTTCGGCAAATCTGACCACGACTCCATTTTGTTGCTCCCAGCCTATAGACAGAAACTAAAACAGGAAACGCCCGGGCTCAGGTCTGTTCAACGCTGGTCCAACCAATCTGATTCCATGCACTTGCTTCGATCAAGTGGACTGGGATCTGTTCCGGATAGCATCGGACAACAACATTGATGTATACGCTGATTCGGTGAGCGAGTTTATTAGCAAGTGCATCAGTGATGTTGTTCCCACGGTGACTATTAAAACCTTCCCCAACCAGAAACGGTGGTTTGATGGCAGCATTCGCGCAAAACTGAAAGCGCGAACTACTGCTGACCGAATACAAACTGTGTAGCTATTCCCTCCGCAAGGCAATCAAACAAGCTAAGCGTCATTATAGAGACAAAGTAGAGTCGCAATTCAACAGCTCAGACACAAGACGTATGTGGCAGGGTCTACAGTCAATCACGGATTACAAAAAGAAAACCAGCCCTGTCGCAGACCCCAATTTCTTGCTCCCAGACAAACTAAACAACTTCTTTGCTCACTTTGAGGACAATACAGTGCCACTGACACGGCCGCTACCAAAATCAATCCCTATCCCAGTCTGCTGTTCCCACATGCTTCAAGAGCGCCACCATTGTTCCTAACCCCAAGAAAGCTAAGGTAACTGAGCTAAACGACTATCGCCCCGTAGCACTCACTACCGTCAAAATGAAGTGCTTTGAGAGACTAGTCAAGGATCATATCACCTCCACCCTACCTGACACACTAGACCCATTCCAATTTGCTTACCGCCCCAATAGGTCCACAGATGACGCAATCGCACTCACACTGCACACTGCACACTGCCCTAACCCATCTGGACAAGAGGAATACCTATGTAAGAATGCTGTTCATCGACTACAGTTCAGCATTTAACACCATAGTACCCTCCAAACTCATCATTAAGCTCGAGACCCTAGGTCTCGACCCCCGCCCTGTGCAACTGGGTCCTGGACTTTCTAACGGGTGGTGAGGGTAGGAAACAACATCTCCACCCTGCTGATCCTCAACACTAGGGCACCACAAGGATGCATTCTCAGCCCTCTCCTGTACTCCCTGTTCCCCCATGACTACGTGGCCATGCACGCCTCCTACAGGGAGGAGGCGAGGGCCCTCGGAGTGTGGTGTCAGGAAAACAACCTCACACTCAACGTCAACAGAACAAAGGAGATGATCGTGGACTTCAGGAAACAGCAGAGGGAGCAACCCCCTATCCACATCGATGGGACAATAGTGGAGAAAGTGGAAAGTTTTAAGTTCCTCTGCGTACACATCACGGACAAACTAAAATGGTCCACTCACACAGCCACCGTGGTGAAGAAGGTGCAACAGCACCTCTTCAACCTCAGGAGGCTGAAGAAATTTGGCTTGTCACCAAAAACACTCACAAACTTTTACAGATGCACAATCGAGAGCATCCTGTCAGGCTGTATCACCGCCTGGTATGGCTACTGCTCTGCCCACAACCGCAAAGCTCTCCAGAGGGCAGTGATGTCTACACAACGCATCACCGGGGGCAAACTACCTGCCCTCCAAGACACCTACATCACCAGATGTCACAGGAAGGCCAAAAAGATCATCAAGGACAACAACCACCCGAGCAACTGCCTGTTCACCCCGCTATCATCCAGAAGGCGAGGTCAGTACAGGTGCATCAAAGCTGGGACCGAGAGACTGGAAAACAGCTTCTATCTCAAGGCCATCATACTGTTAAACAGCCATCACTAACATTGAGTGGCTGCTGCCAACATACTGACTCATCTCTAGCCACTTTAATAATTAAAAATTGGATGTAATAAATGTATCATTAGTCACTTTAAACAATGCCACTTTATATAATGTTTACATACCCTACATTACTCATCTCATATGTATATACTGTACTCTATACCATCTACTGCATCTTGCCTATGCCGTCCGGCCATCGCTCATCCATATATTTATATGTACATATTCATTCCTTTACACTTGTGTGTATAATTGTTAGATTACTTGTTAGATGTTACTGCACGGTCGGAACTAGAAGCACAAGCATTTCGCTACACTCGCATTAACATCTGCTAACCATGTGTATGCGACCAATAAAATTTGATGCATACACACATGATAACATACTCACTATACACACACATGGATTTAGTACTGTAGATATGTGGTAGTGGTGGAGTAGGGGCCTGAGGGCACACAGTGTGTTGTGAAATCTGTGAATGTATTGTAATGTTTTAAAATTGTATAAACTGCCTTAATTTTGCTGGACCTCAGGAAGAGTAGCTGCTGCTTTGGCAGTGTCACGGTTGTCTGAAGGAGCAGACCAAGATGTTCCACATATTTATTATAACCGTGAAACTGAATGCAATACATAAATAAACTTAATATACAAAAACAACAAACTGTGACACAGCGAGCGCAACAAACACTACTCAAAATATAACAACCCACAAACAACAGGAAGAAACACCCCTACTTAAATATGACCTCCAATTAGAGGCAACGAGGACCAGCTGCCTCCAATTGAAGGTCAACCCAAGAAACCCCAACATAGAAATAGACAAACTAGAACTAAAACATAGAAATAGAAAACATAGAAAAACACAAAACACCCCCTGTCACGCCCTGACCACTCTACTACAGAAAATTACATCTTACTAGGGTCAGGACGTGACAGGCAGCAGCTAATGGGGATTCAACGTTCATGGCTGTGTTCTCAATCCTTATTCTCGTATACCTCTACACACTACACTGAAGTTTTTAATAGTCCTTTAGATGCTCGTGAGTCTGAGGACACCTGTCACCTGAACCTCCTGCAGACCACCTGAACCTCCTGCAGACCACCTGAACCTCCTGCAGACAACCTGAACTACATTTGGCATCATCTTCTGGATGTTGGTCTCCTGTTTTAATGTTAATTTAGTAGTGTAGGGGTTGTTATAACATCTGTGGAAGTATATTGTAATTTGTAGATAATAGTTTATGGTTATGTCCTCTATCCCTGTTATTCACCCTGATTGTTTTGAATAGGACTCTACAGTTAATTTAAACAGCAGCCATGTAGTTTTGCTCTCTGTGTGTGTTAGAGTGTGACGTAGACTCCAGAAGTCATAAGAAAAGCAGCCTTTCTTGCAACTCCTGTGACCAGTACCCAAATGAGGACCTTACATTCTTACTGATCGTGTCCTGCTATAGTTAGTAATGTATATGGACTCCATCCCTGTAGTCTGCAAACTTCAGGGGTCTACGTCACACTCCTTCTCTTCAATCAAAGCTGACACATTAATCTCTGTGAGACACCACCATAACAACCATTGCCTGATTAGCAACACCCCCAAAAACGGAGAACATGTTATAGAATAAAAACCCACACTTTGTCCTATGAAACATTTTCAGTTGCTGCCCTATTAAACCTGATTGATCTTTTGAAGCAATGCTCTAATGCTACACATGGTGGATGTCTTTTCTATCCAAATCTACTAATTATATGCATATTCTAGTTTCTGGGCAGGAGTAGTAACCAGATTAAATCGGGTACGTTTTTTATCCGGCCGTGAAAATACTGCCCCCTATCCCAAACAGGTTAATGGTGTTCTACAACTCAATAAATTACTTTGCAATGACCCAGTGTCACAAATGATGGCTTCTATTGATTGTGCAGCATACCCTGTGATAGCCTTGGATGTAATATAGCTGGACACATTGGTAAACTAACGTTAGCTAGTCATGCTGCCTCATGCTTGTTGTGTTAAACCCAGCTATAGTTTTGTTCCATTACTGGTAGCTACTGTAGCATGTTTTATCTATCAGTGATCATTGCTTTGGTGATTGATTTGATGAGTAGTCATGGATACAGCACACTGCTGATTACACAGCCAACGACGTGTGCCACACCATGCAATAATTACTCCAAATGCATTTTCTCATTATTTATTACATACCTTTCAACTTCTGTTGGAAACTGGAACAATTATTTTCCTCCCTTCCTCTGGGCAGTATTGCAGCCGATTGCTGCACATAGTCTCATCTTTGTATCTTCGTAATAATTGCAGAAGTTATCACAACAAACACATTCTAGCTCAACAATTTCAATCAAGAAATTAGCTTTGCATAATGATTAGAGTTTTTATATTGCTTCCCCTCTCCCTAAACAAAATCACAGAAAACATTTGACAGTAGACAACGTATTTATTGATGACATATGTTGATTATCGTGAAAAAAAATGTAATTCACAGAAGGAGTTCTAGTAGTGGCAATTTGCAAAGACATCGATTTCTAGCTATTTAAGCAAAGTATGTTTTTTTTTGAGTGTGTGAGTTGTGAATAGGCTAGCCAGCTAGATATCTTCTTGGGACAAGCTGCCAAGCTACCGCCAAGAAGAGGATGAAGACCATTTGTGCCTTACTGAATGTGCATGAAGTTCATTAGGAAAATGCCCACTATTTAATGCACTCGTCCTAAAAAGAGTAATCGCTATAAACAATTAGGTAAGTCAAGTCTACCAACCTTAGTGCACTCTGTTTGTTACAGATTCTAGTTTGGAAACAGAAAACTGTATGGAGATCAAATGTTTCATTTGATGAGAAAATTAGCAGAATGTCGGCCAAAATCCATCTCGCTCCATTTTCTCTCACTCCCTGTCACTGGTCTTCCTCTCTCTACCATATTTTATTTGGTAGTGAGAGAAAACGCCAACCGGATGCTTCACATTTATACATCCAGTGAAATATCTGTCTCATTGTTCTATTTGTGCTTTTATGCTGCGCAAGAGGAGGGTTTTAATGCCGCGTTCAAAACAACTGGGAACTCAGATCTAGGAAATATCCAACTCCCAACTTCAGTGCGTTCAAGACAACTGGTGTAACACGGGAAAAAACTAGCTCCGACTGGGAAAATCCTTTGAATGGTCATCCAACTCGGAATTCCAAGTCGGAGCCCCGGACATCTTCCTAGAGCTCCGACTTTCCGAACTGAAGATTACTGAGGTCATGATATGGCCTCGTGTTTTCCGAGTTCCCAGTTGTCTTGAAAGCACCATAAAGAGTTTACCAGGAGATTACGTCAGAAAAGCAATTCCATTAACTGACTATCCATGAGTGGCGCACATATTACAGTAAATGTTATTTTTGTTTTCTTTATTACATTTACATTTAAGTCATTTAGCAGACGCTCTTATCCAGAGCGATTTACAAATTGGTGCATTCACCTTATGATATCCAGTGGAACAACCACTTTACAATAGTGCATCTAAAGCTTTTAAGGGGGGGGGGGGGGGGTTAGAAGGATTACTTTATCCTATCCCAGGTATTCCTTAAAGAGGTGGGGTTTCAGGTGTCTCCGGAAGGTGGTGATTGACTCCGCTGTCCTGGCGTCGTGAGGGAGCTTGTTCCACCATTGGGGTGCCAGAGCAGCGAACAGTTTTGACTGGGCTGAGCGGGAACTGTGCTTCCTCAGAGGTAGGGAGGCGAGCAGGCCAGAGGTGGATGAACGCAGTGCCCTTGTTTGGGTGTAGGGCCTGATCAGAGCCTGAAGGTACGGAGGTGCCGTTACCCTCACAGCTCCGTAGGCAAGCACCATGGTCTTGTAGCGGATGCGAGCTTCAACTGGAAGCCAGTGGAGAGAGCGGAGGAGCGGGGTGACGTGAGAGAACTTGGGAAGGTTGAACACCAGACGGGCTGCGGCGTTCTGGATGAGTTGTAGGGGTTTAATGGCACAGGCAGGGAGCCCAGCCAACAGCGAGTTGCAGTAATCCAGACGGGAGATGACAAGTGCCTGGATTAGGACCTGCGCCGCTTCCTGTGTAAGGCAGGGTCGTACTCTGCGAATGTTGTAGAGCATGAACCTACAGGATCGGGTCACCGCCTTGATGTTAGTGGAGAATGACAGGGTGTTGTCCAGGGTCACGCCAAGGTTCTTAGCACTCTGGGAGGAGGACACAAGGGAGTTGTCAACCGTGATGGCGAGATCATGGAACAGGCAGTCCTTCCCCGGGAGGAAGAGCAGCTCCGTCTTGCCGAGGTTCAGCTTGAGGTGGTGATCCGTCATCCACACTGATATGTCTGCCAGACATGCAGAGATGCGATTCGCCACCTGGTTATCAGAAGGGGGAAAGGAGAAGATTAATTGTGTGTCGTCTGCATAGCAATGATAGGAGAGACCATGTTAGGATATGACAGAGCCAAGTGACTTGGTGTATAGCGAGAATAGGAGAGGGCCTAGAACAGAGCCCTGGGGGACACCAGTGGTGAGAGCACGTGGTGCGGAGACAGATTCTCGCCACGCCACCTGGTAGGAGTGACCTGTCAGGTAGGACGCAATCCAAGCGTGGGCCGCGCCGGAGATGGCCAACTCGGAGAGGGTGGAGAGGAGGATCTGATGGTTCACAGTATCAAATGCAGCAGATAGGTCTAGAAGGATGAGCGCAGAGGAGAGAGAGTTAGCTTTAGCAGTGCGGAGAGCCTCCGTGACACAGAGAAGAGAAGTCTTAGTTGAATGACCAGTCTTGAAACCTGACTGATTTGGATCAAGAAGGTCATTCTGAGAGAGATAGCAGGAGAGCTGGCCAAGGACGGCACGTTCAAGAGTTTTGGAGAGAAAAGAAAGAAGGGATACTGGTCTGTAGTTGTTGACATCGGAGGGATCGAGTGTAGGTTTTTTCAGAAGGGGTGCAACTCTCGCTCTCTTGAAGACGGAAGGGACGTAGCCAGCGGTCAAGGATGAGTTGATGAGTGAGGTGAGGTAAGGGAGAGGGTCTCCGGAAATGGTCTGGAGAAGAGAGGAGGGGATAGGGTCAAGTGGGCAGGTTGTTGGGCGGCCGGCCGTCACAAGACGCGAGATTTCATCTGGAGAGAGAGGGGAGAAAGAGGTCAAAGCACAGGGTAGGGCAGTGTGAGCAGGACCAGCAGTGTCGTTTGACTTAGCAAACGAGGATCGGATGTCGTCAACCTTCTTTTCAAAATGGTTGACGAAGTCATCCGCAGAGAGGGAGGAGGGGGGGGGGGGAGGATTCAGGAGGGAGGAGAAGGTGGCAAAGAGCTTCCTAGGGTTAGAGGCAGATGCTTGGAATTTAGAGTGGTAGAAAGTGGCTTTAGCAGCAGAGACAGAAGAGGAAAATGTAGAGAGGAGGGAGTGAAAGGATGCCAGGTCCGCAGGGAGGCGAGTTTTCCTCCATTTCCGCTCGGCTGCCCGGAGCCCTGTTCTATGAGCTCGCAGTGAGTCGTCGAGCCACGGAGCAGGAGGGGAGGACCGAGCCGGCCTGGAGGATAGGGGACAGAGGAAATCAAAGGATGCAGAAAGGGAGGAGAGGAGGGTTGAGGAGGCAGAATCAGGAGATAGGTTGGAGAAGGTTTGAGCAGAGGGAAGAGATGATAGGATGGAAGAGGAGAGAGTAGCGGGAGAGAGAGAGAGCGAAGGTTGGGACGGCGCAATACCATCCGAGTAGGGGCAGAGTGAGAAGTGTTGGATGAGAGCGAGAGGGAAAAGGATACAAGGTAGTGGTCGGAGACTTGGAGGGGAGTTGCAATGAGATTAGTGGAAGAACAGCATCTAGTAAAGATGAGGTCAAGCGTATTGCCTGCCTTGTGAGTAGGGGGGAAGGTGAGAGGGTGAGGTCAAAAGAGGAGAGGAGTGGAAAGAAGGAGGCAGAGAGGAATGAGTCAAAGATAGACGTGGGGAGGTTAAAGTCACCCAGAACTGTGAGAGGTGAGCCATCCTCAGGAAAGGAACTTATTAAGGCGTCAAGCTCATTGATGAACTCTCCAAGGGAACCTGGAGGGCGATAAATGATAAGGATGTTAAGCTTGAAAGGGCTGGTAACTGTGACAGCATGGAATTCAAATGAGGAGATAGACAGATGGGTCAGGGGAGAAAGAGAGAATGTCCACTTGGGAGAGATGAGGATTCCAGTGCCACCACCCCGCTGGCCAGATGCTCTCGGGGTATGCGAGAACACGTGGGCAGACGAGGAGAGAGCAGTAGGAGTAGCAGTGTTATCTGTGGTAATCCATGTTTCCGTCAGCGCCAGGAAGTCGAGGGACTGGAGGGTAGCATAGGCTGAGATGAACTCAGCCTTGTTGGCCGCAGACCGGCAGTTCCAGAGGCTGCCGGAGACCTGGAACTCCACGTGGGTCGTGCGCGCTGGGACCACCAGGTTAGAGTGGCAGGGGCCACGCGGTGTGAAGCGTTTGTATGGCCTGTGCAGAGGGGAGAGAACAGGGATAGACAGACACATAGTTGACAAGCTACAGAAGAGGCTACGCAAATGCAAAGGAGATTGGAATGACAAGTGGACTACACGTCTCGAATGTTCAGAAAGTTAAGCTTACGTTGCAAAAATCTTATTGACAAATTACTAAAATGATACAGTACTGCTGGCTGGTGAAGTAGGCTAGCTAGCAGTGGCTGCGTTGTTGACTTTGTTTGAACGTGTAGCTGGCTAGGTAACCTCGATAGTTTCAGTACTACACCTTATCATGATACAAAAGCAACTATGTAGCTAGCTAACATAGCACTAATCAAGACGTTCCTTTGTAATGTCATTATGTCATTATGGAGAAAATAAGTGAGGGGAAGACTGGTAAATAATGCATTGCAATTTCACTTTTCAGTCATGAAACCGTTTTCAATTGAGTGTCGAAGGAAATCGATTTCCTCAAATGAATAATAATACTATTAAACATTTAATTTTCTTTATTCCCGCTAACTGCCTATTGTCAAACCAAGTTAATCGGATTTGTTTTAGGCATCCCCACTCAAGATGAATTATTGCTATTGCAAGCACATGAATGATATCCTAGCTATATGATTCTACATTTGAACCGTTCAAGTATTTGTACATCGAATGAGCAAAGATGTTCCAGTAAGTAACATGTTTAATCTTGGTGGAGGGGGTTCTGAACACGAGTTTCCAGTGCGTTATGACGACGGGAGAGGTCTTATTGGTTGGTTACAGCGGAGGTGGAGTGGAACGTGGATAAAGACACATCAATCTGACGTTGCTCGTGTTTGGTCAGTGACTGGAGGGAAGTAAGTAGCCAGCAATACAAGTTGAGCACTATCAAGGCGATAAAGTTGGCAACGTGGACTTTGTGGAAATAGGACATTCAAAAGAACTCACTGTTGTATGCCACACTTGTTTCTCCGATTAACGATACACTTTGTTGAAGAAACGGTCAATAGAAACATGCACAAAGTGTACCTCGTTTTGTTTTTATTTGCTTCCGTCTACTCTGAGTCGGTAAGTAATAACGTTACCTAGTGAACTGGTTAGTAATGTAACTTTTACTGTATACATTAGCTAGCTTGCGCAATACTCACTAACTTAAATATATTTTTTGTGTTCCTTTCAATTTACTGAGCAGCTAGTTACCGTTACCACTTTTTCTTTTTTTTGGGGGGGGGGGGGACAGATAGTTAACTTCTTAAACCAACTTCTGTTGGTTTAAGCCAGGACGTTGCTGTGATTGCTAATCTGTTAACTAGCTAGCCTACAGTTAGCCACTGGAACATTAGTTAGCTGGCAGCACTTCATCTTGAGCAGTGTTTTCGACATGGCTAATGTAATGACTATTAGGGTACAGTTTCACGAAACCTGCATCTTTACAAAGTACATATTGTTTAACGTTACCAAACTACACATTTAGCAGTGTTTGTTTAGCTAGCCAGTTAGCTACCTATTGTATTTGTCAACACAACGTTAGCTTGGCCAGTGAAGTAAATTTTTAAAATGCTAAATACTTTCCTAAAATGAGTTTAGGCATACGGTTTGAGGCCCCTGGCCTCCCATCCTATAAGAGAAAGCAATGGCGTTTCAGTTGTGGTAACTAGCAAGAACTTGTTCTAGCTAGATTAATTTGTTTGGGAGGTGGTTTCATGCAAATGACTATTATCAAGCACTTGCGGTTCAGAATGCTAACTATGGAATTCGATTTTTGAACTAGTTAGCCTAAATGGGTACTCAAATTCCTCAAAAATACAAAAACTTCAATTTTTCAAACATATGACTATTTCACAGCATTTTAACCTCTATGGGCTAGGTGGGACGCTAGCGTGCCACCCGTGGTGCACTCCATCAACAGCAGGTGCATTTCAAGAGCGGCAAATTTGAATCCAAATACATGTCAAAATTCAAATTTTTCAAAAATACAACTATTTTACACCATTTGAAAGATAAACATCTCCTTAATCTAACCACGTTTTACGATTTCAAAAAGGTTTTACGGCGAAAGCATAAATTTAGAGTATGTTAGGACAGTACATTTACAAGAGTTGTGTGTAATGTTTTGTCAAGTCAAAGACAGGGTCACCAAAACCATAAAACCAGCTAAAATGATGCACTAACCTTTTACAATCTCCATCAGATGACACTCCTAGGACATTATGTTAGACAATGCATGCATTTTTAGTTCTATCAAGTTCATATTTATATCCAAAAACAGCGTTTTACTATGGCATTGATGTTGAGGAAAAATCGTTTCCCTCCAATAACCGGCAGTCAAGTCAGCGTCACAAATTAAATAATTAAAATTAGAAAACATTGGTAAAATATTATATTGTCATTTAAAGAATTATAGATTTACATCTCTTGAACGCAATCAACTTGCCAGATTTAAAAATAACCTTACTGGGAAATCACACTTTGCAATAATCTGAGCACTGCGCCCAGAAAAATACGCGTTGCGATACAGACTAGACGTCATGTTGGGGAGATCTAAAATCGAAAATACTATGTAAATAATCCATTACCTTTGATTCGCTTCATCAGATGTCACTTCCAGGTATCACAGGTCCATAACGAATGTAGTTTTGTTCAAAAAAGCTCATCATTTATGTCCAAAAATCTCGGTCTTGTTAGCACATGATCTAAGCCAGCCGGACTTCTCGTCATGAACGAGGGGAAAAAATATATTTCCGTTCGTTCAAACATGTCAAACGTTGTATAGCATAAATCATTAGGGCCTTTTTTAACCAGAACATGAATAATATTCAAGGTGGACGAATGCATACTCTTTTATAACGTATTGGAACGAGGGTACCCAACATGAACTCGCGCGCCAGGTGTCTAATGGGACATCATCGTTCCAAGGCTCTTGTTCGGTCAGATCTCCCTCCAGAAGACTCAAAACACTTTGTAAAGGCTGGTGACATCTAGTGGAAGCAATAGGAAGTGCCAAAATATTCCTCAGCCCCTGTGTTTTTCAATGGGATAGGTTTAAAGTCAATACAACACATCAGGTATCCACTTCCTGTCAGAAAATGTCTCAGGGTTTTGCCTGCCAAATGAGTTCTGTTATACTCACAGACACCATTCAAACAGTTTTAGAAACTTTAGAGTGTTTTCTATCCATATATAATAAGTATATGCATATTCTAGTTACTGGGTAGGATTAGTAACCAGATTAAATCGGGTACATTTTTTTTATCCAGACGTGCAAATGCTGCCCCCTAGCCCTAACAGGTTAAAGACAAGACTCTCCTTTATCTAACCACACTGTCTGATTTCAAAAAGGCTTTACAGCGAAAGCAAAACATTAGATTATGTCAGCAGAGTACCAAGCCAGAAATAATCAGACACCCATTTTTCAAGCTAGCATATAATGTCACAAAAACCCAGAAGACAACTAAATGCAGCACTAACCTTTGATGATCTTCATCAGATGACACACCTAGGACATTATGTTATACAATACATGCATGTTTTGTTCAATCAAGTTCATATTTATATCAAAAAACAGCTTTTTACATTAGCATGTGACGTTCAGAACTAGCATACCCCCCGCAAACTTCCGGGGAATTTGCTAACAATTTACTAAATTACTCACGATAAACGTTCACAAAAAGCATAACAATTATTTTAAGAATTATAGATACAGAACTCCTCTATGCACTCGATATGTCCGATTTTAAAATAGCTTTTTGGTGAAAGCACATTTTGCAATATTCTAAGTACATAGCCCAGGCATCACGGGCTAGCTATTTAGACACCTGGCAAGTTTAGCACTCACCAATATCAGATTTACTATTATAAAAGTTTGATTACCTTTTGTTGTCTTCGTCAGAATGCACTCCCAGGACTGCTACTTCAATAACAAATGTTGGTTTGGTCCAAAATAATCCATCGTTATATCCGAATAGCGGCGTTTTGTTCGTGCGTCCCAGACACTATCCGAATGGTAAAGAAGGGTCGTGCGCATGGCGCAATTCGTGACAAAAAAAATCTAAATATTCCATTACCGTACTTCGAAGCATGTCAACCGCTGTTTAAAATCCATTTTTATGCAATTTTTCTCGTAAAAAAGCGATAATATTCCGACCGGGAATGTCCATTTAGCTAAACAGAGGAAAGAAACAAAGCTTTCGGTCGACGCGGGCACGAGCCTGAGTCTCACAGTACTGTAACCAGCCACTACCCAAACGCGCTACTTTTTTTCAGCCAGAGCCTGCAAAGCCACGATTCAGCTTTTTGCCGCCTTCTGAGAACCTATGGCAGCCGTAGGAAGTGTCACGGGACAGCTAAGATCCTCACTCTTCAATAAACAGAGACAAGAAGAACGACACCTTGTCAGACAGGCCACCTCCTGCATGAAATCTTCTCAGGTTTTTGCCTGCCATATGAGTTCTGTTATACTCACAGACACCATTCAAACAGTTTTAGAAACTTTAGGGTGTTTTCTATCCAAAGCCAATAATTATATGCATTTTCTAGTTACTGGGCAGGAGTAGTAATCAGATTCAATTGGGTACGTTTTTTATCCAGCCGTGAAAATACTGCCCCCTAGCCATAACAGGTTAAGTTAAAGTGTACAACACCCATTGAATATGGCCGGTGTCAGTAAACGTTGACAAAAAAGCATAATGAAATTGTTGCCAGCAGAGCTGGTTAGGCTATGTTCATGTTATCCAGAGGTAACCCCCCCCCCAACAACAAAATAAAAACATATTTAAAAAGTGTGCGCTCTGATCGATATGAGATGGGTGGGGCTAAAGCACAATGCTGAATGGGTGTAGACAAAGCGATCTTCACTAGATAACTTTTAAAGGCCATTTTCTCAAGTGGTGGTTACAAGCATATTAACTTCCAAAGCAGAATTACTTTCATTGTTCCTCAACAATGCTGTGTATGATACCATTTTGTAGCTTTCTCTAAAAAATAAAAAAAATATCAAATTTTGATACATGAGACTGAATCCAGGTGGTGAGTCACACAGACAATTTCTTGTCCATGTGGGCTCTTTAATTTCAGCTCATGAAACCTGGGACCAACACTTTACATGTTGCATTTATGTTCTTCAGTATAAATTACATTCAACTGCCAAAGTGGAGGCACAGGGGGAAAATATTTACCTTCACACAAGCACTGCCTGGACAAACCCCCTGCTCTTAGTGCCCACATCCACCAAAATGGACCACAATGCAGAAGCCATTATTAGGCTGCAACCTGGTGAACGTATCTATCAAGTTCTCTCCACAGCCTTTCACTGGGCATTCAATTCAGCCCATCAATGCGGGGACGGGGGGCTCATAGCGCAAACACTTAATTCAAAACCTGCATTCCAACAAGACATAAGAAATAGCCATGGTCCCAGCAATGGGAACAGGCAGCATTTTAATAGCAGATAATATAGGCCAACAGATTTGGAGTGTAAATCAGATTGATAACAGATGTGTTCACATTTGTATCCATTCAGAAACACATGTTTACGACAGTTGGATACCAAATGTAAAACAGACCTGTTAGTTCTAAGTCAACCTCAAAGTAATTTTAGTCTCAGAACCAAAAATACTAGTGACGCACCGATGACATTTTTAGCCGATACCGACATCCAATATTTTCCTTGCCAAAAAAAGAAACAATGCCGATAACCAATATTTAATTTTAGCGGCCTAAAGCATTCTAGTACAGTTAAATAGTTAAACCACTGTCTTTTAACAGATGGCATACAAGTTAAGGCACATGAAAGCACAGATGTTCCAGAAGGCATTTCTGCCAAAAAAACACATTTTGTAAAAAAACAAACAAAAAAACAACGTTGACATGGCTCTCCTGTGAAGTTGTGACGCGTAGTTTCCTGAAATGTGTCACATGAACAGATTTCTCAATTTTGTGCACATTGTTACCATCCTTGTTAGTGAGCATTTCTCATTTGTCAGGTGGATGGATTATCTTGGCAAGTGTGGCATATCAAGAAGCTGATTAAACAGAATGGTCATTACATGGGTGCACCTTGTGCTGGGACAAAAGACCACTCTAAAATGTGCAGTTTTGTCACACAATGCAATGCCACAGATGTCTCAAGTTGCAAGACCAGAGCTGTTGCCAGAGAATTGCATGTTCATTTCTCTACCAAATTCATAAATTTAGAGAATTTGCCTGTACATCCTCACAACTGCAGACCATGTGTAACCATGCCAGCCCAGGACCTCCACATCGTCTGAGACTGGCTATCTGGACAGCTGATGAAACAGTGGGTTGCAAAACTGAAGAATTTCTGCACAAGCTGTCAGTCTCGGAAGCTCCTCTGTGTGCTCATCCACACCTGCGTATTGTTCTAGCTGCAGTTTGGTGTCGTAACTGACTTCAGTGGGCAAAGGCTCACCTTTGATGGCAACTGGAGAAGTGTGCTTCATGGATGAATCCTGGTTTCAACTGTACTGGGCAGATTGCATACAGATTGCAACGTGTGGGCGAGCAGTTTGCTGACGTCAACATTGTGAACAGAGTGCCTCATGTTGGCAGTATGGGCAGGCATAAGCAAAGAACAACGATAAAATGCAATTGTGTTCGATGTTAATTTGAATGCACAGAGATACCGTGACGAGATCCTGAGGACCATTGTCGTGCCATTCATCCGCCACCATAACCTCGTGTTTCAGCAAGGCCAAATGTCGCAAGGATCTGTACACAATTCTTGGAAGCTGAAATGTCCCAGTTCTTCCATGGCCTACATACTCACCATGTCACCCATTGAGCATGTTTGTGATGAATATCCAAGAACTTTGCACAGCCATTGAGGAGTGGGACAACATTCCACAGGTCACAATTACAGCCTGATCAACTCCATGCGAAGGAGCTGTGTCGCGCTGCATGAGGCAAATGGTCACACCAGATACTGACTGGTTTTCTTATCCACAGCTTTTTTTTAATATAGGTATGTGACCAACGGATGCGTATCTGAAATCCATAGATGAGGGCCGACTGCATTTATTTACTTATGAACTGTAAGCCTTTTGAAAATCTTGCATTTTTGTTAGTGTTGATACGTTGATGGTAGTAAAGTGTGTTTCTGGGTTCTAAACTCAGCAAAAAAAAGATGTCCTCTCTCTGTTAACTGCGTTTGTCAGCAAACTTAAATATTTGTATGAACATAAGATTCATCAACTGAAACAAACTGAACAAGTTCCACAGACATGTGACTAACAGAAATGGAATGTGTCCCTGATCAAAAGTAAGTCAGTATCTGGTGTGGCCACCAGCTGCATTAAGTACTGCAGTGCATCTCCTCATGGACTGCACAAGATTTGCCAGTTCTTGCTGTGAGATGTTACCCCACTCTTCCACCAAGGCACTTGCAAGTTCCCGGACATTTATGGGGGGAATGGCTCTAGCCCTCACCCCCCGATCCAACAGGTCCCAGACGTGCTCAATGGGATTGCGATGCGGGCTCTTTGCTGTCCACAGCAGAACACTGACAGTCACGCACAGAACAAGCAGTATGGCTGGTGGCATTGTCATGCTGGAGGGTCATGTCAGGATGAGCCTGCAGGAAGGGTACCACATGAGGGAGGAGGAAGTCTTCCCTGAAATGCACAGCGTTGAGATTGCCTGCAATGAGAACAAGCTCAGTCCGATGATGCTGTGACACACCGCCCCAGACCATGACAGACCCTCCACCTCCAAATCAATCCCACTCCAGAGTACAGGCCTCGGTGTAATGCTCATTCCTTCGACGATAAACACGAATCCGACCATCACCCCTGGTGAGACAAAACCGCATCTCGTCAGTGGAGAGCACTTTTTTCCAGTCCTGTCTGGTCCAGCGATGGTGGGTTTTCCCATGGGTCACGTTGTTGCCGGTGATGTCTGGTGAGGACCAGCCTTACAATAGGCCTACAAGTCCTCAGTCCAGCCTCTCTCAGCCTATTGCTGACACTGATGGAGGGATTGTGCGTTCCTGGTGTAACTCAGGCAGTTGTTGCCATCCTGTCCTGCATGTGTGATGTTTGGATGTGCAGGTGTTACACGTGGTCTGCCACTGCGAGGACGATCAGCTGTCCGTCCTGTCTCCCTGTAGCGCTGTCTTAGGCGTCTCGCAGTACGGAAATTGCAATTTATTGCCATGGCCACATCTGCAGTCCTCATGCCTCCTTGCAGCATCCCTAAGGCACGTTCACACAGGGACCCTGGGCATCTTTCTTTTGGTGTTTTTCAGAGTCAGTAGAAAGGCCTCTTTAGTGTCCTAAGTTTTCATAACTGTGACCTTAATCACCTACCGTCTGTAAGCTGTTAGTGTCTTAACGACCGTTCCACAGGTGCATGTTCATTAATTGTTTATGGTTCATTGAACAAGCATGGGAAAGTGTTTAAACCCTTTACAATGATCTGTGAAGTTGTTTGGCTTTTTACGAGTTCTTTGAAAGACTAGGTCCTGAAATATAAATATATATTTTGTTGTTGCTGAGTGTACTTTGAAAGATCTTGCGGATTTGTGGCTGAGTACTAGAAATAAATGACGTCTTTGCCAAAAATGGGATTTGAACCGTGATTTGTTTCCATTGGGAATTCTACCATTTATAGCCTCCGGGCTTGGACATGGCCTGCTTTATCATGTTCCAGGCTGTTGCCCTGCAATGATATCAAGGAATCAACACAACTCTGCATAGTTTGGGACATGGGCCTAATCCTAACTGGTGTAAGGTAATGACACGCTCCTGACGCATAGGCAAACATGACTAGCACCTTATCTAAATTTGTGTAATATTAAGGATTTTCCGGCTGCTTAATCATTTCCCTTCCACATTCAGTTACCAGATCTTGACTTGTTCCTTTTTCATTCAGAACACTATGTTTAGGATTTGCATGATTTTTAAGTGAAATATCAGCTGTTCTTTTCACTTACTTGACTTTGGCTTAGGTGAATGTCCTTGCTTCATGACTCCTGCCATGTAAAACAAAACTTTGCTTCCACAGTTGTCGCTCTTATAAAGCTGCCAACACTGAGGCCTTTTTGTTTTTTCAGACCCAGAACAAATGCTCCTGTTATGACTTGCTCTTTTTGGGTGAGGATCATAGGTGCCAGATCCTCCCCCTTCTCTCTCACCAGTTTTATGACGTTTGTAAATACCTGCAGGAACTCTACCACACAATGAAAGGGAAGTTAAAAATACCTTCGTTACAACAGACTTTGTAGTACTGTGACATCCAAGTTTGGATAATGAAACATTTATGTAATCCAAGTAGTTGGAAGGGTCCGTGGGTACTTAAAGACCAATCATGTCGAATTCATTACTAATTTGTGATGTAACTAAGGACAGTAGAACACCTCTCTCAATGTGTATATTTCCCAGTGATCAGATTCACATCTAGATGTTGTGAAACTTTAGTTTCATATGTAATTATATTTGTGAGATGTGACGTTAGCCTTCTAAATGAGAGAATTGTTTTTCATATGAAGTTTTAACCAGTCAGTGAGCACAGACATTATGTCGGCGTCATGGAAGGCTCCTTTTTCCAGAGTGCATAAAAGGACCCATGACAATTTTACATTAGACCAGCGGGATCGACAGCTTTAGCTGGAAGGTAAGACACTCAAACGTTCAACAGAAGAATCTCTATAAACCAGACGGCATGAAGCGGTGGCTACATGGCTGAGAAGTGGCTTAAAACTAAAGACCAAGCAGGTGGACAGTCTTGAACTGGCCATCACAAAGAGTTACACTCCACAATTCTATAGCAGCACGATATCAACCCTGAGCATATCAGACTGCTTTTCTCCACTACATCACCAGATTCCTGCCGTAAGCTCTGGACCATTACTCCAGAGTGGCCCAGCCCTGATGCTAGACTTGAGACCGGCCCATCTCCCGGCCTGCTCAGTGGACCCTATGATTACTCGGCTACACAGCTGATGCCTCCCGGACTCTTCACTAACACAACTAGAAGCCACTACATCACCTGATTCCTGCCATAAGCTCTGGACCTTTGCTTCGGATCATTGCAGCTAGCTAGCTGCTACCGAGTGGCTATAGTGACTAATCCCCTTGTCCCGAAGCTAGCACCAGTTAACCTCAAGCCAGGCGCATCTCCCGGCTAGCTAGCAAACAATCACTCCAGCTACAATACCTCTTTTGTCAATTGGCCTGGACCCTTTGTCGACACGCAGCCCCGCTGATCCATCACGACTGGTCTGCCGACGTAATTCCATCATGTGCCCTCAACCGGCCTTTGTCAGACGTCGGTGAAGACGCTTCTGCTAGCCCCGGACAGCTAACTTTGGGAACGCTGTCCCCCGCTTTGCCAGCGTAGTAACGACTACCTAACGGCTCCCCTGTTTCATCTATTGCTGTTCACTGGACCCTATGATCACCTGGCTACATAGCTGATGCCTGATGGACTGTTCATTAACTTCTCAGGGCTAGACGACAACTTCCGGTGAAATTGGAGGGCACGCAATTCAAATAAATTATGGCTATTAAACATTTAGGTACATACAAGTGTCTTATATCGGTTAAAAGCTTAGTCTTGTTCATCTAACTGCATTGTCCGATTTACAATGGGCTTAACAGCGAAAGCATGCCATGCGATTGTTGAAGACGGCACCCCACATCAAAATATTTTTCAACCAGCACAGGTTTCATAAAATCACATGGTGATTTAAATATTAACTTTTTTCAAAAATCTTCCTCTGATTTGCAATCCAAAGGGTCCCAGCTACAACATGTAGTGTCGTTTTGTTAAAATCCTTTATATCCCAAAAAGTCTTTAGTTGGCGCCATCGATTTTGAGTAATCCACTCGTTCAACGTGCAGAGAAAGTTTAGTGGCAGCTTTTTGGATTCCTATGTTAAAACAAGTCAAAATACATTTCTATTTAATCCTGAGGTACCCTAAAATGTCATTAAACTATAATATTTCATACGGAAAGATGTTCAATAGAAAAGCAAAATAAGCAAGCGTGCGTCCCCTTCGTCACGCGCGCACAGACTGATTTCCAACTCTGACTCCCAGTACAAACTCAATTCTTCCCCGTTTGGAAAGAAACAAGCCTGAAATATTGAACCAAGACTGACATCTAGTGGAAGCCGAAGGAATTGCAATATGGGAGCTGGAATTGCATATGACCCATAGCTTTCCATTGTAAGAGCATGGGCTCAATAAAAAGTCTGCTTGGTTTTTCTTTTGGATTTTCTCCTACCATATTAATTGTTAGTCTCATACATTATAACATTTCTATGAACTTCAGTGTTTTCTATCAAACGGTACCAATTATATGCATATCCTGGCTTCTGGGCCTGAGTAACAGGCAGTTTACTTTGGGCATGTCAGTCAGATAGGAAGTGGAGAAATAGACCTTAGCCTCCGTTTTTTATTTCGTTTATCTGTCGGCCCCAGCCTCGAACTCAGGCCCTGTGTAGTTAACTGACCCTCTGCCCATTCATCACCATTTTACCTGTTGTTATCTTAGCTGATTAGCTGTTGTCTTAGCTAGCTCTCCCATTCCGTTGGTAGAGCACGGTTTTCTCCCTGTGGCTCAGTTGGTAGAGCATGGTGATTGCAACGCCAGGGTTGTGGGTTCGATTCCCACGGGGGGCCAGTATGGGGATAAAAAAAATGTATGAATTGAAATGTATGCATTCACTACTGTAAGTCGCTCTGGATAAGAGCGTCTGCTAAATGACTAAAATGTAAATGTAATTCAACACCTGTGATTGCTTTGTCTCTCTCTAATGCCAATATGCCTTGTATACTGTGTAGGGTACTTATTGTTTTATTTTACTGCGGAGCCCCTAGCCCCTAGCCCCATTCAACATGCCTCAGATACCTCTTGTCCCACCTCCCACACATGCGGTGACCTCACCTAGCATAACTAGTGCCTCCAGAGATGCAACCTCTTATCGTCACTCAATGCCTAGGTTTACCTCCACTGTACCCACACCCTACCGTCTGTACATTATGCTGTCACTATTCTACCACGCCCAGAAATCTGCTCCTTTTATTCTCTGCCCCCAACGCACTAGACCACCAGTTATGATAGCCTTTAGCCGTACCCTCATCCTACTCCTCGGGTGATGTAGAGGTTAACCCAGGCCCTATGTGTCCCCAGGCGCTCTCATTTGTTGACTTCTGTAACCGTAAAAGCCTTGGTTTCATGCATGTTAACATCAGAAGCCTCCTCCCTAAGTTTGTTTTACTCACTGCTTTAGCACACTCCGCCAACCCTGAAGTCCTTGCCGTATCTGAATCCTGGTTTAGGAAGGCCACCAAAAATTCTGAGATTTCCATCCCCAACTACATTTTCAGTCAAGATAGAATTGCCAAAGGGGGAGCATTTGTAATCTACTGCAGAGAGCCTGCAAAGTGCTGTCATACTTTCCAGGTCTATGCTCAAACAGTTCAAGCATCTAATTTTTAATATGAATCTCTCCAGAAATAAGTCTCACTTTTGCTGCCTGTTTATAGAGCCCCTGCCCCCCCATCTCCCAGCTGTGCCCTGGACACCATATGTGAATTGATTGCCCCCCCATCTATCTTCAGAGTTCGTTCTGTTAGGTGACCTAAACTGGGATATGCTTAACACCGCAGCTATCCTACAATCTAAGCAAGATGCCCTCAATCTTACACAAATTATCAAGGAACCTAACAGGTATAACCCTAAATCTGTAAGCATGGGCACCCTCATAGATGTTATCCTGACCAACTTGCCCTCCAAATACACCTCTGCTGATTTCAATCAAGATCTCAGCGATCACTGCCTCATTGCCTGCATCCGTTATGGGTCCGCAGTCAAACGACCACCCCTCATCACTGTCAAACACTCCCTAAAACACTTCTGTGTGCAGGCCATTCTAATCGACCTGGCCCGGGTATCCTGGAAGGATATTGACCTCATCCCGTCAGTAGAGGATGCATGGTTCTTTAAAAGTAATTTCCTCAACACTTTAAATAAGCATGCCCCTTTCAAAAAATGTAGAACTAAGAACAGATATAGCACTTGGTTCACTCCAGACCTGACTGCCCTCGACCAGCACAAAAACATCCTGTGGCGCACTAGCATCGATTAGTCCCAGCAATATGCAACTTTCCAGGGAAGTCTGGAACCAATAAACAGTCAGTTAGGAAAGCAAAGGCTAGCTTTTTCAAACAGAAATTTGCAGCCTGTACCTCTAACTCTAAAAAGTTCTGGGACACTAAAGTCCATGGAGAATAAGAGCACCTCCTCTCAGCTGCCCACTGCACTGAGGCTAGGAAACACTCATCACCGATAAATCCACGATAATCTAATTTCAATAATAATTTCTCTACGGCTGGCCATGCTTTCCTCCTGGATACCCCAACCCCTGGCCAACAGCTCCGCACCCTCCATAGCAACTTGCCCAAGCCTCCCCAGCTTCTCCTTCACCCAAATCCAGATAGCAGATCTGAAAGAGCTGCAAAACATGGACCTGTACAAATCAGCTGGGCTAGGCAATCTGGACCCTCTTTCTAAAATTATCCACCGCCATTGTCACAACCCCTATTACTAGTCTGTTCAGCCTCTTATTCGTATCGTCCGAGATTCCTAAAGATTGGAAAGCTGCCGCGGTCATACCCCTCTTCAAAGGGGGTGACACTCTAGACCCAAACTGTTACAGACCTATATCCATCCTGCCTATCTTGAGCCCCTGAAAACCAAGTTAACAAGCAAACTGACTATTTTAGAATCCCACCATACCTTCTCTGCTGTGCAATCCGGTTTCTGAGCTGGTCACGGGTGCACCTCAGCCACGCTCAAGGTACTAAACGATATCATAACCACCACCTGCTCCAATATCCAACACCTGCTCCAATATCCAATGATAGACGTGGCGCGAATTACAAATTCCTCAAAAATACAAAAACTTCCATTTTTCAAACATATGACTATTTTACAGCATTTTAAAGACAAGACTCTCCTTTATCTAACCACACTGTCCGATTACAAAAAGGCTTTACAGCGAAAGCAAAACATTAGATTGTCAGGAGAGTACCCAGCCAGAAATAATCAGACACACATTTTTCTAGCTAGCATATAATGTCACAAAAAACAAAACCACAGCTAAATGCAGCACTAACCTTTGATCTTCATTAGATGACACACCTAGGACATTGTTATACAATACATGCATGTTTTGTTCAATCAAGTTCATATTTATATCAAAAACCAGCTTTTTACATTAGCATGTGACGTTCAGAACTATCATACCCCCCGCAAACCTCCGGTGAATTTACTAAATTACTCACGATAAACGTTCACAAAAAACATAACAATTATTTAAAGAATTATAGATACAGAACTCTTTGTGCAATCGAGGTGTCCGATTTTAAAATAGCTTTTCGGTGAAAGCACATTTTGCAATATTCTGAGTAGATAGCCCAGCCATCACGGCTAGCTATTTAGACACCCGGCAAGTTTAGCCTTCACCAAAATCAGATTTACTATTATAAAAGTTTGATTACCTTTTGTTGTCTTCGTCAGAATGCACTCCCAGGACTGCTACTTCAATAACAAATGTTGGTTTGGTCCAAAATAATCCATCGTTATATCCGAATAGCGGCGTTTTGTTCGTGCGTCCCAGAAACTATCCGAAATGGTAAATCAGGGTCGTGCGCATGGCGCAATTCGTGACAAGAAATTTCTAAATATTCCATTACCATACTTCGAAGCATGTCAACCGCTGTTTCAAATCAATTTTTATGCAATTTATCTCGTAAAAAAGCGATAATATTCCGACCGGGAATCTCCTTTTCGGAAAACAGAGGAAAAAACACAAAGACGGGGGCGGCCAGTGCACGCGCCTAAGCCCACAGTCCCTTGATCGGCCACTTGAGAAAGGCGATAATGTGTTTCAGCCTGGGGCTGGAATGACGACATTCAGGTTTTTCCCGGGCTCTGAGAGCCTATTGGAGCCGTGGGAAGTGTCACGTTACCGCAGAGATCCTTTGTAATTGAATGAGATGTCAAAGAAAGACAATAAATGGTCAGACAGGCCACTTCCTGTAAAGGAATCTCTCAGGTTTTGACCTGCCATTTGAGTTCTGTTATACTCAGACACCATTCAAACAGTTTTAGAAACTTTGGAGTTTTTTCTATCCAAAGCCAATAATTATATGCATATTCTAGTTACTGGGCAGGAGTAGTAACCAGATTAAATCGGGTACGTTTTTTATCCAGCCGTGTCAATACTGCACCCTAGCCCTAATAGGTTAACCTGTTGGGTCTAGGGGGCAGCATTTGCACGTCTGGATAAAAAAAATGTACCCGATTTAATCTGGTTACTAATCCTACCCAGTAACTAGAATATGCATATACTTATTATATATGGATAGAAAACACTCTAAAGTTTCCAAAACTGTTTGAATGGTGTCTGTGAGTATAACAGAACTCATTTGGCAGGCAAAACCCTGAGACATTTTCTGACAGGAAGTGGATACCTGATGTGTTGTATTGACTTTAAACCTATCCCATTGAAAAACACAGGGGTTTAGGAATATTTTGGCACTTCCTATTGCTTCCACTAGATGTCACCAGCCTTTACAAAGTGTTTTGAGTCTTCTGGAGGGAGATCTGACCGAACAAGAGCCATGGAACGGTGATGTCCCATTAGACACCTGGCGCGCTAGTTCATGTTGGGTACCCTCGTTCCAATACGTTATAAAAGAGTATGCATTCGTCCACCTTGAATATTATTCATGTTCTGGTTAAAAAAGGCCCTAATGATTTATGCTATACAACGTTTGACATGTTTGAACGAACGGAAATATATTTTTTCCCCTCGTTCATGACGAGAAGTCCGGCTGGCTTACATCATGTGCTAACGAGACGGAGATTTTTGGACATAAATGATGAGCTTTTTTGAACAAAACTACATTCGTTATGGACCTGTGATACCTGGAAGTGACATCTGATGAAGAGAATCAAAGGTAATGGATTATTTACATAGTATTTTCGATTTTAGATCTCCCCAACATGACGTCTAGTCTGTATCGCAACGCGTATTTTTCTGGGCGCAGTGCTCAGATTATTGCAAAGTGTGATTTCCCAGTAAGGTTATTTTTAAATCTGGCAAGTTGATTGCGTTCAAGAGATGTAAATCTATAATTCTTTAAATGACAATATAATATTTTACCAATGTTTTCTAATTTTAATTATTTAATTTCTGACGCTGACTTGACTGCCGGTTATTGGAGGGAAACGATTTCCTCAACATCAATGCCATAGTAAAACGCTGTTTTTGTATATAAATATGAACTTGATAGAACTAAAAATGCATGCATTGTCTAACATAATGTCCTAGGAGTGTCATCTGATGGAGATTGTAAAAGGTTAGTGCATCATTTTAGCTGGTTTTATGGTTTTGGTGACCCTGTCTTTGACTTGACAAAACATTACACACAACTCTTGTAAATGTACTGTCCTAACATACTCTAAATTTATGCTTTCGCCGTAAAACCTTTTTGAAATCGTAAAACGTGGTTAGATTAAGGAGATGTTTATCTTTCAAATGGTGTAACATAGTTGTATTTTTGAAAAATTTGAATTTTGACATTTATTTGGATTCAAATTTGCCGCTCTTGAAATGCACCTGCTGTTGATGGAGTGCACCACGGGTGGCACGCTAGCGTCCCACCTAGCCCCAAGAGGTTAAGAACAGTTCCCTATCAAGCGACCATTGGTACTTCTGACGTCTCCATTATAACAGAGCCCGCTGAACAAGCTACAACTACGGAATACTTATCTCTGCTGGACAACCAGACTTTCTGTTGAATTACTCCCCGTAGATGGATCAAGTGTTTTCAACGGATAGACAGCAAAGACATACACACATAAATATGTACATTGCAATTATTTCTAAGGAGCTGCTGTTCATTTGCAGAGTATTCGCATTTCCATGAGCATCGTTCTCAGCTGTAATGTACGTTAGTGAAGTCCTTGTCTTTTTCTCCTGCTCTTTCTTACATGCCCCTCCCTTTCCCCCTCTTTTGAATCTTCCATTTTGTGTAACAAGCAGTCATATTGGTTTAGTCCACTAGGGACTTTTCATTGCATTATGTAGCTTGTAAGATATTCTGTTTATATCATTCTGTTTGATTAGTTAGAAATTGGCTTATTTATTTACTGTCGCTGATTTATGCACTCACTGATTTATGCGAAGGTTCGTGCAGATATCCAAGAATTTTGGGACGTTCACAATGAGACTGAAGGTAACTATTAATTAATGACTGATCGATTACTGAAATGTAAGATCTTTAAGTTACTGTTTTCCGGATTAAATACACTTTGTCTGTGGTGCCCCAAGATTGCTAATGAGTTAATTGTTGCAGGATTAATTTAATCAAAATAGTTAATCGATTTGATAAAATCGTTATCACGTTAATTATGGTAAAGACACGACGCTCTTAAGAGAGTGGCTCTCTTATTGTGTTAGCA
This sequence comes from Salmo salar, assembly GCF_965601325.2. NCBI lineage: Eukaryota > Metazoa > Chordata > Actinopteri > Salmoniformes > Salmonidae > Salmo > Salmo salar. The sequence goes on along the minus strand of NC_138302.1, from coordinate 40,987,521 downwards.
CCCACAATTTTACATAAGTAGGTTTTTATATGACCATAGAGTTTAGTCTATTTCATGTTTTTCTTTTTTGCCTTGGAAATTTTGCGACACTGGTATCTTGACAACCCTCGTCCCAGTCATGTTATTGGCTCGTAACCAACCGTGCAAAAAATATATATATATTTGCATTCTAGCTTTTGTACAGAATGTTGCTGCTACTGTTTCTTAAGACCGAAAAAGTATCTGGACATCAGAACAGCGACTACGCTCCTTGAAGTGGACTAAGAATATTTCTTTAATGAGTTGGATGAGAGGTATTTACTCCAGACACCCGAACAGGCTGTCATCCACAGGAGAAAGATTTCGCAGGAGATAAGTGTGCCTTGAGGATCCGGTGACAAGTGGCTAATCTGCCTTGGTACAATGGCAATCGCTGGATAATAAATTGGACGAAGTAAAAGCACATATCTTATCAATGGGACATTAAATACTGTAATATCTTATGTTTCACCGAGTCTGTGGGTTATATGCTGTATCGGCAGGATCGAACAGCAGCCTCGTAAGACTGGGTCGCGGTCCATGTATATTTGTAAACAGCTGGTGCGCGATATCTAAGGAAGTCTCGGTTTTGCTCGCCTGAGGTAGCGTGGTCTTCAGCTTATGAGATATTCTATCTACCTAGAGTGCATCTATTTTTCGTAGCTGTCTACATACCACCACAGACCGACGCTGGCACTAAGACCAAACTTGATGAGCTGTATACCGCCATAATCAAACAGGAAAATGCTCATCTGTTTTGCTAGCACAGACTGGAATATGTTCTGGGATTCTTCCGATGGTATTGAGGAGTACACCACATCAGTCACTGGCTTCATTGACGACGTCATCCCCACAGTGACTGTACATACCCCAACCAGAAGCCATGGATTACAGGCAACATTGTCACTGAGCTAAATGGTAGAGCTTCCGCTTTCAAGGAGCGGGACTCTAACCTGGAAGCTTATAAGAAATCCTGCAAAGTGTTAGTACACAACTAAGATCAAATCGTACTACACCGGCTCTGACACTCGTCGGATGTGGCAGAGCTTGCAAACTTTTAGGCTACAAAAGTAAGCACAGCTGCAAACTGCCCAGTGACATAAGCCTACCAGACGAGCAAGATTACTTCTATGCTCGCTTCGAGGCAAGTAACACTGAAACATGCATGAGAGCAAAAGCTGTTCCAGACGACTGATCACGCGCTCCAAGGCCGACGTGTGTAAGACCTTTAAACAGGTCAACATTCACAAGGACGCAGGGCCAGACGGATTACCAGGACGTGTACTTCCGAGCATGCGCTGACCAACTGGCAAGTTTCTTCACTGACGTTTTCAACCTGTCCCTGACTTAGTCTGTAATGCCAACATGTTTCAAGCAGACCATAGCACTCACATCTGTCGCCATGAAGTGCTTTGAAAGGCTGGTCATGGCTCACATCAATACCATTATCCCAGAAACCCTAGACCCACTTTAATTTGCATACCACCCCAAAATATCCATAGATGATGCAATCTCTATTGCACTCAACACTGCCATTTCCCACCTGGACAAAAGGAACACCTACGTGAGAATGCTATCCATTGACTACAGCTCAGCACTCAAGACCATAGTGCCCTCAAAGCTCATCACTAAGCTAAGGATCCTGGGACTAAACACCTACCTCTGCAACTGGATCCTGGACTTCCTGACAGGCTGCCCCCAGGTGGTAAGGGTAGATAACATCTGCCACGCTGATCATCAACATGGGGGGGCCCCTCCTGTACTCCCTGTTCACTCATGACTGCATGGCCAGGCACAACTCCATCACAATCAACTTTGCCAATGACACAACATTGGTTGGCCTGATTACCGACAACGATAAGACGGCCTATAGGGAGGAGGTCCGAGACCTGGCTGTATGGCGCAAGGACAACTTCTCCCTCAACGTGACCAAGACAAAGGAGATGATAGTGGACTACAGGAAAAGGAGGACCAAGCACACCATTCTCATCGACGGGGCTGTAGTGGAGCAGGTTGAGAGCTTCAAATTCCTTGGTGTCCACATCGCCAAAAGACTCTTGGTCCACAAAGCCAATTCCCCCTCAGGAGACTGAAAATATTTGGTATGTTTCTACAGCTGCACCATCGAGCGCATCCTGACGGGTTGCATCACTGCCTGGAATGGCAACAGCTCAGCCTCCGACCGCAAGGCACTCGAGTGTGGCGCGTACGGCCCAGTACATCACTGGGGCCAAGCTTCCTGCCATCCAGGACCTCTATACTAGGCGGTGTCAGAGAAAGGCCCAAACAATTGTCAAAGACTCCAGCCACCCTGGTCATAGACTGTTCTCTCTGCTACCGCACGGCAAGTGGTACCGGAGCGCCAAGTCTTGGTCCAAGAGGCTTCTCAACAGCTTCTACCCCCCCCCCCCCAAGCCATAATACTGCTGAAAATCTAATCAAATGGCTACCCCAGACTATTTGCAATGCCTCTCCCCCCACGCTGCTGCTACTCATCTATGCATATGTAGCAGTGTGATGTTCCCCTAGATTATGCACCAAGTTGTGCACAAGGACCAATTCAAATAGGCTAGGTCAAGAGGGGATGTTAATAATTTTATAATAATAATTCAGTGTTTTATTTAATTACAGCTGCATGGCTGTTGTTCTTTTGTGTACAAACACTTTTTCATGTCAATATTGTACATGCACGTGATTGTAAAAGTTGTGTATATTTTGGTTTGGCCCATCGCGTTATCTGTATTTCCGTACCCCCTTATTGTTCTTTTCCCTGACCTTCGGCATAGCAAGGTATGTTGTCCTTGGCGCCGAAATTGTTTAATATAAAACCGTGGTAATGTTACACAATGTGCTGTTATGCAACCATAAGTTTGTTACAATGTGGACAATATAAAGATTTATGTTAACCTCTCTGGGATATGTGGAATGCTAGCGTCTCACCTGGCCAACGTCCAGTGAAAATGCAGAGTGCCAGATTCAAATAAATTACTATAAAATGTAAACTTTCATGAAATCACACATGCAATACACCAAACTAAAGCTGCACTTGTGAATCCAGCCAACGTGTCAGATTTCAAAAAGGCTTTACGGCGAAAGCAAACAATGCTATAATCTGAGGATAGCACCCCACCAAACAAACAGACAATCATGATTCAACCCGCCAGACGCGACACAAAACGCAGAAAAAATATATAATGCATGCCTTTGACGAGCTTCTTCTGTTGGCACTCCAATATGTTCCATAAACATCACAAATGGTCCTTTTGTTCGATTAATTCCGTCGTTATATATCCAAAATGTCAATTTATTTGGTGCGTTTGATCCAGAAAAAAACAGGTTCCAAATCGCGCAACATGACTACAAAATATCTCATAAGTTACCTGTAATCGTTGTCCAAACCTTTCAAACAACTTTCCTAATACAACTTGAGGTATTTTTTTTACGTAAATAATTTATTAAAATTTAAGACGGGATAAACAGCGTTCAATACCGGAGGAAAACAAAGTGGAGCGAGCTTTCTGGTTGTGCGCCTCTTTCAAAAAGTACACTTCTCTCTAGCCTCATTCTGAACAGTGCTACTTAATTTCTCAAAGGAAAAACCTCAACCACTTTCTAAAGACTGTTGACATCCAGTGGAAGCAATAGGAACTGCAAGCAAGTCGCTTAGAAATCTGGAATCCCAATGAAAAACAATTGAAAAGAGTGACCGCAAAAAAAAAATATGAATGGTTTGTCCTTGGGGTTTCGCCTGCGAAATAAGTTCTGTTATACTCGGACATCATTCAAACAGTTTTAGAAACTTCAATGTTTTCTATCCAAATCTAGCAGGCAGATTACTACGGACACGCTTGTCATCCGGATGTCAAAATACTGCCCCATAGCCCAAAGAAGTTAACAAGTTTCACTGAGCTCGCTAACTAGGGTATCTATTGTAACTTGTGAGTACTTGGGACAATGTTTGCGTGAGTGTCCATGTGCTCGCGCAGGTGCCTGAGCGCTATGACTGCGCCAAGGGCTAACGTATTGTGTGTTGTCTCTTCGTGTGCAGGGCAAATAAAAATAATTCAACCAGCAGACCTCCAGTTGTGGCAGTGTCCTAATTAAAAGTACACAACGCAGAACGAACCACGCTACACAGTCACTTTAACCTCTTTGGGGTAGGTTCACCTGGCCAACATCTGGTGAAATTGCGGAGTGTGAAATTCAAATTACAAAAATCATAATATTGAACATTCATGAAAATACAAGTGTCATACATCATTTAAAAGCTTAACTTGTTAATCCAGCCGCTTCGTCAGATTTCAAAAAGGCTTTACGGCAAAAGCACACCATGCGATTATCTGAGGAAAGCGCCCCGCACACAAAAGCATTGCATTCATTTTCCAACCAAGCAGAGGCGTCACAAAAGTCAGAAATGGCGATAAAATAAGTCACTTCGAAGCTCTTCATCTGGTTGCAATCACAAGGGTCCCAGCTACATAACAAATGGTCATTTTGTTCGATAAAGTCCTTTATATCCCAAAAGTCAGTTTAGTTGGCGCGCTTGAAAATGCATACAAATGACTCCCGTAAGTTACCAACAAACTTCTACCAAACAAGTCAAACAATGTTTTTAATAAATCCTCAGGTACCCTAATATGTAAATAAACTATACAATTTAAGACAAAGTATGTCCATTACCGGAGATAAATAACGGAGTGCGCGCCCTCACCGGAACGCGCTACAAACACTACAGCCAAAATGGGAGCCACTTCGAAAAACTACAAATTCTAGCTAATTTTTCCAAAAACAAGCCTGAAACTCTTTCTAAAGACTCTTGACATCTAGTGGAAGCCCTAGGAACTGCAGTCGCGGAGGTATTCCTTTTATATTCCCATAGACGGGCATTGTAATCAGTGGTGAGCTATAACATTTTTTTATCTGGATGGATTGTCCTCGGGTTTTCGCCTTCCATATCAGTTCTGTTATACTCACAGACCATTATTTTAACAGTTTTAGAAACTTTAGTTTTCTATCCAATACTACCAATTGTATGCATATCCTAGCTTCTGGGCCTGAGTAACAGACAGTTTACTTTGGGCACCTCATTCAACCAAATTTCCAAATACTGCTCCCTACCCCGAAGAAGTGGAAAGATCCCATAAATGTTCCATACGCAGAAAGCTTATTTATCTTATTTTGTGCACACATTTGTTTACATCCCTGTTAGTGAGCGTTTCTCCTTTGCCAAGATAATCCAGCCACCTGACAGGTGTGGCATAGCAAGAAGCTGATTTATTTACATTACACAGGTGTACCTTGTGGTAGGGACAAAAGGCCATGCTAAAAATGTGCAGTTTTGTCACAACACATTGCCACAGATGTCTCACGTTTTGAGGGAGCGTGCAATTGGCATGCTGACTGCAGGAATGTCCACCAGAGGTGTTGCTAGAGAATTCAATGATAATGTCTTTACCATAAGTTGTCTCCCAATGTCGTTTTGGAGTATTTGGCAGTGCGTCCAACCGGCCTCAACTGCAGACTGTGTAACCACTCCACCACAGGACCGCCACACCCAGCTTCTTTACCTATGGGATTATCAGAGACCAGCCACCCACACAACCTCTGCACATACTTCAACTGGGCAGATGGCAGACCACATGGCGTCATGTGGGCAAGTGGTTCGCTGATGTCAATGTTGTAAACAGAGTGCCCCATGGTGGGGTTCTGGTATGGACGGGCATACGCTACGGACAATGAATACAATATATATATTTTTTTTGATGGCAATTTGAATGCACAAAGATACCGCGACAAGATCCTGAGGCCCATGTTTCAGCATGATAATGCACAGCCCAATGTCGCAAGGTTCTGTACACAATTCCTGGAAGCTGAAAATGTCCCAGTTCTTCCATGGCCTGCATACTCAGACATGTCACCCATTGAGCATGTGTGGGTTGCTCTGGATCGACATATACAACAGTGTTCCAATTCCCGCCAATATCCTGCAACTTCGCACTTCCATTTTGAAGAAGAGTGGGGCAACATTTCACAGGCTACTAGATGTAGGCTCAGACTTGATGTAGTTCTCCGCTGTTGAAAAGTGGTTTTGGAAATATAGCCAAATGCCAGCTAGGATTTGTTTCTACTTGCTGATCTTGTTTTACTGTGAATGTTTCTTTTTATTTATTCTGCCTCTTAAGTGCTGTGTTTTGTGCCAGCAGGTGTGGGAGACTGAGACATGGATGCCCATGAAGACGACTCAAGCTGTTTTTCATGACGAGCTCATCTCGTCTGGAGACTCCGCCAACGGCTCAGACTTTGGCTTCCCCGATGAGGAGCACGACACATTTGACAACGAGGACAAGGCCGACGACAATGAGGATTATGACAATTTCTCTGGCTCTGGCGACGGAGGTTGGATTTAGCAAAAAGTTACTTTGCTTTAGCTAGCTGATAGAATATAAAGTTACTTTGCTTTAGCTAGCTGATAGACTATAATTGTGTATTCTTTTCTCGACAGGACCAACTATTACAATCAAAAACGACAAGGTGAAGTTTCTCATAATTAGCTATTATGTTCTAAATGGGAGCCCACAAATTGCTAACGTTTTGTTTCCTCTTTTTAGTGTAATGACTTATAGGCCTAATTCTCACTGCTTTTTGTCCATAGCCTTCTATGAACAACAAGATTCCAGACCTGAGGCTCAAACCCACAGTGAACGAGATTCAATTGGTCCAGAAGAACAATGAAGTGTTAGTGCGGGTTTCTCCCAAGCCTGAGGAGCACCCATCGAACGTACTGATGGCCCATGCAGGGGAGGAGAGCATCTTCAACAAGACTGAAGTCCTAGCAGGTGAGGCAATGGCACACTATTTGTGCTAGTTAAATTGTTGAATCTGAGTTTATTTAACTTTGAAAAAGGTATGGAAGTTTAAATTTCGCTTTGTCAGAAATGTGGCTTGATTTGCTGCTTGTCAAATTAAAGCAATGCAAGAATGTTAATTGTAATTCCACTGCGTTTTGTTTCAGCTCTTATTGCTGGTGGAGCAGTGGGGCTGTTCTTTGCTGTCCTCCTCATCCTCCTGCTTGTCTACCGCATGAAGAAGAAGGATGAAGGCAGCTACGACCTGGGAAAGAAGCCCATCTACAAGAAGGCTCCCACCACAGAGGTCTACGCATAAAGCCCACCTTCGCCGGGCTGCGTGCCTCTCGAAAGCAAACCTCTTGTCTGCTTACTGTACAGCCGGGAAGTCCTAAAGGGAGAAACCATCACAAGCAAAAAACTGCTTCTCTGGTTCATTAAAACATTTTTTGGAAACAACACTTTATTAACTGTCCGTTAAAAGGAAGAGAACCATTTCAGCTGCCAAACAATGCAGTACAAGATAGTTGTACTTTTTTTTTCTTGCTCGTGTAAAAACGAAAGTGTACATTCTGCAGCGACACTGCAGCAAAATCTTGACATTTCCCTCCCACCTTCTCTTTAATGACACTAACAAGGTGAATGAGAACTTCACACTCAGTGAGGTGACATGGTACAAATATTGGTACAGCTATTTATTTTTAACCTTGGTACCCATTCTTGTGTTAATACTACTATTACAGAAGTCTGTCACTGTTGCATTTTATATTTACAGTGCATTCGTAAAGTATTCAGACCCCTTTTCCCACATTTTGTTAGTTTCAGCCTTATTCTAAAATGGATTGAATTGGGTTCTTTTCTACTCAATCTACACCTAATACCCCATAATGACAAACCAAAAATAATACTGAAATATCACAAGTATTCAGCACCTTTACTCAGTACTCATCCACCTCTGGCCTGCTGGCCCCCCTACCTCTGAGGAAGCACAGTTCCCGCTCAGCCCAGTCAAAACTGTTCGCTGCTCTGGTACCCCTATGGTGGAACAAGCTCCCTCACGACGCCAGGACAACGGAGTCAATCACCACCTTCCGGAGACACCTGAAACCCCACCTCTTTAAGGAATACCTGGGATAGGACAAAGTAATCCTTCTAACGCCCCCCCTAAAAGATTTAGATGTACTATTGTAAAGTGGTTGTTCCACTGGATATCATAAGGTGAATGCACCAATTTGTAAGTCGCTCTGGATAAGAGCGTCTGCTAAATGACTTAAATGTAAAATGTAAATGTACTTTGTTGAAGTATCTTTTTGGCAGCGACTACAGCCTTGAATCTTCTTGGGTATGACGCTACAAGCTTGGCAAACTTGTACATTTACATTTTACATATTTAGCAGACGCTCTTATCCAGAGCGACTTACAGTAGTGAATGCATACATTTCATACATTTTTTTCCCCCCGTACTGGTCCCCCGTGGGAATCAAACCCACAATCCTGGCGTTGCAAACACCATGCTCTACCAACTGAGCCACACGGGACCACTATTTGGAGAGTTTTTCCCATTCTTCTCTGCAGATCCTCGAGCTCAGGTTGGCTGCACAGCTATTTTCAGGTCTCTCCAGAGATGTTAGATTGGGTTCAAGTCCGGGCTCTGGCTGGGCCAGTCAAGAACATTCAGAGGTCCCGAAGCCACTCCTGCGTTGCCTTGGCTGTGGGCTTAGGGTCGTTGCCCTATTGGAAGGTGAACCTCCCAGTCTGAGAACCTGTTCCAGAGCGCTCAGGACTTCAAGGATCTTTCCCTCGATCCTGATTAGTCTCCCAGTCCCTGCTGCTGAAGTCCCCACAGCATGATCAAATCAAAGTTTTATTTGTCAGGTGTGCCGAATACAACAGGTGTAGACCTTACAGTGAAATGCTTACTTACAGGCTCTAACCAACAGTGCAAAAAAGGTGAACAATATGTAAGTAAAGAAATAAAAACAACAGGAAAAATAACAGTAGCGAGGCTGCATACAGGCACTGGTTAGTCGGGCTGATTGAGGTAGTATGTACATGTAGATATGGTTAAAGTGACTGCATATATGATGAACAGAGAGTAGCAGTAGCGTAAAAGAGTGGGTGGCGGGTGGTGGGTGGGACACAATGCAGATTAGCCAATGTGCGGGAGCACTGGTTGGTCGGGCCAATTGAGGTAGTATGTACATGAATGTATAGTTAAAGTGACTGCATATATGATAAACAGAGAGTAGCAGCAGCGTGAGGGGTTGGGGGGGGGGGGGCACACAATGCAAATAGTCCAGCTAGCCATTTGATTACCTGTTCAGGAGTCTTGGGGGTAAAAACTGTTGAAACCTTTTTGTCCTAGACTTGGCACTCCGGTACCGCTTGCCATGCGGTAGTAGAGAGAACAGTCTGGCTGGGGTCTTTGACAATTTTTTAGGGCCTTCCTTTGACACCGCCTGGTGTAGAGGTCTTGGATGGCAGCCAGCTTAGCCCCAGTGATGTACTGGGCCGTACGCACTACCCTCTGTAGTGCCTTGCGGTCAGAGGACGAGCAATTGCCATAACAGGCAGTAATGCAACCAGTCAGGATGCTCTCGATGTTGCAGCTGTAGAACATTTTGAGAATCTGAGGACCCATGCCAAATCTTTTTAGTTTCCTGAGGGGGAATAGGCTTTGTCGTGCCCTCTTCATGGCTGTCTTGGTGTGTTTGGACCATTCTAGTTTGTTGGTGATGTGGACACCAAGGAACTTGAAGCTCTCAACCTGCTCCACTACAGCCCTGTCGATGATGCTGCCACCACCATGCTTGTCCTTCTGGAAGGTTCTCCCATCTCCACAGAGGAGCTCTGTCAGTGACCATTAGGTTCTTGGTCACCTCCCTGACCAAGGCCCTTCTCCCCCGATTGCTCAGTTTGGCCGGGCTTCCAGACTTCTTCCGTTTAAGAATGATTGAGGCCACTGTGTTCTTGGTGACCTTCAATGCTGAAGAAATGTTTTGGTACCCTTCCCCAGATCTGTGCCTCATCACAATCCTGTCTCGGAGCTCTGTGGACAATTCCTTCGACCTCATGGCTTGGTTTTTGCTCTGACATGCACTGTCGTGTGGGGTGTGTTTCCAAATCCTATCCAGTCAATTGAATTTACCCCAGATGGACTCAAGTTGTAAAAACATCTTAAGGAGGATCAATGGAAACAGGATGCACCTGAGCTCAATTTCGAGTCTCATAGCAAAGGGTCTGAATACTTAAGGTATTTCTGTTTTATATTTTTAGAATGGGGGGGGGGGGGGGGGATTATTTAATCCAATTGAGAATAAGGCTGTAATGTGGAAAAGGGGAAGGGGTCTGAATGGCTATGTTTTGATTCAAATGTATTTAGTCAAGAACAGATTGAAGTGAATCCCAGATTGATGAAAATAACTTGGTACATGCTACCATATCACTAGCAGTGGCCAAGGTGTTTTATGATTTAATTTGGACGGTGCACAAATCGGCATGCTGTTATTCCTCTTGGACAACTCGCTGTGTGAATACACCCGCATTCCAGCCACTCAATCGTATGTACACCATCATATGTACATGACTGGTGATCTCGTATGTTTTGTCAGGCCTTATCTCAGTGATTACCATGCTTGTAAACTAAGCTATTTGAACAGGTTATGGTTTATCGCTGTTGACAGAAAACAAGACTCCTCACTGCACATGGACTATACGCTTCCAGGGATCTGTGTATAGCCATTTGAATAAATGTTAAACTTGGTACTTAGCCATTTCTTGTCAGATGTTTATTTACCAAATATTTTCAAATGCCAAATAAAAAAATAAAAAAAATATCTTCCCAATACTTTCAGGTTAACATTACTGTAAATGTTTGGATTAATCGGTTTCTTCATGCCTAAGAAGCCTATAGTGGGGAAAGATGTTTTTTAACTACCAATGCTAGTACTAACTCAGTGTTTTTAGTAGATTACTTGTTAAAAAATGTTTAATTTAACTGTCAAATATTTGGTCTTTCAGGTTGGGACACTACCCCTTCTAAGCTGTTGTATGTGTTAACATTTTTATGTACACTAGTTCAAGATTTTCAGGAGCAAATAGTTTTGAAGCAGGTTTTTTTATTTTGTAAGGGTTTGATTTCTTGTAAACAATTTTAAGCCGTATATATTTATGTTTTGTAGAAGGATTGCTATGTAATTGTTCAGGGGAACTGAATTGAGCCATGTCATTTTCATGGGACAAGAAAATATGCTGCTTTGTCACAACGAGATGATGTGAATCACAATTGAGTGTAGAAGTCAATAAATCATTGATTTCTGCACGCAGGTTCTGATTTTATTTGGAAATCAAGCTATTTTTATGCACATTGTTTATGAATGGTTGGCTCAGTCTCTGTGTTCAAGGTTTTTCATTCTCAATGCTGCACAAAGATTCGTGTGAGTTTGTCCCGTATACATTACTCTTCTATTGTTTCCAGGGCAGTTCACCTGTTTTATTAACCCAACAATTGAATAGGAGCTATAACACTAGCGCTTACAAGGTGTATGTACGTCATTTAGCAGATTCTCTTACCCAGAGCGACAAACCCACAACACCAGTGTTGCAAGCGCCATACTGGAACGACTGAGCACCATGGGATGGCCTGTACCCTGACATAAGACATCCCCAACATGCTTATTCCCTGTACTTGTCCTTATGTTTGAGTACAGGACTAAGTAACACTAGCTGTTTTGAGTCAACTCTTGATGAGATCAATCTCGCCCCAAATTGACACATGCTCTTTCCAGCAGCATAGTCTGTAAAGAGACCTCACCCTCCTGATACATCAGGGATGGGCAACTTTTTGAAGGGGGTGAGGGGCGGCAGTTGCTCACCGGTCTGGGTAGTAACATTGTTTTTATCATCCCGCCTCTTGACAGCAGAACATTTAGATTGAGTTAATTTTGTGCAATTCTACACATTTTGCCATACGATGGAGAGAAATGTTTGCAGTTTTTAATATCGGAGTGAGACTGATTAACAAGACAAATGGGGGGGGCCCCACGGATGGTAATTCGACCATGATCACTACGTTTAGATGGCTGGCCACCAGACTAATTTGCAATCTATGAACATGTAACTGACATGGGCTAACTGAGTGACTGACATAAGAGAAACTGCTGATGCACAACCAAATGTTGAAATTGCACCTTGTGGATTCTATTATTCTAACAGTAAGTTGAGACCCAACTGAGTTTGGGGGGGATTGATCTGAGGGCCAGTTGCCCATCCCTGTGATACAACTTGATTTTTTTTTTTTATTTGTCACACAATCTTTGAGTTTGTTTCTGTGCTGCGGGGAAAAGCGCTGGTTGAAGACCGTTTCATGTAATAACCTTTTCAAATAGTAAAACCATTTAATGAAAATCCTTATTGTGGAATGTTTTGGAAAATAAGTTTCAGGATCGTTCATCAAAAAATGATCATGCTACTTTGCTTGGATCATGTCCCTCTAATTTGGTCATTACCTCATTCAACCTACTGGGTTTCTCCTTTCAGATTTGTTTTGAGACTTTTGGAACGCACTGCATTCAACGTGGATATTTTTCGGCGGGAAATTTCCAAACGCAATACTGCCAGGCACACTGACTAAATCAATCAGGTCTATTCACTGAACCATAATATTAGAATATAATTGCATAAGAGTGTTTCAACATCTTTCTCCAAAGCTTTGAACTTCAAAACCTTGAGGTAGACAGGCTTTGTCTTGACTCAAGTTCAGCTTTGTTCTCATTACGTTTCACAAGCTGTTCTTGATTTTTCTCACCCAGGCCATCATTTATTCTGAAAGCTGGTGCTGTCTGATATATGAACAGGAAGACCGGGATAAAGGATGAGATGAGAGCCCCCCCCCCCCCCCCCCAGAGTCAAAGGGCAAATGAAGTTGGAGCTTTTTGTGGGGATTGCATTCTCAAATGAAATTCAACGGATTTGTAATCTAGTGTCGCCACTGTCGCTTATTGAACTAAATGCGATTGAAACTAATCTAGTCACTCACTGACTGCATTAACTATCTATAGTGAGCTCATGCCATGGGGTATCACAGCATACATTTGGAGTTGTGGTTTGCCTCCAGTTCCCATATGCTGCCAGAGCTATTTTGGATTTAGGGTGGTTTAGTTTCCATGGCAACAACCAACTGTAGCGGGGCAAAGGGGATGGTACACCGAGTCCTTTTTTACTTACTAGAGCTCCAAAGAACATTGGGCAGCAGGTAAGCAGTGCATCGGCTGGTCTAATGGCAATTAAACAAATGGGATCCACAATGGTCTAAAATGTGTGAGCTAGCTATCCTTTCCTCCCAGTGTCGGGGCAGGTTGCCTGGGTGCTGACTGCAGTTCTCCCACAGTCATAGGCAGCCTTTTGTCTCCATTCAAAAACCAAATTCCACACAACCTCGGACACAGTCAGACATTTCCTTTCCCGATCAACAATGAGGGCTTTTGTGTGCACGCTGCCCTGTGTTTCAATTTCATTTGTATTATTTTGGACCATCTACTTGTTGCATGGAAAATGTAATCATTTTTCTGGTGGTTTTGCTCCATTTGAAAATGTTCAATCACAGCTGTACTAGTGTCTTCCCCCAGAAGTAAAGGACAAAATAACCAAATGCTTTGACGCACCTGACTATCTTTTGTTGAAGTCTTAACGTAATTGTTTTTATGTCTGTTTTTTATGTTGATGGTGAAAATATGAAGAAACTCTTATATTCCCAAGATACAGAAGCCCAATGAAGTCTGTAAAATGTACGTGTTTCGTCTACTATTTGGACTCTTAAAGGGGTAATGTGCAGTTACTATATCCCATTTTTAGATTTATAAATTAATGATGTGCACACATTGATTCTTGAAGAATTTAACTTACAAATGTCTCATGAGCTTTGTTCAACATCAGAACCCCAAATATAAGCTTGTTTTACTCCAATGTTTGTAAACATTGCAAATGTAAACAAACACTGTACAGCCTCAAAACATGGTAAAAACTATATTTCTGATATCATGGATGGTCAGTCCTTGCATCCATAGGTCTGGCACATCACAGCTTTTTACCAAAACAGAGGCAGGGTGTCACTTTGTTATTGTTTCAACTGAGGATTATCCCTTTAATATTTTATTCTTATTTATTTATTCAGGGGGGAAATCCATTGAGACCAGGGTCTCATTCCTAAGTGTGCCCTGATCACAGCAATACAACAACCAATACAATGTCAAACAAAACCGCAATCAATACAAAACACAGAATTTAAGAAAAACAGTTACTGTCCTAAACTTCCCAAGTGGCACCCAAACATCCAATTGTAATGAGTTCTGCAAATTGTCTCAGCAGTGAGGCGCAGTAAAACTAAAAGTGGATTTTCCTTCATTTGGTTAGGGGAGGGGCTAACCCTAACTGCAATCTGATTCCTGCTGTTCAGGGAAGGCCAATATATACTGCTCAAAAAATAAAGGGAACACTTAAACAACACATCCTAGATCTGAATGAAAGAAATAATCTTATTAAATACTTTTTTCTTTACATAGTTGAATGTGCTGACAACAAAATCACACAAAAATAATCAATGGAAATCCAATTTATCAACCCATGGAGGTCTGGATTTGGAGTCACACTCAAAATTAAAGTGGAAAACCACACTACAGGCTGATCCAACTTTGATGTAATGTCCTTAAAACAAGTCAAAATGAGGCTCAGTAGTGTGTGTGGCCTCCACGTGCCTGTATGACCTCCCTACAACGCCTGGGCATGCTTCTGATGAGGTGGTGGATGGTCTCCTGAGGGATCTCCTCCCAGACCTGGACTAAAGCATCCGCCAACTCCTGGACAGTCTGTGGTGCAACGTGGCGTTGGTGGATGGAGTGAGACATGATGTCCCAGATGTGCTCAATTGGAGTCAGGTCTGGGGAACGGGCGGGCCAGTCCATAGCATCAATGCCTTCCTCTTGCAGGAACTGCTGACACACTCCAGCCACATGAGGTCTAGCATTGTCTTGCATTAGGAGGAACCCAGGGCCAACCGCACCAGCATATGGTCTCACAAGGGGTCTGAGGATCTCATCTCGGTACCTAATGGCAGTCAGGCTACCTCTGGTGAGCACATGGAGGGCTGTGCGGCCCCCCAAAGAAATGCCACCCCACACCATGACTGACCCACTGCCAAACCGGTCATGCTGGAGGATGTTGCAGGCAGCAGAACGTTCTCCACGGCATCTCCAGACTCTGTCACGTCTGTCACGTGCTCAGTGTGAACCTGCTTTCATCTGTGAAGAGCACAGGGCGCCAGTGGCAAATTTGCCAATTTTGGTGTTCTCTGGCAAACGCCCTGCACGGTGTTGGGCTGTAAGCACAACCCCCACCTGTGGACGTCGGGCCCTCATACCACCCTCATGGAGTCTGTTTCTGACCGTTTGAGCAGACACATGCACATTTGTGGCCTGCTGGAGGTCATTTTGCAGGGCTCTGGCAGTGCTCCTCCTGCTCCTCCTTGCACAAAGGCGGAGGTAGCGGTCCTGCTGCTGGGTTGTTGCCCTCCTACGGCCTCCTCCACGTCTCCTGATGTACTGGCCTGTCTCCTGGTAGCGCCTCCATGCTCTGGACACTACGCTGACAGACACAGCAAACCTTCTTGCCACAGCTCGCATTGATGTGCCATCCTGGATGAGCTGCACTACCTGAGCCACTTGTGTGGGTTGTAGACTCCGTCTCATGCTACCACTAGAGTGAAAGCACCGCCAGCATTCAAAAGTGACCAAAACATCAGCCAGGAACTGAGAAGTGGTCTGTGGTCCCCACCTGCAGAACCACTCCTTAACTGGGGGTGTCTTGCTAATTGCCTATAATTTCCACCTGTTGTCTATTCCATTTGCACAACAGCAAGTGAAATGTATTGTCAATCAGTGTTGCTTCCTAAGTGGACAGTTTGATTTCACAAAAGTGTGATTGACTTGGAGTTACATTGTGTTGTTTAAGTGTTCCCTTTATTTTTTTGAGCAGTGTATAACGTTTTTCAAATGTTTTTATAGGCAGGAACCAAAATGTGAGCAAAGGTAGCAAGAAATACATCTTAGAAAGGAATATGAAGGAACCCTGCTTCTACATAATTTTTTACAATGAGAGTACAAAGTAAAGAACATGACAATGATTACCTGTTTGCATTTTTTTAAAGCTCTCAATTAACCCATTAAAAATAACACATGTATAACCTTACCCCCAGTAACCACTTACAGAATGAGACCTGAAGGTTTTATAATTTCTGAATTCGTTGAACGTTTCACTAAGTTAAAAAACATTAAATGAATAGTGCAACATTTTGGCAACTAAGCCCTTTTTTTTACTAACCCAGAACCAGATGAACTCATGGATACCATTTGGATGTCCCAACGTTGAAGGTAGTTTCTAAGCCATTGATAAATTACTGGAAGTCTCCAGGAACATCTAGCTTACTCCTCTCAAAAGCAGGGAAAAGACCTTCTTACTCCTCTCAAAAGCAGGGAAAAGACCTTCTTACTCCTCTCAAAAGCAGGGAAAAGACCTTCTTACTCCTCTCAAAAGCAGGGAAAAGACCTTCTTACTCCTCTCAAAAGCAGGGAAAAGACCTTCTTACTACTCCAAAGCTGGGTGGATAGCACTTTGTACTTTTTTTTTTACATGTATACACTGAGTGTACAAAACATTAGGAACACCTGTTCTTTACATGCCATATACTAAACAGGTGAATTCAGGTGAAAGCTATGATCCCTTACTGATGTCACTTGTTAAATCCACTGTAATCAGTGCGGATGAGACAGGTTAAATAAGGATTTTTAAGCCTTGAGTCAATTGAGACATGAATTGTGTATGTGTGCTATTCAGAGGGTGAATGGGCAAGACAAAATATTTAAGTGCCTTTGAACAGGGTATGGTAGCAGGTGCCAGGCGCACCGATTTTAGTGTGTCAAGACAGAAAAAAAGTCTCCACACACTTCCAGTCAGATGCAAAGGAATTTTAATATAGCTGAGCTTTCGGTCAGCCGACCCTCATCAAGGCATATCTCCACAAACAACAGTGGGACAGAGCCAGAGATAATTGCAGAGACCTGTGATAATCTGAAGGGCCACAAGGTGTCATAATATCAGATAGAAAACAGGATGGAACAGAACATGTTATAGATGTATTTCTACTAGAACAAAAACACATATACACAGGGAATGTGGTGTTAGTATAAGGAACCCAACCCAAACTCTCGAAGAGAGCAAAAAGCCGAAAAACAGCAAAATAAAAGACAAAAAATGAAAACATATACAACACTATATACATTCTACACACAATACCCCATAATGACAAAGCGAAAACAGACTCGAAATTGAGCTCAGGTGCATCCTGTTTCCATTGATCATCCTTGAGATGTTTCTACAACTTCATTGGAGTCCACCTGTGGTAAATTCAATTGATTGGACATTATTTGGTAAAGCACACACCTGTGTATATAAGGTCCCACAGCTGACAGTGCATGTCAGAGAAATTTTTTTGTAAATCAAATGTTATTGGTCACATACACATGGTTAGCAGATGTTAATGCGAGTGAAGCGAAATGCTTGTGCTTCTAGTTCCAACAGTGCAGCAATAACTACCAAGTAATCTAACAATTCAACAACTACCTCATTAAAATATATATAAATATATATATATATTTAACCTTTATTTAACCAGGCAAGTCAGTTAAGAACAAATTCTTATTTACAATGACGGCCTACCAAAAGGAAAAAGGCCTCCTGCTGGGACTGGGGACTGGGATAAAAAATTAAAATAAAATACAATATAAATATAGGACAAAACACACATCACAACAAGAGAGACAACACAACACTACATAAAGATAGACCTAAGACAACAACATAGCAAGACAGCAACACATGGTAGCAGCACAAAACATGGCACAAACATTATTGGGCACAGACAACAGCACAAAGGGTAAGAAGGTAGAGACAAAAAAAACATCACACAAAGCAGCCACAACTGTCAGTAAGAGTGTCCATGATTGAGTCTTTGAATGAAGAGATAGAGATAAAACTGTCCAGTTTGAGTGTTTGTTGCAGCTCGTTCCAGTCGCTAGCTGCAGCGAACTGAAAAGAGGAGCGACCCAGGGATATGTGTGCTTTGGGGACCTTTAACAGAATGTGACTGGCAGAACGGGTGTTGTATGTGGAGGATGAGGGTTGCAGTAGATATCTCAGATAGGGGGGAGTGAGGCCTGAGAGGGTTTTATAAATAAGCATCAACCAGTGGATATACAGGGTATACAGAGATGACCAGTTTACAGATGAGTATAGAGTGCAGTGATGTGTGGAGCATTGGTGGCAAATCTGGTGGCCGAATGGTAA
Source organism: Salmo salar (assembly GCF_965601325.2). NCBI lineage: Eukaryota > Metazoa > Chordata > Actinopteri > Salmoniformes > Salmonidae > Salmo > Salmo salar. The sequence continues at coordinate 40,969,264 of NC_138302.1, read as the reverse complement.
AGAACATCTAGCCGCTCGAGAGTACCCTTACCTGCTGATCTATAAATGATGTCTCCGTAATCTAGCATGGGTAGGATGGTCATCTGAATCAGGGTCAGTTTGGCAGCTGCGGGTGAAAGAGGAGCGATTATGATAGAGGAAACCAAATCTAGATTTAACTTTAGCCTGCAGCTTTGATATGTGCTGAGAGAAGGACAGTGCACCGTCTAGCCATACTCCCAAGTACTTGTATGAGGTGACTACCTCAAGCTCTAAGCCCTCAGAGGTAGTAATAACACCTGTGGGAGGAGGGGCATTCTTCTTACCAAACCACATGACCTTTGTTTTGGAGGTGTTCAGAACAGGGTTTGGGGTAGAGAAAGCTTGTTGTACACTAAGAAAGCTTTGTTGTAGAGCATTTAACACAAAATCCAGAGAGGGGCCAGCTGAGTATAAGACTGTATCATCAGCATATAAATGTACGAAAGAGCTTCCAGTTCTTTTTATTTATTTTATTTTTTTTTTTTTACATTTTAGTAGACGCTCTTATCCAGAGCGACTTACAGTAGTGAATGCATACATTTCATACCACATTTTTTTTTTTTTTTTATTTTTTTTTTTTTTTTTTGTACTGGCCTCCCGTGGGAATCAAACCCACAACCCTGGTGTTGCAAACACCATGCTCTACCAACTGAGCCACAGGGAAGCCAACTGAGCCACAGGGAAGCCATGATGAGCTATGTTGTTGATGTAAATTGAGAAGATTGAGAAGCCCTAGGATTGAGCCTTGGGGTACTCCTTTGGTGACAGGCAGTGGCTGAGACAGCAGATTTTCTGACTTTATACACTGCACTCTTTGAGAGAGGTAGCTAGCAAACCAGCCCAAAGACCCCTCAGAGATGCCAATACTCCTTAGCCGGCCCACAAAAATGTAATGTTCTACCGTATCAAAAGTTTTGGCCAATAATGCTTATAATCAAGGGCAATGGTGACATCATTGAGGACCTTTAAGGTTGCAGTGACACATCTATAATCTGAGCGGAAACCAGATTGCATACCCGAGAGAATACTATAGACATCAAGGAAGCCAGTCAGTTGATTATTGACATGTTTTTCCAACACTTTTGATAAACAGGGCAAAATAGAAATAGGCCTATAAAGAGTTAGGATCAGCTTGATCTCCCCTTTAAATAAAGGACAGACCGTGGTTGCCTTCCAAGCAATGGGAACCTCCTCAGAAAGGAGAGACAGGTTAAAAAGGTCGGAGATAGGTTTGGCGATGATAGGGGCAGCAACCTTAACCTCTTAGGGCTAGGGGGCAGTATTTACACCGCTGGATAAAAAACGTACCCGATTTAATCTGGTTACTACTCCTACCCAGTAACTAGAATATGCATATACTTATTAGATATGGATAGAAAACACCCTAAAGTTTCTAAAACTGTTTGAATGGTGTCTGAGTATAACAGAACTCATATGGCAGGCAAAAACCTGAGAGATTCCTTTACAGGAAGTGGCCTGTCTGACCATTTATTAGCTTTCTTTGACATCTCTTTCCAAAACAAAGGATCTCTGCGGTAACGTGACACTTCCCACGGCTCCAATAGGCTCTAAGAGCCCGGGAAAAAGCTGAATGTCGTCATTCCAGCCCCAGGCTGAAACACACTATCGCCTTTCTCAAGTGGCCGATCAGGGGACAGTGGGCTTAGGCGCGTGCACTGGTCGCCCCCGTCTTTGTGTTTTTTCCTCTGTTTACCGAAACGCAGATTCCCGGTCGGAATATTATCGCTTTTTTACGAGATAAATTGCATAAAAATTTATTTTAAACAGCGGTTGACATGCTTCGAAGTACGGTAATGGAATATTTAGAATTTTTTTGTCACGATTTGCGCCATGCTTGTAACCCTGATTTACCATTTCGGATAGTGTCTAGAACGCACAAACAAAACGCCGCTGTTTGGATATAACGATGGATTATTTGGGACCAAACCAACATTTGTTATTGAAGTAGAAGTCCTGGGAGTGCATTCTGACGAAGAACACCAAAGGTAATAACATTTTTGTAATAGTAAATCTGATTTTGGTGAAGGCTAAACTTGCTGGGTGTCTAAATAGCTAGCCCGTGATGGCTGGGCTATGTACTTAGAATATTGCAAAATGTGCTTTCACCAAAAAGCTATTTTAAAATCGGACATATCGAGTGCATAGAGGAGTTCTGTATCTATAATTCTTAAAATAATTGTTATGCTTTTTGTGAACGTTTATCGTGAGTAATTTAGTAAATTGTTAGTAAATTCCCCGGAAGTTTGCGGGGGTATGCTAGTTCTGAACGTCACATGCTAATGTAAAAAGCTGTTTTTTGATATAAATATGAACTTGATTGAACAAAACATGCATGTATTGTATAACATAATGTCCTAGAGTTGTCATCTGATGAAGATCATCAAAGGTTAGTGCTGCATTTAGCTGTGGTTTGGGTTTATGTGACATTATATGCTAGCTTGAAAAATGTGTGTCTGATTATTTCTGGCTGGGTACTCTGCTGACATAATCTAATGTTTTGCTTTCGTTGTAAAGCCTTTTTGAAATCGGACAGTGTGGTTAGATTAACGAGAGTCTTGTCTTTAAATAGCTGTAAAATAGTCATATGTTTGAGAAATTGAAGTAATAGCATTTCTAAGGTATTCGAAAATCGCGCCACAGGATTCAACTGGCTGTTACGTAGGTGGGACGATTTGGTGCCACCTAGCCCCGAGAGGTTAAAGAAGAAAGTGTCTAAACCATCTGACCCAGATGTTTTTTGGGGGTCAAGTTTAAGGAGCTCCTTTAGCACCTCGGACTCAGTGACCGCCTGTAGGGAGAAACTTTGTATCGGGGCAGGGGATAGTCGCATTAGAAGGAGTGGGAGATGAGGAAATGTTGGACGGGCAAGGAGGAATGGCTGAGTCAAATAGGAATCCTTTACTGAGGAATGGCTTCCGTCTTGCCCCTCTACCATAAAGTCTCTGTCTGGCCACTCTAGCCAAGTCTCTGTGAGGACCAAAATATCTGGGCTCATGTCATGCACCCAGATCATTTTACATTTAAGTAATTTAGCAGACGCTCTTATCCAGAGCGACTTACAGTAGTGAATGCATACATTTTCTTTTTTTTTTTAACTGGCCCCCCGTCAGAATCGAACCCTCAACCCTGGCGTTGCACACACCATGCTGGCATTGCAAACACCATGCTCTACCAACTGAGCCACAGGGAAGCTCAGATATCAAGAAGGTCCACCTTTGACATCAAACTTCATATGTTGATATGTATGAATATATGAAACAGATCCCATTGTCAGATTCCACAGCAATGAGGAGAACTGAAATATTAGCTGAAGATTTAACTTCACAACTTGATGAGGCCATTTATTCTGCACCAGGCATTTCATTAGCTGTGGATGAATCAACAGATAACACTGATAATGCCCAGCTTCTGGTGTTTGTCTGATTTTATAATGAAACAAAGAAGGAATTCTGTGAGGAGCTATTGGGCTTAACTTCTCTAGGGCCGGCGGGACGAAATCGTCCCACCTACGTAACAGCCAGTGGAATCCTGTGGCGCGTTATTCAAATACCTTAGAAATGCTATTACTTCAATTTCTCAAACATATGACTATTTTACACCATTTTAAAGACAAGACTCTTGTTAATCTAACCACACTATCCGATTTCAAAAAGGCTTTACAACGAAAGCAAAACATTAGATTATGTCAGCAGAGTACCCAGCCAGAAATAATCAGACACCCATTTTTCAACTTAGCATATAATGTCACAAAAACCCAGAAGACAGCTAAATGCAGCACTAACCTTTGATGATCTTCATCAGATGACAATCCTAGGACATTATGTTATACAATACATGCATGTTTTGTTCAATCAAGTTCATATTTATATCAAAAACCAGCTTTTTACATTAGCATGTGACGTTCAGAACTAGCATACCCCCCGCAAACTTCCGGTGAATTTACTAAAAGTTTACTAAATTACTCACGATAAACGTTCACAAAAAGCATAACAATTATTTTAAGAATTATAGATACAGAACTCCTCTATGCACTCGATATGTCCGATTTTAAAATAGCTTTTCGGTGAAAGCACATTTTGCAATATTCTAAGTAGATAGCCCGGCATCACAGGGCTAGCTATATAGACACCCAGCAAGTTTAGCACTCACCAAAATCAGATTTACTATAAGAAAAATGTTATTACCTTTGGTGTTCTTCGTCAGAATGCACTCCCAGGACTTCTACTTCAATAACAAATGTTGGTTTGGTCCCAAATAATCCATAGTTATATCCAAACAGCGGCGTTTTGTTCGTGCGTTCAAGACACTATCCGAAAGGGTAAATAAGGGTGACGAGCACGGCGCATTTCGTGACAAAAAAAAATCGAAATATTCCATTACCGTACTTCGAAGCATGTCAACCGCTGTTTAAAATAAATTTTTATGCCATTTTTCTCGTAAAAAAGCGATAATATTCTGACCGGGAATCTGCGTTTAGGTAAAAAGACGAAAGAAAATAAAGCATGGAGTCGACTCGTGCACGCGCCTAAGCCCATTGTCCTCTGATCGGCCACTTGCCAAAAGCGATAATGTGTTTCAGCCTGGGGCTGCCTCGATATCATTCAGCTTTTTCCCGGGCTCTGAGAGCCTATGGGAGCTGTAGGAAGTGTCACGTTACAGCAAAGATCCTCAGTCTTCAATAAACAGAGACAAGAAGAACAAGATCTTGTCAGAGAGGGCACTTCCTGTAAGGAATCTTCTCAGGTTTTTGCCTGCCATATGAGTTCTGTTATACTCACAGACACCATTCAAACAGTTTTAGAAACTTTAGGGTGTTTTCTATCCAAAGCCAATAATTATATGCATATTCTAGTTACTGGGCAGGAGTAGTAACCAGATTAAATTGGGTACGTTTTTTATCCGGCCGTGTCAATACTGCCCCCTACCCCCAACAGGTTAACAAATCTAGAACCACATACACAGGGAGAGGATATCCATGAGGCCATCAAAGGGATGAAGGGGATAGATCTGAAATCAGTGGTCTCCGTTACCACAGATGGAGTGAAATATGAGGAGAAGATGGAAACAGTTGCATTTTTGACAGACATTACATCACACCTTAATCAACTGAATGTTAAGCTGCAGGGACAGGACAACACAGTGTGTGATATGATAACAGCAGTCTGGACTTCCCAGAATAAATTTAAGCTTTTCAAGTATGATCTCCAGGTCCACTTCCCCAATCTTCTAGTGCAAACGCAGGGAGACAAAGATGTTCCCAAAAATGTTGATTTCATCCAGAATTTGATTTATACTTTCAAGGCTCACTTTGAAATGTGACAAAGTTGTCAGATCTTTAGATGGGTAGATGTTGCATCACTGCAAATGGAGTTGATTGAGCTGCCAGAAAATGTGGCTTTGAAGGAGTAGACTGGTGATTGTGACCTGGGGAAAGATGGTGCCTGCAGCTGGTGTCCCTGTTCTCAAGAAACTTGCACTATCCATCCTGACCTTGTTTGGCTCCACACACAGCTGTGAATCAGCCTTCTCCACAATTAACTTTATTACAAACAAATACCGCACCAGGCTCCCCAATGAACACCTGCACCTGTGTGCCAAAGTTCAAAGCAGGAGACAGAAAGTGACATTTCTGTCATTTAATGCAGGGCAAGGCCCAGAGTGACATTCTGTGCATTCAGACTATTATTTCTCGTCAACTCTCCTTTGTTCTCCAGAAAATATGCACTTTATTTAAAAATAAATTGAAAATAAAATATCGACCCATAGTGCACTTGTTGCATAGACAATGAACCACTTTTGTTCTTCAGCAATGTTGATACAATATTGCACATGTTTACATTCGAAAGAAGTTGTAATTAATTAAAATTCTTTGTCTAATTTAATGTAAATTTTATATAACAACATGTTTCCTAAGTTGTAGACGACTATGTGTGTTACTACGCTGTACCACAGCGCCGATAAAGGACGATATCCATCCGGACCTTTGCCACCTAGGAAATTTGTCACTGGACCATCTCAAATAGTAGTTGAGTACCCCTGAGCTAAAGCATACAGAGTTTTGATCAGTTATGAAAATAGAACATTCCATGCAAAATAAATATATCTGGTACAAGGACGACATTCGGACATTTCAATTTAAAAAAATACTGTCACATATTTTAGTCATATGACTAGAAATTTAAACATTTGAAATTGAAAAGTAACAATAGCCTATGGTTAAAGGGTTCGGCTATACTGGGATCTCACCATCATTATCATTATTCACATCATTCCAATTTAATCAAGTCACAATTATCAGCTTTGGTATTGACATCAGTGAGCTTTCAGAGAGAGGAGAGACACGTGGGTAGGCCTACCGAAGGAAAATGTCTGAAAACTAAAATGACTATGAAATTCGAGCCAAAGAATGTTTATATAAACTGTCTGCCAATCCCCCTACATTTTAACAGTTTAATAAGTCAGTTTGAAACCAGTATTTGTCCATCTCTCCAATTGTTCCGATTTGCAATCAAAAATATGCCTGAGAGATTCACAAGACTATAACATTGGAATATTGTAAAGTGCTGCCCTAGCCTGGCTGGCGAGGACACTCAGGTGAGTAATAATAGGCACAGAAACTAAAGAATACTATTTTTGTATTTGTCACGCTCGTCGTTAGAAATGGCAGACCAAAACGCAGCAGGTATGTGTATACTCATCCTCTTTATTTACGGGAAAAGAAGGGAAAAAAACAAACAAACACGTATACAAAAATAACTAACCGATGAATGACAAAATAACAGTCTTGACCGCAACACAGCAATCCAAGAACAATCTCCCACAACAGACAAACAAACACACCCTCATATATGGGACTCTCAATCAAAGGCAAATAGACAACACCTGCCTTCAATTGAGAGTCCCAACCCCAATGAACCCAAACATAGAAACAGACACACTAGACTCAACATAGAATTACATAAACATAGATCATAAACCAAAAACCCGGAAATACTAAATCAAACGCCATCTTACCAACACACCACCCTGAACCACATAAAACAAATACCCTCTGCCACGTCCTGACCAAACTACAATAACAATTAACCCTTATACTGGCCAGGACGTGACAGTATTTTATTAAGTTAAGATTCTCACCAAGATAGACAAACAGTACAGTAGGCTATACATTGTACAAGATAAGTATAGGCTATTTAAGAGAATGAATACAAATGTATGCTGCTAATGAACAATAACTAGGCTCAATCGATTACCTTTGAAACTATCCTCTTTGAACTGCCAAATCTGAATAAATGGGTTGGATTGTCCACCAAACGAATTGCTGGTTGTTCATATGCTAATAATCCAAATAGTCTGCTTAAAAAGACCTAGCACGGCTAACCTCAGCATTCATTATTCTTAGAGGAGGTTAGAACAAGCAACAACCTCACCAGAGTTTTATAGCCATGGCTCAGCCCTGAAGACCAGGGGCTGATGGGGACTTGCAAATCATCTTATTTGCGGGACTGGAAAAAACATAGCCTTTCTAAAATTATTTCCTGCAATTCTACGTTATTTTACATTACTGGAGACATTACAATAACATTTATTAATACCACACAAATGACCAAAATGTCAAGGTCGCTGCGAGCCTGTGGGATGTGCTATGGGGCTGATTACCTTCTCACTAACCTAGGACCAGTTCCGGGGGACCTTCCGCTGGGTGTTAGGTTGGATGGACAGTGGGAACAGCAGAGGGCCTCATCGTAGGGCCCTTATCGGAGGGCTTCGGTGAAGTCAGGAGGCTCATAGCCGTAAAACAGTTAGAGACAAGAGGGCAGAGGGAGGATACGTTGGAATGTTCCTTCTCTCTAACCTCTAACTGGATTCCATTTAGCCTCCTATGGTGTAGAGAAAGACACAGTAGTCCGCCGGTTCTCGTCAGTGGGATGTGTTAATACGGGAAAGTGGTATCCTCAGGGGCTACTGCAGAGGACCACAATCTCATGGAGCACCCTGGATTATCTCCTCGTCATTTAAAATTGTTGCACCAAAAACAGCATGGAGTCTTTCAGTGTCCTTAAATAGAGCGAGAACTTCTACTACGATTCTGTTCTCCTCTAGTAGTTCAATGATCCGGTCTTTTTAGGCATGAGTTGTTTACACTTTTCGAAGGGTATAAATCAGTAAATTCTTACTGTTTCACTATGGTGAACATATCACAGGTCTCACATTTCATGACTTTACCGTCCATCTCCGCATCCGACTCCAAATCAGAGGAATCCGACATGCCATAAGGTCAGAAACAGCAGACCCGGATACAACAGCCAACCACGACTTGAGATAAGCTGCCGGTGACTGCCAGGTAACCAAGCTAGTCAGAGCTAGCCAGGACTAGACTGCTAACATTAGCTCCAGGAGACTTTCAAATCCAGCCAACACGGTGTTAAAAACAGCACTGACACCATTGTCCCAAACTAAAACACTTAAACAAATGTTTTAATGATATACAATGTATAACTTAACTTAACTCATAATTTTGTTTTACATATAAGTGTTTAAAAAAGTATCAAACACAGAAGCGCTGTATTTTTAAAATATTTTTTTAGCTAACATTAAACTAGCTAACATTACGTTTATGATCTGTGTAGTAATGTTATGTCAGAATGCCATTTCACATTGCTAGTTAGGCTATAGCCTAATGTTAGATAGCTAACTAGCTAACATTGAACCTATTTGGTTAACTTATATTGAACCTATTTGGTTAACTCTGGTCTTTCTACAGCAGCGCTTCAGAAAGACCAGAGGGAACACTTTGTCTGAGATTGCTGGTGTTGTGAAGGACAGCACTGTGACAGGAGTCAACATCCCACAGCTGGTTGGACTGGAGAATGATATAGTGCTGGTGGAAAGCTATGGCTGGCAACAACACCTGACTCCGTACTTCAGGCCGCTAAACACAGTTCAAGTAGTACCAGCACTTCAGGTGAAAATCCTTTTCATTGCATGAGGTTATTCTTCTTATCTAAACTTGGGAGGTGAATTGATGTTGTTCAGGGTTGTAATGTCTTCTTAATTTTGGGGGGGGGGGTTATTTCCTGTTTTACAGCTTCGATGCTCTGGAGCCTGGTGTTATTGTTGCCAAGGAGCGTTCGGACTCAGTCGGGACCAGGTTTCAGCTGCTGCGCAACACTGACATCCTACCTCCCATAGATTTGTCTGCCACAGCTCGACAAACTTATCTTTTTGAGAAGATCAGGGAGTTTTGTGACAAAGAGTCTATGGACATCACACGCCCTGCACCAAAGTCAAGTCATCAGCACTGTCTGCAGTGCCTCTATTCACATGACTCTCTCCTAACACACACGCCATACGTTGCTGCTATTATTATTTATGTTTTATCCTGCTGCTCAGCCACTTCACCCCGATTGTATGCATATAACTACCTCGTCTATCACTGATATTGTTATTGATATTGTTCTTCTACATACTGTATATTATTTTATTTTGACACTATCTATTTCTGATATTGCTACTATGCAAGAAACCAATTGACTGTACTGTTTACACCTTCTGTAGAGACCCATCCACTTGGCAAGATGTGGCAGTAATTCTGCTTTGAAAGTTGATAAACTTGTAAACTCACTTTTGAGAAAATGGCCTTTGAATGTTTTGGTACTACTACTGGAGAGCTCTTCTTTGTCTACAAAGACCTTCGTACTTTTGTCTCGGGCTCTCAACGAATCATCTGAGGGTGATTTGTCGACCAGCCATCATTATCATAGAGCACTCAATCAATTCACTTCATGTTGTATTGACCTGCTCCCTTATTAATAATTGAATAAAGATTTAGTTTAAGTATAACTCTGACTTGTGTGATACGTTTGTCTCTTCTCATTTGATAGTAAATAAATTAACCACCACAGCTCTGGCACACTCAGATGAGAGTGCTCTGAAATCGGAGTAGATGGCCAGACTGAATTTACGAACGCACCCGAAAAGGTTACTTGCATAGGAGTCTTTTGTTAAGACATGTAGCTAGCTAGCAATGAACCATAATCCCAACTCATGACCTTACTATCCTGCATGAATCTGCAGGTAGCTAACCAACCAGGTTCAATGTTAGCTAGCTAGCAGTAGGCTATAACTAGCCAAGCAAATGGCTCTGAGATACGAATAATAAGATCATGCACTTAACGTTAGCTAGCAAGCCAGCCAGCTAATGTTAACTAGCTAGCTAACAGTACACTTTAACTGAAATGAAAACAACTTTGTCAAAATTAGAAACATGTAATATCTGAAAATGTAGCTAACTAGACTATCTTACCTGTGGTCTGAAATCGGAGTAGTTAGCCAGAGAGAATTTACCAGCTAATTTACATCTAACAACAGTTGCCGCAGTGAAATTCTATTGAAATGGATACTTGCACAGTGGAGTCTTTTGTTAAGACATGTAGCTAGCTAGCTAAACAATGAGCCATAATCCCAACTCATGGCATTACTACCTTGCATGAATCTGTAGGTAGCTAACCAACGAGGTTCAATGTTAGCTAGCTAACATTAGGCTATAACTAGTCAAGCAAATGGCTCTGAGATACGAATAATAAGATAACACGTAGCTAACAGTACACTTTAACTTGAAATGAAAACAATTTGTCAAAATTTGAAACCTGTAATATTTGAAAATGTAGCTAAATAATCAAGATACTCTCTGGCTTTATCCTGAGAGGGAACTTCCTGGCAAATGCTTGAATAATACTCTTATAAACTGGAAAATGAGCTCTGACTGGAACAGGTTTTTTCTGTAAACATCACACCCCACAGTTCTGATTACAGTATTGTGGATGTGAGGAGGGGTCATAGTGTATGTGTGCAGACATCATGTAAAAGGTGTTGGTGACTATTGTGTTGACCAAGGGGCTATTGTATTGGGACCTATGGCGATGAGTAGTTAGGATGGGGGTTCCATGTCTGGGCATGACACCTGTACCCCGTTGTCCAACTTCCTTGACCAGTGACAATTGTGATGGTCTTGTCAGGATGGAACTATTTTTTTGTGGTGGAACATGTTATTTCACATGCTGTACGTCTACATGCGTTAGTTGATCAAGGAATAATGTATTTGGGGCATCTGGGTACAGTGGTTCCTCCTTTAAAAGTTGTGAGCTTTCACCGCAGGACTTAGAGGTACCCAGCGTTACTGCTTCATTGCTCCAGACCACCACAAGGGGGAGTTGGAGCACTCATTATGCATTTGGGTCCCAAGGTTTTTATATGACCAATCAAATCGAGTGGTTCCAATGACAAATTTTGACGCGAGTCACCCGTTGCCTTGTGGCGTTCTTCAACAAAGATGGCTGACAAAACATTATGGTGGAACCAGATGTAAGTTGTTATAACGAGTCAAGCAAAAAATGTACAATTGAGAGGAATACGTTAGTTAATGTAGAGACAAACGTTTGTTCATATTTTTTTGTCATAATTTACAAAAAGCTTTATTTAGCAAGTTATCTGACTAGCTAACTAGCTAGCTAGTGTTAGGACAATGAATTTGAGCGAGGGGAACAACTTGAAACAGTGGATGAAACAGTGGATGTAAATAATCTAGCTAGCTAAAGCATTTACTGCACATTGAATGTACAATTGTGTAAGCTTGCTAACTAACTTGCTTATTGTGTAGTGGAGGATAAAAATATGGATGTGTAGCAAACTACAGTATGTAGCCGATCTGTGTATGGACCCTAAAATGTTTGGTATGAATATTAGTTCAGAACCTATCTATGAACCTCAGCTATCATAATTGTTGTATCGACTTCAAGTCTGAATGGCATTAATGAAGCCTATGGATAGAGTAGAATATTATATAACTTTATTATGCCAAGGATACAAGTCCTATATACAATTGTACTGTAGTTTTTACCACGCATGAGATTCCCACACTGTAGCCTGTACATTGAATATATTCACTGATCATGTACTCTTCCTTGACAAATAAAGGTGCGGTTCAGGTATGAATCTCTGAGACATTCTTTTTCAGTCATATCAAACTCCATTATTTGAATGATGCTGTGTCTGCATGAATGAATTACAATTACACACTTCAACAGTGTTTACCACTCCTGCTCCTGGAGTGGTAGCCGAAAAATCTAACTGTTACATGTATTAAGATATGACACTTCAATTAGAAACAAAGAACACAGAATAATTCATTACGATGACAAATTGTATCTATGCAATAGACTAGAAACATGATTGATTTGTAATTCATATATACAGAGAAAAAACTATGGATATCTAACTCCCTTCATCTGCATTAATCTGAGGACACAGGATAGGTGTTGTATTTCAATGAGCTACTTACTTTCAACCAGTGGAGAATGTGAAACGCTTTATTGAAAGAAGTTTATTATCCAGGTGTTATAAATACATAAATGCATTATAATTATGATAATTGTAATATTATAAATACAAGTTCAATCTGTGCTTCAATGCACATATGGTGTGCATTATAAAACGAGGAAGAAAGGCGAGGTGGGGAGAGAAGACAGAAAGGGAAAGAGGTAAGAACAGGGGCAGACAGCATATGATTCATGAATTACAGTGCTCCCTTAATATTCTCTCAGTTCATCACAATTGCGGTGTCTCCTAACCAGCCTTGGGCCCCCAGTTGGCCCGAAGGTTATCTTAACTTCTCTAGGGTAGGGGGCAGTATTTTCACGGCCGGATGAAAAACGTACCCAAATTAAACGGCCTACTACTCGGGCCCAGGAACTAGAATACGCATATTATTAGTATATTTGGAGATTAGATTAGTAGACACTCTGACATTTCTAAAACTGTTTGAATGGTGTCTGTGAGTATAACAGAACTCATATGGCAGGCAAAAACCTGACAAAAATCGAACCAGGAAGTGGGAAGTCTGGTGCTTGTAGTCCTTTCAAGTCATTGCCTATCGAACACACCGTGACTTAGGGTTTATTTTGCACTTCCTAAGGCTTCCACTAGATGTCAACAGTCTTTAGAAAGTTGTTTGAGGTGTCTATGATGAACAGAGAGCGAACAGAGGAAGTTGGAATTTGTTGACTCAGGAAAGCAAATGAGTTCATTGGCTCGCGTTCACGTGAGAGTTAGCTGTGTTCCAAAACGTTTTTAAAGACACTGGAATTGTCCAGTTGGAATATTATTGAAGTTCTAAGTTAAAAAGGCCCTAAAGATTGATGCTATACAACGTTTGACATGTTTGAACAAAGGTAAATATAACTTTTTTTGACTTTTCGTCGTGACATTTTGGCCGCGCTTCCTACACTTGGAGTAGCTTACTGAACGCGGAAACAACAAGGAGGTATTTGGACATAAATTATGGACTTTATCGAACAAAACAACATTTATTGTGGACCTGGGATTCCTGGAAGTGCCTTCTGATGAAGATCATCAAAGGTAAGTGAATATTTCAAATACTATTTATGATTTTAGATGACTCCAAAATCGCAGGTATCTGTATTGCCTAGTGTATTTTTCTGAGCGCAGTACTCAGATTATTGCAAAGTGTGCTTTCCCCGTGAAGCTTTTTTGAAATCTGTCACAGCGGTTGCATAAGGAGATGTTCATCTATAATTCTTTGAATAACAGTTTAATATTTTATCAACGTTTATGATGAGTATTTTTGTAAATTGTTGTGCTGATTCACCGGCAGTATTGGAGGCAAAATATTTTCTGAACATCACGCGCCAATGTAAAAGGCTGTTTTTGGATATAAATATCAACTTGATCGAACAAAAAATGCATGTATTGTGTAACATGATGTCCTAGGAGTGTCATCTGATGAAGATCGTCAAAGGTTAGTGCATAATATTAGCTGAATTTCTGGTATTTGTGACGCCTAGGAAAATGGCTGTGTGGTTTTTCTTGTGTTGGAACTGTCCTAACATAATCTAACTTTATGCTTTCGCCGTAAATCCTTTTTGAAATCGGACAATGTGGTTACATTAAGGAGACGTGTATCTTTAAAATGGTGTAAAATAGTTGTATCTTTGAGAACTTTGAATTATGACATTTTGTGGTTTTGAATTTGGCGCTCTGAGGTGGCGATGATGGGACTGGCTTCCTCTCTCACATCAAAACATACCTGCAGACGAAAGACGGATAGAGAGAGAGCATGATTAAGCCTTGTTTTTTTTATTCTAACACGGTCAGTCATCATAATCATCAGGAAGTGAAATGCAAAACTGACCTTGGATCATTAACTCTGGGACTACTACATCTTTATCTGAATTTCAATGTAAAGCATCTCTTTAATAATACTTCCTGTTGACCCAACCAAGTGACCTCTCACCTATGATCATGCTGTGCCTTCTGTGTCAGCCAGTTGATATAACCTAGAGGATTTAGGTGAGAAGGGGGAGAGGGATGAAGTGAAGAAGAGAGACTGTTATTGTGTGTGTGTGGTCTCACCTGGTGTCCACACTAAGTGGCTACAGAGTACTTTATGCTGAGAAACAGACACAACGACAAACAATAGAAGATAATGTCAGTAGAAGATAATGTCAATAGAAGATACTGTATGTGATGCAGCCACCTATCGGAGTGTACCTGAAACATTTAAATATAGAGGGCAATGTGTCTCACCACTTGGTTATTGCAAGGCTAACCTCCAGGGAAATCATGACTTGGTAGCAACAGATAGCAACAGATAGTCCAGTGAAAATGGCTGTTTATGTGGTGTAAATCTGAAATTTAGCAGCCGACATCTTAAGGGTTTTTAAATTAATGCATGTGAGACAGGTTCCACAGGCAGAGATGGAGAAAAAGAACACAGAACAGTTTAATTACCGCTGGTTATGGACACTTTTTCCAGCAATAAAGCTTCCACGGCCTGTTCCTCACACAGTGAACATCTGGCAATATCTACATTTTTGACCCCTTGATCAGCTCGCTCTCTGAAAGTAAAGCAAACAGCTTATTTTTTATAGATATGAAAACAATAACTGAGATATGACTGTTCAATCTAAAGCAGCAGACGTTATTTTTAGGATACGTCAATACAGCCCAGTGCAGCTTACCTGAGATGCCATCTTCGTAGGTGTCCGCTTTGACTTCCTTTGTGTCGGAAAAAAGTTGCTTTCAGAACAATTATTTTTGATTGAAAATAAAAAAAGGTTTTGCTCTCGACAATAAGACACAAATGTACCTCCATAGCATATAACAATTTGCCTGTGCATAACCACACCTTCATACAAACGTGCTACTGTATACAGAATTCTTGACGCACAACCGAAAATGCTGCCATATCCTGCCAGCACGCCCACAAGCGAGCCACTCAGGAGCAGAATGACACGTGGAGGAGGGAAAGGAATGAGATAGGAACAGCAATTTGTTGATGTGGGGGGAGGAGGGCTAATAGCTGAACAACAGCCTTTGCTAAATAATAGTCTAATAGCCGAGCTAGGTGTGAAACCCCCCCCCCCCCCCCCTCCTATCAGACCAGATTTGCCCTAACGACCAAGGGGTAGCTTGCTACTCAATGTAATAAAGTAATGACTTTTCAAATAAGTTACCTTACACGTTACCTATAAGTTACCTGACTATTTGTTACCTATGCTGTCCTGACGAACCACATAGCATATCATTACAGCAGTATGTATATTAGCTAGCTACCTAACGTTAGTAGTTCTACATAAAACTTGCCAGTATATTAACTAGAGGCTATCTAACTACCCAACGTTTATTGACTTGATTATTCTCGTATTTCTTAGCGTAGCTAAATGGTATATTCGTTGTGCTTTCTCAACGCACCTCGATGGTGTCAACTGTGCTTATGTTTGCGTAATGAAAAAGTTGGAAAAAAATAAAAACTTCTGACTTTTTCTGGTCTAGCGATCGATGACAAACGAGCTCGCTGCCCAGACTTACATTATTACAAAGGAGATTCTTCCGATTAAAATGGTGCCCGTGTAACAGTTTTGCTTCTGTCCTTCCCCTCGCCCCTACCTGGGCTCAAACCAAGGACCCTCTGTACACATAGATAACAGCCACCCTCAAAGCATCGTTACCCATTGCTCCACAAAAGCCGCAGCCCTTGCAGAGCAAGGGGAACAACTACTTCCAGGTATCATTTACATTTTAGCAGACGCTCTTATCCAGAGCGACTTACAGTAGTGAATGCATACATTTCGTACATTTGTTTTCTTCTCCGTACTGGTCCCCCATGGGAATCAAACCCACAACCCTGGCGTTGCAAACACCATGCTCTACAAACTGAGCCACACAGGACCTATCAGAGAGAGTGACGTCACCGATTGAAACGCTATTAGCACGCACTCTGCTAACTAGCTAGCCATTGTACACCGGTTACACCCGACTTGAAAAAAAACTAAATATACACATTGCGAGATATTTGGCGAAATAGACAGACATGCCTATATTTCCCCCATAGGAAACAATGGGAAGACCGCAGAGTTCCAAAATTATTTTTGTTGTTTACATTTTGTTGTTTGCATTCTAACTATAAAACAACAAAAAGCTGGGAATAGAACGTTCGGAAGGCGAGTTGGTGCCATGGTGCTCAATAGAACTAATAGGAGCTGGCAGGGTGAAAAATACACTAAAATAAGGCCTGTTTTTTCACGATTACTTCAAAACGATGGCCTTACCAGCTCTGCTAGGGCGAGTAAAATGGTCAGAGTGGTCTCATTTGTGTCTGGAAGTAGCTAGCCAACGTTAGCTTGGGTGCTTGACTGCCGTTGTAAGGCCAGAACGCTCAAATCAACCCTACTCCTCGGCCCAAACATCCAGTGTGAGCTCCGAGAGCAAAACGGTCTGAATTTGCAAACGGACAATTTTTCTTTGAATGGAAACACCATAATATTAATCTAATTAATTAAGCCAAATTTCTTCAAATGAATCCCATATACTATGTTTTTACAAAAAAGGTTTTAAATTCTCTGGTAATGCAAATACTATCAAATGCTTCTCAAAGATGCCCTCTGGTGGTCAAACTAGCAATAACTTGCAGTAACAGAAGAAATGGCTGAGAATGAAGTTACGTGCCACAGAATGCTGCAGCAGCACGCAGGGTGTGCCGCAGTATGACACAACTTTTAAAGGAGGAACCACTGTATGCGAGGTCAGGGGTGTTATGTTTGGGCGTGACACCTACTGTAACCATAGAGAATGCTTAAAGTTGTGATGGGCTGTGTGTATTGGAGGAGAGGGGCGGGTGTTGTGGGTCTGGACAGTTCAACTAAAAAAAATGCTTTAAATGAATAACCAGAGCTGTGAATTTAAAACATGCAGGGCTAATTGAATTATAGCCAGATCATTCTTCGGTGATTAAAACAATATTAAAACATGAATGTTAGATTTTTATTAGGAAAACCATTTCTCCCCCCATTTCTACCTCAGTTTGTATATGTGTGTTTGTGTGTTTTGTGTTGCATCTGGGCATGCGAGGTCAGGGTGGCGTCTGGGCATGATGCCTAAACCATTTTCCTTAACCAGTGAGAATGCCTGAACTTCTGAGGGGTGTTTCAAAGGTCAATTATGTATAAATAAAGCAGCATTATTAAGACCATATTTTATTTTTAATACATTAGCAAAAATAAATAAAACCTGTATTTGCTTTGACATTATGCGGTTTTGTGTGTGCCAAATTATGCGGTTATTTAAATTAGCCTTCATCACTGCAGTTTACAGCCTAGACAATAATTGTGTACTAACAATAATAGTAGCCTAGGATGTAGAATAATTGTACGTTCCGTTTGATGTTCGCAATCGTTTGATCTGTTGGGCCCACACATCACCCTCTTGGTATCGGTTGGACGGCCACCGATCTATGTTTCCCTGTTCATTTGCTTTTGTCTTTATTTTTCACACCTGTTTATGATTCCCTGATTATGTTCATTATTTTACCCTCTGGCTTCCTTGTTTGTCTTGTCCGTGATTGTTTCCTGTTTTGTGATTGTTGGAGGTGTTTTCTCCTAACCCTGTATTTTGGATGTGGAAGAAGTTTGATTATGATTTTAGAAAACACGCTATTGTTTACACTCATCCATGTGTCCTGCGCCTGACTCCGACACTTCTTCTAACTAAAGCATTACACCACAGACCAGCAAATATTCTTACACCGCCGGGACAGTGCGTCTGCCTTCACGTTCTGGGAACCTGGTTTGTAGGAAAGGGTGAAAACAAAGCGTGTGAAAAACATAGCCCACCTAGCCTGGCGAGGGTTCAGTCTCCTCGCTGCCCGAATGTACTCCAGATTTCGGTGGTCAGTCCAAATGAGAAAAGGGTGTCTAGCCCCCTCAAGCCAATGTCTCCATGCTTTCAGAGCCCCGACAACAGCCAACAACTCCCTATCCCCCACATCATAGTTTCGCACCGCCGAGCTGAGCTTCTTCGAAAAGAAAGCACGGGGCGGAGTTTTGGTGGCTTACCCGAGCGCTGAGATAGCACAGCCCCTATTCCAGCCTCGGATGCATCCACCTCAACTATGAACGCTAAGGAGGGATCAGGATGCGCCAGCACTGGAGCCGTGGTAAACAGAGCCTTCAGGTTACCAAAAGCTCTGTCCGCCTCAGCCGACCACCGCAGTCGCACCGGTCCCCCCTTCAGTAAGGAGGTAATGGGAGCCGCCACCTGGCCAAAACCCCGGATAAATCTCCGGTAGTAGTTGGCAAACCCTAAAAACCGCTGCACCTCCTTTACCGTGGTTGGAGTCGGCCAATTACGCACGGCTGAAATGCGGTCAGGCTCCATCTCCGCCCCTGACGCGGACAACCGGTACCCAAGGAAGGAGACAGACTGTTGAAAGAAAATACATTTCTCCACCTCTACCATCCTCCAGTCCGACATCCGACAGCTGGTTGGACTGGAGGATGGTACGGTGCTGGTGGAAAGCTATGGCTGGCAACAATACCTGACTTCAGGCAGTTCAAGTAGTTCAAGTAGTACCAGCACTTCAGGTGAATATAATTTTCATTGCATGAGGTTATTCTTCTTATCTAAACTCGGGAGGTGAATTGATGTTGTTCAGGGTTGTAATGTCTTCTGATTTTTGTTTGTTATTCCCTGTTTTACAGCTTCGATGCTCTGGAGCCTGGTGTTGTTGTCGCCAAGGAGCGTTCGGACTGTCGGGACCAGGTTTCAGCTGCTGCGCAACGCTGACATCCTACCTCCCATAGATGGTCTGCCTGTACAAGCACCACCTGGACTGGACCCAGCTAGACAAACTTATCTTTTGAGAAGATCAGGGAGTTTTGCGATGAAGAGGCTATGGACATCACATGCCCTGCACCAAAGTCAAGAGCAGGATAGAAACAGGCTCTCCAAATATAGATTTCCTTGTTCATGCGTGGTTTGGACTTACCAGTTTTTCTATTTTTGTATTTATTATGGATCCCCATTAGCTGCTACCAAAGCAGCAGCTACTCTTCCTGGGGTCCAGCAAAATTAAGGCAGTTTATACACTTTTAAAACATTACAATACATTCACAGATTTCACAACACACTGTGTGCCCTCGGGCCCCTACTCCACCACTAACACATATCTACAGTACTAAATCCATGTGTATGTATAGTGCGTATGTTATCGTGTGTGTCTGTGCCAATGTTTGTGTTGCTTCACAGTCCCCGCTATTCCATAAGTAGTTTTTTATCTGTTTTTAATATTACAATTATACAATTTATAAGGCACGTATTTTGTATTTCTTACACTTTCAAAAAAGCTTTTCACATTCTCTACTGGTTGAAATTAAGTCTCTCATGTGATGAAATACTACATCTATGATGTGTCCTCAGATCAGTACATACCTGAACCGCACCTTTATTTGCCAAGGAAGAGTACATGATCAGTGAATATATTCAATGTACAGGCTACACTGTGGGGATCTCATGCTTGGTAATAACTACACGCATACGACTTGTATCCTTGGCATAATAAAGTTATATAATATTCTACTCTATCCATAGGCTTCATTAATGCCATTCAGACTTACAGTTGATACAACAACTATGATAGCTGAGGTTCATAGCTGAGGTTCATGAACTAATATTTATACCAAACGTTTTAGGGTCCATACACAGATCGGCAAACATACACTACATGGCCAAAAGTACAGTTGAAGTCAGAAGTTTACATACACCTTAGCCAAATACATTTAAACCCAGTTTTTCACAACATTTATTCCGAGTAAGAATTCCCTATCTAAGGTCAGTTAGGATCACCACTTTATTTTAAGAATGTGAAATTTCAGAACAATAGTAGAGAGAATGATTCATTTAATCTTTAATTACTTTCATCACATTCCCAGTGGGTCAGAAGTTTACATACACTCAATTAGTATTTGGTAGCATTGCATTTAAATTGTTGAACTTGGGTCAAACGTTTCGGGTTGCCTTCCACAAACTTCCCACAATAAGTTGGGTGAATTTTGGCCCATTCCTCCTGACAGAGCTGGTGTAACTGAGTCAGGTTTGTAGGCCTCCTTGCTCGCACACGCTTTTTCAGTTCTGCCCACAAATTTTCTGTGGGATTGAGGTCAGGGCTTTGTGATGGCCACTCCAACACCTTGACTTTGTTGTCCTTAAGCCATTTTGCCACAACTTTGGAAGTTGCATCCATTGTCCATTTGGAAGACACATTTGCGACCAAGCTTTAACTTCAAGACTGATGTCTTGAGATGTTGCGTCAATATATCCACATAATTTTCCTGCCTCATGATGCCATCTATTTTGTGAATTCCACCAGTCACCCCCACAACATGATGCTGCCACCCTCGTGCTTCACGGTTGGGATGGTGTTCTTCGGCTTGCAAGCCTCCCCCTTTTTCCTCCAAACATAACGATGGTCATTATGGCCAAAAAGTTCTATTTTTGTTTCATCAGAACAGAGGACATTTCTACAAAAAGTACGATCTTTGTCCCCATGTGCAGTTGCAAACCGTAGTCTGGCTTTTTTTATGGCCGTTTTGGAGCTGTGGCTTCTCCTTGCTGAGTGGCCTTTCAGGTTACGTCGATATAGGACTCTTTTACAGTGAAAATAGATACTTTGGTACCTGTTTCCTCCAGCATCTTCACAAGGTCCTTTGCTGTTTTTCTGGGATTGATTTGCACCTTTCGCACCAAAGTACATTCATCTCTAGGAGACAGAACGTGTCTCCTTGAGCGGTATGACGGCTGTGTGGTCCCACGGTGTTTATACTTGCGTACTATTGTTTGTACAGATGAATGTGGTACCTTCATGCATTTGGAAATGGCTCCCAAGGATGAACCAGACTTGTGGAGGTCTACAATTACTTTTGATTTTCCCATGATGTCAAGCAAAGACACACTGAGTTTGAAGGTAGGCCTTGAAATACATCCACAGGTACATCTCCAATTGACTCCAATTATGTCAATTAGCCTATCAGAAGCTTCTAAAGCCATGACATAATTTTCTGGAATTTTCCAAGCTGTTTAAAGGCACAGTCAACTTAGTGTATGTAAACTTCTAACCCACTGGAATTGTGATACAGTAAATTATAAGTGAAATAATCTGTCTGTAAACAATTGTTGGAAAAACGACTTGTGTCATGCACAAAGTAGATGTCTTAACCGACTTGCCAAAACTATAGTGTTAAAAATAAATGCATGGAGAGGTTGAATAACGAGTTTTAATGACTCCAATCTAAGTGTATGTAAACTTCTGACTTCAACTGTATGTGAACACCCCTTCAAATTAGTGGATTCGGCTATTTCAGCCACACCCGTTACTGACAGGTGTATAAAAATCGAGCAGTCATGCAATCTCCAAAGACAAACATTGTCAGTAGAATAGCCTTACTGAAGAGCTGTGACTTAACATGGCACTCTCATAGGATGCCACCTTTCCAACAAGTCAGTTCGTCAAATTTCTGCCTTGCTAGAGCTGTCCCGGTCAACTGTAAGTGTTATTGTGAAGTGGAAACGTCTAGGAGAAACAAAGGCTCAGCCGCAAAGTGGTAGGCCACACAAGCTCACAGATGGGACCGCCGAGGGCTGAAGTGCGAAGAGCGTAAAAATCGTCTGTCCTCAGTTGCAACACTCACTACCGAGTTCCAAACTGCCTCTGGAAACAAAGTCAGCAGAAGAACTGTTCGTCGGGAGGTTGATGAAATGGGTTTCCATGGCCGAGCAGCCACACACAAGCTTACGATCACCATGCGCAATACCAAGCATCATGGTGTAAAGCTCACCGCCATTGGACTCTGGAGCAGTGGAAATGTGTTCTCTGGAGTGATGAATCACGCTTCACCATCTGGCAGTCCAACGGACGAATCTGGGTTTGGCAGATGCCAGAACTCTACCTGCCCGAATGCATAGTGCCAACTGTAAAGTTTGGTGGAGAATAAATAATGGTTTGGGCTAGGCCCCTTAGTTCCAGTTAAGGGAAATCTAGACTATTCTGTGCTTCCAACTTTGTGGCAACAGCTTGGGTAGGCCCTTTCCTGTTTATTGTGTAGATTGAAGGGAAATAAACTATTTTATCAATTTTAGAGTAAGGCGTTAATAGTGGAAAAGGTCAAGGGGTCTGAATACTTTCCGAATGCACTGTAAGCCAAATAATCTATTGATAAAATAAACAATGTTTGCCTGCGGGCCAATGCCAATAGTTCCAAATTATACAGCAAATAAAGGGGGTTATTGTCACTATAAAAATGTGAATGGAGGTTGTATTCCAGGCAGACTTTCACACCCGTGCAGTTTTTTGACAGGTCTGATTGATAACAGGAAACATGCCATGCGCCAAGTAAATAAATCTCAATAATGTTGTACATGCGTAGACTTCAGAAATGGAACAAGCAGAAACTTAGAAATTGAATGGTTATAAATGAGGCACCAGGACATTTTTTGCCCAAAACCTGGTTGCCTCTGCCAGGAGGCAAGTGGATGTTCCAGCAAGAACAAATATTACTCAGTTTAATATTATTAAATATTTGTGTGTATATACCACATGGGAGGAGAATAGAAGTGTGCTACAGACAGTATTGAGTAAGTAAAGAAACTGGATGACTTTAAAATACATTTTAATCAAGGTCTATACAAAATCAAATCTTGATTAGAAAACAGATACTGAAAAACCAAATGTCTCTAAATGAGCACAACTGAAATCAGTCATTACGTTTTCAGAGCTCATGGAGCTTAAAACATTGAATAATATTCTGATGTATAATTGAAACTGCAATGTTCGAATTGTATTTCTTCTCCAAAAATAATCAATATCCTCTTTTGTGTCTGGGTGTCTAAGTTATACACTTCAGGGAAAACATGCCCATCAAAGCGATCAAGCACAAGACAATGTATGAACAAGAATACATTTTACAAAAGATAAAATGGTAAATTGTCCAGATCCACCAATAAACTCTTCAGGGACTATAATCCCTTTATTAGACTGGCTGAAACTCCAACACTGTCCAACACTTGGATGTGGCTACGCAAATAAAGCTTTGATTCTTTTTGCCACCAACGCAAGGTAAGTCTCAACAAAAAAAAAAATGTACTGAAAAAAATAATAATTCTTACTTCATCTACTAACAAAAGAAAAACATACTGCCATAACTTGCAGGAATGAAAAACAGACCATAGACAAAATGTCAAACTTTTAAAAAGAGAAAATAATCAATTATACAGTGTCCAACAAATCAGTTTGTGTCTCGCTGAGAGATCATCGGCGAGCAGGAGGGATGAGGAGCTGGGTAGCTGTCACAGAATCAGGAAAAAGGTTATGATATGTCGGGAGAGGGACGTATGCCGCTGTGATCATTTTACCTGTGAAGAAAATTACAGTTCAGACAAAACATCTTCATAAACAATGACTCCATCACTGACAATTTACAGTCACCAGCCAGTTCATTAAGTACACCACGTCGGTCCCGAAAACTGATCGCTCCTACATACAGTGAGTCACATTGCCGTGGCTTGCTATATAAAGCATCCAGTTACTTTTGATTGAACGTTAGAATGGGCAAAACGAGGGCCTAAGAGACTAAGCTTGGTATGATGGTAGGTGCCAGCCGAACCGGATCCATTATCTCAGAAACGGCCAGCCTCCTGGGATTTTCACACACGACAAAAGACATTGTCGGCGGCAGTCCTGTGGGTGAAAACAGCTCGATGAGGACGAAGGAGAATGGCAAGAACCGTGTGAGCTAACAGACGGGCCACAAAGGGACAAATAACAGCACAGTACAACAGTGGTGTTCAGAATGGCATCTCGATACACACAAGTTGTCGATCCTTGGGCTATTGCAGCAGAAGACCACACCGGGTTCCCCTCCTATCAGCTAAAATGCACACGTTCACCAAAACTGGACAATTGAGCGGGAAAACATTGCCTGGAATATGACAGCGAGTTCAGTTTACTTGAGTGGCCTGCACAGTCCCCAGACCTCAACCCAATAGAGCCTCTTTGGAATGAGATAGAACAGGCTGTTTGCAGCATGAATGTATCAACATCCAATCTGCAGAAAGTGATGCCATCGCGTCAGCATAGACAAACATCCCTGTGGAATGTTTCCGACACCTAGCACAATGCCCCCCAAAATTCTGGCTGTTCTGGAGACAAAGGGGGGTGCGACACAATACTAGATGGGTGTACCTAATAAACTGTCAGGTGAGTGTATAATTGAGTACCGGTCAGTCAGTTCTCTTACCTGCAAAATATCGACCATGTAATGCGTTTACTGCAGCCATGGCAGCAGGAATGGTTGGACATTTCACATACACGTTGCCCTAAAAAATAAAAAGAATAACTTTAATTTCTATTTAAAACTGCAACCATTACAAAACCATTCAACTACACTTAAGTCTTACTTCAGTGGAATTCTTATCGACGTATATGTGCACAACTCCTCCATGTTTGTTGCATTCCTCAATGACATCATGCTGAATGTCAACATCCCAGCCTGGGTCATCTTCACTGTAAAACCAGATGGGAAATCATCACCCACAAGGGACGAGTGATTGGGACCAGTACTTGGGAACAAATATCATCTTAAGGTCAAAGAAGTCTATAGTTCGTGTACTTTCATCAGCTGACCCCCCTTGGAATACAAAGATGCTGCATTGAACAACTAGATTAACAGTTCAATACTTACGACTGAGGGTTGAACATGTTAGACAGCTGGAAACAGTGTGTAGCAAGTGGCTGGGATGGCAAGTTCATAGCTGTATTCATGTTCATATTCATGTTCATGTTCATAGCAGGATTCATGGCAGCTAAAAAATAAAATAAAAAAGTCAAAATACATCACACTAAACTAAGTGAACTTTATTCATGTTTAATGTGCGTGTCAAGCCAGCCCAGTACTGAAGCCATTCTCACAGACCAGCTCCTCGCATCATATCAACCAATCACAGAGTCTCACTGGCAAAATCAACATATCTAATCAATGCCGGATAAAACCTGCCTTTTACAAATAACTCAGAGAAAACCAGCCATGGCAGTCAGATGGGCTTGTCCAATTGATTAACCTTTTATTACCTGATACAGCAGCCATGGCACCAATAGCAATGGCCCCACTCATCTGTAGGGCTTGCTGTGCGGCTGGAGGAATTTGCAGTCCCGTGCCTGAAAGACATTGAGCTCAACATACGTACTTGTTCACACTTTATAAATCGGTTCTGAAGTGAAACTCAGTATAGAATTTGACGTGATTTAAGTATTATTTCAAGATTCTTTGTAAATACAGGCCCTGGGCTCTCAGGCTTTACCTTCAGCCAGTCTGGCCATGAGCTGCAGACGCCCGGTTGTGCCTAGGTCAATGCCCGTCCTCTCCAGCTCGTCGCTGTCCAGGAATGAACTGGCGGTGGAGGCATCTGTGCGCTCCGTGACATGGCCCACCTTCATGGGCCGGCCGGCCAGCTCAAACCCGTTCAACTGCTCCAGGGCCTTCTTGGCACACTCTGCGTCCGAGAACTAGAGGACACAAATGCCATTTAAATGACTGTTTACATGCACACTAATCAGGGTTTATACAGACAAATTCTTGTTTGTTTTTTTAGGGGTGGATGAGCTTAATATTGCGGAAAGATTGTTGCTTCCGTCAATGTAATTGTCTGCATCATTTCCAATCCCCCATATATTTTTTTGGACCTACCTACCTACATACATACATACAGTGGGGGGAAAAAGTATTTGATCCCCTGCTGATTTTGTACATTTGCCCACTTACAAAGAAATGATCAGTCTATAATTTTAATGGTAGGTTTATTTGAACAGTGAGACAGAATAACAAAAAAATCCAGAAAAACACATGTCAAAAATGTTATAAAATCATTTACATTTTAATGAGGGATATAAGTATTTGACCCCTCTGCAAAACATGACTTAGTACTTGGTGGCAAAACCCTTGTTGGCAATCACAGAGGTCAGACGTTTCTTGTAGTTGGCCACCAGGTTTGCACACATCTCAGGAGGGATTTTGTCCCACTCCTCTGTGCAGATCTTCTCCAAGTCATTAAGGTTTCGAGGCTGACGTTTGGCAACTCGAACCTTCAGCTCCTTCCACAGATGTTCTATGGCATTACGGTCTGGAGACTGGCTAGGCCACTCCAGGACCTTAATGTGCTTCTTCTTGAGCCACTCCTTTGTTGCCTTGGCCGTGTGTTTTGGGTCATTGTCATGCTGGAATACCCATCCACGACCCATTTTCAATGCCCTGGCTGAGGGAAGGAGGTTCTCACCCAAGATTTGACGGTACATGGCCCCGTCCATCGTCCCTTTGATGCGGTGAAGTTGTCCTGTCCCCTTAGCAGAAAAACACCCCCAAAGCATAATGTTTCCACCTCCATGTTTGACGGTGGAGATGGTGTTCTTGGGGTCATTGGCAGCATTCCTCCTCCTCCAAACACGGCGAGTTGAGTTGATGCCAAAGAGCTCCATTTTGGTCTCATCTGACCACAACACTTTCACCCAGTTGTCCTCTGAATCATTCAGATGTTCATTGGCAAACGTCAGACGGGCATGTATATGTGCTTCTTGAGCAGGGGGACCTTGCGGGCGCTGCAGGATTCCAGTCCTTCACGGCGTAGTGTGTTACCAATTGTTTTCTTGGTGACTATGGTCCCAGCTGTCTTGAGATCATTGACAAGATCCTCCCGTGTAGTTCTGGGCTGATTCCTCACCGTTCTCATGATCATTGTAACTCCACGAGGTGATATCTTGCATGGAGCCCCAGGCCGAGGGAGATTGACAGTTCTTTTGTGTTTCTTCCATTCCAACAATCTCACCAACTGTTGTCACCTTCTCACCAAGCTGCTTGGCGATGGTCTTGTAGCCCATTCCAGCCTTGTGTAGGGCTACAATCTTGACCCTGACATCCTTGGAGAGCTCTTTGGTCTTGGCCATGGTGGAGAGTTTGGAATCTGATTGATTGATTGCTTCTGTAGAAAGGTATCTTTTATACAGGTAACAAGGTGAGATTAGGAGCACTCCCTTTAACCTGTTAGGGCTAGGGGGCAGTATTGACACAGCCGGATAAAAAAACGTACCCGATTTAATCTGGTTACTACTCCTGCCCAGTAAATACAATATGCATATAATTATTGGCTTTGGATAGAAAACACCCTAAAGTTTCTAAAACTGTTTGAATGGTGTCTGAGTATAACAGAACTCATATGGCAGGCCAAAACCTGAGAAGATTTCATGCAGGAAGTGGCCTGTCTGAGAAGTAGTGTTTCATCTTGGCTCTTTTTATTGAAGACTCAGGATCTGTGCAATAACGTGACACTTCCTACGGCTTCCATAGGGTCTCAGAGCCCGGGAAAAAGCTGAACGATAGAGGCAGGCACTGGCTTAAACACTATCGCTTTTGGCAAGTGGCCACTCAGAGTACTATGGGCTTAGGCGCGTGCCCGCTTCGACCGAATGCTTTCTTTTCCTTTGTCTGTTTACCTAAACGCAGATTCCCGGTCGGAATATTATCGCTTTTTTATGAGAAAAATGGCATAAAAATGTATTTTAAACAGCGGTTGACATGCTTCGAAGTACGGTAATGGAATATTTAGAATTTCTTTGTCACGAATTGCGCCATGCTCGCCACCCCTATTTACCCTTTAGGATAGTGTCTTGAACGCACGAACAAAACGCCGCTGTTTGGATATAACGATGGATTATTCTGGACCAAACCAACATTTGTTATTGAAGTAGAAGTCCTGGGAGTGCATTCTGACGAAGACAACAAAGGTAATAACATTTTTCTTATAGTAAATCTGACTGATGAGTGCTAAACTTGCTGGGTGTCTAAATAGCTAGCCCTGTGATGCCGGGCTATCTACTGAGAATATTGCAAAATGTGCTTTCACCGAAAAGCTATTTTAAAATCGGACATATCGAGTGCATAGAGGAGTTCTGTATCTATAATTCTTAAAATAATTGTTATGCTTTGTTGAACGTTTATCGTGAGTAATTTAGTAAATTCACCGGCAGTGTTCGGTGGGAATGCTAGTCACATGCTAATGTAAAAAGCTGTTTTTTGATATAAATATGAACTTGATTGAACAAAACATGCATGCATTGTATAACATAATGTCCTAGGGTTGTCATCTGATGGAGATCATCAAAGGTTAGTGCTACATTTAGCGGTGGTTTGGGTTTATGTGACATTATATGCTAGCTTGAAAAATGGGTGTCTGATTATTTCTGGCTGGGTACTCTGCTGACATAATCTAATGTTTTGCTTTCGTTGTAAAGCCTTTTTGAAATCGGACAGTGTGGTTAGATTAACGAGAGTCTTATCTTTAAAATGGTGTAAAATAGTCATATTTATGAAAAATTGAAGTAATAGCATTTCTAAGGTATTTGAATAACGCGCCACAGGAACGCGCCACAAGTGTCCCACCTAGCCCATAGAGGTTAATTATAAAATTGAGGTCCTTGAAAATTGTTGTAAGAGAAAAGTCCAACAAAACTGCTAAGAATAAAGCATTATGCGTTGACATTCACACTATAACATTCAAAAATAAGTCCAAATAAAGTTGCCACTGAAAATACACAGCCTGCATCCATGGCGATTTTTACACCAGTAGATGCTCCAGACAGAAACCATAATTAAAGCTGCAAGCAGCAATGCTGGGGTAGAAGCTATGGGCTCACTGTGCCACCGTCAGGACAAATTGGACACATTGCCCTAAGATAAGATACTTCTGTAATCAATTGAAATAAATTCATTATACATTCCTTATATAAACTGTAACTCAGTAAAATCAGATTTTTTTTTTGTTTACGTTTTTGTTCAGTACAATATGACCCCACTCATGAACACGATGGCGTTCTCCATTTTGCTTCCGATTTGTCTGAAGGTAACCCATACAAACAAATGGAAGTATGGGAGGTAGTTAACCTTTTTGGGACAGACGTTCCGCTAGTGGAACGCCTCACCAATATCCAATGGTAGAGCGTCGCGCGAAAATACAAATACCTCAAAAAAGCTATAACGTAAAAATTTCTCAAACATATGACTATTTTACACCATTTTAAAGACTCGTTAATCTAACCACATTGTCCGATTGTCAGGAGAGTACTCTGCCAAAAATAATCACACAGCCATTTCCAAAGCAAGCATATATGTCACAAAAACCAAAACCACAGCTAAATGCAGCACTAACCTTTGATGGTCTTCATCAGATGACACTCCTAGGACATTATGTTATACAATACATGCATGTTTTGTTCAATCAAGTTCATATTTATATCAAAAACCAGCTTTTTACATTAGCATGTGATGTTCAGAACTAGCATACCCACCGCAAACTTCCGGTGAATTTACTAAATTACTCATGATAAACGTTCACAAAAAACAAATTATTTTAAGAATTATAGATACAGAACTCCTTTATGCAATCGCGGTGTCAGATTTTAAAATAGCTTTTCGGCGAAAGCACATTTTGCATTATTCGCACAGTACTACATAGAGCCATGACTACATGGAACTCTATTCCACATCAAGTAACTGACACTAGCAGTAAAATTAGATAAAAAAAAAAAAAACACCTTATGGAACCTTAATTTTGCTGGACCCCAGGAAGAGTAGCTGCGGATCCATAATAAATACAATATAAATCAAAGGAATCGGGTTTTGAAGTGTCTGTCCTTTATCTAGGATATATAAGAATGCTCAGAAAATGTTTGTTTTTTTGGACACTTATTATAAATATGAACTTCATCGAGCAAAACATACATGTATTGTGTAACATAATGTCCTAGGAGTGTCATCTGATGAAGATCGTCAAAGGTTAGTGCATTATTTAGCTGTGTTTTGGGTTTTTGTGATGCATCTAGTTGCTTGGAAAATGGCTGCGTGATTATTTTTGTCTATGTACTCTAACATAATCTAATTTTATGCTTTCGTCGTAAAGCCTTTTTGAAATCGGAAAATGTGGTTGGATTTACGAGAAGTTTCTTTAAAATTGTGTACAATTTTAGCTGTTTTAGCTGTTTTGATTTTAGCTGTTTTGAATTTGGCGCCCTGATTTTCCACTGGCTGTTGTCAAAATCAATCCCGTTAACGGGATAAGAACGGGAAGGGGTCCCCTAGAGGTTAACCTGTTTGGGATAGGGGGCAGTATTTTCATGGCCGGATAAAAAAAGTACCCTATTTAATCTGGTTACTACTCCTGCCCAGAAACTAGAATATGCATATAATTAGTAGATTTGGATAGAAAACACTAAAGTCTCAAACTGTTTGAATGGTGTCTGTGAGTTTAACAAAACTCAAATGGCAGGCCAAAACCTGAGAAGATTCTATACAGGAATTGTCCTGTCTGACAATTTGTTCTCATTCTAGGGCATCTCTATCAAAAATACAGCATCTCTGCTGTAACGTGACATTTTCTAAGGCTTTCATTGGCTCTAGGAAGGCGCCAGAAAGTGGAATGAGAGCTCTCCAGTCTCTGGGCGAAAAACAGCAGGGGTTTTTGTGAGTGGTCCTTCTGAGAACAATGACACTGGAGCGAGCGTTCACGAGACGACTCCATTTTTTCCTTTCAGTGTTTGAACGAATACAACGTCGCCCGGTTGGAATATTATCGCCATTTTATGAGAAAAATCGCATAAAAATGTATTTTAAACAGCGTTTGACATGCTTCTAAGTACGGTAATGGAATATTTTAAATTTTTTGGTCACGAAATGCGCCGGCGCGTCACCCTTCGGATAGTGACTTGAACGCACGAACAAAACGGAGCTATTTGGATATAACTATGGATTATTTCAACCAAAACAACATTTGTTGTTGAAGTAGAAATCCTGGGAGTGCATTCTGACGAAGAACAGCAAAGGTAATCTAATTTTTCTTATAGTAAATCTGAGTTTGGTGAGGGCCAAACTTGGTGGGTGTCAAATTAGCTAGCCGTGATGGCCGGGCTATCTACTCAGAATATTGCAAAATGTGCTTTCACCAAAAAGCTATTTTAAAATCTGACACCGCGATTGCATAAAGGAGTTCTGTATCTATAATTCTTAAAATAATTTGTTTTTTGTGAACGTTTATCATGAGTAATTTAGTAAATTCACCGGAAGTTTGCGATGGGTATGCTAGTTCTGAACATCACATGCTAATGCAAAAATCTTTTTTTTTTATATAAATATGAACTTGATTGAACAAAACATGCATGTATTGTATAACATAATGTCCTAAGAGTGTCATCTGATGAAGATCAAAGGTTAGTGCTGCATTTAGCTGTGGTTTTGGTTTTTGTGACATATATGCTTGCTTTGAAAATGGCTGTGTGATTATTTTTGGCAGGGTACTCTCCTGACATAATCTAATGTTTTGCTTTCGCTGTAAAGCCTTTTTGAAATCGGACAATGTGGTTAGATTAACGAGAGTCTTGTCTTTAAAATGGTGTAAAATAGTCATATGTTTGA
This sequence comes from Salmo salar, assembly GCF_965601325.2. NCBI lineage: Eukaryota > Metazoa > Chordata > Actinopteri > Salmoniformes > Salmonidae > Salmo > Salmo salar. Next base: position 40,937,366 of record NC_138302.1, on the reverse strand, counting down.
GAAATTTAAGTTATAGCATTTTTTAGGTATTTGTATTTCGCGCCATGTGAATCCACTGGCTGTTGACTAGGTGGGACGCAAACGTCCCACCTTGCCCAGGGAGGTTAAAAGACCTTAGAAAGACAGTGTAGGATAGATATAGGTCTGTAGCAGTTTGGGTCTAGAGTGTCTCCCCCTTTGAAGAGGGGGATGACCGCAGCAGCTTTCCAATCTTTGGGGATCTCAGACAATACGAAAGAGAGGTTGAACAGGCTAGTAATAGGGGATGCAACAAATTCGGCAGTGAATTTTAGAAAGAGAGGGTCCAGATTTTGCAGCTCTTTCAGATCATCAGCTATCTGGATTTGGGTGAAAGAGAACGGGGGAGTCTTGGGCAAGTTACTGTGGGGGGTGCAGGGCTGTTGACCGGGGTAGGGGTAGCCAGTTGGAAAGCATGGCCAGCTGTAGAAAAATGCTTTTTGAAATTGTCAATTATCATGGATTTATCGGTGGTGACAGTGTTCCCCTGCCTTTACAATAGTAAAGGGCTTACATGTGTTCCATATATATACTATTTGTTCCCGGAGAAGGTCAATTTGGGAAATGTATACGTTCCCCGTAACAAATTTGGTAACAGGAAAGGATATATTACAAGTTAAATCAGTTGACAGTGAGCTGTTATGGGTCATATCGTGGGCAGCTGGGAGGAGGTGCTCTTATTCTCCATGGACTTTACCTTAGTGAAATTTGTTGTATTCAGCACGTGACAAACATTTTATTTGATTTAAAGTATGATTTAACTGTCTTTTCTCTTTGCTTATTTGAGCTGTTCTTGCCATAACATGTACTTGGTATTTTACCAAATAGAGCCATCTTCTGTATAACACCCCTACCTTGTCACAAAAACAGATCGGCTCAAAAACATTAAGGAAAGAAATTCCACAGCTGTTAATTGAAATACATTCTAGGTGACTACCTCATGAAACTGTTTGAGAGAATGCCAAGTGTGCAAAGCTGTCATCAAGGCAAAGGGTGTCTACTTTGAAGAACTGAAAATATATATTTTGATTTGTTTAACACTTCTTTGGTTGCTACATGATTCATGTGTTATTTTATAATTTTTATGTCTTCACTATTATCGTCAAAATAAAGAAAAAACCTTGAATGAGGAGGTGTCCAAACTTTTGACTGGTACCGTGTGTGTGTGTGGGTATTATCAATTCTAGCCTAGTTAGTCAAAGCTGCCTGAAAAAAAAGAGGGGTCACATGTTGATAAACTATTTCTTCACATTATACGCGCAGCAATGCACACGGCATTAGGCTACACGCGAATGTTTGTTCCATAATGCAATTAGCAGGGAAACACCATTGTGAGAGGTTTCACGTGACAGATGAATATATGCAACAACTAGCATGGGTTGCTAATATGAATAGGATTGTGCCTTTGGCTAATGGACAACAAAAGAAAGTTGATATGAAAACCAATAGAACATGAGAGAAAAAGACTTAACCTGTTGGGTCTAGGGGGCAGCATTTGCACGTCTGGATAAAAAAAATGTACCCGATTTAATCTGGTTACTAATCCTACCCAGTAACTAGAATATGCATATACTTATTATATATGGATAGAAAACACTCTAAAGTTTCCAAAACTGTTTGAATGGTGTCTGTGAGTATAACAGAACTCATTTGGCAGGCAAAACCCTGAGACATTTTCTGACAGGAAGTGGATACCTGATGTGTTGTATTGACTTTAAACCTATCCCATTGAAAAACACAGGGGTTTAGGAATATTTTGGCACTTCCTATTGCTTCCACTAGATGTCACCAGCCTTTACAAAGTGTTTTGAGTCTTCTGGAGGGAGATCTGACCGAACAAGAGCCATGGAACGGTGATGTCCCATTAGACACCTGGCGCGCTAGTTCATGTTGGGTACCCTCGTTCCAATACGTTATAAAAGAGTATGCATTCGTCCACCTTGAATATTATTCATGTTCTGGTTAAAAAAGGCCCTAATGATTTATGCTATACAACGTTTGACATGTTTGAACGAACGGAAATATATTTTTTCCCCTCGTTCATGACGAGAAGTCCGGCTGGCTTACATCATGTGCTAACGAGACGGAGATTTTTGGACATAAATGATGAGCTTTTTTGAACAAAACTACATTCGTTATGGACCTGTGATACCTGGAAGTGACATCTGATGAAGAGAATCAAAGGTAATGGATTATTTACATAGTATTTTCGATTTTAGATCTCCCCAACATGACGTCTAGTCTGTATCGCAACGCGTATTTTTCTGGGCACAGTGCTCAGATTATTGCAAAGTGTGATTTCCCAGTAAGGTTATTTTTAAATCTGGCAAGTTGATTGCGTTCAAAAGATGTAAATCTATAATTCTTTAAATGACAATATAATATTTTACCAATGTTTTCTAATTTTAATTATTTAATTTGTGACGCTGACTTGACTGCCGGTTATTGGAGGGAAACGATTTCCTCAACATCAATGCCATAGTAAAACGCTGTTTTTGTATATAAATATCAACTTGATAGAACTAAAAATGCATGCATTGTCTAACATAATGTCCTAGGAGTGTCATCTGATGGAGATTGTAAAAGGTTAGTGCATCATTTTAGCTGGTTTTATGGTTTTGGTGACCCTGTCTTTGACTTGACAAAACATTACACACAACTCTTGTAAATGTACTGTCCTAACATACTCTAAATTTATGCTTTCGCCGTAAAACCTTTTTGAAATCGTAAAACGTGGTTAGATTAAGGAGATGTTTATCTTTCAAATGGTGTAACATAGTTGTATTTTTGAAAAATTTGAATTTTGACATTTATTTGGATTCAAATTTGCCGCTCTTGAAATGCACCTGCTGTTGATGGAGTGCACCACGGGTGGCACGCTAGCGTCCCACCTAGCCCCAAGAGGTTAATGGTATATGGAAATCTTTATAAAATAATTGCCAAGACATTTGGTTGGATTTTGGCTAGGCTACTTTGAAGTAGCCAAAACTACATACGAGTCATGTCTTAAAACATTTAGGTTACAAACAATTAAGTATATGTTAAAAATGCATACTGCCTCCAGCTCATTTAAAAGTAATGTGACTTGCTGAAGCCTGCCTAGCTGCCTAAGCTCTTGACTAGTGAATGGGAAGCGCACTTCAATTGCCAGTTGAGAATGTGTTAATTTTTTTAAGTAGCTCTTAAAAAAAATAATAATAATAATAATTGATTGCCTTCAGAATTGTTGCCCAATGATTGGCCTTATTAAAGCACGTTTCACTCCACCAGCAACAAATTGCAGTTTGAGCTCTATCAGCAGCTCTCATGCTACATCACTGGTATTTCATATCAATGAATATGCAAAAATACATTTACATTACTTCGCAATGGGATTTAGATCTTTTGGGCAACTTGATTAATCTGCTTTATATTATATTTTATCGTCCAAAAGCCGGATATTACCGGCTAACGGAAACCCTGGTGTGCATGTAAACGAGCGGATTTAAGTTAATAGAGGAAAATAATAGATTGACTGGATTTAGTGTGATACTTACAGTGATGAAGCCATATCCTTTAGATCTTCCAGTCTCACTGTCCATCATGAGCTGAATACTCTCAATCTGGTGAAAAGACATGGATAACAGATTAAAATCTGCATAGCACTGATATATTGTAGCCCTACAATATTTTTGCAGACAGTGAGTGAGTTATATTAACTTACAACAATGACTTGGCCTACTGTTAACAAATCTACACACCGGCCAACCTTGAAGTATTTTTATCAGTACCACTTCAGCCCCGGCCCTGGACCCCATGACGGCACACGTGCGACACCCACACTGCTCAAATCATAGGCAAATGCTATTTTTTTGCCTATTAATGCCATGTTGGCCAGTAGGAATGGTAGGCTATAGACTTATGGGTCCTTGGTAATTGGCTGCTCTTCAGTAGCTAACTAGAAATATGTTTAAATGTACAAATCAGGGCTCTCCCTAGGATTTTCTGACAAGGTGGTGCTGATGTAGGCCTAAGGTTGGGTTAGAGGGGAGGTCAGGAAGGGGTCCGTCAACTTTCCCCTCAGGAGGTTGGTGCATTTAAAAAATATTTTTTAAACCTGTAACTGCCATTTCCTGAAAGAGTCTGAAATTACAACAAACACATGAACACAAAGTCGTGTTTGATCAAAAATGAAATCGAGGTGGTCTCAATGACACTTTGCATTTTATAGGTTACATTTAAGGTTAATCATTCCAATTAACAGGTGTTTTTATGTGGATAGTCTAGCAAAATTGTACACTGGCTTCTTAACTATGTTTGGGGAGAAAATACTGAATAATTCAATTACCAGATGAAATGTAGTAGTCCAGCCTCTACAGGATCGCTGTCCCCCTGCAGGACGGTTGAGCTAACGTGCACTAATGTGATTAGCATGAGGTTGTAAGTAACAAGAACATTTCCCAGGACATAGACATATCTGATTTCAGCAGAAAGCTTAAAATTCTTGTTAATCTAACTGCACTGTCCAATTTACAGTAGGTATTAGTGAAAAAATACCATGCTATTGTTTGAGGAGAGTGCACAGTTATGAACTTGAAAATGTATTAATAAACCAATTAGGCACATTTGGGCAGACTTGATAGAACATTTTGAACAGAACGCAATGGTTCATTGGATCAGTTTAAGAATTTGCACATACACTGCTGCCATCTACTGGCAAAATCTAAATCGCGCCTAAACTGGAATACATTGCGATCTTTGTCTTGCATTTCAAAGATTAAAGAAAATGATCTTTTACTAGATCAAACGCGTTGTATTCTCCTACATTAAATTCACATTTCCACAAACTTCAAAGTGTTTCCTTTCAAATGGTATCAAGAATATGCATTTCCTTAATTCAGGTCCTGAGCTACAGGCAGTTAGATTTGGGTATGTTATTTTAGGCGAAAATTAAAGGGTCCAATCCTTAAAGGTTTTAACTTACTGTAGGTTATTTGGAATATGAAACTGAACTAGGCCTATATGAGCTTGTTTCAGAGAGCCACCCCTGACCTAATCCAAGTTGGGTATGATTACTAAGCTACCATTCATTCAACATGTTTTGTTGTCATTGGTGATCTGACTGTTATCATATAATTTGAAGCCTGCTGTTGACATACAGCTATATCAATAGGAGAGATCAAGAAATGATTCATTAACAGACAAAGATTAGTAGGCCTTAAATAACTTTCTGTGAAGGACGGTATTAGCAGAAAAGCTCCCGTGGCCACATCTGTATCCATCCACACTACCTTGCTCGTCAACGCGCTTGCACCTACTACCGTTGGCGATCAAAGCATGTGCGGGCAGGAAAGTGTTCGCGCTTAGTTGACTTAACGCTGTCGCTAACTACCTTGTCCGTAACGACACCTTAGCTAAGGAGCTCACTACAAAAGTGGTTGTGTGCTTGACTAACACTTAGGGCAGGGGGCAGTATTTTGACGTCCGGATGAAAGGCGTGCCCGTAGTAAACTGCCTGCTACTCAGGCTCAGAAGGTAGGATATGCATATTATTAGTAGATTTGGATAGAAAACACTGAAGTTTCTAAAACTGTTTGAATGATGTCTGTGAGTATAACAGAACTGATATGGCAGGCAAAAACCTGAGAAAAATCCAACCAGGAAGTGTGGAAATCTGAGGTTTGTAGTTTTTCCAAGTGATTCTCTATCCAATACACAGTGACTTAGGGTTCATTTTGCACTTCCTAAGGCTTCCACTAGATGTCAACAGTCTTTAGAACATTGTTCAATGCTTCTACTGTGAATATTGAGAGAACAAGAGGTCCTGGAGTCAGATGACAGAATGACATGGCCTCAGTGGCGCGCGTTGCCGTGAGAGTTAGCTCTGTTCCTTTTCTTTTTTGAAGACAAAGTAATCGTCCGGTTGGAATATTATGGAAGATGCATGATAAAAACATCCTAAAGATTGATTCTATACATCGTTTGACATGTTTCTACGAACTGTAATAATTTTTTTGACTTTGTCTGAACTTAATGTGCGAGCACTAGCGCATTTGGAGTACTCGACCGAACGTGCGAACAAAAAGGAGGTATTTGGACATATACATGGACTTTATAGAAACAAATGAACATTTATTGGGGAACTGGGATTCCTGGGAGTGCATTCTGATGAAGATCAAAGGTAAGTGAATATTTATATTTCTGAGTTTTGTTGACACCACAAAATGGCGGGTTTGGTTTCGTGTCTGAGCGCCGTACTCAGATTATTGCAAAGTGTACTTTCGCTGTAAAGTTTTTTTTAAATCTGACACAGCGGTTGCATTAAGGAGAAGTGTATCTATAATTCTTTGAATAACAGTTGTATATTTTATCAACGTTTATGATGAGTATTTCTGTAAATTGATGTGCTCGTTCACCAGAAGTTTTGGGAGGCAAAACATTTCTGAACATTACACGCCAATGTAAAATGGTGTTTTTGGATATAAATATGAACTTTATCGAGCAAAACATACATGTATTGTGTAACATGAAGTCCTATGAGCGCCATCTGAGAAATATCAAAGGTTAGTGATTAATTTTAGCTGTATTTCTGGTTTTTGTGATGCCTCTCCTTGCTTGGAAAATGGCTGTGGTTTTTCTTGTATAGGTGCTGTCCTAGCATAATCTAATGCTATGCTTTCGCCGTAAAGCCTTTTTGAAATCGAACGTGGTTGGATTAACGAGAAGTGCATCTTTAAAATGGTGTAAAATAGTTGTATTATGAGATTTTGGTTGTTTTGAATTTGGCACCCTGCTATTTCACTGGCTGTTGGCAGTGTGTCCCGCAGGTGGGACGCTAGCGTCGCACCTCCCCCAGAGGTTAAACATTTTGTTCTACATTTTTCCTCACAGTGGTATCAACAGACAAAGTGGTGAGCTGCCATCCAGCTTGAGGGAGGAAAATAATACTATGACTACGGTTCGGAGCAGAGAGCTAGATTTTTTTCTCCTCGTCCAAGTCCTCTGATTGGCTCAGTGCCATCTTCAGACGGTTGAGTCAAAAACCACAATGTGCCAACTAAAAGCCTATTTTGCATATTTTAGGGTCGTTTTTCATATCAGCGTGCTTTGACCTGAAATTGCATGCATGGTACGCAAAATGCATCCAGGTTGGCATGTCTGAGTGTGATGAGTAGATTATGATTTTTCCCTTATGTTAGTCTGCAAATGTGATAGACGCATGGAATGCTTTATTATAAAAGGTGATTTGTGTGTGGAGAAACAGCTTCCCCAAACTTGAAACAAATGCACCACCTATGGGTACATTGTACAACAGCTCTCACCCTTCCAAAAGGCTCAAAAATTCCTCTCAGCATCTCCTCTGTGATGTTAAAGTGTAAGGATCCGACGTAGAGCCTCATCGGGCCAGCGTTGCCCTTCTGCAGGTTGTTGGCCATGGCAGCAGCCCTGTTTTTTTCAGCCTAGAAAGAACACACACAAAGTGACCGTAGGGAAATGGTGCAAAACGCCTCAGGCTGTTAAAATAAAGGCTGTCGAATGATTTAAATAATTAAGTCAAGTTAAGCACATGGTTTTCTATAGTTAACTATGAATAATTTACATTTTTCCAATTTGACCCTAATCAAAAAGGTTTCAATTGAAAACATTCCATTGAGTTGTATAACCTATTCTAAAACATCTAAGGCAGGTCTGATTTAAAAGTTAATGTAAAATATCATAGATCTTGCCTAGGCTACTTTGTATCCATGTTCAAGATAAACTAACCACAAGCTGCTAATGCATTAGAATTTGGATCATTTCAAAATATTTTGACCTGAACTACAACAAAAACGAACTAGTTCTGTTTTGATTAAAATCATTGTGGGAAATTAGTGTTGAATCTAGTCATTCAGCCAAGGCATTCTAAACATTCTCATTTGGATCGCTAGCTAATGTTAGCATAACTGACTAGCTACTTCTGTGCAAATCAAGTTTTTGCTGTTTCCTAAAGAACTGCCAGAGAAGGTGTTTATGGTTGAACTTTCTGTACGTTTTCCTTCAAATTTGTGGCTGAGGTGCATGCATAGTGGATGGTTTCAGCACCACAAGTAGGGTGTCCACCCACTCTGCCCAGAGTTGGTGAAAACTCACTTTAGTGATGAAATTTCACTTATGTTAGAAAATACATTTTACCAAGACAAATGTGATTATTCATGTTCAGAAACATTCCGAGGGGCCTTTCTCAAACATATTAACATTATATCCAAAAAAAAAATCGTATTTAGCATAACACGAGCTGAATTAAATGTAAAAGGCGGTGAAAATGAATCGCTTGTGTCCGCTGACATTTCACAGAGGTACGCTTGTTATTGTGAGAAATCGTCGAGGAATAACCAGCATTTCTAATTAGTATCTAAAATGTATACTAAAATATGAAAACATTACATCTTGTCTCAAAATCGATATTACCTCTATATTAGGGATGCGAGCACTTAAACGAAATTGGGATCCTGACGATAAGAAAAATCCCTAATGGAAAATTATATTTGGTGGGTTTTCCCACACAAAATTAAAATCAGTGCAGCCGATTCTCTCTCATCGCTAATGATACAAGTGCGCCTGAGCAGTCGGTTGCGTGTAGAATATCCTAGCCTATTCATTAACGATAGGCCCTGCTTTGCTGAAGTTGCAAGACAAGAAATTGCTAAATACAGCATTCCATTGCAAGATAGTTTTTGATTTCCAATAGGATGAGTGAACTGTTCCGACTCCGTCTGCCTGGTGGCCGACCTGCCTATACTGTGCCCCTCCTCTCTCTCCGTCCCTCGCTAGCTCACTATGAAAGATGCAAGTGTTTGTGTTCTCGTAAGTATGGCAACTAAATCAGTCTCCTTCTTACCAAAAATACTGAATCTTACGAGTCAATTCAGGGCCAGCCCGCCAATTAGGCAGGGGTGGCGTTTTTAGCTAAAATGACTGACATAAAACCTAAATTCTGCCCAAAAATAATGATAATTTCTCTCACCCAGCGGCATATGTGCCTGTGGAAATCAGCAGACTCCTACAAGATTACAAGAAGAAATCTAGGGCCTCCCGAGTGGCGCAGTGGTCTAAGACACTGCTTCGCAGTGCTAGCGATGCCACTAGAGATCCTGGTTCGAGTCCAGGCTCTGTCGCAGCCTGGGGAGACCCATGGGGCGGCGCACAATTGGCCCAGCGTCGTCTGGGTTAGGGGAGGGTTTAGCCGGCAGGGATGTCCTTGTACCATTGCGCTCTAGCGACTCCTGTGCCGGGCACAATGCTGACACAGTCGCTAGATGTAGTGTTTCCTCCGACACATTGGTGCGGCTGGCTTCCGGGTTAAGCGGGCATTGTGTCAAAAATCAGGCTTGGCTGGGTTGTGTTTCAGAGGACGCACAGCTCTCGACCTTCGCCTCTCCCGGGTCCGTACGGGGTTGCAGCGATGGGACAAGACTAACTACCAATTGGATACCACAAAATTGGGGAGAAAAAGGGGTAAAAAAAACAATTTAAAAAAGAAAAGAAATCTGTAGGTCAGTTGTTAAACAAGTATTTCTTTTCATTTTTATAAATGACATACTGCAATTCACATAGTTGCAAACACTTAATTCTTTCACAAATTTACCTGATGTTGTTCCATTTCTTCTCGTAACATGGACCCAGAACTTAATTGAGCATCGGTTCTGTTTATTTAAGAGACACAGTTTTCCATGCGAAAAAAAACCTGCTAAATCACAAAATGTGTTTGATTTTATATTTAACCATTCATTTATTGTAGGATATTTGGCCTTTTTTACTTAATTTCTGTTTTAATTAAATACATAATTTGAAGAACAAACTGTGACAATTCATATCTTGCAGTAAAATGCTTTAAGAGACAAGTTTAATGTTAAAAGGTAATGTTCTTACTTAAATTGTCCTGATCATATAGGCCTAGGCGATATCCACCCAAAATAGAATTTATGAATTCAGTATGTTCTATAATTTAAATTGTAAACAATAGCACAACAATTTTTTTCAATCTGGAAGGTAAACTCAAAGTATTCAATTTCACGGTGTATTTCGGATGGAATCGATGCATTAGAATGTACCAAAGACCAAAATAGAGCTTTTTTTCTTTCAAAAAAATAATAATTTTTTACCACATTTTGTCTCTGGCCTACATTTTTCTGACCATCCTACAAGGGTACGAACTCCAATAACTTTTGAACGGATTATGATAGAGACATGCTGTTTGGACCATTGGTTTTCTTAAAGGAGTATCTACACAAATAACATTATTTTACCCATTGGGCAAAAGAAGAGTTTTTGAATGGACACCCTACCACAAGAAAGACTGACAGCTCTACTGCAGCTGCATGTTGCGCTCAAATGGGGGCGTTCGGGGGGAAAAAAGACATTAGGAAAAAAATTGGCGCAATTAAATTAACATTTTAAGGCATGAACATTTCAAAAGTTAACTACAATTCATCAATTCACTTTGACAGTTCTAGTTAAAATAAATAGAAAATGTAAAATCCATGTGAGATGATTACTGACCATTACCTGCGAGGCCTGAACAATGATTGGCACCCCCAGAAGTCGCTGACCAGACAATCCTATAGCCAGCGGCACAGAGTTGGCCTCCACAAACTCAATGTAAGCTATCCCCTTCGACCTCCTCGAATTTCTGTCAGAGATCATGCGCACATCTCTCACCTTGAAAATGAACAAAAATAATCTGTTTTCGAATGGATGGTTTAGGCATAAGAGAAAAAGACATTGCTAAATCCATTGGTCTTGGTGGCTGTGATAAGTCAAAAATAAGAATTTGCACCAGGTGCAACACCCATCTTCTCAAAATAAAATGAAATATTGCACACGTCACACCTGGCGCAAACACCAAACTTTTTTCAGCAGGAATGACAATGACATTACAAGCAGAGATACTCACTTTTCCCACTGCAGAGAAGAACTCTTCCAGGTCTCGTGGACGGATTCTGGCTGCCAGCTGCATGCAAAACACAGTGCGAGCATCCCTTTCCTCTGGAGTCAGGTTGTCAATTGGCTGCCTGTAGAAACAAAGCATTGACTTACTCTGAGATAAACCCATTTTTTGTCTTTCACAGTGGCCTCAATCTTTGAGAAAAGCACGTGTATTTTACTATATTTGGCCATCAAAATGGTCATCGAGAACAAAAATCATGTGCCAGCTACTCTTCAAGTTTTGGGCAAGTCTACTATGGGCCAAACGTCCCCTCCCTTTTTGAATCGCAGTCTGGTGACAGGTGTTAAGATACCATATGTTACATAACTGTCCGCAAAGTATTATCAAAATGGTAAGCCTACTTTGTCGAGCAAGGGTACACAAGCTTTAAAAGTGGAATGTCAACCTGATTGAGTTACGATGCGTCTTCTCTAAAGTAGGTAGGTAAGAGAGGTAGGGCCACAGATTGCACACTACCACGATACACATCCTACACCTAGGGGGAAATGGCTGCTGAGGACAGGAAAAGAAGCTCTGTGGGATGCACGGGCAAGGGAGATTAACAAGCTAATCAGCTGAACAAGTGATCTCCCGACCCGCGGGGCTTTTGATTTTGTGTCTTTTGTTTGACGCCCTTTTGGAGTTCGATTTGTTATTTGTTTGTCACCAACTGAACATAAATGACACGCTTGGGCTGGCTGACCACGGAGTCACATCAGAGCTGTCCCCCTAGATCCCTGGTATGCAAACCCGCGGTCCCCAGGCACACACCCCCAACACTGTCCACACAATCATACTTTCGTGTTAATGCACACTGTCAGGTTGCAGAGGAAATAGGCAAACTTAAGTCCCCTAGACAAAGTGAGTATAGCGCAACAGTAAGGTTGTTTTAACACTTACCTCACAGGACTCTTCTCTTTCTTGAAAGGGCTTCGGCTTCTGGAACGCCTTCGGCTGAAAGAAAGGGCTCCATTAGAATCTATATGAGTTGATTCATTGCAGCATCACACAGCACAAAACTACCCACACAAACGGCAGAAAATAGTGTAATAGAAACCTTAGCTTGATGACAGGTGGAGGGCCAATCTTCCCTCTGGAACCACCGTTAAATTTCGGCCCAGAGCTGCGATTGAAAACAAGGTTTATCTCAGTACCTAAGGCCACTACTACTGATCTCATAAGGGGGATAAGGCACTCCAGGAATTAAATTGTGCCAGTCAAGACACTGCAGGCAGGAGTAGGAGGGTTGTTATTTGTTTATTTGGATTCCCATTAGCTTTTGCAGAAACTACTCTTCCTGGGGTCCAAAATAAACAGTGGTTTTGGGGTCCATGTGATGGCACTTGCCTTTCAAAACACTTAGCCTAATCAATCTCTTCACTTGAACAAAACCCTTTAACCTGCAAACCTAAACGTTCCACATCTTGTCTCAACTACTGATAAAAAGCAATGCCTTAATTGTCCATTTGAACTGGAGCTGAATGCGAACGAGACGCTCACATTTTCCTATACAGACTGGAGTGATGCAGACTCAAGGGAAATGCTGACACCAGATGAGGCATACATACAAGGTAGTCTTGTGGTCCCTGTAGCGGCCGCTGCGCTCCCTGCTCCGAGTGCGGCTCCGGCGCCTCTCCTTGCTGCGGCTCCGCTTTCGCTCGCGGCTGCGGCTCCTCTTGTGGTCATGGCTCTTCTTGCGATCACGGCTCTTGCTTCTCTTCCGGTCTTTGCTTCGGCTCCTGCTCTTCTTTTTCCTGCGGAAAGAGAATGACTCAATGTAAGGCAGATCAATAAACACATAGAATAAATACATTTGGGTGAGTGTTGATTGTTACCAAAGCATGTCTGTTTCACTTACTTCTTGCTGCGTTCCTCATGGCCATTGGGACTACTGGGCTTGATCTCATCCTAAGCAGGGCCAATAGAAGAACAGCATAAGGACGAAGAGGCAACATTTCAAGTTGTCAGTATCAAGGTGTGGGAACAAGAGAAAATATAGTTTAAAAAAAGTATTCATACAAAAGTTAAGACAGATCTACAGGTAGGTTATTTTAATGACTGTCTACCAGCCCCCCCCCCCCCAATCATAAATGTTGATTACTCATGTTGCATAAAATCACTGAGTACTATGAGTACTAACACATAACCTAAATCTCAGGTGCATGTCTTCAGCAGCCCCATCAGGATCATCACCAAGGCTATTCTTTGCCTAACATGCTGACCACACCGCTCAGGTCGCGTGCACGAGCGTTGCAAAATAAATTTACACATACATGTTACTCAATCATTGTGGCCAGACGCTAAAATAGAAACAGGTTCTATTTGTGATGCTCAACACGCTGCAAGTCCAGCCTCACCCATCTCCTCATTGGTTTTTAAGAGCATATACCCACGTCCCAGCAACCCCATTGGTGTTCAGGAGCATTTACCCACGTGGGTGATTGAAAGATGAACTGACGTCCACACTTCAGTCGGTTGTAGTAATGCACCGTAAAGTTGGTTGCTAACCACCACATTAAAGCCCAATGAAGTAAAAAAGAAGCCTGAGGAAGGAGGAGAGATTACGAGAAAGGAATTTTGTTTACCATTTTATCTGTGGATTAATTGTCTGAGTAGAGGACCTTGTGCATTTCAGGTAAAATAACCCAATGTTTATATCCCAGGACAAATTAGCTAGCAACAGCAAGCTAGCTAAATCGCCATAGATGTTTAATGCTTTGCGACCTGTCCCCAAATGAATATAGTTGGTTCAGTTTGTTTTGATATTTCAACCTGCGTGTCCTGATCGTGTCTGGTGTGGAGGTACAAAATCAACATGCGTGTGTCCGGTTTGGTCAGCATGTAAGACCAATGCGCCCATGCTAGCAGTGAGACAGATCGATTTCCAGTGGGGGGGGGGATGCCATTCTAGTGATCTCCACCCAGTTTCATTTTGTGGACTGTAAGAGCTTGCCCTGAAGCAAACAGGGATTCACACTGCTTAGCAATACTGACTTCATGATTAAATATAAGATGAGTTATACGAAATTCCTTAGTTGGTGCTGTAGCCAGCAGCATAGACGAGTTCCATGTTTCCTACAGTTTGTACTTAGTGCTATCAAATTTAGCCTTTACATAAAACAGTGGCAAATATAATGGACTTATGGGGAAATAAACATTTGTGAATGAGCATGCAAAAATAATTACATTCTGGTCAACCATGGAGAAAATGCTATTTTGCGTTAAACAGGTTATGTCAAATAACTTCGTGAAAGCAGCATGACGACAAAATCCACACATTCTCTCTCACTAGAATGAAAAATAAGAGTAAACATTGTGAACGGACCTGCTTCCTCTACTTAACCACACACCTCATTTACTGAAGGTAAAGGACATACAATCATGTATTTCAATAATGTGTCAGCTTACCAAACCTTTATCATTACAGAGGCAGACAGAGTCAACCATGTGGAACAACCACAACATGCATACAAATAACTGACTACCGTCTCCATGGTACGTCTTTTAAATGAAAGGAACTGTCTTCTCAAACAGGCCCGGTCAGCATTTGTGTTTTTCCTAATCGACCGGGCTAACGCTCTGCAATCTGTCACAAAGCAGCGTAATGGCTATATGTGAGGTGAAACAGTCAGAAGACTTGAACTAACATTACAATTGTCTGTAATTTAGGCTAAAATAGGGAATCTATTCTGAACACCTCACATACAGCCCTGGATTCTACTTTGTGACAAACTCCTCAGACATGTGACAAGAATTGTTTGACAGCTGTCAAATTCTTGGTTACCACCCTCATGAGCATAAGATTCACCCAAATGAAAGGTATTGCGCATTAGCAATGGGTTTCGCATTGCCCATGCATAAAAAGTTAGCCCAGTTGATAAAATATTGGAGAATGCCAATTGGGCCTGATCAAGAACCCAGTTCCTAAATTAAATGTTATTTTGCATCCACTGCATTCGCCTTGAAGACTGGCCATTCGATGACCACAATTATGTTACCAAGGGGACCACAGTACAGCAATACATTGGGCAATTACTACCTTCATTTTTTGACAGATCACACTGGAATTCATGGAAGTAGAGGTGAGATATCGTTAGGCAAGTCTACAAAAAGAGATAGATGGGCGTTTATTCATAGTCTCAAAAGGAACTGCAGCATCACATCAGAAACACATAGAATAAGCTACTAGAAATATAGGGTCTGGGGCAAAGTGGTGACATAGGCCATCAAAGTATTTACAATAAGGTGCATTAAAATCACAAACGTATTGCCTGGGCCTGTCTGACATTAGACACTGACAAAAATATTTTTTTGAAACAGCAAAATACTAAAATATTTTATTCCAGCGTTCATCGTGGGGTCATTTGGAAAACGCCCCTGGTGTTAAAAGGAATGGTTTTGTTGCGATATGGACACAGTATTTACAATACAGTGCATTACAAATCACAAACAATACCTTAGGCCAAAACCCACCTTTCTATACGGAGCCTCAAGCATTGCTTCTATATCAAAGTCATCAGCCATGATGATGGAGCACTAAAGGGGAAGATAAACATAATTTGAACACATCATTAACGTTAGCTACAACACGTCATACGAGAACCGTGTATTTCCACCCCGTTGATGCAAGAGTTTATTCTGCATTCATTGTACCACAACCTGCTAGCTAGCCAACACATGCTTGTTAACGGAATGTTAGCTAGTTAACAGGTAAGCTTCAGTTCACCCCGCTAAATATGAGCGGTCTGTGTGTCTACCATACCGGCTTGTCCATATGAGATGATTGGTTGGGTAACATGTTCACTTGACCACGTTAGCTAGCTAGTTACCTAGCGTTAGGTAGCACATAGATGAACACGGGAGGTAGCGAGGTAACTAACGCTAGCTAGCTAACGTTACCTAGCTAGCTATGACCACACACGAAGTAGCAAGCTAGCTAGGCAACTATAATGCTATGCAAGAAAACTATCTGGCTAACAATTACTATACAACGTATTAAGAAAGACAATGTTCAGGCATTAATGTACCTGAAAAATGTTGTTTCTTCTCAAACAAGACGGACTCCTGAGGGTTTCTTGTTGCGTTTTCTTGTTGCCACAAACTAGCTAACGTTAGCGAGTAGGCCTCTAGTCGTTTTCCTTCCGCGTTGCTAATAGCAAACAAACAATAGCTACATGTAACTTCAAATGTGGGTTTTGATACCCCAAAGCAGTAGATACTGTGTAAACAGACAACAATTTAAATAACCTTGATGTGCTGAGAAAAATGTATGCGAGTTCGAAAATACTGTTGCTGCGTCTTGTTCCCCGCGCTCATCTAATGGCGCATGCTGTAAAGAATCCGTGGTCGCGTTCCAGGCTGACTATATTCAAAGATTGTCTATTCTAATGAAAAGATATTCGGGTGACCACTTTAACAATGGAAATACATGTCCTCAAAGATGGAAGGCAGGCGGGAGGAGGCGAGGTCAGGTGGGACCATTCTAGCCAATGAGAGGGCAGATACGTGTGTGAACGATAAGCTATATACAAGCTGTGTTTCACTTAGGTTTACCTGGCGGGACGTTTTGATAACCGTGTAAATCTCTCTAGGTAGGCCAAGGTGACTTTATCAACATATTCGCCTGTATTTACTCCCGAAAAATGAAACGCTAGTTAGCCGCTAATGTGGCTATCATAACGAGTTACAAATGCTATGATCTGGACGAGACTGCAGAACCGAGGAAAAAGTAAGAATCTCTGGATATATTATCTCATGTTTGCTAACTGTAGTAATCAATAAATTGGCGTAAATATGTATTTAAATGGACAATTATGTACACTAGTGCAAGTTTTAAATTGACACAATACCTGTTAGCAAAGGACGTGCAGGAACTTGCAGGGATTTGAAGTTTTGCATAATGTCTACTTTGATGCTATGGGTATTATGACACCTCCAATGTGGGGCGCTATATGGAAATGAGTTTGGAATACATGGTGGTTTGTAGTCTGTCAGTGGCCATTTTAAAATGAATGGAATGGCTATTCTAGTCCTTCTACTTTTTTGAGTTTGATAGACTATTTAAAGTTAATCTAACTCTTATTCTGTATTTTATGGTCATAACAGCCTGAATATGCTGGATCTCGTCTGATCTTGGAAGTTAAGCAGTGTCAGGCCTGCTTAGCAATTGGATGGGAGACTCCTGGGAATACCAGCTGCTGAAAACTTTCTGCCCAGTAGAGTGTACTGTTGTAAACTTTCTGTTATTTAGAACGGTGAGAATATGGTTTTATTAAATGGTGCGTTTATGGTCAATTTGGTCGCTGTCCGTAAAGGTGGTGCTGATAAATGTGTTGGTCAGATTCATTTTCCTTCTAATCTTTTAGAGCTGAAATCTTTATGTAAAGTTCTCAGTATTCCAGGGAAATAATCTTCAGGCTATATCCAAAAGATTAAGGAATACATGGTGGTTTGTAGTCTGTTTCAATGGACATTTTAAATGTAATAGCTATTCTAGTCCATCTACGTTTTTGAGTAATACCAGCCCATATTTGCCGGGATCAGGCCTGGTTAGTACTTTGATGGGAGGCCACCTGGGAATACCAGGTGCTGTAAACTTTTTTTGCCCAGTAGTTACTGTTGTAAACGCTCTTGTATTTATAACATTAATAATATAAAGGCCATTTTAAAATGGAATGGGTATTCTAGTCTCCCGACTATTTTGGTGTACACAAACTTGAAATAGTCTATCCAACTCTCTTTTCATACCTTACAGCTATACCAGGCTGAATACCCCAGAAGCTTTCGCCTGGTCTTTTTTTATACCTTTATTTAACTAGGCAAGTCAGTTAAGAACAAATTCTTACTTACAATAACAGCCTACCAGGGAACAGTGGGTTAACTGCCTTGTTCAGGGGCAGATCGACAGCTCAGGGATTCGATCCAGCAACCTTTCAGTTACTGGCCCAACACTAACCACTAGGCTACCTGCCACCCCTGGTCAGTGCTGTGATAGGAGACCACCTGGTAATAACAAGTGCCGTTAGCTTTTGCCCAGCAGAGTGTACCGTTGCTCTGGCCTGCTCGCCTCCCTACCTCTGAGGAAGCACAGTTCCCGCTCAGCCCAGTCAAAACTGTTCGCTGCTCTGGCACCCCAATGGTGGAACAAGCTCCCTCACGACGCCAGGACAGCGGAGTCAATCACCACCTTCCGGAGACACCTGAAACCCCACCTCTTTAAGGAATACCTGGGATAGGATAAAGTAATCCTTCTAACCCCCCCCCCCCCCTTAAAAGATTTAGATGCACTATTGTAAAGTGGTTGTTCCACTGGATATTATAAGGTGAATGCACCAATTTGTAAGTCGCTCTGGATAAGAGCGTCTGCTAAATGACTTAAATGTAAATGTTGCAAACGCTCTTGTATTTATAACAGTAATAATATAAAGGCCATTTTCAAATGGAATGGTTATTGTAGTTTTTTGACTATTTTGGTGTACATTAACTCTAAATAGTCTATCCAAATCTCATTCTATAGCTTACGGCCATACCAGCCTGAATATGCCTGATGTAATCTGATCTCGGAAGCTGAGCAGGCTTGCGTATTGTTAGTACTTGGATGAGAGACCGCCTGGGAATAACCAGTGCTGTGAGGCGACCGGGAGACCCATGAGGTGGTGCAGAATTGACCCAGCGTTTTCTGGGTTAGGGGAGGGTCTGGCCAGCCGGGATGTCCTTGTCCCATTGCGTTTTTTTGTGACTCCTGTGGCGGGCCGGGCGCAAGCACGCTGACACGGTTGCCGGTTATACAGCGTTTCCTCTGACACATTGGTGGGGCTGGCTTCCGGGTTAAGGGAGCAGTGTCTCAAGAAGCAGTGTGGCTTGGCAGGATCGCGGTTCAGAGCACGCATGGCTCTCAACCTTCCCGATCGGGAGTTGCAGCGATGGGACAAGACTGTAACTACCAATCGTTTGATCTCGGAAGCTAAGCAGGCTTGCATCTAGTTAGTATTTGGATGAGAGACCTCCTTGGAATAACAAGTGCTGTAAGCTTTTGCCCAGTAGAGTGTACTGTTTTAAAGCTATTTTATTTATAACATTAATCATATAAAGGCCATTTTAAAATGACTACAATTAGTCTTTCAACAATTTCGGTGTACATTAACTTTAAATAGTCTATCCAAATGTCAATCTATGGTTTATGGCCGTACCAGCCTGAATACGCCCCTTTTTGGAGTTTCAGGAAGTGGATGAGCAGCAGGTGGCTGAGTGTTCAAGAGAGAGAAGAATACCTTTAGGTTTATTTGATTCATAAGTTTGAAAGTTTGTGTGTGAGTGTATTTTTTATTTTTTTTTTTAAACATTTGTGTTATTATCCCCCAATGGCGTGAGCTGTTTGGGGGATCCTGTATATATATATATATATATATATATATATAAACAGCCTGACAACATGGCTTTGCCATCAAGAATGGAAAACAACGACGAGAAAGGACAAAATTTCAAATGAAGAACTGAAAAAAATAAGGTATGAGAAAGTACTGGCGGTGAATGTGGAAATGATTGGAGAAGAAAAAATAACAACGATGGAATTGCTGAGAGGAAAAAAGGAAGTTTGTGGAACGATACTTGGATGAAGAACGAAAGATCAAAATAAATATGAAGTGACAATGTCGCATGTAAATGGAAAAGAAAGACTAGTGGATGGGATAAAGATTTTAAAAAACGGTAAAATCATCGCTAAAGAACTGGGGAACGACGAACATCAAATTTTATTTGTCACATACACATGGTTAGCAGATGTCAATGCGAGTGTAGCAAAATGCTTGAGCTTCTAGTTCCGACCATGCAATAATATCCAACAAGTAATCTAACCTAACAATTTCACAACAATTACCTTATACACACAAGTGTAAAGGAATAAGAATATGTACATAAAAATATATCAATATATGAATGAGCGATGGAAACTTGTGGTGTCCTTTTTGAACTTGCCCGCATACATGACGGATGGTGAGATATATGAAAAATGCTAAAAAGTGAAGGTGACCACGGCGATCAAGAGGAGGATGTGGCCAAGAACAGACATTGTAGCCGGGATGCGATTTTGCAATGTGAAGTTTATGGACAATGTGCAATCATTGCCGTATTCCACAAAATGTATCACTGTTGAGGGATTTTAATATTTCCATGTAGTCCATGACATCAAGTGAAGGTATGTAGGCTTTGTATTCAGCCCGGGCACATTCTTAAGGAATGTCCGGAATTCGCATGCCATAAATGTAGTGAACAAGGGCATTATGCCAGAGAATGTTTGAACGTAGGTAATGTGTGACAGACCAGAATATAGATGTTGCTGTCATAAGGAAAAATAAAGAAATCACTTACTTTTGGACCTCACTTCTGAGGACGATTAGGGTAGTATGCCTATGGAGAGAGAAGAAGAGAGTGACATGGAGATTGTGTTGCAGCTACAGGTGACTCCAGAGACAGTGGCAGATGTTTTCTGGCAAAACACGAGACGCAGTGTTAGTCTCTGCTGCTGATAAGGTGGAACAGCAGCACATGATGGGTGAATTAGATACATAGGTAGAGCTGGTGCAAGGTGCTTCTTAGGTGCCTGAGCCAGTCTTAAGCGTGTGTAAAAGGGATTTTAAAGAGAGAGCTGGGTCCACTGAAGTCACAGGCACTGTTAAATGCTTTCCAGCTGCTCGCCCAACAAAATCGAAATCCGGAGACTGATGATGAAATAGATAGTGAGGATCCTCAATTGTTTGCAAGAAATAAGAAGTCGTTGTCGAAAGCTAGAGATATGATGGGATTTGGAAAAATTTAAAATTTGGTTTGAAATTACTTGTCATCATAACTTTTTATCTCATGTCAATGATAGTTAAGACTGTTTGCTGTCCAGTCATTACCACACCTATGAAGTCTCTATGATAAACTCCTGTGAGATCAATATTGTACAAAATGTTCAATCAAACTGAAGTGAGCTTGTTTATACTCTGGTTATACTTCTGCACACAATACAGTCGCATCCCTAAACGGTAACAGTTTGAGAAACAAAAACAACTTTGAGCAGGTTTTAGTGTCTGTTAAGGCAGACATGTTTTGTTTTCAAGAGATCAATTGGACGGACTCCAAAATACAGGAGATTAAGAGTAAATGGTCTGATTTTACATTTTTTTGTTCTCACGGAAGCGACAAAACGTGTGGTGTGGCCAGTTTGACAAAAAAACGACGTGGTTCAAAATGTGAAACAAATGCATGCTAATAATCATGGCAGACTTATTGTAATTGAATTTGAAGTTCAAAATCTTATTGTCACGTCCTGACCCTAGTAAGATGTCATTTTCTATAGTAGAGTGGTCAGGGCGTGACAGGGGGTGTTTTGTGGTGTTCTATGTTTTCTATTTCTATGTTTTAGTTCTAGTTTGTCTATTTCTATGTTGGGGTTTCTTGGGTTGACCTCCAATTGGAGGCAGCTGGTTCTCGTTGCCTCTAATTGGAGGTCATATTTAAGTAGGGGTGTTTCTTCCTGTGGGTTGTTCATTTTGAGTAGTGTGTTTTCCTCTCTGCGTCACGGTTTGTTGTTTTTGTGTATTCAAGTATTTAGTGTATTGCATTTAGTTTCACGGTAAATAAAATATGTGGAACTACGAACACGCTGCATTTTGGTCCGATCCTTTCTACAGCCGTGACACTTATATTTCGTTTAATTCATGTTTATGCTTCGAACATTGAATCTGAAAGGAGGGAAATGTTTCACAACTTAAAGAACTGTATACTGGTAGGTGACTTTAATGTGAGGTGTAGTAGAATGGATGCCTCTAGTTGTGCTAGATTAAGATATGATTCTTCTAGGAATGCATTATGTAAATTTATGAATGATGATAATGTAGTAGATATATGGACAATCCAAAGAGAGTATTTTCTGGAAGGCAGGTGGTTTTAAAGGAATTTAAAACAAAGTAGAGTTGATTTATGTCTAGTAAAACAAGAAGTGGTACAGCATGTTAATAACCTGTTATGGCTAGGGGGCAGTATTTTCACGGCTGGATAAAAAACGTACCCGATTTAATCTGGTTACCACTCCTACCCAGTAACTAGAATATGCATATACTTATTACATATGGATAGAAAACACCCTAAAGTTTCTAAAACTGTTTGAATGGTGTCTGTGAGTATAACAGAACTCATTTGGCAGGCAAAAACCTGACAAGGTTTCAGGCAGGAAGTGGCCTGTCTGACAAGGTGTCGTTCTTCTTGTCTCTGTTTATTGAAGAGTGAGGATCTTAGCTGTCCCGTGACACTTCCTACGGCTGCCATAGGGTCTCAGAAGGCGGTAAAAAGCTGAATCGTGGTGTTGCAGGCTCTGGCTGAAAAAAAGTAGCGCGTTTGGGTAGTGGCTGGTTACAGTACTGTGAGACTCAGGCTCGTGCCCGCGTCGACCGAAAGCTTTGTTTACTTTCCTCTGTTTAGCTAAAAGGAGATTCCCGGTCGGAATATTATCGCTTTTTTACGAGAAAAATGGCATAAAAATTGATTTTAAACAGCGGTTGACATGCTTCGAAGTACGGTAATGGAATATTTAGATTTTTTTTGTCACGAATTGCGCCATGCGCGCGACCCTGATTTACCATTTCAGATAGTGTCTGGGACGCATGAACAAAACGCCGCTATTCGGATATAACGATGGATTATTTTGGACCAAACCAACATTTTGTTATTGAAGTAGCAGTCCTGGGAGTGCATTCTGACGAAGACAACAAAAGGTAATCAAACTTTTATAATAGTAAACCTGATATTGGTGAGTGCTAAACTTGCCGGGTGTCTAAATAGCTAGCCCGTGATGCCTGGGCTATGTACTTAGAATATTGCAAAATGTGCTTTCACCAAAAAGCTATTTTAAAATCGGACATATCGAGTGCATAGAGGAGTTCTGTATCTATAATTCTTAAAATAATTGTTATGCTTTTTGTTAACGTTTATCGTGAGTAATTTAGTAAATTCTTAGTGAATTCGCCGGAAGTTTGATGGGGGGTATGCTAGTTCTGAACGTCACATGCTAATGTAAAAAGCTGGTATTTGATATAAATATGAACTTGATTGAACAAAACATGCATGTATTGTATAACATAATGTCCTAGGGTTGTCATCTGATGAAGATCATCAAAGGTTAGTGCTGCATTTAGCTGTCTTCTGGGTTTTTGTGACATTATATGCTAGCTTGAAAAATGGGTGTCTGATTATTTCTGGCTTGGTACTCTGCTGACATAATCTAATGTTTTGCTTTCGTTGTAAAGCCTTTTTGAAATCGGACAGTGTGGTTAGATAAAGGAGAGTCTTATCTTTAAAATGCTGTGAAATAGTCATATGTTTGAAAAATTGCAGTTTTTGTATTTTTCAGGAATTTGTAATTCGCGCCACGCCTATCATTGGATATTGGAGCAGGTGTTCCCCCCCCCCACACATTTTCTTAAGTTACAGCCTTAATCTAAAATGATTTTTTTTTTAAGTCTTCAGCAATCTACACACAATACCCCATCATAACAAAGCGAAACTTTTTTTTTTCTAATTTAGTAAAAGTAAAAAACATATACATTATTTACGTAAGTATTCAGACCATTTGCTATGAGACTCGACATTGAGCTCAAGTGCATTCTGTTTTCATTGATTATCCTTGAGATGTTTCTACAACTTGATTGGAGTCCACCTGTGGTAAATTCAATTGATTTGACATGATTTGTAGATCACTTGCTCTGACCCAAATGATAAAAGATCCCACCAGGATATGTGAAACAGTGCAAAGTACGATTGACTTAATATTGGTGTCTGATAAATCTAAAATATCGCAGAGTGGAGTAATAGTATATGGAATCAGTGATCATTTTATTACATTTTGCACAAGGAGGATTGTTAAAGATATATTTAAGTGTCACAAAACCGTTAGAATCAGAGGACTCAAAAAATACTGTGTAGAAAAGTTTAGGGAGGAAGTGGGTAAAATTGACTGGTCAACTGTGCTAGATAGTGTAGGGGTAGACAGTGCCTGGGAAGACTTTAAATGTAGATTCCTTGATGTGGTGAATGTGATGGCCCCCATTACATTTACATTTTTGTCATTTAGCAGACGCTCTTATCCAGAGCGACTTACAGTAGTGAATGCATACATTTCATAACATTTTCCGTACTGGTCCCCCGTAGACGGGTCAGGGTAAAGCAGAGATCTAGCCCTTGGTTTAATCATGAGATTCTAGAATCTATCCAAGCAAGGAATAAGGCCTTTAAGAAATTTAAGAACTCTCGATCAGCATGATTTTTGTCCTATATAAACGTCACAGAAATGAAGCACAGAGCAGGATGGATGAAGCTAAGAGGGGTTACTTTGCTGAGAAAATAATTGAAAACAAGAATGACCCTAAAAAGCTTTGGAAATCACTTAAGGATTTAATCCTGTTTTATCTATAATTACCCCTTCAGGAGAGCACTTAATTTGTTTGCCCATTTTGCATAAAGCATCCCTTAATCGTGGTATGTTCTGACACTAGTATAGGAAGTGTTGCTGATTTATCATCAGCTGTTAGATGAACTGGAGCCGTCATTGGAATTACCGTAAATTCCGGACTATAAGCCGCAACTTTTTTCCCACGCTTTGAGCCTCGCGGCTTAAACAATGACACGGCTAATATATGGATTTTTCCCGCTTTCAATTTTTTTTAAAAATAAATAAACATTCTGTGACGTGCTCAGTTTTTTGGCGGCATGAAGCTTTCATTAGACCAATGAAATTGCCGAACGGGTTAAGGTCAAACACATTTTTGTTTACTGTTTAGATTAAATCGAGCACTCTCAAACTTCCCATCATTCTGATTACGGTAGTCATTTTGTCACCCTCATCATGGCAAAGACACGGAGAAATGCATATGATGCAGCTTTCAAGTTGAAGGCGATTGATCTGGCTGTTGGAAAAGGAAATAGAGCTGCTGCACGGGAGCTTGGTCTTAATGAGTCGATGATAAGACGTTGGAAACAGCAGCGTGAGGAATTGACTCAGTGCAAAAAGACAACTAAAGCTTACTGCTAATTTTTTATTTTTTGTTACAAGCCGTGTTTATTAAAGCCTATTTATTTTTGTTAAAAGCCGTGTTTCGTTAAAGCCTGTGTAAAGTTAATTTGTTTCAATGTACCGGTAGGCACCTGCGGCTTATAGACATGTGAAGCTTATTTATGTTCAAAATAATATTTTTTTTTTTAAATTCAGTGGGTGCGGCTTATATTCAGGTGCGCTTAATAACCACTAGTCCGGAAATTACGGTAGCTGTGTTTGTCCCGAGAATCCTATAGTTTTGGCATAGTTACCAGACATGGGGAGATGAGAGGCATAATTTGGATTTATGTGTAAGTAGCTCCAGTATCTATCATCATGGGTGTGCCTCTGTTCTCTATTTGAACCTGCAGCATAGGTTCTTGATCCGCTCTTGTGGTTATCATTGGGAACTGACCCTCACCTATAGGATTCTCTGGACACCCATAGTATCCCTGATTAGACCCCACCCATGGGTTCACAGGGCCCTGTGGTTGCTTCTGATTTTGTTGCCAGCCTCCTCCAGTCTGTTTCCAATTATTTTTGGTTGCCGTTTCCCTGTTATTGCCAGGGGTCAATAGGACAATTTCATCTAGCGTGTCCTGGCTGTTGGCATCCCCAAAAGATCCCAGGTGGTCTCTGTGGGCCCGGTTTCATCCTCTCTGATTGTTTTGCGGAGGTCTTTGTTGCCTATTGCCATTTTTCCATTGTTGGGGTTGTTGTGCCTACACATTCACTACTGGTGGTGTGGGTTGTACTTGGGCCTGCTGGACAGGAGGCGGTTGTGGCCCTCCTGGGGAGACTGCAGCCATTGTTCCTGCTTCAGGCACAGGGGCTCACTGGAGCCTGGACTTTCTTTTTTCATTTAGTTCGTTAGTTCTTCCAGCTGGAGCTGTGTTAGCTTCATCTGAATGTCTTTTCCTTGTTCTGTAAGTCTCTGTTCATCCTTTCTGTATTTATCCACTGCATGGATTACATGGTCACAGAATTCCTTGTGTGATTTTGAAGAAAGTCCCACCACATTTTCCAGCCTGCTTCTTACTGGCTGGGGCATGGCTTCTATCACTGAGTTTCGGAACAGAGTTGTCATCGGTGGGTCCCCCTCTGGATCCCGTTCTGTTTCCAGCCTCCATCATTTCTCTGTCTCCCCCAGTGCTTCCCCTTTTAGTGACTTTGGGTCAATCCTTGCTGGGTACTCTCTTCTCAAAGCGTGCCAGACATCAGGGTGATGTGAGTCAAAGTCTATTCCGTCTCCCAGCGTGTTTCCCACTGCCCCATTAAGGTCGCTGGCATACAGTATATCCTCCATTTTTGCCACTCCCACTACTCTCACCAACAGTGCCTTCAGATCCCCCACAGCCAGCAGTTTCCCCATGGTTTGCTTTTCAAAAGTTCTAATACATTTTCCAGCTCCGTCATGGAGGTCAGGTATGTGGGCAACCAACCCTGTGCTCTGTGTCGTTCAGTTTTTACCAGCTTCTTTCTGTTTCCTTATTCTCTTCCACCTCTGGCCCCCTCTTCTCTCCTTTCATCGTTCTTCAACATTCCTCTCGCTGTTTTTATGCTTTTCAGCAATCCCTCTCCTTTAAACATTTTTAGCACCTCGCTTTCTCTTTCATTTTTTTATTTTCTTTCCTGTGTTAGTGCTACTGATATTTCTATTTCTGGGTTATTTATTTATTTATTGTCCTGTAACCTGTTTCTTTTTCAAATCCTTTCTGTTACCCTATAGCCAGGTATGATTCTACCTGGGTATCTATGAGTACAACCACTAAATATAAATCTTTAACTTTGTTAATTCTTCAAATGTCTACCCCATTTGTCTTATGGTCCAGTTTCTTCCAATTACACCACCCCAGTCTATGTATGGCCACTCTTCTTCTACCTCTTCTAGGTTTCGTATTTCTGTTAGGCTTCTTAATAGGAAGTTTTTCTTTTCCTACGTTAAGTTATACCTTTTCCAAGCAAATCCTCGTATTCAAATTTTTTCCAAAAGTGTGTTTTTATTCCTTTAGCTTCTTGTAGTATTCATGTTATCCTTTGTTCCCTAGTTTCATCCTGCTCTGCCATTCACTTCCCTATTAATAATTTGTCCATACTCTTGATTCTCCTAGCCAAAATTCAGTTATTGTAAATGTGTGTGTTCATCTTTCTCATAGTATACTTTTCTCCTGACTGCCACCACCTTCTTATATTATTTTTTTCCTTATTTCTAGACCATTTGGTAGCTTATATCTTTCTATTCTTATTACTTCAATAGTCATTCGTGCCCCATTCACTCTCCCCTCCTTTAGTGTGGGACTTAAGTGATGGTCCAGGAGAGGTGCGCAACACTTTCCCCACCAAGGCGTAATGGGGTTTATTTATTTTTTATTCACACCCTTCCTTCTCAGTGAGAGACTAGATGCGACCTCTCTGCCAGGTCACACTCAAGTGACGATCCAGGAGAGGTGCGCAACCTTTTCCCCACCCAACCTTTTCCCCACCAAGGACAGAACATTTTCACTCAATTTCACACTCTTTTACACTTTCCTAGTCCTGCAAATTCAGCCCTTCTCTGATGCACTTCCTTGACACAGAAAAGCGGTATTATACAGGGTTTTTGCATGCCTATGCAGCCGTTTATTGATTCACTTCCTCAACAAAACGGTATCCACAGGTCTTTCTGCCTATCTGTGCAGTTCCCCAGTGATACACTTCCTCAACACACTAGAGCAGTATCCATAGGACTTTTATTTATTTGATCATGCAGACGGACAGTTGCCGCCCCAAAATGGATTGAGCAGAACAGTCAACAGGGCAGATAGATGAATTGAACGAGATCGAACAAATGCCCCAGATGAGCGGCTGAGTGAGCCGGATTAATTGAGTGATCAACCTGACGCGGACCGATTGAATAAGATGAATGAATTGCGTTCGCAACCTCAAACAGGTTGAACAAACAAGTCTGGCCAAACTGAATCCGATAAAACAATCCAAACTCAAACAGACTGAACAAACTGGTAAGATGAACTGCCCAAATAAAACGGGTGAATAACCCCTCAGCTGAGCCAATCAAAACAGATGAGGCACACAACTCCCCCCTGCAGTGGTCACACCAATTGTTCCACTATATTTTCACTGTTGCAACCCTCAAAGCTTTTACCCCTTGTCACGTAAAGTAGAACAGAAGGCTAAACTGGAAAACCTAACCTCTATCAAAATAAAAAGATGGCAGCGCCGCAAAAGTTCTTCTGTGCAAGGGTGTTTATTTACATAGTGATTCCGGAACAAAAACAACAGTACTGCCATCAAACGTATACCTTATGGGACAGCTTAAAAACAATGCTGCCCCATCCACAGCTCAATCCAAAATACCTCTCGATGAACTGAAAGAGAGGCTCCTTTTGTAGGGGTAGCCCCTCCCCTCAGAACAATTAACACTAATGAATTAAGCAATTACCGATTCAAACCTACATTTTCCATTTAACGAAACATACTAAAGTATATATACTGCTCAAAAAAATAAAGGGAACACTTAAACAACACATCCTAGATCTGAATGAAAGAAATAATCTTATTAAATACTTTTTTCTTTACATAGTTGAATGTGCTGACAACAAAATCACACAAAAATAATCAATGGAAATCCAATTTATCAACCCATGGAGGTCTGGATTTGGAGTCACCCTCAAAATTAATGTGGAAAACCACACTACAGGTCCAACTTTGATGTAATGTCCTTAAAACAAGTCAAAATGAGGCTCAGTAGTGTGTGTGTGGCTTCCACGTGCTTGGATGACCTCCCTACAACGCCTGGGCATGCTCCTGATGAGGTGGCGGATGATCTCCTGAGGGATCTCCTCCCAGACCTGGACTAAAGCATCCGCCAACTCCTGGACAGTCTGTGGTGCAACGTGGCGTTGGTGGATGGAGCGAGACATGATGTCCCAGATGTGCTCAATTGGATTCAGGTCTGGGGAACGGGCGGGCCAGTCCATAGCATCAATGCCTTCCTCTTGCAGGAACTGCTGACACACTCCAGCCACATGAGGTCTAGCATTGTCTTGCATTTAGGAGGAACCCAGGGCCAACCGCACCAGCATATGGTCTCACAAGGGGTCTGAGGATCTCATCTCGGTACCTAATGGCAGATTGGAAGAAATGAAATATAACATGTTCTCCTAAGTCATGTGAGCATAGCATTGTGGAAAGCAATGACTTTAGAAGAGCATGTATTGAAAGGTGAAGATGATTTCCAGATTAGGTTTGGTGAAAAAGTAACTGTATCATTTGAGGTACTCTACATGGAACCTCTGCCTATTTGATGATCTGTTGTAGTTATTATAATAGTTTTTTTTGACCACATAGGTTGAGGGATGAATGCGCTGTGTGGCCATTGTGAGTAGCACTTTTGATCCAGCAGGTGGCGCGAAAATCCGTCCCTATGTGGCTTGAATGATGAGCGGACGTATTCCTTATAGGCATTGATGAATTGAATTCAGGCAGGTGTTGGCAACATGACTTCTGGTCCAGCAGGTGGCGGTGAAATGCCTCCCTATCTATACGAGTTGACCTATTCCTTTGAGCTCCTAAATGAAGCATAGGGTGTCAATCAACATTGCATCTCGGCTGAACCCTGTTGTGGGCGGTTTTCTTCCCTTAATTGGACATGATTCCGGTGTTGTTCATCTCCTCTTCATTAGTCCTTCTGCATGTCTTGCACTGAGGTGTGTGTTTGTGTTTGAAATCACTGGGCACTTGAATAATGGAACACCGGTTACTTTTATCATGCCGAGCTAGTTTGCATGGCTCATGTTATATGGATATACACCTTTCTATTGTCATGTATGTAGGTCTATGCAGGGGCGAAAATCTGATATCCACTTTGGAGGGGACAATTACATGAAATTTTGTCAAGAGAAATTCCTGAGGGGGACACCAAAAGTAGTGGTGTAACACATAGCCTACATTGTAATATGGTCAATGTATATTGAGGAAGCAAAGAAATAAGGTGTTTGCCGTACTCCTAACTACCGGTACCCAAAACTACACAACAGCAATACCATTGCCTTTAACAAATCTTAGTTCAGTCACCAGTTGAAGTTGAGAGTGGGGGTATCCATGGCATTTTCCAATTATGTTCCTATTTTACAAGTGAAAAAAATGGAGAACCTTTCATAATGTTGCCAAACAAAGACTCAACAAACTTACCTGAGACTCCCTGTCTCTGCCAGTCTGTCCCTGCATATCTGTCCCCAACTCTGCTGTCTGTGTGCCGCCTGCTCTGCCTAATGACATCATTGTGAAACATTTCCATTAGAATTTCATTTCTTTGTTATGAACATTGTATCAACTAGTCTTTGAGATATTAGGCTACTAGGGTTGTTACTATGCGTTTTGGTGTATTGAAAAATAGTCTGATGTCCGTCTTTTATTTTTGTGCCATTTTTGTAGCTGGCTGGCTACACACACAGGTTATTTACAGTAGGAGATGGTCATCTATCATCTTCAATCATTCTATATGGGCTTCGATCTAAAAGGTAGCTAGCAAATGTGAAACGGATTAAAATGACAAGAGTTGACAGCTGTATGAGTTCACCATTTACACAACATATGCTGCAACCTTTTGTAATTTGAATAGTTTGTTTCATATTGGCTGGCTTCCAACAATAGCTGATTTTGCCAAGCTAGCGAGCACCACTTCAGTTTCAGTGGTGTTTGCTCTAATCTTTGCTACCCGGGTTAAATAAAGGTGAAATGAAATAAATAAATAAAAGTTCCCTTTTGACAATGTAGCTTTTGCAACGACACCATGAAATATATTTAAGACAATGGTAGATGAGAGTGTAATTGACTTCAGTTTATCGCTAACCTTATCACAGGGACTTTGAATCACTAACTTCCATCATCTGCATGCTGATTCCATTTTTGACGACGCCACATAAATGGAATAGGTACTAGCTAGCTTAATAGTTAATATTTGCGCGATTGGAACTGGCAGTGGATCAGGAACTGGCAGTGGATCAAACCATTGTGAGGCAAAGGGCGGGGGGGTCGCAATCTTTTGAAACTTAAAAACGCGCTATTAAGTGTCTATAATCAGCACAATTGCTTTCATTGCGTATAATGAATATTATTTAAATTACATAGTTATGTTTGAGTGATATATTGGGGGGGACAAATCCTATTTTTCCCAGGATGGGGGGGGGGGGTCGTGTCCCCGTTCCCCCCGGGATTTCCGCCCCTGGGTCTATGCCGGTCTGCCATTGGTTTTGTTAGATTTGTGGGTATTGTGTGGAATGTTGGGACATGGTTAGATCTTACTTGTTAGACATGACTGTGCTGTTGGAGCTAGTAACACAAGCAAGCATTTCCCAACACCCGGAATAACATCTGCTAAACAGGTGTATGTGGCAAATAGATTTGGATTGGATGGGTGATTAGATTAGATAGTATGTCCACTTTATGTGCTGCAGGCTAATTACCAGCAATGTCACTGTGGTCCAAGTGAAACTCCTAGCCTATAGGTGTGAAGTATCTGCACTCTAGCCTATAGAGGAACACAGCTGTTGATAATAGGGGAATGCAAGCAAGCAGTTGAAGGGAACAAGTGACAGAGTCTAACCTGCTGTTGAACACCAGGCCCCAACCAGGTACGCGGACAGAGTATTGTTCACTCCCAGTCCTATGATGTTGCTCTGTGAAGGAGGTTAGCTTCTCAGCGTCCAATTCCTGGCAGCCTTCTCCCTAGTTGATTTGTGATTGTGAGTGATTAGAGAATGTTTGCCTTCGGTATCCAAGGTGTTTGAGAATATTGAGGACCAGTGTTCCGAGGGGCTGACTGTGACATCATAAAGCGGAATGTAGTTAGTGTGCTGTTTGAGGGATTCCAATTGAGTCCGGTGCGCTCTTCCAGACAGTGCAGTTGTGCTTCAAGTCTGCTCTCTGTGTGGTGACTTGTAAGTGCGTAAGCCTAACCCTTTACCTAACCTTAACCTATTTCTCCTAACCTGCTATGACAAAGTAACTTCCTGACAGTAGCTGTATCTCACCTAGTTGAAAGCTTGTCAGTCCTTCTCCTAAAAGGCAACCTGTGTTCCTTGATGTACTAAACCGAGGCCTGGCAGCCAGTAAGTAGAAGTAAGAGACAATTATGGCAACAATAAGTTGTAAGATGAAAGCTAGTCACATTTGAGATGTTATTAAACTGCAGTGATTGATCATATTGTCTCAGCAGCTCACAGATCACTGCAGCTGTACGTAGGCCATTTATAAATAGGCCAAACAACTACCTCTTCCCCTACTGTATTGATATTTTTATTTTGCTCCTTTGCACCCCAGTATTTCATGTACTGTCAAACCTACCATTCCAGTGTTTTAATTCGCCACCATGGCCTATTTATTGCCTTTACCTCCCTTATCTCACCTCATTTGCTCACATTGTGTTTGTTTTACTCCATGTGTAACTCTGTGTTGTTATATGTGTGGAAGTGCTTTGCTTTATCTTGGCCAGGTCGCAGTTGTAAATGACAACTTGTTCTCAACTTGCCTACCTGGTTAAAGAAAGGTGAAGTAAATTGAAATCAAAAATGTCTCCCTTTTGGAATGACCTGTTGACATGGGCCCTCCTCCTGTGGCGGTCATTTTATGCAACATCTGAGGCCATCTGGCGGGCATAGTGCTATCTGGCCTATAAATGATCCACCTCATAGCAGTAATTCCATAATAAGACGCTTTGTTATTGGTTTGTGAAGAAAAGCACAATACAATATTTGCACATCCCTATCGCCTCTGTACACATAGGAACACTAGCCCTTCATTGGGTGGGTGTCTGAGGAATGTGTTACTGCGTTTCACCTTACAGAGGTATCACCACCCTTCCCATCGGAACCTCAGGTCCTCTTGGCTCCCTGACTGTCAGGCTGGATCGTGTCTAGGGAAGAAAAAAGAAGATTGATGTTACATTACATGGCCTTCAATAGCAAAATGACTGATGAGGTGACATGTGCCGTCTTCCCTGTGGCTCAGTTGGTAGAGCACGGTGTTTGCAATGCCAGGGTTGTGGGTTTGATTCCCACGGGGGGCCAGTACCAAAAAAAATAAAAAATAGACATTGTATGAAATGTATGCATTCACTACTGTAAGTCGCTCTGGATAAGAGCGTCTGCTAAATGAGTCAAATGTCTACAATAAATAAAAAAAACATGATGGGCCCCTTTGGCTTTATGGCATTCCATGTGTATTTGTTTCCCCGTTGCCTACATCTTCCCCCTTTGGATTTGACGGTGTCTCAATTATGGCATGAAGGTTTTGTGTGTTACTTGTTGCGATTATGTGGGTGGAAGAGTCACCTTCGTTTCTCCTTTCTACTTGGGACCTCTATTTGAGTTCTTTAGGCCTATCTCTAGCCTACTAATTCAGTGTTTTCCAACTCCAGGGGTAGAGTAGCCTATTTTGTTGTAGCCCTGGAGAGGCACAGCTGATTCAACTACTTATCACCTTGTCCTCAATGAGTTGAATCAGGTGCAGCAACAACAACAACAACAACAACAACTGTGAGGAGTCGGACACAGAGTACTAGTTGATCCCTCAGTTGTCACACTTTGGCTTTGTTATATCAGTATTTGACTGTGTTTCCCGCGCATGTTAGTTGCTTTCATTTCTTCTCGGTTCCTCCCTCGTTCCCTAGAACGAGCACCCTCCCCTTTGCAACAGAGGCCAGGCGAAAGCGCGCGCTTTCTGTGCCACTGGCTTCAATCAGGTCCACCAAATGCACATAATAAGCGCACCACGCACCCTTGCGTACGTCATTCATTCACTTGAACTCCGCGAGCGAACACATATACACCATGTCTGGAAGAGGCAAAGGCGGCAAGGGACTGGGAAAAGGAGGCGCCATCTGAGACAGAAAGAGAGCGAGACTTCTCTGCGTTCTAAAAGAGCAACCCTTTCTAAGGGTAATTCCAGGTTCGTGTAGGCAGATATCAACTTCTCTCATTCCTGAGGCAACACGCTGTCGGGTTCCCCCCTCGTGCAATAACGCGAGCAGACTGCCAACAAGTGTCGAGCCGTCTCAACTGCGCCTAGACAAACATGCGTTCTTCAAGGTAAAGAGGTATGTTTGATTTAAGGCGCTGCAATTACAGTTTTTCATAATCATTCGATCACTGATAAACGTAGCTAATTGTCGAAAACAGTCAAACCGCATTGTTCTTAGCCAGTCTTTAACAACTACACTGCAGTCGTTTCCTGATCATGCACTAGCATTCTAGCTTTTAACTAACAAAACATTGGTCTTCTACCGCGTGGCTCTGCACTGCCCCGCCCCCAATCCTAACTAACAAATCTACATTGTTTGAACCAAGTTGCTCTGTGTTTGGCTCCCATCTCCAGTATATATCTTATAAGTAACCACTGGCACTAACCCAACCCATCATCAGAAAGTGTTTTTAGTCTAAATTAAACAACCTGAATATACCATAAGCCTCACTACAAAACCAACAATGGCTACTGCACCCCCAATCACAAATGAACAGAGAAAATTGATATGGACCAAAGCTTTTGATGGGATATCAGACATGACTAGGACACAAACTCTGGAGGAAAACCCCCATCACCAAACCAAAAAGGATCCCCGCCTATCCAAGTACGGCAGGTCCCAATCAGGCAAGAAAAACACATTATCACTGGAGTGTTATGCCACTTCTATCCAGCAAGAAATTATAGTGCAAAAAGAGAGCACCAACTCTCCTGAACCCACCCCTGAAGAACCCAGCAAATCAATGAATGCTACCAGGCCACCCAAGGAGTGCACCATCCCAATCTCTCCACCAAGCATCACCACCAGAGATGAAATACCACTTACCAAGGACAAAACGGACCCTATTGCGCTCCAGGAAGTACTAGTCCAGCTCCAATACCTTGCCAGCGAACTCAACAAACATACCCAATCAACCCCTCTTGCCCCCTTTGCTCTCCAACTACAAGATACCCTCATGAAAATGAGCACGGCCCTTGTACACGACGATACCACAGCAACTAACCCTCCACAAGCCCTACCTCTATCCCCACCTCAAGATACCTATTCTGATATTGTCACTCAGAATATGGAAAGATATGGGAAGCTGTACAGCAGCCACCCACAAAAACAGGCCAGAAGGGAAGGCACAAGCGACAAGCAGATACTGTCTCCTGTGGTAATTGACTTCCTGAACAGCGATGCCCTCCCACCTCCTTCAAACAAAGACATCTACAAAGAAATCCTACACAATAAACCTAATGTCCAACTGCAAAAGCTCATCCAGATGAGAAGAGGTGGAATCCTTGTATTTGTCAAGGATATCCACTCTCTGAACTCTCTCCTCTCCCCCTGGCCCACAGGGGCCTTTAATGGGGCAACAATAAAGTGTAGGCTGGCACAGAGAGGAAACCAAACCACCCAAGACAACAGACTCACCAAGCAGCTAATCATCAAGGGCATCCAAATGGAAACCACCAGCGAAGAAATCCAACAGGAGCTGGAGAGGCAGCGCATTACAACCACCAAAGTATACAGGATCGTCAGCCGAGCCACACAGCAACCGACTACTTTCATCCGTATTCACCTCAACAACCCGGACGACGCGCCTGGCCTACTGCTAGAGGGATTCTACATGAACTACTTCCACTTCAGGGTGGAAAGAGCACGGCCACCCCCCACCAGCATTAAGCAGTGCTACAAATGTCAAGAATTCAACCACGTATCCACCGATTGCAAAAACCAGGTAAAATGTCTGCGATGTGCTGAAAACCACCACCATAAAGAATGCCCAAAAGAGAAAAACGATGCCAGCTGTGCCAACTGTGGTGGTGCCCACTCATCGGTTTCCAGACAATGCCCCACCTATCTAGCCCTCACCACCACCAAGCCCACCCGTGCTACTACCAGCACAGCCACTACCAACCATCTCACAACACCAAGCCTCCCCGGCTCTCAGCCTCTCACCAACACCATTCACCTGCAGGAGGATCTGAAAGGAATATGCAAAGACGAAGAAATGGTAAAGAGAGTCATGGACAGCATAAGGAAACACAGAGATGGCCCCACCTCTTAACTCTAAATCGCCTTCTACAGCCTTATTAACTACACTCCAAACCAAATGGCTACTCCAATAAATGTTCTACATATCAACATCAGAGGCT
Source organism: Salmo salar (assembly GCF_965601325.2). Taxonomy (NCBI): domain Eukaryota; kingdom Metazoa; phylum Chordata; class Actinopteri; order Salmoniformes; family Salmonidae; genus Salmo; species Salmo salar. The sequence continues at coordinate 40,901,175 of NC_138302.1, read as the reverse complement.
TGAGGAGAAACAAGCAGGAGCTGAAGCAACTTTTTCTAGAAAAGCAAATTAGCATTGCCTCTATCAACGAAACCTTCCTAAATAGTAATGCAAGATTCCGTATTCCTGGCTTTAACATTCTAAGGAAGGATCGACCAGAGGGATGCGGAGGGGGTGTGGCACTGCTATTAAAGGAAGGAATCGAGTACTCTGAAGCTGTCTTCAACCTCACCAAAGAAGAACTCAACAACAATGAGTACACTGCAGCAAAAATACTCCTAAATGCACAAACAACTCTTTTGATAGCCACCATATACTGTCCACCCACAACAACACCCTCCGAAAAATTGATCACTGCCCTTGCAGACAACAACAGCCATACCATCATAATGGGAGATTTTAATGCCAAACACATCGACTTCAACTGTAATACTACAAATCACTCGGGAAGAGTATTAAGAGACATCCTCGACAATACAAACCTGGCCATCCTCAACACCAACGAGCCCACACACATCCATTCTTCAACCTCCGCGGCAGACATCCTTGATCTTGTCCTCTGCTCCCCGGACTTGGCTGCTAAACTCCTTAGTTTCTCCATCAGCCATGACGTGGGAAGTGACCACCTTCCTGTCCTTGCCTCCTTCTCTCTCCAACTTCAGCAAGCACCTGAAAAACAAAGATACAACTACAAGAAAGCAAACTGGGAAAAATACAGAAAATGCATCACAGGCAAGATAACAAACATTGCAGTAACAACACAGAACCCCAAGGATTTGGACCAGCTGGCTGAGAAAATAGGGAATATCCTCATCCAGGCCCGGGAAGAGACTATCTCACTTACCTCCACCAGACCACCACAACAACAACTCCCACCACATATCCTCAGTCTCATCAAGCAGAAAAGAAAGGTCCGGAGAGACTTCATCAGAACAAGAGCATCCAACCTGAAAACAGAAGTTAATCAACTACAGAATCACATCAGACATCAACTCACCCTCCACAAACAGAAACAATGGACTGCCTTTTATCACCAGCTAGATGCAGACACCAACCCCCGGACCTTCTGGCAAAAAATCAAAACAATTAACGGAGACAAAACCAATAACATCATACCTGTGCTAAAGTTTCAAAACCAACTCATCGAAGACAACAAAACAAAAGCAACATTATTCAGAAACCACCTACAAAATGTTCATTCTTGTCCCGACGATCCTCTCTTTGACAAAGACTGGAAAAACATCGTCGACAGAGAAATACAGAAAACAGTGTATACTTCAAATCTGACACCAGCAGACCATCCCCTCACCCGCTCTGTTACCATTGAAGAAATCAAGACTCATCTGAAAAAAACGAAAAACAAAGCACCTGGGGAAGACAACATTGACAGCACACTCATCAAACAAGCACCTGATGACTACCTGCACCTCCTTTCTAACCTCTTCACCGCATGTCTCATGGAAGGCTATTTTCCCCTACCCTGGAAATCTGCAGTTGTCACAATGATCCACAAACCTGGCAAAGACCCATACAACGTTGCAAGTTATAGACCAATCAGCCTCCTCAGTCATGTCGGGAAGCTGTTTGAGAGAGTATTCACCCAAAGACTGAGCAGCCACACTGAGGAAATGGGGCTCCTTGGAATCCACCAAACTGGCTTCAGGAAAAGAAGATCAACTACCGATAACATTCTAAGACTGTCAGAGGACATCCTTCGGAACTTCAAGAAAAAAGAACTCACCCTGGCGGTTTTCTTTGATACAGAAAAAGCATTTGACAAGATGTGGCACAATGGGTTGTGCTACCGGCTTGCAGACTCCAACCTCAAACTACCACTCTCCATCAGGAACATCATCACTAGCTTTCTCCACAACCGTACAATTAAAGTGAAGGTCTCGACAGCTATATCCTCACCTTTTACACCCGAAGCAGGTGTCCCACAGGGGGCAGTTCTAAGCCCACTACTTTTCCTACTCTACATATCAGATATTTATTACCCTCCACCCACCGTAGGCCAAGTCTCACAGTTTGCCGATGACCTCTGCTACTGGTCCAGCTCCAAATGCCCCCAACTTGCTGGAAAAAAACTCCAGAAGTCTATTGAGATGATCGAGACGTGGTCTAACATGTGGCGCGTAAAATTGAACCCACAAAAGACCCAATGTGTCCTCTTCACAAGAAGCACCAGCAAAAAAAGCAAGAAACCCATAGATCTCCAACTCTACGGTGAAACAATAAAAGTAGAAAAAGAAGCAAAATTCCTTGGAGTCACCTTCCAGAAGAACATGCACTGGACAACCCATATAGCGAACATAGAGAGAGAGGGACGAAAAAGACTAAACCACCTAAAAACACTATGTGGAAAAAAATATGGAGCCTCGCCTCAGACAGTGCTGAAAGTCTACATCAGCTACATCCGATCTCTCTTTGAATACGCCTTACCAGCCTGGATAACAGCCTCACCACAGCAGATGAATCGGCTACAGACAATCCAAAACATGGCAGTAAAAATGGCTTACAGACTACCAAGATCCATCAGCAATCACTACGTTAACAGCATATCTGGAATCACATCAATCAACAAGAGACAGACAATCATCGGCCAGAAGTTCATCAACAGAGCCACTCGCAACCCATCACTGAAGGAAGCTGTGGGACAGGCCAAATGGACTACAGATACACCCATCTCCGTAATGCTGAAACTGACCTAAAGGAAAAGGAAGAACAAAAAAAAGATTAAAAAAAAAAAAAAAAGGTTATTATACTAACATGTGTGCGAATGAAAGTGTGTAGATATGTGAATGCACCCCTTAACACCCCCCCCCTGCAGAGTGTGTGCTATAATGTTTTTTTTATTTTTGTTTTATTTTATTATTTTTTTGTATATTTTTTATGTTATAATTTTTTTTTATATATTTGATTATAGATCTTTATATGTTTTTAATTTTAGACTTTTCTAGTTGCTGTATTTTTTAGTTTTTTTTTTACACAACAAACTCAGGTCGGGAAAAGGATAAGGCGAAACTAACCTACGCTTGTTCTGATAAAAACTCCAGGGCACTTAGCCTAAGGGGATGCCTTGCTTGACCACACCTTCCTTCCTTGCTCTTGGCCTGCCCTGCCTCTTCCACCAATCCAGTTTGTTTCTATGGACAGAAAAGAGCAGAGGCTCTGAGCTGTCCAATCAAGTCCATTGTTGTTGTCCTTGCGTACGTCATTCATTCACTTGAACTCCGCTAGCGAACACATATACACCATGTCTGGAAGAGGCAAAGGCGGCAAGGGACTGGGAAAAGGAGGCGCCATCTGAGACAGAAAGAGAGCGAGACTTCTCTGCGTTCTAAAAGAGCAACCCTTTCTAAGGGTAATTCCAGGTTCGTGTAGGCAGATATCAACTTCTCTCATTCCTGAGGCAACACGCTGTCGGGTTCCCCCCTCGTGCAATAACGCGAGCAGACTGCCAACAAGTGTCGAGCCGTCTCAACTGCGCCTAGACAAACATGCGTTCTTCAAGGTAAAGAGGTATGTTTGATTTAAGGCGCTGCAATTACAGTTTTTCATAATCATTCGATCACTGATAAACGTAGCTAATTGTCGAAAACAGTCAAACCGCATTGTTCTTAGCCAGTCTTTAACAACTACACTGCAGTCGTTTCCTGATCATGCACTAGCATTCTAGCTTTTAACTAACAAAACATTGGTCTTCTACCGCGTGGCTCTGCACTGCCCCGCCCCCAATCCTAACTAACAAATCTACATTGTTTGAACCAAGTTGCTCTGTGTTTGGCTCCCATCTCCAGTATATATCTTATAAGTAACCACTGGCACTAACCCAACCCATCATCAGAAAGTGTTTTTAGTCTAAATTAAACAACCTGAATATACCATAAGCCTCACTACAAAACCAACAATGGCTACTGCACCCCCAATCACAAATGAACAGAGAAAATTGATATGGACCAAAGCTTTTGATGGGATATCAGACATGACTAGGACACAAACTCTGGAGGAAAACCCCCATCACCAAACCAAAAAGGATCCCCGCCTATCCAAGTACGGCAGGTCCCAATCAGGCAAGAAAAACACATTATCACTGGAGTGTTATGCCACTTCTATCCAGCAAGAAATTATAGTGCAAAAAGAGAGCACCAACTCTCCTGAACCCACCCCTGAAGAACCCAGCAAATCAATGAATGCTACCAGGCCACCCAAGGAGTGCACCATCCCAATCTCTCCACCAAGCATCACCACCAGAGATGAAATACCACTTACCAAGGACAAAACGGACCCTATTGCGCTCCAGGAAGTACTAGTCCAGCTCCAATACCTTGCCAGCGAACTCAACAAACATACCCAATCAACCCCTCTTGCCCCCTTTGCTCTCCAACTACAAGATACCCTCATGAAAATGAGCACGGCCCTTGTACACGACGATACCACAGCAACTAACCCTCCACAAGCCCTACCTCTATCCCCACCTCAAGATACCTATTCTGATATTGTCACTCATAATATGGAAAGATATGGGAAGCTGTACAGCAGCCACCCACAAAAACAGGCCAGAAGGGAAGGCACAAGCGACAAGCAGATACTGTCTCCTGTGGTAATTGACTTCCTGAACAGCGATGCCCTCCCACCTCCTTCAAACAAAGACATCTACAAAGAAATCCTACACAATAAACCTAATGTCCAACTGCAAAAGCTCATCCAGATGAGAAGAGGTGGAATCCTTGTATTTGTCAAGGATATCCACTCTCTGAACTCTCTCCTCTCCCCCTGGCCCACAGGGGCCTTTAATGGGGCAACAATAAAGTGTAGGCTGGCACAGAGAGGAAACCAAACCACCCAAGACAACAGACTCACCAAGCAGCTAATCATCAAGGGCATCCAAATGGAAACCACCAGCGAAGAAATCCAACAGGAGCTGGAGAGGCAGCGCATTACAACCACCAAAGTATACAGGATCGTCAGCCGAGCCACACAGCAACCGACTACTTTCATCCGTATTCACCTCAACAACCCGGACGACGCGCCTGGCCTACTGCTAGAGGGATTCTACATGAACTACTTCCACTTCAGGGTGGAAAGAGCACGGCCACCCCCCACCAGCATTAAGCAGTGCTACAAATGTCAAGAATTCAACCACGTATCCACCGATTGCAAAAACCAGGTAAAATGTCTGCGATGTGCTGAAAACCACCACCATAAAGAATGCCCAAAAGAGAAAAACGATGCCAGCTGTGCCAACTGTGGTGGTGCCCACTCATCGGTTTCCAGACAATGCCCCACCTATCTAGCCCTCACCACCACCAAGCCCACCCGTGCTACTACCAGCACAGCCACTACCAACCATCTCACAACACCAAGCCTCCCCGGCTCTCAGCCTCTCACCAACACCATTCACCTGCAGGAGGATCTGAAAGGAATATGCAAAGACGAAGAAATGGTAAAGAGAGTCATGGACAGCATAAGGAAACACAGAGATGGCCCCACCTCTTAACTCTAAATCGCCTTCTACAGCCTTATTAACTACACTCCAAACCAAATGGCTACTCCAATAAATGTTCTACATATCAACATCAGAGGCTTGAGGAGAAACAAGCAGGAGCTGAAGCAACTTTTTCTAGAAAAGCAAATTAGCATTGCCTCTATCAACGAAACCTTCCTAAATAGTAATGCAAGATTCCGTATTCCTGGCTTTAACATTCTAAGGAAGGATCGACCAGAGGGATGCGGAGGGGGTGTGGCACTGCTATTAAAGGAAGGAATCGAGTACTCTGAAGCTGTCTTCAACCTCACCAAAGAAGAACTCAACAACAATGAGTACACTGCAGCAAAAATACTCCTAAATGCACAAACAACTCTTTTGATAGCCACCATATACTGTCCACCCACAACAACACCCTCCGAAAAATTGATCACTGCCCTTGCAGACAACAACAGCCATACCATCATAATGGGAGATTTTAATGCCAAACACATCGACTTCAACTGTAATACTACAAATCACTCGGGAAGAGTATTAAGAGACATCCTCGACAATACAAACCTGGCCATCCTCAACACCAACGAGCCCACACACATCCATTCTTCAACCTCCGCGGCAGACATCCTTGATCTTGTCCTCTGCTCCCCGGACTTGGCTGCTAAACTCCTTAGTTTCTCCATCAGCCATGACGTGGGAAGTGACCACCTTCCTGTCCTTGCCTCCTTCTCTCTCCAACTTCAGCAAGCACCTGAAAAACAAAGATACAACTACAAGAAAGCAAACTGGGAAAAATACAGAAAATGCATCACAGGCAAGATAACAAACATTGCAGTAACAACACAGAACCCCAAGGATTTGGACCAGCTGGCTGAGAAAATAGGGAATATCCTCATCCAGGCCCGGGAAGAGACTATCTCACTTACCTCCACCAGACCACCACAACAACAACTCCCACCACATATCCTCAGTCTCATCAAGCAGAAAAGAAAGGTCCGGAGAGACTTCATCAGAACAAGAGCATCCAACCTGAAAACAGAAGTTAATCAACTACAGAATCACATCAGACATCAACTCACCCTCCACAAACAGAAACAATGGACTGCCTTTTATCACCAGCTAGATGCAGACACCAACCCCCGGACCTTCTGGCAAAAAATCAAAACAATTAACGGAGACAAAACCAATAACATCATACCTGTGCTAAAGTTTCAAAACCAACTCATCGAAGACAACAAAACAAAAGCAACATTATTCAGAAACCACCTACAAAATGTTCATTCTTGTCCCGACGATCCTCTCTTTGACAAAGACTGGAAAAACATCGTCGACAGAGAAATACAGAAAACAGTGTATACTTCAAATCTGACACCAGCAGACCATCCCCTCACCCGCTCTGTTACCATTGAAGAAATCAAGACTCATCTGAAAAAAACGAAAAACAAAGCACCTGGGGAAGACAACATTGACAGCACACTCATCAAACAAGCACCTGATGACTACCTGCACCTCCTTTCTAACCTCTTCACCGCATGTCTCATGGAAGGCTATTTTCCCCTACCCTGGAAATCTGCAGTTGTCACAATGATCCACAAACCTGGCAAAGACCCATACAACGTTGCAAGTTATAGACCAATCAGCCTCCTCAGTCATGTCGGGAAGCTGTTTGAGAGAGTATTCACCCAAAGACTGAGCAGCCACACTGAGGAAATGGGGCTCCTTGGAATCCACCAAACTGGCTTCAGGAAAAGAAGATCAACTACCGATAACATTCTAAGACTGTCAGAGGACATCCTTCGGAACTTCAAGAAAAAAGAACTCACCCTGGCGGTTTTCTTTGATACAGAAAAAGCATTTGACAAGATGTGGCACAATGGGTTGTGCTACCGGCTTGCAGACTCCAACCTCAAACTACCACTCTCCATCAGGAACATCATCACTAGCTTTCTCCACAACCGTACAATTAAAGTGAAGGTCTCGACAGCTATATCCTCACCTTTTACACCCGAAGCAGGTGTCCCACAGGGGGCAGTTCTAAGCCCACTACTTTTCCTACTCTACATATCAGATATTTATTACCCTCCACCCACCGTAGGCCAAGTCTCACAGTTTGCCGATGACCTCTGCTACTGGTCCAGCTCCAAATGCCCCCAACTTGCTGGAAAAAAACTCCAGAAGTCTATTGAGATGATCGAGACGTGGTCTAACATGTGGCGCGTAAAATTGAACCCACAAAAGACCCAATGTGTCCTCTTCACAAGAAGCACCAGCAAAAAAAGCAAGAAACCCATAGATCTCCAACTCTACGGTGAAACAATAAAAGTAGAAAAAGAAGCAAAATTCCTTGGAGTCACCTTCCAGAAGAACATGCACTGGACAACCCATATAGCGAACATAGAGAGAGAGGGACGAAAAAGACTAAACCACCTAAAAACACTATGTGGAAAAAAATATGGAGCCTCGCCTCAGACAGTGCTGAAAGTCTACATCAGCTACATCCGATCTCTCTTTGAATACGCCTTACCAGCCTGGATAACAGCCTCACCACAGCAGATGAATCGGCTACAGACAATCCAAAACATGGCAGTAAAAATGGCTTACAGACTACCAAGATCCATCAGCAATCACTACGTTAACAGCATATCTGGAATCACATCAATCAACAAGAGACAGACAATCATCGGCCAGAAGTTCATCAACAGAGCCACTCGCAACCCATCACTGAAGGAAGCTGTGGGACAGGCCAAATGGACTACAGATACACCCATCTCCGTAATGCTGAAACTGACCTAAAGGAAAAGGAAGAACAAAAAAAAGATTAAAAAAAAAAAAAAAAGGTTATTATACTAACATGTGTGCGAATGAAAGTGTGTAGATATGTGAATGCACCCCTTAACACCCCCCCCCCCCTGCAGAGTGTGTGCTATAATGTTTTTTTTATTTTTGTTTTATTTTATTATTTTTTTGTATATTTTTTATATTATAATTTTTTTTTATATATTTGATTATAGATCTTTATATGTTTTTAATTTTAGACTTTTCTAGTTGCTGTATTTTTTAGTTTTTTTTTTACACAACAAACTCAGGTCGGGAAAAGGATAAGGCGAAACTAACCTACGCTTGTTCTGATAAAAACTCCAGGGCACTTAGCCTAAGGGGATGCCTTGCTTGACCACACCTTCCTTCCTTGCTCTTGGCCTGCCCTGCCTCTTCCACCAATCCAGTTTGTTTCTATGGACAGAAAAGAGCAGAGGCTCTGAGCTGTCCAATCAAGTCCATTGTTGTTGTCCTTGCGTACGTCATTCATTCACTTGAACTCCGCTAGCGAACACATATACACCATGTCTGGAAGAGGCAAAGGCGGCAAGGGACTGGGAAAAGGAGGCGCCATCTGAGACAGAAAGAGAGCGAGACTTCTCTGCGTTCTAAAAGAGCAACCCTTTCTAAGGGTAATTCCAGGTTCGTGTAGGCAGATATCAACTTCTCTCATTCCTGAGGCAACACGCTGTCGGGTTCCCCCCTCGTGCAATAACGCGAGCAGACTGCCAACAAGTGTCGAGCCGTCTCAACTGCGCCTAGACAAACATGCGTTCTTCAAGGTAAAGAGGTATGTTTGATTTAAGGCGCTGCAATTACAGTTTTTCATAATCATTCGATCACTGATAAACGTAGCTAATTGTCGAAAACAGTCAAACCGCATTGTTCTTAGCCAGTCTTTAACAACTACACTGCAGTCGTTTCCTGATCATGCACTAGCATTCTAGCTTTTAACTAACAAAACATTGGTCTTCTACCGCGTGGCTCTGCACTGCCCCGCCCCCAATCCTAACTAACAAATCTACATTGTTTGAACCAAGTTGCTCTGTGTTTGGCTCCCATCTCCAGTATATATCTTATAAGTAACCACTGGCACTAACCCAACCCATCATCAGAAAGTGTTTTTAGTCTAAATTAAACAACCTGAATATACCATAAGCCTCACTACAAAACCAACAATGGCTACTGCACCCCCAATCACAAATGAACAGAGAAAATTGATATGGACCAAAGCTTTTGATGGGATATCAGACATGACTAGGACACAAACTCTGGAGGAAAACCCCCATCACCAAACCAAAAAGGATCCCCGCCTATCCAAGTACGGCAGGTCCCAATCAGGCAAGAAAAACACATTATCACTGGAGTGTTATGCCACTTCTATCCAGCAAGAAATTATAGTGCAAAAAGAGAGCACCAACTCTCCTGAACCCACCCCTGAAGAACCCAGCAAATCAATGAATGCTACCAGGCCACCCAAGGAGTGCACCATCCCAATCTCTCCACCAAGCATCACCACCAGAGATGAAATACCACTTACCAAGGACAAAACGGACCCTATTGCGCTCCAGGAAGTACTAGTCCAGCTCCAATACCTTGCCAGCGAACTCAACAAACATACCCAATCAACCCCTCTTGCCCCCTTTGCTCTCCAACTACAAGATACCCTCATGAAAATGAGCACGGCCCTTGTACACGACGATACCACAGCAACTAACCCTCCACAAGCCCTACCTCTATCCCCACCTCAAGATACCTATTCTGATATTGTCACTCAGAATATGGAAAGATATGGGAAGCTGTACAGCAGCCACCCACAAAAACAGGCCAGAAGGGAAGGCACAAGCGACAAGCAGATACTGTCTCCTGTGGTAATTGACTTCCTGAACAGCGATGCCCTCCCACCTCCTTCAAACAAAGACATCTACAAAGAAATCCTACACAATAAACCTAATGTCCAACTGCAAAAGCTCATCCAGATGAGAAGAGGTGGAATCCTTGTATTTGTCAAGGATATCCACTCTCTGAACTCTCTCCTCTCCCCCTGGCCCACAGGGGCCTTTAATGGGGCAACAATAAAGTGTAGGCTGGCACAGAGAGGAAACCAAACCACCCAAGACAACAGACTCACCAAGCAGCTAATCATCAAGGGCATCCAAATGGAAACCACCAGCGAAGAAATCCAACAGGAGCTGGAGAGGCAGAGCATTACAACCACCAAAGTATACAGGATCGTCAGCCGAGCCACACAGCAACCGACTACTTTCATCCGTATTCACCTCAACAACCCGGACGACGCGCCTGGCCTACTGCTAGAGGGATTCTACATGAACTACTTCCACTTCAGGGTGGAAAGAGCACGGCCACCCCCCACCAGCATTAAGCAGTGCTACAAATGTCAAGAATTCAACCACGTATCCACCGATTGCAAAAACCAGGTAAAATGTCTGCGATGTGCTGAAAACCACCACCATAAAGAATGCCCAAAAGAGAAAAACGATGCCAGCTGTGCCAACTGTGGTGGTGCCCACTCATCGGTTTCCAGACAATGCCCCACCTATCTAGCCCTCACCACCACCAAGCCCACCCGTGCTACTACCAGCACAGCCACTACCAACCATCTCACAACACCAAGCCTCCCCGGCTCTCAGCCTCTCACCAACACCATTCACCTGCAGGAGGATCTGAAAGGAATATGCAAAGACGAAGAAATGGTAAAGAGAGTCATGGACAGCATAAGGAAACACAGAGATGGCCCCACCTCTTAACTCTAAATCGCCTTCTACAGCCTTATTAACTACACTCCAAACCAAATGGCTACTCCAATAAATGTTCTACATATCAACATCAGAGGCTTGAGGAGAAACAAGCAGGAGCTGAAGCAACTTTTTCTAGAAAAGCAAATTAGCATTGCCTCTATCAACGAAACCTTCCTAAATAGTAATGCAAGATTCCGTATTCCTGGCTTTAACATTCTAAGGAAGGATCGACCAGAGGGATGCGGAGGGGGTGTGGCACTGCTATTAAAGGAAGGAATCGAGTACTCTGAAGCTGTCTTCAACCTCACCAAAGAAGAACTCAACAACAATGAGTACACTGCAGCAAAAATACTCCTAAATGCACAAACAACTCTTTTGATAGCCACCATATACTGTCCACCCACAACAACACCCTCCGAAAAATTGATCACTGCCCTTGCAGACAACAACAGCCATACCATCATAATGGGAGATTTTAATGCCAAACACATCGACTTCAACTGTAATACTACAAATCACTCGGGAAGAGTATTAAGAGACATCCTCGACAATACAAACCTGGCCATCCTCAACACCAACGAGCCCACACACATCCATTCTTCAACCTCCGCGGCAGACATCCTTGATCTTGTCCTCTGCTCCCCGGACTTGGCTGCTAAACTCCTTAGTTTCTCCATCAGCCATGACGTGGGAAGTGACCACCTTCCTGTCCTTGCCTCCTTCTCTCTCCAACTTCAGCAAGCACCTGAAAAACAAAGATACAACTACAAGAAAGCAAACTGGGAAAAATACAGAAAATGCATCACAGGCAAGATAACAAACATTGCAGTAACAACACAGAACCCCAAGGATTTGGACCAGCTGGCTGAGAAAATAGGGAATATCCTCATCCAGGCCCGGGAAGAGACTATCTCACTTACCTCCACCAGACCACCACAACAACAACTCCCACCACATATCCTCAGTCTCATCAAGCAGAAAAGAAAGGTCCGGAGAGACTTCATCAGAACAAGAGCATCCAACCTGAAAACAGAAGTTAATCAACTACAGAATCACATCAGACATCAACTCACCCTCCACAAACAGAAACAATGGACTGCCTTTTATCACCAGCTAGATGCAGACACCAACCCCCGGACCTTCTGGCAAAAAATCAAAACAATTAACGGAGACAAAACCAATAACATCATACCTGTGCTAAAGTTTCAAAACCAACTCATCGAAGACAACAAAACAAAAGCAACATTATTCAGAAACCACCTACAAAATGTTCATTCTTGTCCCGACGATCCTCTCTTTGACAAAGACTGGAAAAACATCGTCGACAGAGAAATACAGAAAACAGTGTATACTTCAAATCTGACACCAGCAGACCATCCCCTCACCCGCTCTGTTACCATTGAAGAAATCAAGACTCATCTGAAAAAAACGAAAAACAAAGCACCTGGGGAAGACAACATTGACAGCACACTCATCAAACAAGCACCTGATGACTACCTGCACCTCCTTTCTAACCTCTTCACCGCATGTCTCATGGAAGGCTATTTTCCCCTACCCTGGAAATCTGCAGTTGTCACAATGATCCACAAACCTGGCAAAGACCCATACAACGTTGCAAGTTATAGACCAATCAGCCTCCTCAGTCATGTCGGGAAGCTGTTTGAGAGAGTATTCACCCAAAGACTGAGCAGCCACACTGAGGAAATGGGGCTCCTTGGAATCCACCAAACTGGCTTCAGGAAAAGAAGATCAACTACCGATAACATTCTAAGACTGTCAGAGGACATCCTTCGGAACTTCAAGAAAAAAGAACTCACCCTGGCGGTTTTCTTTGATACAGAAAAAGCATTTGACAAGATGTGGCACAATGGGTTGTGCTACCGGCTTGCAGACTCCAACCTCAAACTACCACTCTCCATCAGGAACATCATCACTAGCTTTCTCCACAACCGTACAATTAAAGTGAAGGTCTCGACAGCTATATCCTCACCTTTTACACCCGAAGCAGGTGTCCCACAGGGGGCAGTTCTAAGCCCACTACTTTTCCTACTCTACATATCAGATATTTATTACCCTCCACCCACCGTAGGCCAAGTCTCACAGTTTGCCGATGACCTCTGCTACTGGTCCAGCTCCAAATGCCCCCAACTTGCTGGAAAAAAACTCCAGAAGTCTATTGAGATGATCGAGACGTGGTCTAACATGTGGCGCGTAAAATTGAACCCACAAAAGACCCAATGTGTCCTCTTCACAAGAAGCACCAGCAAAAAAAGCAAGAAACCCATAGATCTCCAACTCTACGGTGAAACAATAAAAGTAGAAAAAGAAGCAAAATTCCTTGGAGTCACCTTCCAGAAGAACATGCACTGGACAACCCATATAGCGAACATAGAGAGAGAGGGACGAAAAAGACTAAACCACCTAAAAACACTATGTGGAAAAAAATATGGAGCCTCGCCTCAGACAGTGCTGAAAGTCTACATCAGCTACATCCGATCTCTCTTTGAATACGCCTTACCAGCCTGGATAACAGCCTCACCACAGCAGATGAATCGGCTACAGACAATCCAAAACATGGCAGTAAAAATGGCTTACAGACTACCAAGATCCATCAGCAATCACTACGTTAACAGCATATCTGGAATCACATCAATCAACAAGAGACAGACAATCATCGGCCAGAAGTTCATCAACAGAGCCACTCGCAACCCATCACTGAAGGAAGCTGTGGGACAGGCCAAATGGACTACAGATACACCCATCTCCGTAATGCTGAAACTGACCTAAAGGAAAAGGAAGAACAAAAAAAAGATTAAAAAAAAAAAAAAAGGTTATTATACTAACATGTGTGCGAATGAAAGTGTGTAGATATGTGAATGCACCCCTTAACACCCCCCCCCCCCCTGCAGAGTGTGTGCTATAATGTTTTTTTTATTTTTGTTTTATTTTATTATTTTTTTGTATATTTTTTATATTATAATTTTTTTTTATATATTTGATTATAGATCTTTATATGTTTTTAATTTTAGACTTTTCTAGTTGCTGTATTTTTTAGTTTTTTTTTTACACAACAAACTCAGGTCGGGAAAAGGATAAGGCGAAACTAACCTACGCTTGTTCTGATAAAAACTCCAGGGCACTTAGCCTAAGGGGATGCCTTGCTTGACCACACCTTCCTTCCTTGCTCTTGGCCTGCCCTGCCTCTTCCACCAATCCAGTTTGTTTCTATGGACAGAAAAGAGCAGAGGCTCTGAGCTGTCCAATCAAGTCCATTGTTGTTGTCCTTGCGTACGTCATTCATTCACTTGAACTCCGCTAGCGAACACATATACACCATGTCTGGAAGAGGCAAAGGCGGCAAGGGACTGGGAAAAGGAGGCGCCAAGCGTCACCGCAAGGTTCTCCGCGATAACATCCAGGGAATCACCAAGCCCGCTATCCGCCGTCTGGCTCGCCGTGGCGGCGTGAAGCGTATCTCCGGGCTGATTTACGAGGAGACCCGCGGTGTCCTGAAGGTGTTCCTGGAGAACGTGATCCGTGACGCCGTCACCTACACCGAGCACGCCAAGAGGAAGACCGTTACCGCCATGGACGTGGTGTACGCTCTGAAACGCCAGGGACGCACCCTGTACGGTTTCGGCGGTTAAACGCCCTCTTTTCGGAACGTCAACATCCCGACTTGAACCCAAAGGCTCTTTTAAGAGCCACCCACATGCGCTTCAAAAAGGCCAATTCCATTGTCGTAGGAAGATTTGTAGAGGTCCCTTATCTAGTAAGAAACTATGAGCCACTCTGAGTGGACAGGGAGTGTTAATGACAGGAGTGTAGAAACGGTGGGATTTAGAGGCACCCGACATAAAGCCACCATGAGTCGGTAGACGTGGCTGGAGCAGAAGGGGATGTCTGACGGTGCAAAGTGGGCCGTAAGGCAATAGCCCTCCCTTTTTGAAACACACAATTCCCCACCATGGAGTAGGGGGAGGTAGGGCGCGCAGGTCTTTGTTAGGGAAGCAAGCCTCTGAGTGGAAGGCTCTGACGCGCGCTCAGCTCCACTGGGCAAATGGCAGGGGCGTGTCCACGGCCGCTGAATTTGCTTAGCTTCCTCTTCATAAGACGGGAAAGCGCCCTCCACCCCCTCATTCGTTTCTGAGAAGCAACGACACATCAGCATCATGCCCGAGCCAGCAAAGTCCGCGCCCAAGAAGGGCTCCAAGAAAGCCGTCACCAAGACAGCAGGGAAAGGCGGCAAGAAGCGCCGAAAGTCGAGGAAGGAGAGCTACGCCATTTACGTGTACAAAGTGCTGAAGCAGGTCCACCCCGACACCGGCATCTCCTCCAAGGCCATGGGAATCATGAACTCGTTCGTGAACGACATCTTCGAGCGTATCGCCGGAGAGTCCTCTCGCCTGGCCCACTACAACAAGCGTTCCACCATCACCTCCAGGGAGATCCAGACCGCCGTGCGCCTGCTGCTCCCCGGCGAGTTGGCCAAACACGCAGTGTCCGAGGGCACCAAGGCCGTGACCAAGTACACCAGTTCCAAGTAAACAGCCCGTTTGGAGTGCTGTACTAACCCAAAGGCTCTTTTAAGAGCCACCCACCCTGTCAGTGAAAAAAGCAAATCCATCAGGAGCAAATGAATGTGTTCCACTGTATCATTTAGAGTGGAGGGGTTGGCGCCTTTTTCGGTGTCTTTGTCTGCAGGACATGTCAAACAGGGGTGACATGAATTCCAGGTGAAAGGTGTTATTGTGGAATAAGTGAATAGAAGAAATGGCCCTATAGCCTAATGACGTTGACCTGTAAAGAGGCCCTATCCAGTGGAGGAAGAATATGAATGTGGGATTCCACTAGTGCTCCAATGACTATACAACAGGGAGGAGAAAAATCAAGTAGAGAGAGAGAGATACAGCCCTTGTTCCACTCACTCACTCACTCGCATGCATGCACTAACTAGAGAGACACTCCCTAGGCCTATATCAGGGCGACCAAGCACATGGGGCGCCAGCCTCCATAGCGCCGGCCGGTCAAACAGACACCAAGACCCACAGACACAAAGACCGGCACGAGTCACGCTGCGGAGTCAGAGAAAGAGAGAGAGAGAGAGACACACACACTACCTATCTCCCTACCTATCAGAAGAAAAGAAGAGAAAAACACACACACACACACACACACACAGTGCAAGTAAACATGGCGTTGGACAATGTATATATATTTATATATATATATCTCGTGTGCGTCCTGGACACATGACGAATACAACTTGAAACTTGGAGTACAACACTAGTCTCAGCCAGGCCTCACAAGTGCATGTGTTTTAAGGTCCCCAAAAGAGCTCTCCTTTAAAACACCCAGGACCACATCAGGGGACGCCGAACCATTTGATTGCCTTGCCAGACATCTCGGCTCACTACACAATCAATGGTGCTCGCAATCGGATGCACTTTTAGGCCATTTAGGAGACAAATAGCACAGGAAAACCAGTGCGCACAGCTCCAGCCGACAGTCGAACGGTGAGGTTTTGAGCGAGTTGCAACAAAATGCACGGGGCTTCTGCAGCCCACATGACTTTATTCTGAACGGAGACAAGTCTGCTCACTGGGCCGTTGGCTTTTGGACCAAAAACACGGCTCCGTCGGTGACTTTTGGACCGATATTGGCGACCAGAAAACACAAGTGAAAGAGCATTTGGCCAGCCCGGAGAAGCCGAGCTGGGTGGCTTGAGTCTACATGGTTCTCATGTCGCGTTTAAGGCCAGCCCCCTGCACGGTGTGGAGCTTCAATAGCGCAGAGCAGCGTCTACAGCAAACTACTCCTCACAGACTACCGTAAGTGTGTGTGTTTACCGGACCAAGCGAGAGACATGGCAGAAGTCGCACCAGCACCCGCCGCCGCCGCGCCGGCCAAGGCACCCAAGAAGAAGGCAGCAGCCAAGCCCAAGAAAGCGGGACCCAGCGTAGGCGAGCTCATCGTCAAGGCGGTGTCCGCCTCCAAGGAGAGGAGCGGCGTGTCCCTGGCCGCGCTCAAGAAGAGTCTGGCGGCAGGCGGCTACGACGTGGAGAAGAACAACTCCCGTGTCAAGATCGCCGTCAAGAGCCTCGTCACCAAGGGCACCCTGGTCCAGACCAAGGGCACCGGTGCCTCCGGCTCCTTCAAGCTCAACAAGAAAGCCGTCGAGGCAAAAAAGCCCGCCAAGAAAGCCGCAGCCCCCAAAGCAAAGAAGGTGGCCGCCAAGAAGCCCGCCGCGGCGAAGAAGCCCAAGAAGGTAGCAGCCAAGAAGGCCGTCGCCGCAAAGAAGTCCCCCAAGAAGGCCAAGAAGCCCGCTACACCCAAAAAGGCCGCCAAGAGCCCAAAGAAGGTGAAGAAGCCCGCCGCAGCGGCCAAGAAGGCGGCCAAGAGCCCCAAGAAGGCTACCAAGGCAGCGAAGCCCAAAGCCGCCAAGCCCAAGGCAGCCAAGGCCAAGAAGGCAGCCCCCAAGAAGAAGTAAAGCTATTACAAACGGTGTTCTACTCGACACATGTTGTTACCACAAAAGGCTCTTTTAAGAGCCACCCACCTCTTTCCATAAAAGCGCATGTCATTCCATGTACTACTTGTCGTTCACTAGGCTACTTTTACGCACCACATTTTTCCCACTCGGAGAGAGGCATATAATATAATAATAGTGCAGCAGCCTCACCAGTCATTTGTGTATGAGCCATTGTTGTGATGTGTTAGATGTGTTCCATGTCATATTGATCTTCATAATAAGAAGAATACATACTGGAGAGGACAGCAGCACCCTCACTGTGATGTGTTAATCATCATCATCCTAATACTATAGCGTATTGGAAATCGCAGCGAATAGTGCAGCTATCTATGTGTTTCCCATTTGGATGATTTGATTTGTCATAAAGTAACAAAGTCGGAGGGAAACAGAGTAGCCTAGCCCTTCTTTCTCACTCAGCTGCCTGCCTGCGGGCGGGCGGGCGGGCTTAGGGCTGACTGTCTGTCTGTCTGTCCCTCACTCCAATTGGATAAGGCCACACCGGCCCGGTGGCCAATCGCTGCCTCTTGTGGCGAGGTATAAGTAAGGCTCTCGAGGTGCCCAGCGGCTCATTCAGACTTTCTGTGACATACTGAAGCTACCAATATGAGCGGAAGAGGCAAAACCGGAGGCAAGGCCAGGGCCAAGGCAAAGACACGTTCATCCCGTGCCGGACTCCAGTTCCCCGTGGGCCGTGTGCACAGGCTGCTGCGCAAAGGCAACTACGCCGAGCGTGTGGGCGCTGGCGCACCAGTGTACCTGGCCGCCGTGCTCGAGTACCTGACTGCTGAGATCCTGGAGTTGGCCGGCAACGCTGCCCGTGACAACAAGAAGACTCGTATCATCCCCCGTCACCTGCAGCTGGCCGTCCGTAACGACGAGGAGCTGAACAAACTGCTTGGCGGCGTGACCATCGCTCAGGGTGGTGTGCTGCCCAACATCCAGGCAGTGCTGCTCCCCAAGAAGACTGAGAAGGCCGTCAAAGCCAAGTAAAATCGCTACTGCGGCTGCCACTTGACTACTCAACCCCCAAAGGCTCTTTTAAGAGCCAACCACCTAGCTCTGCAAAAGCGCAAAGTGTCCTTTCTATGACTGACTGCCACATATGAAGTATTTGGAGTGTTTGTCACATACACGGCACCATATCATGAGGCCTTAAATGAAGAGTAACACCTAGGCCTCGTTTGTCATAGCAGGCTAGAATTCGGCCGGTGACTATTATTGCGCGTAAAGTGTCGGCCCTAACAAAAGACACCAAGCGCGCCTCGGCGAGGGTGGGGGGGGGGGTGGATTTTGGGGCGGCACGGAGAGGCCGAGGCTCCCGTCCAATGGGCGTCGGAGGAGGCCTCCCCAACGGGCCAATCAGGGTGGTGTGGAGATGGTGTCCAATCAGCAGACGCCGCTGCCGGCTTTATAAACTTCACATAGGCATTTGGAGGCTATACTCCGACTGTGAAAGAAGGAAGCTAGCTAGCGCCATGGCCAGAACCAAGCAAACCGCTCGCAAATCCACCGGTGGCAAAGCACCCAGGAAGCAGCTCGCCACCAAGGCTGCGCGCAAGAGCGCCCCGGCCACCGGCGGCGTGAAGAAGCCTCACCGTTACAGGCCCGGCACCGTGGCTTTGAGAGAGATCCGTCGTTACCAGAAGTCCACTGAGCTGCTGATCCGCAAACTGCCCTTCCAGCGCCTGGTGAGAGAAATTGCCCAGGACTTCAAGACCGACCTGCGCTTCCAGAGTTCCGCCGTGATGGCCCTGCAGGAGGCTAGCGAGGCTTACCTGGTCGGCCTGTTCGAGGACACCAACCTGTGCGCCATCCACGCCAAGAGGGTGACCATCATGCCCAAGGACATCCAGCTGGCCCGTCGTATTCGCGGAGAGCGCGCTTAAACGATGACCTGATGTCCAAAATCCCCCAAAGGCTCTTTTAAGAGCCACCTCCATATTTCCGTCAAAGGCACAATTGTTCCATATGTACACGCCCCTCTCCAGACCGTATCATAAATAAGAGTTGGTTGTTAACTAAAGGTCACATCGAAAGGAAAAGCTGCTTATAGTATTGCAGCTTCAATATAATGTGACTAGAGTAGAACAGTCAAAGGAGGGGAAAATACAGTGATAGTAATGATATAGGGCAAAAAGTGGCAATAATTGTCACTATGTAGCTAAGAAAAACATTGCTTTGAAAGTCCCATATTGCAGTGGTGCTGAGAGACTCATGCAGAGGGGAAAACTTTCCCGTGGAGCACGGAGGCCATCTAGTGGTTAAACGTGGTTCCCTATTAGTATTTGATCTTCAGGCCAGCGTTTCCCAAACTCTGTCCTCTGCTAGAGTCTGTCAATGACTTTGTGATAATCGCCATTGATTGCAACAAAAAAAGCCGTTTTGATCTGATCATTAGCACGTCAGGGTAAAGCTGTGTGCACCCCATAATTCATGCGACTGACTAAGGTATTGACAGTAAAATGATATCTCTGTCCAACGCAAGTGAATGTATTTCGTGGGATGAAGTCAGATCCCTGATCCCATGAATAATCCCATTAATGACATACCCATCGTTAAGAGAAAAGGTATCAGGACAGCAGGAATCAATAGATGTAATCATCGACGGCTTGCAAAACAGCTGTTCTGAAACAGGACACAAGAAGCTGCAGTGATTGACCTATTATTAGTTGAGCAATTACAGAATTGCAATCACCAGTGCAGGTACGTCCTGATTGCAGCATAGTCTTCATAAGGAAGTAAATGCCTCAGCACATGACAACTTCACAGTGCTAAATATTGGATTCTACTGACTCCCATATTTGTTTGTTGGTTGTTGGGATGCCACTATCTACTAGGCTGCCAAATCCTTTTTTACAGTGTAGATACATCACCTACGCGAAAGAAGATTTGCTTGACAGCTTCAACAAACGATAAGGCCCTAAATACAGGCTGCCAGTTAAATGCAGAAATCACACAGCTAGAACGCAGGACAAAAGAGCTGGGAAAACGACATCAATCCAAAGGGATAATGTACAATAGTCAGACGCATGGCACAGGCAAAAAGTGGAATTCTCTGCGCATGCGTTGCTGTATTCCGCGCGTTTGAATGGACAGCGCGCCTCTGCTGCATCTTCACTCACGAGACAGGTAATAGCGGAGCTCCGTGGTGCTGAAAAGGCCAGCGCCTCTGTAATTGGTCACAGAATCATCCACGTTTTTTCCCAACACTTTCCCTGGTCATTGGTGTAAGATGTAGTCCTAAAGCAAAAGTTGTATAGGCATGTGGACCTTTTTTGGAGCTGGCTACAGATAAAGAGAGAAAAGTAGCAATCCCTTTGGAATAAAGTAGTACAATGTAAGTGACCCTCATTTGATACTTGAGAAACATACATTCACATGACGTAGTGTTCCAAATCTGCAGGTGAAGAAAAGGGTTAAGTGAATATGATTTAAGAGCAGTCAAATGAAGTAATAGTGACATAGATTGGAAGAAATGAAATAAGTCATGTGAGCATAGCATTGTGGAAAGCAATGACTTTAGAAAGGTGAAGATGATTTCCAGATTAGGTTTGTTGAAAAAGTAACTGTATCATTTGAGGTACTCTACATGGAACCTCTGCCTATTTGATGATCTGTTGTAGTTATTGTAATATATTTTTTGGACCCCATAGGTTGAGGGATGAATGCGCTGTGTGGCCATTGTGAGTAGCACTTTTGATCCAGCAGGTGTCGCGAAAATCCGTCCCTATGTGGCTTGAATGATGAGCGGACGTATTCCTTATAGGCATTGATGAATTGAATTCAGGCAGGTGTTGGCAACATGACTTCTGGTCCAGCAGGTGGCGGTGAAATGCCTCCCTATCTATACGAGTTGACCTATTCCTTTGAGCTCCTAAATGAAGCATAGGGTGTCAATCAACATTGCATCTCGGCTGAACCCTGTTGTGGGCGGTTTTCTTCCCTTAATTGGACATGATTCCGGTGTTGTTCATCTCCTCTTCATTAGTCCTTCTGCATGTCTTGCACTGAGGTGTGTGTTTGTGTTTGAAATCACTGGGCACTTGAATAATGGAACACCGGTTACTTTTATCATGCCGAGCTAGTTTGCATGGCTCATGTCATATGGATATACACCTTTCTATTGTCATGTATGTAGGTCTATGCAGGGGCGAAAATCTGATATCAACTTTGGAGGGGACAATTACATGACATTTTGTCAAGAGCAATTCCTGAGGGGGACACCAAAAGTAGTGGTGTAACACATAGCCTACATTGTAATATGGTCAATGTATATTGAGGAAGCAAAGAAATAAGGTGTTTGCCGTACTCCTAACTACCGGTACCCAAAACTACACAACAGCAATACCATTGCCTTTAACAAATCTTAGTTCAGTCACCAGTTGAAGTTGAGAGTGGGGGTATCCATGGCATTTTCCAATTATGTTCCTATTTTACAAGTGGAAAAAATGGAGAACCTTTCATAATGTTGCCAAACAAAGACTCAACAAACTTACCTGAGACTCCCTGTCTCTGCCAGTCTGTCCCTGCATATCTGTCCCCAACTCTGCTGTCTGTGTGCCGCCTGCTCTGCCTAATGACATCATTGTGAAACATTTCCATTAGAATTTCATTTCTTTGTTATGAACATTGTATCAACTAGTCTTTGAGATATTAGGCTACTAGGGTTGTTACTATGCGTTTTGGTGTATTGAAAAATAGTCTGATGTCCGTGTTTTATTTTTGTGCCATTTTTGTAGCTGGCTGGCTACACACACAGTGTGTAGGTTGTTTACAGTAGGGCTTCGATCTAAAAGGTAGCTAGCAAATGTGAAACGGATTAAAATGACAAGAGTTGACAGCTGTATGAGTTCACCATTTACACAACATATGCTGCAACCTTTTGTAATTTGAATAGTTTGTTTCATATTGGCTGGCTTCCAACAATAGCTGATTTTGCCAAGCTAGCGAGCACCACTTCAGTTTCAGTGGTGTTTGCTCTAATCTTTGCTACCCGGGTTAAATAAAGGTGAAATGAAATAAAGAAATAGTAGCTTTTGCAACGACACCATGAAATATATTTAACACAATGGTAGATGAGAGTGTAATTGACTTCAGTTTATCGCTAACCTTTGAATCACTAACTTCCATCATCTGCATGCTGATTCCATTTTTGACGACGCCACATAAATGGAATAGGTACTAGCTAGCTTAATAGTTAATATTTGCGCGATTGGAACTGGCAGTGGATCAGGAACTGGCAGTGGATCAAACCATTGTGAGGCAAAGGGCGGGGGGGTCGCAATCTTTTGAAACTTAAAAACGCGCTATTAAGTGTCTATAATCAGCACAATTGCTTTCATTGCGTATAATGAATATTATTGAAATTACATAGTTATGTTTGAGTGATATATTGGGGGGGACAAATCCTATTTTTCCCAGGATGGGGGGGGTCGTGTCCCCGTCCCCCCCGGGATTTCCGCCCCTGGGTCTATGCCGGTCTGCCATTGGTTTTGTTAGATTTGTGAGTATTGTGTGGAATGTTGGGACATGGTTAGATCTTACTTGTTAGACATGACTGTGCTGTTGGAGCTAGTAACACAAGCAAGCATTTCCCAACACCCGGAATAACATCTGCTAAACAGGTGTATGTGGCAAATAGATTTGGATTGGATGGGTGATTAGATTAGATAGTATGTCCACTTTATGTGCTGCGGGCTAATTACCAGCAATGTCACTGTGGTCCAAGTGAAACTCCTAGCCTATAGGTGTGAAGTATCTGCACTCTAGCCTATAGAGGAACACAGCTGTTGATAATAGGGGAATGCAAGCAAGCAGTTGAAGGGAACAAGTGACAGAGTCTAACCTGCTGTTGAACACCAGGCCCCAACCAGGTACGCGGACAGAGTATTGTTCACTCCCAGTCCTATGATGTTGCTCTGTGAAGGAGGTTAGCTTCTCAGCGTCCAATTCCTGGCAGCCTTCTCCCTAGTTGATTTGTGATTGTGAGTGATTAGAGAATGTTTGCCTTCGGTATCCAAGGTGTTTGAGAATGTTGAGGACCAGTGTTCCGAGGGGCTGACTGTGACATCATAAAGCGGAATGTAGTTAGTGTGCTGTTTGAGGGATTCCAATTGAGTCCGGTGCGCTCTTCCAGACAGTGCAGTTGTGCTTCGAGTCTGCTCTCTGTGTGGTGACTTGTAAGTGGGTAAGCCTAACCCTTTACCTATTTCTCCTAACCTGCTATGACAAAGTGACTTCATGACAGTAGCTGTATCTCACCTAGTTGAAAGCTTGTCAGTCCTTCTCCTAAAAGGCAACCTGTGTTCCTTGATGTACTAAACCGAGGCCTGGCAGCCAGTAAGTAGAAGTAAGAGACAATTATGGCAACAATAAGTTGTAAGATGAAAGCTAGTCAGATTTGAGATGTTATTAAACTGCAGTGATTGATCATATTGTCTCAGCAGCTCACAGATCACTGCAGCTGTACATAGGCCATTTATAAATAGGCCAAACGACTACCTCTTCCCCTACTGTATTGATATTTTTATTTTGCTCCTTTGCACCCCAGTATTTCATGTACTGTCAAATCTAGCATTCCAGTGTTTTAATTCGCCACCATGGCCTATTTATTGCCTTTACCTCCCTTATCTCACCTCATTTGCTCACATTGTGTTTGTTTTACTCCATGTGTAACTCTGTGTTGTTATATGTGTGGAAGTGCTTTGCTTTATCTTGGCCAGGTCGCAGTTTGTAAATGACAACTTGTTCTCAACTTGCCTATCTGGTTAAAGAAAGGTGAAGTCAATTGAAATCCAAAATGTCTCCCTTTTGGAATGACCTGTTGACATGGGCCCTCCTCCTGTGGCGGTCATTTTCTGCAACATCTGAGGCCATCTGGCGGGCATAGTGCTATCTGGCCTATAAATGATCCACCTCATAGCAGTAATTCCATAATAAGACGCTTTGTTATTGGTTTGTGAAGAAAAGCACAATACGATATTTGCACATCCCTCTCGCCTCTGTACACATAGGAACACTAGCCCTTCATTGGGTGGGTGTCTGAGGAATGTGTTACTGCGTTTCACCTTACAGAGGTATCACCACCCTTCCCATCGGAACCTCAGGTCCTCTTGGCTCCCTGACTGTCAGGCTGGATCGTGTCTAGGGAAGAAAAAAGAAGATTGATGTTACATTACATGGCCTTCAATAGCAAAATGACTGATGAGGTGACATGACATGTGCCGTCTTCCCTGTGGCTCAGTTGGTAGAGAACGGTGTTTGCAATGCCAGGGTTGTGGGTTTGATTCCCACGGGGGGCCAGTACCAAAAAAAAAGAAAAAAAAATAGACATTGTATGAAATGTATGCATTCACTCAAATGAGTCAAATGTCTACAATAAAGAAAAAAAAACATGATGGGCCCCTTTGGCTTTATGGCATTCCATGTGTATTTGTTTCCCCGTTGCCTACATCTTCCCCCTTTGGATTTGACGGTGTCTCAATTATGGCATGAAGGTTTTGTGTGTTACTTGTTGCGATTATGTGTGTGGAAGAGTCACCTTCGTTTCTCCTTTCTACTTGGGACCTCTATTTGAGTTCTTTAGGCCTATCTCTAGCCTACTAATTCAGTGTTTTCCAACTCCAGGGGTAGAGTAGCCTATTTTGTTGTAGCCCTGGAGAGGCACAGCTGATTCAACTACTTATCACCTTGTCCTCAATGAGTTGAATCAGGTGCAGCAACAACAACAACAACAACAACAATGTGAGGAGTCGGACACAGAGTACTAGTTGATCCCTCAGTTGTCACACTTTGTTCTATCAGTATTTGACTGATGTTAGTTGCTTTCATTTGTTCTCGGTTCCTCCCTCGTTCCCTAGAACGAGCACCCTCCCCTTTGCAACAGAGGCCAGGCGAAAGCGCGCGCTTTCTGTGCCACTGGCTTCAATCAGGTCCACCAAATGCACATAATAAGCGCACCACGCACCCCGGCGTACGTCATTCATTCACTTGAACTCCGCTAGCGAACACATATACACCATGTCTGGAAGAGGCAAAGGCGGCAAGGGACTGGGAAAAGGAGGCGCCAAGCGTCACCGCAAGGTTCTCCGCGATAACATCCAGGGAATCACCAAGCCCGCTATCCGCCGTCTGGCTCGCCGTGGCGGCGTGAAGCGTATCTCCGGGCTGATCTACGAGGAGACCCGCGGTGTCCTGAAGGTGTTCCTGGAGAACGTGATCCGTGACGCCGTCACCTACACCGAGCACGCCAAGAGGAAGACCGTTACCGCCATGGACGTGGTGTACGCTCTGAAACGCCAGGGACGCACCCTGTACGGTTTCGGCGGTTAAACGCCCTCTTTTCGGAACGTCAACATCCCGACTTGAACCCAAAGGCTCTTTTAAGAGCCACCCACATGCGCTTCAAAAAGGCCAATTCCATTGTCGTAGGAAGATTTATAGAGGTCCCTTATCTAGTAAGAAACTATGAGCCACTCTGAGTGGACAGGGAGTGTTAATGACAGGAGTGTAGAAACGGTGGGATTTAGAGGCACCCGACATAAAGCCACCATGAGTCGGTAGACGTGGCTGGAGCAGAAGGGGATGTCTGACGGTGCAAAGTGGGCCGTAAGGCAATAGCCCTCCCTTTTTGAAACACACAATTCCCCACCATGGAGTAGGGGGAGGTAGGGCGCGCAGGTCTTTGTTAGGGAAGCAAGCCTCTGAGTGGAAGGCTCTGACGCGCGCTCAGCTCCACTGGGCAAATGGCAGGGGCGTGTCCACGGCCGCTGAATTTGCTTAGCTTCCTCTTCATAAGACGGGAAAGCGCCCTCCACCCCCTCATTCGTTTCTGAGAAGCAACGAGACATCAGCATCATGCCCGAGCCAGCAAAGTCCGCGCCCAAGAAGGGCTCCAAGAAAGCCGTCACCAAGACAGCAGGGAAAGGCGGCAAGAAGCGCCGAAAGTCGAGGAAGGAGAGCTACGCCATTTACGTGTACAAAGTGCTGAAGCAGGTCCACCCCGACACCGGCATCTCCTCCAAGGCCATGGGAATCATGAACTCGTTCGTGAACGACATCTTCGAGCGTATCGCCGGAGAGTCCTCTCGCCTGGCCCACTACAACAAGCGTTCCACCATCACCTCCAGGGAGATCCAGACCGCCGTGCGCCTGCTGCTCCCCGGCGAGTTGGCCAAACACGCAGTGTCCGAGGGCACCAAGGCCGTGACCAAGTACACCAGTTCCAAGTAAACAGCCCGTTTGGAGTGCTGTACTAACCCAAAGGCTCTTTTAAGAGCCACCCACCCTGTCAGTGAAAAAAGCAAATCCATCAGGAGCAAATGAATGTGTTCCACTGTATCATTTAGAGTGGAGGGGTTGGCGCCTTTTTCGGTGTCTTTGTCTGCAGGACATGTCAAACAGGGGTGACATGAATTCCAGGTGAAAGGTGTTATTGTGGAATAAGTGAATAGAAGAAATGGCCCTATAGCCTAATGACGTCGACCTGTAAAGAGGCCCTATCCAGTGGAGGAAGAATATGAATGTGGGATTCCACTAGTGCTCCAATGACTATACAACAGGGAGGAGAAAAATCAAGTAGAGAGAGAGAGAGAGATACAGCCCTTGTTCCACTCACTAACTAGAGAGACACTCCCTAGGCCTATATCAGGGCGACCAAGCACATGGGGCGCCAGCCTCCATAGCGCCGGCCGGGCAAACAGACACCAAGACCCACAGACACAAAGACCGGCACGAGTCACGCTGCGGAGTCAGAGAAGAAAAGAAGAGAAAAACACACACACACACAGTGCAAGTAAACATGGCGTTGGACAATGTATATATATATATATATATATATATATATATCTCGTGTGCGTCCTGGACACATGACGAATACAACTTGAAACTTGGAGTACAACACTAGTCTCAGCCAGGCCTCACAAGTGCATGTGTTTTAAGGTCCCCAAAAGAGCTCTCCTTTAAAACACCCAGGACCACATCAGGGGACGCCGAACCATTTGATTGCCTTGCCAGACATCTCGGCTCACTACACAATCAATGGTGCTCGCAATCGGATGCACTTTTAGGCCATTTAGGAGACAAATAGCACAGGAAAACCAGTGCGCACAGCTCCAGCCGACAGTCGAACGGTGAGGTTTTGAGCGAGTTGCAACAAAATGCACGGGGCTTCTGCAGCCCACATGACTTTATTCTGAACGGAGACAAGTCTGCTCACTGGGCCGTTGGCTTTTGGACCAAAAACACGGCTCCGTCGGTGACTTTTGGACCGATATTGGCGACCAGAAAACACAAGTGAAAGAGCATTTGGCCAGCCCGGAGAAGCCGAGCTGGGTGGCTTGAGTCTACATGGTTCTCATGTCGCGTTTAAGGCCAGCCCCCTGCACGGTGTGGAGCTTCAATAGCGCAGAGCAGCGTCTACAGCAAACTACTCCTCACAGACTACCGTAAGTGTGTGTGTTTACCGGACCAAGCGAGAGACATGGCAGAAGTCGCACCAGCACCCGCCGCCGCCGCGCCGGCCAAGGCACCCAAGAAGAAGGCAGCAGCCAAGCCCAAGAAAGCGGGACCCAGCGTAGGCGAGCTCATCGTCAAGGCGGTGTCCGCCTCCAAGGAGAGGAGCGGCGTGTCCCTGGCCGCGCTCAAGAAGAGTCTGGCGGCAGGCGGCTACGACGTGGAGAAGAACAACTCCCGTGTCAAGATCGCCGTCAAGAGCCTCGTCACCAAGGGCACCCTGGTCCAGACCAAGGGCACCGGTGCCTCCGGCTCCTTCAAGCTCAACAAGAAAGCCGTCGAGGCAAAAAAGCCCGCCAAGAAAGCCGCAGCCCCCAAAGCAAAGAAGGTGGCCGCCAAGAAGCCCGCCGCGGCGAAGAAGCCCAAGAAGGTAGCAGCCAAGAAGGCCGTCGCCGCAAAGAAGTCCCCCAAGAAGGCCAAGAAGCCCGCTACACCCAAAAAGGCCGCCAAGAGCCCAAAGAAGGTGAAGAAGCCCGCCGCAGCGGCCAAGAAGGCGGCCAAGAGCCCCAAGAAGGCTACCAAGGCAGCGAAGCCCAAAGCCGCCAAGCCCAAGGCAGCCAAGGCCAAGAAGGCAGCCCCCAAGAAGAAGTAAAGCTATTACAAACGGTGTTCTACTCGACACATGTTGTTACCACAAAAGGCTCTTTTAAGAGCCACCCACCTCTTTCCATAAAAGCGCATGTCATTCCATGTACTACTTGTCGTTCTACATCGTGGAGCTCCGCCCCATAGGGGAGCCTGCTCTAGTGGTTTACCCCGCTGCCTAGGCAGCGAATAGCCTGAGAGAAAATTATGCACACACCTGCAGCCAATAGGAGTACAGGTGTCCCTATATAAGGGGATGCTTCCCCTCAATCAGCCTCCCATTATCTTCAGCGACAGGACTGGACTGAAGAAGCCTAGAAGAGAAGAGAAGGGAGAAGAGAAGAGAAGCGAAGAGAAGAGAAGAGAAGAGAAGAGAAGAGAAGAGAAGAATCTCCGGACGAACCCGTCGTCAATATCCTGTTGTTGGCGTCGTCCGAATATGAGCACATCTTTTCCACCCCCAAAAGCTCTTTTAAGAGCTCAGTGTCGCTGCTCCACTATGGCGGCTCTGGACCCGCACGAACTTTGTTTTGTGTGCTTAGGTTCAAAGCACGCTAGGGGCGGCCTCACAGATCCTCCGGAATGCCCTAGCTGTTCACTCCTTTCGTTAAAGGAGAGGAAACAGCGATGGGCGTTTTTCAGTGAGGATTTCCCTCTTGAAGACGCTATTTCAATGATAGCCTCGGATTCCGAGGCGTCATTTGATGACGGCGCTTCTAAAGAGGAGGAGGATGTTGGGAAGTGTCTGGGTTCTCCACTAAAAGAATCCAGTCAACCGACCGATGTTGAAAGGACCCCCCTCCCTAGGGAGAGAGAGGGGATTTTCTCATCCTATGGCGAGGAGGAGATGGGCTCTGAATTTTCAGCAGCCCCCTCCTTCGCGGTGGCCTCTCTGCGCTCTGATTTTACAGGGCTCATCGAGCGGGCTGCGAGCAGGCTGGACATTCCACTGCCCCCCACTCCCTCCGTTCCGGATGTGGATTTAATGGTGGGCGGCCCCTATTCCAGACCAAGACGGGCAACGGTACTTTTGGCGCCGACCATGCCCTCGCTCGCAAGATATGTGGAGGGTGCATGGGAAACGCCTTTGACGGCCAGAGCGCCGGTGAAGGCGTATATTCCATTCACCAAGGTAGACGGAGAACGACTCCAAGAGATGCCTACGCTCGAGGCAGCGCTAGCAGCTTACCTCGTGCCAGGTTCGAGCTCTTGGCCGTCTGCCAAGAGACCCACATTACCCACGAACAAGGACCGCCTCACAGCGCAGCTGGCTGAGAAGGCCTTTGCTCTAAGTACACAGGCTGTAGCAGCAGCAAATAATATTGCCCTCTTAGCAGCCTCTCTCTCCCGTCTCACCACGGGTAGAGAGGGGCTGTCGGGAGAGGAGATGGAGGAAGCGTCTAGGATTTCCGGCGCCATTCTCCATCTCACGCAGGCATCGGCTGTATGTGCGGGGAGATCCAAGGCCACTTTGGTGGTCCTGGAACGACACCTCTGGTTGTCTTTGACGGCTATGAAGGAGACCGACAAAGCCGCCCTATTAAACGCCCCCATCTCTGACAGCGGCCTTTTTGGAGCCGCCGTCACAGATGCGACGGCGCGTTTCGGGAAGCTTGAGGAGGAGAAAAAGCAGCTGGCTAGACACCTGCCTTTGGCGGGAGGGTCGAAGACAGCTACTAAAGATCCCCATCGCTACACCGTCTCCAGTAGACCAGGGTCTACGGCTAGACGGAGAACCCGTCGAGCAGCTACACCTGGAATGCCGAGAGCGGGCCCAGCCCCTACGGCGGCACCAGAGAAGGCGGCGGTGAAAACGGTGAGAGACACCCCGTTCATTTCGTCGCCCTGGCAGCCGAGAGGCAGTCAGAAAAGACGACGTCCATGACGGGACGAGGGGGAGAGGACGGGAGAGAGCGCTGCACTTCATGTGAGAGCGCCCACTGTTCATCCCCCACCCCTGCAAAGGGATGGAGGAGTCATTGTGTCTGTGTTCAATAAAGAATGTGTTCCATCTGACTTTGTCACAAGAGAACCTCTTTTCCATAACAGAACAGAGACCGCTCAGATTCCTTCTCTCTCTATCGCTCGCTCTTCCTCTCACCACTCTGTTTGCAGCAGCGGTGCTGAACGCACACAGAGGAAAGTGGTGAGTGTGAATGACAAGAGGAAAGCAAGACGGACGCTCGTAATGAGCCGTCATGCTATACCTCATAAAAACCCAGCACTACACACTCTGAGGAGTGAAGTAGATAAGGGTTTTAATAGCAGCATGCATACACAGCCCCTTAACGGGCCGATGAAGCAATCGCTGTTGGGAGACGGCGCACTAATTCAGGCTGGCGCCTCAATTAGTGTAGCGCAGACCCGTGCTGAGTTCACGGAGGGCTGGAACCACAAGGTTACAGGTATAACCGAAGTGTCGGCGCCCCCGATTCTCACAGAACGCGTCAGTGTTCCCTCCCCCTTTCGCGGGGGGCCCACCTTGGGCTGTCCCACCACTTCAGTGTTGGGAGACAGCGGCGGCTTGGGCCATAGAGGAATACAGGTCCTTCCTACTGTCTGTACCACAGCTTCGCGCGCTCCCGCTCTCAGAGCACTATTGGGAGTGGCAGCGAAGCTGCACCCTCTCCTCCTGGCTAAGTCGGACGCTGGAGAAGGGTTATGCCATTCAATTCCATCGAACCCCACCCCCGTTCTCGGGTGTGGTGGAGACGGTGATGAAGACGCCAGAGAAAGTAGCCGCTCTTGTGAAAGAGATTACGGAACTTTTGGCGAAGGAGGCGGTCACAGTAGTTCCCCAAGAGCAAAGGAACAGCGGGCTATATTCGCCCTATTTCCTAGTGCCAAAAAAGACGGGGGGAATGAGGCCGATATTGGATTTACGCACTCTCAACGAGAGCGTAGCCAAACGCCCTTTCCGAATGCTCACGACAAAACGTCTACTGCAATGTATTCACAACAGAGACTTTTGTGTGAGCATAGATCTAAAGGACGCGTATTTTCATGTGCCGGTACTTCCGCGTCACAGGAAATTTCTGCGTTTCGCCTTTCAAGGGGTGGCGTACGAGTATACGAGAATGCCATTCGGGTACGCTCTGGCACCTCGCACGTTTTCCAAATGTGTAGAGACGGCATTGGAGCCGCTACGCCGTCAGGGGATAAGGCTATTAGCCTACCTAGACGACCTACTGGTCTTGGCCACGTCAGCAGAGCTGGCGATCACACACACGACACAGACAGTGATTCACCTCACACGTCTGGGGTTCGCTGTGAATTGGAAAAAGAGTGCGCCTTGGCCCAGTCAGCAGATTGTCTATCTGGGGTTACAGATAGACACTGTGACTATGAGGGCGCGAATTTCGGATTCTCGACGGGCTGCCCTGTTGCTAGCCCTGAGAAAGTTTTATCCGAATCACATGGTGACGGCGCATTCCGTCATGACACTTTTGGGTCTCATGTCGTCTGCCCACTCCGTGGTTCCGCTGGGACTTTTGCACATGCGCAAAACACAGCGATGGTTTGCTCAACTACGACTGGACCCAGTGAGGCACCGTCGTCGATGGGTGACAGTTCCCCTCTCGCTCAGAGCGGATCTGAACTATTGGAGAGACCCGTGTGTAATGACGCAAGGGGTCGCAATAGGCAGAGTGTCATCCTACATCCCAGTGTACACAGATGCTTGTCTGACTGGATGGGGAGGGACATGTCAGGCTCGGGCAGTCGGAGGTGTGTGGTCCCAATCGGGACGTCACATCAACCTCCTGGAATTGGAAACGGTTCTACTGGTTCTGACCCACTTCGTGTCCACCCTACGGGGGAACGACGTGCTGGTCTGGTCAGACAACAGAACGACAGTAGCCTACATAAATCGCCAAGGGGGAGTCAGATCTCCTGCACTCCACCGATTGGCGGAGGAATTGTGGCTGTGGGCTCACGAGCACCTTCGCTCGTTGACAGCAGCACACATCCCAGGCTGTCAGAATATCGGCGCAGACCTCATGTCTCGAGGGGGTCCCCGAGACGACGAGTGGCGACTGCACCCCGAGATTGTTCTCCAAATATGGGAACGGTTCGGGAGAGCCGAGGTGGACCTGTTCGCATCACGTGTGAACGCGCAGTGTCCCCTATGGTTTTCTCTACGAGCCCAGGACGAACCGCCACTAGGGATAGACGCTTTTGCGCACCAGTGGCCAGAGGTTCTCCTGTACGCATTTCCACCGCTGTCCTGCATTCTCCCACTGCTAGCCCGCGTGAGAACAGGAGGGCTGTCAATCATATTGATAGCCCCCGACCGCCCAGGGGCTCCGTGGTACGCGGAGATGATGCAAATGTTGATTGCGCCGTCATGGCCAATTCCACATCGACAGGACGCAATGTCTCAGGCGGCAGGCATGATAGAGCAATGGCCTCTGATCGGCCAGCCACTGAAGGTCTGGCTCCTGAGAGGGACAGGTTAGAGCGCCGTGGGTTATCTGATTCGGTAATCAGAACCATACAGGGCTCACGTGCCAGTTCCACATACAGGACTTATGCCAGTAGATGGAACGTGTTTTCACAATGGTGCGTTACAGAGAATGTGGACCCCGTGTGCTGTCAGGTTGAGAGTGTGCTCTCTTTCCTACAGTTCATGTTTGACAAGCAGCGCTCACCCGCCACCATTAAGGTGTTCGCGGCAGCGATTTCAGCTTGTCATGAGGGGTTTGGCAGAGACACTGTGTTCAGTCATCCTTTAGTGAAACGGTTTCTGTTGGGGACGCGGCGGCTTAGGCCAGTGGCTAGAGCCACGCTACCACAGTGGGATTTAACGTTGGTACTCGAGGCGCTCTGTGAGACGCCGTTCGAACCATTGAATCAAATCCCACTCAAGATGTTGTCTTTGAAGACGGCACTGTTGCTTGCCTTGACTACAGCCAAGCGTGTCAGTGATTTGTGTGCTCTTTCGACGAGACCCGACTGCCTGGCCATAAATGGCGACTTGAGCAGAGCGGTGTTACGTCCTAACCCGGCATTTACGCCGAAGGTTATTAAGAGCTCATACAGGTCACAGACTGTTGAGCTATGGGCTTTTTTCCCCCCTCCTCATGAGGAGCGGAGAGAGGAGAGACTTCATCGCCTGTGCCCGGTGCGCGCCTTAGCGTGCTACGTGCAGCGCACGGCGATGATTAGGTCATCACCTCAGCTGTTTGTGTGTCACGGTGCTAACGCACTGGGTAGACCACTTTCAAAACAGCGGCTGTCTCATTGGCTTTGCGAAGGCATTGAGACGGCTTATGAGGCGGCGGGCCGAACAATGCCTCATGGCGTAAGAGCCCACTCCACTCGTGGAGTAGCGGCGTCTACGGCACTTCTCAGAGGAATTGGGGTAGAGGATATTTGTGCAGCGGCGTCGTGGTCGTCACCGTCTCCTTTTATCCGATTCTACCTATTAGACATGTCGTCTAATTCTTTAGCTCGTTCTGTACTCAGCGTAGTTGAGGACAGAACTTGAGTTAAGAAAGGTTGCAGAACTAATGGGCTGGGTTCCCATTAGGTCCGCTCTTTTTTGACAAACACGTGAGAGACACGTGTAACATAGCCTTTGTTTGACATTGTCAATACAACAGGGAATGTTTAGACTGCCACCAGTGTGTCATAGTGCTGGGAAATAGTACTGTAACCTAGTGTTACTTGACTATTAGACCGGTCACTAAAGTGGAAGGAATATTGAGGCATCATATATCTGCTAAGCAGGATAGTTGGCCTAAAATATATCGTCTGCCCACGAATCATTGGCTCTGCCTATGGATTGAGTGTGGTGAATTACACTGAGAAAGCAGTGAACATGTCTTCTAAATTGGTTCAGCCTGTACTCAGCTTTGCTGAGGTGAAGGCTGGAAATAGACGGAAAAACACAGGACTAATGGACAGGGTTTCCATCAGGTCCGTTTTTTTCCCCGTTTATTAGAAGGACTGTAGGACATGACTCCTGGCTGAATGGCACAGTGGAGTCATGTACTATAATTTGCCCACCAGGCTGACTGTGTTGGGCAGAAGGATTAGGGATATAGTTTTGTAATTGATATTACAGTACTATTAGACCAATCTGAATATCAATAGAGTTGAGTTCATCTATCTGTGGTACAGTAAGTATGACTCATATTATATGATCTGGTCACTAGTCATTGGCTTTGCCTTTAGACTGAGTGAGCGGATTAGATCAAGGACGCAGCACATTGTAACTTACTGTGTTTCACAATAAGTTACAGTACTGTGGGAATTGGTCGCAGCCATTGCTGAGCTGACCTTTTCTTAAGTGGAAAGTGTTTGGCTCGGCAGGGAGTACATCTTGGGAGCGTTTCGCTCCGCCTTAAACCACTAGGAGCAGAGCTCCCCTATGGGGCGGAGCTCCACGATGTAGAACGATAGTTACCGGAGTGTAACTCCAGTTCTATGAGTGGAGCGGAGCCCCATAGGGCTTAAGGCCCTGCCGACCCCCAGTCTCGCTGAAGATAATTTTTCGGGAGGCTGATTGAGGGGAAGCATCCCCTTATATAGGGACACCTGTACTCCTATTGGCTGCAGGTGTGTGCATAATTTTCTCTCAGGCTATTCGCTGCCTAGGCAGCGGGGTAAACCACTAGGAGCAGAGCTCCCCTATGGGGCTCCGCTCCACTCATAGAACTGGAGTTACACTCCGGTAACTATCGTTCCAATTATGGCAACAATAAGTTGTAAGATGAAAGCTAGTCAGATTTGAGATGTTATTAAACTGCAGTGATTGATCATATTGTCTCAGCAGCTCACAGATCACTGCAGCTGTACATAGGCCATTTATAAATAGGCCAAACGACTACCTCTTCCCCTACTGTATTGATATTTTTATTTTGCTCCTTTGCACCCCAGTATTTCATGTACTGTCAAATCTAGCATTCCAGTGTTTTAATTCGCCACCATGGCCTATTTATTGCCTTTACCTCCCTTATCTCACCTCATTTGCTCACATTGTGTTTGTTTTACTCCATGTGTAACTCTGTGTTGTTATATGTGTGGAAGTGCTTTGCTTTATCTTGGCCAGGTCGCAGTTTGTAAATGACAACTTGTTCT
The DNA here is from genome assembly GCF_965601325.2 of Salmo salar. Classification (NCBI taxonomy): domain Eukaryota; kingdom Metazoa; phylum Chordata; class Actinopteri; order Salmoniformes; family Salmonidae; genus Salmo; species Salmo salar. Next base: position 40,865,423 of record NC_138302.1, on the reverse strand, counting down.
CAACTTGCCTATCTGGTTAAAGAAAGGTGAAGTCAATTGAAATCCAAAATGTCTCCCTTTTGGAATGACCTGTTGACATGGGCCCTCCTCCTGTGGCGGTCATTTTCTGCAACATCTGAGGCCATCTGGCGGGCATAGTGCTATCTGGCCTATAAATGATCCACCTCATAGCAGTAATTCCATAATAAGACGCTTTGTTATTGGTTTGTGAAGAAAAGCACAATACGATATTTGCACATCCCTCTCGCCTCTGTACACATAGGAACACTAGCCCTTCATTGGGTGGGTGTCTGAGGAATGTGTTACTGCGTTTCACCTTACAGAGGTATCACCACCCTTCCCATCGGAACCTCAGGTCCTCTTGGCTCCCTGACTGTCAGGCTGGATCGTGTCTAGGGAAGAAAAAAGAAGATTGATGTTACATTACATGGCCTTCAATAGCAAAATGACTGATGAGGTGACATGACATGTGCCGTCTTCCCTGTGGCTCAGTTGGTAGAGAACGGTGTTTGCAATGCCAGGGTTGTGGGTTTGATTCCCACGGGGGGCCAGTACCAAAAAAAAAGAAAAAAAAATAGACATTGTATGAAATGTATGCATTCACTCAAATGAGTCAAATGTCTACAATAAATAAAAAAAAACATGATGGGCCCCTTTGGCTTTATGGCATTCCATGTGTATTTGTTTCCCCGTTGCCTACATCTTCCCCCTTTGGATTTGACGGTGTCTCAATTATGGCATGAAGGTTTTGTGTGTTACTTGTTGCGATTATGTGTGTGGAAGAGTCACCTTCGTTTCTCCTTTCTACTTGGGACCTCTATTTGAGTTCTTTAGGCCTATCTCTAGCCTACTAATTCAGTGTTTTCCAACTCCAGGGGTAGAGTAGCCTATTTTGTTGTAGCCCTGGAGAGGCACAGCTGATTCAACTACTTATCACCTTGTCCTCAATGAGTTGAATCAGGTGCAGCAACAACAACAACAACAACAACAATGTGAGGAGTCGGACACAGAGTACTAGTTGATCCCTCAGTTGTCACACTTTGTTCTATCAGTATTTGACTGATGTTAGTTGCTTTCATTTGTTCTCGGTTCCTCCCTCGTTCCCTAGAACGAGCACCCTCCCCTTTGCAACAGAGGCCAGGCGAAAGCGCGCGCTTTCTGTGCCACTGGCTTCAATCAGGTCCACCAAATGCACATAATAAGCGCACCACGCACCCCGGCGTACGTCATTCATTCACTTGAACTCCGCTAGCGAACACATATACACCATGTCTGGAAGAGGCAAAGGCGGCAAGGGACTGGGAAAAGGAGGCGCCAAGCGTCACCGCAAGGTTCTCCGCGATAACATCCAGGGAATCACCAAGCCCGCTATCCGCCGTCTGGCTCGCCGTGGCGGCGTGAAGCGTATCTCCGGGCTGATCTACGAGGAGACCCGCGGTGTCCTGAAGGTGTTCCTGGAGAACGTGATCCGTGACGCCGTCACCTACACCGAGCACGCCAAGAGGAAGACCGTTACCGCCATGGACGTGGTGTACGCTCTGAAACGCCAGGGACGCACCCTGTACGGTTTCGGCGGTTAAACGCCCTCTTTTCGGAACGTCAACATCCCGACTTGAACCCAAAGGCTCTTTTAAGAGCCACCCACATGCGCTTCAAAAAGGCCAATTCCATTGTCGTAGGAAGATTTATAGAGGTCCCTTATCTAGTAAGAAACTATGAGCCACTCTGAGTGGACAGGGAGTGTTAATGACAGGAGTGTAGAAACGGTGGGATTTAGAGGCACCCGACGTAAAGCCACCATGAGTCGGTAGACGTGGCTGGAGCAGAAGGGGATGTCTGACGGTGCAAAGTGGGCCGTAAGGCAATAGCCCTCCCTTTTTGAAACACACAATTCCCCACCATGGAGTAGGGGGAGGTAGGGCGCGCAGGTCTTTGTTAGGGAAGCAAGCCTCTGAGTGGAAGGCTCTGACGCGCGCTCAGCTCCACTGGGCAAATGGCAGGGGCGTGTCCACGGCCGCTGAATTTGCTTAGCTTCCTCTTCATAAGACGGGAAAGCGCCCTCCACCCCCTCATTCGTTTCTGAGAAGCAACGAGACATCAGCATCATGCCCGAGCCAGCAAAGTCCGCGCCCAAGAAGGGCTCCAAGAAAGCCGTCACCAAGACAGCAGGGAAAGGCGGCAAGAAGCGCCGAAAGTCGAGGAAGGAGAGCTACGCCATTTACGTGTACAAAGTGCTGAAGCAGGTCCACCCCGACACCGGCATCTCCTCCAAGGCCATGGGAATCATGAACTCGTTCGTGAACGACATCTTCGAGCGTATCGCCGGAGAGTCCTCTCGCCTGGCCCACTACAACAAGCGTTCCACCATCACCTCCAGGGAGATCCAGACCGCCGTGCGCCTGCTGCTCCCCGGCGAGTTGGCCAAACACGCAGTGTCCGAGGGCACCAAGGCCGTGACCAAGTACACCAGTTCCAAGTAAACAGCCCGTTTGGAGTGCTGTACTAACCCAAAGGCTCTTTTAAGAGCCACCCACCCTGTCAGTGAAAAAAGCAAATCCATCAGGAGCAAATGAATGTGTTCCACTGTATCATTTAGAGTGGAGGGGTTGGCGCCTTTTTCGGTGTCTTTGTCTGCAGGACATGTCAAACAGGGGTGACATGAATTCCAGGTGAAAGGTGTTATTGTGGAATAAGTGAATAGAAGAAATGGCCCTATAGCCTAATGACGTCGACCTGTAAAGAGGCCCTATCCAGTGGAGGAAGAATATGAATGTGGGATTCCACTAGTGCTCCAATGACTATACAACAGGGAGGAGAAAAATCAAGTAGAGAGAGAGAGAGAGATACAGCCCTTGTTCCACTCACTAACTAGAGAGACACTCCCTAGGCCTATATCAGGGCGACCAAGCACATGGGGCGCCAGCCTCCATAGCGCCGGCCGGTCAAACAGACACCAAGACCCACAGACACAAAGACCGGCACGAGTCACGCTGCGGAGTCAGAGAAAGAGAGAGAGAGAGACACACACACTACCTATCAGAAGAAAAGAAGAGAAAAACACACACACACAGTGCAAGTAAACATGGCGTTGGACAATGTATATATATATATATATATATATATCTCGTGTGCGTCCTGGACACATGACGAATACAACTTGAAACTTGGAGTACAACACTAGTCTCAGCCAGGCCTCACAAGTGCATGTGTTTTAAGGTCCCCAAAAGAGCTCTCCTTTAAAACACCCAGGACCACATCAGGGGACGCCGAACCATTTGATTGCCTTGCCAGACATCTCGGCTCACTACACAATCAATGGTGCTCGCAATCGGATGCACTTTTAGGCCATTTAGGAGACAAATAGCACAGGAAAACCAGTGCGCACAGCTCCAGCCGACAGTCGAACGGTGAGGTTTTGAGCGAGTTGCAACAAAATGCACGGGGCTTCTGCAGCCCACATGACTTTATTCTGAACGGAGACAAGTCTGCTCACTGGGCCGTTGGCTTTTGGACCAAAAACACGGCTCCGTCGGTGACTTTTGGACCGATATTGGCGACCAGAAAACACAAGTGAAAGAGCATTTGGCCAGCCCGGAGAAGCCGAGCTGGGTGGCTTGAGTCTACATGGTTCTCATGTCGCGTTTAAGGCCAGCCCCCTGCACGGTGTGGAGCTTCAATAGCGCAGAGCAGCGTCTACAGCAAACTACTCCTCACAGACTACCGTAAGTGTGTGTGTTTACCGGACCAAGCGAGAGACATGGCAGAAGTCGCACCAGCACCCGCCGCCGCCGCGCCGGCCAAGGCACCCAAGAAGAAGGCAGCAGCCAAGCCCAAGAAAGCGGGACCCAGCGTAGGCGAGCTCATCGTCAAGGCGGTGTCCGCCTCCAAGGAGAGGAGCGGCGTGTCCCTGGCCGCGCTCAAGAAGAGTCTGGCGGCAGGCGGCTACGACGTGGAGAAGAACAACTCCCGTGTCAAGATCGCCGTCAAGAGCCTCGTCACCAAGGGCACCCTGGTCCAGACCAAGGGCACCGGTGCCTCCGGCTCCTTCAAGCTCAACAAGAAAGCCGTCGAGGCAAAAAAGCCCGCCAAGAAAGCCGCAGCCCCCAAAGCAAAGAAGGTGGCCGCCAAGAAGCCCGCCGCGGCGAAGAAGCCCAAGAAGGTAGCAGCCAAGAAGGCCGTCGCCGCAAAGAAGTCCCCCAAGAAGGCCAAGAAGCCCGCTACACCCAAAAAGGCCGCCAAGAGCCCAAAGAAGGTGAAGAAGCCCGCCGCAGCGGCCAAGAAGGCGGCCAAGAGCCCCAAGAAGGCTACCAAGGCAGCGAAGCCCAAAGCCGCCAAGCCCAAGGCAGCCAAGGCCAAGAAGGCAGCCCCCAAGAAGAAGTAAAGCTATTACAAACGGTGTTCTACTCGACACATGTTGTTACCACAAAAGGCTCTTTTAAGAGCCACCCACCTCTTTCCATAAAAGCGCATGTCATTCCATGTACTACTTGTCGTTCACTAGGCTACTTTTACGCACCACATTTTTCCCACTCGGAGAGAGGCATATAATATAATAATAGTGCAGCAGCCTCACCAGTCATTTGTGTATGAGCCATTGTTGTGATGTGTTAGATGTGTTCCATGTCATATTGATCTTCATAATAAGAAGAATACATACTGGAGAGGACAGCAGCACCCTCACTGTGATGTGTTAATCATCATCATCCTAATACTATAGCGTATTGGAAATCGCAGCGAATAGTGCAGCTATCTATGTGTTTCCCATTTGGATGATTTGATTTGTCATAAAGTAACAAAGTCGGAGGGAAACAGAGTAGCCTAGCCCTTCTTTCTCACTCAGCTGCCTGCCTGCGGGCGGGCGGGCGGGCTTAGGGCTGACTGTCTGTCTGTCTGTCTGTCTGTCTGTCCCTCACTCCAATTGGATAAGGCCACACCGGCCCGGTGGCCAATCGCTGCCTCTTGTGGCGAGGTATAAGTAAGGCTCTCGAGGTGCCCAGCGGCTCATTCAGACTTTCTGTGACATACTGAAGCTACCAATATGAGCGGAAGAGGCAAAACCGGAGGCAAGGCCAGGGCCAAGGCAAAGACACGTTCATCCCGTGCCGGACTCCAGTTCCCCGTGGGCCGTGTGCACAGGCTGCTGCGCAAAGGCAACTACGCCGAGCGTGTGGGCGCTGGCGCACCAGTGTACCTGGCCGCCGTGCTCGAGTACCTGACTGCTGAGATCCTGGAGTTGGCCGGCAACGCTGCCCGTGACAACAAGAAGACTCGTATCATCCCCCGTCACCTGCAGCTGGCCGTCCGTAACGACGAGGAGCTGAACAAACTGCTTGGCGGCGTGACCATCGCTCAGGGTGGTGTGCTGCCCAACATCCAGGCAGTGCTGCTCCCCAAGAAGACTGAGAAGGCCGTCAAAGCCAAGTAAAATCGCTACTGCGGCTGCCACTTGACTACTCAACCCCCAAAGGCTCTTTTAAGAGCCAACCACCTAGCTCTGCAAAAGCGCAAAGTGTCCTTTCTATGACTGACTGCCACATATGAAGTATTTGGAGTGTTTGTCACATACACGGCACCATATCATGAGGCCTTAAATGAAGAGTAACACCTAGGCCTCGTTTGTCATAGCAGGCTAGAATTCGGCCGGTGACTATTATTGCGCGTAAAGTGTCGGCCCTAACAAAAGACACCAAGCGCGCCTCGGCGAAGGTGGGGGGTGGGGGTGGATTTTGGGGCGGCACGGAGAGGCCGAGGCTCCCGTCCAATGGGCGTCGGAGGAGGCCTCCCCAACGGGCCAATCAGGGTGGTGTGGAGATGGTGTCCAATCAGCAGACGCCGCTGCCGGCTTTATAAACTTCACATAGGCATTTGGAGGCTATACTCCGACTGTGAAAGAAGGAAGCTAGCTAGCGCCATGGCCAGAACCAAGCAAACCGCTCGCAAATCCACCGGTGGCAAAGCACCCAGGAAGCAGCTCGCCACCAAGGCTGCGCGCAAGAGCGCCCCGGCCACCGGCGGCGTGAAGAAGCCTCACCGTTACAGGCCCGGCACCGTGGCTCTGAGAGAGATCCGTCGTTACCAGAAGTCCACTGAGCTGCTGATCCGCAAACTGCCCTTCCAGCGCCTGGTGAGAGAAATTGCCCAGGACTTCAAGACCGACCTGCGCTTCCAGAGTTCCGCCGTGATGGCCCTGCAGGAGGCTAGCGAGGCTTACCTGGTCGGCCTGTTCGAGGACACCAACCTGTGCGCCATCCACGCCAAGAGGGTGACCATCATGCCCAAGGACATCCAGCTGGCCCGTCGTATTCGCGGAGAGCGCGCTTAAACGATGACCTGATGTCCAAAATCCCCCAAAGGCTCTTTTAAGAGCCACCTCCATATTTCCGTCAAAGGCACAATTGTTCCATATGTACACGCCCCTCTCCAGACCGTATCATAAATAAGAGTTGGTTGTTAACTAAAGGTCACATCGAAAGGAAAAGCTGCTTATAGTATTGCAGCTTCAATATAATGTGACTAGAGTAGAACAGTCAAAGGAGGGGAAAATACAGTGATAGTAATGATATAGGGCAAAAAGTGGCAATAATTGTCACTATGTAGCTAAGAAAAACATTGCTTTGAAAGTCCCATATTGCAGTGGTGCTGAGAGACTCATGCAGAGGGGAAAACTTTCCCGTGGAGCACGGAGGCCATCTAGTGGTTAAACGTGGTTCCCTATTAGTATTTGATCTTCAGGCCAGCGTTTCCCAAACTCTGTCCTCTGCTAGAGTCTGTCAATGACTTTGTGATAATCGCCATTGATTGCAACAAAAAAAGCCGTTTTGATCTGATCATTAGCACGTCAGGGTAATGATTCATGCGACTGACTAAGGTATTGACAGTAAAATGATATCTCTGTCCAACGCAAGTGAATGTATTTCGTGGGATGAACTCAGATCCCTGATCCCATGAATAATCCCATTAATGACATACCCATCGTTAAGAGAAAAGGTATCAGGACAGCAGGAATCAATAGATGTAATCATCGACGGCTTGCAAAACAGCTGTTCTGAAACAGGACACAAGAAGCTGCAGTGATTGACCTATTATTAGTTGAGCAATTACAGAATTGCAATCACCAGTGCAGGTACGTCCTGATTGCAGCATAGTCTTCACAAGGAAGTAAATGCCTCAGCACATGACAACTTCAAAGTGCTAAATATTGGATTCTACTGACTCCCATTGAGTACAGTCGTCTCTCTTTGGCGTGATTTGAATCATATGCATAGATTAGATGTCAATCTTGAATGAGTATATTTGTTTGTTGGTTGTTGGGATGCCACTATCTACTAGGCTGCCAAATCCTTTTTTACAGTGTAGATACATCACCTACGCGAAAGAAGATTTGCTTGACAGCTTCAACAAACGATAAGGCCCTAAATACAGGCTGCCAGTTAAATGCAGAAATCACACAGCTAGAACGCAGGACAAAAGAGCTGGGAAAACGACATCAATCCAAAGGGATAATGTACAATAGTCAGACGCATGGCACAGGCAAAAAGTGGAATTCTCTGCGCATTCGTTGCTGTATTCCGCGCGTTTGAATGGACAGCGCGCCTCTGCTGCATCTTCACTCACGAGACAGGTAATAGCGGAGCTCCGTGGTGCTGAAAAGGCCAGCGCCTCTGTAATTGGTCACAGAATCATCCACGTTTTTTCCCAACACTTTCCCTGGTCATTGGTGTAAGATGTAGTCCTAAAGCAAAAGTTGTATAGGCATGTCGACCTTTTTTGGAGCTGGCTACAGATAAAGAGAGAAAAGTAGCAATCCCTTTGGAATAAAGTAGTACAATGTAAGTGACCCTCATTTGATACTTGAGAAACATACATTCACATGACGTAGTGTTCCAAATCTGCAGGTGAAGAAAAGGGTTAAGTGAATATGATTTAAGAGCAGTCAAATGAAGTAATAGTGACATAAATTGGAAGAAATGAAATAAGTCATGTGAGCATAGCATTGTGGAAAGCAATGACTTTAGAAAGGTGAAGATGATTTCCAGATTAGGTTTGGTGAAAAAGTAACTGTATCATTTGAGGTACTCTACATGGAACCTCTGCCTATTTGATGATCTGTTGTAGTTATTGTAATATATTTTTTTGACCACATAGGTTGAGCGATGAATGCGCTGTGTGGCCATTGTGAGTAGCACTTTTGATCCAGCAGGTGTCGCGAAAATCCGTCCCTATGTGGCTTGAATGATGAGCGGACGTATTCCTTATAGGCATTGATGAATTGAATTCAGGCAGGTGTTGGCAACATGACTTCTGGTCCAGCAGGTGGCGGTGAAATGCCTCCCTATCTATACGAATTGACCTATTCCTTTGAGCTCCTAAATGAAGCATAGGGTGTCAATCAACATTGCATCTCGGCTGAACCCTGTTGTGGGCGGTTTTCTTCCCTTAATTGGACATGATTCCGGTGTTGTTCATCTCCTCTTCATTAGTCCTTCTGCATGTCTTGCACTGAGGTGTGTGTTTGTGTTTGAAATCACTGGGCACTTGAATAATGGAACACCGGTTACTTTTATCATGCCGAGCTAGTTTGCATGGCTCATGTCATATGGATATACACCTTTCTATTGTCATGTATGTAGGTCTATGCAGGGGCGAAAATCTGATATCCACTTTGGAGGGGACAATTACATGACATTTTGTCAAGAGCAATTCCTGAGGGGGACACCAAAAGTAGTGGTGTAACACATAGCCTACATTGTAATATGGTCAATGTATATTGAGGAAGCAAAGAAATAAGGTGTTTGCCGTACTCCTAACTACCGGTACCCAAAACTACACAACAGCAATACCATTGCCTTTAACAAATCTTAGTTCAGTCACCAGTTGAAGTTGAGAGTAGGGGGTATCCATGGCATTTTCCAATTATGTTCCTATTTTACAAGTGGAAAAAATGGAGAACCTTTCATAATGTTGCCAAACAAAGACTCAACAAACTTACCTGAGACTCCCTGTCTCTGCCAGTCTGTCCCTGCATATCTGTCCCCAACTCTGCTGTCTGTGTGCCGCCTGCTCTGCCTAATGACATCATTGTGAAACATTTCCATTAGAATTTCATTTCTTTGTTATGAACATTGTATCAACTAGTCTTTGAGATATTAGGCTACTAGGGTTGTTACTATGCGTTTTGGTGTATTGAAAAATAGTCTGATGTCCGTGTTTTATTTTTGTGCCATTTTTGTAGCTGGCTGGCTACACACACAGTGTGTAGGTTGTTTACAGTAGGGCTTCGATCTAAAAGGTAGCTAGCAAATGTGAAACGGATTAAAATGACAAGAGTTGACAGCTGTATGAGTTCACCATTTACACAACATATGCTGCAACCTTTTGTAATTTGAATAGTTTGTTTCATATTGGCTGGCTTCCAACAATAGCTGATTTTGCCAAGCTAGCGAGCACCACTTCAGTTTCAGTGGTGTTTGCTCTAATCTTTGCTACCCGGGTTAAATAAAGGTGAAATGAAATAAAGAAATAGTAGCTTTTGCAACGACACCATGAAATATATTTAACACAATGGTAGATGAGAGTGTAATTGACTTCAGTTTATCGCTAACCTTTGAATCACTAACTTCCATCATCTGCATGCTGATTCCATTTTTGACGACGCCACATAAATGGAATAGGTACTAGCTAGCTTAATAGTTAATATTTGCGCGATTGGAACTGGCAGTGGATCAGGAACTGGCAGTGGATCAAACCATTGTGAGGCAAAGGGCGGGGGGGTCGCAATCTTTTGAAACTTAAAAACGCGCTATTAAGTGTCTATAATCAGCACAATTGCTTTCATTGCGTATAATGAATATTATTGAAATTACATAGTTATGTTTGAGTGATATATTGGGGGGGACAAATCCTATTTTTCCCAGGATGGGGGGGGTCGTGTCCCCGTCCCCCCCGGGATTTCCGCCCCTGGGTCTATGCCGGTCTGCCATTGGTTTTGTTAGATTTGTGAGTATTGTGTGGAATGTTGGGACATGGTTAGATCTTACTTGTTAGACATGACTGTGCTGTTGGAGCTAGTAACACAAGCAAGCATTTCCCAACACCCGGAATAACATCTGCTAAACAGGTGTATGTGGCAAATAGATTTGGATTGGATGGGTGATTAGATTAGATAGTATGTCCACTTTATGTGCTGCGGGCTAATTACCAGCAATGTCACTGTGGTCCAAGTGAAACTCCTAGCCTATAGGTGTGAAGTATCTGCACTCTAGCCTATAGAGGAACACAGCTGTTGATAATAGGGGAATGCAAGCAAGCAGTTGAAGGGAACAAGTGACAGAGTCTAACCTGCTGTTGAACACCAGGCCCCAACCAGGTACGCGGACAGAGTATTGTTCACTCCCAGTCCTATGATGTTGCTCTGTGAAGGAGGTTAGCTTCTCAGCGTCCAATTCCTGGCAGCCTTCTCCCTAGTTGATTTGTGATTGTGAGTGATTAGAGAATGTTTGCCTTCGGTATCCAAGGTGTTTGAGAATGTTGAGGACCAGTGTTCCGAGGGGCTGACTGTGACATCATAAAGCGGAATGTAGTTAGTGTGCTGTTTGAGGGATTCCAATTGAGTCCGGTGCGCTCTTCCAGACAGTGCAGTTGTGCTTCGAGTCTGCTCTCTGTGTGGTGACTTGTAAGTGGGTAAGCCTAACCCTTTACCTATTTCTCCTAACCTGCTATGACAAAGTGACTTCATGACAGTAGCTGTATCTCACCTAGTTGAAAGCTTGTCAGTCCTTCTCCTAAAAGGCAACCTGTGTTCCTTGATGTACTAAACCGAGGCCTGGCAGCCAGTAAGTAGAAGTAAGAGACAATTATGGCAACAATAAGTTGTAAGATGAAAGCTAGTCAGATTTGAGATGTTATTAAACTGCAGTGATTGATCATATTGTCTCAGCAGCTCACAGATCACTGCAGCTGTACATAGGCCATTTATAAATAGGCCAAACGACTACCTCTTCCCCTACTGTATTGATATTTTTATTTTGCTCCTTTGCACCCCAGTATTTCATGTACTGTCAAATCTAGCATTCCAGTGTTTTAATTCGCCACCATGGCCTATTTATTGCCTTTACCTCCCTTATCTCACCTCATTTGCTCACATTGTGTTTGTTTTACTCCATGTGTAACTCTGTGTTGTTATATGTGTGGAAGTGCTTTGCTTTATCTTGGCCAGGTCGCAGTTTGTAAATGACAACTTGTTCTCAACTTGCCTATCTGGTTAAAGAAAGGTGAAGTCAATTGAAATCCAAAATGTCTCCCTTTTGGAATGACCTGTTGACATGGGCCCTCCTCCTGTGGCGGTCATTTTCTGCAACATCTGAGGCCATCTGGCGGGCATAGTGCTATCTGGCCTATAAATGATCCACCTCATAGCAGTAATTCCATAATAAGACGCTTTGTTATTGGTTTGTGAAGAAAAGCACAATACGATATTTGCACATCCCTCTCGCCTCTGTACACATAGGAACACTAGCCCTTCATTGGGTGGGTGTCTGAGGAATGTGTTACTGCGTTTCACCTTACAGAGGTATCACCACCCTTCCCATCGGAACCTCAGGTCCTCTTGGCTCCCTGACTGTCAGGCTGGATCGTGTCTAGGGAAGAAAAAAGAAGATTGATGTTACATTACATGGCCTTCAATAGCAAAATGACTGATGAGGTGACATGACATGTGCCGTCTTCCCTGTGGCTCAGTTGGTAGAGAACGGTGTTTGCAATGCCAGGGTTGTGGGTTTGATTCCCACGGGGGGCCAGTACCAAAAAAAAAGAAAAAAAAATAGACATTGTATGAAATGTATGCATTCACTCAAATGAGTCAAATGTCTACAATAAATAAAAAAAAACATGATGGGCCCCTTTGGCTTTATGGCATTCCATGTGTATTTGTTTCCCCGTTGCCTACATCTTCCCCCTTTGGATTTGACGGTGTCTCAATTATGGCATGAAGGTTTTGTGTGTTACTTGTTGCGATTATGTGTGTGGAAGAGTCACCTTCGTTTCTCCTTTCTACTTGGGACCTCTATTTGAGTTCTTTAGGCCTATCTCTAGCCTACTAATTCAGTGTTTTCCAACTCCAGGGGTAGAGTAGCCTATTTTGTTGTAGCCCTGGAGAGGCACAGCTGATTCAACTACTTATCACCTTGTCCTCAATGAGTTGAATCAGGTGCAGCAACAACAACAACAACAACAACAATGTGAGGAGTCGGACACAGAGTACTAGTTGATCCCTCAGTTGTCACACTTTGTTCTATCAGTATTTGACTGATGTTAGTTGCTTTCATTTGTTCTCGGTTCCTCCCTCGTTCCCTAGAACGAGCACCCTCCCCTTTGCAACAGAGGCCAGGCGAAAGCGCGCGCTTTCTGTGCCACTGGCTTCAATCAGGTCCACCAAATGCACATAATAAGCGCACCACGCACCCCGGCGTACGTCATTCATTCACTTGAACTCCGCTAGCGAACACATATACACCATGTCTGGAAGAGGCAAAGGCGGCAAGGGACTGGGAAAAGGAGGCGCCAAGCGTCACCGCAAGGTTCTCCGCGATAACATCCAGGGAATCACCAAGCCCGCTATCCGCCGTCTGGCTCGCCGTGGCGGCGTGAAGCGTATCTCCGGGCTGATCTACGAGGAGACCCGCGGTGTCCTGAAGGTGTTCCTGGAGAACGTGATCCGTGACGCCGTCACCTACACCGAGCACGCCAAGAGGAAGACCGTTACCGCCATGGACGTGGTGTACGCTCTGAAACGCCAGGGACGCACCCTGTACGGTTTCGGCGGTTAAACGCCCTCTTTTCGGAACGTCAACATCCCGACTTGAACCCAAAGGCTCTTTTAAGAGCCACCCACATGCGCTTCAAAAAGGCCAATTCCATTGTCGTAGGAAGATTTATAGAGGTCCCTTATCTAGTAAGAAACTATGAGCCACTCTGAGTGGACAGGGAGTGTTAATGACAGGAGTGTAGAAACGGTGGGATTTAGAGGCACCCGACGTAAAGCCACCATGAGTCGGTAGACGTGGCTGGAGCAGAAGGGGATGTCTGACGGTGCAAAGTGGGCCGTAAGGCAATAGCCCTCCCTTTTTGAAACACACAATTCCCCACCATGGAGTAGGGGGAGGTAGGGCGCGCAGGTCTTTGTTAGGGAAGCAAGCCTCTGAGTGGAAGGCTCTGACGCGCGCTCAGCTCCACTGGGCAAATGGCAGGGGCGTGTCCACGGCCGCTGAATTTGCTTAGCTTCCTCTTCATAAGACGGGAAAGCGCCCTCCACCCCCTCATTCGTTTCTGAGAAGCAACGAGACATCAGCATCATGCCCGAGCCAGCAAAGTCCGCGCCCAAGAAGGGCTCCAAGAAAGCCGTCACCAAGACAGCAGGGAAAGGCGGCAAGAAGCGCCGAAAGTCGAGGAAGGAGAGCTACGCCATTTACGTGTACAAAGTGCTGAAGCAGGTCCACCCCGACACCGGCATCTCCTCCAAGGCCATGGGAATCATGAACTCGTTCGTGAACGACATCTTCGAGCGTATCGCCGGAGAGTCCTCTCGCCTGGCCCACTACAACAAGCGTTCCACCATCACCTCCAGGGAGATCCAGACCGCCGTGCGCCTGCTGCTCCCCGGCGAGTTGGCCAAACACGCAGTGTCCGAGGGCACCAAGGCCGTGACCAAGTACACCAGTTCCAAGTAAACAGCCCGTTTGGAGTGCTGTACTAACCCAAAGGCTCTTTTAAGAGCCACCCACCCTGTCAGTGAAAAAAGCAAATCCATCAGTAGCAAATGAATGTGTTCCACTGTATCATTTAGAGTGGAGGGGTTGGCGCCTTTTTCGGTGTCTTTGTCTGCAGGACATGTCAAACAGGGGTGACATGAATTCCAGGTGAAAGGTGTTATTGTGGAATAAGTGAATAGAAGAAATGGCCCTATAGCCTAATGACGTCGACCTGTAAAGAGGCCCTATCCAGTGGAGGAAGAATATGAATGTGGGATTCCACTAGTGCTCCAATGACTATACAACAGGGAGGAGAAAAATCAAGTAGAGAGAGAGAGAGAGATACAGCCCTTGTTCCACTCACTAACTAGAGAGACACTCCCTAGGCCTATATCAGGGCGACCAAGCACATGGGGCGCCAGCCTCCATAGCGCCGGCCGGTCAAACAGACACCAAGACCCACAGACACAAAGACCGGCACGAGTCACGCTGCGGAGTCAGAGAAAGAGAGAGAGAGAGACACACACACTACCTATCAGAAGAAAAGAAGAGAAAAACACACACACACAGTGCAAGTAAACATGGCGTTGGACAATGTATATATATATATATATATATCTCGTGTGCGTCCTGGACACATGACGAATACAACTTGAAACTTGGAGTACAACACTAGTCTCAGCCAGGCCTCACAAGTGCATGTGTTTTAAGGTCCCCAAAAGAGCTCTCCTTTAAAACACCCAGGACCACATCAGGGGACGCCGAACCATTTGATTGCCTTGCCAGACATCTCGGCTCACTACACAATCAATGGTGCTCGCAATCGGATGCACTTTTAGGCCATTTAGGAGACAAATAGCACAGGAAAACCAGTGCGCACAGCTCCAGCCGACAGTCGAACGGTGAGGTTTTGAGCGAGTTGCAACAAAATGCACGGGGCTTCTGCAGCCCACATGACTTTATTCTGAACGGAGACAAGTCTGCTCACTGGGCCGTTGGCTTTTGGACCAAAAACACGGCTCCGTCGGTGACTTTTGGACCGATATTGGCGACCAGAAAACACAAGTGAAAGAGCATTTGGCCAGCCCGGAGAAGCCGAGCTGGGTGGCTTGAGTCTACATGGTTCTCATGTCGCGTTTAAGGCCAGCCCCCTGCACGGTGTGGAGCTTCAATAGCGCAGAGCAGCGTCTACAGCAAACTACTCCTCACAGACTACCGTAAGTGTGTGTGTTTACCGGACCAAGCGAGAGACATGGCAGAAGTCGCACCAGCACCCGCCGCCGCCGCGCCGGCCAAGGCACCCAAGAAGAAGGCAGCAGCCAAGCCCAAGAAAGCGGGACCCAGCGTAGGCGAGCTCATCGTCAAGGCGGTGTCCGCCTCCAAGGAGAGGAGCGGCGTGTCCCTGGCCGCGCTCAAGAAGAGTCTGGCGGCAGGCGGCTACGACGTGGAGAAGAACAACTCCCGTGTCAAGATCGCCGTCAAGAGCCTCGTCACCAAGGGCACCCTGGTCCAGACCAAGGGCACCGGTGCCTCCGGCTCCTTCAAGCTCAACAAGAAAGCCGTCGAGGCAAAAAAGCCCGCCAAGAAAGCCGCAGCCCCCAAAGCAAAGAAGGTGGCCGCCAAGAAGCCCGCCGCGGCGAAGAAGCCCAAGAAGGTAGCAGCCAAGAAGGCCGTCGCCGCAAAGAAGTCCCCCAAGAAGGCCAAGAAGCCCGCTACACCCAAAAAGGCCGCCAAGAGCCCAAAGAAGGTGAAGAAGCCCGCCGCAGCGGCCAAGAAGGCGGCCAAGAGCCCCAAGAAGGCTACCAAGGCAGCGAAGCCCAAAGCCGCCAAGCCCAAGGCAGCCAAGGCCAAGAAGGCAGCCCCCAAGAAGAAGTAAAGCTATTACAAACGGTGTTCTACTCGACACATGTTGTTACCACAAAAGGCTCTTTTAAGAGCCACCCACCTCTTTCCATAAAAGCGCATGTCATTCCATGTACTACTTGTCGTTCACTAGGCTACTTTTACGCACCACATTTTTCCCACTCGGAGAGAGGCATATAATATAATAATAGTGCAGCAGCCTCACCAGTCATTTGTGTATGAGCCATTGTTGTGATGTGTTAGATGTGTTCCATGTCATATTGATCTTCATAATAAGAAGAATACATACTGGAGAGGACAGCAGCACCCTCACTGTGATGTGTTAATCATCATCATCCTAATACTATAGCGTATTGGAAATCGCAGCGAATAGTGCAGCTATCTATGTGTTTCCCATTTGGATGATTTGATTTGTCATAAAGTAACAAAGTCGGAGGGAAACAGAGTAGCCTAGCCCTTCTTTCTCACTCAGCTGCCTGCCTGCGGGCGGGCGGGCGGGCTTAGGGCTGACTGTCTGTCTGTCTGTCTGTCTGTCTGTCCCTCACTCCAATTGGATAAGGCCACACCGGCCCGGTGGCCAATCGCTGCCTCTTGTGGCGAGGTATAAGTAAGGCTCTCGAGGTGCCCAGCGGCTCATTCAGACTTTCTGTGACATACTGAAGCTACCAATATGAGCGGAAGAGGCAAAACCGGAGGCAAGGCCAGGGCCAAGGCAAAGACACGTTCATCCCGTGCCGGACTCCAGTTCCCCGTGGGCCGTGTGCACAGGCTGCTGCGCAAAGGCAACTACGCCGAGCGTGTGGGCGCTGGCGCACCAGTGTACCTGGCCGCCGTGCTCGAGTACCTGACTGCTGAGATCCTGGAGTTGGCCGGCAACGCTGCCCGTGACAACAAGAAGACTCGTATCATCCCCCGTCACCTGCAGCTGGCCGTCCGTAACGACGAGGAGCTGAACAAACTGCTTGGCGGCGTGACCATCGCTCAGGGTGGTGTGCTGCCCAACATCCAGGCAGTGCTGCTCCCCAAGAAGACTGAGAAGGCCGTCAAAGCCAAGTAAAATCGCTACTGCGGCTGCCACTTGACTACTCAACCCCCAAAGGCTCTTTTAAGAGCCAACCACCTAGCTCTGCAAAAGCGCAAAGTGTCCTTTCTATGACTGACTGCCACATATGAAGTATTTGGAGTGTTTGTCACATACACGGCACCATATCATGAGGCCTTAAATGAAGAGTAACACCTAGGCCTCGTTTGTCATAGCAGGCTAGAATTCGGCCGGTGACTATTATTGCGCGTAAAGTGTCGGCCCTAACAAAAGACACCAAGCGCGCCTCGGCGAAGGTGGGGGGTGGGGGTGGATTTTGGGGCGGCACGGAGAGGCCGAGGCTCCCGTCCAATGGGCGTCGGAGGAGGCCTCCCCAACGGGCCAATCAGGGTGGTGTGGAGATGGTGTCCAATCAGCAGACGCCGCTGCCGGCTTTATAAACTTCACATAGGCATTTGGAGGCTATACTCCGACTGTGAAAGAAGGAAGCTAGCTAGCGCCATGGCCAGAACCAAGCAAACCGCTCGCAAATCCACCGGTGGCAAAGCACCCAGGAAGCAGCTCGCCACCAAGGCTGCGCGCAAGAGCGCCCCGGCCACCGGCGGCGTGAAGAAGCCTCACCGTTACAGGCCCGGCACCGTGGCTCTGAGAGAGATCCGTCGTTACCAGAAGTCCACTGAGCTGCTGATCCGCAAACTGCCCTTCCAGCGCCTGGTGAGAGAAATTGCCCAGGACTTCAAGACCGACCTGCGCTTCCAGAGTTCCGCCGTGATGGCCCTGCAGGAGGCTAGCGAGGCTTACCTGGTCGGCCTGTTCGAGGACACCAACCTGTGCGCCATCCACGCCAAGAGGGTGACCATCATGCCCAAGGACATCCAGCTGGCCCGTCGTATTCGCGGAGAGCGCGCTTAAACGATGACCTGATGTCCAAAATCCCCCAAAGGCTCTTTTAAGAGCCACCTCCATATTTCCGTCAAAGGCACAATTGTTCCATATGTACACGCCCCTCTCCAGACCGTATCATAAATAAGAGTTGGTTGTTAACTAAAGGTCACATCGAAAGGAAAAGCTGCTTATAGTATTGCAGCTTCAATATAATGTGACTAGAGTAGAACAGTCAAAGGAGGGGAAAATACAGTGATAGTAATGATATAGGGCAAAAAGTGGCAATAATTGTCACTATGTAGCTAAGAAAAACATTGCTTTGAAAGTCCCATATTGCAGTGGTGCTGAGAGACTCATGCAGAGGGGAAAACTTTCCCGTGGAGCACGGAGGCCATCTAGTGGTTAAACGTGGTTCCCTATTAGTATTTGATCTTCAGGCCAGCGTTTCCCAAACTCTGTCCTCTGCTAGAGTCTGTCAATGACTTTGTGATAATCGCCATTGATTGCAACAAAAAAAGCCGTTTTGATCTGATCATTAGCACGTCAGGGTAATGATTCATGCGACTGACTAAGGTATTGACAGTAAAATGATATCTCTGTCCAACGCAAGTGAATGTATTTCGTGGGATGAACTCAGATCCCTGATCCCATGAATAATCCCATTAATGACATACCCATCGTTAAGAGAAAAGGTATCAGGACAGCAGGAATCAATAGATGTAATCATCGACGGCTTGCAAAACAGCTGTTCTGAAACAGGACACAAGAAGCTGCAGTGATTGACCTATTATTAGTTGAGCAATTACAGAATTGCAATCACCAGTGCAGGTACGTCCTGATTGCAGCATAGTCTTCACAAGGAAGTAAATGCCTCAGCACATGACAACTTCAAAGTGCTAAATATTGGATTCTACTGACTCCCATTGAGTACAGTCGTCTCTCTTTGGCGTGATTTGAATCATATGCATAGATTAGATGTCAATCTTGAATGAGTATATTTGTTTGTTGGTTGTTGGGATGCCACTATCTACTAGGCTGCCAAATCCTTTTTTACAGTGTAGATACATCACCTACGCGAAAGAAGATTTGCTTGACAGCTTCAACAAACGATAAGGCCCTAAATACAGGCTGCCAGTTAAATGCAGAAATCACACAGCTAGAACGCAGGACAAAAGAGCTGGGAAAACGACATCAATCCAAAGGGATAATGTACAATAGTCAGACGCATGGCACAGGCAAAAAGTGGAATTCTCTGCGCATTCGTTGCTGTATTCCGCGCGTTTGAATGGACAGCGCGCCTCTGCTGCATCTTCACTCACGAGACAGGTAATAGCGGAGCTCCGTGGTGCTGAAAAGGCCAGCGCCTCTGTAATTGGTCACAGAATCATCCACGTTTTTTCCCAACACTTTCCCTGGTCATTGGTGTAAGATGTAGTCCTAAAGCAAAAGTTGTATAGGCATGTCGACCTTTTTTGGAGCTGGCTACAGATAAAGAGAGAAAAGTAGCAATCCCTTTGGAATAAAGTAGTACAATGTAAGTGACCCTCATTTGATACTTGAGAAACATACATTCACATGACGTAGTGTTCCAAATCTGCAGGTGAAGAAAAGGGTTAAGTGAATATGATTTAAGAGCAGTCAAATGAAGTAATAGTGACATAAATTGGAAGAAATGAAATAAGTCATGTGAGCATAGCATTGTGGAAAGCAATGACTTTAGAAAGGTGAAGATGATTTCCAGATTAGGTTTGGTGAAAAAGTAACTGTATCATTTGAGGTACTCTACATGGAACCTCTGCCTATTTGATGATCTGTTGTAGTTATTGTAATATATTTTTTTGACCACATAGGTTGAGCGATGAATGCGCTGTGTGGCCATTGTGAGTAGCACTTTTGATCCAGCAGGTGTCGCGAAAATCCGTCCCTATGTGGCTTGAATGATGAGCGGACGTATTCCTTATAGGCATTGATGAATTGAATTCAGGCAGGTGTTGGCAACATGACTTCTGGTCCAGCAGGTGGCGGTGAAATGCCTCCCTATCTATACGAATTGACCTATTCCTTTGAGCTCCTAAATGAAGCATAGGGTGTCAATCAACATTGCATCTCGGCTGAACCCTGTTGTGGGCGGTTTTCTTCCCTTAATTGGACATGATTCCGGTGTTGTTCATCTCCTCTTCATTAGTCCTTCTGCATGTCTTGCACTGAGGTGTGTGTTTGTGTTTGAAATCACTGGGCACTTGAATAATGGAACACCGGTTACTTTTATCATGCCGAGCTAGTTTGCATGGCTCATGTCATATGGATATACACCTTTCTATTGTCATGTATGTAGGTCTATGCAGGGGCGAAAATCTGATATCCACTTTGGAGGGGACAATTACATGACATTTTGTCAAGAGCAATTCCTGAGGGGGACACCAAAAGTAGTGGTGTAACACATAGCCTACATTGTAATATGGTCAATGTATATTGAGGAAGCAAAGAAATAAGGTGTTTGCCGTACTCCTAACTACCGGTACCCAAAACTACACAACAGCAATACCATTGCCTTTAACAAATCTTAGTTCAGTCACCAGTTGAAGTTGAGAGTAGGGGGTATCCATGGCATTTTCCAATTATGTTCCTATTTTACAAGTGGAAAAAATGGAGAACCTTTCATAATGTTGCCAAACAAAGACTCAACAAACTTACCTGAGACTCCCTGTCTCTGCCAGTCTGTCCCTGCATATCTGTCCCCAACTCTGCTGTCTGTGTGCCGCCTGCTCTGCCTAATGACATCATTGTGAAACATTTCCATTAGAATTTCATTTCTTTGTTATGAACATTGTATCAACTAGTCTTTGAGATATTAGGCTACTAGGGTTGTTACTATGCGTTTTGGTGTATTGAAAAATAGTCTGATGTCCGTGTTTTATTTTTGTGCCATTTTTGTAGCTGGCTGGCTACACACACAGTGTGTAGGTTGTTTACAGTAGGGCTTCGATCTAAAAGGTAGCTAGCAAATGTGAAACGGATTAAAATGACAAGAGTTGACAGCTGTATGAGTTCACCATTTACACAACATATGCTGCAACCTTTTGTAATTTGAATAGTTTGTTTCATATTGGCTGGCTTCCAACAATAGCTGATTTTGCCAAGCTAGCGAGCACCACTTCAGTTTCAGTGGTGTTTGCTCTAATCTTTGCTACCCGGGTTAAATAAAGGTGAAATGAAATAAAGAAATAGTAGCTTTTGCAACGACACCATGAAATATATTTAACACAATGGTAGATGAGAGTGTAATTGACTTCAGTTTATCGCTAACCTTTGAATCACTAACTTCCATCATCTGCATGCTGATTCCATTTTTGACGACGCCACATAAATGGAATAGGTACTAGCTAGCTTAATAGTTAATATTTGCGCGATTGGAACTGGCAGTGGATCAGGAACTGGCAGTGGATCAAACCATTGTGAGGCAAAGGGCGGGGGGGTCGCAATCTTTTGAAACTTAAAAACGCGCTATTAAGTGTCTATAATCAGCACAATTGCTTTCATTGCGTATAATGAATATTATTGAAATTACATAGTTATGTTTGAGTGATATATTGGGGGGGACAAATCCTATTTTTCCCAGGATGGGGGGGGTCGTGTCCCCGTCCCCCCCGGGATTTCCGCCCCTGGGTCTATGCCGGTCTGCCATTGGTTTTGTTAGATTTGTGAGTATTGTGTGGAATGTTGGGACATGGTTAGATCTTACTTGTTAGACATGACTGTGCTGTTGGAGCTAGTAACACAAGCAAGCATTTCCCAACACCCGGAATAACATCTGCTAAACAGGTGTATGTGGCAAATAGATTTGGATTGGATGGGTGATTAGATTAGATAGTATGTCCACTTTATGTGCTGCGGGCTAATTACCAGCAATGTCACTGTGGTCCAAGTGAAACTCCTAGCCTATAGGTGTGAAGTATCTGCACTCTAGCCTATAGAGGAACACAGCTGTTGATAATAGGGGAATGCAAGCAAGCAGTTGAAGGGAACAAGTGACAGAGTCTAACCTGCTGTTGAACACCAGGCCCCAACCAGGTACGCGGACAGAGTATTGTTCACTCCCAGTCCTATGATGTTGCTCTGTGAAGGAGGTTAGCTTCTCAGCGTCCAATTCCTGGCAGCCTTCTCCCTAGTTGATTTGTGATTGTGAGTGATTAGAGAATGTTTGCCTTCGGTATCCAAGGTGTTTGAGAATGTTGAGGACCAGTGTTCCGAGGGGCTGACTGTGACATCATAAAGCGGAATGTAGTTAGTGTGCTGTTTGAGGGATTCCAATTGAGTCCGGTGCGCTCTTCCAGACAGTGCAGTTGTGCTTCGAGTCTGCTCTCTGTGTGGTGACTTGTAAGTGGGTAAGCCTAACCCTTTACCTATTTCTCCTAACCTGCTATGACAAAGTGACTTCATGACAGTAGCTGTATCTCACCTAGTTGAAAGCTTGTCAGTCCTTCTCCTAAAAGGCAACCTGTGTTCCTTGATGTACTAAACCGAGGCCTGGCAGCCAGTAAGTAGAAGTAAGAGACAATTATGGCAACAATAAGTTGTAAGATGAAAGCTAGTCAGATTTGAGATGTTATTAAACTGCAGTGATTGATCATATTGTCTCAGCAGCTCACAGATCACTGCAGCTGTACATAGGCCATTTATAAATAGGCCAAACGACTACCTCTTCCCCTACTGTATTGATATTTTTATTTTGCTCCTTTGCACCCCAGTATTTCATGTACTGTCAAATCTAGCATTCCAGTGTTTTAATTCGCCACCATGGCCTATTTATTGCCTTTACCTCCCTTATCTCACCTCATTTGCTCACATTGTGTTTGTTTTACTCCATGTGTAACTCTGTGTTGTTATATGTGTGGAAGTGCTTTGCTTTATCTTGGCCAGGTCGCAGTTTGTAAATGACAACTTGTTCTCAACTTGCCTATCTGGTTAAAGAAAGGTGAAGTCAATTGAAATCCAAAATGTCTCCCTTTTGGAATGACCTGTTGACATGGGCCCTCCTCCTGTGGCGGTCATTTTCTGCAACATCTGAGGCCATCTGGCGGGCATAGTGCTATCTGGCCTATAAATGATCCACCTCATAGCAGTAATTCCATAATAAGACGCTTTGTTATTGGTTTGTGAAGAAAAGCACAATACGATATTTGCACATCCCTCTCGCCTCTGTACACATAGGAACACTAGCCCTTCATTGGGTGGGTGTCTGAGGAATGTGTTACTGCGTTTCACCTTACAGAGGTATCACCACCCTTCCCATCGGAACCTCAGGTCCTCTTGGCTCCCTGACTGTCAGGCTGGATCGTGTCTAGGGAAGAAAAAAGAAGATTGATGTTACATTACATGGCCTTCAATAGCAAAATGACTGATGAGGTGACATGACATGTGCCGTCTTCCCTGTGGCTCAGTTGGTAGAGAACGGTGTTTGCAATGCCAGGGTTGTGGGTTTGATTCCCACGGGGGGCCAGTACCAAAAAAAAAGAAAAAATAGACATTGTATGAAATGTATGCATTCACTCAAATGAGTCAAATGTCTACAATAAAGAAAAAAAAACATGATGGGCCCCTTTGGCTTTATGGCATTCCATGTGTATTTGTTTCCCCGTTGCCTACATCTTCCCCCTTTGGATTTGACGGTGTCTCAATTATGGCATGAAGGTTTTGTGTGTTACTTGTTGCGATTATGTGTGTGGAAGAGTCACCTTCGTTTCTCCTTTCTACTTGGGACCTCTATTTGAGTTCTTTAGGCCTATCTCTAGCCTACTAATTCAGTGTTTTCCAACTCCAGGGGTAGAGTAGCCTATTTTGTTGTAGCCCTGGAGAGGCACAGCTGATTCAACTACTTATCACCTTGTCCTCAATGAGTTGAATCAGGTGCAGCAACAACAACAACAACAACAACAATGTGAGGAGTCGGACACAGAGTACTAGTTGATCCCTCAGTTGTCACACTTTGTTCTATCAGTATTTGACTGATGTTAGTTGCTTTCATTTGTTCTCGGTTCCTCCCTCGTTCCCTAGAACGAGCACCCTCCCCTTTGCAACAGAGGCCAGGCGAAAGCGCGCGCTTTCTGTGCCACTGGCTTCAATCAGGTCCACCAAATGCACATAATAAGCGCACCACGCACCCCGGCGTACGTCATTCATTCACTTGAACTCCGCTAGCGAACACATATACACCATGTCTGGAAGAGGCAAAGGCGGCAAGGGACTGGGAAAAGGAGGCGCCAAGCGTCACCGCAAGGTTCTCCGCGATAACATCCAGGGAATCACCAAGCCCGCTATCCGCCGTCTGGCTCGCCGTGGCGGCGTGAAGCGTATCTCCGGGCTGATCTACGAGGAGACCCGCGGTGTCCTGAAGGTGTTCCTGGAGAACGTGATCCGTGACGCCGTCACCTACACCGAGCACGCCAAGAGGAAGACCGTTACCGCCATGGACGTGGTGTACGCTCTGAAACGCCAGGGACGCACCCTGTACGGTTTCGGCGGTTAAACGCCCTCTTTTCGGAACGTCAACATCCCGACTTGAACCCAAAGGCTCTTTTAAGAGCCACCCACATGCGCTTCAAAAAGGCCAATTCCATTGTCGTAGGAAGATTTATAGAGGTCCCTTATCTAGTAAGAAACTATGAGCCACTCTGAGTGGACAGGGAGTGTTAATGACAGGAGTGTAGAAACGGTGGGATTTAGAGGCACCCGACATAAAGCCACCATGAGTCGGTAGACGTGGCTGGAGCAGAAGGGGATGTCTGACGGTGCAAAGTGGGCCGTAAGGCAATAGCCCTCCCTTTTTGAAACACACAATTCCCCACCATGGAGTAGGGGGAGGTAGGGCGCGCAGGTCTTTGTTAGGGAAGCAAGCCTCTGAGTGGAAGGCTCTGACGCGCGCTCAGCTCCACTGGGCAAATGGCAGGGGCGTGTCCACGGCCGCTGAATTTGCTTAGCTTCCTCTTCATAAGACGGGAAAGCGCCCTCCACCCCCTCATTCGTTTCTGAGAAGCAACGAGACATCAGCATCATGCCCGAGCCAGCAAAGTCCGCGCCCAAGAAGGGCTCCAAGAAAGCCGTCACCAAGACAGCAGGGAAAGGCGGCAAGAAGCGCCGAAAGTCGAGGAAGGAGAGCTACGCCATTTACGTGTACAAAGTGCTGAAGCAGGTCCACCCCGACACCGGCATCTCCTCCAAGGCCATGGGAATCATGAACTCGTTCGTGAACGACATCTTCGAGCGTATCGCCGGAGAGTCCTCTCGCCTGGCCCACTACAACAAGCGTTCCACCATCACCTCCAGGGAGATCCAGACCGCCGTGCGCCTGCTACTCCCCGGCGAGTTGGCCAAACACGCAGTGTCCGAGGGCACCAAGGCCGTGACCAAGTACACCAGTTCCAAGTAAACAGCCCGTTTGGAGTGCTGTACTAACCCAAAGGCTCTTTTAAGAGCCACCCACCCTGTCAGTGAAAAAAGCAAATCCATCAGGAGCAAATGAATGTGTTCCACTGTATCATTTAGAGTGGGGGGGGGTTGGCGCCTTTTTCGGTGTCTTTGTCTGCAGGACATGTCAAACAGGGGTGACATGAATTCCAGGTGAAAGGTGTTATTGTGGAATAAGTGAATAGAAGAAATGGCCCTATAGCCTAATGACGTCGACCTGTAAAGAGGCCCTATCCAGTGGAGGAAGAATATGAATGTGGGATTCCACTAGTGCTCCAATGACTATACAACAGGGAGGAGAAAAATCAAGTAGAGAGAGAGAGAGAGAGAGATACAGCCCTTGTTCCACTCACTAACTAGAGAGACACTCCCTAGGCCTATATCAGGGCGACCAAGCACATGGGGCGCCAGCCTCCATAGCGCCGGCCGGGCAAACAGACACCAAGACCCACAGACACAAAGACCGGCACGAGTCACGCTGCGGAGTCAGAGAAGAAAAGAAGAGAAAAACACACACACACACACACAGTGCAAGTAAACATGGCTTTGGACAATGTATATATATATATATATATATATATATATATATATATCTCGTGTGCGTCCTGGACACATGACGAATACAACTTGAAACTTGGAGTACAACACTAGTCTCAGCCAGGCCTCACAAGTGCATGTGTTTTAAGGTCCCCAAAAGAGCTCTCCTTTAAAACACCCAGGACCACATCAGGGGACGCCGAACCATTTGATTGCCTTGCCAGACATCTCGGCTCACTACACAATCAATGGTGCTCGCAATCGGATGCACTTTTAGGCCATTTAGGAGACAAATAGCACAGGAAAACCAGTGCGCACAGCTCCAGCCGACAGTCGAACGGTGAGGTTTTGAGCGAGTTGCAACAAAATGCACGGGGCTTCTGCAGCCCACATGACTTTATTCTGAACGGAGACAAGTCTGCTCACTGGGCCGTTGGCTTTTGGACCAAAAACACGGCTCCGTCGGTGACTTTTGGACCGATATTGGCGACCAGAAAACACAAGTGAAAGAGCATTTGGCCAGCCCGGAGAAGCCGAGCTGGGTGGCTTGAGTCTACATGGTTCTCATGTCGCGTTTAAGGCCAGCCCCCTGCACGGTGTGGAGCTTCAATAGCGCAGAGCAGCGTCTACAGCAAACTACTCCTCACAGACTACCGTAAGTGTGTGTGTTTACCGGACCAAGCGAGAGACATGGCAGAAGTCGCACCAGCACCCGCCGCCGCCGCGCCGGCCAAGGCACCCAAGAAGAAGGCAGCAGCCAAGCCCAAGAAAGCGGGACCCAGCGTAGGCGAGCTCATCGTCAAGGCGGTGTCCGCCTCCAAGGAGAGGAGCGGCGTGTCCCTGGCCGCGCTCAAGAAGAGTCTGGCGGCAGGCGGCTACGACGTGGAGAAGAACAACTCCCGTGTCAAGATCGCCGTCAAGAGCCTCGTCACCAAGGGCACCCTGGTCCAGACCAAGGGCACCGGTGCCTCCGGCTCCTTCAAGCTCAACAAGAAAGCCGTCGAGGCAAAAAAGCCCGCCAAGAAAGCCGCAGCCCCCAAAGCAAAGAAGGTGGCCGCCAAGAAGCCCGCCGCGGCGAAGAAGCCCAAGAAGGTAGCAGCCAAGAAGGCCGTCGCCGCAAAGAAGTCCCCCAAGAAGGCCAAGAAGCCCGCTACACCCAAAAAGGCCGCCAAGAGCCCAAAGAAGGTGAAGAAGCCCGCCGCAGCGGCCAAGAAGGCGGCCAAGAGCCCCAAGAAGGCTACCAAGGCAGCGAAGCCCAAAGCCGCCAAGCCCAAGGCAGCCAAGGCCAAGAAGGCAGCCCCCAAGAAGAAGTAAAGCTATTACAAACGGTGTTCTACTCGACACATGTTGTTACCACAAAAGGCTCTTTTAAGAGCCACCCACCTCTTTCCATAAAAGCGCATGTCATTCCATGTACTACTTGTCGTTCACTAGGCTACTTTTACGCACCACATTTTTCCCACTCGGAGAGAGGCATATAATATAATAATAGTGCAGCAGCCTCACCAGTCATTTGTGTATGAGCCATTGTTGTGATGTGTTAGATGTGTTCCATGTCATATTGATCTTCATAATAAGAAGAATACATACTGGAGAGGACAGCAGCACCCTCACTGTGATGTGTTAATCATCATCATCCTAATACTATAGCGTATTGGAAATCGCAGCGAATAGTGCAGCTATCTATGTGTTTCCCATTTGGATGATTTGATTTGTCATAAAGTAACAAAGTCGGAGGGAAACAGAGTAGCCTAGCCCTTCTTTCTCACTCAGCTGCCTGCCTGCGGGCGGGCGGGCGGGCGGGCTTAGGGCTGACTGTCTGTCTGTCTGTCCCTCACTCCAATTGGATAAGGCCACACCGGCCCGGTGGCCAATCGCTGCCTCTTGTGGCGAGGTATAAGTAAGGCTCTCGAGGTGCCCAGCGGCTCATTCAGACTTTCTGTGACATACTGAAGCTACCAATATGAGCGGAAGAGGCAAAACCGGAGGCAAGGCCAGGGCCAAGGCAAAGACACGTTCATCCCGTGCCGGACTCCAGTTCCCCGTGGGCCGTGTGCACAGGCTGCTGCGCAAAGGCAACTACGCCGAGCGTGTGGGCGCTGGCGCACCAGTGTACCTGGCCGCCGTGCTCGAGTACCTGACTGCTGAGATCCTGGAGTTGGCCGGCAACGCTGCCCGTGACAACAAGAAGACTCGTATCATCCCCCGTCACCTGCAGCTGGCCGTCCGTAACGACGAGGAGCTGAACAAACTGCTTGGCGGCGTGACCATCGCTCAGGGTGGTGTGCTGCCCAACATCCAGGCAGTGCTGCTCCCCAAGAAGACTGAGAAGGCCGTCAAAGCCAAGTAAAATCGCTACTGCGGCTGCCACTTGACTACTCAACCCCCAAAGGCTCTTTTAAGAGCCAACCACCTAGCTCTGCAAAAGCGCAAAGTGTCCTTTCTATGACTGACTGCCACATATGAAGTATTTGGAGTGTTTGTCACATACACGGCACCATATCATGAGGCCTTAAATGAAGAGTAACACCTAGGCCTCGTTTGTCATAGCAGGCTAGAATTCGGCCGGTGACTATTATTGCGCGTAAAGTGTCGGCCCTAACAAAAGACACCAAGCGCGCCTCGGCGAGGGTGGGGGGGGGGGTGTGATTTTGGGGCGGCACGGAGAGGCCGAGGCTCCCGTCCAATGGGCGTCGGAGGAGGCCTCCCCAACGGGCCAATCAGGGTGGTGTGGAGATGGTGTCCAATCAGCAGACGCCGCTGCCGGCTTTATAAACTTCACATAGGCATTTGGAGGCTATACTCCGACTGTGAAAGAAGGAAGCTAGCTAGCGCCATGGCCAGAACCAAGCAAACCGCTCGCAAATCCACCGGTGGCAAAGCACCCAGGAAGCAGCTCGCCACCAAGGCTGCGCGCAAGAGCGCCCCGGCCACCGGCGGCGTGAAGAAGCCTCACCGTTACAGGCCCGGCACCGTGGCTTTGAGAGAGATCCGTCGTTACCAGAAGTCCACTGAGCTGCTGATCCGCAAACTGCCCTTCCAGCGCCTGGTGAGAGAAATTGCCCAGGACTTCAAGACCGACCTGCGCTTCCAGAGTTCCGCCGTGATGGCCCTGCAGGAGGCTAGCGAGGCTTACCTGGTCGGCCTGTTCGAGGACACCAACCTGTGCGCCATCCACGCCAAGAGGGTGACCATCATGCCCAAGGACATCCAGCTGGCCCGTCGTATTCGCGGAGAGCGCGCTTAAACGATGACCTGATGTCCAAAATCCCCCAAAGGCTCTTTTAAGAGCCACCTCCATATTTCCGTCAAAGGCACAATTGTTCCATATGTACACGCCCCTCTCCAGACCGTATCATAAATAAGAGTTGGTTGTTAACTAAAGGTCACATCGAAAGGAAAAGCTGCTTATAGTATTGCAGCTTCAATATAATGTGACTAGAGTAGAACAGTCAAAGGAGGGGAAAATACAGTGATAGTAATGATATAGGGCAAAAAGTGGCAATAATTGTCACTATGTAGCTAAGAAAAACATTGCTTTGAAAGTCCCATATTGCAGTGGTGCTGAGAGACTCATGCAGAGGGGAAAACTTTCCCGTGGAGCACGGAGGCCATCTAGTGGTTAAACGTGGTTCCCTATTAGTATTTGATCTTCAGGCCAGCGTTTCCCAAACTCTGTCCTCTGCTAGAGTCATTCAATGACTTTGTGATAATCGCCATTGATTGCAACAAAAAAAGCCGTTTTGATCTGATCATTAGCACGTCAGGGTAAAGCTGTGTGCACCCCATAATTCATGCGACTGACTAAGGTATTGACAGTAAAATGATATCTCTGTCCAACGCAAGTGAATGTATTTCGTGGGATGAAGTCAGATCCCTGATCCCATGAATAATCCCATTAATGACATACCCATCGTTAAGAGAAAAGGTATCAGGACAGCAGGAATCAATAGATGTAATCATCGACGGCTTGCAAAACAGCTGTTCTGAAACAGGACACAAGAAGCTGCAGCGATTGACCTATTATTAGTTGAGCAATTACAGAATTGCAATCACCAGTGCAGGTACGTCCTGATTGCAGCATAGTCTTCATAAGGAAGTAAATGCCTCAGCACATGACAACTTCACAGTGCTAAATATTGGATTCTACTGACTCCCATATTTGTTTGTTGGTTGTTGGGATGCCACTATCTACTAGGCTGCCAAATCCTTTTTTACAGTGTAGATACATCACCTACGCGAAAGAAGATTTGCTTGACAGCTTCAACAAACGATAAGGCCCTAAATACAGGCTGCCAGTTAAATGCAGAAATCACACAGCTAGAACGCAGGACAAAAGAGCTGGGAAAACGACATCAATCCAAAGGGATAATGTACAATAGTCAGACGCATGGCACAGGCAAAAAGTGGAATTCTCTGCGCATGCGTTGCTGTATTCCGCGCGTTTGAATGGACAGCGCGCCTCTGCTGCATCTTCACTCACGAGACAGGTAATAGCGGAGCTCCGTGGTGCTGAAAAGGCCAGCGCCTCTGTAATTGGTCACAGAATCATCCACGTTTTTTCCCAACACTTTCCCTGGTCATTGGTGTAAGATGTAGTCCTAAAGCAAAAGTTGTATAGGCATGTGGACCTTTTTTGGAGCTGGCTACAGATAAAGAGAGAAAAGTAGCAATCCCTTTGGAATAAAGTAGTACAATGTAAGTGACCCTCATTTGATACTTGAGAAACATACATTCACATGACGTAGTGTTCCAAATCTGCAGGTGAAGAAAAGGGTTAAGTGAATATGATTTAAGAGCAGTCAAATGAAGTAATAGTGACATAGATTGGAAGAAATGAAATAAGTCATGTGAGCATAGCATTGTGGAAAGCAATGACTTTAGAAAGGTGAAGATGATTTCCAGATTAGGTTTGTTGAAAAAGTAACTGTATCATTTGAGGTACTCTACATGGAACCTCTGCCTATTTGATGATCTGTTGTAGTTATTGTAATATATTTTTTGGACCCCATAGGTTGAGGGATGAATGCGCTGTGTGGCCATTGTGAGTAGCACTTTTGATCCAGCAGGTGTCGCGAAAATCCGTCCCTATGTGGCTTGAATGATGAGCGGACGTATTCCTTATAGGCATTGATGAATTGAATTCAGGCAGGTGTTGGCAACATGACTTCTGGTCCAGCAGGTGGCGGTGAAATGCCTCCCTATCTATACGAGTTGACCTATTCCTTTGAGCTCCTAAATGAAGCATAGGGTGTCAATCAACATTGCATCTCGGCTGAACCCTGTTGTGGGCGGTTTTCTTCCCTTAATTGGACATGATTCCGGTGTTGTTCATCTCCTCTTCATTAGTCCTTCTGTATGTCTTGCACTGAGGTGTGTGTTTGTGTTTGAAATCACTGGGCACTTGAATAATGGAACACCGGTTACTTTTATCATGCCGAGCTAGTTTGCATGGCTCATGTCATATGGATATACACCTTTCTATTGTCATGTATGTAGGTCTATGCAGGGGCGAAAATCTGATATCAACTTTGGAGGGGACAATTACATGACATTTTGTCAAGAGCAATTCCTGAGGGGGACACCAAAAGTAGTGGTGTAACACATAGCCTACATTGTAATATGGTCAATGTATATTGAGGAAGCAAAGAAATAAGGTGTTTGCCGTACTCCTAACTACCGGTACCCAAAACTACACAACAGCAATACCATTGCCTTTAACAAATCTTAGTTCAGTCACCAGTTGAAGTTGAGAGTGGGGGTATCCATGGCATTTTCCAATTATGTTCCTATTTTACAAGTGGAAAAAATGGAGAACCTTTCATAATGTTGCCAAACAAAGACTCAACAAACTTACCTGAGACTCCCTGTCTCTGCCAGTCTGTCCCTGCATATCTGTCCCCAACTCTGCTGTCTGTGTGCCGCCTGCTCTGCCTAATGACATCATTGTGAAACATTTCCATTAGAATTTCATTTCTTTGTTATGAACATTGTATCAACTAGTCTTTGAGATATTAGGCTACTAGGGTTGTTACTATGCGTTTTGGTGTATTGAAAAATAGTCTGATGTCCGTGTTTTATTTTTGTGCCATTTTTGTAGCTGGCTGGCTACACACACAGTGTGTAGGTTGTTTACAGTAGGGCTTCGATCTAAAAGGTAGCTAGCAAATGTGAAACGGATTAAAATGACAAGAGTTGACAGCTGTATGAGTTCACCATTTACACAACATATGCTGCAACCTTTTGTAATTTGAATAGTTTGTTTCATATTGGCTGGCTTCCAACAATAGCTGATTTTGCCAAGCTAGCGAGCACCACTTCAGTTTCAGTGGTGTTTGCTCTAATCTTTGCTACCCGGGTTAAATAAAGGTGAAATGAAATAAAGAAATAAAAGTTCCCTTTTGACAATGTAGCTTTTGCAACGACACCATGAAATATATTTAACACAATGGTAGATGAGAGTGTAATTGACTTCAGTTTATCGCTAACCTTTGAATCACTAACTTCCATCATCTGCATGCTGATTCCATTTTTGACGACGCCACATAAATGGAATAGGTACTAGCTAGCTTAATAGTTAATATTTGCGCGATTGGAACTGGCAGTGGATCAAACCATTGTGAGGCAAAGGGCGGGGGGGTCGCAATCTTTTGAAACTTAAAAACGCGCTATTAAGTGTCTATAATCAGCACAATTGCTTTCATTGCGTATAATGAATATTATTGAAATTACATAGTTATGTTTGAGTGATACATTGGGGGGGACAAATCCTATTTTTCCCAGGATTTCCGCCCCTGGGTCTATGCCGGTCTGCCATTGGTTTTGTTAGATTTGTGAGTATTGTGTGGAATGTTGGGACATGGTTAGATCTTACTTGTTAGACATGACTGTGCTGTTGGAGCTAGTAACACAAGCAAGCATTTCCCAACACCCGGAATAACATCTGCTAAACAGGTGTATGTGGCAAATAGATTTGGATTGGATGGGTGATTAGATTAGATAGTATGTCCACTTTATGTGCTGCGGGCTAATTACCAGCAATGTCACTGTGGTCCAAGTGAAACTCCTAGCCTATAGGTGTGAAGTATCTGCACTCTAGCCTATAGAGGAACACAGCTGTTGATAATAGGGGAATGCAAGCAAGCAGTTGAAGGGAACAAGTGACAGAGTCTAACCTGCTGTTGAACACCAGGCCCCAACCAGGTACGCGGACAGAGTATTGTTCACTCCCAGTCCTATGATGTTGCTCTGTGAAGGAGGTTAGCTTCTCAGCGTCCAATTCCTGGCAGCCTTCTCCCTAGTTGATTTGTGATTGTGAGTGATTAGAGAATGTTTGCCTTCGGTATCCAAGGTGTTTGAGAATGTTGAGGACCAGTGTTCCGAGGGGCTGACTGTGACATCATAAAGCGGAATGTAGTTAGTGTGCTGTTTGAGGGATTCCAATTGAGTCCGGTGCGCTCTTCCAGACAGTGCAGTTGTGCTTCGAGTCTGCTCTCTGTGTGGTGACTTGTAAGTGGGTAAGCCTAACCCTTTACCTATTTCTCCTAACCTGCTATGACAAAGTGACTTCATGACAGTAGCTGTATCTCACCTAGTTGAAAGCTTGTCAGTCCTTCTCCTAAAAGGCAACCTGTGTTCCTTGATGTACTAAACCGAGGCCTGGCAGCCAGTAAGTAGAAGTAAGAGACAATTATGGCAACAATAAGTTGTAAGATGAAAGCTAGTCAGATTTGAGATGTTATTAAACTGCAGTGATTGATCATATTGTCTCAGCAGCTCACAGATCACTGCAGCTGTACATAGGCCATTTATAAATAGGCCAAACGACTACCTCTTCCCCTACTGTATTGATATTTTTATTTTGCTCCTTTGCACCCCAGTATTTCATGTACTGTCAAATCTAGCATTCCAGTGTTTTAATTCGCCACCATGGCCTATTTATTGCCTTTACCTCCCTTATCTCACCTCATTTGCTCACATTGTGTTTGTTTTACTCCATGTGTAACTCTGTGTTGTTATATGTGTGGAAGTGCTTTGCTTTATCTTGGCCAGGTCGCAGTTTGTAAATGACAACTTGTTCTCAACTTGCCTATCTGGTTAAAGAAAGGTGAAGTCAATTGAAATCCAAAATGTCTCCCTTTTGGAATGACCTGTTGACATGGGCCCTCCTCCTGTGGCGGTCATTTTCTGCAACATCTGAGGCCATCTGGCGGGCATAGTGCTATCTGGCCTATAAATGATCCACCTCATAGCAGTAATTCCATAATAAGACGCTTTGTTATTGGTTTGTGAAGAAAAGCACAATACGATATTTGCACATCCCTCTCGCCTCTGTACACATAGGAACACTAGCCCTTCATTGGGTGGGTGTCTGAGGAATGTGTTACTGCGTTTCACCTTACAGAGGTATCACCACCCTTCCCATCGGAACCTCAGGTCCTCTTGGCTCCCTGACTGTCAGGCTGGATCGTGTCTAGGGAAGAAAAAAGAAGATTGATGTTACATTACATGGCCTTCAATAGCAAAATGACTGATGAGGTGACATGACATGTGCCGTCTTCCCTGTGGCTCAGTTGGTAGAGAACGGTGTTTGCAATGCCAGGGTTGTGGGTTTGATTCCCACGGGGGGCCAGTACCAAAAAAAAAAGAAAAAAAAATAGACATTGTATGAAATGTATGCATTCACTCAAATGAGTCAAATGTCTACAATAAAGAAAAAAAAACATGATGGGCCCCTTTGGCTTTATGGCATTCCATGTGTATTTGTTTCCCCGTTGCCTACATCTTCCCCCTTTGGATTTGACGGTGTCTCAATTATGGCATGAAGGTTTTGTGTGTTACTTGTTGCGATTATGTGTGTGGAAGAGTCACCTTCGTTTCTCCTTTCTACTTGGGACCTCTATTTGAGTTCTTTAGGCCTATCTCTAGCCTACTAATTCAGTGTTTTCCAACTCCAGGGGTAGAGTAGCCTATTTTGTTGTAGCCCTGGAGAGGCACAGCTGATTCAACTACTTATCACCTTGTCCTCAATGAGTTGAATCAGGTGCAGCAACAACAACAACAACAACAACAATGTGAGGAGTCGGACACAGAGTACTAGTTGATCCCTCAGTTGTCACACTTTGTTCTATCAGTATTTGACTGATGTTAGTTGCTTTCATTTGTTCTCGGTTCCTCCCTCGTTCCCTAGAACGAGCACCCTCCCCTTTGCAACAGAGGCCAGGCGAAAGCGCGCGCTTTCTGTGCCACTGGCTTCAATCAGGTCCACCAAATGCACATAATAAGCGCACCACGCACCCCGGCGTACGTCATTCATTCACTTGAACTCCGCTAGCGAACACATATACACCATGTCTGGAAGAGGCAAAGGCGGCAAGGGACTGGGAAAAGGAGGCGCCAAGCGTCACCGCAAGGTTCTCCGCGATAACATCCAGGGAATCACCAAGCCCGCTATCCGCCGTCTGGCTCGCCGTGGCGGCGTGAAGCGTATCTCCGGGCTGATCTACGAGGAGACCCGCGGTGTCCTGAAGGTGTTCCTGGAGAACGTGATCCGTGACGCCGTCACCTACACCGAGCACGCCAAGAGGAAGACCGTTACCGCCATGGACGTGGTGTACGCTCTGAAACGCCAGGGACGCACCCTGTACGGTTTCGGCGGTTAAACGCCCTCTTTTCGGAACGTCAACATCCCGACTTGAACCCAAAGGCTCTTTTAAGAGCCACCCACATGCGCTTCAAAAAGGCCAATTCCATTGTCGTAGGAAGATTTATAGAGGTCCCTTATCTAGTAAGAAACTATGAGCCACTCTGAGTGGACAGGGAGTGTTAATGACAGGAGTGTAGAAACGGTGGGATTTAGAGGCACCCGACATAAAGCCACCATGAGTCGGTAGACGTGGCTGGAGCAGAAGGGGATGTCTGACGGTGCAAAGTGGGCCGTAAGGCAATAGCCCTCCCTTTTTGAAACACACAATTCCCCACCATGGAGTAGGGGGAGGTAGGGCGCGCAGGTCTTTGTTAGGGAAGCAAGCCTCTGAGTGGAAGGCTCTGACGCGCGCTCAGCTCCACTGGGCAAATGGCAGGGGCGTGTCCACGGCCGCTGAATTTGCTTAGCTTCCTCTTCATAAGACGGGAAAGCGCCCTCCACCCCCTCATTCGTTTCTGAGAAGCAACGAGACATCAGCATCATGCCCGAGCCAGCAAAGTCCGCGCCCAAGAAGGGCTCCAAGAAAGCCGTCACCAAGACAGCAGGGAAAGGCGGCAAGAAGCGCCGAAAGTCGAGGAAGGAGAGCTACGCCATTTACGTGTACAAAGTGCTGAAGCAGGTCCACCCCGACACCGGCATCTCCTCCAAGGCCATGGGAATCATGAACTCGTTCGTGAACGACATCTTCGAGCGTATCGCCGGAGAGTCCTCTCGCCTGGCCCACTACAACAAGCGTTCCACCATCACCTCCAGGGAGATCCAGACCGCCGTGCGCCTGCTACTCCCCGGCGAGTTGGCCAAACACGCAGTGTCCGAGGGCACCAAGGCCGTGACCAAGTACACCAGTTCCAAGTAAACAGCCCGTTTGGAGTGCTGTACTAACCCAAAGGCTCTTTTAAGAGCCACCCACCCTGTCAGTGAAAAAAGCAAATCCATCAGGAGCAAATGAATGTGTTCCACTGTATCATTTAGAGTGGGGGGGGTTGGCGCCTTTTTCGGTGTCTTTGTCTGCAGGACATGTCAAACAGGGGTGACATGAATTCCAGGTGAAAGGTGTTATTGTGGAATAAGTGAATAGAAGAAATGGCCCTATAGCCTAATGACGTTGACCTGTAAAGAGGCCCTATCCAGTGGAGGAAGAATATGAATGTGGGATTCCACTAGTGCTCCAATGACTATACAACAGGGAGGAGAAAAATCAAGTAGAGAGAGAGAGAGAGATACAGCCCTTGTTCCACTCACTAACTAGAGAGACACTCCCTAGGCCTATATCAGGGCGACCAAGCACATGGGGCGCCAGCCTCCATAGCGCCGGCCGGGCAAACAGACACCAAGACCCACAGACACAAAGACCGGCACGAGTCACGCTGCGGAGTCAGAGAAGAAAAGAAGAGAAAAACACACACACACACACACAGTGCAAGTAAACATGGCGTTGGACAATGTATATATATATATATATATATATCTCGTGTGCGTCCTGGACACATGACGAATACAACTTGAAACTTGGAGTACAACACTAGTCTCAGCCAGGCCTCACAAGTGCATGTGTTTTAAGGTCCCCAAAAGAGCTCTCCTTTAAAACACCCAGGACCACATCAGGGGACGCCGAACCATTTGATTGCCTTGCCAGACATCTCGGCTCACTACACAATCAATGGTGCTCGCAATCGGATGCACTTTTAGGCCATTTAGGAGACAAATAGCACAGGAAAACCAGTGCGCACAGCTCCAGCCGACAGTCGAACGGTGAGGTTTTGAGCGAGTTGCAACAAAATGCACGGGGCTTCTGCAGCCCACATGACTTTATTCTGAACGGAGACAAGTCTGCTCACTGGGCCGTTAGCTTTTGGACCAAAAACACGGCTCCGTCGGTGACTTTTGGACCGATATTGGCGACCAGAAAACACAAGTGAAAGAGCATTTGGCCAGCCCGGAGAAGCCGAGCTGGGTGGCTTGAGTCTACATGGTTCTCATGTCGCGTTTAAGGCCAGCCCCCTGCACGGTGTGGAGCTTCAATAGCGCAGAGCAGCGTCTACAGCAAACTACTCCTCACAGACTACCGTAAGTGTGTGTGTTTACCGGACCAAGCGAGAGACATGGCAGAAGTCGCACCAGCACCCGCCGCCGCCGCGCCGGCCAAGGCACCCAAGAAGAAGGCAGCAGCCAAGCCCAAGAAAGCGGGACCCAGCGTAGGCGAGCTCATCGTCAAGGCGGTGTCCGCCTCCAAGGAGAGGAGCGGCGTGTCCCTGGCCGCGCTCAAGAAGAGTCTGGCGGCAGGCGGCTACGACGTGGAGAAGAACAACTCCCGTGTCAAGATCGCCGTCAAGAGCCTCGTCACCAAGGGCACCCTGGTCCAGACCAAGGGCACCGGTGCCTCCGGCTCCTTCAAGCTCAACAAGAAAGCCGTCGAGGCAAAAAAGCCCGCCAAGAAAGCCGCAGCCCCCAAAGCAAAGAAGGTGGCCGCCAAGAAGCCCGCCGCGGCGAAGAAGCCCAAGAAGGTAGCAGCCAAGAAGGCCGTCGCCGCAAAGAAGTCCCCCAAGAAGGCCAAGAAGCCCGCTACACCCAAAAAGGCCGCCAAGAGCCCAAAGAAGGTGAAGAAGCCCGCCGCAGCGGCCAAGAAGGCGGCCAAGAGCCCCAAGAAGGCTACCAAGGCAGCGAAGCCCAAAGCCGCCAAGCCCAAGGCAGCCAAGGCCAAGAAGGCAGCCCCCAAGAAGAAGTAAAGCTATTACAAACGGTGTTCTACTCGACACATGTTGTTACCACAAAAGGCTCTTTTAAGAGCCACCCACCTCTTTCCATAAAAGCGCATGTCATTCCATGTACTACTTGTCGTTCACTAGGCTACTTTTACGCACCACATTTTTCCCACTCGGAGAGAGGCATATAATATAATAATAGTGCAGCAGCCTCACCAGTCATTTGTGTATGAGCCATTGTTGTGATGTGTTAGATGTGTTCCATGTCATATTGATCTTCATAATAAGAAGAATACATACTGGAGAGGACAGCAGCACCCTCACTGTGATGTGTTAATCATCATCATCCTAATACTATAGCGTATTGGAAATCGCAGCGAATAGTGCAGCTATCTATGTGTTTCCCATTTGGATGATTTGATTTGTCATAAAGTAACAAAGTCGGAGGGAAACAGAGTAGCCTAGCCCTTCTTTCTCACTCAGCTGCCTGCCTGCGGGCGGGCGGGCGGGCTTAGGGCTGACTGTCTGTCTGTCTGTCCCTCACTCCAATTGGATAAGGCCACACCGGCCCGGTGGCCAATCGCTGCCTCTTGTGGCGAGGTATAAGTAAGGCTCTCGAGGTGCCCAGCGGCTCATTCAGACTTTCTGTGACATACTGAAGCTACCAATATGAGCGGAAGAGGCAAAACCGGAGGCAAGGCCAGGGCCAAGGCAAAGACACGTTCATCCCGTGCCGGACTCCAGTTCCCCGTGGGCCGTGTGCACAGGCTGCTGCGCAAAGGCAACTACGCCGAGCGTGTGGGCGCTGGCGCACCAGTGTACCTGGCCGCCGTGCTCGAGTACCTGACTGCTGAGATCCTGGAGTTGGCCGGCAACGCTGCCCGTGACAACAAGAAGACTCGTATCATCCCCCGTCACCTGCAGCTGGCCGTCCGTAACGACGAGGAGCTGAACAAACTGCTTGGCGGCGTGACCATCGCTCAGGGTGGTGTGCTGCCCAACATCCAGGCAGTGCTGCTCCCCAAGAAGACTGAGAAGGCCGTCAAAGCCAAGTAAAATCGCTACTGCGGCTGCCACTTGACTACTCAACCCCCAAAGGCTCTTTTAAGAGCCAACCACCTAGCTCTGCAAAAGCGCAAAGTGTCCTTTCTATGACTGACTGCCACATATGAAGTATTTGGAGTGTTTGTCACATACACGGCACCATATCATGAGGCCTTAAATGAAGAGTAACACCTAGGCCTCGTTTGTCATAGCAGGCTAGAATTCGGCCGGTGACTATTATTGCGCGTAAAGTGTCGGCCCTAACAAAAGACACCAAGCGCGCCTCGGCGAGGGTGGGGGGGGGGGGTGTGATTTTGGGGCGGCACGGAGAGGCCGAGGCTCCCGTCCAATGGGCGTCGGAGGAGGCCTCCCCAACGGGCCAATCAGGGTGGTGTGGAGATGGTGTCCAATCAGCAGACGCCGCTGCCGGCTTTATAAACTTCACATAGGCATTTGGAGGCTATACTCCGACTGTGAAAGAAGGAAGCTAGCTAGCGCCATGGCCAGAACCAAGCAAACCGCTCGCAAATCCACCGGTGGCAAAGCACCCAGGAAGCAGCTCGCCACCAAGGCTGCGCGCAAGAGCGCCCCGGCCACCGGCGGCGTGAAGAAGCCTCACCGTTACAGGCCCGGCACCGTGGCTCTGAGAGAGATCCGTCGTTACCAGAAGTCCACTGAGCTGCTGATCCGCAAACTGCCCTTCCAGCGCCTGGTGAGAGAAATTGCCCAGGACTTCAAGACCGACCTGCGCTTCCAGAGTTCCGCCGTGATGGCCCTGCAGGAGGCTAGCGAGGCTTACCTGGTCGGCCTGTTCGAGGACACCAACCTGTGCGCCATCCACGCCAAGAGGGTGACCATCATGCCCAAGGACATCCAGCTGGCCCGTCGTATTCGCGGAGAGCGCGCTTAAACGATGACCTGATGTCCAAAATCCCCCAAAGGCTCTTTTAAGAGCCACCTCCATATTTCCGTCAAAGGCACAATTGTTCCATATGTACACGCCCCTCTCCAGACCGTATCATAAATAAGAGTTGGTTGTTAACTAAAGGTCACATCGAAAGGAAAAGCTGCTTATAGTATTGCAGCTTCAATATAATGTGACTAGAGTAGAACAGTCAAAGGAGGGGAAAATACAGTGATAGTAATGATATAGGGCAAAAAGTGGCAATAATTGTCACTATGTAGCTAAGAAAAACATTGCTTTGAAAGTCCCATATTGCAGTGGTGCTGAGAGACTCATGCAGAGGGGAAAACTTTCCCGTGGAGCACGGAGGCCATCTAGTGGTTAAACGTGGTTCCCTATTAGTATTTGATCTTCAGGCCAGCGTTTCCCAAACTCTGTCCTCTGCTAGAGTCTGTCAATGACTTTGTGATAATCGCCATTGATTGCAACAAAAAAAGCCGTTTTGATCTGATCATTAGCACGTCAGGGTAAAGCTGTGTGCACCCCATAATTCATGCGACTGACTAAGGTATTGACAGTAAAATGATATCTCTGTCCAACGCAAGTGAATGTATTTCGTGGGATGAAGTCAGATCCCTGATCCCATGAATAATCCCATTAATGACATACCCATCGTTAAGAGAAAAGGTATCAGGACAGCAGGAATCAATAGATGTAATCATCGACGGCTTGCAAAACAGCTGTTCTGAAACAGGACACAAGAAGCTGCAGCGATTGACCTATTATTAGTTGAGCAATTACAGAATTGCAATCACCAGTGCAGGTACGTCCTGATTGCAGCATAGTCTTCATAAGGAAGTAAATGCCTCAGCACATGACAACTTCACAGTGCTAAATATTGGATTCTACTGACTCCCATATTTGT
Source organism: Salmo salar (assembly GCF_965601325.2). Classification (NCBI taxonomy): domain Eukaryota; kingdom Metazoa; phylum Chordata; class Actinopteri; order Salmoniformes; family Salmonidae; genus Salmo; species Salmo salar. Next base: position 40,824,606 of record NC_138302.1, on the reverse strand, counting down.
TTGTTGGTTGTTGGGATGCCACTATCTACTAGGCTGCCAAATCCTTTTTTACAGTGTAGATACATCACCTACGCGAAAGAAGATTTGCTTGACAGCTTCAACAAACGATAAGGCCCTAAATACAGGCTGCCAGTTAAATGCAGAAATCACACAGCTAGAACGCAGGACAAAAGAGCTGGGAAAACGACATCAATCCAAAGGGATAATGTACAATAGTCAGACGCATGGCACAGGCAAAAAGTGGAATTCTCTGCGCATGCGTTGCTGTATTCCGCGCGTTTGAATGGACAGCGCGCCTCTGCTGCATCTTCACTCACGAGACAGGTAATAGCGGAGCTCCGTGGTGCTGAAAAGGCCAGCGCCTCTGTAATTGGTCACAGAATCATCCACGTTTTTTCCCAACACTTTCCCTGGTCATTGGTGTAAGATGTAGTCCTAAAGCAAAAGTTGTATAGGCATGTGGACCTTTTTTGGAGCTGGCTACACATAAAGAGAGAAAAGTAGCAATCCCTTTGGAATAAAGTAGTACAATGTAAGTGACCCTCATTTGATACTTGAGAAACATACATTCACATGACGTAGTGTTCCAAATCTGCAGGTGAAGAAAAGGGTTAAGTGAATATGATTTAAGAGCAGTCAAATGAAGTAATAGTGACATAGATTGGAAGAAATGAAATAAGTCATGTGAACATAGCATTGTGGAAAGCAATGACTTTAGAAAGGTGAAGATGATTTCCAGATTAGGTTTGTTGAAAAAGTAACTGTATCATTTGAGGTACTCTACATGGAACCTCTGCCTATTTGATGATCTGTTGTAGTTATTGTAATATATTTTTTGGACCCCATAGGTTGAGGGATGAATGCGCTGTGTGGCCATTGTGAGTAGCACTTTTGATCCAGCAGGTGTCGCGAAAATCCGTCCCTATGTGGCTTGAATGATGAGCGGACGTATTCCTTATAGGCATTGATGAATTGAATTCAGGCAGGTGTTGGCAACATGACTTCTGGTCCAGCAGGTGGCGGTGAAATGCCTCCCTATCTATACGAGTTGACCTATTCCTTTGAGCTCCTAAATGAAGCATAGGGTGTCAATCAACATTGCATCTCGGCTGAACCCTGTTGTGGGCGGTTTTCTTCCCTTAATTGGACATGATTCCGGTGTTGTTCATCTCCTCTTCATTAGTCCTTCTGCATGTCTTGCACTGAGGTGTGTGTTTGTGTTTGAAATCACTGGGCACTTGAATAATGGAACACCGGTTACTTTTATCATGCCGAGCTAGTTTGCATGGCTCATGTCATATGGATATACACCTTTCTATTGTCATGTATGTAGGTCTATGCAGGGGCGAAAATCTGATATCAACTTTGGAGGGGACAATTACATGACATTTTGTCAAGAGCAATTCCTGAGGGGGACACCAAAAGTAGTGGTGTAACACATAGCCTACATTGTAATATGGTCAATGTATATTGAGGAAGCAAAGAAATAAGGTGTTTGCCGTACTCCTAACTACCGGTACCCAAAACTACACAACAGCAATACCATTGCCTTTAACAAATCTTAGTTCAGTCACCAGTTGAAGTTGAGAGTAGGGGGTATCCATGGCATTTTCCAATTATGTTCCTATTTTACAAGTGGAAAAAATGGAGAACCTTTCATAATGTTGCCAAACAAAGACTCAACAAACTTACCTGAGACTCCCTGTCTCTGCCAGTCTGTCCCTGCATATCTGTCCCCAACTCTGCTGTCTGTGTGCCGCCTGCTCTGCCTAATGACATCATTGTGAAACATTTCCATTAGAATTTCATTTCTTTGTTATGAACATTGTATCAACTAGTCTTTGAGATATTAGGCTACTAGGGTTGTTACTATGCGTTTTGGTGTATTGAAAAATAGTCTGATGTCCGTGTTTTATTTTTGTGCCATTTTTGTAGCTGGCTGGCTACACACACAGTGTGTAGGTTATTTACAGTAGGGCTTCGATCTAAAAGGTAGCTAGCAAATGTGAAACGGATTAAAATGACAAGAGTTGACAGCTGTATGAGTTCACCATTTACACATCATATGCTGCAACCTTTTGTAATTTGAATAGTTTGTTTCATATTGGCTGGCTTCCAACAATAGCTGATTTTGCCAAGCTAGCGAGCACCACTTCAGTTTCAGTGGTGTTTGCTCTAATCTTTGCTACCCGGGTTAAATAAAGGTGAAATGAAATAAAGAAATAGTAGCTTTTGCAACGACACCATGAAATATATTTAACACAATGGTAGATGAGAGTGTAATTGACTTCAGTTTATCGCTAACCTTTGAATCACTAACTTCCATCATCTGCATGCTGATTCCATTTTTGACGACGCCACATAAATGGAATAGGTACTAGCTAGCTTAATAGTTAATATTTGCGCGATTGGAACTGGCAGTGGATCAAACCATTGTGAGGCAAAGGGCGGGGGGGTCGCAATCTTTTGAAACTTAAAAACGCGCTATTAAGTGTCTATAATCAGCACAATTGCTTTCATTGCGTATAATGAATATTATTGAAATTACATAGTTATGTTTGAGTGATACATTGGGGGGGACAAATCCTATTTTTCCCAGGATTTCCGCCCCTGGGTCTATGCCGGTCTGCCATTGGTTTTGTTAGATTTGTGAGTATTGTGTGGAATGTTGGGACATGGTTAGATCTTACTTGTTAGACATGACTGTGCTGTTGGAGCTAGTAACACAAGCAAGCATTTCCCAACACCCGGAATAACATCTGCTAAACAGGTGTATGTGGCAAATAGATTTGGATTGGATGGGTGATTAGATTAGATAGTATGTCCACTTTATGTGCTGCGGGCTAATTACCAGCAATGTCACTGTGGTCCAAGTGAAACTCCTAGCCTATAGGTGTGAAGTATCTGCACTCTAGCCTATAGAGGAACACAGCTGTTGATAATAGGGGAATGCAAGCAAGCAGTTGAAGGGAACAAGTGACAGAGTCTAACCTGCTGTTGAACACCAGGCCCCAACCAGGTACGCGGACAGAGTATTGTTCACTCCCAGTCCTATGATGTTGCTCTGTGAAGGAGGTTAGCTTCTCAGCGTCCAATTCCTGGCAGCCTTCTCCCTAGTTGATTTGTGATTGTGAGTGATTAGAGAATGTTTGCCTTCGGTATCCAAGGTGTTTGAGAATGTTGAGGACCAGTGTTCCGAGGGGCTGACTGTGACATCATAAAGCGGAATGTAGTTAGTGTGCTGTTTGAGGGATTCCAATTGAGTCCGGTGCGCTCTTCCAGACAGTGCAGTTGTGCTTCGAGTCTGCTCTCTGTGTGGTGACTTGTAAGTGGGTAAGCCTAACCCTTTACCTATTTCTCCTAACCTGCTATGACAAAGTGACTTCATGACAGTAGCTGTATCTCACCTAGTTGAAAGCTTGTCAGTCCTTCTCCTAAAAGGCAACCTGTGTTCCTTGATGTACTAAACCGAGGCCTGGCAGCCAGTAAGTAGAAGTAAGAGACAATTATGGCAACAATAAGTTGTAAGATGAAAGCTAGTCAGATTTGAGATGTTATTAAACTGCAGTGATTGATCATATTGTCTCAGCAGCTCACAGATCACTGCAGCTGTACATAGGCCATTTATAAATAGGCCAAACGACTACCTCTTCCCCTACTGTATTGATATTTTTTATTTTGCTCCTTTGCACCCCAGTATTTCATGTACTGTCAAATCTAGCATTCCAGTGTTTTAATTCGCCACCATGGCCTATTTATTGCCTTTACCTCCCTTATCTCACCTCATTTGCTCACATTGTGTTTGTTTTACTCCATGTGTAACTCTGTGTTGTTATATGTGTGGAAGTGCTTTGCTTTGTCTTGGCCAGGTCGCAGTTTGTAAATGACAACTTGTTCTCAACTTGCCTATCTGGTTAAAGAAAGGTGAAGTCAATTGAAATCCAAAATGTCTCCCTTTTGGAATGACCTGTTGACATGGGCCCTCCTCCTGTGGCGGTCATTTTCTGCAACATCTGAGGCCATCTGGCGGGCATAGTGCTATCTGGCCTATAAATGATCCACCTCATAGCAGTAATTCCATAATAAGACGCTTTGTTATTGGTTTGTGAAGAAAAGCACAATACGATATTTGCACATCCCTCTCGCCTCTGTACACATAGGAACACTAGCCCTTCATTGGGTGGGTGTCTGAGGAATGTGTTACTGCGTTTCACCTTACAGAGGTATCACCACCCTTCCCATCGGAACCTCAGGTCCTCTTGGCTCCCTGACTGTCAGGCTGGATCGTGTCTAGGGAAGAAAAAAGAAGATTGATGTTACATTACATGGCCTTCAATAGCAAAATGACTGATGAGGTGACATGACATGTGCCGTCTTCCCTGTGGCTCAGTTGGTAGAGAACGGTGTTTGCAATGCCAGGGTTGTGGGTTTGATTCCCACGGGGGGCCAGTACCAAAAAAAAAAGAAAAAAAAATAGACATTGTATGAAATGTATGCATTCACTCAAATGAGTCAAATGTCTACAATAAAGAAAAAAAAACATGATGGGCCCCTTTGGCTTTATGGCATTCCATGTGTATTTGTTTCCCCGTTGCCTACATCTTCCCCCTTTGGATTTGACGGTGTCTCAATTATGGCATGAAGGTTTTGTGTGTTACTTGTTGCGATTATGTGTGTGGAAGAGTCACCTTCGTTTCTCCTTTCTACTTGGGACCTCTATTTGAGTTCTTTAGGCCTATCTCTAGCCTACTAATTCAGTGTTTTCCAACTCCAGGGGTAGAGTAGCCTATTTTGTTGTAGCCCTGGAGAGGCACAGCTGATTCAACTACTTATCACCTTGTCCTCAATGAGTTGAATCAGGTGCAGCAACAACAACAACAACAACAACAATGTGAGGAGTCGGACACAGAGTACTAGTTGATCCCTCAGTTGTCACAGTTTGGCTTTGTTCTATCAGTATTTGACTGATGTTAGTTGCTTTCATTTGTTCTCGGTTCCTCCCTCGTTCCCTAGAACGAGCACCCTCCCCTTTGCAACAGAGGCCAGGCGAAAGCGCGCGCTTTCTGTGCCACTGGCTTCAATCAGGTCCACCAAATGCACATAATAAGCGCACCACGCACCCCGGCGTACGTCATTCATTCACTTGAACTCCGCTAGCGAACACATATACACCATGTCTGGAAGAGGCAAAGGCGGCAAGGGACTGGGAAAAGGAGGCGCCAAGCGTCACCGCAAGGTTCTCCGCGATAACATCCAGGGAATCACCAAGCCCGCTATCCGCCGTCTGGCTCGCCGTGGCGGCGTGAAGCGTATCTCCGGGCTGATCTACGAGGAGACCCGCGGTGTCCTGAAGGTGTTCCTGGAGAACGTGATCCGTGACGCCGTCACCTACACCGAGCACGCCAAGAGGAAGACCGTTACCGCCATGGACGTGGTGTACGCTCTGAAACGCCAGGGACGCACCCTGTACGGTTTCGGCGGTTAAACGCCCTCTTTTCGGAACGTCAACATCCCGACTTGAACCCAAAGGCTCTTTTAAGAGCCACCCACATGCGCTTCAAAAAGGCCAATTCCATTGTCGTAGGAAGATTTATAGAGGTCCCTTATCTAGTAAGAAACTATGAGCCACTCTGAGTGGACAGGGAGTGTTAATGACAGGAGTGTAGAAACGGTGGGATTTAGAGGCACCCGACATAAAGCCACCATGAGTCGGTAGACGTGGCTGGAGCAGAAGGGGATGTCTGACGGTGCAAAGTGGGCCGTAAGGCAATAGCCCTCCCTTTTTGAAACACACAATTCCCCACCATGGAGTAGGGGGAGGTAGGGCGCGCAGGTCTTTGTTAGGGAAGCAAGCCTCTGAGTGGAAGGCTCTGACGCGCGCTCAGCTCCACTGGGCAAATGGCAGGGGCGTGTCCACGGCCGCTGAATTTGCTTAGCTTCCTCTTCATAAGACGGGAAAGCGCCCTCCACCCCCTCATTCGTTTCTGAGAAGCAACGAGACATCAGCATCATGCCCGAGCCAGCAAAGTCCGCGCCCAAGAAGGGCTCCAAGAAAGCCGTCACCAAGACAGCAGGGAAAGGCGGCAAGAAGCGCCGAAAGTCGAGGAAGGAGAGCTACGCCATTTACGTGTACAAAGTGCTGAAGCAGGTCCACCCCGACACCGGCATCTCCTCCAAGGCCATGGGAATCATGAACTCGTTCGTGAACGACATCTTCGAGCGTATCGCCGGAGAGTCCTCTCGCCTGGCCCACTACAACAAGCGTTCCACCATCACCTCCAGGGAGATCCAGACCGCCGTGCGCCTGCTACTCCCCGGCGAGTTGGCCAAACACGCAGTGTCCGAGGGCACCAAGGCCGTGACCAAGTACACCAGTTCCAAGTAAACAGCCCGTTTGGAGTGCTGTACTAACCCAAAGGCTCTTTTAAGAGCCACCCACCCTGTCAGTGAAAAAAGCAAATCCATCAGGAGCAAATGAATGTGTTCCACTGTATCATTTAGAGTGGGGGGGGTTGGCGCCTTTTTCGGTGTCTTTGTCTGCAGGACATGTCAAACAGGGGTGACATGAATTCCAGGTGAAAGGTGTTATAAGTGAATAGAAGAAATGGCCCTATAGCCTAATGACGTCGACCTGTAAAGAGGCCCTATCCAGTGGAGGAAGAATATGAATGTGGGATTCCACTAGTGCTCCAATGACTATACAACAGGGAGGAGAAAAATCAAGTAGAGAGAGAGAGAGAGAGAGATACAGCCCTTGTTCCACTCACTAACTAGAGAGACACTCCCTAGGCCTATATCAGGGCGACCAAGCACATGGGGCGCCAGCCTCCATAGCGCCGGCCGGGCAAACAGACACCAAGACCCACAGACACAAAGACCGGCACGAGTCACGCTGCGGAGTCAGAGAAGAAAAGAAGAGAAAAACACACACACACACACACAGTGCAAGTAAACATGGCGTTGGACAATGTATATATATATATATATATATATCTCGTGTGCGTCCTGGACACATGACGAATACAACTTGAAACTTGGAGTACAACACTAGTCTCAGCCAGGCCTCACAAGTGCATGTGTTTTAAGGTCCCCAAAAGAGCTCTCCTTTAAAACACCCAGGACCACATCAGGGGACGCCGAACCATTTGATTGCCTTGCCAGACATCTCGGCTCACTACACAATCAATGGTGCTCGCAATCGGATGCACTTTTAGGCCATTTAGGAGACAAATAGCACAGGAAAACCAGTGCGCACAGCTCCAGCCGACAGTCGAACGGTGAGGTTTTGAGCGAGTTGCAACAAAATGCACGGGGCTTCTGCAGCCCACATGACTTTATTCTGAACGGAGACAAGTCTGCTCACTGGGCCGTTAGCTTTTGGACCAAAAACACGGCTCCGTCGGTGACTTTTGGACCGATATTGGCGACCAGAAAACACAAGTGAAAGAGCATTTGGCCAGCCCGGAGAAGCCGAGCTGGGTGGCTTGAGTCTACATGGTTCTCATGTCGCGTTTAAGGCCAGCCCCCTGCACGGTGTGGAGCTTCAATAGCGCAGAGCAGCGTCTACAGCAAACTACTCCTCACAGACTACCGTAAGTGTGTGTGTTTACCGGACCAAGCGAGAGACATGGCAGAAGTCGCACCAGCACCCGCCGCCGCCGCGCCGGCCAAGGCACCCAAGAAGAAGGCAGCAGCCAAGCCCAAGAAAGCGGGACCCAGCGTAGGCGAGCTCATCGTCAAGGCGGTGTCCGCCTCCAAGGAGAGGAGCGGCGTGTCCCTGGCCGCGCTCAAGAAGAGTCTGGCGGCAGGCGGCTACGACGTGGAGAAGAACAACTCCCGTGTCAAGATCGCCGTCAAGAGCCTCGTCACCAAGGGCACCCTGGTCCAGACCAAGGGCACCGGTGCCTCCGGCTCCTTCAAGCTCAACAAGAAAGCCGTCGAGGCAAAAAAGCCCGCCAAGAAAGCCGCAGCCCCCAAAGCAAAGAAGGTGGCCGCCAAGAAGCCCGCCGCGGCGAAGAAGCCCAAGAAGGTAGCAGCCAAGAAGGCCGTCGCCGCAAAGAAGTCCCCCAAGAAGGCCAAGAAGCCCGCTACACCCAAAAAGGCCGCCAAGAGCCCAAAGAAGGTGAAGAAGCCCGCCGCAGCGGCCAAGAAGGCGGCCAAGAGCCCCAAGAAGGCTACCAAGGCAGCGAAGCCCAAAGCCGCCAAGCCCAAGGCAGCCAAGGCCAAGAAGGCAGCCCCCAAGAAGAAGTAAAGCTATTACAAACGGTGTTCTACTCGACACATGTTGTTACCACAAAAGGCTCTTTTAAGAGCCACCCACCTCTTTCCATAAAAGCGCATGTCATTCCATGTACTACTTGTCGTTCACTAGGCTACTTTTACGCACCACATTTTTCCCACTCGGAGAGAGGCATATAATATAATAATAGTGCAGCAGCCTCACCAGTCATTTGTGTATGAGCCATTGTTGTGATGTGTTAGATGTGTTCCATGTCATATTGATCTTCATAATAAGAAGAATACATACTGGAGAGGACAGCAGCACCCTCACTGTGATGTGTTAATCATCATCATCCTAATACTATAGCGTATTGGAAATCGCAGCGAATAGTGCAGCTATCTATGTGTTTCCCATTTGGATGATTTGATTTGTCATAAAGTAACAAAGTCGGAGGGAAACAGAGTAGCCTAGCCCTTCTTTCTCACTCAGCTGCCTGCCTGCGGGCGGGCGGGCGGGCTTAGGGCTGACTGTCTGTCTGTCTGTCCCTCACTCCAATTGGATAAGGCCACACCGGCCCGGTGGCCAATCGCTGCCTCTTGTGGCGAGGTATAAGTAAGGCTCTCGAGGTGCCCAGCGGCTCATTCAGACTTTCTGTGACATACTGAAGCTACCAATATGAGCGGAAGAGGCAAAACCGGAGGCAAGGCCAGGGCCAAGGCAAAGACACGTTCATCCCGTGCCGGACTCCAGTTCCCCGTGGGCCGTGTGCACAGGCTGCTGCGCAAAGGCAACTACGCCGAGCGTGTGGGCGCTGGCGCACCAGTGTACCTGGCCGCCGTGCTCGAGTACCTGACTGCTGAGATCCTGGAGTTGGCCGGCAACGCTGCCCGTGACAACAAGAAGACTCGTATCATCCCCCGTCACCTGCAGCTGGCCGTCCGTAACGACGAGGAGCTGAACAAACTGCTTGGCGGCGTGACCATCGCTCAGGGTGGTGTGCTGCCCAACATCCAGGCAGTGCTGCTCCCCAAGAAGACTGAGAAGGCCGTCAAAGCCAAGTAAAATCGCTACTGCGGCTGCCACTTGACTACTCAACCCCCAAAGGCTCTTTTAAGAGCCAACCACCTAGCTCTGCAAAAGCGCAAAGTGTCCTTTCTATGACTGACTGCCACATATGAAGTATTTGGAGTGTTTGTCACATACACGGCACCATATCATGAGGCCTTAAATGAAGAGTAACACCTAGGCCTCGTTTGTCATAGCAGGCTAGAATTCGGCCGGTGACTATTATTGCGCGTAAAGTGTCGGCCCTAACAAAAGACACCAAGCGCGCCTCGGCGAGGGTGGGGGGGGGGGTGTGATTTTGGGGCGGCACGGAGAGGCCGAGGCTCCCGTCCAATGGGCGTCGGAGGAGGCCTCCCCAACGGGCCAATCAGGGTGGTGTGGAGATGGTGTCCAATCAGCAGACGCCGCTGCCGGCTTTATAAACTTCACATAGGCATTTGGAGGCTATACTCCGACTGTGAAAGAAGGAAGCTAGCTAGCGCCATGGCCAGAACCAAGCAAACCGCTCGCAAATCCACCGGTGGCAAAGCACCCAGGAAGCAGCTCGCCACCAAGGCTGCGCGCAAGAGCGCCCCGGCCACCGGCGGCGTGAAGAAGCCTCACCGTTACAGGCCCGGCACCGTGGCTCTGAGAGAGATCCGTCGTTACCAGAAGTCCACTGAGCTGCTGATCCGCAAACTGCCCTTCCAGCGCCTGGTGAGAGAAATTGCCCAGGACTTCAAGACCGACCTGCGCTTCCAGAGTTCCGCCGTGATGGCCCTGCAGGAGGCTAGCGAGGCTTACCTGGTCGGCCTGTTCGAGGACACCAACCTGTGCGCCATCCACGCCAAGAGGGTGACCATCATGCCCAAGGACATCCAGCTGGCCCGTCGTATTCGCGGAGAGCGCGCTTAAACGATGACCTGATGTCCAAAATCCCCCAAAGGCTCTTTTAAGAGCCACCTCCATATTTCCGTCAAAGGCACAATTGTTCCATATGTACACGCCCCTCTCCAGACCGTATCATAAATAAGAGTTGGTTGTTAACTAAAGGTCACATCGAAAGGAAAAGCTGCTTATAGTATTGCAGCTTCAATATAATGTGACTAGAGTAGAACAGTCAAAGGAGGGGAAAATACAGTGATAGTAATGATATAGGGCAAAAAGTGGCAATAATTGTCACTATGTAGCTAAGAAAAACATTGCTTTGAAAGTCCCATATTGCAGTGGTGCTGAGAGACTCATGCAGAGGGGAAAACTTTCCCGTGGAGCACGGAGGCCATCTAGTGGTTAAACGTGGTTCCCTATTAGTATTTGATCTTCAGGCCAGCGTTTCCCAAACTCTGTCCTCTGCTAGAGTCTGTCAATGACTTTGTGATAATCGCCATTGATTGCAACAAAAAAAGCCGTTTTGATCTGATCATTAGCACGTCAGGGTAAAGCTGTGTGCACCCCATAATTCATGCGACTGACTAAGGTATTGACAGTAAAATGATATCTCTGTCCAACGCAAGTGAATGTATTTCGTGGGATGAAGTCAGATCCCTGATCCCATGAATAATCCCATTAATGACATACCCATCGTTAAGAGAAAAGGTATCAGGACAGCAGGAATCAATAGATGTAATCATCGACGGCTTGCAAAACAGCTGTTCTGAAACAGGACACAAGAAGCTGCAGCGATTGACCTATTATTAGTTGAGCAATTACAGAATTGCAATCACCAGTGCAGGTACGTCCTGATTGCAGCATAGTCTTCATAAGGAAGTAAATGCCTCAGCACATGACAACTTCACAGTGCTAAATATTGGATTCTACTGACTCCCATATTTGTTTGTTGGTTGTTGGGATGCCACTATCTACTAGGCTGCCAAATCCTTTTTTACAGTGTAGATACATCACCTACGCGAAAGAAGATTTGCTTGACAGCTTCAACAAACGATAAGGCCCTAAATACAGGCTGCCAGTTAAATGCAGAAATCACACAGCTAGAACGCAGGACAAAAGAGCTGGGAAAACGACATCAATCCAAAGGGATAATGTACAATAGTCAGACGCATGGCACAGGCAAAAAGTGGAATTCTCTGCGCATGCGTTGCTGTATTCCGCGCGTTTGAATGGACAGCGCGCCTCTGCTGCATCTTCACTCACGAGACAGGTAATAGCGGAGCTCCGTGGTGCTGAAAAGGCCAGCGCCTCTGTAATTGGTCACAGAATCATCCACGTTTTTTCCCAACACTTTCCCTGGTCATTGGTGTAAGATGTAGTCCTAAAGCAAAAGTTGTATAGGCATGTGGACCTTTTTTGGAGCTGGCTACACATAAAGAGAGAAAAGTAGCAATCCCTTTGGAATAAAGTAGTACAATGTAAGTGACCCTCATTTGATACTTGAGAAACATACATTCACATGACGTAGTGTTCCAAATCTGCAGGTGAAGAAAAGGGTTAAGTGAATATGATTTAAGAGCAGTCAAATGAAGTAATAGTGACATAGATTGGAAGAAATGAAATAAGTCATGTGAACATAGCATTGTGGAAAGCAATGACTTTAGAAAGGTGAAGATGATTTCCAGATTAGGTTTGTTGAAAAAGTAACTGTATCATTTGAGGTACTCTACATGGAACCTCTGCCTATTTGATGATCTGTTGTAGTTATTGTAATATATTTTTTGGACCCCATAGGTTGAGGGATGAATGCGCTGTGTGGCCATTGTGAGTAGCACTTTTGATCCAGCAGGTGTCGCGAAAATCCGTCCCTATGTGGCTTGAATGATGAGCGGACGTATTCCTTATAGGCATTGATGAATTGAATTCAGGCAGGTGTTGGCAACATGACTTCTGGTCCAGCAGGTGGCGGTGAAATGCCTCCCTATCTATACGAGTTGACCTATTCCTTTGAGCTCCTAAATGAAGCATAGGGTGTCAATCAACATTGCATCTCGGCTGAACCCTGTTGTGGGCGGTTTTCTTCCCTTAATTGGACATGATTCCGGTGTTGTTCATCTCCTCTTCATTAGTCCTTCTGCATGTCTTGCACTGAGGTGTGTGTTTGTGTTTGAAATCACTGGGCACTTGAATAATGGAACACCGGTTACTTTTATCATGCCGAGCTAGTTTGCATGGCTCATGTCATATGGATATACACCTTTCTATTGTCATGTATGTAGGTCTATGCAGGGGCGAAAATCTGATATCAACTTTGGAGGGGACAATTACATGACATTTTGTCAAGAGCAATTCCTGAGGGGGACACCAAAAGTAGTGGTGTAACACATAGCCTACATTGTAATATGGTCAATGTATATTGAGGAAGCAAAGAAATAAGGTGTTTGCCGTACTCCTAACTACCGGTACCCAAAACTACACAACAGCAATACCATTGCCTTTAACAAATCTTAGTTCAGTCACCAGTTGAAGTTGAGAGTAGGGGGTATCCATGGCATTTTCCAATTATGTTCCTATTTTACAAGTGGAAAAAATGGAGAACCTTTCATAATGTTGCCAAACAAAGACTCAACAAACTTACCTGAGACTCCCTGTCTCTGCCAGTCTGTCCCTGCATATCTGTCCCCAACTCTGCTGTCTGTGTGCCGCCTGCTCTGCCTAATGACATCATTGTGAAACATTTCCATTAGAATTTCATTTCTTTGTTATGAACATTGTATCAACTAGTCTTTGAGATATTAGGCTACTAGGGTTGTTACTATGCGTTTTGGTGTATTGAAAAATAGTCTGATGTCCGTGTTTTATTTTTGTGCCATTTTTGTAGCTGGCTGGCTACACACACAGTGTGTAGGTTATTTACAGTAGGGCTTCGATCTAAAAGGTAGCTAGCAAATGTGAAACGGATTAAAATGACAAGAGTTGACAGCTGTATGAGTTCACCATTTACACATCATATGCTGCAACCTTTTGTAATTTGAATAGTTTGTTTCATATTGGCTGGCTTCCAACAATAGCTGATTTTGCCAAGCTAGCGAGCACCACTTCAGTTTCAGTGGTGTTTGCTCTAATCTTTGCTACCCGGGTTAAATAAAGGTGAAATGAAATAAAGAAATAGTAGCTTTTGCAACGACACCATGAAATATATTTAACACAATGGTAGATGAGAGTGTAATTGACTTCAGTTTATCGCTAACCTTTGAATCACTAACTTCCATCATCTGCATGCTGATTCCATTTTTGACGACGCCACATAAATGGAATAGGTACTAGCTAGCTTAATAGTTAATATTTGCGCGATTGGAACTGGCAGTGGATCAAACCATTGTGAGGCAAAGGGCGGGGGGGTCGCAATCTTTTGAAACTTAAAAACGCGCTATTAAGTGTCTATAATCAGCACAATTGCTTTCATTGCGTATAATGAATATTATTGAAATTACATAGTTATGTTTGAGTGATACATTGGGGGGGACAAATCCTATTTTTCCCAGGATTTCCGCCCCTGGGTCTATGCCGGTCTGCCATTGGTTTTGTTAGATTTGTGAGTATTGTGTGGAATGTTGGGACATGGTTAGATCTTACTTGTTAGACATGACTGTGCTGTTGGAGCTAGTAACACAAGCAAGCATTTCCCAACACCCGGAATAACATCTGCTAAACAGGTGTATGTGGCAAATAGATTTGGATTGGATGGGTGATTAGATTAGATAGTATGTCCACTTTATGTGCTGCGGGCTAATTACCAGCAATGTCACTGTGGTCCAAGTGAAACTCCTAGCCTATAGGTGTGAAGTATCTGCACTCTAGCCTATAGAGGAACACAGCTGTTGATAATAGGGGAATGCAAGCAAGCAGTTGAAGGGAACAAGTGACAGAGTCTAACCTGCTGTTGAACACCAGGCCCCAACCAGGTACGCGGACAGAGTATTGTTCACTCCCAGTCCTATGATGTTGCTCTGTGAAGGAGGTTAGCTTCTCAGCGTCCAATTCCTGGCAGCCTTCTCCCTAGTTGATTTGTGATTGTGAGTGATTAGAGAATGTTTGCCTTCGGTATCCAAGGTGTTTGAGAATGTTGAGGACCAGTGTTCCGAGGGGCTGACTGTGACATCATAAAGCGGAATGTAGTTAGTGTGCTGTTTGAGGGATTCCAATTGAGTCCGGTGCGCTCTTCCAGACAGTGCAGTTGTGCTTCGAGTCTGCTCTCTGTGTGGTGACTTGTAAGTGGGTAAGCCTAACCCTTTACCTATTTCTCCTAACCTGCTATGACAAAGTGACTTCATGACAGTAGCTGTATCTCACCTAGTTGAAAGCTTGTCAGTCCTTCTCCTAAAAGGCAACCTGTGTTCCTTGATGTACTAAACCGAGGCCTGGCAGCCAGTAAGTAGAAGTAAGAGACAATTATGGCAACAATAAGTTGTAAGATGAAAGCTAGTCAGATTTGAGATGTTATTAAACTGCAGTGATTGATCATATTGTCTCAGCAGCTCACAGATCACTGCAGCTGTACATAGGCCATTTATAAATAGGCCAAACGACTACCTCTTCCCCTACTGTATTGATATTTTTTATTTTGCTCCTTTGCACCCCAGTATTTCATGTACTGTCAAATCTAGCATTCCAGTGTTTTAATTCGCCACCATGGCCTATTTATTGCCTTTACCTCCCTTATCTCACCTCATTTGCTCACATTGTGTTTGTTTTACTCCATGTGTAACTCTGTGTTGTTATATGTGTGGAAGTGCTTTGCTTTGTCTTGGCCAGGTCGCAGTTTGTAAATGACAACTTGTTCTCAACTTGCCTATCTGGTTAAAGAAAGGTGAAGTCAATTGAAATCCAAAATGTCTCCCTTTTGGAATGACCTGTTGACATGGGCCCTCCTCCTGTGGCGGTCATTTTCTGCAACATCTGAGGCCATCTGGCGGGCATAGTGCTATCTGGCCTATAAATGATCCACCTCATAGCAGTAATTCCATAATAAGACGCTTTGTTATTGGTTTGTGAAGAAAAGCACAATACGATATTTGCACATCCCTCTCGCCTCTGTACACATAGGAACACTAGCCCTTCATTGGGTGGGTGTCTGAGGAATGTGTTACTGCGTTTCACCTTACAGAGGTATCACCACCCTTCCCATCGGAACCTCAGGTCCTCTTGGCTCCCTGACTGTCAGGCTGGATCGTGTCTAGGGAAGAAAAAAGAAGATTGATGTTACATTACATGG
Source organism: Salmo salar (assembly GCF_965601325.2). Classification (NCBI taxonomy): domain Eukaryota; kingdom Metazoa; phylum Chordata; class Actinopteri; order Salmoniformes; family Salmonidae; genus Salmo; species Salmo salar. The sequence continues at coordinate 40,809,178 of NC_138302.1, read as the reverse complement.
CCTTCAATAGCAAAATGACTGATGAGGTGACATGACATGTGCCGTCTTCCCTGTGGCTCAGTTGGTAGAGAACGGTGTTTGCAATGCCAGGGTTGTGGGTTTGATTCCCACGGGGGGCCAGTACCAAAAAAAAAAGAAAAAAAAATAGACATTGTATGAAATGTATGCATTCACTCAAATGAGTCAAATGTCTACAATAAAGAAAAAAAAACATGATGGGCCCCTTTGGCTTTATGGCATTCCATGTGTATTTGTTTCCCCGTTGCCTACATCTTCCCCCTTTGGATTTGACGGTGTCTCAATTATGGCATGAAGGTTTTGTGTGTTACTTGTTGCGATTATGTGTGTGGAAGAGTCACCTTCGTTTCTCCTTTCTACTTGGGACCTCTATTTGAGTTCTTTAGGCCTATCTCTAGCCTACTAATTCAGTGTTTTCCAACTCCAGGGGTAGAGTAGCCTATTTTGTTGTAGCCCTGGAGAGGCACAGCTGATTCAACTACTTATCACCTTGTCCTCAATGAGTTGAATCAGGTGCAGCAACAACAACAACAACAACAACAATGTGAGGAGTCGGACACAGAGTACTAGTTGATCCCTCAGTTGTCACAGTTTGGCTTTGTTCTATCAGTATTTGACTGATGTTAGTTGCTTTCATTTGTTCTCGGTTCCTCCCTCGTTCCCTAGAACGAGCACCCTCCCCTTTGCAACAGAGGCCAGGCGAAAGCGCGCGCTTTCTGTGCCACTGGCTTCAATCAGGTCCACCAAATGCACATAATAAGCGCACCACGCACCCCGGCGTACGTCATTCATTCACTTGAACTCCGCTAGCGAACACATATACACCATGTCTGGAAGAGGCAAAGGCGGCAAGGGACTGGGAAAAGGAGGCGCCAAGCGTCACCGCAAGGTTCTCCGCGATAACATCCAGGGAATCACCAAGCCCGCTATCCGCCGTCTGGCTCGCCGTGGCGGCGTGAAGCGTATCTCCGGGCTGATCTACGAGGAGACCCGCGGTGTCCTGAAGGTGTTCCTGGAGAACGTGATCCGTGACGCCGTCACCTACACCGAGCACGCCAAGAGGAAGACCGTTACCGCCATGGACGTGGTGTACGCTCTGAAACGCCAGGGACGCACCCTGTACGGTTTCGGCGGTTAAACGCCCTCTTTTCGGAACGTCAACATCCCGACTTGAACCCAAAGGCTCTTTTAAGAGCCACCCACATGCGCTTCAAAAAGGCCAATTCCATTGTCGTAGGAAGATTTATAGAGGTCCCTTATCTAGTAAGAAACTATGAGCCACTCTGAGTGGACAGGGAGTGTTAATGACAGGAGTGTAGAAACGGTGGGATTTAGAGGCACCCGACATAAAGCCACCATGAGTCGGTAGACGTGGCTGGAGCAGAAGGGGATGTCTGACGGTGCAAAGTGGGCCGTAAGGCAATAGCCCTCCCTTTTTGAAACACACAATTCCCCACCATGGAGTAGGGGGAGGTAGGGCGCGCAGGTCTTTGTTAGGGAAGCAAGCCTCTGAGTGGAAGGCTCTGACGCGCGCTCAGCTCCACTGGGCAAATGGCAGGGGCGTGTCCACGGCCGCTGAATTTGCTTAGCTTCCTCTTCATAAGACGGGAAAGCGCCCTCCACCCCCTCATTCGTTTCTGAGAAGCAACGAGACATCAGCATCATGCCCGAGCCAGCAAAGTCCGCGCCCAAGAAGGGCTCCAAGAAAGCCGTCACCAAGACAGCAGGGAAAGGCGGCAAGAAGCGCCGAAAGTCGAGGAAGGAGAGCTACGCCATTTACGTGTACAAAGTGCTGAAGCAGGTCCACCCCGACACCGGCATCTCCTCCAAGGCCATGGGAATCATGAACTCGTTCGTGAACGACATCTTCGAGCGTATCGCCGGAGAGTCCTCTCGCCTGGCCCACTACAACAAGCGTTCCACCATCACCTCCAGGGAGATCCAGACCGCCGTGCGCCTGCTACTCCCCGGCGAGTTGGCCAAACACGCAGTGTCCGAGGGCACCAAGGCCGTGACCAAGTACACCAGTTCCAAGTAAACAGCCCGTTTGGAGTGCTGTACTAACCCAAAGGCTCTTTTAAGAGCCACCCACCCTGTCAGTGAAAAAAGCAAATCCATCAGGAGCAAATGAATGTGTTCCACTGTATCATTTAGAGTGGGGGGGGTTGGCGCCTTTTTCGGTGTCTTTGTCTGCAGGACATGTCAAACAGGGGTGACATGAATTCCAGGTGAAAGGTGTTATAAGTGAATAGAAGAAATGGCCCTATAGCCTAATGACGTCGACCTGTAAAGAGGCCCTATCCAGTGGAGGAAGAATATGAATGTGGGATTCCACTAGTGCTCCAATGACTATACAACAGGGAGGAGAAAAATCAAGTAGAGAGAGAGAGAGAGAGAGATACAGCCCTTGTTCCACTCACTAACTAGAGAGACACTCCCTAGGCCTATATCAGGGCGACCAAGCACATGGGGCGCCAGCCTCCATAGCGCCGGCCGGGCAAACAGACACCAAGACCCACAGACACAAAGACCGGCACGAGTCACGCTGCGGAGTCAGAGAAGAAAAGAAGAGAAAAACACACACACACACACACAGTGCAAGTAAACATGGCGTTGGACAATGTATATATATATATATATATATATCTCGTGTGCGTCCTGGACACATGACGAATACAACTTGAAACTTGGAGTACAACACTAGTCTCAGCCAGGCCTCACAAGTGCATGTGTTTTAAGGTCCCCAAAAGAGCTCTCCTTTAAAACACCCAGGACCACATCAGGGGACGCCGAACCATTTGATTGCCTTGCCAGACATCTCGGCTCACTACACAATCAATGGTGCTCGCAATCGGATGCACTTTTAGGCCATTTAGGAGACAAATAGCACAGGAAAACCAGTGCGCACAGCTCCAGCCGACAGTCGAACGGTGAGGTTTTGAGCGAGTTGCAACAAAATGCACGGGGCTTCTGCAGCCCACATGACTTTATTCTGAACGGAGACAAGTCTGCTCACTGGGCCGTTAGCTTTTGGACCAAAAACACGGCTCCGTCGGTGACTTTTGGACCGATATTGGCGACCAGAAAACACAAGTGAAAGAGCATTTGGCCAGCCCGGAGAAGCCGAGCTGGGTGGCTTGAGTCTACATGGTTCTCATGTCGCGTTTAAGGCCAGCCCCCTGCACGGTGTGGAGCTTCAATAGCGCAGAGCAGCGTCTACAGCAAACTACTCCTCACAGACTACCGTAAGTGTGTGTGTTTACCGGACCAAGCGAGAGACATGGCAGAAGTCGCACCAGCACCCGCCGCCGCCGCGCCGGCCAAGGCACCCAAGAAGAAGGCAGCAGCCAAGCCCAAGAAAGCGGGACCCAGCGTAGGCGAGCTCATCGTCAAGGCGGTGTCCGCCTCCAAGGAGAGGAGCGGCGTGTCCCTGGCCGCGCTCAAGAAGAGTCTGGCGGCAGGCGGCTACGACGTGGAGAAGAACAACTCCCGTGTCAAGATCGCCGTCAAGAGCCTCGTCACCAAGGGCACCCTGGTCCAGACCAAGGGCACCGGTGCCTCCGGCTCCTTCAAGCTCAACAAGAAAGCCGTCGAGGCAAAAAAGCCCGCCAAGAAAGCCGCAGCCCCCAAAGCAAAGAAGGTGGCCGCCAAGAAGCCCGCCGCGGCGAAGAAGCCCAAGAAGGTAGCAGCCAAGAAGGCCGTCGCCGCAAAGAAGTCCCCCAAGAAGGCCAAGAAGCCCGCTACACCCAAAAAGGCCGCCAAGAGCCCAAAGAAGGTGAAGAAGCCCGCCGCAGCGGCCAAGAAGGCGGCCAAGAGCCCCAAGAAGGCTACCAAGGCAGCGAAGCCCAAAGCCGCCAAGCCCAAGGCAGCCAAGGCCAAGAAGGCAGCCCCCAAGAAGAAGTAAAGCTATTACAAACGGTGTTCTACTCGACACATGTTGTTACCACAAAAGGCTCTTTTAAGAGCCACCCACCTCTTTCCATAAAAGCGCATGTCATTCCATGTACTACTTGTCGTTCACTAGGCTACTTTTACGCACCACATTTTTCCCACTCGGAGAGAGGCATATAATATAATAATAGTGCAGCAGCCTCACCAGTCATTTGTGTATGAGCCATTGTTGTGATGTGTTAGATGTGTTCCATGTCATATTGATCTTCATAATAAGAAGAATACATACTGGAGAGGACAGCAGCACCCTCACTGTGATGTGTTAATCATCATCATCCTAATACTATAGCGTATTGGAAATCGCAGCGAATAGTGCAGCTATCTATGTGTTTCCCATTTGGATGATTTGATTTGTCATAAAGTAACAAAGTCGGAGGGAAACAGAGTAGCCTAGCCCTTCTTTCTCACTCAGCTGCCTGCCTGCGGGCGGGCGGGCGGGCTTAGGGCTGACTGTCTGTCTGTCTGTCCCTCACTCCAATTGGATAAGGCCACACCGGCCCGGTGGCCAATCGCTGCCTCTTGTGGCGAGGTATAAGTAAGGCTCTCGAGGTGCCCAGCGGCTCATTCAGACTTTCTGTGACATACTGAAGCTACCAATATGAGCGGAAGAGGCAAAACCGGAGGCAAGGCCAGGGCCAAGGCAAAGACACGTTCATCCCGTGCCGGACTCCAGTTCCCCGTGGGCCGTGTGCACAGGCTGCTGCGCAAAGGCAACTACGCCGAGCGTGTGGGCGCTGGCGCACCAGTGTACCTGGCCGCCGTGCTCGAGTACCTGACTGCTGAGATCCTGGAGTTGGCCGGCAACGCTGCCCGTGACAACAAGAAGACTCGTATCATCCCCCGTCACCTGCAGCTGGCCGTCCGTAACGACGAGGAGCTGAACAAACTGCTTGGCGGCGTGACCATCGCTCAGGGTGGTGTGCTGCCCAACATCCAGGCAGTGCTGCTCCCCAAGAAGACTGAGAAGGCCGTCAAAGCCAAGTAAAATCGCTACTGCGGCTGCCACTTGACTACTCAACCCCCAAAGGCTCTTTTAAGAGCCAACCACCTAGCTCTGCAAAAGCGCAAAGTGTCCTTTCTATGACTGACTGCCACATATGAAGTATTTGGAGTGTTTGTCACATACACGGCACCATATCATGAGGCCTTAAATGAAGAGTAACACCTAGGCCTCGTTTGTCATAGCAGGCTAGAATTCGGCCGGTGACTATTATTGCGCGTAAAGTGTCGGCCCTAACAAAAGACACCAAGCGCGCCTCGGCGAGGGTGGGGGGGGGGGTGTGATTTTGGGGCGGCACGGAGAGGCCGAGGCTCCCGTCCAATGGGCGTCGGAGGAGGCCTCCCCAACGGGCCAATCAGGGTGGTGTGGAGATGGTGTCCAATCAGCAGACGCCGCTGCCGGCTTTATAAACTTCACATAGGCATTTGGAGGCTATACTCCGACTGTGAAAGAAGGAAGCTAGCTAGCGCCATGGCCAGAACCAAGCAAACCGCTCGCAAATCCACCGGTGGCAAAGCACCCAGGAAGCAGCTCGCCACCAAGGCTGCGCGCAAGAGCGCCCCGGCCACCGGCGGCGTGAAGAAGCCTCACCGTTACAGGCCCGGCACCGTGGCTCTGAGAGAGATCCGTCGTTACCAGAAGTCCACTGAGCTGCTGATCCGCAAACTGCCCTTCCAGCGCCTGGTGAGAGAAATTGCCCAGGACTTCAAGACCGACCTGCGCTTCCAGAGTTCCGCCGTGATGGCCCTGCAGGAGGCTAGCGAGGCTTACCTGGTCGGCCTGTTCGAGGACACCAACCTGTGCGCCATCCACGCCAAGAGGGTGACCATCATGCCCAAGGACATCCAGCTGGCCCGTCGTATTCGCGGAGAGCGCGCTTAAACGATGACCTGATGTCCAAAATCCCCCAAAGGCTCTTTTAAGAGCCACCTCCATATTTCCGTCAAAGGCACAATTGTTCCATATGTACACGCCCCTCTCCAGACCGTATCATAAATAAGAGTTGGTTGTTAACTAAAGGTCACATCGAAAGGAAAAGCTGCTTATAGTATTGCAGCTTCAATATAATGTGACTAGAGTAGAACAGTCAAAGGAGGGGAAAATACAGTGATAGTAATGATATAGGGCAAAAAGTGGCAATAATTGTCACTATGTAGCTAAGAAAAACATTGCTTTGAAAGTCCCATATTGCAGTGGTGCTGAGAGACTCATGCAGAGGGGAAAACTTTCCCGTGGAGCACGGAGGCCATCTAGTGGTTAAACGTGGTTCCCTATTAGTATTTGATCTTCAGGCCAGCGTTTCCCAAACTCTGTCCTCTGCTAGAGTCTGTCAATGACTTTGTGATAATCGCCATTGATTGCAACAAAAAAAGCCGTTTTGATCTGATCATTAGCACGTCAGGGTAAAGCTGTGTGCACCCCATAATTCATGCGACTGACTAAGGTATTGACAGTAAAATGATATCTCTGTCCAACGCAAGTGAATGTATTTCGTGGGATGAAGTCAGATCCCTGATCCCATGAATAATCCCATTAATGACATACCCATCGTTAAGAGAAAAGGTATCAGGACAGCAGGAATCAATAGATGTAATCATCGACGGCTTGCAAAACAGCTGTTCTGAAACAGGACACAAGAAGCTGCAGCGATTGACCTATTATTAGTTGAGCAATTACAGAATTGCAATCACCAGTGCAGGTACGTCCTGATTGCAGCATAGTCTTCATAAGGAAGTAAATGCCTCAGCACATGACAACTTCACAGTGCTAAATATTGGATTCTACTGACTCCCATATTTGTTTGTTGGTTGTTGGGATGCCACTATCTACTAGGCTGCCAAATCCTTTTTTACAGTGTAGATACATCACCTACGCGAAAGAAGATTTGCTTGACAGCTTCAACAAACGATAAGGCCCTAAATACAGGCTGCCAGTTAAATGCAGAAATCACACAGCTAGAACGCAGGACAAAAGAGCTGGGAAAACGACATCAATCCAAAGGGATAATGTACAATAGTCAGACGCATGGCACAGGCAAAAAGTGGAATTCTCTGCGCATGCGTTGCTGTATTCCGCGCGTTTGAATGGACAGCGCGCCTCTGCTGCATCTTCACTCACGAGACAGGTAATAGCGGAGCTCCGTGGTGCTGAAAAGGCCAGCGCCTCTGTAATTGGTCACAGAATCATCCACGTTTTTTCCCAACACTTTCCCTGGTCATTGGTGTAAGATGTAGTCCTAAAGCAAAAGTTGTATAGGCATGTGGACCTTTTTTGGAGCTGGCTACACATAAAGAGAGAAAAGTAGCAATCCCTTTGGAATAAAGTAGTACAATGTAAGTGACCCTCATTTGATACTTGAGAAACATACATTCACATGACGTAGTGTTCCAAATCTGCAGGTGAAGAAAAGGGTTAAGTGAATATGATTTAAGAGCAGTCAAATGAAGTAATAGTGACATAGATTGGAAGAAATGAAATAAGTCATGTGAACATAGCATTGTGGAAAGCAATGACTTTAGAAAGGTGAAGATGATTTCCAGATTAGGTTTGTTGAAAAAGTAACTGTATCATTTGAGGTACTCTACATGGAACCTCTGCCTATTTGATGATCTGTTGTAGTTATTGTAATATATTTTTTGGACCCCATAGGTTGAGGGATGAATGCGCTGTGTGGCCATTGTGAGTAGCACTTTTGATCCAGCAGGTGTCGCGAAAATCCGTCCCTATGTGGCTTGAATGATGAGCGGACGTATTCCTTATAGGCATTGATGAATTGAATTCAGGCAGGTGTTGGCAACATGACTTCTGGTCCAGCAGGTGGCGGTGAAATGCCTCCCTATCTATACGAGTTGACCTATTCCTTTGAGCTCCTAAATGAAGCATAGGGTGTCAATCAACATTGCATCTCGGCTGAACCCTGTTGTGGGCGGTTTTCTTCCCTTAATTGGACATGATTCCGGTGTTGTTCATCTCCTCTTCATTAGTCCTTCTGCATGTCTTGCACTGAGGTGTGTGTTTGTGTTTGAAATCACTGGGCACTTGAATAATGGAACACCGGTTACTTTTATCATGCCGAGCTAGTTTGCATGGCTCATGTCATATGGATATACACCTTTCTATTGTCATGTATGTAGGTCTATGCAGGGGCGAAAATCTGATATCCACTTTGGAGGGGACAATTACATGACATTTTGTCAAGAGCAATTCCTGAGGGGGACACCAAAAGTAGTGGTGTAACACATAGCCTACATTGTAATATGGTCAATGTATATTGAGGAAGCAAAGAAATAAGGTGTTTGCCGTACTCCTAACTACCGGTACCCAAAACTACACAACAGCAATACCATTGCCTTTAACAAATCTTAGTTCAGTCACCAGTTGAAGTTGAGAGTAGGGGGTATCCATGGCATTTTCCAATTATGTTCCTATTTTACAAGTGGAAAAAATGGAGAACCTTTCATAATGTTGCCAAACAAAGACTCAACAAACTTACCTGAGACTCCCTGTCTCTGCCAGTCTGTCCCTGCATATCTGTCCCCAACTCTGCTGTCTGTGTGCCGCCTGCTCTGCCTAATGACATCATTGTGAAACATTTCCATTAGAATTTCATTTCTTTGTTATGAACATTGTATCAACTAGTCTTTGAGATATTAGGCTACTAGGGTTGTTACTATGCGTTTTGGTGTATTGAAAAATAGTCTGATGTCCGTGTTTTATTTTTGTGCCATTTTTGTAGCTGGCTGGCTACACACACAGTGTGTAGGTTATTTACAGTAGGGCTTCGATCTAAAAGGTAGCTAGCAAATGTGAAACGGATTAAAATGACAAGAGTTGACAGCTGTATGAGTTCACCATTTACACAACATATGCTGCAACCTTTTGTAATTTGAATAGTTTGTTTCATATTGGCTGGCTTCCAACAATAGCTGATTTTGCCAAGCTAGCGAGCACCACTTCAGTTTCAGTGGTGTTTGCTCTAATCTTTGCTACCCGGGTTAAATAAAGGTGAAATGAAATAAAGAAATAGTAGCTTTTGCAACGACACCATGAAATATATTTAACACAATGGTAGATGAGAGTGTAATTGACTTCAGTTTATCGCTAACCTTTGAATCACTAACTTCCATCATCTGCATGCTGATTCCATTTTTGACGACGCCACATAAATGGAATAGGTACTAGCTAGCTTAATAGTTAATATTTGCGCGATTGGAACTGGCAGTGGATCAGGAACTGGCAGTGGATCAAACCATTGTGAGGCAAAGGGCGGGTGGGTCGCAATCTTTTGAAACTTAAAAACGCGCTATTAAGTGTCTATAATCAGCACAATTGCTTTCATATTATTGAAATTACATAGTTATGTTTGAGTGATATATTGGGGGGGACAAATCCTATTTTTCCCAGGATGGGGGGGGGTCGTGTCCCCGTCCCCCCCGGGATTTCCGCCCCTGGGTCTATGCCGGTCTGCCATTGGTTTTGTTAGATTTGTGAGTATTGTGTGGAATGTTGGGACATGGTTAGATCTTACTTGTTAGACATGACTGTGCTGTTGGAGCTAGTAACACAAGCAAGCATTTCCCAACACCCGGAATAACATCTGCTAAACAGGTGTATGTGGCAAATAGATTTGGATTGGATGGGTGATTAGATTAGATAGTATGTCCACTTTATGTGCTGCGGGCTAATTACCAGCAATGTCACTGTGGTCCAAGTGAAACTCCTAGCCTATAGGTGTGAAGTATCTGCACTCTAGCCTATAGAGGAACACAGCTGTTGATAATAGGGGAATGCAAGCAAGCAGTTGAAGGGAACAAGTGACAGAGTCTAACCTGCTGTTGAACACCAGGCCCCAACCAGGTACGCGGACAGAGTATTGTTCACTCCCAGTCCTATGATGTTGCTCTGTGAAGGAGGTTAGCTTCTCAGCGTCCAATTCCTGGCAGCCTTCTCCCTAGTTGATTTGTGATTGTGAGTGATTAGAGAATGTTTGCCTTCGGTATCCAAGGTGTTTGAGAATGTTGAGGACCAGTGTTCCGAGGGGCTGACTGTGACATCATAAAGCGGAATGTAGTTAGTGTGCTGTTTGAGGGATTCCAATTGAGTCCGGTGCGCTCTTCCAGACAGTGCAGTTGTGCTTCGAGTCTGCTCTCTGTGTGGTGACTTGTAAGTGGGTAAGCCTAACCCTTTACCTATTTCTCCTAACCTGCTATGACAAAGTGACTTCATGACAGTAGCTGTATCTCACCTAGTTGAAAGCTTGTCAGTCCTTCTCCTAAAAGGCAACCTGTGTTCCTTGATGTACTAAACCGAGGCCTGGCAGCCAGTAAGTAGAAGTAAGAGACAATTATGGCAACAATAAGTTGTAAGATGAAAGCTAGTCAGATTTGAGATGTTATTAAACTGCAGTGATTGATCATATTGTCTCAGCAGCTCACAGATCACTGCAGCTGTACATAGGCCATTTATAAATAGGCCAAACGACTACCTCTTCCCCTACTGTATTGATATTTTTATTTTGCTCCTTTGCACCCCAGTATTTCATGTACTGTCAAATCTAGCATTCCAGTGTTTTAATTCGCCACCATGGCCTATTTATTGCCTTTACCTCCCTTATCTCACCTCATTTGCTCACATTGTGTTTGTTTTACTCCATGTGTAACTCTGTGTTGTTATATGTGTGGAAGTGCTTTGCTTTATCTTGGCCAGGTCGCAGTTTGTAAATGACAACTTGTTCTCAACTTGCCTATCTGGTTAAAGAAAGGTGAAGTCAATTGAAATCCAAAATGTCTCCCTTTTGGAATGACCTGTTGACATGGGCCCTCCTCCTGTGGCGGTCATTTTCTGCAACATCTGAAGCCATCTGGCGGGCATAGTGCTATCTGGCCTATAAATGATCCACCTCATAGCAGTAATTCCATAATAAGACGCTTTGTTATTGGTTTGTGAAGAAAAGCACAATACGATATTTGCACATCCCTCTCGCCTCTGTACACATAGGAACACTAGCCCTTCATTGGGTGGGTGTCTGAGGAATGTGTTACTGCGTTTCACCTTACAGAGGTATCACCACCCTTCCCATCGGAACCTCAGGTCCTCTTGGCTCCCTGACTGTCAGGCTGGATCGTGTCTAGGGAAGAAAAAAGAAGATTGATGTTACATTACATGGCCTTCAATAGCAAAATGACTGATGAGGTGACATGACATGTGCCGTCTTCCCTGTGGCTCAGTTGGTAGAGAACGGTGTTTGCAATGCCAGGGTTGTGGGTTTGATTCCCACGGGGGGCCAGTACCAAAAAAAAAGAAAAAAAAAAGAGACATTGTATGAAATGTATGCATTCACTCAAATGAGTCAAATGTCTACAATAAAGAAAAAAAAACATGATGGGCCCCTTTGGCTTTATGGCATTCCATGTGTATTTGTTTCCCCGTTGCCTACATCTTCCCCCTTTGGATTTGACGGTGTCTCAATTATGGCATGAAGGTTTTGTGTGTTACTTGTTGCGATTATGTGTGTGGAAGAGTCACCTTCGTTTCTCCTTTCTACTTGGGACCTCTATTTGAGTTCTTTAGGCCTATCTCTAGCCTACTAATTCAGTGTTTTCCAACTCCAGGGGTAGAGTAGCCTATTTTGTTGTAGCCCTGGAGAGGCACAGCTGATTCAACTACTTATCACCTTGTCCTCAATGAGTTGAATCAGGTGCAGCAACAACAACAACAACAACAACAATGTGAGGAGTCGGACACAGAGTACTAGTTGATCCCTCAGTTGTCACACTTTGTTCTATCAGTATTTGACTGATGTTAGTTGCTTTCATTTGTTCTCGGTTCCTCCCTCGTTCCCTAGAACGAGCACCCTCCCCTTTGCAACAGAGGCCAGGCGAAAGCGCGCGCTTTCTGTGCCACTGGCTTCAATCAGGTCCACCAAATGCACATAATAAGCGCACCACGCACCCCGGCGTACGTCATTCATTCACTTGAACTCCGCTAGCGAACACATATACACCATGTCTGGAAGAGGCAAAGGCGGCAAGGGACTGGGAAAAGGAGGCGCCAAGCGTCACCGCAAGGTTCTCCGCGATAACATCCAGGGAATCACCAAGCCCGCTATCCGCCGTCTGGCTCGCCGTGGCGGCGTGAAGCGTATCTCCGGGCTGATCTACGAGGAGACCCGCGGTGTCCTGAAGGTGTTCCTGGAGAACGTGATCCGTGACGCCGTCACCTACACCGAGCACGCCAAGAGGAAGACCGTTACCGCCATGGACGTGGTGTACGCTCTGAAACGCCAGGGACGCACCCTGTACGGTTTCGGCGGTTAAACGCCCTCTTTTCGGAACGTCAACATCCCGACTTGAACCCAAAGGCTCTTTTAAGAGCCACCCACATGCGCTTCAAAAAGGCCAATTCCATTGTCGTAGGAAGATTTATAGAGGTCCCTTATCTAGTAAGAAACTATGAGCCACTCTGAGTGGACAGGGAGTGTTAATGACAGGAGTGTAGAAACGGTGGGATTTAGAGGCACCCGACGTAAAGCCACCATGAGTCGGTAGACGTGGCTGGAGCAGAAGGGGATGTCTGACGGTGCAAAGTGGGCCGTAAGGCAATAGCCCTCCCTTTTTGAAACACACAATTCCCCACCATGGAGTAGGGGGAGGTAGGGCGCGCAGGTCTTTGTTAGGGAAGCAAGCCTCTGAGTGGAAGGCTCTGACGCGCGCTCAGCTCCACTGGGCAAATGGCAGGGGCGTGTCCACGGCCGCTGAATTTGCTTAGCTTCCTCTTCATAAGACGGGAAAGCGCCCTCCACCCCCTCATTCGTTTCTGAGAAGCAACGAGACATCAGCATCATGCCCGAGCCAGCAAAGTCCGCGCCCAAGAAGGGCTCCAAGAAAGCCGTCACCAAGACAGCAGGGAAAGGCGGCAAGAAGCGCCGAAAGTCGAGGAAGGAGAGCTACGCCATTTACGTGTACAAAGTGCTGAAGCAGGTCCACCCCGACACCGGCATCTCCTCCAAGGCCATGGGAATCATGAACTCGTTCGTGAACGACATCTTCGAGCGTATCGCCGGAGAGTCCTCTCGCCTGGCCCACTACAACAAGCGTTCCACCATCACCTCCAGGGAGATCCAGACCGCCGTGCGCCTGCTACTCCCCGGCGAGTTGGCCAAACACGCAGTGTCCGAGGGCACCAAGGCCGTGACCAAGTACACCAGTTCCAAGTAAACAGCCCGTTTGGAGTGCTGTACTAACCCAAAGGCTCTTTTAAGAGCCACCCACCCTGTCAGTGAAAAAAGCAAATCCATCAGGAGCAAATGAATGTGTTCCACTGTATCATTTAGAGTGGGGGGGGGTTGGCGCCTTTTTCGGTGTCTTTGTCTGCAGGACATGTCAAACAGGGGTGACATGAATTCCAGGTGAAAGGTGTTATAAGTGAATAGAAGAAATGGCCCTATAGCCTAATGACGTTGACCTGTAAAGAGGCCCTATCCAGTGGAGGAAGAATATGAATGTGGGATTCCACTAGTGCTCCAATGACTATACAACAGGGAGGAGAAAAATCAAGTAGAGAGAGAGAGAGATACAGCCCTTGTTCCACTCACTAACTAGAGAGACACTCCCTAGGCCTATATCAGGGCGACCAAGCACATGGGGCGCCAGCCTCCATAGCGCCGGCCGGGCAAACAGACACCAAGACCCACAGACACAAAGACCGGCACGAGTCACGCTGCGGAGTCAGAGAAGAAAAGAAGAGAAAAACACACACACACACACACAGTGCAAGTAAACATGGCGTTGGACAATGTATATATATATATATATATATCTCGTGTGCGTCCTGGACACATGACGAATACAACTTGAAACTTGGAGTACAACACTAGTCTCAGCCAGGCCTCACAAGTGCATGTGTTTTAAGGTCCCCAAAAGAGCTCTCCTTTAAAACACCCAGGACCACATCAGGGGACGCCGAACCATTTGATTGCCTTGCCAGACATCTCGGCTCACTACACAATCAATGGTGCTCGCAATCGGATGCACTTTTAGGCCATTTAGGAGACAAATAGCACAGGAAAACCAGTGCGCACAGCTCCAGCCGACAGTCGAACGGTGAGGTTTTGAGCGAGTTGCAACAAAATGCACGGGGCTTCTGCAGCCCACATGACTTTATTCTGAACGGAGACAAGTCTGCTCACTGGGCCGTTGGCTTTTGGACCAAAAACACGGCTCCGTCGGTGACTTTTGGACCGATATTGGCGACCAGAAAACACAAGTGAAAGAGCATTTGGCCAGCCCGGAGAAGCCGAGCTGGGTGGCTTGAGTCTACATGGTTCTCATGTCGCGTTTAAGGCCAGCCCCCTGCACGGTGTGGAGCTTCAATAGCGCAGAGCAGCGTCTACAGCAAACTACTCCTCACAGACTACCGTAAGTGTGTGTGTTTACCGGACCAAGCGAGAGACATGGCAGAAGTCGCACCAGCACCCGCCGCCGCCGCGCCGGCCAAGGCACCCAAGAAGAAGGCAGCAGCCAAGCCCAAGAAAGCGGGACCCAGCGTAGGCGAGCTCATCGTCAAGGCGGTGTCCGCCTCCAAGGAGAGGAGCGGCGTGTCCCTGGCCGCGCTCAAGAAGAGTCTGGCGGCAGGCGGCTACGACGTGGAGAAGAACAACTCCCGTGTCAAGATCGCCGTCAAGAGCCTCGTCACCAAGGGCACCCTGGTCCAGACCAAGGGCACCGGTGCCTCCGGCTCCTTCAAGCTCAACAAGAAAGCCGTCGAGGCAAAAAAGCCCGCCAAGAAAGCCGCAGCCCCCAAAGCAAAGAAGGTGGCCGCCAAGAAGCCCGCCGCGGCGAAGAAGCCCAAGAAGGTAGCAGCCAAGAAGGCCGTCGCCGCAAAGAAGTCCCCCAAGAAGGCCAAGAAGCCCGCTACACCCAAAAAGGCCGCCAAGAGCCCAAAGAAGGTGAAGAAGCCCGCCGCAGCGGCCAAGAAGGCGGCCAAGAGCCCCAAGAAGGCTACCAAGGCAGCGAAGCCCAAAGCCGCCAAGCCCAAGGCAGCCAAGGCCAAGAAGGCAGCCCCCAAGAAGAAGTAAAGCTATTACAAACGGTGTTCTACTCGACACATGTTGTTACCACAAAAGGCTCTTTTAAGAGCCACCCACCTCTTTCCATAAAAGCGCATGTCATTCCATGTACTACTTGTCGTTCACTAGGCTACTTTTACGCACCACATTTTTCCCACTCGGAGAGAGGCATATAATATAATAATAGTGCAGCAGCCTCACCAGTCATTTGTGTATGAGCCATTGTTGTGATGTGTTAGATGTGTTCCATGTCATATTGATCTTCATAATAAGAAGAATACATACTGGAGAGGACAGCAGCACCCTCACTGTGATGTGTTAATCATCATCATCCTAATACTATAGCGTATTGGAAATCGCAGCGAATAGTGCAGCTATCTATGTGTTTCCCATTTGGATGATTTGAGTGATTTGATTTGTCATAAAGTAACAAAGTCGGAGGGAAACAGAGTAGCCTAGCCCTTCTTTCTCACTCAGCTGCCTGCCTGCGGGCGGGCGGGCGGGCGGGCTTAGGGCTGACTGTCTGTCTGTCTGTCCCTCACTCCAATTGGATAAGGCCACACCGGCCCGGTGGCCAATCGCTGCCTCTTGTGGCGAGGTATAAGTAAGGCTCTCGAGGTGCCCAGCGGCTCATTCAGACTTTCTGTGACATACTGAAGCTACCAATATGAGCGGAAGAGGCAAAACCGGAGGCAAGGCCAGGGCCAAGGCAAAGACACGTTCATCCCGTGCCGGACTCCAGTTCCCCGTGGGCCGTGTGCACAGGCTGCTGCGCAAAGGCAACTACGCCGAGCGTGTGGGCGCTGGCGCACCAGTGTACCTGGCCGCCGTGCTCGAGTACCTGACTGCTGAGATCCTGGAGTTGGCCGGCAACGCTGCCCGTGACAACAAGAAGACTCGTATCATCCCCCGTCACCTGCAGCTGGCCGTCCGTAACGACGAGGAGCTGAACAAACTGCTTGGCGGCGTGACCATCGCTCAGGGTGGTGTGCTGCCCAACATCCAGGCAGTGCTGCTCCCCAAGAAGACTGAGAAGGCCGTCAAAGCCAAGTAAAATCGCTACTGCGGCTGCCACTTGACTACTCAACCCCCAAAGGCTCTTTTAAGAGCCAACCACCTAGCTCTGCAAAAGCGCAAAGTGTCCTTTCTATGACTGACTGCCACATATGAAGTATTTGGAGTGTTTGTCACATACACGGCACCATATCATGAGGCCTTAAATGAAGAGTAACACCTAGGCCTCGTTTGTCATAGCAGGCTAGAATTCGGCCGGTGACTATTATTGCGCGTAAAGTGTCGGCCCTAACAAAAGACACCAAGCGCGCCTCGGCGAGGGTGGGGGGGGGGGTGTGATTTTGGGGCGGCACGGAGAGGCCGAGGCTCCCGTCCAATGGGCGTCGGAGGAGGCCTCCCCAACGGGCCAATCAGGGTGGTGTGGAGATGGTGTCCAATCAGCAGACGCCGCTGCCGGCTTTATAAACTTCACATAGGCATTTGGAGGCTATACTCCGACTGTGAAAGAAGGAAGCTAGCTAGCGCCATGGCCAGAACCAAGCAAACCGCTCGCAAATCCACCGGTGGCAAAGCACCCAGGAAGCAGCTCGCCACCAAGGCTGCGCGCAAGAGCGCCCCGGCCACCGGCGGCGTGAAGAAGCCTCACCGTTACAGGCCCGGCACCGTGGCTCTGAGAGAGATCCGTCGTTACCAGAAGTCCACTGAGCTGCTGATCCGCAAACTGCCCTTCCAGCGCCTGGTGAGAGAAATTGCCCAGGACTTCAAGACCGACCTGCGCTTCCAGAGTTCCGCCGTGATGGCCCTGCAGGAGGCTAGCGAGGCTTACCTGGTCGGCCTGTTCGAGGACACCAACCTGTGCGCCATCCACGCCAAGAGGGTGACCATCATGCCCAAGGACATCCAGCTGGCCCGTCGTATTCGCGGAGAGCGCGCTTAAACGATGACCTGATGTCCAAAATCCCCCAAAGGCTCTTTTAAGAGCCACCTCCATATTTCCGTCAAAGGCACAATTGTTCCATATGTACACGCCCCTCTCCAGACCGTATCATAAATAAGAGTTGGTTGTTAACTAAAGGTCACATCGAAAGGAAAAGCTGCTTATAGTATTGCAGCTTCAATATAATGTGACTAGAGTAGAACAGTCAAAGGAGGGGAAAATACAGTGATAGTAATGATATAGGGCAAAAAGTGGCAATAATTGTCACTATGTAGCTAAGAAAAACATTGCTTTGAAAGTCCCATATTGCAGTGGTGCTGAGAGACTCATGCAGAGGGGAAAACTTTCCCGTGGAGCACGGAGGCCATCTAGTGGTTAAACGTGGTTCCCTATTAGTATTTGATCTTCAGGCCAGCGTTTCCCAAACTCTGTCCTCTGCTAGAGTCTGTCAATGACTTTGTGATAATCGCCATTGATTGCAACAAAAAAAGCCGTTTTGATCTGATCATTAGCACGTCAGGGTAAAGCTGTGTGCACCCCATAATTCATGCGACTGACTAAGGTATTGACAGTAAAATGATATCTCTGTCCAACGCAAGTGAATGTATTTCGTGGGATGAAGTCAGATCCCTGATCCCATGAATAATCCCATTAATGACATACCCATCGTTAAGAGAAAAGGTATCAGGACAGCAGGAATCAATAGATGTAATCATCGACGGCTTGCAAAACAGCTGTTCTGAAACAGGACACAAGAAGCTGCAGCGATTGACCTATTATTAGTTGAGCAATTACAGAATTGCAATCACCAGTGCAGGTACGTCCTGATTGCAGCATAGTCTTCATAAGGAAGTAAATGCCTCAGCACATGACAACTTCACAGTGCTAAATATTGGATTCTACTGACTCCCATATTTGTTTGTTGGTTGTTGGGATGCCACTATCTACTAGGCTGCCAAATCCTTTTTTACAGTGTAGATACATCACCTACGCGAAAGAAGATTTGCTTGACAGCTTCAACAAACGATAAGGCCCTAAATACAGGCTGCCAGTTAAATGCAGAAATCACACAGCTAGAACGCAGGACAAAAGAGCTGGGAAAACGACATCAATCCAAAGGGATAATGTACAATAGTCAGACGCATGGCACAGGCAAAAAGTGGAATTCTCTGCGCATGCGTTGCTGTATTCCGCGCGTTTGAATGGACAGCGCGCCTCTGCTGCATCTTCACTCACGAGACAGGTAATAGCGGAGCTCCGTGGTGCTGAAAAGGCCAGCGCCTCTGTAATTGGTCACAGAATCATCCACGTTTTTTCCCAACACTTTCCCTGGTCATTGGTGTAAGATGTAGTCCTAAAGCAAAAGTTGTATAGGCATGTGGACCTTTTTTGGAGCTGGCTACAGATAAAGAGAGAAAAGTAGCAATCCCTTTGGAATAAAGTAGTACAATGTAAGTGACCCTCATTTGATACTTGAGAAACATACATTCACATGACGTAGTGTTCCAAATCTGCAGGTGAAGAAAAGGGTTAAGTGAATATGATTTAAGAGCAGTCAAATGAAGTAATAGTGACATAGATTGGAAGAAATGAAATAAGTCATGTGAGCATAGCATTGTGGAAAGCAATGACTTTAGAAAGGTGAAGATGATTTCCAGATTAGGTTTGTTGAAAAAGTAACTGTATCATTTGAGGTACTCTACATGGAACCTCTGCCTATTTGATGATCTGTTGTAGTTATTGTAATATGTTTTTTGGACCCCATAGGTTGAGGGATGAATGCGCTGTGTGGCCATTGTGAGTAGCACTTTTGATCCAGCAGGTGTCGCGAAAATCCGTCCCTATGTGGCTTGAATGATGAGCGGACGTATTCCTTATAGGCATTGATGAATTGAATTCAGGCAGGTGTTGGCAACATGACTTCTGGTCCAGCAGGTGGCGGTGAAATGCCTCCCTATCTATACGAGTTGACCTATTCCTTTGAGCTCCTAAATGAAGCATAGGGTGTCAATCAACATTGCATCTCGGCTGAACCCTGTTGTGGGCGGTTTTCTTCCCTTAATTGGACATGATTCCGGTGTTGTTCATCTCCTCTTCATTAGTCCTTCTGCATGTCTTGCACTGAGGTGTGTGTTTGTGTTTGAAATCACTGGGCACTTGAATAATGGAACACCGGTTACTTTTATCATGCCGAGCTAGTTTGCATGGCTCATGTCATATGGATATACACCTTTCTATTGTCATGTATGTAGGTCTATGCAGGGGCGAAAATCTGATATCCACTTTGGAGGGGACAATTACATGACATTTTGTCAAGAGCAATTCCTGAGGGGGACACCAAAAGTAGTGGTGTAACACATAGCCTACATTGTAATATGGTCAATGTATATTGAGGAAGCAAAGAAATAAGGTGTTTGCCGTACTCCTAACTACCGGTACCCAAAACTACACAACAGCAATACCATTGCCTTTAACAAATCTTAGTTCAGTCACCAGTTGAAGTTGAGAGTGGGGGTATCCATGGCATTTTCCAATTATGTTCCTATTTTACAAGTGGAAAAAATGGAGAACCTTTCATAATGTTGCCAAACAAAGACTCAACAAACTTACCTGAGACTCCCTGTCTCTGCCAGTCTGTCCCTGCATATCTGTCCCCAACTCTGCTGTCTGTTTGCCGCCTGCTCTGCCTAATGACATCATTGTGAAACATTTCCATTAGAATTTCATTTCTTTGTTATGAACATTGTATCAACTAGTCTTTGAGATATTAGGCTACTAGGGTTGTTACTATGTGTTTTGGTGTATTGAAAAATAGTCTGATGTCCGTGTTTTATTTTTGTGCCATTTTTGTAGCTGGCTGGCTACACACACAGTGTGTAGGTTATTTACAGTAGGGCTTCGATCTAAAAGGTAGCTAGCAAATGTGAAACGGATTAAAATGACAAGAGTTGACAGCTGTATGAGTTCACCATTTACACAACATATGCTGCAACCTTTTGTAATTTGAATAGTTTGTTTCATATTGGCTGGCTTCCAACAATAGCTGATTTTGCCAAGCTAGCGAGCACCACTTCAGTTTCAGTGGTGTTTGCTCTAATCTTTGCTACCCGGGTTAAATAAAGGTGAAATGAAATAAAGAAATAGTAGCTTTTGCAACGACACCATGAAATATATTTAACACAATGGTAGATGAGAGTGTAATTGACTTCAGTTTATCGCTAACCTTTGAATCACTAACTTCCATCATCTGCATGCTGATTCCATTTTTGACGACGCCACATAAATGGAATAGGTACTAGCTAGCTTAATAGTTAATATTTGCGCGATTGGAACTGGCAGTGGATCAGGAACTGGCAGTGGATCAAACCATTGTGAGGCAAAGGGCGGGTGGGTCGCAATCTTTTGAAACTTAAAAACGCGCTATTAAGTGTCTATAATCAGCACAATTGCTTTCATATTATTGAAATTACATAGTTATGTTTGAGTGATATATTGGGGGGGACAAATCCTATTTTTCCCAGGATGGGGGGGGGTCGTGTCCCCGTCCCCCCCGGGATTTCCGCCCCTGGGTCTATGCCGGTCTGCCATTGGTTTTGTTAGATTTGTGAGTATTGTGTGGAATGTTGGGACATGGTTAGATCTTACTTGTTAGACATGACTGTGCTGTTGGAGCTAGTAACACAAGCAAGCATTTCCCAACACCCGGAATAACATCTGCTAAACAGGTGTATGTGGCAAATAGATTTGGATTGGATGGGTGATTAGATTAGATAGTATGTCCACTTTATGTGCTGCGGGCTAATTACCAGCAATGTCACTGTGGTCCAAGTGAAACTCCTAGCCTATAGGTGTGAAGTATCTGCACTCTAGCCTATAGAGGAACACAGCTGTTGATAATAGGGGAATGCAAGCAAGCAGTTGAAGGGAACAAGTGACAGAGTCTAACCTGCTGTTGAACACCAGGCCCCAACCAGGTACGCGGACAGAGTATTGTTCACTCCCAGTCCTATGATGTTGCTCTGTGAAGGAGGTTAGCTTCTCAGCGTCCAATTCCTGGCAGCCTTCTCCCTAGTTGATTTGTGATTGTGAGTGATTAGAGAATGTTTGCCTTCGGTATCCAAGGTGTTTGAGAATGTTGAGGACCAGTGTTCCGAGGGGCTGACTGTGACATCATAAAGCGGAATGTAGTTAGTGTGCTGTTTGAGGGATTCCAATTGAGTCCGGTGCGCTCTTCCAGACAGTGCAGTTGTGCTTCGAGTCTGCTCTCTGTGTGGTGACTTGTAAGTGGGTAAGCCTAACCCTTTACCTATTTCTCCTAACCTGCTATGACAAAGTGACTTCATGACAGTAGCTGTATCTCACCTAGTTGAAAGCTTGTCAGTCCTTCTCCTAAAAGGCAACCTGTGTTCCTTGATGTACTAAACCGAGGCCTGGCAGCCAGTAAGTAGAAGTAAGAGACAATTATGGCAACAATAAGTTGTAAGATGAAAGCTAGTCAGATTTGAGATGTTATTAAACTGCAGTGATTGATCATATTGTCTCAGCAGCTCACAGATCACTGCAGCTGTACATAGGCCATTTATAAATAGGCCAAACGACTACCTCTTCCCCTACTGTATTGATATTTTTATTTTGCTCCTTTGCACCCCAGTATTTCATGTACTGTCAAATCTAGCATTCCAGTGTTTTAATTCGCCACCATGGCCTATTTATTGCCTTTACCTCCCTTATCTCACCTCATTTGCTCACATTGTGTTTGTTTTACTCCATGTGTAACTCTGTGTTGTTATATGTGTGGAAGTGCTTTGCTTTATCTTGGCCAGGTCGCAGTTTGTAAATGACAACTTGTTCTCAACTTGCCTATCTGGTTAAAGAAAGGTGAAGTCAATTGAAATCCAAAATGTCTCCCTTTTGGAATGACCTGTTGACATGGGCCCTCCTCCTGTGGCGGTCATTTTCTGCAACATCTGAAGCCATCTGGCGGGCATAGTGCTATCTGGCCTATAAATGATCCACCTCATAGCAGTAATTCCATAATAAGACGCTTTGTTATTGGTTTGTGAAGAAAAGCACAATACGATATTTGCACATCCCTCTCGCCTCTGTACACATAGGAACACTAGCCCTTCATTGGGTGGGTGTCTGAGGAATGTGTTACTGCGTTTCACCTTACAGAGGTATCACCACCCTTCCCATCGGAACCTCAGGTCCTCTTGGCTCCCTGACTGTCAGGCTGGATCGTGTCTAGGGAAGAAAAAAGAAGATTGATGTTACATTACATGGCCTTCAATAGCAAAATGACTGATGAGGTGACATGACATGTGCCGTCTTCCCTGTGGCTCAGTTGGTAGAGAACGGTGTTTGCAATGCCAGGGTTGTGGGTTTGATTCCCACGGGGGGCCAGTACCAAAAAAAAAGAAAAAAAAAAGAGACATTGTATGAAATGTATGCATTCACTCAAATGAGTCAAATGTCTACAATAAAGAAAAAAAAACATGATGGGCCCCTTTGGCTTTATGGCATTCCATGTGTATTTGTTTCCCCGTTGCCTACATCTTCCCCCTTTGGATTTGACGGTGTCTCAATTATGGCATGAAGGTTTTGTGTGTTACTTGTTGCGATTATGTGTGTGGAAGAGTCACCTTCGTTTCTCCTTTCTACTTGGGACCTCTATTTGAGTTCTTTAGGCCTATCTCTAGCCTACTAATTCAGTGTTTTCCAACTCCAGGGGTAGAGTAGCCTATTTTGTTGTAGCCCTGGAGAGGCACAGCTGATTCAACTACTTATCACCTTGTCCTCAATGAGTTGAATCAGGTGCAGCAACAACAACAACAACAACAACAATGTGAGGAGTCGGACACAGAGTACTAGTTGATCCCTCAGTTGTCACACTTTGTTCTATCAGTATTTGACTGATGTTAGTTGCTTTCATTTGTTCTCGGTTCCTCCCTCGTTCCCTAGAACGAGCACCCTCCCCTTTGCAACAGAGGCCAGGCGAAAGCGCGCGCTTTCTGTGCCACTGGCTTCAATCAGGTCCACCAAATGCACATAATAAGCGCACCACGCACCCCGGCGTACGTCATTCATTCACTTGAACTCCGCTAGCGAACACATATACACCATGTCTGGAAGAGGCAAAGGCGGCAAGGGACTGGGAAAAGGAGGCGCCAAGCGTCACCGCAAGGTTCTCCGCGATAACATCCAGGGAATCACCAAGCCCGCTATCCGCCGTCTGGCTCGCCGTGGCGGCGTGAAGCGTATCTCCGGGCTGATCTACGAGGAGACCCGCGGTGTCCTGAAGGTGTTCCTGGAGAACGTGATCCGTGACGCCGTCACCTACACCGAGCACGCCAAGAGGAAGACCGTTACCGCCATGGACGTGGTGTACGCTCTGAAACGCCAGGGACGCACCCTGTACGGTTTCGGCGGTTAAACGCCCTCTTTTCGGAACGTCAACATCCCGACTTGAACCCAAAGGCTCTTTTAAGAGCCACCCACATGCGCTTCAAAAAGGCCAATTCCATTGTCGTAGGAAGATTTATAGAGGTCCCTTATCTAGTAAGAAACTATGAGCCACTCTGAGTGGACAGGGAGTGTTAATGACAGGAGTGTAGAAACGGTGGGATTTAGAGGCACCCGACGTAAAGCCACCATGAGTCGGTAGACGTGGCTGGAGCAGAAGGGGATGTCTGACGGTGCAAAGTGGGCCGTAAGGCAATAGCCCTCCCTTTTTGAAACACACAATTCCCCACCATGGAGTAGGGGGAGGTAGGGCGCGCAGGTCTTTGTTAGGGAAGCAAGCCTCTGAGTGGAAGGCTCTGACGCGCGCTCAGCTCCACTGGGCAAATGGCAGGGGCGTGTCCACGGCCGCTGAATTTGCTTAGCTTCCTCTTCATAAGACGGGAAAGCGCCCTCCACCCCCTCATTCGTTTCTGAGAAGCAACGAGACATCAGCATCATGCCCGAGCCAGCAAAGTCCGCGCCCAAGAAGGGCTCCAAGAAAGCCGTCACCAAGACAGCAGGGAAAGGCGGCAAGAAGCGCCGAAAGTCGAGGAAGGAGAGCTACGCCATTTACGTGTACAAAGTGCTGAAGCAGGTCCACCCCGACACCGGCATCTCCTCCAAGGCCATGGGAATCATGAACTCGTTCGTGAACGACATCTTCGAGCGTATCGCCGGAGAGTCCTCTCGCCTGGCCCACTACAACAAGCGTTCCACCATCACCTCCAGGGAGATCCAGACCGCCGTGCGCCTGCTACTCCCCGGCGAGTTGGCCAAACACGCAGTGTCCGAGGGCACCAAGGCCGTGACCAAGTACACCAGTTCCAAGTAAACAGCCCGTTTGGAGTGCTGTACTAACCCAAAGGCTCTTTTAAGAGCCACCCACCCTGTCAGTGAAAAAAGCAAATCCATCAGGAGCAAATGAATGTGTTCCACTGTATCATTTAGAGTGGGGGGGGGTTGGCGCCTTTTTCGGTGTCTTTGTCTGCAGGACATGTCAAACAGGGGTGACATGAATTCCAGGTGAAAGGTGTTATAAGTGAATAGAAGAAATGGCCCTATAGCCTAATGACGTTGACCTGTAAAGAGGCCCTATCCAGTGGAGGAAGAATATGAATGTGGGATTCCACTAGTGCTCCAATGACTATACAACAGGGAGGAGAAAAATCAAGTAGAGAGAGAGAGAGATACAGCCCTTGTTCCACTCACTAACTAGAGAGACACTCCCTAGGCCTATATCAGGGCGACCAAGCACATGGGGCGCCAGCCTCCATAGCGCCGGCCGGGCAAACAGACACCAAGACCCACAGACACAAAGACCGGCACGAGTCACGCTGCGGAGTCAGAGAAGAAAAGAAGAGAAAAACACACACACACACACACAGTGCAAGTAAACATGGCGTTGGACAATGTATATATATATATATATATATCTCGTGTGCGTCCTGGACACATGACGAATACAACTTGAAACTTGGAGTACAACACTAGTCTCAGCCAGGCCTCACAAGTGCATGTGTTTTAAGGTCCCCAAAAGAGCTCTCCTTTAAAACACCCAGGACCACATCAGGGGACGCCGAACCATTTGATTGCCTTGCCAGACATCTCGGCTCACTACACAATCAATGGTGCTCGCAATCGGATGCACTTTTAGGCCATTTAGGAGACAAATAGCACAGGAAAACCAGTGCGCACAGCTCCAGCCGACAGTCGAACGGTGAGGTTTTGAGCGAGTTGCAACAAAATGCACGGGGCTTCTGCAGCCCACATGACTTTATTCTGAACGGAGACAAGTCTGCTCACTGGGCCGTTGGCTTTTGGACCAAAAACACGGCTCCGTCGGTGACTTTTGGACCGATATTGGCGACCAGAAAACACAAGTGAAAGAGCATTTGGCCAGCCCGGAGAAGCCGAGCTGGGTGGCTTGAGTCTACATGGTTCTCATGTCGCGTTTAAGGCCAGCCCCCTGCACGGTGTGGAGCTTCAATAGCGCAGAGCAGCGTCTACAGCAAACTACTCCTCACAGACTACCGTAAGTGTGTGTGTTTACCGGACCAAGCGAGAGACATGGCAGAAGTCGCACCAGCACCCGCCGCCGCCGCGCCGGCCAAGGCACCCAAGAAGAAGGCAGCAGCCAAGCCCAAGAAAGCGGGACCCAGCGTAGGCGAGCTCATCGTCAAGGCGGTGTCCGCCTCCAAGGAGAGGAGCGGCGTGTCCCTGGCCGCGCTCAAGAAGAGTCTGGCGGCAGGCGGCTACGACGTGGAGAAGAACAACTCCCGTGTCAAGATCGCCGTCAAGAGCCTCGTCACCAAGGGCACCCTGGTCCAGACCAAGGGCACCGGTGCCTCCGGCTCCTTCAAGCTCAACAAGAAAGCCGTCGAGGCAAAAAAGCCCGCCAAGAAAGCCGCAGCCCCCAAAGCAAAGAAGGTGGCCGCCAAGAAGCCCGCCGCGGCGAAGAAGCCCAAGAAGGTAGCAGCCAAGAAGGCCGTCGCCGCAAAGAAGTCCCCCAAGAAGGCCAAGAAGCCCGCTACACCCAAAAAGGCCGCCAAGAGCCCAAAGAAGGTGAAGAAGCCCGCCGCAGCGGCCAAGAAGGCGGCCAAGAGCCCCAAGAAGGCTACCAAGGCAGCGAAGCCCAAAGCCGCCAAGCCCAAGGCAGCCAAGGCCAAGAAGGCAGCCCCCAAGAAGAAGTAAAGCTATTACAAACGGTGTTCTACTCGACACATGTTGTTACCACAAAAGGCTCTTTTAAGAGCCACCCACCTCTTTCCATAAAAGCGCATGTCATTCCATGTACTACTTGTCGTTCACTAGGCTACTTTTACGCACCACATTTTTCCCACTCGGAGAGAGGCATATAATATAATAATAGTGCAGCAGCCTCACCAGTCATTTGTGTATGAGCCATTGTTGTGATGTGTTAGATGTGTTCCATGTCATATTGATCTTCATAATAAGAAGAATACATACTGGAGAGGACAGCAGCACCCTCACTGTGATGTGTTAATCATCATCATCCTAATACTATAGCGTATTGGAAATCTCAGCGAATAGTGCAGCTATCTATGTGTTTCCCATTTGGATGATTTGATTTGTCATAAAGTAACAAAGTCGGAGGGAAACAGAGTAGCCTAGCCCTTCTTTCTCACTCAGCTGCCTGCCTGCGGGCGGGCGGGCTTAGGGCTGACTGTCTGTCTGTCTGTCTGTCTGTCCCTCACTCCAATTGGATAAGGCCACACCGGCCCGGTGGCCAATCGCTGCCTCTTGTGGCGAGGTATAAGTAAGGCTCTCGAGGTGCCCAGCGGCTCATTCAGACTTTCTGTGACATACTGAAGCTACCAATATGAGCGGAAGAGGCAAAACCGGAGGCAAGGCCAGGGCCAAGGCAAAGACACGTTCATCCCGTGCCGGACTCCAGTTCCCCGTGGGCCGTGTGCACAGGCTGCTGCGCAAAGGCAACTACGCCGAGCGTGTGGGCGCTGGCGCACCAGTGTACCTGGCCGCCGTGCTCGAGTACCTGACTGCTGAGATCCTGGAGTTGGCCGGCAACGCTGCCCGTGACAACAAGAAGACTCGTATCATCCCCCGTCACCTGCAGCTGGCCGTCCGTAACGACGAGGAGCTGAACAAACTGCTTGGCGGCGTGACCATCGCTCAGGGTGGTGTGCTGCCCAACATCCAGGCAGTGCTGCTCCCCAAGAAGACTGAGAAGGCCGTCAAAGCCAAGTAAAATCGCTACTGCGGCTGCCACTTGACTACTCAACCCCCAAAGGCTCTTTTAAGAGCCAACCACCTAGCTCTGCAAAAGCGCAAAGTGTCCTTTCTATGACTGACTGCCACATATGAAGTATTTGGAGTGTTTGTCACATACACGGCACCATATCATGAGGCCTTAAATGAAGAGTAACACCTAGGCCTCGTTTGTCATAGCAGGCTAGAATTCGGCCGGTGACTATTATTGCGCGTAAAGTGTCGGCCCTAACAAAAGACACCAAGCGCGCCTCGGCGAGGGTGGGGGGGGGGGTTGGATTTCGGGGCGGCACGGAGAGGCCGAGGCTCCTGTCCAATGGGCGTCGGAGGAGGCCTCCCCAACGGGCCAATCAGGGTGGTGTGGAGATGGTGTCCAATCAGCAGACGCCGCTGCCGGCTTTATAAACTTCACATAGGCATTTGGAGGCTATACTCCGACTGTGAAAGAAGGAAGCTAGCTAGCGCCATGGCCAGAACCAAGCAAACCGCTCGCAAATCCACCGGTGGCAAAGCACCCAGGAAGCAGCTCGCCACCAAGGCTGCGCGCAAGAGCGCCCCGGCCACCGGCGGCGTGAAGAAGCCTCACCGTTACAGGCCCGGCACCGTGGCTTTGAGAGAGATCCGTCGTTACCAGAAGTCCACTGAGCTGCTGATCCGCAAACTGCCCTTCCAGCGCCTGGTGAGAGAAATTGCCCAGGACTTCAAGACCGACCTGCGCTTCCAGAGTTCCGCCGTGATGGCCCTGCAGGAGGCTAGCGAGGCTTACCTGGTCGGCCTGTTCGAGGACACCAACCTGTGCGCCATCCACGCCAAGAGGGTGACCATCATGCCCAAGGACATCCAGCTGGCCCGTCGTATTCGCGGAGAGCGCGCTTAAACGATGACCTGATGTCCAAAATCCCCCAAAGGCTCTTTTAAGAGCCACCTCCATATTTCCGTCAAAGGCACAATTGTTCCATATGTACACGCCCCTCTCCAGACCGTATCATAAATAAGAGTTGGTTGTTAACTAAAGGTCACATCGAAAGGAAAAGCTGCTTATAGTATTGCAGCTTCAATATAATGTGACTAGAGTAGAACAGTCAAAGGAGGGGAAAATACAGTGATAGTAATGATATAGGGCAAAAAGTGGCAATAATTGTCACTATGTAGCTAAGAAAAACATTGCTTTGAAAGTCCCATATTGCAGTGGTGCTGAGAAAACTTTCCCGTGGAGCACGGAGGCCATCTAGTGGTTAAACGTGGTTCCCTATTAGTATTTGATCTTCAGGCCAGCGTTTCCCAAACTCTGTCCTCTGCTAGAGTCTGTCAATGACTTTGTGATAATCGCCATTGATTGCAACAAAAAAAGCCGTTTTGATCTGATCATTAGCACGTCAGGGTAAAGCTGTGTGCACCCCATAATTCATGCGACTGACTAAGGTATTGACAGTAAAATGATATCTCTGTCCAACGCAAGTGAATGTATTTCGTGGGATGAAGTCAGATCCCTGATCCCATGAATAATCCCATTAATGACATACCCATCGTTAAGAGAAAAGGTATCAGGACAGCAGGAATCAATAGATGTAATCATCGACGGCTTGCAAAACAGCTGTTCTGAAACAGGACACAAGAAGCTGCAGCGATTGACCTATTATTAGTTGAGCAATTACAGAATTGCAATCACCAGTGCAGGTACGTCCTGATTGCAGCATAGTCTTCATAAGGAAGTAAATGCCTCAGCACATGACAACTTCACAGTGCTAAATATTGGATTCTACTGACTCCCATATTTGTTTGTTGGTTGTTGGGATGCCACTATCTACTAGGCTGCCAAATCCTTTTTTACAGTGTAGATACATCACCTACGCGAAAGAAGATTTGCTTGACAGCTTCAACAAACGATAAGGCCCTAAATACAGGCTGCCAGTTAAATGCAGAAATCACACAGCTAGAACGCAGGACAAAAGAGCTGGGAAAACGACATCAATCCAAAGGGATAATGTACAATAGTCAGACGCATGGCACAGGCAAAAAGTGGAATTCTCTGCGCATGCGTTGCTGTATTCCGCGCGTTTGAATGGACAGCGCGCCTCTGCTGCATCTTCACTCACGAGACAGGTAATAGCGGAGCTCCGTGGTGCTGAAAAGGCCAGCGCCTCTGTAATTGGTCACAGAATCATCCACGTTTTTTCCCAACACTTTCCCTGGTCATTGGTGTAAGATGTAGTCCTAAAGCAAAAGTTGTATAGGCATGTGGACCTTTTTTGGAGCTGGCTACAGATAAAGAGAGAAAAGTAGCAATCCCTTTGGAATAAAGTAGTACAATGTAAGTGACCCTCATTTGATACTTGAGAAACATACATTCACATGACGTAGTGTTCCAAATCTGCAGGTGAAGAAAAGGGTTAAGTGAATATGATTTAAGAGCAGTCAAATGAAGTAATAGTGACATAGATTGGAAGAAATGAAATAAGTCATGTGAACATAGCATTGTGGAAAGCAATGACTTTAGAAAGGTGAAGATGATTTCCAGATTAGGTTTGTTGAAAAAGTAACTGTATCATTTGAGGTACTCTACATGGAACCTCTGCCTATTTGATGATCTGTTGTAGTTATTGTAATATATTTTTTGGACCCCATAGGTTGAGGGATGAATGCGCTGTGTGGCCATTGTGAGTAGCACTTTTGATCCAGCAGGTGTCGCGAAAATCCGTCCCTATGTGGCTTGAATGATGAGCGGACGTATTCCTTATAGGCATTGATGAATTGAATTCAGGCAGGTGTTGGCAACATGACTTCTGGTCCAGCAGGTGGCGGTGAAATGCCTCCCTATCTATACGAGTTGACCTATTCCTTTGAGCTCCTAAATGAAGCATAGGGTGTCAATCAACATTGCATCTCGGCTGAACCCTGTTGTGGGCGGTTTTCTTCCCTTAATTGGACATGATTCCGGTGTTGTTCATCTCCTCTTCATTAGTCCTTCTGCATGTCTTGCACTGAGGTGTGTGTTTGTGTTTGAAATCACTGGGCACTTGAATAATGGAACACCGGTTACTTTTATCATGCCGAGCTAGTTTGCATGGCTCATGTCATATGGATATACACCTTTCTATTGTCATGTATGTAGGTCTATGCAGGGGCGAAAATCTGATATCAACTTTGGAGGGGACAATTACATGACATTTTGTCAAGAGCAATTCCTGAGGGGGACACCAAAAGTAGTGGTGTAACACATAGCCTACATTGTAATATGGTCAATGTATATTGAGGAAGCAAAGAAATAAGGTGTTTGCCGTACTCCTAACTACCGGTACCCAAAACTACACAACAGCAATACCATTGCCTTTAACAAATCTTAGTTCAGTCACCAGTTGAAGTTGAGAGTGGGGGTATCCATGGCATTTTCCAATTATGTTCCTATTTTACAAGTGGAAAAAATGGAGAACCTTTCATAATGTTGCCAAACAAAGACTCAACAAACTTACCTGAGACTCCCTGTCTCTGCCAGTCTGTCCCTGCATATCTGTCCCCAACTCTGCTGTCTGTGTGCCGCCTGCTCTGCCTAATGACATCATTGTGAAACATTTCCATTAGAATTTCATTTCTTTGTTATGAACATTGTATCAACTAGTCTTTGAGATATTAGGCTACTAGGGTTGTTACTATGCGTTTTGGTGTATTGAAAAATAGTCTGATGTCCGTGTTTTATTTTTGTGCCATTTTTGTAGCTGGCTGGCTACACACACAGTGTGTAGGTTGTTTACAGTAGGGCTTCGATCTAAAAGGTAGCTAGCAAATGTGAAACGGATTAAAATGACAAGAGTTGACAGCTGTATGAGTTCACCATTTACACAACATATGCTGCAACCTTTTGTAATTTGAATAGTTTGTTTCATATTGGCTGGCTTCCAACAATAGCTGATTTTGCCAAGCTAGCGAGCACCACTTCAGTTTCAGTGGTGTTTGCTCTAATCTTTGCTACCCGGGTTAAATAAAGGTGAAATGAAATAAAGAAATAGTAGCTTTTGCAACGACACCATGAAAAATATTTAACACAATGGTAGATGAGAGTGTAATTGACTTCAGTTTATCGCTAACCTTTGAATCACTAACTTCCATCATCTGCATGCTGATTCCATTTTTGACGACGCCACATAAATGGAATAGGTACTAGCTAGCTTAATAGTTAATATTTGCGCGATTGGAACTGGCAGTGGATCAGGAACTGGCAGTGGATCAAACCATTGTGAGGCAAAGGGCGGGTGGGTCGCAATCTTTTGAAACTTAAAAACGCGCTATTAAGTGTCTATAATCAGCACAATTGCTTTCATATTATTGAAATTACATAGTTATGTTTGAGTGATATATTGGGGGGGACAAATCCTATTTTTCCCAGGATGGGGGGGGGTCGTGTCCCCGTCCCCCCCGGGATTTCCGCCCCTGGGTCTATGCCGGTCTGCCATTGGTTTTGTTAGATTTGTGAGTATTGTGTGGAATGTTGGGACATGGTTAGATCTTACTTGTTAGACATGACTGTGCTGTTGGAGCTAGTAACACAAGCAAGCATTTCCCAACACCCGGAATAACATCTGCTAAACAGGTGTATGTGGCAAATAGATTTGGATTGGATGGGTGATTAGATTAGATAGTATGTCCACTTTATGTGCTGCGGGCTAATTACCAGCAATGTCACTGTGGTCCAAGTAAAACTCCTAGCCTATAGGTGTGAAGTATCTGCACTCTAGCCTATAGAGGAACACAGCTGTTGATAATAGGGGAATGCAAGCAAGCAGTTGAAGGGAACAAGTGACAGAGTCTAACCTGCTGTTGAACACCAGGCCCCAACCAGGTACGCGGACAGAGTATTGTTCACTCCCAGTCCTATGATGTTGCTCTGTGAAGGAGGTTAGCTTCTCAGCGTCCAATTCCTGGCAGCCTTCTCCCTAGTTGATTTGTGATTGTGAGTGATTAGAGAATGTTTGCCTTCGGTATCCAAGGTGTTTGAGAATGTTGAGGACCAGTGTTCCGAGGGGCTGACTGTGACATCATAAAGCGGAATGTAGTTAGTGTGCTGTTTGAGGGATTCCAATTGAGTCCGGTGCGCTCTTCCAGACAGTGCAGTTGTGCTTCGAGTCTGCTCTCTGTGTGGTGACTTGTAAGTGGGTAAGCCTAACCCTTTACCTATTTCTCCTAACCTGCTATGACAAAGTGACTTCATGACAGTAGCTGTATCTCACCTAGTTGAAAGCTTGTCAGTCCTTCTCCTAAAAGGCAACCTGTGTTCCTTGATGTACTAAACCGAGGCCTGGCAGCCAGCAAGTAGAAGTAAGAGACAATTATGGCAACAATAAGTTGTAAGATGAAAGCTAGTCAGATTTGAGATGTTATTAAACTGCAGTGATTGATCATATTGTCTCAGCAGCTCACAGATCACTGCAGCTGTACATAGGCCATTTATAAATAGGCCAAACGACTACCTCTTCCCCTACTGTATTGATATTTTTATTTTGCTCCTTTGCACCCCAGTATTTCATGTACTGTCAAATCTAGCATTCCAGTGTTTTAATTCGCCACCATGGCCTATTTATTGCCTTTACCTCCCTTATCTCACCTCATTTGCTCACATTGTGTTTGTTTTACTCCATGTGTAACTCTGTGTTGTTATATGTGTGGAAGTGCTTTGCTTTATCTTGGCCAGGTCGCAGTTTGTAAATGACAACTTGTTCTCAACTTGCCTATCTGGTTAAAGAAAGGTGAAGTCAATTGAAATCCAAAATGTCTCCCTTTTGGAATGACCTGTTGACATGGGCCCTCCTCCTGTGGCGGTCATTTTCTGCAACATCTGAGGCCATCTGGCGGGCATAGTGCTATCTGGCCTATAAATGATCCACCTCATAGCAGTAATTCCATAATAAGACGCTTTGTTATTGGTTTGTGAAGAAAAGCACAATACGATATTTGCACATCCCTATCGCCTCTGTACACATAGGAACACTAGCCCTTCATTGGGTGGGTGTCTGAGGAATGTGTTACTGCGTTTCACCTTACAGAGGTATCACCACCCTTCCCATCGGAACCTCAGGTCCTCTTGGCTCCCTGACTGTCAGGCTGGATCGTGTCTAGGGAAGAAAAAAGAAGATTGATGTTACATTACATGGCCTTCAATAGCAAAATTACTGATGAGGTGACATGACATGTGCCGTCTTCCCTGTGGCTCAGTTGGTAGAGCACGGTGTTTGCAATGCCAGGGTTGTGGGTTTGATTCCCACGGGGGGCCAGTACCAAAAAAAAAAAAAGAAAAAATAGACATTGTATGAAATGTATGCATTCACTCAAATGAGTCAAATGTCTACAATAAAGAAAAAAAAACATGATGGGCCCCTTTGGCTTTATGGCATTCCATGTGTATTTGTTTCCCCGTTGCCTACATCTTCCCCCTTTGGATTTGACGGTGTCTCAATTATGGCATGAAGGTTTTGTGTGTTACTTGTTGCGATTATGTGTGTGGAAGAGTCACCTTCGTTTCTCCTTTCTACTTGGGACCTCTATTTGAGTTCTTTAGGCCTATCTCTAGCCTACTAATTCAGTGTTTTCCAACTCCAGGGGTAGAGTAGCCTATTTTGTTGTAGCCCTGGAGAGGCACAGCTGATTCAACTACTTATCACCTTGTCCTCAATGAGTTGAATCAGGTGCAGCAACAACAACAACAACAACAACAATGTGAGGAGTCGGACACAGAGTACTAGTTGATCCCTCAGTTGTCACACTTTGTTCTATCAGTATTTGACTGATGTTAGTTGCTTTCATTTGTTCTCGGTTCCTCCCTCGTTCCCTAGAACGAGCACCCTCCCCTTTACAACAGAGGCCAGGCGAAAGCGCGCGCTTTCTGTGCCACTGGCTTCAATCAGGTCCACCAAATGCACATAATAAGCGCACCACGCACCCCGGCGTACGTCATTCATTCACTTGAACTCCGCTAGCGAACACATATACACCATGTCTGGAAGAGGCAAAGGCGGCAAGGGACTGGGAAAAGGAGGCGCCAAGCGTCACCGCAAGGTTCTCCGCGATAACATCCAGGGAATCACCAAGCCCGCTATCCGCCGTCTGGCTCGCCGTGGCGGCGTGAAGCGTATCTCCGGGCTGATCTACGAGGAGACCCGCGGTGTCCTGAAGGTGTTCCTGGAGAACGTGATCCGTGACGCCGTCACCTACACCGAGCACGCCAAGAGGAAGACCGTTACCGCCATGGACGTGGTGTACGCTCTGAAACGCCAGGGACGCACCCTGTACGGTTTCGGCGGTTAAACGCCCTCTTTTCGGAACGTCAACATCCCGACTTGAACCCAAAGGCTCTTTTAAGAGCCACCCACATGCGCTTCAAAAAGGCCAATTCCATTGTCGTAGGAAGATTTATAGAGGTCCCTTATCTAGTAAGAAACTATGAGCCACTCTGAGTGGACAGGGAGTGTTAATGACAGGAGTGTAGAAACGGTGGGATTTAGAGGCACCCGACATAAAGCCACCATGAGTCGGTAGACGTGGCTGGAGCAGAAGGGGATGTCTGACGGTGCAAAGTGGGCCGTAAGGCAATAGCCCTCCCTTTTTGAAACACACAATTCCCCACCATGGAGTAGGGGGAGGTAGGGCGCGCAGGTCTTTGTTAGGGAAGCAAGCCTCTGAGTGGAAGGCTCTGACGCGCGCTCAGCTCCACTGGGCAAATGGCAGGGGCGTGTCCACGGCCGCTGAATTTGCTTAGCTTCCTCTTCATAAGACGGGAAAGCGCCCTCCACCCCCTCATTCGTTTCTGAGAAGCAACGAGACATCAGCATCATGCCCGAGCCAGCAAAGTCCGCGCCCAAGAAGGGCTCCAAGAAAGCCGTCACCAAGACAGCAGGGAAAGGCGGCAAGAAGCGCCGAAAGTCGAGGAAGGAGAGCTACGCCATTTACGTGTACAAAGTGCTGAAGCAGGTCCACCCCGACACCGGCATCTCCTCCAAGGCCATGGGAATCATGAACTCGTTCGTGAACGACATCTTCGAGCGTATCGCCGGAGAGTCCTCTCGCCTGGCCCACTACAACAAGCGTTCCACCATCACCTCCAGGGAGATCCAGACCGCCGTGCGCCTGCTGCTCCCCGGCGAGTTGGCCAAACACGCAGTGTCCGAGGGCACCAAGGCCGTGACCAAGTACACCAGTTCCAAGTAAACAGCCCGTTTGGAGTGCTGTACTAACCCAAAGGCTCTTTTAAGAGCCACCCACCCTGTCAGTGAAAAAAGCAAATCCATCAGGAGCAAATGAATGTGTTCCACTGTATCATTTAGAGTGGGGGGGGGGGGTTGGCGCCTTTTTCGGTGCCTTTGTCTGCAGGACATGTCAAACAGGGGTGACATGAATTCCAGGTGAAAGGTGTTATTGTGGAATAAGTGAATAGAAGAAATGGCCCTATAGCCTAATGACGTTGACCTGTAAAGAGGCCCTATCCAGTGGAGGAAGAATATGAATGTGGGATTCCACTAGTGCTCCAATGACTATACAACAGGGAGGAGAAAAATCAAGTAGAGAGAGAGAGAGAGAGAGATACAGCCCTTGTTCCACTCACTAACTAGAGAGACACTCCCTAGGCCTATATCAGGGCGACCAAGCACATGGGGCGCCAGCCTCCATAGCGCCGGCCGGGCAAACAGACACCAAGACCCACAGACACAAAGACCGGCACGAGTCACGCTGCGGAGTCAGAGAAGAAAAGAAGAGAAAAACACACACACACACACACAGTGCAAGTAAACATGGCGTTGGACAATGTATATATATATATATATATATCTCGTGTGCGTCCTGGACACATGACGAATACAACTTGAAACTTGGAGTACAACACTAGTCTCAGCCAGGCCTCACAAGTGCATGTGTTTTAAGGTCCCCAAAAGAGCTCTCCTTTAAAACACCCAGGACCACATCAGGGGACGCCGAACCATTTGATTGCCTTGCCAGACATCTCGGCTCACTACACAATCAATGGTGCTCGCAATCGGATGCACTTTTAGGCCATTTAGGAGACAAATAGCACAGGAAAACCAGTGCGCACAGCTCCAGCCGACAGTCGAACGGTGAGGTTTTGAGCGAGTTGCAACAAAATGCACGGGGCTTCTGCAGCCCACATGACTTTATTCTGAACGGAGACAAGTCTGCTCACTGGGCCGTTGGCTTTTGGACCAAAAACACGGCTCCGTCGGTGACTTTTGGACCGATATTGGCGACCAGAAAACACAAGTGAAAGAGCATTTGGCCAGCCCGGAGAAGCCGAGCTGGGTGGCTTGAGTCTACATGGTTCTCATGTCGCGTTTAAGGCCAGCCCCCTGCACGGTGTGGAGCTTCAATAGCGCAGAGCAGCGTCTACAGCAAACTACTCCTCACAGACTACCGTAAGTGTGTGTGTTTACCGGACCAAGCGAGAGACATGGCAGAAGTCGCACCAGCACCCGCCGCCGCCGCGCCGGCCAAGGCACCCAAGAAGAAGGCAGCAGCCAAGCCCAAGAAAGCGGGACCCAGCGTAGGCGAGCTCATCGTCAAGGCGGTGTCCGCCTCCAAGGAGAGGAGCGGCGTGTCCCTGGCCGCGCTCAAGAAGAGTCTGGCGGCAGGCGGCTACGACGTGGAGAAGAACAACTCCCGTGTCAAGATCGCCGTCAAGAGCCTCGTCACCAAGGGCACCCTGGTCCAGACCAAGGGCACCGGTGCCTCCGGCTCCTTCAAGCTCAACAAGAAAGCCGTCGAGGCAAAAAAGCCCGCCAAGAAAGCCGCAGCCCCCAAAGCAAAGAAGGTGGCCGCCAAGAAGCCCGCCGCGGCGAAGAAGCCCAAGAAGGTAGCAGCCAAGAAGGCCGTCGCCGCAAAGAAGTCCCCCAAGAAGGCCAAGAAGCCCGCTACACCCAAAAAGGCCGCCAAGAGCCCAAAGAAGGTGAAGAAGCCCGCCGCAGCGGCCAAGAAGGCGGCCAAGAGCCCCAAGAAGGCTACCAAGGCAGCGAAGCCCAAAGCCGCCAAGCCCAAGGCAGCCAAGGCCAAGAAGGCAGCCCCCAAGAAGAAGTAAAGCTATTACAAACGGTGTTCTACTCGACACATGTTGTTACCACAAAAGGCTCTTTTAAGAGCCACCCACCTCTTTCCATAAAAGCGCATGTCATTCCATGTACTACTTGTCGTTCACTAGGCTACTTTTACGCACCACATTTTTCCCACTCGGAGAGAGGCATATAATATAATAATAGTGCAGCAGCCTCACCAGTCATTTGTGTATGAGCCATTGTTGTGATGTGTTAGATGTGTTCCATGTCATATTGATCTTCATAATAAGAAGAATACATACTGGAGAGGACAGCAGCACCCTCACTGTGATGTGTTAATCATCATCATCCTAATACTATAGCGTATTGGAAATCTCAGCGAATAGTGCAGCTATCTATGTGTTTCCCATTTGGATGATTTGATTTGTCATAAAGTAACAAAGTCGGAGGGAAACAGAGTAGCCTAGCCCTTCTTTCTCACTCAGCTGCCTGCCTGCGGGCGGGCGGGCTTAGGGCTGACTGTCTGTCTGTCTGTCTGTCTGTCCCTCACTCCAATTGGATAAGGCCACACCGGCCCGGTGGCCAATCGCTGCCTCTTGTGGCGAGGTATAAGTAAGGCTCTCGAGGTGCCCAGCGGCTCATTCAGACTTTCTGTGACATACTGAAGCTACCAATATGAGCGGAAGAGGCAAAACCGGAGGCAAGGCCAGGGCCAAGGCAAAGACACGTTCATCCCGTGCCGGACTCCAGTTCCCCGTGGGCCGTGTGCACAGGCTGCTGCGCAAAGGCAACTACGCCGAGCGTGTGGGCGCTGGCGCACCAGTGTACCTGGCCGCCGTGCTCGAGTACCTGACTGCTGAGATCCTGGAGTTGGCCGGCAACGCTGCCCGTGACAACAAGAAGACTCGTATCATCCCCCGTCACCTGCAGCTGGCCGTCCGTAACGACGAGGAGCTGAACAAACTGCTTGGCGGCGTGACCATCGCTCAGGGTGGTGTGCTGCCCAACATCCAGGCAGTGCTGCTCCCCAAGAAGACTGAGAAGGCCGTCAAAGCCAAGTAAAATCGCTACTGCGGCTGCCACTTGACTACTCAACCCCCAAAGGCTCTTTTAAGAGCCAACCACCTAGCTCTGCAAAAGCGCAAAGTGTCCTTTCTATGACTGACTGCCACATATGAAGTATTTGGAGTGTTTGTCACATACACGGCACCATATCATG
Organism: Salmo salar; assembly: GCF_965601325.2. Taxonomy (NCBI): domain Eukaryota; kingdom Metazoa; phylum Chordata; class Actinopteri; order Salmoniformes; family Salmonidae; genus Salmo; species Salmo salar. The sequence goes on along the minus strand of NC_138302.1, from coordinate 40,770,682 downwards.
AGGCCTTAAATGAAGAGTAACACCTAGGCCTCGTTTGTCATAGCAGGCTAGAATTCGGCCGGTGACTATTATTGCGCGTAAAGTGTCGGCCCTAACAAAAGACACCAAGCGCGCCTCGGCGAGGGTGGGGGGGGGGGTTGGATTTCGGGGCGGCACGGAGAGGCCGAGGCTCCTGTCCAATGGGCGTCGGAGGAGGCCTCCCCAACGGGCCAATCAGGGTGGTGTGGAGATGGTGTCCAATCAGCAGACGCCGCTGCCGGCTTTATAAACTTCACATAGGCATTTGGAGGCTATACTCCGACTGTGAAAGAAGGAAGCTAGCTAGCGCCATGGCCAGAACCAAGCAAACCGCTCGCAAATCCACCGGTGGCAAAGCACCCAGGAAGCAGCTCGCCACCAAGGCTGCGCGCAAGAGCGCCCCGGCCACCGGCGGCGTGAAGAAGCCTCACCGTTACAGGCCCGGCACCGTGGCTTTGAGAGAGATCCGTCGTTACCAGAAGTCCACTGAGCTGCTGATCCGCAAACTGCCCTTCCAGCGCCTGGTGAGAGAAATTGCCCAGGACTTCAAGACCGACCTGCGCTTCCAGAGTTCCGCCGTGATGGCCCTGCAGGAGGCTAGCGAGGCTTACCTGGTCGGCCTGTTCGAGGACACCAACCTGTGCGCCATCCACGCCAAGAGGGTGACCATCATGCCCAAGGACATCCAGCTGGCCCGTCGTATTCGCGGAGAGCGCGCTTAAACGATGACCTGATGTCCAAAATCCCCCAAAGGCTCTTTTAAGAGCCACCTCCATATTTCCGTCAAAGGCACAATTGTTCCATATGTACACGCCCCTCTCCAGACCGTATCATAAATAAGAGTTGGTTGTTAACTAAAGGTCACATCGAAAGGAAAAGCTGCTTATAGTATTGCAGCTTCAATATAATGTGACTAGAGTAGAACAGTCAAAGGAGGGGAAAATACAGTGATAGTAATGATATAGGGCAAAAAGTGGCAATAATTGTCACTATGTAGCTAAGAAAAACATTGCTTTGAAAGTCCCATATTGCAGTGGTGCTGAGAAAACTTTCCCGTGGAGCACGGAGGCCATCTAGTGGTTAAACGTGGTTCCCTATTAGTATTTGATCTTCAGGCCAGCGTTTCCCAAACTCTGTCCTCTGCTAGAGTCTGTCAATGACTTTGTGATAATCGCCATTGATTGCAACAAAAAAAGCCGTTTTGATCTGATCATTAGCACGTCAGGGTAAAGCTGTGTGCACCCCATAATTCATGCGACTGACTAAGGTATTGACAGTAAAATGATATCTCTGTCCAACGCAAGTGAATGTATTTCGTGGGATGAAGTCAGATCCCTGATCCCATGAATAATCCCATTAATGACATACCCATCGTTAAGAGAAAAGGTATCAGGACAGCAGGAATCAATAGATGTAATCATCGACGGCTTGCAAAACAGCTGTTCTGAAACAGGACACAAGAAGCTGCAGCGATTGACCTATTATTAGTTGAGCAATTACAGAATTGCAATCACCAGTGCAGGTACGTCCTGATTGCAGCATAGTCTTCATAAGGAAGTAAATGCCTCAGCACATGACAACTTCACAGTGCTAAATATTGGATTCTACTGACTCCCATATTTGTTTGTTGGTTGTTGGGATGCCACTATCTACTAGGCTGCCAAATCCTTTTTTACAGTGTAGATACATCACCTACGCGAAAGAAGATTTGCTTGACAGCTTCAACAAACGATAAGGCCCTAAATACAGGCTGCCAGTTAAATGCAGAAATCACACAGCTAGAACGCAGGACAAAAGAGCTGGGAAAACGACATCAATCCAAAGGGATAATGTACAATAGTCAGACGCATGGCACAGGCAAAAAGTGGAATTCTCTGCGCATGCGTTGCTGTATTCCGCGCGTTTGAATGGACAGCGCGCCTCTGCTGCATCTTCACTCACGAGACAGGTAATAGCGGAGCTCCGTGGTGCTGAAAAGGCCAGCGCCTCTGTAATTGGTCACAGAATCATCCACGTTTTTTCCCAACACTTTCCCTGGTCATTGGTGTAAGATGTAGTCCTAAAGCAAAAGTTGTATAGGCATGTGGACCTTTTTTGGAGCTGGCTACAGATAAAGAGAGAAAAGTAGCAATCCCTTTGGAATAAAGTAGTACAATGTAAGTGACCCTCATTTGATACTTGAGAAACATACATTCACATGACGTAGTGTTCCAAATCTGCAGGTGAAGAAAAGGGTTAAGTGAATATGATTTAAGAGCAGTCAAATGAAGTAATAGTGACATAGATTGGAAGAAATGAAATAAGTCATGTGAACATAGCATTGTGGAAAGCAATGACTTTAGAAAGGTGAAGATGATTTCCAGATTAGGTTTGTTGAAAAAGTAACTGTATCATTTGAGGTACTCTACATGGAACCTCTGCCTATTTGATGATCTGTTGTAGTTATTGTAATATATTTTTTGGACCCCATAGGTTGAGGGATGAATGCGCTGTGTGGCCATTGTGAGTAGCACTTTTGATCCAGCAGGTGTCGCGAAAATCCGTCCCTATGTGGCTTGAATGATGAGCGGACGTATTCCTTATAGGCATTGATGAATTGAATTCAGGCAGGTGTTGGCAACATGACTTCTGGTCCAGCAGGTGGCGGTGAAATGCCTCCCTATCTATACGAGTTGACCTATTCCTTTGAGCTCCTAAATGAAGCATAGGGTGTCAATCAACATTGCATCTCGGCTGAACCCTGTTGTGGGCGGTTTTCTTCCCTTAATTGGACATGATTCCGGTGTTGTTCATCTCCTCTTCATTAGTCCTTCTGCATGTCTTGCACTGAGGTGTGTGTTTGTGTTTGAAATCACTGGGCACTTGAATAATGGAACACCGGTTACTTTTATCATGCCGAGCTAGTTTGCATGGCTCATGTCATATGGATATACACCTTTCTATTGTCATGTATGTAGGTCTATGCAGGGGCGAAAATCTGATATCAACTTTGGAGGGGACAATTACATGACATTTTGTCAAGAGCAATTCCTGAGGGGGACACCAAAAGTAGTGGTGTAACACATAGCCTACATTGTAATATGGTCAATGTATATTGAGGAAGCAAAGAAATAAGGTGTTTGCCGTACTCCTAACTACCGGTACCCAAAACTACACAACAGCAATACCATTGCCTTTAACAAATCTTAGTTCAGTCACCAGTTGAAGTTGAGAGTGGGGGTATCCATGGCATTTTCCAATTATGTTCCTATTTTACAAGTGGAAAAAATGGAGAACCTTTCATAATGTTGCCAAACAAAGACTCAACAAACTTACCTGAGACTCCCTGTCTCTGCCAGTCTGTCCCTGCATATCTGTCCCCAACTCTGCTGTCTGTGTGCCGCCTGCTCTGCCTAATGACATCATTGTGAAACATTTCCATTAGAATTTCATTTCTTTGTTATGAACATTGTATCAACTAGTCTTTGAGATATTAGGCTACTAGGGTTGTTACTATGCGTTTTGGTGTATTGAAAAATAGTCTGATGTCCGTGTTTTATTTTTGTGCCATTTTTGTAGCTGGCTGGCTACACACACAGTGTGTAGGTTGTTTACAGTAGGGCTTCGATCTAAAAGGTAGCTAGCAAATGTGAAACGGATTAAAATGACAAGAGTTGACAGCTGTATGAGTTCACCATTTACACAACATATGCTGCAACCTTTTGTAATTTGAATAGTTTGTTTCATATTGGCTGGCTTCCAACAATAGCTGATTTTGCCAAGCTAGCGAGCACCACTTCAGTTTCAGTGGTGTTTGCTCTAATCTTTGCTACCCGGGTTAAATAAAGGTGAAATGAAATAAAGAAATAGTAGCTTTTGCAACGACACCATGAAAAATATTTAACACAATGGTAGATGAGAGTGTAATTGACTTCAGTTTATCGCTAACCTTTGAATCACTAACTTCCATCATCTGCATGCTGATTCCATTTTTGACGACGCCACATAAATGGAATAGGTACTAGCTAGCTTAATAGTTAATATTTGCGCGATTGGAACTGGCAGTGGATCAGGAACTGGCAGTGGATCAAACCATTGTGAGGCAAAGGGCGGGTGGGTCGCAATCTTTTGAAACTTAAAAACGCGCTATTAAGTGTCTATAATCAGCACAATTGCTTTCATATTATTGAAATTACATAGTTATGTTTGAGTGATATATTGGGGGGGACAAATCCTATTTTTCCCAGGATGGGGGGGGGTCGTGTCCCCGTCCCCCCCGGGATTTCCGCCCCTGGGTCTATGCCGGTCTGCCATTGGTTTTGTTAGATTTGTGAGTATTGTGTGGAATGTTGGGACATGGTTAGATCTTACTTGTTAGACATGACTGTGCTGTTGGAGCTAGTAACACAAGCAAGCATTTCCCAACACCCGGAATAACATCTGCTAAACAGGTGTATGTGGCAAATAGATTTGGATTGGATGGGTGATTAGATTAGATAGTATGTCCACTTTATGTGCTGCGGGCTAATTACCAGCAATGTCACTGTGGTCCAAGTAAAACTCCTAGCCTATAGGTGTGAAGTATCTGCACTCTAGCCTATAGAGGAACACAGCTGTTGATAATAGGGGAATGCAAGCAAGCAGTTGAAGGGAACAAGTGACAGAGTCTAACCTGCTGTTGAACACCAGGCCCCAACCAGGTACGCGGACAGAGTATTGTTCACTCCCAGTCCTATGATGTTGCTCTGTGAAGGAGGTTAGCTTCTCAGCGTCCAATTCCTGGCAGCCTTCTCCCTAGTTGATTTGTGATTGTGAGTGATTAGAGAATGTTTGCCTTCGGTATCCAAGGTGTTTGAGAATGTTGAGGACCAGTGTTCCGAGGGGCTGACTGTGACATCATAAAGCGGAATGTAGTTAGTGTGCTGTTTGAGGGATTCCAATTGAGTCCGGTGCGCTCTTCCAGACAGTGCAGTTGTGCTTCGAGTCTGCTCTCTGTGTGGTGACTTGTAAGTGGGTAAGCCTAACCCTTTACCTATTTCTCCTAACCTGCTATGACAAAGTGACTTCATGACAGTAGCTGTATCTCACCTAGTTGAAAGCTTGTCAGTCCTTCTCCTAAAAGGCAACCTGTGTTCCTTGATGTACTAAACCGAGGCCTGGCAGCCAGCAAGTAGAAGTAAGAGACAATTATGGCAACAATAAGTTGTAAGATGAAAGCTAGTCAGATTTGAGATGTTATTAAACTGCAGTGATTGATCATATTGTCTCAGCAGCTCACAGATCACTGCAGCTGTACATAGGCCATTTATAAATAGGCCAAACGACTACCTCTTCCCCTACTGTATTGATATTTTTATTTTGCTCCTTTGCACCCCAGTATTTCATGTACTGTCAAATCTAGCATTCCAGTGTTTTAATTCGCCACCATGGCCTATTTATTGCCTTTACCTCCCTTATCTCACCTCATTTGCTCACATTGTGTTTGTTTTACTCCATGTGTAACTCTGTGTTGTTATATGTGTGGAAGTGCTTTGCTTTATCTTGGCCAGGTCGCAGTTTGTAAATGACAACTTGTTCTCAACTTGCCTATCTGGTTAAAGAAAGGTGAAGTCAATTGAAATCCAAAATGTCTCCCTTTTGGAATGACCTGTTGACATGGGCCCTCCTCCTGTGGCGGTCATTTTCTGCAACATCTGAGGCCATCTGGCGGGCATAGTGCTATCTGGCCTATAAATGATCCACCTCATAGCAGTAATTCCATAATAAGACGCTTTGTTATTGGTTTGTGAAGAAAAGCACAATACGATATTTGCACATCCCTATCGCCTCTGTACACATAGGAACACTAGCCCTTCATTGGGTGGGTGTCTGAGGAATGTGTTACTGCGTTTCACCTTACAGAGGTATCACCACCCTTCCCATCGGAACCTCAGGTCCTCTTGGCTCCCTGACTGTCAGGCTGGATCGTGTCTAGGGAAGAAAAAAGAAGATTGATGTTACATTACATGGCCTTCAATAGCAAAATTACTGATGAGGTGACATGACATGTGCCGTCTTCCCTGTGGCTCAGTTGGTAGAGCACGGTGTTTGCAATGCCAGGGTTGTGGGTTTGATTCCCACGGGGGGCCAGTACCAAAAAAAAAAAAAGAAAAAATAGACATTGTATGAAATGTATGCATTCACTCAAATGAGTCAAATGTCTACAATAAAGAAAAAAAAACATGATGGGCCCCTTTGGCTTTATGGCATTCCATGTGTATTTGTTTCCCCGTTGCCTACATCTTCCCCCTTTGGATTTGACGGTGTCTCAATTATGGCATGAAGGTTTTGTGTGTTACTTGTTGCGATTATGTGTGTGGAAGAGTCACCTTCGTTTCTCCTTTCTACTTGGGACCTCTATTTGAGTTCTTTAGGCCTATCTCTAGCCTACTAATTCAGTGTTTTCCAACTCCAGGGGTAGAGTAGCCTATTTTGTTGTAGCCCTGGAGAGGCACAGCTGATTCAACTACTTATCACCTTGTCCTCAATGAGTTGAATCAGGTGCAGCAACAACAACAACAACAACAACAATGTGAGGAGTCGGACACAGAGTACTAGTTGATCCCTCAGTTGTCACACTTTGTTCTATCAGTATTTGACTGATGTTAGTTGCTTTCATTTCTTCTCGGTTCCTCCCTCGTTCCCTAGAACGAGCACCCTCCCCTTTGCAACAGAGGCCAGGCGAAAGCGCGCGCTTTCTGTGCCACTGGCTTCAATCAGGTCCACCAAATGCACATAATAAGCGCACCACGCACCCCGGCGTACGTCATTCATTCACTTGAACTCCGCTAGCGAACACATATACACCATGTCTGGAAGAGGCAAAGGCGGCAAGGGACTGGGAAAAGGAGGCGCCAAGCGTCACCGCAAGGTTCTCCGCGATAACATCCAGGGAATCACCAAGCCCGCTATCCGCCGTCTGGCTCGCCGTGGCGGCGTGAAGCGTATCTCCGGGCTGATCTACGAGGAGACCCGCGGTGTCCTGAAGGTGTTCCTGGAGAACGTGATCCGTGACGCCGTCACCTACACCGAGCACGCCAAGAGGAAGACCGTTACCGCCATGGACGTGGTGTACGCTCTGAAACGCCAGGGACGCACCCTGTACGGTTTCGGCGGTTAAACGCCCTCTTTTCGGAATGTCAACATCCCGACTTGAACCCAAAGGCTCTTTTAAGAGCCACCCACATGCGCTTCAAAAAGGCCAATTCCATTGTCGTAGGAAGATTTATAGAGGTCCCTTATCTAGTAAGAAACTATGAGCCACTCTGAGTGGACAGGGAGTGTTAATGACAGGAGTGTAGAAACGGTGGGATTTAGAGGCACCCGACATAAAGCCACCATGAGTCGGTAGACGTGGCTGGAGCAGAAGGGGATGTCTGACGGTGCAAAGTGGGCCGTAAGGCAATAGCCCTCCCTTTTTGAAACACACAATTCCCCACCATGGAGTAGGGGGAGGTAGGGCGCGCAGGTCTTTGTTAGGGAAGCAAGCCTCTGAGTGGAAGGCTCTGACGCGCGCTCAGCTCCACTGGGCAAATGGCAGGGGCGTGTCCACGGCCGCTGAATTTGCTTAGCTTCCTCTTCATAAGACGGGAAAGCGCCCTCCACCCCCTCATTCGTTTCTGAGAAGCAACGAGACATCAGCATCATGCCCGAGCCAGCAAAGTCCGCGCCCAAGAAGGGCTCCAAGAAAGCCGTCACCAAGACAGCAGGGAAAGGCGGCAAGAAGCGCCGAAAGTCGAGGAAGGAGAGCTACGCCATTTACGTGTACAAAGTGCTGAAGCAGGTCCACCCCGACACCGGCATCTCCTCCAAGGCCATGGGAATCATGAACTCGTTCGTGAACGACATCTTCGAGCGTATCGCCGGAGAGTCCTCTCGCCTGGCCCACTACAACAAGCGTTCCACCATCACCTCCAGGGAGATCCAGACCGCCGTGCGCCTGCTGCTCCCCGGCGAGTTGGCCAAACACGCAGTGTCCGAGGGCACCAAGGCCGTGACCAAGTACACCAGTTCCAAGTAAACAGCCCGTTTGGAGTGCTGTACTAACCCAAAGGCTCTTTTAAGAGCCACCCACCCTGTCAGTGAAAAAAGCAAATCCATCAGGAGCAAATGAATGTGTTCCACTGTATCATTTAGAGTGGGGGGGGGTTGGCGCCTTTTTCGGTGTCTTTGTCTGCAGGACATGTCAAACAGGGGTGACATGAATTCCAGGTGAAAGGTGTTATTGTGGAATAAGTGAATAGAAGAAATGGCCCTATAGCCTAATGACGTTGACCTGTAAAGAGGCCCTATCCAGTGGAGGAAGAATATGAATGTGGGATTCCACTAGTGCTCCAATGACTATACAACAGGGAGGAGAAAAATCAAGTAGAGAGAGAGAGAGAGAGATACAGCCCTTGTTCCACTCACTAACTAGAGAGACACTCCCTAGGCCTATATCAGGGCGACCAAGCACATGGGGCGCCAGCCTCCATAGCGCCGGCCGGGCAAACAGACACCAAGACCCACAGACACAAAGACCGGCACGAGTCACGCTGCGGAGTCAGAGAAGAAAAGAAGAGAAAAACACACACACACACACACACAGTGCAAGTAAACATGGCGTTGGACAATGTATATATATATATATATCTCGTGTGCGTCCTGGACACATGACGAATACAACTTGAAACTTGGAGTACAACACTAGTCTCAGCCAGGCCTCACAAGTGCATGTGTTTTAAGGTCCCCAAAAGAGCTCTCCTTTAAAACACCCAGGACCACATCAGGGGACGCCGAACCATTTGATTGCCTTGCCAGACATCTCGGCTCACTACACAATCAATGGTGCTCGCAATCGGATGCACTTTTAGGCCATTTAGGAGACAAATAGCACAGGAAAACCAGTGCGCACAGCTCCAGCCGACAGTCGAACGGTGAGGTTTTGAGCGAGTTGCAACAAAATGCACAGGGCTTCTGCAGCCCACATGACTTTATTCTGAACGGAGACAAGTCTGCTCACTGGGCCGTTGGCTTTTGGACCAAAAACACGGCTCCGTCGGTGACTTTTGGACCGATATTGGCGACCAGAAAACACAAGTGAAAGAGCATTTGGCCAGCCCGGAGAAGCCGAGCTGGGTGGCTTGAGTCTACATGGTTCTCATGTCGCGTTTAAGGCCAGCCCCCTGCACGGTGTGGAGCTTCAATAGCGCAGAGCAGCGTCTACAGCAAACTACTCCTCACAGACTACCGTAAGTGTGTGTGTTTACCGGACCAAGCGAGAGACATGGCAGAAGTCGCACCAGCACCCGCCGCCGCCGCGCCGGCCAAGGCACCCAAGAAGAAGGCAGCAGCCAAGCCCAAGAAAGCGGGACCCAGCGTAGGCGAGCTCATCGTCAAGGCGGTGTCCGCCTCCAAGGAGAGGAGCGGCGTGTCCCTGGCCGCGCTCAAGAAGAGTCTGGCGGCAGGCGGCTACGACGTGGAGAAGAACAACTCCCGTGTCAAGATCGCCGTCAAGAGCCTCGTCACCAAGGGCACCCTGGTCCAGACCAAGGGCACCGGTGCCTCCGGCTCCTTCAAGCTCAACAAGAAAGCCGTCGAGGCAAAAAAGCCCGCCAAGAAAGCCGCAGCCCCCAAAGCAAAGAAGGTGGCCGCCAAGAAGCCCGCCGCGGCGAAGAAGCCCAAGAAGGTAGCAGCCAAGAAGGCCGTCGCCGCAAAGAAGTCCCCCAAGAAGGCCAAGAAGCCCGCTACACCCAAAAAGGCCGCCAAGAGCCCAAAGAAGGTGAAGAAGCCCGCCGCAGCGGCCAAGAAGGCGGCCAAGAGCCCCAAGAAGGCTACCAAGGCAGCGAAGCCCAAAGCCGCCAAGCCCAAGGCAGCCAAGGCCAAGAAGGCAGCCCCCAAGAAGAAGTAAAGCTATTACAAACGGTGTTCTACTCGACACATGTTGTTACCACAAAAGGCTCTTTTAAGAGCCACCCACCTCTTTCCATAAAAGCGCATGTCATTCCATGTACTACTTGTCGTTCACTAGGCTACTTTTACGCACCACATTTTTCCCACTCGGAGAGAGGCATATAATATAATAATAGTGCAGCAGCCTCACCAGTCATTTGTGTATGAGCCATTGTTGTGATGTGTTAGATGTGTTCCATGTCATATTGATCTTCATAATAAGAAGAATACATACTGGAGAGGACAGCAGCACCCTCACTGTGATGTGTTAATCATCATCATCCTAATACTATAGCGTATTGGAAATCTCAGCGAATAGTGCAGCTATCTATGTGTTTCCCATTTGGATGATTTGATTTGTCATAAAGTAACAAAGTCGGAGGGAAACAGAGTAGCCTAGCCCTTCTTTCTCACTCAGCTGCCTGCGGGCGGGCGGGCGGGCTTAGGGCTGACTGTCTGTCTGTCTGTCTGTCTGTCTGTCCCTCACTCCAATTGGATAAGGCCACACCGGCCCGGTGGCCAATCGCTGCCTCTTGTGGCGAGGTATAAGTAAGGCTCTCGAGGTGCCCAGCGGCTCATTCAGACTTTCTGTGACATACTGAAGCTACCAATATGAGCGGAAGAGGCAAAACCGGAGGCAAGGCCAGGGCCAAGGCAAAGACACGTTCATCCCGTGCCGGACTCCAGTTCCCCGTGGGCCGTGTGCACAGGCTGCTGCGCAAAGGCAACTACGCCGAGCGTGTGGGCGCTGGCGCACCAGTGTACCTGGCCGCCGTGCTCGAGTACCTGACTGCTGAGATCCTGGAGTTGGCCGGCAACGCTGCCCGTGACAACAAGAAGACTCGTATCATCCCCCGTCACCTGCAGCTGGCCGTCCGTAACGACGAGGAGCTGAACAAACTGCTTGGCGGCGTGACCATCGCTCAGGGTGGTGTGCTGCCCAACATCCAGGCAGTGCTGCTCCCCAAGAAGACTGAGAAGGCCGTCAAAGCCAAGTAAAATCGCTACTGCGGCTGCCACTTGACTACTCAACCCCCAAAGGCTCTTTTAAGAGCCAACCACCTAGCTCTGCAAAAGCGCAAAGTGTCCTTTCTATGACTGACTGCCACATATGAAGTATTTGGAGTGTTTGTCACATACACGGCACCATATCATGAGGCCTTAAATGAAGAGTAACACCTAGGCCTCGTTTGTCATAGCAGGCTAGAATTCGGCCGGTGACTATTATTGCGCGTAAAGTGTCGGCCCTAACAAAAGACACCAAGCGCGCCTCGGCGAGGGTGGGGGGGGGGGTTGGATTTCGGGGCGGCACGGAGAGGCCGAGGCTCCTGTCCAATGGGCGTCGGAGGAGGCCTCCCCAACGGGCCAATCAGGGTGGTGTGGAGATGGTGTCCAATCAGCAGACGCCGCTGCCGGCTTTATAAACTTCACATAGGCATTTGGAGGCTATACTCCGACTGTGAAAGAAGGAAGCTAGCTAGCGCCATGGCCAGAACCAAGCAAACCGCTCGCAAATCCACCGGTGGCAAAGCACCCAGGAAGCAGCTCGCCACCAAGGCTGCGCGCAAGAGCGCCCCGGCCACCGGCGGCGTGAAGAAGCCTCACCGTTACAGGCCCGGCACCGTGGCTTTGAGAGAGATCCGTCGTTACCAGAAGTCCACTGAGCTGCTGATCCGCAAACTGCCCTTCCAGCGCCTGGTGAGAGAAATTGCCCAGGACTTCAAGACCGACCTGCGCTTCCAGAGTTCCGCCGTGATGGCCCTGCAGGAGGCTAGCGAGGCTTACCTGGTCGGCCTGTTCGAGGACACCAACCTGTGCGCCATCCACGCCAAGAGGGTGACCATCATGCCCAAGGACATCCAGCTGGCCCGTCGTATTCGCGGAGAGCGCGCTTAAACGATGACCTGATGTCCAAAATCCCCCAAAGGCTCTTTTAAGAGCCACCTCCATATTTCCGTCAAAGGCACAATTGTTCCATATGTACACGCCCCTCTCCAGACCGTATCATAAATAAGAGTTGGTTGTTAACTAAAGGTCACATCGAAAGGAAAAGCTGCTTATAGTATTGCAGCTTCAATATAATGTGACTAGAGTAGAACAGTCAAAGGAGGGGAAAATACAGTGATAGTAATGATATAGGGCAAAAAGTGGCAATAATTGTCACTATGTAGCTAAGAAAAACATTGCTTTGAAAGTCCCATATTGCAGTGGTGCTGAGAAAACTTTCCCGTGGAGCACGGAGGCCATCTAGTGGTTAAACGTGGTTCCCTATTAGTATTTGATCTTCAGGCCAGCGTTTCCCAAACTCTGTCCTCTGCTAGAGTCTGTCAATGACTTTGTGATAATCGCCATTGATTGCAACAAAAAAAGCCGTTTTGATCTGATCATTAGCACGTCAGGGTAAAGCTGTGTGCACCCCATAATTCATGCGACTGACTAAGGTATTGACAGTAAAATGATATCTCTGTCCAACGCAAGTGAATGTATTTCGTGGGATGAAGTCAGATCCCTGATCCCATGAATAATCCCATTAATGACATACCCATCGTTAAGAGAAAAGGTATCAGGACAGCAGGAATCAATAGATGTAATCATCGACGGCTTGCAAAACAGCTGTTCTGAAACAGGACACAAGAAGCTGCAGCGATTGACCTATTATTAGTTGAGCAATTACAGAATTGCAATCACCAGTGCAGGTACGTCCTGATTGCAGCATAGTCTTCATAAGGAAGTAAATGCCTCAGCACATGACAACTTCACAGTGCTAAATATTGGATTCTACTGACTCCCATATTTGTTTGTTGGTTGTTGGGATGCCACTATCTACTAGGCTGCCAAATCCTTTTTTACAGTGTAGATACATCACCTACGCGAAAGAAGATTTGCTTGACAGCTTCAACAAACGATAAGGCCCTAAATACAGGCTGCCAGTTAAATGCAGAAATCACACAGCTAGAACGCAGGACAAAAGAGCTGGGAAAACGACATCAATCCAAAGGGATAATGTACAATAGTCAGACGCATGGCACAGGCAAAAAGTGGAATTCTCTGCGCATTCGTTGCTGTATTCCGCGCGTTTGAATGGACAGCGCGCCTCTGCTGCATCTTCACTCACGAGACAGGTAATAGCGGAGCTCCGTGGTGCTGAAAAGGCCAGCGCCTCTGTAATTGGTCACAGAATCATCCACGTTTTTTCCCAACACTTTCCCTGGTCATTGGTGTAAGATGTAGTCCTAAAGCAAAAGTTGTATAGGCATGTCGACCTTTTTTGGAGCTGGCTACAGATAAAGAGAGAAAAGTAGCAATCCCTTTGGAATAAAGTAGTACAATGTAAGTGACCCTCATTTGATACTTGAGAAACATACATTCACATGACGTAGTGTTCCAAATCTGCAGGTGAAGAAAAGGGTTAAGTGAATATGATTTAAGAGCAGTCAAATGAAGTAATAGTGACATAAATTGGAAGAAATGAAATAAGTCATGTGAGCATAGCATTGTGGAAAGCAATGACTTTAGAAAGGTGAAGATGATTTCCAGATTAGGTTTGGTGAAAAAGTAACTGTATCATTTGAGGTACTCTACATGGAACCTCTGCCTATTTGATGATCTGTTGTAGTTATTGTAATATATTTTTTTGACCACATAGGTTGAGCGATGAATGCGCTGTGTGGCCATTGTGAGTAGCACTTTTGATCCAGCAGGTGTCGCGAAAATCCGTCCCTATGTGGCTTGAATGATGAGCGGACGTATTCCTTATAGGCATTGATGAATTGAATTCAGGCAGGTGTTGGCAACATGACTTCTGGTCCAGCAGGTGGCGGTGAAATGCCTCCCTATCTATACGAATTGACCTATTCCTTTGAGCTCCTAAATGAAGCATAGGGTGTCAATCAACATTGCATCTCGGCTGAACCCTGTTGTGGGCGGTTTTCTTCCCTTAATTGGACATGATTCCGGTGTTGTTCATCTCCTCTTCATTAGTCCTTCTGCATGTCTTGCACTGAGGTGTGTGTTTGTGTTTGAAATCACTGGGCACTTGAATAATGGAACACCGGTTACTTTTATCATGCCGAGCTAGTTTGCATGGCTCATGTCATATGGATATACACCTTTCTATTGTCATGTATGTAGGTCTATGCAGGGGCGAAAATCTGATATCCACTTTGGAGGGGACAATTACATGACATTTTGTCAAGAGCAATTCCTGAGGGGGACACCAAAAGTAGTGGTGTAACACATAGCCTACATTGTAATATGGTCAATGTATATTGAGGAAGCAAAGAAATAAGGTGTTTGCCGTACTCCTAACTACCGGTACCCAAAACTACACAACAGCAATACCATTGCCTTTAACAAATCTTAGTTCAGTCACCAGTTGAAGTTGAGAGTGGGGGTATCCATGGCATTTTCCAATTATGTTCCTATTTTACAAGTGGAAAAAATGGAGAACCTTTCATAATGTTGCCAAACAAAGACTCAACAAACTTACCTGAGACTCCCTGTCTCTGCCAGTCTGTCCCTGCATATCTGTCCCCAACTCTGCTGTCTGTGTGCCGCCTGCTCTGCCTAATGACATCATTGTGAAACATTTCCATTAGAATTTCATTTCTTTGTTATGAACATTGTATCAACTAGTCTTTGAGATATTAGGCTACTAGGGTTGTTACTATGCGTTTTGGTGTATTGAAAAATAGTCTGATGTCCGTGTTTTATTTTTGTGCCATTTTTGTAGCTGGCTGGCTACACACACAGTGTGTAGGTTGTTTACAGTAGGGCTTCGATCTAAAAGGTAGCTAGCAAATGTGAAACGGATTAAAATGACAAGAGTTGACAGCTGTATGAGTTCACCATTTACACAACAGATGCTGCAACCTTTTGTAATTTGAATAGTTTGTTTCATATTGGCTGGCTTCCAACAATAGCTGATTTTGCCAAGCTAGCGAGCACCACTTCAGTTTCAGTGGTGTTTGCTCTAATCTTTGCTACCCGGGTTAAATAAAGGTGAAATGAAATAAAGAAATAGTAGCTTTTGCAACGACACCATGAAATATATTTAACACAATGGTAGATGAGAGTGTAATTGACTTCAGTTTATCGCTAACCTTTGAATCACTAACTTCCATCATCTGCATGCTGATTCCATTTTTGACGACGCCACATAAATGGAATAGGTACTAGCTAGCTTAATAGTTAATATTTGCGCGATTGGAACTGGCAGTGGATCAGGAACTGGCAGTGGATCAAACCATTGTGAGGCAAAGGGCGGGGGGGTCGCAATCTTTTGAAACTTAAAAACGCGCTACAATTGCTTTCATTGCGTATAATGAATATTATTGAAATTACATAGTTATGTTTGAGTGATATATTGGGGGGGACAAATCCTATTTTTCCCAGGATGGGGGGGGGTCGTGTCCCCGTCCCCCCCGGGATTTCCGCCCCTGGGTCTATGCCGGTCTGCCATTGGTTTTGTTAGATTTGTGAGTATTGTGTGGAATGTTGGGACATGGTTAGATCTTACTTGTTAGACATGACTGTGCTGTTGGAGCTAGTAACACAAGCAAGCATTTCCCAACACCCGGAATAACATCTGCTAAACAGGTGTATGTGGCAAATAGATTTGGATTGGATGGGTGATTAGATTAGATAGTATGTCCACTTTATGTGCTGCGGGCTAATTACCAGCAATGTCACTGTGGTCCAAGTAAAACTCCTAGCCTATAGGTGTGAAGTATCTGCACTCTAGCCTATAGAGGAACACAGCTGTTGATAATAGGGGAATGCAAGCAAGCAGTTGAAGGGAACAAGTGACAGAGTCTAACCTGCTGTTGAACACCAGGCCCCAACCAGGTACGCGGACAGAGTATTGTTCACTCCCAGTCCTATGATGTTGCTCTGTGAAGGAGGTTAGCTTCTCAGCGTCCAATTCCTGGCAGCCTTCTCCCTAGTTGATTTGTGATTGTGAGTGATTAGAGAATGTTTGCCTTCGGTATCCAAGGTGTTTGAGAATGTTGAGGACCAGTGTTCCGAGGGGCTGACTGTGACATCATAAAGCGGAATGTAGTTAGTGTGCTGTTTGAGGGATTCCAATTGAGTCCGGTGCGCTCTTCCAGACAGTGCAGTTGTGCTTCGAGTCTGCTCTCTGTGTGGTGACTTGTAAGTGGGTAAGCCTAACCCTTTACCTATTTCTCCTAACCTGCTATGACAAAGTGACTTCATGACAGTAGCTGTATCTCACCTAGTTGAAAGCTTGTCAGTCCTTCTCCTAAAAGGCAACCTGTGTTCCTTGATGTACTAAACCGAGGCCTGGCAGCCAGTAAGTAGAAGTAAGAGACAATTATGGCAACAATAAGTTGTAAGATGAAAGCTAGTCAGATTTGAGATGTTATTAAACTGCAGTAATTGATCATATTGTCTCAGCAGCTCACAGATCACTGCAGCTGTACATAGGCCATTTATAAATAGGCCAAACGACTACCTCTTCCCCTACTGTATTGATATTTTTTATTTTGCTCCTTTGCACCCCAGTATTTCATGTACTGTCAAATCTAGCATTCCAGTGTTTTAATTCGCCACCATGGCCTATTTATTGCCTTTACCTCCCTTATCTCACCTCATTTGCTCACATTGTGTTTGTTTTACTCCATGTGTAACTCTGTGTTGTTATATGTGTGGAAGTGCTTTGCTTTGTCTTGGCCAGGTCGCAGTTTGTAAATGACAACTTGTTCTCAACTTGCCTATCTGGTTAAAGAAAGGTGAAGTCAATTGAAATCCAAAATGTCTCCCTTTTGGAATGACCTGTTGACATGGGCCCTCCTCCTGTGGCGGTCATTTTCTGCAACATCTGAGGCCATCTGGCGGGCATAGTGCTATCTGGCCTATAAATGATCCACCTCATAGCAGTAATTCCATAATAAGACGCTTTGTTATTGGTTTGTGAAGAAAAGCACAATACGATATTTGCACATCCCTCTCGCCTCTGTACACATAGGAACACTAGCCCTTCATTGGGTGGGTGTCTGAGGAATGTGTTACTGCGTTTCACCTTACAGAGGTATCACCACCCTTCCCATCGGAACCTCAGGTCCTCTTGGCTCCCTGACTGTCAGGCTGGATCGTGTCTAGGGAAGAAAAAAGAAGATTGATGTTACATTACATGGCCTTCAATAGCAAAATGACTGATGAGGTGACATGACATGTGCCGTCTTCCCTGTGGCTCAGTTGGTAGAGAACGGTGTTTGCAATGCCAGGGTTGTGGGTTTGATTCCCACGGGGGGCCAGTACCAAAAAAAAAAGAAAAAAAAAATAGACATTGTATGAAATGTATGCATTCACTCAAATGAGTCAAATGTCTACAATAAAGAAAAAAAAACATGATGGGCCCCTTTGGCTTTATGGCATTCCATGTGTATTTGTTTCCCCGTTGCCTACATCTTCCCCCTTTGGATTTGACGGTGTCTCAATTATGGCATGAAGGTTTTGTGTGTTACTTGTTGCGATTATGTGTGTGGAAGAGTCACCTTCGTTTCTCCTTTCTACTTGGGACCTCTATTTGAGTTCTTTAGGCCTATCTCTAGCCTACTAATTCAGTGTTTTCCAACTCCAGGGGTAGAGTAGCCTATTTTGTTGTAGCCCTGGAGAGGCACAGCTGATTCAACTACTTATCACCTTGTCCTCAATGAGTTGAATCAGGTGCAGCAACAACAACAACAACAACAACAATGTGAGGAGTCGGACACAGAGTACTAGTTGATCCCTCAGTTGTCACACTTTGTTCTATCAGTATTTGACTGATGTTAGTTGCTTTCATTTCTTCTCGGTTCCTCCCTCGTTCCCTAGAACGAGCACCCTCCCCTTTGCAACAGAGGCCAGGCGAAAGCGCGCGCTTTCTGTGCCACTGGCTTCAATCAGGTCCACCAAATGCACATAATAAGCGCACCACGCACCCCGGCGTACGTCATTCATTCACTTGAACTCCGCTAGCGAACACATATACACCATGTCTGGAAGAGGCAAAGGCGGCAAGGGACTGGGAAAAGGAGGCGCCAAGCGTCACCGCAAGGTTCTCCGCGATAACATCCAGGGAATCACCAAGCCCGCTATCCGCCGTCTGGCTCGCCGTGGCGGCGTGAAGCGTATCTCCGGGCTGATCTACGAGGAGACCCGCGGTGTCCTGAAGGTGTTCCTGGAGAACGTGATCCGTGACGCCGTCACCTACACCGAGCACGCCAAGAGGAAGACCGTTACCGCCATGGACGTGGTGTACGCTCTGAAACGCCAGGGACGCACCCTGTACGGTTTCGGCGGTTAAACGCCCTCTTTTCGGAATGTCAACATCCCGACTTGAACCCAAAGGCTCTTTTAAGAGCCACCCACATGCGCTTCAAAAAGGCCAATTCCATTGTCGTAGGAAGATTTATAGAGGTCCCTTATCTAGTAAGAAACTATGAGCCACTCTGAGTGGACAGGGAGTGTTAATGACAGGAGTGTAGAAACGGTGGGATTTAGAGGCACCCGACATAAAGCCACCATGAGTCGGTAGACGTGGCTGGAGCAGAAGGGGATGTCTGACGGTGCAAAGTGGGCCGTAAGGCAATAGCCCTCCCTTTTTGAAACACACAATTCCCCACCATGGAGTAGGGGGAGGTAGGGCGCGCAGGTCTTTGTTAGGGAAGCAAGCCTCTGAGTGGAAGGCTCTGACGCGCGCTCAGCTCCACTGGGCAAATGGCAGGGGCGTGTCCACGGCCGCTGAATTTGCTTAGCTTCCTCTTCATAAGACGGGAAAGCGCCCTCCACCCCCTCATTCGTTTCTGAGAAGCAACGAGACATCAGCATCATGCCCGAGCCAGCAAAGTCCGCGCCCAAGAAGGGCTCCAAGAAAGCCGTCACCAAGACAGCAGGGAAAGGCGGCAAGAAGCGCCGAAAGTCGAGGAAGGAGAGCTACGCCATTTACGTGTACAAAGTGCTGAAGCAGGTCCACCCCGACACCGGCATCTCCTCCAAGGCCATGGGAATCATGAACTCGTTCGTGAACGACATCTTCGAGCGTATCGCCGGAGAGTCCTCTCGCCTGGCCCACTACAACAAGCGTTCCACCATCACCTCCAGGGAGATCCAGACCGCCGTGCGCCTGCTGCTCCCCGGCGAGTTGGCCAAACACGCAGTGTCCGAGGGCACCAAGGCCGTGACCAAGTACACCAGTTCCAAGTAAACAGCCCGTTTGGAGTGCTGTACTAACCCAAAGGCTCTTTTAAGAGCCACCCACCCTGTCAGTGAAAAAAGCAAATCCATCAGGAGCAAATGAATGTGTTCCACTGTATCATTTAGAGTGGGGGGGGGTTGGCGCCTTTTTCGGTGTCTTTGTCTGCAGGACATGTCAAACAGGGGTGACATGAATTCCAGGTGAAAGGTGTTATTGTGGAATAAGTGAATAGAAGAAATGGCCCTATAGCCTAATGACGTTGACCTGTAAAGAGGCCCTATCCAGTGGAGGAAGAATATGAATGTGGGATTCCACTAGTGCTCCAATGACTATACAACAGGGAGGAGAAAAATCAAGTAGAGAGAGAGAGAGAGAGATACAGCCCTTGTTCCACTCACTAACTAGAGAGACACTCCCTAGGCCTATATCAGGGCGACCAAGCACATGGGGCGCCAGCCTCCATAGCGCCGGCCGGGCAAACAGACACCAAGACCCACAGACACAAAGACCGGCACGAGTCACGCTGCGGAGTCAGAGAAGAAAAGAAGAGAAAAACACACACACACACACACACAGTGCAAGTAAACATGGCGTTGGACAATGTATATATATATATATATCTCGTGTGCGTCCTGGACACATGACGAATACAACTTGAAACTTGGAGTACAACACTAGTCTCAGCCAGGCCTCACAAGTGCATGTGTTTTAAGGTCCCCAAAAGAGCTCTCCTTTAAAACACCCAGGACCACATCAGGGGACGCCGAACCATTTGATTGCCTTGCCAGACATCTCGGCTCACTACACAATCAATGGTGCTCGCAATCGGATGCACTTTTAGGCCATTTAGGAGACAAATAGCACAGGAAAACCAGTGCGCACAGCTCCAGCCGACAGTCGAACGGTGAGGTTTTGAGCGAGTTGCAACAAAATGCACAGGGCTTCTGCAGCCCACATGACTTTATTCTGAACGGAGACAAGTCTGCTCACTGGGCCGTTGGCTTTTGGACCAAAAACACGGCTCCGTCGGTGACTTTTGGACCGATATTGGCGACCAGAAAACACAAGTGAAAGAGCATTTGGCCAGCCCGGAGAAGCCGAGCTGGGTGGCTTGAGTCTACATGGTTCTCATGTCGCGTTTAAGGCCAGCCCCCTGCACGGTGTGGAGCTTCAATAGCGCAGAGCAGCGTCTACAGCAAACTACTCCTCACAGACTACCGTAAGTGTGTGTGTTTACCGGACCAAGCGAGAGACATGGCAGAAGTCGCACCAGCACCCGCCGCCGCCGCGCCGGCCAAGGCACCCAAGAAGAAGGCAGCAGCCAAGCCCAAGAAAGCGGGACCCAGCGTAGGCGAGCTCATCGTCAAGGCGGTGTCCGCCTCCAAGGAGAGGAGCGGCGTGTCCCTGGCCGCGCTCAAGAAGAGTCTGGCGGCAGGCGGCTACGACGTGGAGAAGAACAACTCCCGTGTCAAGATCGCCGTCAAGAGCCTCGTCACCAAGGGCACCCTGGTCCAGACCAAGGGCACCGGTGCCTCCGGCTCCTTCAAGCTCAACAAGAAAGCCGTCGAGGCAAAAAAGCCCGCCAAGAAAGCCGCAGCCCCCAAAGCAAAGAAGGTGGCCGCCAAGAAGCCCGCCGCGGCGAAGAAGCCCAAGAAGGTAGCAGCCAAGAAGGCCGTCGCCGCAAAGAAGTCCCCCAAGAAGGCCAAGAAGCCCGCTACACCCAAAAAGGCCGCCAAGAGCCCAAAGAAGGTGAAGAAGCCCGCCGCAGCGGCCAAGAAGGCGGCCAAGAGCCCCAAGAAGGCTACCAAGGCAGCGAAGCCCAAAGCCGCCAAGCCCAAGGCAGCCAAGGCCAAGAAGGCAGCCCCCAAGAAGAAGTAAAGCTATTACAAACGGTGTTCTACTCGACACATGTTGTTACCACAAAAGGCTCTTTTAAGAGCCACCCACCTCTTTCCATAAAAGCGCATGTCATTCCATGTACTACTTGTCGTTCACTAGGCTACTTTTACGCACCACATTTTTCCCACTCGGAGAGAGGCATATAATATAATAATAGTGCAGCAGCCTCACCAGTCATTTGTGTATGAGCCATTGTTGTGATGTGTTAGATGTGTTCCATGTCATATTGATCTTCATAATAAGAAGAATACATACTGGAGAGGACAGCAGCACCCTCACTGTGATGTGTTAATCATCATCATCCTAATACTATAGCGTATTGGAAATCTCAGCGAATAGTGCAGCTATCTATGTGTTTCCCATTTGGATGATTTGATTTGTCATAAAGTAACAAAGTCGGAGGGAAACAGAGTAGCCTAGCCCTTCTTTCTCACTCAGCTGCCTGCGGGCGGGCGGGCGGGCTTAGGGCTGACTGTCTGTCTGTCTGTCTGTCTGTCTGTCCCTCACTCCAATTGGATAAGGCCACACCGGCCCGGTGGCCAATCGCTGCCTCTTGTGGCGAGGTATAAGTAAGGCTCTCGAGGTGCCCAGCGGCTCATTCAGACTTTCTGTGACATACTGAAGCTACCAATATGAGCGGAAGAGGCAAAACCGGAGGCAAGGCCAGGGCCAAGGCAAAGACACGTTCATCCCGTGCCGGACTCCAGTTCCCCGTGGGCCGTGTGCACAGGCTGCTGCGCAAAGGCAACTACGCCGAGCGTGTGGGCGCTGGCGCACCAGTGTACCTGGCCGCCGTGCTCGAGTACCTGACTGCTGAGATCCTGGAGTTGGCCGGCAACGCTGCCCGTGACAACAAGAAGACTCGTATCATCCCCCGTCACCTGCAGCTGGCCGTCCGTAACGACGAGGAGCTGAACAAACTGCTTGGCGGCGTGACCATCGCTCAGGGTGGTGTGCTGCCCAACATCCAGGCAGTGCTGCTCCCCAAGAAGACTGAGAAGGCCGTCAAAGCCAAGTAAAATCGCTACTGCGGCTGCCACTTGACTACTCAACCCCCAAAGGCTCTTTTAAGAGCCAACCACCTAGCTCTG
The DNA here is from genome assembly GCF_965601325.2 of Salmo salar. Taxonomy (NCBI): domain Eukaryota; kingdom Metazoa; phylum Chordata; class Actinopteri; order Salmoniformes; family Salmonidae; genus Salmo; species Salmo salar. The sequence continues at coordinate 40,748,527 of NC_138302.1, read as the reverse complement.
CAAAAGCGCAAAGTGTCCTTTCTATGACTGACTGCCACATATGAAGTATTTGGAGTGTTTGTCACATACACGGCACCATATCATGAGGCCTTAAATGAAGAGTAACACCTAGGCCTCGTTTGTCATAGCAGGCTAGAATTCGGCCGGTGACTATTATTGCGCGTAAAGTGTCGGCCCTAACAAAAGACACCAAGCGCGCCTCGGCGAGGGTGGGGGGGGGGGTTGGATTTCGGGGCGGCACGGAGAGGCCGAGGCTCCTGTCCAATGGGCGTCGGAGGAGGCCTCCCCAACGGGCCAATCAGGGTGGTGTGGAGATGGTGTCCAATCAGCAGACGCCGCTGCCGGCTTTATAAACTTCACATAGGCATTTGGAGGCTATACTCCGACTGTGAAAGAAGGAAGCTAGCTAGCGCCATGGCCAGAACCAAGCAAACCGCTCGCAAATCCACCGGTGGCAAAGCACCCAGGAAGCAGCTCGCCACCAAGGCTGCGCGCAAGAGCGCCCCGGCCACCGGCGGCGTGAAGAAGCCTCACCGTTACAGGCCCGGCACCGTGGCTTTGAGAGAGATCCGTCGTTACCAGAAGTCCACTGAGCTGCTGATCCGCAAACTGCCCTTCCAGCGCCTGGTGAGAGAAATTGCCCAGGACTTCAAGACCGACCTGCGCTTCCAGAGTTCCGCCGTGATGGCCCTGCAGGAGGCTAGCGAGGCTTACCTGGTCGGCCTGTTCGAGGACACCAACCTGTGCGCCATCCACGCCAAGAGGGTGACCATCATGCCCAAGGACATCCAGCTGGCCCGTCGTATTCGCGGAGAGCGCGCTTAAACGATGACCTGATGTCCAAAATCCCCCAAAGGCTCTTTTAAGAGCCACCTCCATATTTCCGTCAAAGGCACAATTGTTCCATATGTACACGCCCCTCTCCAGACCGTATCATAAATAAGAGTTGGTTGTTAACTAAAGGTCACATCGAAAGGAAAAGCTGCTTATAGTATTGCAGCTTCAATATAATGTGACTAGAGTAGAACAGTCAAAGGAGGGGAAAATACAGTGATAGTAATGATATAGGGCAAAAAGTGGCAATAATTGTCACTATGTAGCTAAGAAAAACATTGCTTTGAAAGTCCCATATTGCAGTGGTGCTGAGAAAACTTTCCCGTGGAGCACGGAGGCCATCTAGTGGTTAAACGTGGTTCCCTATTAGTATTTGATCTTCAGGCCAGCGTTTCCCAAACTCTGTCCTCTGCTAGAGTCTGTCAATGACTTTGTGATAATCGCCATTGATTGCAACAAAAAAAGCCGTTTTGATCTGATCATTAGCACGTCAGGGTAAAGCTGTGTGCACCCCATAATTCATGCGACTGACTAAGGTATTGACAGTAAAATGATATCTCTGTCCAACGCAAGTGAATGTATTTCGTGGGATGAAGTCAGATCCCTGATCCCATGAATAATCCCATTAATGACATACCCATCGTTAAGAGAAAAGGTATCAGGACAGCAGGAATCAATAGATGTAATCATCGACGGCTTGCAAAACAGCTGTTCTGAAACAGGACACAAGAAGCTGCAGCGATTGACCTATTATTAGTTGAGCAATTACAGAATTGCAATCACCAGTGCAGGTACGTCCTGATTGCAGCATAGTCTTCATAAGGAAGTAAATGCCTCAGCACATGACAACTTCACAGTGCTAAATATTGGATTCTACTGACTCCCATATTTGTTTGTTGGTTGTTGGGATGCCACTATCTACTAGGCTGCCAAATCCTTTTTTACAGTGTAGATACATCACCTACGCGAAAGAAGATTTGCTTGACAGCTTCAACAAACGATAAGGCCCTAAATACAGGCTGCCAGTTAAATGCAGAAATCACACAGCTAGAACGCAGGACAAAAGAGCTGGGAAAACGACATCAATCCAAAGGGATAATGTACAATAGTCAGACGCATGGCACAGGCAAAAAGTGGAATTCTCTGCGCATTCGTTGCTGTATTCCGCGCGTTTGAATGGACAGCGCGCCTCTGCTGCATCTTCACTCACGAGACAGGTAATAGCGGAGCTCCGTGGTGCTGAAAAGGCCAGCGCCTCTGTAATTGGTCACAGAATCATCCACGTTTTTTCCCAACACTTTCCCTGGTCATTGGTGTAAGATGTAGTCCTAAAGCAAAAGTTGTATAGGCATGTCGACCTTTTTTGGAGCTGGCTACAGATAAAGAGAGAAAAGTAGCAATCCCTTTGGAATAAAGTAGTACAATGTAAGTGACCCTCATTTGATACTTGAGAAACATACATTCACATGACGTAGTGTTCCAAATCTGCAGGTGAAGAAAAGGGTTAAGTGAATATGATTTAAGAGCAGTCAAATGAAGTAATAGTGACATAAATTGGAAGAAATGAAATAAGTCATGTGAGCATAGCATTGTGGAAAGCAATGACTTTAGAAAGGTGAAGATGATTTCCAGATTAGGTTTGGTGAAAAAGTAACTGTATCATTTGAGGTACTCTACATGGAACCTCTGCCTATTTGATGATCTGTTGTAGTTATTGTAATATATTTTTTTGACCACATAGGTTGAGCGATGAATGCGCTGTGTGGCCATTGTGAGTAGCACTTTTGATCCAGCAGGTGTCGCGAAAATCCGTCCCTATGTGGCTTGAATGATGAGCGGACGTATTCCTTATAGGCATTGATGAATTGAATTCAGGCAGGTGTTGGCAACATGACTTCTGGTCCAGCAGGTGGCGGTGAAATGCCTCCCTATCTATACGAGTTGACCTATTCCTTTGAGCTCCTAAATGAAGCATAGGGTGTCAATCAACATTGCATCTCGGCTGAACCCTGTTGTGGGCGGTTTTCTTCCCTTAATTGGACATGATTCCGGTGTTGTTCATCTCCTCTTCATTAGTCCTTCTGCATGTCTTGCACTGAGGTGTGTGTTTGTGTTTGAAATCACTGGGCACTTGAATAATGGAACACCGGTTACTTTTATCATGCCGAGCTAGTTTGCATGGCTCATGTCATATGGATATACACCTTTCTATTGTCATGTATGTAGGTCTATGCAGGGGCGAAAATCTGATATCAACTTTGGAGGGGACAATTACATGACATTTTGTCAAGAGCAATTCCTGAGGGGGACACCAAAAGTAGTGGTGTAACACATAGCCTACATTGTAATATGGTCAATGTATATTGAGGAAGCAAAGAAATAAGGTGTTTGCCGTACTCCTAACTACCGGTACCCAAAACTACACAACAGCAATACCATTGCCTTTAACAAATCTTAGTTCAGTCACCAGTTGAAGTTGAGAGTAGGGGGTATCCATGGCATTTTCCAATTATGTTCCTATTTTACAAGTGGAAAAAATGGAGAACCTTTCATAATGTTGCCAAACAAAGACTCAACAAACTTACCTGAGACTCCCTGTCTCTGCCAGTCTGTCCCTGCATATCTGTCCCCAACTCTGCTGTCTGTGTGCCGCCTGCTCTGCCTAATGACATCATTGTGAAACATTTCCATTAGAATTTCATTTCTTTGTTATGAACATTGTATCAACTAGTCTTTGAGATATTAGGCTACTAGGGTTGTTACTATGCGTTTTGGTGTATTGAAAAATAGTCTGATGTCCGTGTTTTATTTTTGTGCCATTTTTGTAGCTGGCTGGCTACACACACAGTGTGTAGGTTATTTACAGTAGGGCTTCGATCTAAAAGGTAGCTAGCAAATGTGAAACGGATTAAAATGACAAGAGTTGACAGCTGTATGAGTTCACCATTTACACATCATATGCTGCAACCTTTTGTAATTTGAATAGTTTGTTTCATATTGGCTGGCTTCCAACAATAGCTGATTTTGCCAAGCTAGCGAGCACCACTTCAGTTTCAGTGGTGTTTGCTCTAATCTTTGCTACCCGGGTTAAATAAAGGTGAAATGAAATAAAGAAATAGTAGCTTTTGCAACGACACCATGAAATATATTTAACACAATGGTAGATGAGAGTGTAATTGACTTCAGTTTATCGCTAACCTTTGAATCACTAACTTCCATCATCTGCATGCTGATTCCATTTTTGACGACGCCACATAAATGGAATAGGTACTAGCTAGCTTAATAGTTAATATTTGCGCGATTGGAACTGGCAGTGGATCAAACCATTGTGAGGCAAAGGGCGGGGGGGTCGCAATCTTTTGAAACTTAAAAACGCGCTATTAAGTGTCTATAATCAGCACAATTGCTTTCATTGCGTATAATGAATATTATTGAAATTACATAGTTATGTTTGAGTGATACATTGGGGGGGACAAATCCTATTTTTCCCAGGATTTCCGCCCCTGGGTCTATGCCGGTCTGCCATTGGTTTTGTTAGATTTGTGAGTATTGTGTGGAATGTTGGGACATGGTTAGATCTTACTTGTTAGACATGACTGTGCTGTTGGAGCTAGTAACACAAGCAAGCATTTCCCAACACCCGGAATAACATCTGCTAAACAGGTGTATGTGGCAAATAGATTTGGATTGGATGGGTGATTAGATTAGATAGTATGTCCACTTTATGTGCTGCGGGCTAATTACCAGCAATGTCACTGTGGTCCAAGTAAAACTCCTAGCCTATAGGTGTGAAGTATCTGCACTCTAGCCTATAGAGGAACACAGCTGTTGATAATAGGGGAATGCAAGCAAGCAGTTGAAGGGAACAAGTGACAGAGTCTAACCTGCTGTTGAACACCAGGCCCCAACCAGGTACGCGGACAGAGTATTGTTCACTCCCAGTCCTATGATGTTGCTCTGTGAAGGAGGTTAGCTTCTCAGCGTCCAATTCCTGGCAGCCTTCTCCCTAGTTGATTTGTGATTGTGAGTGATTAGAGAATGTTTGCCTTCGGTATCCAAGGTGTTTGAGAATGTTGAGGACCAGTGTTCCGAGGGGCTGACTGTGACATCATAAAGCGGAATGTAGTTAGTGTGCTGTTTGAGGGATTCCAATTGAGTCCGGTGCGCTCTTCCAGACAGTGCAGTTGTGCTTCGAGTCTGCTCTCTGTGTGGTGACTTGTAAGTGGGTAAGCCTAACCCTTTACCTATTTCTCCTAACCTGCTATGACAAAGTGACTTCATGACAGTAGCTGTATCTCACCTAGTTGAAAGCTTGTCAGTCCTTCTCCTAAAAGGCAACCTGTGTTCCTTGATGTACTAAACCGAGGCCTGGCAGCCAGCAAGTAGAAGTAAGAGACAATTATGGCAACAATAAGTTGTAAGATGAAAGCTAGTCAGATTTGAGATGTTATTAAACTGCAGTGATTGATCATATTGTCTCAGCAGCTCACAGATCACTGCAGCTGTACATAGGCCATTTATAAATAGGCCAAACGACTACCTCTTCCCCTACTGTATTGATATTTTTATTTTGCTCCTTTGCACCCCAGTATTTCATGTACTGTCAAATCTAGCATTCCAGTGTTTTAATTCGCCACCATGGCCTATTTATTGCCTTTACCTCCCTTATCTCACCTCATTTGCTCACATTGTGTTTGTTTTACTCCATGTGTAACTCTGTGTTGTTATATGTGTGGAAGTGCTTTGCTTTATCTTGGCCAGGTCGCAGTTTGTAAATGACAACTTGTTCTCAACTTGCCTATCTGGTTAAAGAAAGGTGAAGTCAATTGAAATCCAAAATGTCTCCCTTTTGGAATGACCTGTTGACATGGGCCCTCCTCCTGTGGCGGTCATTTTCTGCAACATCTGAGGCCATCTGGCGGGCATAGTGCTATCTGGCCTATAAATGATCCACCTCATAGCAGTAATTCCATAATAAGACGCTTTGTTATTGGTTTGTGAAGAAAAGCACAATACGATATTTGCACATCCCTATCGCCTCTGTACACATAGGAACACTAGCCCTTCATTGGGTGGGTGTCTGAGGAATGTGTTACTGCGTTTCACCTTACAGAGGTATCACCACCCTTCCCATCGGAACCTCAGGTCCTCTTGGCTCCCTGACTGTCAGGCTGGATCGTGTCTAGGGAAGAAAAAAGAAGATTGATGTTACATTACATGGCCTTCAATAGCAAAATGACTGATGAGGTGACATGACATGTGCCGTCTTCCCTGTGGCTCAGTTGGTAGAGCACGGTGTTTGCAATGCCAGGGTTGTGGGTTTGATTCCCACGGGGGGCCAGTACCAAAAAAAAAAAAAGAAAAAATAGACATTGTATGAAATGTATGCATTCACTCAAATGAGTCAAATGTCTACAATAAAGAAAAAAAAACATGATGGGCCCCTTTGGCTTTATGGCATTCCATGTGTATTTGTTTCCCCGTTGCCTACATCTTCCCCCTTTGGATTTGACGGTGTCTCAATTATGGCATGAAGGTTTTGTGTGTTACTTGTTGCGATTATGTGTGTGGAAGAGTCACCTTCGTTTCTCCTTTCTACTTGGGACCTCTATTTGAGTTCTTTAGGCCTATCTCTAGCCTACTAATTCAGTGTTTTCCAACTCCAGGGGTAGAGTAGCCTATTTTGTTGTAGCCCTGGAGAGGCACAGCTGATTCAACTACTTATCACCTTGTCCTCAATGAGTTGAATCAGGTGCAGCAACAACAACAACAACAACAACAATGTGAGGAGTCGGACACAGAGTACTAGTTGATCCCTCAGTTGTCACACTTTGTTCTATCAGTATTTGACTGATGTTAGTTGCTTTCATTTGTTCTCGGTTCCTCCCTCGTTCCCTAGAACGAGCACCCTCCCCTTTACAACAGAGGCCAGGCGAAAGCGCGCGCTTTCTGTGCCACTGGCTTCAATCAGGTCCACCAAATGCACATAATAAGCGCACCACGCACCCCGGCGTACGTCATTCATTCACTTGAACTCCGCTAGCGAACACATATACACCATGTCTGGAAGAGGCAAAGGCGGCAAGGGACTGGGAAAAGGAGGCGCCAAGCGTCACCGCAAGGTTCTCCGCGATAACATCCAGGGAATCACCAAGCCCGCTATCCGCCGTCTGGCTCGCCGTGGCGGCGTGAAGCGTATCTCCGGGCTGATCTACGAGGAGACCCGCGGTGTCCTGAAGGTGTTCCTGGAGAACGTGATCCGTGACGCCGTCACCTACACCGAGCACGCCAAGAGGAAGACCGTTACCGCCATGGACGTGGTGTACGCTCTGAAACGCCAGGGACGCACCCTGTACGGTTTCGGCGGTTAAACGCCCTCTTTTCGGAACGTCAACATCCCGACTTGAACCCAAAGGCTCTTTTAAGAGCCACCCACATGCGCTTCAAAAAGGCCAATTCCATTGTCGTAGGAAGATTTATAGAGGTCCCTTATCTAGTAAGAAACTATGAGCCACTCTGAGTGGACAGGGAGTGTTAATGACAGGAGTGTAGAAACGGTGGGATTTAGAGGCACCCGACGTAAAGCCACCATGAGTCGGTAGACGTGGCTGGAGCAGAAGGGGATGTCTGACGGTGCAAAGTGGGCCGTAAGGCAATAGCCCTCCCTTTTTGAAACACACAATTCCCCACCATGGAGTAGGGGGAGGTAGGGCGCGCAGGTCTTTGTTAGGGAAGCAAGCTTCTGAGTGGAAGGCTCTGACGCGCGCTCAGCTCCACTGGGCAAATGGCAGGGGCGTGTCCACGGCCGCTGAATTTGCTTAGCTTCCTCTTCATAAGACGGGAAAGCGCCCTCCACCCCCTCATTCGTTTCTGAGAAGCAACGAGACATCAGCATCATGCCCGAGCCAGCAAAGTCCGCGCCCAAGAAGGGCTCCAAGAAAGCCGTCACCAAGACAGCAGGGAAAGGCGGCAAGAAGCGCCGAAAGTCGAGGAAGGAGAGCTACGCCATTTACGTGTACAAAGTCCTGAAGCAGGTCCACCCCGACACCGGCATCTCCTCCAAGGCCATGGGAATCATGAACTCGTTCGTGAACGACATCTTCGAGCGTATCGCCGGAGAGTCCTCTCGCCTGGCCCACTACAACAAGCGTTCCACCATCACCTCCAGGGAGATCCAGACCGCCGTGCGCCTGCTGCTCCCCGGCGAGTTGGCCAAACACGCAGTGTCCGAGGGCACCAAGGCCGTGACCAAGTACACCAGTTCCAAGTAAACAGCCCGTTTGGAGTGCTGTACTAACCCAAAGGCTCTTTTAAGAGCCACCCACCCTGTCAGTGAAAAAAGCAAATCCATCAGGAGCAAATGAATGTGTTCCACTGTATCATTTAGAGTGGGGGGGGTTGGCGCCTTTTTCGGTGTCTTTGTCTGCAGGACATGTCAAACAGGGGTGACATGAATTCCAGGTGAAAGGTGTTATTGTGGAATAAGTGAATAGAAGAAATGGCCCTATAGCCTAATGACGTCGACCTGTAAAGAGGCCCTATCCAGTGGAGGAAGAATATGAATGTGGGATTCCACTAGTGCTCCAATGACTATACAACAGGGAGGAGAAAAATCAAGTAGAGAGAGAGAGAGAGATACAGCCCTTGTTCCACTCACTAACTAGAGAGACACTCCCTAGGCCTATATCAGGGCGACCAAGCACATGGGGCGCCAGCCTCCATAGCGCCGGCCGGGCAAACAGACACCAAGACCCACAGACACAAAGACCGGCACGAGTCACGCTGCGGAGTCAGAGAAGAAAAGAAGAGAAAAACACACACACACACACACACAGTGCAAGTAAACATGGCGTTGGACAATGTATATATATATATATATATCTCGTGTGCGTCCTGGACACATGACGAATACAACTTGAAACTTGGAGTACAACACTAGTCTCAGCCAGGCCTCACAAGTGCATGTGTTTTAAGGTCCCCAAAAGAGCTCTCCTTTAAAACACCCAGGACCACATCAGGGGACGCCGAACCATTTGATTGCCTTGCCAGACATCTCGGCTCACTACACAATCAATGGTGCTCGCAATCGGATGCACTTTTAGGCCATTTAGGAGACAAATAGCACAGGAAAACCAGTGCGCACAGCTCCAGCCGACAGTCGAACGGTGAGGTTTTGAGCGAGTTGCAACAAAATGCACAGGGCTTCTGCAGCCCACATGACTTTATTCTGAACGGAGACAAGTCTGCTCACTGGGCCGTTGGCTTTTGGACCAAAAACACGGCTCCGTCGGTGACTTTTGGACCGATATTGGCGACCAGAAAACACAAGTGAAAGAGCATTTGGCCAGCCCGGAGAAGCCGAGCTGGGTGGCTTGAGTCTACATGGTTCTCATGTCGCGTTTAAGGCCAGCCCCCTGCACGGTGTGGAGCTTCAATAGCGCAGAGCAGCGTCTACAGCAAACTACTCCTCACAGACTACCGTAAGTGTGTGTGTTTACCGGACCAAGCGAGAGACATGGCAGAAGTCGCACCAGCACCCGCCGCCGCCGCGCCGGCCAAGGCACCCAAGAAGAAGGCAGCAGCCAAGCCCAAGAAAGCGGGACCCAGCGTAGGCGAGCTCATCGTCAAGGCGGTGTCCGCCTCCAAGGAGAGGAGCGGCGTGTCCCTGGCCGCGCTCAAGAAGAGTCTGGCGGCAGGCGGCTACGACGTGGAGAAGAACAACTCCCGTGTCAAGATCGCCGTCAAGAGCCTCGTCACCAAGGGCACCCTGGTCCAGACCAAGGGCACCGGTGCCTCCGGCTCCTTCAAGCTCAACAAGAAAGCCGTCGAGGCAAAAAAGCCCGCCAAGAAAGCCGCAGCCCCCAAAGCAAAGAAGGTGGCCGCCAAGAAGCCCGCCGCGGCGAAGAAGCCCAAGAAGGTAGCAGCCAAGAAGGCCGTCGCCGCAAAGAAGTCCCCCAAGAAGGCCAAGAAGCCCGCTACACCCAAAAAGGCCGCCAAGAGCCCAAAGAAGGTGAAGAAGCCCGCCGCAGCGGCCAAGAAGGCGGCCAAGAGCCCCAAGAAGGCTACCAAGGCAGCGAAGCCCAAAGCCGCCAAGCCCAAGGCAGCCAAGGCCAAGAAGGCAGCCCCCAAGAAGAAGTAAAGCTATTACAAACGGTGTTCTACTCGACACATGTTGTTACCACAAAAGGCTCTTTTAAGAGCCACCCACCTCTTTCCATAAAAGCGCATGTCATTCCATGTACTACTTGTCGTTCACTAGGCTACTTTTACGCACCACATTTTTCCCACTCGGAGAGAGGCATATAATATAATAATAGTGCAGCAGCCTCACCAGTCATTTGTGTATGAGCCATTGTTGTGATGTGTTAGATGTGTTCCATGTCATATTGATCTTCATAATAAGAAGAATACATACTGGAGAGGACAGCAGCACCCTCACTGTGATGTGTTAATCATCATCATCCTAATACTATAGCGTATTGGAAATCGCAGCGAATAGTGCAGCTATCTATGTGTTTCCCATTTGGATGATTTGAGTGATTTGATTTGTCATAAAGTAACAAAGTCGGAGGGAAACAGAGTAGCCTAGCCCTTCTTTCTCACTCAGCTGCCTGCCTGCGGGCGGGCGGGCGGGCGGGCTTAGGGCTGACTGTCTGTCTGTCTGTCTGTCCCTCACTCCAATTGGATAAGGCCACACCGGCCCGGTGGCCAATCGCTGCCTCTTGTGGCGAGGTATAAGTAAGGCTCTCGAGGTGCCCAGCGGCTCATTCAGACTTTCTGTGACATACTGAAGCTACCAATATGAGCGGAAGAGGCAAAACCGGAGGCAAGGCCAGGGCCAAGGCAAAGACACGTTCATCCCGTGCCGGACTCCAGTTCCCCGTGGGCCGTGTGCACAGGCTGCTGCGCAAAGGCAACTACGCCGAGCGTGTGGGCGCTGGCGCACCAGTGTACCTGGCCGCCGTGCTCGAGTACCTGACTGCTGAGATCCTGGAGTTGGCCGGCAACGCTGCCCGTGACAACAAGAAGACTCGTATCATCCCCCGTCACCTGCAGCTGGCCGTCCGTAACGACGAGGAGCTGAACAAACTGCTTGGCGGCGTGACCATCGCTCAGGGTGGTGTGCTGCCCAACATCCAGGCAGTGCTGCTCCCCAAGAAGACTGAGAAGGCCGTCAAAGCCAAGTAAAATCGCTACTGCGGCTGCCACTTGACTACTCAACCCCCAAAGGCTCTTTTAAGAGCCAACCACCTAGCTCTGCAAAAGCGCAAAGTGTCCTTTCTATGACTGACTGCCACATATGAAGTATTTGGAGTGTTTGTCACATACACGGCACCATATCATGAGGCCTTAAATGAAGAGTAACACCTAGGCCTCGTTTGTCATAGCAGGCTAGAATTCGGCCGGTGACTATTATTGCGCGTAAAGTGTCGGCCCTAACAAAAGACACCAAGCGCGCCTCGGCGAAGGTGGGGGGTGGGGTTGGATTTTGGGGCGGCACGGAGAGGCCGAGGCTCCCGTCCAATGGGCGTCGGAGGAGGCCTCCCCAACGGGCCAATCAGGGTGGTGTGGAGATGGTGTCCAATCAGCAGACGCCGCTGCCGGCTTTATAAACTTCACATAGGCATTTGGAGGCTATACTCCGACTGTGAAAGAAGGAAGCTAGCTAGCGCCATGGCCAGAACCAAGCAAACCGCTCGCAAATCCACCGGTGGCAAAGCACCCAGGAAGCAGCTCGCCACCAAGGCTGCGCGCAAGAGCGCCCCGGCCACCGGCGGCGTGAAGAAGCCTCACCGTTACAGGCCCGGCACCGTGGCTCTGAGAGAGATCCGTCGTTACCAGAAGTCCACTGAGCTGCTGATCCGCAAACTGCCCTTCCAGCGCCTGGTGAGAGAAATTGCCCAGGACTTCAAGACCGACCTGCGCTTCCAGAGTTCCGCCGTGATGGCCCTGCAGGAGGCTAGCGAGGCTTACCTGGTCGGCCTGTTCGAGGACACCAACCTGTGCGCCATCCACGCCAAGAGGGTGACCATCATGCCCAAGGACATCCAGCTGGCCCGTCGTATTCGCGGAGAGCGCGCTTAAACGATGACCTGATGTCCAAAATCCCCCAAAGGCTCTTTTAAGAGCCACCTCCATATTTCCGTCAAAGGCACAATTGTTCCATATGTACACGCCCCTCTCCAGACCGTATCATAAATAAGAGTTGGTTGTTAACTAAAGGTCACATCGAAAGGAAAAGCTGCTTATAGTATTGCAGCTTCAATATAATGTGACTAGAGTAGAACAGTCAAAGGAGGGGAAAATACAGTGATAGTAATGATATAGGGCAAAAAGTGGCAATAATTGTCACTATGTAGCTAAGAAAAACATTGCTTTGAAAGTCCCATATTGCAGTGGTGCTGAGAAAACTTTCCCGTGGAGCACGGAGGCCATCTAGTGGTTAAACGTGGTTCCCTATTAGTATTTGATCTTCAGGCCAGCGTTTCCCAAACTCTGTCCTCTGCTAGAGTCTGTCAATGACTTTGTGATAATCGCCATTGATTGCAACAAAAAAAGCCGTTTTGATCTGATCATTAGCACGTCAGGGTAAAGCTGTGTGCACCCCATAATTCATGCGACTGACTAAGGTATTGACAGTAAAATGATATCTCTGTCCAACGCAAGTGAATGTATTTCGTGGGATGAAGTCAGATCCCTGATCCCATGAATAATCCCATTAATGACATACCCATCGTTAAGAGAAAAGGTATCAGGACAGCAGGAATCAATAGATGTAATCATCGACGGCTTGCAAAACAGCTGTTCTGAAACAGGACACAAGAAGCTGCAGCGATTGACCTATTATTAGTTGAGCAATTACAGAATTGCAATCACCAGTGCAGGTACGTCCTGATTGCAGCATAGTCTTCATAAGGAAGTAAATGCCTCAGCACATGACAACTTCACAGTGCTAAATATTGGATTCTACTGACTCCCATATTTGTTTGTTGGTTGTTGGGATGCCACTATCTACTAGGCTGCCAAATCCTTTTTTACAGTGTAGATACATCACCTACGCGAAAGAAGATTTGCTTGACAGCTTCAACAAACGATAAGGCCCTAAATACAGGCTGCCAGTTAAATGCAGAAATCACACAGCTAGAACGCAGGACAAAAGAGCTGGGAAAACGACATCAATCCAAAGGGATAATGTACAATAGTCAGACGCATGGCACAGGCAAAAAGTGGAATTCTCTGCGCATGCGTTGCTGTATTCCGCGCGTTTGAATGGACAGCGCGCCTCTGCTGCATCTTCACTCACGAGACAGGTAATAGCGGAGCTCCGTGGTGCTGAAAAGGCCAGCGCCTCTGTAATTGGTCACAGAATCATCCACGTTTTTTCCCAACACTTTCCCTGGTCATTGGTGTAAGATGTAGTCCTAAAGCAAAAGTTGTATAGGCATGTGGACCTTTTTTGGAGCTGGCTACACATAAAGAGAGAAAAGTAGCAATCCCTTTGGAATAAAGTAGTACAATGTAAGTGACCCTCATTTGATACTTGAGAAACATACATTCACATGACGTAGTGTTCCAAATCTGCAGGTGAAGAAAAGGGTTAAGTGAATATGATTTAAGAGCAGTCAAATGAAGTAATAGTGACATAGATTGGAAGAAATGAAATAAGTCATGTGAACATAGCATTGTGGAAAGCAATGACTTTAGAAAGGTGAAGATGATTTCCAGATTAGGTTTGTTGAAAAAGTAACTGTATCATTTGAGGTACTCTACATGGAACCTCTGCCTATTTGATGATCTGTTGTAGTTATTGTAATATATTTTTTGGACCCCATAGGTTGAGGGATGAATGCGCTGTGTGGCCATTGTGAGTAGCACTTTTGATCCAGCAGGTGTCGCGAAAATCCGTCCCTATGTGGCTTGAATGATGAGCGGACGTATTCCTTATAGGCATTGATGAATTGAATTCAGGCAGGTGTTGGCAACATGACTTCTGGTCCAGCAGGTGGCGGTGAAATGCCTCCCTATCTATACGAGTTGACCTATTCCTTTGAGCTCCTAAATGAAGCATAGGGTGTCAATCAACATTGCATCTCGGCTGAACCCTGTTGTGGGCGGTTTTCTTCCCTTAATTGGACATGATTCCGGTGTTGTTCATCTCCTCTTCATTAGTCCTTCTGCATGTCTTGCACTGAGGTGTGTGTTTGTGTTTGAAATCACTGGGCACTTGAATAATGGAACACCGGTTACTTTTATCATGCCGAGCTAGTTTGCATGGCTCATGTCATATGGATATACACCTTTCTATTGTCATGTATGTAGGTCTATGCAGGGGCGAAAATCTGATATCAACTTTGGAGGGGACAATTACATGACATTTTGTCAAGAGCAATTCCTGAGGGGGACACCAAAAGTAGTGGTGTAACACATAGCCTACATTGTAATATGGTCAATGTATATTGAGGAAGCAAAGAAATAAGGTGTTTGCCGTACTCCTAACTACCGGTACCCAAAACTACACAACAGCAATACCATTGCCTTTAACAAATCTTAGTTCAGTCACCAGTTGAAGTTGAGAGTAGGGGGTATCCATGGCATTTTCCAATTATGTTCCTATTTTACAAGTGGAAAAAATGGAGAACCTTTCATAATGTTGCCAAACAAAGACTCAACAAACTTACCTGAGACTCCCTGTCTCTGCCAGTCTGTCCCTGCATATCTGTCCCCAACTCTGCTGTCTGTGTGCCGCCTGCTCTGCCTAATGACATCATTGTGAAACATTTCCATTAGAATTTCATTTCTTTGTTATGAACATTGTATCAACTAGTCTTTGAGATATTAGGCTACTAGGGTTGTTACTATGCGTTTTGGTGTATTGAAAAATAGTCTGATGTCCGTGTTTTATTTTTGTGCCATTTTTGTAGCTGGCTGGCTACACACACAGTGTGTAGGTTATTTACAGTAGGGCTTCGATCTAAAAGGTAGCTAGCAAATGTGAAACGGATTAAAATGACAAGAGTTGACAGCTGTATGAGTTCACCATTTACACATCATATGCTGCAACCTTTTGTAATTTGAATAGTTTGTTTCATATTGGCTGGCTTCCAACAATAGCTGATTTTGCCAAGCTAGCGAGCACCACTTCAGTTTCAGTGGTGTTTGCTCTAATCTTTGCTACCCGGGTTAAATAAAGGTGAAATGAAATAAAGAAATAGTAGCTTTTGCAACGACACCATGAAATATATTTAACACAATGGTAGATGAGAGTGTAATTGACTTCAGTTTATCGCTAACCTTTGAATCACTAACTTCCATCATCTGCATGCTGATTCCATTTTTGACGACGCCACATAAATGGAATAGGTACTAGCTAGCTTAATAGTTAATATTTGCGCGATTGGAACTGGCAGTGGATCAAACCATTGTGAGGCAAAGGGCGGGGGGGTCGCAATCTTTTGAAACTTAAAAACGCGCTATTAAGTGTCTATAATCAGCACAATTGCTTTCATTGCGTATAATGAATATTATTGAAATTACATAGTTATGTTTGAGTGATACATTGGGGGGGACAAATCCTATTTTTCCCAGGATTTCCGCCCCTGGGTCTATGCCGGTCTGCCATTGGTTTTGTTAGATTTGTGAGTATTGTGTGGAATGTTGGGACATGGTTAGATCTTACTTGTTAGACATGACTGTGCTGTTGGAGCTAGTAACACAAGCAAGCATTTCCCAACACCCGGAATAACATCTGCTAAACAGGTGTATGTGGCAAATAGATTTGGATTGGATGGGTGATTAGATTAGATAGTATGTCCACTTTATGTGCTGCGGGCTAATTACCAGCAATGTCACTGTGGTCCAAGTAAAACTCCTAGCCTATAGGTGTGAAGTATCTGCACTCTAGCCTATAGAGGAACACAGCTGTTGATAATAGGGGAATGCAAGCAAGCAGTTGAAGGGAACAAGTGACAGAGTCTAACCTGCTGTTGAACACCAGGCCCCAACCAGGTACGCGGACAGAGTATTGTTCACTCCCAGTCCTATGATGTTGCTCTGTGAAGGAGGTTAGCTTCTCAGCGTCCAATTCCTGGCAGCCTTCTCCCTAGTTGATTTGTGATTGTGAGTGATTAGAGAATGTTTGCCTTCGGTATCCAAGGTGTTTGAGAATGTTGAGGACCAGTGTTCCGAGGGGCTGACTGTGACATCATAAAGCGGAATGTAGTTAGTGTGCTGTTTGAGGGATTCCAATTGAGTCCGGTGCGCTCTTCCAGACAGTGCAGTTGTGCTTCGAGTCTGCTCTCTGTGTGGTGACTTGTAAGTGGGTAAGCCTAACCCTTTACCTATTTCTCCTAACCTGCTATGACAAAGTGACTTCATGACAGTAGCTGTATCTCACCTAGTTGAAAGCTTGTCAGTCCTTCTCCTAAAAGGCAACCTGTGTTCCTTGATGTACTAAACCGAGGCCTGGCAGCCAGCAAGTAGAAGTAAGAGACAATTATGGCAACAATAAGTTGTAAGATGAAAGCTAGTCAGATTTGAGATGTTATTAAACTGCAGTGATTGATCATATTGTCTCAGCAGCTCACAGATCACTGCAGCTGTACATAGGCCATTTATAAATAGGCCAAACGACTACCTCTTCCCCTACTGTATTGATATTTTTATTTTGCTCCTTTGCACCCCAGTATTTCATGTACTGTCAAATCTAGCATTCCAGTGTTTTAATTCGCCACCATGGCCTATTTATTGCCTTTACCTCCCTTATCTCACCTCATTTGCTCACATTGTGTTTGTTTTACTCCATGTGTAACTCTGTGTTGTTATATGTGTGGAAGTGCTTTGCTTTATCTTGGCCAGGTCGCAGTTTGTAAATGACAACTTGTTCTCAACTTGCCTATCTGGTTAAAGAAAGGTGAAGTCAATTGAAATCCAAAATGTCTCCCTTTTGGAATGACCTGTTGACATGGGCCCTCCTCCTGTGGCGGTCATTTTCTGCAACATCTGAGGCCATCTGGCGGGCATAGTGCTATCTGGCCTATAAATGATCCACCTCATAGCAGTAATTCCATAATAAGACGCTTTGTTATTGGTTTGTGAAGAAAAGCACAATACGATATTTGCACATCCCTATCGCCTCTGTACACATAGGAACACTAGCCCTTCATTGGGTGGGTGTCTGAGGAATGTGTTACTGCGTTTCACCTTACAGAGGTATCACCACCCTTCCCATCGGAACCTCAGGTCCTCTTGGCTCCCTGACTGTCAGGCTGGATCGTGTCTAGGGAAGAAAAAAGAAGATTGATGTTACATTACATGGCCTTCAATAGCAAAATGACTGATGAGGTGACATGACATGTGCCGTCTTCCCTGTGGCTCAGTTGGTAGAGCACGGTGTTTGCAATGCCAGGGTTGTGGGTTTGATTCCCACGGGGGGCCAGTACCAAAAAAAAAAAAAGAAAAAATAGACATTGTATGAAATGTATGCATTCACTCAAATGAGTCAAATGTCTACAATAAAGAAAAAAAAACATGATGGGCCCCTTTGGCTTTATGGCATTCCATGTGTATTTGTTTCCCCGTTGCCTACATCTTCCCCCTTTGGATTTGACGGTGTCTCAATTATGGCATGAAGGTTTTGTGTGTTACTTGTTGCGATTATGTGTGTGGAAGAGTCACCTTCGTTTCTCCTTTCTACTTGGGACCTCTATTTGAGTTCTTTAGGCCTATCTCTAGCCTACTAATTCAGTGTTTTCCAACTCCAGGGGTAGAGTAGCCTATTTTGTTGTAGCCCTGGAGAGGCACAGCTGATTCAACTACTTATCACCTTGTCCTCAATGAGTTGAATCAGGTGCAGCAACAACAACAACAACAACAACAATGTGAGGAGTCGGACACAGAGTACTAGTTGATCCCTCAGTTGTCACACTTTGTTCTATCAGTATTTGACTGATGTTAGTTGCTTTCATTTGTTCTCGGTTCCTCCCTCGTTCCCTAGAACGAGCACCCTCCCCTTTACAACAGAGGCCAGGCGAAAGCGCGCGCTTTCTGTGCCACTGGCTTCAATCAGGTCCACCAAATGCACATAATAAGCGCACCACGCACCCCGGCGTACGTCATTCATTCACTTGAACTCCGCTAGCGAACACATATACACCATGTCTGGAAGAGGCAAAGGCGGCAAGGGACTGGGAAAAGGAGGCGCCAAGCGTCACCGCAAGGTTCTCCGCGATAACATCCAGGGAATCACCAAGCCCGCTATCCGCCGTCTGGCTCGCCGTGGCGGCGTGAAGCGTATCTCCGGGCTGATCTACGAGGAGACCCGCGGTGTCCTGAAGGTGTTCCTGGAGAACGTGATCCGTGACGCCGTCACCTACACCGAGCACGCCAAGAGGAAGACCGTTACCGCCATGGACGTGGTGTACGCTCTGAAACGCCAGGGACGCACCCTGTACGGTTTCGGCGGTTAAACGCCCTCTTTTCGGAACGTCAACATCCCGACTTGAACCCAAAGGCTCTTTTAAGAGCCACCCACATGCGCTTCAAAAAGGCCAATTCCATTGTCGTAGGAAGATTTATAGAGGTCCCTTATCTAGTAAGAAACTATGAGCCACTCTGAGTGGACAGGGAGTGTTAATGACAGGAGTGTAGAAACGGTGGGATTTAGAGGCACCCGACGTAAAGCCACCATGAGTCGGTAGACGTGGCTGGAGCAGAAGGGGATGTCTGACGGTGCAAAGTGGGCCGTAAGGCAATAGCCCTCCCTTTTTGAAACACACAATTCCCCACCATGGAGTAGGGGGAGGTAGGGCGCGCAGGTCTTTGTTAGGGAAGCAAGCTTCTGAGTGGAAGGCTCTGACGCGCGCTCAGCTCCACTGGGCAAATGGCAGGGGCGTGTCCACGGCCGCTGAATTTGCTTAGCTTCCTCTTCATAAGACGGGAAAGCGCCCTCCACCCCCTCATTCGTTTCTGAGAAGCAACGAGACATCAGCATCATGCCCGAGCCAGCAAAGTCCGCGCCCAAGAAGGGCTCCAAGAAAGCCGTCACCAAGACAGCAGGGAAAGGCGGCAAGAAGCGCCGAAAGTCGAGGAAGGAGAGCTACGCCATTTACGTGTACAAAGTCCTGAAGCAGGTCCACCCCGACACCGGCATCTCCTCCAAGGCCATGGGAATCATGAACTCGTTCGTGAACGACATCTTCGAGCGTATCGCCGGAGAGTCCTCTCGCCTGGCCCACTACAACAAGCGTTCCACCATCACCTCCAGGGAGATCCAGACCGCCGTGCGCCTGCTGCTCCCCGGCGAGTTGGCCAAACACGCAGTGTCCGAGGGCACCAAGGCCGTGACCAAGTACACCAGTTCCAAGTAAACAGCCCGTTTGGAGTGCTGTACTAACCCAAAGGCTCTTTTAAGAGCCACCCACCCTGTCAGTGAAAAAAGCAAATCCATCAGGAGCAAATGAATGTGTTCCACTGTATCATTTAGAGTGGGGGGGGTTGGCGCCTTTTTCGGTGTCTTTGTCTGCAGGACATGTCAAACAGGGGTGACATGAATTCCAGGTGAAAGGTGTTATTGTGGAATAAGTGAATAGAAGAAATGGCCCTATAGCCTAATGACGTCGACCTGTAAAGAGGCCCTATCCAGTGGAGGAAGAATATGAATGTGGGATTCCACTAGTGCTCCAATGACTATACAACAGGGAGGAGAAAAATCAAGTAGAGAGAGAGAGAGAGATACAGCCCTTGTTCCACTCACTAACTAGAGAGACACTCCCTAGGCCTATATCAGGGCGACCAAGCACATGGGGCGCCAGCCTCCATAGCGCCGGCCGGGCAAACAGACACCAAGACCCACAGACACAAAGACCGGCACGAGTCACGCTGCGGAGTCAGAGAAGAAAAGAAGAGAAAAACACACACACACACACACACAGTGCAAGTAAACATGGCGTTGGACAATGTATATATATATATATATATCTCGTGTGCGTCCTGGACACATGACGAATACAACTTGAAACTTGGAGTACAACACTAGTCTCAGCCAGGCCTCACAAGTGCATGTGTTTTAAGGTCCCCAAAAGAGCTCTCCTTTAAAACACCCAGGACCACATCAGGGGACGCCGAACCATTTGATTGCCTTGCCAGACATCTCGGCTCACTACACAATCAATGGTGCTCGCAATCGGATGCACTTTTAGGCCATTTAGGAGACAAATAGCACAGGAAAACCAGTGCGCACAGCTCCAGCCGACAGTCGAACGGTGAGGTTTTGAGCGAGTTGCAACAAAATGCACAGGGCTTCTGCAGCCCACATGACTTTATTCTGAACGGAGACAAGTCTGCTCACTGGGCCGTTGGCTTTTGGACCAAAAACACGGCTCCGTCGGTGACTTTTGGACCGATATTGGCGACCAGAAAACACAAGTGAAAGAGCATTTGGCCAGCCCGGAGAAGCCGAGCTGGGTGGCTTGAGTCTACATGGTTCTCATGTCGCGTTTAAGGCCAGCCCCCTGCACGGTGTGGAGCTTCAATAGCGCAGAGCAGCGTCTACAGCAAACTACTCCTCACAGACTACCGTAAGTGTGTGTGTTTACCGGACCAAGCGAGAGACATGGCAGAAGTCGCACCAGCACCCGCCGCCGCCGCGCCGGCCAAGGCACCCAAGAAGAAGGCAGCAGCCAAGCCCAAGAAAGCGGGACCCAGCGTAGGCGAGCTCATCGTCAAGGCGGTGTCCGCCTCCAAGGAGAGGAGCGGCGTGTCCCTGGCCGCGCTCAAGAAGAGTCTGGCGGCAGGCGGCTACGACGTGGAGAAGAACAACTCCCGTGTCAAGATCGCCGTCAAGAGCCTCGTCACCAAGGGCACCCTGGTCCAGACCAAGGGCACCGGTGCCTCCGGCTCCTTCAAGCTCAACAAGAAAGCCGTCGAGGCAAAAAAGCCCGCCAAGAAAGCCGCAGCCCCCAAAGCAAAGAAGGTGGCCGCCAAGAAGCCCGCCGCGGCGAAGAAGCCCAAGAAGGTAGCAGCCAAGAAGGCCGTCGCCGCAAAGAAGTCCCCCAAGAAGGCCAAGAAGCCCGCTACACCCAAAAAGGCCGCCAAGAGCCCAAAGAAGGTGAAGAAGCCCGCCGCAGCGGCCAAGAAGGCGGCCAAGAGCCCCAAGAAGGCTACCAAGGCAGCGAAGCCCAAAGCCGCCAAGCCCAAGGCAGCCAAGGCCAAGAAGGCAGCCCCCAAGAAGAAGTAAAGCTATTACAAACGGTGTTCTACTCGACACATGTTGTTACCACAAAAGGCTCTTTTAAGAGCCACCCACCTCTTTCCATAAAAGCGCATGTCATTCCATGTACTACTTGTCGTTCACTAGGCTACTTTTACGCACCACATTTTTCCCACTCGGAGAGAGGCATATAATATAATAATAGTGCAGCAGCCTCACCAGTCATTTGTGTATGAGCCATTGTTGTGATGTGTTAGATGTGTTCCATGTCATATTGATCTTCATAATAAGAAGAATACATACTGGAGAGGACAGCAGCACCCTCACTGTGATGTGTTAATCATCATCATCCTAATACTATAGCGTATTGGAAATCGCAGCGAATAGTGCAGCTATCTATGTGTTTCCCATTTGGATGATTTGAGTGATTTGATTTGTCATAAAGTAACAAAGTCGGAGGGAAACAGAGTAGCCTAGCCCTTCTTTCTCACTCAGCTGCCTGCCTGCGGGCGGGCGGGCGGGCGGGCTTAGGGCTGACTGTCTGTCTGTCTGTCTGTCCCTCACTCCAATTGGATAAGGCCACACCGGCCCGGTGGCCAATCGCTGCCTCTTGTGGCGAGGTATAAGTAAGGCTCTCGAGGTGCCCAGCGGCTCATTCAGACTTTCTGTGACATACTGAAGCTACCAATATGAGCGGAAGAGGCAAAACCGGAGGCAAGGCCAGGGCCAAGGCAAAGACACGTTCATCCCGTGCCGGACTCCAGTTCCCCGTGGGCCGTGTGCACAGGCTGCTGCGCAAAGGCAACTACGCCGAGCGTGTGGGCGCTGGCGCACCAGTGTACCTGGCCGCCGTGCTCGAGTACCTGACTGCTGAGATCCTGGAGTTGGCCGGCAACGCTGCCCGTGACAACAAGAAGACTCGTATCATCCCCCGTCACCTGCAGCTGGCCGTCCGTAACGACGAGGAGCTGAACAAACTGCTTGGCGGCGTGACCATCGCTCAGGGTGGTGTGCTGCCCAACATCCAGGCAGTGCTGCTCCCCAAGAAGACTGAGAAGGCCGTCAAAGCCAAGTAAAATCGCTACTGCGGCTGCCACTTGACTACTCAACCCCCAAAGGCTCTTTTAAGAGCCAACCACCTAGCTCTGCAAAAGCGCAAAGTGTCCTTTCTATGACTGACTGCCACATATGAAGTATTTGGAGTGTTTGTCACATACACGGCACCATATCATGAGGCCTTAAATGAAGAGTAACACCTAGGCCTCGTTTGTCATAGCAGGCTAGAATTCGGCCGGTGACTATTATTGCGCGTAAAGTGTCGGCCCTAACAAAAGACACCAAGCGCGCCTCGGCGAAGGTGGGGGGTGGGGTTGGATTTTGGGGCGGCACGGAGAGGCCGAGGCTCCCGTCCAATGGGCGTCGGAGGAGGCCTCCCCAACGGGCCAATCAGGGTGGTGTGGAGATGGTGTCCAATCAGCAGACGCCGCTGCCGGCTTTATAAACTTCACATAGGCATTTGGAGGCTATACTCCGACTGTGAAAGAAGGAAGCTAGCTAGCGCCATGGCCAGAACCAAGCAAACCGCTCGCAAATCCACCGGTGGCAAAGCACCCAGGAAGCAGCTCGCCACCAAGGCTGCGCGCAAGAGCGCCCCGGCCACCGGCGGCGTGAAGAAGCCTCACCGTTACAGGCCCGGCACCGTGGCTCTGAGAGAGATCCGTCGTTACCAGAAGTCCACTGAGCTGCTGATCCGCAAACTGCCCTTCCAGCGCCTGGTGAGAGAAATTGCCCAGGACTTCAAGACCGACCTGCGCTTCCAGAGTTCCGCCGTGATGGCCCTGCAGGAGGCTAGCGAGGCTTACCTGGTCGGCCTGTTCGAGGACACCAACCTGTGCGCCATCCACGCCAAGAGGGTGACCATCATGCCCAAGGACATCCAGCTGGCCCGTCGTATTCGCGGAGAGCGCGCTTAAACGATGACCTGATGTCCAAAATCCCCCAAAGGCTCTTTTAAGAGCCACCTCCATATTTCCGTCAAAGGCACAATTGTTCCATATGTACACGCCCCTCTCCAGACCGTATCATAAATAAGAGTTGGTTGTTAACTAAAGGTCACATCGAAAGGAAAAGCTGCTTATAGTATTGCAGCTTCAATATAATGTGACTAGAGTAGAACAGTCAAAGGAGGGGAAAATACAGTGATAGTAATGATATAGGGCAAAAAGTGGCAATAATTGTCACTATGTAGCTAAGAAAAACATTGCTTTGAAAGTCCCATATTGCAGTGGTGCTGAGAAAACTTTCCCGTGGAGCACGGAGGCCATCTAGTGGTTAAACGTGGTTCCCTATTAGTATTTGATCTTCAGGCCAGCGTTTCCCAAACTCTGTCCTCTGCTAGAGTCTGTCAATGACTTTGTGATAATCGCCATTGATTGCAACAAAAAAAGCCGTTTTGATCTGATCATTAGCACGTCAGGGTAAAGCTGTGTGCACCCCATAATTCATGCGACTGACTAAGGTATTGACAGTAAAATGATATCTCTGTCCAACGCAAGTGAATGTATTTCGTGGGATGAAGTCAGATCCCTGATCCCATGAATAATCCCATTAATGACATACCCATCGTTAAGAGAAAAGGTATCAGGACAGCAGGAATCAATAGATGTAATCATCGACGGCTTGCAAAACAGCTGTTCTGAAACAGGACACAAGAAGCTGCAGCGATTGACCTATTATTAGTTGAGCAATTACAGAATTGCAATCACCAGTGCAGGTACGTCCTGATTGCAGCATAGTCTTCATAAGGAAGTAAATGCCTCAGCACATGACAACTTCACAGTGCTAAATATTGGATTCTA
This sequence comes from Salmo salar, assembly GCF_965601325.2. Classification (NCBI taxonomy): domain Eukaryota; kingdom Metazoa; phylum Chordata; class Actinopteri; order Salmoniformes; family Salmonidae; genus Salmo; species Salmo salar. Next base: position 40,724,629 of record NC_138302.1, on the reverse strand, counting down.
CTGACTCCCATATTTGTTTGTTGGTTGTTGGGATGCCACTATCTACTAGGCTGCCAAATCCTTTTTTACAGTGTAGATACATCACCTACGCGAAAGAAGATTTGCTTGACAGCTTCAACAAACGATAAGGCCCTAAATACAGGCTGCCAGTTAAATGCAGAAATCACACAGCTAGAACGCAGGACAAAAGAGCTGGGAAAACGACATCAATCCAAAGGGATAATGTACAATAGTCAGACGCATGGCACAGGCAAAAAGTGGAATTCTCTGCGCATGCGTTGCTGTATTCCGCGCGTTTGAATGGACAGCGCGCCTCTGCTGCATCTTCACTCACGAGACAGGTAATAGCGGAGCTCCGTGGTGCTGAAAAGGCCAGCGCCTCTGTAATTGGTCACAGAATCATCCACGTTTTTTCCCAACACTTTCCCTGGTCATTGGTGTAAGATGTAGTCCTAAAGCAAAAGTTGTATAGGCATGTGGACCTTTTTTGGAGCTGGCTACACATAAAGAGAGAAAAGTAGCAATCCCTTTGGAATAAAGTAGTACAATGTAAGTGACCCTCATTTGATACTTGAGAAACATACATTCACATGACGTAGTGTTCCAAATCTGCAGGTGAAGAAAAGGGTTAAGTGAATATGATTTAAGAGCAGTCAAATGAAGTAATAGTGACATAGATTGGAAGAAATGAAATAAGTCATGTGAACATAGCATTGTGGAAAGCAATGACTTTAGAAAGGTGAAGATGATTTCCAGATTAGGTTTGTTGAAAAAGTAACTGTATCATTTGAGGTACTCTACATGGAACCTCTGCCTATTTGATGATCTGTTGTAGTTATTGTAATATATTTTTTGGACCCCATAGGTTGAGGGATGAATGCGCTGTGTGGCCATTGTGAGTAGCACTTTTGATCCAGCAGGTGTCGCGAAAATCCGTCCCTATGTGGCTTGAATGATGAGCGGACGTATTCCTTATAGGCATTGATGAATTGAATTCAGGCAGGTGTTGGCAACATGACTTCTGGTCCAGCAGGTGGCGGTGAAATGCCTCCCTATCTATACGAGTTGACCTATTCCTTTGAGCTCCTAAATGAAGCATAGGGTGTCAATCAACATTGCATCTCGGCTGAACCCTGTTGTGGGCGGTTTTCTTCCCTTAATTGGACATGATTCCGGTGTTGTTCATCTCCTCTTCATTAGTCCTTCTGCATGTCTTGCACTGAGGTGTGTGTTTGTGTTTGAAATCACTGGGCACTTGAATAATGGAACACCGGTTACTTTTATCATGCCGAGCTAGTTTGCATGGCTCATGTCATATGGATATACACCTTTCTATTGTCATGTATGTAGGTCTATGCAGGGGCGAAAATCTGATATCAACTTTGGAGGGGACAATTACATGACATTTTGTCAAGAGCAATTCCTGAGGGGGACACCAAAAGTAGTGGTGTAACACATAGCCTACATTGTAATATGGTCAATGTATATTGAGGAAGCAAAGAAATAAGGTGTTTGCCGTACTCCTAACTACCGGTACCCAAAACTACACAACAGCAATACCATTGCCTTTAACAAATCTTAGTTCAGTCACCAGTTGAAGTTGAGAGTAGGGGGTATCCATGGCATTTTCCAATTATGTTCCTATTTTACAAGTGGAAAAAATGGAGAACCTTTCATAATGTTGCCAAACAAAGACTCAACAAACTTACCTGAGACTCCCTGTCTCTGCCAGTCTGTCCCTGCATATCTGTCCCCAACTCTGCTGTCTGTGTGCCGCCTGCTCTGCCTAATGACATCATTGTGAAACATTTCCATTAGAATTTCATTTCTTTGTTATGAACATTGTATCAACTAGTCTTTGAGATATTAGGCTACTAGGGTTGTTACTATGCGTTTTGGTGTATTGAAAAATAGTCTGATGTCCGTGTTTTATTTTTGTGCCATTTTTGTAGCTGGCTGGCTACACACACAGTGTGTAGGTTATTTACAGTAGGGCTTCGATCTAAAAGGTAGCTAGCAAATGTGAAACGGATTAAAATGACAAGAGTTGACAGCTGTATGAGTTCACCATTTACACATCATATGCTGCAACCTTTTGTAATTTGAATAGTTTGTTTCATATTGGCTGGCTTCCAACAATAGCTGATTTTGCCAAGCTAGCGAGCACCACTTCAGTTTCAGTGGTGTTTGCTCTAATCTTTGCTACCCGGGTTAAATAAAGGTGAAATGAAATAAAGAAATAGTAGCTTTTGCAACGACACCATGAAATATATTTAACACAATGGTAGATGAGAGTGTAATTGACTTCAGTTTATCGCTAACCTTTGAATCACTAACTTCCATCATCTGCATGCTGATTCCATTTTTGACGACGCCACATAAATGGAATAGGTACTAGCTAGCTTAATAGTTAATATTTGCGCGATTGGAACTGGCAGTGGATCAAACCATTGTGAGGCAAAGGGCGGGGGGGTCGCAATCTTTTGAAACTTAAAAACGCGCTATTAAGTGTCTATAATCAGCACAATTGCTTTCATTGCGTATAATGAATATTATTGAAATTACATAGTTATGTTTGAGTGATACATTGGGGGGGACAAATCCTATTTTTCCCAGGATTTCCGCCCCTGGGTCTATGCCGGTCTGCCATTGGTTTTGTTAGATTTGTGAGTATTGTGTGGAATGTTGGGACATGGTTAGATCTTACTTGTTAGACATGACTGTGCTGTTGGAGCTAGTAACACAAGCAAGCATTTCCCAACACCCGGAATAACATCTGCTAAACAGGTGTATGTGGCAAATAGATTTGGATTGGATGGGTGATTAGATTAGATAGTATGTCCACTTTATGTGCTGCGGGCTAATTACCAGCAATGTCACTGTGGTCCAAGTAAAACTCCTAGCCTATAGGTGTGAAGTATCTGCACTCTAGCCTATAGAGGAACACAGCTGTTGATAATAGGGGAATGCAAGCAAGCAGTTGAAGGGAACAAGTGACAGAGTCTAACCTGCTGTTGAACACCAGGCCCCAACCAGGTACGCGGACAGAGTATTGTTCACTCCCAGTCCTATGATGTTGCTCTGTGAAGGAGGTTAGCTTCTCAGCGTCCAATTCCTGGCAGCCTTCTCCCTAGTTGATTTGTGATTGTGAGTGATTAGAGAATGTTTGCCTTCGGTATCCAAGGTGTTTGAGAATGTTGAGGACCAGTGTTCCGAGGGGCTGACTGTGACATCATAAAGCGGAATGTAGTTAGTGTGCTGTTTGAGGGATTCCAATTGAGTCCGGTGCGCTCTTCCAGACAGTGCAGTTGTGCTTCGAGTCTGCTCTCTGTGTGGTGACTTGTAAGTGGGTAAGCCTAACCCTTTACCTATTTCTCCTAACCTGCTATGACAAAGTGACTTCATGACAGTAGCTGTATCTCACCTAGTTGAAAGCTTGTCAGTCCTTCTCCTAAAAGGCAACCTGTGTTCCTTGATGTACTAAACCGAGGCCTGGCAGCCAGCAAGTAGAAGTAAGAGACAATTATGGCAACAATAAGTTGTAAGATGAAAGCTAGTCAGATTTGAGATGTTATTAAACTGCAGTGATTGATCATATTGTCTCAGCAGCTCACAGATCACTGCAGCTGTACATAGGCCATTTATAAATAGGCCAAACGACTACCTCTTCCCCTACTGTATTGATATTTTTATTTTGCTCCTTTGCACCCCAGTATTTCATGTACTGTCAAATCTAGCATTCCAGTGTTTTAATTCGCCACCATGGCCTATTTATTGCCTTTACCTCCCTTATCTCACCTCATTTGCTCACATTGTGTTTGTTTTACTCCATGTGTAACTCTGTGTTGTTATATGTGTGGAAGTGCTTTGCTTTATCTTGGCCAGGTCGCAGTTTGTAAATGACAACTTGTTCTCAACTTGCCTATCTGGTTAAAGAAAGGTGAAGTCAATTGAAATCCAAAATGTCTCCCTTTTGGAATGACCTGTTGACATGGGCCCTCCTCCTGTGGCGGTCATTTTCTGCAACATCTGAGGCCATCTGGCGGGCATAGTGCTATCTGGCCTATAAATGATCCACCTCATAGCAGTAATTCCATAATAAGACGCTTTGTTATTGGTTTGTGAAGAAAAGCACAATACGATATTTGCACATCCCTATCGCCTCTGTACACATAGGAACACTAGCCCTTCATTGGGTGGGTGTCTGAGGAATGTGTTACTGCGTTTCACCTTACAGAGGTATCACCACCCTTCCCATCGGAACCTCAGGTCCTCTTGGCTCCCTGACTGTCAGGCTGGATCGTGTCTAGGGAAGAAAAAAGAAGATTGATGTTACATTACATGGCCTTCAATAGCAAAATGACTGATGAGGTGACATGACATGTGCCGTCTTCCCTGTGGCTCAGTTGGTAGAGCACGGTGTTTGCAATGCCAGGGTTGTGGGTTTGATTCCCACGGGGGGCCAGTACCAAAAAAAAAAAAAGAAAAAATAGACATTGTATGAAATGTATGCATTCACTCAAATGAGTCAAATGTCTACAATAAAGAAAAAAAAACATGATGGGCCCCTTTGGCTTTATGGCATTCCATGTGTATTTGTTTCCCCGTTGCCTACATCTTCCCCCTTTGGATTTGACGGTGTCTCAATTATGGCATGAAGGTTTTGTGTGTTACTTGTTGCGATTATGTGTGTGGAAGAGTCACCTTCGTTTCTCCTTTCTACTTGGGACCTCTATTTGAGTTCTTTAGGCCTATCTCTAGCCTACTAATTCAGTGTTTTCCAACTCCAGGGGTAGAGTAGCCTATTTTGTTGTAGCCCTGGAGAGGCACAGCTGATTCAACTACTTATCACCTTGTCCTCAATGAGTTGAATCAGGTGCAGCAACAACAACAACAACAACAACAATGTGAGGAGTCGGACACAGAGTACTAGTTGATCCCTCAGTTGTCACACTTTGTTCTATCAGTATTTGACTGATGTTAGTTGCTTTCATTTGTTCTCGGTTCCTCCCTCGTTCCCTAGAACGAGCACCCTCCCCTTTACAACAGAGGCCAGGCGAAAGCGCGCGCTTTCTGTGCCACTGGCTTCAATCAGGTCCACCAAATGCACATAATAAGCGCACCACGCACCCCGGCGTACGTCATTCATTCACTTGAACTCCGCTAGCGAACACATATACACCATGTCTGGAAGAGGCAAAGGCGGCAAGGGACTGGGAAAAGGAGGCGCCAAGCGTCACCGCAAGGTTCTCCGCGATAACATCCAGGGAATCACCAAGCCCGCTATCCGCCGTCTGGCTCGCCGTGGCGGCGTGAAGCGTATCTCCGGGCTGATCTACGAGGAGACCCGCGGTGTCCTGAAGGTGTTCCTGGAGAACGTGATCCGTGACGCCGTCACCTACACCGAGCACGCCAAGAGGAAGACCGTTACCGCCATGGACGTGGTGTACGCTCTGAAACGCCAGGGACGCACCCTGTACGGTTTCGGCGGTTAAACGCCCTCTTTTCGGAACGTCAACATCCCGACTTGAACCCAAAGGCTCTTTTAAGAGCCACCCACATGCGCTTCAAAAAGGCCAATTCCATTGTCGTAGGAAGATTTATAGAGGTCCCTTATCTAGTAAGAAACTATGAGCCACTCTGAGTGGACAGGGAGTGTTAATGACAGGAGTGTAGAAACGGTGGGATTTAGAGGCACCCGACGTAAAGCCACCATGAGTCGGTAGACGTGGCTGGAGCAGAAGGGGATGTCTGACGGTGCAAAGTGGGCCGTAAGGCAATAGCCCTCCCTTTTTGAAACACACAATTCCCCACCATGGAGTAGGGGGAGGTAGGGCGCGCAGGTCTTTGTTAGGGAAGCAAGCTTCTGAGTGGAAGGCTCTGACGCGCGCTCAGCTCCACTGGGCAAATGGCAGGGGCGTGTCCACGGCCGCTGAATTTGCTTAGCTTCCTCTTCATAAGACGGGAAAGCGCCCTCCACCCCCTCATTCGTTTCTGAGAAGCAACGAGACATCAGCATCATGCCCGAGCCAGCAAAGTCCGCGCCCAAGAAGGGCTCCAAGAAAGCCGTCACCAAGACAGCAGGGAAAGGCGGCAAGAAGCGCCGAAAGTCGAGGAAGGAGAGCTACGCCATTTACGTGTACAAAGTCCTGAAGCAGGTCCACCCCGACACCGGCATCTCCTCCAAGGCCATGGGAATCATGAACTCGTTCGTGAACGACATCTTCGAGCGTATCGCCGGAGAGTCCTCTCGCCTGGCCCACTACAACAAGCGTTCCACCATCACCTCCAGGGAGATCCAGACCGCCGTGCGCCTGCTGCTCCCCGGCGAGTTGGCCAAACACGCAGTGTCCGAGGGCACCAAGGCCGTGACCAAGTACACCAGTTCCAAGTAAACAGCCCGTTTGGAGTGCTGTACTAACCCAAAGGCTCTTTTAAGAGCCACCCACCCTGTCAGTGAAAAAAGCAAATCCATCAGGAGCAAATGAATGTGTTCCACTGTATCATTTAGAGTGGGGGGGGTTGGCGCCTTTTTCGGTGTCTTTGTCTGCAGGACATGTCAAACAGGGGTGACATGAATTCCAGGTGAAAGGTGTTATTGTGGAATAAGTGAATAGAAGAAATGGCCCTATAGCCTAATGACGTCGACCTGTAAAGAGGCCCTATCCAGTGGAGGAAGAATATGAATGTGGGATTCCACTAGTGCTCCAATGACTATACAACAGGGAGGAGAAAAATCAAGTAGAGAGAGAGAGAGAGATACAGCCCTTGTTCCACTCACTAACTAGAGAGACACTCCCTAGGCCTATATCAGGGCGACCAAGCACATGGGGCGCCAGCCTCCATAGCGCCGGCCGGGCAAACAGACACCAAGACCCACAGACACAAAGACCGGCACGAGTCACGCTGCGGAGTCAGAGAAGAAAAGAAGAGAAAAACACACACACACACACACACAGTGCAAGTAAACATGGCGTTGGACAATGTATATATATATATATATATCTCGTGTGCGTCCTGGACACATGACGAATACAACTTGAAACTTGGAGTACAACACTAGTCTCAGCCAGGCCTCACAAGTGCATGTGTTTTAAGGTCCCCAAAAGAGCTCTCCTTTAAAACACCCAGGACCACATCAGGGGACGCCGAACCATTTGATTGCCTTGCCAGACATCTCGGCTCACTACACAATCAATGGTGCTCGCAATCGGATGCACTTTTAGGCCATTTAGGAGACAAATAGCACAGGAAAACCAGTGCGCACAGCTCCAGCCGACAGTCGAACGGTGAGGTTTTGAGCGAGTTGCAACAAAATGCACAGGGCTTCTGCAGCCCACATGACTTTATTCTGAACGGAGACAAGTCTGCTCACTGGGCCGTTGGCTTTTGGACCAAAAACACGGCTCCGTCGGTGACTTTTGGACCGATATTGGCGACCAGAAAACACAAGTGAAAGAGCATTTGGCCAGCCCGGAGAAGCCGAGCTGGGTGGCTTGAGTCTACATGGTTCTCATGTCGCGTTTAAGGCCAGCCCCCTGCACGGTGTGGAGCTTCAATAGCGCAGAGCAGCGTCTACAGCAAACTACTCCTCACAGACTACCGTAAGTGTGTGTGTTTACCGGACCAAGCGAGAGACATGGCAGAAGTCGCACCAGCACCCGCCGCCGCCGCGCCGGCCAAGGCACCCAAGAAGAAGGCAGCAGCCAAGCCCAAGAAAGCGGGACCCAGCGTAGGCGAGCTCATCGTCAAGGCGGTGTCCGCCTCCAAGGAGAGGAGCGGCGTGTCCCTGGCCGCGCTCAAGAAGAGTCTGGCGGCAGGCGGCTACGACGTGGAGAAGAACAACTCCCGTGTCAAGATCGCCGTCAAGAGCCTCGTCACCAAGGGCACCCTGGTCCAGACCAAGGGCACCGGTGCCTCCGGCTCCTTCAAGCTCAACAAGAAAGCCGTCGAGGCAAAAAAGCCCGCCAAGAAAGCCGCAGCCCCCAAAGCAAAGAAGGTGGCCGCCAAGAAGCCCGCCGCGGCGAAGAAGCCCAAGAAGGTAGCAGCCAAGAAGGCCGTCGCCGCAAAGAAGTCCCCCAAGAAGGCCAAGAAGCCCGCTACACCCAAAAAGGCCGCCAAGAGCCCAAAGAAGGTGAAGAAGCCCGCCGCAGCGGCCAAGAAGGCGGCCAAGAGCCCCAAGAAGGCTACCAAGGCAGCGAAGCCCAAAGCCGCCAAGCCCAAGGCAGCCAAGGCCAAGAAGGCAGCCCCCAAGAAGAAGTAAAGCTATTACAAACGGTGTTCTACTCGACACATGTTGTTACCACAAAAGGCTCTTTTAAGAGCCACCCACCTCTTTCCATAAAAGCGCATGTCATTCCATGTACTACTTGTCGTTCACTAGGCTACTTTTACGCACCACATTTTTCCCACTCGGAGAGAGGCATATAATATAATAATAGTGCAGCAGCCTCACCAGTCATTTGTGTATGAGCCATTGTTGTGATGTGTTAGATGTGTTCCATGTCATATTGATCTTCATAATAAGAAGAATACATACTGGAGAGGACAGCAGCACCCTCACTGTGATGTGTTAATCATCATCATCCTAATACTATAGCGTATTGGAAATCGCAGCGAATAGTGCAGCTATCTATGTGTTTCCCATTTGGATGATTTGAGTGATTTGATTTGTCATAAAGTAACAAAGTCGGAGGGAAACAGAGTAGCCTAGCCCTTCTTTCTCACTCAGCTGCCTGCCTGCGGGCGGGCGGGCGGGCGGGCTTAGGGCTGACTGTCTGTCTGTCTGTCTGTCCCTCACTCCAATTGGATAAGGCCACACCGGCCCGGTGGCCAATCGCTGCCTCTTGTGGCGAGGTATAAGTAAGGCTCTCGAGGTGCCCAGCGGCTCATTCAGACTTTCTGTGACATACTGAAGCTACCAATATGAGCGGAAGAGGCAAAACCGGAGGCAAGGCCAGGGCCAAGGCAAAGACACGTTCATCCCGTGCCGGACTCCAGTTCCCCGTGGGCCGTGTGCACAGGCTGCTGCGCAAAGGCAACTACGCCGAGCGTGTGGGCGCTGGCGCACCAGTGTACCTGGCCGCCGTGCTCGAGTACCTGACTGCTGAGATCCTGGAGTTGGCCGGCAACGCTGCCCGTGACAACAAGAAGACTCGTATCATCCCCCGTCACCTGCAGCTGGCCGTCCGTAACGACGAGGAGCTGAACAAACTGCTTGGCGGCGTGACCATCGCTCAGGGTGGTGTGCTGCCCAACATCCAGGCAGTGCTGCTCCCCAAGAAGACTGAGAAGGCCGTCAAAGCCAAGTAAAATCGCTACTGCGGCTGCCACTTGACTACTCAACCCCCAAAGGCTCTTTTAAGAGCCAACCACCTAGCTCTGCAAAAGCGCAAAGTGTCCTTTCTATGACTGACTGCCACATATGAAGTATTTGGAGTGTTTGTCACATACACGGCACCATATCATGAGGCCTTAAATGAAGAGTAACACCTAGGCCTCGTTTGTCATAGCAGGCTAGAATTCGGCCGGTGACTATTATTGCGCGTAAAGTGTCGGCCCTAACAAAAGACACCAAGCGCGCCTCGGCGAAGGTGGGGGGTGGGGTTGGATTTTGGGGCGGCACGGAGAGGCCGAGGCTCCCGTCCAATGGGCGTCGGAGGAGGCCTCCCCAACGGGCCAATCAGGGTGGTGTGGAGATGGTGTCCAATCAGCAGACGCCGCTGCCGGCTTTATAAACTTCACATAGGCATTTGGAGGCTATACTCCGACTGTGAAAGAAGGAAGCTAGCTAGCGCCATGGCCAGAACCAAGCAAACCGCTCGCAAATCCACCGGTGGCAAAGCACCCAGGAAGCAGCTCGCCACCAAGGCTGCGCGCAAGAGCGCCCCGGCCACCGGCGGCGTGAAGAAGCCTCACCGTTACAGGCCCGGCACCGTGGCTCTGAGAGAGATCCGTCGTTACCAGAAGTCCACTGAGCTGCTGATCCGCAAACTGCCCTTCCAGCGCCTGGTGAGAGAAATTGCCCAGGACTTCAAGACCGACCTGCGCTTCCAGAGTTCCGCCGTGATGGCCCTGCAGGAGGCTAGCGAGGCTTACCTGGTCGGCCTGTTCGAGGACACCAACCTGTGCGCCATCCACGCCAAGAGGGTGACCATCATGCCCAAGGACATCCAGCTGGCCCGTCGTATTCGCGGAGAGCGCGCTTAAACGATGACCTGATGTCCAAAATCCCCCAAAGGCTCTTTTAAGAGCCACCTCCATATTTCCGTCAAAGGCACAATTGTTCCATATGTACACGCCCCTCTCCAGACCGTATCATAAATAAGAGTTGGTTGTTAACTAAAGGTCACATCGAAAGGAAAAGCTGCTTATAGTATTGCAGCTTCAATATAATGTGACTAGAGTAGAACAGTCAAAGGAGGGGAAAATACAGTGATAGTAATGATATAGGGCAAAAAGTGGCAATAATTGTCACTATGTAGCTAAGAAAAACATTGCTTTGAAAGTCCCATATTGCAGTGGTGCTGAGAAAACTTTCCCGTGGAGCACGGAGGCCATCTAGTGGTTAAACGTGGTTCCCTATTAGTATTTGATCTTCAGGCCAGCGTTTCCCAAACTCTGTCCTCTGCTAGAGTCTGTCAATGACTTTGTGATAATCGCCATTGATTGCAACAAAAAAAGCCGTTTTGATCTGATCATTAGCACGTCAGGGTAAAGCTGTGTGCACCCCATAATTCATGCGACTGACTAAGGTATTGACAGTAAAATGATATCTCTGTCCAACGCAAGTGAATGTATTTCGTGGGATGAAGTCAGATCCCTGATCCCATGAATAATCCCATTAATGACATACCCATCGTTAAGAGAAAAGGTATCAGGACAGCAGGAATCAATAGATGTAATCATCGACGGCTTGCAAAACAGCTGTTCTGAAACAGGACACAAGAAGCTGCAGCGATTGACCTATTATTAGTTGAGCAATTACAGAATTGCAATCACCAGTGCAGGTACGTCCTGATTGCAGCATAGTCTTCATAAGGAAGTAAATGCCTCAGCACATGACAACTTCACAGTGCTAAATATTGGATTCTACTGACTCCCATATTTGTTTGTTGGTTGTTGGGATGCCACTATCTACTAGGCTGCCAAATCCTTTTTTACAGTGTAGATACATCACCTACGCGAAAGAAGATTTGCTTGACAGCTTCAACAAACGATAAGGCCCTAAATACAGGCTGCCAGTTAAATGCAGAAATCACACAGCTAGAACGCAGGACAAAAGAGCTGGGAAAACGACATCAATCCAAAGGGATAATGTACAATAGTCAGACGCATGGCACAGGCAAAAAGTGGAATTCTCTGCGCATGCGTTGCTGTATTCCGCGCGTTTGAATGGACAGCGCGCCTCTGCTGCATCTTCACTCACGAGACAGGTAATAGCGGAGCTCCGTGGTGCTGAAAAGGCCAGCGCCTCTGTAATTGGTCACAGAATCATCCACGTTTTTTCCCAACACTTTCCCTGGTCATTGGTGTAAGATGTAGTCCTAAAGCAAAAGTTGTATAGGCATGTGGACCTTTTTTGGAGCTGGCTACACATAAAGAGAGAAAAGTAGCAATCCCTTTGGAATAAAGTAGTACAATGTAAGTGACCCTCATTTGATACTTGAGAAACATACATTCACATGACGTAGTGTTCCAAATCTGCAGGTGAAGAAAAGGGTTAAGTGAATATGATTTAAGAGCAGTCAAATGAAGTAATAGTGACATAGATTGGAAGAAATGAAATAAGTCATGTGAACATAGCATTGTGGAAAGCAATGACTTTAGAAAGGTGAAGATGATTTCCAGATTAGGTTTGTTGAAAAAGTAACTGTATCATTTGAGGTACTCTACATGGAACCTCTGCCTATTTGATGATCTGTTGTAGTTATTGTAATATATTTTTTGGACCCCATAGGTTGAGGGATGAATGCGCTGTGTGGCCATTGTGAGTAGCACTTTTGATCCAGCAGGTGTCGCGAAAATCCGTCCCTATGTGGCTTGAATGATGAGCGGACGTATTCCTTATAGGCATTGATGAATTGAATTCAGGCAGGTGTTGGCAACATGACTTCTGGTCCAGCAGGTGGCGGTGAAATGCCTCCCTATCTATACGAGTTGACCTATTCCTTTGAGCTCCTAAATGAAGCATAGGGTGTCAATCAACATTGCATCTCGGCTGAACCCTGTTGTGGGCGGTTTTCTTCCCTTAATTGGACATGATTCCGGTGTTGTTCATCTCCTCTTCATTAGTCCTTCTGCATGTCTTGCACTGAGGTGTGTGTTTGTGTTTGAAATCACTGGGCACTTGAATAATGGAACACCGGTTACTTTTATCATGCCGAGCTAGTTTGCATGGCTCATGTCATATGGATATACACCTTTCTATTGTCATGTATGTAGGTCTATGCAGGGGCGAAAATCTGATATCAACTTTGGAGGGGACAATTACATGACATTTTGTCAAGAGCAATTCCTGAGGGGGACACCAAAAGTAGTGGTGTAACACATAGCCTACATTGTAATATGGTCAATGTATATTGAGGAAGCAAAGAAATAAGGTGTTTGCCGTACTCCTAACTACCGGTACCCAAAACTACACAACAGCAATACCATTGCCTTTAACAAATCTTAGTTCAGTCACCAGTTGAAGTTGAGAGTAGGGGGTATCCATGGCATTTTCCAATTATGTTCCTATTTTACAAGTGGAAAAAATGGAGAACCTTTCATAATGTTGCCAAACAAAGACTCAACAAACTTACCTGAGACTCCCTGTCTCTGCCAGTCTGTCCCTGCATATCTGTCCCCAACTCTGCTGTCTGTGTGCCGCCTGCTCTGCCTAATGACATCATTGTGAAACATTTCCATTAGAATTTCATTTCTTTGTTATGAACATTGTATCAACTAGTCTTTGAGATATTAGGCTACTAGGGTTGTTACTATGCGTTTTGGTGTATTGAAAAATAGTCTGATGTCCGTGTTTTATTTTTGTGCCATTTTTGTAGCTGGCTGGCTACACACACAGTGTGTAGGTTATTTACAGTAGGGCTTCGATCTAAAAGGTAGCTAGCAAATGTGAAACGGATTAAAATGACAAGAGTTGACAGCTGTATGAGTTCACCATTTACACATCATATGCTGCAACCTTTTGTAATTTGAATAGTTTGTTTCATATTGGCTGGCTTCCAACAATAGCTGATTTTGCCAAGCTAGCGAGCACCACTTCAGTTTCAGTGGTGTTTGCTCTAATCTTTGCTACCCGGGTTAAATAAAGGTGAAATGAAATAAAGAAATAGTAGCTTTTGCAACGACACCATGAAATATATTTAACACAATGGTAGATGAGAGTGTAATTGACTTCAGTTTATCGCTAACCTTTGAATCACTAACTTCCATCATCTGCATGCTGATTCCATTTTTGACGACGCCACATAAATGGAATAGGTACTAGCTAGCTTAATAGTTAATATTTGCGCGATTGGAACTGGCAGTGGATCAAACCATTGTGAGGCAAAGGGCGGGGGGGTCGCAATCTTTTGAAACTTAAAAACGCGCTATTAAGTGTCTATAATCAGCACAATTGCTTTCATTGCGTATAATGAATATTATTGAAATTACATAGTTATGTTTGAGTGATACATTGGGGGGGACAAATCCTATTTTTCCCAGGATTTCCGCCCCTGGGTCTATGCCGGTCTGCCATTGGTTTTGTTAGATTTGTGAGTATTGTGTGGAATGTTGGGACATGGTTAGATCTTACTTGTTAGACATGACTGTGCTGTTGGAGCTAGTAACACAAGCAAGCATTTCCCAACACCCGGAATAACATCTGCTAAACAGGTGTATGTGGCAAATAGATTTGGATTGGATGGGTGATTAGATTAGATAGTATGTCCACTTTATGTGCTGCGGGCTAATTACCAGCAATGTCACTGTGGTCCAAGTAAAACTCCTAGCCTATAGGTGTGAAGTATCTGCACTCTAGCCTATAGAGGAACACAGCTGTTGATAATAGGGGAATGCAAGCAAGCAGTTGAAGGGAACAAGTGACAGAGTCTAACCTGCTGTTGAACACCAGGCCCCAACCAGGTACGCGGACAGAGTATTGTTCACTCCCAGTCCTATGATGTTGCTCTGTGAAGGAGGTTAGCTTCTCAGCGTCCAATTCCTGGCAGCCTTCTCCCTAGTTGATTTGTGATTGTGAGTGATTAGAGAATGTTTGCCTTCGGTATCCAAGGTGTTTGAGAATGTTGAGGACCAGTGTTCCGAGGGGCTGACTGTGACATCATAAAGCGGAATGTAGTTAGTGTGCTGTTTGAGGGATTCCAATTGAGTCCGGTGCGCTCTTCCAGACAGTGCAGTTGTGCTTCGAGTCTGCTCTCTGTGTGGTGACTTGTAAGTGGGTAAGCCTAACCCTTTACCTATTTCTCCTAACCTGCTATGACAAAGTGACTTCATGACAGTAGCTGTATCTCACCTAGTTGAAAGCTTGTCAGTCCTTCTCCTAAAAGGCAACCTGTGTTCCTTGATGTACTAAACCGAGGCCTGGCAGCCAGCAAGTAGAAGTAAGAGACAATTATGGCAACAATAAGTTGTAAGATGAAAGCTAGTCAGATTTGAGATGTTATTAAACTGCAGTGATTGATCATATTGTCTCAGCAGCTCACAGATCACTGCAGCTGTACATAGGCCATTTATAAATAGGCCAAACGACTACCTCTTCCCCTACTGTATTGATATTTTTATTTTGCTCCTTTGCACCCCAGTATTTCATGTACTGTCAAATCTAGCATTCCAGTGTTTTAATTCGCCACCATGGCCTATTTATTGCCTTTACCTCCCTTATCTCACCTCATTTGCTCACATTGTGTTTGTTTTACTCCATGTGTAACTCTGTGTTGTTATATGTGTGGAAGTGCTTTGCTTTATCTTGGCCAGGTCGCAGTTTGTAAATGACAACTTGTTCTCAACTTGCCTATCTGGTTAAAGAAAGGTGAAGTCAATTGAAATCCAAAATGTCTCCCTTTTGGAATGACCTGTTGACATGGGCCCTCCTCCTGTGGCGGTCATTTTCTGCAACATCTGAGGCCATCTGGCGGGCATAGTGCTATCTGGCCTATAAATGATCCACCTCATAGCAGTAATTCCATAATAAGACGCTTTGTTATTGGTTTGTGAAGAAAAGCACAATACGATATTTGCACATCCCTATCGCCTCTGTACACATAGGAACACTAGCCCTTCATTGGGTGGGTGTCTGAGGAATGTGTTACTGCGTTTCACCTTACAGAGGTATCACCACCCTTCCCATCGGAACCTCAGGTCCTCTTGGCTCCCTGACTGTCAGGCTGGATCGTGTCTAGGGAAGAAAAAAGAAGATTGATGTTACATTACATGGCCTTCAATAGCAAAATGACTGATGAGGTGACATGACATGTGCCGTCTTCCCTGTGGCTCAGTTGGTAGAGCACGGTGTTTGCAATGCCAGGGTTGTGGGTTTGATTCCCACGGGGGGCCAGTACCAAAAAAAAAAAAAGAAAAAATAGACATTGTATGAAATGTATGCATTCACTCAAATGAGTCAAATGTCTACAATAAAGAAAAAAAAACATGATGGGCCCCTTTGGCTTTATGGCATTCCATGTGTATTTGTTTCCCCGTTGCCTACATCTTCCCCCTTTGGATTTGACGGTGTCTCAATTATGGCATGAAGGTTTTGTGTGTTACTTGTTGCGATTATGTGTGTGGAAGAGTCACCTTCGTTTCTCCTTTCTACTTGGGACCTCTATTTGAGTTCTTTAGGCCTATCTCTAGCCTACTAATTCAGTGTTTTCCAACTCCAGGGGTAGAGTAGCCTATTTTGTTGTAGCCCTGGAGAGGCACAGCTGATTCAACTACTTATCACCTTGTCCTCAATGAGTTGAATCAGGTGCAGCAACAACAACAACAACAACAACAATGTGAGGAGTCGGACACAGAGTACTAGTTGATCCCTCAGTTGTCACACTTTGTTCTATCAGTATTTGACTGATGTTAGTTGCTTTCATTTGTTCTCGGTTCCTCCCTCGTTCCCTAGAACGAGCACCCTCCCCTTTACAACAGAGGCCAGGCGAAAGCGCGCGCTTTCTGTGCCACTGGCTTCAATCAGGTCCACCAAATGCACATAATAAGCGCACCACGCACCCCGGCGTACGTCATTCATTCACTTGAACTCCGCTAGCGAACACATATACACCATGTCTGGAAGAGGCAAAGGCGGCAAGGGACTGGGAAAAGGAGGCGCCAAGCGTCACCGCAAGGTTCTCCGCGATAACATCCAGGGAATCACCAAGCCCGCTATCCGCCGTCTGGCTCGCCGTGGCGGCGTGAAGCGTATCTCCGGGCTGATCTACGAGGAGACCCGCGGTGTCCTGAAGGTGTTCCTGGAGAACGTGATCCGTGACGCCGTCACCTACACCGAGCACGCCAAGAGGAAGACCGTTACCGCCATGGACGTGGTGTACGCTCTGAAACGCCAGGGACGCACCCTGTACGGTTTCGGCGGTTAAACGCCCTCTTTTCGGAACGTCAACATCCCGACTTGAACCCAAAGGCTCTTTTAAGAGCCACCCACATGCGCTTCAAAAAGGCCAATTCCATTGTCGTAGGAAGATTTATAGAGGTCCCTTATCTAGTAAGAAACTATGAGCCACTCTGAGTGGACAGGGAGTGTTAATGACAGGAGTGTAGAAACGGTGGGATTTAGAGGCACCCGACGTAAAGCCACCATGAGTCGGTAGACGTGGCTGGAGCAGAAGGGGATGTCTGACGGTGCAAAGTGGGCCGTAAGGCAATAGCCCTCCCTTTTTGAAACACACAATTCCCCACCATGGAGTAGGGGGAGGTAGGGCGCGCAGGTCTTTGTTAGGGAAGCAAGCCTCTGAGTGGAAGGCTCTGACGCGCGCTCAGCTCCACTGGGCAAATGGCAGGGGCGTGTCCACGGCCGCTGAATTTGCTTAGCTTCCTCTTCATAAGACGGGAAAGCGCCCTCCACCCCCTCATTCGTTTCTGAGAAGCAACGAGACATCAGCATCATGCCCGAGCCAGCAAAGTCCGCGCCCAAGAAGGGCTCCAAGAAAGCCGTCACCAAGACAGCAGGGAAAGGCGGCAAGAAGCGCCGAAAGTCGAGGAAGGAGAGCTACGCCATTTACGTGTACAAAGTGCTGAAGCAGGTCCACCCCGACACCGGCATCTCCTCCAAGGCCATGGGAATCATGAACTCGTTCGTGAACGACATCTTCGAGCGTATCGCCGGAGAGTCCTCTCGCCTGGCCCACTACAACAAGCGTTCCACCATCACCTCCAGGGAGATCCAGACCGCCGTGCGCCTGCTGCTCCCCGGCGAGTTGGCCAAACACGCAGTGTCCGAGGGCACCAAGGCCGTGACCAAGTACACCAGTTCCAAGTAAACAGCCCGTTTGGAGTGCTGTACTAACCCAAAGGCTCTTTTAAGAGCCACCCACCCTGTCAGTGAAAAAAGCAAATCCATCAGGAGCAAATGAATGTGTTCCACTGTATCATTTAGAGTGGGGGGGGTTGGCGCCTTTTTCGGTGTCTTTGTCTGCAGGACATGTCAAACAGGGGTGACATGAATTCCAGGTGAAAGGTGTTATTGTGGAATAAGTGAATAGAAGAAATGGCCCTATAGCCTAATGACGTCGACCTGTAAAGAGGCCCTATCCAGTGGAGGAAGAATATGAATGTGGGATTCCACTAGTGCTCCAATGACTATACAACAGGGAGGAGAAAAATCAAGTAGAGAGAGAGAGAGAGAGGTACAGCCCTTGTTCCACTCACTAACTAGAGAGACACTCCCTAGGCCTATATCAGGGCGACCAAGCACATGGGGCGCCAGCCTCCATAGCGCCGGCCGGGCAAACAGACACCAAGACCCACAGACACAAAGACCGGCACGAGTCACGCTGCGGAGTCAAGCGAGGAAGGCCTGCGAGATGGCCACAAACCTTTGCCTGTTTAGAGAAAAGGTGAGCCTTTCTCCACCTATTGTAGTGAATCCGCCTAATTCCCCTACTGACCTGAGGCTACTCACCTCTTTTTGCACCACCTATTCTGTATCAAATGTCAAAGTATGTGCGGCTTTCGATACTCACCTATGCATAGGACTTAACACCCAGTCATTACTTCCCCTACCAGAGGAACCACTTCTGAGCAAGACCAAACACCAAAGT
Source organism: Salmo salar (assembly GCF_965601325.2). Taxonomy (NCBI): domain Eukaryota; kingdom Metazoa; phylum Chordata; class Actinopteri; order Salmoniformes; family Salmonidae; genus Salmo; species Salmo salar. The sequence goes on along the minus strand of NC_138302.1, from coordinate 40,706,360 downwards.
GACCTCTACTAGACTACATAGGCTTCTTGCCTGTGAATTTCATTATTACATTGTTTCTGCTCCTATGTCTCTCTTGGTTTAATTAACCTTTTGACCAAAGCCTACCCAATCCACTTATAACTCAACTCTGGAGCACTAAACCATTTCATCTGCCTTTGCTAATTCTCCCCCTCTAATCATGTCATAATTTTGATGTCAGCGACCAGGTGGGTGTAATTAATTATCAGGTTGAGTTCAATACCAGTTGCTCCAATCAATACTACTGTCTGACTAGACTACAACAAATGCCTTCAACTCCCCTAGTCTGTTTAAGGTTACCTTTATGCTTCTTAAAGACTTTTAATGACTCTAGACTACTACTAAGCTACCAATCAATTCCATCTAATATTATTGGCCCATCCATACCCTATTGACATTTACCTTTTATAATGGTTACAGCAAGAGTAGGGAGATCCCAGGGATGGAAGACTTTACTAACCTTTGCCTAATCTGCCTTCAATCACTTGAGATATTTCCCAATGAGTAAAAACAACCATCTAGCACCTAAAATGTGTTCTCACCATGACCATAAAACCCAAATACAACATTCCCCAATCTATCCTACCTGGGGAACATAACAAATGCTTAGGTAATAGTAGGCTAACAAACATGGACTTTCCTATCACTTTGGAGGAACTCCTTTTTCAATTTACACACCATCCCATAAACACCTTTTCTAAACAGGATTAACCTACCATTTCACAGTCATTACCTCCACATGGTCAACACCTGCCAGTAACTTGCCTGCAACAGTTGCCTGTTTTGTTTGCAAGTCTATTTCTTAATGACTCTTCGTGAGAGTAGTATTTTGGAGCTGCACATTAGTTACATAATTTCTTCTAATGAATCTGTGACATTTTAGAGCATTATAAAGTTTCAGGAACAAAACCATCATTGATGTAAGACACCATTTCTAACCTGAGCTGATTGAAAAAAATACCTAATAGTGGCAGAACAAACATTTACCCTGCCTGTGTAAATGCCACTCTACAGTACAAAGGGTTGAAGGCTGCAGTTAAGATTTAGCCTTGACTTTTACACTCCAATCAAGGAACAACTGATAGCATCCTTTTTCAACCAACCAGATTACCATTTCTAATCCATTCACACAACTACACACAGTGATGTGAACGCCTGCAAGTCATTTGCCAGAAACACCTGGACGTCACTTCACAAGTGCACTTACTAATAAAATGGCTCCTCAACAACCAGCACACTTCACTGGGTAGCTTTATCGCAGTATGGTAAGTTATAGACATTCAAAATAGCATTAGGCCACTGTGACCTTTCATGTGTTTATCAATCTTATATACTCACTACTTCATATAAGCGTGACACGGCTTGTCTTCAAGTAGCCTTAACTATAACTCGTGGATATAATGGCCTATTAAACACAGTTGGCTAACTAATGTATGTCATATACTTTTGCTACTAAAATATGATTGATATTAACTGCATTAACATGTCATGTATCCTTCATGTAGTATATTGACACTAGCATGTGACTGATTTGGAGTAACACTCCACTTGCTACACCAAAGCCTACTGTCAACCTCTTGTACCCACATCTCAATTGTTAGGATTTTTGAAGACTGTTAAAGTGCCTTGTTGGCATGGTCTGTTTTATGACCTATCATAAAAAAAATGTATACTTCCAATGACATGGATACACATTTTAGCATAACTTGCCATTCCAACACTGATTTTTAGGTTAACATTTACAGTCTGTCAACTTCACTATGAGCTGATTACCCATGTTTCTATTTGAATAGAGCTATACATTGGAATTAATATACTTCTTCCCACCAAATAAATAGACTTTGTAGTTGCACTTACACCTGAATGATTCACCAACATTTATGACAGCAGTTAACTACAGGCCATTAATAACTAGGGAAATATTACCTTAAACTTAACCACAAGTGCTTGCATATTAAGCTTCCTCATCACTATCTTGCTAAACAGTATATTACTGTTTTTTTTTTCCAGATTGCTCTGGCAAAATCTTTGAAACTATAGGCTATTTTTTAGAAACTCTACACACTAACATCAAAACCTTACACCAAACCAGCAAAACATTATACATCTCTTGCTAAAACAATCAATTCTTGCCAAACTCTTCACAAAAAAAATGTTCTTTTTGCATCAATAGAGTAAACACAAACCATCATTTGAATAAGCACACAAAGCACCACCTACACACTGATAGTATATATTCAAAACACAGGTTTTTCTGTGTGCAGGGCATAGCCATTTCAAAGGAAGTTTTGTAATACATGTAGCAAACCAAAATACACACAGGTATCAAAATGGGTCAAGTATGCATGTGTATTCTAAACATAACACACTCAATACCATTCATTACCTCAGTGTTCTAACAATCCTAAAACAACAAAAGCAATAGGAGAAAACCAAAACATTTGAGCTACAAACAAACAAACAAAAACTTTTTTAACATACATCTCACCGCCTTTGTCAGTCTGGCAAGAGGACAGTGTGGAAAGTATCACCTGGAGCACCGTATCCAGCCCTGGCATGACCCCTGATCAATGTCTCTGCAAGCCTCCTCTATTGCCTGTAGAAGGGGTATGCGTTGGTGGGGCTGGCAATCATACACCTTCCAACACCATGCAGAGAAGATTTCTTCATTACCCATTGTATGGGTTTAGGATTGCATGATGGTGAAGGATACCATTTTCACTAATAGCCACACGCATTGTTATGTTGCCACCATGTTCTCGCTGGACGTTGATGATGGCATGGGGTCAGATTCTGTTTCTGCCACAGCCCCTTGTTTTTGAAATGTCCAAACCTGCCTTGTAAACATATATTAGCTCATGATGCACTGCATCTGCTTCTAGCTCCATGACTCTCTAAAAGAGACAAGACGACAATGTAGCGCGTTACGAAAACACGGATCAGTCAATATGATGTAGCACCATACACTTCCAGATCTAGTCCCAATGATAGGATAGTATGGCGTACCTGCACATATTCATATCTCAGTTGTTTTACACTGTCTGAGTTTCTTTCAAAAGGGACTCTGTACAGCTGCTTCATCTTAATTCGATAGCGTTTCAGTAGACGAGACAATGCAGAGAGACTCACTCTGACATTTTACAATATGGTGTTGTCTGCCATTAGGTGGTCCTGCAGTTCTGAGTCTGATGCAGTTATTTAAAATGACCAGATTTACAATGTGGGTATCCTGCTCCATGGTGAACAGTGAACCTCTTCCACCAGATACTGAAAGGTTGTAATGATAGATCCTTCTCATTGTGAAAGTACAGCACATATTACTGAACCAGTAAGACTAGGGCACTTACAGTTACTTACCGGTTCTTATTTACAAATATCCAGATGATACCTACACCAGTATAGCAGCTCAGATTTGGTTAACCAATTGCCCAGCCCCTCTCATGCTCATTCCATGGTTGACAACATGGTCAACCACAGTCGCTCTGAGTTCATCAGTTATTGTGTTCCTGACTCCTCTTCCCCATCCTCTCCTTCTCCCAGTCAAACTTCACTTCTTCCTCCTCTTAATTCTTCACCTCCTCATCCTCCTCTTCCTCCTCTAGTTCTCACCCCTCTTACTCTCTGTCCAATTTTAGCCTCCATTGTTGTCCAAACCAAATGTTTACCTATTTATAGCCAATTTATAGTCCTCAAGCTCTGATTTGTAAATCAACTCATTATCTAAAAGTATTTTAACACGTGTCAATGTGGAAAGGCAACTGGTGAAATAGTGTAGCGATGTAGAGACCAATGTTTACAGTTTTGCTAAAAGTGCCTTATATAATTACAACCTGAGTGGAAAGCAGAGAACATGCATTCAGTTTGGCACACTTGATCAATGCATTGACTACCAGTGTTCATGGTTTCAGAGATGGTGCCTCAAGATTCACTGTAATAGTTTAATTGAAATATTCACCATTTGCTACTTAACTTTTCTATAGGCCTATGATAGCTTTGCAGGGCACTCCCAACAGGTGCCTGTAAGAATGTATTGCTTTATTGGCCATTGGTAGGTTTCAGGCCTTTAGTCTACATTTTTCTTGATGGACTCAATTCAACCTGACCTCAGCATAAATGTTTTGATTGTCAATCTAATACTCTTGTGAATCTAATACTCTTATCTATGACCAGAGACATTGTGACTGCCACATACATTATTTTGCCTTTTGATAATTACAAATGATAACTATGAAATATGAACAGCCCAGATAATCTAAAACAATATGGGATCTGGGTCATGTATGTTTTCCCTTTTAGATACAATATTTCTCTGATCAAAATATCAAAACACCACTCTGCATTGAAAGTTATGCTTATTATAAGCCATGGCTGCAGCTTGCCAATGACAAGTGATAACAAAGATGTAAGTCCTATAGTTTCAGATGTTGAATATAATTATTTTCATTTAAATGATCTACCTCCATTTATTTAAGTTACCAGACTCCCTCATGCCTTATAACTTAAATAAATGGAGGTAGATCATTTCAATTAAAATAATTCCCCATTTTCTTTGCCAAGCATTCAGAGTGGGTTAGTAAGACAGACTCAAGCTGAGTAGAGGAACAGATAAATAATATTTTCAAACTGAACAGAACCAATGAAGCTGCCAAAAACACAGGAAATGATATAGTTAATATACCACAGCTAAGGCCTGTTCTTAGGCACGACGCTTTGCAGAGTGCCTGACACAACCCTTAGCCGTGGTATATTGGCTACATACCACAAATCCCCAAGGTGCCTTATTGCTATTATAACCTGCTTACCAACATAATTAGTGTTAAGGCTGCAAAAGCAGAGTATTCTCATCATGAGTGAGAGTTTGGGTGAGCTGATGCTGTAACCCAAAATTATTTTCTAGAAACTATTTGACCTGTATCAAACACACTGACAGTCAAGATGAAGATGACATGATTAAAGAGAAACCAACACATACATGTACACAGAAGGCCCATAGTCCAGAGCTCACAAACTACACTCTGGAACTCGAAGCAAGTTCAACTGCATTTGTTCATTGTTCCCTTCATATCAGGGACTGATTTAGACTTGGGACACCAGGTGGGTGGAATTAATTATCCGGTAGAACAGAAAACCAGCAGGCTCCGAACCTCATAGGGTAAGATTTGAATACCCCTGGTCTAGAGGCTATGCAAGCACAACTCAACAACAGGTAACCCAGTAAACAAACCAAGCTACTGTATTGTATCCTCTTGTTTCTTTAGTGCTTTGGCTCCACTGACGTGGTGCTGCTGACTCACTGTCTTCAGTCAGTTAGTTCAACTCTCCCCTAATACACTCCTAACACTTATGTCCTCTGATAGCATGCAATCCCTACACTACCCTCTCACTACTTAGCTTTATGGCTGACAGTTCCTATAGTGTTTTGCTGAGTAGACTTGTCATATGTTAGATAAGATGAATGTATTACTGAATTAACATTATAATGTAAATTAAAACCATATCATTTCCTGTGTTTTTGGCTGCTTCATTGGTTCTGTTCAGTTTGAAAATATTATTTATCTGTTCCTCTACTCAGCTTGAGTCTGTCTTACTAACCCACTCTGAATGCTTGGCAACGAAAATACTAGCTTTCCTACTGTATGCACTTGAAACAGGACAGGGGTAAATTTACATTGAAGGCATATTTGAATCTCAAAGAAATTAAAAACCTTTGGAAAAAAAAATAGCTTCTACTCCTCCATTTATTTAAGTAATTGAAAATAGATAAATAACATTTTCCCCAAATACATAACATGTTAAGACCCCAGCCCCGATTTGTACTGTATGTCATGTCACTCCTCAGTCTCCCTCGCTGTCTTCCTCAGATCATGGCTGACTTTGACATTGTTCTGAAATGCTGGGGGGAAGTGGAGGTTGACTACAACACACACACACACACACACACACACACACACACACACACACAAAGGATTGGTTCAAACCCGGTCAGTGGAAAACATTGACCTGTACTTAGCTTTGGCCCAGGGCGTTATGTTTTGCCTAGACTGCAGACTGTTCTGTGGTATACAGTCTGATATACCACAGCTGTCAGCCAATCAGCATTAAGGGCTAGAACCACCCAGTTTATAATCAACTTTATATCACTTCATCTCTGTTGGAATATTTGTTTTGGAATACACAACGCATTAACACATTAGAGGGTGAGTGGGTGATTTATTTCGGAATGAATGTGGAGTTACAATTCATATTTTAGCATAGTTTATGCTTTTTGGCTGTTTGGGGAAAACAATGCTGGTGTTTTGAGTATGACGTTGTGAAATATTTATGCATTTGAACACATTTGAATGAAGTCAACTAATAAATTAGCCTTTTACTATATGAAGAGTTCGGAATGGAATGAGCTATATTTTGCAGGAAGAATGGCGCCAGAGGGGATGTCTGAAGTTTTATGTGCTCTTAACCAACCCTGCTATTTGGTTTGTTTTTTGTCGCATTGTTTGTGTTTTATTTTGTACATAATGTTGCTGCTACCGTCTCTTATGACCGAAAAGAGCTTCTGGAAATCAGAACAGTGATTACTCACCTTCGATTAGACAAAAATACATTCTTTAATGAGTCAGACGAGAGGGATTTACTCCAGACACCCGAACAGGGCCTCATCCCCGTCATTCGCAGGAGAAAAAGGAGGTTTCGCGGTAGATCGGGGTGCCTTGTTAGGATCCAGCAACGAGTGGCTAATCTGCCTTTGCCATCGGTACTATTGGCCAACGTACAATCGCTGGATAAAAAAATTTGACAAATTAAAAGCATGTATATCCTACCAATGGGACATTAAAAACTGGAATATCTTATGTTTCACTGAGTCGTGGCTGAACGACAACATGAATAACAAACAACTGGATGGTTATACGATGTACCGGCAGGATAGAACAGCGGCGTCTGGTAAGACAAGGGGCAGCGGTCTATGTATTTTTGTAAACAACAGCTGGTGCACGATATCTAAGGAAATCTCGAGCTATTGCTCGCCTGAGGTAGAGTTTCTCATGATAAGCTGCAGACCACATTACCTACCAAGACAGTTTTCATCTATATTCTATGTAGCTGTTTACATACCACCACAGTCAGAGGCTGGCACAAAGATAGCATTGAATGAGCTGTATTCCGCCATAAGCAAACAAGAAAACTCTCACCCAGGGGCAGCGCTCATAGTGGCCGGGGACTTTAATGCAGGGAAACTTAAATCAGTTTTACCAAATTTCTATCAGCATGTTAAATGTGAAACCAGAGGGAAAAGAACTCTGGACCACCTATACGCCACACACAGAGATGCATACATAGCTCTCCCTCGCACTCCATTTGGCAAATCTGACCATAATTCCATTCTCCTGATTCCTGTTTACAAGCAAAAATTAAAGCAGGACGCACCAATGACTAGATCAATAAAAAAGTGGTCAGATGAAGCAGATGCTAAGCTACAGGACTGTTTTGCTAGCACAGACTGGAATGTGTTCCGGGATTCCTCAAATGGCATTGAGGAGTACGGTCATTGGCTTCATCAATAAGTGCATCGACGACGTCGTCCCCACAGTGACCGTACGTACATACCCCAACCAGAAGCCGTGGATTACAGGCAGCATCCGCACTGAGCTAAAGGCTAGAGCTGCCGCTTTCAAGGAGCGGGACTCTAACCCGGAAGCTTATAAGAAATCCCGCTATGCCCTCAGACAAACCATCAAACATGCAAAGCTTCAATACAGGACTAAGATCGAATTGTACTACACCTGTTCTGACACTCGTTGGATGTGGCAGGGCATGCAAACCATTACAGACTACAAAGGGAAGCATACCCGAGAGCTGCCAAGTGACACAAGCCTTCCGGACGAGCTAAACTACTTCTATGCTCGCTTCGAGACAAATAACACCGAAACATACATGAGCCCACCAGCTGTACCGGAAGACTGTGTGATGACGCTCTCCGCAGTTGATGCAAGACATGTCAACATTCACAAGACCGCAGGGCCAGACGGATTACCAGGATGTGTACTACGAGCATGCGCTGACCAACTGGCAAGTGTCTTCACTGACATTTTCAACCTCTCCCTGTCCAAGTCTGTAATACCAACATGTTTTAAGCAGACCACCATAGTGCCTGTGCCCAAGAACACTAAGGTAACCTGCCTAAATGACTAACAACTCGTAGCACTCACGTCTGTAGCCATGAAGTGCTTTGAAAGGCTGGTCATGGCTCACATTAACACCATCATCCCAGAAACCCTAGACCCACTCCAATTTGCATACCGCCACAACAGATCCACAGATGATGCAGTCTCTATTACACTCCACACTGCCCTTTCCCACATGGACAAAAGGAACACCTATGTGAGAATGCTGTTCATTGACTACAGCTCAGCGTTCAACACTATAGTGCCCTCAAAGCTCATCAATAAGCTAAGGACCCTGGGACTAAACACCTCACTCTGCAACTGGATCCTGGACCTCCTGACAGGCCACCCCCAGGTGGTAAGGTTAGGTAACAACACACCCGCTACACTGATCCTCTACATGGGCCCCTCGGGTGCATGCTCAGCCCCCTCCTGTACTCCCTGTTAACTCATGACTGCACTGCCAGGCACGATTCCAACACCATCATTCAATTTGCCAATGACACAACAGTGGTAGGCCTGATCACCGACAACAACGAGATAGCCTATATTGAGGAGGTCAGAGACATGGCCATGTGGTGCCAGGACAACAACCTCTCCATCAACGTGATCAAGACAAAGGAGATGATCGTGGACTACAGGAAAAAGAGGACCGAGCACACCACCATTCTCATCGACGGGGCTGCAGTGGAGCAGGTTGAGAGCTTCAAGTTCCTTAGTGTCCACATCACCAACAAACTAACATGGTCCAAGCACACCATGACAGTCATGAAGCGGGCATGACAAAACCTATTCCCCCTCAGGAGACTGAAAAGGTTTGTCATGGGTCCTCAGATCCTCAAAAGGTTATACAGCTGCACCATCGAGAGCATCCTGACTGGTTGCATCACTGCCTGGTATGGCAACTGCTCGGCCTCCGACCGCAAGGCACTACAGAGGGTAGTGCGAATGGCCCAGTACATCACTGGGGCTAAGCTTCCTGCCATCCAGGACCTGTATACCAGGCAGTGTCAGAGGAAGGCCCTACAAATTGTCAGAGACTCCAGCCACCCTAGTCATAGACTGTTCTCTCTGCTACCACACGGCAAGCAGTACCGGAGCGCCAAATCTAGGACAAAGAGGCATCTAAACAGCTTGTAACCCCAAGCCATAAGACTCCTGAACATCTAGTCAAATGGCTACCCAGACTATTCGCATTCCCCCCCCTCACCCCCCCTTTTCCACATCACTGCCACTCTCTGTTGTCATCTATGCATAGTCACTTTAACTCTGCCTACATGTACATACTACCTCACTAACCGGTGCCCCCGCACATTGACACTGTACCGGCACCCCCCCTGTATATATTGCTATTTTTTTTACGGCTGCTCTTTAATTACTTGTTACTTTATCTCTTATTCTTATCCGTATTTTTTGAAACTGCACTGTTGGTTAGTGGCTCTTAAGTAAGCATTTCACTGTAAGGTCCACACCTGTTTGTATTTGGTGCATGTGACTAATAACATTTGATTTGATCCAGCTAAGGCACCCCCGGTTCCATCGGTGGCAGCCCCCGGATCCGACGTCACCACCACCAACAGAAATGCCAGCACTCCCCGATGTTTCATTTGATGCTGCCGCATTCTGTAAGAACCGACGCTGGAGATGAGAAGCAGGTACGGGGAGTCAACATTTAATTGGAACAGACATGGAACAAACAATCAACAGCGTCAGCATCGGGTAACATAAGGACAGATGACAAACAATGCAGCAGCGGGGAACAGAGCTGGGGAACTGACAGATATGAGAGGTAATGACAGAAGTGATTTAGTCCAGGTGAGTCCTATAATTGTTGATGCGCATGACGGGGGAAGGCAGGTGTTCGTAATGATGGTGGCAGGAGTGTGTAATGCTGGACAGCCTGGCGCCCTCGAGCACCTGGGGGGAGAGCTGGAGCAGGCGTGACAAGCTAGCTAGATGGCAACTTACATTGATTTCCATACCATCTAAATAACTTTCTGTTCACTGTCAAAATGTGGCTACCAGTACTAGTAGTAGATGAAGTGGTCGTCAATTTGTGCCTGGAACGTTGCAGTGCACTAAATACTCTTGTCGAACACGGCTGTAACAGGTTAATTGCATTTTTGCTGTTGCTAAGGTGGTTGGTTGGCTGATTGCACCTCTGCCATGACGGCGCTGCTCTGCTCTAGTCTACCTGCATGTGGTGGAAAGTGCATGAATTCTGAGAGTCGCTAATCTTCTTCTTCTATGGTATAATGCCGTTCTCAATATTAAATGTACATTCCACCACCAACTGTGCGGGTGGATATAAGGATCCCAAAAAAGGAAAACGTTTGGCTAAAATAAATAAAAGATCATACAAACTACCAAAAAATAAATTAACTAAACAAAATCAATCTGCTTTTCTGTAAAAAAAAGATTCTAATCAGGTCCCTAAACAAGCTCAGAAGTTTCCTGTAAGGGTGGGACATTTCCTAGCAACAAAAGTCCTTGTAGTGCTTTTGCTAAGAAATCTTTGGGTGCCCCAAAAACTTCTCAGCTGCAGATATAATGACATCCAGCTTATTGGACTTCTTAGACACTTGTGCTGTAAAATTAATCTATGTGGCTATAAATGCCACAAAATCCATCACGAGTGTATCCAGATCACCCGATTGACTTAAAACACTAGCAACTGGTTGCAACGCATCCACTTCCATATCTTCAAGATTGTTGCCTCTTGCCCCTTCGACTCTCTTCACCGCCTCAACATAGGAGATCCGCTGCGCAACCCTGATCCTTGACATCTCAACCTCCTTTACCCTAAGAGGGCACTCAAGGAAGTCCAGAGTATGATCCCCACCATAGTTGCAACATTTTCCATTCACACATACTTCTATATCATACTTCTCCCATCTGCAAACATTTGACACGTGACCATATAATTTACAATTTCAATACTGTAATGTTTTGGACACAAATGCTCTCACCGCATACCTCACATATCCAAGCTTCACATATTCAGGTAGAGTCTCCTCAACAGTAATATAATACCTTTCTTCCATTTACCATACAGGTCAGGCGACGTGCACTGACCACTCCTGAGATTTTCTGACTAAGGTACTCATCATCTATATCCAACAAAACTCGAGCTATAACTCCTTTGGCAGGCGGCCTGTTCCAAAGATCAATAAATGTTACTTGTGACGTGGACAATTTTGCCAGATCCAGTGCACGCTTCTTCTGTTCTTCATCAACATAATTAACCAAAACAATGCCTCTTCTACTTTCTTCACAGTCCTCGATATTACAAATGGATTTCCCAAATGATTCTCCTTGCCAAAAAACGCAGCCCAAGAAGAAATGCATTATTGGACTGGTCCGTGTCTTCTACTACAACTTTCGCTTGTTTTGTTCCGTTCTTTGATTTCACTATTGTCCATTCATTATCACACACTTCACTTGCCGCACTTTCTGATTCAAGCACCGTTGCCATTTCCTCCTCAAAGTCGTAAATTGTGACTGACTGAATGTCTGGACAAAATTTCTATTATTGCTCAAATGTTTTACAGATCGTATCATAAAAGTAGCCATACAACATACTAGGCAGATTTTCAGACATACAACATACTAGACAGATTTTTCGTGGTCACTTGTCCAAGAAAAGCCCTAACTAGTCGCTAATGTTTATGTTTAAGATTAGATATCAGATGTAAGATTACAGCTCGTGTTCACTAGCATGCGGTAAATTGCTGAGTGCCGTTTAGGCCGCCCAGGGTGGCTCGCTTTTTAAAACATTTTATATTTTTCTTATTTCACCTTTACTTAACCAGGTAGGCCAGTTGAGAACAAGTTCTCATTTACAACTGCGACCTGGCTAAGAAAAAGCAAGGCAGTGCGCCAAAAACAACAGAGTTACACATGGGATAAACAAACGTACAGTCAATAACACAATAGAAAAATCTGTATACAGTGTGTGCAAATGAAGTAAGGAGGTAAGGCAATAAATAGGCCAATAGTGGCGATGTAATTATATTTTAGCAATTTACACTGGAGTGATATATGTGCAGATGAGGATGTGCAAGTAGAAGTACTGGTGTGCAAAAGAGCAGAAAAACAAAAACAAATATGGGGATGAGGTAGGTAGTAGGTTGGATGGCCTATTTACAGATGGGCTGTGTACAGCTGCAGCGACCGGTAAGCTGCTCTGACAGCTTACGCTTCAAGTTATTGAGGGAGATATAAGTCTCCAACTTCAGTGATTTTTGCCCTTTGTTCCAGTCATTGGCAGCAGAGAACTGGAAGGAAAGGCGGCCAAAGGGGGTGTTGGCTTTGGGGATGACCAGTGGAATATACCTGCTGGAGCACGTGCTACGGGTTGATGTTGCTATGGTGACCAGTGAGCTGAGGTAAGGCGGAGCTTTACCTAGCAAAGACTTATAGATGACGTGGAGCCAGTGGGTCTGGCGACGAATATGTAGCAAAGACCAGCCAACGAGAGCATACAGGTCGCAGTGGTGGGTAGTATATGGGACTTAGGTGGCAAAATGGATGGCACTGTGATAGACTGCATCCAATTTGCTGAGTAGAGTGTTGGAGGCTATTTGTAAATGACATAGCCAAAGTCAAGGATCGGTAGGATAGTCAGTTTTACGAGGGTATGTTTGGCAGCATGAGTGAAGAAGGCTTTGTTGCGAAATAGGAAGCTGATTCTAGATTTATTTTTGGATTGGAGATGCTTAATGTGAGTCGGGAAGGAGAGATTACAGTCTAGCCAGACACCTAGGTATTTATAGTTGTCCACATATTGTAATTCAGAACCGTCGAGAGTAGTGATGCTAGTCGGGCGGGAGCGAGCAGCGATCGGTTGAAGAGCATGCATTTAGTTTTACTAGCATTTAAGAGCAGTTGGAGGCCACAAAAGGAGTGTTGTATGGTGTTAAAGCTCGTTTGGAGGTTTGTTAACACAGTGTCTAAAGAAGGGCCAGATGTATACAAGAATTGTGTCGTCTGCGTAGAGGTGGATCAAAGAATCACCCATAGCAAGAGTGACATCATTGATATATACAGAGAAAAGAGTCGGCCCGTGAATTGAACCCAGTGGCATAGAGACTGCCAGAGGTCTGGACAACAGGCCCTCCAATTTGACACACTGAACTCTATCTGAAAAGTAGTTAGTGAACCAGGCGAGGCAGTCATTAGAGAAACCAAGGCTGTTGAGTCTGCAGATACGAATACAGTGATTGACAGAGTCGAAAGCCTTGGCCAGGTCAATGAAGACAGCTGCACAGTACTTTCTTTTATCGATGGCGGTTATAATATCGTTTAGGACCTTGAGCGTGGCTGAGGTGCACCTGTGACCAGCTCGGAAACCAGATTGCATAGCGGAGAAGGTACGGTGAGATTCGAAATGGTCGGTGATCTGTTTCTTCACTTGGCTTTCGAAGATTTTTGAAAGGCACGGCAGGATGGATATAGGTCTGTAACTGATTGAGTCTAGAGTGTCTCCCCCTTTGAAGAGGGGGATGACCGCGGCCGCTTTCCAATCTTTATGAATCCCAAAAGATACGAAAGAGAGGTTGAACAGACTAGTAATATGGGTTGCAACAATGGTGGCGGATAATTTTAGGAAGAGAGGGTCAAGATTGTCTAGCCCAGCTGATTTGTAGGGATCCAGATTTTGAAGCTCTTTCAGAACATCAGCTGTCTGGATTTGGGTGAAGGAGAAGCGGGGGGGCTTGGGCTAGTTGCTGCGGGGGGGGGTGCAGAGCTGTTGGCTGGGGTTGGGGAAGCCAGGTGGAAAGCATGGCCAGCCGTAGAGGGATGCTTATTGAAATGATCGATTATCGTGGATTTGTCTGTGGTGACAGTGTTTCCTAGTCTCAGTGCAGTGGGCAGCTGGGAAGAGGTACTCTTAATCTCCATGGACTTTACAGTGTCCCAAAACTTTTGGGAATTAGTGCTGCAGGATGCAATTTTCTGTTTGAAAAAGCTAGCCTTTGCTTTCCTAACTGACTGTTTGCATTGGTTCCTGACTTCCCAGAAAAGTTGCATATCGCAGGGACTATTCAATGCTAGTGCTGTACGCCACAGTGTGGTTTTGTGCTGTTCAAGGGCACTCAAGTCTGGAATCAACCAAGGGCTATATCTGTTCTTAGTTCTACATTTTTTGAAACGGGCATGCTTATTTAAGATTAGGAAAGCACTTTTAAAGAACAAACAGGCATCCTCTACTGACTGGATGAGGTCAAAATCCTTCCGGGATACCCAGGCCAGGTCGGTTAGAAAGCCTTGCTCGCAGAAGTGTTTTAGGGAGCGTTTGACAGTGATGAGGGGTGGTTGTTTAACCGCGGACCCATAACGGACGCAGGCAATGAGGCAGTGATCGCTGAGATCCTGGTTGAAAACAGCAGAGGTGTATTTAGAGGGCAAGTTGGTCAGGATGATATCTGAGGGTGCCCATGTTTACAGATTTGGGGTTGTACCTGGTTGGACCCTTGATCATTTGTGTGAGATTGAGGGCATCTAGCTTAGATTGTAGGATGGCCGGGGTGTTAAGCATATCCCAATTTAGATCAGCAGTACGAACTCTGACAATAGATGGGGGCAATCAATTCACATATTGTGTCCAGGGCACAGCTGGGAGCTGAGGGGGGTCTATAACAAGCGGCAACAGTGAGGGACTTATTTCTGGAGAGATGGATCTTTAAAAGTAGAAGCTCGAACTATTTGGCCATAGACCTGGATAGTATGACAGAACTCTGCAGGGTGGGACAAGGGGGCTATCCGAGACATGTTGAACAGGACTAGTGGCTCCGCAGTAAAATAATGTTGACATTAGAGAGAGGTATAAAGCAATCACAAGTGTTGATTAGGAGAGCTAAGACAACAACAGGTGAGACAACAACGGGTAAACAGCTAAGACAACAACAATGGGTAAATGGCGATGAATGGGCAGAGAGGGTCAGTTAGCTACACACAGGGCCTGAGTTCGAGGCTGAGGCCGACAGATAAACTAAATGAAGTACCGTGTTAATGAACAGTCCAGCAGCCATCAGCTGTGTAGCCGAGTGATCATAGGGTCCAATGAGCAGCAATAGATGAAACAGGGAGCCAATCGGGAGTCGATTGCTATGCTAGGCGAGCAGGAGACACGGCGTTCAGGATACTAGTGGGCCGGGGATAGCAGATAGATCTAGACCAACATCCACGATGCAGAGGCCGGTTGAGAGCAGATTGGACGAATTACGTCAGCAGACCAGTCGTGATGGATCAGCCATGGCTCCGTGTCGACAAAGGGTCCAGGCAAATTGGCAAGAGAGGTATTGTAGTTTGTGTACTTTGTGTGCTAGCCAGGAGATGGGCCTAGCTCGAGGCTAGCTGGTGCATGCTTCTGGGCAAGGGCGTTAGCCACAATTGCCACTTGGTAGTCGCTAGCTAGCTGCAAAGATCCGGTGTAATGGTCCAGAGCTTGCGGCAGGAATCCGGTGATGTAGTGGGGGGAAAAAAGCAGTCCGATATGCTCAGGGCTGATATCGTGCTGTGCAGACTGGCAGGTATTATCCAGGCTATCCGGCCTAAAATGCCTGGTGTCTGAGCTAAAAGGTAAAGGCCGCTAGCAGTGGCTAACAATGACTAAATAGCTAGTAGCTAATTAGCTGGCTAGCTGTTGATGGAGGTTCCAGTTATAAGGTCTAAAAAATAGCAGATCCGTACCACATTGGGTGAGGCAGGTTGCAGGAAGGTATATTTAATTCGAACATGGAAAAAAGAAATTGAAATATAATGAAATGTATACAAAAAAATGATAGACTGAATATTTACATGGGACAAAAACAAACACGTCTTACTGCTGCGCCATCTTGGTGTATTTGTATTTGTCCACACTTGTGGGCGTGTTGCCAGCATATAGCAGCACATTTGATTGTGCATCAAGAATTCAGCATAGCAAGTTTGTATGAAGGTCTGGTTATTAAATAGGTAAATAGTTTTTCCTTTTTGAACCTTTATTTAACTAGGAAAGTCAGTTAAGAACAAATTCTTATTTATAATGACGGCCTAGGAACAGTGGGTTAACTGCCTTGTTCATGGGGCAGAACAACAGATTTTATTCTGTCTCTCACTGTTCAAATAAACCTACCATTAAAATTATAGACTGATCATTTATTTGTCAGTGGGAAAACGTACAAAATCAGCAGGGGATCAAATACTTTTTTCCCTCACTGTATGTGGTAGTAGAGTAGTGGTCTGAGGGCACACACTTAATGTGCTATGAAATCTGTTGTGAATGTTTTGCAAGGTTTTTAAAATTGTATAACTGCCTTAATTTTGCTGGACCCCAGGAAGAGTAGCTGCTGCTTTGGGAGCAGCTAATGGGGATCCATAATAAATACAAAAAGTAGCAATGGCAGACTTGGGCAAGTGCCCAACCCAATGCGCCCAACATGCAGAAGTCGCTCAATTTCAGTTTATGTAAGAAAACAAGCAGTTGAGAGTGTAGAGAATCATCTAAATTGTGCATCTCAAACATCACATTTTCAGCTGTTTGAAGCTGGTGGACCAAACGGAAAGTAAAATATTCTAGGTGCGAGCTCTCCGCTGGCTTCCACAAGATCCCATAGCCATTAAGTCAAATGGGATGAGGGGGAGGGGGTAGAGTTGTTTATGTTGCTGCAATTCGCCTAGCTTTCTCAAGAGGAAAGCAAAGTTAGGCATAGAACCTTTTAATAGGAAGACATTTTTAATGGAAAACTCTTAAGTTTTAAGTATCTTTTGAATCTGGCATTGAACAAGCTTTGTCAAGCTGATGTAGTCATGTGAAGGATACAAGCTTCATACATTTGTGACTGGAAAATGGAATGTAATCTTTGAAAATCTCTTTCAACAGGCACACCCCCATATGTTTAACTTAGATAACCCTCAACAAGAGAGAGTAGTCACAGTGACAAAGCTATTTTCATGTGTTGACAGATGTGTGAGTTTACTGAGTGTTGACGCATTGTTTGTGTAAGAGCAAGTATCACTGTAAGTCAGTGTTAGTGTGTACGTCATTAACATTCCACGTGTGTTGTCCTTTGTTGCTTTTTCTTTCAAGAGTATTCCAATTTACTGAGACAAATCTAACCTAGACTGGAGTTAAACTCACCCATTTTATGAGCAAGTGACTCACTCCAAATCAGTCACTGTGCATAGGGAACTAGTCCCTCCCTTCAACAATATCACACCAGTGAACTGGAAAGTCCTGTTTTACTGTATAGGCCGGGAACACAAATACTAACACCTTTTTTTTTGCATCTCCATTGTGGTCTGAATACATGAATAGGCTGTCATTAAGTCACCAGGATACAAAATGAGCAAACCAATGTCTGCGCAAGGCAAGTCCAAAATGGAGGAGGCAAAGAATGTGAAGGATGAGAATAAGCTGTACTTGCATGAGGGGATCCTCTACTCTACAATCATGAGTCCCCCAGAAAATCTTAAAGGCCTGAAGGAGCTGGAGGGCAGACCCGATGACATTTTACTGGTGGCCTACCCAAAATGTGGTAAGTGCAACCATCCCTGCTGTTGTGGTAGTTAGCGTGAACTGGATTACATAGTGGAAATCTTTTTTGCCATCAAATAAAGTGCAGAACACAGTACTGCTGTTATATAGTACTGGGCATGACAACATGTGTATAGGACTTAATACAAAATGATTCTAGATCTAAGAAGCCAACAGTTGGTTGTTGAACATTAACAAATGTATCAAGAGCCCACAGGAGCATGTGCATTGGAATATGTCTCCTGAAACCACATCATGAGCATTCTTTGCAGTATCAATGTGTCCCAACTGCCACCCATGAAGATACTCAAACAAATTAGTTAGCCTTAAAAACATAGACTACATTGGACAAAGGCTCACATTGTACACACACTTTTGTGGACACTATAAACTATATAGTCTGCCCTATACTGCTTTTGCCAGCAAAGCCCTAATTGAGTGTGCTTTTCCAGGGTTCAACTGGATGGTTGCTGTGCTACGCAAAATCATGGCTGCAGCCTCTGGACAACAAGAAGTGTCTCAAATACCTCCACTGATGGAGTTTTTCTCTCCTGACATGCAGAAGGTATGTATACTGTAACAGTTTTCTATAACAGAACTAAGTCAATACCTAGTCAATCAAAATCGCTCTCTTTATCAGACTTGCTTTCAATGACAGATCTTTAAATTAAATGTGATGTAAAAGTTCCACCTAATAGACAAACCCAAAAGTATTTAAAAAAATATATATTACTCGCTCACAGGAATCGCTAATTCTTGAAATTACTTTTGGTCGCTACCGATTGAGGTAAATCAGCCTTTAGTTTTTACGCGCCACACACTGAACATTTTCAGAATAACCTACAATAGGATGCACTAGTGCCTTTAGTGCATTTCAAGGTATTTGTAATCGACCTGTTCAAAGGAATTTTTATTTAACCAGGCAAGTCAAATCAAACATTTTATTTTTGTATTTCTCATGCTCCTGCCTTTGATTATTATCATTCTGCCACTGGTTAAGAGCATTGGTTCAGTAACCAAAAGGTTGCTGGTTCAAATACCTGCGCTCCAGCAGGTATATCTCACTGGTCACTCCCAAAGCCAATTCCTCCTTCGGCCGCCTCTCCTTCCAGTTCTCTGCTGCCAATGACTGGAACGAACTACAAAAATCTCTGAAACTGGAAACACATCTCCCTCACTAGCTTTAAGCACCAGCTGTCAGAGCAGCTCACAGATTACTGCACCTGTACATAGCCCATCTATAATTTAGCCCAAACAACTACCTCTTCTGCTACTGTATTTATTTATTTTGCTCCTTTGCACCCCATTATTTCTATTTCTACTTTGCACTTTCTTCCACTGCAAATCTACCATTCCAGTGTTTTACTTGCTATATTGTATGTACTTCGCCACCATGGCCTTTTTTTTGCCTTTACCTCCCTTATCTCATTTGCTCACATTGTATATAGACTTATTTTTCTACTGTATTATTGACTGTATGTTTGTTTTACTCCATGTGTAACTCTGTTGTTGTATGTGTCAAACTGCTTTGCTTTATCTTGGCCAGGTCGCAATTGTAAATGAGAACGTGTTCTCAACTTGCCTACCTGGTTAAATAAAGGTGAAATAAACAAAATAAAATAAAAAATCACCAAGCCTACAAGGTGAAGAATCTATCAATGTGCCCTTGAGCAAGGCACTTAAGCCTAATTGCTCCTGTAAGTCGCTCTGGATAAGATCGGCTGCTAAATGACCATTTCCTTTCATGTCATTTTTTACAAATGATGTACCTTGTGGTTTTCTGCTGCATTTTGGTATTCCATATGATAACCTACTAAAACCTTTGTCCTTTCCCTCTGTTTCTTTTCAAGGTGGTGGGAGAAATGCCCTCTCCACGGCTACTGGGCACACATTTGCACCCTGATAACATTCCTGGCACTTTTATTGCGAAGAAAACAAAGGTCAGTGTTAATAACTTTACTAAAGAACATGTCACAATAACTTGAATCTAGCCTCCCTTCCATTGTGGAGTGCTTAATGCAGTCTGCAATTTTTTTCTTTTTCTTTATAGAATAACAGGAAATTAATACGATATGAAAGTGACATCAATTTCACCTCCGTATCTTCGTTTTGTAGGCTATGAATGAGCCTCAAATTTGTATCGCCAATGAAAACGCAGTAATTTAAGATATAAAATGTATACTTATATTTATGGGTGAATTTACATTTTCAATGTGTTTGATGGCCAAGAAGAAGCACGGAGCCAAAAAGTTACAACTGTTTAATTGGAACTACACACATGAACTACAACTTCCAGCAGCTGCGCAATGCCTGTCTTTCGACAGCTTTCCATTTGCATTTTCATTTAACTTTTTCAGAAAGTACTGGCTGGCGATGTTCAGATAAAAAACTGCGTAATCTAATATAAAACACATAAAATGGCCTGTATCAATGGGTTCTTAGTCCGGTGAGTCCTCGGCTCAAGTAGGCACGCTCCAGCATGCTAGTTCAAATAAGACTTTTTAAACTTTTGGCGACGTGTCTTACTTCTTCAGCGTCAAATATTTTTATAAAAGGCATCAGTATAAGTAAATTAATCCACAACTATCAATATATATGTATATACAGTGCTTTCGGAAAGTATTCAGACCCCTTAACTTTTTCCACATTTTGTTTACTACGTTACAACCTTATTCTAAAATGTATTGTTTTTTTCATCTCATCACTCTACACACAACACCCCATAATGCTAAAGAAAAACAGTTTTTTAGAACTTTTTGCTAATTTACTCAGTACTTTGTTGAAGCACCTTTGGCAGCGATTACAGACTTGGGATTTCTTGGGTATGACGCTACAAGCTTGGCACGCCTGTATTTGGGGAGTTTCTCACATTCTTCTCTGCAGATCCTCTCAAGCTCTGTCAGGTTGGATGGGGAGTGTCGCTGCACAGCTATTTTCAGGTCTCTCCAGAGATGTTCGATCAGGTTCAAGTACGGGGTCTGGCTGGGCCACTCAAGGCCATTCAGAGACTTGTCTTCAAAGCAACTCATGCGGTGTCTTGGCTGTGTGCTTAGGGTCATTATCCTGTTGGAAGGTGAACCTTCACCACAGTCTGAGGTCCTGAGCACTCTGGAGCAGGTTTTCATCAAGGATCTCTCTGTACTTTGCTCTGTTCATCTTTCCCTCGATCCTGGCTAGTCTCCAAGTCCCTGCCGCTGAAAAATATCCCCACAGCATGATGCTGCCACCAAAATGCTTCACCGTATGGATGGTGACTGGTTTCCTCCAGATGTGATGCTTGGCAATCAGGCTAAAGAGTTCAATCTTGGTTTCATCACACCAGAGAATCTTGTTTCTCATGGTCTGAGAGCCTTTAGGTGCCTTTTGGCAAACTCCAAGTGGGTTATCATGTGCCTTTTACTGAGGAGTGGCTTCCGTCTGGCCACTCTACCATAAAGGCTTCTGTCTGGCCACTCTAACATAAAGGCCTGATTGGTGGAGTGCTGCAGAGATGGTTGTCCTTCTGGTAAGTTCTCCCATCTCCACAGAGGAACTCTAGAGCTCTGTCAGAGTGACCATCGGGTTCTTGGTCACCTCCCTGACCAAGTTCCTTCTCCCCCGATTGCTCAGTTTGGTCAGTCGGCCAGCTCTAGGAAGAGTCTTGCTGATTCCAAACTTCTTCCAGTTAAGAATGATGGAGGCAACTGTGTTCTTGGGGACCTTTAATGCTGCAGAAATGTTTTGGTAACCTTCCCCATATCAGTGCCTCGACACAATACTGTCTCGGATCTCTATGGACAATTCCTTTGACCTCATGGCTTGGTTTTTGCTCTGACATGCACTGTCAACTGTTGGACCTTTTAAAGATAGTTGTGTGCCTTAACACATCATGTCCAATCAATTGAATTTACCACAGGTGGACTCCAATGAAGTTGTAGAAACATCTCAAGGATGAGCAATGGAAACAGGATGCACCTGAGCTCAATTTCGAGTCTCATAGCAGAGTGTATGAATACATGTAAATTTGCTAAAATTCACAAAACCTGTTATCGCTTTGTCATTATGGGGTATTGTGTGTTGATTGCTGAGGGAAATGTATTTAATACATTTTAGAATAAGGCTGTAACATAACAAAATGTGGAATTCTTGAATACCTCCGAAGGCACTGTAACAATCAACTGCATTCATCAATCTGACTCCAATATTGTGTGAATAAATGCAACTGGCCTTGTCTGTCTCTGGAGGAATCTAGTCAAGGTAGCGAACCTTGCATCACCACTCAGTATGATTGTAATGAACATGAATGTGTCTAACTTGCACCTTAACGCAATTATTAAGAGACTAGATACAAATAACTAATTCTGCCGACGAATATTCTAGCATTATTTTATTGAGGCAAGCATATAGACAACTACCAATAGACCTACTAAATTATAAACGTATAGTCAATTGAATAGTCAATTGAATAATGACTCTGTAAAACGAGGAATGCATTTACTCAATTCCACTAATATAATTTATTAGTCACAAAATAATTGACACTCAAACAATTACATTGCACATGAAATACATGATACATCTTAGCCTGTCTGTGTTATTCTGTAATGTATCATGTAATGTGTCTTCAGTTCAGAATAATCTCTAAGAGGATAAACTTTGTGTGTGGTAGACACAGGAGCTTAGTAGCAAGTTCTCAAAGTATAAAACAATTCACTGCTGCCCTTTTAACCAAATTCAAGCAGAAACTCACCCCCAACCTGAATTAGCATTTAAACTCAGCAAAAAAAAGAAATGGCCCTTTTTCAGGACTCTGTCTTTCAAAGAGAATTCGTAAAAATCCAAATAACGTCACAGATCTTCATTGTAAAGGGTTTAAACACTGTTTCCCATGCTTTTTCAATGAACCATAAACAATTAATGAACATGCACTTGTGGAACGGTCATTAAGACACTAACAGCTTACAGACGGTAGGCAATTAAGGTCACAGTTATGAAAACTTTGGACACTAAAGAGGCCTTTCTACTGACTCTGAGAAACACCAAAAGAAAGATGCCCACGGTCCCTGCTCATCTGCATGAACAAGCCTTAGGCATGCTGCAAGGAGGCATGAGGACTGCAGATGTAGCCAGGGCAATAAATTGCCATGTCCGTACTGTGAGACGCCTAAGACAGCGCTACAGGGAGACAGGACGGACAGCTGATCATCCTTGCAGTGGCAGACCACGTGAAACAACACCTGCACAGGATCGGTACATCCGAACATCACACCTGTGGGACAGGTACAGGATGGCAACAACAACTACCCGAGTTACACCAGGAATGCACAATCCCTCCATCAGTGCTCAGACTGTCCGCAATAGGCTGAGAGAGGCTGGACTGAGGGCTTGTAGGCCTGTTGTAAGGCAGGTCCTCACCAGACATCACCGGCAACAACATCGCCTATGGGCACAAACCCACCGTCGCTGAACCAGACAGGACTGGCAAAAAGTGCTCTTCACTGACAACTCGCAGTTTTGTCTCACCAGGGGTGATGGTCGGATTCACGTTTATCGTCGAAGGAATGAGCGTTACACCAAGGCCTGTACTCTGGAGCGGGATTGATTTTGGAGGTGGAGGGTCCGTCATGGTCTGAGGTGTGTGTCACAGCATCATCAGACTGAGCTTGTCATCATTGCAGGCAATATCAACGATGTGTGTTACAGGGAAGACATCCTCCTCCCTCACATGGTATACTTCCAGCAGGCTCATCCTGACATGACCCTCCAGCATGACAATGCCACCAGCAATACTGCTCGTTCTGTGCGTGATTTCCTGCAAGACAGGAACGTCAGTGTTCTGCCATGGCCAGCGACGAGCCCAGATCTCAATCCCATTGAGCACATCTGGGACCTGTTGGATCGGAGGGTGAGGACTAGAGCCATTCCCCCCAGAAATGTCCGGGAACTTGCAGGTGCCTTGGTGGAAGAGTGGGATAACATCTCACAGAGAGAACTGGAAAATCTGCTGCAGTTCATGAGGAGGAGATGCACTGCAGTGCTTAATGCAGCTGGTGGCCACACCAGATACTCACTATTACTTTAAATTTTGTTCAGGGACACATTATTCAATTTCTGTTAGTCACGTGTCTGTGGAACTTATTCAGTTTATGTCTCAGTTGTTGAATCTTGTTATGTTCATACAAATGTTTACACAGGTTAAGTTTGCTGAAAATAAACACAGTTGAAAGTGAGAGGACGTTTCTTTTTTGGCTGAGTTTATTTGCACCTTGCTAGTAAAAACAAAAGACAGGAAAACACACCCAGATTCTAATCTAATCATTCCAATTCAAATGACAGGAGCGCACCCCTGTGTCGCTCCTCTTTGAACTATCCACCGTCCGACAAACAAAATAACACTGTTTCCCTGTAACAATAAATGCATAGAACTTACAGTACAATAAACATACAGTACAACATGTCAAAATGTATAGCTCTTTATAAACTCTTGAAACAATCCAAACATAAATGTAATTCACGCAGAAACATTTATTACGTTTTCATCTGTCTTCACACCTCCAACGGTGTCCATGCTCACAGGGTTCTGGGGGAACGTCCCTTCATAGAGAAAGCCACAGATAAGGTGTGTTTGATCACTGTGATAGCCTACAAATGGTCTGCCATCCAAACAATGTCATAAACTGTGATTGAGTCATCACGTTGTGCTCCCATGCCAGCAAGTCGCCACTTGCGAGTATCACCTTCTCTCATTCTTCCACTACATATTCCTCCCATTAGGCTTGTCCAATAATGCCTCTCGCTCAGACCACTACTAAGAAGCTATTTTGTCACTTTTTGACCATTTTAATTGAAGACAATCACAGTAAGGTACGTAGCCTTTTCCTGCAGACAATGACATAGTGGCCTAATGGAATATTATTCATATTTTTTATCATTTCGTAATTATACATGCAACAATTTCAATGATTTCAGTCAATTGAAATAAATTCATTAGGCCCTAATCTATGGATTTCACATGAATTTCACTGCAGGGGAGACAGCCATGGGTGGGCCTGGGGTGGCATAGGCCCACCCACTTGGGAGCCAGGCCATGCCAATTAGAATGACTTTTTCCCCACAAAGGGGCTTTATTACAGACAGAAATGCTCCTCAGTTTCATCAGCTGTCCGGGTGGCTGGTCTCAGATGATCCCGCAGGTGAAGATGCCGCATGTGGAGGTCCTGGCCTGGGGTGGTTACACATGGTCTGCATTTGTGAAGCAGGTTCTTTATTTTTACTATTTTCTACATTGTAGAATAATAGTGAAGACATCAAAACTATGAAATAACACATATGGAATCATGGAGTAACCAAAAAAAAGTGTTAAACATGTCAAAATATACTTTATATTTTAGATTCTTCAAAGTAACCACCCTTTGCCTTGATGGCAGCTTTGCACACTCTTGTCATTTTCTCAATCAAATCAAATTTTATTTGTCACATGTGCTGAATTCAACAGGTGTAGCCCTTACTGTGAACTGCTTACTTACAAGCCCTTAACCAACAATGCACTTCAAGAAATAGTGTTAAGAAAACATTGAATAAATCAACTAAAGGAAAAAATTAAAAGTAACAATGAAATTACATAACAATAACGAGGCTATATCAAATCAAACTTTATTTGTAACATGCGCCGAATACAACAAGTGTAGACTTAACTTTGAAATGCTTACTTACAAGCCCTAACAATGCAGTTCAAGAAGAGTGAAGAAAATATTTACCAAGTAGACTAAAATAAGTGATAATAAAAAGTAACACAATAAGAATAACAATAACGAGGCTATATACAAGGGGGCACTGGTACAGAATCAGTGTGTGGAGGTACAGGTTAGTTGAGGTAATTTGTACATATGGTGACTATGCTTGGAAGAGAAGTGGGGGGGGGCCTTCCTCTGACAACGCCTATTAGATAGGTCCTGGATGGCAGGAAGCTTAGCCCCAGTGATGTACTGGGCCGTTCGCACTACCTTCTGTAGCGCCTTACAGTCAGATGACGAGCAGTTGCCATACCAGGCAGTGATGCAACCGGTCAGGATGCTCTCAATGGTGCAGCTGTAGAACCTTTTGAGGATCTGGGGACCCATGCCAAATCTTTTCAGTCTCCTGAGGGGGAAAACGTTTTGTCGTGCCCTCTTCACAACTGTCTTGGTATGTTCGGACCATGATAGTTTGTTGGTGATGTGGACAACAAGGAACTTGAAACTCTCGAGCCGCTCCACTACAGCCCGTGAATGTTAATGGGGGCCTGTTCGGCCCACCTTTTCCTGTAGTCCACGATCAGTTCCTTTGTCTTGTTTACATTGAGGGAGAGGTTGTTGTCCTGGCACCACATTGCCAGTTATCGGATCCCCTCCCTATAGGCCGTCTCATCGTTGTCGGTGATCAGGCCTTCCACTGTTGTGTCGTCAGCAAACTTAATGATGGTGTTGGAGTCATGTTTGGCAACGCAGTCGTGGGTGAAAAGGGAATACAGGAGGGGACCAAGTACACACCCCTGAGGGGCCCCTGTGTTAAGGATCAGTGTGGCAGACGTGTTGTTGCCTACTCTTACCACCTGGAGGCGGCCCATCAGGAAGTCCAGGATCCAGTTGCAGAGGGAGGTGTTTAGTCCCAGAGTCCTTAGCTTAGTGATGAGCTTCGTGGGCACTATGGTGTTGAACGCTGAGCTGTAGTCAATGAACAGAATTCTCACATAGATGTTCATTTTGTCCAGGTGAGAAAGGGCAGTGTGGAGTGCGATTGAGATTGCGTCATCTGTGGATCTGTTGGGGTGGTATGCGAATTGGAGTGGGTCTAGGGCAGGGCTGCCCAACCCTCTTCCTTCCTGGATCTACTGTCCTGTAGGTTTTCAGTCCAACCCTAGTTTAGCATTACTGATTAAGCTAGTTAAGGTATTGTTGAGCAGCTAATTAGTAGAATCAGGTGTTAAATTAGGGTAGGACTGAACCCACAGGATGGTAGATCTCCTGGAAGAGTGTTGGGCAGCCCTGGTCTAGGGTGTCCGGGAGGATGCTGTTGATGTGAGCCATGACCAGCCTTTCAAAGCACTTCATGGCTACCGACGTGAGTGCCACGGGGCGGTAATCATTTAGGCAGGTTACCTTCGCTTCCTTGGGCACAGGGACTATGGTGGGCTGCTTGAAACATGTAGGTATTACAGACCTGGTCAGGGAGAGGTTGAAAATGTCAGTGAAGACCCTTGACAGTTGGTCCACGCATGCTTTGAGTACAGGCCCTGGTAATCCGTCTGACCCAGCAGCTTTGTGAATGTTGACCTTTTTAAAGGTTGTTTAAAGGTTGTTCGGCTACCGAGAGCATTATCACACAGTCATCCAGAACAGCTGGTGCTCTCGTGCATGCTTCGGTGTTGCTTGCCTCGAAGCGAGCATAAAAGGCATTTACCTCGTCTGGTAGGCTCGCAGGGGGTACCGGTACCGAGTACAGGTGGTACCGGTATACAGGGTTTACCGGTACCGAGTCAGTGTGTGGGGGTACAGGTTAGTCACGGTAGTATGTACATGTAGGTTGGGGTAAGGTGACTATGCATAGATAATAAACAGTGAGTAGCAGCAGTGTAAAAACAAGGGGGGGGGTCAATGTTAATAGTTCAGGTAGCCATTTGATTAATTGTTCATCAGTCTTATAGGTTGGGGGTAGAAGCTTCACCTGGAATGCTTTTCCAACAGTCCAACTCATCCCAAACCATCTCAAGTGGGTTTAGGTCAGGTGATTGTGGAGGCCAGGTGATCTGATGCAGCACTCCATCACTCTCATTCTTGGTAAAATAGCCCTTACACAGCCTGGAGGTGTGTTGGGTCATTGTCCTGTTGAAAAACGAATGATAGTCCCACTAAGCACAAACCAGATGGGATGGCGTATTGCTGCAGAATGCTGTGGTAGCCATGCTGGTTATGTGTGCCTTGAATTTTAAATAAATCATTGACAGTGTCACCAGCAAAGCACCCCCACACCATCACACCTCCTCCTCCATACTTCACGGTGGGAACTACACATGCAGAGATAATCCGTTCACCTACTCTGCATCTCACAAAGACATGGCGGTTGGAACCATTAATCTCAAATTTGGACTCATCAGACCAAAGGACAGATTTCCACCGATCTAATGTCCATTGCTCGTGTTTCAAGTCTCTTCCTCTTATTGGTGTCCTTTTAGTAGTTTCTTTTCTGCAATTCAACCATGAAGGCCTGATTCACGCAGTCTCCTCTGAACAGTTGATGTGTCTGTTACTTGAACTCTGAAGCATTTATTTGGCCTGCAATTTCTGAGGCTGGTAACTCTAATGAACTTATCCTCTACAGCAGAGGTTACTCTGGGTCTCCATTCCTGTGGCGGTCCTTATGAGAGCCAGTTTCATCATAGCGCTTATATGGTTTTTGCGACTGCACCTGAAGAAACTTTCAAAGTTCCTGAAATTTCCTAGATTGACTGACCTTCATGTCTTGAGGTAATGATGGACTGTTGTTTCTCTTTGCTTGTTTGAGCTGTTCCTGCCTTAATAAGGAATTGGTATTTTACCAAATAGGGCTACCACCCCTACCTTGTCACAACAACTGATTGGCTCAAACACATTAAGAAGGAAAGAAATTCCACAAATTAACTTAACAAAGCACACTTGTTAATTGAAATGGATTCCAGGTGACTAGCTCATGAAACTGGTTGAGAGAATGCCGAGTGTGCAAAGCTGTCATCAGGGCAAAGGATGGCTACTTTGAAGAATCTCAAATATAAAATATAGTTTGATTTGTTTAACACTCTTTTGGTTACTACATGATTCCATATGTGTTGTTTCACAGTTTGTCTTCATTATTATTCTACAATGTAGAAAATAGTAAAAAGAAAAGAAAAACCCTTGAATGAGTAGGTGTCCAAACTTTTGACTGATACTGTATATAAAGTGTAATATTGGGATGCAAACTCAAAATGGAATTAATTTGAACTCGGTACAGGTGTTTTGTTAACGGCCATTACCATGTGTGTGAGGTGTATACTTTTATTTCAAAGTAGATGTGTTTAAGACTACCAAGAAACACTCTGACTCTGATTTAGCCCACTGCAGTAAAAGGTCATTGTTAAGCAGAAATGATTTGATATTGTGATTTGAAAGAAACATCTGTATTGGACCTTTTATAGACCAATTGCAAAGAGTTCCAAACCCCTCTGCCAATAACAGCTAGTTTTCAGGTTACTTATCCCTCTCATTAGGCCCCTCCTGTCTAGTGGATTGATCCACACAACAGTCGTGTTCCTCTGCTCAGACGTTGCGGAAGCATGCCATATATTACAAATGCCTGGATAGGTATTTTACCACATCATATATTATAGCAATCTGGTACCCGATGCCACAGATGATGACGTGGCATGCAACCATTGGTTGATGCATGCAACGTCTGAACAGCTGAACACAACCTATGGTAATGGACTGCTTAGGTGCCCTCCCCCACACTACTCACACCACACCCAGACAGTCTTGGGCAAAATTCTTGTTTGAGAAATATATTTTGTATTTTTTTTTAATGGAAAACTGTTACAGTAAATACATTCATTCTTACCCAGAAATGATTTGAAATAAAAATAGCTGCACTGGGCCTTTAATAGGATAATGAGTTTTATAATGAAATGTTTGAACCATATGATACATAGTATTTGGAATTATGTAATATGTCAAATTTGTTTAATTAATGTATTGTGATGTGTAGAATCAGGGGTGCAACTTCCACTGGAGAGGGGGGATATGTCCCCCCACATTCTGAAAATGCATTTTTGCCCACCCCCCCAGTTTTATCATTAGAATGTGATACAAAATGAGGCAATGGTGTGCTTTAGGCCCATGCGGACACCTCCGAGCGGTCGGGTAGGCTGTTGAGTGTTTATGCGTCTGGAATAAAAACAAATATATTTTCCCCCCACTTCTATAACCAAAGCTGCGCACCTGCGTAGAATGAATGTGTAACGGCCGTCGTATGAACTGGACCAAGGCACAGCGGGTTGAGTGCTCATTTTGACGTTTATTTTAAATAACCACAAACACTTCACAAAAACAAGAAAACGGACGACAACATAACAGTTTGCAGGCTAACCCTAGCAGTGCAAAACAACCTCCCACAATTCCCAAAACAAACATACTCCTAATTATAGGACCTTCAATCGGAGGCAACGATAACCAGCTGCCTCCAATTGAAGGCCCCAATCCCAATTACTAAACATAGAAATAAACACCCTAGAAACAGACAAAACTATACAACATAGAACTAAACCAAAAACCCCGGAAACATAAATCAAACGCCCCTCTACCTAAACACACACTCAAAACCATATAAAACAAATACCCCCTGCCACGTCTTGACCAAACTCTAATTACAAACCCCTTTACTGGTCAGGATGTGACAGTACACCCCCCCCCCCCCCCCCCCCCAAAGGAGCAGACCCCGGATGCACCTGACCACAAAAAAATCTACAAAAATAAACCACTTACTAAAGGGAGGGAAGGGAGGGTGGCTGCCATCACCGACGGCTCCCGTGCTACACCCCCCCCCCCCCCTCCCCAAACCTCCTACAGTGGAGGTGGCTTAGGCTCAGGCCTTAGTCCCCTACCTGACCAGTCCACCCCCACTGAATACCTCGGCCTGAAGCCTGTCACTGTAGACCCTGGACTGGACTCTGGGAGCTCCGGACTGTAGGACGACTCTCTTGGTTCCGGACTGTAGGACGACTCTCTTGGTTCCGGACAGTGGGCCGTCTCTCTACGGGGCACTGTCGCCGGACGCTCTGGACGAGGCACTGTCGCCGGACGCTCTGGACGAGGCACTGTCGCCGGACGCTCTGGACGAGGCACTGTCGCCGGACGCTCGGGACTGGGCTGACACACTGGAGACCTGGTGCGTGGGGCTGGCTTAGGGCGCGGCAGACTAAGCACACGCACCACAGGGCAAGTGCGAGGAACAGGACGTACTGGACTGGGATGATGCACTGGAAGCCTAGTGCGTGGGGCTGGTACTGGAAGTATCAGACTGGAGACACGCACCTCAAGGCCAGGCTTAACCCTGGCCCAGCCAAACTACCCGTGTGCCCCCCAAATAAAATGTATTGGGGGTGCCTCTCCACCTCTACCTGCTTCCCAGGCAGGCTGTCACAATGGTCCAGTAGTTGTTCCCACGTCCAGTCTATCCTTGCCTCTAATACCTCCAGCGACCAGGATGCCATCACCTCCCGAGCGCGCTGCTTTCTCCACTCCAGGTGCTGCTCCCTTCTTTCCCTGGCCCAGGATCCTTGCTCCTCCTGGGCCCGCTGCTTGGTCCGTTGTTGGTGGGAGGTTCTGTAACGGCCGTCGTATGAATTGGACCAGGGCGCAGCGGGTCGAGTGCTCATTTTGACGTTTATTTTAAATAACCACGAACACTTCACAAAAACAAGAAACCGGACGACAACATAACAGTTTGCAGGCTAACCCTAGCAGTGCAAAACAACCTCCCACAATTCCCAAAACAAACATACTCCTAATTATAGGACCTTCAATCGGAGGCAACGATAACCAGCTGCCTCCAATTGAAGGCCCCAATTCCAATTACTAAACATAGAAATAAACACCCTAGAAACAGACATAGAACTATACAACATAGAACTAAACCTAAAACCCCGGAAACATAAATCAAATGCCCCTCTACCTAAACACACACTCAAAACCATATAAAACAAATACCCCCTGCCACGTCCTGACCAAACTCTAATTACAAATAACCCCTTTACTGGTCAGGACGTGACAGAATGACACATTTTCATTTTAGCTATTGTATTCCTCTTATTCCAATACAAATGTCAATTATACATCCTGTTGACACTTTCAATTGAAATTGAAGTCTTGCGTTGGAATTATAGAGCAATTTCTCAATTCTAGAATAAATTAAAGTTCATAAGGTAGTGAGCTTTCCTAAAAATAGGCAAATGATCCTGAGATGTGTAAAATAAATACTTAGATGTTATGTGGAATAAATCCAGCCAATCAGGCAGGGGTATTACACTTCCCCTGGAGTTGACAGGGGTTGCGTCTTTTGTGTCTGAATCTGAATTGACTTTTGTATTATGAGTGTTGGACTTCATAATTAAACACATATTTGTAGGTTAAAGCTGGAATCCTTAATGGTGAAACTGCCATTTCCATTTGCGATATTACAACAACAAAGAAGTTCCTGCAAAAAAACTTTTTTTATTTTTTTCGAACATCATTGCACGTGATAGAACAGAAAATATGTACTGCATGTTACACAACGCTCCTCACGTCGGAGGGGCGGACAGTGGCTGTTTTCCCCTACTGCGGATTCCATCTTAGGATGCAGATTCCAAGTGACTGCACTTACGGTAGATAAGGAAGTTAATAATGTTAGTCATCTGCTATTGTAAGCAACTAACTAACCAACATGTTGACTGCAAAATATTTTTCTTGAGAAATACCTGAAAATATTCTGTCCATGTTCATCTGAATTATGTTGTGGTTTTACAAACGTTAGAACTCAATTGCACCAGTAGTATAACAATTATCTGTGATAACTTTGACTTTCAGATGCTGGTTGTGTTCCGAAACCCAAAAGATACAGTCGTATCATACTACCACTTCATGAACACAAACCCTGTTTTGCCTAATGCCAAATCCTGGGATTCATTTTTCACAGACTTCATGGAGGGTGAAGGTGAGATTTATTTTTTATTTTACCTTTATTTAACTAGGCAAGTCAGTTAAAAACAAATTCTTATTTTCAATGACAGCGGATTAACTTCCTTGTTCAGGGGCAGAACAACAGATTTTTACCTTGTCAGCTCGGGGATTTGATCTTGCAATCTTTGGTTACAAGTCCAACGCTCTAACCACTAGGCTACCTGCCGATTTGAAGAACTCAACACATTCGTATTGTTTGAAAGAAATGCAGTGTCATGTTGGATAGGCTGGGTGTAATGAATAGCACAACTAGAAAATTACATTTCCTAAATGAAATGTCTGTGCTTTCTAGCTGCTCTTAAATTATTTATGGTTGTGAAATAAGTATTAATAGTGGTAGTGACCGCTGTAGTAATGGCAGTGACTGGTTATAGATGAATACATTGGTAGAGGGAAAGATTGCCAGCCAAAGAAATCAAATAATAACTAGAAAAGTACATTTCCTGAAGAAAATGTGGTGTGATGCTAGCTTGTTATAAAGTATTTATGAAAAAGTTTGGAAAATTGTAATATTGTTTTAATGTTTGTAGCTGAAATGGTAAGAATGGTAGCATTTAAAATGTCTACTACTGTGTTCTTATTTTTGGCATTGAATCCATTAAGTGTTATGCTATTTTATGGTAATTACCACTGCTTATAAACTTTATTAAGAATGTGAAGATAGGATAGCCTGAACATGAGAACGTTGCTCAATGGGTGACATGTCTGGTGAGTATGCAGGCCATGGAAAAAATGGGACATTTTCAGCTTCCAGGAATTGTGTATAGATCCTTGGGATATGGGGCTGTGCATTATCATGCTGAAACATGAGGTGATGGTGGCGGATGAATGGCACAACAATGGTCCTCAGGATCTCATCACAGTATCTCTGTGCATTCAAATTGCCATCGATAAAATGCAATTCGTTGTCCGTAGCTTATCCTGATATGGATAGGGGGCAGTACTTTCACGGCCGGATGAAAAAACGTACCGATTTAAACTGGTTACTACTCTTGCCCAGAAACGTGAATATGCATATTATTAGTAGATTTGGATAGAAAACACTCAAAAGTTTCTAAAACTGTTTGAATGGTGTCTGTGAGTATAACAGAACTCATATGGCAGGCAAAAACCTGAGAAAAAGTCAACCAGGAAGTGGAGGATCTGAGAATTGTAGTTCTTCTTTCTAGTCCCTTTCGAAACTACAGTATCTGTGCTGTTACGTTGCACTTTCTAAGGCTTCCATTGGCTGTCTAAAGCCTTCAGAAAGTGGATTGAGCCTTCTCCTGTCTCTGGGCAGAGTATAGGAGCTCAGTTACTGAGTGGTCTGCCTGAGGACAAAGAGATTGGATATGCGCGTTCCCGCGAGCACGCTGTTTTTTCCTTTTCCTCCTTGAATGAATACACTATTGTCCGGTTGGAATATTATCACAATTTTACGTTAAAAATACCATAAAAATTGATTTTAAACAGCGTTTCACATGCTTCTAAGTACGGTAATGGAAAATTTTGACT
Source organism: Salmo salar (assembly GCF_965601325.2). NCBI lineage: Eukaryota > Metazoa > Chordata > Actinopteri > Salmoniformes > Salmonidae > Salmo > Salmo salar. The sequence continues at coordinate 40,672,425 of NC_138302.1, read as the reverse complement.
TTTTGTGTCTCGAATTGCGCTCGCACGTTACCCTTTGGATTGTGACCTGAACGCATGAACAAAACGGAGGTATTTGGACATAACTATGGATTATTTCGAACAAAAAACACATTTCTTGTGGAAGTAGCAGTCCTGGGAGTGCATTCTGACAAAGATCAGCAAAGGTAATACAATATTTAATACTAATTCTGAGTTTAGTTTGCCCCAAACTTGGCAGGTGTCTAAATAGCTCGCCGTGATGGCAAGCTATGTACTCAGAATATTGAAAAATGTGCTTTTGCTGAAAAGCTATTTTAAAATCTGACACCGCGATTGCATAAAAGACTTCTGCATCTATAATTCTTAAAATAATTGTTCTGTATTTTGTCAACGTTTATAATGAGTATTTTTGTAAATTCACCGGCATTTTTTGGTGGGAATACATTTTCTGACCATTACGCACCAATGTAAAAAGCTGTTTTTGGATATAAATATGAACTTGATTGAACAAAACATACATGTATAGTATAACATAATGTCCTAGGAGTGTCATCTGATGAAGATCAAAGGTTAGTGCTTCATTTAGCTGTGTTTTGGGTTTTATTGACATATATGCTTGCTTGGAAAATGGCTGTGTGGTTATTTTGGTATGTACTCTCCTAACATAATCTAATGTTTTGCTTTCGCTGTAAAGCCTTTTTGAAATCGGACAATGTGGTTAGATTAACCTCTCTGGGCTAGGTGGGATGCAAGCGTCCCACCTACTCAACAGCCAGTGTAATCCCGTGGCGCGATATTCAAATACCTCAAAAATGCAAAAACTTCAATTTTTCAAACATATGACTATTTTACACCATTTTAAAGACAAGACTCTCGTTAATCTAACCACACTGTCCGATTTCAAAAAGGCTTTACAACGAAAGCAAAACATTAGATTATGTCTGCAGAGTACCCAGCAAGAAATAATCAGACACCCATTTTTCAAGCTAGCATATAATGTCACAGAAACCCAAACCACAGCTAAATGCAGCACTAACCTTTGATGATCTTCATCAGATGACAACCCTAGGACATTATGTTATACAATACATGCATGTTTTGTTCAATCAAGTTCATATTTATATCAAAAACCAGCTTTTTACATTAGCATGTGACTAGCATGTGACTAGCATTCCGACCGAACACTGCCGGTGAATTTACTAAATTACTCACGATAAACGTTCACAAAAACCAACAATTATTTTAAGAATTATAGATACAGAACTCCTCTATGCACTCGATATGTCCGATTTTAAAATAGCTTTTCGGTGAAAGCACATTTTGCAATATTCTAAGTAGATAGCCCGGCATCACAGGGCTAGCTATTTAGACACCCAGCAAGTTTAGCATTCACCAAAGTCAGATTTACTGTAAGAAAAATGTTATTACCTTTGCTGTCTTCGTCAGAATGCACTCCCAGGACTTCTACTTCAATAACAAATGTTGGTTTGGTCCCAAATAATCCACTGTTATATCCAAATAGCGGCGTTTTGTTCGTGCGTTCAAGACACTATCCGAAAGGGTAAATAAGGGTTACGAGCACGGCGCATTTCGTGACAAAACATTTCTAAATATTCCATTACCGTACTTCGAAGCATGTCAACCGATGTTTAAAATCAATTTTTATGCCATTTTTCTCGTAAAAAAGCGATAATATTCCGACCGGGAAATCGTTTTTTTTATTACAAAGAGAGTGAAAGTAAAAGCATGCTATCCCCTCATGCACGAGCCTCAGTCTAATGGCCCTCTGATAGAGCACTTGCCAAACGCGCTAATGTGTTTCAGCCTGGGGATGGAATTACATCGTTCAGCTTTTTCCCGCCTTCTGAGAGCCCATGGGAGCCGTAGGAAGTGTCATGTCATGCCAGAGATCCCCTGTATTTGTTAGAGATGATCAAAGAGGGCAAGAAATGGTCAGACAGGCCACTTCCTGTAAGGAATCTTCTCAGGTCTTGGCCTGCCAAATGAGTTCTGTTATACTCACAGACACCATTCAAACAGTTTTAGAAACTTTAGGGTGTTTTCTATCCAAAGCCAATAATTATATGCATATTCTAGTTACTGGGCAGGAGTAGTAACCAGATTAAATCGGGTACGTTTTTTATCCGGCCGTGCAAATACTGCCCCCTAGCCCCAACAGGTTAACGAGAGTCTTATCTTTAAAATGGTGTAAAATAGTTGATTGTTTGAGAAAATTGAATTGTGGTATTTTAGTTGTTTTTGTATTTCGCGCCATGCGATCCCATTGGCTGTTGGCTAGGGGTCCCGCTGGCGGAACGGGGTCCCGCTAGCGGAACGCCTAGATGCAAAAGGTTATGCCTGCTCATACCATAACCCCACCATGGGGCACTCTGTTCACAACGTTGACATCAGCAAACTGCTCACCCACACGACGCCATACCCTTGGTCTGTGGTTGTGGCGTGTTGGACATACTGCAAAATTCTTTCAAATGACAGCTTATTCATAAGCCGCCTCTAATGAATATTACATTCTCTAGCAACAGTTCTGGTGGACATTCCTGCAGTCAGCATGCCAATTGCACACTGCCTCAACTTGAGACATCTGTGGCAATATATTGTGTTTGACAAAACTGCACATTTTAGAGTGGCCTTTTATTGTCCCCAGCACAAGATGCACCTGTGTAATGATCATGCTGTTTAATCAGCTTCTTGATATGCCCCATCTGTCAGGTGGATGGATTCTTTTGGTAAAGGAGAAATGCTCACAAACCGGGATGTAAACACATGAAACATAGGACCAACACTATACATTTTTCAGTGTAGTTAAAGTATGAATGCTATAAAAAAAACTCAAGCAATCCGAGTTGGGGCAATCTGGACACATGGTTAGTTTTTTGTTAATTGCGTAAATTGTTTAGCTCTAAAGCTGACTAAAATCAAATAACAGTATGAGCATGTAAGAAATCTAGAATTGTGCTTTGCTTTGCAAGTACACCTAATAAGAGTATGTAAGAGTTCTAAAGTGGTCTTGCTTCAACAAACACATGAATAACATTGAGTGCTGAGGCGTATACTACAAAACTAGCTATATCTATTTGGGATTTTCTAAAGCTAGCTAGCTTCAGTTAGCTTCACATTCCAACTCCGGCTTAAGCTCAATGAAGCCGTTTTTATAACAATATCAAATCACTTGTGTAACAATTAAAGTGGAACTGACAGTGTTTCAGCAAAATGAAATCTTGTTCATATACACCCCCAGGAAGAATGATGCATTTTTGTTTTTACATTTTCTGACAAGTGAGCATTTTCACATTTTCATACATTCATAGAATGTTTGGGAAATATTTCTCACAAATTTAGCTAGGACTGGTCTGAGTGGCTAGGAGAAAACTGAAAACTAGCTGTTGGCAGACAGGTTTTAAAAAGTAGTTATAGGAAATTATTTTTTAAATACTTTGAAATAGAAGTGATTAGTTTTACCACAAAAATACTAATATCTAAATACACATGTATTTGAACCCAGAGTGTGGCTGAAGGACAATCAGCACAATGTTCACAGACATTTCAGATTTTAAACCTTTGAGCTGCTCTGTGTAATGTTTATTATGCCGGTTTAAATGTTGTTGTTTTTTTTTTAGCTGGCTACGTCTGGCACATTTACAGAAGTCTTCACTGATGTCAGATAAACGCAATTAATGAAAATGAAATTATTTCCACAGTATCGCACTAACAAATGGATAATCACACTATAGTTATGGTACAATACAGCACACTACAAAAACATTATGTACAGTCACATGAATGAATTCACCTTATGGTGGTATTTGTTTCTTTTTTTACAGTGGCTTGGGGCTCTTACTTCGACCATGCCCTCGCCTGGGAGAAACTAATGGACAATCCTAACATATTGATGGTCACTTATGAGCAAATGAAGGAGGTAAAACCCATATTATGTATAGGGTTGCAAAAATAGTGAATATTTGTAACGGAGACGCTGGGAGTCGAGAAGCAAGTGAAGGGGGTGAGTTTAATACAATAAACATGAAGACTCTCCATACCTGTGATGTGAATTGGAGGCCACGGTCAGAGACGATGTCCTCCATAAGGCCATAGTGCCGAAAGACCTGCTGGAACAGTGCCTCAGCGACCTGGAGAGCAGTAGGGAGACCAGAGAGAGGGATAAAATGACAGGATTTGGAGAATCTATCCACAACCACCAAAATGGTGGTGAAACTGTCAGAGGAGCGGAGATCAGTGACAAAATCAATGGATAGATGAGATCAGGGACACTGAGGCATGGGAAGGGGCAGGAGTTTCCCTGCTGGAGTGTGCTGGGGGGGATTTAGTTTGGGCACAGACAGAACAGGAGTTGACTTAGCGAATAACATCCTGCGCCAAGGTGGGCCACCAATAGAGAGACTGAATCTCTGGATGTCCAGTGATGACAGCTGTGTGTGCCCAGGTCAGCAACCGATCCCTTATCCCCATGGGAAGTGGGTGCGGGTTTCCTCTCCAGAGCCTGGAGAATGTCCACATCTACATCCCAGACCACAGGGGCTACGACTCGAGAGGGGACGGGAAAGTAAGTCCTCCAGCATGCGGTTGCCCAGTCCGTGATTCTCATCCTTGACCATGAGATGGTGGGGTTATGGCGTTGGAGCCATGGTAGGCCAAGGATGATCTTGTGAACTGATGCACTAATGAAGGGAATGTTTTCCAGATTAATGGACTCTACGGTGAGGGCGGGTTGTGTGTGATGGTTCCAGATCCTAGTGGCCAATTTATCAAGGGCTTGGACGGGAAACGGAGAGGAGAGCGTGTATGAGGTGATGTTCAGAAAGGATGCAACAGTCTGGTCAATAAAGTTCCCCGCGGCACTGGAATCCACTAGCACTGTAGAAACAGTACATGAGGGACAGCCAGCAAGTGTGATCACCACTGAAAAGGGTTTGGCAGAAAATGATGAAGATTGGATACTCACACCTTCCCCAGGAGGTGGAAGATCACGTGACTATCCCTCTGCTCTTGTGAATCCCGAGTTGGGATGTAACGGACACTGCTGAAATTGGGGGCCTCCTTGACATCAATAGGGACAGAGCCCCAGCAGTTTCTGTGTGCTTCACTCAGCCGCGGGGAGGCATGTGACCTTCACCTCCATCGGTTCAGGCTCTGCTACAGAGTCGTCGCTGAGGGAGGGAGAGAAGCAATGAGGGTACCAACGCTCCCGAAGTAGGTTGTCCAGATGGATGGCCATCGTGATGAGTGCGTCCAAGGAGAGGCTGTCATCTCTACATGCCAGTTCATCTGGACCTCCTCACGCAGTCCTCTTCTGAATAGCATATGGAGCGCCGGCTCATTCCATCTGCTGAATGCTGCTACTGTCCTGAAGGTGAGCGCGTACTCGGCAGTCTGATCATCCTGCCGTAGTTGAAATAGGTGCTCACTCCCCTCTCTGTCCTCCCGTGGATGGTCAAAGATATCTCTGAACAGAGCCATGAACCCCTCATACGAAGCCAGCGCCTCCTCTCTCCCAGACTGCCGTAGCCCACGTCCGCCCAGTCAGCAGAGAAATAACCATAGCAACCTTGGACCTCTCGGTGATGGGAATTCCCATCTGGTGTGCAAAATAGAGGGAGCACTGGAGTAGGTAGCCACTGCATTCAGATGGGGTTCCGTCATATTTGTCCGGGAGAGACAAACGGGCATCGCTGACTTGGGCGGCCTGCTGAACGGACTGGTGTGCTGGCTCGATACAAAACAAGAATAGTGTCAGGACATGAAACACATAACTAATACTGCCTGGGGAAGGGAATTAAGGGAGTGACAGATATAGGGGAGGTAATCAGTGAAGTGATGGAGTCCAGGTGTGTCTCATGATGAGGCCCAGGTGCGCGTAACGATGGTGCCAGGTGTGCGTAATGATGGTAATCAGAGCCAGTGATTAGTAAACAGGCCACGTCAAGCGCCAGAGAGGGGGAGCGGGTGTAGACGTGAAAATATTAGGCCTAACTTTTGAAATGTACCAGTAAACTACCAGAATTTTTTAGAGTTTTCATAACATGTTTTTAATATAAAATAATACAATAAAATGTTTTTAATATAAAATAATTGATTCACAAAGCTGTATAACATAATCCTAAATATAACAAATCAATTTACTGAATACTGTTGTTGTTTACCATGAGGGTTTCAGCATGAAATATCCTTTATATTTAATTTTTCTATGCCAATATATCTTTGTTGTAAATGTTTTGGGGCCCAACTGGTGGCAGTTGTGAGAAGTCAATAGTTGGAAGAGTTCCAGAGATAATTGTAAATTACTTTTTTTTTCATTAATTAGGCTCTCTTGAACCACATGGTCTAATTACTAGACACAGATAGAAAAACATAGATATATAAGATGTTTTTTGTATTATGTTAATTATATTGACTCATGGGTGCATCAATCGACACTAAGGATTTTAATTACCAACATTTCCGATGTGGTAAATTACTGGGAGTTTTACAACCCTAATTATGTGAGTAATGTACATTTATATGTCATTAACATTCACTTTTATCATTGTCTTACATCATATTGATGTCCTCCTGGCTTTTTTGAGAGTTGTGGAATGCACAAAGTTGGATGTACAAGTTTAAACTCCACTCTGTTTATTCTTCAGAATCTAGGTCAGGGGGTGCAGCAGATATCCAAGTTCTTTGGTTTCCCATTGACTGAAGAGCAAGTTCAGACAATTGCAGGGCAGAGCACCTTCAATGCTATGAAGGACAGTTCCAAGAACACCCATGGAAAACATGGCAATGTGTTTTTCCGAAAAGGTAAGTTCATAATAATTATAATAAATTGTATTCACAAAATGTTGTTAATGTTGTAAAACAAAAACTTTACTCCTCTCATTATTGTCCCCCACGATGAAATCTGGTAGGGGATTGTGGATAGGTCTCGGTGCGTAATTTACTGAATTAATTTACTGAATCACACCAGTGAAGAGTTGGTGTTTTTGTAGGGAGGTCAATGAGGATGTCAAATCGCTCCGCCATTTTCTGGTTGCTAAAATTCTAATAGTTTACCTAATTTCAGTTTATGTGACAAAACAAGCCGTCATTGTGCATATAATCATTTTACCATCTGAACCGCTGTGAAATATCTTTTCCATAACCTTAAATATTGTATTTTCATATTTTTGAAGCTGGTGTAAAAAACAAAGTAAAAGACACAAAAACTAAATGTAAGAACCGGATGTATAGAAATAGCGCAAATAGAAAAGATCTACCGCTTCTTACACTTATTTTCAATGAGAATGACAGATCGATAACTCCCATTATGTGCATTGTGTTGGGTCGCCCGAAAAGTTACATATTGCAGCATTATTGCCTAGAATGGTCCCACCTGATCTTGCCTCCTGACTGCCATCTAGTCTGAGTACCAGTCTCTTTAGCTAAAATTCCACTCTTTGCCACTCCTTGTTATTGCCAAAGAGATTGGCCTTTAGGCAATCTCAATGTTCAATATCTGATGGATTTACAGCAGAGTTGCTCATTGGTTGTTGAAAATACCATTAATATTTTCCATGACAACATGTGGCGCCTCGAAAATAGAATTAGAATTTATAACAAAGACAAAAACAGACATTTATCTGTTAGTGTAACACCCTGGCCATAGAGAGTTTTTTTTTGTTCTTTATTTTGGTTAGGCCAGGGTGTTACATTGGGTGGGCGTTCTATGTTCATTTTTATATGTTTTGTATTTCATCGTTTTGGTCCGTGTGTGGCTCCCAATCAGGCACAGCTGAAGTTCGTTGTTGCTGATTGGGAGTCACACATAAGTAGCCTATTTTTCCTTTGGGTTTTGTGGGTGATTGTTTTCTGTCTCGTTCGTGTTTGCACCTGACAGTACTGTTTGGCTGTTGGTTTTCTTGTTTTTGTATAGTGTTCTTACAGTTAATAAATTCCTGAAGATGAACACTAACTCCGCTGCACCTTGGTCTACTCTCTCTTCCGACGGCCGTTACAGAATCACCTACCAAAAAAGGACCAAGGCACGAGAGGCTGCCCCAAAACATTTTTTGGGGGGGGCACACGGGGAGTGTGGCGGAACCAGGAAGGAATTCTGGGCCAACTCCCCGTGCTTACGGCAGGCAGCGTGGTACTGGTAAGGCACCGTGTTATGCTGTGAAGCGCACGGTGTCTCCAGTGCGCGTGCATAGCCCGGTGCGCTATAGGCCAGCCCCCCGCAAGTGCCATGCGAGTGCAGGCATCGAGCCAGGACGGATTGTGCCGGCTCAGCGCGTCTGGTCTCCAGTGCGCCTTTTCGGTCCAGGTTATCCTGCACCGGCTCTGCGCACTGTGTCTCCGGGGCACTGGGAGGGTCCAGTTCGCCCAATACCTGCTCTCCGCCCGTGCCGGGCCAAAGTGGGCATTCAGCCTGGAGTGTGGGTAAATAGCCTAAGTACCAGAACTCCAGTGCTCCCCCACTGCCCGGTTTATCCTGTCCCTCCTCCTCGGTCCAGGCCTCCAGTGGGTCTCCACATCCTGGTCCGTCCTGTGCCTCCTCCTAGGACCAGGCCTCCAGTGGGTCTCCCCATCCTGGTCCGTCCTGTGCCTCCTCCTAGGACCAGGCCTCCAGTGGGTCTCCCCATCCTGGTCCGTCCTGTGCCTCCTCCTAGGACCAAGCCTCCAGTGGGTCTCGCCAGTCCGGAGCCGCCAGAGCCGCCCGCCAGTCCGGAGCCGCCAGAGCCGCCCGCCAGTCCGGAGCCGCCAGAGCCGCCCGCCAGTCCGGAGCCGCCAGAGCCGCCCGCCTGTCCGGAGCCGCCAGAGCCGCCCGCCAGCCTGGTGAGTCCTGTGCCTGCGCCCAGGGCCAGGCCTCCTTCATGTCTCCCCAGCCTGGTGAGTCCTGTGCCTGCGCCCAGGGCCAGGCCTCCTTTATGTCTCCCCAGCCTGGTGAATCCTGGGCCAGAGCCGCCTGCCAGCCCGGAGCCGCCGGAGCCGCCCGCCAGCCCGGAGCTGCCGGAGCCGCCCGCCAGCCCGGAGCCGCCCGCCAGCCCGGAGCCGCCAGGGTCGCCCGCCAGCCGGGCGCAGCCAGGGACGCCCACCAGTCCCCCGGCGCAGCTAGGGGTGCCACCTAAGTGGTCGAAGGCAAGGGTGGAGCGGGGTCCACGTCCCGCACCCGAGCCACCGCCGTAGGAAGGCCCACCCGGACCCTCCCCTTCAGTCAGGTTTTGCGGCCGGAGTCCGCACCTTTGGGGGGGTACTGTAACGCCCTGGCTATAGAGAGGGGTTTTTTGTTCTTTATTTTGGTTAGGCCAGGGTGTTACATTGGGTGGGCGTTCTATGTTCATTTTTCTATGTTTTATATTTCTTTGTTTTGGTCCGTGTGTGGCTCCCAATCAGGCACAGAAGTTCGTTGTTGCTGATTGGGAGTCACACATAAGTAGCCTATTTTTCCTTTGGGTTTTGTGGGTGATTGTTTTCTGTCTCGTTCGTGTTTGCACCTGATAGTGCTGTTGGTTTTCTTGTTTTTGTATAGTGTTCTTACGGTTAATAAATTCCTGAAGATGAACACTAACTCCGCTGCACCTTGGTCTACTCTCTCTTCCGACGGCCGTTACAGTTAGCTAGGAAAGTTGTTGTACTTTGAGGCTTAAAATCAAAATTAAGGCGATTAGTAGTTGGAAATGCAGTATGTATTTAAGAATTTAGACGTGAGCTAGCAACTTTTGAAAAACTGGACAAACAAAAAACGTTTCCAACATTTGCATAATCCTTGATTGGAGGATAGCTGTGAGGGTGATCAATGCTCTGTTCATTAACGGGTGCGTTCATAAATTCACTTTGGCTATCTACTCTGATTTCAGAGTGTGCCAGAGAGCAGAAAAAATATGAATTTACGAATGCGCAACACCCATTGAATTTGACAGGTATTAGTAAACGTCTGCAAAAAAACGTAATTCAATTGTGGCAGCACATATACAGTCACTAACGCTCTAGATAACATGACAAAAGTCTAGCCAGCTCTTCTAGGGCGAGTAAAATAGTAAAAGTGAGGTGTTCTCTCATTTGTGTTTAGCCAGTTAGCTTGGGGCTTGGCTGCCATTCAGAACAAACCCAACTCCTCAGACAGAGCGTCCAGTGTGCGCTCTGAACGCTCTGAGAGTGAAATGCACTGAATTTAAGAACTGACAATCTGACAATGCTCTGAATTTATGAATGCCCAGAGCGCACTCTGAACGTACTCTGATACTCCAGAATGAATTTAGGAGCACACCCAATGACAAAATGTTCATATTTGAAGATGGCAGAAAGGCCAGTCTCATTGACACGACATGGAGTACAGGGAGTGGATTATCTAAAGAGACTGGCACTCAGGCTAACTGAATTCCATTTCTGAATATATTTATTTTCATTGTTAGAGCAGCCACTGGAGTATCAGGTCAATATAATGGGTAATTTGTGGTGAAACACAACAAACTATATTAATTTGTCACGCGATGTCTCAATTTGCTTAGACAACATTTACTGTTGCCTTGTTGAACTATTGACCCAGGCAGATTTTGTCCTTCAAATTCACTTAACACACATGATTGTACAAGTCGTAGGCGATCGAATAAACCCCCACTTCTTTCCATTCTGCTAGCAAACGTGCAATCTTTGGAGAATAAAATCGTTGACCTACGCGGAAGATTAAACTACCAACGGGACATTCAAAACTGTAATATCTTATGCTTCACGGAGTCGTGGCTGAACGATGACGCTATCAAAATACATCTGGCTGGTAATACGCTGTCCCAGCAGGATAAAACAGCGGCATCTTGTAAGACAAGGGGCGGCAGACTATGTATTTTTCAAAATAAAAGCTGGTGCAAGATATCTAAGGAGTCTCGAGCTGTTGCTCGCCTGAGGTAGAGTATCTCACGATAAGCTGTAGGCAACACTATGTACCTAGAGAGATTTCATCTGTATTTTTTTGTAGCGGTTTACATACCACCACAGACGGAGGCTGGGACTAAGACAGCATTGAATGAGCTGCATTCTGCCATAAGCAAACAAGAAAACTCTCACCCAGAGGCGGCGCTCCTAGTAGTCGGTGACTTTAATGCAGCGAAACTTAAATCCTTTTTACCAAATTTCTATCAGCATGTTAAATGTGCAACCAGAGGGAAAAAAACTCTGGACCACCTTTACTCAACACACAGAGATCCATACAAAGCTCTCCATCGCCCTCCATTTGGCCAATCTGACCATAATTCCATCCTCCTGATTCCAGCTTACAAAACAAAAATAAAGCAGGAAGAAACAGTGACTATATCAATAAAAAAAGTGGTTAGATTAAGCAGATGCTAAGCTACAGGACTGTTTTGCTAGCACAGACTGGAATATGTTCCGGGATTTCTCCGATGACATTGAGGAGGAATCATTGGCTTCATCAATAACTGCATCGATGGCGTCGTCCCCACAGAGACCATACAAACATACCCCAACCAGAAGCCATGGAGTACCGGCAACATCCGCACTGAGCTAAAGGCTAGAGCTGCCGCTTTCAAGGAGCGGGACCCGGAAGCTTATAAGAAATCCCGCTATGCCCTCCAACGAACCATCAAACAGGCAAAGCATCAATACAGGACTAAGATCGAATCGCACCACACCGGCTCTGACGCTTGTCAGATGTGGCAGGGCTTGTAAACCATTACAGACTACAAAGGGAAGCACAGCCGAGAGCTGTCAAGTGACACGAGCCTACCAGACGAGCTAAACTACTTCTATGCTCGCTTAGAGGCAAATAACACTGAACCATGCATGAGAGCACCAGCTGTTCTGGAAGACTGTGTAGCCGATGTGAGTAAGACCTTTAAACAGGTCAACATTCACAAGGCCGCTGGGCCAGATGGATTACCAGGACGTGTACTGCGAGCATGTGCTGACCAACTGGCAAGTGTCTTCATTGACATTTTCAACCTCTCCCTGTCCGAGTCTGTAATACCAACATGTTTTATGCAGACCACCATAGTGCCTGTGCCCAAGAAAACTAAGGTAACCTGCCTAAATGACTACTGACCCGTAGCACTCACATCTGTAGCCATGAAGTGCTTTGAAAGGCTGGTCATGGCTCACATCAACATCATTATCCCAGAAACCCTAGACCCACTCCAATTTGCATACCACTCTAACAAATCCTACAATCTCGATTGCATTCCACACTGCCCTTTCTCACCTAGACAAAAGGAACACCTATGTGAGAATGCTATTCATTGACTACAGCTCAGCATTCAACACCGTAGTGCCCTCAAAGCTCATCACTAAGCTAAGGACCTTAGACGAAACACCTCCCTCTGCAACTGGATCCTGGACTTCCTGACGGGCCGCCTCCCAGGTGGTAAGGGTAGGTAACAACACGTCCGCCACGCTGATTCTCAACACAGGGGCCCCTCAGGCGTGCGTGCTCAGTCCCCTCCTGTACTCCCTGTTCACCCACGACTGCATGGCCAGGCACAGCTCCAACAACATCATTAAGTTTGCAGACGACACAACAGTGGTAGGCCTGATCACCGACAACGACGAGACAGCCTATAGGGAGGTGGTCAGAGACCTGGCCGTGTGGTGCCAGGACAACAACCTCTCCCTCAATGTGATCAAGACAAAGGAGATGATTGTGGACTACAGGAAAAAGATTTGGCATGTGTCCTCGCCAATGATATATCAACCTATAAGTAACATTGGAAATTGCAAGGCAGGTAATTGATCTAAACGGTTTATTGTAAGAGTATAGGATTAAACATTCATACAAACGTTTAATCTTAACCTGTCTGGGCTAGGGGGCAGTATTTTCACGGACAGATGAAAAACGTACTCAATTTAAACAGGTTACGACTCTGGCCCAGAAACTAGAATATGCATATTATTAGTAGATTTGGATAGAAAACACTCTGAAGTTTCTAAAACTGTTTGAATGGTGTCTGTGAGTATAACAGAACTCATATGGCAGGCAAAAACCTGAGAAAAAGTCAACCAGGAAGTGGAGGATCTGAGAATTGTAGTTCTTCTTTCTAGTCCCTTTCGAAACTACAGTATCCGTGGGGTTACGTTGCACTTCCTAAGGCTTCCATTGGCTGTCTAAAGCCTTCAGAAAGTGGTTTGAGCATTCTCCTGTCACTGGGCAGAGTATAGGAGCTCAGTTACTGAGTGGTCTGCCTGGCAACAAAGGGATTGGATATGCGCAGTCACGCGAGCACGCTGTTCCTTCTTTTTCTCCTTGAATGAATACGCTATTGTCCGGTTGGAATATTATCGCAATTTTACGTTAAAAATACCATAAAGATTGATTTTAAACAGCGTTTGACATGCTTCTAAGTATGGTAATGGAACATTTTGACTTTTCGTCTCTGGTACCGCGCTCGCGCGTTATGCCTTTGGATAAGTGATCTGTACGCACAAACAAAACGGAAGTATTTGGACATAAATATGGATTATTTAGAACAAAAACAAAATTTCTTGTGGAAGTAGCAGTCCTGGGAGTGCATTCTGACGAAGATCAGCAAAGGTAAGAGAATATTTCTAATACTAATTCTGAGTTTAGGTTGCCCCGAACTTGGCGGGTGTCTGTATAGCTCACTGTGATGGCTGAGCTATGTACTCAGAATATTGAAAATGTGCTATCTCCATAAAGCTATTTTAAAATCTGACACAGCGGTTGCATCCAGGGGTAGTCTATCTATAATTCTTAAAATAATTGTTATATATTTTGTCAACGTTTTGGTGGGAATACATTTTCTGAACATCACGCGCCAATGTAAAATGCTGTTTTTGGATCTAAATATGAACTTTATCAAACAACACATACATGTATTGTGTAACATAATGTCCTACGAGTGTCATCTGATGAAGATCGTCAAAGGTTAGTGCTTCATTTAGCTGTGTTTTGGGTTTTATTGACACATGTCCTTGCTTGGAAAATGGCTGTGTGATTATTTTTGTCTATGTACTCTCCTAACATAATCTAATGTTTTGCTTTCGCTGTAAAGCCTTTTTGAAATCGGACAATGTGGTTACATCAAGGAAAAGTGTATCTTTAAAATGGTCTAAAATAGTTGTATGTTTGAGAAAGTTGAATTATGACATTTTGTTGTTTTTGAATTTGCCGCCCTGATATTTCACTGGCTGTGTCCCGCAGGTGGGACGCTAGCGTCCCACGTAGCCCATAGAAGTTAAATGTCAACAGGATTAAAATTTAAATGTGACACATTAGAATATAATTTGTCACTTAAAATACCTTGATTAAACTATAATTGAATGAAAACATAGAATATATTAACTCAATCATGATTGGCTTGATTTAGATACCAATTTTAGATGTTGGCAGTTCAGAGATATATATTTTTTTAAATAAGAAATGACAGTACTGTATTAGTTCTTCATGGATTACATTAATTGGAAATGAGAAAATAAGTACACCAACATGAGCTTCCACTCATAAAATGTGTAGAGTAAATTGCTAAAGTAAATTATCTGTGGTAAACAAGCAAATACTTAAATTCAGTTGTACAGAATGATTGTTCAATAGTTAAGTCTTTGCTTAGTCTGCTCAAATAGTAGGTTTAGTTTATACCAAAGATAATACCCACCAAATAGTCTTGAAAAATGTTGGCATCATCCAGGACTAAAATGTAACACTTTTGTGAGCATTAATATGGTGGCCAAAAGTGGTTGCATTTGAGATTAGCAGTGCGGGTGATTTTAGCGCATATTAATGGTATGACAAAAAAAATCACCTTGTATTGAGACAATGTAAGTTGCAATTGACCGGTTAATCTCTTGAATGATACTAAAAAAAATGTAGATTTCGGCCTAAATAGACATACCCAAAAGTATTTGGATGTTCCTAATGTTTGGTATACACAGAGTACACTATAACTCAGTGAAGATCAAAGGGATCTCCAAATTAGAATTCACTGAGACCGGGTCTGCTAGCTTGTATGATTTCCGCCTAAATACTCGTACCCAAAAGTAATTATTTTTGATGAGATGGCCAAAAACAATTACTAGTAATGCTACATATTTCTAGAAAGGACTGGAACTCACCTTTCTGGGAAAGAGAGTTATATATTGCTGAGGTGTACTCACTTTTGAGGAGACAAGCTCAAGTACATAGTACAAATATTATGAAAATAGAAAAAAATCTTATTTTTTTATATTCAACAAAAGTGGGGGAACCTGTCACTTGTAAAAACGCGTAGTGCGTTATGATAAATTGCGTCCAATACAGTGGTCGCTGCACGATATCACCATAATCTATAACCAGCATTTTACATTTTATTTAATCTTACCCAGAGCAATTTAAAGTAATGAGTGCATACATCTTCATACTGGTCCTCCGTAGGAATCGAACCCACAACCCTGGCATGCTATACCAATAGAGCCACACGGGACCATGTGAATGTTGACTGAATGATTTTGTTTTCTGCTTTTTAATGAAAGGCTTGACCTACTCCTATAAAGGAAGCCCATTTTAATTCTTAACTTTTTTACTAATTCATCAATATGCTTTCTGATAGATAGCTTCTCGTCAATCCAGATACCCAGATATTTATAAGCGGGAACACAATAAATGTGGGCACCATCCAGGGGCGAAAATCTGATATCAACTTTGGAGGGGACAATTACATGACATTTTCTCAAGAGCAATTCCTGAGGGGGACACCAAAAGTAGTGCTGTAACACATAGCCTACATTGTAATATGGTAAATGTATATTGAGGAACCAAAGAAATAAGGTGTTTGCCGTACTCCTAACTACCGGTACCCAAAACTACACAACTAATCACAACAGCAATACCATTGCCGTTAACAAATCTTAGTTCAGTCACCAGTTTAAGTTGAGAGTGGGGGTATCCATGGCATTTTCCAATTATGTTCCTATTTTACAAGTAAAAAAAATTGAGAACAAAGACTCAACAAACTTACCTGCGACTCCCTGTCTTTGCCAGTCTGTCCCTGCATATCTGTCCCCAACTCTGCTGTCTGTGTGCCATCTGTTGCCTGCTCTGCCTAATGACATCATTGTGAAACATTTACATTAGAATTTCATTTCTTTCTTATGAACATTTTATCAACTAGTCTTTGAGATATTAGGCTACTAGGGTTCTTACTTTGCGTTTTGGTGTACTGAAAAATACTCTGATGTC
Organism: Salmo salar; assembly: GCF_965601325.2. Lineage (NCBI taxonomy): Eukaryota > Metazoa > Chordata > Actinopteri > Salmoniformes > Salmonidae > Salmo > Salmo salar. The sequence continues at coordinate 40,656,272 of NC_138302.1, read as the reverse complement.
CGTCTTTTATTTTTCTGCCATTTTTCTACCTGGCTGGCTACACACACACACAGTGTGTAGGTTATTTACAGTAGGAGATGGGCTTCTATCATCTTATCTTTTATCATTCTATTTGGGCTTCGATCTAAAAGGTAGCTAGCAAATGTGAAACGGATTAAAATGACAAGAGTTGACAGCTGTATGAGTTCACCATTTACACAACATATGCTGCAACCTTTTGTAATTTTAATAGTTTGTTTCATATTGGCTGGCTTCCAACAATAGCTGAATTTGCAAAGCTAGCGAGCACCAATTCCGTTTCAGTGGTGTTTGCTATAATCTTTGCTACCCGGGTTAAATAAAGGTGAAATAAAATAAATAAAAGTTCCCTTGCGACAATTTAGCTTTTGTACCGAGACCATTAAATATATTTAAGACAATGGTAGAAGAGAGTGTAGTTCTGTTCAGTTTGGACTTCAGTTTATCGCTAACCTTTATCACAGGGACTTTGAAGCACTAATTTACATCATCTGCATGCTGATCTTGGAATAAATTGACGATAGCAAAGATTCCATCTTTGACGAGGCCACATAAATGGAATAGGTACTAGCTAGCTTAATAGTTAATATTTGCGCGCTAGCTCTGCATATTCAGCTAGTGTGTGTGCGCGATTGACTGGATTAACCTCACGTCAGTTACGTTCATTGAGTGCCTTTCAGTCAGTAGACACGACCCCTCTGTTACCTTGCCAACTAAGGAACTGGCAGTGGATCAAACCATTGTGAGGCAAAGGGTGGGGGGTCTCAATCTTTTGAAACTTAAAAACGCGCTATTAAGTGTCTATAATCAGCACAATTGCTTTCATTGCGTATTATTAATATTATTTAAATTACATAGTTATGTTTCAGTGATATATTGGGCGGGACAAATCATATTTTTCCCAGGATGGGGGGGTTGTGTCCCCCCCGTCCCCCCCGGGATTTCCGCCCCTGGCACCATCTGATGTACAAATGCATAAACCATCAGAGCTTTTTGGAAAATAACATATATTTAGTTTTACCAATTTCAGTTCAACAAGGGCTTTCTGCAAAGCAAAAAAGGCAGATTGTAGCTCCAAGCCAGCCTTGTCAACAGAATGCACAACCGAATAATCTGCATACAAGTGGAAGTTACAATTACCTACAGACCAACCAATGTTGTTTGTATTTATAGAAAAGTCAAAAGTACAGGCCCAAAATTGACCCCTTTGGGACACCCTTAGTAATATCAAGGAAACCTTTCAATTGGTGAAGAGGAAACTGAAACCACCCAAAACAAACAACAACTGAAAAGGGTTGTAGTAAAGACTTTGTAAAACATTTCAAAATGAATATACAAGGATTTTGGTGATGTCAGTTGTTGATGTTTTCACAGGTCCAAAAAGTTGATCTTCGCCTTTGATTTGTCCCGCTTGCTTTTCTGCCTAGGTGAAGTTGGAGATTGGAAGAACCATCTAAGTGAAGCCCAAAGTAAACAGATGGACAAGGAGTTTGAGAAGCACCTGGCTCACACGAAACTGGGGGCTAAGTTAAAATATGATATTTACTGCAAGTAGGGAGCTGAAATTTCCAGATCCAATGCAAAATAAGCATTTTCAAAAGATTGAAATAGAAAAATGTTGCTCATGTCTACAGTAGGCCTAAACCTTCTGTAAGAATACTCAAAGATACATTTACAACGCAGAGAACTAAAGATCAATGCAACTACTTGTTTTTCAGTTCAACATCTGTTTAGAATCTGTGTAGGGGTTCCAGTTTGGACTCATAGCTACATGTGGCAAATTTTCATTGGTCCAAACTATCTACACATTGAAGCCCGAAACGGGATTCTTTGTATTTGGCCAGTTTTACTACAATGAATTCTAATTGGTTAACCACAGGCTAGGTTTTGGTATAAACTACATCCTGTCTCTTTGTTCAATGGAGAAACAACAAGAACAGGGAAGAATGAACATCAACCATCCACTTTCCAGCATAACAACTATGATTTGTTCTCTTTGAATAAATATATTTTTCTCCCCCTGATTTGTTTTGAGGTCTGTGTTGTCGAAGAATAACATAAACAGTATAACCAACCACATTTTCCAGCAGCATTTGTAGTGTTTTTCTTCTATTTTTACCAGAATATGAATAGTAAATTGATATGAATTTCATAATAAGTTAGTTAGTTTTGGAATAAAGCATAACTTAAGTTTGTTGGGTGTTACAGAAAGTATGTCTGTCTCCATAAATGTTGATTTAGCTTGTTTGACTTCAGACTGTAATAACACAATGGAACTGGAGCTATGCAATGGATGAAAGAAGGGACTAGCTTTATAGACTGTTGCTTTATTCTTAACCAGAGAATCTTGTTAATGCAAGATTACACTAAGAACATGTATGCACTGCATCCCAACACTCTTAAAAAATATATATTTCACCTTTATTTAACCAGGTAGGCCAGTTGAGAACAGGGTTTCGTTTACAACTGCCTCAGTGCAACGTTGTGCAGTTAGGCTACTTTTCAGGGCAATTCAGTATCATGCTCAATGAAAGACATGTAATTTGATGTAAAAAGAAATGTGCCAACATATCCCCTGACATTCACAGGCAATGGACACAGGGACATTCTATGGGTGAAAGGAGCCTAATCGAGCAGTTAGGATCATACCCTCTGGTAGTGAGGACAGTGAGCTTGAGGACTGTGACAACGATGAAGAATGGACCACAGAATCAGGTTTGAGAGGCTGTAAAATATTAGTTTATGCCCAACTTGTATTATTTCATGAAAAGAGTGCTTGTTTATGATATTTTTTATTTAATTTTTTTATTTCACCTTTATATAACCAGGTAGGCCAGTTGGGAACAAGTTGTCATTTACAACTGCGACCTGGCCAAGATAAAGCAAAGCAGTGCGACACAAACAACACATGGAATAAACAAACGTACAGTCAATAACACAATAGAAAAAGTCTATATACAGTGTGTGCAAATGGCATAAGGATGTAAGGCAATAAATAGGCCATAGTAGCGAAGTAATTACAAGTTATCAAATTAACACTGGCGAGATAGATGTGCAGATGATGATGTGCAAGTAGAAATACTGGTGTGCAAAAGAGCAAAAATGTAAATAAAAACAATATGGGGATGAGGTAGGTAGTTTGATGGCCTATTTACAGATGGGATGTGTACAGCTGCAGCGATCGGTAAGCTGCTCAGATAGCTGATGCTTAAAGTTTGTGAGGGAGATATAAGTCTCCAACTTCAGCAATTTTTGCAATTCGTTCCAGTCATTGGCAGCAGAGAACTGGAAGGATAGGCGGCCAAAGAGGTGTTGGCTTTGGGGATGACCAGTGGGATATACCTGCTGGAGCGCGTGCAACGGGTGGGTTTTGTTATGGTGACCAGTGAGCTGAGATAAGGTGGAGCTTTACCTAGCAAAGACTTGTAGATGACCTGGAGCCAGTGGGTCTGGCGACAAATATGTAGCGAGGGCCAGCCGACGACAGCATACAGGTCGCAGTGGTGGGCGGTATATGGGGCTTTGGTGACAAAACGGATGGCACTGTGATTAGCAATGCTGTAGACTGATGATGAAATTGATTCTGAAGTCAAATAAACTTTACTCTACAAAAGTATGCTCAACTACCATGGTTTTCCATGCAATAAGAGGGAAGTAGCCTATAAACTGATCATAGCTCAAATGTTATAACATTTGTGTGTGTTGCTCAAAACTCATTATGGGGTTGGTTATTACTGTCACGTGTGCTCCCTCTCCGGCCTCTAGGTCACCAGGCTGCTGATTATTGTGCACAGCGTCATGCGCATTAGAGCCTAATGACACACACCTGGACTCCATCACCTCCTTGATTATCTGCCCTTTTTATGTCACTCCCTTTGGTTCCTTCCCCAGGCGTTATTGTTTCTGATTCACTATCATGTCTGTGCGTTGTTTGTGTTTCTTGTTTCGTATTATGTTTCGTTCATTTATTAAATTATTCACTCCCTGAACTTGCTTACCGACACCCAGCGCACACGTTACAGAATAACGCCTCACCAAAGGGAAACAGTAGGGAGTGTTTTTTTGTTTTTGTGTTGGAGGTAATGTCGGATCCGGGTGTCAGTACCACAGCTACCAGGAAAGCCTCAGACGGTTTCGTCACACTCTCATGCCTCAGTTGGCTTGACAGGTTCCCATGCCTCGGCGGGTTCGACGGGTTCCCATGCCTCGGCGGGTTTGACGGGTTCCCCTGCCTCGGCTGGCTAAACAGGTTTCCATGCCTTAGCGGGATCGACAGGCTCCCATGCCTCAGCTGACTCGACAGGCTCCCATGCCTCAGCGGGTTCGATAGGCTCACATGCCTCAACTGGGTGAACAGGCTCCCGTGCCTCGGCCGAAGCAACTGGGGAGGTCTCAGCCGGCTCATCAGGCTTTCACACCTCAGCCAGTTCATCGGGTTTATGCGCCTCAGCGGAGATGACCGGTTCGCACCTGATCCCCGGGATAGTCCCTTTGGTTGGCGTCCTGCGGCTGGACCCGCATGCCGGGGAGGGGGGTACTGTCACCTATGTTCTCTCTCCGGCACTCTGGGTTGCCTTGCTCCCACGCCTCAGCTGGATTGACAGATTCCCGCGCCTCACCAGAGGGGACCGGTCCGCTCCTGATCCCCGGGATCGTCATTTTGGTCTGCGTTGTGAGGGGGTACTGTCACGTGTGCTCCCTCTCCGGCCTCTAGGTCACCAGGCTGCTGATTATTGCACACAGTGTCACGCACCTAAGCGCCTAATGACACTCACCTGGACTCCATCACCTCCTTGATTATCTGCCCTTTTTATGTCACTCCCTTTGGTTTCTTCCCCAGGCGTTATTGTTTCTGTTTCAGTTTCATGTCTGTGCGTTGTTCGTGTTTCTTGTGTTGTATATTATTTCATGAATTTATTCAATTATTCACTCCTTGAACTTGCTTCCCGACTCCCAGCACACACATTACAATTATGGTGCATTCAGTGTGTAGTGTAGTGGTTTCGATGTATATTCGCTTTTTTGATTGAGTTTGCCCCACCAATGTTTCCATAAAAAAAATATGGCATAGATATATTAATGTAACGGTTGTCGTCGGGAATAGAGGACCAAAACGCAGCAGGAATGTGGATGCTCATCATGTATTTATTTTTAAATAAAGAGAACACCAAAATAACAAAAACGAAGAACTCACGAACAACAAAACAGTCTTGTCATTCTCACACAGGCAAAACAAGAAACAATCTCCCACAAACACTTAACCAAACACATACCCATATATAGGACTCTCAATCAGAGGCAACTAGAAAACACCTGCCTCCAATTGAGAGTCCAACCCCAATAAACGAGACAAAGAAATACAAAAGACTAGAGACCACAAAGAAATACAAACCTAGAACATAACCCCAAAAACCCGGAAATAATAAATCAAACACCCTACTACATAAAACACCACCCCGAACCACATAAACAAAATACCCTCTGCCACGTCCTGACCAAACTACAATAACAAATAACCCTTATACTGGTCAGGACGTGACAATGAATTAGTTCACATCATAGAAAAACCTATAAATGTTTTGCAACAAAAAAAAGCAGGGTTTTCTTATTGGACAAGTTGACATAGTACTTCCCCCCCAATTTCTGCCCGTGTGCCTCTATGTCTAGTGAATACAACCCTGTCCCTGAGATTACACATGGTAACCCCAACACTTGCTGCAACAAGTAGATTCACTTGTCAGTCACAGTCAATTGTCAGTCACTAGCTACAGACTGCTACAGAGCCTCATTTTTATGATATAGACAATTTTGACTTTGTGGCTTTGGCAACTACTGACAACACTCCTCTCCTGCCTGCCTGGTTGCCTGTGTCGTGACGTTGTATTAGTTAATGTGACGACTGTTGCTCATCGAATGATTATAGGTTTCTAATTGCGTGATTAAATGAATCAAGCAATTATTAACTCATTAGTTTTATTGAGTTTCTATTTCCAAAATTAACTCAAAGAATATCAGAATATCGATATTACAACAGTCGCCAATTAATCAATTTCCTCTACAGTCTCATTCTGAACGTCGCATAATCCGGGAATCTGCACGGACCCGGGTCCCACCAATGAGTTCGTACCACACCAATCTTAGTTGATTATTTATTTACTAGAAAGCTAAAATGATGATAAAAGATACACAAAACACAGTCTAGGCTATTGATTAGGACTTAGTATAACGGGCCAACACACTATGGCGCGTGTTACCCAAAATGGGGATTTAAAAGAGAGAAAAAGAGAAAGTACACGAGAGAAATATACATTTGGGTGCATTCGTCAGCTATGCTTATTTTAACCCTAGCCTTGCTCCGAACTGCCGCTCTTATGGGTCAGAATATAATGATGTAATTACGTGTTGGAGGTCTCAGATGGGAAGCTCCGCGTGGGTCGTTTAGGCTTCTCAATGACGCACTTCTCTGGCGCAACTCTCTGGTTGTCCTCACGATGTCAGTGTTCTTTTGGCTTAGTGGTCTGATTCCTCGCCCTTGCTCTGATAGGGGTCTTCTGAGGACAGACAGCTCTGTAGCTCAGAGCTCACAGCGTAGGAATGAAACAGCGTAGATACCACGATTCGATGGGGAGTGTAGGCCAGGTGTTCCAGCTTGAGTTCACCCGCTTAGACACGGCTACTCATCCATAGTGTGCGTAGAAAAATATTTATTTGTCTTCTTCCTTGTTCCCCCCCCCCCCCTTGGTGGTTCACCCTGGTAGGATTTCCGCAAGCTGCGGATCACCACCAGAATGGACCTGGGACCTGGGAGATCCGGCAGGGGCTCTGTGTTCCGGCCCGTCATCCGGTTATCCCGGCTGGTGGACCTAGGCAGTAACTTGGCAGACGTTAATAACGCACGTTAAAAACACTCAGGCAATACATCAATACATCATTACATTTCCTCCCCAAACGAGCAGCGTTTTGGCTCTACTGCTTCCTAAGTGTCAAAGGATATGAAACGAAAAATTGGAATAGAAACATGAAAGTATACAAAATGTGTCTATCGCACTTTAATCATCTAATATGGACTATGTTCTATATATGTCCAAGGTCTTGGCTAAATGACTCTATCATGGCATTGTCTCTAATGTCATGTCTAGGGTGATGTATACTGTATAGGCAATCACTTGAAAAACTACAAACCTCAGATTTCCACACTTCCTGGTTGGATTTTTCTCAGGTTCTTGCCTGCCATATGAGTTATGTTATACTCACAGACATCATTCAAACGGTTTTAGAAGCTTCAGAGTGTTTTCTATCCAAATATAATGTAATAATATGCATATCCTACCTTCTGAGCCTGAGTAGCAGGCAGTTTAATTTGGGCACGCCTTTCATCCGGGCGTCAAAATACTGCCCCCTACCCTAGAGAAGTTAACAAAAACAGTCTGGTTGGGGAGGTTCAATTGGGTGATGGAGTCATGGCGTTCGTAAGTCATAGTGGCGGACGCGAACGGTGTGTTGACCAACCATCGGTTCCCTACCACCTCCACTTGTGTGGTGGTGGCCCCATCCCTGGCTGTTAGTTTGGCTCTACAGCGTTCTTCGCTGGTGATAGCTTTAATAACACAAAGACGCTCAGTGTCATCCCTGACAAACGGTTTGCTAGGACAGAGGTAGTGGACATCTTTGGTTAGAGTACACATTAACAGGTTAGGGGTGAGATAGAAATCTGGGTTGTTTTCCTGCTAAGCAACAACTGGGGGCATGGCAATCTTTACGTGGGTACTGTCGCGCCAAAATCCTACATTGAAAACCATTTTCAATCTATAGATATTCTCCAGTTCAACAACCGGCAGCGTTAGTAGAAAACCCACTTCATTACGATCAACATCAATGTGTATTGGGATGGCCGACCCCAGACTATAGGCCAAATGTGACTGTAACGGCCTTATCGTGGTTGAAGTGGCTGAGGTCAATATATCGTGCACCATTGAGAGGGGCACTAGATATGAGGGGATTCTATTCATGGCCAAGTGGTCCATGGAAGAGCTAACTTCACGGAGAAAATCCTCCAGTAACAATCGAACCAATTGGACATGGGCATAGTCATGGTTCATGACCTCTGCTAGCTTTCCTTCAGACAGGATAGTTTTGTTCAGGAGAGTAGCGTGTGTGTTGACCACCAGAATAGTGTCCTGGAGAGACTTTCCCACATGTTGCAACCTGAGGGCCTGTGCCTTCCTCTGCTGCTGGATAAGTGGCATCTCTTCAGTAATCTCCCTAACATTCCTCTTGACTGTGGCTAGACTGACTGCGTTGACAGCAGTGGTACCTAGGGCAAATAGTGACCCTACGGCTGCCCCTATCGATAGTGGTGCCCCGACGAATCGTTTCTCTCGCCTGGGCTCGGCTAGTTCTGACTGGGTTACTGTGAACTTTTGGAGTTGGGCCAACATATGGGCAGTGTCTAGCTGGGCATGCTTAATTGCCTGGCTGGTCCAGTCAGCCCCGGCCCAACTCAAATGCGCCGCAGGTGGAATGTGTTGGCGGTACACATTCTCTGCATCTAGGCGGACACACACCCTCTGCGTGTGTACTCTGCAGTTAGTTATGAGGAGTCCTGGAACGTCGCAGAGAACGATTCCCATAGGGGGTCCGTTCATGATTACGTCTGCTGGGTTGGTTTTGACCAGGGCGCAGAGTGTCAGGATCAGCCAAAGGAACTCCATTTTACAGAAATGCATAATCAGAGACTGTTGGATTATTTCAGTTATTTGTTTTTGTAAACAAAAATGTTTTGACAACTATTTTTCTGGTTTTCTTATTTTGAAACAGTACAGCGCAGGACAATATCAATAGTGACAACAGATGTATATCTGGTAGCTGGGAAGGGAATTAAAGATGTTAGGTGCAACGTACTGATCTCCTGGAAGGGATCAGCTGAGGGTACTTAAGAATTTTCTTAGTACCTCTGGCTTTGCTAGGTTTTTATCTATTCGGTGCTAACTAGCACCCCTTCTATTCCAATGGGGGGAGTGTACAACTTGATTTGGTTCCGGTGGACCCACTTTAGTGTGGCGTTTTGTCGACCTTTGCTGATTCTGATCTGGTAAGCTACAGGTGATAGCTTCACCACAATCTCGTGTGGGCCCGTCCAGTGGGGCAGGAACTTTGTTGCAACGCCCGCGGGTTTGGTGTATATGTAGTACCACAGCTTATCCCCGACCTCGAACACCTGGTGTGAGGCTTTTTTGTCGTAATAGGTCTTGTCACCTTCTGCACTTATTTCCAACTGTCCTTGAGCATACGTAAAGGTAGTCTGGAGATGGTTCCACAAGTCGGTCATGTATTGATGAGCCGTGTAGGCGGTGGCTGCGGCGACATCTCCCGGTTGGTACAGGAGATGCAGTGGAAGTGTCATTTGCCGGCCCGTCATCATCTCGAAGGGTGTTATTCCCGTAGACCTGTTGCGTGTGGCTCTGATCGCCATCAGTACCAATGGGAGTTTGAGGTCCCAATGTTTGTGGTTGGCTGCCACATATTTCCTCAAGATTCTGACGATTGTTTGGTTGCTCCTTTCTACCCTCCCCGAGCTCCTAGGGTGGAATGCGATGTGGAGTTTAGCTTTGACTCCCAGAAGCCTCCACAGTTTGGTCATTACAGCTGCCAAAAAGTGGGTTCCTCTGTCGCTGTCCACGGTTTCTCCTGGCAGGCCGACATGACTGAAAACGTGGTTTAGCAAAAGAACGGCCATGGTTTCCGCTGTGTCATTGGTCGCCGGCAGGCACTCCGCCCACTTTGTGAATGCACAAGTCACTGTGAGGAGATACTTGTTGCCTCTGGCCGACCTGGCAACTGGGCCGGCCCAGTCGATCTGGATCGAACTCCAGGGGTAAGACACACCCTTGTGTTGCAGGGGTGCTCTGTGAAGTGGCTTGGAGGGTTGAAACTGGCAGCAAACTAGACACCCCCTCACGTATTGTGCCACGTCTTGTTCCTTGTGAGGCCAGTAAGCCACCTGTCGCAATGTTTCACATGTAGCCTTGACCCCCCCATGGCCTCCACATGGCTCGTCGTGGGCATGGGCTATCATTATCCCCCTCTGTGTTTTAGGAACCACCCACCTTTGAGTGGTGTCGGTTTCTGAAACATACACCAGTAGGTCATCTACAAGTGTGAGGTGCTGTTTAGTTGCATACAGCGAATGCAAGTCGTGTGAACATGCCAAAGCTAGTTCTGACACTGGGTGGTTGACGGGATCCGACAGGAACGCCATCACAGTGGCGAGGGACTCATCTTGGTGTTGCATTGCTACCAGGTCGCCATTCAGGAATGAATGCATTAGCAACACATTATGTTTGTGCGAAGACGTTTTCCATGGTGCTACATGGCCACGGGTTACCGCAGACACCATAGCTTCCTCAGTGTTTTTTTCGTCTCGAGCATCAAACACGCAAGGGGTGCCGTGAATTGCACCGGATTTCGCCATGCTGTCGGCATGATCGTTGCCAAGTTTGTCACGACCAGGTGATTTGGAGTGTCCCTTGACTTTCTTCCAATACACCTGTATGTCGTGTTTGGTGATGAGGTCATCACAAGCTAGAATGAGCTCTTTGTTTTTCACCTCTTTACCACTTGAAGTAGTCATGTGCTTTTGTTTCCAAAACGGCAAGTGGCATAAGAAGGTGAGTCTCGCGGAGTTTGAGTCGGTGCAGATCGCCAGTTCTGACAATTCGTGTTTCACCGCCGTTTGCAGGGTGATCAGCACGCCAGCCACTTCTGCAAACTGGCTGGTCTTGTTGCCAAGCTGAAATTGAAGTGGTTTGCACGGAATGTCGTTGTGCCATACCAATCCCACCCCAGCTTGCACGTTGTCTAGATGGCGGTAAGAACGGCCATCTACAAATGCCATTGGGATGTCAAGACACACGTTCTCTTCGAAGTAGTGATGGTTCGAAGGCAATGGCGGAGCGATGTCACGCGGGGGTGGTGCGGAGCCGGTTTCATCGTCACCACAGTGTTGACACACCGCCAAAGCACTGCCCAAAGGCAGGTTTTTCACTTTTGCGTAGTTGATTACTACATCATGGCTCTGCAGCGTCATGAGCCAAGCCGCTACCCTGCTGTTGTGTACAGCACCCTCACGGATTCATTTGCTTTTCAGAAAAGTCACAGGCTGGTGACATGTTTCTATGATCACTTTTTGTCCGCCGACATAACTGGTGAAGTGTTCGATTGCCCAGACTGTCGACAGCAGCGCTTTTTCGCAGTCTATTTGTGTTCAGCAGGGTTGAGTGTTTTGCTCACGTAAGCAACCACACGTTTGTCTTGGTCGTATTTTTGGTACAACCCAGCGCTAAGGCAGTGCTCTGAGAAACCGACTTCCAAAAATGTCTTGTCTTTGTTGGGGTATACCAGGCAGGGTGCCTCGCAAAGCAGGTTTTTCAAGGAAGCCACAGCTTCGTTGTGAGTGGCATCCCAAACGAATGGGGTGTCTTTCTGAAGAAGACGAGTCAACGGTTTTGACAAGTCGGCGTAGTTTTCGATGCACACCTCGTGAAGGTTTGTAGGTGTTTTGATGTTGCGGACTGCTTGGATTCTGTTAGACTGTGGCAGGATGCCCTCGGCACCCACCAGAAGCCCAACGTAGTTTACCTTGGTCCTGCATCATTGTCCTTTCATGATGGCCAACTTAGCCCCTGCAGTCACGAGTTGGGTGAGAACATGGCTCATTTCATTGAGGTGATGTGACCAAGTCTCACTTCACATGAGAACATCGTCCACGTAGATTATCGTCCCCCTAGAGGCTGCGTCTGGCATTGCCTTGTGCAGGAAGATGTTGAACTCTGAGGGGGAGTTTGCATACCCGAATGGGCAACGATTGAACATGAAGAGCTTGTTCGAGAAAGAGAAAGCCAACTTGTGTTGGTCACGAGGGTCAACTGTCATGATCCAGAAACCATTCGCCACGTCAACGGTGGAGAAGTACTTGGCGTTTGCCACCTTTGGCAACTCTTGGTCGAGCTGTGTCATTGGCCAACGAGACAATGGAACCAGTTTGTTGAGTTGTCTATAGTCAACGGTAAGACGCCATTTACCCGTTGGTTTTAGAACGGGCAATACGGGAGCGCTGTACGTACTGTTACATTCCCTGATTATCCGTTTAGCTCTTAAGGAATCGATAATCTTTTGTACCGCTGCGTATGCTGCGAGCGGGATTTTGTATTGTCTAACAAATGTAGGAGTTGCTCCGGGTGGCGTAAGAATACGCACCACATGGATACCCGTAACCCCGCAATCCAGCGAGTCTGTTGACCAGATCTCACTGTGATTGTTAAACAATTCTCTCAACTGATGGCGTTCAGTGTCATTGACAAGAGCATCAGCCTCCGACAGTAGTTGCATTACATGTGCATGGCGACATTGTACAGGTCTTCCTCGGGTGGTGACGGCATGTCACTTTTGGGAGAGTCATTGGTTGTTACCTCACAAGAGTGTACTTCGCATGTACGAGGAGACGCGATATCATCCTCCGTGACGATGGAGTATAATAACAGGTTGCTGTCAGAATCGACATCCAGCCTGAACGTTGATGTGTCGTCAAGTGGCAATACGGGAGTTAGTGCGATTGCTTTTGACTGACAAGTAAACAGCGTACCTCCCTCACCATCTAGGTCTAGGGAGGACAGAAGAGGCCCAATCACGGGAACAACCAGTTCAAAATCATGGAAGGAGTAATCAATCAATGTTCCTAGCTGAGTGCGCTGAGAAATGGAAATATCCGCTTGAGTCAGATTTTGTATGAGGAGGTAAGTGGATCTAGCGGTTAGTTCCAACAGCGGGTTGCCATTGATAGTTAGCCCCAAGTCAAATAGTTGCGGAGAGGGTTGGAAGAACGCAGTCATGCCTTCCATCCGGTATCCGGGTGCCAGGTTCAGTCTTACAGAAACCTCTGTGGTTCTTGCCGGAATCAACATGGCGGACTCAGTTATCATCTTGCAAGCTTCACGAATAGTCTGCCCGGGTGCCATTCGCACCGGGTCGAAAGACAAGGCATGTTGGTTTGGCTGCACCAAAGACCAAAGAACTTGGTGTATGGTATCGAGTTTAACACCCAATCTTACCAAAATGTACACTCCCACATAGACTGTATGTGGGAGGTCCGCGACAACCAGTAGGTAGTGAGATACTTCCTTGGTTCCAATGCGGATCGATAGCGCACACACCCCTATTGTGGTGAGCGTCGTCTGGGGAGTCGTTCCCAGTGGAAATCTAAACGTTTTCGGCAAAAGGGGATGGCAGTTAGCCGTTTTCTAAATTTCATTGAACATTTCCAAACTGATTGTGGATTTTTCTGACCAGGTTGCCTGTCTGGCATCCTCAACCATAGTGCCGTTTAGGTACACGCCCCCTATCAGAGGAGGGCGGTAAGTGTCGGCTGGTGAGTCACCCAAGCCACACAGGAAAACGTCATGTTCGGTTAAGTTCTGAGTTGAACTCACCTTGTCATTTGCCACCAATGGCGGGCTCATGGCCAAGTTTACCGGGTTTGCGTCAGATGCTGACGTCGAACCCACGTCGTTGCACAATGTATGGCAGGTAGCCTTGGAAGAATGCGGTGAAGTCAACAGAGTTGGCATAGGTATTTGTGACGAGATTTGATTGGTTTTCCAATCCATTTGTGGTACCAAACGGTCAATTAAATCAATCCCAATCAGCATCCGTTCGATTTCGATGCTAGTCACATACACGGGGTGGATCAGTGACACGCTTTCAAAGTTGAGTTTAAGTAGGAGACGTTTGGTTAGGGGCGGGGTAGCTTGAGTGAAGCCTCGAAGATTCGTATCGCAATGTTCCGTTTTCAACCAACATTTTGCTGGGTCCACTACCATTTTAGTTCATCCAGCAAGGTTTCGGATATGAGGGAAATTGTCAAACCCGAATCTATCAGAGCGTGACAGGTCAAACAGTCCTCCAGGACTGTTCTAAGGTATGGCCTGTTCGAGTTGGTTTTTCTCGTCATATCCCCAACAAAATGGAGTGGGTTGGGAGAACGGAGCGGTTTGTAATCTGTGTCGATTTCCAAGACAGATAAGTCACCTACGTGAGTCAGTGGGTCCTCTATCGGAATGGGAGAGGAATCATCTGTTGCAAAGCTGCTTATCTTGTACATCTCCACATCTGTATCCAAGTCTGTAGACAAAACCTGCGGGCTTGTGTCTAGAACGAACGGTTCCTGGACAGGGATTTGAGTGGGGGCGGGGGAATGTAAATGTTTGCGTCCTCCCAAATTGCATGAGTTTTGGCGGACTTGGTTTCCAACGATTTTACGTCTAGTCATGATGACTTATCCTTGTCCTCTTTCTCAAATTTCTTACGATGCAGTACATCTCTTATCAGAGCTTCTATATCATTTCGGTTAGCGTTTAGATCATTGTTGAATCCTTTGTTGCCCTTGTTACGCTTGTTACCCTTGTGTCCTGACCCTTTGTGAGAGTTAGGTGCAGGGGCATGTCGGCTAGGTTGATCTCTACGGGACCTGTTAGATTGGGGACGTTCATCGTAACTATTGTTACGGCGGTGGTTGTCGCGGTGGTGGTTACTTGGTAGCCACCCCCTTTGATCGTCATCCTTTACCACACATGTCCCTGATGCAGCACCTTCTAATTCGAGTGATGGTTCCCGCCTAAGCTCGAAAGTCGAGGTGTCCAGGCTCTTAGCCCAGCTTCTTTTTGATGCTTCAAAAGCAGTGTTTGCAAACTCTCGGAGCGTCGAGATTGGCAACCCAACGTGGGCAGTAGGGCCCAAGTAGTTAATGAAGTTGGGAGACATGTTTGACAGGAACAGTTGTTTGAATGGTAATAGGTCTTCCATTCCTGTTTCAGTGAGCATGCCAAAGTAAGCTGAACGAAGCTGGTGATAGTAGGCTTGTGGGTGTTCATTTCGAGCTTGTCTGATATTGTTAGCCAACGAGCTATCGTGTTTGCGAGTCGCAGAACCACTGAATTCTATTTTCAAAACCGTGGCAAGTTTAGCATAGTCGTTTTGCACGTGTTGCTCTTGTAGACAGATGAACCTTGTCGCATGTCTGTTGGACATTCGCTTCAAAAGGTAGAGCCTGTCTGCATTCGTAGCATTTGGGTAGCCATCCAAGGCGTCCTCTATGTCTGCTAAGAATGTCTCAGTGTCGTTTGGCTTTCCTGGAACGAGGTCGAAGAGGCGGAAGTTTTTGACGATTTTGTCAAGGCGATCCCCACCAAGTGTGCGGGGAGCATCTGCACTCTCCCGTGGGGAATTGTGGGCCGAGAGGCCAAGAGGAAAAGTCAAGCTGTGGTTGTGTTGGCGAGGAGGCCCCAATTCACTGTGGGCCGAATGGCCAAGAGAAAGAGGCTGAAATCTCCTGTCATCTACATTCCCTCATTCTCTGAGCTCTGGATGTGAGCTAGGTTGCTTGGTTTGGTTGTCCCGCAATAGCGCATGACTGTCCTGGAGTTCCTCCAGATGATACCTAAGGGTGGTGTTCTGTTGCATCGCAGAGTCCATCTGGGAGTTGAGGGTGTTTATTTTAGACACGGAGGTGTTGCCCTTGCTCCGCTCGGCCTCATACTTATCTGTCATGGTTTGCAGGGAGAGGTCTCGAGTGTGGAGTGAGAGATCCAGTGATGCGATGTCCTCCTTTTGTTTAGAGGTCACATTTTCCAACTTTCTCACTTGGTCTTTCTCATCCTTCATTAAATCAGCGACTTCAATGAGTTCTGCTGTTTTGTCCTCCAACTTAGTCATTGTGTTCATTAACTGATCGTCTTTGGTCTGCAGCTTTTGGAATAGAGCATTATTGCTTTGAGTGGTTTCATTCACAACCATTTGCAGGGCATCAAGTTGCTCGCCCCGGTTTCTAGCTAGCTCGTCCGATTCATCTAGTTTTGCGTGACTTCATCGTATTTAGTTTTGGATAAAATGAGTTGTTCCTTTAGAATACGGACTTGGTCAAGAGTTTGTTCGCGTTCTTTGTTATAAGTGTTAGACAGATCTTCCAATTTATCTGTCCTCATACACAGTTCCTCGGCTAGCAGTAGCTTATCTTTTTCGGCTTTCGATGCCAGCTCCCTGGTTCTCTCCACCTGTGCCTTGAACTCCCCAGCTTCCTGCTCGTGCCTCTGCTGGGCACTGAGGTACTGGTGCACTGTCCATCTCTGCTGGTGGGCATAGTTGAGGGCTAAACTGGAGAGAACCTTCACAAGGCCTCCGCCTGATGGTCTATTTTGAAGAGCGCCTGTCGCAATGTCTGCATTTTTCTTGCTTATGGCATCGAAATCTAACATTTTCAGCCCCTCTGCATCGTTAGGATTTGCATCGTTGCTGAGGTCAGCGATCAATCTTTCCGTGGGTGAAGGTCCACTGATTAGAGGGGAAATGGGTGGAAACCCATCTGATGGATTGCTCATTGTTATGATTATCAGTTATTTCAATTTACGTAATGTTTGGGTTTTTGAGTTGGAGGCTGCAAACACGATTTAACTCAGTTTGTAAACGTCAATGAATCATCAAGACTGGGTCAGTAATGTGAGTTGGTTATTACTGAACTTGCCAAAACAGGTTTAATTGATTAAATCAATTTTAATGATAAATCTAACCTGTATAGGCTATTTGGGAATTTTAACTTTAATTCACCTGAAAGAGTTGCTATCTCTAAGTTAATGTGGAACAGTTTAACCATGTCTCATTGGTTAGAACACATTAGTTTGTGTATTATTCCAATAACCAAACTGGAAAGGTAGTGTATCAATTTAATGTATGTATAAAATTGAATGAGACAATGATATCCAATCAGTTAAGACTGGTTTGATATCCTATAGCGTAACCTGAATTATTTCACGAAAAATGACTGGCGATTCTTCGCCAGAGGTTACTGATAGCGTAAGCTGAGATCTCACAGGATTCCCGCCTGGCGTGGGAGTTCACTATGAACAAAGGGGAAAACAAAAACGGCTGCTCCCCTTTGTTAGCTTTGCATCTGGCGCAATGCTTAGCTTTCCTTGCGCGGGGTTTCCACCTCGCCGCACAAGGGAAGTTCCCTCCAACAAGGGAACAGGTTTACTAGGTGACGTTTCACGTGCAACCCTTAAACTATTCACGTTACCCAACGCGAGAGGTAGAGAGATAATGACTTCGCTTCGGCCAAACGAATATATCTACTCTAATTCCGTAATGGCTGGCTCAAATGTACTCTGCTCTAGGAATTGCTTATGACCGCGTCAGATCGCTCTTGAAAGCGATCGACAGAAATAACAATACGTTTGGCCCAACTAGTATTATTCTCAGAATGCCTGCATCGGCTGGTACATATGCCCTAGCTCGTAGCATTCAGTAGACCCCCCCTACACTGGCTTTCGTCAGATATACCACAGGGGTGGTTCTCTCCCGACCAGTATCTGGGTGAAATGGAACGTCACACACACGCTTCTCTCCCGCACTAGTCCTGCCTATAGCTATTAATGATATATATGTATCTTGCTAAACAATTGGTATGGAATTACCCAATAGTGCGGCCGAGTCCTATCTTAGATTCCTCACAGGGGGCGCCAATATGTTGTGACGTTGTATTAGTTAATGTGACGACTGTTGCTCATCGAATGATTAAAGGTTTCTAATTGCGTGATTAAATGAATCAAGCAATTATTAACTCATTAACCTGGGGCACCATGGGAAAATTAGTTTCATTGAGTTTCTATTTCCAAAATTAACTCAAAGAATATCAGAATTTTGATTTTACAACAGTCGCCATTTAATCAATTTCCTCTACAGTCTCATTCTGAACGTCCCATAATCCGGGAATCTGCACGGACCCGGGTCCCACCAATGAGTTCGTACCACACCAATCTTAGTTGATTATTTATTTACAAGAAAGCTAAAATGATGATAAAAGATACACATACACAAAACACAGTCTAGGCTATTGATTAGGACTTAGTATAACGGGCCAACACACTATGGCGCGTGTTACCCAAAATGGGGATTTAAAAGAGAGAAAAAGAGAAAGTACATGAGAGAAATATACATTTGGGTGCATTCGTCAGCTATGCTTATTTTAACCCTAGCCTTGCTCCGAACTGCCGCTCTTATGGGTCAGAATACAATGATGTAATTACGTGTTGGAGGTCTCAGATGGGAAGCTCCGCGTGGGTCGTTTAGGCTTCTCAATGACGCACTTCTCCGGCGCAACTCTCTGGTTGTCCTCACGATGTCAGTGTTCTTTTGGCTTAGTGGTCTGATTCCTCGCCCTTGCTCTGATAGGGGTCTTCTGAGGACAGACAGCTCTGTAGCTCAGAGCTCACAGCATAGGAATGAAACAGCGTAGATACCACGATTCGATGGGGAGTGTAGGCCAGGTGTTCCAGCTTGAATTCACCCGCTTAGACACGGCTACTCATCCATAGCGTGGGTAGAAAAATATTTCTTTGTCTTCTTCCTTGTGTTGCGTTTTAGGGTTCGTTGACTTTTTAGACCTCGGCTGCAGCTTGGGTCACTTAGTCTGATCTGTTCATTCTTAACTCCCATGTCTTATACCCTCGGGTCAGATGTGGGCGTGACCGCCTTTAGGGCAATTCTCTGGGCGTACCAAGTTAAGAGGCAAGGTCTAGATTTTACTCAAATCCAATTTTAGACAACTAACTTCACATTTCATCTTTACCAAAACATTCTCTTTGATTTGGACATTTTCCACACAACGTACAATGTATAAACATCAGGCATATACTGGGAAAACTCTTAAAGTTACAATGTTTTCGTAATAACGTAATCTATTAACCTTTAATAACAAAACAAAAATTACATACATTTTCATATTCCATCTATCATCATGACCACCATTGTGGCTGACGGAAACCATTGTTCCAAAGTCCCTTTATTGCATGTTTAATGTTCTGAGGCTGGTTCTTCATAGTGAGAGGACAAAGGAATTTTGTCTGTGGCCTAAGATTTATCATGGGCGTGCGGGGTCATAAAACCCCCACATCTTCACACCCCTAGATCTCTCCTCCTCTGTTGAGGGTGAGAGATAATCTGTAGGGTTGTGGTCTCCTGTAACCTGACCTGATCAGGACAGTCATGACACCTGCCTCACGAGAGAGTGAACACAAATTTTCCTGGAAAACCAGGTGTGTGTTAATAAAAGCAGTTTGGATAATTCTAGATAGCTATAGGTTGGTCTTCCTCTAAAAGTACTAACGTTATCTTCAGTTAACATTAGCTAGCTAGATTGATGCAGCCAGCAGCTAACAATAATAATTTTGACTCACTGAATATATGTGTTTGGCACAGAAAGATGAAATGATCTAATGCTGCTACCCAAGGCCAAGAGATATAGAAGTTTGTGAAAAGGTTAGTCAGCCAGTTTGTTGGTCCAGTAATGTTGTAATTTATTTTATTTCCACTGTTGGTGATTATTCACAAATGTTTCTGGTAAAAAAAAACTACAAATTCAACAATAGAAGCACAATAGAGAACAAAAGAGGAAAGGCTCTCCCCCACTTGTGCCAAATCATGAGAATACCTGGACCTATGGAGATGTGCCTTTTATTAAGTAAATTAAGTATTAAATGAGGTGAAAAGAACACTGGAGTAAGACTTAAAATAATGAATAATTACAGAAGAACACTAGGTCAGATTATGAAATAATAGGTTTTATGAAACATTTTAAAAAAGCATTGTTACAAAGTCTACTGTGTATAGTGTAAAATACTTTTCTACATTGAAACCTGTCTGTCTTTAAAAAAAATGTCAAAGTCTTATGCTTAACATTGTTGGTTTATAGAGTGAAATTCATATTTAAAGACATTGTAACCATTTTTTGCATAACGCTCAGCCTTGCTATTGTAGTTCGCTACACTACAGAGTATGTTGTCCATTGAAGTTGAAATGAAAAATATCAAAGTTTGTGGTAGTTTAAAAGTGTTTGATCCACCTTAGGCCAGGAGTGTTTCCAATTCACATGACCCAAAAAGAAAACCCCCAGCCTTATAGTCATAGCACTGATGAAAAAGGAAGCTAACTATAATGGTCCCGTGTGGCTCAGTTGGTAGAGCATGGTGTTTGCAACGCCAGGGTTGTGGGTTCAATTCCCACGGGGGACAAAAATGTATGAAATGTATGCATTCACTACTGTAAGTCGCTCTGGATAAGAGCATCTGCTAAATGACTAAAATGTAAAACAAATATAAATAATAATAATATTTTGTCATAGCCTATGAATAGGACCGAGAGTTTTACCTGACCAGGTCATGAGATCAGGAAAAACTCCAGGCCCCAGAAAAGACATGTCAAAATTTGGCCACAACACTTTCTAACCTGTGATGCCACCTTTTCTCAACCACTCTTATCCTAATCAGTCAACACAAATCTGCTACACTTTCTTTGAGCATTTTACGCAAACAAATCGCTTGCAATATTTACAAATCAGAATAATAATCTTATCTTTAATTGATTTGTCCCTGTAGGGGAACTTGTTTTGGTGCTAAGTAGAACCCTTTTGAAGACCAATAAGAGGATTATTTGATTTGCGCAGCAAACCCAGAGCTCCAATCACAAGAAAGATGCAAATGTGGCCAATCTTTGCGAATTTAAAAAAATGTATTTAACAGAAAATAAAAGTTGCACACCCTCAAAACCCCTGCCTGCCCTGTTTGTTATTATGGACGATGTGATGGGTGCAGATTGGGTCGTAAGTGGCGGTCCCTCACAGTCCAGACCCAACATGGTGGTAGAGTGTTGGTCTGTGATCCACTTCAAACTGTCAATGCATAAATCATGAATCAAAATTGTGTCTATTGCAAGAACATATTGTAATTTCACATAACTATACCACAAGGTAGCTACTCTACCTGCTTAATTCACGATGAGAAAACTAACGAACTAGCAACCTAGCCAAGTTACTAAGCTATTTGTTAGCTAGGCTACCAGTTAGCTTTTTCCCCTTATCAAGCCTAGCTAGCTAGCCCTACTGGCTACTGACCAAATTAGCTAACATTTTTGATTGTAGGTACTAAGATTAGGGATGTTAATTTGCATAATTTAGTGAAATTAAATTGGTCTGTGTGTATTTTCTTTAGCATACACAGCCTATATTGAGGAGCGGAAAAGCCTATCAACTGTCGGAGAGCGCAAGAGCAGCTTCTCAAAAAGCTGGTACTGGAGTGAAAGCATGTGCTTTTGTAAACCCAGTTAGGGCCGGCCCTGGACGACAAAAAAACCTGCCACCCCCCTCCCCGCTAAATTATGTACAGCAGGGGTTGGCGATCGGTTTGGCCATGGGCCAATTCTTTTCTCAGCTAAAAGTCTGAGGAACAGATACAAGTGTCGCCATACATGGCTCCCTAATCTTGCCTAGTGGGAGGGCTGGCCCTGAACCCAGTCATTGTGCAACAAATAACAATTGTAAATGCAATTGTGTTTTAAAACCGGCCATGATTAAAACCTGTTAGGGCTAGGGGGCAGTATTTGCACGGCTGGATAAAAGAAATGTACCCGATTTAATCTGGTTACTAATCCTACCCAGTAACTAGAATATGCATATACTTATTATATATGGATAGAAAACACTCTAAAGTTTCTAAAACTGTTTGAATGGTGTCTGTGAGTATAACAGAACTCATTTGGCAGGCAAAACCCTGAGACATTTTCTGACAGGAAGTGGATACCTGATGTGTTGTATTACCTTTAAACCTATGCCATTGAAAAACACAGGGGCTGAGGAATATTTTGGCACTTCCTATTGCTTCCACTAGATGTCACCAGCCTTTACAAAGTGTTTTGAGTCTTCTGGAGGGAGATCTGACCGAACAAGAGCCATGGAACGATGATGGCCCATTAGACACCTGGCGCGCGAGTTCATGTTGGGTACCCTCGTTCCAATACGGTATAAAAGAGAATGCATTCGTCCACCTTGAATATTATTCATGTTCTGGTTAAAAAAGGCCCTAATGATTTATGCTATACAACGTTTGACATGTTTGAACGAACGTAAATATATTTTTTCCCCTCGTTCATGACGAGAAGTCCGGCTGGCTTAGGTCATGTGCTAACAAGACGGAGATTTTTGGACATAAATGATGAGCTTTTTTGAACAAAACTACATTCGTTATGGACCTGTGATACCTGGAAGTGACATCTGATGAAGAGAATCAAAGGTAATGGATTATTTACATAGTATTTTCGATTTTAGATCTCCCCAACATGACGTCTAGTCTGTATCGCAACGCGTATTTTTCTGGGCGCAGTGCTCAGATTATTGCAAAGTGTGATTTCCCAGTAAGGTTATTTTTAAATCTGGCAAGTTGATTGCGTTCAAGAGATGTAAATCTATAATTCTTTAAATGACAATATAATATTTTACCAATGTTTTCTAATTTTAATTATTTAATTTGTGGTACTGACTTGACTGCCGGTTATTGGAGGGAAACGATTTCCTCAACATCAATGCCATAGTAAAACGCTGTTTTTGGATATAAATATGAACTTGATAGAACTAAAAATGCATGCATTGTCTAACATAATGTCCTAGGAGTGTCATCTGGTGGAGATTGTAAAAGGTTAGTGCATCATTTTAGCTGGTTTTATGGTTTTGGTGACCCTGTCTTTGAATTGACAAAACATTACACACAACTCTTGTAAATGTACTGTCCTAACATACTCGAAATTTATGCTTTCGCCGTAAAACCTTTTTGAAATCGTAAAACGTGGTTAGATTAAGGAGATGTTTATCTTTCAAAGGGTGTAAAATAGTTGTATGTTTGAAAAATTTGAATTTTGACATTTATTTGGATTCAAATTTGCCGCTCTTGAAATGCACCTGCTGTTGATGGAGTGCACCACCTAGCCTTAAAAAGAGCTACTATTTTTACTTCTCAATCTCAGCTCATAATTAAAGCGCACCTCCCATTCGCCATTCAAGTGCATAGGCTGTAGTCAGTTGAACCTAGTTTGGGAAACGCTGCATTAACAAGCATTTCTCTCCTGTTCTGTTGGTTTTTATCAATTTTCTTTCATTCTCCAGAAGCGAAAGGCACAATCCAACTCATTTTAGAAACCCATCCTAGTTTTTGTGTATTGGATAGTTGATTGTTAAGATCATTGTCTCTCCGCTGACCCAGTCAATCAGTAAATGAAACAAAGCCATTCTAAGTTCCAATAAACCACCTTGTTTTTTATAAGAGGCAGGACTAACAATCACGTTAACAGATGTAAATCACGTTTGAATAGAGTGCCATGATAAAAAAGACTACAGAACAAAGACACAACAAAAATCACATAAAACAATTAGAAATAATGTGACTTACCTGAAATCAGTGGAGTATACTGGAGAACGGAAGAGAGAGAGTTCTATGTAATGCTATTCTCATTCTTCGGCGCTAGTGGAGAAAGACCACCAACATTTTGCTGGGGAACGGAAGATTGACTAGCTTGCTAATAATGGCGCTGGGAGCGGAGAGCCTTCGGCTATGGAGAGACCAGTTAGCAGCAGCGCGGGATCGCGACCAGAAAAGTCAGGGATCAGGACATTGAGTAGCGCGGGAAGTTGCAGCTCGAGGAGAGCGGACATTGAACTACAGCAAAGGGAAGTAAAACGGTCACTACTGGACTTGGGATTTAACATCATTCATAGAACGGGATAGCAGTGTGAACGGACAGTGTGAAGTTGGCAACAATAACAATTAGCCACAGTAGCATACAGTGCAGTTTACGCAAATACGGCTATTCTGGAAACTCATGAACTGGAGCATATTTTTTATAACTAAACCAAGATAGAACATAGCCTGTCGCTTCCAATGGGAACAACTGATCCATAGTGGGCAGAGGAAGCACGGAGGAGGCAGAGCCAAGCACAAGCTAGCGAGATCCTATTTGTGCTTTCTAGCATAATCTGCATATTTCCGTTAAGGAACGTCTACTGTGAATTGCGCATGTGCAATAACTGAATTTGCCTTTGCACTCCTAAACAATGCAACTTTTGCAAAGGATAAAGTTTACAAACCTTAGTCCACTCTGTTTATAGCATATTATAGTTTTGGGAACAGAAAACTGTATTGAGATCAAATGTTTCACGATGAGAATATTTGCAGAATGTTGGCCAAAATCCATCCTGTTCCGTCTTTTCCCACTGGGCTTCCTCTTCACTACCATATTTGGGAGTGATTGGAAACGCCAAGCAGATGCTTCACATTTAAACATCCAGTGAAGTATCTGTCTCATTGTTCTTTCTGTGATATCACTAGCTCTGACTATAGAAGCAGATTACAAACTCATTCCAGCTGAAGACAACTAATATGGTAACTAATATGAGAAGCGAATTGGTGTTTGTTTGACACTAAAAGAAAGAACATTAGTCAGCCATAGATTGTGTAGACATCGAAACTGGGACGAGTGTGTCACTATGCTTCTCTCAATGCATAATCATTCCTCGCTGGGGGTACTTTTCACATCTTTTAGGCATACTTACCAATGGACAGTCAAACATTTTCAGGTCATGGTTGGCAATAATTTTATTAGAAAATATGTATAAAGCCTATAGGCTTAAATAAATGAATACAAACACATTTTCTGATTACAGTACTTGTCCGATACATTCTTTTCACCACATGTGGCCAAGGTGAGAGTTTGTAAAATACAGACAGTAGTAGACATACATCTAATTACAAGTACAACTTTTCTTTTTAAGCATACTAAAATAAGCAAAATACCCTCATGGACCTATTCCTGTTCTATTGTGAATAGCAGTGGTCCACTACAATAATAGCTGAGCCCCTTAAGTAGCCTAATAGTAACAAAATAGAGCAAAAACAACAAATGTCATTATATATAATAATTATTACATTTCTGTATTAGATATGTAGGCTTATGTTTTATATATAACAAATATTATTTTATATTAGCCCTATATCTACTATTCTTATTGTTTTCGCTGTTCATAATTGATCACTTGGCTACATTGACCTTGTCATTCATGCCATTAAAGCATATAAAGTGAGAGGGAGAGACAGGATTAGTGGTAGCATATTCATAAGATTTAGAATTTTCTGGGGAGAGATTTAAAAGAGCACACAGCAGGAAAAAAGGAGAGGTTAATGAGACGCAGAGCAGGGCGATACTCACCACTACGCAGGTGCCTTACCAGAGAAGGAATCCTTAATGGAACCATGGAAAACCACAGGTGTGGCAAATCATAAATCAAGTGGCCACCTCTACTGCGCTGTGTAGATGATAAATCCGAAGAGATGAGTTGGCAATGTAAGTAAAAGTCATGTGAAATTAAATCACTGAATGATCCATCCACATTGCGTCTCATAACAAAGCTTAACACTTTGGAGAAGTCAATGGGTTATCAAACGGGATTCTCAAACGAGAGACCACAGTTGACATCCACTAGTTGCACATTTCACTCATCTACATGTTTTTAAATAATCATGCAAAAATCATGCAAATACTAAAAGATGCTGTGACGCCAAATTTCTTTAAATAAATCTAACTAATCAATAAACAAGTAGGCTACTTTCAGACATCAAAGATTGTTGTTGTCTATAATATACAAGGGGGTTAGGGTATAGGCCTGCATGAGGGGATTTGATGGAGGAAGACATTTCATCAATAATGGGGCGATCTGGACTAGGATTAATATGCTGTAGCAATTTTACGAAATAGGCTTGAATTACAAACTGACCCATCATAGCATGCATGCAGCCACCACTTCAAATGAATTAATGAAGTAATACAAATAATTGAGGGTTGTTAGCTACAAGTAAATAGAAGACTATCAGAAAAAAGAGCAGTACGGCAATGATCAAACATTAATGCATGAGACTAGTGTTATATGGATCATAGAAAGCAAGCGAAACCTTAATGGAACCTAGCACGGGCTCACTGTCAAGGCTCAGAACTATTTGAATGTTAAGCATTGTTAAATATCCAAGCTGTGTCCCAAAACTATCATTACTGAAGTTGCACTTGAAAACTCTCGTTATTTACCGACTGCCTCAGACCACTCGTAGAACATCTTAAGTGCGTTGTTAGATGCGTTTTTTTCTGACTGCATCTCTTTATACCCAAAAGACATCCACTAAACATAGAAACATATTTATCAGTCTCTCTGTGACCGCCGCTGACAACTTCACAACCGTTAAACTATGTAACTGTTTTAAAGTCACTATTGGCCTCATGGTGAAATCCCTGAGTGGTTTCCTTCCTTTCCGGCAACTGAGTTAGGAAGAACGCCTGTATCTTTGTAGTGACTGGATTTATTGATACACCATCCAAAGTGTAATTAATGACTTCACTATGCTGAAAGGGATATTCAATGCCTGCTTTTTTTTTACCCGTCTACCAATAGGTGCCCTTCTTTGCGAGGCATTGGAAAACCTCCCAGATCTTTGTGGTTGAATCTGTTTGAAATTCACTGCTCGACTGAGGGACCTTACAGATCATTCATTGTCTGTGTGGGGTACAGAGATGAGGTAGTCATTCAAAAATCATGTTAAACACTATTATTCCACACAGAGTGAGTCCATGCAATTTATTATGTGACTTCCTAAGCACAGATTGTTAAAAAAAAAAGCCTATTAAATGGTATGCATTCACTCGCTAATGTTAAACAAGCATATGCAGTACGAACAAAAGCAGGACAACTGAAAATAAAGTGTGCACTAGCGACACCACTTCCTCATACTTACAAAATAAAGAAGAGGTAAGTCACATTGTAAATGGCATCCATAAGTCTCAAAAATTAATCAGCAATGAGAAACCAAGTCGGTAATGTCAACGGTTAAACCATTAAAGATGTATCGCATGCCAAAACATTGTGTTTCTTAACACTGTTTTGTTTATTTACCACTGGTATTGTTTTAAAGTTGTTTTAACCGTTGACATCTGCAAAGACATGGCCACAATTTACACGGTCGAGAAACGGGGGTTTTGTGACTTCGTCCTAACACCCGACCCAAGAGCATGTCATGCCTAGATCAATTCCCCTCATAAAAATTAAATGGGCAAACTTGCAGAAGGGCTAACTTGCAGCATGCCATAGGGGGAAACAATTGCATTTGAAAATATGGATAGCAGCATGCTATGTTTTGGTTGCATAGTGAAAATTGTTACCAAACTTGCCTACTGTTGGGTGAAGAGAATCTGAAAACATACTTACTCATGTCACTGATGGAGTGCTAAGGTTTAGATGGTCTACACCAAAAGTGAAGGGTTATAGGAGGAAGGTACAGTTGAAGTCAGAAGTTTACATACATCACAATTCCTGACATTTAATCCTAGCAAAAATTCCCTGTCTTATGTCAGTTAGGATCACCACTTTATTTTAAGAATGTGAAATGTCGGAATAGTAGAGAAAATTATTTCTTTCAGCTTGTATTTCTTTCATCACATTCCCAGTGGGTCAGAAGTTTACATACACTCAATTAGTATTTGGTAGCATTGCCTTTAAATTGTTTAACTTGGGTCACACGTTTCAGGTAGCCTTCCACAAGCTTCCCACAATAAGTTGGGTGAATTTTGGCCCATTCCTCCTGACAGAGCTGGTGTAACTGAATCAGGTTTCTTAGGCCTATTTTCTATAGAATTGAGGTCAGGGCTTTGTGATGGCCACTCCAATACCTTTATTTGTTGTCCTTAAGCCATTTTGCCACAACTTTGGAAGTATGCTTGGGGTCATTGTCCATTTGGAAGACCCATTTGCGACTGACTGATGTCTTGAGATGTTGCTTCAATATATCCACATAATTTTACTCCCTCATGATGCCATCTATCTTGTGAAGTGCACCAGTCCCTCCTGCAGCAAAGCACCCCCACAACATGATGCTGCCACCCCCGTGCTTCACGGTCACCCCCTTTTTCCTCCAAACATAACGATGGTCATTATGGCCAAACAGTTCTATTTTTGTTTCATCAGACCAGAGGACATTTCTCCAAAAAGTATGATCTTTGTCCCCATGTGCAGTTGCAAACCGTAGTCTGGCTTTTGTATGGCGATTTTGGAGCAGTGGCTTCTTCCTTGCTGAGCGGCCTTTCAGGTTATGTCGATATAGAACTCGTTTTACTGTGGATATAGATACTTTTGTACCGGTTTCCTCCAGCATCTTCACAAGGTCCTTTGCTGCTGTTCTGGGATTGATTTGCACTTTTCTCACCAAAGTACGTTTATCTCTAGGAGACCGAACGTGTCTCCTTCCTGAGCTGTATGACGGCTGTGTGGTCCCATGGTGTTTATATTTGCGTACTATTGTTTGTACAGATGAACGTGGTACCTTCAGGCGTTTGGAAATTGCTCTCAAGGATGAACCAGACTTGTGGAGGTCTACAATTTTTTTTCTGAGGTCTTGGCTGATTTCTTTAGATTTTCCCATGATGTCAAGCAAAGATGCACTGAGTTTGAAGGTAGGCTTTGAAATACATCCACAGGTACACCGCCAATTGACTCAAATGATGTCAATTAGCCTATCAGAAGCTTCTAAAGCCATGACATCATTTTCTGGAATTTTCCAAGCTGTTTAAAGGCACAGTCAACTTAGTGTATGTAAACGTCTGACCCACTGGAATTGTGATACATTGAATTATAAGTGAAATAATCTGTCTGTAAACAATTGTTTAAAATACGTATTTTCAACTTTCACTAAGAACCAAAAAGAAACTTTATTTCATACTCCATCATTTGGCTAACTGGGTGGGTACATGACCATTGTTTCGAAAACTTCCACCTAATCACTTTCAATAGCTGATTATCATGAGATCTTAGGAATTGTCTAATGAACTTTGATTATTAACTTATTAGTAATCAGTCAATAGTCTGCTATTTTAATTTAAACAAGGCTTAAAGTAGGTTAGGGTTAGCATATTTTGGACTTATCTAGGATGTTTTTTAGCATTTTATTAGGATCCCCATTAGCTTTTGCTGAAGCAGCAGCTACTCTTCCTGGGGTCCACAGACTGTTTCATCCAAATAGTTTGTTATTGTAAGTTGGTTAGCTGGTTCTTTAGCATCCAGCATCTATTCAAAAGCATTTTAACTGCCATGAATCGGCACAATAGTGCCACCGACGAAGAAGAACAGCCTTAGCGTAAGATTATTTTCCTCACAATGTCGGGCTCCATGAACTTGCGAGTTCTTGGGTAAAACAGATGCCTGTCATTAAGAAGTTAGAATTTTTTTTTAATGACAAACCCTATCTACACATTTGGCAATGGGCTCGTCCACCAGCTGATTTCCTAGTGTACCACAATGCAACAGTTTTTCCTGTTACGACTAATCTAACGAGCTAACTCTCTTGGTTTCTTGCGCTCGTGGGACATAAATGAATGGCAGGAAAGTGGCCATGTGATTCATTTTCCCAGCATATTGGGCTGAAACAAAAATTCCAGATTGTGACTTTAAATGAGAGCCTAAAACCTAACTTGATATATGGACGCACAACTTTGACTTAATTTAAATCATGTACTGTTGACATCAATAAGGATTTGGCAAAACAAAGTGAGAAAGAGTGACAGTTGTTGAATGGAATGTTTTAGTGATTGCATGACATGCAGTAGAAGAGTCCCTAGCCGACCTGGTTAAATATTTAAAACAACTTCCAATATTTGTGTTCAAGGTGCATTTGATTTAACTTGATGCTTGCAATTTTGGGGCTATTCTATTTATTCCATACTAGGTAGATTAAATATATTGTATTGCAAATATTTCAGTCATTAGTCATTTATTGAGGTTGCTGTCTTTTTTTACCACTCCCATTGAACACAGATCACTTCAGATAAGGCCCTATTGGTCTTTGAACTTCAGCTGTTGAGACATCGCTCGCCGGTGAACATAGTTCTGACAGACAATTGCAAGTAAGTGTTTACACCTTTCCTTTAGTTTATTTACTTTTAGTCAAAGGATTTTTCTCACTTAGAGACATAATCTTTCCTCATTTTGTCATATTTAGAAAGACCACACACTCACCAAAACCTATCTTAAAATAACAGTACAAAGTAAAGCACAACTAGACCGTTTAGCCTTTCTCACACCATGTGAACACATTTGTCAGACCAGCAATGATCAATAATATGGACAATTGTTCCATTCTGCATGTTTCAGTAACTTTTCCTCTACTGCCATTGTAGTGTCTTATTGTTTGGTTATGTGTAATTATTGTCGCCTGTTATTGTGAGTGACAGTAGACAAGTAAATATACACAGCATACATTGTTGAATATCGTTTAACTGCAGCTGACATCTACATGGATTTTTTAAAATAATGATTGCACATTAGTAGACTGTGACAGGGAGCTAAAGCAAGTATCAAAAATCTGGCAACATGTTGTATACAACGAGATAAAGCTTTATCCTTCCTCCATGAATTACATTTTTGACAACAATACTTTATTTTTTTTATTTCACCTTTATTTATTAACGGGTAGGCCAGTTTAGAACAAGTTCTCATTTACAACTGCGACCTGGCCAAGATTAAGCAAAGCAGTGTGACAAAAACAACACAGAGTTACACATGGGATAAACAATCGTACAGTCAATAACACTTAAGACTTGTCTGATCACTCTATAATGACACATATTGTTATGTGACACAATATTGATATAGCTGATGTTTGGGAAGTAAGAGCTTTTAATTAGCTTTTTTAAATTTCATTCAAGGGAAGTACAATAAAGGTTTTCCTGTTTGCACGTTGAAGTCAATCAGCTATTTCATCCAGGGCAAAAACTCATGGTCAATATCTTTATCAATCCAGTTAATGATTTCCACTCGGAATGCTCATGTGTACTAGCATGGATAGAGCCTTACATAATATTTTGTTACATGTTGAAATCCCATAAAATATTCCTTAAATCAAGTCACACATTTAATTTTAACAGTGATTTAAAAAAAAAAAATCTGACTCTCGCTTCTTGTGCACTTCAAGAGCAAGAGTATCAGAAAATATTTCACAGCCTGACTATGTAAAAGAAAACTCATAGTCGTCGTAAACTAGGCATGCTAAAGGAAAGTTTCTACGGTATGCAAACAACACCTTTTTAGCCAGCAATAATATGCATTACATTCTCTCCTTTAACTAGTCGTTGAAAAACACATTTGTCTCTTTAAGGGGGAAGAAGAAATGTGACATGAGCATGTAAAAACCAACTAGCAAAGGAAAAATCAATTGCGTAATAGAGAAACTGCAGCACAAGCAACAAGGACTTCTCCAAGAGCTGAAGGCAGTGTATTATTGGTTCGACTAAGGTTGTTAAATGAGGTATTTCAGAGAAGGGGATAAGACTACGTGTAGTGGTTGAATTGAAAGAGAGAAACAGTACAATAACTCCATGACGTCAGTGTATGACCAACAACAGGTGAGATGAGGACAGTACAACTACGGAGTAGCTAAGCTTTGTAAGTAGATACAATCTATGTTTAACAACCCTGCTCATGGATGCAAGAAATAATCAGTCTTAATAAAACATCATGTCACGTCAGCTCATGTCACATACAGTAAGTCATATTGATTCTGCATCTGAAGATGGCTATGTGCTGTATTTACCACAGTATGGGACTATTATCTTAAACCAGGGCTGTTCTTCCATTATGGAGGGAAAATTTAACAATTGCACACTCCCTCAAAACAAGACATCTGTGGCATTGTGTTGTGTGACAAAACTGCACATTTTAGAGTGGCCTGTTATTGTCCCCGGCACAAGTGCCCAAAATTTTTGAGAAATAAGCCTTTCTGGGATATTTTACTTTAGCTCATGAAACATGGGACCAACAACACTTTGCATGTTACGTTTATATTTTTGTTCAGTATAGATTACATTGTAGTGTGATATATTTACAAGGAACTTGGAAACAGTGCAAGCCCTCCACACATTACATAGGACACATACAGGACAAATGTGCAGGTGCTACCCGGCCTTACTGTTTGTTGTTCCTTATCCACTATCCAGGCCTATTTTTATCATCCTTGTTTTAGCAGTTAAAACATGACTGCCACATTATTATTATTATTATTATTATTATTGTTCTGGAAGGCGGTATGAGTGGTTTTAATTAATAATTGATTTAAAGGGAAAGGGCTCTTAAGAAAAAAGTGTTTCTGCCAGTGATAAAACGTGATACAGCATATTGTAGAATACTTCCCATAAATGTCATGTAGAGAGAGAGAGAGAGAGAGAGAGAGAGAATGTGTACATACACCAGTTTGATTTGACCGTTTACTATGATATATTACATTCGACTGCTTTAGTATGATGTATTACGTTTGACTTCTTTAATTTGATATTGTCACAACGTCCACAGAAGGTGGCGCCTCTCCCGGGTCGGGCGGGGCTCGGCGGTCATCGTCGCCGGCCTACTAGCTGCCACCGATCTATGTTTCTGTGTCTTTTGGTTATGTCTGTTTAGTCTGCACCTGTTTTGTGTTAGTCATTAGTGGGGTATTTAGTTTGTCTGTTTCGTTTGGGGATTTCTGCAGGCTTGTTTTTGTGTCATGCCTTTTAGGCACGTAGGGGTTCATTTGTATTTTCCATTTAGACGCTGCGCGTTTTAGGCATTAGGGTTGCCGGGCTGCATCCCGTCCTTGGGTATTTTTGGGAGCTGTTTTCCTGCCTTGTTTTGTGCACCCTGACTTGTTGCAGCATTTTCTCAAATTACTATTAAATGTGTTTTTCACGGACCTAAGTCTCCTGCGCAAGACTTCACCCCTCCTGTTATCAAAGTGTTCCGTGACAGATATATTACATTTGACCACTTTAGTATGATATATTACGTTTGACTGCTTTAGTATGATATATTACTTTTGACTTCTTTAGTATGATATATTACGTTCAACTGTTTTAGTATCATGTGCCATGTTAGATTAGGGGTTAAGGTTAGGAGATAGGTTAAAGTGTTAAGGTTATAGGGAAGGGTTAGCTAACATTCTAAGTGGTTGCAAGGTAGCTAAAAAGTAGTAAGTAGTCCAAAGTTTCTAATTAGCCAAAATGCCAAAATGAGATTCAAACACGCAACTTTTGGGCTGCTAGGCATTTGTGTATGTTTGGTATGACCTACTGTCATACCAAACGTAACATATCATACTAACTTGAGTGTTCCGGAGTGTTCCGGACTCTGCAATGCAGGTGAAGGGAAAAGCATTACCAATTTTACTTTGGCTGAACATGACTAATTCCCTCTAACATTAGAGAATTCAAAAGCTCACAGTTGGAATTGTCTGTTACTCACACAAATTATATTATGTTTGAAACAACTTTTGTTTCTTGTCAATTTGCCACATTTCATTTCCCCTTTTTGGTGAACTCTCAGCATGTGATTAAAAGCTCAGCATTTAAATATATGACAGTGGTTGTGTCTGGTCTGCTTTCATGCTGGCCAACTAGCCACTGAAGTTAAAAAAGAGTAGGATGGATATTGTCTGATATGAGTACTTTAGTACCTTTTTAACTCTGTTTCCTACTTATCTCCTCAATGATAAAATCCAGCTTGACAAAAGAAATGTGACCAGATATACAGAAGTCAGTGACACATTTCTACAAAAAGGAAAGTGCCTGTTCAGTGAGGAGAAATCAAACCAAATGTATTTATAAAGCCCTTCTTACATCAGCTGATATCTCAAAGTACTGTACAGAAATCCAGCCTAAAACCCCAAACAGCAAGCAATGCAGGTGTAGAAGCATGGTGGCTGGGAAAAACTCCCTAGAAAGGCCAGAACCTAGGAAGAAACCTAGAGAGGAACCAGGCTATGAGGGGTGGCCAGTCCTCTTCTGGCTTTTCCAGGTGGAGATTATAGCAGAACATGGCCAAGATGTTCAAATGTTCATAGATGACCAGCATGGTCAAATAACAATAATCACAGTGGTTGTCGAGGGTGCAACAGGTCAGCACCTCAGGAGTAAATGTCAGATGGCTTTTCATAGCCAATCATTCAGAGTATCTCTACCGCTCCTGCTGTCTCTAGAGAGTTGAAAACAGCAGGTCTGGGACAGGTAGCATGTCCGGTGAATGGGTCAGGGTTCCATAGCCGCAGGCAGAACAGTTATAACTGGAGCAGCAGCACGGCCAGATGGACTGGGGACAGCAAGGAATCATCAGGCCAGGTAGTCCTGAGGCATGGTGCTAGGGCTCAGGTCCTCCAAGAGAGAGAGAGAAAGAGAGAGAGAGAATTAGAGAGAGCATTCTTAAACTCACACAGGACACCGGATAAGACAGGAGAAATACTCCAGATATAACAGACTGACCCTAGCCCCCCGACACAAACTACTGCAGCATAAATACTGGAGGCTGAGACAGGAGGGGTCGGGAGACACTGTGGCCCCATCCGACGATGGCCCCATCCAACGATACCCCCAGACAGGGCCAAACAGGCAGGATATAACCCCACCCACTTTGCCAAAGCACAGCCCCCACACCACTAGAGGCATATCTTTAACCACCAACTTACCGTCCTGAGACAAGGCCGAGTATAGCCCACAAAGATCTCCGCCACGGCACAATCCAAGGGGGGGCGCCAACCCAGACAGGAAGATCATGTCAGTGACTCAACCCACTCAAGTGACGCACCCCTCCTAGAGACGGCATGGAAGAGCACCAGTAAGCCAGTGACTCAGCCCCTGTAATAGGGTTAGAGGCAGAGAATCCCAGTGGAAAGAGGGGAAACGGCCAGGCAGAGACAGCAAGGGCAGTTCGTTGCTCCAGTGCCTTTCCGTTCACCTTCACACTCCTGGGCCAGACTACACTCAATCGTAGGCCCTACTGAAGAGATGAGTCTTCAATAAAGACTTAAAGGTTGAGACCGAGTCTGCGTCTCTCACATGGGTAGGCAGACCATTCCATAAAAATGGAGCTCTATAGGAGAAAGCCCTGCCTCCAGCTGTTTGCTTCAAAATTCTAGGGAAAGTTAGGAGGCCTGCGTCTTGTGACCGTAGCGTACGTGTAGGTATGTACAGCAGGACCAAATCGGAAAGATAGGTAGGAGCAAGCCCATGTAATGCTTTGTAGGTTAGCAGTAAAATCTTGAAATCAGCCCTTCCTTGCCTTAACAGGAGGCCAGTGTAGAGAGGCTAGCACTGGAGTAATATGACCAAATGTTTTGGTTCTAGTCAAGATTCTAGCAGCCGTGTTTAGCACTAACTGAAGTTTTAGTGCTTTATCCGGGTAGCCGGACAGTAGAGCATTGCAGTAGTCTAACCTAGAAGTGACAAAAGCATCGATATACATTTTTCTGCATCATTTTTGGACAGAAGGTTTCTGATTTTTGCAATGTTACGTAGATGGAAAAAAGCTGTCCTTGAAACAGTCTTGATATGTTCGTCAAAAGAGAGATCAGGGTCCAGAGTAACGCCAAAACAACTATAGTAGAGGAACTGGAGGAACCCTGGACTGGAGGCATGGCTTAGTAGGACCTTGGCTTTCAGATAGATCTTTTTAGGTCACCCATGGGAGTAAATGTCATTCCTGTTCATCTTTTCTGTTGTATTGTCATCACATGTTAAGGTTGAAAACTGACAATTTTGTAGATTCAATGAGACTTACTGAGGTGTATGAGTTCCTCAAGGTCCTATGCAAAATTGGAATAGTACCACTTTATTACTCTATGTAATCAGCAATGTTAATTATTACTACAATATTAGAATGTGTAATATGCAATAATATTCAAGGAAAATGTACATTTGCAGTGTACAAACTTAACAATTATATTTACTCTAACAGGTGGCCAAAAAGAATTGTGTGAAAGCGATGCCTCCAATCTTCTGATAGGCTGCCACCTCTACAATATATTATTTTAAAAGTGCCAAATTAAACACCTCCCATCACAAAAAGGGGGGTCCACAAAGACCATTTTTCAGAGGGGTTCCTAAAGGAACCTTTTTGAACTTGAAAGGTTCCCAGTGTGACAATTTTTTGAACTCCAAAACGATCTTCCAGGCTCTTTTACTTCTAAAGGTGTCCGCATGCTTCCTAGCCGAAACAGTTTAGAAGAGTTTGTGTGCCGGTCAAAAGTTTTAGAGCACCTACTCATTCAAGGGTTTTTCTTTATTTTTACTATTTTCTAAATTGTAAAATAATAGTGAAGTCATCAAAACTATGAAATGTAGTAAGCAAAAAAAGTGTTAAACAAATTAAAATATATTTTATATTTGAGATTCTTCAAATGGCCACCCTTTGTGTGATGACAGCTTTGCACACTCTTGGCATTGCAGGCCAAATAAATGCTTCACAGAGTTCAAGTAACAGACACATCTCAACATCAACTGTTCAGAGAAGACTGTGTGAATCAGGCCTTCATGGTCAACTTGTCCTTCTGTGCGAGAAATAAATATTCTAAACATACTCTGGGACAGTTGTGGGATGCGATAGATCCCAAATGAATACAGCCACTTGCATCCAAAAAAAAACATTTTAAAAGCAATGAGGCTGATGCAACAGATCAGAACGTTTAGCTTAAAATGTTGCTAAACTATTACGCTATTTCTTCACATTATGAACGCAGTAATGTGCACATGGCAGTAGGCTATAAGCGTGAATGTTCCAAAATGCAATCAATTAGCGGGAAAACACCATTCTCAAAAGTGACCACAAATGCGATTATGCATGTAATGCTTTATTATAAAAGTCCCTTTTCATGGTGAAAATGATCTTCCCGAAACTCACGCGCCGCCTATGTACAGTAAGCCAGTTAGGCTCTACACTGGTTGTAAAGGGGATTAGTGTGCTTAATTTTAAGAAGTATTTATGCCACTTTATGTAACGGTTGTTGCAAGGAGAGGACCAAAGTGCAGCGTGGTACGTGTTCATCGTGTTTATTAGTACTGAACACTGAATCAAAAACAAAGTGGAACAAAGCGCAACAGCTCTGTCAGGTGAAAAACACAAGACAGAAAACAACTACCCACAAAAGGCTACCTAAGTATGGCTCCCAATCAGAGACACCGATAGACAGCTGTCCCTGATTGAGAGCCATACCGGCCAAAACAAAACAAAGAAATACACAAAACATAGAAAACGGAACATAGAATGCCCACCCTAGTCACACCCTGGCCTAACCAAAATGGAGAACAAAAATCTCTCTGGCCAGGGCGTGACACTTTAGTTGTGATACAAACCTAATCATGGGCTAGGCTACATGAGGTGCGTGACTATGATTAGAAAAAGTCAAAAAAAAAGGTATGTGCTGTTTCTTGCCTTACTACACATGCTGGGCATCATTCACATGTGATAATATTGTCAATTATTAGTCTATTCTTCATTTAGTCTTGTCTTTACATATGCTAAATAATATATGTGTGAAATTGGTTTCACGATTGTCGTTCAAGGAAGACGAAGGCGCAGCGCATGTATCGTTCCACATTTTATTTAAACTATGAAACTATGCAAGACATACAAATAAACTACTAAACAATATAACAAACCGTGAAGAAGACATCCAGCGAAAAATCCTATCGACATTAGCATAACAACATTTTATATAGATTTTTACACTACCTCAAAATAATCTCCCACAAACCCAGGTGGAAAAAACAACTACTAAATATGATCCCCAATTAGAGACAACGATGACCTGGCTAACTAACAATGATGACCAACGATGACCTGAAGAATTTTGATGACAGATTCAGACACCGATGAAAAAAGTTCAATACAGAGAAAAAAACAGAATCACTCAAAATGTATTTTTTAGAGACAACGATGGCCTCTAATTAGAGATCATCCCCAAAAAAACAACATAGAAAAACAGAAACTAGAACCACACAACATAGAAAATATAAACTAGGCAAAACCCCCTGTCACTCCCTGACCTACTCTACCATAGAAAATAAAAGCTTTCTATGGTCAGGACGTGACAGTAACACCCCCCCCCCCCCCAAAGGTGTGGACTCCGGATGCAAAATCTGAAAAAAGGGAGGGTTAGGGTGGGTGTCTAATGTCGGTGGCGGTTCTGGTGCGGGACGAAGAACCCTCTCATCCTGCTTATCCGCCAGCATAGGAGGCAGCTCCGGTTCTGGGCATAGCCCCCGCTCCGCCAGCTGATCCCTCCGCTTTTGTGTCACCGGACCGTGGATCATCGCCAGAGGCTCTGAACTGGTAACCCCCGCTGGAGACTCTAGACTGCAGACCGCCGCTGGAGACTCTGGACTGCAGACCGCCGCTGGAGACTCTGGACTGCAGACCGCCGCTGGAGACTCCGGACTGCAGACCGCCGCTGGAGACTCCGGACTGCAGACCGCCGCTGGAGACTCCGGACTGCAGACCGCCGCTGGAGACTCCGGACTGCAGATCGCCGCTGGAGACTCCGGACTGCAGATCGCCGCTGGAGACTCCGGACTGCAGACCGCCGCTGGAGACTCCGGACTGCCGATCATCTCAGGAGGCTCCAGACTGGGGGACGTCTCAGAAGGCTCCGGACTGGGGGCCATCGCTGGAGGCTCTGGACTGGGGGCCGTCTCAGGAGGTTCCGGACTGTGGGCCGTCTCAGGAGGTTCCGGACTGTGGGCCGTCTCAGGAGGTTCCGGACTGTGGGCCGTCTCAGGAGGTTCCGGACTGTGGGCCGTCTCAGGAGGTTCCGGACTGTGGGCCGTCTCAGGAGGTTCCGGACTGTGGGCCGTCTCAGGAGGTTCCGGACTGTGGGCCATCTCAGGAGGTTCCGGACTGTGGGCCGTCTCAGGAGGTTCCGGACTGTGGGCCGTCTCAGGAGGTTCCGGACTGGGAACTGTCGCCGGAAGCTCTGGACTGGGAACTGTCGCCGGAAGCTCTGGACTGGGAACTGTCGCCGGAAGCTCTGGACTGGGAACAGTCGCCGGAAGCTCTGGACTGGGAAGGCGCACTGGAGGCCTGATGCGTGGGGCTGGCACAGGTGGCACCAGACTGGTAACACGCACCTCACGGCGAGTGCGGAGAGCAGGAACAGGACTGGACAGGCGCACTGGAGGCCTGATGTGTGGGGCTGGCACAGGTGGCGCCAGACTGATAACACGCACCTCAGGGCAAGTGTGAGGAGTAGGCACAGGGCGTTCCAGGCTGGATAGACTCACTGGAGGCCGGGTGCGTGGGGCAGGTACAGGATATACTGGGCCATGGAGGCGCACCGGAGGTCTCGAGCGTAGAGCTGTCACAACCCGTCCTGGCTGGATGCTTACTTTCGCCCAGAAAATGCGGGGCGCTAGCACAGGACGCACTGGGCTGTGAATGCGCACTGGCGACAGAGTGCGTGGAGCCGGTGCAGGATATCCTGGACCGAGGAGGCGTACTGGAGACCAGGAGCACTGAGCTGGCACCACCCTTCCTGGCTGAATGCTCACTCTAGCCTGGCAAATGCGGGGCGCTGGCAACGAGCGCACCGGGCTGTGAATGCGCACTGAAGATACAGTGCGCTTCACCGCATAACACGATGCCCGACTGGTCACATGCTCCCCACGGTAAGCACGGGGAGTTGGCTCAGGTCTGAACCCTGACTCTGCCAATCTCCCCGTGTGCCCCCCCCCCCCCCCCCCCCCCCCTAGAAGGCCAGCATCCCTGAGTCGCCTCTTCACTGTTGACATTGAGACTGGTGTTTTGTGGGTACTATTTCATGAAGCTGTCAGTTGAGGACTTGCAAGGCATCTGTTTCTCAAACTCGACACTCTAATGTACTTGTCAGTTGTGCACCGGGCCTCCCACTCCTCTTTCTATTCTGGTTAGAGCCAGTTTGCTCTGTTCTGTGAAGGGAGTAGTACACAGCGTTGTACGAGTTCTTCATTTTCTTGGCAATTTCTCGCATGGAATAGCCTAAATTTCGCAGAACAAGAATAAACTGATGAGTTTCAGAAGAAAGTTATTTGTTTCTGGCCATTTGGAGCCTGTAATCGAACCCACAAATGTTGATGCTGCAGATACTGAACTAGTCTAAAGAAGGCCAGTTTTATTTCTTCTTTAATCAGAACAACAGTTTTCAGCTGTGCTAACATAATTGCAAAGGGTTTTCTAATGATCAGTTAGCCTTTTAACATGATAAACTTGGATTAGCTAACACAACGTGTCATCAAAAAAATGACATTTCTAACCTGTTAGGGCTAGGGGGCAGTATTGACACGGCTGGATAAAAAACATACCCGATTTAATCTGGTTACCACTCCTACCCAGTAACTAGAATATGCATATACTTATTACATATGGATAGAAAACACCCTACATTTTCTAAAACTGTTTGAATGGTGTCTGTGAGTATAACAGAACTCAAATGGCAGGTCAAAACCTGAGAGATTCCTTTACAGGAAGTGGCCTGTCTGACCATTTCTTGAACTTCTTTTCCATCTCTATCATTTACTAAGGATCTCTGCTCTAACGTGACACTTCCCACGTCGTCCATAGGCGCTCAGAGCCCGGGAAAAAACAGAATGTCGTCATTCCAGCCCCAGGCTGAAACACATTATCGCCTTTCTCAAGTGGCCGATCAAGGGACACTGGGCTTATGCGCGTGACCTGACCGCCCCCGCCTTTGGGATTTTTTCCTCTGTTTGCCGAAAAGGAGATTCCCTGTCGGAATATTATCGCTTTTCTACGAGAAAAATGGCGTAAAAATTGATTTTAAACAGCGGTTGACATGCTTCGAAGTACGGTAATGGAATATTTAGAATTTTATTGTCACGAATTGCGCCATGCGCGCGACACTTCTTTACTATTTCGGATAGTGTCTGGAACGCACGAACAAAACGCCGCTATTCGGATATAACGATGGATTATTTTGGACCAAACCAACATTTGTTATTGAAGTAGAAGTCCTGGGAGTGCATTCTGACGAAGAACACCAAAGGTAATAACATTTTTCTTATAGTAAATCTGATTTTGGTGAGTGCTAAACTTGCCGGGTGTCTAAATAGCGAGCCCGTGATGCCTGGGCTATGTACTTAGAATAATGCAAAATGTGCTTTCACCAAAAAGCTATTTTAAAATCGGACATATCGAGTGCATAGAGGAGGTCTGTATCTATAATTCTTAAAATAATTGTTATGCTTTTTGTGAACGTTTATCGTGAGTAATTTAGTAAAATGTTAGCGAATTCCCCGGAAGTTTGCGGGGGGTATGCTAGTTCTGAACGTCACATGCTAATGTAAAAAGCTGGTTTTTGATATAAATATGAACTTGATTGAACAAAACATGCATGTATTGTATAACATAATGTCCTAGGGTTGTCATCTGATGAAGATCATCAAAGGTGAGTGCTGCATTTAGCTGTCTTCTGGGTTTTGGTGACATTATATGCTGGCTTGAAAAATGGGTGTCTGATTATTTCTGGCTTGGTACTCTGCTGACATAATCTAATGTTTTGCTTTCGTTGTAAAGGCTTTTTGAAATCGGACAGTGTGGATAGATTAACGAGAGTCTTGTCTTTAAATAGCTGTAAAATAGTCATATGTTTGAGAAATTGAAGTAATAGGATTTTTAAGGTTTTGAAAATCGCGCCACAGGCTGCCAGTGGCTGTTACGTAGGTGGGACGCAAGCGTCCCACCTAGCCCATAGAGGCTAAGTGACCCCAAACAAAAAATATATGTGGGATTGGAAATTATTACGTTGATGGAAGCCAAAATCTATATGCAATATTAAAGCTGATCTACCCCTTACATTTCTTTAATAAAGATACATAAAAGAATAATAATAGTAAGAAGCATGGGCATGGACCACAACATAACGACAGACGTCTTCAGCAATAGAATAATAATATGGACAGACAAAGTAGGCCTACTAAATAACATCAAGTAGACAGACAAAAACAACC
The DNA here is from genome assembly GCF_965601325.2 of Salmo salar. Taxonomy (NCBI): domain Eukaryota; kingdom Metazoa; phylum Chordata; class Actinopteri; order Salmoniformes; family Salmonidae; genus Salmo; species Salmo salar. Next base: position 40,614,509 of record NC_138302.1, on the reverse strand, counting down.
ACATGGCCTCAGCAAAATCTACAGAAAATAAGTAGATTGAACAACAATGACTAGCTACTGATTCTGATTCATACATGATGTTTGGAGAAGGGGAGACTTGTGCTCTGAGACGAGTGAGTGAGTGAGTGAGTGAGTGAGTGAGTGAGTGAGTGAGTGAGTGAGTGAGTGAGTGAGTGAGTGAGTGAGTGAGTGAGTGAGTGAGTGAGTGAGTGAGTGAGTGAGTGAGTGAGTGTGAGTGAGTGATTGAAACAGCTGCAGTGTGTCTATCTGGGGAAATGAGAGCAGACAGAGCAGCTGGTTCTAATCCAATTGTTGCAGCAGGCTCAACAAATACTCTGCAAGTTTCTTTACAGACAGAAGAAGTAGCCAATCGTTTTTTGGAGCACACAGCGCTTCACACCGCTTGAGTGAGAGAGATATGTGCAGGCAGCTGAAAATAACTTTTTCCCGATCACGGATAATTACAAAAAATACTCCTGTCATAAACCTATTTGGAAAATGCTGAATATTATGATATTCGTTTTGTCCGAGTACTCAGAACACCCCTACCTGAAAATACATGATCTAAGTGATTGATAGTTGGTATTCAGCAGTCATAAAAGTCTACCTTATTTACTTTGAAGAACAATGTTTTTTTGATTTTGTCAGGCAGCAGCTCTATAGAGATGAAATGATGACTTGGAATAAAATAATAAAGTCATCCAATAAAACAAATATTTTTGTCCTTATTTAGCATAGCAAAAAGCATATCAAGATCCCGATATGGACCTCAGTCAAGAGCATGTGCATTGTAAATGTGACCTACCAGCTCGATTCGGTCTTATGTAGCAAAATTTGAAATTGGGTTTTTTACATTGGATAAAAGTTGAGACTCGGATCTAGAAAATTGAATATCATATACTATAGTTGAGGAACAATGGGAAATTAATTCTGCTCTGAAAGTTGATAAACTTGTAACCTCACTTTTTTGTTGTTGTACTTGTACCCCTTTTTTCTCCCCAATTTCGTGATATCCAATTGGTAGTTACAGTCTTGTCCCATCGCTGCAACTCCCCTACGGACTCGGGAGAGGCGAAGGTCAAGAGCCATGTTTCCTCCGAAACACGACCCGTCAAGCCGCACTGCTTCTTGACACACTGCTCGCTTAACCCGGAAGCTAGCCGAACCATGGGTCGAAGGAAACACTGTACAGCTGGCGATCTGAAGTCAGCGTGCATGTGCCCCGCCACCACAAGGAGTCGCTAGAGCGTGATGGGACAATGACATCCCAGCCGGCCAAACCCTCCACTAACCTGGACGACGCTGGGCCAATTGTATGCCGTTTCATGGGTCTCCCGGTCGCGGCCGGCTGCGACATAGCCAGGGATCGAACCCGGATCTGTAGTGACGCTCGTAAGGCCCGTAACCTCACTTTTGATAAAATGGCCCTTGAATGTTTTAGTAAACCTACTGGGGACGTCTTCTTTGTCTACACCCATTCAGCATCGTTCACACACTCTTAAGCCTTAGCCCCACCCATCTCTTTAAGGATTCACATGTGAGGCCATGTACCAAACAACCAAAGATTTCATAACTAAAGGCTGGTTTATACTACGGGTGTGTTTGTAAATTCAATCTGGAGTGCCAGAGTGCGCTCTGGGTGTTGGTAAACTCAGAGAGTTGTCAGATTGTCCATTCGGAAATTCAGAACATTTCGCTCTCTGAGCGTTGAGAGCGCACACTGGACGTATGACTGAGGATTCGGGTTGATCCAAGTGTTCAGACCTAACAACAGCAGTCAAGCACCCAAGCTAACTGGCTAACTTGCTAGCCACTTCCAGACACAAATGAGAGAACAGCTCACTCTGACCATTTTACTTGCCCTAGCAGAGCTGGTTAGGCTGTTTCCATGTTATCCAGAGCATTGGTGACTACTGTGCTGCTGGCAACAATTGAATTACTTTTTTTTGCCAACGTTTACTGACACCGGCCATACTCTACAGGTGTTGAGCGTTTGTAAATTGGTCAGTTATTCTGTGAATTTACCAGCTACGTCTATCAACAGCTGTTGCAGTGACATCATGAACATTGTATTGAAATGGTAACTTGCATAGTGGAGTCTTTTGTTTAGACATGTAGCTAGATAGCTAAACAATCGACCATAATCCCAACTCATAAAGTTACTACCCTGCATGAATCTGCATGTAACTAACAAACCAGGTTCAGTGTTTGCTAGCTAACATTAGGCTATAACTAGCAATGCAAATAGCTCTGAAATATGAATAATATTACTACACAGATCATACACGTAATGTTAGCTAGTGAGACAGCCAGCTAAAGTGAGCTAGCTAGCTAAAAGTATGTTTTAAATTGAAATAAAAACGACTTTCTGACATAATTAGAAACATGTAATATCTGAAAATGTAGTTAGCTAGACTATCTTACCTGTATACATGGATGGACACTTCTCCTTCTCTGTCACGGATGCCATGGTTGCCCTTAGTTTGAAGATGTAATCTGGAGACGTGTTTTATTCAACAGCCTTCTGTGTTTTCTCTTTTCGACTCACTCTGCATATTTGCAGTCAAACACCATCATTTTCCCCATCTCCTTCGCTATCATACTCTAATTCCACTGGACATTCCACTGATTTCAAAACTCGGTTCTCCAGAAAGTGGAGAGAAACACTTTTGCAGTTCTACTATGTGATATATAAAAAAATCTGTGTTAGAAAGGATTACCTACACATACTGACCAGCTCATGTTATGGACAGAAGCGTGCTACATGGCAGACCAATCCAAACTCATCTCTGGACATGTCCAGCCCACCCATTATCTCAGTCAATCATGGCTAGCGGAAAGGTTCCTGTCTTTTTCCATGGCTAAACCAACTAGGCTCGTAACTTAACAATTGTATTCGTATTTACAGATGGCATACAAGTTTGTAATTAAGGCACATGAAAGTTTACATGTTCCAGAAGGCATTTCTGCAAAAAAACGAATTTTTACATTGAAATGGCTCTCCTGTGAAGTAGTGACGCGCGACATATGCCTAGTTTCCTGAAACGAGTCACAAATATACTATGTAGGCCTACTGTCAGTTTTTTTCTTTTTTAAATAAGTTGTCCACATAAGCTTATGTCTAATGAGTCAATATCCGGCCATGCCATATATTATGTCCGGAGGGAATCCACAAATGATTTGTGCATGTAAGAAAAATATGGATTTCACATTGTCAAATTATTCAGCATGTGCTGAAAACTCAGAAATCCACCAGAAAATGTGCTTTAGCATATCAAGATCTGGATATGGACCTCAGCCAAGAGAAGTTTCATATCTTGAATGTGCTGAGAGGACTGTGGGTTAGAAGGATACGATTCTGAGAAACCGTTGTCGCCACACAATTGACTGTGACTTCATTGTGCCATTGCTAGATATGTTTATTTATTTACCTAGTTTTAACTGTTAGTTTGTTTTGCCAATATCTCATTTGTTGTCAGGTTAAGGTTTCTTTTATTTTCAAATATCAGTTCTGAGTCCATATCAGGAAATGTCCATGTGTGATATTCTGAGTAATATTATATATATCTAAAATACGCATCTGGATTCAGAATTTGTCAGCATATGGTGCATGTCTACAAAACTCAAAATATGCATTGGAAATGGTCTGTATTCTCTAGAACAGTGGTTCCCAAACTGTGGAGCAAGAGCCCCCCCCCCAACTCAGTCCGGCTTTCATCTTACTCTTAAAAGTTGTAATAGTGGAATGCACAAGGTGCAATTTCGAAATTGGGTAGTGCATCATCAGCTTTCGTCTTGTCATGTCAGTCATTGCATACCTTTAGAGAGCTATTCATAGAAATGTCCAGATCAACTAGCCCATGTCAGCTAACATTGTTTTGCTAGGTTTTTTAGCCCACATATTTTGTAGTAATTTTCGAGTCACTCAAATATAACATGAATGCACATTAAACATGACAAAATGTATAGAATTGCAAGAAAAATTGCTTTAAACAGCACAATTTGAGCTTTCTAACTGCAACATTGTATCTGCACCCCATGACAAAATGGGATGTTCCCCAATGCTGCAAGGGGGGCCTGAGTGAAAAAGTTTGGGAACCCCTGCTCCAGAATTTCAAAACTGTGTCATGTAAAGATATCTCCTGGTATGGACCATTTTTGCAAAGTGCTTCCTCCTTGTTATCCACACTCATTCTCTTCTCTCTCCCTCCTCTTTCACTCCCCTCTCTCTCACCCTCTCTGTCTCTCTCTCCCCTCTCTAACTCACTCTCCCCTTTCTCTCTCTCTCTCCCTCATCCCCCTCCATACTCTCTACTTTCTTCTTTCCCTCCCTCGACCTCCTCATCTCCCTCTTTTCGACCTTATCTCTCTCCCCATCCCTCTCTCTCCCTCACCGTCCCCTTCCCTCACTCTCCCCTTCTTTCTCCTTCCTCCCCATCCATTCTCTCTCCCTCCTTTCCCTGCCTCCCCCTCCTCTCATCTCTCTCTCTCCCACCTCTGTCTGTCTGTTGACTCTCTTCACTCTGTCCTCTCTCTCCCCCTCCCTCCCTCCTTCACCCTCTACCCCTTCCTCACTCTCCCCTTCTTTCTCTCCCTCCTTCTTTCCCTCCTCTCATCTCTCACCCTCTTCTCTCTCCCATCCCACCTTCTCCCCCTCCTTCACTCTCCCACTTGTATCTCTCTCCTCCCCCTCCATTCTCACTCCCTCCTTTTTCCTTGCCTCCCCCTCCTCTCACTCTCACAAACAGACACAGACAGACACAGACAAACAGACACAGGCAGACAGGCAGTTAGACAAGCAGACAGACAGACACAGACAGGCAGAGAAACAGGCAAACAGTTAGGTAGGCTGGCAGACAGACAGTATTTATTTTCAGAATTCATTTAATAATTCATAACAAGGCTCTTAGTTTCTAGAACTGCAAGAACATTGTGTCCAATGGAGGTAAAAAATACTTTTGGGTCTATTGACTTCAAATTTCATATGCCAGGTCATGACAGTCCCCCTGGTTACAAATATGTACAATTTGGGAAGATTAAACCTTTTTAACACTATCCTATGACCCCAAATTAAGTCACTTCCTGTAATCAGACAGACAGACAGACAGACAGACAGATACAGATAGGCAGACAGTTAGGCAGACAACCAAACAGATACAGACAGGTGGGCCGACAGGCAGTTTGGAGATAACAGAGGATGGATCAATAACATTGTTGTTACCCCACAATACTAACATAAATTACAGAGTGAAAAGAAGTAAGCTTTTTGCCCTGAATACAAATAATTTTGTTTGGGGCAAATCCAACGATACACATCCCTGAGTACCATTCCTCATATTTTCAATCATGGTGGTGACTGCATGATGTTATGGGTATGCTTGTCATCAGCAATAATAATTAGCCTAAATTATTCTTCAAAATAACCCCACTATCTTCAGCTGGAGCTCAAGCTTAGTGGTTCTCATTTGAACCCTCAATCATATTTTGTAAAGAAGATTGACAGTGTGTTTTTGCACAATATCTTAATTCAATTGGGTCTAAATACTGTAGGACATATCTGCTGACATATCTGGTAGCCTAAGTTTAAACTGATAAAATTACCTAGATGACAAAGACAAGGCCTTTACACACAAATGTACATTTACATTTTGATAATTTAGCAGACGATCTTATTCTGACTTGTTGTTTATTGACTAGAGCTCAGCGTTCAACACCATAGTGCTGACCCTGGGACTAAACACCTCCATCTGCAACTGGATCCTGGACTTCCTGACGGGCCACCCCCAGGTGGTAAGGGTAGGTTTGTTAAGTCAAACGACACCGCTGGTCCTGCTCACGTTGCCCTACCCTATGCTTTGACCTCTTTCTCCCCTCTCTCTCCAGATGAAATCTTGCGACTTGTGATGGCCGGCCGCCCAACAACCTGCCCGCTTGACCCTATCCCCTCCTTTCTTCTCCAGACCATTTCCGGAGACCTTCTCCCCTACCTCACCTCGCTCATCAACTCATCCTTGACCGCTGGCTACGTCCCTTCCGTCTTCAAGAGAGCGAGAGTTGCACCCCTTCTCAAAAAACCTACACTCGATCCCTCCGATGTCTACAACTACAGACCAGTATCCCTTCTTTCTTTTCTCTCCAAAACTCTTGAGCGTGCCGTCCTTGGCCAGCTCTCTTGCTATCTCTCTCAGAATTACCTTCTTGATCCAAATCAGTCAGGTTTCAAGACTGGCCATTCAACTGAGACCGCTCTTCTCTGTGTCACGGAGGCTCTCCGCACTGTTAAAGCTAACTCTCTCTCCTCTGCTCTCATCCTTCTAGACCTATCTGCTGCATTTGATATTGTGAATCATCAGATCCTCCTCTCCACCCTCTCCGAGTTGGGCATCTCCGGCAAGGCTCACTCTTGGATTGCGTCCTACCTGACAGGTCGCTCCAACCAGGTGGCGTGGCGAGAATCCATCTCCGCACCACGTGCTCTCACCAATGGTGTCCCCCAGGGCTCAGTTCTAGGCCCTCTCCTATTCTCGCTATACACCAAGTCACTTGGCTCTGTCATATCCTCACATGGTCTCTCCTATCATTGCTACGCAGACGACACACAATTAATCTTCTCCTTTCCCCCTTCTGATAACCAGGTGGCGAATCGCATCTCTGCATGTCTGGCAGACATATCAGTGTGGATGACGGATCACCACCTCAAGCTGAACCTCGGCAAGACGGAGCTGCTCTTCCTCCCAGGGAAGGACTGCCCGTTCCATGATCTCGCCATCACGTTTGACAACTCCATTGTGTCCTCCTCCCAGAGTGCTAAGAGCCTTGGCGTGACCCTGGACAACCCTGTCGTTCTCAGCTAACATCAAGGCGGTGACCCGATCCTGTAGGTTCATGCTCTACAACATTCGCAGAGTACGACCCTGCCTTACACAGGAAGCGGCGCAGGTCCTAATCCAGGCAATTGTCATTTCCCGTCTGGATTACTGCAACTCGCTGCTGGCGGGGCTCCCTGCCTGTGCCATTAAACCCTTACAACTCATCCAGAACGTCGCAGCCCGTCTGGTGTTCAACCTTCCCAAGTTCTCGCACGTCACCCCGCTCCTCCGCACACTCCACTGGCTTCCAGTTGAAGCTCGCATCTGCTACAAGACCATGGTGCTTGCCTATGGAGCTGTGAGGGGAACGGCACCTCCGTACCTTCAGACTCTGATCAGTCCCTCCTCCCAAAGAAGGGCACTGCGTTCATCCACCTCTGGCCTGCTCGCCTCCCTACCTCTGCGGAAGCACAGTTCCCGCTCAGCCCAGTCAAAACTGTTCGCTGCTCTGGCACCCCAATGGTGGAACAAGCTCCCTCACGACGCCAGGACAGCGGAGTCAATCACCACCTTCCGGAGACAGCTGAAACCCCACCTCTTTAAGGAATACCTGGGATAGGATAAAGTAATCCTTCTACCCACCCACCCCCCCCAAAAAAAGATATAGATGTATTATTGTAAAGTGGTTGTTCCACTGGATATCATAAGGTGAATGCACCAACTTGTAAGTCGCTCTGGATAAGAGCGTCTGCTAAATGACGTAAATGTAAATGTGAATATGCGACTCAATTACCACCCCATCGACGGGGGGATTGTGCGATAAATCTCCTGGTAGACACAGCACTTCCCAGGAGTCACCTGTGTCCCCTGTCACAGGATGAGACGGCGGCTATGGAAACATATGTCTCCGAATCCCTGGGGCAGGGGTACATTCGGCCCTCCACTTCACCTGCCTCCTCGAGTTTATTTTTTGTGAAGAAGAAGGATGGAGGTCTGCGCCCGTGCATTGACTATCGAGGTATCAACCAAATCATTGTGAGGTACAGCTACCTGCGGCCTCTCATAGCCAGTGCAATAGAGTCAATGCACGGGGAGCGCTTCTTCACAAAATTGGATCTCAGGAGCGCTTACAATCTGGTGCGTATCCAGGAGGGGGACAAGTGGAAGACGGAATTTAGTACCACCTCAGGGCACTATGAGTACCTTGTCATGCCGTAAGGGTTGATGAATGCTCCATCAGTCTACCAGGCATTTGTAGACGACGTGGTGTATATCGACGACATTCTGATATACTCCGCAACACGCGCCGAGCATGTGTCCCTGGTGCGCAGGGTGCTTGGTCGACTGTTGGAGCATGATCTGTACGTCAAGGCTGAGAAATGTCTGTTCTTCCAACAGTCCATCTCCTTCCTAGGGTACCGCATTTCCACTTCAGGGGTGGAGATGGAGAGTGACCGCATTTCAGCCGTGCGTAATTGGCCGACTCCCACCATGGTAAAGGAAGTGCAGCGGTTTCTAGGGTTTGCCAACTACTACTGGAGGTTTATCCAGGGTTTTGGTCAGGTAGCAGCTCCCATTACCTCACTGCTGAAGGGGGGAGCGGTGCGACTGCAGTGGTCGGCTGAGGCGGACAGGGCTTTTAGTCACCAAAGCTCCGCCCCTGTGCTTTCTTTTCGAAGAAGCTCAGCCCGGCGGAGCGAAACTATGATGTGGGGGACCGGGAGCTGTTGGCTGTTGTCAAGGCTCTGAAGGCGTGGAGACATTGGATTGAGGGGGCTAAACATCCTTTTCTCATCTGGACTGACCACCGCAATCTGGAGTACATCTAGGCGGCAAGGAGACTGAACCCTCGCCAGGCAAGGTGGGCCATGTTCTTTACCCGTTTTGTTTTCACCCTGTCCTACAGACCAGGTTCCCAGAATGCTAAGGCAGACGCACTGTCCCGGCTGTATGACACAGAGGAGCTGTCCATGGATCACACTCCCATACTGCCGGCCTCTTGCCTGGTGGCACCGGTGGCGTGGGAGCTGGACGCGGACATCGAGCGGGCGTTACGTGCAGAGCCCACTCCCCCCCAGTGTCCAGCTGGGCATCTGTACGTTCTGTCCGCAACCGTTTGATCTATTGGGCCCACACGCCACCCTCCTCTGGTCATCCTGGCATCGGTCGGATGGTGCGCTGTCTTAGTGGGAAGTACTGGCGGTCCACCTTGGCCAAGGATGTGAGGTTTATGTTTCCTCCTGCTTGGTGTGCGCCCAGTGCACGGCCCCTAGGCACCTGCCCAGAGAGAAGTTGCAGCCCTTACCTGTTCCACAACCTCCGTGGTCGCACCTATCGGTGGATTTTCTCACGGATCTTCCTCCCTCACAGGGTAACACCACGATCCTGGTCGTTGTGGATCAGTTATCTAAGTCCTGCCGTCTCCTTCCTTTGCCCGGTCTGCCTACGGCCCTACAGACTGTGGAGGCCCTGTTTACACACGTCTTCCGGCACTACGGGGTGCCTGGGTATATCGTGTCTGATCGAGGTCCCTAGTTCACGTCAAGGGTCTGGAGGGCGTTCATGGAATGTCTGGGGGTCTCGGTCATCCTTACCTCGGGTTTTCACCCCGAGAGTAACGGGTAAGTGGAGAGAGTAAACCAGGATGTGGGTAGGTTTCTGCCGTCTTATTGCCAGGACCGGCCGGGGGAGTGGGTAGCGTTCATCCCCTGGGCAGAGATGGCCCAAAACTCGCTCCATCACTCCTCCACTAACCTCTCCCCATTCCAGTTGGTACTGGGGTATCAGCCGGTTTCTGGCACCTTGGCATCAGAGCCAGATCGATGCTCCTGCGGTCGACGAATGGTTTAAGCGCTCGGAGGAGACCTGGGATGCCGCTCATGTGCACCTGCAACGGGCCGTGAGGTGTCAGAAGGCAAGCGCCGATCACTGCCGCAGTGAGGCCCCGGTGTTCACACCGGGGGACCGGGTCTGGCTCTCAGCCCAACACCTGCCACTCCGCCTGCCCTGCCGGAAGCTGGGCCCGCGGTTTGTGGGGCCATTCAAAGTCCTGAGGAGACTGAACGAGGTTTGTTACAGGTTACAGCTTCCCCCAGATTACTGTATTAACCCCTCGTTCCATGTGTCTCTCCTCAGACCGGTGGTGGCTGGTCCACTCCAGGAGTCTGGACATCGAGGGGGCCCCGGCGTATGCTGTTAGAGTCATACTGGACTCAAGGCGTCGTGCGAGGGGCCTTCAGTACCTCGTGGAGTGGGAGGGGTACGGTCCGGAGGAGAGATGCTGGGTGCCGGTGGAGGACGTTTTGGACCCTTTGTTGCTGCGGGAGTTCCACCGTCTCCATCCGGATCACCCTGCGCCTCGTCCTCCTGAGGTTGGTGTTGACGCGCTGCTGGAGGGGGGGTACTGCTGCTGGGGTTGGTGCCCCCCCTTGGGCTGTGCCGTGGCGGAGATCTTTGTGGGCTATACTCGGCCTTGTCCCGGGATGGTATGTTGGTGGTTGGAGATATCCCTCCAGTGGTGTGGAGGCTGTGCTTTGGCAAAGTGGGTGGGGTTATATCCTACCTGTTTGGCCCTGTCCGGGGGTTTCATCGGATGGGGCCACAGTGTCTCCTGACCCCTCCTGTCTCAGCCTCCAGTATTTATGCTGCAGTAGTTTATGTGTCGGGGCCTAGGGTCAGTCTGTCACATCTGGAGTATTTCTCTTGTCTTTTCCGGTGTCCTGTGTGAATTTAAATATGCTCTCTCTAATTCTCTCTTTCTCTTTCTTTCTTTCTCTCTCTCGGAGGACCTGAGCCCTAGGACCATGCCTCAGGACTACCTGGCTTGATGACTCCTTGCTGTTCCCAGTTCACCTGGCCGTGCTGCTGCTCCAGTTCCAACTGTTCTGCCTGCAGCTATGGAACCCTGACCTGTTCACCGGACGTGCTACCTGTCCCAGACCTGTTGTCCCAGACCTGCTGGAACCCTGACCTATTCACCGGACGTGCTACCTGTCCCAGACCTGCTGTTTTCAACTCTCTAGAGACAGCAGGAGCGGTAGAGATACTCTCAAAGATCGGCTATGAAAAAGCCAACTGACACTTACTCTTGTGTTACTGACTTGTTGCACCCTCGACAACTACTATGATTATTATTATTTGACAATGCTGGTCATTTATGAACATTTGAACATCTAGGCCATGTGCTGTTATAATCTCCACCCGGCACAGCCAGAAGAGGACTGGCCACCCCTCATAGCCTGGTTCCTCTCTAGGTTTCTTCCTAGGTTTTGGCCTTTCTAGGGAGTTTTTCCTAGCCGCCGTGCTTCTACACCTGCATTGCTTGCTGTTTCGGGTTTTAGCCTGGGTTTCTGTACAGCACTTTGAGATATCAACTGATGTAAGAAGGGCTATATAAATACATTTGATTTGATACTTCCGCCGAAGTCGGTCCCTCTCCTTGTTCGGGCGGCGTTCAGCGGTCGACGTTTCATTTTCCATTTGTTTTGACTGTGTTTTAGACACCTGGTTTCAATTCCCCAATTACATGTTAATTATTTAACCCTCTGTTTCGAAATGGTTTTTGTGCGTGTTTGTTTTATGTATTTTGGTCCTTTTGTGTGTGCTTGGTATTACTTAAAGTTACTTTTATTACTCATCTCTGCTGTTCTGCGCCTGACTCCTCTGCACCAGCTACACCGAGACCATTACACAATCAGTTTAGTGAGTTGATGAGTTGCATTGTGCTTTTGTTGCATTTGCTAACCAGAGGAACACAAGACCTAGGCTAAATTTGAGAAAAGGAGACGGTTTTTAAAGAAAAAAGGTCTGTGAACGTGCATGCATGAGAGAGGGAGGGACAGAGAGAGCTACACCCAGACCATTACAGGACAGAGGGAGGGACAGAGAGAGAGAGGGAGGGACAGAGAGAGAGCGATAGAGAGAGACAGGGAGGTGTGGTTCTCATTGATTTCACCCCAGAGACACAGGGCAATGAAAAAGGTGAAGGAAGGAAGTTATTGATAAGGTTGAATTGCACATTGTTAGAATGAACACAGTAGGCTACCTTATGAGATGCTATAGCCTACAGATCCCAATTGAAAATGTAATGAGGCCCATACAGCAAATAGAGAAAAATAATGTAGCTTATTCATTTTAAGTTGTTATTCTTTTGATACATCACAGCTCTCTTCCCCGTAGTGTGGGGAATATGGAAAAGCGTGTCGGGAGGCTGTGGGGCAGAGTAGACATTAAGATAGCTCCAGTTAGTCACTATAAGGCGCTGAAACGCACACATAGTTGCACTGGGAGGAGTAAAGGCTTCCCAGATTTTGGGAGGAGTCAACATCTGAGTTCTTAGAATGTCCATTAGCCTACCTCTCAATTAAAAAAAAAAAGAAGATCTTGACAACTGTCTAGGAAATGGGTAGTTGATGATACTGAGTCTGTTGCTGTAAGTTTTTTATCTCTCATTATCACATTGCATGATGCTCTCTCTGTCTAATGCCTCGATGTTTGGTAATATTAAGAATATCAATCTTACATTGTACAGGAGCAAAAAAACTGTAGCCTAGGCTATTAGTCAGTATGCTACTGAATTGCATCCAAAGAGTCAGCAGATCTTCATTTCAGGCATTCAATTGAAGTTTCAGCACTGTGGAAATGTAGTCTAACCCTAGTTTTCAGATCTCATAGCCCCATATTCATTAAAATATTATTTTTTATTCCACTAACCCAGTGAAAGTTCCTAAAACCCTCTTTGTCTTTTTTCTCTAACGTAGTTGATAAAATAACATGCAATAATATGAGTTTGTTTTCTTGTAATTCCTTGACATGACTAAAGGGAAAAAACATGAAATGTGTTTCAATCCAACCCATTTCTTTCAGGTTTGGTGCTGAAGTGTGGAAAAGGGTGATAGTAATCACTGAAGATTAATAATGTCCGTCCACGAGCCAAAAGACAAGTGAGTAGCAGCCTCCTTTATGTGTTCAATGTGTATGGTGACATTTTCACAATGCGCCCTCAGATACAGTATCAAGTTTCTGTAACACACTTGGTTACTTCTTTGCACCAAATGATAATGTAACCGCTATGTTAGCCTTTGGATTGGAAGTGTGTTACGAGTTCCCCTAAGGGAATTAACTCTTTAGGGACTGTGGTTAGCGTGCTCACCTTGAGGTCAGTCAGACGTCCAGGGTTCCCCCAGTGGTTTCACATAGTCCCGCAGAAATTACTAATTGAATCCCCCACATTTTGTATCATAACAGTCAAGTAATTACCATTCTACCTTTATAATTTCTGTGGGCCTACATAATATGGCTTGTTTTTGGCAAATTACAAATCAAATCTGTAACCCTAGTTTCCTCTCCTCTGTCATTCAACAGAAACAATGGTGTGTGGCTGATCTTTTTCATGCTGGGCTTAGGAACTCTCCTGCCATGGAACTTCTTTATGACAGCCACCATGGTAGAGCACACAATATTTTTTTATCATCTACTTTAAGAGTGTGAATAATTAGAAAATACATTTCAACGATACAATGCCTGTATCCATTTCTAAATGTCTCAAGTCTTACTTTTCAGATCTTCTTGATAGCCAATGATAATTAACAAAAATACTGATAACCCCTAATCTACTCATTATAATAATTAATGATGGTTTTAAATTAAATAGCATTTTATAGCATGCTCAAAGTGCTTTAGATAATAGAATATTTTATACATTATTGTATTTCATCCACTAAAAATGGATAGCACCCACAAAGGGGATGCATGGCAGACATGTTGAGCCAGAACTATCACCACACATCAGCAATTAACTGCGTTCATCCACCTCTGGCCTGCTCGCCTCCCTACCTCTGAGGAAGCACAGTTCCCGCTCAGCCCAGTCAAAACTGTTCGCTGCTCTGGCACCCCAATGGTGGAACAAGCTCCCTCACGACGCCAGGACAGCGGAGTCAATCACCACCTTCCGGAGACACCTGAAACCCCACCTCTTTAAGGAATACCTAGGATAGGATAAAGTAATCCTTCTAACCCCCCCCCCCCCCTAAAAGATTTAGATGCACTATTGTAAAGTGGTTGTTCCACTGGATATCATAAGGTGAATGCACCAATTTGTAAGTCGCTCTGGATAAGAGCGTCTGCTAAATGACTTAAATGTAAATGTAAATTAACAAAAATTAAGTGGCTGTCCTCTTTCTCTACAGTATTTTACCAGCCGTCTCAGAGACCCCTCCCAAATGGGCACCAACCTGTCAGGCAATGGGACTGGGGGAGAAGGGGACAACCGTAGCCTTTTGGAAGCCAAGTTCAATAACGTAATGACACTTTGTGCCATGGTGCCTTTACTGGCCTTCACCTGTCTCAACTCAGTCCTGCATCAAAGGTTTGTCCACCACCCCACCCACATATTTCCTAATGCATTAAAGTCCTACTCCAAAAGTTACATCTTGAAGACACACTACAGCTATCTTTTAACTTTTCCTGTTGAAAAACAATATACCAAGTATAAATGCAGTCATGTACACACACAAGGGCAAGATGGGTCCCGTTATGTCTGGCGAAAACCAAACACTGCATTCCACAGTAAGAACCTCATACCAACAGTCAAGCATGGTGGTGGTAGTGTGATGGTGTGGGGTTGCTTTGCAGCCTCAGGACCTGGAAGACTTGCCTTAATAGAAGGAACCATGAATTCTGCTCTGTATCAGAGAATTCTACAGGAGAATGTCAGGCCATCCGTCTGTGAGCTGAAGCTAAAGCGTAGTTTCGGTCGTGCAGCAAGACAATTATCCAAAACACACAATCAAGTCTATGTGAAAATTGCTAAAAAGCATCAACTGTGAAGTTTTGGCCCTCTCATTGGCTAGAATGGTCCCACCTGATCTCTCCTCCTCCCGCCTGCCTACCATCTTTGAGGACATGTATTTCCATTATTAGAGCAGTCACTAGAAGTATCTTGCAAATATAATAGACAATCTTTGACTGGAGTAGGACTTTAATCTTTTGCTGGACTTCTAATATGATCATGTGTGCATGTATTGAGCAGGCATGTTTAGATTTCCTTTGGGGTTCAACTTAGACGATTGTACCCTTTTTACACTATCGTGCCGACCCAAGGTGCACTGTACTAGAGCAGATATTTTCTTTTCACATTGTCCTTTCTAGCACGGTTCCAGCAACTACAGTGGATGCGTAGCCAGGCCATTGCATTTCAGCTTGGCCCAGCTCTGCTCTGTAGTGTGAAAAGTGTACTAGGCAGGAGAAACACTTGTAATAAGCTTAAGATTGACCTTAAATATTTCACTCCAACTCTCTAACTCACAGGATTCCTCAGAAGTTTCGGATCATGGGCAGCCTGGCAGTGATTTTGGTGGTGTTTCTTCTGACAGCCATTTTGGTTAAAATAGAGATGGCACCCCTCCCCTTTTTCACGTTGACCATGATCAAGATTGTCATCATAAACTGTGAGTTTTTCTGGCCTTTCTAGTGTCCCTTTTTTGCCTCCTTCCTCCCCCTTTTTAATGTGTCAAATATTTTCCCCTTCAATCCTCTGAGTTGTCCTGAAAGTAGAACTAGGCCTCAGCACCCTCAATGTAGTATGTCTTTATTTAAGACTTTACATTTTGGTCATTAGCAGACGCTCTTATCCAGGGTGACTTACAGTCAGTGCATTCAACTAAGGTAGATAAAACAACCACATATCACAGTCATTGCAAATAATAACATTCCTCAATAAAGCATCTATCAGTAAAATCAGTGCTAGTAAGATAAGACAAGTGTTAGTGCAAGAATGACAAGTACAACAGTAAGGTATTCGTTTTGGGGGGGAATTCACAACGCAGGTGGTTGTGGAAAATGGGCTCGTGGTAATGTCTGGAGTGGAATAGGTGGGATGTGTCGTGGAATATTCTAATCAAGTGATAGAGACTTTGTCATTTCTTCAAACAATCATATTTATTCAATATCGATTAATTATTGCAATAGTGAGCTTGGTCGACCTCACACCCTTGAGTGTTGGACCAAGTAACCTAACCTTTACACAAATGCAGAATACTATATATAGCTGACACTAAAAATGCTTAGTCATGATTGGATCCACACATCCCATGCAGATTGGGGCATCATAAGCCACTCTGGGTTCATCCTGTCATTATCTGCACGTGGGTTGTTGTCTTAACCCCACCCTGATTTAGTTTCTCAGATGCAAGAATGATTTTGAGACAATGAGGGTTTGTTCTAATTCTAAGCTATCTCTAGTAAAACACATTCTTGTCTATGTAATGCAGTCTTTAACTAATTTGTCAGCTCAAGCCATCTCTGGTGACCATACGCCCAGATTAGCGGAGTGGAGACCATAAAAACACAAACACTAGTAGAACAGAAATGTCTTACTGTTAGTTACATATTAATTGTTAACCATTAATATCAAATAAATCAGGTAAATACATAATTTTTGTATTGATGCCATTCCATTTACGCCGTAGCAGCCATTATTATAAGCCATCCTCCCCACAGCAGCCTCCACTCCACCTCCAACTAGCAGGATAACTATAACTGAGTTTAGCTTTATTTCAGTATACAGTATATGGCAGCTAAAAGCTGAATTGCGTGTACAGGCTGTTCAAGAAAAATAAATCAGGATAATTATGAAAATAAAAAGGTCTGAAGAGATCATGGACCAGAGAGTTGTTTGGATGTATGAGCGAAGGAAGCATCGATGGTCTGAGTGGAGGAAGCATCTCGATCACAGCTGGTCGGAGTCAGAGACAGACAGGTCAGTAGCTTCAGCTGCGCACCTTGTCATGCTCCTTTGTAGACATTTAGCTGGCTAGTCTTGCACTACCACTTGTGTAGCACTCACTTGGGTAATGCCACTGCTGCTATTAGGATGTATACATATGTTCAATCTTAATTTGACCTCTTTCGTCACAGGAGGATTTTTAATTATTGAATATGTCAAATCGCCACCATGAGGCAGCTGGAAGCGGTGTTTGTAGGATATACAGTAAAATAACTTAGGACTGCAGGTCCACTGGGCGTTAGTTCAAGTAACCTATCTGGGCAACGTGCAGGCTACAGTGCGTCCTTGTAAATTCTTATGGATTATAATAAATTGATATATTTGTAGATGTATTTTTCGATTGGGAAAATATTTTTATATGTATTTTTTATGTTTTATTATTCAATCAATTGTCGTGAATTTTTATAATTACTTCTATTTTCAGTCGATTAAAGTTTGGCCATGTCACTTGATTACCACCTTTTGTATCTACCTTTCTAATTACTTTTAGAGTTTGAGATTTACAAATGTGTGCTTTTTATGGCAAATCTGCTCTGTGAGAATATCTAAGGGGCTTTGTTACGGGAATTTTCGAATCCCAAGGATAATAATTATCAATCAATAAGCCTTGACTAATCCCTAAGGTTTGTAAAACACTGGGTTAAGAATAATTAGGCAAGGACTCAGCTTTCTGCAAAAGGTCTGTACAGTTTATTCAGAGAACGTTCTAAAGTCAAAAATTAAGACTCAGTCTTTTATAATACAAACACTTTCTTATCTTTAGACCACTCCCTTCTCCAACAACCAGTACTTTTCCACTCACCACAAGGAACAATAAAAACTTGTGTCACGTCCTGGCCAGTATAAGGGTTAATTGGTATTGTAGTTTGGTCAGGACGTGGCAGAGGGTATTTGTTTTATGTGGTTCGGGGTGGTGTGTTAGTTAGGAGGTCGCTTGATTGATTATTTCCGGGTTTTGAGTTGTGGTCTATTTCTATGTTGAGACTGGTTTATGTATGTCTATGTTTGGTTAATTGGGGTTGGGACTCTCAATTGAAGGCAGGTGTTGTCTATTTGCCTTTGATTGAGAGTCCCATATATGTGGGTGTGTTTGTGTTTGTCAGTGGTGGGGAATTGTTCTTGCACTGCGTTTGCATAGCATGTAAGACTGTCCATGTTGTGAGTATTGTTTTGTTTTCCGGTGAATGCTTTGCCTTTTACCATTAAAAGAAAATGAGTATCCACAATCCCGCTGCGCCTTGGTCCTTCTCTATCCAGTATGACATTTTCAGCAACGAGTACGACATATTCTGTGACAACTTGCCACATTCTTCAAGGCTTTCACCTCCCCTCCCCCTTTATGACCCCCTTGGTTTGAAACCTATACAATGTTTATCTTTTACCTAAACCACAACTTCACTCAGTTTACATCCCTACTAAGGAATATAACCTCAAAGCTTTACAATCCTAACCGATCTCCCCATATGCTAATTTTATCATCCCATTATTCTTAAACCTATCTCCCTATTCTATAATAACAGAGTGGAACAGTTAAGTCATTATTCTAACACATACAAATTATCCTAACAGGCTTTTATATAATTGAGGGTTGTTTATATAAACAGGGTTGTGGGTTCGATTCCCACGGGGGGCCAGCACAGAAAAAAAATGTATGAAATTGTATGAAATGTATGCATTCACTACTGTAAGTCGCTCTGGATAAGAGCGTCTGCTAAATGACTAAAATGTAAAATGTAAATGTAACCGTTCGAGGGGGTTTCAACAGGCTCCCCCGTTGCGACGTACCCCTCAGGCCCATCTGCTAGCCTGCTGCTAGCCCCGGCCTGCTAGCTGTCTGAATCCTCTGTGCCTCCAGCTTGCCTAGCTACTCACTGGACCATATGATTACTCAGTTACACATGCCTCTCCCTAATGTAAATATGGCTTGTCTATTGCTGTTTTGGTTAGTAATTGTTGTCTTATTTCACTGTAGAGCCTCCAGCCCTGCTCACTATGCCTTAGCTAGCCCTGTTCTTCCACCCCCCACACATGCGGTGACTGCACCTGGATTAAATGATGCTTCTAGAGACAAAGCCTCTCTCATCGTCACTCAATGCCTAGGCTTACCTCCACTGTACTCACATCCTACCATACATTTGTCTGTACATTGTGCCCTGAATCGATCCTTCCGTGCCCAGAAATCTGCACCCTTTACTCTCTGTTCCAAATGCACTAGAAGACCAGTTCTTTTAGCTTTTAGCCGTACTCTTATTCTACTCCTCCTCTGGTGATGTAGAGGTTAACCCAGGCCCTGTAGCCCCCAGCATCACAACCATTCCCCAGGCGCTCTCATTTGTTGACTTCTGTAACCGTAAAAGCATTGGTTTCATGCATGTTAACATCAGAAGCCTCCTCCCTAAGTTTGTTTTATTCACTGCTTTAGCACACTCCGCCAATCCAGATGTCCTAGCCGTGTCTGAATCCTGGCTTAGGAAGGCCACCAAAAATCCTGAAATTTCCATCCCTAACTATAACATTTTCCAAAGATAGAACTGCCAAAGGGGGCAGAGTTGCAATCTCCTGCAGAGATAGCCTGCAGAGTTCTGTCTTACTATCCAGGTCTGTGCCCAAACAATTCAAGCTTCTTCTGTTAAAAATCCACCTTTCCAGAAACAAGTCTCTCACCGTTGCCGCTTGTTATAGACCCTCTTCAGCCCCCAGCTGTTCCCTGGACACCATATGTGAATTGATTGCCCACCATCTATCTTCAGAGTTCGTACTGTTAGGTGACCTAAACTGGGATATGCTTAACACCCCAGCCATTTTACAATCTAAACTAGATGCCCTCAATCTCACACAAATTATCAAGGCACTTACCAGTTACAACCTAAAATCCGTAACCACGGGCACCCTCTTGGATACAGTTGAATTCGGAAGTTTACATACACTTAGGTTGGAGTCATTAAAACTCTTTTTTTCAACCACTCCCCAAATTTCTTGTTAACCTCTATGGGCTAGGTGGGACGCTAGCGTGCCACCCGTGGTGCACTCCATCAACAGCAGGTGCATTTCAAGAGCGGCAAATTTGAATCCAAATAAATGTCAAAATTCAAATTTTTCAAACATACAACTATTTTACACCCTTTGAAAGATAAACATCTCCTTAATCTAACCACGTTTTACGATTTCAAAAAGGTTTTACGGCGAAAGCATAAATTTAGAGTATGTTAGGACAGTACATTTACAAGAGTTGTGTGTAATGTTTTGTCAAGTCAAAGACAGGGTCACCAAAACCATAAAACCAGCTAAAATGATGCACTAACCTTTTACAATCAGATGACACTCCTAGGACATTATGTTAGACAATGCATGCATTTTTAGTTCTATCAAGTTCATATTTATATCCAAAAACAGCGTTTTACTATGGCATTGATGTTGAGGAAATCGTTTCCCTCCAATAACCGGCAGTCAAGTCAGCGTCACAAATTAAATAATTAAAATTAGAAAACATTGGTAAAATATTATATTGTCATTTAAAGAATTATAGATTTACATCTCTTGAACGCAATCAACTTGCCAGATTTAAAAATAACCTTACTGGGAAATCACACTTTGCAATAATCTGAGCACTGCGCCCAGAAAAATACGCGTTGCGATACAGACTAGACGTCATGTTGGGGAGATCTAAAATCGAAAATACTATGTAAATAATCCATTACCTTTGATTCTCTTCATCAGATGTCACTTCCAGGTATCACAGGTCCATAACGAATGTAGTTTTGTTCAAAAAAGCTCATCATTTATGTCCAAAAATCTCCGTCTTGTTAGCACATGATCTAAGCCAGCCGGACTTCTCGTCATGAACGAGGGGAAAAAATATATTTACGTTCGTTCAAACATGTCAAACGTTGTATAGCATGAATCATTAGGGCCTTTTTTAACCAGAACATGAATAATATTCAAGGTGGACGAATGCATACTCTTTTATAACGTATTGGAACGAGGGTACCCAACATGAACTCGCGCGCCAGGTGTCTAATGGGACATCATCGTTCCATGGCTCTTGTTCAGTCAGATCTCCCTCCAGAAGACTCAAAACACTTTGTAAAGGCTGGTGACATCTAGTGGAAGCAATAGGAAGTGCCAAAATATTCCTCAGCCCCTGTGTTTTTCAATGGGATAGGTTTAAAGGTAATACAACACATCAGGTATCCACTTCCTGTCAGAAAATGTCTCAGGGTTTTGCCTGCCAAATGAGTTCTGTTATACTCACAGACACCATTCAAACAGTTTTAGAAACTTTAGAGTGTTTTCTATCCATATATAATAAGTATATGCATATTCTAGTTACTGGGTAGGATTAGTAACCAGATTAAATCGGGTACATTTTTTTTATCCAGACGTGCAAATGCTGCCCCCTAGCCCTAACAGGTTAATAACGTGTTGGGGCTAGGGGGCAGTATTTGCACGGCCGGATAAAAAACTTACCCGATTTAAACTGGTTGCTACTCTTGCCCAGAAACGAGAATATGCATATAATTAGTAGATTTGGATATAAAACCCTCTAAAGTTTCTAAAACTGTTTGAATGGTGTCTGTGAGTATAACAGAACTCATATGGCAGGCCAAAACCTGAGAAGATTCCATACAGGAAGTGCCCTGTCTGACAATTTGTTCTCCTTCTGTGGCATCTCTATCAAAAATACAGCATCTCTGCTGTAACGTGACATTTTCTAAGGCTTCCATTGGCTCTCAGAAGGCGCCAGAAAGTGGAATGACGTCTCTCCTGTCTCTGGGCGAAAAATAGCAGGAGATTTTGTGAGTGGTCAGGTTAGGAACAGTGACACTGGAGATGCGCGTTCATGTGAATTCTCAATTTTTTTCTTTCAGCCTTTGAATGAACACAACGTCGCCCGGTTGGAATATTATCGCTATTTTACGAGAAAAATTGCATAAAAGCTTTTCGGCGAAAACATATTTTGCAATATTCTGAGTACATAGCCCGGCCATCACGGCTAGCTAATTTGACACCCACCAAGTTTGGCCCTCACCAAACTCAGATTTACTATAAGAAAAATTTGATTACCTTTGCTGTTCTTCGTCAGAATGCACTCCCAGGTCTTCTACTTCAACAACAAATGTTGTTTTGGTTCCAAATAATCCATAGTTATATCCAAATACCTCCGTTTTGTTTGTGCGTTCAGGTCACTATCTGAAGGGTAATGCGCGAGCGCATTTCGTGACAAAAAAAATCGAAATATTCCAATTACCGTACTTAGAAGCATGTCTAACGCTGTTTAAAATCAATTTTTATGCTATTTTTCTCGTAAAATAGTGATTATATTCCAACCGGGCAACGTTGTATTCATTCAAAGGCTGAAAGAAAAAAAATTGAGAAGTCTCGTGAACACGCATCTCAGTCTCACTGTCCCCAGGCTGACCACTTACAAACTCTGCTGTTGTACTTTGCCCAGAGACAGCAGACACCCCATTCCACTTTCTGGTGGCTTTAGAGAGCCAATGGAAGCCTTAGAAAGTGTCACGTTACAGCACAGATGCTGTAATGTTGATAGAGATGCAACAGAAGGACAACAAATTGTCAGACAGGGCACTTCCTGTATGGAATCTTCTCAGGTTTTGGCCTGCCATATGAGTTCTGTTATACTCACAGACACCATTCAAACAGTTTTAGAAAATTTAGAGTGTTTTCTATTCAAATCTACTAATTATATGCATATTCTAGTTTCTGGGCAGGAGTAGTAACCAGATTAATTTGGGTACGTTTTTTATCTGGCCGTGAAAATACTGCCCCCTATCCCAAAGAAGTTAAAGGTAATGCTACCAAATACTAATTGAGTGTATGTAAACTTCTGACCCACTGGGAATGTGATGAAAGACATTGAAGCTGAAATAAATCATTATTCTACTATTATTCTGACATTTCACATTCTTAAAATAAAGTGGTGATCCTAACTCACCTAAAATAGGGAATTTTTACTAGGATTAAATGTCAGGAATTGTGAAAAACTGAGTTTAAATGTATTTGACTAAGGTGTATGTAAACCTCCGACTTCAACTGTATACACTACCGATCAAAAGTTCTTTATTAGAACAATAGTGAAGACATCAAAACACATACGGAATTATGTAGTAAACAAAAAAGTGCCTTGATGACGGCTTTGCACACTCTTGGCATTCTCTCAACCAGCTTAATGAAATGCATTTCAATTAACAGGTGTGCTATCTTAAAATGTAATTTGTGGAATTTCTTTCCTCCTTAATGCATTTGAGCCAATCAGTTGTGTTGTGACAAGGTAAGGGGGTATACAGAAGATAGCCCTATTTGGTAAAAGACCATATTATGGCAAGAACAGTTAAAATAAGCAAAGAGAAACTACAGTCCATCATTACTTTAAGACGTGAAGATCACATAATACAGAAAATTTCAGGAACATTGAAAGTTACTTCAAGTGCAGTCGCAAATCAAATCAAATGTTATTGGTCACATATACATGGTTAGCAGATGTTAATGTGACTGTAGCGAAATGCTTGTGCTTCTAGTTGTGACAGTGCAGTAATATCTAACAAGTAATCTAACAAATTCACGACGACTACCTTATACTCACAATGTAAGGATGTAATAAGAATTTGTACATATAAATATATGGATGCGCGATGGCCGTGCGGCACAGGCAAGATGCAATAGATGGTATACAATGCAGTATGAGATGAGTAATGTAGGATATGTAAACATTATTCAAGTGGCATTATTTAAAGTGATACCTTTAGTAAATCCATTTATTAAAGTGGCCAGTGATTTGAGTCTGTATGTTGGCAGCAGCATCTCTATGTTAGTGATGGCTGTTTAACAGTTGTTTTTCAGTCTATTGACCTCGCCTTCTGGATGATAGCAGGGTGAACAGGCAGTGGCTCGGGTGGTTGTTGTCCTTGATGATCTTTTTGGCCTACCTGTGACATCGGGTGCTGAATGTGTCCTGGAGGGCAGGTAGTTTGCCCCCGGTGATGTGTTGTGCAGACTGCACTACCCTCTGGAGAGCCTTGTGGTTGAGGGCGGTGCAGTTGCCGTATCAGGTGGTGATACAGCCTAACAGGATGGTCTCGAATGTAAGGGTTTTAGGTGACAAGCCAAATTTCTTCAGCCTCCTGAGGCAAGTCAGTTAAGAACAAATTCTTATTTACAATGACGGCCTACCAGGGAACAGTGGGTTAACTGCCTTGTTCATGGGCAGAACGGCAGATTTTTACCTTGTCAGCTCGGGGATTCGATCCAGCAACCTTTCGGTTACTGGCCCAAAGCTCTAACCACTAGGCTACCTGCTGCCCCAGGTCCAGATGGGATAGAGCAATGCGATGGCGATTGCATCGTCTGTGGATCTATTGGGGCGGTAAGCAAATTGGTGTGGGTTTAGGGTATCAGGTAGAGTGGAGGTGATATGATCCTTGACTAGTCTCTCAAAGCACTTCATGATGACAGAAGTGAGTGCTACGGGGCGATAGTCATTTCGTTCAGTTACCTTAGCTTTCTTGGGAACAGGAACAATGGAGACTGCAGACTGGGTTAGGGATTGATTGAATATGTCAGTAAACACACCAGCCAGCTGGTCTGCGCATGCTCTGAGGATGCGGCTAGGAATGCGAGGGTTTAAATGTTTTACTCATGTTGGTCTACAGTCTTTGGTAGCGGGCTGTGTCGGTGGCACTGTAATTGTCCTGTAGGCCACATACATCTTGTGTTTGAGCCGTTGAATTGTGACTCTACTTTGTCTCTATACTGTCGCTTTGCTTGTTTGATTGCCTTGCGGAGGGAATAACTACACTGTTTGTATTCGGTAATGTTTCCAGTTGCCTTGCCATGATTAAATGCGGTGGTTCGCGCTTTCAGTTAGTTACCATCATTTCTATTGGGCACAACATAATTCAAAACACAACCAAAACAAACTGCAAATGCATCCAACAAGTTTGTAGAGTCACAAGTTTATTGTAGTCATTGTGTGCTAGGGATATGGAAACCAAATACAAAAATGTTGACTACTTTAATACACTATAAGTGAATTTGTTCAAATACTTATGACAAATACTTCCATTTCTAAATGGTAAAACAGATGTGTATGATAATACCCTCAAATAAAAGGTGAGAAACATTCTGTACTGTTGCCTCATGAAACATTTGATCTCAAATCCAAAATACTAGAAAACAGAACCAAATTAAAAGATTTTGCTTCACTGTCCAAATAAATATGTAGGGGAGTGTACGATCAGTAAATGGGGCATATTGGGATCACTGTCATTGAGTAGTCATTCATTCGTCAAGCGATAATTCCTTGTTGTATGACTGGACTCTGGTCAGAATTATGACTGTTGTTTTTTTACAACCTCTCCAGCCTTTGGCGCTATCCTGCAGGGCAGTCTGTTTGGCATGGCAGGCAAACTGCCTACCAAATACACTACACCCATCATGAGTGGGCAAGGCCTGGCGGGAACTTTCGCTGCCTTCTCCATGATCTGTGCTATCGCAAGTAAGTCTGAGAGATGATGGGGGGGGCAACAGTGGCATTCCAAAATCAACTCTCTCTCTCTCGCTCTCTCACTCTCTCTCTCTCTCCTTCCCCAGGTGGCTCGGAGATAAATGACGCTGCTTTTGGATACTTCATCACAGCCTGTGCAGTGATCTTATTGGCCATAATATCCTATGTGGTCCTCCCTAAACTGGTAATAACTCAACTCTGGATTTTATATGTTATTGCAGCAATTTGGCTGAAAAAGTGCTTAGGAGAGTTTACTCAATTATAATAAGTAATGCAAGTAATGCTTTCGGGCAGTTTTACCGTAATAGTTACCAAACTTTGCATCTGCACAGTGTTTACTGTAAATTAGTTTTTGTAAAATTGTGAAATTGTGAAAAATCTGAGTTGGTTATGGTTACCCTTTCACAAATGGTTACCCTTTCACAACATTTAATTCACTACTTATTCATTTTCCAGTGTTGTTAAAGGAAACAAAATGCGTAATACCTCCATTTGATCCATTCCAGTTGATCTCCTCCGTTTAACTACCATCCCCACTGTGAGATAATTGGTCGTTCTGAACCTTACTTTAGGAGTTCTACCAATATTACAAGACCCAAAGTGGAAACAGAGTTAGTGATGAGAAGAACAAGCTGGAACTACTCAAGAAAGGTAAAACGACAGCCATTTGTTTCTTAGATTTCTGAAAATATTAAATGTAGAAATAAGACAAAGAGAATTGTCATTTTTATTTTATTGTATAGAAAAGGTAATCCAAGTCTTGCATTACCTTAGACACCCGTTGAATATATTTCTATTCAAACATATTTGAATTACCTATTTTAACAATCATGGAGATAGAAATACATTAAAGAGGCAATCTGCAATTGCTACATAAATTTTTGGAGTTTTCAATTCATAATATATAACCATTGATTCTTAAAGAATATAACTTATATTAAGCTGGGTGGTTTGAACCCTGATTTCTGATTGGCTGACAGCCGTGCTTTATCAGACCGTATACCACGGGTATGACAAAACATTTGTTTTTCCTGCTCTAATTATGTTGGTAACCAGTTTATAATAGCAATAAGGCACCTCGAGGGATTGTGGTATATGGCCAATATACCACGGCTAAGGGCTGTGTTCAGGCACTTTGCATCGTGCTTAAGAACAGCCCTTAGCAGTGGTATATTGGCCACATACCACAACCCCCCGAGGTATTTTATTGCTATTATAAACTGGTTACCAACTGGTCACCCCCTCGGGCCTTATTGCTTAAGTATGTAATCAATTGTACATAAAGCTAGCAGGTCATGAACTAAGCAATGTTATCCATTTCAAATGAATGACAATTATATTCTGGGTTTATTTTGTAAATTAGCTTTATTATAATTTTTCATGAGCTTACATACTGGGTACACACTGGTTGAATCAAAGTTCTTTCCACGTAATTTCAATGAAATTACGCTGAACCAATGTGGATTAGACATTGAATTGGCATCTGTGCCCAGTGGGTAGTTGTCTAACGCCACCAGAACCCAAAATATAAGCGGGTCCATAGTGTAAATGTATGCTCCATCTCGAAATGCACATCAGCCAATACCCTATACAAGTAGCCTTGAAGGCTTTTTGAATGGTCTTCATTGGGAAAAAACATAGATTTATCCACAAACACATATATATTTTTAGATAGTGCATCTTATATGACATTGTTTTATGAATTTGATCATATACTCACCAAGCCCATTCAAAAGGCCAGGGACATGAACATGGCAGTATGATGTAGGAATGCGTGACTTGTACAGGTGGTTATACAATCGTCAATGTAGTTGCACGTGATACAACGCTACATGTATACCTGTTCCCATAAGATAACCTGGCACATTTAGCCCTATGCTAACCTGACCAGATGGCAGTGATTATATCCGGTAACAAGTTCTGCATCAGCCAATTACAAATGTTGATGTAGATGTACGTGATGGAACACGTTTCCATAGGAACGTCCTTAACAGAAGTCAAACGGCACCTGATAATCAAAGGTACAACGTACGCAAAATGGCAACTGAATGATTTGCTCACAGTTTAGTGAGCCTGGCTCCTGGTACTTTTCGCCTCTTGCGGGAAGTTTGAATTCCAGGTGAGATATTGTTTGAAATGTAGAATTACATTTATTGTGATAGTTTTGCAAAGGGATGTGCAGCCAAAACCTTAAGATCAAATCAAATAAATGTGTATTTGTCACATACTTCCTAAACAACAGGTGTAGACTAACAATGACATGCTGACTTATGGGTAGTTTTCCAACAATGCAGAGTTAAGATAAAGATATATAAGATATATATATATTTTTTTTTAAGTGACAGGAGTAATAGCCTAAATACACAGTGAATAACAATAACGAGTAAAAGTAGGCTAACATACAGAGTGCCAGTAGCCTATTGTTAGCAGTTGATGTTACTCTTCAATAACACAGACCCCAAAGCAAACCAGGGGGAGAAAAATAGGTTTATTCAAAAAGGACAAATCATAGATGTTATGCTGAGAGGTAGATCTTCATTCTCCCCTGTCCTCAGTGATTCTCTCTTCAGTGATTCTCTCCACAGAACAAAGGGGCAGGATGTAGTTTTATAACGCAACCCTAGCCTGTGGTTGACCAATTAGAATTCCTTGCAATAAAACTGGGCCAATGGCCAAATAACAAGTATCCTATTTCAGGCTCAATGCCTAGACAAATTCCTCCCATGTCTTCGACCCATTGATCAATAATTCCCTATTACAGAAAAAACACTATTTCCATTGATCGTTAGTACTCTATTAACTTTTAGTCCTCTTGACCTTTAGTCCTCTTCGTTGTGTATTTATCTTTGAAATATTCTTACATTACCAAGTGCATATGCAGGGGTACCAGGTGATTACAAATCTATATTTTAATATACTAAGGATTCTAAGCTGCAGGAAGGTCTCCTCCTGCAATTTCTGGCAGATTTTCTTCATTTTAGGGCCAAAAGAAGGTCCTCCCACATCGGATTATCAACTTTATATTCCGCTGTGTTTTGTATTTGGGTTTATTTTCCTGTTTTTTGTGTTTGGTATGTCACAGCTTCTATTGCATCATCATGTCAATACTAGGCTACTATGATGTCACTAAAGACAGGAGTTTTCAATATTCAAACTGTGATAATTATTGCATAATTTATCCCATAATGACTTCTCTCCCACCTCCCTCCGGCCCTATAAAAGGGACCCCGGCCCATCTAAAAATAATTCATAGTCTTATCAATCACAATGCCCAGAAGACACAGCATCCACCAGCCGCCCTGTCCGCAGGCGTTGCCACCCTACCTGACCTAGCCCCAAGTGAATTAGGTTATGTGATATCTGTATACAAAAATATGTAAGCAAATGAATCTCTATTAAACAAAATACATCTGCAATTCTGGAGCCTTATTTTGAAAGAAATTATAGCCTATTTATCAAACCAAAATTCATGCAAAACAATGATTTAGACAATAGCTAAATGATCCTATGACCAAGGATCATTTAGCTATTTTATTTAGAATTGTAGGACCCCTGTAGATAAAAAAATAAAAAATAAATAATACAATTATTTTCTTAAACATTGAATTTGGCCAGCCCCGAGCCCTTAAAACCTTTGGGCATTTAACAGAAAAGCTTGACACAAGTGGAGCTCGAATCCATTCTTAACATGCACTGTTGATTTAGAGTCAACCACTTTAGCAATGTGTACCACCTGGTAGCAATGGTGATAATGGTACATGACCACTATTTAAATTGATTAAATACATGTTTTTCCTCATCATTCTACACACAATAGCCAATAATGTGAAAACAGGATTTTATACATTTTTGCAAATGGATTAAAACTATGAAACAGAAATAGCTTATTTACATAAGTATTCAGACCCTTAGCTATGAGACTCGAAATTGAGCTCCGGTGCATCCTGTTTCCATTGATCATCCTTGAGATGTTTCTACAACGTGATTGGAGTGCACCTGTAGTACATTCAATTAATTGGGCATGATTTGGAAAGGCACACACCTGTCTATATAAGGTCCCATTGTTGACAGTGCATGTCAGAGCAAAAACCAAGCCATGAACTCAAAGGAATAGTCCGTAGAGCTCCGAGACAGGATTGTGTCGAGGCACAGATCTGAAGAAGGGTGCAAAAACATTTCTTGCACTCGTTGAAGATCCCCAAGAACACAGTGGCCTCCATCATTCTTAAGTGGAAGAAATTTGGAACCACTAAGACTCTTCCTAGAGCTGGCTGCCCGGCCAAACTGAGCAAACAGGGGAGAAGGGCCTTGGTCAGGGAGGTCAGGGAGGTGACCAAGAATGCAATGGTTAGTCTGACAGAGCTCCAGAGTTCCTCTGCGGAGAACCTTCCAGATAGACAGCCATCTCTGTAGCACTCCACCAATCAGGCCTTTATGGTAGAGTGGCTATAAGGAAGCCACTCCTCAGTAAAAGGCGCATGACAGCCTGCTTGGAGTTTGCCAAAAGGCACCTAAAGACTCTCAGACCATGAGAAACAAGATTCTCTGGTCTGATGAAACCAAGATTGAACTCTTTGGCCAGAATGCCAAGCGTCACATCTGGAAGAAACCTGGCACCATCCCTACGGTGAAACATGGTGGTGGCAGCATCATGCTTTGGGGATGTTTTTCAGAGGCAGGGACTGGGAGACTAGTCAGGACCAAGGGAAAGATGAACTGAGCAAAGTACAGACAGCTCCTTGATGAAAACCTGCTCCAAATCGCTCAGGACCTCAGACTGGGGCAAAGGTTCACCTTCCAATAAGACAACGACCCTAAGCACACAGCTAAGACAATGCAGGAGTGGCTTAGGGACAAGTCTCTGAATGTCCTTGAATGACCCAGCCAGAGCCCGGAGTTGAACATCTCTGGACATACCTGAAAATAGCTGTGCAGCAACACTCCCCATCCAACCTGACAGAGCTTGAGAGCATCTGCAGAGAAGAATGGGAGAAACTCCCCAAAAACAGGTGTGCCAAGCTTGTGGCGTCATACCCAAGAAGACTCATGGCTGTAATCGCTGCCAAAGGTGGTTCAACAAAGTACTGAGTAAAGGGTCTGAATACTTATGTAAATGTGAAATTTCAGTTTCTTATGTTTTATAAATTAGCAACATTTTCTAAAAACAGTTTTTGCTTAGTCATTGTGGAGTATTGTGTGTAGATTGATGAGAGAAAAAAACAATTCAATCAATTTTAGAATAAGGCTGTAATGTAACAAAATGTGGAAAAAGTCAAGGGGTCTGAATACTTTCTGAATAAACTATGTAAAACATGCCTCTTGAATTGTTCTAATGTTAGAAGCTAATAGCCTAGTCAAGGATGCATCATGCAATATTTCCACACTACAATTGTGAAAGACCAAGTGGAACAAAAGTAACATTGAATTTGGAGGTTAAAATATCCCTCTGGTGGCCAAGACCTATTTTCAGAAATGATATTGTTTGGTGGACATAAAGTCTAAGATCTTTGATAGGCTAATGCAGAATTTGTTAGAGGACATAATCACTGGACAGCTGGTCAGGTTAGGGCTAAATGTGCCAGGCTATCTTATGGGAACAGCTATCAATACATGTAGCATTGTATCACATGCAACTGGCTGATGCACATTTTGAGACAAAGCAACATTTTTTACTTAGAAACAGTTTCTAGTTTGCAAGTACGGCCCCAATCATGCTTTACTCCTGTTTGTTTTATTGTAAACAAACACTCTATAGCCTCAAAACATGGTTAAAACTGTAATGTTAATATCATGGATGGTCAGTCCTTGCATCCATAGCTCTGTCTATGAATTTGAAAGTGGATTTGAAAGTCTATGAATTTCTCCAGCCCCATCCCTCAGCTGTTTACTGAAACAGTGGAGGGGGTCTCTGCTTTGTTATTGTTTGAACTGCAGATTGCCCCTTTAATGGATTGCCTTGTTCCTTAACCCCTCAGAAAATGCAGCAGAGACTAGACCAGTTTTCAATAAAGGAGAAGAGGAGCAAAACGTGTCCATGTTGACCATCTTCAAGAAGGTAAATTAAGGGCTGGATTCAATCTATATTGCTGAATTTCAACTTTATTGAATTATTGAAATGTAAAGGCAATGTTCCTCATTAAATAGTACCCGCAAAACACCAGTCTCATCATCAACAGTGAAGAGGCAACTCCGGGATGCTGGCCTTCTAAGCAGAGTTGCAAAGAAAAGCCATATCTCAGACTTGCCAATAAAAATAAAACATTAAGATCGGCAAAAAAACACAGATACTGGACAGAGAAACTCTGCCTAGAAGGCCGCATCCCGGAGTCGCCTATTCACTGTTGACATTGAGACTGGTGTTTTGCGGGTACTATTTAATGAAGCTGCCAGTTGAGGACTTGTGAGGCGTCTGTTTCTCAAACTAGACACTCTAATGTACTTGTCCTCGTGCTCAGTTGTGCACCGGGGCCTCCCATTCCTCTATCTATTCTGGTTAGAGCCGGTTTGCGCTGTTGTGAAGGGAGTAGCACACAGCGTTGTACGAGATTTTCAGTTTCTTGGAAATTTCTCGCATGGAATAGCCTTAATTTCTCAGAACAAGAATAGACTGACGAGTTTCAGAAGAAGGTTTTTTGTTTCTGGCCATTTTGAGCCTGTAATCGAACCCACAAATGCTGATGCTCCAGATACTCAACTTGTCTAAAGAAGGCCAGTTTTATTGCTTCTTTAAGTTTTAGGAACTTTTCGCAAACGTAGAAAAAAATGTAATATCACATTTACATAAGTATTCAGACCCTTTACTAGGTACTTTGTTGAAGCACTTTTGGCAGCGATTACAGCCTTGAGTCTTCTTGGGTATAACGCTACAAGCTTGGCACACCTGTATTTGGGGAGTTTCTACCATTCTTCTCTGCAGATCCTCTCAAGCTCTGCCAGGTTGGATTGGGAGTGTTGATGCACAGCTATTTTCAGGTCTCTCCAGAGATGTTCGATCGGGTTCAAGTCTGGGCTCTGGCTGGGCCACTCAAGGACATTCAGAGACTTGTCCCAAGCCACTCCAGCATTGTCTTGGCTGTGTGCTTAGGGTCACTGTCCTGTTGGAAGGTGAACCTTCGCCCCAGTCGGAGGTCCTGAGCGCTCTGGAGCAGGGTTTCATTAAACCACTCCTCAGTAAAAGGCACATGACAGCCCACTTGGAGTTTGCCAAAAGGCACCTAAAGGACTCTCCGACCATGAGAAACAAGATTCTCTGGTCTGATGAAACCGATCCTGACTAGTCTCCCAGTCCCTGCCGCTGAAAAACATCCCCACAGCATGATGCTACCACCACCATGCTTCACCATAGGGATGGTGCCAGGTTTCCTCCAGAAGTGACGCTTAGCATTCTTGGCTTCATCAGACCAGAAAGATCTTGTTTCTCATGGTCTGAAAGTCTTTAGGGGCCTTTTGGCAAACTCCAAGCGGGCTGTCATGTGCCTTTTACTGAAGAGTGGTTTCCATCTGGCCACTCTACCATAAAGGCCTGATTGGTGGAGTGCTGCAGAGATGGTTGTCCTTCTGGCATGTTCTCCCATCTCCACAGAGGAACTCTGGAGCTCTTTCAGAGTGACCATCGGGTTCTTGGTTGTTGACCAAGGCCCTTCTCCCTCGATTGCTCAGTTTGGCCGGGCGGACAGCTCTAGGAAGAGTCTTGGTGGTTCCAAACTTCTTCCATTTAAGAAAGATGGAGGCTACTGTGTTCTTGGGGACCTTCAATGCTGCACACTTTTTTTGGCACCCTTCCCCAGATCTGTGCCTTGACACAATTCTGTCTCGGGGCTCTACAGACAATTCCTTCGACCTCATGGCTTGGTTTTTGCTCTGACATGCACTGTCAACAATGGGACCTTATATAGACAGGTGTGTGCCTTTCCAAATCATGTCCAATTAATCAATTTTACCACAGGTGGACCCCAATCAAGTTGTAGAAACAACTCAAGGATGATCAATGGAAACAGGATGTATCTGATCTCAATTTCGAGTCTCATAGCGATAGGTCTGAAAACTTAGGTAAATAAGGTATTTCTGTTTTTTATATTTAATACATTTACAAACATTTCTAAAAACCTGTTTTCACTTCATCATTATGGTGTATTGTGTGTAGTTTGCTGAGGATTTTTTATTTCATTTAATCCATTTCAGTATAAGGCTGTAACGTAACAAAATGTTAACTGGTCTGAATACTTTCCGAAGGCACTGTATATATTAAAGGGAACTTAATTGAATATAACATGCTTTTAAAATTCAGTATTAGTGCACAGTTTCGACTTACAAAATCAAAGGGGACTCATTTCGTGGAACGGCCCAATTATTTTAAAAATGACCGGTTATTTAGCTCTTTATCATGTCGAATGACCAGTCACTTTCATAGAAAATTAGTTTTGGAGTTTTTTAAAATGTATTTTATGAATTTCAATTCACTTTATGAATTGTAAAATCACGAAAACCAAGACACTCTTTATATAACTCCTTAAAATGGATTAACTTGAGCTTTTACAAGACTACAAAAGTAGATCCCTAAACCAAAGAGCACCTTCAATCACACTGTTGATGTTCTACAGGAACTAGATTCTGCTGCGGGCTGATTTTTTATCTTGAGCAGATAGTCGGGGGGCCGGAACATACTTACAAATAATTTGGAGACTGCAACTTGACCGCAAGAAGCCCCAACAGACATAATGTTTGACTAAAGCATAATAGTTTCAAACCTTGCTCACATTTGTACACGATCATGTCATGTTTCTCTATTATGCGTGGGAATACTTGGGAACAGATTTCTTTAACAAAAATGACTTGGAGCTGATTTCCTAGTGTTTTTTTTGCAGTCTTTTATCTCCAAAAATGAAAATTCCACAAAAAATTATTAGAATTTAATTATATATTTTTTCCTCAGAAAACTTGGGGGGCCAAATAAAACCTTCGGAGAGAAAGGGAACCTTGCTCTACAGCTTATCCACATACAGCTCTCTATCTTTCTCATGGGTTGAATTAACTGAGGGATGCAAGCACAACAGTGCTTGACAAGGGTACAGTTGAAGTCGGAAGTTTATATACACTTAGATTGGAGTCATTAAAACTCGTTTTTCAACCACTCCACAAATGTCTTGTTAACAGACTATAGTTTTGGCAAGTCGGTTAGGACATCTACAGTGATGGAAAAAAGTATCTGATCCCCTGCTGATTTTGTACGTTTGCCCACTTACAAAGAAATGATCAGTCTATAATTGTAATGGTAGGTATATTTGAACAGTGAGAGACAGAATAACAACACAAAAATCCAGAAAAAAGCATGTAAAAAATGTTATAAAATTATTTGCATTTTAATGAGGGAAATAAGTATTTGACCCCTCTGCAAAACATGACTTAGTACTTGGTGGCAAAACCCTTGTTGGCAATCACAGAGGTCAGACGTTTCTTGTAGTTGGCCACCAAGTTTGCACACATCTCAGGAGTGATTTTGTCCCACTCCTCTTTGCAGATCTTCTCCAAGTCATTAAGGTTTGGAGGCTGACGTTTGGCAACTCGAACCTTCAGCTCCCTCCACAGATTTTCTATGGGATTAAGGTCTGGAGACTGGCTAGGCCACTCCAGGACCTTAATGTGCTTCTTCTTGAGCCACTCCTTTGTTGCCTTGGCCGTGTGTTTTGGGTCATTGTCATCCTGGAATACCCATCCACGACCCATTTTCAATGCCCTGGCTGAGGGAAGCAGGTTCTCACCCAAGATTTGATGGTACATGGCCCAGTCCATCGTCCCTTTGATGCGGTGAAGTTGTCCTGTCCCCTTAGCAGAAAAGCACCCCCAAAGCATAATGTTTCCACCTCCATGTTTGACGGTGGAGATGGTGTTTTTGGGGTCATAGGCAGCATTCCTCCTCCTCCAAACACGGCGAGTTGAGTTGATGCCAAAGAGCTCCATTTTGGTCTCATCTGACCACAAAACTTTCACCAGTTGTCCTCTGAATCATTAAGATGTTCATTGGCAAACTTCAGACGGGCATGTATATGTATTCTTGAGCAGGGGGACCTTGCGGGCGCTGCAGGATTTCAGTCCTTCACGGCGTGGTGTGTTACCAATTGTTTTCTTGGTGACTATGGTCCCAGCTGCCTTGAGATCATTGACAAGATCCTCCCGTGTAGTTCTGGGCTGATTCCTCACCGTTCTCATGATCATTGCAACCCCACAAGGTGAGATCTTGCATGGAGCCCCAGGCCGAGGGATATTGACAGTTCTTTTGTGTTTCTTCCATTTGCGAATAATCGCACCAAATGTTGACACCTTCTCAGCAAGCTGTTTGGCGATGGTCTTGTAGCCCATTCCAGCCTTGTGTAGGTCTACAATCTTGTCCCTGACATCCTTGGAGAGCTCTTTGGTCTTGGCCATGGAGGAGAGTTTGGAATCTGATTGATTGATTGCTTCTGTGGACAGGTGTCTTTTTACAGGTAACAAGCTGCGGTTAGGAGCACTCCCTTTAACAGTGTGCTCCTAATCTCAGCTCGTTACCTGTATAAAAGACACCTGGGAGCCAGAAATCTTTCTGATTGAGAGGGGGTCAAATACTTACTTCCCTCATTAAAATGCAAATCAATTTATAACATTTTTGACATGCATTTTTCTGGATATTTTTGTTGTTTTTCTGTCTCTCACTGTTCAAATAAATCTAACATTAAAATTATAGACTGATCCTTTCTTTATCAGTGGGCAAACGTACAAAATCAGCAGGGGACCAAATACTTTTTTCCCCCCACTGTACTTTGAGCATGACACAAGTAATTTTTCCAACAATTGTTTACAGACAGATTATTTCACTAATAATTCACTGTATTAAATGATGTCATGGCTTTAGAAGCTTCTGATAGAATAATTGACATAATTTGAGTCAATTGGAGGTGTACCTGTGGATGTATTTCAAGGCCTACCTTCAAACTCAGTGCCTCTTTGCTTGACATCATGGGAAAATCAAAAGAAATCAGCCAAGACCTCTGAAAAAACATTGTAGACCTCCACAAGTCTGGTTCATCCAAACGTCTGACGGTACCACATTCATCTGTACAAACAATAGTATGCAAGTATAAACACCATGGGACCACACAGCTGTCATACCGCTCAGAAAGGAGACGCGTTCTGTCTCCTGGAGATGAACGTACTTTGGTGTGAAAAGTGCAAATCAATCCCAGAACAACAGCAAAGGACCTTGTGAAGATGCTGGAGGAAACAGGTACAAAAGTATCTATATCCACAGTAAAACAAGTCCTATATCGACATAACATGAAAGGCCGCTCAGCATGGAAGAAGCCACTGCTCCAAAACCGCCATAAAAAAACAGACTACGGTTTGCAACTGCACATGGGGACAAAGATCGTACATTTTGGAGAAATGTCCTCTGGTCTGATGAAACAAAAATAGAACTGTTTGGCCATAATGACCATCATTATGTTTGGAGGAAAAATGGGGACGCTTGCAAGCCGAAGAACACCATCCCAACCGTGAAGCACGGGGGTGGCAGCATCATGTTGTGGGGGTGCTTTGCTGCAGGAGGAACTGGTGCACTTCACAAGATAGATGGCATCATGAGGTAGGAAAATCATGTGGATATATTGAAGCAATATCTCAAGACATCAGTCAGGAAGTTAAAGCTTGGTCACAAATGGGTCTTCCAAATGGACAATGACCCCAAGCATACTTCCAAAGTTGTGGCAAAATGGCTTAACTTCTATGGGCTAGGTGGGACGCTAGCGTCCGACCTGCGGGACACAGCCAGTGAAATATCAGGGCGGAAAATTCAAAAACAACAGAATGTCATAATTCAACTTTCTCAAACATACAACTATTTAACATCATTTTTAAGATAAACTTCTCGTTAATCTAACCACATTGTCCGATTTCAAAAAGGCTTTACAGTGAAAGCAAAACATTAGATTATGTTAGGAGAGTACATAGACAAAAATAATCACACAGCCATTTTCCAAGCAAGGACATGTGTCAATAAAACCCAAAACACAGCTAAATGAAGCACTAACCTTTGACGATCTTCATCAGTTGACACTCCTAGGACATTGTTACACAAAACATGTATGTTTTGTTCGATAAAGTTCATATTTATATCCAAAAACAGCATTTTACATTGGCGCAGGATGTTCAGAAAATGTATTCCCACCAAAACGTCCGGTGAATGTGCACATCAATTTACAAAAATACTCATCATAAACGTTGACAAAATATATAACAATTATTTTAAGAATTATAGATAGACTACCCCTGGATGCAACCGCTGTGTCAGATTTTAAAATAGCTTTACGGAGAAAGCACATTTTTCATTATTCTGAGTACATAGCTCAGCCATCACGGCGAGCTATTCAGACACCCGCCAAGTTCGGCGCAACCTAAACTCAGAATTAGTATTAGAAATATTCTCTTACCTTTGCTGATCTTCATCAGAATGCACTCCCAGGACTGCTGCTTCCACAAGAAATGTTGTTTTTGTTCGAAATAATCCATATTTATGTACAAATACCTCCGTTTTGTTCGTGCGTACAGATCACTTATCCAAAGGTATAATGCGCGAGCGCGGAACGAGAGAAGAAAAGTCCAAATGTTCCATTACCGTACTTAGAAGCATGTCAAACGCTGTTTAAAATCAATCTTTATGGTATTTTTAACGTAAAATTGCGATAATATTCCAACCGGACAATAGCATATTCATTCAAGAAGAAAAAGAAGGAGGGGCGCTCGCGGGACCGAGCATATCCAATCCCTTTGTTGCCAGGCAGTCCACTCGGAAACTGAGCTCCTATTATCTGCCCAGTGACAGGAAAATGCTCAAACCACTTTCTGAAGGCTTTAGACAGCCAATGGAAGCCTTAGGAAGTGCAACGTCCCCCACAGACACTGTAGTTTCGATAGAGAATCAAAAGAAGAACTACAATTCTCAGACTTTCCACTTCCTGCTTGGAATTTTCTCAGGTTTTTGCCTGTCATATGAGTTCTGTTATACTCAGACACCATTCAAACAGTTTTAGAAACTTCAGAGTGTTTTCTATCCAAATCTACTAATGATATGCATATTCTAGTTTCTGGGCCAGAGTAGTAACCTGTTTAAATTGTGTATGTTTTTCATCCGGCCGTGAAATTACTGCCCCCTAGCCCAGACAGGTTAAGGACAACAAAGTCAAGGTATTGGAGGGGCCATCACAAAGTCCTGACCTCAATCCTATAGAAAATGTGTGGGCAGAACTGAAAAAGTGTGTGCGAACAAGGAGGCCTACAAACCTGACTCAGTTACACCAGCTCTGTCAGGAGGAATGGGTCAAAATTCACCCAACTTATTGTGGGAAGCTTGTGGAAGGCTACCCGAAATGCTTGACCCAAGTTACATAATTTTAAATGCAATGCTGCCAAAAACTTCTGACCCACTGGGAATGTGATGAAAGAAATAAAAGCTGAAATAAATCATTCTCTCTACTATTATTCTGACATTTCACATTCTTAAAATAAAGTGGTGATCCTAACTGACCTAAGACAGGGAATTTTTACTAGGATTAAATGTCAGGAATTGTGAAAAACCGAGTTTAAATGTATTTGGCTAAGGTGTATGTTAACTTCCGACTTCAACTGTTTATCAACAGGGGAAAAGGTGTCTGTGGTTGCCTCAGCTGGTCTAATGTGCTTTCTTCTAAACCTCTCACCCATTTACTCTAGATCTGGGTCCTGGCTCTCTCTGTGTGTTTTGCCTTCACCATCACCATCGGCACCTTCCCGGCAGTCACTGTGGATGTCAAGTCTACCATCGCTGATGGAGGCACCTGGGGTGTGTGTGTGGGTGGGTGGGTGGGTGGGTGGGTGTGGTACATATGCGTGTATGAATATCTATGATAAGAGCATGGTTTATGAGTCCATATTAGAGTATACGACTTGTCATTTTGCAAGCATTTACAAAATGATCATATTATTCAGTCATTCACAACCAATGAAAGACATATGAACAGATGTGGTGTCTTATTGTACATTGCTCTCTCCTCTCAGAGCTGTACTTCATCCCGGTGTGTTGTTTTCTGCTCTTCAACCTCAGCGACTGGGTTGGGAGAAGCCTTACTGCTGTGTGTATGTGGGTAAGTCACCAAAACAAAACACTTGTAAATAGAGTGAAAGAAATTGGTCGATTATAACGGAAAGGCCTGAAACTAACTGATTCGTATTCAAGTTTTTCATATTGTGAACTAAGGATTCCAGTTTACAGGTCTGAATTACATTTAGCTCTCCACACACGATTACGTGATAATGTCCTAGAAGCCTTGGTTTGGAGGATAGCCTATATGTGACCCAACAACTTTATGTGAGATTAAGTAAAATATTGTGTTTGAGCTTTTTTGTTGTTTTTTTTTGTACAGAATCAGAGCTTCAAAATGGTATGTCATATACACTATAGATGGAGGAAACAAGGGAAAGTTATGCTGCTTTGAAAGTTGATAAACCTGTAAAACCAGGAGACAAATAGGAGAAAATGCCCTTGAAAGATTTTCACACCTGCTATAGAGCTCACCTTTGTTTGCACCCATTCAGCATCGTTCACACCCTCTTAAGCCTTAGCCACGCTCATCTCTTTATATCAGCATTGCATTTTCCTCCAGAAAGTTGTCTCTCTACTTAAACTTTTGCCCACTGAGCTTTGTTGATAGCACCAGCTAAATTCAGGGCAGTAATGTTTTTGAGAGCAGTACCAACACTTTTGCGTTCCAAAAATCGGTGGTAGCAAAGATGATCGATATAATGGGGAAGCACCCATTCTGTTATAGACAGAAGCGTGTGACATAACGAACCAATGAGGACTCATCTTTCGACATGTCCAACCCCTCAATTGTTTTTCAAACCGTCCTACAATGTAGTAGGAACTAGCGTCAAACGCCTGGATCCTGTAACCAGACACGGGTGTTAGGCCCGAGATGAAGTCGAGGAATAAATCCTCCAAACCACGGCTTCAAAGGCATTGTCAATTTTATACAACGGTTACCAACATATTAAAATAATTATTAACATATAATATTTTCATTAAAAACGTTATTTATTCATACTACTTCCATGAAGATATAGTCCAGAGGTTGCTACCCAAGCCCACTGGTAGTTTGTTCAATTTGCATTGTTGCCAGCTATGCCGACTGGTCATTCATTTGAATGACATCGTTGCCAGCCAATCCGACTGGTCGTTAGTTCGATTGGCAGGTTGCTACGCCAAACAAAAATGTTTTCTATGGAGGCTCTTCCCCTTTGTTAGCTAGCGAACTACACAGCTAACACAATCACTTCAAACTGAAACGGGAAAGACCGCAAACTAGCTGCATTTCGTTTTGTTTGACCTGTTTTTTTTATTGAAATGAAAAGGAATCTCCGCACACTGAAGATCAATGCACAATTTTCAATATATTCAGGCTCAGTTTTCAGTCGTCAAACCTTTATCAGAGCATATAAAAACACACTGACTGACGCCACATATAGACAATATAAACTCTCGATTAAGTCACACTTTTTCTGAGATAATTGATTACTGATGTGCATCCTGGCATTTGTGTTGTACACAGGTGTTGCTCATTATATCTGATTGCATTAATGCACGTTGCCTATATGTGGCCAGTCATTGTGTGTTTTTGTATGCTCCGATGAAAGTCCGACGACCCGAAGCTCAGCCTAAATACATTTAAAATTGTGCATTGATCTTGAGTGTGCTGAGATTCCTTTTCAATTCAGTTCTACTCTTCATCACGTGCACTTCAGCAACGGTCGGGTTGCGACAGATTGTAAAAAAATTCTACCAGTTTTTCTATTTATTTTAATATATCCATAAAAATAATGCTGATTCATGACTTCGACTGGCTGAGAAAAGTTACATGTCCCGTCCCAACACATTCATTCTCTATGGGACGGTGGATATCGCATGTCAAATGAATGATGCAAATGTCACAGTGGATGGATAAAAATAAAATAAAATGTTATTTGTCACATGCTTCATAAACAACAGGTGTAGACTAACAGTGAAATGCTTACTTACGGGTCCTTTTCCAATAATACAGAGTTAAAGATACACTTTTTTTTGTTATAAATATGTACACAAGGAATAAATAGACAGTGAATAACAATAATGAGTAAAAATAACATGGCTATATAAAGGGAGTACGAGTACCGAGTTATTTGAGGTTGCTATGTACATATAGGAAGGTGTAAAGTGACTAGGCAACAGGATAGATAATAGACAGAGGCAGCAGAGTATGTGGTGGGTGTGAAAGTGAGTGTGTGTGTGGGCATATGTAGTGTATGTGTGTGTTGGGGTGTCAGTATAAGTATTTGTGAGTGTTTTGGGTAGAGTCCAGTGTCTGTGCATAGAGTCAGTGCAACAGAGTTAGTGTATAAATGGGTCAATGCAGGTAGTCCGGGTAGCCATTTGATTAGCTATTTAGCAGTCTTATGGCTTTGGGGTAGAAGCTGTTCAAGGTCTTGTTGGTTTCAGACTTGGTGCACTGTTGCCACTTGCAGTAGCGGAGAAAACAGTCTATTGTATGGGTGGCTGGAGTCTTTGACAATTTTTTGGGCCTTCCTTTGACACCTCCTGGTATAGAGGTCCTGGATGGCAGTGAGCTCGGCCCCAGAGATGTACTGGGCCGTACTCACCACTCTCTGTAGCGCCTTGCAGTCAAATGCCTTGCAGTTGCCGTACCAAGGGGTGATGCAGCCAGTCAACGGTGCAGATGTAGAACTTTTTGAGGATCTGAGGATGAGACACATTTTAATACCAGGTGCAGACATATTTCTGAAAATGTGAGGGCAATCAGAATTGTGACAAGATCAGGACAGGACCCATGGTCATTAGTATAAAAGGGGCTAGAGTAATGTACTATTGATCAGTTGCTTCCTGCCCCCCCCCCCCCCCCCAAAAAAAAGAAATTCCTTGAAGATGTATATACAAATAGACTGGATCTTGCAAACAAAAGGTTACCCATAAGCCTTCACTGATGTGGTAAATTGATCATCTGAGAAAGAAATACAGGTCAACACTGAACTACCCTGAATTTCAGATAAATAAATAAATAGCTATAAATAAGTACCTTCTCTTGTGGTGACCGGCTTAAAACAAACACTGCAGTAATGTTTTATTGAACATGCACTTGAGTGCATTTCATTGAATGTGAGTGTGGTGTGTCTGGCTAAGGTACAGTAGTGTTGACATCCCTCTGCTATCTACTTTCAGCCTGGGAAGGACAGCAAACTGGTGCCCATTCTTCTGGTGGCCCGTGTGATCTTCGTGCCGCTCTTCATGCTGTGCAATGTTCAGCCCCGATACAACCTGCCTATCTTCTTTGAACACGATGCCTGGTTCATCGTCTTCATGATAGTCTTTGCCTTTTCCAATGGATACCTGGCCAGCCTTTGCATGTGCTTTGGGCCCAAGTAAGACCTCTTGCCTTCGCCTGGGCACAAACCCAAATAGATAAACTTTCAAGGTACAGGGCAACATTTTACTCTCGCAATGACTCACGCTGTGAACAAACTAACCATTTGCTAACTAAAATTTGGAATAGACGGGATTAGTAAAAATACAACTTTTCTTTAACAGGGAAATCCCATTGAGACCTAGGCCTCTTTTGCAAGTACACAAATTATACAAAATATACAAATACCACGTAATAAAAACATATAATATTTACAATCAATTTAAGAAAAGCAATCACATTCCTCAACAAGGAGCAGGTAGCCTAGCGGTTAGAGCATTAACCAAAAGGTCGCTGGTTTGAAGACACGAGCCGACAAGGTCAAAAATATGTCGATATTCCTTTGAGCGAGGCACTCAACCCTTATTTGCTCCAGGGGTGCTGTATTACTAAACAACACATTTCACTGCACCTATCTGGTGTATGTGACAATAAAACTTATTATCTTAATAAATTGAACTGCCCTAGAGGTAACGGAGCACCAAGGTGCAGAGGTCTGCAGATCATTCCATACACAGGGTGCAAAATAACTGAATGCTGATTTCCCTAATTCTGTAGAGCTCAACGGGACCTCTAGAGTTAGCCATCCCTGTGATCAGGTCTGGTGACTCGTTTAATTTAACAGTGAAGTATGGTACTTTGGACGTTTGTGCAAGAAGGCTGTATAAACAAAAAGAGAGCAGTGTATCGATCTACGAGACGGCCAGCTTACTTTCTGCTATAGGATGCAATGATGTGTACTGAACCTGTCGCCTGTAATAAAGTGAAGTGTGGTGTGGTAAACTGCATCTAATGGTTTCAGTGTAGTGGCACCTGCAGTCATATAAATGGTGTCACTGTAGTCTAGCAATTGCAGGAAAGTTGACTGAATGATCTGCTTTCTGCTGTTCAGGGAGAGGCATGATCTATTTCTAAAGAAGAAGCCCATTTTTATTCTCAACTTTATTCTCAACCCATCCATATGCTTTTTAAAAGATACATTTTTGTCAATCCAGATGCCCAGATATTTATAAGCAGGGACACGATCAATGTGGGCACCATAAACCAATTACCTGTCACCTGATCCAGGCCAATTTCAGACAACCTTTTTGAATGTGTAAAGATCGGTCGACAGTGTTGAACGCTTTAGACAAGTCAATAAATAGAGCAGCACACTGTTTCTTCCTATCCAAACAATTTACTACATAATTTAAAACCAGTGATGCTGCCGAGAAGGTGCTATGCCCTGGTCTGAAGCCCGACTAATGCACATTTAGAATAGATTGTGAAGTTAAGAAAGATCTTGGCTGAGCATTAATCAAGGATTCAAACATTTTAGCTAGGCAAAGAAAGTTTAGAAATAGGGTGATAATTATTAAAGTCTCAATGTCTGTTAGAAGGACGAGGCACGACACACATGGTAAACGCAAATCAATTCTGTCCTACCAAGCAAAAAGGCATTAACTGCTCATAGCGTGGAACTGAGAAAAATGGCTTTTATTTAGTTTTTGGAACTCCTGTCTATTTAAAATGTTATGGTTAGTTTACTCACGTTGCAAGGGTCATTATAAGAGAAAAATGTCTCCCAGGTTGTCAGAAGTGAGGTTTGTGGTGGATGAATC
The DNA here is from genome assembly GCF_965601325.2 of Salmo salar. Classification (NCBI taxonomy): domain Eukaryota; kingdom Metazoa; phylum Chordata; class Actinopteri; order Salmoniformes; family Salmonidae; genus Salmo; species Salmo salar. The sequence goes on along the minus strand of NC_138302.1, from coordinate 40,570,278 downwards.
CGAATTAGTTGGGTAACATAGATAATTAAGATGTTTTATTAGTATAATATGCTTATGTGAGATACTTGTCATTAGAAAGTGTCCTTTGGACTCTTGGTGTCTTTCAGTTGCACGTTTCCCTTAGCTGGGGCTCAGTCACTTGGGGCCCAGAGAGGAGAGAGGTCAGACTTGTTTTTTCACATGTCTCTGTTGCTATGCAGAATATCAGCAAGAGAGGAGGACAGAATGAAACATTGTCTTCATATGTGAATGTGTCTTTACCTATTCTTAAACCATGTAAAGCCGTGATTAATGGGGAACCAATTATTTGTCTCCACAATATCTGTGCGCAAGTCACTCCCCTCAGTGAGCTTGTCCAGGAGTGGGAACAAGAGGTGTCTTACTGAGGATGGGCCTCTATGAGATAGCACTGACAGAGGAGATTTATGATGTATTTTGATAAGAACGCCTAAAAAGCATTCCAGAGGACATGAGCTAATGGTTTTGTTCTATACCGTACCAGGGAGGGACGGTTCTAGGGAGACCAGACACCGGTCTATATAATGAACACTGTTGAGATAGCAGTTGCTGTCTGCTGTGTTTTATAGATATCTTTTCATACAAAACTTAACCTTTGTGAACTGTTCCTAAGATTTGTGGTTCGTCAATGTACGTTGAAGGGGTGGATTCATGGGTATAAAAAGCTCTTTGTATTGTTGTATAGAGACCTTCCTGGTTCATTCGAGAGAGTACATTATTGAAGGTCAAAGTACTTTTGCAAAAGTATCTTAATTATTAAATATGTAGTTTAACTCAGACTGGTGTGTTTGTAACTCTCCTCATTTGGTAATGCAGAAATTAGCCACCACAGGTTGCACCTAAAATCTTACCACACCTGATCGGCTGTCATTCTCTCTCTCCACAGAAAAGTTGCTGTTCATGAAGCGGAGACAGCTGGAGCCATTATGGCCTTCTTCCTGTCCCTGGGTTTGGCTCTGGGAGCGTCCCTCTCATTCCTCTTCAGAGGCCTGGTCTAAAATGGCGCCCTGTAGAGAACATGACCCAAAACCCAAAATTGACCTATAAAACTTGCATTGTAACAAATTGTCTGAAATGTATTTATTTATTTTTTAAACAAGCGATACCGATTCACCTCAAATCTGGTCTTCCAAATAACGGAAGGTGGCAAGCAGCTTAAGGCCAGGATTCCATCCGATAGCACTTTGTTGGCTATGCACTATTTAAAGGTAATTTTCCGATTGTACCGACATATACAGCGTTTACCGTGAATGCGGTCTCCGCGAACGCAGGAACATTACCTTTAACAGCCGGTTGTGTGAGAATTATTTTGTTTGAAAGCTACCAAACTAACCAAAACTGAATTAAGTAGAGCATTCGTGAAATTAGGCATCTACAGGTTCCTACTATCCATGGGAGATCACATGCAATTCAGTGCTTCCCTTTTGATTCTGTAGTATTCCAATTTGAATCCTTATGAAGCCATGAATCCTTATGAAGCCATGGGGCAGCAGGTAGCCTATTGGTTAGAGCATTGGACTAGCAACCGAAAGGTTGCAAGATTGAATCCCCGAGCTGACAAGTTAAAAATCTGTCGTTCTGCCCCTGAACAAGGCAGTTAACTCACTGTTCCTAGGCCATCATTGAAAATAAGAATTTGTTCTTAACTGACTTGCCTAGTTAAATAAAGGTGAAATAAAAAAAAATGCTCAATACGAAGCAAACACAATTTACGGATATATTAACTCCCATTTATTGGCAAATATTTTTAATCAGTATGAGTGCAATATACAGTATAATCATGAATAACACAATCCCTACAAGAAAGTGATGTGCAGTGAGATCGCCTCAGCGAGATAACATTGCAACAAGCAGCACGGCAGATATTGAGATGAGCACGAATCTGCCAGTGGGAGGACCTATAGGAGGACGGGCTCATTGTAATGGCTGGAATGGAATAGATGGGAGTCAAACATGTGGTTGGATACCGTTTCATCCCGTCCTACTATAGCTCCTCCCACAGCCTTCTCTGGTATCTGCGCATGTGCATGGGGGCACATCACGCTGCCACAATGGGACCAAAACAGTTACAACACTCTTAGTTGTTGTGGAAATGTACCTGATATAGTGTTTACTTTGTGCATGCAACGTCATCTCACTGAGTCTATCTTTAGTCATGTGCCCTAACGAGCTGACAAACATGGACAAAGCCAAATCATCTCCAGGCCATGGTCATTTTGACAGCCTCCATTTTTTGTTAAGAAATGACACAAAGAGCTTTGTTACAATGACTGTCTTTGCAAACTGCCATATCTCCATGATTTTTTAAAATGTTGCTTACGGTAGTGTATTGTTAATGTCTTAATGGAGTGTCACAAAAACAATATAGTTTCACTTTAAATTATGACAGTATGATTAGCAGCCTTAAAAAGCCTACTTTACAGTAGCAGGAGATGAGGAGAACAATATCTTGAATCTATACCTAGCGGGGTATCACTTAAATGTTATGTTCTAATGTACATACAGTCATGTGAAAAAGTAAGTACATCCCCTGGAAAGTAGTATTGTTTTTGTAAATATTTGGACAGATGGATATGTAATCTTCACTTCAACACTATTGGCAGATAAAGGTAACTTAAATGAAACTGAAAGATTATATTTTGCAATCATTTATTCATTAAAAAAATAGACAGAAATACAATTCCATAGTGCGGAAAAAATAAGTACACCCCTAGCTTCAATAACTGGTGTTGCCTCCTTTGGCAGAAATAACTTATTGTAGCCATTTCTTTGAACTGTCTATCAGTCTCTTATATCGACTGGGAATAATTTTTTCCCCCACTCTTCTTTACAGTACTGCTTCAACTGTGTCACGTTCGAGGGATGTCTTGCATGCACGGCCTGGTATAATATGGAATTCATGGTTGACTAAATGATGGCAAGTTGGCCAGGCCCTGAGGCAGCAAAGCAGCCCCAAACCATAATGCCACCACCTCCATGCTTTACGGTTGGTATGAGGTTCTTCTGTTCAAAGGCAGTGTTTTGTTTTCACCAAAGATGGTGTCTGGAATTGCGGACAAAAAACTCCACCTTTGACTCATCTGTCCAGAGCACATTGTTCCAGTAGTTTTGGTCCTTACCCAGGTGTTGTCTGGCAAACGTCAGTCTTGTCTTGATATAATTTTTTGAGAGCAGAGGCTTCTTCCTTCCTGACCTCCCATGTTGGCCAAGTTTGTGCAGTCTCTTTCTGACAGCACTTCGATATTGATTGTGACAAGAGAGGCCTGTCGATGCCTTGATGTTACCCTGGGGTTCTTAGAGACTTGTATGAGCATCTTTCGGTCAGCTGAATTTGGTGGGACGACCTGTCCTAAATAGACTTCCAGTGGTCTGTAATTTTCTCCATTTGTAGATGATCTATCGGACAGTGGAACGATGCACTTCAAATTGCTTGGAAATGGATTGTAACGCCTCCCAGACTCACGGGCATCAATAATCTTTCTTCTGAGGGCCTCAGATAGGTATTTTGATCTTTGCATGATGTTACCACACACACATATGTTTAAGACCCTCCCAAGGTACTCTCTAATGATTTCCTAATCATTTGCACCTGTTTTGTTGCACCTGATCCTAATTTTAGCCACTTTAGGTGATGGTAAAGGTAGGGGTGTACAAATTTTTTCTGCATAAGGAAATTGCATTTTTGTTTATTTTAATTGCATAACACAAGTACTTTTTTTGTGTGATGTGATAAACTGGGTTACCATTTATCAATGAATGTGGTTTGAATTTAGCTCAAATATCCATGTGTCCAAATATGTAAAAAGAAATGTATTAAAAAATGGCCACTTTCCTTCTCTGTCGCAGCCTGCCGCGACCGGGAGGCCCATGGGGCGGCGCACAATTGCCCAGCGTCGTCCGGGTTAGGGAGGGTTTGGTCGGCAGGGATATCCTTGTCTCATCGCGCACTAGTGACTCCTGTGGCGGGCCGGGCGCAGTGCATGCTGACCAGGTCGTCAGGTGTATGGTGTTTCCTCCAACACATTGGTGCGGCTGGCTTCCGGGTTGGATAGGCATTGTGTCAAGAAGCAGTGCGGCTTGGTTGGGTTGTGTTTCGGAGGACGCATGGCTCTCGACCTTCGCCTCTCCCGAGTCCGTACGGGAGTTGCAGCGATGAGACAAGACTGTAACTACTACCAATTGGATACCAAGAAATTGGGGAGAAAAAAGGGGGTAAAATAATAAAAAAACTATTTTTTAAATGACCACTTTCCAAAGGGTGTACTTACTTTCTCACGACTGTATGTTACTGTGTATAGCAAATAAGAGAACACTACCTCTTCTATTTTTGTATAGCTTTGATAACTCATGCCCTCACCTTCCCACCAATGCTCTCACCGTCCCACCAATTTAAGCATGTTTTTTTTTTCTTTGCCAGTATGAGATATGGAGGAAAGGGAAAGTAATGCAGCATTACTTTAATGCTTCACTGCACTTTGAATAGAGTAGGCGACAATGTCATGTAAGAATCACTGTACCAAAACATCACTATGAACTTTATAAATAAAAATGGAACCATGTGTATTTTTCCAGGTTTTTAATATGTGAAGAGTCATTTAATCAAACTTTAATGCAGATGGCACGGAAATATTAGTATAAATATTTTTGAATGCTCTAGGAAAGTGTGTACAAATAAATATGGAATCCGAAAAGATTATATCATCCACTGGCTAAATCATCAACATATTAAGTGGCTTCATGTGGGATGTGGTCTCAGAGGTATAGAATTGGTGCGTTCATCAGAGGGATAAGCCTTGGATGCACATTTCTAATTCACAACATATTTCCCTTGTTCACAACATAGTTCAATGTGTGCTCCAATGCTACTTTTTCACTGTACTCTTTCTGTCTGCAAATAGAAACATCCATTTTCCCCTATGCAGATTACAAACTTCAGAGTACATGTTGAATTTCTGCTATTGCTCACAGTCATTATCCTCTTGCAATCTTAACCCTGAGAAATACCTCAGGATTTCCCAATCACCAATTAAACTATCTGTTGTGCGCATATTTCATGAGCAGTATTTATGTGGAGATGCACGATAAGGATGACATTCAGGGGTTCAGTCAGGGTCAGTGTTTTTCATTACTTACGTAGCTTTGTAAGCTCAATTGTAGGCTGAACACTTGGCAACATTGCTCAAGACCTCAAACCCTGCTCCCTATACCTGACACTTCTGAAGGTCTGTAAGATTTGTTTGTGTATGTGAAGTGCAAGCTCCACGCGTCTTCTAATGACCAGATTTACAGTGCACCATTGCCTACGAGTTGATATAGAATTGGGCATCACATTTCTGGCAATTTACAGATGTTGGATATTAATTCAACCCGTTTCGTCATAGGAGGAAAATAATCCTGCAGCAGGAGGATTTGAATGACTGAAGAAATATTTTGAATTGCCGCCATGGAGCAGCTGGACGCAGTGTTTGTATACAATACAGTACCATACCTACATTGTACATTAGACTCCAAGTCCACTGGGTGCCAGTTCAAGTAGTCTATGTAGGCTACGTGCAGGCTACAGAGCGTCTCGTGTGAATTCTTATGTGGATTATAATAAATTGACATATTTGTAGGGGTTATGTGTATTTTTCCTTAGGGAAAACCATTTTTTAAAAGCAATTGTTTTATTACATGTTCAAGTCAAGCAATAAGCAGAATACATTGGTGGCCTCAGTGCCTGTGTGGTCCAGCAGTTACAACTGCTGAACCAGGCACACACATGCCAGAGTTGGCATGGGTTCATATCTGGCCCACTGCCCTTTGACTCACTCTCCCACATCTTCCCAACACTGTTCTATCCCTTCAATAAATGTTAGTCAAAGACTCAGTCTTTGTTTTGTTTGCCAGGGTCATCGTCCTTTCTATAGCTTAGACAGCAGTCAGCGCTTCGTGCACATGGGGTACAAGTCTGGAAAGGCACCCGATGATAGTTGATTTTTATATTCCCCTCCAGAGGTTTTATGTCTATTTACTCTCATCTTCAAGTGTTAATGCTCTGAATGTTTGAAGCATGGGTAAATGATCTGGCTGTCAATGATGAGGCTATTGATTGGGAGATTGTCCGGGAGAATATATTTCACTCATCAGATAACTCAAACCATCAGTTAATTCATTTTAAACTTTGTCATAGATCCTATTGGACATCACTTTCATGCAAAACAGGCTCCAAGCCCATACTGTGACCTATGTAACTTCAATACACTTGACACATACAAACATATGATATGGGATTGTCCAGAGGTTTATGAGTTCTGGAGGAAAGTGTCATCAATTCTCTCTGACATGATTGATAAAACTTTACCCCTTGAACCAATTCTGCTGTTGCTTAACGATGATTAATTTGCAGCTGAATGAGAAACAGCAAAAGGTTTGGCTGGTTGGGTTGACTGCTGCCCAAAAACGTGTTGTTCCTCGCTGGTTGCCACCACATGACCTTCATAGAAGGAAATGGCTGGCATACTTTCAGGGAATAGTTATGCAGGAGTTATCCACTGCCCGTATGAATAAAGCCAGACCTAGCACTTTGGAAACTTGGAAAGTAGCTGCCTCAGAAATCTTTGAATTTCTGGAGATTATGTAGGTGTGTGATAAATGTTTTCTTGATGTTGTTGTATTGGCAAATTATTTTTCTGTGTATACTTTTGTATTCTAGTGTAGTGTTAATTTTAATGAAACCATTTTTTTGTAAATCTTTAGTTTTTATATTATGGGTTGTCTGAGGTTGGGGATAGTAGGGTGGGGCCACCAGGGGTATGTTTGGGATGGGTGTGTTTGTTAAATATTTTTTAGATAACCTATATTAGGCCCACAAGTTAATTGCATTTATTTCAAGAAGTAAAAAATGACTTCAAATGCCGGCATCAAACTGATATTACAGTAGGCCTATGCATAACAGCTTAGCAGACCATAACTATATTGAACAAAACTATAAGATGCAACATCTTCAAATATTTTACTGAGTTCATAGAAGGAAATCAGCCACTTGAAATAAATTCATTAGGCCCTAATCTATGGCTTTCACATGACTGGGCAGGGGCGCAGACATGGGTGGTCCTGTGAGGGCATAGGCCCACCCACTTGGGAGCCAGGCCCAGCCAATTGGGATGAGTTTTTCCCCACAAAAGGGCTTTATTACAGACAGAAATACTCCTCAGTAGCACCCAGTCCTCAGACAATCCCGCAGGTGAAGAAGCCGGATGTGGAGGTCCTGGGCTGGCGTGGTTATACGTGGTCAGCGGTTGTGAGGCCGATTGGACGTACTGCCAAATTCTCTTAAAAGATGTTTGAGGTAGCTTATGGTAGCGAAATTAACATTAAATTATCTGGCAACAACTTTGGACATCCCTGCAGTCAGTATGCCAATTGCCTGCTCCTTCAAAACATCTGGCATTGGATTATAGAATGGCCTTTTATTGTCCCCAGCACAATGTGCACCTGTGTAATGATCCTCGTTTACCATGGCAAATCTACTGTGGCAATTTACCCGACACTTTGTATGAATGGGCTGGAATCGAACGCACACCAACATAGTGGCCAATCTGTGAGCACTGATGGCAGCGGCCCTAACTGCTGGACCACCCCAGGCCACAATTTAACTCCATTTTGACAGCTGATCGTAACCTTAAGTTCGCTAGGAAACCTTAAGATTACCTCTTATTCGATAATAATCTATAGATCAAAAAAATCATGGGCTGCGTTTTTTATCAGTCACTCTCTTTCATGCGCACAGCACTCCATTACGTAGTCTACCTCACTATTCTCAATTTCATCTCGTCTTTACATCTGATATTATAGGCCAATGTGTGCAATTAGTTTTGATAGGCCACAGTAGGCTATATTTTAGGTCGAGCCTACTGTGCGGCTGCATTTCAGATACACTTAACACTTGTATGTTGTAGTGGACACCTGTTGATGTGTATGGATGCATTTCAGATACAATTTTGTACATTTGAACGTTGTAGTAATATGATCTATAGGCCTGCAGTAGCAGTAGGACATTTATTCATATTCTGTCTGGTGCGTTAGCGTTTGAGTGAGGATGATTTTGATAGCTGGCACTGTTCCGGAATAACTCCACTGCCCCCACATGGAGAGAAAGAGACGTTCCATGAAAACCCGTACTTATCTAAATAACAAGGCTGATTTGAATTTCCTGATGCGTAGGGGGAAAAAATATGACAACATAGTGATAAAATTAAGATCTGACATCATTAGATCTGCATCATATCTGTTGCAAAGTTGAAATGATTCAAATTATTTAGATTTTCAGCATATCGGTTGTAAAAAAAAGTATGATTCAGAATGATTTCAAGACTATGAACGGAGGATCTATATTGGTTGCTCTGTGGTTTATCATAGTTGCATGTGATAAGAACATTACATTGTAGCTGGTCCCATCATTAGCCCTATGCTAACCTCTACTAGCCCTATGCTAACTTCTTCTTCTCTGTGTGGTTTTCCGGCAGACCAGACGCTTTGTTGCGTATTGCTGCCTTCCACAGTTCGTGTATTGCACATTTGTTCACAAAAAAAAGGGAAATGGGGGAAAAATGAAATTGCACCACCATGTAACCCTATATACTGTATACAGTATACACCAGGGATGGACTGGGAATGAAAAATGGCCCTGGACTTTTTGACTCAGAACGGCCCACCAAAACCCTCCCAGCAATACACCACCACCCACACAACCCACACCACACTTTATGTAAACAAGATTACTGAACAATATTTATAACAATAACTTTAGTAAAATAGATGTAAAATAGAACAAGGGGAACGTGTTGCTCTTAGGAGGAGGCTGGCTAGAAGGAGCACATATTGGCACAATGGCACTGGCAGCAATGTGGCAAAAATCTCTGGAACCATCTGACAGGTAAAATAAATAATACAGGAGGACATTTTTTGGTAAAAAGTGGTGAGTCGGCAAGTCATAGAATAAAATTAAAATAAACATATTTCCTACCTCCTTAAATTAGCCATTTCTGCAGCAGCTCACTTCTGTCAGCAATGCTATATATAACCAGGTCATTGTCCAGGGCCATTAAAACATCTCGCTCAGTAGCCATGAGCATAAAAGCCTCCAGGTGCTGTTGAGATAGAGTGCTCTGAGCCTACTCTTGATGAATTTCAGAGTAGAGAATCTCCGCTCGCAAGCTACCTGGGTTACTGACAGGGTAAGGAGGAACTTGTAAGCAAGGCCCAGGATGTGGTAAGCGTCAGCCAATAGGTTGTACTGACTAAGAATACGGTAGCAACACACTGGACAGTCTTTGCAAGATGAACAGCTCTTGTTCACCATCTCCACCTCATCTTCATTTCCTTCAGGTCCATGATCCTCCATAGTCCTGGTTGTGTATTCTTCAAATCCCGATTGTTTTAACCTAGTCCGCTGTTCTGCCAGACTCATGAGCTCACTCTGTAAATTGGCCACTGTTGCTCTGCTGTCAAATTTGATCAAACATTTGCTTAGTTCTTGAAGGGCTGTCTGTGGAAGGCCACTGGCACTGGATGTTAGCTGACTAAAGTTTTTAGGGTCCAGAAAAGCCAGGTCGGCATACAAAGTGACATAACTCAGAAATCGCTGATAGATGCTATCTATAACTCTATCCAGAATTTGATTATGTACACCAATCCTGTATGCACGCTCTGCCCCAGTAAAAGTATCAGATTGTGCCATCTCTCCAGGCATGGCTTTCTTCTTTTGAGCCCTTTTCGTTAGCAGAGTGCTCTAACTCCAGCTCTGTTTCCTCATCCCGTTCCTGCAACTTCCTGTTGGCCCACTGAACAAATGTGTCTGCAGCTGCCTTGACTTTTTCAAAATCTCTTGCCATTCCTTTCAGCTGCTCCTCTGTAACACAACCTTACGATGCGCAGTCAGAATGTCCATTCTATTTGTTTGAAGATATTTTGAGACTGGTGAGGTGACCTGAAATATTCTGAGGAATATCTGAGCTGTAGGTATTGTTTCATAATTCAGCAACCCCTCAATGTATCCTTGTGCCTTGACCTGTGCAGTAGTGTTTATGTCTTTCTGATCTTGTATGGTTGAAAGAGTGAGAAGGACATCAACATACAGACCCTCATCTGGATTTCCAAAAGCTCCAAAGACCTTCTTTAAGGCGCTGTATTTAGCCCATCAGCGTCTCTCCAATTGGAGCAAGACTTCTATGTCTTTGGTACTTGCTCTTCTTCTCCCAAATGTTCATCCTCTGGTAGGATTCACGGAAGAACACAGCTATGTTGGTAATGAGAGAAAAAAGTGACCCACTTGCCAAGACTCTCTGTTGTGTCTGCCAAGTCAAGGTTCAAAATGTATGCATAGCACCACACATACTCTTGATTGGTGGACTTTGCAGAGAGCAGGGGAGAGAAGCCTTTATACTGGCCTTGTATACTAGAGGCTCCATCAGTGGAATTGCCAATGCACTTGCTGATGTCAAGCTTCATGTTTTCCAGTTTTGTCCAGTGGATGCATCGCATTTCACCACAGCCACAAGCCTCTCATGGATGACGTTCGTCACATATCTGACTATGACAGAGCTTTGATCTTGTGTTGTAATGTCCTGCATTAGTGTTAATCTGGACTGAAAACATACCAGCTTCCTGGATTTCACTTGCTATGGTGGCATGCATTGTGTGTTGGATGGTGGTAATGACGTTATCGATGGTTAGTCTTTGATAATAGAGTGATTAGAGCCTCTGCCCCCTCTTGACCCAGACTCATGCAGTTTTTTGCTTTTCTCTTTGCAGGCAGTGAGATGCTCTTTCATACACAGGTCGTACTTTCCCAGCAGAATGATCATCTCTAAAAAGTTGCCATGGTTAATGCTGCTGTCAACTAGCGTATAAACTGCTTCAGACTGCATGCCTCTGTAGCTCAGATCCCTCTTGCCTATGACTTTAACAACATCTATAATGCTCTCTAGCACTTGCCTTCTTCGGCACACTTGCTCTCTATGAGCAGACATCTGACTGCCGATGAACAGGCTCTCAATGTTACCTTTTGGAGGACCTTAGAAAGTAGGCCTCAGCATAACCTCTATGCATAATGCTGTTCTCATGCTCTTCCACTCTCTGATGTATATGCTTCCAGTCTGCCATTCCATTCATGAAAGGGCTTTTCTCTGTGGGCTTTGCAAATGCCATACAAATGAAGCAGAATAAAGCTGGTTCTCTTCACTGTGTGACAGCCACTTCCTGTTGGTCCCATCTTTACAAAAGAAAACCTGCACCACAGACTTTTCACACTTTTGTTGGGGGTGGAAACTAAAAAACATATCTAGGTGCCCTGACTTCGGCCTCTTAAAATAATAAAACATTGGGGTGGCAGTGGCATCCTGGCTCTGGATCAATCTACATATGTCCACTGCAGGTGCACTATCCTCAACCTGGATGAATAATTAGTATATTAGTATAATATTATACCATTTAAATAAAAAGTATGTTAATATAATATTAGTATATTAATTATAGAATGTTAGTATATTCATAATTTCATATAATAGTATGCTATATACCACTAGTATAATATTATTTCCAATTGGACCATACAGCAGTTTAAGAAATACACAACAAACATTTATAATTTTTGTAGGTTTTGTTTTGTCATTAAGTCTTTGTCATTGTAGACAAGAAAAATTGTCTACATTGGTGGTTAGTTAATGCTAAGTACTGACTTGTCAATAATATTTCATGCATAACAATGAGTTCAACATTTCAAAAGTTTGCTGTAGCACGTCAACCTTTTTTTTATGTCCCGCCCCATCCAGGCTGTGATTGGTCGGTTCACGAAAAGTGACATTGACGAGAGCTTGTTTCAACAAAAGGCTAAATAGCCAGCTAGCCAAACCCAAACATTGCTTATCTCATCCCTATTGTCTTCTGTGTTATTGCTTCAGCTGCAAAACCTTGACTAACAGTTGAACTGGTATCACTGGGCTCAATGGGCAGCTCTCTCTGCTCTCGCTCCTCTCTGCTGCCAGTGCCATTAGGCTCACTAGGCGGAGATGATTGACTGGTAACGGCGACAAATTAATCATTTGTTATTTTAAAACATTTGGCTGCATCATACTCAAGGGACTTCAACCTCTTCTCTCTCCGCTTTTCAGCACCACCTTTACATTTTTTCTCTTTTTGTTTGGCCATCTTGCTCCACTCCACTATTTATCTAAATGTCACCACTTAACAGAGATGGGAAAGGGGCGGGGCCCAGGTAAAGTTTGAATGGACTGGACCAAAAGTAACTGGCTGGGAGAGAGAAGCTGACATGTCATACCAACCGCAGTTGCAGTGGGCCGGCAGCTCCCTCGCCTGGGCCAGTCATACACACAGCACTTGGTAATTTTTATGTAAGCAGGGGCTGGGGTTATTTATATTTTGCTTTGCATCGGTCCCAATTGTCAAGCGGCCCAATTGGGAAAACTCCCGGGGGTCCAGATGGCCAGTCCATCATTGGTATACACACCACCATCCCCAACACATCCCACCACCCCTTCCCACTACTTTGGCCCTAACAGATTCTACTCCAGACCATCGGCCTTGGAGGTTAGAATCCCTTCTCTCAAAACCCTCTGTAGTTCTTCTGCACTAAAATCTCTGATACACAAATACCTCTCTGCTGCTGCTAATCCTCAACTTAAATCGATCCAACTCAACACGCCACCCTAGTTATCACTCCTTTCAGCGATGCTGTGCTCCGGAGAGCAAAGCAGGACACAGATCTTGTCCCGACTTGTAAAACACGTAGCTCCCTCTCCCTTTGGGCAGCAGACACTCAAATCATCAAGTCCACTTCTGGATACTTTTACCGAATTGACAGAGTCCAGTGCTTCCCTTCCTTTTCACCCAGCCTGATACCACAAATGGATCTGCCAAAAGGCATGGATCCACTATCTCCAAGAATCATACTCCCACTAGGCCAGAGATTTCTCTGGCATTTTCCTGATCATTGGGGTGAGGCTCAGAAGCCTTCACCTCACCTGTTGGCACAGGTTCTTCCTCTTCACTTGTCAGGTAACATTTCTGAGAGTTCACTATCTGTCGACTGCTCAGGGTTTTCAGGAGCGTAACATGTAATTACAGTATCTGTCCTGTATTTGACTCAAAGGAGAAAGTACTCGGCTTGTATTTCGCAGATGTCGGTTTGGGTTTCAACCTCGTGCTCTTCTTTCTGCCTCTCTTGATTTCGCCATCCACCGTCTTCCTTGCCCGGGCCTTCGACATTAATTCCATCTTCCCCATGCCAACCTAACCAGCTGACAGTGATTATTCCCTGTAACACATTCCACATCAGCTTATCAAAGATCTTAGACTTTATATCCACCAACCTATGGTATTTCTTAAAATAGATAAACTTGGCCACCAGAGGGATATTTTAAACCTCCAAATTGAAGGTTTACTTTTGTTCCACTAGGTCCCAATACTGGATGATGCATCTTTGACTAGGCTACTAGCTACTAACGTTAAGACAAAATTCAAAAGGCACGTTTTCGCATATATGACAAAAACCTAAGATTTTGCCTATCCGTTTCACACACTACAATAAAGATGTAGGAGGAATATACAACGTGTACGTTTATATTTTTACATTGTAAAAACAAAAGTTGAAGATACTCGTGGTCATGTCAAATAGCTGTAGTTTAACCGTAATTGGTTGCGTGATCCACTAAGAAGTGGCGAGATATGATGGTCGTCAGTTTGAAGCCCGCGTCAAGGCAAGGGTCAAAAGTCAAATAACGCATATGTGACAAAGTAGATTAATATAAAAATTCTGATAAAATGTTGCAGGCTTACATTTAGGTGTACACATCCATGTAACAGCCTATGCAATATGACTGAGGCCATAGCAGTGTGTTTGTCCGCAAGGCTGAAGGAAGCTCCTTATTAAATTCATTCTTAATCTTCATTTTCAAGCTCTTGGTAGCACTTCACTTCAACATACAAACACAATAAATGCAATTCTACATTTCAAAGAAAGAAAGAAAATTATGTGGGATTTGTCCGTCAGTTTAGATCTGTTTTTTTTGCATGGGCTGCGTCTCAATACACTGCATTCACCTATGTCGCCCTTCTGCATCTGTGGTGGAAAGTTGCAGAGCAATAGCACTGTTGTCAGTCCAGGACACATCCCGAAAATGTCTCCTCTCACAAAAACGTCTGTAGCATCCGAATGTCTGTAGCATTCCACTCTATGGAAAGATGAGACTCTCACGATGGCGTTCTTCGTTTTTTGCTTTATGACGCCCACAAGTGTCACGGGACTCATAACCCATACAAATGAATGGAAGTATGGAGGTAATTTTTGCCAACAAAAATAAGGGTTTAAATATGTGTAAAAAATATATACAGTACCAGTCAAAAGTTTGGACACACCTACTCATTCAAGGGTTTTTCTAAATTTTTACTATTTTCTACATTGTAGAATAATAGTGAAGACATCAAAACTATGAAATAACACATATGGAATCATGTAGTAAACAAAAAAGTGTTAAACAAATTAAACTATATTTTATATTTGAGATTCTTCATAGTGCCCACCCTTTGCCTTGACGTCAGCTTTGCACACTCTTGGCATTCTCTCAGCCAGCTTCATGAGGTAGTCACCTGGAATGCATTTCAATTAACAAGTGTGCATTGTTAAAAGTTCATTTGTGGAATTTATTTTTTTCTTAATGCGTTTGAGCCAATCAGTTGTGTTGTGACATGGTAGGGGTGGTATACAGACAATAGCCCTATATGGTTAAAGACCAAGTACATATTACCGCAAGAACAGCTCAAATAAGCAAAGAGAAATGACACTCCATCATTACTTTAAGACATGAAGGTCAGTCAATACAGAAAATGAAGAACTTTGAAAGTTTCTTCAAATGCAGTCCATCAAGCCCTATGATGAAACTGTCTCTCATGAGGACCGCCACAGGAAAGGAAGACCCAGAGTTACCTCTGCTGCAGAGGATAAGTTCATTAGAATTACCAGCCTCAGAAATTGCAGCCCAAATAAATGTTTCACAGAGCTCAAGTAACAGACACATCTCAACATCAACTGTTCAGAGGAGTATGAGTGAGTCAGGCCTTCAAGGTAGAATTGCTGCAAAGAAATCACTACTAAAGCACACCAATGAGAAGAAGACTTGTTTGGGCCAAGAAACACAAGCAATGGACATTAGACACGGAAATCTGTCCTTTGGTCTGATGAGTCAAACATTTTTATTTTTGGTTCCAATCGGTGTGTCTTTGTGAAACGCAGAGTAGGTGAACGGATGATCTCCGCATGTATGGTTCCCACCGTGAACTATGGAGGTGTGGGGGTGCTTTGCTGGTGACCAGCATGGCTACCTCAGAATTCTGCATTGATATGCCATCCGTCTGGTTTGCATTTAGTGGGACTATCATTTGTTTTTCAACAGGACAATGACCCAACACACCTCCAGGCTGCGTAAGAGCTATTTGACTTAGAAGGAGAGTGATGGAGTGTTGCATCAGATGACCTCGCCTCCACAATCACCCAACCTCAACCCAATTGAGATGGTTTGGGTTGAGTTGGACGGCAGAGTGAAGGAAAAATGCATTTATTTTTTTTAACTGTCTTTTTAACATGTTATTCAATGCTTTTCTACAGGCTATATTAGTAAAGGCCAAATTAAATATTTTATCAAATATCTGATAAAATGGCTTAGACGTTTAAGAAATAACCAACACATGTAACGTACAGTAGTTGCTTTGGTTATCAGAACATGCCGTTGAACTTCTGTTAAGTACGCTTTCATAAACAAGTCCAACTAAGTCAACGATTTTAATTGGCTGATACGAATTTTGAACAGGATATAATCATGGCCACTTGTGTGTAGGTTAGCACAGGGCTGTCTGCAGTAGTGGTGCGTGGGTAAAAATCACAGGGAAAGCCATAAAAAAAAAACATATTACAACCTGTGTGTTGTGATAATTGCGTTGTTTGCTCTATAACCTGTTAGTTCATATGCCCTGTACCCGTGATATGTAGGCCTAAAGGCCGAATAAATTCAACCACACCTTTGTTTCATTACAAAACCAGAGAGCAACCTCTGTCCAGTGAAGTCCACAAAGCTTATTGCATGTAACAAACAGTTACATGACCTACAGCATGGTCAAGCAAGTTAATGTTTCCAACATTTTCAGACCACTAAACAACTATTGATTTAGAACCACGTAGAGGTACCGCAAGTCACAAAGAAAATAGGAGCACCATTTCAACATCATCAAATCACTCATGCTTAGTCTAATACAGTGACAACTAAAAGATACCAAAAACGATTTAGTCCAATCAACGTAAAATAAATATGATGTGGATGTAAATGGTTCTGATTCCGGTGTGTGTGTTCGTGCGCATTTGTGCAAGTAGAAAAAAAACATTTCGACTCCCCCTATTGTAAAGAAACGCCAATGTCATCCTCATCTCTTTCCTGTTGACAAAACGGTCTATCACTACACACTTTTATTTTTTGTTGTCTTAGGCTACCTGGCTAAAATGCTTGCTCGCTAGCCTAACTTCCATTCACGGGCAACGTTAGCTAGTTAACATTAGCCATCTACATCTAGCTACATATTGAACTTCCATCCTCTCAGGCCCAGGGGCAAACATTTATTAATTAACAGTTGGATCAGAATTGCCATTATAATCAATGGCCAGTAAGGAGAATTAATTCAAACTACAATTCCAAATCCTTATCTCTATCCATGGCTAATTTAGGAAAGAGACAATTTTAGCTAGCCACTGGAGGACAACAACACAATGAGAAGCAACAATTCAAGTTGCTTCCCTTTATACTTTTTTTTGGTGCGCCAGGACCATTCAGAGTTGAGCTCACTCAGTTTGGCTGAATGCTGATTGTCTATTATTTTATACATTTTTTAATCAATGACACCAAATGCTCACTTGCTTCCCTTGTATTCAATGCTATGGGCCGCAACAATGTCATACTCTTTTGGACCAGACAGCACCAGATAGATGGCCTACACATACAGAGAAAGAAGGGGGCTGTTTCACTCGCTTGGATGCTTTCTCCAGTGAGATACATTCAGCCTCCAGTGAATTGAAGGAAAATTATGAAACACAGCGAGACGAAAGTACATTTTTGGGGGAAGCCTGGCTTCCCTTGGCATCCATGAATACATGCCAAGTTATCTGATGGGAACAGCTAGCATATAGCCTTTTATCATGTGCAACTACGTTGATGATTTTAATTGGCAGATGCACATTGAGACAGAGGTCCAAGTTAAAGTACAGTGCATTCTGAAAATATTCAGATCCCTTGACTTTTTCCACATTTTCTTACGTTACAGCCTTATTCTAAAATGGATTTTTTTTAAATCCCTCAATCTACACACAATACCCCATAATGACAAAGCAAAACCAGGTTCTAAGACATTTTTGCTAATTAATTAAAAATAAACAGATACCTTATTTACATAAGTATTCAGATCCTTTGCTATATGACTTAAAATTGAGCTCAGGTGCATCCTGTTTCCATTGATCATCCTTGAGATGTCTCTACAACTTGGAGTCCACCTGTGGTAAATTCGATTGATTGGACATGATTTGGAAAGGCACACACCTGTCTATATAAGGTCCCACTGTTGACAGTGCATGTCAGAGCAAAAACCAAGCTGAGGTCAAAGGAATTGTCCGTAGAGCTCCGAGACAGGATTGTGTCGAGGCAGAGATCTGGGGAAGGGTACCAAAACATTTCTGCAGCATTGAAGGTCCCCAAGAACACAGTGGCCTGCATTGTTCTTAAATGGAAGAAGTTTGGAACCACCAAGACTCTTCCTAGAGCTGGCCGCCCGGCCAAACTGGGCATTCGGGGGAAAAGGGCCTTGGTCAGAGAGGTGACAAAGAACCCAATGGTCACTCTGACAGAGCTCCAGAGTTCCTCTGGGGAGATGGGAGAACCTTCCAGAAGGACAACCATCTTTGCAGCACTCCAACAATAATGTCTTTATGGTAGAGTGGCCAGACAGTAACCACTCCTCAGTAAAAGGCACATGATAGCCTGCTTAGAGTTTGCAAAAATGCACCTTAAGGACTCTCAGACCATGAGAAACAAGATTCTCTGGTCTGATGAAACCAAGATTGAACTCTTTGGCCTGTATGCCATACATCACGTCTGGAGGAACCCTGGCACCATCCCTACGGTGATGCATGGTGGTGGCAGCATCATGCTGTGGGGATGCTTTTCAATGGCAGGGACTGGGAGACTAGTCAGGATTGAGGCAAAGATGAACTGAGCAAAGTACAGAGATTTTTGATGAAAACCTGCTCCAGAGTGATCAGGACCTCAGACTGAGGCTAGGGGCTCACCTTCCAACAGGTCAACAACCCTACGCACACAGCCAAGACAACACAGGAGTGGCTTGAACACAAGTCTCTAAAGGTCCTTGAGTGACCCAGCCAGAGCCTGGAATTGAACCTGATCAAACATCTCTGGAGAGACCTGAAAATAGCTGTGCAGCTATTTGGGGAGAAACTCCCCAAATACATGTGTACCAAGCTTGTAGCGTCATACCAAAGAAGACTCAAGGCTGTAATCGCTGCCAAAGGTGCTTCAACAAAGTACTGAGTAAAGGGTCTGAATACTTATGTAAATGTTATATTTCAGTTTTTATTTTTAATACATTTGCAAAAACAAAAAAACAATGTTTTTGCTTTGTCATAATGGGGTATTGTGTGTAGATTGATGAGGGAAAAAACTATTTAATCAATTTTATAATAAGGTTGTAAAGTAACAAAATGTTGAAAAAGCCATTAGGTCTGAACTCCTAGTAATTTTCTCTGTTTGCGGCAAGTTCAAATCCCAGGTGAGATCGTTTTTTCCTTTGTAATGTAGAATTACATTTATTGTAATAGTGTTTTGTGAAGGGAAGGGCAGCCAATACATTGCAAATTAAGATTAAATATATTTGTAATGAGGAGCTTCTTGGAGTCCCTCTTGCAGACCGACACCTTTGGTGCTTTTCCATTGAGACTTAGCCTCAAATGTTTTATTGTAAGCTCTAGTGTTATTGTGTTCTCTTTCATTTACTCGTTTCGACATCTCACGAGTGGAATTCATCAGAATCCCCTAAGTAGTGTCGTGTCTTTGGGGTACCATTAAACGGAAGACATGTTTTATCAATTACCTCCCTGTAATTATTATCACGCGATCAAACTGATTAATCGTTTAATTGTAATTAACTAGGAGATCGGGGCACCAAGGAAAATATTCAGATTACAAAGTTATAATTTTCCTAATATAACTTTCCTATATTATAACATTATATATTATATTCTATTATAGTATAGGCCGATTATCTTCTGGTTTAAATGGTGTATTTTACCTCGCGTCCAGTCTCATTCCAAACGTCGTAAATTGTTGTATCTGCACGAACCCAGTCTTTACTAAGAGTCATCCATACATCAATTGTCTTAAAATCATTTATTTAGTAAACTAAGTAATTCACATAAAGTATACAAACAGTAATTATCGTCACAAAGAATTGGTAGAGTAATGTGCCCTAGTGGTCTAAAACAGGCATGGCTGGTGTCTTGTAGAACAATGGGTCATAAAATGTTCAGCTGAGGAGGTACACAGAGTTCATTAATATTAACAATTGACAATTGAACGCTCACTCATTCGGGAACAATTGCAATCAATATATATTTACGCTCAGTGTGTCGTCGGGATCCTTGTTGAAGCGTCGTTCGGTTGGAGAGTTCTCTCTCTCTCTCGGTTAGAATGGATCTTTCAAAGCGACATTCATTAATGTCGTCATAGAATGGATGTTTCGTTGGTCTTCGCGTTCAATGATATAATTTACTTAGCTGCAGACTAATAATTAATATCAAAGACTTGTTCTTATTCTGTCGGTATCAATAGTCTAAAAGTTAACCACGTGGTACAGTTCACTTTCAGTAGAGTACTTGGATGGTCAAACCTATTGGCCAACTCGCAATGGAGTGGAGGTAGAAAGTAGATCAGGCTATGGTTTTATAGTGAACATGTCACATGACACCTGGTCCTGTCTGTGTCCCTGGGGGCGTGCCGATGACTGAGTTAAGCTTGGTACAGAAATATAATTCTATCACATTAACATCAGTACATAGCATCTCAATGTATTACAAATAGCTTTATCCTTATTAATACATTCTATACAACCATGTGGATGCAAGTCTCAAGGCTGAGGCTATTATATAAACCGTTTTATGGTAATATGGCTATATTGTCTCTTCTGAGTATCACAAAATTGTACCAAGCGGACCAGTTCGTAGCTGGATTCTTCACCAGTCTTCCATACCTTCTCCAGAACACAAATGTCGCTTGGCTCCACAATTCTGTGAGTTGGAAGAATTTCCTGTGTCTCTCTATGGGCCATGTGGCCAGAGACTCTCCTGGAATTTTACCACTCGATCACACAGGGACTGGGTGGGGGAAGGTAGGTTGGGGGATGGTGCAAAGGGGGGGAGGGGGTCAACTGTCCTCCCTGTACTCAAAGAGGCCAACGTCATGACAGTAGCTTGAAGAACCAATCATACACGGCTGTCGGAGACAGAACGGTCGATTGGCGAATGAGGGAGCCCCTCACCTCACAAAAGAGCCACCCGCCTGCCCTCTGATCATTGTTGTGCCTCTTCCTCACAGAAGAGTTCTACTTAACTCTCCTCAGTAGGACTTGATCTGTTTTCCTGTCTAACTGTTCACTGGTGTGTGGTCAAGGTTACGCCGCCGAGCGCAGGGTTTATCATCTTTCGTCTTTTGTGTTGGGTGACTTTACCGAAAGGAAAAGTTTCCACTTTGAATTAGCTTCACTGCCTTTCTTCCATTGTCTCCTTTTGTAGCTAGTGCCACACGGTTAGCTGCAGAGTCTTTGCTAGCTTAGCTGCAAGGCTTAACTAACCTGGCTATCCAGCCACAAGGCTAGCTATCCTACCAGCTGGTTATTCTACCTGGAAGGGTAGAATTACTAGTTCGCTCTCATTTAGCTCAAACCACTACCACCGTTGACTAGACCGACTGTCCTAGTGTCACTACTTATCGGTCACGAACCGCGCTTTTGTTCGTCGCAAGACCAACATAGCATTAGCTTCCTTTGGCTAACTTTGTGCTAACTAGCTAAGCTATTAGCCTATGTGGTGAACGCTCACTACGTTCACATTGTTAAAGGACTAGCTGTGGTTTGTCGCCACGCTTAACTTGAGCCCTCATGGACCGACGTCTTGTATGTCTACCCTGAGGACCTTCACCCACTTTTCCAGGGCTTGGCCCCAGAGTAGTGGGAAGGGGTCGTCATCAATGAGGATGATGGCAAGAGTATGACCGACCTCCTCCAGGCTTCTAAGCAGGAAGAGGACGAGGAGGTGAAAACGGGGCATCAATGGTAGATGACAGAAATTCGCTCATTAACGACTTCAAATGGGCAGCGACCATACTCAGTATTGAGTGGCCCGAACCCGTGGGGGGTGGCAACGCAGAAAGGGACTGGTACGACAGGGAGAAGCTTTCCTTTCGCACCATCCCAGGCAGACAACTTCTCCCAGCTATCCCAGTTTACATGGCAGAAACAAAACTTGTCAACATGAATGTCAAAGACATGAAGGAGCTGGCCAACCACCTCAACCCCAGTGCCTCGTCAATGACAGGCACTTCTCTCCCTGTTAAGGCATACTACTTCTCCATGTCTATCTACCAAAAGGTGTACATGTCTCCTGCACATTCTGTATGGGTGTTGAACATTACGTCCCTACTACTGGATTACCAGGCTGATTTGATGTTGGAGGTGCACAATCTCCTATCGATTGGCAAGCCTAACCCAGACCTTTGGGATGAGATGTTTCATCACAGACCTTAACCGCTGAGTCTCCAGAGGCACCATTGAAGGCTGTGGCCATGACATGAGCCTTGCAGTGGAAGGGGAGAGGGCCCTGTGGCTGAACCTGTCCAGCCTGTCAGACAGAGAGAGCAGATTTCCTTCACTCTCCCGTCGAGCTGAAGGAACTGTTTGGGCTGGCTGTCGCCGCTATGCAAACTTAAAAAGAAGAAGGGCGAAGCCTTCAACTTCTGTCTGATGTGCCTACGAGTGCTGCAGGATGTGCCTACGAGTGCTGCGGTTGATGGCGTCCACATTCTCAGTAGTACACCTTGGCCTAATGAGGATGAGAGACTTCCTGCGCTGGGTGTTTGCCCAACTCCTGTGTACACGGCATCGTCTCCATCGCCAGATAGAGGTAACTTCCGCACATCTCTCAGCTCTCCATTCTGGAAGAGTCCCTCAATCTTCATTCATGGCACTCCCTTAGGGGTAATGCCATTACAGTTCACAAGGGAAATGCAATAAACAGAGTATGTCTCCTGACCCCTCCTGTCTCAGCCTCCAGTATTTATGCTGCAGTAGTTTATGTGTCGGGGGGCTAGGGTCAGTCTGTTATATCTGGACTATTTCTCCTGTCTTATCCGGTGTCCTGTGTGAATTTAAGTATGCTCTCTCTAATTCTCTCTTTCTCTATTTCTTTCTTTCTCTCTCTCGGAGGACCTGAGCCCTAGGACCATGCCTCAGGACTACCTGACATGATGACTCCTTGCTGTCCCCAGTCCACCTGGCCGTGCTGCTGCTCCAGTTTCAACTGTTCTGCCTGCGGCTATGGAACCCTGACCTGTTCACCGGACGTGCTACCTGTCCCAGACTTGCTGTTTTCAACTCTCTAGAGACAGCAGGAGCGGTAGAGATACTTTCAATGATCGGCTATGAAAAGCCAACTGACATTTACTCGAGGTGCTGACTTGTTGCACCTTCGACAACTAATGTGATTATTATCATTTGACCATGCTGGTCATTTATGAACATTTGAACATCTTGGCCATGTTCTGATATAATCTCCACCCGGCACAGCCAGAATAGGACTGGCCACCCCTCATAGCCTGGTTCCTCTCTAGGTTTCTTCCTAGGTTTTGGCCTTTCTAGGGAGTTTTTCCTAGCCACCGTGCTTCTACACCTGCATTGCTTGCTGTTTGGGGTTTTAGGCTGAGTTTCTGTACAGCACTTTGAGATATCAGCTGATGTAAGAAGAGCTATATAAATACATTTGATTTGAGTATGGATCCCACAACTCCGCATTGCTCACATAAATTACCTAGAATTTCTGACAGGGTTGCTTTCACTGAAACATTTTCTACCCACCCCATTCGGAATTGTCATGTCTTGATCAGAATGGACAATACGACTGTAGTGCCAGGATGGCACTCGCTCCCTGCGCTTACACAGACTATACGTCAGGATTATTATGTGGAGCACACCTAGTGTCCATAAGCACGACTCAAGTCCCGTGCGAAATGAACGTAGGAGCGGACTTATTGTCCGGATGAAATCCCCATCTTAGGCACTGGAGACTCCTTCCCCAAGTGGTGAAACAGATCTGGGAGAGATACTGTCTTCGCATAGCAAGAAAACGTGCATCCGTTGTTCTTAGCACTAGCAGAAGACGCACCACTGGGGGTTGATGCGCTGGCACACCCCTTGGCCGAGGATGTTGCTTTACGCTGTTCCTCCTCTCAGCCTCATACTTCCCACTCTGGCCAGAGTGAGGGAGAAGGCTTATCCCTCATCTTGGTAGCCCTTCCATGGCAAGGCAAGTTCTGGATATAGGAGATCACTCTCCTGTTATACACCGAGCCTTGCTAACTCCTTGAGAGGTTAAATCTGGATGCGACTGGCTTGCCTCTTGGAGTCATTGAGACAATCCAGAGTGCTAGAGCCCGTTAACACGCTCACTGTATGAAAATAAGTGCTGCATTTTTGATAAGTGATGTGACCGAAAACAGATAATTCCTTACCAATGCTCTTTATCTGAGATTTTATGCTTCCTGCAGGACCTTTCGAACAGAGGTCAAGGTTACGCCGTCCTACTTGGATAGGACGAGAGCTTTGCGCAAGAGCAACCAACTCTTTTGTGTCCTGGGCTCATCCACAGTTATCACATTGGATTGTGGAAGCTATTATATCGGCTTAAAATAGCAATAGCCTACGGGCTCACTCCACCAGAGGTATGGCTACCTCTTGGGCACTGTCAATGGCATGTCCTTGCAGGAGATTTGCAATGCAGCTTGTTGGGCATCACCTCATACTTTTATGAGGTTCTACTGATGAAACGTCACTGTTCTTAGTGTCAGGACCTCCGAGGGTTGATATTAAGACTGCCTGGCTTCAGAGAGCGTGTGTGATACGGGACTAGGCCATATCCCACTATTGAGAAGTCAAAATGAATAATTGAAAGAGAACTCAAGGTTACTTGCGAAAACCCGGTTCTCTGATTTTATGAGTGAGACATCAACACATTCCCGTACTCGCAGGACAATGAGGAAGTTCGGGCAGGGGCTCCCTCATTCGTCATAACCCATCCGACAGACGTGCAAGATTGGTTCTTCGAGCTGCTTAGGAGATTCTGGTGAATTCCACTAGTGAGATGTCTCACTCATAATATCATAGAACCGGGGTTATGCAAGTAACCTTAAGTTTCCATCAGGAGTGTGACACTAAAGACTCGTGGCGAACAGAATTAACAACCTCTGCATCATTCAAGGCTTTTGCTTTGTGAGGTGTTAAGGTTAGCCATTGTTATGTAAATGAGAGTTAAGTAGTACCCAGGGCCATGGCCCATGGCATGCATAGATGGACACAGAAAGGTCTGAACCTTTTGGGTAAAACACAGGTAAATTCCTCAATGGAAATGTGCCATATGCTACTGCTACACAGGGGTGTAGCAAAGATACTGGACACTGAACAGTTTTTTCCACAACAAAAAAGCTTGACACAGTTGGCTTGAACCCGTGCTTAATGTGCACTGTCAATTTCAGGTACGTTACATGACAGCTATTTGACAAGTCCATGAGGCTCTACGTCTTTTATGATGTACAATAAATGTACATGCTGTAAGGACCCCATTTATATTTTTTCCGTAAAAACACTGAAGTGTGAA
This sequence comes from Salmo salar, assembly GCF_965601325.2. Taxonomy (NCBI): domain Eukaryota; kingdom Metazoa; phylum Chordata; class Actinopteri; order Salmoniformes; family Salmonidae; genus Salmo; species Salmo salar. Next base: position 40,545,236 of record NC_138302.1, on the reverse strand, counting down.
ACGGATAAGCAAAAATGTGGGATTTTGTCACATATATGAAAATGTGCCTTTTTGAATTTTGTACTAGTAGCTAGTAACCTAGTAAAAGGATGCATCATGCAATATTGGCACACTACATTTAGTTACAAAGTGGAACAAAAGTAAACCTTGAATTTGGAGGATTAAAATATCCCACTGGTGGCCAAGTTGACCTATTTTAAGAAATGCCATTGGTTGGTGGATATAAAGTCTAAGATCTTGATAGGAATTTGTTACAGGTAATAGTCACTGGCCAACTCGTCAGGTTAGCTTAGGGCTAAATGTGCCAGGTTATTTTATGGGAACAGCTATACATGTAGCGTTATACCAAGTGCCACTACGTCTGATTTTAAAATGTCTGATGTGGATTTTGAGACAGAGAAAAATATTCAACTGGGGGCTCTATTCAATCGATCACTGAAGCGTTACAGATTGCGCAATATAAATGTAAAGCTAATTCCGCTTGAGCCAACATATGCAGCGTTGTGAAGGCATTCTTCGCTAACGTGGGAACATTTCCTTTAAATTACAATCATGTAGCGCTGAACTTCAGCGATACCGATTGAATAGAGTCCTTAAACTTTTTCTAATGTTCACAAGTATGGACCCAATGAGATCACGGTAACCTGTGTTAGCGGGGAAACGTATCGATTTTCAGTGCTTTTCTTTAGGCGTGTCAGAGGTGTAATTGCGTGAGAGCCGAGACTGCATTTATGGTTAACGCGTCATAATTCCGCTCAATTGGAAATTACCTTTAAAATGGTCTACAAAGTGCGATCGGATTGTAAATTAGTGCCGGAGTCTGGTGTAGTGGTACCGCTCCTGACCAAACAAACGTCTCGGCCACTTTACCATAGGTGCCCTTCCATCTCTCTCCCGCTCACCCCTACTGTTCTATCACAAAAACAATAACACATGAAAGGGATTGGGAATCCAATCTCCTACAAAACCAGTCTAACTGGAATAGCATTATGTCAAAAGAGATGGAATCTCTGCTACCACAGGGATCGCTCCTCAATCATGTTCTTATAAACCAACATGAAGGATGAATGCCAATTTTATTGATCAAGGAACAGATAATGACAAATGCTTCACCATACAGACCTTTGGACAAAAGTAAAAAATAAATAGTATACACAACCTGACAAATCTACAGCATCAAATTAAACTTTCCTTAGTTGTCTTAGTGAAGGGAACCAGCATGAATGTTAGCAGAGACTGAAAAGCAAACAAACGTGTGACCATTTGCTGTGTTTATATGTAGCCCTACCCTTATTCATGTTTTATAGAAACTGTAGATTATGTACTTTATAACACTACCATAACTTAATAGGGAATTTATGGCTATTTACAAAAACATATATACACTACCGTTCAAAAGTTTGGGGTCACTTAGAAATGTGCTTTTCTTTCAAAAACAAGGACATTTTTTGTCAATTAAAATAACAAATTGATCAGAAATACAGTGTAGACATTGTTAATGTTGTAAATGACTACTGTAGCTGGAAACATGATTTTTAATGGAATATCTACATAGGCGTACAGAGGTCCATTATCAGCAACCATGACTCCTGTTAGTGATAGAATCCTTCTATCAAGGCATGTTTATTTTTCAGATCACATTCTTCTTTTCATAACTTAAATCCTTAGCAACAGTTATAAAATAAAAAGTCAGTTCATGATAAATAAATCCCAATACATATAACAGCATTGTCACAGCTATCAACATAATACATAATCGGTATCAAATCTGGAATAGGCTGTCACTGAAAACAGTTCCTTTTGCAATTTACAAAAATATCTCAAAGCCTTTTTTTGTCACTGTAGAATAGTGTTATTGTAAAGTAACTTCATTTCCATTGAGAAATAGACTGTCTATTAGCAAGCAAGCCTCTTAAAATATTTATTATATTGTCAGGAAAATGTACTTTCACTGGACAGTTGTTAGTCTTGTGTTACTGTGCATACAATCATGAACGGAGTGTTAGTGCACACTCACTTAAAAGGGAAACAGAAGTTACAGAACAGAGTAGACACAGAAAAGCTACAATATCTCCTGCATGTAGCTATGGTTTTCAAACAGGGACAAAACCACAATACAATGGTAATTTCAGTGTGTCTACAGAGGAAACTGTGCTGCTAATAACAAGACAACCATGGTACATGTTTTTATTTTCCTACCTGATAAAATGTTACTGTTACCAATAGCCACAGCTTTCATAGATTAGCTTCATCAACAGATCGAAATGCTTAAAGTTGCAAACTAATACAATTGAAAAAAAATGTTACGTCTGTTTTTTTTTTTTTTTTTACAACAAGTACACCTGAGACTTCAACATTTCCTTAAGTCACTGCTCTAGTTCTATTTCTTTGCAAATGTCACGCTTGCTATTGCATGTTCCTGATGCAAATTGGTAAAACATCCTTTTTGTTGTTACAACAAATCATTTTGCACAGAGAAGATTCGTCCCATTCCAAAACATGATAATTATAGTAATACAAAAACACAGGTATAGTGACCTCTAGCAGATCTTCACTATCAGTGCACCTCATTTGTTGGACTAGTCAGTGGAGCCACACTCTTGGGCCTGGTAAATTTTTGGTCTTTCCCATTTAAACCCCATCCCTATGGTGTTCACAGATCTGAAAGAACTGGCTAGGCTTATAAAGAAATACTTAGAATGCTCCACTTAAAAGTAATTTGGAGGTATAGTCAATATACGGTAGTGATGGCTCTACTTACCCAGTGATTTTAGTTATCTATTTCTCCCTTTGTCCTGTTATCCACTTTTTTCTGTTTTGGACTGGATTATTTCATGAAATTGTGTTAGCTAATCCAAGTTTATCATTTTAAAAGGCTAAATGGTCATTAGAAAACCCTTTTGCAATTATGTTTTTTATTTTTTATTTTACCTTTATTTAACTAGGCAGGTCAGTTAAGAACAAATTCTTATTTTCAATGATGGCCTCGGAACAGTGGGTTAACTGCCTTGTTCAGGGGCAGAACGACAGATTTTTACCTTGTCAGCTCGGGGATTCGATTTTGCAACCTTTCTGTTACCAGTCCAACGCTCTAATCACTAGGCTACCTGCTGCCCCATTAGCACAGCTGAAAACGGTTGTCCTGATTAAAGAAGCAATAAAACTGGCCTTCTTTAGACAAGTTGAGTATCTGGAGCATCAGCATTTGTGGGTTCGATTATAGGCTCAAAATGGCCAGAAACAAATCATTTTCTTCTGAAACTCATCAGTCTATTCTTGTTCTGAGAAATGAAGGCTATTCCATGCGAGAAACTGCCAAGAAACTGAAGACCTCGTACAACGCTGTGTACTACTCCGTTCACAGAACAGCGCAAACCTGGCTCTAACCAGAATAGAAAGAGTGGGAGGCCCCGGTGCACAACTGAGCAACAGGACAAGTACATTAGTGTCTAGTTTGAGAAACAGACGCCTCACAAGTTCTCAACTGGCAGCTTCATTATATAGTACCGGCAAAACACCAGTCTCAACGTCAACGGTGAAGAGGCGAGTCCAGGATGTTGTCAGAGTATGTGTTCTTTTTCCCATCTTAATCTTTTTTCTTTTTATTGGCCTGTCTGAGATATGGCTTTTTCTTTGCAATTCTGCCTAGAAGGCCAGCATCCCGGAGTCACCTCTTCACTGTTGACGTTGAGACTGGTGTTTTGATAGTACTATTTAATGAAGCTGCCAGTTGAGGACTTGTGAGGCATCTGTTTCTCAAACTAGACACTAATGTACTTGTCTTCTTGCTCAGTTGTGCACCGGGGCCTCCCACTCCTCTAGTTGGAGCCAATTTGCGCTGTCCTGTGAAGGGAGTAATACACAGCATTGTACGAGATCTTCAGTTTCTTGGCCATTTCTCGCATGGAATAGCTTTCATTTCTCAGAACAAGAATAGACTGATGAGTTTCGGGATAAAGTTCTTTGTTTCTGGACATTTTGAGCCTGTAATCGAACCCACAAATGCTGATGCTCCAGATACTCAACTAGTCTAAAGAAGGCCAGTTTTATTGCTTCTTTAATAGGCACAACAGTTTCCAGCTGTGCGAACATAATTGCAAAATGGTTTTATAATGATCCATTAGCCTTTTAAAATTATAAACTTGGATTCGCTCACACAACGTGCCATTGGAACACAGGAGTGATGGTTGCTGATAATGGGCCTCTGTACGCCCATGTAGATATTCCATAAAGAAATCTGCCGTTTCCAGCTACAATAGTCATTAACAATGTCTACACTGTATTTCTGATCAATTTCATGTTATTTTAATTGACTTTTCTTTCAAAAACAAGAACATTTCTAAGTGACCCCAAACCTTTGAATGGTAGTGTATATTGAAATCTAATCATAAACTTTAGCAAACCATTCCCGAATCCTTCTATCAAGGCATGTTTATTTTTCAGATCACATTCTTCTTTTCATAACTTAAATCCTTAGCAACAGTTATAAAATAAAAAGTCAGTTCATGATAAATAAATCCCAATACATATAACAGCATTGTCACAGCTATCAACATAATACATAATCGGTATCAAATCTGGAATAGGCTATGTCACTGAAAACAGTTCCTTTTGCGATTTACAAAAATATCTCAAAGCCTTTTTTTGTGTTATTGTAAAGTAACTTAATTTCCAATGAGAAATAGACTGTCTATTAACAAGCAAGCCTCTTAAAATATTTCTTATATTGTCAGGAAAATGTACTTTCACTGGACAGTTGTTAGTCTTGTGTTTGTGTGCATACAATCATGAACGGAATGTTAGTGCACACTCACTTAAAAGGGAAACAGAACAGAGTAGACACAGAAAAGCTACAATATCTCCAGCATGTAGCTATGGTTTTCAAACAGGGACAAACCACAATACAATGGTAATTTCAGTGTGTCTACAGAGGAAACTGTGCTGCTAATAAGACAACCATGGTATATGTTTTTATTTTCCTACCTGATAAAATGTTACTGTTACCAATAGCCACAGCTTTCATAGATTAGCTTCATCAACAGATCGAAATGCTTAAAGTTGAAAACAACTATTACAATTGCAAAAACCCCAGATGTAAACACTTTTTTTTCAAACAAGCACACCTGAGACTTCAACATTTCCTTAAGTCACTGCTCTAGTTCTATTTCTTTGCTATTGCATGTTCCTGATGCAAATTGGTAAAACATCCTTTTTTTTGTTACAACAAATCATTTTGCCCAGAGACGATTCGTCCCGTTCCAAAACATGATAATTATAGTAATACAAAAACACAGGTATACAGTAACCTCTAGCAGATCTTCACTATCAGTGCACCTCATTTGTTGGACTAGTCAGTGGAGCCACACTCTGGGCCTGGTAAATTTTTGGTCCCTAGTCTTTTCCATTTGGCCCCATCCCTATGGTGTTCACAGATCTGAAAGGACTGGCTAGGTTTATAAAGAAATAATTAGAATGCTCCACTTAAAAGTATTAGGGAGATCACTAATATACAGCCATCACTACTGTATATTGACAATACTTACCCAGTGATTTAATACTTCAGGAAAGTTACATTTAATTCTGCCTTTGTTCTGTTATCCACTTTTTTTTCTGTTTTGGACTGGATTGTTTCAAATTCATGAAATTGTGGTAATTTAAGATATGAATTTATATATGTAGTTGTGCATTCATTTATTTCTACCCAATGTCTTTTATGGAAGTATTTGATTGCGTTTTCATGTGTTTTGTGCTTGAATTCCATTAAGAAAAGAAATTGCACACTGCCTTTGAAATGTCATCACAATTTCCCAGGGTATAACTGTGAACACCAAATGGGGTAGTTGCGGGCTGAGAAAAGAGGCTGAGAGCCAATTTGCATCAGACAGACACCTGGCTGATTGCACTTCAAATCAGAGACACACACTGCACCCAAACTGATGTGACAAAAATAAATGGAAGCATCGCTATTCATTGGTGCTGTATATCTGAACAATTACCTTCCATAGGTATGACTCCTGAGGAGCAAAATACTTTACTACATTTTTAATCTACACTTCATTTCTATTCCCTCTGAGAGGAAGCATAGAAAAACAGCTAATGCATTGGGATTTGGCTCTTCCAGAGATGCATATATTTCACCTCAGCGTACTTCTGACTGGAGGATTTTAAGGGTAGAGAGTACAATTTGAGGCAAGACCAGTTTCTTCATGTCGCCCAGCTTTTCCCTGGATCTACAACATAAGCTAAACTATTGAACTATTGTGTAAATGTTGAAGTTCTCCAAGGTGAACAGAACCCAGTTAGAGTAGAAGTTGCCTATTGAACTATGCGCTGACAAGAAAATGTGCTTCCTATTTCAGGTGTATATGTTCATATGTTTAAGGTAGTAGAGGTAAAATAAAAAATAAAAGACAAAATAAAAACTGTACAATGTTAGTGGCTGCAAGAGTCACCAAGCCATCCACGACTTTGGAAACTGAGATGGACAGGATGGAGGGGAGCAGCAAGACCAGGTGACTGACAGGGCATCACAGGCAGGAGGACCGTAGACAAATGTCATGACAACACAAGTCACACCAGAAACCCCACAATCCATCTGAGCGGACCCTGGTCTGTTGGCTGTTTGGCATGCCATGCCCACTGCCGTCTTTGGAATATCGATGACACAACAGAGGGCCGATGTGATGGCCCTGATATCCTCCAACAGTGCCCATTCAGTGACGTGAGACACATGAAGTAAAAAATAATAATAATACACAAACTTGACAGTGACGGCATCATGTTTTTATACGTCATGTTAAGATGGTGTCTCCAACCACTGGCTAGGATGTTCAGTGGCAGAGTGAATATCTTATGACAAACAAGATATCAAAGAAAAAAGGGGCAAGCAAGTAATTTTGTTCATAAACTATGAGAAAGGAGACCTAATGCAGGGTGCTTTGCACATTGACAAGAATGAACCAAGTTTAGTTTGGGTATGAGTCTGTAGACCCATAAAAGTTAATGGGACCTGTGTTTGGAGCAGGATTTCATTAGAGGCTTTGTAGCCTAAATTTCATGACCTCTCCACCAGTCCTGAGCCACCTTGATGGGGATTTAGTAAGGAAACATGGATGAAAAGAAACCCAAACCAGGCACAATTTTGATCCCCTCTTTCCAATAAGAGACACAAAAACGGTTGGCATATTTTGGGATATGTACAAAGTCTAGGCTATTGTATGGTTTCTTTTCTGGGACTCCATCTTTTTGGATTTGATGAAAACCAGTGTTGGACTTGTGCTCCATAGAAGCTCCATAAAAGTGTAGGACTCCAGTAGATAAATAAATAAAACAAGGGGCGTCAACACCCAGATTCATATCGCGCCGATAGGTGTTCAAAATACACTGAGAGGGGACTTTGAAGAATCCGCACAGACAATCTCCAAATTATACTTAACAAAACCATTCACAATTACACTGCGTGTGTGTGTGTGTGTGTGTGTGTGTGTGTGTGTGTGTGTGAGATGTGATGTGATGTGATGTGATGTATCTGGCATTTTCTGGTAATGCCAATGTGCAGAGGCACAACAGAAAAAAGGTGACAGAGTGGGGGAGCATGGGGGAGGAATGACTGCAGATTGTTTTAGAATCCAAAGTGTAGTTGGTGGCTTGTTGTTCATGTCTGGCATTCATCCTCTCCAAAATCCCTCTCTCACCATATTTCGCTCTTTCCCCTTCTCAGCTGGTAGTGCTACTGGTGGACCTCATTGGCTATGAGGCTGTCTTCACCAGACTGGAAGTCAGCTTCATTGAGACTATTCCCAGTGTTGATCATCTCCTCATCCTGTGAGGACCCCCGATCTTCCTCCCCACTGCCTGTGCAAGCATCATCCATGATTGGGTCCTGTAAGACCTGGGCAATGTACGTTGGTTGCTAAGGAGAAAAGAAACAAACATTCAATGTTATGAAGGATCCTGTACCTCACCATTAATATGCTTATAAATGGCATCTTGAGAAGTTAAATGTGTTTGAATTTGTACTGATAATTTCAACTTCCACTTGTTTTTGAAAGAATACTCCTTAGGCTTTGTATTGCTTCATACTTCATCATAACCCATAGATACAATGGTTGAGTTCCTGCCTGACTACATTGCAGACCAATGCCAGCTCTTACAAAGCCCTGGATAGGTATTTAACATATCAGTTAAACACCATATGATATAGCAAAATGATGCCTGACTGCATAGGTCGACACAACCATTGGCTGATGCAATACAACGCCTGCGCATCTAGTCAGGCAGGAAATCGCCCATTCTATGCAAGAAAATGTTCACATGTTCAACTGCCAAGAATGTGAACCAATAGTAAATCAGCAAGACATTGCTGTTTGTTTACATTGAAAATGATCAGAATGACTAGTGAACAAGCAACTTCAGAGTTGTTTCTTTTTCTCTTAAGGAATTGAATTTCTTTACAATTCCAGATATTATAATTGACATTAAGACCTATTTAGAAGTGCTGCTGACTCCAAACAACCAGGGAATACACAGGGAGCAAATTGCCAAAAGTCTATAATAATGATGGATTGGATTTGTATAGCCCCTTTCAACCAACTTCGGTACTCAAAGCGCTTTACATCATAAAGGGGAAACTCAACTCATCCACCACCAATGTGTGGCACCCACTTGGGTAATGCACAGCAACCATTTTGTGCCAGAACCCTCACCACACATCAGCTAGCATGGTGGAGAGGTGAGGAGTGATATATGCCAATTAGGGGATGATTAGGTGGCCATGATGGAATGTATCTAGGATACCCCTACTCTTGCGATAGGTGCCGTGGGACTTTTAACAACCACAGAGTTAGGACACCCATTTAACTTCCCATCTGAAAGAGGCAAGCCTAAGCAGGGCAATGTCCCCTTCACTGCCCTGGGGTATTGGGATTTGATCTTAAGACCAGAGGTGAAGTGTCCCATACTGGCCCTCCAACACCTCTTCCAGCAGCATCTAGTCTACCATCCAGGGACCGATCAGGGCCGACCCTGCTTAGCTTCAGAAGCAAGACAGAAGTGGGATGCAGAGTGGTATGCTGCTGGTGAAAAGTTGACAGGGAGATGGTACGTAGTTGCATTGACGAGGAGACAAACATTTATATACAGCCAAGTCGGGCATCAGAACCCGACTTGTCAGAGTTTCCACTATAACACAAGCAATTTAGCACTTGCAAACATAGCGTGATAGCAGGTCGAGCTGGTGATAACCAAATTCAGCAATTTTCATGTCATTTAAAATTAAAGGAACATTTCATATTCATCATTTTCAGCACCTCCCCAACATCAGCATATATAATAATATATAAATATATTCCATTTAGCAGACGCTTTTATAAAGCGACTTAGTCATGTGTGCATACATTTTACGTATGGGTGCTCTTGGGAAACGAACCCACATGAAAATGGTGTGTTTCTATGTTTTGTACTCAAAAAGATAAGAGGAACAAAAGTATTTCCGATGACATGATCCGAAAACACTTGACATGGGCCGTGTTTGGCAGCATCAAAACCGTGATGCATCATTGTGACTGACTGAGCTACAAATAATATTGAGTAGTTATTTATGATGCAAGGTGATTTGTAGATCAGTCAGTCTCGACTTGCTTTCAAAGTCGGCTGCAATGTCAAAGTACTGTATAGCTTCAAAAAATATTAAAGCTATCATTTTGATCTCACAGACGGTTAGTCCTTGCACCGATAGATCGGTCGGTATAGATCGGTTGGTAGATCGGTATGAATTTGAGAGTGGTTACATTTCTCCAGTCTCATCTTTTTTTAATTTCCCAAAACAATGGCGGGGTGGCTGCTTTGTTGTTTTTTGAATCCCAGATTTGGACCAAAGTCAGATTGTTTGTCAAGGGAGCAAACAAACACACATCGTTGGAACACTGGACAAAATTACGCATATTGTGCATTGCGATAACGTTGGGCCAATCTCACTGTGCTATCTGGACAGTTCCATTCTAGTCCCCACAATTCAACAGCTTGGAATACTCCAAAACCCCGAAAAAGAATCTGCTTACCTGAGACTTATTAGAAGGAGAGGAGAAGGTGCGGAGTGGTGGGCGGCCATTTTCAACCACGTCAACATCTGTTTCCTTGGTGTCAATCTGTTTGAGGCCAGAGGAGGGAAGGGGGAAAGAAGGGAAAAGAGCTGTCAGAGATTCTCCTCTATGGAACTACTTGGCCTAAGTCTGCTACCTGAATTGAAGGACTGGACACTTGGCGTGTTGGTGAGCCGTACCTTGAGCACAGTGACCCGTACCTTGTAGTTGTGAGCGCTGAGGTACTTGAAGTGGCCGAAGCAGACGTGCGACAGGCATACCACAATGGTGATGATTAGGACCACCAAAGTGAACATGGATGTGGGGGTTACAAAGCCTGGGTTTTAAAACAGTGCAAAGAGACGTTAAGTTACAATGAGACTTCAGGACTCTCCCACTGAAAAAGGTGGTAAGGGTAAGGTACTAACACATCTTAACAATCCAAATTACCACTAATTCTGGGAAGAAAAAGATCCCCCAGCCCCTTACCTGTGCGCATGGTGGAAAAGAATAGCAGCCAAAAGAGACAGAGGATGGGAGCTGCCACCACCTGATTGACAGCACCTGAGTGGATTTTCTTGTCCAGTTTCGAGGGAAGGTAAGCGTAATACATGTTGTATCTATCCACCAGGTGCTTCAGCAGCATGTACATCAGACCTGGAAAGAGGGAGAAAATTTTTTGTTTGAGAACTGTTGTTTAACTACTGAACATACATACACACACACACACACACACACACACACACACACACACACACACACACACACACACACACACACCCCCCCCCACCCATTTTAAGTCTTTGCTGGAGACAACTGGCATCAAATCAAATTGTATTTGTCACATGTGCCGAAAACAACAGGTGTAGACCTTAGAGTGAAATGCTAACTTACAAGCCCTTAACCAACAATGCAGTTTTAAGAAAATACCTAAAAAAAAGTAAGAGATAAGAAAAACAAATAATTAAATAGCAGCAGTAAATAACAATAGCGGTGCTATATACAGGGGGTACCGGTTCAGAGTCTATGTGTCAATGTCAGTGTGCGGGGGGCACCGGTGCCGAGGTAATTATGGACATGAAGGTAGGGTTATTAAAGTGACTATGCATGGAGTCTGACAATTTTTAGGGCCTTCCTCTGACACCGCCTGGTATAGAGGTCCCGGACGGCAAGAAGCTTGGCCCCGGTGTTGTACTGGGCCGTACGCACTACCCTCTGTAGTTCCTTGCGCTCGTAGGCCTAGCAATTGCAATACCAGGTAGTGATGCAACCCTTCAGGATGCTCTCGATGGTGCAGCTGTAAAACCTTTTGAGGATCTGAGGACCCATGCCAAAGCTGATAAGTCTGTGCTTGCTCTTTGGGGATTACACCTGGGTTGCTACAGTTTAAATTCCTGAGTTGAGGGGGTTACAAGTTTTTACTAAATTAACAAATGTGTGTTCACTTTTGCCCAAAAAGCAAATGTTCCCATCCTTACTAAAGTAGACAAGTGTATACAACCCATATGGAAAACTAATTTATAATAATATACAGTATGTACATATATGCAGGGGAATTCAAAATATATTTATAAATACAGTACCAGTCAAAAGTTTGGACACACCTACTCATTCCAGTGTTTTTCTTTATTTTTACTATTTTCTACATTGTAGAATAACAGTGAAGACATCAAAACTATGAAATAACACATGGAATTTTGTAGTAACCAAAAAAGTCTGAAGAATCTTAAATATATTTTGAATTGTTTAAAGTAGCAACCCTTTGCATTGATGACAGCTTTGAACACTCTTGGCATTCCCTCAACCAGTTTCATGAGGTAGTCACCTGGAATGCATTTCAATTAAAGGTGTACGTTGTTAAAAGTTAATTTGTGGAATTTCTTTCCTTCTTAATGAGTTTGAGCCAAACAGTTGTGACAAGGTAGGGTTGGTATACAGAAGATAGCCCTATTTGGAAAAAGACCAAGTCCATATTATGGCAAGAACAGCTAAAATAAGCAGAGAAACGACAGTCCATCATTACTTTAAGACATGGTCAGTCAATCTGGAAAATTTCAAGAACTTTGAAAGTTTCTTCAAGTGCAGTCGCAAAAACCATCAAGCCCCATGATGAAACTGGCTCTCATGAGGACCGCCACAGGAGAGGAAGACCCAGAGTTACCTCTGCTGCAGAGGATACGTTAATTCGAGTTACCAGCCTTTTTACGCACTACTCTCTTCAGCGGTCCCGTTCTGTGAGCTTGTGTGACCTATCACTTCGTGGATGAGCCGTTGTTGCTCCTAGATGTTTCCACTTCACAATAACAGCATTTACAGTTGACCGGGGCAGCTCTAGCAGGGCAGACATTTGACGAACTGACTTGTTGGGGTGTCCAAATAATTTTATGTATATAGTGTATATAAATATATTTTAAACTATATGTCAATTAAATATATTTTCGTGCAACATGTATCATGCGGAATTGAAATGCTCAGTTTATTGACCTCTGGTACCTTGCAATTAGGGTCCCAAACTGGGGTTTGCATGCAAAAGTTGAAAATAATTTATACAGCTATTGAGGCTACCTGTCACATGTGAAACATAGCTAATCTTACTATGTTTATTTCGAAAAGAGACATGAATCTTGAACATATTCATCTTATTTATATTCTTCAGATGGAGAAGAGCAGCTGTCAGCATCAAATCTTTCTTGTGGATAATGGCATTTTATTTGATGATACAGTATAATCATAACATTGATTATACAGTATAATCATAACATTGATTTAAAATATGTTTTTCACCTTGCGGGTGACAAAGGAATTTTCTTCAACTGCCTGCATACAAGAGTTTTCACCGAGCTAGCCAACACAGCTAGTTAGCTAGCTAGCTCCTTTAGCCTGACACCACAACATGCAGTGTGACTGACCAAGTGAAGAATTATTTGGATATTAAAGCTCTGAGTTAATATGTCATGTATGTGTTATAATTTAATTGCCAAAGCTAGTTAGTTCATGTTAAATGTTGCTTGTCAAGCAATGTGTTGCTTGCTAGCTAGCTTTGTAGAGTGGGCTGGGTTTCTCTGACAGCAATATAGCAAGAAATGGCTAGCTAGCTAGTTTATTTCTAGCTAAAAATAATAATTTTTCCCTGCAGTGGTTCTTTCTGGTCTGGAGCTGCAACTGCCTATGGACAGACCCCAGCCAATGTAAGTTAGTATTCTGTATCATTTAGTTCCTGAACAGTAACCCTTTATTCTTCATCTTGTGCGGAATTATTTCACTGGCCCTGAATTATTCACAGGAGAAGCAGACTTAAGGCGTCCACATCCAAACCAAAACAATGTCAAATACTGTATGTTTGAATATACGAAGCAAATACGAATGGGTCAAAATATATTTGAAATATGCTTAATATTACATTGAAAAGCATTTTTACTACACATATTACTTATGTATCACTATGAACTTATATTTAACAAAAACTATTATTTTCACTATGGACACTCCCATCTTCGCTGGTGTTGGCCTGTCTTTCCAAGTACAGTGCCTTCAGAAAGTATTCACACCCCTTGACTTTTTCCACATTTTGTTGTGTTACAGCCTGAATATAAAATTGATTGCAATTTTTTGTCACTGGTCAAACCATAAATCATTTAGCTATTTGATTTTGAATTTTATGACCCCTTAAAGTGTATAAAAAAATGATTTGATAAAATATGGAATTTGGCCTTTATTACTATAGCCCATAGAAATGCATTGAAAAACACATTCATAAATGGCAAAAAAGACAGTCAAATCAATCATAAGAAATAAGGTGTCTGTTGAAGTGTCTGTTCTTTATCTAGGAGATCAAGACAGCTCAGGATTTACACATATTTAACTTTTTGGGGGTAGGCACAAAACTACCTCCATACTTCCATTCCTTTTTTAAACCCGTACCGGTTACCTTCAGACCCGTGACACTTGTGGGGGTCGTGAAAATCTCCCCTTTTCACAGTGGGGTCATATTAGTTTGTTGTGTTACTGCCAGTATATAAAATGTATAAAACGTACATTTTGTGTCACTGGCCTACACACAATACCCCATAATATCAAAGTGGAATTACGTTTTTAGAAATTTTCACAAATAAAAAATGGAAAGCTGAAATGTCGTAAGTCAATAAGTATTCAACCAGTGTTGAATACTTATTGACTCATGACATTTCAGCTTTTCATTTTGAATTCAGGCTGTAACAACAAAATGTGGAATAAGTCAAGGGGTATGAATACTTTCCGCACTGTATGTCTTAGTAAAGATACATTGCATATTGTACCTATACAGTGCTTTAACATAGAGATGCACAGTACTGACATATTAATACTGTATGTACACACCAGGAGTGGGTAAGCCTGTTCTAGGCATAATGCATAAGTTTAGTTTTCCCTAATTTCCTTGGTGATTCATTCTGACGCATACAAAGAACTGCCAATAGGTGACCCAAGAGAGGGGAGAGTAGTCCTCTCTCTCCCCAGTCTCTCTTCCCTACACAATCTTTCACTTTCTCCACCCTCTCTCCCTCTTACCCCTTTCCTCTCTGGGGAGAGGTGGGCTGACTCACCAAAGGGGACGATGATTGGACAGGTGATGCTGTATGTCATAACTACAGTGAAGACGGACATCATCCAGGCGTAGGCCGCTCCAAACTGGAATTCAAACGCTTGATGCTGTAGACACGAAAACATTCAGCATTGAAAAGTCAATTGAACTTGAGCACGGCAGCGGCAATATATTCCTTAAGGACTCTTACCCTCTTTACGTTGCGCCTCTCTGCAGAGGAACGGGCCAGGGACAGTCGGATCATATACATGAGCAAGCCTGGAATCCGCAGCAGGTCCATGGCGTTACCGATAAACGCTGAGGCAATGACATAGTTGACAAAGAAGGCTCCGTTGTCAGGTAGGAAGACACACCTTAAACAGGGGGAGGCACCACCAGTGTGATTAGATAGCATTTACCATAGTACTGTAAATACATTTCACTGGTATTTACGAGTAATGGCCTGACAAATCACACAGTAATTATGCTTTGGTTTCATTGAGAGAAACGCTGTTATGTACCAGGTAATTAGCAACTGTGTTGAAAGTACAGTACCAGGACGTACTACATATTTTCCCCATAATACCAGGCAAATACCAGCTGTAACAGCAATGGATCTTAAACCTGTTGGGGCTCGGGGGCAGTATTGAGACATTTTGAAAAAAATATGTGCCCATTTTTAACTGCCTCCTACACCAACTCAGAAGCTAGGATATGCATATTATTAACACATTCGGATAGAAAACACTCTGAATTTTCTAAAACAGTTTGAATGGTGTCTGTAAGTATAACAAAACTCATATTGCAGGCAAAAACCTGTGAAAAATAGATCCAAAAAAATGTGAATTTTGTGACTGTACTATTTAGTGTCATTGTTTTATAGATACCATAGTGAGAAAGGATTCATTTCGCAACACCTACGGCTTCCACTAGATGTCAACGATCATTATAAAGTTGTTTGAAGCGTCTATGATAAACAGAGAGCAAATTAGAATCCAAGGAAGTTGACATGTCATCACTTCATTTTTTTGCGCCTGCGCATAAATCTGAGAAACGTGAGTTTTGTCTTCATTGTTTATCTAGACATAGGATAGGTTGTGTGAAAATATTACTGATGTTTAACGTTAAAAATGGACCAAAAGATTAATGCTAAACAACATTTGACATGTTTGAACGAACATAAATAGATTATTTACTAGGTTTTTTTTAGCTTTTCGGCGTGATTTTACAGTCCCCCCACCACGTTTTGTGGGAGCATAATGAACGCTAAGTACTTGGTGTTATTTGGACATAAATTATGAACTTTGTCAAAAGAAACCACATTTGTTCCGGACCTGGGATGCCTTCAGGACCTGGGATGCCTGCCTTCTGATGGAGATAATCAAAGGTAAGGGGATATTTACAATGTTATTATCGATTTTAGATGATGCTAACTGTATAGCATAGCCTGTTGTTCTTAGCATAGCACCCCGTTTATTGCAAAATGTGATTTCCCAGTAAAGTTATTTTGAGATCTGGCCATTCGGTAGCAAATACGAGATGATAATATATTATTCTTTGAATGACAATATTATAATTTACCAATGTTTTCGAATAGTAATTTTGTTATGTTCACCGGAAGCATTTCAGAGAAGAAAAAAAATCTGAATTTCACGCTACTGTAAAATGCGGTTTTTGGATATAAATATGAACTTGATGGAACAAAAAATGCATGTATTGTATAACATAATGTCCTAGGAGTGTCATCTGATGGAGATTGACAAAAGTTAGTGCATAATTCAAGCTGGTTTCTGCTTTTGGTGACGCCTGACCTTGAATTGAAAATGGATGTTTGTACTTTTGTGGCTATGTACTGTCCTAACATAATCTAACTTTATGCTTTTGCCGTAAAGCCTCTTTGAAAATCGAACAATGTGGTTAGATTAAGGAGATGTGTATCATTTAAATTGTGTAAAATAGTTGATTGTTTGAGAAATTGAAATGATTAGATTTTTGATGTTTTGAATTTCCAGCCTTGTTAGCAATCCCGGCTCGGGGTTCATTGCTAACCTGTAGCCCCAACAGGTTTTAATTTACATTCCTCTTTTATAAAAATAGAAATACTTACTCAAATCTGACAGTGGCGTCAGCAAGGAATTTCTTATCAAACAGCCAGCGGAAGAAGACATCCAAACTGTATTAAAAGCAAGAACAAAATGTTTTAATCAAATTAGCTTTTCTGGGCAGGTCATAAATTTGTTGAAATCTGTAAGCAGATATTGGTTGATTATTCATGTGCCATTTATTTGATCAAGTAATTTGGCAAAAACAGAGCAAGACCGATCTCTACAAAGCATTTTGGGCCAAGGTGGACTTGCACAGCCAGGTACTGTAACTTCCTACCTAGGGCCAAGGAAAACTACTGTATTTCACCTGCTGATTTCTACAGCTAAACCTCTAAATCTCTTTCCAGGTGCCAGGTATAAGATTTGCCCCTACATTTACGATTTCATGTACAGTTATTTTTCAAAACGTCTTCTATGATGGCATAAGAAATATAGCAACAGCTTAGGTTTTTGGGGTTATTAATGACACTGTCTAAGACTCTTGCAAACTTTTTAGCCAGTAGTTCTGAAAGTAGCGCTCACGAGCCATAAATGGGCCCCCAAAAATTGCGTACAGCATCACATAAGTGCAGATATGTGCACCATGTCATTGCGCTCTCTTGCTAGCTGTCACTCAAATGGCGAGGGGCTGAAACTCATTGGAAAAAGTCGAATTGCTAGGGGACTGACCCACGTGGGGGAAAATTTGGGGAAAATGGTGCAGCACAGTTTCCAGAAAAACAGTCGCTTTCATACTAGGGATTTCGTGGCTAATTGAGGAAGACAGTAATTCTGCTCATCGATTATGCATAAACTACACAATGAAACATCCAAAGCGGTAGGTTTAAAAAATAGTTAGTAGATGCCAACGTTCCAGAGCATGTCTTTAAGGGATTTCATAAGGGATATTAGTTAAAAAAGTAAGGGGGTATATTACCTTAGTTGAAATAACCAATGACCTGCATGAAATGTTTTGCGACTTTAAAACATAGTTTAACAGGTACCTGCTAAGACCCAGTGAAGGCAGCAAGAGGACCATGAAGATGAGGAAGGTGTAGCACTTGTGCATGGTGGTCCGGTTCTCCCCCGACCTGCCCATTAAAAAAAATAAGAGAAAAAGGCCAATGTCACTGAAGGAGCATTAAATCACTTACATGATGATAATGGTCTATTTAATTTAGTTTCATGTATACTATGGCAGTTAAAAGATGAATTACAGTAACACATACAAGAAACACATTTAAATTAATAAGATGAGATACAACAAATTTAAAATCAAAATGTCAGGGAGTTGAGGCAAGAAGGGAGGTAGAATGGTCTGAGCAGTGGAGGGAGGAGGGAGCATCTTGGTCACAGTCACAGCCAGGGAGCTCAGTGGTTTTATCAAGAGTCAGAGACAGGTCCGCAGCCATCAGCACATCTCGCTGTCCCCGACGTCCTCAGCCTCTCCTTGTGGACTCTGTAGGTAGCTACTCCTAATTTGTAGTACCCACTTGGGTGATGCCCCGGCAGCCGCGAGTGCCAGAAAGCCATCGGTAATCGTCCTCATCTCTACAATTATACTCATTTAAGTGTGTGTGATCTTTAGAAAACCCAAAATCAAGTGGAAATTACATAGGTCAACTGAAAGAAACCCTTCCCATATATTTTGGTGATTCCCCATTGTCAACATCACATCTGCACAAAAGCTGTTGGAATTAAAGCTCTCTCAGAACATAAGAGTACATGTGGCCATTAAAGTTAAAGGTCCAATGCAGTCGTTTTATCTCAATTCCAAATCATTTCTGGGAAACAATTAAGTAACTTACTGTGATTGTTTAAAATAAAATGATCAAAAAGAAACAAAAATAGCTTCTCTGCGGTCACAGACTTTTTGAGCAATTATTACAAGATGAGGGGAAAGCAGCACAATCTGATAAGTATTTTGGTAAACTATTTTGAACTGGAATAAATGCTGCACTATTAGCAATTACCAACACAATTCCAGTCAAAATAGAAGATTGTAAGAAATACTGAAGCCTACCGTTACTATATCCAACCCAACTGTTTGTTGCCACTATCATCCCAGTGGTTTTCAAACTTTTTGACCCGCGACCCCCAAAAAGGACTGGTGCAACCCCCCACGCACACACATGCATGCACACGTAAACATTTACATTTAAGTGATTTAGCAGACGCTCTTATCCAGAGCGACTTACAAATTGGTGCATTCACCTTATAATATCCAGTGGAACAACCACTTTACAATAGTGCATCTAAATATTTTAAGGGGGGGTTAGAAGGATTACTTTATCCTATCCCAGGTATGCATCCACAATCGCGCCACAAGTGTACCCTGTCATTACAGCCATAAACGGTGATGCATAAACTGCTCTTTACACCTGCATTTGGATCGGAAGGTCATTCATTTTAGTAGCCAATATCAACAAGGGATATATCATGTCACTACTCTGGAGTCAACGCAGTTGGCTTGAGTTTAGTGTCTGACCTGAGATTGGAAGGTTGTGAGTTCAATCCCTGGCTGAGTTAAACCAAAGAGTGTAAAAATGGGCCCTGATGCGTCTCTGCTTGGCACTCAGCATTAAGATGCTGTAGATTTGGGGTAAGGCCCTGTGCTAGACTAGCGTCCTGTCCAGGCTCACGCTACAGAAACAGGAGATCGGCTCCTACCCTATAAGCCGCTACGGCTCGCATAAGCTCGTGCAAGGCTACATCTGCATTGCTTGTTGTTTGGGGTTTTAGGCTGGGTTTCTGTATAGCACTTTGTGACATCAGCTGATGTAAAAAGGGCTTTATAAATACATACATTGACTGATTACTTACTCTGGAGTCCAGACAGAGCAAGCTAAATGATATGGCCTACTTGTAGCAGAGGTTGCAAGATCAGATGGAAAGCATATTCTGTCTGCACCGTGCCATCACCTTGGAGTGCAGCCTGTCGGCAGAGTGCACTTTGCCAGCCGGGTAGCCCTGTTCTTCCTCACAAATATTGTAATAAATTTGCCAGAATGTAACATCTTCATCCCATAATATTGAAGGCATTGCGATGTTACATCTGCTTATCTTTAGAAGTATAGCCAGTAGGCACCCAAACTAGGCCTGTCTGAAATATGAAAAAGATTAATCAAATCACCCAGTAGCCTAACATTATTGTTCTGGCAAAGATGAGTGGGTAGTAGATTGCTAAACTCTATTTTATGTGGATGATAAACGTTTGCCTACTCTGTTTTTGCCCAGCAAAACTGGAGTAAATTAAAGTTATTTCTGGTCACTAACCTAGATATGCGAGCCCACCTTTGCATGCCAATGCTGATGAATTGTCATTGGTTAAAGATCTAAACGGTTTATTTTTTACTGACTCCAAAGCGCGCGGTGCAGGCCACGTAGCCTATTTCTATGCTCACCGAGCCGTGTGCTCTCCTACTACATGCTGACCACAACGCTCACGTTACATGCACGAGCATTGCAAAATACATGTACACATACAGTGAGGGAAAAAAAGTATTTGATCCCCTGCTGATTTTGTACGTTTGCCCACTGACAAAGAAATGATCAGTCTATAATTTTAATGGTAGGTTTATTTGAACAGTGAGAGACAGAAAAACAAACAAATAAAAAACAGAAAAATGCATGTCAAAAATGTTATAAATTGATTTGCATTTTAAATGAGGGAAATAAGTATTTGACCCCTGAGCAAAACATGACTTAGTACTTGGTGGCAAAACCCTTGTTGGCAATCACAGACGTTTCTTGTAGTTGGCCACCAGGTTTGTACACATCTCAGGAGTGATTTTGTCCAACTCCTCTTTGCAGATCTTCTCCAAGTCATTAAGGTTTCGAGGCTGACGTTTGGCAACTCGAACCTTCAGCTCCCTCCACAGATTTTCTATGGGATTAAGGTCTGGAGACTGGCTAGGCCACTCCAGAACCTTAATGTGCTTCTTCTTGAGCCACTCCTTTGTTGGCTTAGCCGTGTGTTTTGGGTCATTGTCATGCTGGAATACCCATCCACGACCCATTTTCAATGCCCTGGCTGAGAGAAGCAGGTTCTCACCCAAGATTTGACGGTACATAGCCCCGTCCATCGTCCCTTTGATGCGGTGAAGTTGTCCTGTCCCCTTAACAGAAAAACACCCCCAAAGCATAATGTTTCCACCTCCATGCTTGATGGTGGGGATGGTGTTCTTGGGGTCATAGGCAGCATTCCTCCTCCTCCAAACACGGCGAGTTGAGTTGATGCCAAAAGAGCTCAATTTTGGTCTCATCTGACCACAACACTTTCACCCAGTTGTCCTCTGAATCATTCAGATGTTCATTGGCAAACTTCAGACGGGCATGTATATGTGCTTTCTTGAGCAGGGGGACCTTGCGGGCGCTGCAGGATTTCAGTCCTTCACAGCGTAGTGTGTTACCAATTGTTTTCTTGGTGACTATGGTCCCAGCTGCCTTGAGATCATTGACAAGATCCTCCCATGTAGTTATGGGCTGATTCCTCACCGTTCTCATGATCATTGCAACTCCACGAGGTGAGATCTTGCATGGAGCCCCAGGCCGAGGGAGATTGACAGTCCTTTTGTGTTTCTTCCATTTGCAAATAATCGCACCAACTGTTGTCACCTTCTCACCAAGCTGCTTGGTGATGGTCTTGTAGCCCATTCCAGCCTTGTGTAGGTCTACAATCTTGTCCCTGACATCCTTGGAGAGCTCTTTGGTCTTGGCCATGGTGGAGCGTTTGGAATCTGATTGATTGATTGCTTCTGTGGACAGGTGTCTTTTATACAGGTAACAAACTGAGATTAGGAGCACTCCCTTTAAGAGTGTGCTCCTAATCTCAGCTCGTTACCTGTATAAAAGACACCTGGGAGCCAGAAATCTTTCTGATTGAGAGGGGGTCAAATACTTATTTCCCTCATTAAAATGCAAATCAATTTATAACATTTTTGACATGCGGTTTTCTGGATATTTTTGTTGTTATTCTGTCTCTCACTGTTCAAATAAACCTACCATTAAAATTATAGACTGATCATTTCTTTGTCAGTGGGCAAACGTACAAAATCAGCAGGGGATCAAATACTTTTTTCCCCTCACTGTACATGTTATTCAATAATTTCATCCAACCTGGTCGCTCGCGTCAACGAGCATCTCCGTAGCCAGGCGCTAAAATAGAAGTTAGTTCTATTATTTACACTTGACGCACTGCAAGTCCAGCCTCTCCCATCTCCTCATTGGTTTTTAGGAGCATATACCCACGTGAGTGATTGAAAGCTGAACTGAGGTCCACACTAGTCCAGTTGGTGGTGGTAATGCACCTTAAAGTTTGTTGCCAACCACCATATAAAGTCCAAAGAAGAAGACTGAAGGAGGAGAGATTACTAGAAACTAACTAGGCTTACCCTTTTATCTGTGGATTAATTGTCAGAGTAGAAGACCTTGTGTATTTCAGCTAAAATAACCCAATGTTTATATCCCAGGACAAATTAGCTAGCAACAGCAAGCTAGCTAGCTAAATGGCCATGAATGTTTCATGCGTTTCGACATGTCCCCAAATGAATAGAGTTAATTTTGATATTTGGTGTGGATAGACAAAATCAAGCGTTTCGTCATTCCCGTACTGTTTATTGCAACACTTAAACATTTCTGTTTCATGTTTGATACGATACATTTTTCACATTTCTTACCCTTTGAGTGGGCGCGATGTTTATTGTGCACATGAACATTCACAAGACTCATGAGGTAGAAGTGCTGTTTATTTAATTCAATGTATGATTTCCTTTGTTCATATTTCCAAGGTTATGTCAGAGTTCCGTGTGTCTGTGTCCTATCATTCTGGTTGTGCATAACATGCCGACTAGACCGGGCACGTGCGTGGGTCTGCCATCGGGCGCATGTTGATTTTGTCCATCAAAATCCTTACTCCTAGGGAGTTTTTCCTAGCCACTGTGCTTCTGTCTCTGCATTGCTTGATCTTTGGGGTTTTAAGCTGAGTATCTGTAAAGCACTTTGCTGATGTAAAAGGGCTTTATAAAATAAATCTGATTGATTGATAACTCTCAATTTAGGGAAGAGCAACTCCAGTCCCCGCCGTGTTTGCTGATTTCTGTCCTTTACACCAAATCAGCTACTCATTTGGACCTGGAAAATCCCTAGGACCAGTATGGCCTAACCCACGGTGCAACTTGCAAAGCATACACACTACCGGTTAAAAGTTTAAGAACACCTAAATCATTCAAGGGCTTTTCTTTATTTTTACTATTTTCTACATTGTAGAATAATAGTGAAGATATCAAAACTATGAAATTGCACATATGGAATCATATAGTAACCAAAAAAGTGTATTTTTGAAATATGTGAAATTCTTCAAATAGCCACCCTTTGCCTTGATGGCAGCTTTGCACACTCTTGGCATTCTCTCAACCAGGTTCACCTGGAATGCTTTTCCAACAGTCTAGAAGGAGTTCCTTCACTCTGCGGTTCGACTCATCCCAAACCATCTCAATTTGGTCGAGGGATTGTGGAGGCCAGGTCATCTGATACAGCACTCCACCACTCTCCTTGTTAGTAAAATAGCCCTTACACAGCCTGGAGGTGTGTTGGGTCATTGTTCTGTTGAAAAACAAATGATAGTCCCACTAAGCGCAAACCAGATGGGATGGCGTATCACTGCAGAATGCTGTGGTAGCCATGCTTGTTAAGTGTGCCTTGAATTCTAAATAAATCACAGACAGTGTCACCATAACACCTCCTCCTCCATGCTTTACAGTGGGAAATACATCGGTTCATCCATACCGCGTCTCACAAAGCCACCGCAGTTGGAAACAAAAAATCTCCAGACCAAGGGACAAATTTCCTCTGGTGTTTCTTGGCCCAAGCAAGTCTCTTCTTCTTATTGGTGTCCTTTAGCAGTGGTTTCTTTGCAGCAATTCGAGCATTTAGGCCTGATTCACACAGTCTCCTCTGAACAATTGATGTTGAGATGTGTCTGTTACTTGAACTCTGTGAAGCATTTATTTGGGCTGCAATCTGAGGTGCAGTTAACTAATGAATTTAGCCTATGCAGCAGAGGTAACTCTGGGTCTTCCTTTCCTGTGGCGGTCATCATAGCCAGTTTCATCATAGCACTTGATGGCTTTTACGACTGCACTTTAACCTCTCTAGGGTAGGGGGCAGTATTTTCACATCCGGATAAAAAAAGTACCCGA
This sequence comes from Salmo salar, assembly GCF_965601325.2. Classification (NCBI taxonomy): domain Eukaryota; kingdom Metazoa; phylum Chordata; class Actinopteri; order Salmoniformes; family Salmonidae; genus Salmo; species Salmo salar. Next base: position 40,521,316 of record NC_138302.1, on the reverse strand, counting down.
CTTAATCTGGTTATTACTCCTGCCCAGAAACTAGAATATGCATATAATTGTTTGATTTGGATAGAAAACACCCTAAAGTTTCTAAAACTGTGTGAATGGTGTCTGTGAGTATAACAGAACTCATATGGCAGGCCAAAACCGGAGAAGATTCTATACAGGAAGTGCCCTCTCTGACCATTTCTTGGCCTTCTATAGCCTCTTTATCGAAAACAGAGGATCTCTGCTGTAACGTGACATTTTTTAAGGCTCCCATAGGCTCTCAGAAGGCGCCAGAACGGGGAATGATGACTCTGCAGTCCCTGGCTGAAAAACAGTAGCGCATTTGGAAAGTGGTCGATCTGAGAACAATGAAACGGGGGCGCGTGTGCACGTGAAGAGTCCATTTTCTTCTTTGAGTCTTTGAACGAAAACAACGTCTCCCGGTCGGAATATTATCGCTATTCTACGAGAAAAATCGCATAAAAATTGATTTTAAACAGCGTTTGACATGCTTCGAAGTACGGTAATGGAATATTTTGAAATTATTTGTCACGACATGCGTCCGCGCGTCACCGTTCGGATAGGGACCTGAACGCACGGACAAAACAGAGGATATTTGAACATGACTATGGATTATTTTGAACCAAAACAACATTTGTGATTGAAGTAGAAGTCCTGGGAGTGCATCCTGACGAAGAACAGCAAAGGTAATCCAATTTTTCTTATAGTAATTCTGAGTTTAGTGAACGCCAAACTTGGTGGGTGTCAAATTAGCTAGCCCGTGATGGCGAGCCATCTACTCAGAATATTGCAAAATGTGCTTTTGCCGAAAAGCTATTTTAAAATCTGACACCGCGATTGCATAAAGGAGTTCTGTATCTAAAATTCTTAAAATAATTGTTATGCTTTTTGTGAACGTTTATCGTGAGTAATTTAGTAAATTTACCGGAAGTTTTCGGTATGTTTGCTAGTTCTGAACGTCACATGCTAATGTAAAAATCTGGTTTTTGATATAAATATGAACTTGATTGAACAAAACATGCATGTATTGTATAACATAATGTCCTAGGAGTGTCATCTGATGAAGATCATCAAAGGTTAGTGCTGCATTTAGCTGTGGTTTTGGTTTTTGTGACATTATATGCTAGCTTGAAAAATGGGTGTGTGATTATTTCTGGCTGGGTACTTTCCTGACATAATCTAATGTTTTGCTTTCGTTGTAAAGCCTTTTTGAAATCGGACAATGTGGTTAGATTAACGAGAGTCTTGTCTTTAAAATGGTGTAAAATAGTCATATGTTTGAGAAATTGAAGTTATAGCATTTTTAAGGTTTTTGAATATCGCGCCACTCGATTCCACTGGCTGTTGACTAGGTGGGACGATTTCGTCCCACATACCCGAGAGAGGTTAAGAAACTTGAAAAGTTATTGACATTTTCCAGATTGACTGACCATGTCTTAAAGTAATGATGGACTGTCGTTTCTCTTTGCTTATTTGAGATCTTCTTGCCATTATATGGACTTGGTATTTTACCAAATAGGGCTGTCTTCTGTATTCCCCCCTTACCTTGTCACAACACAACTGCTTGCCTCAAATGCATTAAGAATGAAAGAAATCTAACAAATTAACTTTTAACAAGGCACACCGGTTAATTGAAATGCATTCCAAGTGACTACCTCATGAAGCTGGTTGAGAGAATGCCAAGAGTGTGCAAAGCTGTCATCAAGGCAATGGGTGGCTATTTGAAGAATCTCAAATATAAAACACTTTTTTGGTTACTACATGATTCCATATGTCTTATTTCATCGTTTTGATGTCTTCACTATTATTCTACAATGTAGAAAATAGTAAAAATAAACAAAAACCCTTGAATGAGTAGGTGTTCTAAAACTTTTGACCGGTAGTGTAGTTCGGATAGGAAAGTGAACAGTACCTCGTCCAGTGTTTCTCGAAGAAAGCAGAGTAGTAGACGATGGTGGGCAGCAGGGCAGAGAAAGCCCACAGGAGCAAAGTAGGGAAGAACTGGGTGATGATGGGGTTCTGGAGAAAAATGACAGGGGAACAGAAGACAGACATTTCCTCAATTGTCAACAAAACCTTGCTCCGCACAGGCCCTCAGATTCAGCTCTGTACCAAAAAGCATTAGATTCTGTCCAACTGCAATCTATAACACCATGCTAAGAACAATGACTGAATTCTCACTGACTCACTCACTGACTATGACTATTAAATTACGTCAGAAGCATTGCTGGTTTTGATTCTTACCCTCTAATCAAGGACTGAATCAGACCTGGGAAAGCAGGGTTGTGTTCATTAAAGGAATGAAATTAAATGGAAAGGGACTACCTGGAATGCACCAATAACAATGGTCATTTTCGATTTTCCGTTGCAAAACATTTAAAACGTTATTTTGTGGTCTAGCCTAATACAGTGTTTATTCAAACCTCTCCTCGGGGATCCCCAGATGTTTCAAAATCTTCGTGTAACCCTGAACTAGCTCTCACCTAAATGACCTAGTCAAAGGCTTGATGATTGTTGACAAGTTGAATCAGGTTTGCAAGCTCTGGAATATATCAAATACATGGAACGGCTGGGGGTTTAAGAACCACTGCCCTAATAAACACAACCCAGATTAACTCTGGTCAATCAATGACATTCAATTAACCAACAAGTAGAAAAGAAAAACATCAATGATATGGCATTCTAGTGCTGGAATAAATAGCCCTGTAAAAGGGCGTACTAGCAATTTCACAGTGCATAATTTTCTTTCATTATGTCAACGTATAATCAATTTGAGATGTTTCAGTTGACAAAGCCTTTTTTTAAATACATATTTTAAAGGTATTTTCAGATTGAACATATAGTGGGAGAGAACGACAGTGTGGAAAGGTTGTATCAAAGGGCAGAAGGCTGGATTCGAACCCATGCCGATACTGAGGACTTGTGTAGCAGAGGCTGCTAGACCAGCCAGGCCACGACAAAACCTTTGATATGTAGTGAAATACATTGGTGGATATCAAAGATTTCCTTACATTGAGATACTCCACAGGCTTGGTGACGTTAAACTTGTCCATCGTGGAGATAATGATGGCGGGCGTGGTGAGAAAGAAGAGCAGGAGGAAAAGGATGCAGTTGATGATGAAGCAGCGAATCCACCAGGAAACCCCCCCCAACGATAAGTGCTCCCTGTCAGAGAGAAGTTGATATGCACAGAGATCATTTGTAAATCATCCAACATTTAAACAAGTCATCCCAATATGCACATTAAAGTGTTACCTTCATATCAGACTTAATACAATACCTTATGGTAAGGTAATATAAATATGAAAAATAGAACACTAGTTTTGGTGTTCATCACTTTAAAGATGTCAATACAATCATAAGATCTGTTGATATCAAATCTACGGATATCAAATTGATCGACCAAAATTCACACCCGTGTGCACACGCACATACTACTATTCTGTTTTGTGGGTCCTGACCAATTGTGCTATTATTATAAGAATTTTGTGCTGATCTTAACTTTTTGGTACAGGATGTTACCGCCATCGTTTCCTATGACCGAAAGAGCTTCTGGATATCAGAACAACGATCCTCGATTTTAATCAGAAGCCACTGCCAGATTTCTGGAATGGGGCTGCGCTCAGAGTATCCTGCCTTGGCAAATCGTGCTGTTAAAACACAGATGCCCTTCGCAACCATGTACCTATGTGAGATTGGATTCTTGGCCCTCACTGGCATGAAAACTAAATACAGGCACAGACTGTGTGTGGAAAATGATTTAAGACAGACTCTCTCCAATACAACATTGCAGAGTTATGTGCATCCTTTCAAGCACACCCTTCTTATTAACCTGTGGTTGAGTTATTCACAATTTGATGAACAATTAGGGTTTATATGTAAGGATGGTTAAATCAAGAGCAAAATTATTGATTATTATTTGTGCCCTGGTCCTATAAGAGCTCTGTCACTTCCCACAAGACGGGTTGTGACAAAAACTCAGTAATTTATGTTTAATAAATGTATTGTATAGTGTGTGTGTGAGGCAGTCTTACAATCATGGGAAAAAAACGATGCTGGCTGGCACCGACCACAAACCGATGCTGGCTGGCACTAAAACCACATTCAACGAGCTGTATAGGGCCATAAGCAAACAAGAAAATGCTCATCCAGAGGCGGCACTCCTAGTGGCCGGGGTTTTTAATGCAGGAAAACTGAAATCAGTCTTATCTCATTTCTACCAGCATGTCATCGGCGCAACTAGAGGTGAAAAAAATCTAGATCACCTTTACGCCACACACAGAGACACATACAAAGCTCTCGTTCACCCTCCATTTGGCAAATCTCTATCCTCCTGATTCCTGCTAACAAGAAAGACTTTAAATCAGGAAGTTCCAGTGAAGCACTCAATACAGAAGTGGTCTGATGAAGCGGATGCTAAGCTACATGACTGTTTCACTAGCACACATCAGAATATGTCCCGGGATTCATCCGATGGCATTGAAGAGTTTACCACAGTCATCGCCTTCATTAATAAGTGAATCTTCAACGACATCCTCACCAGTGGAGGCTGGTGGGAGGAGCTATAGGAGGGCAGGCTCATTGTAATGGCTGGAATTACTTAATTGGAACGGAGTCAACCATAACGGTCCATTTATTCCATTCCAGCCATTACAAGGAGCCGGTCCTCCTTTAGCTCCTCCCACCAGCCTCCTCTGGTCCTCAGAGTGACCATGCGTACATATCCCAATCAGAAGCCATGGATTACAGCCAACATCCACACTGAGCTAAAGGCTACAGTCGCCGCTTTCTAAGGAGCGGGACACTAATCTTAACGTTTATAAGAAATCCTGCTACGCCCTCCAAAGATCAAACAGGCAAAGTGTCAATACAGGACTAAGATCGAATCCTTTAACACTGGCTCCGATGCTCGTCGGATTGCATTCTATCAAGGATTACAAAGGGAAACCAAGCCACGAGCTGCCCAGTGATTCGAGCCTACCAGTCTAGCGAAATGCCTTCTATGCTTACTTCGAGTCAAGCAACACTGAACGATGCATGAGAGAACCAGCTGTTCTGGATGACTGTGATCACACTCTCCGTAGCCAATGCACTGGGCGTTTTACTGTCCATATCAGGGGATCTCTTTATATGACACATTATTTATATTCTAGAGAATAAAGACCATTTCCAATGTATATTTTGAGTTTTGTGGATATGTACCACATCCTGAAAAAGTCTGAATCCAGATGTGGCTTTTAGACATATGAAATTGGGATTACGCCACATATCACTCATTCAATATCCTGAGATATGTGACATCGTATTTTCTCTCTTCATTTTGACAAATACTTACTGTATACATTGCATATCTGTTTTCTCAGCACATTCAAAATATGAAGATGTATTGATTCCAGATATGCTTCTCTTGGCTGAGGTCCATATCTGGATCTTGATATACTAAAGCATGATTTCTGATACATTTGAGTTTTAAGCACATGCTCAATAATTTGACGAATATGAAATCCATATTTCTTTCACGCACAAATAATGTTTAGATTCCATCCGGATATCTTATTTTCTCTATATGATGACAAATATTGACAGTAGGCCTGCAAAGCATATTTTCTCAGTACATACAATGCATACTAATCATCCAGCGATCATACACTGTTTACCAGGGGGGCAGGGCTACCGACGTTAAGGCTAATCTAAAGACGGTGCTGGCTAAAGCTAAAACTGGCGAGTGTAGAGAGTATAGAGATATTGTTATCCACGTCGGCACCAACGATGTTAGGATGAAACAGTCAGAGGTCACCAAGCGCAACATAGCTTCAGCGTGTAAATCAGCTAGAAAGATGTGTCGGCATCGATTAATTGTCTCTGGCCCCCTCCCAGTTAGGGGGAGTGATGAGCTCTACAGCTCTACAGCAGAGTCTCACAACTCAATCGCTGGTTGAAAACTGTTTTCTGCCCCTCCCAAAAGATAGAATTTGTAGATAATTGGCCCTCTTTCTGGGACTCACCCACAAACAGGACCAAGCCTGGCCTGTTGAGGAGTGACGGACTCCATCCTAGCTGGAGGGGTGCTCTCATCTTATCTACGAACATAGACAGGGCTCTAACTCCTCTAGCTCCACAATGAAATAGGGTGCAGGCCAGGCAGCAGGCTGTTAGCCAGCCTGCCAGCTTAGTGGAGTCTGCCACTAGCACAGTCAGCGTAGTCAGCTCAGCTTTCCCCATTGAGACCGTGTCTGTGCCTCGATCTAGGTTGGGCAAAATTAAAAATGGCGGTGTTCGCTCTAGCAATCTCACTAGTATAAAGACCTCCTCCATTCCTGCCATTATTGAAAGAGATTGTGATACCTCACATCTCAAAATTGGGTTACTTAATGTTAGATCCCTCACTTCCAAGGCAGTTATAGTCAATGAACTAATCACTGATAATAATCTTGATGTGATTGGCCTGACTGAAACATGGCTTAAGCCTGATGAATTTACTGTGTTAAATGAGGCCTCACCCCCAGGTTACATTAGTGACCATACCCCCCGTGCATCCGGCAAAGGCGGAGGTGTTGCTAACATTTACGATAGCAAATTTCAATTTACAAAAAAAAAAACAACAATGACGTTTTCGTCTTTTGAGCTTCTAGTCATGAAATCTATGCAGCCTACTCACTCACTTTTTATAGCTACTGTTTATAGGCCTCCTGGGCCATATGCAGTGTTCCTCACTGAGTTCCCTGAATTCCTATCGGATCTTGTAGTCATAGCAGATAATATTCAAATTTTTGGTGACTTTAACATTCACATGGAAAAGTCCACAGACCCACTCCAAAAGGCTTTCGGAGCCATCATCGACTCAGTGGGTTTTGTCCAACATGTCTCTGGACCTACTCACTGCCACAGTCATACTCTGGACCTAGTTTTGTCCCATGGAATAAATGTTGTGGATCTAAATGTTTTTCCTCATAATCCTGGACTATCGGACCACCATTTTATTACGTTTGCAATTGCAACAAATAATCTGCTCAGACCCCAACCAAGGAGCATTAAAAGTCGTGCTATAAATTCTCAGACAACCCAAAGATTCCTTGATGCCCTTCCAGACTGCCTCTGCCTACCCAAGGACGTCAGAGGACAAAAATCAGTTAACCACCTAACCGAGGAACTCAATTTAACCTTGCGCAATACCCTAGATGCAGTTGCACCCCTAAAAACTAAAAACATCTGTCATAAGAAACTAGCTCCCTGGTATACAGAAAATACACGAGCTCTGAAGCAAGCTTCCAGAAAATTGGAACGGAAATGGCGCCACACCAAACTGGAAGTCTTCCGACTAGCTTGGAAAGACAGTACCGTGCAGTATCGAAGAGCCCTTACTGCTGCTCGATCATCCTATTTTTCCAACTTAATTGAGGAAAATAAGAACAATCCGAAATTTCTTTTTGATACTGTCGCAAAGCTAACTAAAAAGCAGCCTTCGCAAATGGAGGATGGCTTTCACTTCAGCAGTAATAAATTTATGAACTTCTTTGAGGAAAAGATCATGATCATTAGAAAGCAAATTACAGACTCCTCTTTAAATCTGGGTATTCCTCCAAAGCTCCATTGTCCTGAGTCTGCACAACTCTGCCAGGACCTAGGATCAAGGGAGATACTAAAGTGTTTTAGTACTATATCTCTTGACGCAATGATGAAAATAATCATGGCCTCCAAACCCTCAAGCTGCATACTGGACCCTATTCCAACTAAACTACTGAAAGAGCTGCTTCCTGTGCTTGGCCCTCCTATGTTGAACATAATAAACGGCTCTCTATCCACCGGATGTGTACCAAGCTCACTAAAAGTGGCAGTAATAAAGCCTCTCTTGAAAAAGCCGAATCTTGATCCAGAAATTATAAAAAACTATCGGCCTATATCGAATCTTCCATTCCTCTCCAAAATTTTTGAAAAAGCTGTTGCACAGCAACTGACTGCCTTCCTGAAGACAAACAATGTATACGAAACGCTTCAGTCTGGTTTTAGACCCCATCATAGCACTGAGACTGCACTTGTGAAGGTGGTAAATGACCTTTTAATGACGTCAGACCGAGGCTCTGCATCTGTCCTCGTGCTCCTAGATCTTAGTGCCGCTTTTGATACCATCGATCACCACATTCTTTTGGAGAGATTGGAAACCCAAATTGGTCTACATGGACAAGTTCTGGCCTGGTTTAGATCTTATCTGTCGGAAAGATATCAGTTTGTCTCTGTGAATGGTTTGTCCTCTGACAAATCAATTGTAAATTTCGGTGTTCCTCAAGGTTCCGTTTTAGGACCACTATTGTTTTCACTATATATTTTACCTCTTGGGGATGTCATTCGAAAACATAATGTTAAATTTCACTGCTATGCGGACGACACACAGCTGTACATTTCAATGAAACATGGTGAAGCCCCAAAATTGCCCTCGCTAGAAGCCTGTGTTTCAGACATAAAGAAGTGGATGGCTGCAAACTTTCTACTTTTAAACTCGGACAAAACAGAGATGCTTGTTCTAGGTCCCAAGAAACAAAGAGATCTTCTGTTGAATCTGACAATTAATCTGGATGGTTGTACAGTCGTCTCAAATAAAACTGTGAAGGACCTCGGCGTTACTCTGGACCCTGATCTCTCTTTTGAAGAACATATCAAGACTGTTTCAAGGACAGCTTTTTTCCATCTACGTAACATTGCAAAAATCAGAAATTTTCTGTCCAAAAATGACGCAGAAAAATTAATCCATGCTTTTGTTACTTCTAGGCTGGACTACTGCAATGCTCTACTTTCCGGCTACCCGGATAAAGCACTAAATAAACTTCAGTTAGTGCTAAATACGGCTGCTAGAATCCTGACTAGAACCAAAAAATTTGATCATATTACTCCAGTGTTAGCCTCCCTACACTGGCTTCCTGTTAAGGCAAGGGCTGATTTCAAGGTTTTACTGCTAACCTACAAAGCATTACATGGGCTTGCTCCTACCTATCTTTCCGATTTGGTCCTGCCGTACATACCTACACGTACGCTACGGTCACAAGACGCAGGCCTCCTAATTGTCCCTAGAATTTCTAAGCAAACGGCTGGAGGTAGGGCTTTCTCCTATAGAGCTCCATTTTTATGGAATGGTCTGCCTACCAATGTGAGAGACGCAGACTCAGTCTCAACCTTTAAGTCTTTACTGAAGACTTATCTCTTCAGTAGGTCCTATGATTAAGTATAGTCTGGCCCAGGAGTGTGAAGGTGAACGGAAAGGCTGGAGCAACGAACCGCCCTTGCTGTCTCTGCCTTGCCGGTTCCCCTCTTTCCACTGGGATTCTCTGCCTCTAACCCTTTTACAGAGGCTGAGTCACTGGCCTACTGGTGTTCTTCCATGCCGTCCATGGGAGGGGTGCGTCACTTGAGTGGGTTGAGTCACTGACGTGGTCTTCCTGTCTGGGTTGGCGCCCCCCCCCCCCTTGGGTTGTGCCATGGCGGAGATCGTTGTGGGCTATACTCGGCCTTGTCTTAGGACGGTAAGTTGGTGGTTGGAGACATCCCTCTAGTGGTGTGGGGGCTGTGCTTTGGCAAAGTGGGTGGGGTTATATCCTGCCTGTTTGGCCCTGTCCGGGGGTATCATCGGATGGGGCCACAGTGTCTTCTGATCCCTCCTGTCTCAGCCTCCAGTATTTATGCTGCAGTAGTTTATGTGTCGGGGGGCTAGGGTCAGTCTGTTACATCTGGAGTATTTCTCTTGTCTTATCCGGTGTCCTGTGTGTATTTAAATATGCTCTCTCTAATTCTCTCTTTCTCTCTTTCTGTCTTTCTCTCGGAGGACCTGAGCCCTAGGACCATGCCTCAGGACTACCTGGTATGATGACTCCTTGCTGTCCCCAGTCCACCTGGCCGTGCTGCTGCTCCAGTTTCAACTGTTCTGCCTGCGGCTATGGAACCCTGACCTGTTCACCGGACGTGCTTGTTGCACCCTCGACAACTACTATGATTATTATTATTTGACCATGCTGGTCATTTATGAACATTTTAACATTTGAACATTTTGACCATGTTCTGTTATAATATCCACCCTGCACAGCCAGAAGAGGACTGGCCACCCCTCATAGCCTGGTTCCTCTCTAGGTTTCTTCCTAGGTTTTTGGCCTTTCTAGGGAGTTTTTCCTAGGGAGTTTTTCCTAGCCACCGTGCTTCTTTCACATGCTTTGCTTGCTGTTTGGGGTTTTAGGCTGGGTTTCTGTACAGCACTTTGAGAATATCAGCTGATGTACGAAGGGCTATATAAAAATAAATTTGATTTGATTTGATTTGATATGCTCTTGACTGAGGTCCATATCAGGATCTTGATATTCATTTTACTATGCTAAATAAGGAACATTTCTGATGCTTATTTGAGGACTTGCTCAATAATTCGACAAATATTAAACCATATTCTTTCAGAAACTAGCTATAATTTTGATATTGCCTCTGGATAAAGGCGCACACAAACTGCAGGCTAAAAGCACTGTAACTGGTAGCCTAGTAACAAGTTCCAACTGTCATTTTGGAATTTGGGCGCCAAAGTGTGTAAACGGTGTGGTCAAACTGACAACTGGATAAACAAAGAAGTGAGAAACTGTTCAAAAAATACCCCAAAGAAGTTAAAGCTAAAGTCAGTATCCAGATTGTCATACCTTCATACCGACCTTGTCCCATAATGGGTTATTCAGTAATACTGGCACTGAACACAAGGGGCGCAATTGTAATCTGAAGGTTAGCAATGCTAACATGTACATGTAACATCCCATAGAGAATGCTAACTAAATACTAATGAGCGCGTTGCGAAAATTGTAGTCTCTGACCTAAAGTTATTGTAGGACAGACATCTCAGCTCATAAAGTTACACAACTAACTAAAACATGCTACTCGCAGTTTGCTGCATGCACAAAACAAATATCAGACATCAGGATCCAGGAGGGGATTCTCTGTTACCAAGCTTAACTTGATTTTGAAAGAAGCTAACCACTTAGCTAGATAGCTACTAAATTAGCAAACCAAATGCACAACTGCAGAACATTTAGCACATTTTAGACAGTTAATAGTTATAGGATATTTAACTTCCAACATTTAATTCCATACTGTTACTATACTGAACAAAAATATTAATGCAACATGTAAAATCTTGGTCCCATTTTTCATGAGCTGAAATAAAAGATCCTAGAAATGTTCCATATGCACAAAAAGCTTATTTCTCACAAATGTTTTGCACAAATGTGTTAGTGAGCCTTTTTCTTTTGCCTGAATAATTGGCCCAGCGTCTCCCAGGTTAGGGGAGGGTTTGGCCGGCAGGGATGTCCTTGTCCCCTCGTGGACTAGCGACTCCTGTGGCGGGCCGGGGGCAGTACACGCTGACACGGTCGCCAGGTGTACAGTGTTTCCTTCCACACATTGGTGCAGCAGGCTTCCGGGTTAAGTGGGCATTGTGTCAAGAAGCAGTGCGGCTTGGTTTGGTGGTGTTTCGGAGGAAGCACGGCTCTCGCCCTTCACCTCTCCTGAGTCCATACGGGAGTTGCAGCGATGAGACAAGTCTAACTACCAATTGGATACCACAAAATTGGAGAGGAAAAAAACGGGGCAAAAAATAATAATAAGATTAGGTGCCTCATTTATTTATTTCAATTAACTGATTTCCTTATATGAATTGTAACTCAGTAAAACCGTTGAAACTGTTGGATATTGCGTTCATATTTTTGTTCAAAATATATATATATACATACATACATACACACACACACGTATATGTATATGTATATGTATACATACATACATACATACATACATACATATATATATATACACACACACACACACACACACACACACACATCACCTGGCATGTGCTGCACAACAGTGAGTGACCCACAAGGCTCAGGTCTGTCATAGTGTAAACAACCGGGACTACCAGTAAACTTCATAATAAAAAATTATGTGATAGGAGATAAAGATTGCATTCTGCATTAGACCTAACTTATTTCACAAGTTGACTGCAGGTATTTACTTAAAAAGTGGCAACAAATATTCACATTTATAAAAAAAAAACTTTATAGTTTTGAAAAACCATCCTGTGGCTATTTCCAAATACCCCAATAAACGGTGTTCACGGTATACCGCCCAAGCCTAACAGATATGATACATTTCAGAAAATACGTGGATTCGTTCACGCCTTAGTATAAAGGCTTAGACACAATATGTCAGCATGTTGACACATACCCTTTCCGGAGTCAGAATATTCTACAAGAGGATCCTGCATGGAATTCTGGGGAAAGGCTGTGTGCTGATCAAGCGCTGTAACAATTTCGGCCTAAATTAAACTTCACAAGTTAAAAGTACATATTTGACCTAAATCGGAATGACAATGATTAAGGATAAACATTCAAGTGAAAGACGGCATCAAAGAGAAGATAATCCGCTATGTTCACCGTGTTTAATTAAGTCGCTCACCAAGCCCAACTCCACAAGGTGGTAGAGTTCGCCATCACAATTGAAACAGAGATGGCCGGAGCTTCATCTCTCTTGGCAGAATTGAAGTTATTTCGACGAGAAACAGCCACCTCCCTCTGCAAAATGCAAATCTCTATCGATGGCATGAAGTCTACTCTAGAGAAAAATGATAAACGGATGACCCACATTGAAAAGGAAAATGAGGAGCATGACGAAAAGTTAATACATTGCCCGGCTATTAGCTCCCTGATGGGCCAGTTAGAGGAATTGGAAAAGGAGACTTGTTGGAAAACTTTTACGTCGTAATAATATTAGAATTTTTGGGGTCAAAGCCAATGCAGAAAGGGGGCAGAAAATGTCTACATTTGTGTACAAGATGCTAAGGGAGGTCTTGGAAATCAATACTGCTACACCTTTGGTCATAGAGAGGGCCCACAGAACTACACCTGCAGCCCAGAGCAGGCCCAGAGAGGAGACACATCACCGTGCGCCTTGTCAACTTTGAAACAAAACAGGATATAATGCAGCTGTCGAGAACCATTGGAGACCTATTCTACAAAGACAAACGCATATCTATCTTCAATGACTATTCTGCAGAGCTATTGCCAGGATATGCATATAATTAGTACCATTGGAAAGAAAACACTTTGAAGTTTGAAGAAATGTTTAAATAATGTAGGAGAATATAACAATAGATGGTAGGAGAAAATCCAAAGAAAAAGCAACCTGATTTTACTTTTTTGAGAGAGACCATCCTCTTAGAAATGCAAGAAAGATCATATTGAAAGTTAGCTCCCTGGATGCAATTCCTATGGCTTCCACATGGTGTCAGCACTCTATGTTCAAGGTTTTAGGCTTGTAACTTCAAAAACGAATAAGAAATAACACTTAGTAGAGGGACACAGTCTTGGAAATTTGTGTTTGCACGCCATGAAGACATTACGCACCTGCTAAACTCGGTTTCCTATTGAACATACTTCTTTCCGAAATAAATATTATAGTTTGATTACTATTTACTCCTCAGATACCCTAAAATGTAATGTATTTTGACTTGTTGAAACAAAGTTTAGGGGTAGATTTTCGGATTCCTTTCTCTGCAAGAAGTTGAACGAGTGGATTACTCAAATCGATGGCGCCAACTAAACAGACTTTTTGGGATATAAAGAAGGATTTTATCTAACAGAACGACACTATATGTTATAGCTGGGACCCTTTGGATGATAAATCAGAGGAAGATTTTCAAAAAGTACGTGAATATTTCATTGTTATATGTGAATGTATGAAACCTGTGCCGGTGGAAAAATATTTTGATGTGCGGCGCCGACCTCAAACAATCGCATGGCATGTTTTCGTTGTAATATCTACTGTAAATCGGAAAGTGCCGTTAGATTAACAAGAATTTAAACTTTCAGTCGATATAAGACACTTCTATTTACCTAAATGTTTAAAATCCATAATATTTATGATTATTTATTTGAATTGCGTGCCCTCCAACTGATCCTTAAGAAGTTTAATAAGAGGCTGTCTTTTACAGTGAAAAATCAGGTAACTGGGTTCAGAGGGTAGGTTTGTTATTGTTCAGTGCCTATTATTTGGCATAAATGTTACTTTTGAAAATGTGTACAAATCAACTGATGATTCCCCACAATTTATTAATAGATGTTTCTTAAAGATTGCTAAGCATTCAAATACACATTGTGTAGTTGGAGGTGACTTTAATTGCACATCGTCTCCACATTTGTAAAAGTCACAACCAGGTGGTCCCATATTAAAAATGTCTAGAGCAGTTCAATTTCACTGTGAAGAACAAGGGCTTATTGATATTTGGAGAAAGTTGAACCAAACAACAAAATACTGTACTTTCTTTTTAAATCCTCATGGCACTTACACTAGAATATACTTTTTCTTATCACTCAGACCTTAGCTCATCAGGTAGAACACTGTATTATTAATAACATCATCTCAGATCATAGTCCGGTATCCCTAAAACTAAAGTTAAAATACCAACAACCTGATACATACAGGTGGAGGATAAACACTTCTCTTCTTGGAGAAACTTATTTTCAAAAGGTTATTCAAGCTGAACTTAATGTTTTTGGAATTTAACTCAACAGAAGGTATCAGCCCAACCCTTTATAAGAGAGTGCTAAGGCATATCTTAGGGTTCAAATCATAGCCTTTTCATCTCTGCAAAAAAAAGTATGTATGCAAAAACAAGAGAAGATGGAGAGAGAAATCTCCCAATTAGAAGACAGATAAGAAACAAGGGGATAGGGACGCTAATTCAGTTGACCGCATAGAAAGGGAGCTTAATACGCTTCTTACTTATAAAGCAGAGGGTTTTATACGATTTGCCCAAAATAAATACTATACTCAGGGAGACAAACCAGGGAAACTTCTTGCACTACAACTTAAAAAGGATGCAGCTGAATGTATTCCCATTATCAGAACTGTGCAGGGCAAAGTTACTTATTAGTGAGTACTACGAGACCCTATATAAGAAATCTAAAGATGTTTCCTCTCTGGAGGACTTTCTCACACATTTGAAGCTGCCAGAACTATCGTGTGAAGATAGGGAAATGATAGACGCCCCCATTACTGACTGAGATAGAAGCAGCCATCAGAAGCATGCAAAATGGGAAGTGTCTGAGTCCCCGTGTGAGTTCTATAAAGCTTTCAGTAAGGAACTAATACCACTGATCAGAGGGATTCTTCATGAGGTTATAGAGTGCAATAAATATCCAGATACTTGGTGTGAAGCAATCACCACCCTGTAAAGAAGCCAGGTAAAGACCCACTAGACGTTGGTTCCCTTAGACCAGTACATTTACTAGATTGTGACTCTAAAATCCTTACTAATATAAAAAATAAAATGTAAAAAACTGAATTGAGGTAGTAACAAAATTAATCAATCCAGATCAAACCGGGTTCATTAAAGGACGTCACTCAACGTTGAATATAAGATGACTTGAATATTATCAATTACTCTTAGACCCAACTCAAACAAACAGTTAAACTTTCTCTCGATGCTGAAAATGCATTTGACCGCGTCGACTGGGTCTTTCTTTTAGCAACATTAAAGAAATGTGGTTTTTGGGGAGCGCTTTTTGAAATGGATATAGCTGATATATTCAAGCCCCAAATCATCTGTTAGAACTAATGGGAATATGTCGCATTCCTTTTCGCTACAACGAGGAAGTCGTCAAGGAGATTCTCTCGACACTTTTATTTGCCCTTAGTATAGAACCTCTGGCGGAAGCTATTCAAAATGCCATAAACATTCTTCCTCTGCAGGTGGGGCCAAATGAACCAAGATATCCCTTTATGCAGACGATGTCATCCTGTACATAAGAGGCTGAGACAACGATTCCAAATATATTCAAATTAATAGGCGAATATGGAGCTATATATGAACATGAATATGGAGCTATCAGCCTATAAAATTAATGTTTGTAAAACTATTGCTGATGACGACTTTTGGTGATGCACCCTCAAGTATCAAAGACAACTACGCATTTAAGTGGACTGATACAAGCATGCGTTACCTGGGTGTTAATATTTTGTCAGACTATGGGAAACTACATGCTTTGAACTACCCCCCTGTGATTAGTAAAATCACTGAAGATCTAGACTGTTGGATGCCCCTCCCTATCCCTAGCAGGTCAGGTTGCTTCAGAGAAAATGAATGTTGCTTCAGAGAAAATGAATGTCTTACCAAGACTGCTTTATCTGTTTTCGATGCTTCCTGTTAAAATACCTGCTAAAATCTTTACTTGACTAAATGCAGCAATAGGCACATTATTTATGGCAAAATAAGAAGGCTCGTATTAGTTATAAACATTTACATTACATTTAAGTAATTTAGCAGACGCTCTTATCCAGAGCAACTTTCAAATTGGTGCATTCACCTTATGATATCCAGTGGAACAACCACTTTACAATAGTGCATCTAAATCTTTTAAGGGGGGGGGGGGTTAGAAGGATTACTTTATCCTATCCTAGGTATTCCTTAAAGAGGTGGGGTTTCAGGTGTCTACGGAAGGTGGTGATTGACTCCGCTGTCCTGGCGTCGTGAGGGAGCTTGTTCCACCATTGGGGTGCCAGAGCAGCGAACCGTTTTGACTGGGCTGAGCGGGAACTGTGCTTCCTCAGAGGTAGGGAGGCGAGCAGGCCAGAGGTGGATGAACGCAGTGCCCTTGTTTGGGTGTAGGACCTGATCAGAGCCTGAAGGTACGGAGGTGCCGTTGCCCTCACAGCTCCGTAGGCAAGCACCATGGTCTTGTAGTAAAAAACTACAGCTGTTCAAAAACTGGGTGGGCTTGGCCTCCCTAACATTAAATTATATTACTGGGCAGCGCAACTTAATCACATAGCATCATGGATTCAACAACCGAAGGATTTGTCATGGCTTGAAATAGAGAGTCAATATTGTGATATGCCTTTACATTGTCTTGTCTTTATAGCAGACCCTATTTCTATTGACAGGACTAAACAAAATCCAATTATTACTCTTACATTGAGGGAGGTTCAACGCCAATATAAACTGAGTAATGACATTTCTAGACACTCGCCAATATTCCACAACCCAGCCTTTCTTCCTGCTACTATGTCCCAAGGATTTAGGAAATGGGAAGAGAGAGAGCGCTTTGTAGAGTCTCAACTATTCAAAGGCTCAATTTTTTTATCGATTGAAGAAATCCAGGAGGAATTCATTATATCACAAACACATTTTTATATGTACCTTCAAGTAAGGCAATTCATTGTTAAAAAAAGGATTGTTACAAAAAATGACTGAGCCAATTAAGCCTATTGACGAGATGATTGAATTACTTCAAGGGGAAAACATTGGAACCGTTTCACATTTTTATCACAATATACTTAACATGCAAATATTATCTTTAGATCATCTTAGGAACTCATGGCAGGTTGAATTACAGGTGCAGATATCAGTGGAGAGCTGGGAGAGCCACTACATGTAAACAAACAAGGGAGTTTTAATTCAACGTACTACATTGTTATTTATTTTTTTAGACCTGATAAACTTAATAAAATGAAAAAAGAAATATCCGCTAAGTGTTGGAGGCAGTGTGGACAAATAGGTACTTTATCACATATATTTAGGCAATCCAGTATTTTTGGTCTGAAATTCTCCATGTTATTCAGGATATCACAGGTATTATTATTCAACCAGGCCCATGTCATCTCCTTCTAGGTATTGTTCCTGTGGATATACTCCAATCCTCTCCACTTAAATGTATAGATTATCTTTTAGCAGCAGCAAGGAAATGTGTAACAAAATGCTGGAAAATGTAACATTCACTCTCAAAAGATATATGGTTAGGTCTATGCGGGGAACTTGCTGACAAGGAGAGAATTACATCAATCTTGCAACATAGACAGCATAGGTATGAAGGTGTCTGGTCAGAGTTCCTGACATATCGTACGGGTCTTATTCTGTCATTTCTGGGCTTGTTGTTTGTTTCTGTTTTTGTGTGGCTTAATTCAACTTGTATACTTACTCAGACTTGAAATATTTGCTCTATACAGCCAAAATGTACCCTTAAGATGGGAATGTAATTACTCTCCTTAGTAAAGACACCAAAGATAAGTTGTGTATGTATGGCACATGTTCTTTATGTGCTCTTGAATAAAAATGAATGTAAAATTAAAAAATGGAATATTCTACAAATATGTAAGCGGGTGCGAGCATCAGCTGCGTGTCTTGAATGTCGGGATTGGATGATTGTAGAAACCTTCCCATTGCGGAGGATATCCTAGCTCCGTATATGAAATGAAGGACATGCGTATCTGGAGCATGTCTACTCCTTATACCTAATAAAATGTGAGATACCCGGAAATATATAGATAAAGACATCCCCTGATGTGGACCCTTTTTGCCCAGTGACGTGAGTAAGACCTTGAAACAGGTTAACATACAAGGCCACAGGGCCAGACGGATTACCAGGACACGTACTCAGAGCATGCGCTGACCAGCTGGCAAGTGTCTTCCCTGACATTTTCAACCTCTCCCTGACCCAGTCTGTAATACCAACATGTTTCAAGCAGACCATCATAATCCCTGTGCCCAAGAACGCCAAGGTAACCCGTCTAAATGACTATGTGTAGCCCTCACATCTGTAGCCATGAAACACTTCAAAAGGCTGGTCATGGCTCACATCATCCCAGACACCCTGGACTCACGCCAATTCACATATCGCCCCAACAGATTCACAGATTACGCAATCTCTATTGCACTCCACACTGCCCTTTCCCATGTGGAGAAAAGGAACACCTACGTGAAAATTGCTGTTCATTGACTACAGCTCAGCATTCAACACCATAGTGCCCTCCAAGCTCGTCACTAAGTTAAGGAACATACGACTGAACACCACCCACTGCAACTGGATCCTGGACTTCCTGACGTGCCCCCCCCCCATGTGGTGAGGGTAGGCAACAACATATCCGCCACACTGACCCTCAACACGGGGGGCCTCTCAGGGGTGCGTGCTTACGCTTCGAACACACCGACTGCGTCGTTGCGTTTCGATACACCAGAAGTACATTCATTTCCAATGGAACGCTGCGTTTGCCTTGCAGCATTGCGTTGCAGAGGCAGTTGCAGTGCGTTCTGTGTGGTGCATACATTCGATTTATTGAACGTATGCATCAAATTGTATGCGTAGACTTGACAGAAAGTAGCAAAATGTGAATGTTGAATTTTTGTTGCACACATATCCAGTAAAAAAAAAAATGTGGGATTACATAATAAAAACAGTTTGACTGGAGAATTTCATGACATTTTTTATTCATTTATTTGCCAAGTATATTATTTATTCCATGACATCCACAAATTAATTGTGAGAGCCTATAATATAATTTCCCTCCAAAATGCAGCTTTGGAGCGAAATGCATAATAGTCAAGATAGCAGAGTCGGCTCTTTCAACAATGAGACCAACGTTGAGGATTTCACCCACGACTGCGTGGCCACACATGACTCCAACACCATTATTAAGTTTGCCGATGACACGGCGGTGGTAGGCCTGATCAATGACGACGATGAGACAGCCTATAGGGAGGTGGTCAGAGACCTGGCAGTGTGGTGCTAGGACCACAACCTCCCCCCCAACGTCAGCAAGACAAAGTAGCTGATCGTGGACTACCGGAAACAGAGGGCCAAGCACTCCTGCATTCACATTGACGGGGCTGTAGTGGAGTGGGTTATGGGTTCCTCGGTGTCCACATCACTAAGGACCTATCATGGTCCAAACACACCAACACAGTCGTGAAGAGGGCACGGCAATGCCTCTTCCCTCTTAGGAGGCTGAAAAGATCTGTCATGGGCCCTCGGATCCTCAAAAAGTTCTACAGCTGCACCATTGAGAGCATCTTTATAGGCTCCCTGTCATCCAGGACCTCTATACTAGGCGGTGTCAGAGGAACGGCCTAAAAATTGTCACAGACTCCAGCCACCCAAGTCATAGACTGTTCTCTCTGCTACCGCACGGCAAGCGATACCGGAGCTCCTGAACAGCTTCTACCCCCCAAGCCATAAGACTGCTGAACAGTTAATCAAATGGCTACCCAGAGTATTTTCATAGACCCCCTTTTTTCTTCGCACTGGCTCTCTTACACTGGCTGTGGAACCCAGGAAGAGTAGCTGCTGCCTTCGCAACAGCTAATGGGAACCCTAATAAAATACCAACATACTGTCTATGCACACTTACTGGACTCATGGACACATACTACACTAACATTCCAACACACACACACGCATATTGATGTCACACACACACACTCACAGACACACACGCTACTGTTACGCTGTTAATTATCTATCCTGATTGCCTAGTCACTTTTACGCCTACCTACATGTACATATTACTTCAATTACCTCAACTACCTCGTATACCTGAACATTGACTCGGTAACAGTACTTATTTTATTTAACCTTGTACTTGTTATTTTATTGTGTTACCATTTTCTTTTTTTATTTCGCAAAAAGTTGTCTTACTTTTTAACTCCGCAATGTTGGGAAAAGGCTTGTAAGTAAGCATTTAGCGGTAAATTCTACACCTGTTGTATTCGGCGCATGTGACAAATAACGTTTGATTTGATGGCGTGCCAGCTAAGCATGGGCGGAGACTGAGTGTGTTAAGTTATTGGCAAGCATTCAGTAAAGCCGCAAAGCTCCAAAGTCAGGGGTTTAGGAAAAGAGCTGACTGGAGGTCATGGGGGCCTGAGTATCACTGATGACAAATACCCGTCATCACCCCATCCCCTCCATCCATAGCCACATTTTGTCCTTGGGTGCAAAGGTGGAGTGCAGTCGCTCATGCAGAAAGGCCAAAAAGATCATCAAGGACCACAACCACCCGAACCACTGCCTGTTCACCCCGCTACAATCCAGAAGGCGAGGTCAGTACAGGGCCATCAAAGCTGGGACCAAGAGACTGAAAAACAGCTTCTATCTCAAGGCCATCAGACTGTTAAACAGCCATCACTAACACAGAGAGAATGTATCACTAGTCACTTTTTTAATGCCACTTTAATAATGTTTATATGTATATATTCTTCTTCCATTCCTTTATTTAGATTTGTGTGTATTAGGTAGTGGTTGAGGAATTGTTAGATTACATGTTAGATATTGCTGCACTGTCGGAACTAGAAGCACAAGCATTTCGCTACACTCGCAATAACATCTGCTAACCATGTGTATGTGACCAATAAAATGTTATTTGACAATAGAGTCCATTTTAGCCTCTCTTGCTGCCCCCTTTGTTCTACCTCAACATCATAGTTGGTGCTAGCCACATATAATTAGTAGTAGTCTAAATTCTCTTTCTATGGCTGGCCCACCCTGCGCAGGACACTGTCTCTTACCAGCGCACGTTTTGAGGGTCAGGAGCATAGCTCACACTCCAGTTGTAGATGTGGAGACTTTCACTGAACTGGGATGACTTGGGCTCTTGGCGACATGTGCAGCCATGGCATTGGCAGGCATTGAAGTCCTTTAGGATTCTATGAAAAGTGGTAAATGGCAGGGAAATTGAGTAGGCTAAACAAGCTTTTATTACATATGGCATATGGTGATGGCACTGATCTCCTGAGGCGTTTTGAAAGACCATCCTGGTCAGATATAGCAGAGCATGCATACAAAAACAAACACCACAAAAACATAAAAACTTATGTCGAGATTGACTCACATTGCAGTCATGGCCTCATTCTGGAACGTGACGAACGCCATGCCAAGAGGTTTAGTGTTGACCTTCTCTTTCTCCTTTCTGTACTCTTCTTTCAATTTGGCCTCCCGCTTAGTATAGAAGCTCACCGCCTCTTCCTGAAAAACAATGACAGATTATACTTTACATAACATTGCACAGAAGTCTAAATTTGCAAATGCCTAAAGGTACAGCCTAATAAATGTGATGGTATTCTGGGTGTCTGACCTGCTCACAGCCCTTGATGACACAGCAGCAGAGGTGGCCACAGGGTTTGGGGTTGACCATGGTGGGCATGTGCTCTTTGGCCATGAGATCAGTGAAGAACTTTAAACTGCGCTCTGTCTTCTTCCTGTGAGGCGACACACACACACACACACACACACACACACACACACACACACACACAAAAAAAATAATTGAGAGCTCTACACATGGTGCACACAACGCACAATCCTGCACAAATGCATGGTGACATACAGTATGTCTACACAATCCCATCAGAGCAGTAAATACACTCGCAAACAGGCATATACAGTTGAAGTCGGAAGTTTACATACACCTTAGCCAAATACATTTAAACTAAGTTTCACAATTCCTGACATTTAATCCTAGAAAAAATTCCCTGTTTTAGGCCAGTTAGGATCACCACTTTATTTTAAGAATGTGAAATGTCAGAATAATAGTTGAGAAAATGATTTACTTCAGCTTGTATTTCTTTCATGACATTCCCAGTGGGTCAGAAGTTTACATACACAATTAGTATTTGGTAGCATTGCCTTTAAATTGCTTAACTTGGGTCAAATGTTTCAGGTAGCCTTCCACAAGCTTCACACAATAAGTTGGGTGAATTTTGGCCCATTCCTCCTGACAGAGCTGGTGTAACTGAGTCAGGTTTGTAGGCCTCCTTGCTCGCACACACTTTTTCAGTTCTAACCACAAATTTTTGATAGGATTGAGGTCAAGGCTTTGTGATGGCCACTCCAATACTTTGACTTTGTTGTCCTTAAGCCATTTTGCCACAACTTTGGAAGTATGCTTGGGGTCATTGTCCATTTGGAAGACCCATTTGCAACCAAGCTTTAACTTCCTGACTGATGTCTTGAGATGTTGCTTCAATATATCCACATAATTTTCCTCCCTCATGATGCCATCTATTTTGTGAAGTGCACCAGTCCCTCCTGCAGCAAAGCACCCCCACAAAATGATGCTGCCACCCCCGTGCTTCATGGTTAGGATGGTGTTCTTCGGCTTGCAAGCCTCCCCCTTTTTCCTCCAAACATAACGATGGTCATTATGGCCAAACAACTATATGTGTTTAATCAGACCAGAGGACATTTCTCCAAAAAGTACAATATTTGTCCCCATGTGCAGTTGCAAACCGTAGTCTGGCTTTTTTATGGCGGTTTTGGAGCAGTGGCTTCTTCCGTGCTGAGAAGCTTTTCAGGTTGTGTTGATATAGGACTTGTTTTACTGCGGATATAGATACTTTTTTACCCGTTTCCTCCAGCATCTTCACAAAGTCCTTTGCTGTTGTTCTGGGATTGATTTGCACTTTTCACACCAAAGTACGTTCATCTCTAGGAGACAGAACGCATCTCTTTCCTGAGTGGTATGACGGCTGCGTGGTCCTATGGTGTTTATACTTGTGTACTATTGTTTGTACAGATGAACGTGGTACCTTCAGGCATATTGAAATTGCTCCCAAGGATGAACCAGACTTGTGGAGGTCTTGGCTGATTTCTTTTGATTTTCCCATGATGTCAAGCAAAGAGGCACTGAGTTTGAAGGTAGGCCTTGAAATACATCCACAGGTACACCTCCAATTGACTCAAATGATGTCAATTAGCCTATCAGAAGCTTCTAAAACCATGACATCGTAGATGTCCTAACCGACTTGCCAAAACTATAGTTTGTTAACAAGAAATTTGTGGAGTGGTTGAAAAACGAGTTTTAATGACTCCAACCTAAGTGTATGTAAACTTCCGACTTCAACTGTACAAGCTCACACATACAGTACCAGTCAAAAGTTAGGAAACACCTACTCATTCAAGGGTTTTCTTTATTTGTACTAATTTCAACATTGTCGAATAATAGTAAAGACATCAAAACTATGAAATAACACAAATGGAATCATGTAGTAACCCCAAAAAACAGCCACCCTTTGCCTTGATGACAGCTTTGCATTCTCTCTACCAGGTTCACCTGGAATGCTTTTCCAACAGTCCTGAAGGAGTTCCCACATATGCTGAGCACTTGTTGACTGCTTTTCCTTCACTCTGCGGTCCAAATCATACTAAACCATCTCGATTGGGTTGAGGTCGGGGGATTGTGGAGGCCAGGTCATCTGACGCAGCACTCCATCACTCTCCTTCTTGGTCAAATAGCCCTTACACAGCCTGGATGTATGTTTTGGGTCATTGTCCTGTTGAAAAACAAATGATAGTCCCACTAAGCCCAAACCAGATGGGATGGCGTATCACTGCAGAATGCTGTGGTAGCCATGCTAGTTAAGTGCGCCTTGAATTCAAAATAAATCACTGACAGTGGCACCAGCAAAGCAGCCCCACACCATCACACATCCTCAATGCTTCATGGTGGGAACCACACAAACAGAGATCATCCGTTCACCTACTCTGTGTCTCACAAAGACACGGTGGTTGGAACCAAAAATCTCAAATTTGCACTCATCAGTCCAAAGGACAGATTTCCACCGATCTGATGTCCATTCCTCGTGTTTCTTGGCCCAAGCAAGTCTCTTCTTCTTATTGGTGTCCTTTAGCAGTGGTGTCTTTGCAGCAATTCAACCATGAAGACCTAATTCACGCAGTCTCCTCTTAACAGTTGATGTTGAGATGTGTCTGTTACTTGAACTCTGTGAAAAATGTATTTGGGCTGCAATCTGAGGTGCAGTTAACTCTAATGAACTTAGCCTCTGCAGCAGAGGTAACTCTGGGTCTTCCTTTCCTGTGGCGGTCATCATAGCCAGTTTCATCATAGCACTTGTTGATGGCTTTCACGACTACACTTTAAGAAACTTGAAAAGTTCTTGACATTTCCCTGAGTGACTGACCATGTCTTAAAGTAATGATGGACTGTCGTTTCTCTTTGCTTATTTGAGCTGTTTTTGCCATAATATGGACTTGGTCTTTTACCAAATAGGGCCATCTTCTGTATTCCCCCCTTACCTTGTCACAACAGAACTGATTGGCTCAAACGCATTAAGAAGTAAAGATTTTCCACAAATTAACTTTTAACAAGGCACACCTTTTAATTGAAATGTATTCCAGGTGACTACCTCATGAAGCTGGTTGAGAGAATGCCAATACTGTGCAAAGGGTGGCTACTTGGAAGAATTTGTTTAACACTTTTTTAGTTACATGATTCCATGTGTGTTATTTCATAGTTTTGGTGTCTTCACTATTATTCTACAATGTAGAAAATAGTACAAATAAAGAAAACCCTGGAACGAGTAGGTGTGTCCAAACCTTTGACTGGTACTGTACAACACCCAAAGTAAGGCTCAAGTGTTCGGGTGAGTGCATTCCGACCCATAACGTTGGCAATCAATTCCAGTAGCATGGAAGATTTCTCCAGCCACTGGAGATCAATACTGTTTAGCACCAGTGGCCGAGTAAGAGGAGATCAAGATGGCCACTGCTGAGTCATCAAGGGCTACTTCCGTCATCAGAAGTCACGGACCTAAAAAATAAGGCCTCTCTCCTGCGATATCTTATAGGTCACACAGATAACATGTCTTTGCAACAGTGTCCATAACTGTGACTAACTTCAAACAAAAGTGGTTCGTCTACAGGGTTGGGTAGGTTATTTTATCAATGTAATCATTTACAGTTACTAGTTACCTAACCAAAATTATAAATCAGTAAAGTAACTTTTGGATTACCCAAACTCCGTAAAGTAATCCAAGTTTAGGCACTACCTCAGAATTCTTAAAGTTACGCATTAACTCTGAATGGTTAAGGTAATGGTTAAGGTTTGGAATAGACTTAAAACAAAAATATCAAAAACAACTTTCTATCGTTGGATTCGAACATGCAACCTTTGGAACCAGAGACAGACACCCATCCACCATCCCCATTCACAACACCCTAGCAAAACCAAAGCCTACTTGATGGTAACAGCGCTCACTGTTGCCCCTAGTTGCTGGTTTCCACGTTATCTCACAACGTCCTCAGACATGGATAGATGTTGAACAAACTGACTTGTAGTTCACCCGTGATGTCTTTTCAAGATATAGGATTTTCAAGAAGCAAAGCGTAACTTGCCACATCATTGTACTAACACTGAACTAATGATAAAAATACCCAAATATAGTTTGAGTGGATTATTCCTTGAAGAGGCATTAGAACACAAAAAGGATCCATCAAACTCATTTGGTGTGTCAGCATAGTGGTCTCGGACTTGTGGTCAGACTCGCTCACCTGGAACAAACAAACTTTATTTTTTTTCCTTACAATGCTGAATTGAAATGTCATTGAGAAAACAGAAAGGAGTTCATGTATTTTTTCACTATCATCCTTTCTGCATTTAAATGTAATCCAAGAAGTAAACATGTAACAGTTACTTTCTAAATGTAATCTGTTAGTTACCTATCCAAAATTATAATCGGTAACGTAATTTTGGGATTACCCAAACTCAGTAAAGTAATCTAAGTTTAGACATTAACTCCAAAATTCTTAAGGTTAGTCATTATCCAGTGGTGGAAAAAAGTACCCAATTGTCATACTTGAGTAAAAGTAAAGACACCTTAACCGAAAATGACTCAAGTAAAAGTGAAAGTCATCCAGTAAAATACTACTTGAGTAAAAGTCTAAAAGTATTTGATTTTAAGTATACTTAAGTATCAAAAGGAAACATATAAATAATTTCAAATTCCAGATATTAGGCAAACCAGACGGCACAATTAATGTTTTTTAAATTAGGGACAGCTATGGGCATACTCCAACACTCAGACATAATTTACAAATGAATCATTTGTATTTAGTGAGTCCGCCAGAACAGAGGCAGTAATGATGAGCAGGGATGTTCTCTTGATAAGTGCGTAAATTGGACCATTTTCCTGTCCTGTTAAGCATTCAAAATGTAGCGAGTACTTTTGGGTGTCAGGGAAAATGTATGGAGTAAAAAGTAATTTAAGTATTTTTTCTTTAGTACTTTACACCACAGGCATGAACTCTGAATGGTTAAAGTAAGGGTTAAGGTTTAGTTACTCCCCATGTAGTTACTCCTCAACCCTGCGTCTCCATATACAATTCAAACACTATTTTATGGACCTTACACTTGCCTCGACCCATTTGTTGAGAGTGAGGAGGTAATGAGTTTAATTATTGTAATATCTCTACGTCTGGTCAACAACAAAAAATCTGGGGCGCTTTTTTTCCCTTCAAAAAAGGCAGGAATAAATTCCACCTGGAGTTGTTCTACAGTAACTACAGATGTAGGATCTTAATTAGACCTGTATTGTCGCAGCAAAAGAATCCTGCAGAAACAGGATGTCCGTTTAGTCAATCATGTTGCTTGATCGCTGGTCAAAATGAGGCTACATGTAAAGTGGAATACTGATAATATAACCATGGGTTTTAAGTGAAATTATGTAAATCACTCATCTGCATTGTAGCGCAGGAAAATCTCAGCAACAAAAGTGTAATCAAATTAAAAGTGAAGTAATATTTATCATAGGCTATATAATATATACCTCACATATGAAATTATAGTTGAGTTACAGTAATAGGTTTTCAAGAAAGGTCTGAGTTGTCTATCAAAGGCAGAAATATGTAATATTATTGTAAAATAAATTATAAAATCATACAAGGCATAAGCTTAAGTTACAAGGCCTTATTCTAGGTATGATCAGACCAGGAACGAGAGAGAAGTCATGGCTTGTGGGGGACAGAGAGGTTGAAAGACAGTGTATATTTCACCAACGCAGGTCAGGAACGAAAGAGACAATGAATCTAAGAGTTTTTTTTTTATAAGAATCTGACTTGTTTAGATTCAAAATCAGAATTTTTGACCAATAACATTACTGTTGAGTTAACTTCTAATCAGATATCAGACCAGCAGGATAAAAAGACAACGGAACATCTGCTTTACAAAGGCGTGATAGAATGAGGGATGTGGAGAGCAACACAGAGAAGGCTGAATTCAACAACAGAAAGGAAATCTTTGCATTCAGTGTAAAGAGTCACTTCAGGGGCTGGGCCGCCCTACAATCCTATATCTGTACAATTTTGTCAAGCGATGCCATTTTATGTAGTGAGGGTTTGATATGTTGGGGGCTGAAATTGTGATGAAGCATTCTAAAGGAGAGTGAGAATGAACACAATTGGTGAACAGCAGGTAAAGGTCTCACCTCTCAGCATTCAGGGACATGAGCTTGGCTACGTTATAGCAGATTCGAGCGTCAAGAACAATGCAGTTCTCATAGGCTTGTCTGTGTGAAAATGGAGAGAAAACAAAACAATTACCATACTATAATGAGAGTTGATAAAGTCAGTGATCTTAAAAATGCAGTGACATTTTTTATATTAAGAAACCCAGACGGCACGATTTTCTTGTTTTTTAAATGTACAGATAGCCAGGGGAACACTCCAACACTCAGACATCACTTACAAATGAAGCATTTGTGTTTAGTGAGTCCGCCAGATCAGAGGCGTAGGGATGGTCTCTTGATAAGTGTGTGAATTATACAATTTTCCTGTGTTAGGTTCTAAATAACAGGGTAAAAACTGACGGACAACTATGAAAAGCTCAAACCAAGTTAATTGACCCAATGGGTCAGACAGCTGAACAGACAAAGACAGATTCACAGAAGCACTGGTATTTAACTCTTCCTCCTATGCTGAGTCTCCTCACACATCTGAACAGCCAATACACCTCTGTTTCTAGATAAAACTTGAGTGATCTGTTCTTCCTCACGTCATTTTGGCTGTGGTCAGGTCAGATTCTTCACTCCTCCCCAACTCACAGCTGTCCTGTTGACTTGTACCAGACTGTGGCCCTTCTCCTTTCCATTGGATCCCTGATGTCTAACAATAACATTCTGACAGAATGTAAATGTTCTACATTCCTCTTTCTCTCAGTGACATGAACAAGGATCTTTCATGTGTAGAAGTCAGAACCAATCACCTGTCTTGCTAAGCATTAAAAATTTAAGTACTTTTGGTTGTCAGGGAAAATGTATGGAGTAGAAAGTACACTATTTTCTTTAGGAATTTAATGGAGTAAAAGTATAAAAAAAATATAAAGTACACACAGTTGAAGTTGGAAGTTTACATACACCTTAGCCAAATACATTTAAACTCAGTTTTTCCCAAATCCTGACATTTAATCCTAGTAAAAATACCCGTCTTAGGTCAGTTAGGATCACCATTTCATTTTAAGAACGTGAAATGTCAGAATAAT
Organism: Salmo salar; assembly: GCF_965601325.2. NCBI lineage: Eukaryota > Metazoa > Chordata > Actinopteri > Salmoniformes > Salmonidae > Salmo > Salmo salar. The sequence goes on along the minus strand of NC_138302.1, from coordinate 40,492,204 downwards.
AGTTGAGAGAATTATTAATTTCAGCTTTTATTTCTTTCATCACATTCCCAGTGGGTCGAAAGTTTACATACACAATTAGTATTTGGTAGCATTGCCTTTAAATTGTGTTTAACTTGGGTCAAATGTTTCAGGTAGCCTTCCACAAGCTTCCCACAATAAGTTGGGTTAATTTTGGCCCATTCCTCCTGACAGAGCTGGTGTAACTGAGTCAGGTTTGTAGGCCTCCTTCCTCGCACACACTTTCAGGTCTAACCACAAATTTTCTATAGGATTGAGGTCAGGGCTTTGTGATAGCCACTCCAATACTTTGACTTTGTTGTCCTTAAGCCATTTTGCCACAACTTTGGAAGTATGCTTGGGGTCATTGTCCATTTGGAAGACCCATTTGCGACCAAGCTTTAACTTCCTGACTGATGTCTTAAGATGTTGCTTCAATATATCCACATAATTTTCCTCCCTCATGATGCCATCTATTTTGTGAAGTGTGCCACCCCCGTGCTTCACGGTTGGGATGGTGTTCTTCGGCTTGCAAGCCTCCCCCTTTTTCCTCCCAACATAATGATGGTCATTATGGCCAAAAGGTTCTATTTTTGTTTCATCAGACCAGAGGACATTTCTCCAAAAAGTACAATCTTTGTCCCCATGTGCAGTTGCAAACCGTAGTCTGTCTTTTTATTGCGGTTTTGAAGCAGTGGCTTCTTCCTTACTGAGTGGCATTTCAGGTTATGACGATATAGGACTCGCTTTGCTGTGGATAAAGCTACTTTTGTACCGGTTTCCTCCAGCATCTTCACAAGGTCCTTTGTTGTTGTTCTGGGATTGATTTGCACTTTTCACACCAAAGTACGTTCATCTCTAGGAGACAGAACGCGTCTCCTTCCTGAGCGGTATGACAGATGCGTGGTCCCATGGTGTTTATACTTGCGTACTATTGTTTGTACAGGCGAACGTGGTACCTTCAAGTGTTTGAAAATTGCTCCCAAGGATGAACCAGATTTGTGGAGGTCTACAATTTTTTTTCTGAGGTCTTGGCTGATTTCTTTTGATTTCCCCATGATGTCAAGCAAAGAGGCACTGAGTGTGAAGGTAGGCCTTGAAATATATCCACAGGTACACCTCCAATTGACTGAAATGATGTCAATTAGCCTATCAGAAGCTTCTAAAACCATGACATCGTTTTGGGAAATTTTTCAGGCTGTTTAAAGGCACAGTTAACTTTGTGTATGTAAACTTCTGACCCACTGGAATTGTGATACAGTGAATAATAAGTGAAATAATCTGTCTGTAAACAATTGATGGAAAAATTACTTGTGTCATGCACAAAGTAGATGTCCTAACCGACTTGCCAAAACTATAGTTTGTTTACAAGAAATTTGTGGAGTGGCTGAAAAACGAGTTTTAATGACTCCAACCTAAGTGTATGTAAACTTCCGACTTAAGTCGTTTTTTGGGGTATACAGTTTAAGTAGTACTTTAAAGTATTTTTACTTAAGTACTTTACACCACTGATCTTCACCCAATTCCCACATGTAGTGCCTTCAGAAAGTATTCATACCCCTTGGCTTATTCTACATGTTGTTGCATTACAGCATGATATCAAAATGGATTAAATATTTTTTTTCCTCACCCATCTATCTACACACAATAATAACCCATAATGACAAAGTGAAAACAGGTTTGAAAATGTCTTGAAAAATACAGAAATATCTAATTTACGTAAGTATTCACACCCCTGAGTCAATACTTTGTAGAAGCACCTTTGGCCACGAATACAGCTTTGAGTCGTCTTGTTTCAGCTTTCCACATCTGGATTTGGGGATTTTCTCCCATTCTTCCTTGCAGATTTTATCAAGCTCTGTTAAATCAGATGGGGAGCGGCATTGAACCGTAATCTTAAAGTATTTCCACAGATTTTCAATAGTATTCAAGTCTGGGCTTTGCCTGGGACACTCAAGGACTTTCACATTCTTGTTCTAAAGCAATTCCAGCATTGCTTTGGCTGTATGCTTGGGGTCATTGTCCTGTTGGAACGTAAACCTTCGCACTGGTTTAAGGTCGTTTGCACTGTGATGCAGGTTCTCAAGGATTTGCATGCATTTGGTTCCATTCATTGTTCCCTCTATCCTTACCAGTCTCACAGTCCCTGCCGCTGAAAAGCATCCCCAAAGCAAGCTGCTGCCACCACCATGCTTCACAGTAGGGATGATGTTAACCAGCCACAGCTAAACCCCTGTCTTTCTCCAGACATTGTGCTTTGCATTCAGGCCAAAGAGTTCAATTTTGGTCTCGTCAGACCACAGAATCTTTTGCCTTATGCTTATGGACAGCCAGCTGGGTAGTTCCATATGATGGGAAATTGCTCTTGGGAACTTTCAACACTGTAGAAATTGTTTTCGATCCTTTGTAGTGGAAATGTTTAGCGTCCTCCGTGTCTGCAAATGTGTAACTACATGTAGCGTATTGTTTCTTGTTATTGTGTTAGGATGTTTTGCTCTCAGGGAAGGGACTGATGGAAGAACAGAAAGAAGGGAACACATTGTTACTTTGGCCCAACGCCTAGAAACTGTGTGTGCAAGATCATGATCAGCCTATCGCACCCTGAGAGCAGAGACACCCAGTTTGTGCACGAGTATAAAGAGTGCTGAAGGGAGATTATTAGTGTCCTTAGTGGGGAATTTCCTCGACACCTTCCCCAAATATAATGCAAGCTTCATCGCAATTCAATCTCATATCTACAGGCAGCTCCTTGGACATCATGTCATGATTTCTGCTCTGACATGTATTGTCAACTGTGGAACCTTTATATAGTCAGGTGTGTTTCTTTCTAAATTATGTCCAAACAATTGAATCGGCCACAGGTGGACTCCAATCAGGTTGTAGTAACAGCTCAAGGATGACCAAAGGAAATTGGATGCGCCTGAGCTCAATTTGGAGCGTCATAGCAACGGGGTGTGAATACCTACATTAATGAGATTTCTGTATTTCATTTTCAACACATTTGCAAATCTTTCTAAAAACATGTTCTCACTGTCATTATGGGGTATTGTGTGTGGATGGGTGAGATTTGTTTTATTTTAATCCATACCATAACACAACAAAATGTGGAATAAGTCAAGGGGTATGAATACTTTCTGAAGGCCCATACAGTGGGGTCTGAAATGATTGACTCCCTTGATAAAGATGAGCAATAATGACTGTAGAAAATAAACAACTCAAAAACTGAGCTATATATTATGCTAAAAAATTGGGGAAATTATGTTGGTATTTGTATTTATTAAGGATCCCCATTAGCTACTGCCAAGGCACCAGCTACTCTTCCTGGGGTCCAGCAACATTAAGGCAGTTATATACAATTTAAAATATCACATGACATTACATTTCATAACACTTCACCCCATACATTTAGTGTGTTCCCTCAGGCCACTACTCCACTGTCACATATTTACAATACAACATCCATGTGTGTGTAGAGTGTGTCTCTTATGTGTATGTATGTCTGTGCCTGTGTGTGCGCGTCTCTTCACAGTCCCTGCTGTTCCATAAGTTGTATTTTTATTAGTTTAAAAATAATCTGATTCTACTGCCTGCATCAGTTACCTGATGTGGAATAGAGTTCCATGTAGCCATGGCTCTATGTAGTTCAGCGAAAACTTGCTTTAACCAGAATAGAAGGAGTGGGAGGCCCCGGTGCACAACTGAGCAAGAGAACAAGTACATTTGTCTAGTTTGAGAAACAGATGCCTCACAAGTCCTCAACTGGCAGATTCATTAAAATAGTACCCGCAAAACACCAGTCTCAACGTCAACAGTGAAGAGGCGACTCCAGGATGCTGGCCTTCTAGGCAGAGTTCCTCTGTCCAGTGTCTGTTCTTTTGCCCATCTTTATCTTTTCTTTTTATTGGCCAGTCTGAGATAAGGCTTCTTTGCAACTCTGCCTAGAAGGCCAGCATCCCGTAGTTGGCTCTTCACTGTTGACGTTGAGACTGGTGTTTCGTTTTTTTGTGTTTGCATTTAATTTTGTTGTGTTTAAGACTATTTTATGCCAAATATAAATGAAATGGTAAATAAGGTAGTGTCATTTTGGATTCACTTTTACTGTAAATAAGAATATAATATTTTTATAAACCCTTCTACAATAATGTGGAAGCTACCATGTTCACAGATAATCCTGAATGAATCGTAACTAATGATGAGTGAAAAAGTTTGAGGTTCAAAGATCATACCCCCAAGACATGCTAACCTCCCCATTTAATGGTAATGTTCAGAAACATCTATTCTTATTTACAATAAAAAAGTGACTACAAAATGACAATACATCATTTACCATTCATTTATATTGGGCACAACACAATCTGAAATGCAACCATAAATAACTGCAAAAGCATCCAAAAAGTTTGTAGGGTCACAAGCTTGATGTAGTTCAGTGCATGCTAGGAATATGGGACGAGATACTAAACTTTTGACTACGTTATTTATAAGAGTCTTTACGGGTGTAAATCATGTTGACCCCTTCCTTTTTCAGAAAAAAAATATTGCTTGTTAGCCTGTTAGGGCTAGGGGGCAGTATTGACACGGCCGGATAAAAAACGTACCTGATTTAATCTGGTTACTCCTGCCCAGTAACTAGAATATGCATATAATTATTGGCTTTGGATAGAAAACACCCTAAAGTTTCTAAAACTGTTTGAATGGTGTCTGTGAGTATAACAGAACTCATATGGCAGGCATAAACCTGAGAAGATTCCTTACAGGAAGTGCCCTCTCTGACAAGTTCTTGTTCTTCTTGGCTCTGTTTATTTAAAACTGAGGATCTTTGCTGTAACGTGACACTTCCTAAGGCTCCCATAGGCTCTCAGAACCCGGGAAAAAGCTGAATGATATCGAGGCAGCCCCTGGCTGAAAAACATTAGCGCGTTTGGATAGTGGCCGGTTAGAGTACTATGAGACTCAGGCTCGTGCACGAGGGGATCCCATGCTTTTATTTTCTCTCTCTTTGAACGTAAACACGCTTTCCAGGTCGGAATATTATCACTTTTTTACGAGAAAAATTGCATAAAAATTGATTTTAAACAGCGGTTGACATGCTTCGAAGTACGGTAATGGAATATTTAGAATTTTTTTGTCACGAAATGCGTCGTGCGCATGACCCTTTACACTTCGGATAGTGTCTTGAACGCACAAACAAAACGCCGCTATTTGGATATAACTATGGATTATTTTGAACCAAACCAAAATTTGTTATTGAAGTAGAAGTCCTGGGAGTGCATTCTGATGAAGAACAGCAAAGGTAATAACATTTTTCTTATAGTAAATCTGACTTTGGTGAGTGCTAAACTTGCTGGGTGTCTAAATAGCTAGCCCTGTGATGCCGGGCTATCTACTCAGAATATTGCAAAATGTGCTTTCACCGAAAAGCTATTTTAAAATCGGACATAGCGAGTGCATAGAGGAGTTCTGTATCTATAATTCTTTAAATAATTTTGTTTTTTGTGAACGTTTATCGTGAGTAATTTAGTAAATTCACCGGAAGTTCACGGGGGGTATGCTAGTTCTGAACGTCACATGCTAATGTAAAAAGCTGGTTTTTGATATAAATATGAACTTGATTGAACAAAACATGCATGTATTATATAACATAATGTCCTAAGATTGTCATCTGATGAAGATCATCAAAGGTTAGTGCTGCATTTAGCTGTGGTTTGGGTTTATGTGACATTATATGCTAGCTTGAAAAATGGGTGTCTGATTATTTCTGGCTGGGTACTCTGCTGACATAATCTAATGTTTTGCTTTCGTTGTAAAGCCTTTTTGAAATAGGACAGTGTGGTTAGATTAATGAGAGTCTTGTCTTTAAAATGGTGTAAAATAGTCATATGTTTGAGAAATTGAAGTAATAGCATTTCTAAGGTATTTGAATAACGCGCCACGGGATTCTACTGGCTGTTACGTAGGTGGGACGAAATCGTCCCACTGGCCCTAGAGAAGTTAATGCATTCAGAGAAAGAGATTTTGTTTAAGTATAAAATCATTTCCCATTTTTGTTTGCATACAGTATTTGAATTAGTTATTTTACAGTCATTATTGCTCATCTTTATCAATGATGTCAATAAATTCTGACCCCAGTGTAGAATGTACCACACATGCAGGTGCAAGCCAATACCTTGCCGATGTCTGAGAATAAATGAAACCAGAGAAATGCTTACTGAAAGTGTTGTTTTATGTGGACCTCTTCGGCATATTTGGAGATCCCATTGATAAATAAAGTGCGTTTCACCTGGAAAAGAGCATATGCTTTGAATTATGACTGCTGAAAATAACACAGCTGTTGACATGTACTGTACATCATAACTATTACATTCCAAATGTTTCTATAGTAGCCCATGATTAAGTGGACATTGCATTCATCTGAATTTGACTATGGATAAATAAATAAAATAAACTTCACCAGGTCGTCCTCCTTGTAATGCATCTTTGACGTGTGTCGTCTCATGCTGTACACAGTCAGAAGCAGGTATATGAATGCAAACGAAGTGTGGAGCCACAAGAGGTTAGTCCTGAGAAAACACAGAAGAGATGTGAAAAATATATATTGTTTAAAAGATGACTAAAAACATTACAAACAGTATACAATCATCTGATCATGATGTACCAAAATACTTAATAATAAAGTAATTGCAACCAGTTTTGCCTCCTGGGATTTTCCGTAACTACCCATCAATTCTTTCTTTTCAAATAATGCCATTGGTTTAATGACCAACAAAATAACAAAAGCGTGTTATAAAAAAAATTTACCTACCCAGACTTCAGGTTTGCTATAGTGGTCCGCCCAAAGCTGTATGCATTATTTTCTGGTGACAAAAAGAGAACAATGTATATAGTCATTTTCTTGTGACATTTCCTTTAAGTATTTATATTATCTGTACTTAGTTATGTTTGTCAATTTAAATAAACTTTGTTGTAGCAACCTAACAGCCGAATATCTCGTTCCAAAATCATGAGCATTAACATGGAGTTGGTCCCTCCTTTGCTGCTATAACAGCCTCCACTCTTCTGGAAGGCTTTCCACTAGATGTTGGAACATTGCGTCGGGGATTTGCTTCCATTCAGACACTGATGTTGGGCGATTAGGCCTGGCTCGCAGTCGGCGTTCCAATTTATCCCAAAGGTGTTTGATGGGGTTGAGGTCAGGGCTCTGTGCAGGCCAGTCAAGTTATTCCACACCGATCTCGACAAACCCTTTCTGTATGGACCTCGCTTTGTGCACGGGGGCATTGTCATGCTGAAACAGGAAAGGGCCTTCCCCAAACTGTTGCCACAAAGTTGGAGCATCATTGTATGCTGTAGCATTAAGATTTCCCTTCACTGGAACTTAGGTGCCTAGCCCGAACCATGAAAAAACGCCCCAGACCATTATTCCTCTTCCACCAAACTTTACAGTTGGCACTATGCATTGGTGCAGGTAGCGTTGTCCTGGCACTTGCCAAACAGATTAGTCTGTCGGCCTGCCAGATGGCGAAGCGTGATTCATCGCTCCAGAGAACGCATTTCCACTGCTCCAGAGTCCAATGGCGGCGAGCTTTACATCACTCCAGCCGACGCTTGGTATTGTGCATGGTGATCTTAGGCTTGTGTGCGGCTGCTCGGCTATGGAAAGCCATTTCATGAAGCTCCCAACGAACAGTTCTTGTACTGACATTGCTTCTAGAGGCAGTTTGGAACTCGGTAGTGACGACAAGAAGGAAACCTGTACAGAATAAAAATATCACAAAACATGCATCCTGTTTGCAATAAGGCACTAAAGTAACACTGCAAAAAATGTGGCAAAGAAATGAACTTCCGCAGTGCTGAGGTGTCACTACAGCCTTGGGTTCAATCCCAGACCATGTCATAGCCGGCCGTGACCGGGAGCCCCATGAGGCGGCGCGCAATTGGCCCAGCGTCGTCCGGGTTTGGCCGATTGGGATTTCCTTGTCTGATTGAGACAAGACTAACTATCAATTGGATATCACAAAATTAGGGAGAAAAGGGGGTAAAAGTAAAACTTTTTTTTTTACATGTATTTTACCTTTATTTAAACTAGTCAAGTCAGTTAAGAACAAATTCTTATTTTCAATGACGGCCTAGAAACAATGCTAGGTCGTCAGGGGCAGAACGAGAGATTTGTACCTTGTCAGCTCGGGGATTCGAACTTGCAACCTATCGGTTACTAGTCCAACGCTCTAACCACTAGGCTACCCTGCCGCCCCTTTCATGTCCTGAATAGAAAGTGTTGTGTTGTGTAGAATTTGCCCCAAACATATCACTGAGTGCCACTTCATATTTCCAAGAATTGTGGTGGCTGCATCATGTTATGGGTATGCTTTTCATCAGCGAGGGAGTTTTTTTTAGGATAAAAATAAATCTAATAGAGCTAAGCACTGTTAAAATCCTAGAGAAAAACCTGGTTCAGTGCTTTCCAACAGAAACTGGGAGACAAATTCACCTTACAGTAGGACAATAACCTAAAACACAAGGCCAAATATATAATGGAATTGCTTACCAAGATGATGTTGAATGTTCCTCAGTGGCCTAGTTACACTTTGAATTTTAATTGGCTTACAAATCTATGGCAAGACTTGAAAATGGCTGTCTAGCAATGATCAACAATAAACTCAGCAGAGCTTGAAGAATTTTCAAAAAGAATAATGTGCAATACAAGTGTGCAAAGCTCTTAGAGACGTACCCAGAAAGACTCACAGCTGTAATGGCTGCCAAATGTGATTCTAACATGTATTGACTGAGGGGTGTGAATACATCTGAATTTCATTTTCAATACATTACAAAAATGTTTTACAAATATGTTTTCACTTTTTCATTATGGGGTATTGTGTATAGATGGGATTCCATTTTGAATTCAGGCTGTAACACAACGAAATGTGAAATAACTCAAGGGGTATGAATACTTTTTGAAGGCACTGCAAATGCCTTAATGGGCCGTTTTGGCATATCATAAACCCAAAACAAGGACCAATTGGTCCATTTGTGTTTTTGTTGTCATAGGAGATTTTGTAAACTAACTGTACAATGGAGAGCAGATATGCTACTTCTATGTGCAAATCTGATGGAATACATCTTCATGTTGTTCCATTGTTTATTTATTTGTCGAAGTCACATCATATATATGCAAAGTCTCACATGACGACAACAAAAACAATGTAGTGTGTCGTTAACTTAAGGTGATCTCATTAATAAGGGATTTATAAGGTAAACAAGAGGTACATTTCATTAATAGAAATTAATGGAAATCTGGCACACTCACCCAAAAGGTCTCCAGAAAAGTTGACCGGCAGGACGATGCCCACAGACAGAACCCCAACAACCACCAGCTGGCCGATGATGTGGCGCTGGAAGGAAAGGTAGTGCACGGCGTCCTCACCACACTTCTCCCGGATCTCCTCGTCCCTAGGTGGGGGGAGGGCAGGAGAAGTGGGTTCACTTTTAGAGTACAAGTTGAGCCCCATTTACACAGAGACAAGAACCTTCTTTTTCAACCTTTTGACCTTATTTTTGGTGAAAGGGGTAGGAGGTAAAAAATGTTTACATTAAAACCACTTAAAGCCCAGCATGAGACCTAGTAATGTGCAGACCTGGGATAACTAGTTTTAAACTATGCTTTGTGTAAAGTAAACATTTTTGGGGAGGAACAAATAGTTTGTTTGGAGGTGACAATAAATGGCATGGCTGTATCTGGAACTGCATGTTGCAGATAGAAATATACTGAATAGCGCACACACAATTTCTTATACTATTCCACTCTATCCGACAGCAGATCATATTTGATCTGCACAATATATTATATGAAAATTCTGTAAAATGTCCATTCTTCTGAATGTCCATTGCCCCAGGTGTAGATAATCAAGGCAAACCAATTAATTAACTAATGATATAAACAAGTTGTGACGCTCAACTACTATGACTATCAACATGCAACTGAAAAGGTCGAAAGCTGCAGTTGATTTTATGATTCCTGAAAATACTGCAGAGACATTCAAAGCCATTTGCAAACTGCAAACAGCAAGTTGGATGCTTAGAAAAAACAATTTAGAACCACTTTCTTTTTTTCATCTGAGGGTAAGTGCTCTTGTTTCAAACACACACTATACCATCTCTTTCAAGGGACAGTGTACACAGAGTACAAACTAACATGATGTTCAACCTAGCTTGACTGTAGTTAATTCAAGAAGGCAGTTTTTCCCCCATTTTGACATTTCATAGACATATTCTGTTAACATTAAACTGTTCTTATGCCTGTGTAATAAAACGAATTACTTTGAGCAACATTTTATTAGCATGTTAAATAACATTTTGATAATTGCATTTTAATTACATAGCAATGAGCTGAGAGTATTTATAACTATGGTATTACTCTATTATGCAATTATAAAACAATTTCCAATGTCCTATGTAACACCAATGTTGCTATTGTAATAATCAACGTAACTACAGATGTATAAGAACTTGATGTCAAGTGTTATTATATTACCTTATTTCTCACTCATTATGAAAATATATTTGTTAGTCATTTAGAAATACTCTAATGTTGAGATGATTATATGTCCCTCATGTATTTATTTCTAGGATATAGATTAAGATTCATATCTGAGAGCCCTCCAAACCATGTGCTAACGATCATACACTGAACAAAAATAAACACAACATGCAACAATTTCAAAGATTTTACTGAGTTGCAGTTCATAAAGAAATCAGTCAATTGAAATAAATGTACAAAATGTGAGAGAAACAAGTATTTTGTGCGTATGGAACATTTCTTGGATGTTTTAATTCAGCTCGTGAAACATGGGAACAACACTTTACATGTGTTTATATTTTTGTTCAGTATATATTTAGACTAATTCAACTAGCTGTTGTAGTTTCTGGTTCTTCAAATATTTGGCAGCCATCAAATAAATATGTTGGGGTTTTCAAGTATTCAGCCTGAATTACAGCCCGAATTTAAAATGTATCAATTTGAATGGCTGTGATTGTCGTTACTCCACAATACTAACCTAATTTCACAGAGTGAAAAGGAAGGCTGCACAGAATAAATATATTGCAAAACATGCATCCTGTTTGCAACAAGCAACTAAAGTAATATTGCAAAAAAATGTGGCAAAGCAATCAACTTTTTGTCCTGAATATGTTATGTTTTGGGTAAATTCAATACAACATTACAGAGTACCACTGTCTATATTTTCAAGGATAGTGATGACTGCATCATGTTATGGGTATGCTTGTAATCATACTGGACTGGGGAGTTTTTCAGGATAAAAACAAATAACTGAATGGAACTAAGCACAGACAAAATTCTAGAGGAAAACCTGGTTCAGTCTGCTTTCCAACAGACACTGGGAGATTCATTCACCTTTCAGCAGGACAATAGGCTAAATCTACAGGAGTTGCTTACCAAGAAGACTGTGAATGTTACAGTTTTACATTTACGTCATTTAGCAGACGCTCTTATCCAGAGCGACTTACAAATTTTGACTCTGCTTGACAATCTTTGACCAGAAAATGGTTGTTTAGCAATGATCAACAACCAATTTGACAGAGCTTGAAGAATTTTGAAAATAATAATGGGGAAATGTTGCACAATTCAGGTGTAAAAAGCTCTTAGAGACGTACCGAGAAACTCACAGCCCACAACTCACAGGTGATTCTAACATGTAGAATCACCTGTGAGGGTTGAATACTAATCTAATCAAGATACATTGGTGTTTATTTTATTTTTTTTTACAAATGTTCTAATTTTTCTTCCACTTCCAATTTGACTTTAGCGTATTTTGTGTAGATCGTTGACCAAAAAAATGACAATTAAATCTTAATCCCACTTTGTAACACAACAAAATGTGGGAAAAGGGATGGGAAAACTTTCGGAAAGCACTTGCAATATTATTTGGGTTTCTGAAAGATATGAAAAATACTTTCAAATATCATTTGCTTTTCTGAGACCTGTACTTGAATAACAAAGGAAATAATTGCCTTTGAATTTATTTATTTTTTGAAACTATAGTATTTGAAAAGTTGGTATTTTAAAACAAACTACAAAATACAAGTATTTTCTTCCCAGGTCTGTGACCAGCAATATTATTATTATTTTTTTTTACTATCTGTGGGAATTTAGCTGTGTTTTTTGCAGGTAAATTCATTAACACTTGCATTGTTAAAGACCATTATAATTTCAATTTCAAACAGCCCCCATGGTTTAACAACCCAGCCCTTCCAAATTGCCGGTTGCGCACTGATATGTACGAAATGGATAGATCTAAAACAAACAAAAAAATTCAAACAAAGGCCATTTACCGTCTTAAAAAAAATAGTTTGAGCATTTCTTGTTTGTGGGGAACGTAAAAACTATTATATTACAGTGTTCCATTTTATTTAACCTTTATTTAGGCAAGGGATTCCCATTGATAACAAAACTCTCTTTTTCAAGGGAGCCCTACATGACAAGACCAAGCAATCAAGGAAAGACCATAAGAAACAAAGCAAAATACAAAAAAATAAAAAAAAAGATTATAAAAAACAACCACATTCCTCAGTGAAGAGGTCCCTCTACAATCAAGGAAAGACCATAGGATTCAAGCAGACAGAAATCCGTCCGGTATGACGTAGCACTGATTATGTCGCTCTCACTACACTGGAAGATAATAGGAATATGACATTTAGATTGTAAAAACGTTTATCGTACATGTCAGATTTCAATACTGGCCAATGTCATAACTCGGGAGGTAGTCTGCTCTCGAATGAGCCATTGATTATATTTTTGTGATATTCCTACCTCGAGAAATGTGTAATTTAACGGAGGGTCTAGCACATTTTTCCTATTTGTCAGCCTCTTTAGTCCGGGGTGCATTTCATGGTGCCGTTGTCAGAGATATTATTAGAAAGGAGATAGGAATCCAGTGAATAAAGGGACGTGTAAACCCCACCCAGCAGACTGTCGACTAATCGCATTCACGTTGTCATGCTGCGTCACGCGGTTGCTAAACTAATCGTCACGCAATCCCTTCTCAAAGTCAGTATTTATGTCGAGGAATGTGCCTATTTTCCTCGAAAGTACGCAATGTCACAATTCCAAAGCTATACGAAATTATTGTACTTCTTTTTGACAAAATTCGTGCTAATGTTGGGTTTTGGCCTAGCGCCCAACAGACTCCCATTCAGTCTTTGCAAGAGAATGCGCCTTCTCCCAGAATCACCCAGAATGCACCGCGCGGCCAATTGCCGTAGCGCGGGCAACGTTTACCATCTCCTCAAAAAGTATATCAGCCGTTGCATATGTCAAACCCCACCATGAGGCACATTGATCCACAGGTAGAACATGGTGAGATTGTAGACTCCTAAAATTGCCTAAAGAAGTTGCACTAACTAGCCACTTTACATGCTGATATTGTCTTTGGGATTCAGCAGAGATGGTACTATGTCCTGGTCTAAAACCAGACTGATGAACATTCTGGATATATTTAATAGATAAGAAAGATTGAGAACTAATTAAGGATTCTAATATTTTTGCTAGGCAAGAATGTTTTGAAATAGGGCGATAGTTATTTATCACTGTTTCTTCCAATCAGAGGTGGGCTTTAGCATTACTATTCATTCGGTTGCACATTTTTGTGGCAACATTGACGTGCATGATCTCTAGCTTTTTCCCAATCAAGTACTTACATAGAATGTTGATAACAGACTCACTTACTTTATTCTGAAGATGGCAGTTAACCAGGAACAGAAGCCCTGCAGTGTAGACATGCACAATGACAATCAGACATTTGAAAAATATGCAGTTTAAAACAAAAAACTTTCAGTTGAAAAAACAGTCGCCAGTCACATTTTCAACACATGGAGATTTTTTTTTTTTTTAAACTGAAATTCCACACAATCAAATAATTTGACAGTGGTGATGCATTATAAAGTGTTTTCGCTTTTTGGGCCCAATTCAATCAATTGCAGATAAATTAAAAAAACAATGCTGGTTTATGCTGTATCAGAGGTGTTAAATCCAACATAGCAACATGCTATTCTCATGGTCATTGGATGTTGTGAAACCTAAACGCAAAACACAGTGTAAACATTTAGAATTAAACTACAGTGTTCCTTTCTCTGCAATTTATTTCATTGGGGCCCAATTACTGTATGACCAGAGAGGGCAATAAACAGGGGACTGTCTGGGGTAAAGCCAACTTGATCGGGACGGCTATAGCGGTGGCCCAATCATGATGTGAGTTTTAGTGAACAGACAGGGAGAGTGAGGGAAGAGCCTTAGCCTACCAGCTGGGATTAAAAGGCTAGGAGGTAGAAAGAGATAACGTGGACCTGAATTTACCTACTAGTGTGATTACAGTGCTACATATGACTCAGGGATATCGTATGGAATTCCATAGAATGTTCTTGAGGGATATTAGTGTGTGGATAACTGACTGGTTTAGCTTATATTTCTGTAAAAGTCACAAGTTGGAAAATGTGTATGAGTGTCTGTTCCACACACTGGGGCATTTCACTTTAAGGATATTAATTCAAACTATTACCATATATAATATTTGTGTTGCATTACTTGGAAGAGTCAAGAGAGATAAGGAGATAAGTCTCCCTTATGATAAAACATCTATGTACTGTATCGATAAGGGGTGGGGAGTCTCCATCAGGAGTCACTTAGTGGAACTCTGTCTGATGGACCTGACTCCACCCACATCCAAGGCTGGCGGCCAGCGGCTTTACAGTCCTCGGCTTATCTTGCATTATTTAACAGGGATGGGAGGCAAAGCCAATGGAGTCGTTTAAAGAGATGCACGTGTGACCAGTAGGACACAACCTCAGTGATGGGGAGACATTCGGAGGGAGGGAGTAGGGAGGGATTTCTCACGTTATCCCGTTGATCGAAGTCGACAGAGCTGGAGACTGAAGTGAGACGTTCATAGCGGTCTGGCGTTTCAGAATGCAGAGCTGAGGCAACACTGGAAACAGAGGACAAGTGTCAGGCTTTGATGGAGGCACGGAGAACAAGGCAGGACCGGGTCCTCCAACTGTTGTTTAGTTTGTTAATTTGTGGTTTGAAACAGAATGGAATTGAGGCAAGAGGAAAAGCTAATGGGGTCGATTCCATTTAAGTTCCATCAATTCAGAAAGTAAACAGAAAATTGTAATGTCAGTTTACTTCCTGAATTTAAAACAATTAAATATAATTTGACCCCAACCCACATTGTTTCACTACTGCATATTTATCATCAAAAATTTCAATTTATTAATGAAACCATAACAGTTACTCAACAATGTCTGTAGAACCATACCATTCTGTGTATATTTTATAGTCAGTTTGATAAACTCTCCATCTCTCTGAGGGTCTAACATGACACATTCAAGATCCCATCATCCTCAGCAGAATTACTGGCCAATCAAGCATTGCTGAGTTGGTACGCACAGAGGCGTTCAATCAGAAAACAGTTAATTTTGTCATTTTCACATGACATAATCCTATATTTAACTTTTTACTGTAGATACTATTGCAATAACAAAAAATCACACAACATTTCACTTGAACTCCCCACTCCAAGGCAAACATCAACAAGGCTGCTATGTGAATGACATAATAGATGTCCAGCTCCACGAGTTCAACATTAGTAGCTAGTAGCTACACAAACGTCAAACTCGTGGGCCTGGATAGATGTCTAGATAATGGTTTGTGTCATGACTGTAAAGTCTGATAGAATCAGTCAACAGTGTAATGACGGTTTATGACATCTGCCTTGTCAGGGAGGTATCAAGTAAAGGGTTACCCCTCACTCTATAGGACAAGAGACATACACAGTGTGCAACTCAGACTAACAACTCTGGCTGAGGGTGCCCCAAGTATGCCAAGCATCCAGACAATAAGGTAGGCATCATTGAGGGCACCCTCAAGCCAAATAATGGTTGTGTGCTAGCAGTATAATTTTCAGACAGAAAAAAGACTTTGAACGATCTAGGTTGGCCACCATTGCATTGTGCTGCCTAACATGCCTGAGGAAATACACTATATATACAAAAGTATGTGGACACCCCTTCATATTAGTGGATTTGGCCATTTCAGCCACACCCATTGCTGACAGGTGTATAAAATCGAGCACAATAGCCATGCAATCGCCAGACAAATATTGGCAGTAGAATGGCCTTACTGAAGAGCTCAGTGACTTTCAACGTGGCACCGTCATAGGATGACACCTTTCCAACAAGTCAATTCGCAAATTTCTTCCCTGCTAGAGCTGCCCCGGTCAACTGTAAATACTGTGGAAATGTCTAGGAGCAACAATGGCTCAGCCGTGAAGTGGTAGGCCACACAAGCTCACAGAACGGGACAGCCGAGTGCTGAAGAGCGTAGCGCCAGAAATCGTCTGTCCTCGGTTGCAACACTTACCACCGAGTTCCAAACTGCCTCTGGAAGCAACGTCAACACAAGAACTGTTCGTCGGGAGCTTCATGAAATGGGTTTCCATGGTCGACCAGCCACACATAAGCCTAAGATCACCATGTGTAATGCCAAGCGTCGGATGGAGTGGTGTGAAGGTCGCCACCATTGGACTCCAGTGGAAACGCATTCTCACGAGTGATGAAGCACGCGTCACCATCTGGCAATCCGATGGACAAATCTGGGTTTGGCAGATGCCAGGAGCACACTAACTGCCCCAATGCATAGTGTCAACTGTAAAGTTTGGTGAAGGAGGAGTAATGGTCCGCCCAACATCAGTGTCCAACCTCACTAAATGCTTGCGGCTGAATGGAAGCAAGTCCCCGCAGCAATGTTCCAACATCTAGTGGAAAGCCTTCCTAGAAGAGTGGAGGCTGTTATAGCAGCAAAGGGGGGGACCAACTCCATATTAATACCCATGATTTTGGAATGAGATGTTCGACGAGCAGGTGTCCACATACTTTGGTCATGTAGTGTACCATCTTTGATATGCATAATCTCATTTTGTGATTAGAGCTCCACTGAGCAATGGACATGCATTGTCTTTTGCTTTAAACGCCAAGGGCCGTATTCAATTCAACCTATTAACTGTCTTCTCATCATGGGAAATTCTCTCTTTTTTTACGCTACAAGAAAGCCCGTTTTGGGTTATGTACTCAAACAACATGTTAAAACAAAAAACTGCAACTCAAGGCCAGGCACTACGGGCATATTTTTTGTATTTATATTATCTTTATTTAACTAGGCACTTCAGTTAAGAACAAATTCTTATTTTCAATGACGGCCTAGGAACAGTGGGTTAACTGCCTTGTTCAGGGGCAGAACGACAGATTTTTACCTTGTCAGCTCGGGGATTCGATTTTGCAACCTTCTGGTTACTAGTCCAATGCTCTAACCACTAGGCTACCTGCCGCCCCTAATGACTGACAATGACAGTTTCCAGAAAAATGGATTTACAGGATATGCAAATATTTGCATATTTAATTAAATATAGAGTACCCCAGTATGAGTCATAATACCCATCAAACCTAGGAGGTCAAAAAAGGAAATGGTACCAATAATTTTTCCCATAGGGGATTTAGAAACACTTCAAATAAGGGCTGTGTTTCGTGTAGGCTTACCCTGGTGTGTAGTTTGGATAACCATGTAAATCTCTCTAGGACAAGGTGACTTTGATCAATATATTTGCCTGTATTTACCCCCCAAAAATGAAACGCTAATTAGCTGCTAATGTGGTTATCATAAAGAACTACAAATGCCATGATGATCTGGACGAGACTACCGAATCAAGGCAAAGGTAATCTCTGGATTAACCATCTAATGTTAGCTAAATGTAGTAATGAATAAATTGGCTACATTTCTTTAAAATTGACAGTTCTGTGAACTGTCTTGTGCTAGTTTTAAATTTACACAATACCTTTTAGCAAAGGTGTCAGCTAGAGATGACGTGCAGGACCTTGCAGGGATTTGTAGTTTTGCATTATGTCTATTTTGATGCTAATTAGCATTTTTGAATCTGAGAGTAAATAGAGCCGAATATATTGATAAAATCACATTGATCGAGAGAGATTTACATGGTTATCCAAACGTCACGACAGGGTAAGCCTATATGAAACACATCCCTTGTTTTAAGTGTTTAAAATCCCCCGTGGGGAAAAATGGCTAAAAAAATGATTGGAACCATTTCCCTGTTTAACTGCTAGGTTTTAAGGGTATTATGACACCTCCAAAGTGGAGCTCTACAGCCTAGGTGATTGTGATTAAGGGGGGGGAGGGGGGACACCATCACTGTGGTGCCTGGCCTCAACAACAACAGTATTACTCCATCATTTCTTGAAGGGTAGGATTTGTTTTTGACATATTCCGTAAAGACAGTTAGTGATTTTGAATAGGGCCCAAAGTCTACAAATAGGTTGCGTTTTAGATGCAGCACTGGGTGTATATTGTAATCTCCCACTCTTACATCCTACAACAGAAGATCTACCACAGTCCAACAATAAACTTAGTCCAATGATGACATGTACAGAGATGGGGGCATTTATCTGTCAGGACAGAAGACCACATTCCACTTTCTAGCTGGATTCCAATCGGAAAACACTCCCTTTCCTCTGCCTTTATTGACCCCTTCATGGCCCTGAATGGACAGAGGGGAAGGGGTCATTTTTTGACTGAGAACCCAGCCTGTTGAGAACTTGGCTTCTTATGGTCTAATAAAGGGTCCACTCGGGAGGTGCTATCATCACAGCTAATGTCACAAGGATTCACAAAGACGCCACAGCAAGAGGGCCTAGGGAAGTTCACATCCACCCTGATGCACCTTTTACCTTGTATTATTTGCTCTCAGTGTATCATAGTTACCCTTTTCTCTTCTCCGACTATGTTATATTCAAATATGTAAAAAGGAAGCATGCATGTCAAAAGATTCATATGTTAGGTGACAGTCAAAGCATCAGAAGTCAACAATATGGTTAATGACACACAAGGCACTTATGGTGGGTTAACAAAAGTCAGAGTCGACACCCAATAAATCCACAGCAAAAAGCAGTGAGAGCCCTCACACCAAACCATCTTGCTTGTTAATAAGATATACACATACACCTTTCTCACACACCAACCCACAGGACACCCCAATTGGAGTTGATTGCAGTCCATTATGGAATTGGATTGCAAGCACACACACACACACACACACCTATCTGAAAGGGAAAAAGAGAGTGTTAGTCCACCAGTGAGCAGGACAACAAGTACAGTTAGGACAGTAAAGCAACCAGGGAAGAGAGAAGACATTGGAAAACCAGAAGATAATCAAAACGTGTTTAAAAACATACTATTCCCGCTCCTCCAATCCGCTGAAACGCTTCTTCGATCTTCACAGTGAAAAAAAAAGGAAAAATGAGCATAATCGGCATGAAAAGGAATACACATTTACTTCATTAAGGTTAGTCCTGGATAGAAATCCTGAAGTGTCAACAAATTAGATGTTACACAATGTATAGGAGCAGGACAGGTTTATGAGAGCCATAGGTGGGGGAGGTTGAGGGGCGATCTATCACATCACATGGGCCCTGATCAGATGTCACCCCACAATCCCCTCACCACACACACGGACATACAACAACTCTGACACTGGTGACCCCTGCCTCATCACAGCTCTGAAAGAGCCCCTAAAAGCAATAAAACAGCTGTGTGTATGTGTGTCTGTCTGCTAGTGCTGAGCGATAAACAAAAATGTGGGCCCGGTTTACAATCATTGACCAACGTTTTTATCTGAACTCAACACGCTGTTTCTCTAGAGAGAAATCCAATCCAGTACAAACTGTGGGAAGTTCAACATAGTTTAGTGCAGAAAATGTGGTAATTAAGTACATTGACCACAATCCACTGTGCAGACAGTTGCCCATTCTTGCCTGGGCATACACGGAGACAAAGGGTGCGTTTTTCTCCATCTAGGCGCAGGAGCAGTTAGTATAGCATTAGGTGCTTGCCTCTCTTTCCCGCCCAAAATGTGTTTGCTTGTAGAGCAGCTTTGCTGTGCAAGCCAGACTGTGGAAAGTTACAACAGCGCTGTGCAGTAAGTGACCATATGGCCAATGCAGGCAGTGGCTCCACTTCTGTCAGTGGCGTCATTTTTGGGAAAGCTGGGAAACTTTTTGGGGCTATGAACCGGCAGAAAAATGCACATTGGTTGATGCAATTTAGGGGAACAAGACCACACACAGACCGCATGAGAGGAAGTGAAGTTGTGAATGAATTAAGTGATAGACAGTAATATTGGCAGTCACTACCTTCATGGGGCTTTTATTAGCTAATTGTTTTATTCTGTGTAGATACAGAAGAGAAAACAAAAATCTTACCGATATTGAAAACAGTGACTATTTTTCAAAAACTGAACCGTAACCAAACCAACCTCAAAAAGCATTAAATCACTAAGCACTAGTGTGTGTGTGTGTGTGTGTGTGTGTGTGTGTGCGCATGGAGTGACAAGGGAGAGGGAAAGAGAGCGGGACAGACAAGAAAACAGGAAGTATGTGGCGCAAAAGAGATTGTTCAGTCAGCTATGGGACTAGGAAATGGTTTGCCCCTCTCTCTCTCGCTCTGTCCTTTAAATGAATGGGAGGACAGAACTATTTCAAAGGACACGAAGCACTTACAAAGCTCGTACATCATATCCATGAGCAGACCCAGGTCACTTTAAAATAACCAAATAAGTCTTCAACTATTATTGTACTTAAAAGGGGCCATCCAGGATTGGTACACAGTAAATCAAGGAGAGTTGAAATCCCAGTGTTAAAATGGTTAGGGTTAAATTGACTCAACTTTAGTTATTTTAACCCTCAGCGTGATACTCTCTCTGGAGTTAGTTGGGACGGAGTACTTTTAACACAATTAAGAGTAAGCAGAGACAGGGAGTTAAATCTATGGAGTATCCACAGATGTGGGAGGGGCCTCTCAAATTTCCCAGCATGCTCCGTTGCAGGTAGATTTTTTTTAATATCTGTCTTTTTGCATGCACATTTATTTTTTATAATCATTTGTTTTTTACTTTCTGCTCTGACAGGCTTTCTGAATGCAAGTCGTGATATCTTCCCTTGAGTTGGATTCCAACAGGGATTGGATATTACTTTGCTAGTTACCATAACGTGACACATTAAGATATGCAAATAAGGCATCACCCTTACACTTCAGAAGTAGTAAACTGATAGAGAAAATGTAAACTGATGGAGTTGACTGTTAATTCAAAACACAGATAAGTGTAAAATTGCAAGAGTAGACTAAAATGACACTAAAAAGAGTAATCAACTCTGAGAGTTGGATATTTACTCTATTAGTGTAAAAAAAAATATTATGAAAAACAGCCTGGCATCAAAGACAAGACGTAACATAGTAAATGTAAAGCGGAGACACTCAAAATAGTATGATATGTTACATTTGGTATGATTACAAAGACAGGTTACTTAACCCTTTACACACGTGGGAATTGACCTACTTGGATAGGGCTTAATTAAAATGTTTCTTACAGAAGAAATATGAAAAGCATATGTATAAGCAATTGAAAGGGAACAGTTTGGATGTTATGGAAAAATTATTAGGTCAAAATTGAGGACACAGCAGTTCACCTGTTGTTAGTGTTGATTGTATGTCCATTTTACATTTACTGTACTTTTCACTGTATTTGTTGAAACGAAATCTGAAAATACTCTGGATACATTCAGTAACACAATAATATTTTTGGAAAATGTGGGGTAGGTGCAACATTACAAAAAAATTACAAGTGTTTGACTGAGAGGAGTAACTGGTGTCTCCAAGTGGCCACAAACCCCTCCAAAGTGTGCATAGTTCCTAAGTAATTTCGATGCAGTTTTATGACTCAAAGAAGAGTCTTCAACTATAAGGTGTTTTTTTGTTTGTTCTCCTAGCTGTGCCCTTGAGGAACTAAAGCAGGGACACTGGTAGTTGTTTGGTTTGGAACATTCCTTTTGCGATGGTGGAGACTTCACAAACTGGGACTCCCAATTTCGAGATTAGACTGCTCTAAGGAGTGACCTCAAACTACAATTTGTAGTTCGTAGAAACAAATAACGCTTATGTTAGCATTTTCAGACAATTTTTTGTACATTTTACTCAGCAAAGAGTGGGTATGAATTGACACATTACAATATTAAAACAGCTTTGGAATAAAACGTTCAATATATTTTCTTAAGCATCCTCTGTACTGTGTGCTTATTGTTTAACCATTATGTTCTAGGGCCATTTTGAGACCTTATGGAGCATCAGGTACTGCTGGAATGTTTACAATGGTTACTCAAAACATTTATTAATTATTTATAAAGTATAAATAGCCCACACTTTAGATGTGGCCACGCAAAAAGACCTTAAGGATCTTATGAATACTTTAAAAGTTGTTTATAAATGCGTGAATAACTAGGTTACTAACATTTACAAATGTGGGAGTAATGATTAATAAACAATTAACGAATACATTATAAATGCTTTATTATGTGGAGTTATTATAAAAGTGCTACCGAATATTTTCCCAAACTAATTTGTTGTGGCAGTTTTGAAAAACTTGCATAAGCCTGTGTCTGGTTGGGCAAGGCCAACTCTCTCAATCTTGTGCAAAAGTGACCATGCAGCAAGTATGGAGTATATTTGGTAATATTCTCCCAGTAGGACATAAGCCCAAAAGGACAACTGACAGAAAGTTTGCCTACATCGTCATTACAGAGTGCAAGTACACACTGGATTACCTGGACAAGTCTTCTAAGTATACACTTGTTTTTTGAAACAAATTGGTTGATGAAATTCATGAATTCATGATCACAGATGTATAATATGATGGTCAACTTTTAATGTCAGATAGCTAACCCTATAAAAATAAGATGGAGGCAGATAGCTAACCCTTTCATTTTGTCTTTTGACCATGTCCAAAGTATGTATGTGCATGTGTCTCTGCATGGGGAAATGCCTGAAGGAGAAATAATGAGGTCGATATGAGCAGAGCGACCATGACAAGGCAGAGTTTTCAGTGAATGACTGATTCAGTACTCAAGGAGTTCAAAACTTGTTATTTCTCTTCTTAATGCACTGCATCAGATCATGTACATTCAAGGTGATCGATTTGATACAACAGTAAAATACAGTAAGTACGCTAACTACTTAGAAATTATTTCCATATTTATTACCAACATACCCAAACCATAGATGAATCATAATTGATTAATAAGTATCCCAATGGGTTACGATAATAAACTGGTGAAAATATTCCCTGAAGAAGATTTTGTTGCTCTGCTGTGTGAGCAAATCCTGCAGCACAGACAGTCGTTGTTCATATACAGCTCCAGAAATGAGTATTATGTAAGTGACAGTGAGTCATTCAGTCTCCCTGAATGACTTGCAAACCAATAATCCTGAAGGAAGAGGTAGGAAGGAATGGTGATGGGGTTATTTAAGGCACACAGTCATAACAGGCAAGTAATTCTCACAATTCAACAGACAAGGGCTAATGACCAGTAGGCCTACATCAGGGTAGTATACGTGTGCGCGCGCATGTGTGTGTGCGTGCGATGTAACACTTCAGAGTCATTTGTTAGGCCTACCTGTCAGCGTCTGTCACCAATGCCAAGCGTCCATAATCCCAGGCCACTTTCCGCAGTACTGAGAAGACAAAGAGAAGCACCTGAAAGCACAGATGAAAGTAATGTTACATGAATTTCCTCTTCATTGGTGTTTTTTGGGTGAGCCCCAAGAACATCTGTGTATCATTCAAATGTTCAAATGTATTTTATAGCAATGTCACTGCTGTTCTAAAAAAAAAAATTGTAGGACCAGTAAGCACTTACTGGGCTCTGAAATGATTGACACCCTAGATAAAGATGAACAATAATGACGGGGGGAAAAAATGAACAAATATGAAGCTATATTGTACGCTCCAAAAAATTGGAAAGATAGAGAAAAAAAGAAAAAAAAGAAGTAGGGGTCA
Organism: Salmo salar; assembly: GCF_965601325.2. Taxonomy (NCBI): domain Eukaryota; kingdom Metazoa; phylum Chordata; class Actinopteri; order Salmoniformes; family Salmonidae; genus Salmo; species Salmo salar. The sequence continues at coordinate 40,468,250 of NC_138302.1, read as the reverse complement.
AAATTATTGACACACCAAAAGATTCTTATTAATAAAGTAGTCAAAATATTAGTATTTGGTCCCATATTCCTAGTATGCAAAGACTACGTCAAGCTTGACACTACAAAACCTATTGGATGCCTTAGCGGTTCATTTTGCTGCATTTCAGGTTATTTTGTGCCCAATAGAAATTAAATGGTAAATGATCTATTGTGGTCATTTTGGAGACATTGTAAATAAGAATAGAATAATGTGTTTCTAAACACTTCTACATGAATGTGAGTGAGAAATGTAGAGGGTCAAAGATCATACCCCCCAAGACATGCTAACCTCCCCTGGTTTAGGTAATGGTGAGAGGTTAGCATGTCTTGGGCGGTATGATCTTTGACCCTCTACATTTCTCACTCACATTCATGTAGAAGTGTTTCGAAACACATTCTATTAACAATAAAAGTGACTCAAATGACAATACATTTACCATTCATTTCTACTGAGCACAAAATCTGAAACACAACCAAAACAAAACTTGACCACTTTACTAATGATCAAATCGAAATTGTATTTGTCACATGACCCGAATACAACAGTTGTTGACCTTGCTGTGAAATGCTTACTTACAAGCCCTTAACCAACAATGCAGATCAAGAAAGAGTTAAGAAAATATTTACTAAATAAACTAAAGTAAAAATAGTCAAATAAAAATAATGAGGCTATATACAGGGGGTACCGAGTCAATGTGCGGGGTTACAGGTTAGTCAAGTTATTTTGTACATGTAGGTATGGGTAAAGTGACTATGCATAGATGATAAACAGCGAGTAGCAGCAGTGTAAATAGTCTGGGTGGTCAATTGATTAATTGTTCAGCAGTCTTATAGCTTGGGGGTAGAAGCTGTTAAGGAGCCTTTTGGACTTCGACTTATAAGAATCTTTAGGGATGTCAATAATTCTGACCCCTACCTTTGAGAATTTTTCTCTGAGAAATTGTATTAGTATAAAATTGAATTTACCCTTTTTTTTGCATACAATATAGCTCAGTATTTGAATTATGTATTTTATACAGTCATTATTGCTCATCTTTATCAAGGGTGTCAATAATTTCAGACCCCACTTCATATTATAGGAGGGAAATGTAGTACGACTAGAGGATGACAATAGAAAGGAGCAACAATGGTGCTTAATTCTTAAGGCTAAATAAAAAATGTCAAAGTATAAAAAAGGCCAACACTCACGTCACTCAGTTTTCAGATTCCAAAAATGATTGCGTTTTGCATATATATTTCACATTTTCCTTACGCTGACAAAGACGTGAGTAATAATATTAAATAAATTGACTAAACAAGCCTTTTCATCTGTTCATTGTGTTATGATATCATGTCCATGTTGTTAGTATATTTTATTTAACCTTTATTTAACCAGGAATAGACAGAAACCTGTTTTGGGAGGGGGACCTGCTATATGCTGCTTTATGAGCGTCAAAGTTGACATTGTCCTGAGAAACAAAATCCTTGAGAGACAGGGATCTTTGAGGGCACACATTACGAAATGTCTTTGGAACACTAATTCAGTCACCAGACCCTGTCATTTTGGGTGAAAACGCATTCTCGACACATATATAGTTATTGATAATGCTTACCAAGGCACAGCCATAACCCATCATTTTTGTGACCTTGGCTGCCCAGTAACATTTTACAATACATTTGAGCATTTGAGGAGATGAGCATGTGGCCATGTGAATGTAGCATACATTAAAAGACAACAGGAGATGAGGTGACCCCCAACGACAATACAGCATCATTTGAATAATGCCACTGCTAGACAGTCAGCCGCTATGTAGGTCAATCCATTGTTCCTATGGTCACAAAGCACTATGGATGTTACCATCAATTAGTCATGAACAGGAGCATCCTGTTCCACACCAGTACTACAACCAAACCTTTAGGACTGCTAAAAAAAAATTGGTACCATTGAACTCACTGACTGACTTGTCCAATTTGAAATCCATAGTTGGTGGGTGTAAAGGAATTTAATAAGACTCAATAAGATTTGTCAAACCATAACCTTCCTCCCCTGTAAATCGGGGACTGATTCAGACCTAAAATGACAAGGACACAAGGTTGAATGGACTCAGACCAATCAATGACAAATCAATTAACATCCAGGGAGAAAAGAAAACCAACACTAATGACGGACTTACTGGTCCGGATTTTAATAGCCTAGCCCTATTCACCTTATGAAGGCCCGCCCAATTGACCTGAACCACTTCAAACTAATTTGTCTTTCAACTTCCTGCGCATTAACACACAAGCAAACCAAGGGAGAAGTCATTAAATATGAATTACATGTGTCAAAACTTTTACATAACATGTACAGAGTTTGAAAGATATGGTAATTATCTGGTGACAAAAAAAATTAACCTGTGTTTTCGTGTAGTATAAGCACTCAGAAGCCGACGTTAGCATTCCTAAAAACTTAACATAGTCTAATAAGCTAGCGAAACTACCCTGCTATCTAATAATCATAATCCATACAGGATTCATCCCTTTTCAATCAAAGATCAAAGAATTGAAAGGGCATTGTTGTTGGAGAATGACAAAATACAAAATGTTTTTATGTAGATTACATTACTATATTTGCTATCTGTTGTGGCACAAAGTTAAACTAGCTAACCCACCATGTTAAGTCTAATATTGCCGTCTCCAAAACGGAAAGGTGCCTCAAGCAGTGTTAACTTCCAGGCAATTGAAAAATGTATAAATAAATATATAATGACAAAGCAAAAACTGGCTTCTAGAAATGTTTGCTAATTTATTTTAAAAAAGAACAAAACTGAAATATTACATTTACATAACTATTCAGATGCTTTACTCAGTACTTTGTTGAAAACACATTTGGCAGCGATTACAGCTTTGAGTCTTCTTGGGTACGACACTACAAGCTTGGCACACATGTATTTAAAAGGAGTTTCTCCCATTCTTCTCTGAAGATCCTCTCAAGCTCTGTCAGGTTGGATGGGGAGCGCTGCTGGACAGCTATTTGCAGGTCTCTCCAGAGATGTTAGATCGGGTTCAAGTCCGGGCCACTCAAGGACATTCAGAGACTTGTCCCGAAGCCACTACTGCATTGCCTTGACTGTGTGCTTATGGTCGTTGTCCTGTTGGAAGTGAACCTTTGCCCCAGTCTGAGGTCCTGGAGCAGGTTTTCATCAAGGATCTCTGTACCTTGCCTCGATCCTGACTAGTCTCCCAGTCCCTGCCGCTGAAAAACATCCACACAGCATGATGCTGCCACAACCATGCTTCACTGTAGGGATGGTGCCAGGTTTCCTCCAGTTGTGATGCTTGGCATTCAGTCCAAAGAGTTCAATCTTGGTTACATTAGACCAGAGAATCTTGTTTCTCATGGTCTGAGAGTCTTTAGGTGCCTTTTGGCAAACTCCAAGCGGGCTATCGTGCATTTTATTGAGGAGTGGCTTCTGTCTGGCCACTCCACCATAAAGGCTTGATTGGTAGAGTGCTGCAGAGATGGTTGTCCTTCTGGAAGTTTCTCCCATCTCCACAGAGGAACTTTAAAGCTATGTCAGAGTGACCATTGGGTTCTTGGTCACCTCCCTGAACAAGGCCCTTCTCCCACGATTGCTCAGTTTGACCGGGCAGCCAGCTCTAGGAAGAGTGTTAGTGGTTCAAAACGTATTCCATTTAAGAATGATGGAGGCCAATGTGTTCTTGGGGACCTTCAATGCAACAGACATTTTTTGGTACCCTTCCCCAGATCTGTACCTCGACACAATCCTGTCTCGGGGCTCTAAAGACAATTCCTTCGACCTCATGGCTTGGTTTTTGCTCTGACATGCACTGTCAATTGTGGGATGTTATATAGAACGGTGTGTGTCTTTCCAAATCATGTCCAATCAATTTAATTTACCACAGGTGGACGCCAAGTTGTAGTAACATCAAGGATGATCAATGGAAACAGGATGCACCTGAGCTCAATTTGGAGTCTCATAGCAAAGGGTCTGAATACTTACGTAAAAAAGATTGTTTTTTTATTTTTATAAATTTGCAAAACATTCTGTTTCGCTTTGTCATTATGGGGTATTGTATATAGATTGCTGAGGAACATTTTTCATTTAATCCATTTTAGAATAAGGCTGTAATGTAACAAAATGTTGAAAAAGTCAAGGGGTCTGAATACTTTCCAAAGGCACTGTACACACACATAGATTCTGTATACCTATGTGATCATTGCAGGTTAGCATAAAGTCACTAGGACCCCTTTTCTCAAATCCAGACCTTCAGGTCAGAAGTATTGCTGTACACAGACCTGGGATCCCAGGTAAGTAGAATCAGTGACATAAGTCAATAAATTACCTACAGGGGAGCAAGAAAAACCTGCAGCACTGGAATGGGGCTAGGAATCTATTTGAAATTCAGGCAAGACAGATCTCTAGGCAGACTCACCAGGAAGCACATGAAGTCCAGCGCAAGGACTGTTGGGACCCCTCCAAAGGGTAGGCCCTGAAGCACGGTGCTGCGGATACGGGCTGAGTAACAGTAGTCTTTGGACTCATTGTTGGCAGAGCAGTTCTCCTGACCTGCAATGCAGGCCCGGACACCACCCGGCCATATCCCCATGGTCACGATCAGGTGAAGACCCACAGGATCAGCACTCTGAGCAAGCTCACAGCCACATCTTCCTGGAAACCTATCGTGGAAGAAAGGAGGAAAAGGAGGGTGAAACCACCGATTACAGATATCCAGATAAACCACTTACGGCAACAAAAAACAGCTAAACATCGTCACTTAGGGAGAGGAATTGTGCACTTTATATAGAAATCTGAAAACTCAGATCTTTGTAAATTACAGTTTCTAAAACTAGAACTTGTTGTGAACGCAATTAAATAAATAAAGCAAGTGTTATGCCGCTAAGGACCATTTCACAAAGCAGAATAAGTGTGTTGGGACACCTACCAGTAACAGAATGACACAGACTCAGATTTTTCACTTTACAAGTATGCCAAAACAAAAACCATTGATTGCAAAGTTAAACAAACCATACAACTCTATGCACAAGGACTACTTTTAACAATTTCCCCAGAAAAGTTTACAAAACATTTACTCGAAGAACAGTGCATTGTAAAGTTTGGTAACAGAATGACAGTAAAATCTTTTTTTGTGTGACCACATTTTCCCCAAAATCTTAAATATATAGTCCAAATCAAAGAGCGACTTAATCGAAAAAGCAAATTCTCCTTTTGAAAATGGCCAATGTGGCATTGACATGATGTTCTAGTGTCAAAATGTACTACAAAGTGTAAATAGGATAATTTTAATCATGAAGTCCGTCTCGTCTAAAATGTTTTGAGAGTTCATCACGACTTACATGAGGGTTGGGTTTGGATTACAATTATGTCAACTAGAGGTCGACCGATTAATCGGAATGGCCAATTAATTAGGGCCGATTTCAAGTTTTCATAACAATCGGTAATCGGCATTTTTGGACACCGATTGTGGCCGATTACATTGTAATCCATGAGGAGACTGCGTGGCAGGCTGACTACCTGCTACGCGAGTGCAGCAAGGAGCCAAGGTAAGTTGCTAGCTAGCATTAAACTTATCTTATAAAAAAACAATCATTCTTAACATAATCACTAGTTATCATCAACCATGTGTAGTTATTACTAGTTTATCTAGCTTGTCCTGTGTTGCATATAATCGATGTGGTGCCTGTCAATTTATCATCGAATAACAGCCTACTTCGCCAAATGGGTGATGATTTAACAAGCACATTCGCGAAAAAAAGCACTCTCATTGCACCAATGTGTACCTAACCATAAACATCAATGCCTTTCTTAAAATCAATACACAAGTATATTTTTTTAAACCTGCATATTTAGTTAATATTGCCTGCTAACATTAACTTATTTTAACTAGGGAAACTGTGTCACTTCTCTTGCGTTCTGTGCAAGCAGAGTCAGGGTATATGTAGCAGTTTGGGCCGCCTGGCTTGTTGCGAACTGTGTAAAGACCATTTCTTCCTAACAAAGACCATCATTAATTTGCCAGAATTGTACATATTTATGACATAACATTGAAGGTTGTGCAATGTAACAGCAATATTTAGACTTAGGGATGCCACCCGTTAGATAAAATACTTAACGGTTCCGTATTTCACTGAAAGAATAAACATTTTGTTTTCGAAATGATAGTTTCCGGATTTGACCATATTAATGACCTAATGCTCGTATTTCTGTGTGTTATTATATTATAAGTCTATGATTTGATATTTGATAGAGCAGTCTGACTGAGTGGTGGTAGGTAGCAGCAGGCTCGTAAGCATTCATTCAAACAGCACTTTCCTGAATTTGCCAGCAGCTCTTCGCTGTGCTTCAAGCATTGTGCTGTTTATGACTTCAAGCCTATCAACTACCGAGATTAGGCTGGCAATACTATAGTGCCTATAAGAACATCCAATAGTCAAAGGTATATGAAATACAAGTGGTATAGAGAGAAATAGTCATATAATTCCTATAATAACTACAACCTAAAACTTCTTACCTGGGAATATTGAAGACTCATGTTAAAAAGGAACCACCAGCTGTTCTCCTGTTCTGAGCAAGGAACTTAAACGTTAGCTGTGTTTTTTTTGTTTTTTTACATGGCACATATTGCACTTTTACTTTCTTCTCCAACACTTTGTTTTTGCATTATTTATTTGAGATTAAATAGATTTATGTATTATATTAAGTTAAAATAAAAGTCTTCATTCAGTATTGTTGTAATCGTCATTATTACACATACATACATATATATATATATATATAATATTATATATATATCATGGCCGATTAATTGGTATCGGCTTTTTTTGGTCCTCCAATAAATCGGTATCGGCGTTGAAAAATCATAATCGGTCGACCTCTAATCTCAACATATATGCCCCCTCTTTGCCTATTAACACGTGGTGGCAACGCCAAGGGAAAATTGCCACTACTCTTGCTCAACTAAAAATGTAATCTGTCTAATCACAATTGAAGTCACTCAAAAAAAGTTGAGTTGAATGCTCCGAGAGGAATATTTCCCTTGCATTGAACACAAAACAAGCCGACTAGGTAAATGGATAAACTATTCTACTATGGGGTAGTCTGGTTTTTCTATTAATTACTTGTTTTGTTTGCAGAGGGAAAGTAAATGGAAACGGTCTTAACATCTTCAAAGTGCTCCTCTGCAGATATATATTTTCATGTTGCACATTTTTGGGACGTTGCTGCAATGATTTTGCCATGGCGCAGCACCACATAAAAGACTGCAGCGGAAACACTGGTGTGGTACAGAGATGAGGTAGTCATAAAGAAATCTTGTTAAACACTTATTGCACACAGAGTGAATCCATGCAACTTATTATGTGACTTGTTAAGCAAATTTTTACACCTGAACTTATTTAGGCTTGCCATAACAAAAGGGTTGAATACTTAGTGACTCAAGACATTTCAGCTTTAAAATTACATTTGTAAAAATGTCTAAAAACATAATTCCACTTTGACATTATAGGGTAGTGTGTGTTGTCCAGGTTCACAAAAACAAAATGGAATACATTTTAAATTCAGGCTGTAACAACAAAACGTGGAAAAAGTCAAGGGGTGTGAGTACTTTCTCTAGGCACTGTAATTGGTAGGTCTACTTTTACTTGTTACTTCTGTGAACTTTCATTATCCTTCCTCCTCATGAGGGAGAGAAATTTGAAAAAAAGATGAGTTTTTGGTAATGGAATTACAAGGCACAGGCCAATGTAGTTAAACTTGCAGAAGGCAAATCATTTCTCCAAAACGAAGTGTTGATATTAGTTCGGGGTCGTTACGTCAACATTAGTGTTTTAATGTATTTCGAAATCCTTTTAAGACTTTCTGGTAGATGTTTTCTAAGACCCTTTTCCATATTTTGATCACAAATATTTTTATAGCACAGTTATGGAGGGGCTTCTTCTATCAAGTGTCTGTCGATGTAACGGAGCACTGGAATTACATCCAAAGATTTTCATTTTTTTTTTTTGGTGGTGTGTGTCGATTGGATGAAGAACAAAACTGGAAAAAGTCAAGGGGTCGGAATATTTTCCGAATGCACTGTATATTATGGACATTTTCTGAAATTACAATGCTAAAAATCTAAAATAAATCCTGTGTAGCACCTTTAAGTCTACTCACATTGTATTCGGCGCATGTGCCAAATACAATTTGATTTAAGTTTTTGACATCTAATCCCACAGATAGTGCTAATTTGCACAAAATAATTATGACAAGAACAAAAAATAAAAACACCTTTATACTCGAAGGTATCCATTTTTACATGGGCAATGCATTATTATCTAAAAGGCATAGTTGAACAAGCTGTCTGTAGTGGGGTCTAAAATAGCTCAATAGTGTTGGTGTTTTTAAATAGTTGAAATCATTGGTGCCTGCTATGCGATGCTTCCCTGAAGATCGTCACCACATTACTTCAGCCATATTATTCAGTCATTAGTCTTGTTTACACCTTGCGCTAACATGAGTTTCGTTATCTAATCAATATGATCCAATCACTATCTACACATTGTATTGAAATGTGTCTCTTTGTGACCACATCAACTGGTGTCTCCCTGTATACAAATAATTTGACAGATTTTCTAAATAATATTTATTTTAAGATAATTACTAATGCCATTAGTGAATAGTGCTACCGGTCAATGATTTTAGAGACCAGTATAATGATGATTTAAATGGTTTGATCTAGATCGGTTTACACTTGATTGATATCCAGACACCGTGTGCCTGACTACCTCCGGAAGTGGTCAAGAAGATCAGATCACAATCATATCACAATGTGTCTTTTAATCGTCTAAATCGGTCTAAAGATGTCACAATCAGAATGTGGGCAAGATCTGGACAAAGGGTGCATGTTAGTTATAAACAGGGCTATTGATTCATACATTGTCTGAGTAGTAATACAGTGTAACCTGTTTGAGTTCCATGCACTTGTACAGTCATGCCCTAGATTGACTGGGCGATAAACGAATACAGGTTGGATCAGTATGAACTGTGCAATCGGTCTTGACGTTGTTGAGGGCTAAGATTAAAAGGGTTTGGCCTATTCGCATTCCCCAAAAGCTGGCATGTCTGCAGTGAGTCTTGCAGCTGCCACTCCCCAGGGCTAGCATTGACCATCGCCTCAGCCTTACTACTCGGTGACAGCACTCCCTTTATGGATACGGTGAGGTGTTCCCAACCTAAATCGTCCACTTTCTCTTATCAAAAGAGAATGGAATGCTTTTTTCCTCTTTGCTTGTGTGTCCGATCAGAGTAGAGAAGCAAGGAGAAAGAGAGAAAATGAGCCGAGATAGTGATGAGTGTGGAGTTCTGGCAGCTGAATTTTAGCTGATCAACAGAAATTCTATGCAAAGATCTTACCGACAACATTGAACTTCCCAACGATTAAATAAGGATGTGGACTCAATAGGGAAAATATCACAGAAAAATGTTGTTGTACCTCCTACGCAGCCTTGATAATGATCATTTTGATTAGTATGTGGTGATTGAAGAACACGACTCAGAAACAGTTAATACCTTAGCCTACTACCTCCTTATCGCATCAACAACAAAAAAAGTTGCAGGGATGTGAAGTAATGTTACATAAATATTTTCAACTTCAAAAGTACCAAAAGTAACCTCCACAGGTTCAGTTGTGGGTGTTGCCATTCATTATTACAGCATAACATTGTCGCGACATTAGTAAAAAACCTAGTAACGTGACTGGTTTGAGCCTCTTCACAATGACTAAGGCGTCTGACCGACAGTTGCAAAGACCCATGACCGAGTTCCAGTCAGGCTATTCCCGAATTCGCTGCATTGGTGTCAGAAGTTGAATGCTTCTGACACAAATTCTTTACAAAGTACGGGGAAATTTAAGTAGAAAGTAACTTGTGCAACTAAGTACAAAGTAGGAACCTCGTCATGAGGTTTGAGCCTCTTGGGGTAATGACTAAGGTGTTGACTGAGTCACTGAGACATGGGATCAATTCTAGATCAGGCTACCCCCCCAAATTCACTACTACATGTTACCATTGAATCCTAGCAGAGGAATGAGGGGCTTTGGTATTTTTAAATCCAGGTGCACTGCAGTCTACAGCACAACTGAGGCCAGGTGCACCGCTTTGTTTCATACAGTGCTCTTTTACTACTCTTTGTATGAAAAAGTGTCCTTTTTTTGTCTGACATGGATTTATAGCTGTGTCTGAACATAGTGTTATGCAGCCATCTAACCATCCTGATGAAAAGCCCATGTCTTATGAGTACAAATGTGATTTCTTTCCATTGCCGTAAGACCTCAAGAGAGGATAGTCAGAAAAGTACACATAAAGGGCTTAATTAAATAAAAATCAACCCTTACGTTGCCAAACATATTCCAGAAGAGTTGGGGTACTGTAAGGTACTCAGTTTATTAATATAAATGTGTGTCTAGCGAACAAAGGCATACACATTATTATTGGAAAAGGACAATTCTCCAACAAGATCAATTCCATGTCAGTATAAGAGTTACACCCAGAGTGGAAAAGATTTGGGGCCATCTCATGAGCTGCAATTAAGTGCACATAAAATACAATCTAAAATGATCCATCTGATTGAATTTCCTTGGTCTGCTGGGAGGAATTATGCTACAACCACGGTTTGTAATAAAGTCAGACAGTGTGAGTGTGTGAGTGAGTGAGTTACAGTTGGGGTATATAATGTGTGCGGTGTCTTTAAGGAAAGATAATGAGCTCCCTCTCGCTCTTAAGAATGAAGAGCTAGAGAGGAGGGGGTGGGGCTTAAGCTGAATTTAAACACAAATTAGTCGGGACAACAAAAGCTTCAATTTATGACAACTCGGCACTTGCCCCACATGGGCCGACAGGCAATTTGTAAAAAATACAAATAAAAAAATAAATACCCCGGCCAAACCCAACAACGCTGGGGCAATTGTGAGTGGACTCTCAATCACGGCCGGATGTGATTTAGCCTGGATTCGAACCAGGGACTGTAGTGTCGCCTCTTGCACTGAGATGCAGTGCCTTAGACCGCTGCGCCACTCGGGAGCCCTCAAGATATCTTCTTTCAGACCCAAGTTTGTTCTCTTATTTCTGTATTTGATGTGAACTATTGTAATTCAGGGCTCATCTGTAAAAGAGACTTTGGTCTCGGTCAACATTCAGGGCCAGACAGATTACCAGGACATGTACTGCGAGCATAAATAAACTGACCAACTGGCAAGTGTCTTCACTGACATGTTCAACCTCTCCCTGTCCGAGTCTGTAATACCAACATGTTTTAAGCAGACCACCATAGTCCCTGTGCCCAAGAACTCCAAGGTAACCTGCCTAAATGGCTATCGACCCATAGCACCTACTGCTTTGAAAGGCTGGCCATGGCTCACATCAACACCATTACCCCAGAAACACTCCAATTTGCATACTGCTCTAATAGATCCTGCAATCTCGATTATATTCCACACTGCCCTTTCTCACCTGGACAAAAGGAACACCAATGTGAGAATGCTATTCATTGACTACAGCTCAGCATTCAACACCATAGTGCCCTCAAAGCTCATCACTAAGCTAAGGACCCTGGGACTAAACACCTCCTTCTGCAACTGGATCCTGGACTTCCTGACGGGCCAACCCCCAGGTGGTAAGGGTAGGCAACAACACATCCGCCACGCTGATCCTCAACACAGGGGCCCATCAGGCGTGCGTGCTCAGTCCCCTCCTGTACTCCCTGTTCACCCACGACTGCATGGCCAGTTATGACTCCAACACCATCATTAAGTTTGCTGATGACACAACAGTGGTGGGCCTGATCACAGACAACAACGAGACAGCCTATAGGGAGGAGGTCAGAGACCTGGCCGTGTGGTGCCAGGACAACAACCTCTCCCTCAACGTGATCAAGACAAAGGAGATGATTGTGGACTACAGGAAAAGGAGGACCGAGCACACCCCCATTCTCATCGACAGTGCTGTAGTGGAGCAGGTTGAGAGCTTCAAGTTCCTTGGTGTCCACATCAACAAACTAACATGGTCGAAGCACACCAAGACAGTCGTGAAGAGGGCACGACAAAACCTATTCACCCTCAGGAGACTGAAAAGATTTGGCATGGGTCCTCAGATCCTCAAAAGGTTCTACAGCTGCACCATCGAGAGCATCACTGCCTGGTATGGCAACCGCTCAGCCTCCGATCGCAAGGCACTACTGAAGGTAGTGCGTACAGCCCAGTACATCACTGGGGCCAAGCTTCCTGCCATACAGGACCTCTATACCAGGCGGTGTCAGAGGAAGGCCCTAAAAATTGTCAAAGGCTCCAGCCACCCTAGTCAAAGACTGTTCTCTCTGCTACAGCACGGCAAGCGGTACCGGAGTGCCAAGTCTAGGTCCAAGAGGCTTCTAAACAGCTTCTACCCCAAAGCCATAAGACTCCAGAACATCTAATCAAATAGCTACCAAGACTATTTGCATTGCCCACCCCCTCTTTTACACTGCTGCTACTCCGTTATTATCTATGCATAGTCACTTTAATAACTCTACCTACATGTACATATTACCTCGACTAACCGGTGCCCCCTCACATTGACTCTATACAGAGGGTACCGGTACATAGTCTCGCTATTGTTATTTTACTGTTGCTCTTTAATTACTTGTTCCTTTTACTTCTTATTCATATTTCTGAAACTGCATTGTTGGTTAAGTAAGCATTTCACTGTACGGTCTACACCTGTTGTATTCGGCGCATGTGACTAACATTTGATTCGAGTAGACTCCCTGATAAAATAAAAGTTAAATAAAATAAATACATTGGTCCGAGTTATGGTCACTTGCGGTGTGCATAAATGCAGAGTGATAGCAGGTCGGCAGACAAAAAAACAAAACATTCTGGGTAAAAATGCATCTGACTTGAGGCCAGACTGCCCAAACTCTTATTCACATATAAGTGACAATTATTTTTTTAAATTGTCCCACTCTGTTTTAATATGAATGGACCTTTCATCTTTGTCACTGCAGACCAGTGAAATCCCTCTATTACCCACAGGCCTTTGCTTTCTCTCCGCACCTCAAAACACTCTCCTTCCCTCTTTCACTCCCCAATACAACACTCTCACAGATGTAACAATGAACACTGAATGGGCTGCCAGGGTGCAGTGAAAACATGTGACTCATGGTGGAGGACATGGAAAGCCCTCCACACTTCCTGACATGGAAACCCCTCAGCCCATCCCTTATTTCCCCCCCCCCGGGCTGCATGAGAACACAGTGCTGTAAACAAAATAATTATCCTTGTCCATTCATATACGGAAGCTTGAGATACCATTCAAACCATTTATGCTTGATTTAACTGCCAAGCAGAAGATCTTATGCAATAAAATAGCCTACCGGGATAGACTTTATACAACAATAATTTTATTGAGTCAAAAGGCAAGACGTGGCAGAATACCATAATGAAGTCTATTTCTTACACCACTACTCCACAGTGAAACCCTTAACGTCTAATTTGGGCACATAAGTTACATAATATTATGAATGTGGATGAATACACTGAACCAAAATACAAACGCAGTATGTCAAGTTTTGGTCCCATGTTTCCTGAGCTGAAATAAAAGATCCCAGAAATGTTCCACACACACAAAACACTTATTTTGTAAGAATTGTGCGCACAATTTTTTTAACATTCCCATCAGTGAGCATTTCTCCTTTGCCAAGATAATCCATCCACCTGACAGGTGTGGCATATCAAGAAGCTGATTAACTGTGCTGGAGACAATAAAAAGCCACTAAAATGTGCAGTTGTGTCACACAATACAATGCCACAGGCATCTCATGATGAGGGAGTGTGCAATTGGCATGCTGACTACAGGAATGTCTACCAGAGCTGTTGCCAGATAATTAAATGTTAATTCCTCTAGCATAAGCCGCCTCCTACATCATCTTAGAGAATTTGGCAGTATGTCCAAGCAGCCTTAAAACCGCAGACCACGCGTATGGCATTGTTTGGGCGAGCGGTTTGCTGTTGTCAACGTTGTGAACAGAACATGGTGGAAGTGAGGTTATGTATGGGCAGGCTTAAGCTACGGACAATGAACACAATTGCATTTTATCCATGGCAATTTGAATGCACAGAGATACCGTGACGAAATCCTGAGGCCCATTGTCGTGCCATTTATCCTCCCCCTTCACCTCACAGCATGATAATGCACGGCACCATGTCGCAAGGATCTGTACACAATTCGTGGAAGCTGAAAATGTCCCAGTTCTTCCATGGACTGCACACTCACCAGACATGTCACCCATTGAGCAAGTTTGCGATGCTCTGGATCAACATGTACGACAGCATGTTCCAGTTCCCACCAATATCCAGAAACTTCGCACAGCCATTGAAAAGGAGTGAAACATTCCACGGGCCACAATCAACAGCCTGATAATCTATGCGAAGGAGATGTAGTCACACTGGATATATGACCGGTTTTCTGATCCAAGCCCCTACCTTTTTTATATTTTTTATCTTTATTCCCAGTCATGTGAAAATCAATAGATTAGGGGCTAATGAACTTATTTCAATTGACTGATTTCCTTATATGAACTGTAACTCAAAAAAATCTTTGAAACCGAAGGCTGCGTTTATATTTCTGTTCAGTAATAGTATGGTGTAAACAACTGTCCAGTGATTCAGTCAATTTTTTAAAAAATGCTCACTTTCCTCCACCACAACAGCAGACCTGAAGAAATTTGCAGGAACTCACCAACAAATACTCAGTTGTTTTGGAATTACCAGTAGCATGGAGCATAAACAATATTGAGCAATAACCAACAGATTAATTATCAATTTTGAAGGATGTAAAAAAATTACTTCTCCAGCCCACGTAGACAGCAAGTAAATATGAGATATATAGAAGGGCATCACATGGATAGCAAGTCGTAAATCCCAGTGCCATTGCTGACAACTATGTTCCTATTATTAACTATTAACACAGGCCTGGTGCCTTGCGCCATGGCAAACTGTCAGTGTACAGCGGCGAAATACAAACCCCATTATTCACCAACATCCAAGGTTAGTGCGTGTGTCCTGCATCACAACCATAAGTCTAGGTTTGTGTGTGTGTGTGTGTGTGTGTGTGTGTGTGTGTGTGTGTGTGTGTGTGTGTGTGTGTGTGTGTCTGTGTGTGAGAGAGAGAGTTTTGTCCCATTCTTCACTGACACACTGCCAGGTTCAGCACCAATTTCTGAAGGACTGGCTGCTAGTGCTAACCCTTGGCCTACAAACACAAATACTATTGATCGCCATACTTTCAACTGGAACAACTTGTCGTCTTCACTCACCATACCAAGCAGCTCCACTATGGTCGCAAAGATATTAAATATTCAAGAGTGAAAGTCCCTTGTCTACATGCCATTGTTCATTAAACAAAAAGCAAGAAACCAACACTTCAATCCTGGTTCATTATAGTTGTCAAACGATCCACCGCTTCAATTTGTGGATGGTCAAAAACACAAACAAACAATGTAAATACATACATTAATTCACATAAAACATTTGTGTGCATATTGAGCTATGTTCAAGGAGCTGGGTTGCACCTGAGAAGTCTGTGCTGAACCTGTCCAAAGCTGGCCAAACACCCCAGCCATGTCTTGTTCAAACAAGAGAGCCAATCGATCTTTCTGCTCCATAACCGAGCCAACAACTACAGAGATCACATTCAATGTCAAAAGGAAATAATTAGAGGTCGAATGATTATGATTTTTTCAACGCCGATACCAATTATTGGAGGACCAAAAAAAGCCAATACCGATTAAATCGGACGAGATTAGATAGATGACAATTACAACAATACTGAATGAACACTTATTTTAACTTAATATAATACATAAATACAATCTATTTAGTCTCAAATAAATAATGAAACATGTTCAATTTGGTTTAAATAATGCAAAAACACAGCTAACGTTTAAGTTCCTTGCTCAGAACATGAGAAAGCTGGTGGTTCCTTTTAACATGAGTCTTCAATATTCCCAGTTAAGAAGTGTTAGGTTGTAGTTATTATAGAACTATTTCTCTCTATACCATTTGTATTTCATATACCTTTGACTATTGGATGTTCTTATAGGCACTATAGTATTGCCAGCCTAATCTCGGTAGTTGATAGGCTTGAAGTCATAAACAGCGCTGTACTTCAAGCATTGCAAAGAGCTGCTGGCAAATGCAGTAAAGTGCTGTTTGAATGAATGCTTACGAGCCTGCTGCTGCCTACCATCGCTCAGTCAGACTGCTCTATCAAATCATAGACTTAATTACAATATAATAACACACAGAAATACAAGCCTTAGGTCATTAATATGGTCAAATCCGGAAACTATCATTTCGAAAACAAAACGTTTATTCTTTCAGTGAAATACGGAACTGTTACGTATTTTATCGAACGGGTGGCAACCCTAAGTCGAAATATTTTTGTTACACTGCACAACCTTCAATGTTATGTCATAAATATGTACAATTCTGGCAAATTAATTACGGTCTTTGTTAGGAAGAAATGGTCTTCACACAGTTCGCAACAAGCCAGGCGGCCCAAACTGTATATACCCTGACGCGAATGCGCTTTTGTTAAATCACCCATTTGGCGAAGTAGGCTGTGATTTGATGATAACTTAACAGGCACCACATTGAATATATGCAACGCAGGACAAGCTAGTTAAACTAGTAATATCAACCGTGTGTAGTTAACTAGTGATTATGTTAAGATTGATTGTTTTTTATAAGTTTAATGCTAGCTAGCAACTTACCTTGGCTCCTTGCTGCCCTCGCGTAACAGGTGGTCAGCCTGCCACTCAGTCTCCTTGTGGATTGCAATGTAATCGCCCATAATCGGTGTCCAAAAATAAAGATTACCCATTGTTATGAAAACTTGAAATCGTCCCTAACTAAATAGACCATGCCGATTAATCGGTCGACCTCTAGAAATAATAACCAACAGCAACCATTGATAATTCTATATGCTGGAATGTGCTACCAAGCACCGAATCAAAAACTATCAGTCAGTATCGCTTTTCAAATGTGCAGATCGACGAACATCTCCTGACATATATGATTCATACACTGCATCAAAAATACTCATGTCATACTGCAAGTCAAGACATCAGAACAGCTGAATAGTAGAGCCTTGTCAATACAACAACAGGTACACACCCTTTAAGGTGTACAGAGCCGGTGTATCCCTGACTAAGAGTGCCATAACATTGTTGGTTGACACTCGTACATGACCAAATTGAACGTTAGCATTTAGTCTGGTCAATAGAGCGCATGTGGTTCTTATGACCAACCTGCCTCTGACCAGTGTCTATGGGTTGGAGGGGGGGTTATGCTGTCAACAACACTGCAATGGAACAGGACACATAACACTGCATCAAACAGCAGCAGATTTCACATCATAAATTACAATCATAGCCATTTATGAATACTAGAAGCCACTATACTCCCTCCATATAAAATATACTTTATCTTTGAATGTATCATTTAGAATTCTAGAAGTACTGTGTATCTATTTGTTTAGGCCAAAACAAGAACTCTATTCCAGTGTTATGTATACAAGCCAATTCTTTTTACAATCATAGCAATTTCTCAAAGGGAAACTGAGGTGGATCTTCATATAGCAGGCTGCTCATTATCACATATCTGCACATGTTCTTCTGCGAGTGAGATTATCTGCTCCAAACAGATAGCAAGTGCACAACAAGGGGAAAAGGAGCAGAGAGAGGGGCGAAAAAATGTCTAGGTAGCCTATACGAACGCACCCGCTTAACATGAGTGCAGTGCTTATCAACAAACACAGAAACATATCGTAGAAGTCCCATGACTGTCCATGTATTTGTTACCACTTACATAGCCTGTTTGTACATTGGTGGTATGTATCCGTATCATAAACCTGAGTTAAAGATTAGATTATAAATATAAATTCTGCCCTAGGAACAAGGTGAAGCTGACCCAGCCTAATCAATGGGAAGGACATGCTGTAGTGAAGTTGAACAAGTGCTGTGTTATGACTCCGCACCCCTCTCAGACACAGAATTCTTATCTTCGCTCATTAGATGCAGTAGATTGGGTCCCATGCAGGAACTCTCTCACTGAATTTCAAACACTGTGTCCATTACACAGACCCAAGGTAACCAGTAAATGTACTTGAAAAGTAGATGCATAGAGAGAAAACATGAGATAGTGAGAGTGAGAGAAGAGAAAATGAGAGACAATGAGAGAGCGAAAGAATGACTGACTTTAAAGATATTAAATATAAAATATTAGAGTCACCCCACATATTTTTTTTATTTTTTAAAGACTCCCTCCAATGCTTCCATCTCAGAAAACACAGAGCCATTGTAAATATGGATTGGGTGGTATCCAGATTAGTACCTTTCTGAAAATCATACCTTTAAAATAATTGGAAATCGGTATTGGTATGGTATTGGAAATCATACCTGCCGTATTTCAAAAATACCCTGGTACATTGTATAGTCTAATGCATGTGTCAAACTCATTCCATGGAGGGACGAGTGTCGGCGGGTTTTCACGCCACCCTTGTACTTGATTGATGAATTAAGGTCACAAATTAGTAAGGAACTCCCTTCATCTTGTTGTCTAGGTCTGAATTGAAATGGAAAAAAACACTGCAGACATTTGGCCCTCCGTGGAATGAGTTTGACACCCCTGATCTAATGGGAAGGGACTTTATCTAGATTGAAGAGTTGCATGCACTCCCCAAAAGACAATAGGGTAAATGGATGATGATCACCATATCGGTGTTGGCTACAGACTACAAAATATAGAATCTAGATATCATTTTGACAGAAAATCTATGGACAGAAAACCATTTGAATACCTTATTATTTTGTAAAGAGGTCCTCAAATTTAATTGATTGACAAATGTCAGTAAAAAAAGACAGTATATATACACATTTTTTTACACAACTGGGATATGACAATAAAGTCAGACTTATTTCCAAATCATCCCAACCCCATGAAACTTGACTCAACCATTAAGATCATAACAATGTGCATGTCTGTGGCAGACTCTGCAAGATACTTTCACACTATCAATAGTGGTTGTGCAGAATTCTAGTGGGTACATGCACATGCTGAAAGACTAAGAAAATTAAGGTTGCATAATTGTGTGACCGTCTGGGTTTGAACCCAGGTTGTCTGCATCCCATTAGCATTACCTCTTATACAATAGTTAGTGCAGCAGAAACCTAACCCATGACCCTGGCATTGGAATTGCCCGCGCTGAAGACATCTATATCGGTCCGTTAATACAAGGCCCAGTGCACTGCTTTTCAGATTTTTTTTAAAACTAAAAAATGTATTTGACTGTTTACCAGCGTTTGTAATTTGAGTCTGATAATTATCGGTACAAATCAGTTATTCTGATAATACTTGAGGAATATAAAAATGACTTGCTTGAAATAGGTTTTCCAGATTCTTGAAATACTTTGCAAATGCAACTTGTGTGAAAACGGAAATCGTCTATTCATTCCTTTTCCATTTTAGTAGGCACGCTTATCCAGAGCAACTTACAGTAGTGCGTTTACATTTACATACTGGTCCCCCCCGTAGAAATTCAACCCACAACCCTAGAATTTCAAGCGCCATGCTCTACCAACTGAGCCACATCACAACATCACACTGCCAGTTCACACCTCTACCATCCAGAAGGAGGGATCAGTACAGGTGCATCAAAGCTGGGACCGAGAGACTGAAAAACAGCTTCTCTTTCAAGGCCATCAGACTGCTAAACAGCCATCACTAACTCAGAGAGGCTACTGCCTACATTGAGACCCAATCACTGGCCACATAAATGGATCACTAGTCACTTTATACAATGCACTCTAAATAATGTTTACATATCTTACATTACTCATATCACATGTATATACTGTAGTTGATACCATCTATTGCACCTTGCCTATGCCGCTCGGCCATCACTCATCCATATATTTATATGTACATATTCTCATTCACCCCTTCAGGTTTGTGTGTATTAGGTAGTCGTTGGGGAATTGTTAGATTACTTGTTATATATTATTACTGCACTGTCGGAACTAGAAGCACAAGCATTTCGCTACACTCGCATTAACATCTGCTAACCATGCCTATGTGACAAATACAATTTAATTAGTAAAATAATATATTTTTTTAAACAATATAAATGTATTTTTTTTTTATTACAATTTTTCAGGGGGTGCTGCAGCACCCTCAGCATCCCTGCTTCCCGCGGCTATGGGAGATTACACTTTTAGTAAAACAACGGTCCAGTGGAAATTATACACCGGTATAAATCATATACCCACTTTTTTTTTTTTTTGTGGAGGTATAAGGCTTATAAATTATGTAGTACAATAGAGAAATCATGCACAAAGTAGCCTACACAAAAGCACATGAAATACTGTATACTCACATGAGCGCCGCACACATAACCTAGTTTCAGCAGAATATCATCTGCAGGCAGCAAGAGCGCGCAGCACTCAACTGGTTTTGGTAAGGAGCAGCTCACGAAAGAATGACATCGTTAGCCGGTCAGGTAGGAAAGCTAACTAAGGCAACAACGGATATGAAAACCAGGTATTGAAAAAGTTTGGTCCGAAGTGTTTGTTTGTAGGCCATTTATGATTCCCAATTGTCATGCGCTGTTTGCATCAGGGGCATAGGCATGGATGGGCCTGGGTGGACACCCACTGGGGTGCCAGGCCCACCCAATCGGATTGATGCTGCTTAAGCATTGTTGTGGACTTACAACATATCTTATTTATTTTGAGTTAAAATCTGAAAAAAATCTATAGGAAAACTCATGAAACATAGGATTTCTTACACAGGGTGCCTTTCCCACTTCTCCAGGCATCACTACATAGGGCCGATAGAAAGCAGTCACACACAGCATGATGTTAAAGGATAAGCAGTCCATTCACAGACATTTTTACAATTAGCACAAAGCGGTGACCTAAAGTTGAAATGCAACAAATGTTTCACACTATCAGCAGCAGGTGTGCTGCAATAAAAATTTAGAAGCACAGTTCCAGTCACCAGATGATCATTTAAAACTTTACTTCCTGTTGAAAGTTAGTTTTGAAAAGGGAGAAGCTAACAAATTAGCAACAACACATGCTGCAGCCTCCACCAACTAGCCGACAACAAAAGCTAGCTAGCTAGACCATGGGGAAAAACTACTGCTCGCTATTGTGACCTGTTGGCTTTCGAGAAGGCAGAAGTTTCCATACGTTTTTGTAAAAAAAAATATAAAAAAATGTCCAAATGTGATAGGGCAAAAGTGACAGTGAAATCAACCTAATACAGTTGAATGGCAGATGCCTTCTATACAGCTTCTGATGGCCTAGCCAATAGCTGACTTATCTAGCTAGAATTTTACTGCATCTCCCTAGAGACCAGCAAATAAAAATCCTGATTGGATCTTTTTTCCATTTCTTTTCCAAAAAACTGAAGCAATTAAACTTGAAAATCATTGAAAATAATATTGTCATTATTTAATTAATCTGCTCTGAAGGCTTAGAAGACCCATTCCTCCTCACTGTGTCTGGATTAATAATAATTTGTAGAGCAGCTCTATTTTCCCTCAGCATGCATTTTTTCACTTCTGAATGGCTAAAGAATCCATATGTTGTTCAGAATTACTGGACATTTGGAACTCTTATTATGGTGGCGACTTGACAAAATTAGAATCATGGTCTTGAATTTAACTTTTTTTCTGGTCTCGGTCTTGGACCCATTGTTCTCCCCGGTCTCAGTCTTGACTCTGTCTTGCCCCTCACCCCGATTGGCTCCGGTCTTGAATCAGTCTCGCTTTAGGTAGTCTCGAACACAACTCTGCTAATATGTGATCAGATGTGATCCACTGAAGGGAAGCACCTTCATTACACACACACACACACACACACACACACACACACACGAGAGTCCAGCAGCAATGTCAAATTAAAAACAGAATATCTCTAAATCAGTGGTCACCAACCGGTTGATCGCGAGGCATTCCTAGTCGATCACCAAACATTTCTGTAGAAAAGCCAACGACAAAAGGCTTGCACTCATTTTTGTTTCGCTGTTGGGAGGTAGCTGCACTTGATTCAGAAGCCCTGCACACCGGGTAGGCAAAGTGTTCCTACCTGGAACCATTTCATTTGTCTAAAAAGACAAACTCCGCCTACTCGATGGACTGGGAAATTTGTGGCTAAATCGAGAGTGCCAACTGTGCTGGCCAATCGGATATCTCAAATCACCATGCCAACAGCTTCCACGACCCCAGCAAAGTTTGATACTCGCCTACGTGATTTCATGACTTTTAAACCATGACCAGAGAGACTGTCAAAGAATACAGCAAAGAACTGCTGTTATTATGAGTGAGTTCATGTCTAAGTTTTTATTTCATCACTGTCAACACTGTGTTTATTCAACACCATTGAATAAAAAAACAAAAGCGTGCTTCTCCCTACATCCGCACACACTGCAGCTGCAATGAATGAGTAAGTGTATTGATAGCCCTGCATTTGAATTATTATTAACAGATAGTCATGTCTACTTTAAAATTGAGGAATAGTCCCCTCTCTGGTCAGTCTCACCGGAGGAAAAGAAGGAGAGAGCAGGGACCGTGAGAGGCGGACCCTCTACACCAATGTGTCTGAGGAAACATTATTGAGATGGTGACCGAAGTCAGCTTGAAGGAGGCCAGCCAGCCACAAGGAGTAGGTAGAGCGCGGTGGGACAAGGAAATCCCGGCCTGCCAAACCATCCCCTAACCCGGAAGACGCTGTGCCAATTGTGCACCGCCTCATGGGTATCCCGGTCACAGCTGGCTGTGACACAGCCTAGGATCGAACCCAGGTCTGTAGTGATACCTCAAGCATTGCGATGCAGTGTCTTAGACCGCAACGCCACTCAGGAGACCAAGGAAGCAACATTTTAATTATTTTCATTCATGCACATTCATCACCTTACTTCCCACACACTAAAATTGTTCAGTAATTATTCTCAAAAGCAAGTGTCTGACTCACTACGGATCCAGACCAGCATTAGTTCATAACTGAAGATCCAGAATAGCATCAATGTTTACAGATCGAGCATAACAGGGTCCTCCACTGACCTACATTTTTGCAACAAACATTATAGAAATTTTGCAGTTGGTCTTAGTGCTTGAGAACCACAGAGAATGTGTGGGCTGAAAACTTGATGCACTAGTGATCCATTGTTTTCAGAGAACACTTGTGTTGCATGACAGTTACTTTTGCCATCAATAGGCCTAGCTGAAGAAAAAAAAGTAACCTTAATTTTCAGACAAATGAAATGGTTCCAAATAGGAACACTGCCTACCCTGTGGCTATGGGAAAACTTTCCAGAAGGACAAATATCTCTGCAGCACTCCACCAATCAGACCTTTATG
Source organism: Salmo salar (assembly GCF_965601325.2). Taxonomy (NCBI): domain Eukaryota; kingdom Metazoa; phylum Chordata; class Actinopteri; order Salmoniformes; family Salmonidae; genus Salmo; species Salmo salar. Next base: position 40,444,793 of record NC_138302.1, on the reverse strand, counting down.
TTAGAGTGGCCAGACAGAAGCCTTTATGGTAGAGTGGCCAGACGGAAGCCACTCCTCACTAAAAGGCACATGACAGCCCGCTTGGAGTTTGCCAAAAGGCACCTAAAGGACTCTCAGACCATGAGAAACAAGATTCAAGTGTCAAGTCTGGAAGAATCCTGGAACCATCACTACGGTGAAGCACGGTGGTGGCAACATCATGCTATGGGGATGTTTTTCAGCGGCAGGGACTGGGAGACTAGTCAGGACCGAGGGAAAGATGAACAGAGGAAAGTACAGAGAGAGATCCTTGATGAAAACCTGCTCCAAAGCATTCAGGACCTCAGACTGGGGTGAAGGTTTACCTTCCAACAGGACAACAACCCTAAGCACACAGCCAAAACAATGCAGGAATGGCTTCGGGACAAGTCTCAATGTCCTTGAGTGGCCCAGCCAGAGCCTGGACATGAACATCTCTGGAGAGACCTGAGAATAGCTGTGCAGCGACGCTCCTGACCCAACCTGACAGAACTTGAGGGGATCTGCAGAGAAGGATGGGAGAAACTTCCCAAATACAGGTGTGCCAAGCGTGTAGCGTCATACCCAAGAAGACTCGAGACTGTAATCGCTCCAAAGGTGCTTCAACAAAGTACTGAGTAAAGGGTCTGAAAATGTCACATGTACATATGTTTTACATTTTTTGCAAAATTTCTAAAAAACGTTTTTTGCTTTGTCATTATGGGGTATTGTGTGTAGATAGATGTGTGGGAAAAAAACAATAACACATTTTAGAACAAGGTAACGTAACAAAATGTGGAATAAGTCAAGGGGTCTGAATACACTAATCTTTCTACATTGAACAAAAATAAAAACACAACCTGTTAGTGAGCATTTCTCCTTTGCCAAGATAATCCATTCACCTGACAGGTATGACATATCAAGAAGCTGATTAAACAACATGATCATTACACAGGTGCACCTTGTGCTGGGGACAATAAAAGGCCACTAAATGTGCAGTTTTGTCACACAACACAATGCCACAAATGTCAAGTTGAGGGAGCGTGCATTTTGGCATGCTGACTGCAGGAATGTCCACCAGAGCTGTTGCTATTTCTCTACCATAAGCTGCCTCCAACATCGTTTTAGAGAAATTGGCAGTACGTCCAAACGGCCTCACAACCACAGACCACGTGTAACCACACCAGCCCAGGACCTCAACATCCGGCTTCGTCACCTGTCAGATCGTCAGACCAGCCACCCGAAAAGCTGATGAAACTGAGGAATATTTGTGTCTGTAATAAAGTCCTTTGAGGGGAAAACTCATTCTGGTTGTCTGGGCCTGGCACTCAAGTGGGTGGGCCTATGCCCTCCCAGGCCCACCAATTGCTGCACCACCGCACAGTCAAGTGATATCCATACATATAGTCCTACTGAATTTATTTCAATTGACTGATTTCCTTATATGAACTGTAACTCAGAAAAATGCGCTTATATATATATATTTATATAACTCACGCAGTCTCCTCTGAACAGTTAATGTTGAGATGTGGCTGTTACTTGAACTCTGTGAAGTATTTATTTGGGCTGCAATTTCTGAGGCTTGTAACTAATTAACTCATCCTCTGCAGCAGAGGTAACTCTGGGTCTTCCTTTCCTGTGGCGGTCCTCATGAGAGCCAGTTTCATCATAGCTCGATGGTTTTTGCGACTGCTCTTGAAGAAACTTTCAAAGTTCTTGACTTTTTCCGCATTGACTGACCATGTCTTAAAGTAATGACTTTCTGTTGTTTCTCTTTGCTTATTTGAGCTGTTCTTGTCATATGAACTTGCTCTTTTAATATCAAACAGGGCTATCTTCTGTATACCACCCCTACCTTGTCACAGCACAAGTGATTGACTCAAATGCATTAAGGAGGAAAGAAATACCACAAATTAGGCACACCTGTTAATTGAAATGCATTCCAGGTGACTACCTCATGAAGCTGGTTGAGAGAATGCCAAGAGTGTGCAAAGCTGTCATCAAGGCAAAGAGTAGCTATTTGAAGAATCTCAAATATAAAATATATTTTGATTTGTTAACACTTTTTTGATTACCACATGATTCCATGTGTTATTAAATAGTTTTGATGTCTTCACTATTATTCTACAATGTAGAAAATAGTAAAAATAAAGAAACTCTGGAATGAGTAGGTGGTACTATATTTATTTATTTATTTTTCTAAATGATTAAATACATTTACCTCAATAGTTTTGTTAGTGACATAAAAAAAAATGTAGATTAGATAAATAACATTTTTAGTTTAACTCGAGTAGTGGCAGCCAGGAAAAGTGTAACAAATTAGTTTCTGTGAGAATTACAGAGGGGGCAGATACCCCACGTTACCCTAGGCTGCTAGATGGAGATTACAATATCTGTCTAGAAACTGGGCTAGACCCAAGACCGTTCCTCTCACTGGATCCTACAAAGTCTTTCTGCAAAGACAGCTCAGCCCCAAATTATTTTAAATGCGGTTCTTAGTACGTCAATTAGATCATACAACACGACGTTGTTTGGTATTGAAATAATTATTCAAATAGTCTAGGCTACTATAAAATTATATAAAGTAGGTTATCCCTCAACTAGCCTATAGGCGTGACAGGCCCAGAGCACAATAGCGCGAATGCGATTCTGCATGATTGCTGCGCTGCGTCAACATTTTTTAAACACGTGAACCCTCGCAATAGTATATATTGTATGTAGGTCTTTACCTTCTGGCCATATGTCAAAACAAATTAAATGAAGACGCATCGTCTTTTACCTGGCAATCCAATTTGATTTGATTTTCCGTTTCGTTTGCGTCTTCTCTTGCTCCAATGGCAATATCCCAAACGAGAGAGGCTAAATATATCGTTACAAATCCACCACCAAGGTGACGAGGTCTGGAAACCAAGCAATCAGCCTCACAAGAGTAAGCTACTGAGAAGCGTCAGAAACATATTCGAAATCCATTATGGGCTTTTTGTTGCAAAAGTTTTTTTTTAAAAGCAGCGAATTGCTTCACAGTCCCTTTGAACGACACCGAAAATGGACGCGAACGCTAGGAATATAATTACCGGCAATTGGAAGCCCGACATATTCCATTGTGAGCCTCTCTTCCAACAACAACCACTAGGTGGCGACAAAGTAACACTTCCGTTAGGTTTTCAGAATAAAAGTCCCCTTATCCAAAAACGCATGCAAAGTGTGACTGTCAGTGCCCACAGGCATTTTGTAAAGTGTTATTTTATTTATTTCCTATTAGTTAAACCTCATTGGAATCATTGGAACACATCTGTTTTATTTACTTAATCTTAAGAACAAAAAATATATTGTCTTAACTAAAAACCAGTTCAGTCAGCTCACCAAAAACACATTTTATTAGAATGGAAGTTGCAAATTACCAAGTGGCAACTGCAGATCATGCTGCTTGCTTAGGGAGTGCCCCTTCCACCCGATTCGGCTCCTACCCAGCGCAAACTCAGGACCTCTGCCTCGCAAGCACACATGACCGCCCTCCTAGAGCGTTCCAACCCATTGCACTGCCAAAAAATGTCTATTTCAATAGCACAAGGGGTGACACTTTCAGGCTGAGGAGTGAGTTTCATAGATCCCCATCTGCTACATATGCACAAATAGATCAGTAAATCAGTAACAGCATCCACAAAATAAAATGAAGACTAATGATAATGTAAATTAACCATTATGATCATTTTTACACTCATCCATATTAGGCTAGCAGAAGACTGCTGTTTTTGAACATATTGTAGCAAATTCAGGGCTAAGCCCAATTCGGGACTCTGACACTTCTTGATGAGATCACTAGTTGTTGTACAAAGGTCTCTACATGCTTACTGAATGCTACTGCCATCCCCATGTTTATCTCACAAGTCCCTTGGGACACACTTCTATTTCTAATACCAGCATAGCGAATATGTAGCCCGACCAGGACACAAACCCAGGTTACTGCTACTGTGAGTCCAAAACTTAAATTGTTACACCAATAGGTTTGAACTTTCTGATGAGATATTAAAACGTTATTTATTGTGTGTCCCTTTTGGGAAATTTGTCTTGCATCTCGACAAACAACAGCACAGCATCACCAATAAGTGGGGCGGCAGGTAGCCTAGTGGTTAGAGTGTTGGACTAGTAACCGGAAGGTTGCAAGATTGAATCCCTGAGCTGACAAGGTAAAAATCTGTTGTTCTGCCCCTGAACAAGGCAGTTAACCCACTGTTCCCAGGCCATCATTGAAAATAAGAATTTCTTCTTAACTGACTTGCCTAGTAAAATACATAAATCACAAGCAATAACTACAGCAGACATGTTCATCAATTCAGGTGGGGGGGTGAGCAGTTATTTATACTGGTGGGAATTAATGATTTCTGGGCTCTGGCGGTTTTGTAAAGATGGACTCTGCATCGGCGGCCTGATGGTATGAGCTGGTACTCCTGGTTGAGTGGGTGTGTCAGATCAGTGGCAATTCTCGCTCCTGCCCTCAGTACTCTCTCCAAGAACAGCGTTTCCATGTTCTTGAGATGAACTCCTGATATATAATTAATCTCCTCATGACATACAGTCGTTGTTGTCCCTTTTTGTATATCTGTTTTGTGTTTGCAGTCCAGGAGAGTTTTGAGTCAATTATAGTTCCAAGATATTTGTGCTGCTCAACTGATTCTATTTGCTCTGAGTCAATGTGAATGGGCCCGGGATCATCTTTTAAAGTTCTGAAGTTTATTGTCATTTCCTTGTTGGGTTTTTTTTCACATAAAAATGAGTCTGTTTTCCTTCCACCATTGGGTTAAATGTGTTCTTTCTGTCCTGTAGTCATCCTCGGACCCCTAGGTGTGTTCCTAGGTTTGTACAATATGCTTTCTGAATGCTACTAAAGGATGTTCACACCCAAAAGCCTTGTTTTCACCTTCATTATCTGATCAAGATGATCCAAACAAGTTCTGTCACGTTTACACAAGGTAATAAAATGTGTCTGTTATCTGTCTACTGTGTCCGCATTGTGACCATATTTCCCTATAATATCTATCTGCAGTCTGCAGTAACTACAAGGAACAGTTCAGTGTTGTAGTAATTGAGACCACATATTGAGTGTCTTGGTCTGGTCTCAGTGTCTGATACATTTTTACTCGGTCTTGACTCGGTCTCAGACAATGAGGAATCATAATTTCTTCCAGAGACCAGCCGAGACAAGCAGAGCGAAAAACTCATAATTGCAGTGGTCATGTTCCACTGCTTAGATGTTGCATGCATCAACCAATGGTTGATGCCACGTCATTGAATGTGTCATCGACAGACAGATTGCTATAACATATGACATAAGATCTGGCTACGTCTATCAGTACATTTCCACATAACACAATAATTCCAATAGCCATTCTAGCTTTGCCCTCGTTTGGGAGAGAGCAAGTAGCTGAGGTAGTGCTAGGTATCAACAGCCAATCCAGTAGGGTCTGGAAGCTATAGTGAGCTTCAATTGGTCAATAGCTTTGCGTTATCGTAGAGTATTTGCATAAAGTTCAGCTTTCTCCAACTTTGGTCCTGCTCTGTTCACACTTTCTCGCCCATGCTCGCATCGCCCAACGGTCCCCCCGTCCACTTCGCTTCCCTCCACTGAAAATGAATGGGGCTCTGTTGTTTCATCGCCCCCATAGTGTTATGTGGAAATGCACTGTGAGCAGAGGAGCGTGACCAGTATCAGCTTCCATTCCCTCAGCGCATTAAACTGCTTCGCCAAGCCAAATATCCACACTCCTTTCATGACACATTAATATCTTATCGCCTATTGAAACATGGGCTTCCTTCTTTTCTCAATAGTTACCTACTGTCCATTACATTCGTTGAACAACTTGCAAACTTTGTGGCATTCTAATGCCAGTGTTTGTCCATGGAGATTGCATGGCTGTGTGCCTGATTTTGTACACCTGTCAGCAACGGGTGTGGCTGAAATAGCCGAATCCGCTAATTTGAAGAGTGTCCACATACTTTTGTATATGTAGAAAATACTGTATCTTCACCAAATCTATGCAAATTGGTATTCTTCCAAAAGATTTTAAAATTGTCAAAGTTATCTCCCTCTATAAATCGGAATTTCATTGATTTGCTGGTAGGCAAGGGTGGGAGAAATTGTTTGAAAGTTGCACACTCACTATTAGTAAGGGGAGACTGGGGGAAGATGTAACATATTTTGTCTTTCTACCTATTATAGACCTGTTTGGGTTAGGGATCATGTGTAGAGTGGCTCTCTATTTGCTCTCAGCATGCATTTTCTTCACCTTTCTGAATGTCTTTATTTTTGTAAATTTTATTGAACATTTATTTAACTAGGCAAGTCAGTTAAGAACAAATTCTTATTTACAATGACGGCCTACCAAATGGCAAAAGGCCTAAAGAATCCATATGTAATATATATATATATATCAGTTAAACAAAGCATATTAACTATAATTGTACATTTTATATTTAGCATACAAGAAGAAACATGTTTGATTAGCTTTGTGTGTGTGTGTGTGTGTGTGTGTGTGTGTGTGTGTGTGTGTGTGTGTGTGTGTGTGTGTGTGTGTGTGTGTGTGTGTGTGTGTGTGTGTGTGTGTGTGTGTGTGTGTGTGTGTGTGTGTGTGTGTGTGTGTGTGTGTGTGTTAAGCTACATGGAAGGGATAATTGAGTAGTTTGGTTCATCAGGCTGACCCCCAGTCCTCGCTTGAAATTATTGAGGCATGATGAGGTTTTTGCAATATGAAGATAAGAATTTCAGAGTATGGTTCCCCTGTATCTGGTAGAGAATTTACTTTGTGAGGTGTGGGGAGGGTGAAGGTTATCGCAGTGTTAAATAGATGGATTTCAGAATTAACCTGGAAGAATCCATTTAAGGGTTTAGGTAAACTGTCTGGGAGGTATGAGTATTTGTAGATGGAAGTGCATAACTGGCGTACATTAATGTTGTAAACAGACAAGATATTGAGTTTCTCAAATAAAGTTGCAGATGGAGCTAGGTAATTAGAGGAGGTAGCTAGTCTTGCAAATGTCTTTGTATGATGAGTGATTTGTGTAGGTAGGAGGCATATGTACTGGCCAAGCCAATATTACAGTAAATGAGATATGGGTAAATTAAGCTATAGTATAGAGTTAGGAAGCAAGCCTGAGGAACCAAACAACTAATCTTTCTGATGATAACAACAAATTTCATTGCTTTGCTACAGACAAATGTAATATGGCATTTCCAGGATAACTTTTCATGAATTAGAACTCAGAGGAAACTAGTGGATGTGACTTGTTTCATTTCATTCCCACCAATTGAGATTCTGTCTCTTTTCTTTACAATATTTCTTATTCTTACTAGTTTTTAGAATAAAGTTAGATTTTTTAACATTTAAAGATCATTTTTTATCTGAAACCATTCAGAAAATTTGGCCATACCTGAGTTGGCTTCATTAATTTGTGAATCAAAATGATTGTGTGATAAAATGAAATCGGTATCATCAGCAAAGAGAATGGGAAGTACAGTAGAAGACACAGCAGCAAGGTCATTGACATAGATTAGGAATAACAAAGGTCCAATTATCGAACCCTGTGGCACAGCACAGGATATCTTGGCCCTGGTAGATGCACAGCCGTTTGCATAAACAAATTGTTCTCTAGCATAAACATATAACCAATTATATGTTCAATCATGAAAACAGTAATAATGCAATTTAAAAAGTAATGTTTCATGATCAACCGTGTCAAATGCTTTGGATAGATAAAAAAAAACAAATGCCAAAAAAGTATATTCATTGTTGTAAAGGCTGTAAAGATTTTATCCACGAGTTGCAAAAGAGCCAAATCTACGGAGTAGTTTTTACAAAAAACATATTGGTGTTCATTAAGAATACGGTGTTGATTTAAATGTTTCAACATTCTCTTATACACACATTTTTCTAGGATTTTAGAAAAACATGGTAGTTCAGATATTGGGCGAAAATTTGTAAAAGATCTTGGGTCCCAAGATTTATAGTGGGGGATACCTTTGGAATTTTCAAATCTTTAGAAACAATACCAATTTGCATAGATTTGGAGACGATACTGTATACACTACATATACAAAAGTATGTGGACACCCTTTGAAATTAGTGGATTCGGGTATTTCAGCCACACCCGTGCTGACAGGTGTACAAAATCAGGCACACAGGCATGCAATCTCCATAGACAAACATTGGCATTAGAATAGCCTTACTGAGGAGCTCAGTGACTTTCAACGTGGCACCATCATAGTGCTCATTCCAACAAGTTAATGAGTCAAATTTCTGCCTTGCTACAGTTGCCCCGATCAACTGTAAGTGCTATTATTGTGAATTGGAAACGTCTAGGAGCATCAATGGCTCAGCCGCGAAGTGGTAGGCTGCACAAGCTCACAGAACGGGACCGCCGAGTGCTGAAGCGCATAGTGCGTAAAAATCACTTGTCATCGGTTAAAACACTCACTATCGAGTTCCAAACTGCATCTGGAAGCTACGTCAGCACAATAACTGTTCGTCAAGAGCTTCATGAAATGGGTTTCCATGGCCGAACAGCCGCACACAAGCCTATGATCACAATGCGCAATGCCAAGCGTCGGCTGGAGTTGTGTACAGCTCGCAAGCCATTGGACTTTGAAACAGTAGAAAGGCGTTCTCTGGAGTGAAGAATCACGCTTCAGCATCTGGCAGTCAGATGGACGAATCTAGGTTTGGCGGACGCCAGTAGAACGCTACTTTCCCGAATGCAGATGGTCAACTGTAAAGTTTGGTGGAGAAGGAATAATGGTCTGGGGCTGTTTTTCATGGGCTAGGCACCTTAGTACCAGTGAAGGGACATCTAAATGCTACAGCATACAATGACATTCTAGATGATTCTGTGCTTCCAACTTTGTGGCAACAGTTTGGGGAAGGCCCTTTCCTGTTTCAGCATAACAATGCCCCCATGCACAAAGCGAGGTCCATACAGGAATGGTTTGTCGAGATCGGTGTGGAAGAACTTAACTGGCCTGCACAGAGCCCTGACCTCAACCCCATCGAACATCTTTGGGATGAATTGGAACGCCGACTGCGAGCCAGGCTTAATCGCCCAACATCAGTGCCCGACCCCCCTAATGCTCTTGTGGCTGAATGGAAGCAATTCCCCGCAGCAATGTTCCAAGATCTAGTGGAAAGCCTTCCCAGAAGAGGGGCATTGCTATTGGGAAACCGGGCCGAGGATAGTTCTTACGAGGCTTAAGAGGTCAAAGCAAAAAATTCTGATCTGCCTGTCCAGACTGAGGTCACATATGGAGCACTAAAATTGTATTAGGATTTAGATCCACATATGGATGTAGTATAAATCTGAACTCAAACATTTTTGTTGTTGTTTACACATTAGGGAAAGATCAAATAGGTATCAAATATTCCAAAAACAGTGCCTTCGGAAAGTATTCAGACCCCTTCACCTTTCCCACATTTTGTTACGTTACAGCCTTATTCTAAAATAGATTTGTTGATCATTTATCTACACACAATACCCCATAATGACAAAGCGAAAGCAGGTTCTTAGAAATCTTTGTAAATGTATAAAAAATCTAAAACTGAAATACCTTATTTACACACACTACCATTCAAAAGTTTGGGGTCACTGAGAAATGTCCTTGTTATTGAAAGAAAAGCAAATGTTTGTCCATAAAAATTACATCAAATTGATCAGAAATACAGTGTAGACGTTGTTAATGTTGTAAGTGACTATTGTAGCTGGAAACGGCTGATTTTTAAAAATGTAATATCTACATAGGCGTACAGAGGCCTATTATCAGCAACCATCACTCCTGTGTTCCAATGGCACGTTGTGTTTGCTAATCCAAGTTTATCATTTTAAAAGGCTAATTGATCCTTAGAGGAGAAGTACATTAGAGTGTCTAGTTTGAGAAACAGATTCCTCACAAGTCCTCAACAGGCAGCTTCATTAAAAAGTACCCGCAAAACACCAGTCTCAACAACAGTGAAGAGGCGACTCCGGGATGCTGGCCCTCGAGGCAGAGTTACAAAGAAAAAGCCATATCTCAGACTTGCCAATAAAAAAAAAGATTAAGATGGGCAAAAGAACAGACACTGGACAGAGAAACTCTGCCTAGAAGGCCAGTATCCTGGAGTCGCCTCTTCACTGTTGACATTGAGACTGGTGTTTTGCAGGTACTATTTAATGAAGCTGCCAGTTGAGGACTTGTGAGGTGTCTGTTTCTCAAAGTAGACACTCTAATGTACTTGTCCTCTTGCTCAGTTGTGCACCGGGGCCTCACATTCCTCTTTCTATTCTGGTTAGAGCCAGTTTGCGCTGTTCTGTGAAGGGAGTACACAGCGTTGTATGAGATCTTCATTTTCTTGGCAATTTCTCGCATGGAATAGCCTTAATTTCTCAGAAGAAGAATAGACTGACGAGTTTCAGAAAAAAGTTATTTGTTTCCGGCCATTTTGAGCTTGTAATCGAACACACAAATGCTGATGCTCCAGATACTCAACTAGTCTAAAGAAGGCCAGTTTTATTGCTTCTTTAATCAAGACAACAGTTTTCAGCTGTGCTAACATATTTTCAAAAAGGTTTTCTAAGGATCGTGCCAGGCTTTTTTCCGCTACACTCAATTTGAGTGGGTTGAGTCACTGACGTGATCTTCCTGTCTGGTTTTGCGCCCTCCCTGTCTCAGTCCCCAGTGTCTATGCTGCAATAGTTTTTGTGCCAGGGTGCTAAGGTCAGTCCATCCTATCTGGTGTAATTCTCCTGTCTTATCTGTTGTCCTGTATGATCTTAAGTATGCTCCCTCTAATTTTCCCATCCCTCTCTGTCTCCCCTCCTGGAGGACCTAGGACCATGCCTCAGGATTACCTGGCCTGACGACTCTTGGCTGTTCACCTTGCCGTGCTGCTGCTCCAGTTTCTGCTGTTCTGCCTGCAGCTATGGAACCCTGACCAGTTCACTGGACGTGCTGCCTTGACCTGCTGTTTTGACCCTCTTTCTCCCTTTCTACCGTACCTTCTGTCTCAAGCTCTGAATGCTCGGCTATGAAAAGCCAACTGACATTTACTTCTGAGGTGCTGACCCTCTATAATCACTATGATTATTATTTGACCCTGCTGGTCATCTATGAATGTTTGAACATCTTGAAGAAGGATAGGTTTCTTCCTAGGTTCCTGCCTTTCTAGGGAGTATTTCCAAACCACAGTGCTTCTACATCTGCATTGCTTGCTCTTTGGGTTTTTAGGCTGGGTTTCTGTATGATGAAGTAAAAAGGGCTTTATAAATACATTTGATTGATTGATCTAGGGCTACTTAAGACAGAGCTTTTCAAAACCAAAGTGTAGATATAATAAAATTTTATTTTGCAATTATCTTTGTTCTTTATGCAGGTAATATGATTTTTGTGATGTCTTTTCGAAGTCTAGAATATTTCCTGCTGTTCACAGGCGACTGGTCATTTCAAGTAATTACATATACCTATTTATTCTTGAAGAATGTCTTAGGCAATATTAGTCCATTGTTTTTAGTCATATATACTGGAAAAAACTACAGTGAGAGAAAAATGTATTTGATCCCCTGCTGATTTTGTACGTTTGCCCACTTACAAAGAAATGATCAGTCTATAATTTTAATGGTAGGTTTATTTGAACAGTGAGAGACAGAATAACAAAAAAGAAAAGAAAAACGCATGTCAAAAATGTTATAAATTGATTTGCATTTTAATGAGGGAAAAAAGTATTTGACCCCTCTGCAAAAGATGACTTAGTACTTGGTGGCAAAACCCTTGTTGGCAATCACAGAGGTCAGACATTTCTTGTAGTTGGCCACCAGGTTTGCACACATGTCAGGAGGGATTTTGTCCCACTCCTCTTTGCAGATCTTCTCCAAGTCATTAAGGTTTGGAGGCTGACGTTTGGCAACTCGAACCTTCAGCTCCCTCCACAGATTTTCTATGGGATTTAGGTCTGGAGACTGGCTAGGCCACTCCAGGACCTTAATGTGCTTCTTCTTGAGCCACTCCTTTGTTGCCTTGGCCGTGTGTTTTGGGTCATTGTCATGCTGGAATACCCATCCACGACCCATTTTCAATGCCCTGGCTGAGGGAAGGAGGTTCTCACCCAAGCTTTGACGGTACATGGCCCCGTCCATTGTCCCTTTGATGCGGTGAAGTTGTCCTGTCCCCTTGCCAGAAAAACACCCCCAAAGCATGTTTCCACCTCCATGTTTGACGGCGGGGATGGTGTTCTTGGGGTCATAGGCAGCATTCCTCCTCCTCCAAACACGGCGAGTTGGGTTGATGCCAAAGAGCTCAATTTTGGTCTCATCTGACCACAACACTTTCACCTAGTTGTCCTCTGAATCATTTAGATGTTCATTGGCAAACTTCAGACAGGCATGTATATGTGCTTTTTTGAGCAGGGGGACCTTGCGGGCACTGCAGGATTTCAGTCCTTCACGGCGTAGTGTGTTACCAATTGTTTTCTTGGTGACTATGGTTCCAGCTGCCTTGAGATCATTGACAAGATCCTCCCGTGTAGTTCTGGGCTGATTCCTCACCGTTCTCATGATCATTGCAACTCCACGAGGTGAGATCTTGCATGGAGCCCCAGGACGAGGGAGATTGACAGTTCTTTTGTGTTTCTTCCATTTGCGAATAATCGCACCAACTGTTGTCACCTTCTCACCAAGTTGCTTGGCGATGGCCTTGTAGCCCATTCCAGCCTTGTGTAGGTCTACAATCTTGTCCCTGACATCCTTGGAGAGCTCTTTGGTCTTGGCCATGGTGGAGAGTTTGGAATCTGATTGATTGATTGCTTCTGTGGACAGGTGTCTTTTATACAGGTAGCAAACTGAGATTAGGAGCACTCCCTTTAAGAGTGTGCTCCTAACCTCAGCTCGTTACCTGTAAAAAAGACACCTGGGAGCCAGAAATCTTTCTGATTGAGAGGGGGTCAAATACTTATTTCCCTCATTAAAATGCAAATCAATTAATAACATTTTTGACATGAGTGTTTCTGGATTTTTTTGTTGTTATTGTGTCTCTCACTGTTCAAATAAACCTACCATTAAAATTATAGACTGATAATTTCTTTGTCAGTGGGCAAACGACCAAAATCAGCAGGGGATCAAATACTTTTTTCCCTCACTGTATATAAACGCAATATGCAACAATTTCAACAATTTTACTGAGTTTCAGTCAACTGAAATCAGTCAATTGAAATGAATTCATTAGGCCTTAATCTATGGATTCCACAACTGGGCAGGAGCGCAGCCATGGGTGGGCCTGGGAGGACATAGACCCACCCACTTGGGAGCCAGGCCCAGCCAATCAGAATGAGTTTATCCCCACAAAAGGCCTTTATTACAGACAGAAATACTCCTGTTTTATCAGCTGGTCTCAGACGATCCCGCAGGTGAAGAAGCCAGATGTGGAGGTCCTTAGCTGGTGTGGTTACACGTAGTCTGCGGTTGTCAGGCCGGTTGGATATTCTGCCAAATTCTCTAAAACAACATTGGAGGCAGCGGATGGTAGAGAAATGAACATTAGATTCTCTGGCAACAGCTCTTGTGGAAATTCCTGCAGTCAGCATGCCAATTGCACACTCCCTCAGAACAAGACATCTGTGGCATTGTGCCATGTGATAAAACTGCACCTTTCAGTGTCCTTTTATTGGCCCCAGCACAAAGTGCACCTGTGTAATGATCATGCTGTTTAACAAAAGGGTGCACAAAATGAGACTTTTTCAATACACTCAAAAAACATATTTAAGATATTTTATTTCAGCTCAAGAAACATGGGACCAACACTTTACATGTTGCGTCTTATTTTTGTTCAGTATAAGTGTTTGTAAACAATTTGTAGTTTAAATAAGATAAGACTATCAATCCTTGCATCCAGCTTGCTGTGAATTTGAGAATGGTTATATTTCCTCAGCCCCATCCCTCAATTAACCAAACAAAGCGGCAGGGGCAGGCTGTTGAAATGGCAGGTTGCGGCTTTAAATGAATTCACCTTTGTTAGCTACATTTGTGATTTCTGACTAAAGACATTAAAAAAAATTGCAAGCCATCGTATTCCTTAAATTCAGGCTTGATTTAAAACATCTGATAACCCCTTTTGTTCTATGAGGAGAAAAATATTGTTTGTGGATTAAAACAATTGAAGTCACATTGATGTACTTTTACTTAATACAATAACTCCTTGAAACATTGAGAAAGGCCTTTTATTCAACCATATATCCAAATAAAGAACATGGGTACATATAAGACCACAGAAAAACAAGAAAGCAATTTCCAGAGTAATGAACCAAATTTTTAAGCCAAAGAATAACTCTGTCCTAAAAAGATTTTGGTTGTGAGAACAACCACTCACTAACCAGGTGGCCATCCAACCTTTTTATGTGAGTAAAGTACGTTGGATAAAAAAAAAAAAAGTCACAGTCCTGATGGAAACAGCAAATAGTGTCAGTAAACTTTCCAAATGTCAACAAAACACAATAAGCTACACAAGGTGGGAACTTTGTGTTTCTGGAAAATTAATTACATGAGAAATGGCAGTGGAAACACCTTGATACTCTAAAATGTTGATATAATAACCATCATAGCAAAGTAAACTTGGAGTCACGTGATGGTAACATCTCTAGTTGGAAATTGCGCATTTAGTTTTAGAATATTTGCATGAAAATCTGTCACCAATTGGATAAAAACCGAGCTACTGTGATAACGAGAAACTTAATTTAATTTGTGCCACTTCATCCAACATAAGGGACAGTACACTGACTTAAGAATTTAAAAAAAGTACAATCTACTCCAGAAAAACTTTCTAAAATGAATTAAGAACAGGAGAATTCTGGGATATATCCAATAGCTGGGACAATCTTTAAATGTGTCCACTATTTGGGGCAAACAAAATAATCAGACACTTCGAATCTGGGGCTCATGGCATAGTTATATCTGTTGCCTTAATTGTCACCAAGTTATCAAGAGTCCACTCAGCATAAGACTCATTATTATATGGTGCTGTAATAGAAACTAGGCAGTCATTGCTTCTTGCCCTTGCTGGGTTTGGCCAATAGGGCAGGATCAATGTCCTCTGCAGAAAGCCCTATGGTGGAGAAAAGGCGAGCAGCGCGCTCGGACAGGGTTCCCCCACACTTCATCCCCCGTGCAATCAGTTCCGCTTTTAGCCTGTCCAACCCCAAAGTCTCCAACTCCTTGTCTGAGTGCACTGCCTGGAGGTCTAAGGGTGCATCTTCACACTGCATACCAGGGGAGAAACACACATGAGTTAATCTTTAAAAGTAACTGTTCATTACACTGTTCTATTTTGCATGACTGCAATTAGTCTTGTTGCAATGTCCTTTCGTGGTGCATTGTGAGCCATTAAACATCTTTGGTCATCCCAACTTCTCATTTGCATTATGGTCACAAGGAAAGCTGCTTAAATTCTGTGATGACCTTCCCTGTGGCTCAGTTGGTAGAGCATGGTGTTTGTAACGCCAGGGTTGTGGGTTCGATTCCCACGGGGGCCAGTGCAAAAAATAAATAAATAAATACATTAAATGAAATGGATGCATTCACTACTGTAAGTTGCTCTGGATAAGAGTGTCTGCTAAATGACTAAAATGTAAATGTAATGACCCAGAACAACGAAGGAGCAAGTATGGATAATGAAAATGTAAAACATTAAATAATGAACTAACAAGGCCCAAGAGGACAAATCTTGAGTGGAACATTAAGAAACTCACAGCGGCTTGGTTGACGCTACTCTGAGCTACGCCTAGATTGTTGGTCTTCGGGAATGTTTCTTCTGTGGGGACCACCTCCTTCTGCTCCCCACTACCACCTGAAGCTGCTGCCGCTGCTTGAGATCGTGTCTGCACCTCTGCTGGGCTCTCTGGAGAGCTGGGTCCTGAGATGGAGTTGCTGCTTGCACTAGGAGCTTCTGAAGTTGCTGTGTGTTCCGCTCTGCTCTGAGAGGCTGATGTGTGAGCTGACGTTGCTCCCTTTACGGGACAATCGGGTACCCCTGAACCTGAAGCAGATGTGGAGGGAGAGTTCCCGCTTTCGCTTGCATCATCATCATCCTCAGAGCTGTCCAGGTCATCCAGGCCACCAACACCCGTCCTGTAATATCCAAAACATTCCACTATCAGTTTTGTCCTCATGACACTTTTTTGGCATGTTTTATTATTATATTTTTTTTTTTAAAGAGTCTGCAAAGATTATTATTATATTTATTTTTTTACAAAAATGTTAAACCAAGATGACAAAGCTCATTCACCAAAAGCATTTCTTCTTGCTTTTCCCTTGGCCTTTGTTTGGAGGTGGCTTTTTGCGTTTTGGTGCCTCGTCTACTTTCACTAGTCCGCTGGAAGAGGCTTGCATTCCTAAAAAACAGACTGTTACTCATCCTTGAATTAGTTCTATGGAACAAACAGCTCTATACATTCATCATTTTCCACAGCACAGATCATTAAGAATATATATATACAGCACCAGTCAAAAGTTTGGATACACATACTCTTTCAATGGTTTTTCTTTATGTTTACTATTTTCTACATGGTAGAATAATAGTGAAGACAACAAAACTATGAAATAACATATGGAATCATATAGTAACCAAATAAAGTGTTAGACAAATCAAAATATATTTTATATTTGAGATTCAAATAGCCACTTTTGGCCTTGACAGCTTTGCAAACGCTTGGCATTCTCTCAACCAGCTTCACCTGGAATGTTTTTCCAACAATCTTGAAGGAGTTCCCACATATGCTGAGCACTTGTAGGCTGCTTTTCCTTCACTCTGTGGTGCAATTCATCCCAACCATCTCAGTTGGGTTGAAGTCAGGTGATTGTGGAGGCTAGGTCATCTGATGCAACACTCCATCACTCTCCTTCTTGGTAAAATAGCACTTACGCAGCCTAAAGGTGTGTTGGGTCATTGTCCTGTTGAAAAACAAATGATATTCCCACTAATCCCAAACCAGATGGGATGGCGTATCGCTGCAGAATGCTGTGGTAGCCATGCTGGTTAAGCGTGCCTTGAATTCTAAATAAATCACAGACAGTGTCACCAGCAAAGCACCCCCACACCATAACACCTCCTCCTCCATGCTTTACGGTGGGAAATACACATACAGAGATCACCCGTTCACCGACACTGCGTCTCAAAGAGACACGGCCGTTGGAACCAAAAATCTCAAATTTGGACTCAGACCGGTCTAATGTCCATTGCTCACGTTTCTTGGCCCAAGCAAGTCTCTTCATATTATTGGTGTCCTTTAGTAGTGGTTTCTTTGCAGAAATTTGACCATGAAGGCTTAATTCACAGTCTCCCCTGAACAGTTGACGTTGAAATGGGTCTGTTACTTGAATTCTGTGAAGCACTTATTTGGGCTGCAATTTCTGAGGCTGGTAACTAATGAACTTACCCTCTGCAGCAGAGGTAACTCTGGATCTTCCATTCCTGTGGCGGTCCTCATGAAAGCCAGTTTCATGATAGCGCTTGATGGTTTTTGTGACTGCACTTGAGGAAACTTTCAAAGTTCTTGAAATAATGTAGTGACGCCTCTAGCACTGAGATGCAGCGCCTTAGACCGCTGCACCACTCGGGAGCCATAATACAGAGTTGGTCTTTTACCAAATAGGGCTACCCCCCCCTACCTTGTCACAACACAACTGATTGGCTCAAATGTATTAAGGAAAGAAATTCCACAAATGAACTTTTAACAAGGCACACCTTAATTGAAATGCATTCCAGGTGACTACCTCATGAAGTTGGTTGACAGAATGCCAAGAGTGTGCAAAGATGTCAAGGCAAAGGGTGGCTACTTTGAAGAATCTAACATCTAAAATATATTTTGATTTGTTTAACACTTTTTAGATTACTACATGATCACATATGTTATTTCATAGCTTTGATGTCTTCACTATTATTATACAATGTAGAAAATAGTAAAAATAAAGATAAACCCTTGAATGAGTAGGTGTTCTAAAACTTGTGCCCGGAAGTGTATATATAAATATATCTGTATAGAAATTACACCAGGGGCTCTGCACTGTTTGGCCCTGTGCAGCTTCCGTGTCTCTCAGAGGGGTTGGGTGAAAAACAGACATTACCATTCTTACAAATGGACAATAAACATACTATTCTACCATTTCATTCTAAATATCCAATTGAAATTCGTGCCTTTTAAAACAGAGTCTTCCAGGCGTTCTGAGAGATCGTGGCACTGCTGCTCATAGTCTGGGTCTGTAAAGTGATGCTTGGGCTCGGCCAGCTTTCTCTGCAGTCTCTCCAGACGCCTTTGCTCTTTCTCTGCCTCGCGGTCTGCCTGCTTCTTAAGCCACTCTACCATCCTGAAGACACACACACACACACACACACACACACACACACACACACACACACACACACACACACACACACACACACACACACACACACACACACACACACACACACACACACACACACACACACACACACACACACACACACACACACACACACACACACACACACACACACACACACACACACACACACACACACACACACACACACACACACACACACACACACACTGACTACATTTTCATTACCTATTTATTCATGCAATTTATCCATTCCATTGTACCAAAAGTGCAAACTGACGATCAAATCCACCAGGTGAACTTCATCAAAAACACCTATTTAGAAAAATACTTCAAAATACCAGATAAAATTGAGTCTGTGGGTGACTAACTTACTCTTTCTCATGGTTGACATCTCTTAGTCTCCTCCCGCTTAGGTCTCTGCAGGCTTCGCGGTTTGTGGTCTTCTCAATTTGTGCCCCAAGAGCCCTAAGCATAGACCCAAAGCCTGCCAGTTACAAATAATGGAACAGTTAGTTATTCATTTACTCACTTATTCAGAATAATGTAAGCAACATTTCACACCTGTCCACTAACTTTAGGCTTAACAGTAAATTATCATTTTCTTAAGTAGCTAGCTAACCATCTAGATAGAAGTTATAGTAATGAACCTGTTACTGCAAGTCTAAGGGACAAGACTAATAACTACTTAGTTACCTCCTTTCCCTCCACAGAGACGAGGCTCCAGTCGATACACCGCTCCAGCCTGCAATTTCTCATCAAGCTCTGATAGTCGTCCATTATTCTTGACATAGAGATCCGATGACGGGATTCCCTGAAAACGATAGAAGAAACGTTAGGCAAGTAGCTAGCTAGTAGGGACGTAATGATTGAACAATACGCATCGGTCCACGGTTCAAATGTTTAAGATATGAGTGCGGTTGGTCTTCAGAACTCCAAACCGATCCAAATGTAGCATAGGCCAGGAAATTGATTCAAACGTTACGAAACATCTGTCCCAATTTTTTCCCCTCAAATTACTTTCTACCTTTGGAAAATAAATAATATTTTGTAACAACTGCGTTCTCTCCTTCAGTGTAGAACTAAGCATTTAATTGTGTTGACAGTCATTGAGCTACAACCCCATGCAATATCAGTAGCCTAGTCAAATCGCACACTGTATGCAGCTTTACGCGCTGACCAACGAGAGGTAGGCTTATTCCTGATCTGGCACATCTATGCGTCACCTTTAGCATTCAAATGTTTGTAAAATGGATTGAGCAATAATAGGCTTTATTAGATGAGTATATCATTTGCTAGGTTATTTTATCAAACGTGCTGTTACCGGATTAAATGTAGCCAAAGCTACCGCAGGAGACAACTCATCTGGATACACACGATGATCTGAGATTACATTTGATTTTATTTTGATTGTTCAGGTTCACCATCAGCAATAGTTTCACTTGAAAACAGAGTGTGTGTGCGTATGCATTCAGAAAGTGGCGCAGCGGCCTAAGGCACTGCATCTCAGTGCAAGAGGCTTCACTACAGTCCCTGGTTCAAATCCAGGCTGTATCACATCCAGCCGTGATTGGGAGTCCCATAGGGTGGCGCACAATTGGCCCAGCGTCGTCCGGGTTTGGCCGTCATTGTAAATAAGAATTTGTTCTTAACTGACTTGCCTAGTTAAATAAAGGTCACATTTTTTTAAAGTATTCAGAGACTGACTTTTTCCACAATTTGTTACATTACTGCCTTATTAAATTAAAAAAACTAAATAAAATGTATTCCCCTCCATCTACACAAAATACTGCATTATGACAAAGTAAAAACTGGATTTTAGAAATGTTTCCAAATTTATTAAAAATAAACACTAAAATATCACATTTACATAAGTTTCAGACCCATTACTTTACTTTGTTGAAGCACCTTTGGCAGCAATTACAGACTCGAGTCTTCTTGGGTATGACTTCTTTAGCTATCCGCACTGCTTGGTTGAAGCAGGAGAAGAGAAGCTAACTCAAGTGTGTCAAAACTTCCAAACGGTCTAAACCGTTTGATGAGATGGGGTGAAATCCAAATTCATGCCATTTATTCATTGGCTTTGTTTTCCCTATTTTTTTTAAAGATAAATATTGATATATTACTAGCTCTAACACTTTAAATCTGTTGGTGATTTCAGCTGGAAAATCAAGAAAAAGAGTAAATCCATCATTTATCAGATCCCTATATTCAAGCAAGTCTTGGACCATGCATGTTGTTCTACTTGGGCTTTGACAGATTTTTGCCGTTTCATCTGTACACAAGAGATTAACAAAAATAAACAACTGAACCAGCACTTGCATCCGCCCTTTCTAGCTCTGACTAATGATAGCTACTTTGAGGAAAATGTTCATTTATATGCATGTGATATGTGGTTGTCCCCCCCTAGCTATTTTAAGATTAAAGCACTAACTGTAAATCACTCTGGATTACATCTGCTAAATCAGGGGTTCTCAAACATTTTCAATTGGGGCAACCCCACTTCCAGCATTGGGTAACATCCCACGCCCACGTCTATTTCTATTGGCAAAAACACTATCCATGACACAAACCGTTCACACCCCTCTTGTTGGTGGAGAGAATTTTGCAGAGTTAAAGCTTAATTCCAGAAATTCTACACATCGTCATGCGGCGCACAAAAAAAGTGCAGTTTTTAAGCTACTTTCTTTTTGCAATTCTATACAATTTGCTATATCTAAATGTGCATTCATGCAATATTTGAGTGACAAAAAAAATAACAATATCTACGGGCAAAAAAAAAACTACATTAAAAAAACCTGCTGACATAGGCTAGTTGATCTGGACATTTCTGACAAGTTATAAATAGCTATCTAAAAATGTATGCAATGACAAACATGACAAGAGGACCTGATGGTGCACTACTCAATTTCGAAATTGCATATTCTACTATAACAACTTTCAAGACTACGTTTAAAGCCGGACGGAGTTCTTCATAAACCCACCAAAAAAAGTTTGGGAACCATGTGCTAAATGACTAAAATGTAGAGAAATGTTTCGTTATTGAATCGCATCGGAGCCCATCTAACGTTAAATGCGAATCGAATCGTCTTGAAAGGGAAAGATGCACATCCCCACTAGTATTAGTACTGCCAGTACTAGCTAGTAAAAAAAATAAATAAAAAAAAACAGCGCAGAATAGCATAGCAGAAAATACTACGTATGTTCAAATCCTGGTTGGCATGTTTGTTAAACTAGATAGCTAGCTTCCGCTAATAACATTGCCGCGTTAGTTATCTAACTACCAGTAGCTAGCTTGTTGGATGTGGAACCTATGAAGTAATATTTCAGTTTAATTGATAACACGATCATTTTGATACTAACCTTTACTTTCGTAAAAATATCAACTAGATCACGAACAGATGCTCCAGTAGGAAAATAAGCATTGCAAAAATGAAGACGTGGACCAGAAAGAAACAACTCCATGATGTTGTCAAAGAGAGCACAGAAATGTAAGGATAGTTTGTCGAGCTACCACCGGATATTTACGCTAACGTCAAAATGTTTTATGCTACGGAAGCCGGAGAGCTTGTTAAGTAACGTGACGATGTAGCGTTTATTAAGGGCTTTGTTTTTTATACTAATTTTGCCACCACAAATGTAAGGAGTTTGTTATTTTTATACAGTAAGAATTTGATTATAGTGGGATTCCTTCCTTTTTTATTTAAATGTAACACAAATAAAGCACCCATCGTCCTTTGCGGCAGACACAGCAACATGGCAGCTTTGTGCAAGGTCGTGTCAGGTCTGAGGACTGGCACATGTGTGTTTCCAAAACGAGCAATTGATATTTGCAAGTCGTTATACAGCACAGATAGCGGGGAGACATCAGAAGGAAAAGCGGTGGAAGAAACGCAAAAACCAGCAGCCGACAAGGTGAAAAGTGGCTTCGCTGCAGCATATGAACAACACACTGACCTTCAGCAGAGACAAAATCAGACGGGAACTACTGTCAGACTTGGGTCAACAAGAAATGAAAAATCATTTGCGTCATTGCTACGAAATTCTCCTCTCATGCAGATGGGACCAGCAAAGGACAAAATGGTAATCGGGAAGGTCTTTCACATAATCAAAGACGATTTGTACATTGACTTTGGTGCCAAGTTCCATTGTGTATGTAAACGACCGACAGTGGATGGAGAGAAGTACCAGAGGGGGAGCAGGGTACGTCTGCGTCTTGAGGACCTCGAGCTCACATCTCGCTTCCTGGGTGCGAACACCGACACAACACTACTAGAAGCAGATGCCTTTCTTCTTGGACTGATCGAGAGCAAGGACGCAAAGATCAAAGAGTAGAACAGCATTGACTTCGAACCATAGACCTGCCCCAGCAGAGGACAGTTTTTCTTGTTGACGTCACTATTCCCACTGTCATTTGTAACTGAGGGCTTGAACAATAAATGTATCCAAATGTAATGTTTCTGTTTTATCTTCAGAAATCTGCTACATCCATGTTCAATGGTCATTTCATTTACCCATTTAGAGTCATTAAGTGCCTCATGCTTAATAACAGTAATGTATCATCATAACCCAAAAGATAAGGTTGTAGTTTTCAAATGTTTAATCAAGATCTCATGGACTGTTAGTCCTTGCATGTCAAGGTATGAATATGAAAGTGATTACATTTCTCCAGTCCCACCCTACCTCTCAGCAAACCAAGTGTTGGGGTAGCGCTTGATCATGACTCTTAAGTTTCATTACATTATACTATAAGTCATTGGACGAAGGTTTCTTCTGTAGGGGAGAGTTCTTTATAGATCCCAGACGCTCGGTCTGCACATTAACATGCATCGCTTGCGGCACGGTTTTGGAAGCTAATGGACCTTATCTTTCATATCAACGATAAATAAAAAAAAGGTTACATTCATACACACCTTGTTTGCATTAGGGATTATAACTATGCATTAACCATGTTCTTAATCATCTTTAGAAAATGAATAACTCAAAAGTTACATGATCAGTCAGTTTTTATTCAGTGACATTCTTCGCAGAATTAAAATGTGCAGTTCAGCATATGCATCAAAGTTACTTTTTATCTTGTCACATTTTGAGGAGTCCCTTTCCTACATTTAGTGTTTTAGTTGAAAGTACCCTCACCAATTTCTAGACTAAAATTGCCATCTTGAGAAAAAGATTAGTTATATTTCTGTCTTTAACTGATGTAGTTTACTGTACTGAGGTATCCTAAAGACTAAGGCATCAGTACAATTTACAGTTCATTAGCAGCCTATAGCTCTACATACTTTTTATAATCCAAGATCCTGCGAATGGTAGCCAAAAAATACATAATGTCACAGAGTATGATATCATCTCTTATTACAGACTAGCATCTGAATTTGATGGTTAAACAAAAGAGGAAAACCTAAGTTTTGGAATGGAACTTAAAAAAATACAGGCATTCTTTGCACAACGGTATGCCCTGAAAGCCTTGCCATTGTATAATGCGTGCAGTGATTTATATGCAGCGACTCCCTAAGTAGAGCATTTCATTTTCATCACGTGTAATTGACCAGATTAAATGCAATTGCCAAGTTATTGAGCAGTGGCAACAAGGTATTTGTTGTGGAGATTCAAAAGTAGGGAGTAGTAGTTTCTTTGGGGTTGTTTGAGATGATGCAAGCCTTAGTTGGGTGCACTAACTGAGATGCTTTGGAGGCACTTTGAGGCTATGGTTGTCCTCTACTATGGGAGTGTATGTGTCCTCTTCTACAGCATACAAGATCACCATACACTTCAACCACACATGGTCATATACAGCCACTGTGAGAGACAAAGACAGAGTGGATAAGGTTATGTTTTCCATAGTGAATCAGTGATTAAAAGATACATAGCATTGAAATTCAAATGGTCTCACCTCTGTGATATTCATTTCAGCAGTTCCAGTGCCTTCTCTATCCAACTCCTGGAAGGCCTCTGTGAAAATAAGGGGAAATATATATTTTTTGATTTGTGCTTTAACACTATCTATAATTAAGGCCATGAACTTTTCTTGACCATCTGACCTGTTGGGGCTCGGGGGCAGTATTGAGACATTTTGAAAAAAATATGTGCCCATTTTTAACTGCCTCCTACACCAACTCAGAAGCGAGGATATGCATATTATTAACACATTCGGATAGAAAACACTCTGAATTTTCTAAAACAGTTTGAATGGTGTGTGTAAGTATAACAAAACTCATATTGCAGGCAAAAACCTGTGAAAAATAGATCCAAAATTTTGTGACTGTACTATTTAGTGTCATTGTTTTATAGATACCATAGTGAGAAAGGATTCATTTCGCAACACCTACGGCTTCCACTAGATGTCAACGATCATTATAAAGTTGTTTGAAGCGTCTATGATAAACAGAGAGCAAATTAGAATCCAAGGAAGTTGACATGTCATCACTTCATTTTTTTGCGCCTGCGCATAAATCTGAGAAACGTGAGTTTTGTCTTCATTGTTTATCTAGACATAGGATAGGTTGTGTGAAAATATTACTGATGTTTAACGTTAAAAATGGACCAAAAGATTAATGCTAAACAACATTTGACATGTTTGAACGAACATAAATAGATTATTTACTAGGTTTTTTTAGCTTTTCGGCGTGATTTTACAGTCCCCCCACCACGTTTTGTGGGAGCATAATGAACGCTAAGTACTTGGTGTTATTTGGACATAAATTATGAACTTTGTCAAAAGAAACCACATTTGTTCCGGACCTGGGATGCCTTCCGGACCTGGGATGCCTGCCTTCTGATGGAGATAATCAAAGGTAAGGGGATATTTACAATGTTATTATCGATTTTAGATGATGCTAACTGTATAGCATAGCCTGTTGTTCTTAGCATAGCACCCCGTTTATTGCAAAATGTGATTTCCCAGTAAAGTTATTTTGAGATCTGGCCATTCGGTAGCAAATACGAGATGATAATATATTATTATTTGAATGACAATATTATAATTTACCAATGTTTTCGAATAGTAATTTTGTTATGTTCACCGGAAGCATTTCAGAGAAGAAAAAAATCTGAATTTCACGCTACTGTAAAATGCTGTTTTTGGATATAAATATGAACTTGATGGAACAAAAAATGCATGTATTGTATAACATAATGTCCTAGGAGTGTCATCTGATGGAGATTGACAAAAGTTAGTGCATAATTCAAGCTGGTTTCTGCTTTTGGTGACGCCTGACCTTGAATTGAAAATGGATGTTTGTACTTTTGTGGCTATGTACTGTCCTAACATAATCTAACTTTATGCTTTTGCCGTAAAGCCTCTTTGAAAATCGAACAATGTGGTTAGATTAAGGAGATGTTTATCATTTAAATTGTGTAAAATAGTTGATTGTTTGAGAAATTGAAATTATTAGATTTTTGATGTTTTGAATTTCCAGCCTTGTTAGCAATCCCGGCTCGGGGTTCATTGCTAACCTGTAGCCCCAACAGGTTTTAACAAAACATCTCTGTGGACGTATTTCCCTGCTTGCTGTTTACAAATGAAAAATAACCATTGTTGAAACATTTTTTGTTATCTTTGGTTGCAGAAGTAATATAAATGACCCAGTTAAAGAAGAGTGCATGGACAATTCACATGCATAGAAGCTTAAAGGGATACTTTGGGATTTTGGCAATGAGGCCATGTCACGTCCTGACCAGTATAAGGGGTTATTGGTTATTGTAGTTTGGTCAGGACGTGGCAGGGGGTATTTGTTTTATGTGGTTCGGGGTTTATGGGATATGTATTTATGTAAGAGGGGTGTTTGATTTATGTGTTCCGGGGTTTTTGGGTAATGTTCTTGTTTTGTATTTCTATGTTTTTCTATGTTGTGTATTTCTTTGTTGGCCTGATATGGCTCTCAATCAGGAACAGCTGTACATCGTTGTTGCTGATTGAGAGTCATACTTAAGTAGCCCTGTTTTCACCTGTCCCTTTGTGGGAAGTTGTGATTGCATAGCTGTGTTTAGCCTGTAATCCTGTTCGTTCGTTTTCTTGTTTTGTTTTCTTAAGTGTTCAAAATAAATATATAATGAGCACTCAACCCGCTGTGCTTTGGTCCACTTACTACATCGACCGTTACAGGGCATTTATCTACTTCCCCAGAGTTGGATGAACTTGTGGATACCATTTTTATGTCTCTGTGTCCAGTACGAAGGAAGGTAGAGGTAGTTTTGGGAGCCAATACTAACTAGCGTTATCACAAAGACTAAGTCTATGGGTATTTGCTAGCATGCTCATAGTCAAAATCCAGAAGTATTCCTTTAATGTGTGATAAGTAGTATATTAATGGAAATGATTAAGGTATGAAGATGTGATGAATGACTGTAAGCTTCAGAGGGCATTACATCAATGTCTTGGTGCTGGAGGACAGAGCTACCAGTACAGACAGATGTCAAAAATCTCTCCTGGTCCTAGTTATGAAATGATCATGTGAATTCAATCACAAAATCACAGTCCAGAAACAATCGCTGGCCTAGCCCTCACCCCGTTTTGCAGATTTAAAAGAATCAAATATGTATGCAAAATGGTGATAATGGCTCCACTAACCATTCCAATTAGGCATAGGGGAGCTTACATATATCCAAAACCTTCAGGCTAACTTTGTTCTATGTCGTGGAGCTCCGCCCCACATGGGAGCTCTGCTTCAATTGGTTTACCCCGCATAGGTAGCGAATAGCCTGAGAAAAAAATTATGCACAAACATGCAGCCAATAGGAGTACAGGTGTCCATATATAATGGGACGTTTCTCCTCATTTAGACTCCCATTATTTTCAGCGACAGGACTGGACTGGACTGGACTGAAGAAGAAGAAGAAGAAGCCGCCTATACAGAAAAGAGAAGATTCAGGACGAAACCACCGTCGACTTCCTGGTCTCGACGTCGTTCTTCATGAGCACACTTTTTCCACTCCCAAAAGCTCTTTTAAGAGCTCAGAGTCGCTGCTCCGCTATGGCGGCAACGAACCCACACTACTTATGTTTCGTGTGTTTGGGTTCACAGCACGCTAAGGGCGGTTTCACAGACCCCCGGAATGCCCTAGCTGCACCCTCCTTTCTTTAAAGGAGAGGAAACAGCGGTGGGCATTTTTCAGGGGAGATCTCCCGACCGAAGCTGAAATGACCCCTCTCCCTAGAGGGAGCGATGGGAATTTCACCTCCTTCGGCGAGGAAGAGACGGGCTCTGAATTTTCAGCAGCCCCCTCTTACGCAACGGCCTCTCTGCGCTCTGATTTTACAGGGCTCATTGAGCGGGCTGCGAGCCGTCTAGACATTGCACTGCCCCCCATTCCCCCCAACACGGAGGTGGATATGGTGGTGGGCGGCCTTTACTCTAGACCGAGACGGGCGGCTGTGCTTTTAGCACCTGCCATCCCCTCACTGGCAAAATATGTGGAGGTTGCATGGGAGGCGCCTTTAAAGGCCAGGGCGCCGGTGAAGGCGTACATCCCATTCACCAGAGTGGACGGAGCACGGCCTCAGGATATCCCTAGGCTCGAGGACGCCCTGGCAGCGTACCTTGTCCCAGGTTCGAGCTCCTGGCCGTCATCCAGGAAACCCACATTACCTACGACTAAGGACAGACTCACAGCCCAGCTGGCAGGGAAGTCCTTCGCTCTAGGTGTTCAAGCTGTAGCAGCAGCTAATAATATTGCCCTCCTTGCCGCCTCTCTGTCCCGTCTCACCACGGGTAAGACTGCGTTGTCGGGAGAGGAGATAGAGGAAGCGTCGAGGATTTCCGGCGCCATCCTCCATCTCACTCAGGCGTTGGCTGTATGCGCGGGGACGTCCATGGCCACTTCGGTGGTCGTGGAACGACACCTCTGGCTGTCTATGACGGCTATGAAGAAGACCGACAAAGCCGCCCTGTTGAACGCCCCCATCTCTGACAGCGGCCTCTTTGGAGCCGCCGTCAAAGATGCGACGGTGCGTTTTGGCCTGCCAATGGCAGGAGGGTGTAGAGCGGATTCAAAAGAGCCTCCTCGCTCCACCGTCTCCAGTAGACATGGGTCTAGAGCCAGACGGAGAGCCCGTCGAGCGGCAGCACCCGATGCACCTGGAGCGGGCCCCGCCTCTCCGGCAGCACCAGAGAAAGCAGCTTCTCCACCAGCGAGAGAGGTCTTCATTTCGTCACCCTGGCGGCCTAGGGGCAGCCAGAAGAGACGGCGACCCTGACGGGGGGAGGGGGAGAGAGCGCAGCATCCAGTGTGACAGCGCCCACTGTTCTTCCCCCAACCCTGCAAAGGGATGGAGGAGCCAATATGTCAGTTGTTAATAAAGAATGTGTTCCATTTGACTTCGTCACAAGAGAACCTCTTTTCCATAACAAACTTGAGACCGTTAAGGTTCCTTCTTTCTCTATCTCTCTTCCTCTCACCACCCTGTGTCTAGCACAGTCCACAATGAGTACGTAGCTGATTACACACAGGACGTTGTGAGTGGGAATGACGAGGGCAGCAAAGCGGACGCTCTTGATGAGCCGCCATGCTATACCTCATAAAAGCTTTGTACCACACACCTTCAGGAATAATGTGGTTAAAGATTTAAAGAACAGCTCACTTACACAGCTCCATGTTGGGCCGATGACGCTATCGCTGTTGGGAGACCGCACACTAACACAGGCGGGCGCCTCAGTGTAGCGCAGACCCGTGCTGCGTTCATGGGCGTCTGGAACCATAGGTTACATGTATAACCAAAGTGTCGGCGCCCCCGTTTCTCACAGAACCCGCCAAAAAAATACATAATGTCACAGAGTATGATGTCATCATCTCTTATTACAGACTAGCATCTGAATTTGATGGTTAAACAAAAGAGAGGAAAACCTAAGAGGTTTGGAATGGAACTTAAAAAATACAGGCATTTCTTGCACAACGTTATGCCCTGAAAGCCTTGCCATTGTATAATGCGTGCAGTGATTTATATGCAGCGACTCCCTTAGTAGAGCATTTCATTTTCATCACGTGTAATTGACCAGGTTAAATGCAATTCCCAAGTTATTGAGCAGTGGCAACAAGGTATTTGTTGTGGAGATTCAAAAGTAGGGAGTAGTAGTTTCTTTGGGGTTGTTTGAGATGATGCAAGCCTTAGTTGGGTGCACTGACTGAGATGCTTTGGAGGCACTTTGAGGCTATGGTTGTCCTCTACTATGGGAGTGTATGTGTCCTCTTCTACAGCATACAAGATCACCATACACTTCAACCACACATGGTCATATACAGCCACTGTGAGAGACAACGACAGAGTGGATAAGGTTATGTTTTCCATAGTGAATCAGTGATTAAAAGACACATAGCATTGAAATTCAAATGGTCTCACCTCTGTGATATTCATTTCAGCAGTTCCAGTGCCTTCTCTATCCAACTCCTGGAAGGCCTCTGTGAAAATAAGGGGAAATATATATTTTTTGATTTGTGCTTTAACACTATCTATAATTAAGGCCATGAACTTTTCTTGACCATCTGACCAATGACATCTTTAACCTGTAATTCGATTCAAGGTACCACTGCAGGCACCCCCCTCCCCCCCACCTTCCCCCCAGTCTAACGAGTCAAATATCACATTAGGGTCTAATTATTAACAACTTTAAAATAGAAGTCTGGAGTTTGGACACAATGAACAAGACTGTTAACAAAAGAGCCAATACTAACTAGCGTTATCACAAAGACTAAGTCTATGGGTATTTGCTAGCATGCTCATTGTCAAAATCCAGAAGTATTCCTTTAATGTGTGATAAGTAGAATTTTCATGGAAATGATTAAGGTATGAAGATGTGATGAATGACTGTAAGCTTCAGAGGACATTACATCAATGTCTTGGTGCTGGAGGACAGAGCTACCAGTACAGACAGAAGTCAAGAATTTCTCCTGGTCCTAGTTATGAAATGATCATGTGAATTCAATCACAAAATCACAGTCCAGAAACAATCACTGGCCTAGCCCTCACCCCCCTTTGCAGATTTAAAAGATCCAGATATGTATGCAAAATACTTAATGGTTCTCGCCCCATCAGCAGGGCTGGCGATCGCACACACGACACAGACAGTGATTCATCTCACACGTCTGAGGTTCGCTGTGAATTGGGAAAAGAGCGCGCCTTGGCCCAGTCATCGGATTGTCTACCTGGGGTCACAGCTAGACACTGACTATGAAGGCTCGAATTTCGGATCCTCGGCGGGCTGCCCTGTTGCTAGCCCTACGAAAGTTTTATCCGAATCACATGGTGACGGCGTATTCCGTCATGACACTTTTGGGTCTGATGTCATCTGGCCACACTGTGGTTCCGCTGGGACTTCTGCACATGCGCAGAACACAGCGATGGTTTGCCCAACTACGACTGGACCCACTGAGGCATCGTCATCGGTTGTTGGTAGTTCCCCTCTCGCTCAGAGTGGACCTGAACTATTGGAGAGACCTGTGCGTCCTGACGCAAGGGGTTCCAATAGGCAGTGTCCTCCTACATTCCAGTGTTTACAGACGCTTGTCTGACTGGATGGGGAGGGACATGCCAGGCTCGGGCGTTCGGAGGTGTGTGTCCTCCCTCGGGACGCCCCATCAACCTCCTAGAGTTGGAGACAGATTCAGACCTGGTTCAGACCCACTTCGTGTCTAGCCAACGGTGGCACGACGTGTTGGTCTGGTCGGACAACGGAACCACAATAGCCTACATACATCGCCAAGGAGTCAGGTCTCTGCACTCCACCGGCTGGCGGAGGAATTGCGGCTGTGGGCTCACGAGCACCTTCGCTCGTTGACAGCAACACACATTCCAGGCTATCAGAACGTCGGAGCAGACCTCATGTCTCGAGGGGGTCCCGGAGACAAGTGTCATCTGCACCCTGACGTTGTTCTCCAAATATGGGAACTGTTCGGGAGAGCCGAGGGGTACCTGTTCTTGTCACGTGTAAACACGCAATGTCCCCTTGGTTTTCCCTACGAGGCCAGGACGAACCTCCACTCGGGATAGACGCTCCAACCGTGTCCAGATGTTCTCCTGTACGCATTCTCCCACTGCTAGCCCGCGTGAGAACAGGAGGGCTTTCAATCATATTGATAGCCCCGATCACCCAGGGGCTCCGAGGTACACAGAGATGACTCAAATGTTGATTGCACCATCATGGCCATAATATTGTTTATGGTTTAAAAAAAAGTAGTCACGTTCATGTATTTTTGCTTCACACAATACAGTAAGTCCTTTTATTCAACCATACATCCAAATAAGGAACACAGGTACATATAAGATCACAGAAAAACAAGAAAGCCATTTCCAGAGTTATGAACCTAAAATTTAAGCCAAAGATAATTACTCTGTCCTAAAAATATTTTGGTTGTGAGAACAACCACTCACTAACCAGGTTGCCATCCAACCTTTTTATGTGAGTTAAGTACTTTGGATTAAAAAAGTCACAACAGGCCTTTTGGAAACAGCAAATTGTGTTAAACTTTCCAAATGTCAACAAAACATAAAAGGCTAGACAAGGTGTGAACTTTGTCTGTAAAAATAATTACATGAGAAATGGCAGTGGAAACACCTTCAAACTCATGTTTACGTAATAACCATCATATCAAAGTAGACTTGGAGTCACATGATGGTAACATCTCTAGTTGGAAAATGCACATATCATTTTAGAATATTTGCATGAAAATTGGACAGAAACCTAGCTACTGTGAAAAAAAAAGGACCTAATTTCATTTGTGACATTTCATCCAACATAAAGGGACAGCTCATTGACTTAAGAATTTCAAAAAGTAACATTTACTCCAGAAAAAAAAAATCAAAAATGCATTGAGAACAGGAGAATTCTGGGATATATCCAATAGCCGGGACAATCTTTAATTGTGTCAACTATATGGGGCAAACAAAAATAATCACACTTTAAATCTGGAGCTCATGGCATAGTTATATCTGTTGCCTTAATTGTCACCAAGTTATCAAGAGTCCACTCAGCATAAGACTCATTATTATATGGTGCTGTAATAGAAACTAGGCAGTCATTGCTTCTTGCCCTTGCTGGGTTTGGCCAATAGGGCAGGATCAATGTCCTCTGCAGAAAGCCCTATGGTGGAGAAAAGGCGAGCAGCGCGCTCGGACAGGGTTCCCCCACACTTCATCCCTCGTGCAATCAGTTCCGCCTTTAGCCTGTCCAACCCTAAAGTCTCCAACTCCTTGTCCGAGTGCACTGCCTGGAGGTCTAAGGGCCCATCTTCACACTGCATACCAGGGGAGAAACACACATGAGTTAATCTTTAAAAGTAACTGATACCAGATAGTAACTGTTGGTCTTGTTGCAAAGTCCTATTCATGGTGCATTGTGAGCCATTAAACATCTTTGGTCATCCCAACATCTCATTTGCATTATGGTCACAAGGAAAGCTGCTTTATTTCTGTGATGACCCAGAACAACGAAGGAGCAAGTATGGATAATGAAAATGTAAAACATTAAATAATGAACTAACAAGGCCCAAGAGGACAAATCTTGAGTGGAACATTAAGAAACTCACAGCGGCTTGGTTGACGCTACTCTGAGCTACGCCTAGATTGTTGGTCTTCGGGAATGTTTCTTCTGTGGGGACCACCTCCTTCTGCTCCCCACTACCACCTGAAGCTGCTGCCTCTGCTTGAGATCGTGTCTGCACCTCTGCTGGGCTCTCTGGAGAGCTGGGTCCTGAGATGGAGTTGCTGCTTGCACTAGGAGCTTCTGAAGTTGCTGTGTGTTCCGCTCTGCTCTGAGAGGCTGATGTGTGAGCTGACGTTGCTCCCTTTACGGGACAATCGGGTACCCCTGAACCTGAAGCAGATGTGGAGGGAGAGTTCCCGCTTTCGCTTGCATCATCGTCATCCTCAGAGCTGTCCAGGTCATCCAGGCCACCAACACCCGTCCTGTAATATCCAAAACATTCCACTATCAGTTTTGTCCTCATGACACTTTTTTGGCATGTTTTTTTTTTATTTAAAGGCTGCAAAGATAATTATTATATTTTTTTTTTACAAAAATGTTTACCAAGATGACAAAGCTCATTCACCAAAAGCATTTCTTCTTGCTTTTCCCTTGGCCTTTGTTTGGAGGTGGCTTTTTGCGTTTTGGTGCCTCGTCTACTTTCACTAGTCCGCTGGAAGAGGCTTGCATTCCTAAAAAACAGACTGTTACTCATCCTTGAATTAGTTCTATGGAACAAACAGCTCTATACATTCATCATTTTCCACAGCACAGATCATTAAGAATATATATACAGCACCAGTCAAAAGTTTGGATACACATACTCATTCAAGGGTTTTTTTTATGTTTACTATTTGGTAGAATAAGTGAAGACATCAAAACTATGAAATAACATATGGAATCAGGTAGTAACCAAAAAAAGTGTTTGACAAATCAAAATATATTTTATATTTGAGATTCAAATAGCCACTTTTGGCCTTGACAGCTTTGCAAACGCTTGGCATTCTCTCAACCAGCTTCACCTGGAATGTTTTTCCAACAATCTTGAAGGAGTTCCCACATATGCTGAGCACTTGCTGGCTGCTTTTCCTTCACTCTGTGGTGCAATTCATCCCAAACCATCTCAGTTGGGTTGAGGTCAGGTGATTGTGGAGGCTAGGTCATCTGATGCAACACCCTCCCTCTCTTGGTAAAATAGCACTTACGCAGCCTGGAGGTGTGTTGGATCATTGTCCTGCTGAAAAACAACTGATATTCCCACTAAGCCCAAACCAGATGGGATGGCGTATCACTACAGAATGCTGTGGTAGCCATGATGGTTAAGCATGCCTTGAATTCTAAATAAATCACAGACAGTGTCACCAGCAAAGCACCCCCAACACCATAACACCTCCTCCGCCATGCTTTACGGTGGGAAATACACATGCAGAGATCATCCGTTCACCCACACTGCCCAAAAATCTCCAATTTGGACTCCAGACCAAAGGACAAATTTCCATGGGTCTAATGTCCATCCATAGCATGTGTTTCTTGGCCCAAGCAAGTTTCTTCTTCTTATTGGTGTCCTTTAGTAGTGGTTTCTTTTCAGCAATTCAACCATGAAGGCCTAATTCACAGTCTCCTCTGAACAGTTGACGTTGAGATGTGTCTGTTATTTGAATTCGGTGAAGCATTTATTTGGGCTGCAATTTCTGAGGCTGGTAACTCTAATAAACTTATCCTCTGCAGCGAAGGTAACTCTGGGTCTTCCATTCCTGTGGCGGTCCTCATGAAAGCCAGTTTCATCATAGCGCTTGATGGTTTTTGGGAGAGCACTTGAAGAAATTCTTCAAGGTTTTTGAAATGTTCCGTATTGAATGACCTTCATGTCTTAAAAGTAATGATGGACTGTTGTTTCTCGTTGCTTATTTGAGCTGTTCTTGACATTTTTATTTTAACTAGGCAAGTCAGTTAAGAACAAATTCTTATTTACAATGACGGCCTAGACCGACCAAACCCGGGCGACGCTGGGCCAATAGTGCGCAGCCCTAAGGGACTCCCAATCACAGCCGGTTGTGTTAGAGCCATAGATTCCAACCAGAGTGTCTATAGTGACGCCTCTAGCACTGAGATGCAGCGCCTTAGACCGCTGCGCCACTCGGGAGCCAAAATATGGACTTGGTCTTTTACCAAATAGGGCTATCTTCTGTGAAGCCCTCCCTACCT
Organism: Salmo salar; assembly: GCF_965601325.2. Lineage (NCBI taxonomy): Eukaryota > Metazoa > Chordata > Actinopteri > Salmoniformes > Salmonidae > Salmo > Salmo salar. Next base: position 40,409,757 of record NC_138302.1, on the reverse strand, counting down.
TGTCACAACACAACTGATTGGCTCAAATGCATTAACCTGTCTGGGCTAGGGGGCAGTATTTTCACGGCCGGATGAAAAACATACCCAATTTAAACAGGTTACTACTCTGGCCCAGAAACTAGAATATGCATTTGAATGGTGTCTGTGAGTATAACAGAACTCATATGGCAGGTAAAAACCTGAGAAAAAGTCAACCAGGAAGTGGAGGATCTGAGAATTGTAGTTCTTTCTAGTCCCTTTCGAAACTACAGTATCCGTGGGGTTACGTTGCACTTCCTAAGGCTTCCATTGACTGTCTAAAGCCTTCAGAAAGTAGTTTGAGCATTCTCCTGTCACTGGGCAGATAATAGGAGCTCAGTTTCTGAGTGGACTGCCTGGCAACAAAGGGATTGGATATGCTCGATCCCGCCAGCACGCCCCTCCTTTTTCTCCTTGAATGAATACGCTATTGTCCGGTTGGAATATTGTCGCAATTTTACATAAAAAAAACCATAAAGATTGATTTTAAACAGCATTTGACATGCTTCTAGGTATGGTAATGGAACGTTTTGACTTTGCGTCTCTGGTACCGCGCTCACGCATTATGCCTTTGGATAGTGCTCTGAACGCACGAACAAAACTGAGGTATTTGGACATAAATATGGATTATTTGGAACAAAAACAACATTTCTTGTGGAAGTAGCAGTCCTGGGAGTGCATTCTGACGAAGATCAGCAAAGGTAAGAGAATATTTGTAATACTAATTCTGAGTTTAGGTTGCCCCCGAACTTGGCGGGTGTCTGTATAGCTCTCTGTGATGGCTGAGCTATGTACTCAGAATATTGAAAAATGTGCTTTCTCCGTAAAGCTATTTTAAAATCTGACACAGCGGTTGCATCCAGGGGTAGTCTATCTATAATTCTTAAAATAATTGTTATATATTTTGTCAACATTTATGATGAGTATTTTTGTAAATTGATGTGCACATTCACCAGACGATTTGGTGGGAACACATTTTCTGAACATCACGTGCCAATGTAAAATGCTGTTTTTGGATATAAATATGAACTTTATCGAACAAAACATACATGTATTGTGTAACAATGTTCTAGGAGTGTCATCTGATGAAGATCGTCAAAGGTTAGTGCTTCATTTAGCTGTGTTTTGGGTTTTATTGACACATTTCCTTGCTGTCTATGTACTCTCCTAACATAATCTAATGTTTTGCTTTCGCTGTAAAGCCTTTTTGAAATCGGACAATGTGGTTACATCAAGGAAAAGTGTATCTTTAAAATGGTGTAAAATAGTTGTATGTTTGAGAAAGTTGAATTATGACATTGTTGTTTTTGAATTTGCCGCCCTGATATTTCACTGGCTGTGTCCTGCAGGTGGGATGCTAGCGTCCCACGTAGCCCATAGAAGTTAAGAAAATAAATTACACAAATGAACTTTTAACAAGGAACACCTTAATTGAAATGCAATCCAGGTGACTACCTCATGAAGTTGGCTGACAGAATGCCAAGAGTGTGCAAAGCTGTCAAGGCAAGGGGTGGCTACTTTGAAGAATCTAACACCTAAAATATATTTTGATTTGTTTAACACTTTGAGTTACTACATGATTCCATATGTTATTTCATAGTTTTGATGTCTTCACTATTATTATACAATGTAGAAAATAGTCAAAAGAAAGAAAAACCCTTGAACAAGTACGTGTTCGAAAACTTTTTTCCGGTAGTGTATATATAAATACATGTCTATAAAAATTACACCAGGGGCTCTGCACAGCTTCCGTGTGTCTCAGAGGGGTAGGGTGAAAATTAAACATCACCATTCTTACAAAATGGACAATAAAACATACTATTCTACCATTTCATTCTAAATAGCCATTTGAAATTGGCACCTTTTAAAACTGAGTCCTCCAGGCGTTCTGAGAGGTCGTGGCACTGCTGCTCGTAGTCTGGGTCTGTAAAGTGATGCTTGGGCTCGGCCAGCTTCCTCTGCAGTCTCTCCAGACGCCTTTGCTCCTTCTCTGCCTCGCGGTCTGCCTGCTTCTTAAGCCACTCTGCCATCCTAAAGACACACACACACACACACACACACATATTTTCATTACCTATTTATTCATACCATTTATCCACTCCATTGTACCAAAAGTGCAAACTGACAATCAAATCCACCAGGTGAGCTTCATCAAAAACACCCATTTAGAAAAATACTTCAAATACCAGATAAAATTGAGTCTGTGGGTGACTAACTTACTCTTTCTCATGGTTGACATCTCTTAGTCTCCTCCCGCTTAGGTCTCTGCAGGCTTCGCGGTTTGTGGTCTTCTCAATTTGTGCCCCAAGAGCCCTAAGCATAGACCCAAAGCCTGCCAGTTACAAATAATGGAACAGTTAGTTATTCATTTACTCACTTATTCAGAATAATGTAAGCAACATTTCACACCTGCCCACTAACTTTAGGCTTAACAGTAAATTATCATTTTCTTAACCTGTCTGGGCTAGGGGGCAGTATTTTCACGGCCGGATAAAAAAAACGTACCCGATTTCAACTGGTTACTACTCTTGCCCAGAAACGAGAATATGCATATTATTAGTAGATTTGGATAGAAAGCAGTCTGAAGTTTCTAAAACTGTTTGAATGGTGTCTGTGAGTATAACAGAACTCATATGGCAGGCAAAAACCTGACAAGATTCCAAGCAGGAAGTGGCCTGTCTGAGAATTTGTAGTTCTTTCTAGTCCCTTTCGAAACTACAGTATCTCTGGTGTTACGTAGCACTTTCTAAGGCTTGCATTGGCTCTCTAAAGCCTTCAGAAAGCAGATTGAGGCGTCTCCTGTCTCTAGGCAGAGTATGGTAGCTCCGTTTGTCAGTGGTCTGCCTGGTGACTAAGAGATTGGATATGCGTATTCACGAGACCACGCTGTTTTTTCTTTCCCTCTTTGAATGAATACACTATTGTCCGGTTGGAATATTATCGCTATTTAACAGCCTTTGACATGCTTCTAAGTACGGTAATGGAACATTTTGAATGTTTTTGTCTCGAAATGCGCTCGCGCGTTACCCTTTGGATAGTGACCTGAACGCACGAACAAAACGGAGGTATTTGGACATAACTATGGATTATTTGGAACAAAAACATTTCTTGTGGAAGTAGCAGTCCTGGGAGTGCATTCTGACGAAGATCAGCAAAGGTAATACAATTTTTCTAATACTAATTCTGAGTTTAGTGTGTCCCGAAGTTGGCAGACGTCAAAATAGCTAGCCGTGATAGCTGAGCTATGTACTCAGAATATTGCAAAATGTGCTTTCGCCGAAAAGCTATTTTAAAATCTGACATAGCGATTGCATAAAGGAGTTCTGTATCTATAATTCTTAAAATAATTGTTATGTACTTCGTCAACGTTTATGATGAGTAATTTAGTAAATTCACTGGAAGTTTTCGGTGGGGATACATTTTCTGAACATCACACGCCAATATAAAAAGCTGTTTTTTGATATAAATATGAACTTGATTGAACAAAACATGCATGTATTCTATAACACAATGTCCTAGGAGTGTCATCTGATGAAGATCAAAGGTTAGTGCTTCATTTAGCTGCGTTTTGGGTTTCTGTGACATATATGCTTGCTTGGAAAATGGCTGTGTGATTATTTTGGGCTATGTACTCTCCTAACATAATCTAATGTTTTGCTTTCACTGTAAAGCCTTTTTGAAATCGGACAATGTGGTTAGATTAACGAGAGTCTTATCTTTAAAATGGTGCAAAATAGTCGTATGTTTGAAAAATTGAAATGATTGCATTTGAGGTTTTTGTATTTCGCGCCACGCTGTTCCACTGGCTGTTGAATAGAGTGGGACTGTGACGTGCCACCTAGCCCATAGAGGTTAAGTAGCTAGCTAACCATCTAGATAGAAGTTATAGTAATGAGCCTGTTACTGTAAGTCTAAGGGACAAGAAGACTAATAACTACTTAGTTACCTCCTTTCCCTCCACAGAGACGAGGCTCCAGTCGATACACCGCTCCAGCCTGCAATTTCTCATCAAGCTCTGATAGTCGTCCATTATTCTTGACATAGAGATCCGATGACGGGATTCCCTGAAAACGATAGAAGAAACGTTAGGCAAGTAGCTAGCTAGTAGGGACGTAATGATTGAACAATACGCATCGGTCCCCGGTTGAAATGTTTAAGATATGAGTGCGGTTGGTCTTCAGAACTCCAAACCGATCCAAATGTAGCATAGGCCAGGAAATCGATTCAAACTTTACGAAGCATCTGTCCCAATTTTTTCCCCTCAAATTACTTTCTACCTTTGGAAAATAAATAATATTTTGTAACAACTGCGTTCTCTCCTTCAGTGTAGAACTAAGCATTTAATTGTGTTGACAGTCATTGAGCTACAACCCCATGCAATATCAGTAGCCTAGTCAAATCGCACACTGTATGCAGCTTTACGCGCTGACCAACGAGAGGTAGGCTTATTCCTGATCTGGCACATCTATGCGTCACATCTATGCGTCATTCAAATGTTTGTAAAATGGATTGAGCAATAATAGGCTTTATTAGATGAGTATATCATTTGCTAGGTTATTTTTATCAAAACGTGCTGTTACCGGAATAAATGAAGCCAAAGCTACCGCAGGAGACAACTCATCTGGATACACACGATGATCTGAGATTACATTCGATTTTACTTTGATTGTTCAGGTTCACCATCAGCAATAGTTTCACTTGAAAACAGAGTGTGCGTGCAGAAAGTGGCGCAGTGGCCTAAGGCACTGCATCTCAGTGCAAGAGGCTTCACTACAGTCCCTGGTTCAAATCCAGGCTGTATCACATCCAGCCGTGATTGGGAGTCCCATAGGGTGGCGCACAATTGGCCCAGCGTCGTCCGGGTTTGGCCGTCATTGTAAATAAGAATTTGTTCTTAACCGACTAGCCCAGTAAAAAAAAAAAAAAAAACATTATTTAAGTATTCAGACCCCTTGACTTTTTCCGCTTTGTTACGTTACTGCCCTATTCTAAAATTGATTTTTTTTTAAATGTATCCCCCGCATCTACACACAATACTGCATTATGACAAAGTAAAAACTGGATTTTAGAAATGTTTCCAAATTAATTAAAAATAAACACTAAAATATCACATTTACATAAGTTTCAGACCCATTACTTTACTTTGTTAAGCACCTTTGGCAGCGATTACAGACTCGAGTCTTCTTGGGTATGAGTTCTTTAGCTATCCGCACTGATTGGTTGAAGCAGAAAGGAAACTCACTTAAGTGTGGCAAAACTACCAAACGGTCTAAACCATTTGATGAGACGGGGTGAAATCCAAATTCATGCCATTACTCGCTATTTTTTAAAGATAAATATTGATACATTACTAGCTCTAAGACTTAAAATCTTATGGTGATTTCAGCTGAAAAGTCAGGAGTGTGCACTTTCGAAAGCGGTGAGCAACATCCTAAGAAAGCGGTGTGCAACATCCTAAACTGTCCGAAAACATCTTCCACCACCATTTTCGTGTTAAGACAGTACACATATTTTTCCTGTTTTCTTTCTGCAGGATCGCCATTATAGAAAGCAAAGGAGGAAAATTATGCCTATGCAGCCTGAATGGAATATGCTTTATGTACGAACGGGTGTATTACAGGGAACACACATCAATCCTAGATGAATGTACAGATCTAGCGCCCACTAGCGGCTGCCTAAACTATATCAAACGTAATCTCAATAACAATTGTGATTACCTTTGTCAAAGATTATGGATGTATCTTGTCAGTATATTTCTCTCCGCCCAAATAATGGGAGTCGCGGTCCGCAAAGCGGCTCCCGCCTATCCTTTATCTGGATTGGTGGATAAATCTCATGACTGAACTCCTTTTTTATATTTTAAAATTAGGGTTGTTGACGTCAACCGTCTGTATTCAATAGAGAGACGCTATGCTACTAGCTTCATTACATGAATATGCATAGCCATTTAGAGACAACTCCGACAGTGTTATCTCAAAGTTGACGGGATGCCACGTGTCCTACTTATATCAGTACACTCTTAACTTGTGCATTACGAAACTTATATTTGATCAAATAACCTCACGTACCAAATAAGCCATAAAAAAAAAAGTTGACCAAAATCGACTCTCATTGACCTCCATACAAAAACGTCCTTCTTGGTGGGCAAAACAAAAAACGCCACCTGCTGGAGGGAGACAGATTTTCCGCCGAGTTGGGCATCTCTGCCATTGTAAAGGAGGAGACTTCACTTCCTTTGCAAACACAAACTCTTGTCCAAATCCCTCCCTTCCGTTAATTTCACCAATGTATACCATGGCCCACAAAAACATTTGTTTTCAAGAATTTTGACGATACAGCCTATTTTGACTTTGTGGTTGTGGATATCAGTTTAAGCAACGCCTTTGCCCAATCTCGATTCGTCCAAATAATCAACGACGAAAACCCCAAACCAGGAAAAACTGATGCTCTTCATTAAAAAATGCTTTGTCAATGAACAAATACAATAAGGCATAACATATATTCCTTTACCAAGACAGTTACCTAATCACTCTGGATTACAACATGTGCTAAATAAGGGGTTCTCAAACTTTTTCAATTGAGGCCCCCACTTCCAGCTTTGGGTAACACCCCGCGTCTATTTCTATCGGCAAAAGCACTGTCCATGTCACAAACCGTTCACACCCACCCCTCTTGTTGGTGGGGAGAATTTTGCAGGGTTAAAGCTTATTTCCTGCAATTCTACACATTGTCATGGGGCGCACAATTTTTGTTACTTTTTTTTCCAGTTTTAAAGCAATTTTTTTTGTTGCAATTGTGTACATTTTGCTATTTATAATGTATATTCATTTAATATTTGAGTGACTAAAAAACTACAACATTATCTAAGGGCAACAAAAAAAAAACGACATAGGCTAGTTGATCTGGACATTTCTGACAAGTTATACATAGCTATCTAAAAAGGTATGCTATGACAAACATGACAAGAGGACCTGATGGTGCACTACTCAATTTCGAAATTGCACCTTGTGCATTTTACTATTATAACTTTAAACGAAGAGTTCGTTTAAACCCGGACGGAGTTCTTCATAAACCCAACAAAAAAAGATTGGTAACCATGTGCTAAATGACTAAAATGTTTAAAAACGTTTCGTTATTGAATCGCATCGGAGGCCATCTAACGTTAAATGCGTATCAAATCGTCTTGAAAGGGAAAGACGCACATCCCTATTAGTATTAGTACTGCCAATACTAGCTAGTTAGATATAAAATAAAAAAAACTGCGCAGAATAGCATAGCAGTCCTGGTTGGCAAAGTCTGTTAAACTAGATCACTAGCTAGCTAGCTTCCGCTAATACCGCGTTAGTTATCTAGCTACCAGTAGCTAGCTTGTTGGATGTGGAACCTATGAAGTAATATTTCAGTTTAATTGATACTAACCTTTTCTTTCGTAAAAATATTAACTAGATCACGTACAGATGCTCCAGTGGGAAAAGAAGCATTGCAAAAATGAAGAAGTGGACCAGAAAGAAACAACTCCATGATGTTGCCAAAGAGAGCACAGAAATGTAAGGATAGTTTGTCGAGCTACTACCGGATATTTACGCTGACGTCAAAATGTTTTATGCTACGGAAGCCGGAGAGCTTAAAAAAAGAGAGCTTGTTAAGTAACGTGACGATGTAGCGTTTATTAAGGGCTTTGTTTTTTATACTAATTTTGCCACCACAAATGTAATAAGTTCGTTATTTTTATACAGTACGAATTGGATTGTGGTATTCCTTCATTTTTTATTTAAATGTAACACAAATAAAACACCCATCGTCCTTTGCGGCACACACACCAACATGGCAGCTTTGTGCAAGGTAGTGTCAGGTCTGAGGACTGGCACGTGTGTTGCCAAAAACGAGCAATTGATATTTGCAAGTCGTTATACAGCACAGATAGCGGGGAAACATCGGAAGGAAAAGCGGTGGAAGAAACGCAAAAACCAGCAGCCGACAAGGTGAAAAGTGGCTTCGCTGCAGCATATGAACAACACACAGACCTTCAGAAAAGACACAATCAGACGGGAACTACTGTCAGACTTGGGTCAACAAGAAATGAAAAATCATTTGCGTCATTGCTACGAAATTCTCCTCTCATGCAGATGGGACCAGCAAAGGACAAAATGGTAATCGGGAAGGTCTTTCACATAATCAAAGACGATTTGGACATTGACTTTGGTGCCAAGTTCCATTGTGTATGTAAACGACCGACAGTGGATGGAGAGAAGTACCAGAGGGGGAGCAGGGTACGTCTGCGTCTTGAGGACCTCGAGCTCACATCTCGCTTCCTGGGTGCGAACACCGACACAACACTACTAGAAGCAGATGCCTTTCTTCTTGGACTGATCGAGAGCAAGGACCAAAGAGTAGAACAGCATTGACTCCGAACCATAGACCTGCCCCAGCAGAGGACAGTTTTTCTTGTTGATGTCACTATTCCCACTGTCATTTGTAACTGAGGGCTTGAACAATAAATGTATCCAAATGTAATGTTTCTGTTTCATCTTGAGAAATCTGCTACATCCATGTTCAATGGTCATTTAATTTACCCACTTATTCTGGAAGAGTCATTAAATGCCTCATGCTTAATAACAGTCATGTATCATCATAACCCAAAAGATAAGGTTGTAGCTTTCAAATGTTTAATCAAGATCTCATGGACTGTTAGTCCTTGCATGTCAATGTATGAATATGAAAGTGGTTAGATTTCTCCAGTCCCACCCTACCTCTTACCAAACCAAGTGTTGGGGTAGTGCTTGATCATGACTCTTAAGTTATAGGTCATTGGACGAAGGAGTCTTCTGTAGGGGAGAGTTCTTTAAAGATCCTTGACGCTCGGTCTGAACATTAACATGCATTGCCTGCGGTACGGTTTCGGAAGCAAAAGGACCTTATCTTTCATATCAATGATAAATAATAATAAAAAGTTATTCATACACACCTTGTTTGCATTAGGGATTATAACTATGCATTAACCATGTTCTTAATCATCTTTAGAAAATGAATAACTCAAAAGTTACATGATCAGTCAGTTTTTATTCAGTGACATTCTTCGCAGAATTAAAATGTGCAGTTCAGCATATGCATCAAAGTTACTTTTTACCTTGTCACATTTTGAGGAGTCCCTTTCCTACATTTAGTGTTTTAGTTGAAAGTACCCTCACCAATTTCTAGACTAAAATTGCCATCTTGAGAAAAAGATTAGTTATATTTCTGTCTTTAACTGATGTAGTTTACTGTACTGAGGTATCCTAAAGACTAAGGCATCAGTACAATTTACAGTTCATTAGCAGCCTATAGCTCTACATACTTTTTATAATCCAAGATCCTGCGAATGGTAGCCAAAAAATACATAATGTCACAGAGTATGATATCATCTCTTATTACAGACTAGCATCTGAATTTGATGGTTAAACAAAAGAGGAAAACCTAAGAGGTTTGGAATGGAACTTAAAAAAATACAGGCATTCTTTGCACAACGGTATGCCCTGAAAGCCTTGCCATTGTATAATGCGTGCAGTGATTTATATGCAGCGACTCCCTAAGTAGAGCATTTCATTTTCATCACGTGTAATTGACCAGGTTAAATGCAATTGCCAAGTTATTGAGCAGAGGCAACAAGGTATTTGTAGTGGTGATTCAACAGCAGGAAGTAGTAGTTTCTTTGGGGTTGTTTGAGATGATGCAAGCCTTAGTTGGGTGCACTGAGATGCTTTGGAGGCACTTTGAGGCTATGGTTGTCCTCTACTATGGGAGTGTATGTGTCCTCTTCTACAGCATACAAGATCACCATACACTTCAACCACACATGGTCATATACAGCCACTGTGAGAGACAAAGACAGAGTGGATAAGGTTATGTTTTCCATAGTGAATCAGTGATTAAAAGATACATAGCATTGAAATTCAAATGGGCTCACCTCTGTGATATTCATTTCAGCAGTTCCAGTGCCTTCTCTATCCAACTCCTGGAAGGCCTCTGTGAAAATATATATTTTTTGATTTGTGCTTTAACACTATCTATAATTAAGGCCATGAACTTTTCTTGACCATCTGACCAATGACATCTTTAACCTGTAATTCGATGCACCCCCCCTGTTAACGACTGATAACGAAACATGTCTGTGAAATTATTTCCCTGCTTGCTGTTTACAAATGAAAAACCATTGCTGACTGTTTTTTGTTATGTTGAGTAGCAGAAGTAATATAAATGCCCCAGTTAATAGAAGAGTGCATGGACAATTCACATGCTTTGAAGCTTAAAGGGATACTTTGGGATTTTGGCAATGAGGCCATTTATCTACTTCCCCAGAGTTGGATGAACTTGTGGATACCATTTTTTATGTCTCTGTGTCCAGTATGAAGGAAGGTAGAGGTCGTTTCGTGAGCCAATACTAACTAGCGTTATCACAAAGACTAAGTCTATGGGTATTTGCTAGCATGCTCATTGTGAAAATCCTGAAGTATCCCTTTAATGTGTGATAAGTAGAATATTCATGGAAATGATTAAGGTATGAAGATGTGATGAATGACTAAGCTTCAGAGGACATTACATCAATGTCTTGGTGCTGGAGGACAGAACTACCAGTACAGATAGAAGTCAAGAATTTCTCCTGGTCCTAGTTATGAAATGATAATGTGAATTCATTCACAAAATCACAGTCCAGAAACAATCGCTGGCCTAGCCTTCACCCCCCTTTGCAGATTTTAAAGAATCCAATATGTATGCAAAATGGTAATAATGGCTCCACTAACCATTCCAATCAGGCATAGGGGAGCTTACATATATCCAATACTTTCAGGACTAAATGATGTTTCTGGACCAGGTTGTGTAGTCAAAGACAAAAAAAATACATACTGAACATGGCTTCTAGCTTGACCAGACAGCAGACAAAGTTATCAAAGTCGATGACCTCGTTTTCAGCATATCTGGCCACAAGCACCTGGTTCAGCCTGTTGTTCAGTTTGAATCCTGTGAAGATCATAAAGCATGTAGCACATGAAAACCAAAGAGTATTTTTCCGACATCACATTGTCGAAGCCTGGTCCCAGATCTGGTTGTGTTATTATGTCAACTCATAGTAATGCAATGGCAATAAGTGACAAGGAGTTGACATGATAGCACAAACAGATCTGGAACCAGGCTACTGTAGTCTGACTGTAAAGATGAAAGCAGTGTTATCCATTGATATCAACCAGTGGAGGCTGCTGAGGGGAGGACGGCTCATAATAATGGCTGGAACAGAGCGAATGGGATGGCATCAACTTATTCAGCGCCAGTCATGACCACAAGCCTGTCCTTCCCAATGAACATTTACATTACATTTTAGTCATTTAGCAGACGCTCTTATCCAGAGTGACTTACAGTAGTGAATGTATACATTTCTTTTTCCGAACTGGTCCCCCGTGGGAATCGTACCCACAACCCTGGCGTTGCAAACACCATGCTCTACCAACTGAGCCACACGGGACCATTAAGGTGCCACCAACCTCTTGTGATATCAACAGTACTGAATTACCTATAATGTCATTGACTTAATTGACAACATCAACTCTGCAATTCATAATGTGTTGTAGTGCATAAATAATGTAGAGTTATAGTACAAAAGTTATCGGCGTTAGCTGTTTCATTGAAGCCCCTGGATTGTGTTCAGTAGGTACACTGTAGCAAAACCTACACGTTATTTCAAGTTCAGGTAGCTAGTTTCTCTCTATTTTACTCTATTCAAAAATATTTGTGCTCGTTTCGTGTCTACTGAACAACACCAATGCAGTAGTGCGAAGATAGAGTAATCACCAGCAGACTCCAAGGCCAGACGCATCTCATAGGAGCTCATACATCCAGACTTGTCCAGATCAAACTGGCGGAAGATTCCCTGGGAAAAGAAAAGATTAGAGCCTTCTATTCTTGCATGCCATTGTCAATTTTACTATTACAGAAGTGAAATATTGTCATACAATTATCAGCATATTTCAACTCACCAGCCACTTCCTGATCTTATTCCACAGAATCTGAAACTCAACTATACCAAGGCGAGCGCTGCAATCTTTCTGCGTGACAGGTGAGTCAAGGTGTCATGATAGCAATTGGAAATGGAGTGCAACATTTGTCTGTTATTGTCACATATCAAAGTAATGATACTTTTTTGTGATCATGCAATTGATTATGTATGTATTGTATTTTTCATTAATACTGCCGTAATATATCCTTTGCCCAAATAAAGTTGAGTATGTATTGAAATGAAGGGTAGGGAGTGTTAAAGTGACTAGCTGAGGAAGGATACGTCTAATAGGCTGACCATGCCTCTACAGGACTCCATGCTGAACCCATCAGTCTTCAGGTCCCTGTCTGGGAATCAAATCAAATTTAAAATTATAACACACTTTACATTAAAACAATAAATGAAAAAAGTTAAAGCATTAAAGAGGATAAATAAAAGAACATAAGATCACAGAAGATGTGTAAAATAATCACTTATTAAAGGCCCGGCTAAAAAGGTGGGGTTTTAAAAGTGATTTAAAAACATCAATGGTGTCTGTAGCTTTTACCTGAATATAGGATAACAGACCACATTTCAGAAATTGCATTGAATGGATGATGAGTCACTAAACCCCCTGGACCTGAAGAGCATTGAATGAACACTACTTACGTTTGGTCACCACCCTATTGAGAATGGTCCTGAGCTCACGGACAGAGATCTCCATGTCCTAAAACATAAAGCAGATAATGGTTTTGTACTCAAAAAGTTTCCATGTTCTTAAACATAAAACACATCATCTTTCCACTCAAATGCGCTTCAGAGCAAAACCAAACTTCAAACTCACCTCCCCAGATAACTGAGCGAACATGGCCCTGAATGAGTCCTCAATGTCACTCTCTGAGATGTCCTCCTGTGAAGATAAAGACTCGGTTGTCCATCCATGTTGATGCATGCATGCATGTATGTATGTATACACACACACACCCTACTCCACACTCTCAAACTTAAAGAAAAATACATTTTTATTTTTCCGTAATGAAAAATGGAATGTCTCAATTGCATAAGTATTTGCACCCCTGAGTCAAGTCCTTGGTGTTAGCACTTATTGCAAGGGAGTTGACACTTGAACATTAAGCTTGTCTCTTTACCTCATCTTCAAAGTTTGCCACCACATCATCATCCAGTTCTCTGAAATGACATAGCAACTATTTAAAATAAATTCCATAAATATTTACATGCATTGTTTAGAATATACCAAAGCTGCTTTTTACATTCAGTAATAGCCATACAATACAATAGCCACAGACTCTTATTCCAATTCTTTACCAAATTGTGCCAATGTCTAGAAGCTAGTGGTATACAGATGTCAAATCTTAACTTGATCACGCTTTTGTCGCTGATAATTTTCCAACTGCATCAGGAAATTCAAATGTGATTCCTGAAAAGTTATATTTTTCTCTCCATGCGGGGGCAGTCAAACGCTAGGCTAAGTCCTATTACACCAACATTCAAATGTACAAAAATGTATCTGAAATGCAGCCATACTCATCAACAACTGTCATTTTATATAGCTTAATACCACAGATAGATATTGTGGGTGGGTGGTTGGATGGAGTCTTGTTGGATATGTGGGGTTGGCGGATCAAGGCTCACTTATTTTTCTTTCTTTTCATTTACATACTAAATGTATAATTTTTTAAAACTCTAATATGATCATAATGATCAATACTTTGTATATATGTAAAATATATTACTCCCCCCATGGTCATAAAAAATCATTGGTTTTCATGAGCCATTGCGTAGGCTACCTCAGCTACACAATGGCCCATGAAAGCCTATGATTTTTTAGATCTACAGCATATATTATCGAGAAAAGGGACATCTTAAAACTAGTTGAACTGGTGCCCAGTGGACCTGCAGTAGGCCTAAAATGTAGGTACGATACTGCATTGTATACAAATGCCGCTTCCAGCTGCCCCCTGGCTGCGATTCAAAATATTTCTTCAAACATTCAAATCCTCCTACTGCAGGATTATTTTCTCCTGCAACGAAACTGGTCAATTTAAGACCCAACATCTGTACATAATTACCAACAACTGATTGAGGTGTATTGAGAAAACCAGACGAGAAATTATTTAGGATTGACAATTTTGCTGCTAACAGAACTGCATTTCTCCATTTAAGTTGCACATCCCTGAAGTACTACTATACTGTACTCACTGTGTCTCCGACTGCTTCTCAGTGAAGACTCTGAGGACAAAATCAGCCTCTTTCCCAGGTTCGAAGGTGGAGGGTACCACCAGGTACTCCCCGGGTGGCAGGCGCAGCCGTGCGCTCACCTCCCTCAGGTTGATAAAGGTCTCAGAACGTGCACATGATGAGTGCTTCAAGAAGAAGTCTTTCTTCAAGTGAACACTTTGACAACCCTTAAACTGAGAGAAGAAGGACAGGGGGTAGATAGGGCTAGTTTGTGTGTGTGTGTGTGTGTGTGTTTATGTGGGTGCGTGAAACCGTTACATACCTCTTCTGGAATCTGTAATAATAGAAAGGCCAAGGTCAGTTTTAGGGACATTTTGTTTTGGTCTACTGTTGATTCTTTGGTCACTGGGTATCACATCAAATAAACAGACATTATATACAGAATCTACCTCTTCTTCGCAAAATGTATCTTTAGTTTCTTCTACCCTTCATCGACTTTAATTGCGGCTTAATTTTCTCCTCTGCTACTGGCATGTCACCATGTCACCTTTGACCCCTCACCTCATAGATGGCAAAGCCAATGGTGTGCATGTCCTGGCCCTGGCGTCGGTAGCGGCGCCTATCCTTCTGCATGAGAGCCACCAAGAAGCTGCAGGCCTCCTCTTCATCCTCAGGGTCATCGTCCTCCTCCAGCAGGGTAATCTTATACTGGGGGTTGATCCAAAAGGTGTCTAACAAAGACAGAAGGCAGAGGTCATGATAATGTATATTTTGGGTTCTACCTCCTTTTGAACATAGCAAGTAAAAACGCCTGCAGTCAATTCTAACTCAACTCAGGGCTCTATTTTAACAAACCAAACGCAAACGTAAATCTTAGCACACTCGCGCAGTGCTGTGAGTGTGTCAGGAATATTTTTATTGTTTTGACAGCGGGAATTATGGGCACAACAGCTGGCGGTAGTGTAGAGGTACGCTTTTCATTAATTTGTTGTAGGTGTAACAAGGGCTTGACCACTCACTGGCCAATGAAAACCTGCTCCGAAGCTTTTAATGTGGTTGTGCATTTACGGTGTTTGATGTTCCGTTGTCATGAACTCCAATTCATTAGGAGGGCATGGCTGTGCGTCTTATCCATTGAAGACTGTTTATTAAACGCCATAGGCCTACAGTAACCCTATAATAGGCCTAGTTAAAAAAAAACATGTACCCAGTTTTTCACAAAAGGTAATTGGCTTCAACATGGGAATACTAGCCTACACATTACATTCGCATTTCCGTTGCCTAAATTGCAATGCCGGTCGGAGCCATGGACATTGCCTGCAAAACATTTTAAGATTAGCCAACCTTCACCGTTGATATGGTCTGTATGGTGACTTTGCCACGTGAAGAAAACAAAAAACAAACAAACAAACAGGCAAATATCTTAGATCACGTCCCTCCGATACATACGGCCCCAGAGCTGCAGTACCTGTTCACTTCTCTCCTTTATCCGATTCTGTCTATGATCCTACAGCACCACCTAATGTCATAACTAGGTACTTGAAAGCATAACACCAAAATATCTGTATATTCCTTATAAAATATGTTATGGTATGTTCTCACTAGGATATTTGTATGTTGCAACATATGCAATCCATGAACAATGTATGCAAAACATGTGATAAACAAAAGACATGAAGTCAGTGACTGATGAAGTTGAAGTGTATCTCTGAATCCAAAATCAACTCCTTGCCCCTACCACCTAGTTGGAATTGTTACCATATTGCTTACAACTATCCAATCCTCTCAGGTCTACATGAGTGCCTACAAGGTAGTGGGTGTAGTGTGGTGGTCATGGTGCCCTCTCACTTGGATGGTTCCGGCAGCCTCCAGCCGTGCTGCCCTTCCTCCAGCCTCCGTCAAACTTAATGGTGTTCCAGAAACTCTGGCTGTCATCACTCAGAGCGTCTGCTGTCAAGTTACAGATCTCCAGCCGGGAAAACTGGCGCAGGAACTCCTGGAAGGGCATCCTGTATATTCAGAGAGCAGGGAAAGGGAGACAGACAGAATCGGTTTGATAAAATATTTTATATTTCCATCTGGTTTGGGTCAGGTGTGGGTTGGGTTATATTATTATCGGGTGCCGGTGTGGTATACAGGGTCCAGCCCCAACAAACAGGATGCCATAGAAAAACAACAGAGTTGTGGGTGGAAAACACACAAGGTGATATCTCAGAATGTGAACTCACCAGAACTCCCCATCCTCCATGTGACAATTCATGTCCTCCCTCTCTGTTGGATCAATCGCATCCCACTCAGACGAACTAATAGCAATATCCGAGAGAGAGACAGACAAGGAGAGAGAGAGAGAAAAAGAGAGAGACAGTGATGAGTATTGTTTAACTGATCAATAGAAATGTAATGCAAAGATCTTACTGACAACAACCTTAAAACTAAAGGGAGAGAGTACAGAAAAAAATCAGGTACAAGGCAAGCAGGTACGAGCTCCGCAAATCCATTAGGGACGCAAAAAGTAAATAAAGACTCAAACTTGAATTGATGTTCAACAACTCAGACTCACGACGCATGTGGCAAGGACTACAGACTACAGACATCCAGGAAAACTCTCGCTGCTCCAGATGACCAGGTGCTTTTGCTCTCCGAGGCTGACGTGAGGGAAACTCTTATGAGTGAATACTCACAAACCCACCAGTCCAGATGAGTGTGTGCTGGCAAGGGCCGGGATGATACCAGTAACACGATACTTGTTAGTATCGTGGCAAGGAAACAAATCACAAAGCAGATTCACCTTCTTTAGGAAAACAGCCCTAATGTTGGTAACAAACATCATCACGTTGTCATCCAGAGTCACATTTATTTATTTTCCAAGCTATAGCAGACAACATTTTACATACAGAAGGTTTTTAAAGGACCAAAGAGTTTGTTCTGCATCGTTTCATTTTTGCCATGGAAAAACAATTGCGATATCATCTCAGTCCTAGTGCTTACCAGCTGGGGGGCATCTTCTCTGACATCTTCAAACTGTCCCGGGCTGTAGACCCCACCTGCTTCAAGGAGAACATTACGTCCCAGTGCCCAAGAAAAACAAGGTGACATGCCCAAATGACTATCGCCCTATCGGACTCACCCCGGTCATCATGAAGTGCTTCAAGAGGCTGGTCATTGCCCACATCAAGGCCAGCATGCCAGGCACACTGGACCCACTCCAATTTGCCTACCGCGCCAACAGATCCACAGAAGATGCCATTTACATCACTATTCACACAGCCCTAACACATCTGGACAAGAGGAACACTTGTGAGAATGCTGTTCATTGACTACAGTTCAACACTATTGTTCCCTCCAAGCTCGACACAAAGCTCTGCAACTGGATCCTGGGCTTCCTGACGGGCAGACCACAGGCTGTGAGGATTGGTAACAACACCTCCCCCATACTGACTCTTAACATAGGGGCCCCCCAGGGGGGTGTCCTCAGCCCTTTTCTGTGCTCCCTGTTCACCCACGACTGCGTGGCTTTGCATGACACCAACAAGTCAGCCTATAGCGAGGAGGTAAGTGAACTGGCATTGTGGTCTCCCTCAGCGTCAGCAAAACAAAGTAGTTGTTTGTTGACTTCAGGAAGCAGAGGAAGGAACATGCCTTGATCCACATCAACAGGACTGCAGTAGAAAGAGTCTGCAGTTTTATGTTCTTCGGGGTCTACATCACCGAGGACGTCACATTAACCAATACCACCACCACCACCACCACCACTCTTGTCAAAAGAGTGCAACAGCATCTCTACTTCCTAAGGTGACTAAAGAAATTTGGCATGCCACCCCGGGTCCTCTCTAAATACTACAGCTGCATTATCGAGAGCGTCCTGACCGGTTGAATCGCGGCCTGGTACAGGAATTGCTCCATCCACGACCGCAAGGCAAGGCCCTTCAGCGGGTGGTGAAGAGCATGACAGTATCGGAGCACGAGACTGTCGGAACTAGAAGCACAAGCATTTCGCTACACTTGCATTAACATCTGCTAACCACGTGTATGTGACAAATACAATTTGATTTGATACCAACAGACTCAGAGACAGTTTCTATCTACAAGCCATCAGACTGCTGAACACTTGAACTGGACTGACTAGCAGCCTCTCATTCTCCACACCTTAGCACACATGCACCCACTCACGGACACACCCACCCACACACATCACAACTGCTGCTAACAGACTCTTATTATTATTGCTAAATACTGCACAATTTAAAACACTTGCCCCCAAATCCCCCCTTCCCCAAAACAAGTGTAAATATTAGATTATAAATTGTGGCTTCCTCTATTATACTTATGCTAAAATTATTATTCTACTTAGTAACTTACTTTATGTTCGTATCCTTAACTTTTCTTATTTCTTATTGTTTTTGCATTGTCGAGAAGGAACCTGCAAGTAAGCATTTCGTTGGATGGTGTATACCATGTGTATCCTGTACATACGACTAATAATACGTGAAAATTGAATAGCGAATTCGTGCACACAAACAGATGTACACAGACACACACGCAGCCTTTTGGGAGCCCTAAGCGAGATTTGGTTGCAGTTTAAAAGCACATTTTGCCTCAACTTAAGCCATGTTCATACGATATCTGGGTGAATAACAATATCAAATGGGGGACCCCTGGATCAGGGGCCCCCTGAAGATCAGGGCCCCTGGGCACATGCCCTTCATGCCCAGTAGGTAATTCAGCCATGAAGGTTTAGATATAGCTGGCTTGGCTAACTTACCTAGCAATCTTATAAAATGTTAGCTGACATGGGCTAATTGAGTGACTGTCAGTGACTGACATAAGAGAAAAACTGCTGATGCACATTGAGTACTATACCCGACTGAGCCCTACACTGTCCAGAAAGGCATGATGGTTGTGATGTGAACTCACTTATCACTCCAAGCCCCAGTCCACTCCACCTGACCCCAGGGGTTACGAATACGGATCAACCTCTCCATGCGACCCCGGAAATCCACCTTTGATGATAGACAGACACACAAAATTTGGGTCAGATTTTACTTAGAAATTTTAACCACTTGCCACATTCCAATTTGAGAGTAGAATTTCTCAATCATGATGTTGTTTGATAGTCACAGATGCCCATATAACTATTAATTTGGAAATAAGTCATTTCTGTAAAAGATTGCCTGTTTACTGAAAGATGAGGAGAATAAATGCTTCTTATTTTGCTTTTTGTGATTTGTTTACGTTTATATTCCTGTTTTCACCACTCCTTTTCCTCCAATTCCAGATTCACACTAGGGTCAAACTGAGCCCCGCTATGCTAAGTTGTACTTAGCTGGCCTGCTTACAAATCCACCATGGAACCATGCTGGAAAGGATAATGTGAAAATGAAAAATCTGAGCTATTACAGTATGGTTCGGGTCTGCGCTATAGTATGAATCAGGCACAATCGCCTAAGGCTTGAAACGGCCCGCAGGAAGAGGCAAAACCCTCACTTTTCCACATAGCCTTATTTTCACTCACTCACCTGCTTCAGACCTGTGACAGAGTAGGCATGGCCTTTAACCAGCTTCTTAAAGGTCACTGCCTCCATGTCGAAGGCACTGGTGATCTGGGAATGCAGATGTCATCATACATATTCAATTGTTACCACACACACTTGGGACATGACATCTTTGGCCAAAACTATAATTGTAGCTTCAGGCTAACAAAATACTGTATGCCCATGGGTTTGGGAAGATGTGCCCATTTCTGTCCAATGAGGCAATGTCTAAACCAATATTTCTGTCCATTTTAGGGGACCACTTTTGGCTCAAACCATCCCCAGAGGCAAAACGATGAGAATACTGCAGCTCCCAATTCCATTATGTGGAAAGATAGGTTGTTTTAAAATAAGCTTGTGAGTGATTCTGTTGTTTTGGGGAATTTAAAAGCTGAATGGGGGAAAATGTCAACCTAGATTAGAACCAGTGACCTAGGTCCCATCCAGAAACAACCCCCATCTGAGAGGACTGCATATGTGTACTGCAGGTTGTCGTGTGTGTCATGTAACAGGGACGCCACTTACGTCAATGGAGCAGCCCAGAAGGGAGCCTCTCTCCAGGGCTTTACCGATGATCCGGTACAGATCCTTAGGTGCCTTACGTAGCTCGTAAAACTCTGCCACGCCACCGGTGAAGTCCTCAAAGCCCTCTGTGGTGCTGCCACCAGACAAGGCCTCATAGGAGCCACTCAGTCTAACACAAAAATGTCACAATGTGTCAATCCTGGAAAATAATTCTATCCCTTCATGCAACAATGTAAAAGTATTCACTATCTGCAATATTCATAAATGAAATGTACATTCATAAAACAAACATAACATTATAGCTACATAGATTTATGAAAGCTTAAGGAATGTATGATGCAATTACACATGTCAGAGCTAACTGGACTTATGACATGTATGCTTTATGAACACACTGTTTACTTGGTGTAGCAAATAAAATGTAGAAAAAAAATACAATTATATTCTAAGATGGATGCACTGTATACCTGAATTAAAGCCTGTTTTACAGTACCATTAAAAACATTTAAAGCTTTTGACACAGACAATAGCTAATATTAGGAAAATCATACTTGGCATAAGCCTTCTCAATCAGGGCACTCCAGAACTCGTTACCCTCAGCAGAGTGAACAAACATCAGCTCGCCATCTTTGACAGGCAGTCGATCATCAATGACAACATCCACCCACTCTCCAAACTGCCAGAACTGTGAACAAACAAAACAGTCATTACTATTGGTGAAGAATTTGGAGTCAGACATGAAGGTTAGAATTGTTTTATGCTCCCCTATGAAGCTAAATAACGTCTCCAGCATATGTTTCTAAGTGCTTCCCATAATCACCTAATAATATATGCCAGAACTGTTGTCTCTCTGGGAATTTTTTTGTGGAAAATCCCTGTGACCTGATAATTCAGGAATTGAGCCTCCTACAAAGGTTGATTTAAAATCCCTCCAATCAAACTTCAATCTGAATATGGCAAGTCACTCTTTCTTACATATTTAGGCTACAACGCTGTATCATTATATTATCTTTCATTAAAAGGTTTTTCCTATTCCATTTCCTCTATTCTGTTTAATTGAATGGACCTGGAAGTGGAAGATGCCAGCGTAGTTGCCTTGGAAGGTTTGACCATGAGGGACCACCCTGTGTAGCAGCTTCTCGTTAAGGGTGAGGGAAGCAATGGCTGCCAGGAGCCAGCAGTCACCTAGCCAGAGGTAAAATAGTAAAAAATAAATTAATCAAATGTATTTATAAAGAACTTTTTAAACACTGAGCGGTTGTCACCAAGTGCTTCACAGTAACCTGGCCTAAACTCCAAAGAGCAAGCAGATGCACAGTGGCCTGGAAAACCTTCCTACGAGGAGGAGGAAACCTAGAGAGGAACCAGGCTCAGAATAGAAGCACCTGGTCCAGATGGGAGAAGAGGGAGATAGTTAAAGCATTTTCAAATGTAATCATTTCGACCTTGGGTGAAAGTGTGAGAGAGGGTGAATAAATATAAGCTAGTTTAGCTGAGCCTCAAATGTTTTCTTAAAATAATGCCAAATAACGATAGAGAAATCTTAACATTCAAAATCTAAAAGGCACCATAGCCTAAATTAGTAATGTGTGCATCTTTCGAAAATATTACCCATATGTCTTAAAACACAACATTTACACTGTCTGGTGCGGTTTCTATCTCACCACTTTAAATGAAGGCTGCTGTTAGTAGAAAACAAAACACTTAACTCATTTCAAGCACTCAGCTCAAATTAACCTTGTTCAGCATTTAGTAGTGAGTGAATAGCCAACCTAATGCATTTTGGCCAGTCTGAGCCAAGCCTTCAAACATTTGTTCTTGTTTTCCAAAACCTCAACTCTTTGAAAATTGCTTCCAATTTGCTTTAACTGAAATCATGCACCATCAGTAGACTACTATCAATGGCATGCAGCAAGAACAGCTGAATATGTCAAAGGCTTATTCCCACCATCGTCACATTGTTAAATCCATCAGGCAACCTCAACTATTATGGTCCCGTGTAGATCAGTTGGTAGAGCATGGCGCTTGAAACATCAGGGTTGTGGGTTTGATTCTCACGGGGGACCAGTATGAAAATGTATGTACTCACTACTGTAAGTTGCTCTGGATAAGAGCGTCTGCTAAATTACTCACATGTAAATGTATTCAGCTTTTAAGAGGTCATGTACTGTAACTGAGTTAGTGTGGGGAGTAAGCATTAGCTACTTCCCTATAGAGGGAGCTATCGGGATTGCTAATGCAATGTTAAAAGGTCCCCAATGTCACGACTGGGGATTGCTCTGGCCTCGAGGTCTTGCTAAAATATCCCTTTCTTTTAAGCTAAGTAACTGCTGTTATCGACTGGAGGGGTTGAAATCCTAAGGTGAAGGCCACACTCAAACGCATGAACAGATTAAAATTGTGTATGACCAATATCATTGTCCGTTTTTGTCCGTCAAAAGTACAACTTCAAAAAGCATTGGCTTCATCTGAAATTCTCGAACATTAAATTCTAGTGTGTCGGCGTTCTAATGTGGGTGCATATGACAGCAGCCTTATCCATATAAGTGTATACTCAGAAGTAGATATGTTCAATAAGTTAAGCACTGCTTGCTGGTGAAAAAGTTAAAGTATGGACCTTATAGTGAGGAGTATTATCAGATTGTGAATCATTGTCACATCTATTACATTTCAAGCACTGGTTAGCTTCAACCTGAAGTTTGATGAGCCTTATAGAATGCTTGAAAGGCTACATAACTCAATCAAGTTAATTCCCCAATACAAACAAAGGGGGAGCCCATAGGCTGTGACATAACAGGAGAGTCAACTCCTGCCAAAGACAGAAAGAGAGAAGTTGTTTGTGGGCTGGGTCTTCAGCCCGTCATGTGTATAACAATTACACATCCGACCGCCTTTTCACTTCCAGCTAGACTAGAGATATGAGGAAGCTTTAAACAAGACTTGTGAGATCCCAAGAACAAAACAGTTTGGGGCTTTTTTTGGCCATATCCTGTGATCTACTCACAACATTTTCTCACTAGTTAAAAAGGAAGCTGATCATGACATTAATCACGACTGATAGCTCGCTGATTGAACAATCTTTTATCTTGAATTCCATTTCAGTGGCTAGGTCCGTTATCCTCCTCCCTCCACCCTGTTTTGCAAACAGAGATTGCTGCATGGGACATCAGCCAAGATCCATTAGCACGCTTTCTCTGTAGGCGTATCCGCTATTAGCCTTTCTGTGAATCATTACCAGTGTCTCCCTGACTCACAAATGGGTTCTGCCACACCCAAACAGTCAGCTGCCTAGTCAGGGTCATTCTTCTTTTACACATAGAGCTATTACAAAAGAGATATACAGTACCAGTCAAAAGTTTGGACACACCTACTCATTCAAGGGTTTTTCTTTATTTTATATTATTTTCTACATTGCAGAATAATAGAGAAGACATCAAAACTATGAAATAACACATATGGAATAATGGAACCAAAAAAGTGTTAAACAAATCAAAATATATTTTAGATTCTTCAAAGTAGCCATCCTTTGCCTTGATGACAGCTTTGCACACTCTTGGCATTCTCTCAACCAGCTTCATGAGGTAGTCACCTGGAATGCTTTTCCAACAGTCTTGAAGGAGTTCCCACATATGCTGAGCACTTGTTGGCTGCCGTCCAAATCATCCCAACCACCTCAATTGGGTTGAGGTCGGGTGATTGTGGAGGCCAGGTCATCTGATGCAACACTCCATCACTCTCATTCTTGGTAAAATAGCCCTTACACAGCCTAGAGGTGTGTTGGGTCATTGTCCTGTTGAAAAACAAATGATAGTCCCACTAAGCCCAAACCAGATGGGATGGCGTATCGCTGCAGAATGCTGTGGTAGCCATTCTGGTTAAGTGTGCCTTGAATTCCAAATAAATCACAGACAGTGTAACCAGTAAAGCACCCCCACACCATCACACCGCCTCCTCCATGATTCACGGTGGGGACCACACATGAGGAGATCACCTGTCCACCTACTCTGTGTCTCACAAAGACATGGCGGTTGGAACTAAAAATCTCAAATTAGGACTCATCAGACTAAAGGACAGATTTCCACAGGTCTAATGTCCATTGCTTGTGTTTCTTGGCCCAAGCAAGTCTATTCTTATTATTGATGTTCTTTAGTGATTGTTTCGTTGCAGTAATTCAACCATGAAGGCCTGATTCACGCAGTCTCCTCTGAACAGTTGATGTTGAGATGTGTCTGTTACTTGAACTCTGTGAACCATTCATTTGGGCTGCAATTTCTGAGGCTGTTATCTCTAATGAACTTATCCTCTGCAGCAGATGTAACTCTGGGTCTTCCATTCCTGTGGCGGTCCTCATGAGAGCCAGTTTTATCATAGCGTTTGATGGTTTTTGCGACTGCACTTGAAGAAACTTTCAAAGTTCTTGAAATTTTCCAGATTGACTAACCTTCATGTCTTAAAGTAATGATGGACTGTCATTTCTCTTCACTTATTTGAGCTGTTCTTGCCATAATATGGACTTGGTCTTTTACCAAATAGGGCTATCTTCTGTATACCAACCCTACCTTGTCACAACACAGCTGATTGGTTGAAACGCAAGAGTGCGCAAAGCTGTCATCAAGGCAAAGGGTGGCTACTTTGAAGAATCTCAAATATATTTTAATTTGTTTTACACTTTTTTGGTTTCTATGTTATTTCATAGTTTTGATGTTTTCACTATTATTCTACAATGTAGAAATTAGTAAAATCCCTTGAATGAGTAGGTGTGTCCAAGCTTTTGACTAGTACTGTATATGTACACTAACGTTCAAAAGGTTGGGGTCACATAGAAATGTCCTTGTTTTTGAAAAAAAATCTCATTTTTTGTCCATTAAAATAACATCAAACAGGTCAGAAATACAGTGCAGACATTGTTAATGTTGTAAATGACTATTGTAGCTGGAAATGGCTTATTTTTAATGGAATATCTACATACGAGTACAAAGGCCCATTATCAGCAACCATCACTCCTGTGTTCCAATGGCACGTTGTGTTAGCTAATCCAAGTTTATCATTTTAAAAAGGCTAATCGATCATTAGAAAACCCTTTTGCAATGATGTTAGCACAGCTTAAAACTGTGTTCCTGATTAAAGAAGCAATAAAACTGTCCTTCTTTAGACTAGTTGAATATGTGGAGCATCAGCATTTGTGGGTTCGATTACAGGCTCAAAATGGCCAGAAACAAAGACCTTTCTTCTGGTACTCGTCAGTCTATTCTTGTTCTGAGAAATGAAAGCTTTTCCATGCGAGAAATTGCCAAGAAATGGAAGCCCTCATACAACGCTGTATACTACTCCCTTCACAGAACAGCACACACAGAACTCCCACCACTCCCAAGGAATGTGAAAAACCATAATTGTAATCTATCCCACTGCACATCTAGGCAAGTTAGGTCTGGCAAGAATTGATTAGTTGTTTTTCTGTTCTATGGAGCAGAATGAACTACTGTATGTCTCAGAATGAGGGAAGAGCTATTCACTGTTCCATGCAGGTAGAAATTTTGTTAGTTTTTCTAGTCCTCTGGTTTCACTTAAGTGCCCTGTCGAGGAAAATAACATTCACATTGAAAACTCTGCAACACATCAGGGGGAGGAGGGACACTGCTGTTAAGCAACAAGGTTTTTTTAATAACAGGGACTTTGTCTCCCAGAAACCTCTTAAGCAAGAAACACACAGAAAATCTGTGTGTAGATAGACTGCCAATAGTTACTTATCACAGAAGGAGGCCGTTCCTTTTCTTGCTAGTACAAAATACATACCTGCTGAGTACCGACCTGATACCGCCAAAACTGCAGTTTCTACTTGTAGAATCGCAATGCTAGGCAGTAGCCGACAACTTGACTTTGAGCCAATCAGCGAGTACGAACCTCCACATGGGGGAGCCGACAGGAGTGACAAGGGGGAAAATAATAAGGCACTTTTTCTGGTCTAATCCACCCTTTTCGTCAGAGTGTTCTAAATAAAACAATAAAGCTGCATAATACATATTTTTTTCTAGAGCAAGTCTTTACATCTTTTACGTCTAGCTAAGAAGTTTTGTGCTCGAATAAGTACTTTTTGCTAATGTGCACTAGCTTATTAGTTCGCTAGATAGCTAACGATAGCTAAGTACTGTCAGCAAGCAAACGTTTGACAATCCTACCGGTGTGTCTGAGCTATTACAATAGTAGTACTGTAGTTCCTGGAGTACCACACTGCAGAAAACAGAAATACATAGTCTTTTTAAGGCCTTTCATTAAGCCCCCTTTTAGTGTCAAACTACTACAGCACATTGACACCTAAGCACATTGATACTCACCCAGTGCTCCTTGACAGATATCAGTCCTTGTGGCACCGCCCAAAATGAACTCAGGGTTATCTGAAAACTCCTATTGAAAATGAAGTAAAATCAGTAACAGTATTTTAAAGACACGCAAATATGTACACATCGAGACAAATATCATGAATAAAAATGTGGCTGAGGTTTTTAAATCTGGTGCAAAAGTTTGTGTAACTACAGTACCCCTACTTAGGATATTACAACGTCAACCCATGTCCATTTTGGACTGACACTGAAAGTATCTTTAGTCAAACTTTTCAAGCTTTCAAAAAGTCTGTCAAAAGTAGATTGTTACTCTCTCAATCAAATCAAATGTTATGTCACATGTGGCGAATACTTACAAGCCCTTACCAACAATGCAGTTTTAAGACCCCCCCCCCCCCCCCCCTCAAAAAAAGAGATAAGAATAACAAATAATTAAAGAGCAGCAGTAAATAACAATAGCGGGGCTATATACAGGGGGTACCGGTACAGAGTCAAATGACATCAAAGCATGATTTGAGGAGTGAAAAGCTGCCGCTAGTGGGAGAGGGTATGGCTGCCCTCTCAGCCTTAAGATATTTAAATCATTTAGCAGCTTGTGCTGTTAGTTAGTATACACAAGCAGCAGCTGTTGGAGGAGATATGTCTGGCATGTAGGCCTCTAGACTGTTTGTTCACCACTCCCCAACAAGGGACGCTGACTGAAGTGAGCATGGCTCTCCCGCCAGCCCACCGCCACGTTAATCTATCAACAGTGCTGTCTTTACCTCTGCTACAGAATGACAGTGTCATCACATGCTGTGCGAAAGAGGGATTTTGAGTTACATTTGTTTTGTTGCCCACCAGACACTAACATTTTCCTGTAGTAAAGAATAAAATACATTTCCAAGACCAATACAAATAACTATTTGAAAGCAGAAATAGACTGGCACATTGTGACCACAGTAACGTATCAACCATTTGTGGATAAATATTTAAGGAAGGGACTAAATTGTTGTTTGAGTGTTTTATATATATTTTTCATTTCACCTTTATTTAACCAGGTAGGCCAGTTGAGAACAAGTTCTCATTTACAACTGCGACCTGGCAACTGCGACCTACAACTGCGACCTTTATCTTTGCATGGGGTGGGAGGAATTACTGGTAAGTACACAGAAGTCACAATGAGAGATTCATCTTAAACAGCACCTTTTCAGGTTTGGTGAAATGCTAACCCTAAAAGCGAACTCTCAACGCCCTAACCCTCTTTGTTGAAAAGACCACCTGTTTTATTTCTCATGACATGCCATTCATTGTGCCCCTCCATGCCAAAATAACTATTTAATTCTCAGCACAAGCACAACATATATTTAGAGTGCCATGTGTCTTCAAGTAGCACATACATAGGGTTTGATTCAGAGGCTGGAGCAAAAGCCATTTAGACACCACGAGAATAGCTTACGCACTTTTTTGCAATACCATTTATGAGTTTAGGGACAAATCCTTACTTGAGATCTGCATTTATTTTATTTAACATTTATTTAACTAGGCAAGTCAGTTAAGAACAAATTCTTATTTACAATGACAGCCTACCCCGGCCAAACCCTAAACCGGACGACGCTTGGCCAATTGTGCATCGCCCTATGGGACTCCCAATCACGGGTGGTTGTGATACAGCCTGGAATCGAACCAGGGTCTTTAGTGACGCCTCTAGCACAGAGGTGCAGTGCCTTAGATCCCTACGTCGCTCAGGAGCACAAAGGGTTGATAATACCAAGGGATTTGTATGTGTATCTCTTGTATGGCTTCAACTACAATATTCATTTGGAACACTAACTCCTATCAGTCTCTTACTGTGGGCCTCATCCACTCCACGCCCTGGGTTTTGGATGAGTGGGGGGCCAGCTCTTTGAAGCCCAGGGAGGATGGCTCGGTGGGGAAGCAGGGGTCCTCGAACAGGCAGCCGCTCTCCAGGCACTCCTGCTTCAAGGCCTCGTAGTCCTGGTTGAGGAACTTCAGCGCCCGCTCGTTGGTTCCCATTCCCTCGGCATGTAGTCTCTCCCTCTGGATGCGCGCTGAGACTCCTCCGAATGGGTACATGCTGGGATGGAAAAAATAAGAGGGTGTGTGTGTGCGTGTGTTAAGAGGTGGGTTACTGGAAGCTAGCATATAAATAGCCCCAACAGAATAAACTTGCAGGCAGAGGGACATTGTTTCAAATGAGAGGGGACACTGTACGATGTGGCTCATTATCAGTAAACTTTTTTTACTCATGACAATGGAGATAATGTCTTAGAACTAGGAGCCATGATGGGCCCAGAGTGGCCATGAGTGGGACACTCTCTCTGAGTGCTGTCTGAATATTTAATAGATAAAACTGAGTGCCAATGTAAAGGCATTTGGATTGTCTGGAATTCCAGTTTTTTTTCATATAAATGAATTACTGGGCTTACACAAATGATAGCCTTTCGCAGATACAGTTTGACTATTGATCATACACTTTCAGTATGTTTATATCCAGCCATATAAAATATATATTTTGTTTATATGGCTGGATAGTTATAGGGTAGAACAAGCACTATGCTCAAATACTTTGAAGAGGCATTCTTCCTGGCCTGCCCTAAAAAAGGTGATCATGCTCTAACATAATTGGATATAGAGGAAGGAAACCCTGTGTCCATCCATGTAATTCTGTCAGGAACAAAACTGAAACTGCTGCATAAAACATTATTTGATGGTTAAGTTAGAGAAGGGACTACAATTCCAATCTGTACATTAGACTCCATTCCAGTCACTGAACAGACCATGACAAGAACACATATCTATATTATTGTACCTTCAGTCCTTCAGTGTGGGAGGCAGCAGGCTTGGGGAAACAAAAGTCCAGTTAATTTAGGATTCAGTCTTCACAGACGCAGTCACAAACATACATAGCTGGAATTTCACTGTAGTATAGCAAAGCAGTGAGCTATACACACATGCAAGCAAGAAGCACTGTTCGTTGTCCATGTTGTCCGTGTTGTACATTTCACTGACATGAGATTGATAAGGACAGCAGCTGGTAGAGAACTCTTATAGGTACCTATAGAGCTGGATGGTACAGTATGTCATGTCATTCACTAGGTTAATTGACTAGAGGGGGGCAGGGCTTGCTTTGAACACAGCAGCACTGTAGCATCACAGACCTATAACAAGAAGCAACTGTTTTTGAACGCTGAACTGTCTCATAACGAAAAAGGTTTATGGTACGATAGTCAATCGTTGTAGCAGATCTGTATGGTACATCACAAAGTAGGACCTAAAAACAGAATTCTATTGTTGCAGACAATGACTCCCTTCCTCCATCCAAAGACACTTGCTGTGGAAATCAAACACACTTCAATAAACTGGTAGTGATGCTCAATTTTAAAACAGTTGGAATCCCCTTTTGTTTTTGCACTCATTTACACCATGCACCTAATACAATAAACAGCCCTCGTCTTCTATTACCAATAAAATACATTTTTATGGGGTATACTCCATATATACATTTTACATAGTAACCAGATAGAAAGTCTAACAAGGCATTCATTTGGATTGATATATCAATAAACAAGGCTGCAACAATACATTTGAATCAATATCGTTGATTGAAACCGAAATGCTTGTGGCAAGTCCATTGGAACTAACGCCAATTTGCCTGCCAACACTATAGGTAACAATGTGGAATTAAATTTGCATTTCTTGTTCATTTCATGGTCATCAAGAAAACGTTGCATGATCATTTCATTTTCTTGGATAAATCCTGTAAGCCTGCATCGAATTGATCAAATTGTTGCTTTGAGTATTGATTTCAGTCTAGTCAGGTTCACACCCCTTCCAGAAAGCTGCATCACCTTTAAAATAAACCCTTAATAACACTCTGTTAGCCTCCTTATTACAATTCATTGAACCACAATCTGCATGGTTGCGATTCATTTAAAGTATAGGCCTATAGACGACTTTACTTTCTGCAATAATCCCTGTGCATATCACATTTGTTCATGTTGTTTTCAGTGGATCAAATGAGTTCATGATCTTTTTATAATTGTATAAATAAAATGCCACAGAGCAGCATGTCAAGTATTGACCGTGAAGGGTGTATGAAAGTAATGGAGCCTTTCAGAGCGAATTAACTTTGTTTTAGAAATCATATCGCAAAAAGACATCAAGGATTACGTCTGTCAATGAAGAGAGTCGCCTGCCATGTTTGGCGGAATCAGCTGACACTGAGCAGTTCGTCACATCATATTGCATCATCCAAACAATTTCCATGACTGGACATGCTTGACATAGATTACCATTGCAATGAAGCATGGTAACATGCAAATATATGCTGTTATGCTGAGTTTCAGCGCATTTCATTTCGGTAAATAGTCCCAATTCAATAACACAATCACATAGAGACATGCATCTTGCATTCCAAATCATAAATCAGACATAACTTACCACTGACTCTAAATCTTTTTAGACACTTTTCGAGGTGACGTTCAGTGTCTCTGTAAACCGATATGTGTAAATATATCTATCATGTCATCTGAGTAAAGGCCAGAACAAAGATGCAATCAGTGTTGTTACTGCAGTGTCTTGCCCAGCCCATTCCGATGGGAGGGGTTTAGCAGCATCAAAATGAGGGGGTTCGATTAATCCCGCCCGGGCAGGCGTGTTTTGTGACGGCTAAAAGTTGATTGCATTCGATTTGGTACAGGACTGCCTCCCGGGCGTGAGCGAGAAGTCCCGTTCAAAGCCCACGGCGAAGTCGGTTCATTTTTTATTTAACATTTATTTAACTAGGAAAGTCAGTTAAGAACAAATTCTTATTTACAATGACGGCCTACCCCGGCCAAACCCGGACAACGCTGGACCAATTGTGCGCCGCCCTATGGGACTCCGGCCGGATGTGATGCAGTTCAAAACAAAAGTGACGCAATGAAGCTAGGATTCTGTGTTTTCCCATGCAAAGGGGATTGGGTTAGATAAAAACGCGTTCTCTGCTTTCCCAATGAAAACTAGGAAGAACATTCAAACATTTATTTTATGGAAATTAGATGTGTTTCTGGACGATGCACCATGCTGCCTTGTTGCCAAAATGACCGAGCGAGGCAGATTACTGTTTGGTTTGAGAAAGGAGCGCCTCCCTTTCACCTGATGACGTGTGGTGCCTATGTGCGGTGCCGCGCGGTTTAGCATAAATGAATCAACCAAACCAATCATATCCACCCAATCGTATTTAGCGTATTATTAAAGGGCCAAGATCCGTGTATAGTTGGTGCGCAACTGGGTATCATAGGCGGTATAGGCCTCTAGACAGTCGTAGACCGTTGGTTTATAACCTAAAAGCCTACATATAGCCGATGGATTCATTTCCGACTGTTAACATTATTAGAATATAATAAATCTTTATTTGAGCATTGCATGGAATTCCATGTGGACATTCCATAAAACAGGCCAAAATAAAAAGCAATTTCACAATCTCTACAAGGCATATTTTCTAATACAAAAAGTAAACATTTTACAGTGGTTTCTGAACAAATATATCCTTGTTCCTCTTACAGAATGACATTCACATGAAATCTACCACAGTAATACCATACCACAGTTAGTAATGTCTTACCGAATACACAATACCATGCAGCAGTGAATAAAATACATACAAAAATGTGAAGATAAAAATCTAAAAAATTCCATTAAATAATGAATTGAATACTTGTTTTTTTAACTTGCACATTTTTCTTCGGAATGAACAGGGGTCTTCTAGATCATCGTAAATGTTAGCCACTGTAACAAAAAGAACAGACCATCATATTGCATTAGGCCTACCTGTGATGTGAATCCAAGCTATCTGCAGTACCATATCCATCATATCCAAGTCTGAGCAGCCATCATTGTTTCTTCTAATAATTCATTCACTGACCTGATGGAAGTCGAGCTCGATGGAGCCACTGTCATGAGCATCAATCTTCTTAAAGACTCCTGTATAAAATAGAGTAGTTATCAATTATTTACAGTAAAAAACACACAGGTTACAGCTCAAACTATGAATTCAGTGCCTAGTGTTAGATTTGCTGGATTTTATATAATTGAAAAGTTTTTAAACACTGTTTCTTCATTAGTTTTAAAATGACCACAAACTGGAGTTTGTGTTTCAGCCCAACAGCCACTTGGTTTGGAAGAGAACAAACTACATTGTTTGGAGTGAAACTACAGGCTTTGGGTTAAGATAGGGTAAGACAGATGTTCATAAAGCAACTGTAAGTTAAATTCCTCAAGAATAAATGGCTATATCGTTAACTGAAATGATGATTATTGAACAACAGGAAATCTTATGGATTGGGATTTTGAGAAAGCCAACTATACTCACTGAACATCATATCCAGACGCATAAGGCAGGCCACAAAGTTATCAAAGTCGATGGTCATGTCTGGCTCAGCGTAGCGAGCCACGAGGATCTGATAAATGCCATTGTTCAAAGTGAAGCCTGAGGAAGGAAAAGAAGAGTTTCCTTGTTAGAAACTGAGCAGTGAAGCATTGCGTGCAATGACAGCCTGTGTACCTAAGACTTTCTTTCTGTTGCAAACACCTTCAGTTCAGTCCAATTCCCCTTACTCCAAACTGTTTCAATGGGTTTTTAGTCTGTTATGCACATACATTATTCACTTCTAAGACCAATCAGCTTAGGCCTTGCTCAACAACTCAATTTCTAGAATTTGAACTCTATGGTTACGAGCACCAGTCATTTTCCAAATCGGGTGCTTCATTACAATACCATTGATATTTGTCCTTTCCCCTATCTACTTCTACTTAACCATGAACACTTTCGCCAATCCATATATGTCAGATCAGCGAAATCTCCAAGGAAGCCAAAAAGATAGGCTCAATGAAAAAGTAGTCACAGGATCAGAAAATGCCAAGAGACTCGCCTGCTTCTTTCAGGGCCATACGCATCTCTGGAGTACTCATGGTGCCTGAATTGTCCATGTCGTTCTTCTTATAGATACCCTGTAGGAACAAACGGCACATATTACCCAATTAAATATTTTTTGGTTATATATGCTCATAATAACAATGATGTCTTCTGCACTACTGCCAGGTAAAACATAGCATGCTCCACATTATCAGCATGGGTAAGTACTACATCCACTATTTCCAACTTAAATGTAATGTGTGATTGTATTCATTGTGCATTATTTCTAAGTAGTATTTTGTTTGTTGGTTTATCTTTTAGTTTTATTGTAAATGTTGAGTGTCTTATGTTCTAGTGTGTTAAACAATATGAGCCCTTATGTTAAATCTATTCCGACATATATATCTGTACTATGCCGATTAGATTAAGATCACTTTATTGGTCAATTGAACACAAGGTCAAAAATTTGACTTCTGCTTTTAACCTCCGAAAGCACACATACATTCACATACAGGGCGAGATGCAGGGGGGCTGCCACACGGGGTGCCCAGGTAGCTGTTGTTTTTAAGTGCCTTGCTCAAGGGCACACAATGGCATCTAGGATACCTTCTGGTTGCCAACTCACTTCCCAACAGATTTTTCCCATCAGACCCGGGATTGGAACTGGCAACCCTACAGTTGCTGGCTCGCCTTTTTAACCGCTCGGCTACCTACCGATGAAACGATGGCCATATATTTGTAATAAATATGACAGTATTTACAGGGGTCAAGACCCTCCTATTTTCTTTGTGTGACTAATCTCAGATATGCATCTCATCATTGTTTTTGGTTGAGCATGTTATGTCATACCTGTGACACCTGTTGTAGAAATTGCTGGGAACTACCAATAGCAAATAACAATCTACCCACTTCGGGGTAGAAATTCAAACCGTTCTCAACACATATCTTACCAGGTATTTCTGCACTTTCTTCCACAGAGTAGCGAATTCCCCAAGGCCCAATTTTCCATTCCCACTGTCCTACTGTAGAGTTAAGATTCAAACTTTCAGTACGAGCACACCATATCGTATAATTGGTTGAACATGGAACATAAGCAAATTCGTGCCACTGGCCAGCAGATGAAAGCACTGCTTTAGTTAATGTGATATAAGTTAGGAGATTGACATACTATAGTATAGATCAGAGGAGGCTGGTGGGAGGAGCTATAGGAGGACAGGCTCATTGTAATGGCTGGAATTGAATAAATTGAACGGTATCAAACACATCAAACATATGGAAACAACATTTAGTCTGGGAATACTGACGGAAAGAAAGGATACATCCATGAGGTTGACCATGATTCTACAGGTTTCAAGACTGAAGCCATCTGTTTTGATGTCAGTTCCTGCAAAACAACAAAAAGGACTATTGAGGGGTATTCCAGAAAAGGGAGATTAATTAGTTAGCCAGCAAATTTGTCAGATCTTGAATCAACGCTGCTCTAGATAGAATGTTCTGCTCCAGAGAGAGCTGAAACTATGGCAACGAATCATCCACAATAAAAGGATAACTCAACTCTATCCTGAATTTGTGGCTACATTCACAAGTTCTCAAGAGACTATCCCTGAACAGCAAACCTTGGACGATCCAATGTTCCCAACAACACTTTGTCACTCAAGTCAACCGTGTAACCGGAGTGAGCAACAGTTGACTAGATCTCAGGGCGGGTGAAATCACTTGTACAATGGGCTATCCAACACTGCGTAGCGACATACACTTCACATCTGCCTCAGATCCACAAAACAAAACTTTTACTTACGTTTGGAGACAATCTTATTCATGATGGTTTTCAGCTCTGCTGCAGAGATCTCCATGTCCTGAAGAAACAAAACAATTCAATACATATTGAACACAAAATGTTTTTTAAATTTTTTACATTAACATGAATGAACCTCAAAGAGAAACTTTTTCCAGATGAATGATGTTTAGGTTCACCCTCTTTAACATCCTTTGTAAGTGGATGAGGAGGTTAGGAGGTTGTAATGCACTGATAAAAGTGTCAAAAGAATGATGTGTAAAAAAGAATGTACATCTCCTGCAAGCTTTGTAAACAAGCCTCTAAATCCTGCGTCGACTTCAGCATCAGATACGGTCTCCTAAAAAATAAAAGAGTTGATTTTAGAACATAATTAGAATGTTTATGCATGTAAAGATATGAAAGCAATACTCACAATAAACCAAGAAACCGGAGTTGTAATAACATGTTTGTTTCTTTGGGATTGTTCTAAACAAGGACTATTAGGCACTGTTAGTTATCAATTGTGTTAAGTATCAGAAAGTACCTTAAGCATTGTTATTACCCAACTTCCTAATAAATACCAGTGGAAACAATAGCATAAAATAAAGTGAAACCAAAACAGTCTGTGCACTACTCACATCATCTAAGTCTGCCTTGACAGGATCGTCACATGGTCTAAATAGCACAACATAAAAAATAAATAAATGGACATCTTAGCAGGCAGTAACAAGCCAGACTACCAACACATTACATGTCAGAGGTCATTGTGTGTGCAGGAGTCATTTTATCATTTGGCCCTGAAAATGTATGAAACCTGAACAAAGGTGAGAGCATTACCGAGTCTCAGTCTGCTTCTCTGAGAAAACACGGATGCAGAAGTCGCCATTTAGGTGTGGCTCAAAGGTGGAGGGCACAATGAGGTACTCCCCGGGGGGCATTTTGAAGCGGGTGCTAACCTCTCGAAGGTTGACGAAGGTCTCAGACCGGGCTTTTTGAGCATGTGTCAGGAAATAATTCTTGTCCAGGTGAACCTCCCTCTGACCATGAAACTAACAGGAGAACAAACCAATCAGGGAAAGATGCAGAGTGTGTTTTAAGAAACAAACAAACAAATGGCATTCCTAAAGGTTATTTAAAGTACAGAACAGGGGTTGGAACCAAAATTATTTTCTAATTGTTAAATTCTGAACAGAAACATTTTTTTTTTTGTTCCGTTCCACTGTTCCGACCAGCAAAATACAATTCTGAACCGGTTTGAACCAAAAAGCAATTTATATTGTTCCTTTTTAAACCTCTGAAATCAGCATCTTTTTTTTACATTCAGCTCGACATTACATCATTTTACCAATGGATAGAGCAGCTCGCTATGGAGCGGGCAAGCTATGTAGATGCATTGGACAGACAAGTGTAACGCAAGGTGCAACATGCGACTGAAATGATGCGGGTGAGGAGAGTGCTAGGCATGAAGCGTTGGGCATCTTGTTGTTATGACATGCATTATCTGAATTAGGCCTACAGAATTATACCTACGGAGGAGCGGCTTCTATGAAGGAACTTTGAATGTCTTTGTACTTCAGAGAGTTGGCTGAACTAACATTTTACCAGAGCTTGCCCTTGATCATAATTCTCAGTTCCATCACATTACACATAATGTCACCTAGAGTTTTCAAGAGCTAGACCAGAGCTAGCTAACAAGCTTTTGTGTGCAGAGCGGCACTAGAATTCAAATAAAAAAACGACTTACCTTTTTGTAGTTAATAAATCCAATGGGAAACGTGATAACTATAGTTTCCTTAACTAGCATAGCATCTCTCTCCCTAATTTCGGAATCATGCCTGTAAAGTCAGTAGCTACAGTAGACTATGCATGCTCAGCAGGAGGGGGAGGGGCAGGTACCACACACACACACACACACACACACACACACACACACACACACACACACACACACACACACACACACACACACACACACACACACACACACACACACACACCCCCCCCGGCAAAGATTTTCAGCTGGCAGACACTGGAATACGTTTCTGAGTGACAGTGAGGGCTTTGCATTTTTTTTTTGTGGGACTGGAAAAAAATGCCTAGAACGTAAAATAACGTTATTAACCGGTTCCCATATTTTTTTAAATAACATTTCCTTTCTGGAACAGTAGAGATCACTTTCATTCTCGGTTCCGGTTCTGTTCCTCAATTTTTTACAATTATATTCCAGTTTTTGGTTCTGTTCCCTGAACCGGTTCCAACCCCTGGTACAGAAAACAATTAAAGGAGAGTACTGTAACATATGTAAACATATGTAGCAGACCTTTGTTGACTATTGGTCATTACACACTGCACGGTCTCTTTGGTTAATCCCTCACCTGTGATGGAACCTAAAACAAAATAAAAATAACTATATTTTCACCTCATATCGACAAATTTGTATAGTCTTAGTATCATCTCATAATGACAATGATATCCTGAATTAATAACAGATATTTTCAGTCAGTTAAAAAATTGCAGCATCGAAATAAACAGTTATTCAAATATATAAATGCCAAAAACAAAACAAAGCATTTAAATACATTTGCCAATGCCAACAGAGCATGTCAGATGCCTTTTAATTGTGATTTGAACACCTTGACTATCTAGTTCAACTTGTACAAGGAGTATGGAGTATGTGGAATTTTTAGTGAAACTGCTTTGCCCACTAGAACCTACCCCCTTCCTCAAGCTACACCGCAGGGGGTTGAGAAAGACCTTCCTCACCTCATAGATGGCGAAGCCAATGGTGTGCATGTCTTCGCCTACTTTCCTCAACCGGCGCCGGTTCTTCTGGATCAGGCCCACCACGAAGCTGCAGCCCACCTCGTTATCATCAGGGTCATCGTCCTCCTCATCCAGCCTGATCACAAATTGGGGGTTCATCCAGAAGGTGTCTGGAGTTGGGAGGGAGGTAATGGAATAAATATCCTTGGAATGTTATGCTAATATTCAATAAAATGTTGTGTACAGCATTTGTAACAACTACCACTGATACCACTGAACAAGCACTGTACACAGGCAGTTGTTTTGTAAACAAAGACACTGCGTAAACATTGCTATGAGTTTAATATAATTCCAGCTTTTGTACTGGCTTTTGCACCATTGATGCATATCAAATGAATGGTTCTCTGCTCTCTAAGTGAATGTGAAAGTAGAGAGACGAATATGGTCACTTTTGAATACTTCAGCAATTGTACTCACAGGCGTGGTTCCTGCACCCCCCAGCAGTGGAACCCTTCCTCCAGCTACCATCATAGTTACACACACTCCAGTGCTTCACAGAGTCATCCGTTAGCGTATCTGGGGTCAGAGTGCAAATCTCTATGCGAGAGTAATGCCGCAGGAACTCTGTAAATGACATCCTGCACATGGGCAAGAATGGGTGGAATACTTAGCTGATACAGTTGATAGATTAAAGGGGACAGATCCACTTTAAAGGTCAATGCATTTTGTAACTTTCATTTAATTTTCATTTCAGGTACTATGAACACATTTGGGCAAGAAGCTTAACTAAAAGATAAAACTGAAAAAAACAAAACAGAAACACTAACAAAAAATAAATACATTTTCTACGACCCACCCTTCAGTTTAGAAACAAAAACAGGGGCAGCACTTTTGACTGGAAATTACAGAATGCACCTTTCATTGGTCATAACATAAAACATCTTCTGGCAAAAGTGGTGTAAAGTATTTAAGTAAAAATACATTAAAGTACTAATAAAGTAGTTTTTATGGGTATCTGTACTTTACTACTTATATTTTTGACTTTTACTTCACTACATTCCTGAAGAAAATTATGTACATTTTACTCCATACATTTTCCCTGACATCCAAAAGTACTCATTACATTTTGAATGCTTATGTAACCGATGTGAAATGGCTAGTTAGTTAGCGGTGGTGCGCGCTAATAACGTTTCAATCGGGTGACGTCACTCGCTCTGAGACCTGAAGTAGTTGTTCCCCTTCCTCTGCAAGGGCCGTGGTTTTTGTGGCGCGATGGGTAACGATGCTTCGTGGGTGTCAGTTGTTGATGTGTGCAGAGGGTGCAGAGGGTTCAAGCCCAGGTTGGGGCGAGGGGGGGACGGAAGCTATACTGTTGCACTTAGCAGGACAGGAAAATTGTCAAACTCAAGCACTTACCAAGATAAATTCCCTGGTCATCCCTACTGCCTCTGATCTGGTAGACTCACTAAACACACATGCTTAGTTTGTAAATTATGTCTGAGTGATGGAGTGTGCCCTGGCTAAGTATATTTAAACCCAAATACTTTTAGACTTTTACTCAAGTAGTATTTTACTGGGTGACTCACTTTAACTTGATTAATTTTCTATCAAGGTATCTTAACTTTTACTCAAGCACTGAATACAAGTATTGGGTACTTTTTTCACCACTGTCTGGCACAATAGTTACTGTTAAGCGAATGCATATAACATAACATATGTCTTAAGGCTACAGCTAGCAATTTTAGCCTAACAGGTTTATTAATGCTTTGACTACAGGTATAACATTTTAACTAACAGGGTTCAAGGCTTTGGCTACATCTAGAAATGTTTGCCTAAGTGTAGCGGACATGAGTCAGGCTCATAGTCTCATAATGGGGTATCCCCACGTGCGAGTGACTTCAAAATCAATATCACCCTGGGCCCAACAGGAAATATCGTTGGTTTCTCCTGTGAGAGACCAGGGTTCACATCCTGCCCGTGACATAAGGGCGACATTTTCGTAATGCAAAACCATTATGTGCAAAACTTATCATAAACTCAATATAATTTGGCAGCTTGATTTATTTGGAAACTCTTCAACAATAAGCATTAAAAGGATGCGGTTATCTAAACTACTACTAATGACCTCATAACACACATTATTGAAAAGTTTGTAACTTGGCATAAGATATGTAGCTCAATGTGTTACCCATACTCCTTAGTATTAAACACAAGGTTATCAACTCTAAATAACTAATATTGTTGTACCAGAATTCTCCATCATCAGCTTTGACATTCTGGCGCTCCGAATCATCAACGGAGTTCCACTCTGAGGAGCTGGAAGGAGGGCAAAGCAGTGAAAGGTCATACTACTATAAGGTACAAGGCACCTTCATTTCTCTGAGCTGTTGTTCTGATAAAGGCACACCTGTCACTCCAAGCCCCTGTCCACTCCACTTGACCCCAAGGGTTACGTATCCTGATCAGCTTCTCCTTACGGCCACGATAGGTCACCTAAAAGCACATGCACAACTTACACATAAGTACCCTCATGGAACCTCAATTGGGATCATGTGGGTGGTGAAATGATTGCGTCTTCACATCATTTGGGTGACACTTTACATTAAGTTGCCCTTATGCCATAACGAGAATGTTTATAGTTAGAAGAATGTAATAATTTATCTTAATTTCTTGGACCACAATGTAAAAAATTCCACACATCTACAGTTGAACTCAGTTGAAGTCGGTTTACATACACTTTAAATACACTTAAGTTGGAGTCATTAAAACTCGTTTTTCAACCACTCCACAAATAACTAGTTTTGGCAAGTCGGTTAGAACATCTACTTTGTGCATGACACAAGTAATTTTTCCAACAATTGTTTACAGACAGATTATTTCACTTATAATTCACTACATCACAATTCCAGTGGGTTAGAAGTTAACATACACTAGCTGACTGTGCCTTTAAACAGCTTGGAAAATTCCAGAAAATGATGTCATGGCTTTAGAAGCTTCTGATAGGCTAATTGACATAATTTCAGTCAATTGGAGGTGTACCTGTGGATGTATTTCAAGGCCTACCTTCAAACTCAGTGCCTCTTTGCTTGATATCATGGGAAAATCAAAAGAAATCAGCCAACAAAGACCTCAGAAAAAAATTGTAGACCTCCACAAGTCTGGTTCATCCTTGGGAGCAATTTACAAACACCTGAAGGTACCATGTTCATCTGTACAAACAATAGTACGCAAGTATAAACACCATTGGACCACGCAGCCGTCATACCGCTCAGGAAGGAGACGCGTTCTGTCTCCTAGAGATTTACGTACTTTGGTGCGAAAAGTGCAAATCAATCCCAGAAGAACAGCAAAGGACCTTGTGAAGATGCTGGAGGAAACAGGTACAAAAGTATCTATATCCACAGTAAAACGAGTCCTATATCAACATAACCTGAAAGGCCGCTCAGCAAGGAAGAAGCCACTGCTCCAAAACCTCCATAAAAAAGCCAGACTATGGTTTGCAACTGCACATGGGGACAAAGATCATACTTTTTGGAGAAATGTCCTCTGGTCTGATAGAACTGTTTGGCCATAATGACCATCGTTATGTTTGGAGGAAAAAGGGGGAGGCTTGCAAGCCGAAGAATACCATCCCAAACGTGAAGCACGGGGGTGGCAGCATCATGTTGTGGGGGTGCTTTGCTGCAGGAGGGACTGGTGCCCTTCACAAAATAGATGGCATCATGAGGTAGGAAAATTATGTGGATATATTGAAGCAACATCTCAAGACATCAGTCAGGAAGTTAAAGCTTGGTCGCAAATGGGTCTTCCAAATGGACAATGACGCCAAGCACACTTCCAAAGTTGTGGCAAAATGGCTTAAGAACAACAAAGTCAAGGTATTGGAGTGGCCATCACAAAGCCCTAACCTCAATCCTATAGACAATTTGTGGGCAGAACTGAAAAAGTGTGTGTGAGCAAGGAGGCCTACAAACCTCACTTAGTTACACCAGCTCTGTCAGGAGGAATGGGCCAAAATTCACCCAACTTATTGTGGGAAGCTTGTGGAAGGCTACCCGAAACGTTTGACCCAAGTTAAACAATTTAAAGGCAATGCTACCAAA
This sequence comes from Salmo salar, assembly GCF_965601325.2. Taxonomy (NCBI): domain Eukaryota; kingdom Metazoa; phylum Chordata; class Actinopteri; order Salmoniformes; family Salmonidae; genus Salmo; species Salmo salar. Next base: position 40,367,601 of record NC_138302.1, on the reverse strand, counting down.
TACTAACTGAGCTTATGTAAACTTCTGACCCACTGGGAATGTGATGAAAGAAATAAAAGCTGAAATAAATCATTATCTCTACTATTATTCTGACATTTCACATTCTTAAAATAAAGTGGTGATCCTAACTGACCTAATACAGGGAATTTTTACTAGGATTAAATGTCAGGAATTGTGAAACACTGAGTTTAAATGCATTTGGCTAAGGTGTATGTAAACTTCCGACTTCAACTGTACATCATCTACTTTCATTTTGGGTCTCACCTCAACAGCCCCTGTTAGAGAGTAGGCATGCCCTTTCACCAGCTTCTGTCGTGTGACTGCCTCAGAATCAGCGGCACTGGTTATCTGCACCAACACAGGAAAACTAGGATTAGACCAAAGAATTGTAGGGGTGTGAGAAAAAAACTTGGAATGAACTATGAACTGAATGGTTACACAAGACCTAGATGTTCATACTGTATACAGTATATTTTGAACTTCAACTTGACCATGTTACTTCCTACCAAGAAACTTTTCCCTTGCCACTTTTTCCTTGCCGCCTGCTAGGTCTTTTGGCTTAGGTCTAGGTTACTATTGTTAAGCACTTTGTAACAAATGTGTTTAAAAAATAACTGCATAATTTGATTAATTGATTATTTATTATTATTTATTATTATTATTTTATTATTATTATTATTATTTATTATTATTATTGTTTATGTTACACATTTACCCCTTTCTACTCTACCTCTCGTAATGTACATCACACATTGATTTTCCATTTCTAAACGCACACACTGTGCAAAGAAAACCTATATAGCCAACACACTATCCAACAGGATAACTTGAAACATATATTTGAATGATATTTAAAAAATATATATATATTTTAACGGTCTATGGTGACAATTGTGCTGTTAAAATAAACAGTGTGAAAAGGACAGAAAAGAGAGCCTTACGTCAATGGAGCAGCCAAGCAGAGCCCCTGACTCGATTGCCTTCTTAATAATCTGGAACATGTTCGGAGGGGGTTTCCTCAGGTCGTAGTTCTCTGCAATGCCCCCAGTGAAGTCCTCAAAGCCCTCAGTGGTGGAGCCCCCAGACAGGGCCTCGTAGCAGCCATTCACCCTGTGGGCAAGGCAGAAAGACTGAAATTAAAAAGACTAAATCACACATGTTTAAAATAGGTCACACAATGGTTTTCCCTACAATGCCTAAAGAAAGTATTGTATTCTTAGCATTTGCCATGCAATATTTGCATTTTGTCAGCATAGATTTTTGACTGCTACACCGGCAGTTAATCATTAAGGCAGCGCAAGTATATAGACTCACTTGGCGTAGGCCTTCTCCAGCAGTGCACTCCAGAACTCTGAGCCCTCAGCTGAGTGAACAAACAGCAGCTCTCCATCTTTTGTTGGCAGCCTGTCATCAATGACAACGTCCACCCACTCCCCAAACTGCCAAAACTGTATAATGGGGGACATAAATGAATCAATACAATTTCGTAACATAATTCATCAGTTTAGACCTTGTGTATTTTCAACCTATGTATTTAAATGGTTAAAAACATGTAGCATATTTTGATTACATTAAAGGTACACATTGTTACCTATTTGTATTTTGGGTGAGTACACAGAGTATACATAGATTACAAAAAAAAGCCTAACATTATTTCGCTTTTTACACTTTTATTTTACCTGAAAGTGAAAAATGCCAGCGTAACTTTCCCCAAAGCTCTGTCCAACGGGGACCACTCTAGCCATGACATCTTCATTGAGTGTCAAAGAGGCAATGGCAGCCAAAAGCCAACAGTCACCTAAATAAAAAATAAAGAACAGAATCTAAGTTTGTATATTTGGGTTTATTTACATGATTTATATAGATTACAGTTGTGTACTTTTGGGGAATATTTGCATTATGATGTTAACCACAAGCAGTGAGTGCACCAAGCTATTGCCCAATGCAAACAAGAGTGCATTGTGATGTGGCAACACACTGGAAGGATATGTCTGTAGCTAACCTCCTCTAATATTGTGTAGTTTCCAATGGGGACAGGGAACAATAAACAGATCTGTTAAGTCCACCCAGAGAACAGCGGAAAGTGAAAAGCCAACAGTCACTTAACAATAAAATAACTGGTTCTAAGTGGTTTAACTGGTTGATTTTGGGTTATCTATTATATTATCAATGCAGTTGTGACATTTGCAATGGTAGGCTAAACATTAACTGGAGACAAACAATTCTGTAAACTAGGGTCCTATCATAAAGTTTGTTATGAGGACATAGGCCATTGAGTCAAATTTTCAAGTTAAGTCAAATGAGGAAATCAAATGAACAAAACTAGGTAATAAAATATTAGTTATATTATACCGTTTTTCTCAATCATGTGCAAGCGTTTTTTTCCCCCAGAACTGTGGACAAACGTAACTATAGCAGAACAACAATGATCAAATGGCCAAATTAATTTGCCAAACTTCTGATCACTTTTTTGTCTTTGTATCTGGATTGCATATCTTAGACGCGCTTTTGCAAAACTATAAATACAAATAAATACAAATCAATGAATATAAAATTTGGTAACACTTTACTTGACACCTAGCGTCATAACACATTATGATACGGTCATAACCATGTCATAAAATGTCATAACAGCTGACATAACTTGTCATAACCTACGATAATATGGTGATAACACTGTCATGACCCCTATATTTACACCTGTTGTGACATATATGGCGTTATTTTATGGCTGGTTATGACACCTACATTCAAATGTGTTTTTTCCCTGCCAATAAGTTTCCTTTCGATTGAAAATTTGTTTCTTAACCTGTGTTGTTGTTGTAATGAATTCTTGAAAGTCGTGTTTTTAAACTTTATAACACTGTCAAGAAGCACTATGACCATCCTGTGTCACTTTACGTGGATTAAGAAAATACACTTTGACACTGTCAAGAAGCATTATGACCATCAGAATCATATAAGCCAGATAGGCCTATTACATACATGCCCTTATGTCAATCATCAGTCAAAAAGAGAGTGTCTTATCCTGCTCCTGATATATGCTCCTGCATTCATCCCAGTCATCAGCAACAGAGAATTGGGGTAGGTACATGTCTGACATCAGTGTGTGTGCAATTACAATGATAATTCAATATGGTCAATTTCAGAAAATGTTATACAACATAAAAATACTGTTGACAAATAGGCTATGGTGTAATTGAATGTTTTGCCTTGTGATGTGGGTTTTGACACTCTTATGTAGGTGTCATAACCAGGCATAAAATAACGCAATATATGTCACAACTATATGTGTCATGACATTGTTTTGACCATATTACGACAGATGACACGTTATGTCAACTGTTATGACATATAACGTGTTATGACACTAGGTGTCAAGTTCACTGTTAAGTGTTTTGTTCTCCAAATCATAACACATTTTTATCAGAAGAGAAATAAGTCTGAATGTGTTCACTGTTTCCAGCCATCATCAGTAAATATTAGTGCACAAAATTCTAAATCACCATCAGTTCTATATTTTTACAACATTGTGGACATGCAGAGGTGCAGAGAATAAGTTTGGGTTATTTCTAAGTAACTTTGGGTTAGTCCTAAGTCGTCATCTCCAACATTGTGACCTTCCATTACAGTGCTTTGCTTTGGTGTGTGTTGAGGCTTATACATTCATCATATAAGTTGTGTTTCTCCACTGTATTTATATTTCGTTATTTCTATTGGGGATTGTCTGCTTGGTGATGGAAAGGCTACAAAGGCATAATTAGACCAGCCTACTTATTAAATACATGGAATTGGTTTCTGATTATACCGATGAATAAATCCTGTACACAATGTGCTATTTTCCATTTTCTTTTTTATTAGAAACAATATTTAACTTGATGTGTATGAATTTATTTGGTGAAAAATGCATAAAAGGACAGTGATTGCCCATAATATTGCACCTTGATAGTTGAATTTCCAATTCTGATCATTAAGAGACTGCAAAGAAAATATATTGATGTAACGAGATTTTTTTAAGACAGACTAACTTTCTGTTTTGTCAGCTTGACTCAAGAGGTATGTATTGTTGTGTTAACATGCAGGCAGTCATGTTCTTTTGATGATTTTATTTGCAATTGATTAATGTATGTTCTGTTTTAAAAAGGTAACTTGTGTACACTGTTTTGAAAATCAACATTGTTCCAAAAACTGCTTGTATTTGAAAACATTTTTAATATAGAAGTTAATTTAAATTAATATTTCATATCAGCAGGGTAACTAAGTTGAAACAGCTAAACAACTTATAGCCTGTTATACACGCTCAGAACATATCAAGCTAAAATTAAGCATTATAAATTTACCTTGAAGCTGTCAGTTTACAAAAAACTGGCACACAAATGGTAGTGCCTCTGAATGAATAAAAGACTATTCAAACTATTCTGCAACCTACGAGTGTCCTGGCTCCTACAAAAGAAAGCTTAGCTGGCATGCATGTTTTCACAGTTGTAGATTTGAAAAAAAGAGAAACTAGAATTCTGGTGTGGTTTTACAGAGGCACGCACACAAGTGGTGAGTCAGCCTATGAAGAACAAAAATCTATATTCTCCAATTCTGCAAACTAGTTACAACAGGGAAAGGCAGACTTTGTGTGTGTGTGTGTGTGCCCACGTGTGTGTGTGTGTGTGTGTGTGTGTGTGTGTGTGTGTGTGTGTGTGTGTGTGTGTGTGTGTGTGTGTGTGTGTGTGTGTGTGTGTGTGTGTATCTGTGTGTGGTCTTCACTTCCCACTTGGACACAGTCTCCTTAAAAACATATTTGCCGTTGATTAAACCAGTGACAAACAATGGCCAAACCCCTTTCTGTGGTATGAGGGTGATATCAAATTTCAGCTGCATTTTTACAAGGCCAAAAAACTTCATTCTCCCTTTTAGATGATTGCCCTTCCTGAATATGTACTAGAAAAGGCACAGTTATATGTTTCAGGTGGTTTGTATTATTTATTTGGCAGAAGACTGGACTCTACAATAAACAGTGCTGAGGAAGGCCATAGAGCTCTTATGCAGTGCATGAAGAATGTAAATGTTTTAAGTGAGTGTAGGGGCTGTACTAGTTCAACTGGCGTTTTGATGCAATGGGGGCTTTTTCCAAAGGCAGTTTTTCGAATAAAAATTGCTTTGCAGTGAAGCCTATAAGAGTGTGACATAACTTACCTAGAGCTCCTTGACAGATATCTGTTCTGGTGGCTCCTCCAACAATGAACTCTGGACTTGAGCACAACTCCTGAGGATATTATGTCACATTTAACCATGCATTAACGACAAGAGCAGAAAAACAAACAACAAAGCCAAGAGCATTTTCTATGCTTAGGATATCTCATATAAAAGCAAAGGAAAAATGGATAAATCAAGTAACAATGTCAAATGATATATTAAGAAATTCACAATCTACATAGTTTATGCAATATTGAAAAGCTGTCGCAAATTCCAAATTCTTTACAAGCATTGTCTAGAATCATTAAACTGCATGAATCAATGCTTAGCTTGGTTTTATCCTGGCCTCCGGTGGACAAATATTGTCTCTGCAGCATAAGTAGGCTATTGACGCAGTTGAGTTGAGCTTGATTCAAAACCCCCTCTACTTAATATTTTAGAAAATAATCACAGAATAGGCTATCGGCCAAATGATGCACGGGGTAGTTTAAAACGCACGGGGCAACAATATGAACGGAGCAAATATGATGGGAAATTGGAAATACATATCTATTATAATGTTTCAAATAAAACTTTCTAAAATAAACTAAAACATATAACATTAATGGGTGGAAAAAATATACTTACTCCTGGCCTTTTCCATTGCACTGCTCTAGTTTTGTAGGAGCCTGGTCCGAGTTCATTAAAGCCCAGAGATTCGGGTGCGGCTGGGAAAGTTGGATCCGAGAATAGCCCTCCTCGACTTAAACATTGCGCCCTAAGCGCTTCAAAATCCTGATTGAGATATTTCACCGCATTGGCATTGGTGCCAAACCCTGCAGCCAATGCCCGCTTTTTGGCTAGGTTAGACGCCATTCCAGACATTATCAATGAGATGCTGTACAACGTCGCTATCACCAAAAATGTACAGATGTTAATGGAAAGTTTTGCTGTGACTCTCCGCCCAAAACTTTTACAGGCGTGGCTTGTCAGACGCAACATCTCTTACGGAAAAGAAAGAGCTCAATTGAACATCTCCATACAATTTTCACATCTTTAATTGCACATTAACAACACATATTTTAGGAATCAGAAATCTCTAATATTCATTGGGCATTTGACATTAATTGAACGTTCTCTGTCGTGTAGCCAACACTACTAGCCTTCCCATTAATAACAAAGTTAACTAATAATAGTCTAGGCAAGGTATTCACATTTTTTTTATAATATTTTTTTATTTTTTATAAAAAATATTAAAAAAGCATTCTCCACATTTTCAAACAGTCCATTTATATTTTCCACTGGGAGTTTTTTTTCTTGCCTGAGTAGCCTTGTTTCACTGACATCTAACCATCTAGTGTTCAGCGAAATTACAACACAATGTCAAATACAGGTAGCATAGTCAAATAATTAACATCCAATCACATTAACCGTTACTCTCTCGCGGGAATTTGACTAACGGTCCATATGTAGCCAAACGTAGCTGCTGCTCTTTCCGTTTACTCAAAAATTGATAAGTGGTTAAAAAGAAGTAGGGCCCGTGTCCATAGAGACACATACCAGCTCTACTGGTAGTACTGCTACTACCAGCAGTACTACACCTGCACCTGTCGACGACACAAGTTGTTTTGCTTCCACGAGCACATCCAAAGCTAGCATCAGTTATTCTACGTTTGTTGCTAGCTCAGCTAGCATGGACACTGACAGTTGTGAATCTGATGCAGCCGAAGAGCTACTGCCCCCTTTCCCGGGAAAGCACCAAACAACAGACAGGGACTTTGGACCATCGAAGAGGCGCAAATGTGATGAGAACTACATTGATTTGGGGTTCACTTATATTGGGAGTAGTGCCTTTCCACAGCCACAGTGTGTTATATGTGCAAAAGTACTATCTCACAACTCGATGAAACCTTCACTCTTGCGCAGACATTTAGAAAAAAAACATGCCAATTTGAAAAATTTGCCACAGGAGTGTTTAGAGCGACAATTAAGACGACTTTCGAGTAGTAAGACATGTATAAAGCAACAGATACCATTAATAAGAAGGGGCTAGAAGCTTCTTATATGGTGAGCTACCGAGTGACTAGGACAGGCAAGCCCCATACTATTATTGAGGACTTAATTCTTCCTGCTGCTGCGGATATGGCTGGGACAATGCTGGGGGAAAAGGCCCAAAAAACTATACAGGCAATGCCTTCATCAAACAACACTGTTTCACAACGCGTCAGTGACATGGCAGGAGATGTTTTGAAACAATTACTGCTTCGCATACAAGCCAGTGAATTCAATGTGTTACAGCTGGATGAGTGAACAGGCGTGGCGGGCCTGGCACAGCTCCTGGTATATGTCCGTTACATTTATGGGGGGTCAATTAAGGAAGACTTCCTCTTCTGCAAACCACTTGTCACATTCGTTGTTGGAAGAATTGGACCAAGGTGCAGCGTGGTAGTCGTACATCTTAAATGTATTAACTGAACACCAAAAACAAAACAAGTACAAACAAAACGCAAAGTACTGGGCTGCTCACAGGCAGCTATCCAAAAACAAGATCCCACAATCAACAGGTGGGAAAAGGCTGCCTAAATATGATCCCCAATCAGAGACAACGATAGACAGCTGCCTCTGATTGGGAACCATATCAGGCCAACATAGAAATACCTAAACTAGAATACACACCCTAGTCACACCCTGACCTAACCAAAATAGAGAATAAAAAGGATCTCTAAGGTCAGGGCGTGACACCACTGGAAGCCAGGACAACAGGAGAGGATATTTTTAAAGTACTGGAAAGCTTTGTGATATCAAATGGACTTTGGTGGTCAAGATGTGTTGGTATCTGTACTGATGGCACAAAACCCATGACAGGGAGACATAGTGGAGTGGTAACACACGTGCAAGCAGTTGCTCCCGACGCCACTTGGTACACTGCAGCATCCACCTATACTGCAGCATCCACTGAGAGACTCTTGCTGCCAAGGGAATGCCTGACAGCTTGAAAGACGTTTTGGACACTAGAGTGAAAATAGTTAACTTTATTAAAGTAAGGCCCCTGAACTCTTGTGTATTTTCTGCACTATGCAATGATATGGGCAGCGACCATGTAATGCTTTTACAACATACAGAAGTGTGCTGGTTATCAAGGGGCAAAGTGTTGATACACATTTTTTTAAATTGAAAGACGAGCTTAAAGTTTTCTTTACTGACCATCATTTTCACTTGTCTGACCGATTGCATGATTACGAGTTTCTCACATCTGGGTGATGTTTTTTCTCGCCTGAATGATCTGAATCTAGGATTACAGGGACTTTCCGCAACTATATTAAATATACGGGACAAAATTGAGGCTATGATTAAGACGTTGGGGCACTTCGCTGTCTGCATTAACAAGGACAACACACAGGTCTTTCCATCACTATATAATTTTTTTCTGTGTGCAAATGAACTCAAGCTTACGGACAATGTCAAATGTGATATAGCGGATCCCCTGACTGAGTTGGGTGCGCAATTATGAAGGTACTTTCCCGAAATGGATGACACAAACAACTGGATTCGTTATCCCTTTCATGCCCTGCCTCCAGTCCACTTACCGATATCTGAACAAGAGAGCCTCATCGAAATCGCAACAAGTGGTCCTGTGAAAATTGAATTTAATCAGAAGCCATTGACAGATTTCTGGATTGGGCTGCGCTTGGAGTATCCTGCCTTGGCAAATCGTGCTGTTAAGACACTGATTCCCTTTGCAACCATGTGCCTATGTGAGAGTGGATTCTCGGCCCTCACTAGCATGACAACTAAATACAGGCACAGGCTGTGTGTGGAAAATTATTTAAGACTGAGACTCTCTCCAGAGTTATGTGCATCCTTTCTAGCACACCCTTCTCATTAACCTGTGGTGAGTTATTCACAATTTTCAACGAACAAATAAGGTTTTATATGTAATATGGTTAAATAAAGAGCAACATTATTGATTATTATTATTTGTATCTTGGTCCTATAAGAGCACTTTGTCACTTCCCACGAGCCGGGGTGTGACAAAAACTCACACTCATTCTTTTGTTTAACGAATGTATCATATAGTGTGTGCGTGGCAGGCTTACACTGATGAATGTTTGAAGGGGTACGGGACTATAATAAGTCTGGGAACCACTGGTCTAGGCTAATAGTAACTAGTCTACTTTGCATAAAAGGGGTCCATTTGAAGGACGATCAATGTCCACACACACACACACACACACACACACACACACACACACACACACACACACACAGAACTCCGCTCTTGCTGTTGTCGTATGTCATCTACAATTATCCCCTGGGAACTAATACAGGTCATTGAATTGAATGTGTTCCTCAATATATCTGAGACTTCTTTGGCCAGTACCTGTACGGGGCAGGCAGCAGATGCCACACCTCTACCTCTGTCTTTATAGACAGCAGGTGAATTGACTCCACCCCTTCACACCTACCTCCCCAGTCCCAAAAGCCTTTTAGTATACACACAGAAGCAACTACGGCACAGTTCACACAGTCACACTTCACACACTGCAGCCATCTGAGTTCACAGCACCATGTCCAGTATAGCTAACCACTTGGCCAAGAGGAAAGCTACGGAGGAAGGTGAAGGCAGCAACGACAAGGCCATCCCCTTTAACAAGCAAGACTTCCAGACCCTGAGGAGAGAGTGTCTGGAGAGCGGGAAACTCTTCACTGACACATCCTTCCCTGCTGATTGGAACTCTCTTGGGTACAATGAGTTGGGTCGCTACTCTTCAAAAACCCGGGGCGTGGAGTGGAAAAGACCAACGGTAAGGACTTTGTCTCAGTGTAAGGAGGATAGCTGTAGGAGGTATATACACAAGGATGTGGTAGGCTAGCCAAGTCTCACATGATATTAGCCATTTCTGCTTTAGTGATTTGTTAGATGTGCAGCAACAGAGGCACTTGTCAATCTGATTCTTGCTTTGGTTCTTGTTGCAATTTCATCAAGATATATGTATCGAGTTCACAGCATGTCTTTTGGATTAATAACTTGATTCAGGCTTTTGTTTTACTTTGTTTTAGAAGGGTCCATTGTTTTCCCTTCTCTTACTTTCTGTGTGCTTATTTACTATTCTGTGTATTGGGATTGGTCAGGATTTGTTCATAAAAATACATGGATGGACAACATTTTCTTCCCACAATTGACAGATTAAAATGAAACTATAAATTGAAACAATTAACACCCCAACCCTTCCTCCTCCCAAATAACTTGTGTGTGTCTTTTGACTCCTACTGTCCATGTCACCAGGATAACCTCCTCATAGCTCAAGTTTCTAAGAAGTTGCAATGGGGCATATAGGGGTGGTGGCAGTCATGAAAGTGACTATGTTATGCCCCAATTACTTACTTTCACAGACAGGAGGAATATATTCAGGCATAGATAGGCTTAATTCTGATTTAGTCAATAACTGAAAATGTGATCTTGGGTGACATTTCTCCAGTCTATGTCTCAAAACTCTTGATTGAAGATGAACCATAGTGCAGGGAATAATTAAGACTGATTGGAAGGCAAATGAAGTCTTGATAAAGAATGTAACTGCAACTTACTGCCTGTATTTGTGCTGGCACCCTGTCTCAAGCATGCAAATTCTATGTACCGTACCTATATTCTGTCACTGTTTTTGCTCTGCCCTTGAAACAAATTACACTCCATTCAACTCATTTGGTCTTAATGTCGGGAAACAATTCATGCCATTTAGCATCATGTGGAGCAAAGTACCAAATGCTTAGTATTTTTAAATGAACCAAATTTCTCCTATTCATTCTGTTAGTTAAACAACCTATGCATTTTCCAAACAGGAGTTGTGCTCAAGCCCTCAGTTCATTGTTGAAGGAGCCACAAGAACTGACATCTGCCAAGGGGCTTTGGGTGAGTTTGACACCTAACCCCCATATGTATATTGCTCTGTATGTTTGCCATAACATGGGATAAGGTGTGATGAGATTATATTTTATTGTTTGTTTGAAAATGTATTAGCTTTACATATCCAAACGGCACCTTTACTACAGATATGTTTTTTGATTAAATCAAAAATTCTAATAATACATGAAACCACATATTGTTTCTTCCAGACAACATATTGTAGTGTACATCCCAAAGCATGGTTATTAAGGATAAATTATCTCACATACTGTCTGTTTATCTGTATTCAATGACAAAGGTGTGTGTCACTGTAGTCATCTAGTCATCAATGGGAATGAAATGGAAGTGGAACCAATTGTGCAAAACCTCTTACTTTTCAAATAGTGTCTATCCACCTGTTGTATGTGGTAGGTTCCCACTTCCCTTTAGTGTGCCAGAAATGTTCACAAAATGTTACATTAATGTATAGGCCTACAGTACACATTAGTGTCATTTGACTACTATACTGCTTCTTGAAGAAATGGTACACCAGGTTCGCCCTTTGTAGTAAACATACACCACCCCTAATTTACACAGAAATGGAAGACTCAAGTGTGCAACGCTGAGCAAACAAGATTTTATTCACCGCTAGCTACTGATTGGAAATTAAATAGGACACTTATTTGGAGTACAGATTTGACTGAATTTCTATTACAATATAGGGTGGTATACACCTATTCATATAGTCATGAAGAATTACTCATGCTGAGGATGTTTGCTCACTGTTGTGTACTCCCTTTGCTTTGGCTGTTACTCTTCATGTTTGTACACTTAACTCTGCCTTGCTTTTACAGTACTTTGATTTCGCTCTCCAAAATTGATACCCAGAGCTGACATATCTGCAGTCTTAAACTATTCAGCATTTATGTTTCACTATATTGCATCATGTAATATTAGTATTTCATAATATATTAATATAATGATAAGGGATACAAAACTACCAGTAATTTACCAAAGTTACCAACATTTTCTGTAATTTTGTTAATTAACAGGTAGTCTATGGCAATCTATGGTAACTTTGGTAATTTATACTTGAATACTCTACCAAGCCACAGACCCATTTCTTGGTAGCACACTAAAGTATTCAAATGCAATGATTTTACTATTAGCACTTTGAGTGTAAGATATTAAGTGTTTAACAAATTAAGTTATTCAATAAAGATGGATTATTACCAAAATAAAAATAAACAAATTAATATCCAGAAGAATCTCAAAGTTCTCTAGAATGTTCCCGGTATATAAAACATTCATAAGAATGTATACACATTTTGTATTACTTATTTATTATAGAGAGTAAATATATTCTTATTCCCACTGGTGTATGTATACAGGTGACTGTTGGTTGCTGGCAGCCCTTGCCTCTCTTACCTTGGACAAAGACATCTTGGCTCGAGTGGTACCCCCTGGACAGAGCTTTGAGGAGAATTACGCTGGCATATTTCACTTCCAGGTGAGCAATGTGTTTTTAGTAGTGATGGAGGTTTCTCATAAGTGCTGATTTAAGATCAGTTTGTCTTTTTTACCCCCTTTTTACCTCCAAAAGTTAGGATTGGGGGTGTAGGGTAGATGTTATTGTACACTCAGAGAAATGTTCAACCTTTAATGATTTATTTGTGAAGAGTGGTAAAAAAAGGAAAAAATACTTCAAGGGTGAAGCTGAACCAGGAAGGGGAAGTCGTGTTCTACCTCTGCTCAGATTTCCTTGTTTACAGTTTTGGCAGTATGGACAGTGGGTGGACGTTGTGATTGACGATAGGCTGCCCACAAGAGAGGGGAAACTGCTGTTTGTTCACTCAGCTGAGGGCTCAGAGTTTTGGAGCGCCCTGCTGGAGAAGGCCTATGCTAAGTGAGTAAACATCATTCACCCGTCATGGTTGGTAACTGGGGTCCTATTCAATCAGAATTGGTAACCACACATAAAAACACATTTTCTTACAGTGTTTCTGTTGTTGTCAGTCTATAAATACTTTGCAGTCAGATTTCTTTTATTTATTCAAATGTGCATCCCTGCAATTCAAGAAAAATGTGGCTTTTGACTTATCCCGTAAACCCAGTGACTAGGTTTGATTGAATAGGGCCCAAGGCATTGAACCTGCACAGAGGGAATAACACAAAGGACATGGATTTAAATGTAACTGTTCCGAATGAATTACAGAACATTCGCTATAGAATCATTTTGATCTGGACCATTGTGATGACCAGCAGAGGCTTTAGTCATAGAGTGACTGTTGAATAAATATTGAAGTGTACCTGTAGCCACCAGCCACAGCCTAAAATGTAAACATGCCACCAGATTGCTCCCCTCACCTTCTTTACTTACTGTGTTTGTTATGCCAGTCCCTATTATGCTCTAATTTGTATCATTTGTCATATCTTTTACAAAACATCCCTGTACAAAAACCTCAACACCTATTGCAGTATTTTGAAAACCTTCTTAGCATGGCTTTTGGTTAGCAATATTATTGCTATTATTTTAATTTAGTTATTTTAGCTTCTTAAAAAAAAAGTTTTTTTTATTGTAAAACAATTAATTTTAAAGAATGAACTATTATTAACCTTCATACTACCGACTGGGGTCATTTTACCGCAGAGGCATATTTATTATCATAGCTCAAAGGTGGTTTATTCAATTCTTAAACTTTTTCCGAACTTTGTCAATAACCTTGTTCTTAATTATAACTTTGGGGTCATTATTAAGTGAAATACTGTATATGTGGACAACTACAAATACCTAGGTGTCTGGCTAGACTATAAACTCTCCTTCCAGACTCATATTAAACATCTCCAAACCAAAATGAAATCTAGAATTGGCTTCCTATTTCGCAACAAAGCCTCCTTCGCTCACGCCGCCAAACATACCCTCATAAAACTGACTATCCTACCGATCCTCGACTTCGGCGATGTCATTTACAAAATAGCCTCCAACACTCTACTCAGCAAATTGGATGCAGTCTATCACAGTCCCATCCATTTTGTCACCAAAGCCCCTTAAATATACCACCCACCACTGCGACCTGAATGCTCTCGGCGGCAGGCCCTCGCTACATATTCGTCGCCAGACCCACTGTCTCCAGGTCATCTATAAGTCTTTGCTAGGTAAAGTTCCGCCTTATCTCAGCTCACTGGTCACGATAACAACACCCACCCGTAGCATGCACTCCAGCAGGTATATCTCACTGGTCATCCCCAAAGTCAACACCTCTTTGGCCGCCTTTCCTTCCAGTTCTCTGCTGCCAATGACTGGAACGAATTGCAAAAATCGCTGAAGTTGGAGACTTATATCCCCCTCACTAACTTTAAACATCAGCTATCTGAGCAGCTAACCGATCGCTGCAGCTGTACACAGCCCATCTGTAAATAGCCCCTCCAATCTACCTACCTCATCCTCATATTGTTTTTATTTACTTTTTTGCTCTTTTGCACACCAGTATTTCTACTTGCACATCATCATCTGCACATCTATCACTCCAGTGTTAATTTGCTAAATTGTAATTGCTTTGCTACTATGGCCTATTTACTGCCTTACCTCCCCACTCCATTTGCACACACTTTTTTTTCCTATTGTGTTATTGACTGTACGTTTGTTTATTCCATGTGTAACTCTGTGTTGTTGTTTGTGTCGCACTGCTTTGCTTTATCTTGGCCAGGTCACAGTTATAAATGACAACTTGTTCCCAACTGGCCTACCTGGTTAAATAAAGGTGAAATAAAAATTAAAAAAAAAAAAAATATCATAAACAAGCACTCTTTTCATGAAATAATACAAGTTGGCCATAAACTAATATTTTACAGCCTTTCAAACCTGATTCTGGGGTCCATTCTTCATCGTTGTCACGGTCCTCAAGCTCACTGTCCTCACTACCAGAGGGTATGATCCTAACTGCTCGATTAGGCTCCTTTCACCCATAGAATGTCCCTGTGTCCATTGCCTGTGAATGTCAGGGGATATGTTGGCACATTTGTTTTTACATCAAATTACATGTCTTTCATTGAGCATGATACTGAATTGCCCTGAAAAGTAGCCTAACTGCACAATGTTGCACTGAGGCAAAACAAAAGTAGCTTAAATGCACAATACTGTCCTGAGACAAATATATATATATATATATATATATATATATACAGTACCAGTTTGGACACACCAACTCATTCAAGGGTTTTTCTTTATTTTTACTATTTCTACATTGTAGAATAATAGTGAAGACACCAAAAATATGAAATAACACATATGGAATCATGTAGTAACCAAAAAAGTGTTAAACAAATCAAATCAAATCAGTTACCTGTTTTGTTTGATGTGCGTTTTCTGACAGGTTTTCATAATTAAACAAAGATGGATTCTTACTTTGTTTTTTTCAAGGGATGTGTTGTGTTGATGACATTGTATTTGATTTTGATATAACCAAACATAATCAAACTCTTCTTTTCTTTGTAGAGTCAACAGTTCCTATGAGGCCTTATCTGGGGGCTCCACCACAGAAGGCTTTGAGGACTTCACTGGGGGCATCGCTGAGACATATAATCTTAGCAAAGCCCCACGGTACCTGTTCAAAATCATGAAGAAGGCCCTGGGGCTGGGTTCTCTTTTGGGCTGCTCCATTGATGTAAGGGTGTTTTTGATGAGTCATCTTTAAGTACATAATATTCCAGTTGTACATTGCAAGAACCAAGAAATATAATGCTGCCAAGGTCCTGACGTGTTACTGTACCTTTGGGACACACCGAAATGCTTTTTAATTGTGAGCAGAATATACACCTTGATCCCAGAATCCCAATGTCCATAGTAACAGTTTTTTGAATATAGGTCAGATGTCATGACTGTTTTTTATTTATTTGTCAGACAAAGGAAAGGGTGAAACCCTACCTTAAGATTGGCATGTGTAACTACATACATCTCTTATTGACATGAAAAGACAAATTATACAAAAATTATACATCTGTTTGGATCTGTCCTACATGAATAAATTATAGTATGCAGTAGCGGTACATTTTTTTGATATGTAGTGTTCTGGGGTACTGTAGATAACAAGTGCGTACGAGACGGAGGCAGTTACTCGTCAGAAGCTGGTGAAGGGGCATGCATACTCAATCACTGCAGCAGAAGAGGTAAGAATAAGCCTTTTCTCAGTACATAAAACTATCAAGGAGAAGTAAAATAAGTTAATATAATGTGTTCAGCCTTTTTAGCAGTTCAATGAGTTGAACTGTTTTAAAAAGACTGCTTTGGTAACATTAAACTTAATGTTGTCTCTGTAACAATGTCATAAAAAAGACTATGATATTATTAGTAGTATTCTAACTGACATACTATTATTACTATGTCATTTTATGACACATGACACATAGATCATTTAAAAAATACGTATTTTAGACAACAGATCATGATGCATGAAGTTAATAGATGGCGTGTGTTTTGCAACACGATAAGATAGCCAGGTAGCCTCTTGTCAATCGTAACAGTCTGTCAAATTTTTGTGTTGAATGAAGGTACACCTGCATGGGACTCCAGTTGAGCTGGTGAGGATCAGAAACCCCTGGGGTCAGGTGGAGTGGACGGGTGCCTGGAGCGATGAGTGAGTAAATAACTAAATTAGTAGCAGTGTTGAGCAACTTTATTGACCATATAACCATTTCGGATGGTTGTGGCACACACACAACAAACAATTATACAACACTTAATTGCAGGTATATACAGTGCATTCTGGAAGTATTCAGATCCCTTGACTTTTTCCGCATTTTGTTACATTACAGCCTTGTTCCAAAATTGATTAAATAAATATAAAAATCCTCATCAATCTAAACACAATACCCCATAATAACAAAGTGAAAACAGGTTTTCAGAAATTGCTGCAAATGTTTTAAAATTTAAAACATAAACACCTCATTACATAAGTTATCAGACCCTTTGCCATGAGCCTCCAAATTGAGCTCAGGTGCATTCTGTTTGCATTGATCATCCTTGAGATGTTTCTACAACTTGATTGGAGTTCACCTGTGGTAAATTCAATTGACTGGCCATGATTTGGAAAGGCACACACCTGTCTATATAAGGTCCCACAGTTGACAGTGTATGTTAGAGCAAAAACCAAGACATGAGGTCAAAGGAATTGTCCGTGATGGCCTACCCCGACCAAACCTGGGCCAATTGTGCGCCGCCCTATGGGACTCCCAATCATGGCCAGATGTGATACAGCCAAGATTCGAACCAGGGACTGCAGTGATGCCTCTTGCGCTGAGATGCAGTACCTTAGACCGCTGCACCACTCGGGAGCAGAGTTCTGCTATCGCACGGCAAGCGGTACCAGAGCGCCAAGTCTAGGTCTCAAAGGCCTCTGAACAGCTTCTACCTCCAAGCCGTAAGACTCCTGAACAGCTAATCAAATGGCTACCCAGACTATTTGCATTGCCTCCCTCTTTTACGCTGCTGCTACTCTCTGTTTATTATCTTTAACTCTACCTACATGTACATATTACCTCAATTACCTCTACTAACCGGTGCCCCTGCACATTGACTCTGTACCGGTACTCCCTATATATAGCCTCACTACCGTTACTTTACTGCTGCTCGTTAATTATTTGTTACTTTATTTTAAATGTTTTAAACATACTTGTCTATTTTTTAGTTAACACTTACTTTCTTAAAACTGCATTGTTGCTTAAGGTGGCTTGTAAGTAAGCATTTCACTGTAAGGTATACACTTGTTGTATTCAGAGCATGTGACAAATAAAATTTGATTTGAAAAGTTAAGGGGTCTGTATACTTTCCAAATGCACTGTAAGCTTTAAAAATGGTGATACTGTGACAATTTCTGGGAGAAAGCTGTTGGTAAGCCTCCAAGAAAGCATATTTTATTGGTTGTGAAATTCCCTGATGTTGTAATATCACTTGGAGAAGCCACCTGACAAGCTTAAACTCTCTCTCTCATTAGTTCCAGGGAATGGGATGGAGTACGGCCGGAGGAGAAATCCAAGCTAGACCACTCTGCAGAAGATGGAGAGTTTTGGTGAAACTGTTTTTTTTTCTATTGGTATTGCACTGTATTAAATACCCCAATTATATTGTTTGCTACAGTATAACACTTTCATTAGAACGATATAGTCTAACAGCTGGCATAAAATAACTTTGGATTGTAACATAAAAAAAGTGTTTCTTTCCATTCTTGTCTCTTTCAAATGTCATACATAAAATACATATTCCTTTAGATTTTATGTGTATGGTACCAACCTACTCTTTGTTCCTTATCCAGGATGGCCTACTCCGATTTCCTAAGGCAGTACTCCAAGCTGGAGATCTGCAACCTGACTCCAGACACGCTGGTCAGTGATGAAGTGGGTCACTGGAACCACTACCAGTTTGAGGGGATGTGGAGGGTAGGCTCTACTGCTGGAGGATGCAGGAACAATGCAGGTACAGTACCTGTCAATCTCTAATAATATAACATAATATTCAGTGGGTATTAAAACTACTTGTAAGAGATTTTTTGCTGCTAGGATTAGTGCAAATAGGCAATCTGCAATATTCATGGACAGCTGATGAGTTATAATATGGTAAGAGCAGAGCTTAATTTGTAAATCGGGAGGTTCCGGAACAAAAAGTAAGTGCGAGAGTAGGGTGACCTGGGGGGTTCTGAGGTACCGGAATGCATTAAAAAAACTTTATAATAAACCATTGCATGCATAGCATCGCATTTGCATAGTAGCATAGAGCAGTAGAGTAGAGGCACTTACAGAAGTTGCACACATGGAGAACATTTTTAGTATTCTAGGGTCTGGGAAAAATGTGGCATTTTATAAATGCATTTCATGCAATTCTACGTTATTTTACATAACTGGAGAATATTTTTTAATACCATTAAAAATAATCGAAATGGCAGGCTGCGTTGACACTGACAAACAGAAAATATGAGATAAATAAAAAAACGACCTTGTCTTGAATCCATCAATAGCCTAGGCCCAGGTGTATGGAGACACATATCGTAGGCTACAACATGAAGAGGAAACTATTGCCCTAAAAATGCTTTCCAGTTTCACTGACTCACCCAATGATGCGCAGCTCACTTGCTGGTGATGGCCGACGCGCTCATGCCAAAAGCCTATCTCTCTCTCTCTTTTGTAAAACAATATTTGGAAGTTGATCAAATATTTTGGTAACCTACAGCATATTTTGGTAACCTACAGCACAAAGGAACACCTATGTGAGAATGCTGTTCATTGACTACAGCTCAGAGTTCAACACCATAGTGCCCACAAAGCTCATCACTGAGCTAACTGGATCCTGGACTTCCTGACGTGCCTCCCTAGGTGGTAAGGGTAGGCAACAACACCTCTGCCATGCTGATCCTCAACACTGGGGCCCCTCAGGGGTATGTGCTTAGTCCCCTCCTGTACTCCCTGTTCACCCATGACTGCAAGGCCAAACACGACTCCAATACCATCATTAAGGTTGCTGACGACACAACAGTGGCAGGCCTGATCACCGACAATGATGAGACAGCCTATAGGGAGGAGGTCAGAGACTTGGCAGTGTGGTGCCAGGACAACAGCCTCTCCCTCAATGTGAGCAAGACAAAGGGGCTGATCGTGGACTACAGGAAAAGGCGGGCCGAACAGGCCCCCATTAACATCGATGGGGCTGTAGTGGAGCGGGTCGAGAGTTTCAAGTTCCTTGGTGTCCACATCACCAACAAACTATCATGGGTCCCCAGATCCTCAAAGTTCTACAGCTGCACCATCGAGACCATCCTGACCGGTTGCATCACCGCCTGGTGTGGTAGCTGCTCTGCATCTGACCGTAAGGTGCTACAGAGGGTAGTGCGTACGGCCCAGTACATTTGGTTTTTACACTGTTGCTACTCGCTGTTTATTATCTATGGATAGTTACTTCACACCTACATACTTGTACAAATTACCTCGACTAACCTGTACCCCCACACATTGACTTGGTACCCCCTGTATATAGCCTTGTTATTGTTATTTTATTTTGTGACTTTTTACTTTAGTTTATTTGGTAAATATTTTCTTAACTCTATTCAGGCATGTGACAAATAAAGTTTGATTTGAAAGGCCTGTTTTGTCTGCATGGTGTTTTTTCATTGACAGATTTTCCCCAGTCAGGAACGTGCGGTTACAATCCACAGCTAGGCTATTTAAAAAAAAAAAAGATTCTATTGATCCTCTGTGGCTAAATTATAGACTTTATCATTGTTTAGTAGGCTATTCTGAATGATTTCATTTATTTCTGAACAGACAGCAGCTTTGGCAAATGTATTTCAATGTATAAGGGGTGCTGCAGTTCCTTCAGAACCATTCGCGTGGCGATGATTCTATAAGGAAATAAATGATGAAGTGCAACGCTAGAGAGATGAGAGTTGCAGGCTCATTCATGTCTATCAGAGCAGAGAGGGATCATAGAAAGTGAATCTCATTCTACATGTGAGAGATACTGGCGCGCTTCTCACACAGCCACGTCTGCGCGTTGGTCTCAAACATAGGTTACAATATTGCGCAAACCATAAACCCGGGCCGGCCCAACCAAAATCAACTCTTAGAATATTAGGCACCGGCGGAAAATCAACCTTTTCACATGACGTTCTTTTGTGGGGTCATGAGAATGAACGAATAGGCAACTTGAATGAACTTTGATCGCTTTTATTTGAATTTTTACATTGCAAAAAGGTGAGAGAAAATACATTCATGCCACGAGAGGTACGGGTTTCAGCCAATAGTTTCCGGAAGAAAAACTCCAAAACGGAGAGGCTCAAATTAAGCACAGGGTTAGAGTAAAAAGTGTATAGTGTTCAGGGTAGCCATGTCCACGATTTTCCGGCAAAATGTTGCTAATGAAAATGTATTGGTAATGGGTTGCGGGATTTGGGGCTACTTCTAAATTGCACTGCGGCCACCATGGCATTTCTCTTATTTTTTATCTATTAATTTCACTGTGACCTGCTGCTTCTGATTATCAGACAATGAGGCAGGCTGTTGCTGAGTGAGTGTGTGTGTGGCCCAGAGAAGTGTGTGTATGTGTGTGTTGAGACAAGCGCTGCAGCAGGCAGCTGAATCACGTGAGTGAGAGGAAAGCAGCACGCGCGCGCGCGCACGCCATGACATGTGATGTGAGAACAACGAACTAACAGCACTAGCTAGCTAATATGGAGACACTTAATCGATACATGTGGCAACTCCTCTCTTGAGGCTAGTTTTCAGGCCTTTTGGGCAGGTTTTGAGTGGTCATCGACTGGACATTGTAGCTAAACCTGGCAACACTAAACCTGGCAACACTCTGATAGTGTTGCCTCGATTAGTCACTAATCTTTTTTCACAAATCTTTTTTCTCACCCATTTCTCTGCAGCCACATTCTGCTCTAACCCCCAGTTTGCCATTAAATTGGATGATGTGGATGATGACCCTCATGATGGCAAGGATGGCTGCACCTTCTTGGTGGGCCTCATGCAGAAAGACGGCCGCAAAGAGAGGAGGTTCGGCCGGGACCTCAACACCATTGGCTTTTCAATATACCAGGTGCAACATCACCACCCCAGAGTGAATTTATCCACTTAATCCATAACTGGTTAACACTCCACCTGGGTATGCAGGCTTTTGTTCCAGCCCTGCCTTATAGGGCCAATGCAGCCATTTTTATCTCAATATTAAATCATTTCTGGGTAACAATGATGTACCTTAGTGTAATAGTTTTCCATTAAAATGGTCAAAAATAAACACACATAGCTTTAAAAAATAAAAAAATAAAAATACTTCACAAGCAAGACTTGCTAGGACTGTCTGGGAGTGGTCTGAGTGAGGGGCCTAATGGGAGGGATATGTAACCTGAAAACTAGCTGTTATCAGCAGAGAGGTTTGGAACTCTCTTTGTTATTGGTCTATAAACTTACACCGCCTGGTGATGTCACCAGGTAAGCCAAAACTCCACCCATGCAAAACCTGCTAATTAGAAGGTCCTGTTAAAATAGTTTTTTCAATCAGCAACTATCAGAAAATAAACACTGATCATATTTGTTTTACACTTTTACCGTGTTAGTTTAATCAGCTGTTGTACAATATGATACAAAAAACAGAATTTCTACAAATCAGCTGTTTATGATATCCTGAATTCGCTCAATCAGGTGTTTTAGAGCAGGGCTGGAGCAAAAGCATGCATACCCAGTGGCTCTCCGAGAGGAGAGTTGGCTACCCCTTACTTAATCCATTTTAAAATAAAATGGTCAAATCTGTTAATATTTTGATGTTTGTTTTTGTTTGTTTTCCAGGTTCCTGATGAGGTATGTATGGTACATAAACACATACAAAGAAAGAAACTCAATCATAATTATAGATACAGTATAAGGCCATTTTCATGCTGATCTGTTCATATCACATTTTCAACCTATTAGGAGCCAAAATATGAGTACACTGTCTAATGCACAAAAAGTAAGGTAATATGTTGTTTGAAACCAATGTATAATGCCACAATGTAGACTACAGTAAAAAGGCCCTATCATCTGTGTTTGATGGCAGTATAAGGGCCGCACCAACATCCACCTGGGCCCAGATGTGCTGCTGAGACAGAAGTCTGTGGCAATGAGTAGCACCTTCATCAACCTGCGGGAGATCTGTGACCGCTTCAAGCTGCCCCCCGGGGAGTACGTCATCATCCCCTCCACGTTTGAGCCCCACAAGAAGGGCAGCTTCCTCTTGAGAGTCTTCTCTGAGAAGCATGCTGCCACCAGGTGGGGCCCGCGTTTATAAAGAGGTTATACAGCCTGCAATAGAGTGGGACTATAGCATTTTTAAAGTGATTATTTGAAATAAATTATTAAGCCTTTCTAAATGTTGCAAAGTCATAAGGCATGTGAATAGATCCATATGTGTCATTGTTTTATTAACATTCTTGGTTTTATGTTTCTAGATGCTGTTGTGAACACTGTAACGTTTTATATAATGTAGGTCTATGTAGCAAACACGGTAGTGTTCTTAAAAATAATGTAGGCCTATATAGCAAATGGGGATCCACTTGTGCTGACAATTTTTTTTATGGCGCGGCTGGATAAGACGGTTCAGGAGGGCGGTCGCGTGTGTTTGTGAGGCAGAGGTCCTGGGTTCAAGCCTCGGTATGAGCCGAATCAGGAGGAAGTGGTACTCGCTAAGGAAGCAACGTGAAATAATTTACACTTACATGAGTTAGATCATACATTTTCATTCAATTTGAAAATGTAGCTTTGTTACCAGGGCACAATGACAAGCATATGTAAAAACTTGACACGTTTATCATATGGTGTATGTTATATGTATATCTTTGTATGTGTTTTGTTGCAGTCCAATGGAAGAGGATATCAGTGTGGAAGTTGACGAGGTACATCATAGTTATTTCTTTTCTTTTGATCTCAACATCTTCCAACACAATTTTGTTTTTATGTTTACTGAGGTATGTTTCCGGCTGCAAATTCCAAGTGCAACATAATATTTAAACAGAGATTTATTAATGTTTTTTTATTTATTCTTTTACCCTTTCTAGCCTGATATTACAGAGGGTGATGTGGATCCCTACTTCAAACGTCTATTCTTGCAGATTGCTGGAAGCGTATGTATTTCTATATTATTTTTGTTCTTTATTTACATCAGTCACATAACGATCTTATTTTCCTTTCTAATATATTAATTTAATCTTGACAGGATTCTGAAGTTTCTGCCTTTGAACTTCAAAAGATTTTAAACAGAGTGGTCACTCAGAGTGAGTAAAGGAGATTTATATACATTGTGATGCATCATCTGTGATGAGATACAGTGGGTCTATATTTACGAACATTAAGAAAAAGTTTAAATTTAAACTTTTTCTCCACCCCAATTAAAATTGTTGACGTTGTTGCATGTGATAAAATGCTACATTTTAGTTGTTCCCATTACATAACCTGGCACATTAAACCATATGCTAACCTGACCAGGTGGCAGTGATTATGTCCGGTCACAAATTCCTCATCAGCCAATTTCAAATGTTGACGTAGATGGACGTGATCTAACGCTTTTTCATGAAAATGTTCTTAACAGAAGTTTTTAAAAAACTGTTATTAAAAACACACAATCTCAACTAGACGATAAGCTCACAGTGTAGCGAGCCTGGCTCCTGGGTAATTTTTGCTGTTTGTGGCAAGTTGGAATCCCAGGAGAGTTTTTTCCTTTGAAATGTAGAATTACATTTATTGTGATAGTGTGTTCCAAAGTATGGCCAATACCTTGTAAATGAAGATTACAAATATATTTAATGAGGAACTTCTTGGAGTCCCTATTGCAGACCAACACATAAGCTACTGCTACAGTGGTGTAACATTAACGTTAGTGCTGCCGGTGTGCACCGAAGCGACGCTTCTCAGAATGGTGCTTGTTTAATAAAGTTTAGATCAAAGCTGAATCAATGTCTCGCAAGATCACCTACAGTAACTGTCCAGTGTTTCTATGAAATATGACCTATAATTACTTACAATATGAGTGAAATAGTTTTTCTTTCTAAAATTGGCAATTAAGTAGGTTAAAAAGCAGCTTTTCTTTTGTTGGAATGGTGTGGGTGTATACTGGTCATTAAAAAATATTTATCAGAGTAGACCGCTGATTGGCCAGCTCATCCACCTCTAGACCGCTGATTGGCCAGCTGATCCAGCTGATCCAGATGACATCATACTCTATGATGAAATAGCAAGCATTTTTGAAACAGTGTTTTTGAGATACATGTTTGCGGTGGGGGGTTTTTCTCTCCAGTTTATGCTTTGGCCACAAATACGAGTAAAGGACGAGTCAACCACATTATTTGGGTATGAGTTAAAAGAATATGAACTTTTAAAAGTGAGATTATCACTGGACACTTAACTTTAAGGATGAATTAGTATTCTATATAGGCCTAGCATACCGAATATAGCGAATATAATAGCATACTATAACATTACTGTTAGACCAAAACATCTTAATTTCTTATGTAGGCTACACTTACAACATGTTACATGCATTATAATCATCCATTTCATCGCATATTTGAATCAATCATCGAGGACCAGCAGAGAACAGTTTTTTCCTTAACAAAAAAGCTTGACACGAGTGGGCCTCGAACCAAGTGATACTGTACCCCACAGATTCACAGTTAATCAGTTTAGCATGTATGCCACCTGGCAGTGATTGTAATAGAGGTACATGACAGCTATTTAACAAGCCCATAAGGCTCTTAGACTTTCTTTTTTTTTCTTTTTACAATGTACGATAAACTGAAATGTTGTGTAGACCTCCTTTATCTTTTTCCTGTAAAAACACATGGATTTGTGTGAAACGGATAAGCAAAAACGTGTGATTCTTTTCATATATGCGAAAAAACATGCCTTTTTAATTTTGTCTAACGTTAGAGGCTAGTAACCTAGTCAAGGATGCATCATCCAATATTGGGACACTACACTTTACAGACCAAGTGAAACAAAAGTAAACCTTTCATTTGGAGGTTTAAAATATCCCTCTGGTGGCCAAATTGACCTATTTTAAGAAACAGTAAATATGGCAGGTTATCTTATGGGAACCGTTGGGCCAGTAACTAAATGGTCACTGCTTTGAATCCCTGAGCCAACTAGGTAAAAAAAAATCTGTTGATGTTCCCTTAAGTCGCTCTGGATAACTGACTAAAATGCACATGTAGTATTGTATCACGTGCAACAACATTTTTGAATTGGCTGATGTGCATTTTGAGACAGATAAAATATCAACTTAAATATTTACCAGTATGGACCCAGTATGTGTTAACAGTACGGTATATTAGCTTTACTTGTTGCCACTCTGTTTTCAAGGATCTCACATCAAAACTGATGGATTTAGCCTCGAGACCTGTCGTCACATCATCAGTCTGTTGGATGTATCCTTTCCTACAGTAGCATGAGCCATTCATTCTCGATATGATATGGAAAAATACACATTTTACTTTTCAACATGTGGTATTAGGAAATTGTTCCTGTGTGGCACAGTTGGTAGAGCATGGCGCTTCCAAAGTCGTGGGCTCGGTTCCCACAGGGGAAAATGTATGCACGCACTACTGAAAGCCGCTTTGAATGAAAGTGTCTGCTAACTGGCATATATTATATCTGCCTTGACCACAATCAGATGGATGGCAATGCAAAGTTGGGCCTGGTTGAGTTCCATACTTTGTGGACTAAGATCCAGAAGTATTTGGTAAGATTAAAGGCAGAGACTGTGCTGAGTGTACAGTATTGAAACTGGTATTATTACTGGTATTCGAGTCTGTCAATGATTTCGATGTCCTATAGGAAGTCTTCAAAAGTCACGACTCTGACAACTCTGGCACGATGAGCACCCACGAGATGAGGGGGGCGTTGGCTGAAGCAGGTATTGTTAAGAAACATTGACTTATTTAACCATTTAATTTACAATGTACAAAACATGCTCTTTCCATGACATAAACTGACCAGGTGAAATCTCTTATTGATGTCACTTGTTAAATCCACTTCAATCAGTGTATGTAGATAAAGGGGAAGAGACCGTTTAAAGGATTGTGTATGTGTGCCATTCAGAGGGTGAATGGGCAAGAAAAAAGATTTACAGTAGGTGCCAGTAGGGCTATCGTAGTAGCTGCAGGCGCCATGGCCGCGGGAACATGTTTTGGGAGGTATTTTTCTCCCCACTCTGCTGACGACAATTTTTCTCTGCTCATACAGGAGTAATGAAGGCCTAGTGCACTAAATGTGATTTTTTTCCCTCCCATTATTATTATAATTTTTAAAATATATATAAATGATTGTTTTAATTGTAATTTATCAGGGGTGCTCAGCACCCCTACCCGTGGCTATGCCAGGCGCACCGGTTTGAATGTGTCAAGAACTGCAACGCTGCTGGGTTTTTCATGCTCAACAGTTTCCCGTGTGTATCAAGAATGGTCCACCACCCAAAGGACATCCAGCAAACTTCACACAACTGTGGGAAGCATTGGAGTAAACATGGGTCAGCATCCCTGTGGAACGCTTTCGACACCTTGTAGAGTCCATGCCCTGACAAATTTAGTCTGTTCTGAGGGCAAAAGGGGGTGCAATTCAATATTAGGAACAAGTTCTTAATGTTTTGTACACTCAGTGTAGTTAAACAGAAGAGTATTAGAAATCTACCTACGTGTGGGCCTCCCGAGTGGTGCAATGGTCTAAAGCACTGCATCACAGTGTCGA
Source organism: Salmo salar (assembly GCF_965601325.2). NCBI lineage: Eukaryota > Metazoa > Chordata > Actinopteri > Salmoniformes > Salmonidae > Salmo > Salmo salar. The sequence continues at coordinate 40,340,300 of NC_138302.1, read as the reverse complement.
GGCGTCACTACATCCTGGGGTTCGATCCCAGGCTGTGTCATAGCCAGCTGTGACCGGGAGTCCCATAGGGCGGTGAACAATTCGTCCGGATAAGGGGAGGGTTTGGCCGAGGGGGCTTCCTTGGCTCATTGTGCTATAGTGACTCCTTGTGGAGGGCTGGGTGCCTGACAGCTGACTTCAGTGTTTCCTCCGACACATTGGTGCGGCTGGCTTCTGGGTTAAGTAAGCAAATCTTAAGAAGCAGTGTGGCTTTGCAAGTGATGTTTCTGAAGCCACATGACTTGATGTTTGCCTCTCCCTTTGGGGAGTTGCAGCGATGAGACAAAATAACTATCAATTGGAGAGAAAAAGGGGGTTACATTAAAATAATACATCAACCTTCATGTAATGGAGTATTGCCCTGCAGGAAAACATTGCCAACTGTACACTAGCACAGACATATCAGGGTCAATAGAACATCATTGCAACACAACACACACTTTCCTTTATGGAGAACTTCTTTAAAACACATTTAAAGGGATATTGTGAGATTCCGGCAATTAGTGGTAGTTTCGCAAGCCAATGCTAACTAGTGTTAGCACAATGACTGGAAGTCTACAGGTATGTAGTGTAGTAGGTATGTAGTGTATGCTAGCTGCTTGTGTATGCTATCTCGCAGTATCCCTTTAAAGTCACAATGCGGCTACCGCTTACTTACTGTATGTTACCCCTACCACAACTACTACTACCACAACACTCTTACTATTGTAATATTATCAATTCAAATGCATTTGTTTGTTAACAGCAAATATTTATTAGAATGCAGCATCACGCTGGTTCATTTACCCCCATGTCACACAACATTTACATGGGTCAGTCCATAACGAATTGTTGTATTAGGACTTTGGTTGAAATGCTGGGCCAGGTTTTTATTACTATGTTTATTAATGTCGCAGGATTTCAGCTTAACAGCGAGGTGCTCCAGCTAATTGTGTCCCGCTACGCTAACTCAGAGTACTCCATGGACTTTGACTGCTTCATGGGCTGCCTGATACGACTGGAAATGCTATTTAGTGAGTGGTTTTTGACTTCATAATGTCTTCTAATAGAGGTGGTTCCAATGACACAATCCAGAGCATGGTGCTTGCATCTCTGGATATTGTACACTATAAATTGCCTTGGATAAAAGTGTCTGTTCCATGACCATTATTATTATTATTATCATTCTTTAAAAAAAATAACTGTCTGGGGAAAGCCCATGAACTGAGTGTGCACAGGATATTGTTTTAAATGAACATTTATAAAGTTACTACAATCAAATTAAAGGTATTAGCAATACCTGTTATGGGCAGGCAGATTCTCAGAGTCAGAATCACATTGTATTTATCTCTCTCTCTACTAGAAATGTTCAAAACGCTTGACAAACATGACAGTGGGAAGATCGAATTGGATGCATTGCAGGTATGTCTTCACATCTAACCATTAATTCATTTAATAAATATTTTCCGGAAATTGTTTCCAAGCAATTCTGAACAATTTGTGTTTGTGTTCATGTTTTTCAGTGGGTTTGCCTGGGCCTCAATTAGAATTCCAGAGATAATAATCTACTACAGGGACAGATGAAGACATACAACTCAATTGCATTGGACTCTATGGCTAAGATTTCTCAATGTGTTATTTTACTGTTGCTTTTATTGAATTAGACTTGGACAAAATACTTTATAGGGCTCTTGTCTACAGTAGCCTATGGATCACTCTACACCAGGGTTGGGGTCAATCAGATTTAAAAAATATTTTATATTTTACCATAAGACATATTGAGACCTAGGTCTCTTTTTCAAATGTGCCCTCCACAATACAACAAAAAATATACACATTATGGGAAGCACAAGTAAAACATCACAAATCACGCAGAAAAACAGTTACATTCCTACACAATTAAGTCCCCAATCAATACTCTAAACTGCCCGAACAGCACCAGAATATTAAGATGAAATTTATTTTGAATTTTGTCCCAGCACCACGGTGCTTTAAAAGTAAAAAGCAGATTTACCTAGCTTGGTGGAGACCCTAAACTCAAGATTTAACCAATCCTGTGAACAAGTTAGGCAACTCATGTGTCTATACTTCAACAGCAAAGTTAGAAGTTTGTGAAGTGGGGCCTTGTAAACGAAAACGGAGTAATGTAGAGATCTACGGATCTTTAGCGAAGTCCAGCCAACCTATTGATACAGTCTGCAGGAATGAGTATCACAACTGTCACCTGTAACAAACCGAAGGGCACAATGGCATACAAAGAACCATCTAATGAGGGAACATGTAGTTCCTCTTAAACATTCTTACTAGAGTATTTTTTTATAAAACAAACATGGATTTTGTTTTGCCCGTACATATAATTCATTTAAACTCAGAATTGAAATTTGAATTGAGACATGAAAAGTCTCATTCATATTACTAAAAGCATCTGCCACTAGCCATATCACTGCAAAAATTGAATATAACATTTAAAATAACTTGATTATCACTGAAATGTTTTTTTTTATGTTTTAGTTTTTTAGATGTTAGGTTGTTACTATATTCATGATATACAGTGAGCTCCAACAGTATTGGGACCGTGACAATTTGTTTTGAAATGATACAATGACTATGAGTTTGAAGTGCAGACTGTCAGCTTTAATTTGAGGGTATTTTCATCCATATCGGGTGAACTGTTAACAAAATACATCACTTGTAGGGGACCAAAAGTATTGGGACAAATTCACTTATACAGTATGTGTATTAAAGTAGTCAAACGTTTAGTATCGGTCCCATATTCATAGCA